>NC_091618.1:44612500-47112500 GCF_027580195.1 Bos mutus | reverse complement strand
TGGTCATCAAAAACTTGACTGAGTGAGACATGCAAGAGGGCTTCTTTACCCACATGATTATTCCCGGGCTGGAGATGACTGAAACACCGGAGGCTGTCCAGGCACTTCTCTCCCAACCTGGCCTCTCCATAGAGCTAGCTCAAGCTTTCTTACAGTGTGATGAACTCAGGTTAATGGCTGGTTTATCTCAGAGGGAGCCTCCCAAGAGACCAGGTGTAAGGCTTCTTCTGACCTAGTTTAGAAGCCACATCCTGAAACTTCTGCCATATCCTCTTGGTGGTAAAGAATCCGCCTGCCAATGCAGGAGACATAAGAAATTCGGGTTTGATTCCTGGGTTGGGAAAATCCCCTGGAGGAGAGCATGTCAACCCACTCCAGTATTCTTGCCTGGAGAATCCCATGACAGAGGAGTCTGATGGGCCACAGTCCATGGGGTCACAAAGAGTCAGACATAACTGAAGTGACTTAGCATGCATGCATGTTCCTGGTTACAGGCAAGTTACAGGTTAGCCAGGTTGAAGTGAGAGGATAATGCAGGACTGAATCCTGGGAAGCTCAATTCATTGAGGGCTATCTTTTGGGGACTATTTACCAAGGGCCTTGATATTCACGGGGTGAATGGTAGGGAGACAGTGTACTTGGGTAAGACCAGACATTAGCAAAACCTACCCGTTTTGCTTAAATGTATATTTACTTGTGTGATCATGTGTTTGATTCATTCTGTCCAGGTCAGGGGCTGGCATACTTTTTCTGTAATAGGAAATATTTTGTTCCAGATAGTAAATATTTTAGGTTTTGCGCTCCAAGTAGTGTCTATTCAGTTCTGCCTTTCTGGAGTGAAAGTAACCAGAAACAATATGTAAATGAATGAATGTGGCTGTCAAAATAAAACTTTATTTATGAACATTAAAACTGGAATTTCTTATAATTTTCCTGTATCAAATTACTGTGCTTTTTTTATTTTTTATTTTATTTTTTTGACCATTGAAAAATGCAAAAGCCATTCTCAGCTTGCAAACAGAGTAGAAATGGGCAGTAGGCCAGATCTGGCCCATGGGCTATAATTTTCCAACCCTGGTCTAGACTAAGGCAGGGAACATGCCTGCCTTAACCACCCTTATAAACCCTATATTTAACATGTCATAGCCATGCTCAATAAATATTTATTGAATGAATGAATAGTTGATTTATAAACAAATTCGAAAACCTGAAATAAAAATTTCTCTGAAAAGCCTTTATTGCTCACCTTGACATCAATCTCTTCTACTTAAAGCCTAGGTCAAAAATTACTTTTGCAGCTTCATTGACATTTTTCTGGAAATATAGCAGTATCAGTACACCCCAGTCTCATTTCCCCATGTTAAATGCGACCAGAGTACCTGGAATAATCGGAGATTTCAATACTAAAGAGTGATGGAGGTTTACTGCCTCCTCATCTTCCCACAGCAAGGCAAGCACAGGCTATGAATCAGTGGCATCATAACTCCTCGGCCACATGCTGCTATTTAAGTGCTGGCAGTGTGACACCATAATATCCTAGAATCGCCGAGTTGTCCTGGAGACTCTTGGTCACATCATCTTATTTTCCAGCTCTCCTACAGGACATCCCTGAATGGATGCCCTAACCACAGGACTCGGTGCCAAACCAATGGTCTTCCCCTTTTGCATTCCAACCAGCTCTTCCTCCTGACTTCCTTGTTTCTATTAAGGGCACCATCAGTCCTCAATTCCTGAGGCTCAAAACTTTGGAATTTCTTTTTCACCTCCCTCTGTTATCCCATCTTCTCATTGCTACAGGCCCAATTCTGATGCTATTAATTCTCATCTAGATCTAGACTAAAGTAATCTCCTAGCCATTCTCTCCCCCTACTCACCTCCCCTACCTTTTGCCTCTCTTACCTCCAACACAGCCTATAATTCCTAAAGCAGGAGTAACCCTCAGTAGCACTTAATAGTTCCTGCCTTGTTTTATTTTTACCTGAGGGGCCATATTCTTCAAGTGTAAATCTGATCACATATCTTGCTTGTTCTAAAACCTTTAACGGTTGTCCATTGACAACCAAATTAGACAACTTCCTTGGCCTAACATTCAAGGACTTCTAAATTAACTTCTAACCTAACTTCTAACCTCATCACTCATATAGAGCCTACATTTTTGGCAAGGCAGGAGTGGAAAAGGCTGTTTGTCTCCCGATATTTATTCTTTCCTTTTTCCTTAGAAATAGCACTTATTTTTTTACATGGACCCAAGGCCACCGCATTTCCCAGCTTGTCTTGCCACTAGATATGTCCATTTGACAAAGTTCTGGAAAATAGGATATAAGCAGAAATGTGGGCAACTTGTGAGGAGTATCCTTTAAATGGTAAGGAGTTTGCCCTTTTTCATTTCTTCCATGAGAAGAGTTAGGCAGAATGTGGATACAATGGCTGGAACTTGGGCTGCCATCTTAAACTTTAAAAAACCACATGTTAAGACTGGCAACACAACATAATAGAAAGAGCCTGAGTCTTTGTTGCTCACAGAGTCATTCTACCAAAACTGAACTCTCTATTTTTGGACTCCTTTATATGAAAGAAGAGTAAAGTTCTGTCTTGCTTAAGCCACAAGACTTTCTCAAGCCACAGACTTCGATCTTGTCTATTTCCGTTGCTTCATCACTTGTAGATAAACCTAATCTTGAGAATTACCAGGGGTCACCCGTCATTTTGTCAGAACATGGCACTCTTCCCCTCAAACCTCTCTGCTCTCAGTGTTCCCTCTGCCCATTGTACCCAACTCTTCTAATTCCCATTCCCCTCTGCTATGCAGATCTCTGCCTTTAACCCATTTAACCCATAATCTCTGCAATTAACCCATTTTCATGGCCCATCTCCATCTCTCAGAGGATTTTTCTAACCCTCCAGTCATTAGATTCTCCTGCTCTTTAGATTCCTCTAGTACCTTTAATTCCCTTCTGTACTGTCTTCTTTCACAGGGGTTATTCTAAACTAATCTTACCCCAGCATCTCTTCTTCTGTGTCAGACAGACTAAGTGTTTGTTGAGACACATTTTGGGTACTGCTTCAGCTCACAGAGGCTCTCCCTTCTTTGAAGATTGCCAAAGACCCGTACCCACTCCCATCATGTCTTACTCTGTGACTGTCTATGACTCTAACTGATGGACACCTTTCTCCAAGCTGACCTAGTCAGTGTCTGTCTTCTGAAAAAAAGGAAGTGGAGCTCCAAGGCAGCAGGAAACCTTGAGAGCTGTGGGCAGCCATATTTTACCACAAGGCCTGGAGAAGTGGTAAATGTCAGTCTGCAGTCTAAGAAAAGATGGATGAGAGAAGGAGGTTCTGATGACTTGGCAGTTTCTTGACCCAACTCTTCTAGAGGTTGGATACATCCCTGCATTTGGGTTCTATGAGACACCTTTGATTTTCATCACATGTCCACTTTTAATTTAAACCAATTCTAGCCAGCTTTTGTTCTTTAAAAGAAAAAGGTCAATATATATCTGTGGAATTTTATTTCACTGACCTGAGAGACTGTTTAGTGGCAAAGTGAGGGAACTTCTTAGCTGTATCAATTTGGTGGAACAACCACATGGGTTAAGAATTTCACACATTTCTTTTTCTTTTGTCCTTGCCCCAAACTGTGTCCTCTTTGGGCTTCCTATGACATTTGCTATCTGTGGCACTCTTGTAACATTTATTACTTACTGCCGTATTTGGTCAGTCTCCATGTATAAATCTAGTTCATAAACCACAGTGGGGCGTGGCTCCACCTCATTTATCCTCCTGCCTGAAAAGTTGAATGAATCCATTGGTATGTTAGCTTTTCTGTATTTGCATTAGGAATACCCTGGACTACCACAGACCAGTTGTTGTTACCCTAATTAGGTTAATACCATGATTGAGTTTATTTGTAATTCAAAGTGGTAGAAAACTGAAGTCCACAGACGGCAAAAGAGAGAAAATGTTATATTTTCTTTACCATCTAAAAATACTGATCTAAGAGAGAAAGAAAAACCAGAAGTGAGAATGTTGAAGAAAAATAAGTTTCAACAACTGAGTAAACTTTAAAGTGAAATTCACTCTCAAGTGTGCTGTGCAAAGGAACACGTATTCTTCTGTTTTCTGTGTTCAGCAGACAGCTGGAAATTCACACAGGATGCCAAAACTATGTGACCTACATTTGCAGCTAGGCAGCATTTGCTAAAATGAAACCTAAGATTTAGAATCTTTTAAATTTCTTTGGAAGTATTATGTGTACTGGATAATGGGGTAACGGGTGCATTCTTTTTTTTTTTTCTTCCAGGAATTTAAAACTATGTCAATCTCCCTCTCCTTTCTTTAAAAACAAAAATGAAAACAAAACAAAAAGCTCTCACAGGAGCTGTTTTCAGTATAAGATGTTAATCTATTAAAAAGTGAACTAATCATATTTCTGCATCTTTGGAAACAAGATAGAATCCAAAACAAGCCAAACTTTTTGCATTCTGGTTTGCTTCTTGTTGGTGTGGATGAAATAAAGCTAAATCATTAACATCACAGTCAGATTCATTTTCTCCTCATGCAAGAAGTCTGTAAGTACATTTTCAAAAATTAAAAGCAAATGTTCTAAGAGTTATACTACATTCCCATGGGATTCCCTGAATGAGCCAACACAGACCTGGCAACTAACTCCTTAAAGAGTTCATTTTGATAATTGTGGCAATGTTGAGGGTTGGCAGAAGGTCTTTTTCTCTGGGTCTTGGTCCTTGAGGGAGTTTTCTTAAAAGTTAAGATTTGTTCTGAACCAAAGTGTTTACGTCTTCTGACTCTCAATCTCCAAATTGAACAAATCTAGCCTAAACCTGAAGTGACCACATAACCTTGCAGCCTTTGGTTTTCACTCACTGTAAAATTTTTATTTTCTCAAATTTTTAGGTGAAATTAACAAGCCATTTCCATGGCTGTTCCTTCTGTCTGGCATGTTTTTCCTACTCTTCTTTCTTATTCTTTCCTTGTTCCCCCCTTATCCAACTAATCTACTGAAATCTGTCTCAAAGGTCATTTCTTTGGGAAATCTTCACCAACCACCTGAATTAATCATGCTCCCCTTGGTGACACCCACAGTTCTGCTCTCATATCTGCAGCTCTTACAAATAACTCACTAGCAAATAGTTCTGTTCCCTCTCCCAGGGGGGCTGCCCCTCCCAGCCCCCTCTTCCAAAATATGAACTCCCTCTGGGAGGTGGCCCTATTTCAGTCATCTTTGCATTCTTAGTACCCAGCCTAATCTAACAGAGTTGCAGAATAAAAGTGAATTAGTTGCTTTGCTACATCAATCATGTACTCTCTCTCCTATATCTCCCCTGGCTCTTTTTCCTATGCCTGTAAACACACTCAAGTGTCTTTACAAACAAACTGTAGTAAATGATTTTAACACTTGGAATGAATGAGAATCCATGAGTCCACAGTGACATGAATGATAAGTAATTTAATAAATGCAGGCGAAGGGAAAGTTCTTCCTTAGACTATGAAGCCAGTTAATAAATGTAGAAGGAATGATGGATTTAGAAAATTACCATCTTGCAACCAATATAACAATAATTGTACCAAGAAATCACCAACAGCTGCTATAGTTGGGGTACAATATTGAAGAGAAACTAGACATTTACATAGTCCCAAAATATCTCCCAGAAGACTATCATTTATTACTTGAAAAAAATGGTAAGTTTACAGTAAAGAAATCTACCAGATAGCACTACATTGACCAAATGATTGAATTGACCAAATGACTGAAAAGTGCAAGGACCAGTCAACAACGTGTGTCCCCGGATATGATGCACTGAGAAAGATACAACATCATTTCTACAGAATCCCTGCCAGAAATGCATTTATCAGAAGGTATTTAGGAGAAAACATAGACTGAACCAAATCAAGAGACATCCTACGAAATAACTGGCCTATTCTCTGCAAAAATGCAAGAGCTTCATGAAGTATGAAGGCTGATGAACTGTTTCAGATTAAAGGAGACTAAGAGACATGACAACTGGATGCAACATACGAGCTGCCATTTGTTGGCATCAGTCCATTAGTGAATGGAATAATTGTTGAAATACTAAATAAGGTGGGTAGATTAGGCAGTAGTAGGGCATCTGTATTAGTTTCCTGATTTTGATCTCTGTGTTGTAGCTAGGTAAGAGAATATCCTTGATTTTTAGGAAGTACACTGAAGGATGAGGTATAAGGCATTATCTGTGGCAACACTCCCAAACAGTTTAAGGGAAAAAATATGAGAGGGAGGAAGAGAAAGAGAGAGAAAGAGGCAAAACAAATGTGTAAAATGTGATAAAATATTAGCATATAGGAAACATAGGTGGAGAGTGTACAGGAATTACTAGCAGCGTTGGAAATTCTCTGAAATCTAAAATTCTGTTAAAATACAAAATTAAAAAAAAAATCAAACCAACAGCCACAACAAACCAATCAAACTTCACTTCATTTCTGGTCCTCCAATCAAGGTTCTAGAAGGAGGTGCCTGGTAGTCTCTACACGTTTCACTGACTCTTACCCATGGCAATCCATTAACCTTATCCATTATCTAACTGAAATGACCTTGATTTTTCCTCCAATGATCTCAGTGGCACCAAACCCAAAGCATTTTTGTCTTCTTCCACTTTTCTTCTCTGCAGTGTTTTATTCTCTATACTTTGTCTTTTGGAGTTCAACTCCTTAAGCCTAAACATATCTTCTGCTCTCTTCCTCACCTAACTGTGTAAATTCCTTCTTACCATTCCCCACAAGGATCCTTCTTTATCATTATTTGAAGTATAATATCATCTATGTGTGGTTCTTTTTGTGTATTCTATTTTCTTAGCTTATTCTCATCTTCAATAAGCACAATTAAACTCATCCACCAATGTTAGCTCACATATCACCTCCTTTGAGAAATCTTCTCTGAATGCCATGTTGAGTTTTGATAGTACTTACATCTTGTGATTCCTCTCCATAACACTTCTCACTATATAATATAGTTGTCAATTTACTTATCTTTTTCCTTACTGTAAAATCCTGAAGGACAGAGACTACAGCTTCTTCATCTTAATAATCTCGGTACCTAGCACAGTTCTTGACACAAAGTAATCGCTCAATGTGCAGTGGATGAATAATTGATTGGCAGACTGACATGCTGAATCTGAGACAAAAATCTGGGTTTTTATTCCTAGACCTCAAAGAACAAAACTCATTCCAATCAGAATGTTGTAGCTGAGAGAAGGCATTAGCTCTGTGTGTGTGTGTTTTAAGTAGGCATATTTCATAGTTATGGCTATTTAGTACACTGGGAATAGAATACCATTTGCGGAGCTACTGTCTGGCTCCTATAATAATGGACCAAATTGAGAGAGTAAAAGCTTCCTAAGCAGACTTTGCTTGATTTGCAGGTTTTCTCAAGCTTGATGCCAGTTATATATATTTTTTATACTCTAGTTTCCTAGAGTTTTCCATTTTGGAGAGAAAATGAAGTTTGGCAGAGGGCATAAAATTTGTTCATTAATCTTGTAGCAGTTTCAAAACAATGCTTCAATAATGGTGTATTTTTCTGATACAATATTTGGTTCAACTGTTGAAATAAATGAAATTCTGGAAGAGTTTCACAGAAAAAACTACTTATTTTTGACCCCCATAAGAATCCATCCCAGAGACAACAATCATAATGTCTTCTCCCAAACATAAAATAATTTAAAAACCCTGCAATATTGTTTACATCTAGAACCATGAGGATGAAATAAAGATGACACTTTGAGCCCTTCATGGAGTTTATACCAGGCATTATGTTACAAAAGAACAAATCTGATGTTGCCATTCTTTTTTACTTTATTTTTAATTGGAGGATAATTGCTTTATAATCTTGTGTGGGTTTCTGTCATACAACAACATGAATCATCCATACCTGAACATATATCCCCTCCCTATTGAACCTCCATCTCACCTCCCACCCCATCCCACCCCTCTAGGTTATTACGAAGCACTGGATTTGGGTTCCCTTCATCATACAGCAAATTCCCACTGGCTATCTAATTTTGCATATGGTAATGTGTATTTTTCAATGCTGCTCTCTGGGTTCATCCTACCCTCTCCTTCCCCTGCTATGTCCACAAGTCTGTTCTTGATGTCTGCGTGTCTGTTCCTGCCACTCTTTTTTAGCAGTAACAAAATCATTGCTTTTCTTGTTTGGATGGTTATGAGGAAAGGCACATTCAGAGCTGAAACTGGCCTGAAGCCTAGTTTCTTTGGGTTGGAGTTAGTATCCTTCTGTACTCTTGCTTCCTCTGTTACCTTAAGGAAAACATGGCTTTCTCAGTGTGGTTTTGTGGGGTTTGGATTTGGATAGGCATTCTGGATGAACAATAACCTACAAAAGCACATAAAAATCTCAGCACCCTGGGAGGGAGAAGAATTGCTAAGAATTCAGAGGTTTTTCTCAAAGAAGAGAAAAAAAATTAACCTCCCACCCCAAATTTAAAGTCAAATATCTCTTTTGTACAATACTCTGTACACAGAGATTCAATATTTAGTGATGGTGATGATTTAGAATACACAGATTCCAAGCTATAAAACTGGAAGTATAACCGAGCCATCTTTATTATTACACCACAGGAGAAAAGGAGAAAAGATGACAACAGGACCAGTATGGAAAATTAAGTATTTGAAAATGTTAAAGGAAAGTACAAAAAACACAGGAGAACACTTTGTGTCCTTGGAGAAGGCAAACTTTCTTAAACAGGAAACAAAAATTGTGCTGAGCATAAAAGAAAGATGGATAAATTAGACTATATCAAAATAGAGAAGTTTTGTTTATAAAGAGAAAGAGAATACACCCCCAAAGAGTGGGAGAAAGTATTATTAGCATAAAGAACTTGAATCTAGAACATTTTAAAAGGAAAAATACCTCCTACAAATCAAGAATAAAGAAAACAGAAAAGTCAGTATATACACTGGATATTGACTTCACAAACAAAAACATCCAAATGGTCAATAAACATATGAAATGGTATTCAACCTCACTAGTCATCAGAAAATTAAAATAGTTTAAAGATAAGTGTTTCTGTGTTTGTTCACATGTATAACTAAGCCTCTTAAGATGTGGTTGTTGTTGTTTAGTCATTAAGTTGTGTATGACCCTTTGACCCCATGGACCTTGCCAAACTTCCCTGTCCTTCACTATATCCCGGAGTTTGTGCAAACTCATGTCCATTGAGTTGGTGATGCCCTCCAACCATCTCATCCTCTGCCACCCCCTTCTCCTCCTGCCCTCAACTTTTCCCAGTATCAGGGTCTTTGCCAATGAATTGGCCTTTCACATCAGGTGCCAAAGTACTGGGGCTTCAGCCTCAGCCTCAGTTCTTCCAATAAATATTCAGGGTTGATTTCCTTTAGGATTGACTGGTTTTGTCTCCATGCAGTCCAAGGGACTCTCAAGAGTCTTCTCCAACACCACAGTTCAAAAGAATCAATTCTTCGGCGCTCAGCTTTCTTTATAGTCCAACTCTCACATCCATACATGACTACTGGAAAAACCACAGCTTTGACTATATGGACCTTTGTTGGCAAAGTGATGTCTCTGCTTTTAAATACTCTGTCTAAAAAAATAAAATAAAATAAAAATAAATACTCTGTCTAGGTTTGTCATAGATTTTCTTCCAAGGAGCAAGTGTCTTGCAATTTCATGGCTTGCAGTCATCATCAACAGTGACTTTGGAGCCTAAGAAAATAAAATCTGTCACTGTTTCCATTTTTCCCCATCTATTTGCCATGAAGTGATGGGACCAGATGCAATGATCTTGATCTTAGCTTTTTGAATGTTGAGTTTTAAGCCAGCTTTCTCACTTTCACTTTCATTAAGAAGCTTTTTAGTTACTCTTCACTTTCTGCCATTAGAGTGATATCATCTGCATATCTGAGGTTGTTGAAATTTCTCCTGGCAAGCTTGATTCCAGCCTGGCATTTCGCATGATGTACTCTGCATATAAGTTAAATAAGCAGAGTGACAATATACAGCCTTGATGTACTCCTTTCCCAATTTTGAATCATGGATCTTTGTTCCACATTTGGTTCTTAACTGTTGCTTCTTGACCTCTATGCATGTTTCTCAGGAGACAGTAAGGTGGTCTGGTATTCCCATCTCTAAGGGGATCCTTTTACTACTTCTATTTTACTTCATTCTGAATTTCATAGAGAATAAAATGGATTCCATGAGGCTAAAGCTCTGTCCCAAGTAAAAACAAATGAGTCTTAAAAACAAATCTCAGGTGGTCATCGACAGGCTTGGGAAATAGATCTCCGGTCTCTCTTTTGCATTCATTAGTTTCAAAATCACCATATCTCAGTTATGTCAAACATCTAGATTAAAAAAGCTGTCTCAAACTATTCTTTTTTTAAAGTGAAAAGCAAAAAATAAACAAATAAAAGAAAATCTTTAAAGTCTAAAAAGACAAATGATTTACCCAAATTCCAATAACAAATAAAAAAACTTCAGAGTTTAACTATTCAATTATTATTATTTTTTTTATGCTATGGCTTTTGCAATCTTTTTTTTTTTACATTTTATTTTATTTTTAAACTTTACATAATTGTATTAGTTTTGCCAAATATCAAAATGAATCAGCCACAGGTATACATGTGTTCCCCATTTGATCTTCCTCTCAAAAAAATAAAAAAACAAACACATATAGTCATTTCTTGAGCATCTACTACCTACCAGGCACTATGCCAGAGATAAGGGATATAAACCTGTATGCCAGGTATGATATTTTCAAGAAACTAGGTTGGATGAGAACAAATGCAATTTATTTTTTGCAAACTGGATTCAGCTTTTGTCTATCTAATGGCATATTTCTTAATTTAGTCATTTCCAAATAAAATCAGTTGTTTCAAGGTCTACTTCCAGATTTTCACTTTCCCTCTTTTCCTTCTCCAGATCATTGGGTTCTGAGTTCGCATGAAGCTAACATAGCTGTTACAGTGGTAGGAGGACTTAGGATCAGGTTGGCAGCAGCTCTCTATGCTGTTTTCTGCCAAGGTGACTAATTAATTGCTTGGTTTCTCAGGCATGGCCACACCTCCATCTGCCATTAATAAGACAAGTCATGTCTTCAGTCCACACTCTCTTGGTCCTCCTCATCCAAGTGTTACAAGCCTGTCAATCACTTGCATGACCCTCGGAGCTGAAGAGCTTTCAGAAGCTCTCTTAAGCCTTTGGAGGAGGTAGTCTCAAGCCTCTCAGTAAGCACATATTATGATGAGCATTTCTACTTTATTGGTACTACACTGCTGTAGATGAAATTTGTTTCCCCAATTGCTTTTTACCACCTGTTAGGTGTGATGGGCCCATGTTTGGTGAGTTGGACATAGGAACATCAGGTTTCAGAAGATGAAGTCTGTGCTGGGGGTGGAAGCACTTCTCTTAGTAAATCAAACAATATGCCAATGAAAGCTCTCAGAGAACTTACAGTCTCCTAGGGGAAGTAGATCTTTCACCAGTAAGGAAAACACTGTGAGATCTGTATTAGGTAGATAATAAGGAATTCACTGGAACTCGAAGAATGGTAAATTCTGTTAGGAGAAAGGAGTAATTGAAAAGTTTAAAGGAAAATATGATTCCAAAATAAAATTTAAAAGGTGAGCGTGAATCCCCTGGTGATAAGTTTAGATAAAGCCATTCTGAACAGGAGAAGGAATATGAGCAAAATCTGAGGGCTTTGTCCTAGATACATCCAATTTTGAAAGAAATGTATTAAAATATATAATTTTTATTGTTTTCCTTGAATTCCCAATGGATTTTCCTTTATCTATTTATTTTCTAGGGTGTTTGGTTCATATGAGTTCATAAGTAATTTCAAGTCTTCATAGATTGTGACTTTGATCATTGTACAATTTACATCTTTGTCCTATTATCACTTTTAACTTTAAATTCCAGCTTACCTGATATTAACTTTATCCTTCTGCTTTCTTGCTTTTCTTCTTATCTTTTCTGGGTTCTTTTTCTTTTTTGTTTCCTTGCTTCGCTAGTGGCTCGGAGGGTAAAGCTTCTGCCTGCAATGCAGGAGACCTGGGTTCGATCCCTGGGTCAGGAAGATCCCCTGGAGAAGGAAATGGCAACCCACTCCAGTACTCTTGCCTGAACAATCCCATGGACAGAGAAGCCTGGTAGACTATAGCCATGGGATCACAAAGAGTTGGACACAACTGAGCAACTTCACTTTCACTTTCGTTTTGCAATGCCTGGTATTTCTTCCCCCATTCCTTTATTTTCATCCTTCATTGGGAATGATTTTCTTGAAATCAACACATCACTGAGTTTTGCTTTAGTCCTAATTTAATAGTCTCTGTCTTTTATGGGAGAATTAGGTTTATTGCCCATGTACTGTCATCACTGATGTAATATATTTTATTCCTTCTATCTTATATTTATTTTATATTGTCATTTTTTCTTTATTCTCCTGTTTTTCTGATTTGATCAAATTGTTTTTCATTATATTTTTACCCAGCGAGTTTACAATATTTTTCTGCTCCATTAAATTGCTACCTCTTTTATCTTTTTCTCATTACTCACCTAATCGTCTTTCTTATTTGAAAGCAAAATACTCTATTCACCAACATGATACACTGATTCCCCCTTGGTAAATTCTGTTTCCCTTCTGTTTTTCTCCTGCTTCAGTAGAATGTGACCTTTAGAATACTTTTATTTCCCTCTTATGCCTTTTATTCTCAGGGCCTAGGTTTTTATCAGACAACTTAGTACTTTAAATTTTGGACTACTTTTGAATTTCACCAGAAATGTGTCACTGAAGAGTTTCAATCATAGGACTGAAATGGTCAAATTTGTATTTTTAAAAGAGCACTGTAACTTCAGTGCAGAAGCTGTGATAGTAGCCAGATATTCTTTATAAGTCACATTTTCAGATCATCCATATGCAGAGTATGAACTCAATAATAATAAATGATACAACCATGAATGAGTTATGTGCAAAAATATGAATATTGTTTCCAACGACAGGCATGTTTTTATATTTTGTGCTTTACAAGTATTCTTTCATAAACACCATAAAGAAATGGTAGGTAAGATAGAAGCAACTGGTAAAATTCAGATGATGATGGGATCATGGAGTGAGGAACTTAATTTTTCTGATCCTTATCTTTAACTCTAGAATGCTATCAACTTAGCTCTGGAGCAGAGAAATTAGAGTAGTCGGGGGAGAGGGGAGTACTAGCCTAGAAGTCTAAGGATACCAAAGAGACTTAAATGAAATGTCTGATTTTACTTCTATTTCCTGTGATTTTTGCTTTGTTTTCATGGGATATGTGCATATATGTCCTATGCTGTATTTAAGGGAACCATGAGATACATGTTCTTCATAAAAGACTCACAACATCTCAGGATAATTCTAATTATCTCTAAGGATAGTAATGATAGTAGTAGTATCTAGTGTGTATGGGGAGATTACCATATGCCCAACGTTGTTCTAAGTGCTTTATACGGATGTTGTCAAATTGCATAAGAATCCTCAAAACTAGCATTTAAATTCAAGCTAATTAAAAAATACACTGTGCCTAATCTTCTTTTTTGGCAACTAGCCTAGTAAAATGATTCAGAATACAGAAAATACTATTTACATGATCATGACATGGCTTGGAATATGAAACAATAGGGAAATAATTAAGTAAAATATGGCCTATCTACTTGATAAAATACTAGTCATACATGTTAAATGATCGTACATCTCACCATACTTTTTTTGTGATTATCTCTTTAATGCCCTTTTAGAATGTAACCAACCTATAATGTCTGTTTTCTTCCCTACTGTATTCTTGGTGGCTGCATAGTGTCTGTTCATAATTGGTGCTCAATTAAGAAGTCTCCCTTTTCACTTAAATAAGTTTGAAGTGAGGGCTGTCAGCAGAGAGGGCTACAGTAGAGTAATCCATGCTTCCAGAGTTCATCAAGGCAAATATTCCTGGTGCCTCACATGGAAAAGAGTGGCCATCACAACCAGTAGCCAAGTATGATCTGTCCTGGGATGACGTCATCCCAAACCTGTGAGCAGGGTACTGCCAGAGGCAGGAACTGTGAGTCACTGCTCTGCACCCCTCCATGTGAAACAAAGCGGTGCTGAAGAGTAAGCCATGGGCAACCAGGAAGTGGAGAATGGAAGGATCTGAGAGAGGAAAGAACCCCAGGAAAGTGCCCGGGCACAAAGTGCCCCAGGAGAGAAAATCATCACTTAGACCTCTGCCACACAGAGTCAGACAAGGATCCAGAAGAGGAAAGAGGACCCCGTGTCTTCTCTTCTGAAAGGATTCAAGCACGGTTCAGGTGAAATTATTGGCAGCAGAAACAAAGCTTTAGACTGCATGAAACATGGCCGATTGTGACCTGGATGAAGCTGAAATGGACATGAATTTGAGCAAACTCCGGGAGATAGTGAAGGACAGGGAAGCCTGGCATGCTGCTGTCCATGGGGTCGCAAAGCATTGGACACAACTTAATGTCTGAACATAGTACTGTTTATTAATATGTGAAAGTAATGGGAAAAAATGACAGGGTCTGACTTAGCTATCTCTGAGTGATGGAGAAAGGAGAGCAAATAGAGCAGTTTGGGAATATTGTGGTTTGAGAAAATAAAGCTATTTTGCAAGACCATTCCACAGACCCTACTCACTTATTAAATTGGCTCTACTGAGCAAAAAATAAAAATATGCTTTACGCCTTTTAATTGTGTGTGTGGCTGTGAATGTGTGTACATGTACATATATACAATGTGAGTAGTTGTGATTCTTACAGAAAAACACAAAAGTAAGTAATGGGTATCTTGATTGTAAGGAAAAGGAGGAAAGAGGCCTATTATAAATCATGGTATAAAAGTGAAGGGAATAAAGAAAAATTCCAATTACCCAGTATTTATGTATCTTCCTAGGTTTGCTTCTCCAGATCTAGTTTGCTTTTCCAGATCTACTATCTACTATCTCTTCCCTGTTCTGAGTCCCAGGAGGCTGACTTCTTGGACAGCTTCACTTGGCCCCTGGCCTTGGTTGGCTCATCCCCTTAGAGGCTGTAGTAGTAGATCAATGAACAGAAGACAGAGGCTAAAGTATTTATTTCCTGCCCTATTCCCCAAGCCTCTCCCAGTGAAAGGGTTTAGGCGGTGGTTGAAGTCCTCTAGATTCCTCCAGGCTCTTTCCTTTATGTCCTTAGCTTCTCTCAGATAGTTCCTTTTCCAGGACTCAGTGTGCACTGTGTTCCAGTAATAGCACTCCTCTTAGATAGCATATTCAAAAGCAGAGACATTACTAGGCCAACAAAGGTCCGTCTAGTCAAGGCTATGGTTTTTCCTGTGGTCATGTATGGATGTGAGAGCTGGACTATGAAGAAGGCTGAGCGCCGAAGAATTGATGCTTTTGAACTGTGGTGTTGGAGAAGACTCTTGAGAGTCCCTGGGACTGCAAGGAGATCCAACCAGTCCATTCTGAAGGAGATCAGCCCTGGGTGTTCTTTGGAAGGAATGATGCTAAAGCTGCAACTCCAGTACTTTGGCCACCTCCTGCGAAGAGTTGACTCACTGGAAAAGACCCTGATGCTGGGAGGGATTGGGGGCAGGAGGAGAAGGGGACGACAGAGGATGAGATGGGTGGATGGCATCACTGACTCGATGGACGTGAGTCTGAGTGAACTCCAGGAATTGGTGATGGACAGGGAGGCCTGGCGTGTTGCGATTAATGGGGTCGCAAAGAGTCGGACAAGACTGAGCGACTGATCTGATCTGATCCCCTTCAGGCTTAAGGGTGGTGTGGATTTCTGCTAATTCTTGTGCACCTTACCATCCCCTGGTTTTTTTTGTTTGTTTGTTTGTTTGTTTGTTTTTACCCTGCCCACATCTCTGTAAAGAGAATTTTTGTTAAACTCTATCCTTAAGCCTCTTGAGTGGACCTTCTTGTTCTTTCCGGGAATCTAAATAAAACAGTACCTACCCTCAAGGTCTCCTACTATTATTCAAGGGGAAGAGACAAGATAATTCCCTTTAAAGAACTTACTTGAAATAAGTGAAGAACAAGCTTACTGATGTGCCTGACATGATAATAGGTCCTGGGGTGGAAGGCAGGTGTGAGCAATAGAGGTCCCTGTTAGTATAATAGTGAGTTCACGGTCAGAAGACCTGCGTTTTGAGTCTCAGCTCCAACATTTTTTGACAAAATAATTACCAAGGAAAAAGAATCCCTCCCCTAAATGTTTCTTAGGATTGCTAGAGGAAGGAATAAAAGAATATGTCATACACAAGAGTTCTTTGCACATCAGGCATTAGCATCTTTTCAGCGTTTTGCAAGGATATGACCACAGTGCAATGGCTTCCATTGTTCCCTAGCAGGGAAGGAAGCTAACTCTTAGGGGATAGCACTCAAAATGTGGGTGAAATAGCAAGCATAGGAAAATGTTCCCATCATGAACTTCTGTCTAGGAAGGCTCAGAAAGGGATAAAAAGGGCAGGAGGAAGACATGTGACCTGGATCTCCTGAGGCTCAAGCCTTTAAACAGACCCTCCTACAACCTCACCCTATAGAGACCCCCACTCTCATTTCTAAAAGCAACAGACTCACCAATAGTTCTGCCTCTACCATCTTTATTCCAGCGTTTGAATGAGTTCTCACTTTTCCAGATTGCCCACCATTTCCAGGCCTCATAGAAACCACAAGATATAACAGTATCTGATGTAGACACTGCGCATTATAGGCATTTTGTGGACTGTGGGAAACCACTTAGGCAGATGGTTCAGACAGAGAGAACTCCACAGGCACAGTGCTTGAC
This sequence comes from Bos mutus, assembly GCF_027580195.1. NCBI lineage: Eukaryota > Metazoa > Chordata > Mammalia > Artiodactyla > Bovidae > Bos > Bos mutus. Next base: position 47,095,672 of record NC_091618.1, on the reverse strand, counting down.
GGGGTTATGTTGCTGCCATTCAAATGCTCCAGGCTCTTCTGAAGTTCAAGAGACTTCACTCATCTTCAGCCATCAAAAATGGCAAAGTTCACATGAAGGGATGGTTTTGGAATATATTTATTAATGAGAATTTTTAACCATGTACATAATTTTAAACCACTCGGAAAATGTTAAATGCTTGTGCTCAAGAGGCTATTAATTTTCCATTGCAGTAAACTCAATTGGTTCTGTTGCATGCCTCAATATTTAAGGATCTGGAGGATCAATACATCCCAGCAAGGAGTTGGCTAACTTTTAATTTGCCCTTTAATTTTTAATCTATGTGGTTCTTAAGAAAGAAGTTTGATACATTGATTTGAAATTCTGTTCAATGAAAAATTAGCTCTCCCTAGGCTGTAGCTTTAAATTAATCATTAGTGAATTTATTGAGTCTCTGTGAGGGACCAAAATTTCTGTTATGGGGGTGGTGGCATGTCATTAAGAAGCCTTCTGTCAAGTGAGACAAAGATGCTCTTGCAAAGGGGGATGGGCAAAATGCTTCAAAAATGGAATGGATTTTATTGAAAAGTTGTATTGAGCATGCATACTTAAAGAATGAGGAAAATAAATAATAAGGCTACTTTGTAAAAGTAGAGTGACTCAAAATGACTGGTAAAATACCATCACTACCCTTTTCATTTGGGACTTCCTTCCCTTCTAAGATTGAAGAGTTCCAATTTTTATGCCATAAGTCAAACCCAATTAAACTTTAGTCATTTAGATAACTTATCCAAATTATATGCCATTTCTTTAAGAGAAATCCATTCACTTATTTAACAAACATGTATCCATCACCTTCAATATAGTAGTCAGTGAAGTAATACATACAAAGCACACATAATAAGGTAATTGCTCCATAAATGCTAGTTGCAACATAAAGACAGTCATCATGATGGTGAGACTTCCAGGCACTGTGCTATCTGCAAGACATAGATTTATGAACAAGAAAGATAAGGTTCCTGCTCTTGAGTATCTTGCTCTCTGGTTGGGCAAGACAGAAAATACACAGAAAAACAAGTGATATAGTAACAGTGGGATAAGTTCTATGAAGCAAACAAATTGAGTGTTTTGATGGAAAAACTAGGAGAGTAATTTTTATAGGATTGTCTTATATGAAGGTTTGAGTCGATGAGTCTAGGGTTGCTTCCTTTGTTAAAATTTGTTGTTCAATCACTCAGTCATGTCCAACTGTTGGCAACCCCATGGACTGCAGCACACCAGGCTTCCCTGTCCTTCACTGTCTCCCGGATCTTGCTCAAACTCATGTATATTGAATCGATGGTGCCATCAAACCATCTCCTCCTCTTTAGCCCCCTTCTCTGCCTGCCCTCAATCTTTCCCAGCATCAAGGTCTTTTCCAATGAGTCAGCTCTTCACATCAGGTGGCCAAAGTATTGGAGCTTCAGCTTTAGCATCAGTCCTTCCAAAGGATATTCAGGGTTGATTTCCTTTAGCATTGACTGTTAAAGTATCCTGCCTTAAAAAAAAAAAAAAAAAAAGTATCATTTGAAACTGAATCTTCTAAGACATTTATTTATACCTCTTAAGAATATCAGATAATTTGCCCCTCTCTTCTTTCACTTAGGCTGCTTATGGTTAGATATATGTTCATTATCTTTATTTATCAGGAACAGAATGTAGTCTTTAGAATTATCTTCTGAGAGGGGAACACACGACTAGAATCACACTCCCCCAGCAAAGAACTGAGATATTAGAAATAACAAATACTGAATCAAATCTGTCATTCCAATTCCTTCCTAAAATTAGTCATTGGATTAATTTTTTTTTTTTTTTTTTTCCTGAGTATAATCCAATTACTTAATGGTTTAGAAAAAAAAAAAAATCCTAATGAAGTAAGAGGAAGTTAAAGAGGAAAGAAAATTAAACTCTGAAGTATAACCCCAAAGACTGATGTTATTTTTTCTGTTTCTTTGCAAGCATGATGTTTTCGCGTAATTTAATTGGCTCATTTCTCATTTTTTTGTCATCTCTTTCTTGTTTCCTAGCTGAGGGGCAGACCATTGTGCTTTATATCATTGTTTTAGCCTCTATCAAAGGCCTTATTATGCAGACCCCATCATAAGTAATATCAAAATCCATAATCCTTACCTTCAATTGAGTTAAATATAATTGGACTTAAAACAACCAATTATGTCCTCAATTCAGCTGGTGAGTAAGGTGCAGAATGCAATTTCCCTGGAGGCAGTGGCAACACCCTGACTCTATAAAGTACTTTTAAAGGAATTTTACAATTGTTCCTGTTTCCTGTCAGGCCTGTCTCCCACTGCACTTCCCAGGCACAGATTCCATTCACGGTATTATCCCCCAGACCAGGTCCCCACAACACCCCACCTCCTCCTCCCCTACCACCTCCTTCCCTACCACTTCCTTCCCTGTGGTCTTTCATGCCTTTCTCCTCTGCAGAAGGAATGCCTTTTTGCTCTCCCTGCAATTCCCCAGTTGAAATCCTACTTATCCTTCCAAGCACAGTTCAGTCGTTTCCTCCATCTTAAAACCTCCCTCATCCCCAGAATCATTTCTCCCTCCGTTTTTTGGCTCCTGTTACATTAAACATCTCTTCTCACCCTGGGCCTGATTTTAGAGATGTTTGTGGTCTCTTCTGTTTCATTTTCTAGATTGTACATTCTTGAAGGACAGGAATTTAGAAATGCAAGTTTATATCTCTTTAGTCCCTCACACGTTGCCTTTGGCCTTTGAGGTTTTCCATAATTGTTTTTAGTGAATGAATAATCAAAACCCTTCTACACTCATCACGGTTCTTTTAGATTCAGAATCATTGTGGAATAGAATACCGTTTTTCCTTCTCCCCTCAAAATTGCTAATAAGACTTTTTTTTTTCTGCTCACGTTTATAGGAAAACATAAAGGCCGGTACAGAGAAAGAAGCTAGTGTTGGTTTGTTTTTGTTTTTGTTTTCCTTTAGCAAATGCCTGTCTAGAAAAGCATTTTCCTCTAATCATTGCAATGAACATGTAATGTACTCTGGTAAACACTGCTGTCTGATGTGAGCCTTTCCCCATGCAGTCAGCTCTCCGCCGAGGTTTTCATTAAACATTGCACCATGCTGGGAGCTGTGTCTTGCATGTGCTATGACAAGGAGTCTGAATCTTTTATCGGAACGTATAGGGTGGTTTCAGAGTGGTAGTATTTTCCACCTCTTTAATTATTGAATGTGAAGGTAATTAACATATGTGTATTGGATTGGTAATTTCTTTTAATTAATTCCAGATTCAAGAAGGAGTCTCTTAGAGGATGCCCAGCCCATATGAACTCAGTCTCCAAAATGGAAACGTTGCAGACATCAGGGCATTCAATCCTCTCCCTCCCTGATGTTTGGAAGAAAATATCAGCATGCAGAGCCACACACACACACACTCACATGTGTGCACATGCCTGCTCAATCACTTCAGTTGTGTCCGGCTCTCTGCAACCCCATTGGCTATAGCGTGCCAGGCTCCTCTGTTCATGCAATTCTCCAGGCAAGAATACTGGAGTGGGTTGCCAGGCCCTTCTCCATGGGATCTTCCCAACTCAGGGACTGAACCTGTGTCTCCTGTATTGCAGGGAGATTCTTTACCCACTGAACTACCTGGGAAGTCTCTACACACATGCACACACACACACACACACACACACACAAACGCTCGCAAATTTTTAGAATACTTGATCAGTTGCGCTAATCTGAAAACAGAGCAGAACGTTTGGTTTTTACACATATTGGGCTGATCACCAAACTAGATTAGCTCTCCAATGAGAGGTATGTTTCCTTAAGAATCAATTCGAGATATGTTCCAGTTATGAACACATTTGCCATAAGCTCCAACTCCCAGTCACTCCTTTTCAGACCCCTCAGAAGGGATTGCAAAGAGTCAGACACGACTCAGCAGCTAAACAGCAGCGGCACACTTCCCTGTGGTGTGGACTAAGTTACCCCCAACTCTGGCTATTAAATTTTCAGACGAACTTCGGATCCAGTTCTCAAGAATGGATCCAGTGCCTATTTTGGGTCTTCCGGTACAAAACTCTCCCCACCCCATGAGGAAGCCAGGTGGTGCCGGCTCCAGCTCCTCAGAAGGTGGCTCGGGGTTGGGTTCCAGTCACCCTGTGACACAGCAGAGAACATGGCAGACGTTTTTCTGCGAGCTTGAGGCTCAACTGTGTCCAAAAATAACTAGACAGGCCAGGTTTGGATCTAGGAAACTTTTCAGCTCATAGACACATTTAATAATGGAAACACTGGTCTGAAATTTCCTACAGAGACCTCTACTTTGGAAATGGTTTTATTTATACGTAGCTACAAAAATACCATTTCTGAAATAGTTATGTGGGGCCCAGTATTTAATTTTTGTGTGTGTGTGTGATTTCTGGAAAAGTTCTTTCAACCGGTAAAATCAAAAGCGCCTCTGTTTTTCCTCAACAGCCACCTCGGTCAATGTAAACAAGGCTATGAAAAGCCAGTGAGACAGAGCCTCTTCATCTGCTTACACTTTGGCGCTTCATTGATAAGAACTTCTCCCCCCAGAAAACCTGGGTGTGTTTTGTTCTATTTTACAAGTCCTATATTTAAACATGTAAAAATAGTTGTGGATATTTCACTTAATACTTAACCATGCTGTGTATATTGTCATCCTGCGGCTTAAAACAAATGTTATAATTCCAAAGGAGTTTTGAATTCCCTGGAAAACCATGTAAAAATGTTTAAATGTCATTAAATCCCCAAATTACTCTTTGTAATCAGCAGAATGCGCAGCACTCTACTTTTCACATTCTGCTACTGCTAAGTCACTTCAGTCGTGTCCGACTCTGTGTGACCCCATAGACAGCAGCCCACCAGGCTCCCCCGTCCCTGGGATTCTCCAGGCAAGAACACTGGAGTGGGTTGCCATTTCCTTCTCCAATGCACGAAAGTGAAAAGTGAAAATGAAGTCGCTCAGTCGTGTCTGACCCTCAGCGATTCCATGGACTGCAGCCTACCAGGCTCCTCCATCCATGGGATTTTCCAGGCAGGAGTACTGGAGTGGGGTGCCATTGCCTTCTCCGTTTCACATTCTAACACAACCTTAATTGACTCAGCTCTCAGGTCTGCTGTCAATGACCCCTTGTTGGGCATAATTAAATAAAAAAAAAAAAAAGGACTTCTTCATACCACAAAGACAGGAGATGTTTGAAACCAAACCATGTAGTGTGAGATATTTAGTATGTTCCAGGCTGGCACTGGAAACACAGCAGCAAACAAGACCTAGCCCTATATGACATCAGAGGAGAAAAAGGATTTGGACTTGAAAGTGGTGCCACTGAGGTGCTGGCTTTGCTACTGTTAGTGCAAACTTTAAATCACTTAATTTCACAAAGCCTTTATTTTCTCATCTGTAAAATGGGGCAACCCACCAGGATTGTTAGAAGAATCACATGATGTATCTGACACAAAAGTGCTTTGCAGACTTATGAAGGACCAGAGAAACACAAGATATTACTTTTCAAAAAGAGAAATGAAATGCTGTTTTCAACTAAACCTTCTGATTTTCTTTAGATGATGGGATATGTAGTCTTTTATTTTCCTAATTATTTTTCTAATTGCTGTTAAGAGGCTATCTCGGCAGAAGAAGGCTTTTCTGTCTATTCTCTAACTTTCTATGGTTAGACACAGGAAACTAATCTGTATCCAAAAAGTTTTGTTAAACGGTTGTCAAAATGCAAAAGGACAGAACACATATTCTGTTAGGCCTTAAGCATGCAGGACAAGCACACAGAAACTAGGCCAGTAATTCATGTACCTCCAGCTGTTGGATGTCTCTGGACTAGTGAAAGTAACACTCTCGTGACAAGCAGACCCTCAACATGTATAACAGCCCCCAAGTCAACAGAATTTTATTTCTTGTTCATGTGAAGACTAAAATAAGTGTCCCTGAAAGGTAAAGGGTATTCTCTAAGCAGTGTTTGAAGCACCAGCTTCCTTCCATCTTCTGGCTCCACCATCTTCATTCAACACAGCATTCCCAAGGTTGATATATTTGCACTGAGCTGAAGTAGAAAGGGAAGAAGAGCATGAGAAAACTCCCTGGCTTTCCACCTTCAACCCAGAAGTAATGTTTCACTCTGCTTACACTTCACTGGCAAGAACAAGTCATGTGGGCCCATCTGGTTGGACAAAGAGCTGGGTATTATAGTCCCTGGGTCCATAGCCAGGACTTTGTCTATGGATGGGAGCATTAATTAGGGTTGACCATTTGTTTGCAGTCTCTGTTGCACTATCACTTATACAACAAGTCTAAAGAATGTTGAGTGTCAGTCCAGTCCTGACTCTGGAAGTTATCTACCTTAATGTTACTCAAGCTTTTTTGACAGCGACATACAGAATAAAGTAAATTTTACATCATAACCCAGGACACCACATGGGTATGTATGTGTGTATCTGAAACCTAAGTTGCATAAAATAATACTTTTTCCTCTTATGCATGATGCAGATACTTTCCACTCTCTATTTGATTCTGATTTGTTTTTTTAATCACTAATTTTGATACATAACTTGATTTCTCAGCCTAATAGTAGGTTGTGACTCATTAGATCTAGCTCATCTCTTTAGAAATGACACAGATGAAGCTTTGAGGAGTTAAGTGATATAGCTGAGGTCACATGCAGTTGGCAGCCATTTTATACCCATGCCTGTGAGCACTAGCCATTAGCCCAGGGATTATATTTTTTTGAAACAATATACATTTTCTGGTTAAATTTCAAATCCAAGTATCTTTGCTGGAAATTTTGGAATATATTTGAAGTAGGCAAGTAATTACCTGCAAATTATTATTTAATAGTGTGTTATTCTCTAAATCTACATATTTTTAAAATTTGAAGATGATCACCTTTAGATACATCAGCTATAGTTTATGAATATTTAGGTATTTTGAATCTTGAGTGAGTTGAAAAACAAGGACTCAATTTTGCTTTTTTTTTATGCATCTGTCTTAATACTGAACTAACTTTTCTCTCAAAAGTTATTTAAATTCTAAAAACTTCTTGTCTCAGAAATTCTAAGCTTACTTCCAAATCTCCACTCTAAAAAAATAACCTTCTAGACACACAGGTATACAAAACTTTAAATGATATGTGTGCTTCTTTCTTTTTTCACAATGTTATTTTCAAATTACAGAGTCACTTGGAAATTTGACCTAAAGAGTAACCTTTGGAGACAGAATAGGACTATCCTCATCAGAAACACAGCCTGTTAGTCTTAAAGGAAGAATGATCATTAAGAAGCAAAAACATCTCTGAAATGAACACACCCTCTTTAAATTCAGTGGTATTTTTATTTTTCTTACATCCTATGCAAGGCTTATGAAGTTCTTATGATCTCTTGCCAACTCTTTTGATTAACAAGATTGTGTGGGAGAAAAAAATGCTTTTTTGAGCACACATCATACATATTCCTCAAAGAATTGTACTGCACAGGGTAATTAATGTTATAAATAGCGAGTGTTTATTTGTACTAGGAAGCAGCTAGGTGTGGGATCCAGCTGGCTAGGTGAGTGTTTACTCAACTGAGAAATTCACACTGTAGGCACAATAGCGTCCTTATGTTATTGGATGGATGGATGGGTGGATGGGAGAGAGACTGAGAGACCAAAACAACTCTAGGAGAAGAGATTCCCATCATTTTCTCCAAGTTACCAGGAATTGGCTGATGATCCTGGAATTTGATTTCATTTTCTGGTAGCATCACTGTGGTATTAGGTGGACATGTTCCATGTCCTGACTCTTCTCCTTACTGTCTGGATGACTTTGGGAAATTTGCCTAACCTCTCTGAATCCTCCCTTAATACTCTGAAACAGGAGTACCTACCTTATAGGGCTTTATGAGAATTAGATGACATAATGCAAGGAAAGTATTGGGTTGGCCAGAAAGCTTCTTTGGGTTTTTCTGTAACGTCTTATGGAAAAACTCAAATGAACTGTTTGGCCAACCCAATACTTGGGGAAATGTCTGGTATATGGAAAATGTACAGTGAATGCTATTCTTCAATTACATTTTTAGGACCCGAAAAGGAACATAGAAAGTATGTATGAGCTTTTTTTTTTTTTTTTTAATCTCACTTTAGGTTCGGTTCAGTTCAGTTCAGTTGCTCAGTCATGTCCAACTCTTTGCTACCCTGTGAATCGCAGCACGCCAGGCCTCCCTGTCCATCACCAACTCCTGGAGTCCACCCAAACCCATGTTCATCAAGTCAGTGATGCCATCCAGCCATCTCATCCTCTGTCATCCCCTTCTCCTCCTGCCCACAATCCCTCCCAGCGTCAGGGTCTTTTCCAATGAGTCAACTCTTCACATGAGGTGGCCAAAGTATTGGAGTTTCAGCTTCAGCATCAGTCCTTCCAATGAACACCCAGGACTGATCTCCTTTAGGATGGACTGATTGGATCTCCTTGCAGTCCAAGGGACTCTCAAGAGTCTTCTCCAACACCACAGTTCAAAAGTATCAATTCTTCAGTGCTCAGCTTTCTTCACAGTCCAACTCTCACATCCATACATGACCACTGGAAAAACCATAGCCTTGACTAGATGGACCTTTGTTAGCAAAGTAATGTCTCCGCTTTTTAATATGCTATCTAGGTTGGTCATAACTTTCCTTCCAAGGAGTAAGCATCTTTTAATTTCATGGCTGCAATCACCATCTACAGTGATTTTGGAGCCCCCAAAAATAAAGTCTGACACTGTTTCCACTGTTTGCATTATTATTCTTAGCAAACTCCATATTTGTTTAGAAAGGCCTCTATATACAGAATTGGCCTTCTCCAGAATTTAATGAAATGACCCTTTATTGGCATCATGTGGCAAAATAATACAGCAGATTAATATATATTTAGAGATGAAAAAGATGCATCATTGGAGTGATGTAGCAAGCTATAGATCACATTCCAGAATGTCATTCATTGGGAAGAGCCGGCCTGTTCCCTCTTAATCACTTGTCCGCCCAGAATCCTTGACAAGACACTCTCTGGGGATTTTATAGATTTCAGTACCACACACTTCAACAGATTCACAGCCCGGCTTGGTGATTTGATGCAGTTAATGGTAAATCTCCTTACATTGTTAACAAATTCAGAGAACTAAGCAGTACTAAATAAGTTTTCACATGATCTAGCTTTTCAGGTTATCTTTAAAGGCAGAGAATTAAGACAAGTATCTAGATAATCCATAGGTCACATCGGTCTCAGGGAAGGAAATTAGGGCTGTTCTCAACATGATTTCCCTGTCCTTGTCTGGCTGATGAAATCCAGGTTTTTTTTCTGACTCCAAAACTATTTAAATCTTAAAGACTTGGGAACTTCTGAACTTCAAAAATTATTTTCTATTTAAATGCATTACTTATTTTGAGAGAAGAGTTCATCTATTATAAATCTGTATTAAATTGTGATCTTTTCTGCCTTGGGGAGAACATTGTTTTTCACTCTAGGGACAAAATAATAGCAATTCTATATTTTTTGGTAACTTTCAATTTCTGCATCATATAACATTGGATTGCCCCCATGAAAATACTTTATTTCAAAGGCAATTTCACAGGAAATGCTAGCTTAACTCTTTGGCAATTACTATACCACAGCTTTTAACGGTTTTGCTCACTGCTGCCACTCAGCACCTAGAACTGTGCCTAGTGCATACTTGGTACAAATAAATGTTAGCTGAATATAATAATAATTTTATTAAATTGATCTTAGACATATAATGATATCCTAAATCATAGTTTTAAAATAAAATTTTTATAAGATCACATGGAATCAAAACAGAAATATTGATTGGTGTGGCGTGTGTGTGCTCAGTTATGTCTAACTCTTTTCGATCCTATGGACTGTGTCTGCCAGGCTTTTCTGTCCATGGGATTTTCCAGGCAAGAATACTGGTGTGGGTTGCCATTTCCTTCTCCAGGTGATCTACCCAACCCATGGATTGAACCGGCATCTCTTGTGTCTCCTGCACTGGCAGGTGGATTCTTTACCACTAGAAATATTGATTATTACTCATTAAAATGAGAACATTAGAATATCTGTATCAATTGTTATGCATTTTTCCAGAGTCAATAGTATATAATTGAACTGAATAATCAGCCAAACTCCTTTACAAAAATAAATCTTCAATTCTTCAAGTTCAAAGAAAAAAGCATCAGGCAGTATAAACCCTTTTGATCAACTGAAACTATTCCTCTGCTCCAGGAACTGCTCCAACGAACAGAATTTTCTTGTTTGCAATTTTCAGCTGGCAGATGAGAAACGCGTGAAGCTTTATCCAAATGGAAAACTCAGCCATTCTTGGTAAAGTAGAAGGGGGAAAAAAAAACCTTTCAGCTCTAAGAATTTGTCACTGGGAAGAATATTAGGTGATGCAACTTATTTCTCTGAGCAGGAACAGGCACAGACCGACTAACTCCTAATTTTCACATTTAACTGCACTCTGATCACAATTATCCTTCCTCACAGTTCTCCTGCAGCACACAGCCACCTCCACACACACTCACATCTGGGGAATTTCTAGGGATTTCGTGGTGAGATTGAAGGATAGCAGGATTCCTCTCTCCCACATACTCTCTCTGCCAGTCCTGCTCAGCCTAGGATTTGTGGAGGAGAGGTAAGGCAAGGGTGAGTCTGCTGACACTCCCGAGTTAGTTTCCCCTCACCCTCCTGCCTACAAGTTACATGGGAAAGTGCATGCTGCTGATGACTGCAGGGGCCCTCCTGGGAGGAAAGGCAGTGTTTACACAATTATTACTAAGCTGGGGTCCAAACTCTTTATTGTTTTAGTTGTCTGTTTTAAATCAGAGAGATGATTAGGAAGTACTTTGGAAACCAGCTAAAAAAGAAAAGCGACGTGGACTACTGCAGTGGTTCCCAGACTTTGGGGTTTCATGGACCAGTAATATGTCAAAAATAAGTTGGGAAACCGAAAGACCATGAGCAGCTTTTATTGGCCAAGTAAGGCATTAAAACAACGATACTATGCCTTATTACCCACCATCACCAGGTTTTCCTAAAAGGAGCAACATTAATAACAAAAAAGCAAAAAGAATGTACTCTTGGAATAAAAGACTATTCTTCCCAAGAAAGGATAGCCAGTAGCCTTAAACAACAGAGTGAGAGCCAGAGAGAGAGAGAGAGAGGGAAGGAGGGAGAAGGCAGACACTGTCAGGGGTTTCTTAGGTCATCCCAGGTCTCCTCAGACGATTCTTTTTGATTCTGTACCATCACCACCCGTTCTGTGCTTTGTTTCTAACCAATTCTTCCAGCAGCCTTCTTCAGAGGACTGCCCTGGGGCTTCTAGAGTTTCTTTGGGTTCATGTACAGAAAACCAGAAGTACATGGGCGTGCCTGACTCCTGTTGAGTGTGAAAGCCCAGATCCCTTCCTTAGAGGTGGACCCCTCTGATGGGGTGATTTACCTATGACCAGGCTAATGCTAGGCTCACCCCTGAAGTCTTGGCACTGCCTGGTTTCCCTCCCAACCCACTCTGCTTCCCCTGCTCCTTTCTTGCTTTCTCCTGGGAGCCATTCCTTAATAGTTCACTTGCACATAAACCCTCACTTTCGGCTAGCTTCAGAGGAACTTAACGCTTGGGTAAACACTTCTTCCCGGATCGGCCTCAGCATGTTCACTGAGAGACCCTTTGAGGGACCCTCCAGAGACTAGACTTGGGCAGGAGGGCCCATGTTCAAGTCCAAGCTTCACCACCAACCAGAAGTTTGCTCTTGGCCAAGTCTCCTAACCCTCAGCTTCTCCCGTCCCACTCATGCTACATGATGGCTGGAGAGAGGATACAGAATTAGAGTGAAGTTGGGACCAATTCCACAAATGCAGATAAGAAAAAAAAAAATAGCTTATTTATCTCCCAGAGCTGTTGCAGTCTCTCATATAAGCCCCTGTTCCAGTGTATAAAGAGGACAACCTGAAATTCCAGTCTAGTCAGCATTGTCTCATCCAATCAGTTAAACAGACTTTAGATAAACCCATCTTTATCAGGCAGGTGCTGTTGTTTCAGATGCTCCATTTCTGGTCCAGGAGAATGGGGGGAGGGTATGTTTCTTCTGAGTGGCAGAAGAAAGAGGAACTTCCAAGCTGGGCATCAAGGACTCAGACCTGTCAGCCTGCTGCCTGGTCTCTTAGCCCTTGTGCATTGCCTGCAGGGCACCATTGAGTGCTAATCTAGGACGTAGGACTGGGAAGTGGCTGCCTTGGCTCAATCAGGGTATAGCCCATCCCTCTGCTGTCTACACACCCCAAGTATCCCTCAGACATTAGGACACCCTGAAGTTCAGCTGTGACTTCCGTTGAATGGCCACCCTGGATGGCGCTCCGTAAACGTCACTGTGTTCCTGCTGTGGTGTCTCCCTCTGAGAGTTTGCCCAGCCAAACTCTCAGACCATCAGGTCTCTGCAGTGCCACCCCAGAGCAGAGCAATGCCAGCACAATATTCCTCTCTGCCCAGCCACACTATGACATCACTTTATAGGGAGTACAAGGTACATGCTGTGAGAAGGTATCCTCTAGAGTCCCAGATACAACAGGAATGGGGGTAAACACCCTCTTCTGTGGGCTTTCCTGTGAACTTATCCAAAATGCCTCACCCTCTGGGATTTCTCTCTGAAGAGGAATGATCGGGACTCATGGTTGATGCTTTTCTTACTTCTGTCTTTCTCCTCCTCCCACAACCCCTTGAGAATCAGAAGGTTGAGCTATTTTTTTTCCTTCTTCCAGTCTAGCAGAGTTTAGCCCTATGTTCCATCAGGGACCACCATGCACAGTCAGAAAGAGGTTGTGGTCTTTGCAGGAATGAGACAACAGTAGGATTTGAAATCTAGGCTGCCCTCCACTCGCCCAGCAAGAGCCCTGGCACTGGGCTGTGTAGAGCAAAAAGATCCCTTTTCACAAAAGAACTACAAGGACTAGCAGCAGCTCTGGTCAGATCTGTCTCTGTTGAGGACATTACTGTCGCTTCCCTGGAGCCCCCATGGCTATTGGAGGACACGATTTACAAGGGAGAAAGATGACACGCATATTGCTTCATACTTTCAAATAAGAGCCACATTCAAGATGCTGAAGCACTTTGCCATGAATCAACCCTGTGCAAAGACTGGGGAGATGCAGGTGGATGGTGGTGGTGGTGATCTAGTGGCTAAGTCACATCCGACTCTTGCAACCCCATGGACCATAGCCCACCAAGCTCCACTGTCCATGGGTTTCTAAGGCCAGAACTAGAGTGGGTTGCACTTCCTTCTCCAATGCAGGGGGTAGGACCTCCCTAAAGAAGGGAAGCTGGTGTGAGCTATAGGGAATGATGCAAGAGAGCAGGCAATTAGGCAGCAGTGGTACAGCATGACCTCCCATCCTGGGGGACAAGGGGGAGGGCATCAGAATGGACACAAGCCCACGAGGTCAGGAGAGTTCATCGAAGGCCAACGCCCATGACTGGAACACTGGAGGGGCGGCCCTGCTGGTGTCTTAACCACAACACAACCTGAGTTCTCTTTAGAGATCTTTGTCAGTCTGGGCTTTTCTCCATTCCACCTATCTTTATTCAGTCCCTTAAGAAAATGAAGACAACCTCAGCTCCCTGAGGTAGCTGCTTTTCCTATATGTCCCTAGAACAGGAAGGTTCCTGAGCCTCCGTCATAAGGAAAGCAAACACTTCCACAGATTTCAACTTGGTGTGTTTTTCCTGGTCAGGGGGAGGAAAAAAAAAAAAACCTAAACCTGATTATTAAATTAAAGCTTTAAGTGGAAAAAACAATGCCAGGCAACTGGGTGTTAAATGCCACCTCCTTAATGTGACACAGACCTGCCATTTAGTTTGTGCCTCTTTCCTCCCCATGCCGCCACGGTCTCATAAGATGTGGGGATGTCTCTGGAAACCTTGTGTGGCCCATGTTCATAGGATGGACATCTGAGCTGTTAAGGCCAGGTCTCTTCTTTTTTTTCACCTCAGATATATTCCTCGGGCTGTCAAGGGTCATGCTTCCCTTACACACTTACTGTTGCCCAAAGGTAATTTGTGTCAATCAGAGCAATCAGTTCACCCAGAGGTGAGTTTGTAATCTGCATAATGGTCCTCCAAAATCTCACAGACCAAGGAAAGGTCAGATCATGTCTTTGAACAGGCTGCAAATTCAGGAGATTCATAGAAACTGATGAATGACTCGTGTTTTAGTGAACTAATGTTCATATCAACTATGTCTATGAATAAATGTATTTCTAAACCTATGTAGTATCTATAAATACTACAAATTGTTTCCAACCAGGAGAGAGAGAGAAAAAGAGAGAGAAGAAAAATAAAGACTGTTTTGCTGTGTGTGTGTTAGTCGTGTCTGACTCTTTGCAACCCCATGGACTATAACCCGCCAAGATCCTCTGTCCATTGGGATTCTCCAGGCAAGAATACTGGAGTGGGTTGCCATTTCCTTCTCCCAGGGATCTTCCCAACCCAGGGATTGAACCCAGGTCTCCTGCATTGCAGGCACATGTTTTATCATCTGAGCTACTAGGGAAGCCAGACGATGATAAAAAGGTATATTTATGGCCCTTCTCAGAAGATGTTTTTGGGTACTTTTTTCTTGTATTTATCAGAATAGATGCACTACGAAAAAATAATGTTCTACATAAATTCTCGCTATATTAGCATACAAATGAAAAGTAATCACAGGAAATGATTATAGTAAAAGTATGCTTATAAATTTAATATTTTTCTTTGTAAAAGATGCAGTTCATGATTTCTAGTGGAAAAAAGATGTATATTTCACATTGAAAATGGACTTTTTTTAGTATAAAAGTGGAAAAACTATCCAGGGTGCTTCACGTGAGTTAATAAAATTACAAATAGTCTGAACAAATCTCCCTACTGCTCCGAAGCACTCACCAAAATTTAATAGAAATGCCGAGCCTGGTGGGCTATTAAATGAGAACAGTAATATTCAGACTTGCTCCTGTCCATCCTGCAGGGTGGTTCTGGAAGAGAAATGAGCAAGTAGTGTGTACAACAGGGATCCAGTCCTGCACCAACACCGAGACTTTTCACATTCCATCACAGCCTCTGGTTGTCAGTGCCCGACACCATCTGTGCATAGGAGGAGGGGCCCAAGTGTCTTGGGTTATTGAAATAGATGAGAAAACATACAAGAGAGTTTGGCTGGAGCTTAGCAAAGTCTCTGAGGTGTGCCAACTTTCTTCAGATGGGCAATCCAGGGCCACTGTGCAGTCAACTGTGGATGAAAGAAACGTACCTCACACTTCAATGTTCAGAGCGGTATTATTTGTAATAGCCAAGATATATAAGCAACCTAAGTGTCCATCAACAGATGAATGGATAAATAGAGTGTGGTATGTGTGTGGTACACACAAACACACACACATACTTACACACACATATATGTACCTTAGACTATCACATAGCCATAAAAAGGAATGAAATTCTGCCATTTGCAACAACATGTACCTTGGAGGATTTTGTATTAAGTGAAATAAGTCAGACAGATAGACAAATGCTTTATGTTATCCCATGCGAAATCTGAAAAATAAAAGAAGTGAATGAATATAACAAAACAGAAACAGATTCACAAATATAGAGAAAAAACCAGTGGTGAGAGTGAAGTGGGGATTAGCAGATACAAACTACTATGTATAAAATACATAAGCAACAGGATGTGTTATATAACACAGGGACATATAGCCACTGTTTTGTAATAACTTTAAATGGAGTATAATCTATCAAAATACTGAATCACTGTTGTACACATGAACTTAATATAATAGTGTAAATCAACTGTACTTGAATAAAAAAAGAAAAAAAAGAAACATAGTCCCAGGACCCTGAAGCAACAGCTCACATGGCTCTTATTGCTGGCTGACAAGCAGTGCAACACGCATGACAATGAGCAAAAAAAGATCAGCATCTTAAGATTTCATCTTGAAAAAGACTTAGGCTTTTGTCTTCTCAACTTCTTTATCTCTACTACTTTACAAATAGCCTTCTTTCTTGGCCAGCCCAGGGACCAGGTTCTGTGAGGCAGAATCAGGTAAGTGAAAAGGAGAAAAATAGGACCAGAAACGTAAGAGAAAGTGGGGAGGAGACCAGGGCCATGGAGGCTGAGACTGCGAGAAGAGAGCTGGTGAAAAGGTGAGAAGTAAGACTTAAGAGAATGAGAAGCTCCTCATCTCTTGGTATTTGAGAAAACTGGAGAGAAAGAGAGACCCTCAGAAATGTTAAAAAGCGATTGTGAACTTGATCATAAGGTGAAACCATCCAATAACCAGATAATAATATTTCTTTCAAAAACACAAAGGTGTGAGTGGCTCTTTGATTACCTTTGGATGCTAGGTTGTGGGTTTTCTTGGATGATACACTAAGTAACATTGTGCCACTGGACGCTGTAGTTTTTATTCAGCCACTCTAGCCAGAGTATCTTTTGATAGCATATATATTGTCTTAATGATAGCATGTCACAACAAAACTCAAATGAGAAATATAGTGAGATTTTAGTAATGAGACTTACCTCATGCACCTCAAACATTCTTGAAATGACAACTAGAAACTCTTTCACATCCCCACAAAGATAGGGAAAGCAAAAGATTCTGTTTTACATGAAAGTGAGTGTTCTCAGGATGCAATATGGTCTAGGAGGAATTAATATGTGAGTCATGTGTCTTATTATCTATTTCCAGTTACAGCCACAGATTTTTTTAATTTTGCTTTGGCCAAGTCATCCTCTCTTACTCTTTAGAACTCTCCCAAGAATGTAGTAAGAGAATAAATCAGATTATCATTCGTGTCTGTACCATTTGTGTTATATTGAACATTTCAACAAAATAAGCAGTAGTATCACAAGGCTAGTCCATTAGTCAGGGTTCTGGGCACTCCATGGGCCAGGCAAGATGACACATAAAATTAACCATCACAGCTGGATTTATAAAATTATAACTAAAACAGTATTTTTTATTCTATAGAATGTAGTATGGGATGTGTCTCTGCCTGTTTGTCTGAGAACAGCCAGGATTTCATCCTTTGGGGGCAAGGGCATGCCCAATATTGAAGGAGTCCCCTCACAGATGTTTTCCTACTTTCAGCATCTCTCCTGAAGGGGCAACCTTCCTGTGAGTTGAAGTGAATAGATTGCAAAGGCAGAATCAGCAGCAGGGTGGGCAGGGAGTCTGGTGAGAGCCTCTAAGGGGCTCAGTGGGATGGCTAAAGAGGCTTCTACCTGATATCTCACTAGACACGTCCAGAGAAACCACTTCTTCCCACATGAAATGCCCCAGACCTTACACCTCCCTATCACAGGTTCAAGAGCTCCCTTTGTTGAACGCACAACTGAGGGAACGATGAGGTTTTTCAAAGAGAAAACAAAGGGAGCTCGTGGTTGATTGTTGACTGTGCTCATGGGTCAGTCCTAGAGAGCTGATTTTTCTGCTTTGCTTTGTCTTTCACAGTTCATTTCATTTCATTTTGCAATCAGAAATACATTGCAGCTTCAAGCCACATCCAAGCCGTACCCTCCCTCTTATATTAGGGTGCACTAACTCTTCCCAAGGCTTATTCAGGCACTTGTGTGTCTTGCATCCAGATGAAGAATCCATGAATATCATTCTGGAGTAATAGCTTCTTTATAATAATGACTTACAAGTAACTTATTACCTTCTCACCAGCCAAAAATATGCACTTCTCTAGGGCATATCTACATGACAGTAAGTAAATATGGAAGGAAAGAATTGACTGCTTTACAAGGATATGTGCACTAATTTCTCTTCATGCAAACCAACTAGACAAACTGATAGTTCTGCCCTGATTCCTCAATAGGTAAGTTTCTTAGTTGATTAATTCTCATAACAAACAAGACTGACATACTGACTTGTTGCTCAGTCCTGCAGCTGGAATGAATTTCTTTTCTTTTTCCATAGCATTCATCTGCACATCTCTACTAGGTTATGGGTCTTGTGGGATAATTACTGAAGTACATAGCTACTCTTTCCCAAGGTAAACTCTTCAGTCTTATCTCATCTTTATGCCTTGCACAGCACTCAGCATGGTACTTTGCTTCTGGTAAGTTCTTTATAAATATAAACAATATAATGAGAATGTGTATTTGTCATGCAAAAGCCAACGAACAAGTAACCAGCACCGTGTTATCCCTCTGAAGGCACAGGATCTCCAAAAAGGAGGGATTTATTTAAATATTAGTGAAATGAGAGTTACTAATACCCAGGAAAACCAGATATTTTGCATATAGGCCACTAATAAGCTACTTTCAGCTTCAGCTAATATATGCTCCAGCTTAGGAGACCTGGTGTGCTGTGGTCCATAGGGTCACAAAGAGTCGAACATGACTGAGCAACTGAACTGAACTGAGTGCAAAGACAAATACCAGAAATTGCTCAAAATAAAGGCGTCAATATTATGCAATGCACAGTTTTTGTAACTATCAGTGCAGTGTATTGAGAAATACTGACTGACATATAGGCAAGCAAATATTAAATATAACTTAACTACCAAGATACTTCTGTTTTAGTAAAAATCATATCTGTTAAGAATGAGAGCTTTAAGCTGATTTTAAAGTTTATAGGTAAGAAAACCCACTCCAGTACTCTTGCCTGGAAAATCCCATGGACGAAGGAGCCTGGTAGGCTGCAGTCCATGGGGTTGAAAAGAGTTGGACACAACTAAGTGACTTCACTTTGACTTCACTTTCATGCATTGGAGAAGGAAATGGCAACCCACTGCAGTGTTCTTGCCTGGAGAATCCCAGGGACAGAGGAGCCTGGTGGGCTGCTGTCTATGGGGTCGCACAGAGTCGGACACGACTGAAGCAACTTAGCAGCAGCAGCAGCAGCAGGTAAGAAAAACAAGCAAGAATAGCAAGGGGAAATCTTTTTAAAAGGATCAATTGTAGGGGAACCATAGTTCAATCAGTTGTTAAAATATGTTATCAAGCCTCTATAATTAAAATTGTGTGCCATTGGCACAGGAAGAGAGGGAAAAACCAAAGGAAAGGAACAGAAAATGCAGAAATAGACTCAATTGCATATGAGATTATAAAGTATGATAAACTTGACATCTTAAATCAGTGAGGGGAAAATGTATGATTCAGTCAATGGTTTGGAATAATGAGAGAATTACAAGAAATAATATAAAATTGGATCCATCCTCATGCCACCACCAGGATAAAATCCAAATATATTGGAGACTTAAATGTAAAAAAGTAAAGGGGGTTTCCGGGCAGTCCAGTGATTAGAACTTGGCCTTTTCACTGCATTGGCCCAAGTTCAATCCCTGGTTGGGGAACCAAGATCCCAAAAGCTATGCTGTGTGGCCAAAATAAATAAATAAAAATGGTAAAAAAAAATGTTTTTTAATGTAAAAATGTAAAGTCATATAATAACTAGAAGAAAAAAGCGTGACTGAATTTAAAATCTGGGAATGTGGAAAACGTTCTTAACCAGAATTCAAATATCCAAAAACAGTAGGGGAAAGATTGATATATTTGGCAATATATAATAAAAATACCTCTTAAATGGCAAAAGTACACTATAAGCAAAATATGAAGACAAATGACAAAGTAGGAAAAATTTTGATATCAAAAGGGTTAATATCCCTACTACATTTGATAATATAAAGCAATCATTGTCAGATCTTTAGATGTGACCCTGCTCTTGTGGTTATATTTTTGAAAAAATAGTCTTTATTGTTTAGAGACATTTATTCAAATATTTATGGATAAAATTATAGGTTGTCTTAAGGCAAACTATTCAATATCATGGTAATCCAAGTCTGTGCGCTGAACGGTAATGCTGAAGAAGTTGAAGTTGAATGGGTCTATGAAGACCTACCAGACCTTCTAGAATTGACACCAAAAAAGATGCCCCCTTCATTATGGGGGACTGAAATGCAAAAGTAGGAAGTCAAGAAACACCTGGAGTAACAGGCAAATTTGGCCTTGGAGTACAGAATGAAGTAGGGCAAAGGCTAACAGAGTTTTGCCAAGAGAACACACTGGTCATAGCAAACACTCTCTTCCAACAAACACTCTCTTCATAGCAACACTCTTCTACACATGGACATCACCAGATGGTCAACACCAAAATCAGATTGATTATATTCTTTGCAGCCAAAGATGGAGAAGCTCTATACAATCGGCAAAAACAGGACCAGGAGCTGACTGTGCTCAGTTCATGAACTCCTTATTGCCAAATTCACACTGAAATTGAAGAAAGTAGGGAAAACCACTAGATCATTCAGGTATGACCTAAATCAAATCCCTTACAATTATACAGTGGAAGTAAGAAATAGATTCAAGGGATTTGATATGATAGACAGAGTGCCTGAAGAACTTTGGACGAAGGTTTGTGACATTGTACAGGAGGCAGTGATCAAGACCATCCCCAAGGAAAAGAAATGCAAAAGTCAAAATGGTTGTCTGAGGAGGCCTTACAAATAGCTGTGAATAGAAGAGAAGCGAAAGGCAAAGGAGAAAGGGAAAGATATACCCATTTGAATGCAGAGTTCCAAAGAATAGCAAGGAGAGATAAGAAAGCCTTCCTCAGTGATCAGTGCAAAGAAATAGAGGGAAACAATAGAATAGGAAAGACTAAAGAGCTCTTCAAGAAAATTAGAGATACCAAGGGAACATTTCATGCAAAGACGGGCTCAATAAAGGACAGAAATGGTATGGACCCAACAGAAGCAGAAGATATTAAGAAGAGATGGCAAGAATACACAGAAGAACCACACAAAAAAGATCTTCATGACCCAGATAATCATGATGGTGTGATCACTCACCTTGAGCCAGACATCCTGCAATGTGAAGTCAAGAGGGCCTTAGGAAACATCACTACGAACAAAGCTAGTGGAGGTGATGGAATTCCAGTTGAGCTATTTCAAATCCTAAAAGCTGATGCTGTGAAAGTGAACTGCACTCAATATGCCAGCACATTTGGAAAACTTAGCAGTGGCCACAGGACTGGAAAAGGTCAGTTTTCATCCCAATCCCAAAGAAAGGCAATGCCAAAGAATGCTCAAACTACTGCACAACTGCACTCATCTTACATGCTAGTAAAGTAATGCTCAAAATTCTCCAAGCCAGGCTTCAACAGTATATGAACTGTGAACTTCCAAATGTTCAAGCTGGATTTAGAAAAGGCAGAGGAACCAGGGATCAAATTGCCAACATCCGCTGGATTGTCGAAAAAGCAAGAGAGTTCCAGAAAAACATCTATTTCTGCTTTATTGACTATGCAAAGAATTTGACTGTGTGGATCACCACAAACTGAAAAATTCTTTAAGACATGGGAATTCCAGACCACCTGACCTGCCTCTTGAGAAACCTGTATGCAGGTCAGGAAGCAACAGTTAGAACTAGACATGGAACAATAGACTGGTTCCAAATAGGAAAAGGAGTACGTCAAGGCTGTATATTGTCACCCTGTTTATTTAACTTCTATGCAGAGTACATCATGAGAAACGCTGGACTGGAAGAAACACAAGCTGGAATCAAGATTGCCGGGAGAAATATCAATAACCTCAGATATGCAGATGACACCACCCTTATGGCAGAAAGTGAAGAGGAACTAAAAGGCCTCTTGATGAAAGTGAAAGAGGAGAGTGAAAAAGTTGGCTTAAAGCTCAACATTCAGAAAATGAAGATCATGGCATCTGGTCCCATCACTTCATGGGAAATAGATGAGGAAACAGTGGAAACAGTGTCAGACTTGATTTTTCTGGGCTCCAAAATCACTGCAGATGGTGATTACAGCCATGAAATTAATGCTTACTCCTTGGAAGGAAAGTTATGACCAACCTAGATAGCATATTCAAAAGCAGAGACATTACTTTGCCAACAAAGGTCCGTCTAGTCAAAGCTATGGTTTTTCCAGTAGTCATGTATCAGTTTGAGAGTTGGACTATAAAGAAAGCTGAGCACTGAAGAATTGATGCTTTTGAACTGTGGTGTTGGAGAAGACTCTTGGGAGTCCCTTGGACTGCAAGGAGATCCAGCCAGTACATCCTAAAAGAAATCATTCCTGAATACTCATTGGAAGGACTGATGTTGAAGCTGAAACTCCAATACTTTGGCCACCTAATGCGAAGAACTGACTCACTGGAAAAGACCCTGATGCTGGGAAAGATTGAAGGTGGAAGGAGAAGGGGATGACAGAGGATGAGATGGTTGGATGGCACCACTGACTCAATGGACATGAATTTAAATAAACTCCAGGAGTTGGTGATGGACAGGGAGGTCTGATGTGCTACAGTACATGGGATCTCAAAGAGTTGGACATGACTGAACAATTGAACTGAACTGAACTGGATTTGCTTCAGAATTATCAAGAGAAAGGAGGAAAGGACAAATGAAATTAGCATGGCCATGAATTGAAAATTGTTGCTGTTGGATGAAAAGTACATAAAGGCTCATTCTACTACAATCTCTCCTTTTGCAGACACTTCAAATTTTTCATACTTAAAAGAAAATATTTTCCAAAAAATATTTATCTAAAGCACATAGTTACCTTAAAAAAGCTCTTATTAGAGTCATGCTTAATACATGCATGTAAATATGAATAGAATAAGAACAAGTTCTCACACATTTGGCTTAATAAGTCCTTTTCTATTGTATTTTTAAAACAAAGATCATCACTTCCATCAATATGGCTGACTAGATGCTCCAAAGGACTCTTTGGCTGTAAAACAACTAAATTCTCTTGAAGGCACACTGAGACATGACCAGCTTCACAAGAGACAGGGGATGAGTTCAGAAATCTTTTCCCTAAAATCACCTGAGATGAGAAATAGCAGGAACTGATGCAGCTGGAAGGGACAGTATTGCCTAAGACTGGTTGGCCAATGACATGGCCCACTGTGCCAACAACAAAAGGAACTTCAGACACCTTATGTGAGCCCAGACCTCCAAGGAGGCTGAAGAAGTGAATTGCATCTGGGGAAACACAGCCATGCCCATTTGTTTATTATATTGTCAGTGGCTACTTTTTGCTACAGGAGCACTTTTCAATAGTTAACAGACTGTTAAGCCCACAAAGTCTTAAATCTTTGTCATCTGGCCCTTTAAAAGAAAGTTTGCCAAGTTGCTTTAGATACTTCAAAGTGACACCAATCCTGACTCATTCCCAGAGGAGTTTCAGAGGCCTCCACTTTGCCTTCCTCTCAGGAAAAAAGATACAATATGGAAATCATTATAATGGCCATGCATAAGAATTCTAACTACACATTCCAAGACCAAAGAAGTGAAGTGAAGTGAAAGTCACTCTGTTGTGTCTGATTCTTTGCGATCCCATGCACTATACAGTCCATGGAATTCTCCAGGCCAGAACACTGGAGTGGGTAGCCTTTTCCTTCTCCAGAGGATCTTCCCAACCTAGGAATCGAACCCAGGTCTCCCAAATTACAGACAGATTCTTTACCAGCTGAGATTCAAGGGAAGCCAAGACCAAAGAAATGACTATGAAACAGGTGTGCCCATGAACCCAAGGGACCCGCTGTGAGTTGACATTGGCCAGGGCTTCACTGACTACCTAGCCCTACTGTGCTGCATGCTAATAGGCCATGATGACACCTCTTCAATAGTCCTGGGACTATGTGAGTACTTCCCTTCCCCGAGTTACCAGAGTAAATGGCCTTGGATCCCTGTGGGAAAGCTCCAGGGTAGTCATTCCCAGGTGTACTTGTCATGGTATACTTAGTTCTTCCTCCTGGGGACCTGGTCTTCAGTTTCTAAGGCTGACAATCAGTGAAGGTTCAGACATTAAGCAAAGGATTATGACTTTTTATTGCTACTACCCTTAGGCTGTTGGTCATTTATCCAATTCTTTTTTTCTGACAGTATGAACTGAGTAGTACCCTTGTCAGCTGCCCATCTATTTTGCATCTAAGACTGCCATGTTCTATTACACTTCTCTGTAAGTCTTTGTAGAATGATCTCCCTCAACTGTCCCTTCAACCTACCCAATCATTACAAAAACTATGTCCAATTGGATTCTTTTATGACAGTCCTTTGTAAGCTACCCAAGAAGCCTTCTGTTTTCACACCTAGCTTTTAATTTACCTGTTCATCTCTTACAGCATTACATCATCTTTTTCCAGGGCATCAACATTGGGTAGCAATAGCCATCCAATCTCATTGCCCTTAAGGTTACCATTTCCCCATATACTTCTCAACTGCCTGTTATGTCATATCAGCTAGTGAACTACACCCAACTATTACATCACCCCCAGTTCACCTCTGACGAGAATGTTAACCATGGATTGTCACCTTGGGCCAGAGATTATACTTACTTGTCCCACCTCAGTGATGAGGACCTCATTGCCAATAAGTAGGTGCATGATCTAGCTTCAAACTCTCATCTTATCACCCTTTCTCCAACCACTCTTCATATCACAGCTGTCTTGATAGGGTTACCTCTGCAGGAGAAATGGAGGCTATACAGAAAAGGAGCAAATCAATTTGGAAAAATTATAGCTAATGCTCCTATTCTTGGGTGGGTTGTTTATTTTATTATCTGGTAATTAACATACACTTACTTATAATCTTTGGGTATATCTAACAGCAGTTTTTAATGGTAAGAAGGCAAAAAATAAACCAATTATTGTTTATATTGCATAGCATCTTCTGCTACCATAATTTTAAAAATTATGAAAAAATATTACTGCATTTAAATTTTTTCTTTTAGTCTTCCAAATACTTTAAAACAGTATATGTGTTATTTCGTTGTTGTTCAGAGTATACATGGTCAGTGGGAATTAACCAAGCATAACGGTAGTTCATTATCTTTGTCACTCTTTAATGCAATCTTGATTAATTTTGAATAGAAAAATGACTTAACCTTTAATACTATTGTCTGCCTAGCTTTTTACCAATTAATATTTTTAAATCTCTGTTTTGAGGTACAAATAGAAATTAATATGTCTCTATAAGAAGTCGTGATTTTAACAGGGTTTCGACGTAATTCTAAATGTAATAAAGGATAGTTTCCTGGGCTAAGTTTTAAAAAACTGTCTGTACTGATCTTGCTTCACTAAGTTTCACCTTCCCATAAACTTTGTTTCAATGTTACTGTAATGATTCTCAATTCTTTGCCTGATGCAGTCCTTAAATACTGATAAGATTTTTCATGGACCAAAGTTATCAACAAAAACCTTGGATGACTGTCTTTTGTTGTTTAGGCAGGGGAGTAGGTACTTGTGTCTATGCTTTGTAAAAATATAAAGTTTGCTGTTCTGTGGACAATAAATAAGAAAGAAGAATTCAGGGAAATAAAGAGGGAAGCCATAGAGGACACTTGACCAAAGTCAAAGCAAAAAGCAGTTAAGTGTCTAAATTCAGACAGTGACAATGACATGACAGTGATAATAAAAAGATTGAAACCAAGAAACCATTTGGACATATACTTCCCTAGTATACTAGGGAAGTACATGTGATCAATTTGATACAGAGATAAAGGCTAAGGACAAGTCAAAAGTGATTCAAAGCTTCTAGTCAGGTGGACTGGATGGAGATGTTGCCATCAACACATAGTGATTAATGAGGAATTGACAGGTTTGGCAAAGAAAAGATTAGCTCGAGTTTTAGCCATGTTGATTATGAGAAGTTCACCGGGCATAGAGGAAGAACCAACAGGAATTTTCAAGCAAGGACATTTGCCAAAGGAATACTTTGTATGATTTGTTAACTCTCTTAGTTTTTCTCTGCCATTACTTCAGTTATGCCTTTCTTATTTCCCTAGAGGAAACCAGACAGATCTCTTAGATATGTAGGAAGGGAGAAAAGACAGCTATACAGATAGTCTGAGCTAGAAGCAGCACTAAGCCAATCCTAGTATCATGTACAGGTCCATGGAACTCTAATGCAGGCTGATTTTTTCCATATTATTTTAAATTTTATTCTTTTTAAAATCATACCACAAAATATTTTCAAAGTTACGAAATGTATAAGTTTTCACATTTGCATCATACAGCTCATGCTAAAAAATGCATGATTGTGTACAAAAAACCATACAACCCATAATTTCCTGTTGAGCCAATACAGAAATAATCAATATATAACAGCAAACGTATCAACTATTAATATATAGCATTACACCAACCAGTCCTTTTATAAATGGAATATGTAAACCATTAGCAGCAGGCCAACTTGGGTGTTTTTTTTTTTTAAGTTGAGTTTAGCTTACCTTTAAATAGATTTGCACTGGGAGAAAGGTAAACATTTCTCAAATATAACACTACTTAATTCAACACAAGCCATTAGGAATGGGAGGTTTTTCTGTTACTTTATATTTCAGTAACACATTAAAAAATAAAGGTTTCAGTTAAGCTATTTCTCTGAAATTTTCATAGTCTAGCGAAGTTTATTAATGTGTCTTTGTGTTTAATAAAAATGTGACTGAATGCTGTTGCCTCCTCAAAGCTGTTCTCACCTCTGGGATTAGGTTTCTTGGCATCTAGTTTCAGGTGATGCTGTTCACTTTGATAGCTATCCCTGCAATTTTGTTATGATGCCACAAGATGGTGATAAAAATATTGTGATCGAACTGTAGAGGCTGGGCCCCAAAGATGCAAGATGGGGAGGAAATTAATTAATGGGCATCCTCTCCACCGATGATTTTAACTTTTATAGTCTGCTGCTGCTAAGTTACTTCAGTAGTGTCCGACTCTGTGTGACCCCATAGACATCAGCCCACCAGACTCTCCTGCCCCTGGGATTCTCCAGGCAAGAACACTGGAGTGGGTTGCCATTGCCTTCTCCAAACTTTTATAGTCACGACAGTACAAATACATTGTTGTGGGCAAGTTGTAAGTGGATGAATTTTGTCTTCTGAACCTTCAACTTTCCCATTCAAACCCTTACCACCCTAGGTACTTCTTCCATTTCCTGGCCCATCTATCAGTACCTGTCTCTGTTCCTTCAACAATAACTGTCTAGTTGTTAGGTGTAAGATTTTTTTATTTAATAAAATATTATTTCTGCTTTCCTCATATCAGTATGTAAGATAGGTATTATTATTACCTTTTCACTGAAGATAACAATGAGGGAAAACTGAGGATCCATAAGATTAAATTACTTGCCCAAGATAGCCCAAAGCACTGGAAACTTTATTAAAATTTGAATTTTTTTTTTACTGAGGCATAATTGACATATAATATTATATCAGTTTCAGGTATATGATATAATGACTTGATATTTGTATATACTGCAAAATGATCACAATAATAAACCTAATTAACATCCATCACCAAACATAGAAAAAATTTTTTCTTGTGATGAGAACTTTTAAGATCTACTCCCTCAGCAACTTTTAAACATGCAATACGGTATGATTAACTATAGTCACCATGCTATACACTGTATTCCTAGGACGTATTTACCTTATAACTGGAAATTTGTACCTTTTGACCTCTTTTATCCATTTCACCACTGCCAACTCTCCATCTTTAAGAACCACCAAACTGTTCTCAAAATATATCTATGAGACAGTATTTCTCCCTCTGTCTTATTTCACTTAGCATAATGCCCTTAAGCTCCATTCATGGTGTGACAAATGACAGGATTTCCCTCCTTTTTACGGCTGAATTACATTCTATTGTGTATACACTGCTTTTTCCTATCCTTTCATTCATCTGTGGACATTTAGGTTGTTTCCACGTGCTGATTATCAGAAATAATGCTGCAATGAACATGAGGGGGCACATATCTTTTCACACAAAATTTCAAATTTTCTTTTCTTCAAATAAATATCCAAAAGTGTTATGCTGGGTCATATGATAGTTCTTTTTCTCCATGTTTTGAGAGACCTCCATGCTCTAAGACACTGGAAATTTTAAAGCCAGGTCTAATCCTCAAAATTCAGCTATCATAATATGCTGACCTCATATGTTACCTGCTTGGGTTCTCTCAAGGTCTTTAGTTAAAGGACTTTTTTTGAAAAAAAATCAGGTTTTTGGTTTGGAAGAGTTTGAGGGAACTAAGAGTTCTCAGAGGATGTAGATTCTCCTATTAAACAAACAGAAAACATGTTTGCTTACATTATTCAATTCAAAGCAACGATCTGGGGTTCCCATGTGCTAGACACTGTGCTCAGTGTTATAGAAAAAAACAAAGATAAGTGAAATCAAGTTCTACTTCCCAAGAAGTTCCAGTGCTAAGTCGCTTCAGTCATGCCCAACTCTGTGTGACCCTCTGGGCTGCAGCCTGTCAGGCTCCTCTGTCCATGGGATTCTCCAGGCAAGAACACTGGAGTGTGTTGCCATGCCTTCCTCCAGGGGATCTTCCTAACTCAGGGACTGAACCCATGTCTCTACCTGCATTGGTAGGTGGACTCTTTACCACTATTTCTCTCCATTTTGGTCTACCAAACATCACTGGATGGCATGTTATCCTAACAGAAGAATTAGGTTTAATGAAAGTAGCAACAACCTGAGTTGTAGAGTAATACATAGCACAGGACTTATTAGGACCTATTCCAAATCGATACATTTAACAAGGACTATGCAATGGCACACCACTCCAGTACTCTTGCCTGGAAAATCCCATGGATGGAGGAGCCTGGTAGGCTGCAGTCCATGGGGTCGCTAGGAGTCGGACACGACTGAGCGACTTCACTTTCACTTTTCATGCATTGGAGAAGGAAATGGCAACCCACTCCAGTGTTCTTGCCTGGAGAATCCCAGGGACGGGGGAGCCTGGTGGGCTGCCATCTATGGGGTCGCACAGAGTCGGACACAACTGAAGCGACTTAGCAGCAGCAGCAGCATACATCAAGGAATGCCTTGAAGGGCAGAGGAAAAGCATGAGTTGGTAGGAGAGACCATTAGAGTTTTATGGATAACTCATATGTTATAGTGGACATTTAAAAAAATTTATCTTCATCCCTTCCTTGAAGAATCTACCCCTTTCATACATGGTGAGACCCCAACGGAGCTATTAATCACAACACAGCCCTGCCCCTATTGGCCATAAGAATAGGCACATGACTCCTCAAATCATCCAATCATGTTCTTCAAGGCATTGTGATAGGTCCAGAGATGTGCCTGTGTTCCAAGTAGAGCCAATCAGAATCCATGTGGGGCATTGATACATGGAAGTAGAAGCTCTTTTGTTTACATTGTGATTTCTAACCACAGACCAAAACTGCCCACAATATGGAACGAGTGTATAAGTGGAATAAAGCCAGGCAGAGACAAACAGTGCCAAAACTTGGAGAGTAACAGGACCCTGATGACATCATTTGAACTCTTAGATATATTTCTTAAACTTTCAGTCGTATGAAACACACACAGACATAAGCAAAACATTTTGTATGTACTCATTTTTTCAGGGTTTGTTTGTTTGATGTAGCTGCAAGTTCAAGAAGCAGCATGAGTAGTTAGGTTGAAAGTATAAGAAGTTAGATTGAGTATCTCTTGCTTGGACCCAAGAGTCCTAACTTAAAAAAGAAAAAGAAAATCTATACTATCCTTAAACCCTGCAGTTAGTGGAGCTGCAGCCTTTAATCTCTTGAGAGTTACGTGGTGCAAAGTAGAGAGCCTGGTACATCTGCTCCGCTTTTCATTTGCTGTTCCCAGAAATACAGCTCTCTTGAATACCAGTTCACTGTGTTTCCAGGTCTCTTCCAAAAAGATCTGGTGCAATCCCTGCCAGTCTCCTTCAATATCAAGGATGTTACTGAAAGCAGCATCTTGAATCCTACGCAACCAAGGCAGCCTTCTCCTCCCTATTAGCAATTTGAACGATTTGCCATCAGGTCTTGGGACTTGACCCTTTTTCTTTGTCTGACTCCCTGCAGATGCTGAGCAATGAATTGAGATCACTGATCTAAGGTTTCTACCTCCACAAACAGAAATATCTTAGCTCATTCCTCCTTGTGATGAGTAAATAGACTTCCAACTATGAACAATCTGAAAACAAGCATTTTATGGGCCCTCTCGGATCATTGTTAAATTGGTAAGTCATTAATCAATTTCAATTACCTGGCAGGATGGGAGGGTGAGGTCTGGAAATCATCATCATGGCTGATAGGCAGTGTGTGGTGCACTGGTCTGGAATTCGGCTACTGAAAACACATGGAAAAAGTAGCTGAGGTTTCAGCCTCACAAGCTCTGATAATTTACCACTAAAAATAAACATGTGCTCAAGAGACAACTACTATGTAAATACTCCCAGAAAGATTTTTCAGCATCTGCATACAGAAGCTGCCATCCAATACACAGGGAAGCTGGGGGCACAGCACACAAAGAATGCTTTATCTTTGGTAGGGGGGTGGGGGAGCCAGCATCTGCTGAGTTTGAAGGAAAGGCAGGACAAAGAGTCGCTTCTCTTGTTCGGGCAGGGAAATGAAACGTGATTCATTGTTCTGTCTTAAGCAGCCGCACGTTTACTGTTCCACAACCATGCTGAATACTGGAGTTTGCTTTTCCGTGTTAGAAGTATACTAGTCCTTAATGTTGGTGGCAGGCTACAAAATACTTCTTGGGAAGCTAAGACATCAACACACCTCATTCTCACTGAGTGTGCCATGTACAGCATATTACCTGGCACTTAGTGGGTGCTTAATAGTTTGTATTTTCCCATTAATAATGTCTAGTGCCCTGCCATACTCGGTCGTGTCTAACTCTTTGCGACCCCATGGACTGCAGACCGTCAGGCTTCCTTGTCCACTGAATTTTCCAGGCAAAGATACTGGGGTGGGTTACCATTCCCTTCTCCTCGGGATCTTGGACTTTCCTGGTGACTCAGAAGGTAGAGAATCTGCCTGCAATGCGGAAGACCTGGGTTTAATCCTTGGGTAGGAAGATCCCCTGGAGAAGGGAACTGCTACTCACTCCAGTATATTGGCCTGGAGAATTCCATGGACAAAGGAGCCTGGCAGGCTACATAGTCCATGGACTCGCAAAGAGTCGGACATGACTGAAAGACTTTTACTTTTTCTCCTTGGGATCTTACCAGCCCAGGGATCCATCCCTCATCTCTTGCATCTCCTGCATTGGCATGCAGATTATTTACCACTGCGCCATCTGGGAAGCCATTTTTCCATTAATAATGTCTACCGAAGGTAACTATGATTTGTGAAAATCAAAACATTTTAGGCTGCTAAATTAGAACACAAATACTGTAAAATCAAAGGACTCTTTCCTTTACCACAGGATCATTTTAACTGAAAGTTCCCTCTCTTGGGGGTACATTTAAAATGCACAATTTACATCCAACTTTTCCATGATACTTTGAGGTAAGAAACAGGGCATATATTTGTGTGTACCATTTTGCCTCCATCCCGTTTTGTAAAGGAAGGGCTAAAGGAAGAACTGGCTGAAAGAACACTGTTTTGTGAAACAGAAAGCTGAAAACTTAAAAAGCTTCTAACTTAAAATTAAGCTTGGGGATTATCTGAGGTCTTCAAATATTCATACAAACTGTATTCTTCATTATAACAGGTCATGGGAGAGACTGTGTGATGCTTAAGGATTTTATTGCACAGTGTTGTGACAGGAAAACCTCCAGAATCATCAATTTATGGATTTATGGGGTTTGAATATGAATTCTTGCCACAGATCACAGACTCACCTTGATGAGGAGTTGCTTTGGCTGAGCTATGCGAGACATGGAGACCCCTGCCAAGATAAGGAGGGCTGGGGAGCCATATGTGGAAGGGAAAGAACATGTGCTACTTGATATTCTGCATTCTTGGTTTGTCTGGAAGTCTAGAAGCCTAAACCTGCCCCCCAAAGTAGATCAGCCTTCCTAGCCTCCCAGTTGAGCCCAGTTCCTCACCAGCCCACCCCAGCCCTCAGATCAGATCAGTCGCTCAGTCGTGTCCTACTCTTTGCGACCCCATGAATCGCAGCACGCCAGGCCTCCCTGTCCATCACCAACTCCCGGAGTTCACTCAGACTCACGTCCATCGAGTCAGTGATGCCATCCAGCCATCTCATCCTCTGTCGTCCCCTTCTCCTCTTGCCCCCAATCCCTCCCAGCATCAGAGTCTTTTCCAATGAGTCAACTCTTTGCATGAGGTGGCCAAAGTACTGGAGTTTCAGCTTTAGCATCATTCCTTCCAAAGAAATCCCAGGGCTGATCTTTAGAATGGACTGGTTGGATCTCCTTGCAGTCCAAGGGACTCTCAAGAGTCTTCTCCAACACCACAGTTCAAAAGTATCAATTCTTCGGCGCTCAGCCTTCTTCACAGTCTAACTTTCACATCCATACATGACCACAGGAAAAACCATAGCCTTGACTAGATGAACCTTTATTGGCAAAGTAATGTCTCTGCTTTTGAATACGCTATCTAGGTTGGTCATAACTTTCCTTCCAAGGAGTAAGCGTCTTTTAATTTCATGGCTGCAGTCACCATCTGCAGTGATTTTGGAGCCCAGAAAAATAAAGTCTGACACTATTTCCACTGTTTCCCCATCTATTTGCCATGAAGTGATGGGACCAGATGCCATGATCTTCGTTTTCTGAATGTTGAGCTTTAAGCCAACTTTTTCACTCTCCACTTTCACCTTCATCAAGAGGCTTTTTAGTTCCTCTTCACTTGCTGCCATAAGGGTGGTGTCATCTGCATATCTGAGGTTATTGATATTTCTCCCAGCAATCTTGATTCCAGCTTGTGTTTCTTCCAGTCCAGCGTTTCTCATGATGTACTCTGCATAGAAGTCAAATAAACAGGGTGACAATATACAGCCTTGATGTACTCCTTTTCCTATTTGGAACCAGTCTGTTGTTCCATGTCCAGTTCTAACTGTTGCTTCCTGACCTGCATACAGATTTCTCAAGAGGCAGGTCAGGTGGTCTGGTATTCTCATCTCTTTCAGAATTTTCCACAGTTTATTGTGAACCACACAGTCAAAGGCTTTGGCATAGTCAACAAAGCAGAAATAGATGTTTTTCTGGAACTCTCTTGCTTTTTCCATGATCCAGCGGATGTTGGCAATTTGATCTCTGGTTCCTCTGCCTTTTCTAAAACCAGCTTGAACATCAGGAAGTTCACGGTTCACATATTGGTGAAGCCTGGCTTGGAGAATTTTAAGCATTACTTTACTAGCATGTGAGATGAGTGCAATTGTGCAGTAGTTTGAGCATTCTTTGGCATTGCCTTTCTTTGGGATTGGAATGAAAACTGACCTTTTCCAGTCCTGTGGCCACTCCTGAGTTTTCCAAATTTGCTGGCATACTGAGTGCAGCACTTTCACAGCATCATCTTTCAGGATTTGGAATAGCTCAACTGGAATTCCATCACCTCCACTAGCTTTGTTCGTAGTGATGCTTTCTAAGGCCCACTTGACTTCACATTCCAGGATGTCTGGCTCTAGGTCAGTGATCACACCATCGTGATTATCTGGGTCGTGAAGATCTTTTTTGTACCACTCTTCCGTGTATTCTTGCCATCTCTTCTTAATATCTTCTGCTTCTGCAAAGGAGAAAAGGAAAGATATAAATATTTGAATGCAGAGTTCCAAAGAATAGCAAGAAGAGATAAGAAAGCCTTCTTCAGCGATCAATGCAAAGAAATAGAGGAAAACAACCCTTGCCCTAGGCTGTGGTTATTCACATCTGTCCTAGAAATTGCTGTAATGAAATCCTCACTGGAGACGACTGAGACTTGTATTTCTATGGGCTTCTTTCTAAATTTAGCAGATGGTTTAGTTTCTTTTCTCTTGTTTTGAGTTTGTTTATGATTCTGTGTTACCATAACATTACTTAAGGAGGATTGAGGTTTTTCATGGATTCTGACTACCTGAAGTCTGATTCTTACTTTCAGCATTTACTGAGTAATATTTCTGACTAGCTCCTTCCCATGCTTGCTCCCTATATCAGAATTTATGAGAAATCATCACCTAATTCTAATGTCCAGTAAGTCTGTCATGGGAACGAAATGTCAGAAGCTCAGAATTTTAGGAACAGTCTTGTGACTAATTAACTCCATAGGCTTGAGCAAGTCCTGGACTCCAGGATTCTTGTGATGGTTAATTGTATATATCAATTTGGCTGGGCCACAATGCCCAGGTATGTGGTCAAATGTTATTCTGGATGCTTCTGTGAAATATTTTTGCAGCAGTGGACTTTGTATAAAACAGGTTGCCCTCTATAGTGTAGGTGGGCCTCATCCAATCAGTTGAAGACCTGAATAGAAAAAGACTGATGACCCTGGATCAGGAAAGAATTCTGCAGCAGACAGACAACCTTTGAACTTGAACTGCAACAACAGCTCATCTCTGGATCTTCAGCTGCTGGGACTTGCCAGCCTCTGTAATCATGTGAACCAGCCCCTTAAAACTCTGTCTCTCTCTCTCTCTTTTTTTTTTTTTTTTTAATTACGGAGACAGCGTTCCCGCACCGCGGGTGCAGGTAGGCTGCCCCCCGCCTGAGGTCGCGGGCGCCGCGCTGCTCGCAGCCCCCTCCCCTCAGGAGGAGCGCCGAGCCCCTCTGGGCCGCGCCGCGCCAGTGCTTTTTTTCTTTTTTTAATTTATCAGTTCTGTTTCTGTGGAGAACACTGACTAATACAACCTTCTTTTTTTACATTTTAAATTATGGGATAAATTAAATCCATTCTATAGATATCATGATGAGAAATAATGTGTGCAAAAGAAATATGAAATAAAGCACGGAACAATACAGGATTTTTTTAAATTATACCTTCAACTCAAGAGTTTATAGTTAAAATTAGCAGTTTACTTAAAGATGAGCACCAGAAATTTCTCCCTCTGCAAACAGCCCTTGCATGAACTTCTAACCTTCAGTCAGGTCTCCACTATTGGGCTCAGACAAGTCTGACCCAAGTATGGCCCCAAGGGCCTCAGAAGAAGTGGTGCTATTTTAAGATGAATGTCAAAGTTGTTATCTCTATGTCATTTACCCAGTTATAGCTGGGGAAGGGGGGTCCTAAACTAGTCCCCACTCTCTTCACCAAGGCACACAGGGGTTTTCCAGGTGACCTCTGATTTTATGAAGTCTTTACTCACTAAGACCAGACTGATGACACAGTGACTTCTTTGTTCATTGATTAAAAAAAAAAAAAAAACCTATACCTCCAACAAGGCTTTATAGAAAATCCATCATGTACCACAAACAGGGTTCAAGTATGATGAAGACATCATTCACATGAAGACACACTGTCCGAGGGAGATGATATGAGACATTCTCCAGTTCCTAAAATCAAAAATATGGAAGTGCCTTTATAGCTTCCCAGCTTTTCTCCTGAATCTTTTTTTTTTTTTTTTTTTTTTTGCTCAGAGTCACATAGAATCTATGAATATTTTCACATCACAAGTTAGTCACCTTTTCAACTTCACTAAAGATTAATATTAACATCTTTTATAAGGCAGTCACTTTTTTCCTTATAAATGGAAATAATTGCTATGTTTATTATGCTTGCTCCTTTAGCAGAGCAGAACCTTACATGGACCAACGGACTGGTTCAAAATTGGGAAAGGAGGACAACAAGGCTGTATATGCCACCTTGATTATTTAACATATGCTGAGCACATGGAAGGAATGATGCTAAAGCTGAAACTCCAGTACTTTGGCCACCTCATGAGAAGAGTTGACTCATTGGAAAAGACTCTGATGCTGGGAGGGATTGGGGGCAGGAGGAGAAGGGGACGACAGAGGATGAGATGGCTGGATGGCATCACCGACTCTATGGACATGAGTTTGAGTGAACTCTGGGAGTCGGTGATGGACAGGGAGGCCTGGTGTGCTTCGATTCATGGAGTCGCAAAGAGTCGGACCCGACTGAGCGACTGATCTGATCTGGTCTGATCTGAGCACATCATGCGAAATGTCAGGCTGGATGAATCATAAGCTGGAATCAAGATTGCCAGGAAAAAAAATCAACAACCTCAGATATGCAAATGATACCACCCTAATGGCAAAAAGTGAATAGGAAATAAAGAGCCTCTTGATGAAGGTGAAAGAGGAGAGTAGAAAAGCTGGCTTGAAACTCAACATTCAAAAAACTAAGATCATCGCATCTAGTCCCATCGTTTCATGGCAAATAGAAGGGAAAAAAGTGGAAGTAGTGACAGATTTTATTTTCTTGGTTTCCAAAATCACTGCTGATGTTGACTGCAGCCATGCAATTAAAAGACGCTTACTCCTTGGAAGAAAAAACCTGTGTGTATGTATGTGTGTGTGTGTGTGTATGCGTGCATGCGTGCTAAGTTGCTTTAGTCGTGTCTGACTCTTTGCAGCCCTATGGACTATAGCCCACCAGGCTCCTCTGTCCATGGGATTCTCCAGGCAAAAATACTGGAGTGTGTTACCATGCCCTCCTCCAGGGGATCTTCCTGACCCAGGGATTGAACCTATGTCTCTTATGTCTCCTTCATTGGCAGGTGAGTTCTTTACCCCTAGTGCCAGCTGGGAAGCCCCCATGAGAAACCTGAACAGCGTATTTTAAAAGTAAAGACATCACTTTGCTGACAAAGGTCCATATGTATAGTCCAAGCTATGGTTTTTCCAGTAGTCATGTATGAATGTGAGAGCTGGACCGTAAAGAAGGTTGAGTGCTGAAGAATTGATGCTTTTGAATTGTGGTGCTGGAGAAGTCTCTTGAGAGTCCCTTGGACAGTAAGGAGATCAATTCTAAAGGAAATCAATTCTGAATAGTCATTGGAAACATGATGAAGCTGACGCTCCAATATTTTGGCCACCTGATGTGAAGAGCTGACTCGTTGGAAAAGACCCTGATGCTGGGAAAGATTAAGGGCAGGAGGAGAAGGGGATGACAGAGGATGAGATGGTTGGATGGCATCATCTATTCAGTGGACATGAATTTCAGCAAACTGGGAGATAGTGAAGGACAGTGAAGCATAGTGTGCTGCAGTCTGTGGGGTCACAAAGAATTGGACATGACTTAGCCATTGAACAACAGAACAACAGAACATAATGAGTGATGAACAGAGGACTCAGGTAATTGATGGGTCAGTAGATTCGTAGTCTCTTTCTCATCTTTGTGATTGAATCTACTCTCCCAACTGCCAGCCTCCTAGAAACTCAGTCAAATCTCACTGAAGGATTAACACAGCCTGAAGTGCATCTCTGATCAGAACATATCCTAGAATTGCTCACAGACTACTAAGGGCTCACTCATTTATATAACAAATATACATTAATAGTGTTAGTTGTTCAGTTGTGTCTGACTCTTGGCATACATTAATACCTACACTGTGGTAGAAACCCAGGAGGGGCACCCCTTGGCAGTTCAAATAAATATCAAATTCAGTAGCCTGGCAGCTGTGTTAGTCACTCAGTCATGTCCAACTCTTTGTAACTCCATGGACTATAACCCACCAGGTCTTCTCTGTCTATGAAATTCTCCAGGCAAGAATACTGGAGTGGATAGCCATTCTGTTCTCCTGAGGATCTTCCTGACCCAGGGCTTGAACCCAAGTCTCCTGCATGCAGGCAGATTCCTTACCATCTGAGCCGTCGGGGAAGCTGAGGGCCCCACCTTATGGTTCCAGCCTCCTTTTGGGGTATATCTTCGCATACCACACACTCACCTTCCAACCACAGTTCTTGGTTCCAAGGATTCCCTGTACCAGTCTCAACCTCCAGGCAGGTCTGGGCAGGACTGGAATCCCTCCCGGTCTGCAACACCAAAGGGAGAGCCAACCTTTGATCTCAGCCCTCAGGCAGCATTTGTGATGCTGATAATACTGGAGAAAGGCCTTGGAAAAGAATAGGGGAAGCTCTGGGCTGAGAACAGAGAGAGCAGAGTTCAAGACCCTATTCTTCCTCTTATTGCTTTTGTGATTTGAACTAGTCACTTAATCTTTCTGAGCCTCATTTGTATAATAAAGAGATCAAACTAGATTGATCTAAAATCCCTTATGGCCCTATTGAAGACTCCAACCTACATGATTAAAGAGAGAAGAGAGACAGTACTGCTACGTTTGGCTGCATAATGAGCCACAGGGTGTACTGAATGGTTCAGCTACTTTCATTTGTCATTTACTTGGATATAATCTCCTGTGTTGCTTTGCCCCAAATACTGAGTAACCCTCATCTCCATCTGGTACCTATTCTGTGGGCATTTCAGGAACTTTCATTTCCTGTATTCAAGTCTGGAATCCTTGAGAGCCCTAATTTCCATTTGAAGGGAGACATTTCTGAACTTACAAAAGCTGAACATTCTATGATTCATGTCATAAAGAGATTCACACACAAACACTCATAAAATCCAATTTAATTAATATGTAACAGCTATTCTGCCTATTAATAACTGGGATTTTTTTTAACTTATGGGTTTATACAATTGAATCTTTATATCGTTTTGTATGAGTCTAAAATTTTCAATCGTAAGAAACAAATATTCATAATTCTAGGACTGCAGGATTAGTCATTTTAAATTTTTTTGGTTAGAATTTCTGCCAATGATCTAAAAATAGTTAAAGGAGTTCTTTTACTTTTATTTTAAATATGAATTCCTTTTTACTTAAATCATCTGTCATCTGAGGCTCCCAACTTCCCTCTGAATTGAATTCTGTGCATAAGTTTATAACGCCTAAAAATATTAGTTTAAAATGTAAACATCAACAACATCCCCACAACTATGCTCAAGTTAAAATTCTTACTATTAGTGGATGTGATTATGAAATATTCTAAACACTTAAGAGCACTAAAAAGATTTTGTCTTCATACAGCTCTAATTTTCCCTGGAGGTTCAATTCCATTTTCAAGCATATCTACTTGCTCTTTTAAAAATGGCTAGAGAAAGCCAAGATAAATATGTGACCAGAAATTTAATGTCTCTTTAAGTTTATTAAACAGGGAAAGAAAAGAAACAGCCATTTATTATGTACATTTGTGTTAACTCATATGTTAGGTACTTTCATACATTTTCTCTCATTTAATTATAGATAAAAAGCTTATAGGAAAACAAAGGAAAAGTAATGAGCTTTGAGGATGTAACAGAAGTCTGATGATTCTACCGAATTTACAAAGATTTTTTAATGCCTTATTCATTTATTTATTTATAACTGAAGTATAGCTGATATACAATATTATATTAGTTTCAGAGGTACAACATAGTGATTTGACACTTAAATACATTACAAAGTGACCACCAAATCTAGTTACTATCGGGCACCATACAAAGTTCTTACAATATTACCAACTATATTCTTTATTCTCTTTGTTATTAATATATCCCTGTGACTCATTTATTTTATAACTGGAAATTTGCACCTTATCTATCTCTTCTCTCACCTTCTGGCAAATACCAATTTGCTCTCCTATAAGCTTGTTTCTGTTTTGTTTGTTCATTTGTTTTGTGTTTTAGATACCATGTGTAAGTGAAATCATATGGTATTTGTCCTTTTTGACTTATTTCACTCAGCATAATATCCTCTAGAGCCATCCATGTTGTCACAAATGATAAGATTACATTCTTTTTTATGACTGAGTAATATTCCTCTGTCTGTGTGTGTGTGTGTGTGTGTGTGTGTGTGTGTGTGTGCGCGCGCATGCACCACATCTTCTTTATCCATTCTTCTGTCAATAGCCACTTAGATTGCTTCCGTATCTTGGCTGTAACAAATAATATTGCAGTGATCATAGGAATGCATAAGTCTTTTCAATCTAGTGCTTTTGTTTTCTTTGAGTAAATACCCAGAAGTAGGATGTATGGTAGTTCTATTTTTAATTATTTTAGGAACATCCATACTATTTTCCAAAGAGGCTGCACCAATTTCATTCCCACCAACAGTGCACAAAAGTTCCTTTTCTCCACATCCTCACCAACACTTGCTCTTTGCTGCTTTTTATGATAGCAATTCTGACAGGTATGAGGTGATAACTCACTCTGGGTTTGATTTGCATTTCCTTGATGATTAGTGATGTTGAGCATCTTTTCATCTGTCTGTTGGCTGTCTTTATGTTGTCTTTGGGAAAATGTCTATTCAGGTCCTCTAGCCATTTTCTAATTGAATTATTTATTTTTTTGATATTGAGTTGTATGAGTTTCTTATATATTAACCCCACATTGGATATCTAATTTGCAAATATCTACTCCCATTCAGTAGGCTGCCTTTTCATTTTGTTGGATGGTTTCCTTCCCTTTGCTGAAGGTTTCAATGCCTACTTAAAGGTCAAGTTGAATAATGAGTATTTATTTGAACTTCCTAAAAATATCACCACTCGTGTATAATTAAAATAAAACCCCCTGGGCTCACCTTGATAACTGAAAATGTGTTCAGCATTTTTACTCTCTATTTCTCCTCTTCTGTCATGTTAATTCAATATTAAAATTGCATTTTACTTAGTCCTCCCTTTGTTCAGCTTATTTTCTAGGAAATCTGAGAACAGATTTGCATTAGGTGTGAGATGTTCTTCTTCGAGTGTTGCAAAAATGGATTTCATTTGTATCTAACAGACTCCATTGACATAAAGTAAGACATTTTTAGGTTACTTCTAATTCAAGTTTTGAATTGTTAATGAGTGTGTAGCAAAAATAGCAATTAAAAAGTAATAGCACTTCTTAGTATCTCTAAAGTGTACTGAAATTGTCCAAGTATGTTACTGTAAAATAGAAATTATTAGTGGGGCAAGATTTTTTTGATCCTGATTGGCAATTAATAGTTACTAAGACAAAAGACTTAAAAAAAAAAACAATCTTCTAAGGAAAAAAAAAAAAAATCTGGTCCCTTCTACAAGCAATCTGTGGAAGATAGAGTATAAGAAGACATTCCTTAATTATCCATAGAGAGAAAAAATATGAATAAATATTTTCAAATATTAAAACTTACAATAGCGATGTCAGTGGCATTTTTATTGATTGATTGAAAGTTGGCATTATGAGAAATTGATGCATACTATTATAGTTTATGGAGAAGGCAATGGCACCCCACTCCAGTACTCTTGCCTGGAAAATCCTATGGATGGAGGAGCCTGGTAGGCTGCAGTCCATGGGGTCGCTAGGAGTCGGACACGACCGAGCGACTTCACTTTCACTTTTCACTTTCATGCATTGGAGAAGGAAATGGCAACCCACTCCAGTGTTCTTGCCTGGAGAATCCCAGGGAGCGGGGAGCCTGGTGGGGCGGTCTCTGGGGTCGCTAGGAGTCGGACACGACTGACGCAACTTAGCATTGTAGTTTACTAAAGTGGAAATTTAATAAACAGGACTCAAGTGACTCAAAAGATTTATGTTATTAATAGCAGATATTGACATTTGGGAGCAAAGAATCATCACATTATTTTTTCATTTGAAGAAATGAACCCGGTAAGTTCTCTATCATCGTCATCATTCCCTTTTTACTGCAGATACTGAAATAGTGGCAGGCCAAGATAAGAATGGCTGGTCACTGATCTTAAACTCACTATTGGTCCCATTTTCCAAGAGGTTTAATTGAGAACATCAGATGGACACAATTATTAGCCTTTGTTATGTCTCACCTATATTCAACTCCTGTTAGCTTAACCAAAGTCAAGAAATTGTGTAGATTATAGCCCAGTGCTTTTCAAACATAAAAATCACCTAGAAAGCTTGTTAAAACACAGAGTCCCAAAGATTCTGATTCGGTAGATCTAGGAGAAACCTGAGCACCTACATTTTATCAAGTTCTCAGATGATGCTTTTGCTGCAAATGGCATTATTTCAGTCTTTTTTATGGCTGAATAGTATTCCATTGTATATATGTACCACATCTTCTTCATTCATCTATTGATGGACATTAGGTTATTTCCATGTCTTGGCTATTGTAGATAGTGCTGCTATGAACATTCAGTTTAGTTCAGTTCAGTCGCTCAGTCGTGTCCGACTCTTTGCGACCCCATGAATCACAGCACGCCAGGTCTCCCTGTCCATCACCAACTCCTGGAGTTCACTGAGACTCACGTCCATCGAGTCAGTGATGCCATCCACCCATCTCATCCTCTGTCGTCCCCTTCTCCTCCTGCCCCCAATCCCTCCCAGCATCAGAGTCTTTTCCAAT
The DNA here is from genome assembly GCF_027580195.1 of Bos mutus. NCBI lineage: Eukaryota > Metazoa > Chordata > Mammalia > Artiodactyla > Bovidae > Bos > Bos mutus. The sequence goes on along the minus strand of NC_091618.1, from coordinate 47,053,651 downwards.
GAGTCAATTCTTCGCATGAGGTGGCCAAAGTACTGGAGTTTCAGCTTCAACATCAGTCCTTCCAAAGAACACCCAGGGCTGATCTCCTTCAGAATGGACTGGTTGGATCTCCTTGCAGTCCAAGGGATTCTCAAGAGTCTTCTCCAACACCACAGTTCAAAAGCATCAATTCCTCGGCGCTCAGCTTTCTTCACAGTCCAACTCTCACATCCATACGTGACCACTGGAAAAACCATAGCCTTGACTAGACGTACCTTTGTTGGCAAAGTAATGTCTCTGCTTTTCAATATGCTATCTAGGTTGGTCATAACTTTCCTTCCAAGGAGTAAGCGTCTTCTAATTTCATGGCTGCAGTCACCATCTGCAGTGATTTTTGGAGCCCAAAAAAATAAAGTCTGACACGGTTTCCCCTGTTTCGCCATCTATTTGCCATGAAGTGATGGGACTGGATGCCATGATCTTCGTTTTCTGAATGTTGAGCTTTAAGCCAACTTTTTCACTCTCCACTTTCACTTTCATCAAGAGACTTTTTATCCTCTTCACTTTCTGCCATAAGGGTGATGTCATCTGCATATCTGAGGCTATTGATATTTCTCCCGGCAATCTTGATTCCAGGTTGTGCTTCTTCCAGCCCAGCATTTCTCACGATGTACTATGAACATTAGGGTGCATATATTTTTTTGAATTATAGTTTTCTCTGGATATATACTCAGAAATGGGATTGCTAGATCATATGGCAAATATTTGCTTAGTGTTTTTAAGGAACCTGCATACTGTTTTTTTAAAGTGACTGTGCCAATTGATATTCCCACCAACAATGTAGAAGGGTTAGCTTTTCCCATGGTCCACTCTTTCAGTTACATTTTATATTCTACTGGTTTTATTTAATGTAGTGGCTAATGAATAGATTGCTAGAGCTGCAAGGAAATAGCCAATAGGTCAGCAATAACAGCTTTAGTGCTAATTGGGCCATGTGGTGTGAGTGTGAGCTGCACAACTCTAGAATGTTCTACTTAGCCTACACCCTACACAACTGGTAGTCTCATCCTTAAGTACTAAATGAGTGTGTTTTAGAAGAAAGAGAGAATGGAACAGGTGGTGGAATGAAAGAAACAGTATTATTTTAACCATTGGATTTTGGGGATCTCTCAGATCCAGGAATATTGCCATAATCTGTCTGATCAGGCTGTTTTAGGGTCAGAAAGTTTATCTAAGGAGAAAGTCTTAGATCAGTTTTAGAAGGCAGGTACTAGAGATTAAATGTTTGTGTCCCACCACTCCCCAAAATTCATATGTGGAAACCTACTTCCCAATGTGATGTTATTAGGTGGTGGGGCTTTTGGAAGACGTTTAGGTCATGAGGGTAGAGCCTTCAGGAATGGAATCAGTGCCCTTCTAAGAAGTGACTTTGTAAGAGCTCCCTCACCCCTTCTGCTATGTGGAGATGTAGCAAAAAGACAGCCATCTATGAACCAGGAAGCAGACTCTTATCAGACATCAAATCTTCTGGCACCTTGACCTTAGACTTCCAGTCTCCAGAACTATGAGAAACAAATTTCTGTTGTTTATAAGCGACTCAGCCTATGGTATTTTGTTTAGCTGTCCAAGAATCTGCGGAGTCTTGAAGTTCATGTAATACTATTTGGGGTCCAGAGGACAAAAGTCATCACAGAGTTGGGAAAAAAATCATTCAACCCATTTTTTTTCTCAGAACATCTGTGGCTTTGGTGGCAGGAGGACCTCGAAAGCATTAGGAGGCAATATCAAGGCACTATCAGTGAGGATACCAGCAGCAGAGGCCATGAAAACCTGCCTCCTCCAAGTAGCTGGCAGACAACTGCCTCCCACCCAAACCTCCCAGAAAGTGAAAGTGAAAATGAAGTCACTCAGTCGTGTCCAACTCTTTGCGACCCCATGGACTGTAGCCCACCAGGCTCCTCCGTCCATGGGATTCTCCAGGCAAGAATACTGGAGTGGGTTGCCATTTCCTTCTCCAGGGGATCTTCCTGACCCAGGGATCTCCCGCATTACAGGCAGATGCTTTAACCTCTGAGCCACCAGGGAAGCCGTGAGGCAGGGTCAAAAGAACTGAGCAACCCTGGGATACCAGCTAGGAACTCCCAGGAGGGAGCCAGGGGAGCTCAAGGAGATTCCAGTGGAGGGTAGGGCTGAGATCTGAGAGCAGTGCAAGGGGGAATAAAGAGCTTGCTGAATATTATTAATAAATGCAACTTCTTTCATGTTCTCAGGCTGGTGAATTCCAAGCACATTCAAAGGAAAGAAAAATTTAAAAATTACAGCAATCCTAAGAATGCAGATTATAAGCATTCCCTTTTGTGATAGGAATAGCTTCATTATTTTACTATTAGTCACACACTGTAAGTAATTCACTTTTCTAATCAATATCGGCTGCTTGTAAACTGACAATTCAACTAACACTTCAGTCTGCTACCAGGTTTTGACACCTGAGACAAATCCACAGGGGCTTCCCTGGTGGTTCAGTTGGTAAAGAGTCTGCCTGCAATGCAGATAACCTGGGTTTGATCCCTGGGTTGGGAAGTTCCCCTGAAGAAGGAAATGGCAACCCACTACAGTATTCTTGCCTGGGAAATCCCATGGACAGAGGAGCCTGGTGGGCTACCATCCGTGAATTTTTAAGAGCTGGACATGACTTAGTGACTAAACCTACCTCCCTACAAACCCACAGCACTGTGAGTGTGAAAACATCGTACGTGTAGATTTTACTGAGCTCAGATTTACTGAGTGGTAGAGATCAGTTTCTCCTCCTCCTCCCAGTATTCCTTCCTTGGCCCATAAAGTCCACTTCTTTGGAAGTAATGGAAAGAGAGCATCTGTCCTCATTTCACTTCAAGAAATGAGGAGTGATGTATCTAACTGATGGATTTGGGAAAAGGAACAGAACTGTTCCTAGCTTAGTTCTTTCTGCTTTTGGTATGGTGAGTCCTCAGGAAAAAAATTATCTTCTGGGAGAATCTTACACTCGTGTGGTGGATCTGAGCGGGTAGTCTAGTTCAAAACCATTTAGCTGCTGTTTCAAACCACATTCTCTCATCAGGGTCCCAAAACAAAAGAAGCAGATGGCACATTCAAACTGGAATAATTTGAGGAGGAAATATTTACAAAGGGACAATTTACAAAGATGGGAGCAGAGTGTAAGAAAAGTGCAAGGGACTGTGCTAGACAGAGCTCACCAATGTGGGTGACCACCATCCAATGTGTTGAGGACCCGAATAGAACAATAGGACAAAAGAAGGCTGAATTCACTCTCAGCATGAGCTGAACATCTTGGTCTTCTCTTGCCCTTGGTGTTCCTGGTTCTCAGGCCTTCAGACCCAGACTGGAACCTACACCATGGATTCTCCACTTCTCAGGCGTTAAAACAACACCACTGGCTTTCCTGGTTCTCCAGTTTACAGACAGCGGACTGTGGGATTTCTTAGCCTCCATAATGACAAGAGCCCATACCTGATAATAAATCCCTCCCCCCCGCCCCTACTTATTGATTTTGTTTCTCTAGAGAATTCTGACATACAAATAGGCTATTGCAGCCCCACTTACATTATCTTGCCATTTTGGCACCATCCATTGCAAGGCATGCTACTCAATAGCTTCTAACGGAAAGCACTGGCAACTCTCTGTCTGATGGATTTCTCAGACCAATAGAATACACCTGACCTGCATACTGAGCAGCTGAAAGTGCCAGACAGATAACAGGTTCTGAAAGCACCCCTCAATCAGTGACTGATAAGAGTTGAAGGACAACTGTCTCAGGCTCTTGCTCCTCAGAAATAATTTCAGGCATCTTCTGTACTATCTCCCAGAGCTCCCCAGTAGGATGGAGTCCTAAGTGTCCACGATGGCAATATGCTTGATTGTACACTCTCTATTAGGCTCCTTGTCTCATTTCCCCATTGTCCTACCTATACTTCTAAGGATTACTCCCAAATAAACTATTTTCCTCAAGTCTTTGATTCAGGTCTCCTCTGGGTGCACCCAAATTACACCAGTAGTATAAACAGGGTGGGGCTTCCCCAGTGGCTCAGCAGTTAAAAGAACTCACCTGGAATGAAGGAAATGCAGGAGACACAAGTTCGATCCCTGGGTTGGGAAGATCCCCTGGAGGAGGGAATGGCAGCCCACTCCAGTATTCTTGCCTGGAGAATCCCATGGACAGAGCAGCCTGGCGGCTACAGTCCATAGGGTCGCACGGAGTCAGACACGACAGAAGCGACTAAGCATGTACATATACAGGGTGAAAGGATCAATAAGTAACTGACTACTGGAGTTTAAGCATATTGTTTAGAAACATAGAGGATTGCACCAGAAGAAACATGTAAAACAATTGAAAGTGATTGCTTTGGGGAGGGGATTTGGGAAAAGCCTTAGGAAACAGGTGGGCAAGAAACAGCTGGTGTTTGTTAAAACTTTGTAATATTATTTGACTATTTGATACATATACATGTATTTCTTTTATGAAAATAAAGATAATATTAGAACATGCCTTTGACTTACTTTCAGAACAGAGCAGCAAGGGAGTAAAAGAAAAATAAAGAAATATAGGCTGATTAAGCTGGAAGAAGAAAGAAATTTCCTTGGGAAAAAATGGAGCTTAGTTAGTAGGCTAAAAAGATATGAAGAGAAAAATAATATTCTAAAGGCCAGATAATCAATGAAGTATGGAAAATCTAACTTGTTAGAAATATGGGAGTATAAAACAGGGTGATGTTTTGTCATTCCTGGTTCTTGAGAGGCCAGTGGGGCCCAAAAGAAATGTAAAAGGGAAATACTCATAATTTCAGGGAGCAAACCAGAATGGCATTTCTTGAGAGGATTCAGATGCAAGAAGTACTGAATGGCATTCCCTTAAAGCCATAAATAGGATGCCCATAAAAATGTAAACTGGAAAGTACCCTTTGGAGAATGAAATGGCTCTAATAAGTTGTAATGGAAAACTTGGACAGCTTGTAGAGAAAATGAGTGAGAAAAATCGATGTAGAATATGCTACCTACATTGTTAGGTATCACAATCTGAAGGTGAGAGAGTAAATGAAAGAGGATGGATTTTGGAAAGGAGAAGACACGTAGAAGGATAGAATGGCATAAGGTGAATTTCCCACTTTTATGGCTTTTAGCCCAGGGACAGGCTGCAGTTGGCACCATGCAGAACAGCTAGAACTCTGGTAGAAAGCTCAGAACAACTCTGAACAACCAGAAGACAGAGTGCAGAGAAATACAGCTGCAAGAAACAAGAGAATTATCCCAGAAAGTATTTACATAGATGGAGTTAATACTCTCGACACAGTGCTGCCAGACCCCTCAAGTCTAGCTAACAATAAAAGAACTGAACTGAGATCTGAACTGCCATCTAAGGAATAGGAAGTCTGAAGTCTGAGTCAAGCCAAGTCAATTGCCTGATAAACCAAAGCCCAGTGAGAAAGAACACAGAGTCAAGCTCTTCTGAAGAATTTAATACAATCCAGTCTCTACAACATAATTTTCACAATGTTTAGGATACAGCCACGAATACCCACAACATATAAACACCAAGAAATTGCAATTGAGTCTCAAGAGAAACAACAATCAATACAGACCAAAACCAAAATGATTCAGAAATCAGAATTAGGAGACAAGAGTTTTAAAGCAGCTATTGAACTATTTACAGATTGAAGAAGCTCAGCAAAACTCAAGCAGTACAAATATAAGGAAAACTGTACCCCGCGCATGAAAATCAGACTGCTTTAAAAAAGAAAATAAAAGTCTTTGAATGTAGCTTGAGATAGAAATAAATACCACATTTCTTGTAGGTTATTGTTAACATTATATCTGAAACAATGGAGGACAGAATACCGTGCAGCGACATATTCAAGGTATTGAAGAAAATTATATTCAGCAAAAATTTCCTTCAAGAATAAAAATGAAATCAGAACATTTCAGATTTAAGAAAAAGAAGCTAAGAGTATCCATCATCAGAAGTCCTGTACTACAAGAAATACAAAGGACATTCTTCAGGCTGGAGGACATAATATCAGAAGGAAACTTGGATCCTCAGGAAGGAATAAAGAACATTGGGAATAGCAAAGAGCTAGGTATTTAGAAAAACCTTTTTTTTCTTCAACCTTTAAGGATTCATAAAGCAAAATTATAACATTCTCTTTGAGGACTTACTGTATATGGAGATGCAATAAATAGGGCCATTATAGCATAAATTCCATGGACAGAGGAGCCTGGCAGGCTACAGTCCATGGGGCTGCAAGAGTCAGACACGACTTAGCGACTAAACCATAACATAAAGGAAAAGGCTAGTAAATGCAATTTCTATGGTCGCAAGGTTTCTACATTTCACATTAAAAGATAAAGAATAACCTAAGAGGGCCTTAAAAAGTTAAGAATGGTAGTTTAATTCCTAGAACAATTAGTTAAAGCATTTAATGCAAAGAAGTATAGCTAGTAGATTAAAAGGGAATTCTAAAATATATGCAATTGATCCAAAAGAAGGCATAAAAGGAGAAACAGAGGAACGAATGATAACAAGAACATAAAATGAATATCAAAATGGTGGACATAAATCCAACCATGTCAATATAAGCTTTTCAATGGTGAAAAGAGTCTTTTCAACAAAAGACACTAGAATAAAAGGATTATACATATGAGGAAAAAATTGACCCTTAGCTCACATTGGACACAGTTATTAATTTCCACTGGATCAGAGGTGTAAATACATAAGCAAAAACCATAATGCTTTAGGAAGAGAACCTAGGGAAAAGGTTTCAAGATTTGGGGAGGGATAACGTGTTCTTGGGGTACAAAAGCAATCACTACTCTGGAAAAATGATAAATTAGACTTCATCAAAACCAAAAACTTCTGCTCATCAAAAGACACTGTTAAGAAAAAGAATAGATAAGCCACAAATTAAAACAAACTGAGATTTATTTGGCAGAGGACTTTTTATAAAGATGTAATCAGGATAGAGAGAAACCAAGAGAGATAATTCCAGACCAGAGTTGGTAACAGCAGAGGGCAGGCAACAGTTGCCAGAAACCAGAGAGAAGTGAATCATATAGAAAAGCTCACCTTGGGAATAGCTGTGACCTTCAGAATGCAAAGCAGTGACCTTTGGTCAAGACAGCCAGACTGAGGCAATCCCATAGGAAGGAAGCAGGGGCATAAATAGCCCATATATCACTCTCCTCCATCTCGCCCCTTTCACCATGGCTCCCTTTGGACTGAAGCCAACTGAAAGTCAAAGGCAGGAAAGCTATTTAATAATCATATGGGACACTGTCAGGGCCCCACCCAAATCACCTGGGCATTTACATTCCAGTGTGATTTTTGTCAAAATCATATTTTAACATTTTTATTATATGATTACATAGGAACTGCCAACAAGACCATTCCAGAAGTTCCTATAGACACATGGTCAATCCCTGCCAACTCTCAGCTCCCCATCTCCTTCAGCTCTCTCCTAGGATCCATCACCAGTGCAGGGATTCCAGAAAGCACACTGCTTGGCACAGCCCATTCACGGTGCCTAACAAGACTCCCTTCTGAGAAAGCTCAGAGAGACTTTCACACTTGCAGAGCTTACGAAACAACTGAAGATTTCCTTACCGCCTCATCACCATTCACCATGCTTTTTAACACCCCAACTTATTATCTGCCAGGGTGGAGTGGACCAGGCAGATGTCTATGTTTGCCAGTGATGTTTGAGAGGGGTTCTGGAATTGTAACCAACTGACTGGACTAAAATTTGAATGTGAAATAGACTAGAAGATAATTGGGTAACTGGTAGCATTTGGGGCAGAAAACAGCTAAATCACCAACATAGCTGAGCACCAGAATAAGATTAGATACTAATTTCTGAGGAAGTTAAAAAATTAGATTCAAGCAAGTTTAACTGTTTCTTAAACCAATATTTACTTGTTCAGAAGACCTGCTGAGGCATTGTGTTTTATCCTAACAAACCTGAGGAGACCTCAACAGATCTCAGTTCTTTGCAGCCTTAAGATATCCCATTATATCTTTCAGTTAAGCGACAGGCATAAAAGAAAAAGGAAACATACTGCCTTACACAACTGGACAGTCTTGAAGTAGTCAAGTGAAGTTTGATCTAGCAGTTCAATGACATCACCAATAACTTTTCTCATTGACTATCCCGTCAACCATCTACAGGGTTGGCTTGATTTTCAGGTTTCAAATAGAAGCTTTCCTTTCATGGTGGCAGTGATTTCAACCCTTACAGTTTTATAATTCGGTGCTTGGAGGAATAGTGAAGAAACTTCTGGTAGTTTCCACACAAATTGTGGGATTTACTCCCACTGAACCACCTCATGTAATATTCCCATCCATGAACCAATCTCAAGGGTCAGGAACATTGAAAGAGCTAATTTGTCAATGTTCCACACCGGAAGTTAGAAGTGGCTTCAATTTTCATAGAGGTTCAAGGCTTCCCAAAGATATTGGGGCCTATGAAGAATTGCATAGTGGGAAAGGAATGCTTGGAAGTAACCCAGTATCTGCCTATGTCCACTTCCTAGCCTAAATGGCAACCCAAGGATATACCACTTCTATTGGTTTATTGAGCCCTAGCATTCCAAGCTGAGAAAGCCCTTTGGTTAAGCCTTGGTCCTGTACTAATGTGCAAGTATCCCTTGTAGGATAATCAGATCAGTCACTCAGTCATGTCCGACTCTTTGTGACCCCATGAATCGCAGCACGCCAGGCCTCCCTGTCCTTCACCAACTCCCGGAGTTCACTCAGACTCACGTCCATCGAGTCAGTGATGCCATCCAGCCATCTCATCCTCTGTCGTCCCCTTCTCCTCCTGCCCCCAATCCCTCCCAGCATCAGAGTCTTTTCCAATGAGTCAACTCTTCGCATGAGGTGGCCAAAGTACTGGAGTTTCAGCTTTAGCATCATTCCTTCCAAAGAAATCCCAGGGCTGATCTCCTTCAGAATGGACTGGTTGGATCTCCTTGCAGTCCAAGGGACTCTCAAGAGTCTTCTCCAACACCACAGTTCAAAAGCATCAATTCTTCGGCACTCAGCCTTCTTCACAGTCCAACTCTCACATCCATACATGACCACAGGAAAAACCATAGCCTTGACTAGACGGACCTTTGTTGGCAAAGTAATGTCTCTGCTTTTCAATATGCTATCTAGGTTGGTCATAACTTTCCTTCCAAGGAGTAAGCGTCTTTTAATTTCATGGCTGCAATCACCATCTGCAGTGATTTTGGAGCCCAGAAAAATAAAGTCTGACACTGTTTCCACTGTTCCCCATCTATTTCCCATGAAGTGATGGGACTGGATGCCATGATCTTCGTTTTCTGAATGTTGAGCTTTAAGCCAATTTTTTCACTCTCCTCTTTCACTTTCATCAAGAGGCTTTTTAGTTCCTCTTCACTTTCTGCCATAAGGGTGGTGTCATCTGCATATCTGAGGTTATAGATATTTCTCCCGGCAATCTTGATTCCAGCTTATGCTTCTTCCAGTCCAGCGTTTCTCATGATGTACTCTGCATAGAAGTTAAATAAACAGGGTGACAATATACAGCCTTGATGTACTCCTTTTCCTATTTGGAACCAGTCTGTTGTTCCATGTCCAGTTCTAACTATTGTTTCCTAACCTGCATACAAATTTCTCAAGAGGCAGGTCAGGTGGTCTGGTATTCCCATATCTTTCCGAATTTTCCACAGTTTATTGTGTTGCACACAGTCAAAGGCTTTGGCATAGTCAATAAAGCAGAAATAGATGTTTTTCTGGAACTCTTTTGCTTTTTCCATGATCCAGTGGATGTTGGCAATTTGATCTCTGGTTCCTCTGCCTTTTCTAAAACCAGCTTGAACATCAGGAAGTTCTCGGTTCACATATTGCTGAAGCCTGGCTTGGAGAATTTTGAGCATTACTTCACTAGCATGTGAGATGAGTGCAATTGTGCGGTAGTGTGAGCATTCTTTGGCATTGCCTTTCTTTGGGATTGGAATGAAAACTGACCTTTTCCAGTCCTGTGGCCCCTGCTGAGTTTTCCAAATTTGTTGGCATATTGAGTGCAGCACTTTCTCAGCATCATAATCATAAATCATGGGCAGATGTAGATTTCAGGAAGCCAGAAAGCATTTGAAAGCATGACAGCCTCGGATACCTAGAAAGGAGAAGAAACTACGAAAGGGGAAGTAAAGAAGAGACTTAGGATGCTAATGACAAATTGTGTCTCATTTTAAACAGTGGATACTTTTTTAATGGTCAAAATTACTTCCCAATACCCACAATAATATTCCTCTCAACTGCACAGAGCAGGCTGAAAATGCCCATTTGTCATCTCTGGCCCAAGAATGGCTTTAGGACTTCACAGACCACTTCAGATATTTGAGTCATTTTTTATTAAACTCTGGTGGGTCATTCCAAAGAGGGAAGATGGGTTTGTCCCAGGATTTTTCTCTTTACTAAACTGAAATAAACAAGATCCATAATCAGCCATTTTCTCCCTGCCTTCTAATAAAATACACAGACACATACATACTGTTAAAAGTATTCCATTCTTGCCTGAGTCAAAATCTGTACAGAAAAGATGCATCAGGCAATAACCCTAGAGGCTCCTCAATGTGCCAGCTCAGAATTATGAGCATTTTAATGAAGTGTCAATGAGGCACATTTATCCCTACTTCATACTAACCTGCTTCCCATTATTCCTCTCCCACTCTGAAAGGCCTAAAAACAATTTGGATAAAAACAAGCTTATAGAACTCAAACCTGATAAGATGATAAGCCAATAGGACACAAGATATAAATGTCAATTTATTCCTTTATAATAAAAATTTAAAAATTAGTCCTATTGTATAGCACAGGGAACTATATTCGTGTCCTGTGATAAGTCATAATGGAAAAGAATATGAAAAAATAAAAATACATGTGAAACTGATTCACTTTGCTGTACAGTAGAAATTAGCACAACATTGTAAATCATTTATACTCCAATAAAATAAATTGTAAGCAATTTAAAAAATAATGAGTTAATTTGAAAACAGAATAAGTAAAGACTATGCTTATAAAAACTAGGCAGTTTGGGCACTGGCAGATTATTTTTGACTTAAAAAATTTTAAATAAGGACACATGTAAAATAAGGTCAGTCTCCCTCATAATTTGTTTAAATGTATATGTGTTTCAACAAATTAAATATCCACTTTTGAAATAACAAACTTCAATTCATAGCTCCCACCATATATAAAAACTAACTCAAAATGGATCATATATTTAATTGTAAAACGTAAAATAATAACATTTCTGGAAGAAAATATAGGATTTTTTTTGGTGACCATTGGTTAGGTAAAATTCTTTTTGAATATGATACAAAAAGCACAATCCATAAGAGAACAAAATGAACTTCACCAAAATTAAAATTTTCTACTTTTCAAAAGACATAGTTAAAGGAATAAACAAATAAGCCACAGACTGGAAGAAAATACTTGCAAATCAAATATATATATATATATATATATATATATGAAGAACTTATATTCAGGATACATAAAGAACTCTCAAAATACTATAATACATTTTTCAAATGGGCAAAAGAAATGAACACCTGACCGAAGAAGATATGTGGATGGCAGATAAGCCATGAAAAGATACTCAACATCATTAGTCAATAGGAAAAGGCAAATTAAGACCACAGTGATATACTACTTCACATCTATTAGAATGGCTAAAATTAAAACTACTTACCATACCAAATATTGTGAAGGATGTAGAGAAATTAGAACATCACAGACTGCTAGTGGGAAGGTACAATAGTTCAAAATTTGGGAGAAAGTTTGGCAATTTCTTATAAAGTCAAATATACACCTACCATATATTATAATGGGCTTTCCTGGTGGCTCAGACAGTAAAGAATCTGCCTGCAATGCAGGAGACTCCGGTTTGATCTCTGGGTCCGGAAGATCCCCTGGGGAAGGGAATGGCAACCCACTCCAGTATTCTTGCCTGGAGAATTCCATGGACAGAGGAGGACAGCCCACGGGGTTGCAAAGAGTCAGATACAACCGAGAAATGAACACACATACGTACATTATAATCATTCCATTCTTATTTATTTACCTAAGAGAAATAATGGAGAAGGCGATGGCACCCCACTCCAGTACTCTTGCCTGGAAAATCCCATGGACGGAGGAGCCTGGTAGGCTGAAGTCCATGGGGTTGAGAAGAGTCGGACACGACTGAGCGACTTCCCTTTCACTTTTCACTTTCCTGCATTGGAGAAGGAAATGGCAACCCACTCCAGTGTTCTTGCCTGGAGAATCCCAGGGACAGGGGAGCCTGGTGGGCTGCCGTCAATGGGGTCGCACAGAGTCGGACACGACTGACGCGACTTAGCAGCAGCAGCAGCAGCAAGAGAAATAAAAGCATACGCCACACAAAGACTGTCCCACAAATGATTCATAGCAGCTTTATTTGTAATAACTAAAAATGGAAATGACACAAAGATCCATCAACAGATGATAAACAAATGGTGATATACCAATAGAAGAGAATGCTATTGGGCAATAAAAGGGTGTGAACTATTAAGACATGAGACACAAGAACAATTAAAATAATTATGCTGAGTGAAGAAAGCCAGGCCAAAAACAAGAGTATATAATGTGTGAGACCACTTACATAAAATTAAAGAAAATGTAAATTAGTATAGTGACAGAAATTGGATCAGTGGTTGCCTAGCGGTGAGGGTAGGGTAGGGAAGACAGAAGGAGGGGTTACCAGGGGCACAAAGAAGAAACTTCAGAGGTTATGACTTTATTCCCCATCTTGGTTGTGGTGAAAGGTATGTACATATTAAAACATCAAATTGTATACTTTAAATACGTGCAATTTATTGTATATCAATTGTATCTCAGTAAATATATTAAATAAATAAATGAAATTTAAATGTTTGTTGAAAATATCCAGCCATGTTGTCATTTGACAATAGTTGCTGAACCCTCTGTGCAGTGAAGCTATAAAAATAGGCATGAGATGTAATGTCTATACTCCAAAGTCTTTCAAAGTTGATGGAGAGTTCTAATTTTGGACTGGGGGAGTGGAGTTGTTTGTGGGACATAATTACATAGATTTAGGATCGAGAAGTCTAGAGCCAAGGACAGAGCTGTGAGCTAAAGATAAAGATACTGGACTTACCATTTGTACAGAGCCAATGAAACAACTTACATGGAGGAGGTAATCTAGAAATATAGATTGAGGACTGAAATGACCGAAAAAGGACACTAGTAGTAAGAGGAAGATGCCCCAGTGTGAGACTGGAAAGAGACCAACCCGGAGCTTGGATAGCAGCTCAGAGTGACAGCACAGGGAAGCAGTGCTCAGTCACTCAGTCATGTCTCACTCTTTGTGACCCCACGAACTGTAGTCAGCCAGGCTTCTCTGTCTGTGGAATATTCCAGGCAAGAATACTGCAGTAGGTTGCCATTCCTTCTCCATGGGATCTTCTGGACCCAGGGATTGAAATTGCATCTCCTGCATCTCCTGAATTGGCAGGCAGATTCTTAATGTGTTATCAAAAGGAGGACAGTGTCAGATCATTCAAGGAGGTTGGGGAAGATAAAGGGTGGACACTGTCAAATGAATTGGGCAAATTGGAAGTCTCTGGTGACCTTGGTAGGGAGATACTTGGCGTGTCATTGCAGAGGTGAATGCTCTAAGACACCAATGCTCTAATACTCTTGCCTTATACTTTGGTTATTATAAAGCAGGCAGAAAAGAAGCAGTTGGGCAGTCATATCATCCATTCTCAGGACGTTACAGCACACTGGAGCACTGAAAGAAAGACATCTGTGTGTCTAGACTACTAGCTTTCACTTCTTTACTTTGTCTTTCCCCAGATAAACATACTCATATGCCTAATTTTGGTCAGAATTCCCGGCAGTCATCACTTTATTATTCTTTTTCTCCTTCACTCAAGCCCTTAGGTCCTTTATTTCTTTCTATCTCCATCTCTGTCCTTCAAGCTGTTAGAAAGAGTGGTCCACACCCATCATTTCCACTTCCTCAGACTCCTTCCACCACTCACCGTCTTCAGACATCCAGAAATTTGGTCCTGATATGATGGGGAGCAGGGAAAAGGTTGTACTGTCAGACCAGGGGTAGCCTAGAGAGTTTGGTCACCAGGCTGTGAGATGCTAAACATAATTTGATTTTCCAGACAAAAACTACACTGAAATGTCTGAACTCTTCACAACCAATGCAGTTTACTCTTTAGTATAATGACCTACCTGTTCCCTTGTACTGAGACAGGACACGTCTCTGCTCACAGCTGCAAGCACTTGACTGCCACGGGTAGACCATCTGTTCTTCTGCTTGTGGCTTTTGGCAAAAGGGGATGTCTGGTGGAAGCTTTCAGATTTGGATTTAAGTAGCTCCCCAGTGGCTAAGACTGTAAAGAATCTGCCTGCAATGCAGGAGACCTGCATTCGATTCCTGTGTCAGGAAGACCCTGTGGTGAAGGGCATGCTACCCACTCCAGTATTCTTGCCTGGAGAATTCCATGGACAGAGGAGCCTATTGGGCTACTGTCCATGGGGTAACAGAGAGTTGCACACGAGTGAACAATTAATACACACACAACTCTCTTTCAGAGAAGTAGACTTTGAGTAGGGTTGTTAGTTTGGCTTTTATCTTATGTCCTAGTCCTAGTAACTGTCTTTCCTCCTTCTTCCTCATCCTGTACTAGAATTCTTGGAATGAAATCCCCACTCTCTTCCTGTTCCTTAGTATCTAGCTTGTAAGTTGGCTATCTCAGATAAGAATTTCGATTGGTACAGAAATACATCTGGTCTGGGGTGAGCAGATCCTCACCGTACTTGTACTGCGTCATCTTCCTCCCCTCTTCTCCTTGGCCAATTAGTCATCATCTCTGTGATAAGCCCCTGGATCCAAGTCTTTCATTCCCAGTTTGGCAACTAGATTGCTGCCTTCCAAAATTTCTCCTCTTTGTAGCTTCCTTGGTTTGGGGTCATTTCTGGCTATAAGTCATCAGTCATAGGCTTCATCTTAGAAACTCTGTTTTCTTAACTTTCTCCTTCACCTGCCCGGTCAGACACTCGTTCTCATTAATAGCATCTTCAGGTTCTATCTTGAGACTACTGATAAACAAGATTGTTTATTTCTGGGGATTTGATGGAAGAGGCTTATGGTGGCTTCATAGAGCCAACTGCTAAGTACAAAAATATATTAAAATAAATATAAATAAATAATGTTGTCAAACTGTTGGTAGCTTGAAATTGGCCATGGTAGAAGTATTTATATATAACATGGAAATTGGTAAATGCTACCAAGTGGGGCCATTTTTTCCCCTTAAAGGTGGTATACTATCACACCATTGCTTGTTTCTCCTCCATAATTGCCCCCTGCATAGCTGTACATGCACACATACACACAGGCACTCACTCAGTAGACAGCTCTAATGCCAGATCCTCATCTCTTCAGTCTACCTTAGCCTCCAGCTGCAGAGAACACTTTCACACTCACCCAAAACCAGTGATATTTTTTTCCTACTTTAAAACATTCACTTTAAACATTTAGTAATGGAATATATGTATTATATATATATATATTATATACATATATTTAAAATACATTCCGGACCTTAGCTGCTGCTGCTGCTGCTAAGTCACTTCAGTTGTGTCCAGCTCTGTGCGACTCCGTAGACGGCAGCCCAGCAGGGTCCCCCATCCCTGGGATTCTCCAGGCAAGAACACTGGAGTGGGTTGCCATTTCCTTCTCCAATGCATGAAAGTGAAAAGTGAAAGTGAAGTCACTCAGTCGTGTCCAACTCTTCGAGACCCCATGGACTGCAGCCCACCAGGCTCCTCCATCCATGGGATTTTCCAGGCAAGAGTACCGGAGTGGGGTGCCATTGTCTTTTCTGGACCTTAACTAGACCTATTAAAAACTACTGACCACACTATTTGGGAAATACTAATGTATTCAGCTAAAGCTGAAGCTCCAACACTTTGGCCACCTGATGGGAAGACCCAACTCATTGGAAAAGACCCTGATTCTGGGAAAGATTGAAGGCAAAAGGAGAAGAGAGCTGCAGAGGATGAGATGGTTAGATAACATCACCGACTCAATGGACATGAATTTGAGCAAACCCCAGGAGATAGAGGAAGATAGGAAAGCCTGGCGTGCTGCAGTGACAGAACATCAACAGTGTAGTACATCTGTGCCTTCAGAGTGCACTTAATCACACGGAGGAATCATTCGTGGGGGGACCCTACTTACTACGATGTCTCAGTAGAAGGAACTCATATATCAGTACCATAGATGATTCATCACAGCATATTAACTTCTGTGAACTTCAGAGTGGAAGGAAGACCAGCTAATTATCACAGGTATTTCAGAAACCTTGGTGCAAGCCATGCAGTGATAAAACTGCATGAGCCAACCAAAACATCAAGTTGTTTGCTTCTGACAAGATTTTTATGAGATCATGCTGTTACTTCATATTGATCTGGAGCTCTGTCACATATTTCTTTGATTAACAGCAATGAAAAATAAATTATTATTTATCACTGAAGTGCTTTAGTAAATAAAATCATTCAAAACATGTAAAGTAAAAACAAAAAGGACATTGAATGGCTGGGGACCACTAGACTGAATTTTTAAAGAACACACCACATTTTTATTTTTAAAAATCTAATGTTTAGTTGCTATAAACATGTAGAGGTTGCTAGTCAAGTGACTAGAAACACAGGCTCTGGAGACAGATGGGCTGGATTTACTCTGGAGCTTTGTCACTTACTATCTCTATGATTTGGGGGCAAGTTACTTAATTTCTCTGTGTTTCATTTTTCTCACCTATAAAATGGAAATAAAAGCACCTACTTCACATGATTATTGTGAAACCAAAATGAAATAGCACATGAGGTGCTTAGAATAACAAATCAGAATTTTAAATATTTGCTCTCAAGTTCATTAATAACACTATTTCTGGAGTGCTTACAGTGTGCTTGGAGCTTACTACATGCTTGATATTCAATCTCTTACTACTCTCTGAGGTAAAAATTAAGCCCATTTTATGACTAAGGAAACAGACTCTCAGTGAAAAGATGTAACTTTTCCACGGTCTTGTGACTAGTAAGTGAAAGAGCTTGGCTACCTATATTTTAGTTTTCATTTAAGTGATAGAAAGATGCAATACTGAAGCTTGTATTGGAATCCAAGCCACCCTGATATTTAGTATTCTATCAGGAAATGGCAACCCACTCCAGTGTTCTTGCCTGGAGAATCCCAGGGACGGGGGAGCCTGGTGGGCTGCCGTCTATGGGGTTGCACAGAGTCGGACACTACTGAAGCGACTTAGCAGCAGCAGCAGGAAATGCTTCCTTTATAGTCAACCCAACCCTTGCTTGCTGTGGCATAAGCTATTCTTGTTCTGTCTTCAGCAGAGACAGAAAAACTCATCAACATCCCTGTGCTTCCACTTGAAGACTGTTACTAAGTTGCCCTTCTGACTTGGTATTCTCTTGGTTTTAAAAACCCACAACTCCCATAGGCCTTCCTCACGAACTCTATTTACTAACTATTGAATAATTTCTACAGCAGCATTTCTGCTTTGCTGCTGCTGCTGCTAAGTCGCTTCAGTCGTGTCCGACTCTGTGCGACCCCATAGACCGCAGCCCACCAGGCTCCCCCGTCCCTGGGATTCTCCAGGCAAGAACACTGGAGTGGGTTGCCATTTCCTTCTCCAATGCATGAAAGTGAAAAGTCCAAGTGAAGTCGCTCAGTCGTGTCCGACTCTTCGAGACCCCATGGACTGCAGCCTACCAGGCTCCTCGGTCCATGGGATTTTCCAGGCAAGAGTACTGGAGTGGGGTGCCATTGCCTTCTGCATTTTTAAGTTAGACTTTAAAATTCATTATGAATGTAAGCCAGGCGCACTATCCTTTGGCTGAACTTGCTTTGCTTTTGAAGCAACTGCATGTAAGGACTCCTGTTTGGGACTTCCTTACTCCACCACCCCATCTAGAAGGTTCTGTCCACAATGGGCCACAATATACTTAGTAAGGATTTTTAAGTTTTTCAAGGTTTCATGTCACTTTGTTTCACAGGGTTGAGTCTGGAGGTACTTATATTTAGTTGTGCGATCAGGAAGACAAATGGCAGTGTGGACTGGCCCTCTTTACAAGACAGATGTTGCTCTTCATTCAGTTACCTTGTCTGAGTCAGGCACTGTGCTAGACCCAGGAACAAAAGACACGGTCCCTTCTCACAGCCAGTGTTTATCTCACCACGGAGATAAATGCCCAATTACCTAATTATTAGAGAAATGCCCTGGAATCAATAGGAACCCCGGAAAAGGGGCAGGAAGACTGCTTGGAACACAGAGGTAGGGGGGTCTGATTAAAAAAAAAAAAATCCTGGGTAACTTCAGACAGCCAGGCTCTGACCCCACTTTTACTGTTAACTTCATTATGCCATCAATTGTGGTTGAATTGTCCCTGCTGTCGTGCCTGACAAAATTTTTTTTAAAAAGAGAGAAAGAAAAAAAGAAAAAAGATATGTTGGGGTCCTAACCCCCAGTACCTGAGAATGTCATCTCATTTGGAGGTGGGGTCTTTAATATGAAGTCATTGTGCATGCTAAGTCGCTTCAGTCATGCCTGACTCTTTGTAACCCTGTGGACTGTACCCTGCCAGGCTTCTCTGTCCATGGGATTCTCTAGGCAAGAATACTGGAGTGGATTGCCAGGCCCTCCTCCAGAGGATCTTCCCGACCCAGGGATCGAACCCACATCTCTTATGTCTCCTGTGCTACAGGCAGATTCTTTACTGCTGAGCCGCCATGGAAGCCCATGAAGTCATCAGGGTGAGCCCTAATCCAATATGGTTGGTGTCTTTATAAAAAGGGGAAATTTGTACATGAAGACCGATGCACATAGACAGGACATGATGTGAAGAGACACAGGGAAAAGACAGCCATCTATAAGCCAAGCAGAAAAGCCCAGAACAGATCCTTCCCTCACAGCCCTCGGAGAAATCAAGGCTGTTAACACCAGGCTTTCAGACTTTCAGCCTCCAGAACTCTGAGACAATAAATTCCTGTGGTAAGCTGCCCACCCCGTCTCTGGTGCTTTCTTATGGCAGTCCTAGCAAACTAAAACCTCATTTCCCTATCACCAGCATATGCCATGTTTCAGGCTCCACCCCAGGCAAGGCCAGTCCCACGTGTGGGAAGGGCAAAGGCACTCAGAGTACAACCAACCAGAAAAACGCCTGAATCTGCCTTTGGTTCATTCCTATGGTGGGCTTTTGTTTATAAGGTAAAAAGTAACAGTCAGTAATACGGGGACTTTTGGAGTACAAGCTATACCCAAGAGACAAAACTTTCTGTTAAGTAACACATCAACATGGCTTTACTCAAATGGTCAATAAATATACATGATGTTCCATCTTGCTAGAATCAGACTTGTGACAAAACTACTCTTGGTCAACAGAAATTGCTAATACACATCAGAGAACGAATGAAAGGCCTCCTGAATGAGTGACAACCTGTACATCTCTAACACACACTGGGGCCACGTCTTCCTGTTGGCACAACTAAGGTTGAATGAACCTTAAATTACCTTCCTAGAATACACAGTGACATGGAAACTTTAAAGCCAAATAAATAAAGAAATAAGAAACCTTTCTATTAGGTATATATTCATTTCAGCTTCTGAGAAGATTTTTAACCTAAACAAAATCTGGAGCAATGAAAATATAACATAACATTTAGCGCCTGTATAGACTAAGAAAGTTCAGCCAAGGGACATTATTTGGTTTTTGTGTTTCCAACATGTTTTGCCCTTAGGCCAGCAAGGTTATCCTTTCTCTTCTCACCCTAAGTGTTCCTCTTTCCTGGAAAGTTTCCAAGCAGAACCCTGGTTCCAGGTCGTAACAACTCGGTCTGCTGCCACTGGAACTCCAAGGGAGTGACTCATGCCTGTGGATTTGCCTCAGCAAGTCTACAGCAAGTCTTTGTTCTTATGCCCGTCCACCCCTCAACCTCTCAGCATTGGCCAGGCTCCACAACCGGCTTCTTTTTCAGTCTCTCTTGACTTCGGTCCTTTCGCTTTTTAAAGACATTATAATTATAAAAATGATATACAAAGGGAAAAAGAGAAGTGTACAAAGTTAAAAATGTTTTAATATAAGGGTTACCAAAGTCAACAGGGTGCATATCCTTCAAGATAAGTAGACTTCCGCCCTCCTTCCCCTTTTTTTAGAGCACATATTGTACATATTGTTCTGATTCGCTCTTATCACTCAAAAATATGTCATGAACACTATTCTGTGTCAACACATGCATAGTTCCCTGATTTTTAAACAGTTATTTATTATTCCACAGTGTATATACATTCAATTTTTCTAAGCATTCCTTTATTCATAAGTGTTGAAGTGCAGTCTGATTTTTTTCTCTTACAAATAATACTGTAACAGACATACATGTAAGTACACTCTTGCACACATAAGTATTTCTGTAGGATAGCTTACTTGTAGTGGAAATGCATGGTCAAAGTATATATGCATTTTTAACATTTACAGATACTGCAAACTGCTTTCCAGAAATGTTCATACTATATCATCAATTCATACTATAGTCAGTTGAATATGAAAGTTGTATTTTTAATGTGCACTCACAAACATCTTATATTAAAACATTTCCTTGCCAGTGTAATAAGTAAAAAATGCTCTTGCAATTTACACTCTGATCGTTGATGAGGTTGAATATGTTTCCATATGTTCATTAGCACATATTCCTTCTTCTGAAAAATTACTTCTTCATGTCCTGTGTTTATTTTGCTGCTTCTCTTTTTTATATTGATTTCTAGAAGCTATTTGGTATTTGCATATTAATCTTTCCTATTGTGAATATATGTTGCATTTATTTTTTCCCCTTTAAGTAATATTGTTTATGGTACCTGTCACTGTATAAAAATGCTTGGGTTGTTTATTCTGTAGTCAAATGTGTTTAATTTTTCTGTTATAGTTTCTGGGGTTTTATATCATGATAAAAATTATTTCTAACTAGTTTTTAAAAGATAACCAGTATTGTTAAAGAATTTCCTACATTTTCTTTTAGTCTTTTACAGTTTTCTTTGTTTATTAATCCACCCAGAATTTTTTCTGCAATCTGGGATAAGATAGCATATTAATTATGCTTAACTCATCAGAAGTTTGCTTTTTTAACTCAGATTACATTTCAATGTGTGTGTTCAGCAAATAAATACCCTGGGGAACTCAGAGACTCAGGATCCCGCCATCCTGTGTTTCTACCCTCCACTAGGTAAGAAGTCAGCAAATAATCATCCCAAGGAAATGTGGACCCACTGCCTGTTTTTTTAAATAAAGTTTTATTGGAACACAATCATGTCCATTTGTTTACATAATGCTTATGACTATTTTCCTGTAAAATAGCAGATAGTTATGACAGAGAACTCATGACCCACAAAGCCTAAAATATTTACCATATGGCCCTTTATAGAAAAAGTTTGCTGACTCCTGCTCTAGAATCCTTAGTTTCCATGTGGCAGATGGAGATGAGAGATCATGCAGGTTTTCCACAGTGGAGACTGGAGGTGGAGCACAAAACTTTCATCTACATTACACTCGGCGGAATTCAGTCCTATGGCCTCACTTCACTACACAGGCTGAAAAATGTGAATTAGTTGTGCACCTGGGAGGAAAGAGTTGTAGAATTATTAGCCATTCTCTGTTCAATGTGCCCTGCAATTATTTATATCTTTTTTCCTCCCTACTTTTAATCAGAATGGTCTAGATTATACTGCAGAGACAAACAACCCCTAGATTTCAGTGACTTTATTTCTCACTTATGCTCAGGTCCAATAAGGGATGGTAGGAAGGTATGGCATTCCTCATGGTCGTCATTCACTGCAGTCCAACAGAGCAGCCACCACAAGCACCTTGCTGGCTAGGTGCTACAGGGAAAAACAGAACAGGGTCATACCTGCACTAGCTCTTGACTTCTGCCCAGAACTGATACTCATCACTTCCATCTACTTTTCACTGGCTGAAGCAAGTCCCAGAGCTACTCTGTACATTAGCAGGCTTTTGTTATTGTTCAGTCGCTAAGTTGTGTCCAGCTCTTGGCAACCCCATGGAGCCAGGCTTCCCTGTCCCCCACTATATCCCAGGGTTTGCTCAAATTCATGTCCATTGAGTCAGTGATGCTATCTAACCATCTCATCATCTGCCGCCCCTTTTTCCTTCAATCTTTCTCCATATCAGGGTCTTTTCCAATGAGTCAGCTGTTGGCATCAGGTGGCTAAAGTATGGGAGCTTCAGCTTCAGCAACAGTCCTTCCAATAAATTTTCAGGGTTGATTTACTTTAGAATTGACTGGTTTGATCACTTTGCAGTCCAAAGGATTCTTTAGTAGGCTGCAGACAGGCAATCCTCCCATATGCTTTGAAGGAGGTAGAGCTGGAATATTTGTAAACAGTTCTAATGAACACCACACTCACACACACAGAGCGCATTTATCTCTTCCCCAAAGGAGATCTGCCAGATACCACCCAGTCTCTGCACCTAGTCAAAGTCAAGGCTCTCTAGATAAAAGGCTTTCCAGTAGGTCTGAAGAGCACTCTGGAGCCCAGTGCTCAGTGGTCTGGAGCCAGGCAACTAAAGTCACTCTCTGTCCTCACACTTATTTCGATGCCCAAATCCTAAAGACAGCTGACCACGCCCTGAAACAGGCTTCTGGGATCTGAGTGGTGTCCATGTCTGTATGGCCATGCCTAGAGAATCAGGACAATCTAGAAGCTGGAAAATAAGAACTATGGCATTTTGCTGAAATCTTGCAAGGAAAAGGTCAGCCTCCTTGCAGGATAGGTATTGTTCCCTCATGTTTATAATTAAGTACATCAGATAAACGGGGTAAGTGACTATATGGAGGGAAGCAGTAGATACAGATGAAAAATACCTGTGTGAAAATAGTATACAAACTACTATACTTTGTTCATCTTTCAGAAAATGTTTAGTCTTATGATTCTGTTTGCTTAAAGAAAGACTTTCACTTTTCTATTTAGCTTAGAAAATAGTAAAATGGGATTCATGGATTATAATCACAGAATCATTTTGAATAAGTCATACTAGCTTTAAACATATTACCTTCTGATTAAACTTTCAAATAATGTAATTTTTCAAGTAAATTCTCAATATCTGGTGCCAACACCAATACATATCTTTTTCATATTCTACTTCTTTGAATGTTTCTATCTCCATGAAATTATAGGAATGTTAACTCATGTTTTAAAAATCATTTAAGCTTAACTCGTCAAAATACTGCTTTGTTAGTTATTTGATGTCCAAGAAATTTTTACATATTTTTCAATAATCAATTTGAATGTTTATTGAGTAAACCCTCCCTCTCAGAAACAGAAGTTTTCACTTTTCTTTCCCCTATAGTAAATTAATCTGAGCATCAAAAGGTTGAAGTTTTATTTGAAACTCACTGTGTGTAAACTTTTAAATATTTATTATTTATCTACTTTGGCTGTGTTGTGGCTTGCAGGATCACCGTTACACCACGTGGACTTCTTAGTTACAGCATGCATGCAGGATCTAGTTCCCTGACCAGGGATCGAACCCGGGACCCCTGTACTGGGGGCATGGAGTCTTACCACTGGACCACCAGGGAAGTCCTTGTATAAACTTTTAAAAGTCTGACTTCTTTTGCTAGGTCCCTTAAGTGACTAATGAAAGTTGTAATTATTTTCTTTTACTTTATAATTGTCTCTTGATGGACTAGGACTCCATTCCCAGGAGAATTAGTTTTAGTCTAATTTGTGTTATAGTGGCTATACTATACACCCATTCTCCATTTATTTAATCAAATTCAATGCTTTAATATTTTCACCCTCCATACACATACCAGTTACCTACTTTGCCTTGAAAAAAATCCCATGGACAGAGAAGCCTGGTGGGCTATAGTCCATTGGGTCGCAAAGAGTCGGACTCCACTGAATGGCTAAGCAAGCGTGACTACCTACTTACTGAGAAATAGCCCTTAAAGGTAAAAGGCCATGTACAGGCATCTGAAAACCCTTTCTTCCCTCTGGTCATATCCAGGTCGTGAAGGCTTTCTTCTTTCAGACTTTTAAATAAATTGGCTTTGGAGTCCCAGGAGGTAATGAAGTAGAAGAATGGAATGAAAGGACTGAGTTCAATGTTATTTCCAAAGCCCTTCCTAGGAAAACAATAATTTATTACTCATTTTGGAATTCTAAATTATGAGGAGAAACTCCTCAAAACTTAAGTGAATTATTTTGCCAGAGGACCTAAAAAATGCATCAAATTCCAAGTCAAATTGTTCCAAGTTACCTTTCCATCTAAATTCGATAAGCAGTATGAAGTTTATCCTTTATATTTGCATATAATACGACTTCTAGAGGCAAACTTTCTTTTCAGTAGCATCGGTGGGGCCAGACTGTGTAGGTTCAAATCCTCCCTCTACATTTTCTCCTCTCCTTGACTCAGTTTATCTATTAAAAAAAAGTTCAAAAATACTACCTATCTGACTGGACTGTTTAAAGGAGTAATTGAGTTAATGCTTACAAAGCTTTTACAATTTTTTTTTTAAATTATATGATCCCATATTCCCATCCAGGATAACAAGAACCACCACAAGTTGCGTGAGAATTTAAGTTCCTCCGCTTTCGGCTCCTTTATCCCTTATTAGAAAAGTGCTTTGTCAACATGAGCACACTACTTTAGCAGATTTGAGCTTTGCCAGAAAGGTGTTTGTATCTAATTTCAAATTATGAATTCCTGAACATTGGATGATGTACCATGCTGCTATACGCTCAGGGGCCCCTTCGAGTGTTGGGCGTGAGAGTCGTAAGGAACTCTGGCCTGCGTATGTCTAAGTTTTGACAGCCAAGGAGCCGCTAAGAAAGTTATTGGTATTGAGAAAAAGGGAGGCTAAGTCACCCTGAAAAAAAAAAAAAATACACTGAACTGGAGAGCTGCCTGCATTTCACTCTGCTGCCTCTGGAAGAGGTGTGTTATCTAAAGTGCTTCCATCATGAATAATGATGGAGAAACTGCCTTTACTCTCCGACTACTGTACTTTCAGGCAGAAATCCATGGGCTGGTGCCCACGGCATCTATCGGGAACTTGGTTATCACACACGTTTAAAGCAACCAGTACTCAGCGTGAAAGGCAGCGAAAGGGAGGGGCCGGGACACTTCGGGTGAGCAGCGTTTCTAAGGTCAGACCCAACCCAACCCCCGCCCCCCCACTACTTTTTCCGCGGCTGGTTCTCCTGGTGATTTCGGAAATCGGCTACCTTTGTTTACATGTTGGCTCAGCACTAGAAAGCCTTAGTGCTTTCTAAAAAAGAGAAATCTCTTGCGTTTATAGACAGTGCTGGGGGAGCAAAGTTCCTTCTCCTGGGCAGGGGAGGGTGCCTCTCCTGCAACACGTGCCGGTGGTGGCAACATCTCTGAATCGCACAGAGGCAGCTTAAGTGAGGGAGAGGTTCGGGGGAAGGCGAGGAGGGTGGTGTGGGGCAAGCAAGCAAAGTGCGGAAGCTGTATGGGGATTCTTCTAGAAAGTGGGGTGGGAAAGGAGCTAGGGAGGGCGTGTGGAGGGAAGGGATCTGTGTCAGAACGTGCGTGTGAGCGGATACAAAACCCGAGAGAGGCGTGAGCAGCGCTGTGTGTGCGAGCGGGAGCGAGGGGCGCCGGCTCTGGGTGTG
Organism: Bos mutus; assembly: GCF_027580195.1. Lineage (NCBI taxonomy): Eukaryota > Metazoa > Chordata > Mammalia > Artiodactyla > Bovidae > Bos > Bos mutus. The sequence continues at coordinate 47,027,878 of NC_091618.1, read as the reverse complement.
TGCGCCTGGGTGAGTGACACCGAGGGGCGGGCTGGCCGGCTGGCCGGCGGGCGGGAGCAGCCTGCGAGGGGCGGGAGTGTCCCTGCGTGGAGCGGGCCGACCCGGAGTTGTGTCAGTGAAGGAATCTAGCCCGGGGGCCGAGCCGGCTGCGCCCTCCGCCGCGAGCGCCGGCAGCGCGGGGCTAGCTCCGGACGGCGCGCGGCCCAGGCAGCGGCTCCTGCTCCGCCCGCCCTCCGCGCCGCAGGGGCCGCCACCGCAGCCGCGCCTCCCCTCGCCGGCAACCGTGCCCCCAATCCCCGTCCCCGGTCCGGGACGGAGAGGCCGGCGCTCGGCACAGAGGTAAGCCCAGGATCTCCGGCCGCCGCCGCCTCCCGGGACCCATTCCCCGCCCGCCCGCCCGCCGGGCTCGGGCCGGGACGCGGCGGGGCCTGCGCAGCCGGGACGGTAGCTGAGCCCGGGCCGCGCGATCCGCAGCCTGAGTCGCCCAGCCCCCGCCGCCTCCCGGGGCGCTGGGTGTGGCCCCCGCTCGGCGCCGACGCGGGCTGGCCAAGCGGACCGGACGCGGAGGTCGCCGTCCTGCCTTTCTCGGGCCGGCACTGGCGAGCGAGCCGGCGGGCGGGAGGAGGCGCAGGGTGCGGTGCACATTCGCGCGCCCAGGGCGAGCGTGTGGTGGCGGCGCTCCGACGTGGACCCGCCCGCCCCGGATCTGAATCGGCCGCGGTCTCTCGCCTACCCTCCCTTACGCGAGCGCCCCCTTCCACCCGCCGGGCGGACGGAGACCGATCCCCTCTTGCCGCCGCGCTCCTGCTCCGAGCCGCCTCTGCCGGCAGCATCACGCCCTCGATCGCTGTCCGGCCTGGGGGCAGCCGGTCCAAGGAAACTCGCGCCCCTCGGTGCTCGGTGGGAGCCGGATGCGGCGGCTCCCGGAGCGGGTAAACTCGCCGTGGTGGTCCTCAGGGTGACGGGAGGCGATGCCTGGAGACTTGGCCGCGGGAGTAAGCGTTCGCGTCGCCGCGACTGGGCGGGCTGACCCGGAGTCGGCCGACGTTGGCCAGAGCTCGAGACAGCCGTGGTTCCGGAGATGCGAGAGGGTCTTCCCGCTCTATGCCCACTCCCGACTTTTCCGTGCCTCGGAAGATCGGTCCCGCTCGCTCGCACTCTGTTTGGTGATTAATACTTACTGCAAACGTGGGAGATGAAGGGTTGAGACTTTTACCTGGACAGGGGATGCGACTGAAACCTCCTATCATGTCAGCTTGAGGTTTCCACCTCTTAGGGGGTTGGTGTGTGTGTTTGTGAACTTCCTGAGCTTTTGATTCCCAGTAGTCCGGGTTTTAGCAAATGCCAAGATTTTGGAGCCCTGACATTTTAAAGATTCTTTCTGTGCAGCATTTTCCTTTGAGTGAGCTACAAAATCTGTAGCTTGAGAACTAGGGAAAAACCTTGAACTTCAAACACAGCCTCTTTCATGAAATGTTATGTGCAGTATTTTTTACTTGCTTATTTGATTTTTTAAGAAAATGTTATATTAAAAACTTTTACCAGTCCTCTCGCACATCAGGAAAAAAATGACTCAAATTTTAGAACCTATGCAGAAGAAGAGCTTTATGCCAGTATTTGAAAGAGTAAGGTCGTGTGACCTTTATGACTGGTTTAGTTTGTCCTAAAGGAACGATTCATTGCCGTATCTGATTGATTTTGTTTTCTAGAGATTAAGCAGATGTGTAATATGGCAGAGAGAAGAGACAGGAAGTCAGAATTGCTTCATTCTGAAAAAAGAAAAAATATTATCCAAGTAACAAATTCATTTACTTTGAAAGATACTCTGAAATGAAGTCTCCAGTCGCTTTGTTGTATAAAGTATTTGATTGGCCTTTATAAAATTATATCAACTAAAATGCAATGTGTTGTATAGATGGGGCAGGTTTTTTATCAAGTAATTGTAGTATTTTAAAAAAATACCTGTGTATGAAAATATTTGTTGGATCTCTAGGGGAGATCAACTAGGGGAAAATCAACTTTGGGAATGATTTTCTATTTGGACAAGGCAAATGCTGCTGCAGTCTCTAATTAGAGTTTTGGATTAAACTCAAGCTTTGTTAAAACCTATTTTATGGAGCAGCAGAACAAAAAATATGTCTAATTCTTTATTTGTGTGTGGCTTTAAACACATACGTGCACGCGCGCACACACACACAAACACACACTTACACGACTAGCTCCAAAGGATAATTTGCATAAAAATACAATCACTTGAATGCAGAGACTATCTAAGAGGATGGTTAGAAAAAAAAAAAAAAACGAAACTCAACATCAGGGAAAGGAGTATATTAATTGGCAATTTTCTTTCTTTAATCCTTGCCTGTGAAAATATTAAATAATTTTCTAGGAATCAATTTAAATTACTTACTAAGGCAAAATGTTCAAGACTCCTTTTGTATTCATTTTGTTTTAGGGAGCCCCCTAATGAAAGTCTCCAACTGACTGTTGCTGTGCTTGCCTGATTTTCAAGTGGCCTTTGTGGGGATAGATTTCTGTGGGCTTGTGAGGCTGCTCAGCCAATCTCTGTAACGATCAGGAAAAGAAAATGCTTAGGCCACACCATTGCAGTCTTTGATACTCTGCCAGTAGGAAGCATCTCAAAGACCTACTTTGCCATGCAGATGGAAATACTTTCCATCAGAAGTCAAGCTTTAGAAATACTTCATTTTTGGTTCTAAGTTTTATGGGTTTCTCTGTCTCTGATGATAGAATTGTGCTGTTATCAATGAATATTCATTTATGGCTTTTGTGTTGAAGGCACTTAGGTGATCTTCATCCTGTTACCTGTGTTATCTTTACACAGCTTTAATCAGCATCTTATGAGGCAGGACAAAAACTTTGGGTTACTGTTTGATGGATAAGTGGAAGAAGTTGAGATTGCTCATGGTATGATCTAAACGGCAACCATGTGTCTCCCCATGTGATGATAGATGGAGTGGGTTTTGTGTGACATGGATACAGCCTGCTCACTGCTCCCTTGTGTTTCTTCACTAGTCATCTTCTGTAGACCCTTCACTGTTATTTAAAGGTGATAATTGAATCAGATGGCTGTTACAGTGTTTGTACCCAGAACAGTTGCTTTCACAAGCATGACACAGGACATGACGGCAGCTGCATAACATGGGCAGATTTAAGTGATGGAGTCTGTTTATTGATCTCTGAATGATTGTGCATAATTCAGCCAATCAATTCATTCCATCACTGTTCTGTCTTAGTGTGTAATCACACAATTAAAATGTGATTTTCATGATACAGTTAAAAAACACCAGTACACATAATTATAGAACAAAAACAAAAACCTTTATTTTTTTTTCTTCCTTTTTTTTTTTTTTGAAGTAGTCTGCTGTGAAGGTGTTATTTCCTTGACACATCAAAATGGCTAATTTGGAGTTGTGACGCTTGTTATGTAAATAGGCCATATGTTGAATTTCTACAGAAGTTTATTCATTCAATGTTGTGATAATGGATAGGATCCCCTAAGTACCATAGCTAAGAAAAATAGCCTGTGAAGATGCATTTCTACTGTGTATATCATTCCCATTATTTTTGTTTAACAGCTAGTGTTTTTATTTTCTAATAAAAATATTCTTAAATGGGATGTTGTCATCTATCCTTATATGTACCAATTATTGTAGTCCTGATGTGACTTAGCAGCAGCAGCATTGTAGTCCTGACTCTAACTTTCTTCTCATTTATGCACTTGTTTAATAGTTTTCATGATTGATGTTCTGTAGTTAGGGCAGAAGCTACATGCCTGATCAATTTTTTATATTTTTCTGCTAAACCCTTTCCTTTCACAATGAAAAGACTTTCCTTTTCTTTCTACTGTTAGCATTCGCTTCATCACTCAGACTCAGACCTAGGAACCATCCTGACTTCTCTCTCATTCATTCCTTTAAGTAAAGAGAAAGTGAAAGTCGCTCAAGTCACGTCTAGCTCTTTTTGACCCCATGAACTATAGAGTCCATGGGATTCTCCAGGCCAGAATACTGGAATGGGTAGCCGTTCATTTCTCCAGAGGCTCTTCCCAACCCAGGTCTCCCACATTGCAGGCAGATTCTTTACCAACTGAGCCACCAGGGAAGCCCAAGTGGACACCAAATCTTGTCAACTTTTCCTTTGTAAGAGTTTCTCCGAACCAGCCCCGACATTCCTCACTGCCTCCCCCAATAGCCGAGACCCTTGGCCATCACTATTCTAGGATGATTATAGTCGGCTACATCCTGTATCTCTGTAATTGAGTTCTCCCAATGCGAAGCATTTCATCTTATCAATGTTCCTAAAACTCTGCTCTTTAGAATTCTTATCCAAGGATTGTCTCACGAGAAGACTGAATTGAATTTAGGTTTGTCTGATTCCAAAGTTCGTACTCTTTTCACTAGTTCAAGTATTTATTATGCCCTCTACCCACCACATTTGGTCCAACCTCTCAACCTGGTTTTAATGTACCTGCTGCTGCTGCTAAGTCGCGTCAGTCTTGTCCGACTCTGTGCGACCCCATAGACGGCAGCCCAACAGACTCCTCTGTCCCTGGGATTCTCCAGGCAAGAATACTGGAGTGGGTTGCCATTTCCTTCTCCAGTGCATGAAAGTGAAAAGTGAAAGTGAAGTCCCCAGTCGTGTCTGACTCTTAGCGACCCCATGGACTGTAGCCTACCAAGCTCCTCTGTCCATGGGATTCTCCAGGCAAGAGTACTGGAGTGGGTTGCCATTGCCTTCTCCGTTAATGTACCTGACTCTTGCTCAAATTTTACTTACCAACTTTATTTCCTACTTTTCTAACATGAAGCTCCTATTCCTACTAATTGAATCTCACTGCCCTTCTAATTGGAGAAGGCAATGGCAACCCACTCCAGTACTCTTGCCTGGAAAATCCCATGGACATGGACAGAGGAGCCTGGTAGGCTACTGTCCATGGGGTCTCAAAGAGTCGGACACGACTGAGCAACTTCACTTTCAGTTTCATGCATTGGAGAAGGAAATGGCAACCCACTCCAGTGTTCTTGCCTGGAGAATCCCAGGGACGGGGGAGCCTGGTGGGCTGCGGTCTATGGGGTTGCACAGAGTCGGACACGACTGAGGCGACTTAGCAGCAGCAGCAGCAGCCCTTCTAATTTGTTCATGCTGTCTGTTTTAGATGCCTTTTCCTTTTCCCTCTGACCTAAGCACAATCTCCAGGTTAAGTCCACTTGCCCTAATCATGTTGCTGTCCTTGGATTCTTCTTCTACCCTTTTGCCTGCATCATTCTTTAGAACACTCTTATATACTCTCTCTTATACTCCCTTATACCATTGTGTTCTTAATTCTTGCTTTCCCAACTAGACTGCAAGTCCTCAGAGGGCACTGAGGGACCTTGTATGCTGTCTTTGAATCGTCTACCAGCCTTGGGCACAGCACACCCTTGATAAGTAGACCTGTAGAATCAATAAATTAGAAAGGTGATTTTTTTTGTTGTTTTTTTAAAAGATGGGCTTTGATATTGCCTGTGTACTGCTCATCATTGTGTCTTCAGAGCCTAATTTGCAGCTTGACACTTAGTCATGACCTCAATAAATATTTGTTAATGTAGAAATTAATGTTGACATTGGATGAAAGGGACCAGCATTTGAAGAAGAGTCTGTCAAGGAGTTTTTTCCTATTTTTTTTTTTTTAGTGGTTCTGATCAGTCTCTTCATTCATCAGCTATGAGGATTCTGAGACCTCGGCATTTTCCAGAGTTGAGATAATGATGGACGCTGGCAGTTGTGAGTTAGAATTAAGGAGGCTGTCGTTATTTTAGGGTGGAGTGATGGGTCCCATTAGTGAGCACAGGTGAAAGCACTGAGGCCTTATGCCAGTATTTTATACAGAGTTATCATTTCTATAAATGGGCTTCCCATGTGGCGCTAGTGGTAAAGAACCTGCCAAAAGGGACGTGGTTTCAGTCCCTGGGTCAGAAAGATCCCCTGGAGGAGGGCACGGCAACCCACTCCAGTATTCTTGCCTGGAGAATCCCATGAACAGAGGAGCCTGGCGGGCTATGGTCCATAGGGTTGCAAAGAATTGGACACAACTGAAGCAACTTAATATGCATGCATGTATTTCTATAAATATTCAGGCTAATCAGCTCTAAGGGCTTCCTGGGTGGCTCAATGGTAAAGAATCTGCCTGTGAAGTAGGAGACGTGGATTTATCCCTGGGTCGGGAAGATTCCCTGGAGAAGAAAATGGCAACCCACTCCAGTATTCTTGCCTAGGAAATCCAAGTTCATGGGGTCACAAAGAATCGGACACAACTTAGTGACTAAACAACAGTTGCAGAGTTACCCAATCGTTTCATTTAAAAGCTTCTTGAACATTAAAAAAAATCCGGGAATCCATCTAAGGATGAAAAGTGAGGCAGGAAAAATTGCCACACCCATTCTGCTGTATCAGGACAAAATTCAGTTCTTTCAACTTTTAATAAGACTCACTTTGTACAAGGCCCTGTTTCTGCTGGGAAGGAGTTTATAGTTCAGTAGGAGAAAGAACATATGCATCGCAGAAACAAAGGTCTAAGAGAGCTCAGAAGGGAAAATTTCCTTCTGCTTGGGGAGTGGTGAGGGCCTTCCAAGAGTGACGGTTGTTTGAGCTGATTATTGAAAGGCTTCGGGTGAGATTTCAGTAACTATATTGGGAATATAGAGGTGGGGAAAGGGCCACAGCGTTGGGAGGAGCGCAGGGCAGGCATCCCAGGGTTTTTTGACTCTAACATCAGTCCTTTTACATATTTTACTACCACTGTGCCAAAGCTGAAATGCTACTAGGACCCTCCTGGGTAGTAGTAATGAAACTTAAAAGGATATACAAATACCTGCAATTGTTACTTTTGGTGCCAAGTGCTGAACTGACCATGACATAAAGTGCAAAATAAATCTTGTAAGGATTATAATTGGTGTGTTTCTGGGTAGCATCCAGCTTGCCTAGAATTCCTGAAAAGGATTCTTGCAACGTGGAAACACCACTGAAGGCTGAAACTTTCTTAGTAATGTAAACAGGTCAGCCCTAATCGTGGTCCTAAGTAACCAGGCACCTGTGGGACACTGCGATCCTAGCAGAGCATGAGTAAACAGCTGCATGAGTAAACATGCTGTTCTGTAGTTCCCAGGTTCTGATTCTGACCCCTTGGATTATAAAACTAGGACAGATGGGTATGAGTTTCAGGGAGACAGATTTGGGGTCAGTATAAGGAAGGTGGTCCTGTAATGGATGGAGCTATTTCACGAGGTGATAAGACTAACTAAATGTATTCAGGCATGGGCTATACCAGGCAATGTCTACATACTGCATTATCTCCATCTTTCCTCAAATCACTGCTATTGCCCCCTCCCACCTCATTTACCGATGGGCCATCCTGAAGCCTAGCAAGGCTGAGTGGTGAGTACATTACAGAGCAGGTGTTAACCCTGGCAGTTTGAAAGCAGAGACTGAATATGTACTGGATGAGGAAAGGGGGCAAACCTCAGATGGCCACTAGGATTTTTAAGGATGCTTCCTCACGCTAGGATCGAGTCTTAATTCTCCTTGGGGGATCAAGAATCCTGCTAATTGTTGCCAAGCACTAATTCATCAACAGCAGCACCCAATTCCTAGAAATTCAGAACAAAGAGAATGCAACCATCACCATCATGATGGCTACCACTCACTGATCATCTCATTTAAATCTAACAGCCATCTTGCAAGGTAGGGATTATGTATCCTTTTAAGGAAGGGGCGCCGTAGCTCTGCCAAGTTACATAGATTGATCAAATCTACAGAATTGACGAGTGGCTGTTTTCTTATATCACCCTTTAAGGTAATGCATGGTGATGATGTCAGACATATTTACCTATCAGTTCAGCATAGACACCAACCATTCAGAGAGGCCACCAGCTATACACAACACTGTGATTCTTCTCAGAGATGGGATTCCCATGAGGTCCTGTTGAGGCAAGGTCTGAAGGGATGTGAAAGCTTGGTAGTTCACCAAGATGACACATCTGGAGTTCCAGAAAACTGTAGTGCCTTCTTTTTATGTTCAGCATTTATCTGATTTTACATACCATACCTAATAGGGATTCCCAGGTGGCACTAGTGGTAAAGAACCCACCTGCCAGTTCAGGAGATGTAAGTGATGCAAGTTCGATCCCTAGGTTGGGAAGATCCCCTGAAGAAGGGAATGGAAACCCACTCCAGTATTCTTGCCTGGAGAATTCCATGGACAGAGGAGCTTGGTGAGCTATAGTCCGTGAGGTCGCAAAGAGTCAGATACAACTGAGCAACTAACACGCACACACTATAATTGTATTTCACACAGATTTCTGAATAAAGAAAAGTAGTTTCACAACGGTGCTTTCGTGTCTTCCTTGTAAATGTGTCTTCTTCCTCACTCCTTTTCTTCCTTTTACTTTCTGTACTCCGAGGCCCATCTGTCTGGACACCATCCCCTCTTTCTTCCTCAAGTGTCTCTTTCCATCATCTCTCTTTCCCTCAGGGTCTCAACCAGCCTTCATTTTTGTCTCATAAGCATTCATGAATCTTTCTCATTCTTTAATAACAAGAGAAGTCAAGCAAAATCCTCGTGGTCCCTTCCTTATCAGTCTGGTCATGTACCATCTCCCTCCCTGGTCTGAGAAGGCATCTCCTTGAAGAACAGGTCCTCACACATCACTTACCCTGCCCCAACTCCCCTTTCTTCTCCACCCTCTACAGCTCTGTTCTCTTGTAACAGCCGCCTCTGTGCTTCAAACTGCCAGACCCATGGCCCAGGATTTTCTTATAATTCTTGACCTGTGCACTGCCTCTGGTGTTACTGATCTCTCCACCTTGAGACCTTGCCCACCTGTTTTCTGAGTCATGCCTCTCCTGATTTCTTTCCTATTGCCCAACTGCTCTGTATTAGAGTTCTCTGCAGGCGCCTCTTTTCCTCCCAGACCTCAGCACCCTTGAAGGTTCATCCTTCAACCCTCTCTGCTCACCTACTTCTTGATTCTGTTACCACCTATAGCTGTCGATTCCTCAGTCTGCAACTCCGACTGTGAACTCTCCTGTTACCTGTGCCAGGCATCTTAAACTCAGTAAGTTCAAAACTCTGCTTCTACAGCCAGCCTACTCCTTCTGTGTTCTCTGCCTCAATTAATGAAGCCATTTGATCAATTTTAAAATCTAGGAGCTGTTTCTTATTCCTCTATTCTTATTTCTTATTCCCCTATTCTTCATTGATGACTCAGCCATGTAAAAACTATCTTCTCACACCCTTAATTCTGCCCTCACCTCTCCAGGCCATTACCTCCACAACTACCTTGGTTCAGGCCCTCATCACTCTCTCGAGGGTTACTGCAGTAGCCTTGTAACTGGTCTCGCTGCCTTCTGCCTGGCCTGCTTCCAATCCCTTCCCCACACTGCCGCCTTTCTAAAAGGCAAATTTGATCACGGACTCTCCACTGCTGAAAATCTTTCTGCAGAGTCACTGCTCCTCCAGGATAAAAATCTAAGCTCCCTAGCCTGGCACAAAAGCTCCTTTGTGATCTGGCTCTCCCTTCGGGTGTGTATCAAAGTCTTCTCTAATGATCCTGGTCCCCACTGACTACCCTTGCCCATAGCATCCCTCCTAAAGGAAATGAGTTGTTACAGGAGAGAAATGAGAGGAGGTATGGGAACAGAGAAGAGATTACAGGGCTGTGGTGTCCTGTACCATGACCACTATCTGCCTGTGGCTGCTGAGCACTTGAAACACACTTGGTCCAAACAAAGATATGAGTGTGAAATACATCACGGATTCAAACTCAGCATGCAAAAAAGAGTGTAAAATAACTCATTAACAAATTTTAATATTGATCCCATGTTAAAACAGTAACATTTCGAATATAGTAGGTTGAACATTATTAAAGTTAATTTCACGTTTCTTTTTATTTTATTTTTTAACATGGCTACTAGGAAATTATAAACTACCTGTGTTTGGGCTTCCCTGGTGGCTCAGATGGTAAAGAGTCTGCCTGCAATGCAGGCATCCCTGGGTCAGGAAGTTCCATCCCTGGGTTAGGAAGATGCCCTGGAGAAGGAAATGGCAACCCACTCCAGCATTCTTACCTGGAGAATCCCGTGGACAGAGAAGCCTGGCGGGCTACAGTCCATGGGGTGGCAAAGAGTCAGACACGACTGAGCAACTAACACTCTCACACTTTGACTGTGTGGCTCGCATAGTAGTGCTGTTGGACAGCATCAACGGAGGACATCTCCTTGCTCCCAGGAGATACATCCTGTTTGAACCACTCCCAAAAGCTTTCTGAATGATTAAGTCAACCCTACAGGTGTAGAGAAGCAGCAGTTGCTCCATTTCATAAATCCAGAGATACTAAGTTGGTGTAGATGGACAGGGAAGTCTGGCGTGCTGCAGTCCATGGGGTTGCAAAGAGTCGGACATGACTGAGCAACTGAACTGAACTGAGATATTAAGTGCTTTAGATAAGATTCAGTTTCACAGAGACAGATTGTGAAAATTGCAGCAGGGAGCCCTTCGTACCACGTATTCAGGGCTGAAATCTCAAGTCAGGCACATCTGTCTCCCCCGACCCCCCAGTCACCCTCGGGAGAGGGAAGCAGAGAGACTGTGCGTTAGAGGGAGGCTTTGAGGTAGGCAGGAGGAGCAAGGGCAGGGCAAGAGGCGCCCCATTCCCAGGAAGCCTCCTGCTTGTAAGGTACAGACAGAACACCAAGAGCCATGATCTCTGAGATCCCCCATCCTGCCGTGGCTCCTTCCCCAGTGGGAGAAGTCCCAGCTCCCCCACTGTCTTGAGTCTCAGTAATATGTCCATGATGAAGCCACTGTGCGTCAAACAAAATGACCTGCCTAACAGCTGGTAAGTTCTCAGTCGTGCCTTAGGATACCGGGGGCAGCAATCTGTGGATCATTTGGCCTAAAAGGCTTGGAGTAAGGTATAGAGCTGTCACAAGGACCCGGAAGATAATATGTCCTGAGAGATATGCAGAGCTTTCTGTCTTCAAGTGGAAAAGCCAAACAGTGATAGGAAAGCAGAACTTATCAGGTTGGAGCCAGGAGAAACATGAAGGTAAAGGGAATAAGCCATGACTATTAAGGGAAAAATCCCATGGAATCCCGTGCCAGTGAGGCTGATAGGCAGTGGCCTCAGCGCTTGTATTCTGGTGGTTTGCATGCTGTGTTCTATTGAACCTCTTGGTTCTAATAAGAATGCCCTGGGCAGTTGTTCTGACTTGCCTTTATGTATCAGGCATTAGTATAAGATTCTGGTAGGGAGAGAGGTGGTTGTGTTAAAAGTTTGAAAGTCATACTGTACAGAGACTGGCCTGAGAAAGTGGTGACCACCCAGGTGTGGTGACTGCTCTCCCATTGGCAACATCTGGGACTAGTGCAGGCCCTTAACAGGGGCTCCAGCTCCTTTCCATCTGAAGCTGAGTGACTCTCCATTGGACTGACTGTGCAGTCTGCCTCCCCTTACCCGGGACGCCAGAACCATCTCATTCTTGGGTACCAAATTTCCACTTTGCACCCCAGGTTCTCTCTCACATTCCCAAGTCCCCACTTTGAGTTCTTGTGTAGGAATCCCAAATTGCCTTTGGTAAGGGTCCCATCACTTACCTCCAAGCTTTCTTAAGCCGATAGTCTTGCCTCTGAGCTACAAGCGCTACAGTAAGTGCCTGCTGCTCCATTTCAAGCTTCTTCAAAACTGGGTCCCATCACTTACCTCCAAGCTTTCTTAAGCCGATAGTCTTGCCTCTGAGCTACAAGCGCTACAGTAAGTGCCTGCTGCTCCATTTCAAGCTTCTTCAAAACTGACTCCTGCCAGCAAAGGGCCAGAAACTCAGTTTGGCTGCCCTGCTGGTCTCTGGGGTCCCATTTGTACCATAAATGCAATTTGGGAAGAGAAGGGGAAGGCAAGTGTAGCCTGGTTTTCCTAAATTATGGTATATCTGCTTCTTTGTTCCCTGTGGGAAAGTTGGTCTTACATGTAGACTAGAAAGGTAGCTGCTGCCTTTATAATGGTGTGCTTTCAGAATTCATTCTACTTAAAAGAGCTTTTCAAATATCAATACTTACTCTTTCTTGCTCTCTAATATGCAAAAGCCTACATTATAAAAGCTCTGTTTTCTTTCCCAAGACCACTATGGTTTGGAAGAGAAAGGGCAGATTTGATGCTTGGAAAGCCTAGTTTTGACTCATGTAATTGACTGGCTGTAATGAACTTGAGCCAATTACTTAATCTTCCTGAAGATTAATCTTTCTGAACCTCAGTTTTCTCGTTTATGAAGTGAAATTAATAGTACCTACTTGCTTTGTTACGATTTTTTTATGACTAAATAAAACAAGGTATAAAGTGCCCAGCAGCAGGGCCTAAAATGCAATGCTAAGAAGTGGTAACTTACCAGATTTTACAGACCCTTTCCTGAGACTGATAAGGAAGAAGATAAGAAATCTGGGTCTAGAGACCCAGAATTCAGCCATCCCTGGGTGAAAAAGGATCAGAAGGAAGTTGCCTTCACATTTTTGCTTAAGGCAAGTCCTGCCTAATGGTTTGCATTTGTGAAAATATTCATCTGGGATTATGAATGCAGCATGAAGCCATGGGAAAAAAAAAAAAAGACATGTTTACATCCTTTGCCAGGATAATATAAGAATAAACAAAGCAAGTTTTTGAATCTCTGAATAGTCAGGTGCACTGCCATCAAAATAAACTTTTATTTCTATTCTTTGCTGATAAATTATAGATAAAGGAAGCCACTAAAATAACCCAGAAAAGGAAGATTCATATACAAATTAGATACCAGGGACAGGCTTCACACTTGCTTTGTTGGAGCCATTCTTTCCTTAACTGTGGGTGTTTGGGAAGTTCTTTTATTGTCACCTTTGTTGCTAACAAAAAGAGAGAAACAGCTTTAGTATACTCAGGAGAGAATGGTTTTGATTGGAGGCATGTTGTTCTCAGTGTGGGCTAACTTTCCTGTATTGTAGTGATTGCTAATACATAACTGAGGAAACCCGTAAACAGAGCTGGATCTGACATACTGCCACTTCTAATTGGCCTGTGTTTATTATAGGAATGGGGGCAGTCCTATAATTTTTAAAGGGGAAAGTGGAAGATGTTATGCTGGCTACTGTGACTGCTAGTGTTCTCATCTAGAAGGTCTTTGGCCTTTTTCCTGTATGTATTCTGTGAAGTCTAAATGATGGGCTGGATTCAGTGCATGCAGGGGCTGTCAATGGCTTCCTGGGTCCTTGGATGCAATTGATCGCCCCTGGCGATACTATAGTATCAATGGAGTGTCATATTCAATCCATGAACACTCACAAAGAGAGTATAAACCCGGTACCTTTAATGCTGTTAAAAATAATAGCATTAAAAATATTATTTAGTGTTGGTTTGTGGCATTAACATATAAACTCATTTATTGTTCTACTAGTCTCGGAGTAAGAACTGTTGCAGTTGCAGTGGGTGGTATCAACTGAGGTGGTCATGACAACATTAATTTATCATTTCCAAACCTTGGTAGGATTTCACCTTCTGAATCTTCTGGATTGTCTGTAGTTATTTCTCATTTGTTAAGGCAAGGCATATTTAGCTGTTCCTTATGGAAATACACTAGAAGTATCTTCATGAAGGTTGATGAAAATTGTTCCTTTTTTGCAAATCATTTTTTCTCTCTATCAAGACATTTTTGGATTCTAACTTCTAAAAATTTAATCTCTGAGTGGTACATCTTTCACTTGTTTGTCGATTATACTTTTGAAAAAGGTGTTTCCTTTGTCATTGATAAAATGTGGACCAAGACAGTCCAAAGACAGAGTTCTGTGACTTTCTCCACGAGACTTCTTGACATCCATACATGAATTGTTAGCTGTGTTTTGTTTGTTTGTTTCTTTGTTTGAACGAGTTTGATCATCTTGCACTTGGGTTTACTGTCTTGCCCCCAAGCTCTCTCTAAGAGGATACAGCCAGGAAAGACTTAATCCGATGCCTCAGTGATGCCATCATTATTGATCCACTTACTGCCAATCATAGAACCTGTATTATGAAATGTAACGAGATTAATTTGGAGTAACTTGTAGATCGCATACATTCTTCTTTTGAAAAGTTTACTCAAGAGCATATGTAAATGACCCTGTTTTTTATTTATTTTTAGAAAATAATTTTGTAAAGTAAACTCATACTTCACCTCTAATTTCAACTCATATGAGCTTGTTTGGTTAAAAGGAATTGCTTTCCTGTGTATCACTCAGTTCTCTTTATGGAATCATTGCTTTGAAAACTAATTGGTTGTGGGATGGGAAATCAGACCTTGGGTGTCACTCCAGCACATCATTATACTCACTCCTCCTGGGACAGACATGAATCACACTGAGGCATGTCCACACAGCATGCTGGCATCTATGTAAATGGCTCCATGACAGCTTCACTAACTGTGACCATGACAGAGAATGCACTGATGGCATCATGTCGCTAACGGATGTGTTTTCTCTAAGTAGAAAACTCTGTATTATTTGAAAAAGTTCCCCACCCGCCGCCACCCACTACACAAACTCTTTGACTTTTACATTAATATCAAATGTCAAATATACAAACAATATTTATGTACTGTATTTTGTTTTCTTTGTGTACAAAATAGTCTTCTACATGCTTTTTACCTTGGACTCAATAGAAAGAAAAAAATAATGTGAAAGAACAGTAGCACTGAGGAATTCAAATCTGCAATAGAAAGAAATAAACTCTTGCTTCCTAGAAATACTGCTCTTTGGTAGTGCTTTATATTTTACAAAATACTTTCAACAAGTTTTTTTGCAAAAAACTTTTTTTCTGACTATAAAAATAATTGCATATCATTGAATTTGGAAAAAATACTGAAGTGGGTAAAAGAATTGTCAGCTAAAATTTCACCACCCAGAGATCATCTTTGTTAGCACCTGGTATATTTTCCTTTCAGATATGCATTCATGTGTGGTTGTGAGTATGTGCATACATTGTGTGTGTGTGTGTGTGTGTGTGCTTAAACTAGCTTCATGGTGGACCTGAGAAGTTTGTACTGAACAGTCAGTATGACTTAAAAATGCCTTGGAATCAATTTGAAATTTTAGACCTGGCTATACTACTTATGTAGTGACTGTAAATTGCTTAAACTATCAAAACTTCCATTTCTACTTCTATAAAATGGGGATAATAATAGTATTCATCTACTAGGTTTATTGTATAAGAATTAATAAAATAATACATATAAAATACTTAGCATGGTACATGCCTCGTAGTAAATGCTCAGTAAGTGTGAGCTGTTGTTATTATACAGGTTTTCTTGTCTCTTGTCCTCACTTTATTTTCTAGTAGCAATTTCTCTTGTCAAAAAACATTACTTGAGAAGTATTTGGAATGACTGCATATATTTCAATACATGAATATACCTTAATGTAATCATTTCTCTATGCTTAGACCATTTCCAGTTCTTTGCTGTCATGAAGAGCGCCACAGTTAATATCCTTTACATTCATTTCTGTGCATAGACAACAAAATGAATTACTAATGGCATTTTACAGAGAAGCAGAAAAAAATGAACAATTCTTTAGTATCTGCTAATGTGCCAGGTGATATGCTAGGGATTTTTTTATCTCAAAATTCTCATTTAACTCTTCCATAACCCTGTTGAGGTACGTCTGTTACCCCAGTTTTTGGATGAAAACCCTCTGATGGGAGACAAGCAGCTTGCCCAAGGTCACAGAGACAGTGGTGGTGGAGATGGTGTGTGAAGCCAGCTGTCTGATTTCAAAGCTTAAGCCTTTCCATTCTGGCAGGCAGCTCGTGCCTATCTTTTTAAGGCTGGCGGGATGAATAGTCACCATTGTGTTTTTCATGAAATGTCACTTGGTGCCACATGAAAGATAGGACACTTGGCTGGAACTCTGAGCTTGCTCAATATAGCACCTCCCATGTGTGTATGTTCTTATATGTTTTGGAATCAAGCCTCATTAAAATAAAGTGTTAACTAAAGGAAATAAAACATTGGTATGATTATTTGATGAAAGCAAACCTTGAGGAAGAAAACATTTATTTAGTCAAAAAATACAGAAATCGTCTTTGTTTTAGTTGGATGGGCTAGGCTGGAATTGCTTACCTCCCTAGCAATCTGAATATTTCACACACATCAGTATAGGAATTAAACAATAACAGCCAAAGTAAATGGATGCTGTCAAAAGGGATTATAAGTTTCATTACTTGTATATTAAGGGTTGAAAGGAAAAATCTTTAGCCTTAATTGTAAGATGATATATCAGGAAAGAGCCAAAACAATTGCTATAGGTATAAGTATAAGGGAGACATAAAAATGCTGGGACAAACCTCCAAAGAATTATTTGGTGAACTGACAGGTTGTCTTTAAAAAGTCAGCCATTCGGAACATTTATCTTGGCAGCTCTCAAATCTGACTTACAGTGTGTAGTGTGGCAGTCAATTTTTGTAGGAAAAATGCATAATTAATACGAAGATCAAAGTAGAAAGTATTGCCAGTCAGTACCTAACACACAGTTTCTTAGAACAAAGGAGCAATTGAAGTTGTCTTTTAATAGGGTAATCCTGGCTTGTCATTTTGTAGGTATCAGTTCTTAGTGAAAAATGAAAGAGAAAAAAAATGCCCCGGTAGTAATATTTCATATCTAAGAGGTACTTTGTTGCTGAGTTTATAACCAACTCTTGTCTAGTCAAGAAAGCTACCTTTGGTTTCTGAGTTCTTGAATTTTCATAGTCCTTGAGCTTACACATACTTGCCTTATAATTGTCTCAGTTTCCCTTCAGATCATTTTAGTTCCTGCAGGGAAGAAAGAGTGTCCCTCATAGCCCAAGAACTAAGAAGGTTTTGCATCTTGACACAGCATGACCACCAACTCAGGCTGTGGAGAGTAGGTTGCCCATGGTGGGGTAGCAGGTGGGAAGGGCCTGCGAGTTGAGTGTGGGCTCTCTGCACAACTAGTGAGCAGTTACCACTGTGGACAGAGGGTGGACTCTGGATCTGCAGATTGGATCTTAGATGTGGCTTCATCCAGCCCTCGTAGCTATGTAACGCTGGGTTAAGTGCTTTACTGCCTCTGAGCCTTGGCTCCCTCTGCTCTCACACAGAGATAATGATTCCTGCACAGTCAAAGGTCATAGGGAGGATTAAATGCATTGAGCCAACCAATGGGTTAACTCAAAAGTGCTCTGATGATTAGCTCCCAAGTTACAAATAAATAGACACAGGTCCTGCCTCCCAAGGAGAAGCCAGTTTACCATTTGAAATATTTTCAAATGAATAATGGGAATATTTGTAAAAATATACCATTCCTGGTGCTAACCTCACTTGACTCTCCTAACTCTTTGCTTATACATTTTGCAGTAATATAGGGATAGGCTCCATGCTTGCCCAGGAAGCACCTGGTGCCCAACGAGCATGGCGTCTCTCAGAGCTTGAATGCTCAATCCCATGGCACATCCCTCTGATGAAGGAAGGAGGCCCTTGGCATCAGTAGGTGGTTCCTTTGAACACAATATAGACCTTTATAAAAACAGGCATTTAAGTCTGCTGTGTTGTTTCAAGATAGAAGCAAAACTTGTATGTTTGATGCATTATTTTAGCTTTCAATAAAAAAGATTTATAGAAAAGATATCAGATAGGAAAACATTCCAACAGGGTTGCATTATAAATAATTATAAGCAGCTCTTTGATTATTAAAGCAATCATTTTGCCAAAGGGGAGAAGGAAAGAGAAGAAGTTAGGAATTTTGACACTGGACATCACACACACTTTTCTGAAGTCTCCCGTGGTTCCCCTGCAGCCCTGGTAATGTTGGCAAGGGCTCAGAAACTGCTTCTGTGTCTGGCTGCCAGAGAGTCCATCTCACCTGCGGGGCTGCACTTACTCCCTTTCCCTGGGATGTTTCGGGCTAACCTCCCTGCCCTTTCTTGCCTCCCAGCTGGTCGTGATGACCCTTTCTCTCAGTCCTTTAGAAGGACAGGATTGGTTTATTGGCCACCAGTTTGAGCCCACGTCTTATGAATGTGTTTCAGGTCTATAATAACTGAAGTGTCTCTGTGGCTTTCCTCAGGGATGGGGGACAGGGGAGTGGTGTAAGCCAAGTGCTAGATGTTTTATAAAAAAACCCCATGAAGGACATGCTACCTGGGAATGGCTAACCCTGCTTGCTGTACTCATCTTGAACTGGGTTTGAAATTTTGTTTCTCCTTCTATGCGTGTGCCTGCTAGGTTGCTTCAATCATGTCCGACTCTGCAAACCTATGGACTGTACCCCACCAGTCTCCTCTGTCCATGGGATTCTCCATGCCCTCCTCCAGGGAATCTTCCTGACCCAGGGATCTAACCTGCATGTCTTCTGTCTCCTGCATTGGCAGGCCGGTTCTTTACCACTAGCGCCACCTGGGAAGCCGTTTCTCCTTTTATACAGGAAACTATTCTAAATTTCCCTTATTTGCTTTGCTACTGCATTTCATTCATCTCATTTCTTCATCAGCTATTTCTTGAGTGTCTGCTCTGTACTGGGTACTCTGAGAGGAACAGAAAGGAATTAAACATTGAAAAGGAGAGAACAGTTCACACCTCAGGTAGAAAGCAAAATATGTCTGCAGGGTTGAGAGAAAGGGAGAAGTTAAGTGCGTAATGATTTTTTTTTTTGAGCTATATTTTCTATAATAAATTGTGCTACATAAAAATCTATACCAACATTCATTTATGTAACAAATCCCATTAAAATGAAAATTCCTGTTGTCTGTGACTGAAGCAAACATCATTAGAACACAATTTCAATGCAAAAGAAGACTTTGGACAGTCCCTTGGAGTGAGTTGAAATGGGACTTGACCTCTATATCAAGCTTTTCCTCTATATTGTTCATTTCCACGTGTCAACAAATACTTGATTTGATAGTAAAGCCAGTTAAATCAATATTTCTTGCTGTAGTGAAGGTACAGCAACATATATCCAAGGGCAGCATATCCCTACCAGCCTTATTTTGTTCATTTTAGTTCAGTCTCTCAGTCGTGTCCAACTCTGTTCGACCCCATGGACTGCAGCATGCCAGGCTTCCCTGTCCATCACCACCCACTGGAACTTGCTCAAACTCGTGTCCTTTGAGTCATTGATGCCATTCAACCATCTTATCCTCTGTTGTCCTCTACTCCTCCTGTCTTCAATCTTTCCCAGCATCAGGATCTTTTCCAATGGGTCAGTTCTTCACATCAGGTGGCCAAAGTATTGGACGGCTTCAGCATCAGTCCTTCCAAAGAATATTCAGGACTGATTTCTTTTAGGATTGACTGGTTTGATCTCCTTGCAGTCCAAGGGACTCTCAAGAGTCTTCTCCAACACCACAGTTCAAAAGCATCAATTCTTTGGCGCTCAGCTTTCTTTATAGTACAACTGTTACATCCATACATGACTACTGGAAAAACAATAGTTTTGAATAGACAGAACTTTGTCAGCAAAGTAATGTCTCTGCCTTTTAATATGCTGTCTAAGTTGGTTATAGCTTTTCTTCCAAGGAGCAAGCATCTTTTAATTTCATGGCTGCAGCCACCATTTGCAGTGATTTTGGAGCCCAAGAAAATAAAGCCTGTCACTGTTTCCATTTTTTGTCGATCTATTTGCCATGAAGTGATGGGATCAGATGCCATGATCTTAGTTTTTTGAATGTTGAATTTTAAGCCAGCTTTTTCACTCTCCTCTTTCACTTTCATCAAGAGGCTCTTTAGTTCTTTGCTTTCTGCTATAAGGGTGGTGTCATCTGTAAATCTGAGGTTATTGATATTTCTCCCAGCAATCTTGATTCCAGCTTGTGCTTCTTCCAGCCCAGCGTTTCTCATGATGTACTCTGCATACAAGTTAAATAAACAGGGTGATAATATACAGCCTTGATGTACTCCTTTCCCTATTTGGAACCAGTCTGTTGTTCCATGTCTGGTTCTAACTGTTGCTACTTGACCTGCATACAGATTTCTCAGGGGGCAGGTAAGGTGGTCTGGAATTCCCATCTCTTGAAGAATTTTCCACAGTTCGTTGTAATCCACACGGTCAAATGCTTTGGTGTAGTCAGTAAAGCAGAAGTAGATGTTTTTCTGGAACTCTCTTGCTTTTTTGATGATTCAACATACGTTGGCAATTTGATGTCTGGTTCCTCTGCCTTTTCTAAATCCAGCTTGAACATCTGGAAGTTCACAGTTCATGTACTGTTGAAGCCTGGCTTGGAGAATTTTGAGCATGACTTTACTTTGTTAGCGTGTGAGATGAGTGCAATTGCACGGTAGTTTGAACATTCTTTGGCATTGCCTTTCTTTGGGATTGGAATGAATCCTGACCTTTTCCAGTCCTGTGGCCACTGCTGAGTTTTCCAAATTTGCTGGCAGATTGAAAGCGGCACTGTAGCAGCAGCATCTTTTGGGATCTGAAATAGCTCAACTGGAATTCTGTCACCTCCACTAGCTTTATTCATAGTGATGCTTCCTAAGGCCCATTTGACTTCTTTTGTTAAGTGCATATAGTTTATCATAAACCTACTTGATTGAACTACTTTCACATAAATAGGCTGAAAATAATCCACAAGTCTACCATAAAAAAAAAAAAACACAGAAAATCTCTGTCTTGTCGCTCATCTTTCATTTAAGCAATCCCAAATTTATTTAGCTCAATTTCATCATAAGGAATGACAGTATGGATAAGATCTTGATTGTGATAGGTATGCTTTCTTTCTCTTTGCTCTAAAGGGTTCACCTGAACACACTGTCCCATCTTCTGTCCCAGTCAGAGGATTTCTGAACATACCCACAAAATGGCAAATACTAATGAACCCAAGAGTCTCAGATTGTAGGAATCTAATCATCGTGATGGAAGGGAGAGTAAGGTGAAAGCCTCTTACCTTACTCTTTCTTGGAACTTTTAATTGTTAGAAGTGTTCTGAAAATTACCTATTAAAAGTTCAGTGTTTCTGTAAACAAATGGCCTGAAGCATCAATATAAACATCATCAAATGTATTTACTGTTTTCAGAAAATTGAGCTTCTCTTGCCTGTACTGTGAATAGAATAGTGACTGTCATTTCTTGGGCTCCTACTCTGTGCTAAGCACTTAGAATATCTCATCTCTCATAGTTAAAATGATGCTTTAATGCATGTATTATTATTTCCATTTCATGTTCAGTTTCAACTGCTGAATAACTTATCTGAGGGCACCAAGCTAGAACGGGTATAAGCAGGGATTTTAACCCAAGTTAGTCTGATTCCAAAGCCTTTTCATTTTTTTCACCAGGTGTCTTGAGAATGAAAAAAGATATTTTTTTTAAATTGTTAAAGTTACACATGTTCATTATAGGAAGCTTGGAAAGCAGACAAAATGATAAGAAAAAAATCACTCATAATTCTTCACCCCAAGGATAATCAGTACTAAACTTTATTTTTCTTTCTAAGCTAGTGAAAGTGAAGTCGCTCAGTCGTGTCCGACTCTTTGCGACCCCGTGGACTGTAGCCCACCAGGCTCCTGTGTCCATGGGATTCTCCAGGCAAGAATACTGGAGTGGGTTGCCATTTCCTTCTCCAAGCTAAAGAAAGCTATAATTTATATATCTTAGAGAGTATTGTTCTTCAGAGTTGTCATCCTTGAAGTGTATTCATGTTCTCTAACAACAGTTGCCATTGCTTAAAGCATTTTTAGAACCTTATTCAGAGCCAATTTAGGTACTAAATTCTCTGTAGATTCCCATGCACTGGGTACTTTGGTAGATACATAGCAAAGACAATGTATCCATTCCCTAAATGCTTGTCAGAATAATATATTTTATGTTCTACCTTTTGTGCCTTCTAAAATTATATGCTGCAAATATTTGACCATCCTGTAAAGAATACCATCATTACCCTCTCTAAGGACCATAAACATCTTCTGCCACTTCTGTTGTGGTAGGAGATGGAGTTTACCAAAATGCTACTTCCTCCCGTGTCAAAGATTGATGGACATTTTGGGTTATATTTAAAAGTCTTTATTAAAAATTAAATCTATAAATGTTTACTATCTCATTTGACAACTCATGTTATTTATTACAGAGTCCACACAACAATCTTTGCCTTTTGTGGTACATAAAGAAAATCAAAGAATTGTTTTTGTCAAAAGTTTGAAAAAGCACATTTTAAAATCAACTTCTTTTTAATGGAAGTGTTATAGTCACTGAATGATTTCCCTCCAAGGACCTTCTGTAAAAGCAAATATATCTTAAGTGTGATGAACTGATCTTTAAATAAAGTCGGTAGCATCTTGTGTCAAGGTAAATGTTTCTTAAAGAAGCAGGCATGCATGAGCACAGACACACACATATGTAAAAGAAAAGATTGCTATTGAAATGACCGTTGGTATACTTTATTAAAGTGAAGAAAGTCAAGTAGTTGAAGAAGAAAGTCAAGTGCCAGCTGAGTTTTCATCTCTTTGGTTTATTGTACACAACACTGTTGCTTTCAGAAAACAAACCTAACCCTCAACTCAAGCATCTCCCTTGTGGTCTGGTTTCTGCCTTATTTTTCACATTCTTATCTACCCCACCGGCTTAGCACAGTACCCTCTTCCCAGACTGCTGGGCACCTGGGGCACCAGGACCCTGGGTCCTAAGATTGGCTCAGAGTTCTTCGGGGCCCCACCACAAATGGGGGCCCACCGGGCATGCGCAGTTGTCCTAAGGGCTGTGCTCTTCCCTGGTTTTCCGATTGCCAGGATTTCCTGAGACTTCACCAGGCTCTCAGAGCTCATCACAAAGTGTAGGCTTTGTCTTGTGTTGATATCCTGGGCACATTCATAGCATCTGGCATTGTGTTCAGTCAGCGTGTTAGCAAAATGAAGGGTTACAATATATTCTCTCAGAAATGGACTGTTGGAAGGATAAGTTAGTCCGATTGAAAGAGAGTCAGAATAGAATTGTGGATTAGAATCTCAGAGCTTAAAAGAGCCTCTCAGTCAGTCCTCTCACTTAAAGATGAAACCCGGAGCAGTCAGCTGACTTGGAGAAGGTCACCCAGAGAGTTGGCACCAAGCCAGGCCCAGCATCCGGCATCCTGAGGTCTTGTCCCGTCCTTCCTGGCTCTCACTCCTGTCATCTTTCCCTGGTTGTTTCAGGGAGGTTGAGCTGACTTTGCAGGATCAGTGACCAGAGCTTTTGAAGCCCCACGCGGAGCTTAACAGAGCAGCAGATGCAGAGGGATTCTCAGGGAAGGCTTGGAGAGATTGTGGACTTAGTGTTTGCCTGGTTGACTAACCAGCCCGGCAGCTGTCTCTAATGCCTAAGTGGTTACTAGCTGGGCTTGTATGGATATTACAGGCTATCTTTTGGAAAGGAGACTATCATAGAAACAATAATAACTAACATCTATTTGTGATAAATTAGGCAGGATATCCCTGTGGTTTCGAGTCCAGGCCCTGTGGTCAGATGGTCACAGAATCCCAGCTCCATCACTTGTCCTGTATATTTTTATAAGACAGGTGCTTTCAACTTTCAGTGCCTCATTTTCTTTATCTGCACAATGCAAGCGGCAAAAGTGGTTATCTCAGAGTATTGGCTTCCCTGGTGGCTCAGAAGGTAAAGGATCTGCCTGCAGTGCAGGAGACCCAGGTTTGATCCCTGGGCTGGGAGGATCTCCTGGAGAAGGGCATGGCAACCTACTCCAGTATTCTTGCTTGGCAAATCCCATGGACAGAGGGCCCTGGCAGGCTACAGTCCATAGAATGGCAAAGAGTCAGACATCAATGAGTGACTGACACTTTCACTTTCTTTCAGAGTATTGTAGACTTAACTCATGGAAGCCCTGGAACAATACCAAGCAATAAATGTTAGCTATTGTTATTATTAAAATGTCACTGCTGTGAATAGTAAATTCATTGCACAAATTATATACTATCTGGTCTTGCCAACATCTCTGTGAGGAAGCTGCTATTATTATCCTCCATTTTACAGTTGAGTAGACTGAGGCACAGAGAGGTACCCCACCCACACAGTTTTAAGTCACGGGTAAGACAGCCTGAGCTTGGATGTGAGTGTGAGGAAGATGAGCAGTGTGGCTTTGAAACGTGAGATCTGATTTCCCAAATTTCTTTTTTTCCCCCAGAGCACTCCAGACCCTGGCCACTTTCAGGACTATCTCCGAGGATTCCCAGGTAAGCAGAGGTGGTCCCTCCCTTCTCTGTGTCCTCCTCCTGCCCACATGGCCGGCTGCCTCTGCACCTGTCGCTGATTCCCAGGGGTTTTGTCATAGCCTGTCAATCTTCAAGGGTTTTAGCACCAGAACGCTTATGTATGGGTTCGCAAGCTGAAGGGCCAAGTTGCTGGTGCTGGGGTGGGAGGGGGGCGTGGGGGAGAGCAACAGAGGACCGGAAGCACTGCTGCCCCACCCGCGTGCACCTTCTCCACCTGCCTCACCGGTTCTGTACTGTAGTTTCATGCATGTAAAATACTTCAAAGTGCCAGGGGGAAAAGTCTTTTAGAGATCCTTGTGTTGTAGAAAGGAATTATAGTTAAGAGGGGCAGGCTCTGGAGCCAGACTACTTGGTTTTCCCTCCTTGCACTGATAACCATGTTTGGTGTTGTTGAAAAGCTTGGTTCCCTGAATCTAGAAGTCTGGTTTGCAGTCTTCAGTGCTCACTCAGTGCTGACTTGGAGTGGAAGGACACAGCCTTTTGAGCCAGACAACCTGGCTTTGCATTCTCTTCTGCTGCCTAGTAACTGTAGTGTCTCTGCGTGTCCCCAGCCTCTCTGAGCCTCAGTTTCATCCTCTCTAATATGGAGCTAATTATACCCATCTCTGCAAGAGTTGCTGGGATTTGTGTAAAGTGGACTGCATAAGATTGACATTCAATTCAATGGCAATTATTATTATTAGTTATTGATATTTGAATGGGCTCATAACAAGTATTTTCTGGAGGGGAAAGCATGTTTTTTTTTTTATTCCACATACTTTCCCTGAAATATTTTCATTTTCTCCACCAGCAGTCTTGCTTGTTTAAAGTAATTTGCTTAGCAAGCCATATATTCATTGTGAAAAGATCGTCTCTGATAGAACCTGTCAAATGATTATAAATTCCAAATGGAAGTAGTCCAAAATAAAGAGGTCTTACTGCACGTGAATGTCTCCATGAATACTTAAGCTTGATTCTTTTTCTAAAACCCTGAAACTTCAGGAGTAAGATGACTGTAACTTTTGGAAAAGAGTCATTAACATTGGTGGGAGGTGGTTGTCTTCCATTAATGAAATAGAATATTTTACTTCCTCATTTCTGAAATCTGAATCACCATAAAAACATTGTCTTCATTGTTGTTCAAAGGGAATTATTATGGAAACTACTGACTGATTTCTCTCTCTCTCCCTCTCTGTCACACACACACACACACACACACACACTTTAGTTTTTCTTTCCCTTAGGCAACTGAAGAGTTACTATGTAAATTTCTGGCAGCCTTCTCCCCATCAGACAAGCAAGGGCACAATCAATTCCTGTTTTCTTGGAATGTACCAAATAATCAGAAACTCATTATTCTGCTTGAAGGCAACAAGCAGCTTGATGGAAAGATGTACCAATTGAAAACAATTCTGATCATATTTTTGTCAGGAGAATGAGATGCCTCCAGCTGTCTGTCACTAATTATATTAGAGGTAGAAAGCAGGAATGTTTTGGCCTGCAAAAGATCACTCTAGTCTCATGTTGGAACACTAGTGTTACTGGCTGCTTATCCCAGAACAGTGACATTGGGCATCCATTCTGTAACTCATCTTGCCAATTGGTCACAGTCTGAAACATGTCACATGAGCACACTTAAAGAATTTTCTAATTATAGTTCAGAGGCTTTACTTTTATCTTTTTATGTTCATTCTGCAGACATCACTGATGGAAATGATTTCTCCCTCAGCCTAATCCTATTGCCGGCAGTTACAAAAGAACAGAGAGATGGCAAATGAAACCCACAGTAACTGAAGAGGTGTCCGAATTCAATTAGGAAGCGACCTCTCCCATGTGGATGCATAAGCCATATAAATCCATTTTAATTGTGATCTGTGGTACTTATCTGGTCATGTTTATTTTGGATGCAAGTGCCAAAGCTGGATTTAGACCAGAACTCCAGATCTTCAAGCTCTAATGACTAATTTGGGTATCCATTGAATCCCTTAATTCATTTCTTAATTAGTTCTCCCAGAATTAGAGTTGCTTGGTTATAATCATTTTCACAAAATTTTCCAATAAAAACAAGCATACATAGATTTTTTTTCCCCCTATGGTTCACACATTTGCTATGGTCTTAAAGAATTGTTCTTGTTGTTATCAAAATTATAACAATGACAATAACAAAACTAACATGTTGCCAGGCAATAGAATATGAAGTGAGGCACCAGGAACTGGTTTTGATTCCTAGCTCAGCTATTTACAGTCATGGGATCTGGGCCAAGTTGCTTTCCCTGTATTTCAGTTTCCTTTTGTAAATGGGAGGAATAATAGTACCTACCTCATAGGGTTGTTTTAAGGCTTGAAAAAGCATTGCATGTATGAACTAACATGCAGACAGTCCCTGGCACTATGATAGATGCTACTTATTATGTTTATTGTTCATAAGACAGTAGGAGACTGATGGGCAGATTTGCTGGTGCCACAATATTGTCATCCAAGTTTGTCCCATTTATGTCATCCATTTGGGGATCACTCATGATGGTAATGATACGTTGGGGACTCTGAGGTTGAAATTAATCTCTGTTGTTTGTATTTGTACACCTCAGTTTAGCTTAGGATTAACATTTTTGGCTTTCCATGCTTGATCAATATGAAACCTTTTGGTGTAAAATTGCTTTAAAATTTGAATGAACATTTTGTTCTCTCAGTAGGCACAATACTGGTCCTCATTAAAATGAAAAATACAGTTATGATATGTAAAAAATATATGTGGTGGGGAGAGGAGGCTTGGGGGAATTGACTTCAGTAAATTCATTGGAAACTTTCATACTATTTTTTAACAGTTAAATGCATTTAATGTCTTAGTTCAAATTTAATCAGTGTGCAGGAGTAAAAGTCTAGGGAAAGATAAATCTAGTAATTTAATGAGCTTTCCTCATGGCTACATAAGAGTTTATTTTAAAATTGATTGCCAAGTGATTCACTAGAATTACCTTTCTTAAGTTTTTTTTTCCCCCCAGAAACTAAGGTTGGTCCAGCAGTTCTACTCTCATGCATGCACAGGTGTGCACTTGTGTGTATATGCTAGAGAAATGTGCACTCACATATATCCAGAGATGTGTAAGTTGTTCTTAGCAGCATTACTTATATTCATCTCAACTTAGAAACACAGAATAGCCATCCATTGTAGAATAGATGAATAAACTGTGCAGTAATAAGAAGAAGTTATGATTCTATAATTATAGGATGGAATATTATACAGCAATGAAAAAAGAAAACTTGGAGCTACACACAATAACAGGGATAAATCCTAAGACATAATGTTGAAAGAAAGAAGATACAGAAGACTACATAGCAATCTTATTTCATTTGTGCAAAGTGTGAAAACAGACAAAAACTACACTCTGTTGCTAAAGGGTATGGACAAAAGTGACCAGGAATTTACTGCTGAACAAATCCCTTCTAAAGGAGAGTGTGCTGGGGAAAACAGAAGAGCTGTGGGACTCCTGTGAGTCCTGGCGATATTCTGGTTTTTGACTGGAGCTTGTAGGTGCGGGGGCTTCCCAGGTCAGTAGTAAAGAATTCCCTGACAATGTAGGAGACACGGGAGACACAGGTTCAATCCCTGGATCAGGAAGATTCTCTTGGGGGAGGAAATGGCAACCCACTCCAGTATCCTCACCTGGAGAAGTCCATGGACAGAGGAACCTGGCAGGCTACAGTCCATAAGGTCACAAAGAGTCAGACACATCTGAGTGGCTGAGCATACGCACATAGTTGCATGGGTAAAACACTGTATTATTATTATATCTATATATCTATATAGATATATATCTATATATATATATCTATATGAAAGTGAAAGTGAGGTCGTGTCCAACTCTTTGTGACCCGTGGCCTGTAGCCTACCAGGCTTCTCGGTCCATGGGATTTTCCAGGCAAGAATACTGGAGTGGATTACGATTTCCTTCTCCAGGAGATCTTCCCCACCCAGAGATTGAACCTGGGTCTCCAGCGTTGTAGGCAGACGCTTTTTACCGCCTTTGAGCCACCAGGGAACATTATATATATAATGTTAATTATATTTATATTAATTACATTAATGTTTTATCTGCTTTTCTGGTTGTAGGTTAGAGTTCATAATTTTAAAAGTTTTTTAAAAAGGCAGAATAAACTCTCTCCAACCCAGGTTGGTTTATCCTTGTCCTGCATAGTTTTAGGCCAAGAGATTCCTGTGGTTATAAGTGGCTCTAGAAGTAAACTACTGCCTCCCTGCCTGGCAAAGTGGCCTCTAAAGTAGAATATGCACCCCAGGGAGCTCTTGAGAAGATCCATTTGGTTGAGAAGGAAATTGATTAGAACTTGCGTTTACTTTCATCTCATTATCATGAAACATTATGATAACAGGTAACTGTATTGACACTGGCATCCTTGCTGAGTCCACGTGTCAGATGTTCGAGTATCACCTGGAGGGAGGGAGGCAAGACCTCCTCTTCACAGTGGCTTCCCCTCTGGTTCATCTGCCTTGGTTATTGTATGGAATATATCATACGTGGTCACCTGGATTTACAAATTCAATGTTTTACTTTTAACAAACCCTCACAAACTGTCTTAAATAGAGTCTTCAAAGAATTCCCATAAATTGAAAATAGTTTTAAATTTGCATGCAAGAAAATGGCAAAGTTTAACATGAACTTTGTTGGCCCCGGTGTGAGGTAATGACCATGATCAGTTGAATCAGATCTGGCAAGAAGCTGACCACCAAAATTCTAAATTATCTGAAAGATGTATAGATTTACATCCACTGTGGTTAATCTTGAACCTTGTCCTGAGTATGTTGTTTTGAGACATCGCAAAATAGTACATCAATTCTGTCATTCTTTTCTATTTTAATCATGTTTTATAAGATATATAACATGTTAGTACAATAACATATATATATGAATTGTAAACAAACAAGGAAACTTTTTTGTTCCAACATCTAGGATGAAAATACCTTGAACTTCACTGTCATGCAGTTCAAAGGCTACTCCTTGCCAACTGTTAAAATGTGTAGAATAGAGTAAACTTGCTATCCATATCAAAAAGATGCACTTCTTAGCCTTAATTTTTTTTACTGGTAAATATCAACAGTAAGGCAAGGGTTTATATATTTTACTTTACTAAGACTTTCCCCAAGCCCTTGGCTTGCAGTTGGGTAGGAGAAAATGAAAAGGGGTATATACTCAGAATGGCTCTGTTTTTCTGTTTCGTTTATATTCCCTGTAAGATTCCTTTATGGTTACATCTATGCATACCCACCAAGGTGCAGTGGACAGGGTGCTTGACCAGCAGTCAGGAGACCTGATTCTGAGCCTGGTTCTGCCAGTAGCCAGCAGCCAGGCCACAGCACAGAGGCGGGATCCTCCCTGAGCTGTCTTTGCCTTTTCTCTATCATGAGGGTTGTGATAGCAACCCTTCCCTGACCTGGCACAGGGATCACATATGAGAGCCTCTTTAAAATGGAGTTTCCTTCAAACAGAAGGAATTATGGTCCTGTCCCTTCTATTTCAGGCTTTCCAGGTAGTGCTAGCGGTAAAGAACCTGCCTGCCAATGCAGGAGACATGGGTTCGATCCCTGGGTAGGGCAGATCCCCTGGAGGAGGGCATGGCAACCCACTCCAGTATTCTTGCCTGGAGAATCCCATGGACAGAGGAGCTTGGCAGGCTATAGTCCAGGGGGTCACAAAGAGTCAGACACAACTTAGCAACATTTATAACTTCTTATTAAAGTGCTGACATCTTTAACTTACAGAGCTCTTTTTATTGGAAGCTACAGAAACTGACTGGCTAGCTTAAATCAAAATATACTTATTTTTGAATTGTTTTATTGGGAGTACCTATAGGATTGAAGGGACTTCCTAGGTAGTGCAGTGATAAAGAATCTGCCTGCCAGTGCAGGAGACACAGGAGGTACAGGTTCCATCTCTGGGTTGGGAAGATCCCCTGGAGGAGGAAATGACAACCCACTCCAGTATTCTTGCCTGAAAAATCCCATGGACAGAGGTGCCTGGTGGGCTACAGTCCAAAGGGTCACAAAGAGCCGGACACTGAACACGCACATGCACTCACAGAATTGAAGGGATGGCGGAGTCTTCGAACTGCACAAAGGGCCACCGCCAGGGAAGGCCTTGCAGTCTTAGCATTGGACTCTGTGGCCTCTTCTCTAAGGCAGCGCTGCCAGTGTGGTGGGTCACCGATGACTTCTGCCCTCTGGGGTTCATGGTTCCAAATCTGAGGCTCCATGAAGGGGAAATCTAATTTATCCAACTTGGGTTGATGAATCGCCTTTTGACCAGTCAGCCTCAGGTGAGGAGATGAGGTCACAGAGGATGCACAAGATTCCTGGGATCTCTGGCTCTGTATGTCTGGGCCCTCTCAGAAAATCGGGCATCCCTGTGAGCTTCTGCCTACCATTGGTATTAATGTTTCCATAGTTACTAATGATTCAACTCTCTTTAAGGGATTTGAATTAAAAGAATCAGAGAAATATTAATACAAGTATGGAAGTATATACAAGTGTTTTTTTCAATCAATGTCAATGCACCTAACTGAGCCTGGGTTTCTCATATATTTCTTGAGGTAAACACTGGACTTGAAATCACTTTCATTAGATGCTGAAAATTCTCTGAAGGTCCCAAGGGGTCCTCCTGCCCAGGCCACTTCTCTAAGGTTTGACTCCATTTCTGCCTTTAGCTACTGCTTTACCTCTTGTTAGAAGAAAGTGAAGTTGCTCAGTCGTGTCCGACTCTTTGCGAGAGTAGCCTATAGCCCATCAGGCTCCTCTGTCCATGGGATTTTCCAGGCAGTAGTACTAGAGTGGACTGGCATTTCCTTCTCCAGGGGATCTGCCCAACCCAGGGATTGAACCCGGGTCTCCTGCATTGTAGACAGACACTTTACCATCTGAGCCACCAGGGAAGTCTTTCTTGTTAGAAAGAAGGTATTAAATCAATTTTAGCATTCCTAATGCTGATGCTCTTCTTACTGACAGCTTGACTTGCCCTAAAATTTTATGGAATGTGGAAAGAAGGTAAGAGAGGTGCAGAGTCTGTGTACCACAGGCAAGTCATCATACCAATCTTGTGAGCCTATCAAAGTATATTTGAATATATCACAGCCATTCCTAGACAGACATAAATAGCTGTCTCACACCCTCACACCAAAAGGGTATTCAGTGCTTACCGTTTGTTCTATCAGGGCTCAAGTAGATACGTGCAATATTCCAATAACGGAAAAGATGGAAATGTTTATATCCCCGAGAAATCAATGCATATCTTCCAAAACAAGTTAACTCTTGCTATCAAATATTGCCCTGGCAAGTCCTAAATGGATATTGTCCCCTTAGGAACAGTCACTATATAGCTATAAAGAGAACAGAAATTCTTTGTTTTTTAAGCATATAGACTAAATGTAATGACCACATTTTAGGTTGTTAACACGCAGTTAAATTTCTTTAAATCAAAAGACAAGTTCCTTCTTAGAGAAAGAGTACCACTGAAGAAAGAGATGTGGTAAAAACAATCATTATTTTACCCAGTCTCCATTTTCCCAAGTTGCTGAGTTATAACATAGTCTATGATTATACTTTTTAAACCAGCTCTCAATAGATTACCAACCCAGTGCCTCACACTGGTTAGCTTATAAGGATGATTTATTATTCGTCCGGTTTTAAATGCTGACCCATGAAATGCTAAAATTGTATTGGCAGCTGTTGTCCAAAGGTTTGCAGATGTCCTGACTAATGCTTTGAAAGTCCAGCATTAGCAGTAAATCACAGCATACGTAATTTTTCAATAAAGTAATGGAAAGGATTTTGCATTCTAGGTCCTCTAAGCTTTGGAATTTGGAAGTTACTTATATGGGAAATTAAAAGGGTAAAATGTTCTCGGGCTTTAACTCTTGAATTTGGGGCCAGCACAGTCAATAGCTAAAGCATCTTGGTAGCTTTATTCTCCTAACCCTGAGATCTCTTGGCTCTGAGAACTGACGAAGTTGCCAAGTATAGGCCTAATTGCATTCCTAGCTACTGAGAAAAAAATTTTTTTTTCCTTTTCTTTCAAAGAAATACCTTGAGCATTAACATTTTCTGGAATAGCAGAATTGTTTATAAGACTTTTGCAGAGGTTTCTGAAAAGAGAGCTTGAAGAGGGCTCTGGCAGCCAATTAAGAAGCATGCGCTGCTCACCTAGAGTAACAAAGAGTTAGGGAGAGGAAACCAACAAGTGAAAAGAGATGTGGCTTTGTCCTCTCAGCTTGCTCTCTGATTAATGAGCTGATGTTCTCTTTTTTTCTTCTCTATGTTCTACTCAAAGATGTAGCAAAATAGTGCATGATATATTCAGCTAGCCCCATGATAGACCACCAGCTGAGTGTAAGTTTTGTTCACTAGTATTTCCAGTGCTGTGACCACTACTTGATACATAAGAAATGTTCAATTAGTATTTGTTGAATAAAGGAATGTATTCAGGCAGGTCTCTCTATGATCTGTAAATTGGTGATTTGTATATTGGGCCAAACATCCTGGAATGTGAAGTCAAGTGGACCTTAGGAAGTATCACTACAAGTAAAGCTAGTGGAGGTGATGGAATTCCAGTGGAGCTATTTCAAATCCTGAAAAATGATGCTGTGAAAGTGCTGCACTCAATATGCCAGCAAATTTGGAAAACTCAGCAGTGGCCACAGGACTGGAAAAGGTCAGTTTTCATTCTAATCCCAAAGAAGGCAATGCCAAAGAATGCTCAAACTACCGCACAATTGCACTCATCTCACATGCTAGTAAAGTAATGCTCAAAATTCTCCAAGCCAGGCTTCAGCAATACGTGAACTGCAAACTTCCAGTTTTGTTCAAGCTGGTTTTAGAAAAGGCAGAGGAACCAGACATCAAATTGCCAACATCCACTGGATCATCGAAAAAGCAAGAGAGTTCCAGAAAAAACATCTACTTCTGCTTTATTGACTATGGCAAAGCCTTTGACTGCGTGGATCACAATAAACTGTGGAAAATTCTGAAAGAGATGGGAATACCAGACCACCTGACCTGCCTCTTGAGAAACCTGTATGCAGGTCAGGAAGCAACAGTTAGAACTGGACATGGAACAATAGACTGCTTCCAAATTGGGAAAGAAGTACGTCAAGGCTGTATATTGTCACCCTGCTTATTTAACTTATATGCAGAGTACATAATGAGAAATGCTGGGCTGGATGAAGCATAAGCTGGAATCAAGTTTGCCAGAAGAAATATCAATAACCTCAGATTTACAGATGACACCACCCTTATGACAGAAAGTGAAGAAGAACTAAAGAGCCTCTTGATGAAAATGAGAGGAGAGTGAAAAAGTTGGCTTAAAGCTCAACATTCAGAAAACTAAGATCATGGCATCAGGTCCCATCACTTCATGGCAAATAGATGGGGAAACAGTGGAAACAGCGACTGACTTTTTTTTGGGCTCCAAAATCACTGCAGATGGTGACTGCAGCCATGAAATTAAAAGACGCTTACTCCTTGGAAGGAAAGTTATGACCAACCTAGACAGCATATTAAAAAACAGAGACATTATTTTGTCAACAAATGTCTATCTAGTCAAGGCTATGGTTTTTCCAGTAGTCATATATGGATGTGAAAGTTGGACTATCAAGAAAGCTGAGCGCCAAAGAATTGATGCTTTTGAACTGTGGTGTTGGAGAAGACTCTTGAGAGTCCCTTGGACTGAAAAGAGATCCAACCAGTCTATCCTAAAGGAGATCAGTCCTGGGTGTTCATTGGAAGGACTGATGTTGAAGCTGAAACTCCAATATTTTGGCCACCTGATGTGAAGAGCTGACTCATTTGAAAAGACCCTGATGTTGGGAAGGATTGAAGGCGGGAGGAGAAGGGGACGACAGAGGATGAGATGGTGAGATGGCATTACCGACTCAATGGACATGAGTTTGAGTAAACTCTGGGAGTTGGTGATGGACAGGGAGGCCTGGCGAGCTGCGGTTCATGGGGTTGCAAAGAGTTGGAGAAGACTGAGCGACTAACTGATACTGAACTGATACTGATATTGGGCCAGGTATACTCAGAGCTTCCCAGGTGGCACTAGTGGCAAAGAACCCGCCTGCCAATGCAGGAGACATAAGAGATGCAGGTTTGATCCTTGGGTTTGTAAGATCTCCTGGAGGAGGGCATGGAAACCCACTCTAGTATTCTGCCCTGGAGAATCCCATGGACAGAGGAATCTAGTGGGCTGCAATCCATAGGATCACACAGAGCCAGACACATCTGAAGTGACTTAGCATGCACATACTCTAGGCCAGATTAATTCTGATCAAGGACTCAATATCTAAATTTCATAGACTGTGATTTTCCAATATGATGGAGAATTAAGGGCTTGAAGAAACGAACACTTGGAACAACCCAAATACTCAGGAATATAGAAAGGACTGTTAAAACCTTCCAGCAGGCTTAACTGACTCTAGAAGTTAGCATATCCAGCTATCGCAGCTTTTCTGAATGTAAATACATTTGCAGAGTTCTTACCATACTGACAGTATCAGTTTCAACTGTACAGAATCTTGCTTTTAACACATCAGTTGGCAAGCACTCAGTGCCAAGGCCAAGGGTTAGCCCTCTGCTTCACTTCCCTTCTCCAAGCTGCAACTTCTCTCACAGAGCCAGGCAGCTGTCTCCCAAATGTACGCTGTCAGTAACATAGGAACCCAGATGACCAAAAGAGGGTAAATCAGCACAAATTTATTGTCAGAGCTGAGAGAAAGAACCTCAGAGTGAATGCTCTGCTGATTGTGGGTCAGAAGTGTTATCTTTGTGTCTCAAGGACAGAACGTTTAATAAAGATTGGGTACAAAATACACATCACCCTTGAGGCATGCTCAACTGTGTCAACCGGAGAACCGTTCCTCAGGATTTACAATTTCCTCTTTTTCCTAAATTAAAAAATGCTAATGTGAACTCTTGACTCTCAACAGCACATGTTATTATTGTATATAGGGCAAAGAGTAAATAAGACACTTGCCTAATGACATAACAGTTCATTTTAACTTGGCAAGCTGGAAGTAATTTTAGCTTGTTTTCTTTTTTTCCATGCTTCTTTATGGAAATAGGCCACAATCATTTTTATTCCACCATTCTTCATTACCTTATGGCATGCTTCCTGTTTATGCTATTAAGAGCTGTTTTTAAAGACCCTTGAGGGATATCCTTTAGCACATTCTTTTTAAAAATAATTATTCATCTGTAGTACTGCTTCAGAATGTCTGAGGGTTTGGAAATATAGAAACTTCTTAATGAGATATGCTTAATGGTCTGTGCAGAGTATTGCAATATTTACACCTAGTTCAGTTAACGTAAATTATATTTAATTAGTCATTCTTGGAAAATAGTAGATATTTTAGAATAGATTCAGTACCTAAAACTCACCATTTGCCTGTTATGTATAGTGAGTGTGTACATGCTCAGTCATGTCCAACTTTTTGCAACCCCATGGACTGTAGCCCACCAGGCTCCTCTGTCCATGAAATTTTCCAGGCAAGAGTACTGGAGTGGGCTGCCATTTCCTTCTCCAGGCATTATGTATAGTACTTTAGATAAAATTCTATGTGTAGTATTTATAGATTTAAAAAAAAGGTATTTGCAGTGGTATAAAGCAATGCTTAGGGACTCATAATAATATGAAGAACATGTCTTGTTAGGGTATGACAAACATCCACGTGGTTCAGACTTCTACAAAAAAAATTCTTTATAAACTTTAAAGTGCAATATGAATGTTATCGTTATTTTTACACTTGTGACATGCAGGACTTCTGAGCTGAATGACAGTCTATAACTTGTGTTTTAATGTTGAATATGTTCCTGTTTCAAGTGAAATTTCCTTTTTCACATATAATTCTTGTGTCAGAGACTCCCTGAGTTCCTTAATTGGGTTCCTTCACACAGCACTTGACTTTTGAACAGTCCAGACTACACTTGTGCCGGGAGGAGCAGGTTTCACATAATGGTTTAGAAGGCGGTGTGATTTCTAGGAAGAAACCTCGACTTGCATCACAGCTGCACTCTACAGATGATGGCTAAGAGCCCCACCATGGCCATCTCCCAGTCCCACTCGAAGTCCACCTGAAGAGGATTGAGAAATCACTCATTCGTGGCCTTATATGACCCACCTTTGGGTCCTCTGGTCCTACTTTTCCAGCTCTTCTCTTCCAGGATGCTCTCTGCTGCTTGGCATCTCCAGCAGGCTATTTTAGCCTGTGTCTTGGATGTCTTGGTCACTCTGTCTGTCCTCCCAGCACGACTTCTCTGCACTCTAGCCTCCTTTGGGATCTTCAGAGCTACAAGAAACTGGAAGCCAGGAAGTGTGTGCTGGTGCTATTCCTCTGCCCTCTTCCTGGCAGATTGCTCTTTTCCTTAGCACTCCAGCATTGCCAGTTGCATCTTTGTCCTCCTGTCTTGCCCGAGCTCCAGTGGACTGGGTGCAGGGGAGTACTGAGGGTGAGGGGTGCCCGCCCAGAGAAGTGCTTCATTGTCCACACCCAGGGCCAGGCCATGGGAAACAGACTCCCGGACAATCACCATGGGCTATGCAAATATTACTTCCATTTAACTTGACCTTTCATTGTGCTCTGAAATGACTGAAAATACTTAAATGGCATACAGTAATTTTCTGGAAACAAAAATAAATGGGGTTCTTTTAAGAAGCCACACTTGAACTTTTGCCCTTTCCTTCCTTTTCGAGTCATATCCAGTGCAAGGTTGCCTTAATTTAGCATGTAGTTTCCTTTGGTGAGAAATTGCTAATTTCTCTACTGATAAAATGATGAATCATAGAAGCAGTGTAATTGCTAAAGATAAGGATACCTCATCTGGCCTTAAAACCCTCAGCTCTGGGAATTGAGTCTTGTGAACAGTTTTTAAGTGATAACTGTGTGCCAGGCACCTGCAGACTGACTGATTCTGTAACCTCTTTAACGCACCGATTCAACTATTCCTCACAGCGTCCCTGTGAGGTGGGTAGTATCGCTGTTTGTCTGTGTTCTAGGATGTACACATTGAAGCATAGTGAAAGGAAGTTAGTTGCCCAAGTTCACATAGTTCACAGTGATCAGGACCTGGACTTGAACCTGGGGGTTTTCCTCAGTGCCCACATTCTCAACTACTGAACCAGCTGCCTAAGTGCCACAAGCACATCATATAACCCCTGGGAGCCTGATTCCTCATCTCTGAAGTGGGACTAGTGACATCTACCTGACTAAATTGTGGGGAGGATCAAATGAAATAATCATTTGAAAGGGCCCAGTGGATTGTGAAATACTAAAGCCTCGGGGTTAAGTTTGGGCTAACTGTCGATATGATATTTTCTAATAGGTGGATTTTAGTGTTTGAATCTGGTCCATGCTCCCTGGATGCCCTATTAAAATGCTGAGTGTTTGGTCTTGAGGTTTTTTTTTTTTTGGAAATTTCAGAAAACCTTAGATCTCACAATGAAAATGATCCTTTGTATTCCTAAATGGTGGCATTTGGGAGTGTTTAGAGCAGGGCTCCCCAAACTCTAGGATCTAATGCCTGATGATCTGAGGTGGAGCTGATGTAATAATAATAGAAGTAAAGTTCACAATAAATGCAATGTGTTTGAATTATCCCCAAACCATCCCACCCCCCGCTACTTCCCACCAATCTGTGGAAAAGTTGTCTTCCATGTAACTGGTCACTGGTGCCAGAAAAGATTGATGACCACTGATGTAGAGCACAGGCAAAACTCAGCGTTGTACTTTTAATATGCCAAGTACATTCAGTAATATTTGTTCTCTTTAATCCCTTTAACATTAACGTAGCACTTAACACCCCTCCCTTTTTTCCTAAAGCATGCAAAATTAATTTTCTTCCAAGTCTTCTGTTTACCTCATACCAAATACTTGTCATAAAGCGTGCTTCAGTGTATAGTGTGGGGTCTGCGACCATGTTTTTCCAGCACGCGGCCCTGACACAGGAGATACCAGACAAGGTTTAGGCTGATGGAAGACAGATGGAAATTGAGTCTCAAGAGGAGGATTTAGAAAGACCATGTGCTAAAAACCCCGTGTTTCAAAGCACAGGACAGGAGACCAAAGCCAGACCCCTGAGAGGTCTGACCGGTGGTGCTGGAAGAGTGGGAGAGCCTGGGAAGA
The DNA here is from genome assembly GCF_027580195.1 of Bos mutus. Classification (NCBI taxonomy): domain Eukaryota; kingdom Metazoa; phylum Chordata; class Mammalia; order Artiodactyla; family Bovidae; genus Bos; species Bos mutus. The sequence goes on along the minus strand of NC_091618.1, from coordinate 46,989,460 downwards.
AATAGAAAGAGCAGACTCAGAAGAACAAACCAAGCAGGAGATGGAGGTTTCCTGCAACTGGTCTGGGGGAGAGGGAGGCTTCCCTGCTCCCCATGATGCCCGGCTGGCTTTCGCTGCCCTCAGGCCCCCTATGTGTTTTAGTTTTCGGGTCTCACAGTGTTCTCACAAGTCAGTGTCGGAGATCTGCATTCTTACAGTCTCTTGGGAGAAGTGAATACCCAAAGGCCTAACTTTCTGTGCTGTGTTGGAGCTTTCATGCATCCTAGAAATGGAGTTCTTCCTGGTTTGTTAATGAGACTGGCATTTTATACCTAGGGCATGCTGTTTGGAGAGGCTTCCAGACAGGAGTCATGATCATAACGAGTTATTTTTTCTTCTTTTCTGGATAAGAACAATATCCTCGCCATTCAGTTTTCAAATATAGCAAGTAGTCATGATAGAAGAATATCCTTATGTTAAGAAAGGGGTTGGCAGCCTCGTGATGTGAAATGTCCAATTTAGAAGACACATTTAAAAAGAAAAGCTGCCTTAAGTCCTTTTTTGGAATCAGTTGGAATAAAAATGAGTAAATAAAAAAGTTAAAGTACAACACATGGTCTGACAACACATTCTCCTTCCTCTCTTTAGTCTTGCAGATACTTGTTGATTTTGCCTGAACTTCAGGTGTCATTTTTATCATTTCATTAAACTGTCAAACTCCAAACTGGTTCTGGCATCTAACTGGGGGCATAACTTGGATGATAGATTTTCTAGCTGATGCATATAATCGGCGCTCTACAAGAATGTTGTCAGAGACTAAATATCTAGACTCTGTTTAAGAATACTGGCGTGTAAAAAGAGTACTTAATACGGGAGGGAGAAAAAGCATCAAATTCCAAAGAAAAAGTTGAAATGGAATGTGTAAGTCAGGTATATAAATAGAGAGCTTCTAGTGAAAAGCTTATCTAATTGATTAAGGTGTTTGCAGTAACAAACATCAGAATTATAGATAAAAGCCACATCTATTACACTTAACCAGCCCACACCTATAAGATTTCTCTTCATGGAGTGCTGAACTGATCAGAACACTAGATATGCATGTAACTCAAGTAAATTAAACTGTTGACTCAATTTGTAGAAGCAGTTTTGTTGTTGTTAAGTTGCTAAGTCATGTCTGACCCTTTGCAACCCCATGGACTGCAACACACCAAGCTCCCCTGTCTTTCATATCTCCCAGGGTTTGCTCAAATTCATGTCCGTTGAGTTGGTGATATTATCTAATCATCTCATCCTCTGTCACCACCTTCTCCTTTTGCCTTCAATCTTTCCCAGCATCAGGGTCTTTTCCAGTGAATCAACTCTTCGCATCAGGTGGCCAGAATGTTGGAGCTTCAGCTTTAGCATCAGTCCTTCCAATGAATATTCATGGTTGATTCCCTTTAGGATTGACTGCTTTGATCTCTTTGCTATCCAAGGGACTCTCACGAGTTTTCTCCAACACCACAGTTTGAAAGCATCAATTCTTCAGCGCTCAGCCTTCTTTATGGTCCAACTCTCATATGGATACATGACTACTGGAAAAACCATAGCTTTGACTATTTGTACCTTTGTAGAGGCAGTATGTATTTTTAAAAGATCTTTTAAAATGTGTTCACTGTTTTATAACAGAAATTTTATTTCTAGAAATGTATGCTAAGGAAATAATCCAAGATATGTGCAACTGTTTTGGCCACAAACGTGTTAATCACATCATTACTTATAAAAGGATAAATAGGAAATTGCTTACATGTACCACAATAACAGATTAGTTGTATATATTAATATGTATATATATTATGTTATAGTGAACTACTGTTCAGCTATTCTAATGATATAGATAAATATTGATAATGAAAAGATGTTCATCATATATTGTTAAGTGATGAAATCCTCTTATTTAAAAAAAAGGCATTCCCTTCTCCAGGGGATCTTCCTGACCCAGGGATCGAACCCTGGTCTCCTGCATTACAGGTAGATTCTTTACCATCTGAGCTACCAGGGAAGCCCCCATTAAAAAAACAAAAATTCTTAAAAAAAAAATCCCTCCAAGTATGCACAGAATGATCACATTTTTGCTAATATATGGATATATTCTTAGAAAATGATCTGGAAATATATTTGAAGGTTTTAAAAGAGATTCTCTGGGTAGTAAGATCCATGAGCATTTCAAATGTTCTTCTGTTTTTTTCTGTCTTTAATTTCCTGCTCTAAACATATATTGCTTTTCTAATAAGAAAAAACCAACAAAGTTTATTTTTAATTGAAAAAAGGAAAATATATGAGTCAAACCACATGATCCAGATGGATCCTAGAGACCTCGTGATACTTTTCAGTGGAATACATTTGTAAACATTTTTCAGCTGAAAATGCCATGATTCGAGACCAGTAACTGCTCTCTCCTACACTTGATTTAGCAGAGCTTATTAGTTTTCTTCTTAATCTCTGCAAAACGAAGGAACTCAACTTATTAGATTATCTCTGGGGTTTCTTCCTACTCCCAAATGCTAGGTCTATCCTTTATTCAGAGAAACTGCTGAGCTAATTACAAGCTGCCATATGATGAAGGTGTATTAATAAGTATTCATCTTATTATTCGTAGTACATTCAAACCAACCCACTCTGAAAGACTGTCCTTGAATCTGTCCTCTGATACTTTGGAGAGAGAGACCTTCAAATGATCTATTTTTTCCATCACATGTTGCTTACCCTTGTTTTGAGTGTTTGGGGAGAACTTGTGTATGATGAGGGTCACATAACAGTGCACATAACACGACTGCTCCAGTGTTTTGGGGGAACATCAGCAGTAGGTGGGAAGCAGTTGAAGGAGACAGTGACAAAGAACTCACCTCCACTAGAAGATAAAAGCCCCGCCAGCTGTTAACCCTGACAGCCTCCTCCTTTGGTATCAAGGAGAGCTGTGTCTGTCCTCGGCCAGGTTTAGCTCAGTGAGGCGCGATATTGTACATTTCTTCTCATTAATCACTCTGGTAGATGTCACGGTGTTAAAATCAGTTCCTCCTACCTGTAAACATACAATTTCAGAATGAGTTCACAATCAACATCGAGGTAAATTACAGTACACATCTGGCAGACTGACTTCCTAATTCTGTAACTTCTGAATGGAAGTTGGAAAGAACATTGTGCCACGAGTTAGGAAAGAAACCTGACTCGGCCATGAACTTGTAGAACCTTAGAGGTTTGTTTTTTTTTAGGTCCAAGTTTTTCTCCTCTCTAAAGTGAGAGGGTTGAATTCAGTGGTTTTCAAGCTCCCTTCCAGCTCTAAAATTATATGAAAATGATCTACAAAGGCCGTTTATTGTTGCCTACATGACTCTAGACCCAAGGCAGGGTGTCTGTTAACAATCCGGCTCTTATCTCTCTTGGTGCAACAAACCCTGTTTTCTTGTTTATGTTCCTTTTCTTGTGCCACACTAAATAATTTCCATCTCATTTTGGCATGCTCTATATCTAATGTATGATGTGTCTTTGTGACTAGTGAAAAAAAATTCTTAATAGCAGCTGCTTCTCTAGTTTTTAAAGCTATGCCCTGAGAACTAAATGAGAGCTAAATGTTAATTCAAAGATTCCTGTATTTGTTATCATTTCCAACCTAACCTATAGAAGTCTAAGGCAAATCTGAGACAGAAAAATTCCTCCCTTGAGACAGTGAACTCATAAATATGTAGTATGATTTGTCCCTATAATTTAGAAGAAATTAGGATATTTAACATTTTTAGCAACATTTTTTTCACTGTATACACTGAATATGCAAAATTGGGCTGCTGCTCATGCTTGCTGATCCTGCATTTTTAATTGTAGATAGCATATTTTAAAATTGAGTAATTATTTCAAATGAATCTACTGTAAAAGGAGAATCAGGTTACCCTAACGAAAGATTTTATAAATCAAACACTTGGGTGCTTTTACTTAATTTCTCATTTGTAGACTCCTGGTAGCTCAGACGGTAAAGAATTTGTCAGCAGGGCAGGAGACCCGGGTTCAATCCCTGGGTCGGAAAGATCCCCTGGAGAAGGAAATGGCTACCCACTCCAGTATTCTTGCCTGGAGAATTCCATGGACAGAGGAATATGGACCCTATAGTCCATAGGGTTGCAAAGAGTCAGACGTGATTGAGCAACTAACTCTTTTACATATATAGGATATCTGTTTTCTGTAGTAAGCACAGAAAACCCAACCGAAACAGGCCACAGTGGAGACTACTAATTGCCCACCCAATGCCCATTCTTTCTTTCTTCCTTAGTAGCCCACTCTGGTTTTATTCAAGGGGAAAGACTACATTTCCCAGCCTCCCTTGCAGTTAGGGGGTAGCCAGTGGGGAAATTGTTAGTTGGGACTTTCAGGAAACCTCTTTGGCAGGAGTTGCCTGGGGTGTGTATTTCTTGACTCTGCGTCCTCTGTGTTTTTCTGTGGACTCTCCCTTCTGAGCTCCATGTGTGCACAGTGCGGCTGAGGATGCTTTGTTGCTGTGCTCAGCCGTATCTGACTCTTTGTGACGCAGTGGACTGTGGCTCCTCTGTCCATGGGCTTCTCCAGGCAAGAATGCTGGAGTGGGTTGCCATTTCTTCCTCCAGGGGATCTTCCCTACCCAGGGATTGAACCCATGTCTCCTTCATCTCCTATATTGGCAGGTGGTGAATGATTTTACCACTGCACAGTGTGAGTCCCATCACTTTCTTCTACTAAAGCCTAGCAGAAAGAAAGTCCAATTCCCTAGTAGCTCAAGCAAAACCCTGAATTGGCTTCACCTTGACTTGATTCCCCAGTTGGAGTTGTGTTGAACCCATAACTGAGACATACAGAATGACGTGCTGATGGATTCATTGGAGGTCCAGGAGAAGTGGGAAGGAAGACACTGGATGATGACCAAACCACAAATATCTCCCCCACCAAATTTTCCAGTTTCTTTTCTGAGTTGTAGTCTCTAGTATTGAGTAGATGATCATTTGGTTTGCAGAGTTACACTCAATAATGATTTGGTCTTTGGATTCATTTTGTTAAAGAAATTAAAGTGTGAAGGCCATACAATAAATCCAGATTAAATATCAAAATATATATCTTTTAGTTTTCCAGATTAACATCTTGCAATAAGCCATATAACGTCCCTTTTTCATCACCACCCTATTTATGGCCTTCTAAAAGGATAGAAATCAAAGTTTGCCCCCCAAAAAGTTTTTTAGACCCCCAAATGACTATGTTTCCAACATAGCTTGTTGATGCAGCCGAGGACATTGTCTCCAAACATGAAGTTATTATAACAAGTTACAGCTAAATCAAATTTAAAATGACTTGTGATAAACCCTGAAAAAGTGGTACTTTAAAATAGTAATGTCAGCAAGCTGCCTATTATGTCACCATAATTCCAGTGCTCTGAGTTTAGGTGGAGGAGTCACTGGGCAATGACAGAAAACACCATGGGCTGCTGTTTTGTAGGAATGACCACGTAGATGTGATCTGGAAGTGGTTTACTGTAGTCGCATGACGGAACACAGCACACCACAAGACAGATGACTGTGGCCACGGTTCTGAAAATGTTCAGATGGCTTTCAATTAGCTTTGGGCAAGGCTGCTTCTTGCAGAAGCCAGTATCGATTTTTCAGAATGCCCCCATTCTGAAGGAGAAGGAAGGGCTAATCATGTCCATCCTTTGAAGCTACAGGAAAGCATCACTGGAGTGTGGGCTGTAGAAAGCTTTCTTGCAGTGGCCGGGGGACTGGCTATCTGGGCTGAAGACAGTAGGAATGAGAGTTTGGCCCCTGTGGTTTGACACTGGCTTTTCTACATGTACTTAAGCTCTTGGAGCCTCGATTTCATCATTTGTAAGATGGGAGTATTTGAAAATCTAGTGAGAGAAGGCATTTGCATGCTTCTAGCCCAATGCCTCAGACCTATCCTACTTGCTCAGTAAACATTAACTACTTTTCTGTTTTCAGAGTTGTCCCTTGAAAAGAGGGAAGAGTGCTGAGTTTCATTAAGAAAAAAAAGAAAGTGTGACAGTAAAACAGTTGAATTTGGGTCTGCTCCACCTGACGATGCTTTTACTTTGTTATATGGAAAAAATAGAGAGTGGATATGGGCATATTGTAGGTGTCTTAGAGTCCTGTACTATACTTCTGATGCAAGTTGGTTGCAAATAGCCTTTTTGGAAGGAGTGTGTCATTGGATCATATCCAGGAATGACAACCACCTGCTGTGGGAGCTGCAAGGACCTGAGAAGTCAGTGAAGCCTCCGGCTGCATGGTATCTTGTCAGGGACCCCTGAGACTCTATCTGTCTGTCATTTTGCATCTGCTGGGGAGAGTGAGCATCTCAGAGTAACAGGACCTTAGGAGTGTAACCCTTCATTGCACAATGAGGGAACTGCAGCCTGGAAAGAGAAAGTAACTCAAAGGCCACACACAGAGTCAATGACACAGGCAGGACCTTAAACCTGAGGTTCCTGATGCCCAGGTCAAGGATGACAGTAGTCCCTAGACTCCTGGGTTTCCTCAAAACCACCCTTTCTTTTTTTTTTCCTAATTGCTGGTTTCATCCAACAACTGAAGGACAGGAACTCATTCCTTTCAGCAAGTTCAGTTTGTTAGAAGCCACCTTACTCCCTCCTAGAATGTCAACATCTGTAGGACTTCCTATTGTGTCCACGTCATCTCCCACAAACGGAACCTACAGCTCCTACTGAGGGGGTCTAAGAGTAGCCCCCATGCTCACTGTTGAATGGAAGGCCTCTCAGTTACTGCCCAGACAGCCCCTTAATTTCAGCATGGTGCCCCGCACTGTCTTCTTCTAACGTCTGGACTCCAGCTCCTTGGGTTCAGTTTCTCTAGAATAAACCTCCGTGTCCCACAGGGCTGGGGAGGGATGGTTGCTGGGCTGCCCTGAGTGGTGTGGACCTGTCCGCATCCTGGGCCTTCTGGGGTTCTTTGGGGGCCTAACTGGCTGGCTTCTCATTTGTATTCTTCTCACTGGCCTCTGCTGAGTCAGGTCCACCCCTCTGTTTGCTCTCTACCTTTTACAATTGTCATGTCACATCTTTCGTCCTTCACAAAGGACCACATCTGTGGTCCTTTGGGGTTTACACCTTGTTTATTTCTGTCTCTCTTAATACACATTTCTAAGGTGGATCTGAAGCCCAGTGGGTAGTAACTGACCAGGACTGAATGCAGTTTAAAAAATTTTTTTTTTTTTGAGTGTTAAGGACCTTGGCCCTCAGCAGTACAGAGAATGCGTTAAGGAAATCTTGGGTGTGAGGAGTTGCACTCAGCAAAGAATGCATCATACCTTCCTTGACTGCCGAGAACCTTCTGAAAAACAAATCTTATCAGGTTTTGTGTTATCACCAAAAATTAACCTCCCAGCGTGGTTCACTATCACGTTTATGGAAGTGTTTTGAGAATGAAATGTGCCACTATGAAATCAATGGCTGGGAATCAATGAGAACCGCTGAGGGAGAGGCGTGTTTGTATATTTCATCTGTGGCTGAACACTTGCTGGGAAGAAGCGCTGAACATCTCTCAGTGTCTTTGTTTTTAGAGACACCAGCCAGCAAGAAGAAGCTTTCCTCTGCCTGTGTACCTACCAGGACTGCAGAGGAAGAAGTGTTTGTTAAGTGAATAAATTTAATGTATGTAAATGTTTTTGTGACTCCTGCAATGTGTTTGCAATATAAACAAGGCAAGATGCTTTTCAAACTCCTGAGAAAATAAAATTAAATAAATGGCACATATTTTATTTTGTCAAGAACTAAAATTTTCCGTTAAAAAAATAAATATATTAGCCTGTCAGTAACTCCTGATGTATTTTAGTTAGTACCCCATTCCCGGAGTTCTGACATACGTTATTGTTACCAGAGGGGTTCACTAACATTGTATTCAGAATTGATAATTGATTTACATAGCTGTAAACTGAAGGAGAAGGCATGAGAAGTTTTGTATTCACTCCTCCCCCGACCATCCCCAAGGTGAGGATCACAAATTGAGTTTTATTTTGATACAACTACAGTTCAGCCTTGTGAAACCATTGCTTTGTCACTCATTCGTGTCCTACTCTTTGCGACCCCATGGATTGTAGCCCGCCAGGCTCCTCTGTCCAAGGGGATTCTCCAGGCAAGATACTAGAGTGGGTTGCCATGCCCGCCTCCAGGGGATCTTCCCAACCCAGGGATCAAACCCAGGTCTCCCGCATTGCAGGCAGATTCTTTACTGTCTGAGCCACCCGGGAAGCCCTTAGCTAACAAGAACGTAGTGGTCCTGTGGACTTCCTTCAGGAAGTACTGGATTCTAGAATAATCTGAGGAGTTTGGTTATAAATCCCTGCCCCCTTGACATCGTTCTTTAAGAGAGGGGGTCTAGTTCGGTGTTGTTTAATTAATGGCTGCTTTCTGTTGGCTTCTAGTGCATCTAAGAATGTCCTTCGTATCTCTTCTCCAGTATGTTTGGTCACCTTTCTGGTTTGGGTCAGCGTGTATCTCAGTTTATGTGCTTGAAGGAAGAACCAGAGATGCATGCACTCCTGCATGTCCCCACCTCTTGCCTTGATGACATGACAACACCTCATGGTTTACAACCCAGAGAAGTATGCTTGTCTTCTGATTTTGTTTTCTCATGTGAGCAAAACTGACAATTTAAAGATGATGGAAAAGGGCATACACTTAAAGACATAAAATGAGTTTTGCAAGCTCTATGTACAATATAGAACATTTTGGTTTTGATGCCACTGTATAACCAGCAGAAGGTTAAAAACAATAAAGACAAACAGCGTTTCCCTCTGTCTCTCTTAAACATCATCCAGATAACTAGTTTGGCTAGTTTTTTTCCCACTGTATTGATCAGTTGCTCTGGCCTTGTGCAGACACAACACAAAAATGCTCTTGTGAACCTGGTGCCATTTTTTCCCCCCTTAAACGTTTAGCTTTAGAATAGCTGGATTTAATGGCAGGGGGCCTCAGCCTACGTTCCTGAAGGCTCTTTTCCTCCCACTCCCTTGGAGAAGGATACATGATTAATTTTTCCCCTTCTCTTTTGATTATAGGAAAACTTGGATGCATGGTAACTCAGTGCCAGCACACCTGAATTCAAGGGGCAGCTCCCAAGACAATTACCCTCTTGTTCCCAAGTCTCATGGGCCTGGGGAGCACTGAGGGCAAAAGGGTAATGAATTCATCTAGGTGGTGATAAGAGCTACATTCCAAGAGGATTAACAGCACAAAACCCCCTATTCTAGGAGGAGGAAAAAAAACCCACGGAAAAAGCAGGGGGAGGGGGAACACCCACATTGACACACAAACATAGCTGCACAGGGAGCTTTGTAGTGAGTGCTCAAAGCCACGCTCCGATTTTAACTGTAAAAAACCGAGCTACACTGACAAGAGCATCTACATGTTGTACATGACAGAGACAGTCTTTAAAAGGCGGGGACCATTCTTGTTTATAGAGGAAGGGGTCTGGTCGTAGTCTTCACTTTGCCCGGAGAATTATATCTGGCCCCTATCAATTGCCTCCTTGACTAAGATGCAGAAACATTTCCCAAATACCTTGATTTCAGACTTTTCAAACTACGGGAGTGAACAGCGGGGAGAAAAAGTCCATGTTATTTGCTAACCACATCTGAGGATGGTTCTGCTAATGGAATTTTGGTCCCATGTAAACTTTCCTAAAACAGCACCATCGCTGCAGTGAAATTTAGGATCTTGATTGTGCAACTAAAGTGGAGGTCCCTCGTATGTGTTTGGATGGATATATTTGGTGAAACGTAAAGGCAGCATCATTTCTGTCTGCTAATCAAGGGCCAGAACCAGCCCACACACATCTGCCTAGCTATTCCTCACTGCCTGTTAGGAAAATAAACCTCTCATTTTTCAAAAGAGGTCACTGCCCCTGAAGAGGAAAACCAGAGCACGTGACTGTGGTCCTTGGATCTTCTCACCCTCTTCCAAAAAGCCTTCACCATCCCCCACCCTCAGTGGCTACCAGACCCCAAATTTTCAGACTTTAAATCTCAACACCATTTGTCTTGCCACATCCCTTCTTTCACAGAGCAATTTGACTTAGTTTAGCTTATCCCTTAAAAAAAATATTTCTGAAGGTGTTTGCCATTCAGCCACTTTATTCTTGAGAAGTAAACACGTAATCGGCACTTATGGAAGCAGTGACTTTTCCAAGTACCGCACTAGAGTCTAAAACAGAAATATACCACGCTATTGTAGGAAATGACAGCTTTTCCATTTTCTTGGCCACACTCTGGTCTTATCGTCATTTGAGAACATTCCACAAATATCAACATGGCCTTCAGTAAAGATGCCTGATCCATATTTTGCATGTCCGAGTCTATTGGAAATGTACCCTCTTGATGTCATTCAGCCTTAATGAAGTTAAACATTTGCCAGGAGAGTTTGTTTTTGAGAGGAGTTGCTTCGGGAAGGCATGTTGCAGCAGACTGAAGCTTAGCTAACCGTGAATAAGTGTTTTCCTGTGTCTATAATTTTAACACAATCATTACCTCAGACCCCATCTTTTATCCCAAAGAGGAAAAAATGTATTGATCAGACCATACAGCTTAGTGAAGGCTCTTTGTTCTTGGTAGAAACAGATATTGAGGCTTCTTACCTTCCTGCAATGAGATGACTTCAGCTTTACCTGGAGACCCTGGTCATGGAGCCCTAGGGCTGATGCAGTTAACCAGCCCCAGTATAGTCGCGTGCAGCCATCTCCCTTTGCTTACCTGTTTCAGCCTCTGAGGTCCTCATCGATGCGGGAGGCTACATATGGCCAAGGATTCTTGTTAATGTCTTTTCTTCTCACCTTAGGGGGTAGTTTGTAGAAAATACATGTACCTTTTAACTGTCGGTAGATGTATTTTAAAGTACTTTCTGGGATCTTTGAGAAGATGCTTTTCCATTTAAGAGAAAATAGCCATGAGTTTGGGCTTCCCAGGTGGAGCTAGTGGTAAAGAATCTGCCTGCCAATGCAGGAGATGCAAGAGACGTGGGTTCCATCTCTGGGTCGAAAAAATTCTTTGGAGGGGGCAATGGCAACCCACTCCAGTATTCTTGCCTGGAAAATTTCATGGACAAATCTGGCGGACCACAGTCCAAGGGGTTGCAGAGTCAGACACGACTGAGCGTGCGGGTGCACACACACACACACACACAGCCATAAATCTGGTAGTTATTTGCTGTGACCGAACAGACCAGATTTTAGCAACAAAGGCAGTACCTTTGACGCCTTGCCAGGGTTGTGTTTTGTAGCTAAACATGACATTTAGGAAATGTCAACCGTGAATGACTTTTTTAAAAACTGTAGTTAAGTGTGGTTGGATATACATACAATCCCTGACTTACAAGAACTTGACAAACAAGTTTCCAGGAGACAGAAAAAGCTGCCCTTCCTCCACCCTCCGCGTTCTCAGGATCCCTTTCATTTCTCCTCTTTGCCCTTCCACCCCCCTCCCTCCTGTCCTCTCAATGCCAGAGCCATTTCAGCACTGCCATGGAAACTGCCATGGAAAAACTTGGCTCTTCTGGAAAAACTGTGGTTTCTAAAGTGGGAGAAGAAGCTGAACACAATGGGCACAATTGGGCCTGACCCCAGAGACAGCTCCTGGGCAGGGCCAGGTGCATGCCCCCATTATTTTCTCTGATGTGGTAGGAGTCTTTTAAGCTCCATTTACTTTTATTCATTTGGACTTTTTTTTTTTTTTAAGATATGGGATGTCTGTGAGAGAAACGGAGAAAGCAGCCTTCTTTCATTTGTATGTTTATATGAACTGGGTCGAGCCACGATGACCACACATACCAACACAGCCCTGGAGTATTGCTTAGTGTTTTCTATCTCACTGTTGATAAAAGGTTTCCCCACAGGCATCTGTTCTTCACAGCTGCTTTGCAAATGGTGAGACTCGTAACTCAGTTTGCAGTGTTTGAGATGCTGCAGGCAGGACTTTAGAAACTGCAAATTCAAATTTGGAATCCAGTTCTTGTTTTCCATATCCCATTGGGTGTGTATTTTTATACATGTCTGGGTTTTTGTATATACACATGATCACAGCTCTGCCTTTTTAAGTGAAGCAAATATGTTTGCATATGATCAGCAAACAATTCAGAGACTCTCAAACCATGTCTGACCTCGATATTCTGCTATTTTTTAAGATCCTTGTACCTGGAAGGTGAAAATTAGATGAGGGGGTCTTATTTCACAAGCATTAGAGATTTGAGAGTGCTGTGTGTGCCTATAAAACACACTTAGAAGCCATGTTAAGATTTTGCAACTTGACTGAGAAATACCTATGTAGTGGTTGGTTAAATAATAAAATCCATGAATTATATTTCTGTTTACAGACCTAATTCCAACACTGATAATATGTTTACATCTGTGGTTTTGAATTACTTATAGTGAGTCAGTCCACTTTTAGTAACTGAGTATTATATGTAGCAACAAAGTGTATTTGAATTTCATACCTGAGAGCCAGGTTCATTAAATATTTTCATGTGATAACATTCCTGATCAGGGCCTAAATAACAATTCTGAAACTGAAAATGATAGGAATGCATAAAAGTACACTATACAGGTCGATTTATAGTAATAATGATGGTGGGTCTAAACTGATTACCACACTAGCAGTGAACATACAATGGGAATGTCATAAGAGATGAACTGGTGCCACTTCCTGAGATAGAGAATTTTCACATTTTACATAAAGCCAGAAGTAAAAATGGTTCCAAGAGAAAACATGTGTTAAGGATTATAACTGTTTTAACTTAGAAGGAAGGAAAAAATTGGTTTATCACAAACATTGCTATTTTTTCTCCCAAAGTATAGAAACAGTTTCCATTCTCTGACTCCATGATGTCATGCTCTGAATATGAAATGCTGAAGGAAATGGAATGATACAAATGAATGCTAAACTTATAAATTCAATTTAATAGGAAATGAAAATCTGAAAACTTGATAAATATCTAATCCTCAAGGATCATGGAATTATTATTTGCTAAAATCTTGTTCCTGATTAGAATTCTATAAAGTTCTACCTGAATATTTTCTTGAAAACTGTAATATGTCATCCTCCAACATTCTTCAGAAACGTTGAAAGCTGTTCCATTCACTTTTATTGTATGGCCAGGTGTTGTTTTGTTTTGTTTTAACATAGGTTGATCCTTCTAATCTGCTTCACTTGGGTAGGTTACTACTTTTCCCAAGGGAGATTTCGTTGGCAGTATCTGTAGATTTATGCTTTGGGCTCTGCTGCAGTCTTTAGCACTGCTACTTAAGTGAGACCACTGAAAAATTAAGCCAAACCTAGAGTGTGTTGAAAAGACTTTCCGTATCTAAATGTCACAGGAGTTTGCAGGCTCTGACTAACTCACCCTCTCGCTTTCTTTGGAGACAAGTAGGCAGTTACAGAGACCAACAATTTCTGCCTTTTGATAAACCTGGAAAGAGGAAAAAGGATCTATGTAACTGATGTGATTTGTTGTTATTGTTGTTAAATGCCTCTTTTCTTAAACAGGATTTGAAAAACCAACCCAGACCAAATTACTTTTCCCTTACTTTAATACACCCTGGATAAATTTTAAAGCATGGGTTGTATTTTATATAATAAGAATAGGGAAACTTTATTCCTATTTTGTATGAAATGACAACTATGGTAACTTGGTTTAAATCCATTTACCTTCAAGTAGACCATCATCATGTTAAGTGTGAACTGGCCCTGGGTTTTAAAATCTTAGTCATTTTAAAGCGTCATTGTGTGTACAGGAGCAGTACCTGTCTCAGAGTGCACTGCAGACATCATCTTTGAGAAATGACAAGGATAATCGGTTTGGCTTCATAGCTGAAGGCACCCAAGTGCACAGAGCCTGGGAGAGACCTGCTTAACCACTGAGACAAGGAAACTGCCCTCATGTCAAGCAGCTAATGTTCTGTCACTTGCCAAACATTCCTGCTACAGATTCATGTTCTGAAATTTTCATGAACCAACTAGACACACAAACTGTGTGGTCTGGATTAAATAATATCTGCCTAAAAGGAAAGAAGTGAAGTTAGCCAGAAGGCCAGATGGCAGCTGTATTTTCTGCAGAACTCTATTTGGAAAGTGAGCTTTATGTAATTTTTGGTCATTTCTTACCATCTTAGGAGACCACTTTCAGAATGAGTCATTGAGGGATAAAGCACATAGATTTCAAAAAACATGAACTGCATAAACATAGGCTCATTGTTTAACCTGTCCACAGAATTATTGCTATTTGATGAAAATACTTGGATTTCTTCTCTTCCAGCATTGTTATAACCTACTCCTCTATCCTATCCTTTTTTTTTTTTTTTTATTCAGCAGGCTGAATTACTCCAGAGCTAAACTCTGTCGCTTACAATACCATGGAGTTCACATAAAGGAAAAATGTGGCTGAAAAGGCCATGGATTTATTACTAATCTTGTCTTTCACTAGATTATTCACTTGAGTGTAGAAAACCAACAGTTGTCAACTGCATATACACATACATGATGTTTCCCTTCTTTTTGAGGCAGAGTGCCGTTTCTAAATTGCGTCTTCCAGAAAACTTGGTACCTTGGACTTATAAAGATTTTAGTTCATGTTCTGTGTTTAAATTACTTTGAGGTTGTAGGGTGAGCCCCAAGCTTTTAAATAGGAGCAAAGAAATACCAGCCCACATGGAGGTTACTTATCATAGCAATTCAAGACAGAGGAAAACATCAAGAAATCAATTAATGTTGTTCATTTTCCAAATGGTGGAATTAGCTCTAGGATTATTTGGTTTCTTCTCTTTCTTTCTTCATATCTCATTGGTTACAACACTTGATCCTGTTCCCTCTAATGGACTTTTAGTTTCCTACTTTTTCTCTCTATTATTACCTGCATTCCCCTTGACAGACTCTCATGGTTCCTCATTCTAGACTCAGAACTGATCAAACCAAATCCAAATTTTGTTCCATCCAATATGCATCCTAATCCCTGTGTATCTTCAGAAAACATTGATGTCATGATGGTGCCCAAAATCATTCTGTGTTTTCCTGTTTTGTTCTACAGCACATTAGATGTGGATCGTCTCTGCCTAGATTTCATGATTCAGGGTACTTTGCTGCCTTCTCTCTTCTCTCTCTCATTCAATAACTGACTTTATTTCCTGCTACTCTACAGTGTGTTAGAGCTCAAGCCTCTTGCATTTCTGTGATGTCTGTACTTAGAATAAGATAGTCTCACTTGGGATACCCTTCCCTTTCTCCTATTAATAGCTTGATAGACACCCATTCACCATTTCCTTCCAGTTCAATTTATTTAACACATACCGACTGAGCTATATATATGTTAGTTGCTGCTATATGTTAGTTGCTCAGTCATGTCCAACTCTTTGTGACCCCGTGGACTGTAGCCCGTCAGGCTCCTCTGTCCATGGAATTCTCCAGGCAAGAATACTGGGATGGGTTGCCATTTCCTTCTCCAGGGCATCTTCCCAACCCAGGGATTGAACCTGTGTCTCCCGCTTTGCAAGCAGATTCTTTACCATCTGAGCCACCAGGGAAGTCCTGGTAAACACCTGCCAACTGAGCACCTGCCATCAAATTGAAAGTCACCTTACATAGGGTATCATGAGGAGTATTAAGGCTGTGTGAAATGGAGTCATACTGTACTGCTTAAGTCTGTCTGGACCACACCAGACTGCCACATCCTTCTCTTCTGAACTTCTAAGTACTTAAAGTCTAGACCAGAAGACTATGGAATGGAGTGCTCAGAATAACCCCAGGGCTCAGGAGGAATCTCTTGGAACTTCTATTTACATTCTTTCGTATCTCTAAAAATTTCTATTTTGTAGTATTTTATAAAGTATATTTACTACAGAGATACATGTGTAGCATTTACAAATAAATAACATACATATATTGGGGAGTCCATTTTAATAATAGTGAGTGATCAAAAAGTATATAAAGCCTCAAATTCAGGACAATTCCATTGCGGTTTTCGAAGGTAAGCAGACTGGCCCATCCAGACCCACTCATTCTCTCATTCAAAACTTGTTTACCCTTCCCCTGCAGTGTGCCGGGGAAAGTTTTAGTTTTATTTCTGATAAAAGCTCAAAGTTTTAGTTTTATTTCTGATAAAAGCTCCCTGGAAAATGTGACTTTAGATCAGGACCGGGATGGTTAGCTAGTATGTCTCCCCTGGGGTTAGCAGACAAGTCACAGGCAAAGTAGACAGATGCAGCGCCTTTTCTACCTCCCTCTTTCCCACCCAGGGCTGCACACAAAGCTTCCTGTGTGACCAACAGCAAAGGCTGGTGGCTTCCGACAGCAAAGGCTTCTGGCTTCTGACAGAAGTGGGATGGGGCTGTTTGCTTTATTCTTTCAAATGCACCTATAAGATAGGCCACTCCTTCTTGGGGGAAGGAAAGGAGGTAGCCGGTAGAGAGAGGTGGGCAGTTGTTACTGTGGGGTTAGGGGATGATCCCTGCTCATAAGTATGCCACTGTTGCTTCAGCTTTTGAGTGAGTGAGTGAGTGAAAGTCGCTCAGTCATGTCTGACTCTTTGCGACCCCATGGACTATACAGTCCACAGAGTTCTCTGGGCCAGAATACTGAAGTGGGTAGCCTTTTCCTTCTCCAGGGGATCTTCCCAACCCAGGTATCAAACCCAGGTCTCCTACATTGCAGGTGGATTCTTTATCAGCTGAACCACAAGGGACACCTCCTAATAAGTAAGATTTTCTGTTGTGACCAATCTATCTCCCTATGAAGGAGCACTCCTCTCTTTTACCACAAGAAAAAGCAAAACACATAAATCCCATTGATCCGATTTTGAATTGTGTGCTTGAAGGTCTAAGATACGCCTTATGTGACCCTGCTCCAGAGTTGATTACACAGAAAAGAGCCCTGTGTGCCTGTGTATGTGTTTCTTTGGAAGAATAGTGTGGCTGTCCATCTCATCTAAATACATTGTACAACACCTTTCTCAGCTGGACCAGCCCATGCTCCACTGTGCACACTCCCCTCCGGCACCACCACCGCCCCCCGCCCCCACCTCAAGCTGTTGCTACTATTAAATTTTGTAGTCTCTGGCACATTGTGGAAGGGAAGACATAGGTCAAAGCATGTGGTCATGAGAAATAAAGCAAAGAGAAACCAAAACTTGTTGCTTCTCATTGCTCATAATCAGAAAACAACTTCATGTCATGAGAGAGAGATGCGTGGAAAGCACCTCTGGCCCCCAGGCGAGGGACCTTGTTGAGGTCACCTAGTCCGTCGGCACTCCTTCCTGACTCACAGGGCAGAACTCTTAACATGATATCCTAGAAGGTTAAAATCTGCCCAGTTAAAATCGGTAAACATCTACAGAGAAAGATGTCACAACTACCCTCAGTAACTAATTAGGATGATTAAGAGTGGATATATGTATAACTGATTCACTTTGTTATACACCTGAAACTTATGCCACATTGTAAATCAAATATACTCCAATAAATTTTTTAAAGAATAAGAAATCAATTAAATGTAGTTTATACATTAAAAACAAAGATGATTAACCTGGGGCTCAGTGACCACCATTCTTGAAACTTTCAAGGCTTTCTTGCTTCAGTTTTAAATGGTTTTCTTTCCATAGTGGACAGGACAGTTTATCACCATCCTTTGTCTGATTCAGTGATATTCAATTGACCACTAGATTTATGACTGAATAAACCAGTCCATTCATACATCTACTTTTGTTTACCTTGATTCATCTCTGTGGTACCTGTCTGTATCTTCCCCAATTTGGTTCCCACTTTAGTTGTGGAAATTAAATATAAAGATGATAGGATGGTTTCCATGTGATTCTCCCATGTACTCAGCTTTAAAAACACAATGCTCACTCAGAACCAGCTCTTTACTTGTCCATTCAGGTTTCTGTAGGGTATTAGGATATTCATACCTAAGTCGTTAAGACAGAGAAATCTTTTTAATCCAAAAAATATGAATGCTGAAAGTTTCAGGAAGGCCAGTTCAGAAAATGGTTTGACTAAAATATTAGTTAGGGTTCTGACTTGGCTGCTGTGATAAACACCAGACTACAGCGACTTAAAAACTTGCAAGTTGATCTCTGCCTATGAACAGTCTAAGTGTACAGGCTGATGTGGAGGCCCCACAGTGATAGGGACCAGTCTTATTATATTGTAGCACCGCCATGCTGTCTTCATGGCTTCCGTTTCAAGAGCTCATACACCAGCCAGCTAGAAGAAGGGTACAAGGGGAAGTGGAAAGCACCAGTCTTTCTTCTTAAGAGTACAGCCAAGAAGTTGTGCTTGGGTATCCCTTCTTTTCACATCCTGTTGGCCAGAATGTAGCTACATGAACACACTGAGCTGCAAGGGAGGCTGGCAAGTCTGTCTATGAACTGGAGGGTCATGTTCCCAAGTAAGACTGCAAAATTCTATTACTGGAGGAAGAAAGAAAGATGAATTTGGAAGACAACAGTTAGCTCTGCACCTGGCTTGGTAGGGCTAGCCTAGAGAAGCGTGTTTCAGATCGAGAACCATGACTTCACTAGGGAACTTGTAAGCCGCAGAGATGATACCTAAGGATATGAAGAAGGAGAGAGTCTTGCTGGATGTAGAAGCTGAGACTCCTGGATAAGCTTGGTGTTGCAGCCTTGTGGGTTTCAGGCCTGGAGTTCAACAATAAGGCATACCTCTCCTGCCACTGGGAGAGAAATTGAAGCTTAATTCCAGAAATGTCTTTTACTACTGTACGACTGAATTAAAATAGATTTTCTAGGAGAAGTTTCCAGGCTAAATAGGTTCAATACAAAGCCAAGACCCCACATAGTTCCATTACAGTGATTTCAGGCTATAAAAACCATGCTGCCCTCTTGCCCCTAGGTCCAGATCATTCTCTGAACGGGGCAGTAACATGTATTTGAGCCCTGTCATGATAAAAATAAAATTTTTTAAAATGCTAGGAAGTGAAAAATTTTGAGTTTAACAATTGTGTACTGCTACCACCCCATTGTAAGGTCTGCATTCTTTAAGGATGTTCTAGGAAAATAATGGTGAAAAAAATACTCATGATTACAGTGCTATACATACTCCATCTGGGACTTGCATGTCATATTTGTTTACTTGATTAGCCAGGCACTTTTTCCTGTTAGTGTCCACATTCATCTTTTCCAGATATAACCCTGGTTTTCATCTCATCCTGACAAGACCAACCTGGATTTTGACAGTCACACTGATTTTTATCTATTTAAACTGCTAGAAGCCAAATCTGATTTTGTCCCTGGCTTTTGTTATTGAGAAAAGTAATAAAAAACCAAGGCAGAATTAGATCAGGAGCATCCATTATTTTAACCAGGAACAAAAAAGAAATATAATGCTCTAAGTATTGGATTCATTTGAGTATATAGGGGATGTTAAGAATTCCATTTAAGTGTGTTTTTCAGCTGATCTTGTATTTGATATGCAAAATCAACATTCTCATTGCCTATTGTAGAAATAATAATCAGGTAATAATAAAAACTCATTTGCTGAGTGTTCAATTTATATCTTCCCAGCACCAATTTCTGTGGTCAAAGTTTAAGCCTTGACTTGGTGGCACCCAAACTGTATGGCTGCTACACAACAGAGGAAAGGATACTTGGGAGCTTTGGAAGAAAGAAAAGCAATCGGTTTCTGCTTCAGTACCATTATTCCTGTCTGTAGACTGTGCATTCTCAACAGGGGATGCATTTCCCTCATGGGGGTGAAAACTGGTGCTTGAGGGTATAAGTGGCAGAGTGAGAGAGCTGTGATACGGGATAGTCAGAGAGATGCTACCATGCCAGCCTTGAAGGTGGGGGGAGGGGGCACGAGCTATGGAATGTGGAGAGACTCCAGAATCTGGAAAAGCAAGGGAACAGAGCCTCCTCTACAGCTACCGAACTGTAAGGTAATAAATGTGTGCTGTTTGAAGCCCCTTAGTTTGTGCTCCTTTGTTCCAGCTGCAGTAGAAAATGAATGCACTCAGTTTTCTCTCCTGTTCACAGAGAAGAATAGAATGATACATGTCACAGTTTTGTTGTAAACATTAAAGAAAATAATCTGTGAATGGTACTTAGCATAAGGAACATAGTGACCCACTCAAGCCTTGACAGTGCTCGTACGGGCAACGTTTGTGCCCTCGGTGTACTTTCCCATGCCGAGGTTGCTGAGAGGTTTCTTTCTCTGATTATTTCTGATTATTCTGTTTATTTCTCTGATTATTTTGACAACAGTCAGACCTTCAACTGACTCTGTCACTTTAAAGGGGCTTTGTAGATATCTCCTCAGATTTGTCATGTATTGATTTTATTTTTAAAAATTTTATTCAAGTATAGTTGATTTACGATGTTAATTTCTACTGAACAGCAAAATGACTCAGTTATGCATATGTACATTCTTTTTCATATTTCTTTTCATTTTGGTTTATCACAGGACATTGGATATAGTTCCCTGTGTATATAGTAGGACCTTGTTGTTTATCCATGATATATATACTTTCAGTTTGCGTCTGCTAACCACAAACTTCCAATTCGCCCCTCATCCTCACCCTGTCCTCCCCTCACCCCACCTCCCCACCACAACCCACAAGTCTGCTTCCTGAGTCAGTTTCTGTTTCAGAGATATGTTCAGTTGTGTCGTATTTTAGATTCCACGTATATGTCATATCAGATGGTATTTGTCTTTCTCTTTCTGACTTACTTCACTTGGTATGATAATCTCTAGTTGCACCCATGTTACTGTAAATGGCATTACCTTCTTTTTTATGGCTGAGTAGTATTCCATTTTATATAGGTACCACATCTTCTTTATCCATTGATCTGCTGATGGACATTTAGATTGTTCCTATGTCTTGGCTCTTGTAAATAGTGCTGCTGTGAACATGGGGAGGGGGTGCATGTATCTTTTTGAATTATAGTTTTGTCTGGGAATATGCCAAAGAGTGAGATTGCTGGATCATATGGCAACTCTATTTTTAGTTTTTTGCGGAACCTCCATACCGTTTTCCAATTTACATTCTCACCAACAGAGTAAAAGAGTTCCCTTTTCTCCACACCCTATCCAACTTTTATTATTTGTAGACTTTTTAATGGTGGCCATTCTGACTGATGTGAAGTAGTACCTCGTAATTTTGATCTGCATTTCTCTAATAATTGGCAATAATGAGCATCTTTTCATATGCCTGTTTGCCATCTATAGGTCTTCTTTGAAGAAGTGTCTGTTGAAGTCTTCTGCTCATTTTTTGATCAGATTGTTTCTTTGTTATTAAGTTATATGAGCTGTTTGTATATTTTGAAAATTAAGCCCTTGCCAGTTGCATAATTTGCAACTATTTTCTACCATTGGAAGAAGCACAAACTAGAATCAAGATTGCCGGGAGAAATATCAATAACCTCAGATATGCAGATGACACCACCCTTACGGCAGAAAGTGAACAGGAACTAAAAAGCGTCTTGATGAAAGTGAAAGAGGAGAGTGAAAAAGTTGGTTTAAAGCTCAACATTCAGAAAACTAAGATCATGGCATCCAGTCCCATCCCTTCATGGCAAATAGATGGGGAAACAGTGGAAACAGTGTCAGACTTTATTTTGGGGGCTCCAAGATCACTGCAGATGGTGATTGTAGCCATGATTGTTATCTAATTATAGATTGTTTTTTTTGCTTTGTTTATGGCTTCCTTTGCTGTATGGAAGCTTGTAAGTTTGATTCAGTTCAGTTCAGTTCAGTCGCTCAGTCATGTCTGACTCTTTGCGACCCCATGAATTGCAGCACGCCAGGCCTCCCTGTCCATCATTAACTCTGCGAGTTCACTCAAATTCATGTGCATTGAGTCGGTGATGCCATCCAGCCATCTCATCTTCTGTCGTCCCCTTCTCCTGCCCCCAATCCCTCCCAGCATCAGAGTCTTTTCCAATGAGTCAACTCTTAGCATGAGGTGGCCAAAGTACTGGAGTTTCAGCTTTAGCATCATTCCTTCCAAAGAAGACCCAGGACTGATCTCCTTTAGAATGGACTGGTTGGATCTCCTTGCAGTCCAAGGGACTCTCAAGAATTTTCTCCAACACGACAGTTCAAAAGCATCAATTCTTTGGCGCTCAGCTTTCTTCACAGTCCAACTCTCACATCCATACATGACCACTGGAAAAACCATAGCCTTGACTAGACGGACCTTTGTTGGCAAAGTGATGTCTCTGCTTTTCAATATGCTGTCTAGGTTGGTCATAACTTTTCTTCCAAGGAGTAAGCATCTTTTAATTTCATGGCTACAATCACCATCTGCAGTGATCTTGGAGCCCCCAAAATAAAGTCTGACACTGTTTCCACTGTTTCCCCATCTATTTGCCATGAAGGGATGGGACTGGATGCCATGATCTTAGTTTTCTGAATGTTGAGCTTTAAACCAACTTTTTCACTCTCCTCTTTCACTTTCATCAAGACGCTTTTTAGTTCCTGTTCACTTTCTGCCGTAAGGGTGGTGTCATCTGCATATCTGAGGTTATTGATATTTCTCCCAGCAATCTTGATTCTAGTTTGTGCTTCTTCCAGCCCAATATTTCTCATGATGTACTCTGCATAAAAGTTAAATAAGCAGGGTGACAATATACAGCCTTGATGTACTCCTTTTCCTATTTGGAACCAGTCTGTTGTTCTGTGTCCAGTTCTAACTGTTGCTTCCTGACCTGCATATAGGTTTCTCAAGAGGCAGCTCAGGTCGTCTGGTATTCCCATCTCTTTCAGAATTTTCCACAGTTTATTGTGATCTACACAGTCAAAGGCTTTGGCATAGTCAATAAATCAGAAATAGATGTTTTTCTGGAACTCTCTCACTTTTTCCATGATCCAGAGGATGTTGGCAATTTGATCTCTGGTTCCTCTGCCTTTTCTAAAACCAGCTTGATCCATTTATATTTGCTTTTGTTATATTGCCTTCGGAGACTGACCTAAGATAACCATCATGTATTGATTTTATTTCAACTGGGGGATGTTCTTTTCAACATGTTTTGAGTATCATTAACTCTTAGGTCCTTCCTTCAAGTAGTTCTACCCCCATTGTTTTCCCCTCTTCTGATCTGTTTGAAGCTTTGGTGGTGTGGTGGAGAAAGAAACTCCCAGCAGTGGTAGTGAGGAGAAAAGGGCCAGCTGCCAAGCACCCTGGTGAGGGAGGGCGAGTCCCAAGTGGGCTGCCATTCCAGAAAGACACTCCAACTTAGAGCCTGACTGTGCTGAGAACAATGAACTTGGATTGTTTTCTTTTTTTAACTTAAGGACTCTGTGTGTGTGTGTGTGTGTGTGTGTGTGTGTTCATTCTTGTTTTGCTGTTTTTTTTTTTTTTTAATGACTGACAAAATCCCACTGAAATGACACTCCTCACAATGTAGCATTCACTGACTTGCTTCATTAAGTCAGCTGGGTCGAGCCTAGTGTGAATGAAGTGAAGGCCACAGGTTTTTCTCTCTTTGTTGAGTCAGTTGTTTTCACAGAGAACAGCTTTTGCATTATCACAGGAAAAGAAACCAGTGGAACTGTATCCCTACTACTTAAGTGCTAAAACTATGTACGTTTACATGTGGTTATCTTTGAGTCTTTGCAGCATCATGGAGAAGGCGATGGCACCCCACTCCAGTCTGGTGGGCTGCAGTCCATGGGGTCGCACAGAGTCGGACACGACTGAAGCGACTTAGCAGCGGCAGCAGCAGCATCATTATAAAATAGATATTACTACTCTCACTTCTTGCTGAAGAAGGGGGTGTATCTTCACAATATCACTATGAAATAAATAAACAGATGTCATGACCCCCATTTCCAGCGGAGGCCCCAGGGGTCTGGAGGATGGCAACTGTGCTGGCTTGACTGGGACAGCGATGTGACCCTCTGTGTGGGCTGCTGCTAGCCGGTTGCCTAGGCAGGCCCTTTCCATTGAGGCCTTGTTTCAAAACCTAATTTTTAGTCTTGCTGGTCCATACACTGGACTTTTTCTGTGAGCTCAGAGATACTCAGATTCTCTAGTGATATTCTTGGGCTAACATAGTTTTTCTATGGATGATGGATCAGCCAGAAAGCTTATGTCTTTATTAATATGGCATTTCTTCTTTCTAAGGACCAGGAAAGACATCCTCTTTCCAAAATCAAGGGCTCACAGACTTCTCTTGCCCTTCATTCCAGTCTGATCCCCTCAGTGCCCCTGAGTTCTTCCTGAAATATGCATCCGGCCATTTCACTCCCTTGAAGGACCACTCAGGGACACCTTGCTCCCCTCAGGTTAAAGCTGAAGCTCCATTACTTAAGTCACAAACCTTTCTCTCTTTGGAGTCATCTCTTCTCTCTTCACTCAGTTTTAGGGATATTGAACACCCCCATCAGCCCTGAATCTTTTTTGCATCTGTGCTTTGGTTTATTCTGGTCACTTTGCTAAGATCATAGTCTTCCTAGTTTTTTCCTCTTCACTGTAACCCATTTATCTGTCTATTTCAGGGCACAGCTTAGACCTAGCATCCATCTGGAAGCTTCCCCTGATCCTCCTAATCTCAGTTATTTGCTCCCACCCTCAAGTCAAAGTCATCTAATAAAACTTGTGTTTCCTCTATAATAGTTTGTGTTGAATTGTGTCCTGTTTATCTATCTGGTAACCCTCACCAGAATCAAAGTTCTCTGAGGCCGGGTCCATCTTTCATTCACTATTACTTTTCTACCTCATACTTGTCACAGCCTTCATATTCAGGAAGTGCTTAATAAAGTTTTCTTGAATGAATAGAGAATGAAAGACCTCTGTTGAAGCCTTTGCCTTGCCACTTTCTAGTGTGTGACTTTTGCTT
Organism: Bos mutus; assembly: GCF_027580195.1. NCBI lineage: Eukaryota > Metazoa > Chordata > Mammalia > Artiodactyla > Bovidae > Bos > Bos mutus. Next base: position 46,964,622 of record NC_091618.1, on the reverse strand, counting down.
TATATGTAGGAAACTGTAGGCCCTCAGTTTCCTCATTTATGAAAAGAGAAATTTCATTGAGATGATATGAAATTCTTTCCAATCATGAACATGTTGGGATTCTAATGCAACTCGTTAGCCATCCAGAAGCTATAAATCAGTAGTCAGTCACATCTTGCAAATGATAAGTTGGGAGCATTGCCACAGAATTCATTTCTTGAACATGGATTGATTATTTCACTTCATCCACTTATATGTATATTAATGGTCATTAGATTCATACCTGTTCTTGTGTTGATTTTTCTGTCCTTAACTCAAGGGCTTATTTTCTGCTGGAATACTCTCTGCATCTACACTGATAGAAACATCTGAAAGGAGCCTTTTAAGCCTGAGAAAATGATAAATTCTGTTTATGTCCACTGTTTTGTTCTTATGTCCACTAATTTTTTACCTAGAGGGGCTTAATGAAATCTTTTACTGTACTAATAATTTCAAGTGAAGGTAATTAAACAAGCCATTATATGAGAACAGCACTATCAAATAAGAAAAAGATCTGCAAGTTTTGCTGAATTTTTTTTTTTTTTTGGTGAACTTGAGTTGGTAATGGACATAATACCATATATTAACAATGTGGAATATTTGATATGAAAATGAAAGGGAAAAAGAGAACTACCAACATGCCAGCTATAAGAATATGAATATGAAATGTTAATCATTGCAGTGACTCACACATGATGTCTGCTGGGTTATCCCTTATGAGGGAATCCGTGTCAAACTACAAGACTGCATCTGAGCTTAAAGATTTTGGAGGCTGCTTCCATGTACATTCTTAGTGCTTATTATCATAGGAATCAGAATCTTACCATGTCTCAAGTACATCTTGCTACTAAATTAAACATGTTTAGGTATTTCATTAATATTTATGTGTAGTAATCTGAAGTAGTAATTTACTAAGAGTTTCTATAGGTGCAATTGCTAAGTTGCTTCAGTCGTGTCCAACTCTGTGTGACCCCAGAGACGGCAGCCCACCAGGCTCCCCGGCCCCTGGGATTCTCCAGGCAGGAACACTGGAGTGGGTTGCCATTTCCTTCTCCAATGCGTGAAAGTGAAAAGGGAAAGTGAAGTCGCTCAGTCCTGTCCGACTTAGCGACCCCATGGACTGCAGCCCACCAGGCTCCTCTGTCCATGGGATTTTCCAGGCAAGAGTACTGGAGTGGGGTGCCATTGCCTTCTCTGTAGGTGCAATTAATTTTTCCTAAAATTTGCTCTCTGTTTCCTGGTAATTATGACTAACTCAAGACTTAAAAGCTGAATTTCAAAATTCTTTCTTTTTTTTTCTCTGAGTGTGCAGCACGAACCTTGCTCCCGCTGACCTGGGCCGCGCCTTGCTCACCCCTCAAAATTATTTCTTTTTTTCCCTGTGGGGGGGCCTTGGCTCATGATGCCCGGGCCCAGGGGTGGCTCCCGGTCACAGGCCCGCCACCCACCGCTACTGCCACCACTGCTGTCTCCGGACGTAGCCGCAGCCGCCGCCGCCGCCGGCCCTGCTCGGCCGCCATCGCTGTGAGGCGGCTGACCGCGACAGCTCCTCCTCCGCCTCCAAAATTATTTCTTAACCTTACTACGAAGCCTTGCTCATTTCAATGTTATTAAAATTATATACCTGATGGGTTAAGACAGCAATACCATAAGTATTCTAGGTAAACTCACTATAAATATATTTTATTTTGTTTTTAACTGAAAGTTATCTTGTCCAATACAGAATTTCTTTTATCTTTGGACAAAACTGTATATGGCTAGTTTATAGGGTAATTACCATCAGGGTTCTTTTCCTCTTTCTTTTCCTCTTACTTTTATATATTGTTGCTTATGTAGCAATCCATGATGATCTCTGACCTTGTGGCTCAGCAAAGCCTGCTTCCAGGTCAGCTGGCCATGACCTTGTTTGGACAGAGCACAGTCTTTTAGCAGCACATCAGGAAAACACCAAAGACAAATGCATTTGTTGTTCCTCTACGTACAAGTTACTCTAAATCACAACCAGTGAAAATGATTTAATGACTCAAATACTTGGTACAAAAACCTTGATGAAAATCTATGTTTTTAAGAAAGTAAGAGTGTATCTTTATTTCATGTGGAAAATTGTGGTGGTTTATTTGAAACAGCTTTTGCATTTTATTATAGATTACTTAAATTACTTTTCAAAAAGTAGGCTAGAAAAATTAACAAACTAGTGCTCATATTTACATGTCCTACACTCCAATACTTTGGCCACCTCATGCAAAGAGTTGAATCATTGGAAAAGACCCTGATACTGGGAGGGATTGGGGGCAGGAGGAGAAGGGGACGACAGAGGATGAGATGGCTGGATGGCATCACCAACTCAATGTTTATGAGTTTGGGTGAACTCCAGGAGTTGGTGATGGACAATGAGGCCTGGCGTGCTGCGATTCATGGGGTTGCAAAGAGTCAGACACAACTAAGCAACTGAACTGAACTGTTGAAAGTGAATTCCAATTTTTATGCAAAATATAGGGTATATGGCTAAATAAAATATAGTTCAAATCTTGAAAGTTACTCATCATTTTGATGCTCAACTGAATATTCTAAATTTGGCCATATTCTTTTAAAATGTTAATTATTTCCATCACTAATGTCAGTGATTCTTAATGGTGGGTGGTGAGGGTCTATTTTGTTTTATTATTATTATTTTTAATGAGTGATATGGGTTTTTAATTTTTAATTAATTAATTTATTTCATTATTGGCTGCACTGGCTCTTCTGTGCTGCCTGTGGGCTTTCTCTAGTTCTGGCAAGCAGGGCTACTCTCCGGTTGCAGTGCACAGGCTTCTTACTGCAGTGGCTTCTCTTGTTGCAAAGCACAGGCTTTAGAGCATGCAGGCTTCAGTAGTTGAAGTGCATGGGCTCAGTATTGCGGTTCCTGGGCCCTAGAGCATGGGCTCTGTAGATGTGACTCGCAGGTTTATTTGCACCACAGCATGTGAAGTCTTCCCAGACCAGGGATCGAACCTGTGTCCCCTGCACCGGCAGGTGGATTCTTTACCACTGGACCACCAGGGAAATTCAGGACTGTTTTATAAACAATGTAGTATGCTGTCTTGTAGCTCTGATTTTTTAGATTACTTAATTTGAAATTTCAAATAGCATTATAGGAAAATAAGAAAGGTTTTCATTATCAGAAGATTGAGAAACCTGTTTTAACTAATCTGCAGTTAAGAAAAAGTTGGTCCATGGCAGTATTTTTGATGGAGAATAAACAGAAGGAAATGAGTTGTTCCCATGGAGCAGGAATCCAGACATTCTATGAGAGTCAGAAGTGTGAATAGCCAAAAATGCAGGGAAGGACATGTTTGGAGAAGTTAAAAGGAAGAAGGAAAGAATACAGTGCCCAGAACAGTTCTTTGCACATAGCAAGCACTCAATAAATAGTTCTGAGCAAATAAATGAACTTAGACTGTGCAACCATATGAAGCAGGCGTCTAATTTACTTCTGATATCGAGTACAGAAGTGACACAAAGGTAGTTAGTAGGGGTGTGGAGAGACTTAAGCTCTTTGGGCATCACTAGAAGTCTTATTCATGTTTAAATGAAGACAAATCTTAGATACCAGTTTACCTAACTGACATTTTCATCTTTAGAAAGGTGAAGAAGGGCTTCCCTGGAGGCTCAGTGGTAAAGAATCTGCCTGCCAATGCAGGAGATCTGGGTTCAATCCCTGATCCAAGAAGATCCCACATGCCACAGAGCAACTAAGCTTGTGCACCACTGTCGAGCCTGTGCTCTAGAGCCCAAGAGCCACGACCACTGACGTCTGCTCAGTCTAGAGCCCGTGCTCCACAACAGGAGAAGCCGTTGCGATGAGAAGCCCATGCGCCACAACCAGAGGGAGCCCCCACTCTCTGCAACTAGAGAAAAGCCTGTGTGGCAATGAAGACCCAGCACAGTCAAAAATAAATACAAATTTTAAAAAGAAAAGAAAGGTAAAGAAGATGAAGGAAATGTCTATTTGGGGATCAAATTTTAACCAAGAAGAGATTTCTTGGTGAAATAGAAATGGAAAGAATGTGTGTCCATTTATTCAACAGATATTCAGTGGGCATCTGCTGCGTTCAGGCACTCGGAAGACAGTGGCTATGATGTCATCTTGCTTTTGTGATAACCAGGGAGCAGGTGACATACATGCTGTGGACTTCAGGAGGGAAATTTCAAATAGTCAAAGTAGTAGATGTGCTTCTATAGTCTGAGACTCCAAAAGAGAAGATGACAAAGGAAATGAGAAACCCAACCCTTAAATTCAGATTAGGGCCCTTTCTATGTGCTCCCGAAACTCCTGAAAACCCCTTGACAAGTCCAGTGTCAGGCTCAATCAGAATTCCCCTGCACTCATCTCTACTCTGAAGGTTTATGCTCTAAGAACTTCCCTGGTGGCTCAGATGGTAAAGAATCTGCCTGCAATGCGAGAGACCTGGGTTCGATCCCTGGGTTTGGAAGGTCCCCTGAAGAAGGAAAAGGCTATCCACTCCAGTATTCTTGCCTGGAGAATCCCATGGACAGAGGAGCCTGGTGGGCTACAGTCCATGGGGTTGCAAAGAGTTGGACGCGACTGAGCAACTGGAACCAGAGATCAAATTGCCAACATCCGCTGGATCATAGAAAAAGCAAGAGAGTTCCAGAGAAACATCTATTTCTGCTTTATTGACTATGCCAAAGCCTTTGACTGTGTGGATCACAATAAACTGTGGGAAATTCTTCAAGAGATGGGAATACCAGACCACCTGATCTGCCTCTTGAGAAATTTGTATGCAGGTCAGGAAGCAACAGTTAGAACTAGACATGGAACAGCAGACTGGTTCCAAATAGGAAAAGGAGTACATCAAGACTGTATATTGTCACCCTGCTTATTTAACTTATATGCAGAGTACATCATGAGAAACGCTGGACTGGAAGAAACACAAGCTGGAATCAAGATTGCCGGGAGAAATATCAATAACCTCAGATATGCAGATGACACCACCCTTATGGCAGAAAGTGAAGAGGAACTAAAAAGCCTCTTGATGAAAGTGAAAGAGGAGTGAAAAAGTTGGCTTAAAGCTCAACATTCAGAAAATGAAGATCATGGCATCTGATCCCATCACTTCATGGGAAATAGATGGGGAACAGTGGAAACAGTGTCAGACTTTATTTTTCTGGGCTCCAAAATCACTGCAGATGGTGATTGCAGCCATGAAATTAAAAGACGCTTACTCCTTGGAAGGAAAGTTATGACCAACCTAGATAGCATATTCAAAAGCAGAGACATTACTTTGCCAACAAAGGTCCGGCTAGTCAAGGCTATGGTTTTTCCTGTGGTCGTGTATGGATGTGAGAGTTGGACTGTGAAGAAGGCTGAGCGCCGAAGAATTGATGCTTTTGAACTGTGGTGTTGGAGAAGACTCTTGAGAGTCCCTTGGACTGCAAGGACATCCAGCCAGTCCATTCTGAAGGAGATCAGCCCTGGGATTTCTTTGGAAGGAATGATGCTAAAGCTGAATCTCCAGTACTTTGGCCACCTCATGCGAAGAGTTGACTCATTGGAAAAGACTCTGATGCTGGGAGGGATTGGGGGCAGAAGGAGAAGGGGACGACAGAGGATGAGATGGCTGGATGGCATCACTGACTCGATGGATGTGAGTCTGGATGAACTCCGGGAGTTGGTGATGGACAGGGAGGCCTGGCGTGCTGCGATTCATGGGGTCGCAAAGAGTAGGACACGACTGAGCAACTGAACTGAACTGAACTGAACTGAGCAACTAAAAGTGAAACACTTTCACTTTAAGCTTTAAGACAGCAGGGTTGCATCTCTCACACTTATCTTTGTATCCTAGCAAATAGGACAGTACCTGGCACAAAGCTGACACTCACACACCCACATATACTCACACCCACAATTCATTATATATGTAATGAAGTAAGCAGTAAACAATAATGAAATGCTGATAATATAATCATGAATATTTTTCCAGATTATCAAAGATAATGTACACCTTCACACACACATTCCAAGTCTAACAGTTCAGTTTTTTGAATGATTAGAATTAAAGGGTTAAAAGTTCTAACTAATGAGGAAAAGAAATGGCTGCGGCTATAAAGGGCATGCTCAAAGTAACTCACAATATAAAAGACCATTTCAAGAAGAATGCAGGGAGAGGCAAATAACACAGAACAAATACCAAAGAGAGAGATAATCCCATTAGAATAGTGTCAGGAAGCCTAAAGTCCAGAGTGAGCTGAAGTATGTAAAACATTCTAAAAACAACAAAAGAGACTTAAAAGGCTGGCAAGGAACAATGCTACAGAAAATGACGGTGACAAAATAAGCCAAACATAGAAAACTGGAATGCTTGTGATGTTCAGTACTATGCCCATTTTTGCTAATGACATAGTTATTATTTCTGTCAAGACTGGGATACTATTTTTATTGTTGTTTTTTTTGTTTTGTTTTGTTTTGGTAGACTTTCATTTTACTTTTGTAGAAAAAAAGAACAAGAAATGGATAGGACCTCTGATGAGAAAAACAAAAGGCTATTCATCTCTTCCTATGTTTGCCTTTTAATCAAGGATCATGATTTCTCACCTGGTAAGACAGAACAAAATGTAAAGAAGAGGGAATTGAGGCCCACAGCCGTGAAACACCAGATCCTTAGCTGTTTGGTGTGGATCGGGGTCTCCTGGCCCAGGCTGTAGCCTGAGAACACTCATGCCTGTAACTGTTCCACTCTAGCCAGCCATCTTGGAGGCATTTGTGAATGGAAAGCCCCCCAAGTGCCTGGTGATTGACAAAAAATAGAAAATATGAAATCCCAGGAAAATTCAAAAATTTATTCTGAAACTTTTGAGAACACTCAGAAAAGAAAGAGGTAACTATTAGGCACCAAGAAGAAGTCAAACAGGACTAAATGATTTTCCTGTTCACTAGAGTAACTAGAATGCAAGATGAAGAAAATGTGGTAGATATGGTGTATATGGATTTCATCCAGGCAGTTTTCACAACATCTCAAGATCCTATTATGAATTTAATGAGAACTATGAACTGAATAAAAGAATAGTCAAGTGGATTCACAGCTAGGTTTGCATAACCAAGCCCAAGAAGTGCTAAAGAATGGGTCCATGTGATCTATTGACATCTACTTGTGTTATTTTCTAGATCCTTTATCAATGACTTGAATGACGATTACTCTGATAAAAATAATAGAAATAAGAACCATCTGTTAAACTCTTCTGTTACTCTGTATGTATTCATTTATGTAAAACAATAGTCCTATATAGTTGAGATTTTTATCTCCACTTTACAAATAAGCAGCACAGAGGGTTGAAGTAACTTCCTCAAGGTCACAGAGCTTATAGGTGGCAGAACTGAGATTCAAGCCCAGACTGTTTACTTAATGGCATAAGTTATATGAATTATATCCATCAATATGTGGATGACCAAAGTGAAATGTGAGGCTTTGCAGGTGGCTCAGTGGTAAAGAATCCACTTGCCAACACAGGAGACATGGGTTCGATCCCTTGGTCGGGAAGATCCTCTAGAGAAGGAAATGGCAACCCACTCCAGTATTCTTCCCAGGGAAATCCCACAGACAGAGGAGCCTTGCAAGCTGCTATCCATGGGATCGCAAAAAGAGTTGGACACAGCTTAGCAACTATAAATAAACAACAACAAAGTGAAATGTACAGGTATGTAAAGTTAGAGCTTTGGTGCCCCCACCCCCAAAATAATAATAGAATGGAAAAATTAGCCCAGTGAATAAAGATAAAATTAATTTGAGCCAAATGTAAACTCATACACTCAAGTTCCAAATAAATCAACTGCAAAAGTAAAGATTGGAAAGATAGGACTTATAGCAAATCAGGAAGTCTTGGGAGTTTCATTTAATATTGGCTCACTATGACCAATGAATAGTGTGATTGTCAACCAAGTGCAATCTTAGAGCGAAATTTAAATCATTGTTCTTTTTCCCATTAATAATTTTCTACCCCATTTGACTTTTTTTAACCAAGTCAACTTTCCATTTTTGATTCTAGTTCTAGGGAATACTAAGGTTTTTCAATTTAGTGGAATGAACCCACTAAATAATTTTTAAATGAGTCCCTTTATTTGCGTTGAACCAAAACAATGGCAGCAGACTAGTGGAATAAGCAGAAGCTTGACAGTCAATCCCAGAGTTTGAGTCCCCTTCTTGCTATTAACTGGCTCTGGGACCTTGGCCTTAAAGTTTCAATGCCTAGTTTCCCTCATCTAGAAGATGGCAACAATAACACCTTCCTTGCAGGAACATCCTGAGGACTCAGGAAGTAGACATAAAGAGAAAATTATACGGCATGGTGTTTCTTCACTATTGTAGCCCCAAACAAGTAGGCTGGTGCCTGACACAGAAGGTGCTAGGCAGTGTTTTCTAAGTGAATACCTAATGAATGAATATGTTCAGTAAAGGATGAAAGTGAAAGTCATTAAGTCGTGTCCGACTCTTTGCGACCCCATGGACCATGCAGTCCATGGAATTCTCCAGGCCAGAATACTGGAGTGGGTAGCCTGTCCCTTCTCCAGGGGTTCTTTCCAACCCAGGAATCAAACCTCCTGTATTGCAGGCAGATTCTTTACCAGCTGAGCCACAAGGGAAGCCCAAGAATACTGGGGTGGGTAGCCTATCCCTTCTCCAGGGGATCTTCCAGACCCAGGAATTGAACCCCCGTCTCCTGCATTGCAGGCAGTTTCTTTACCAACTGAGCTATCTGGGAATAGCAGTGTTATCATGAGAAGTCTTTGTAAAGCAACAGACTGATTATTCACAGGTTTGAAGAAGGGGAATGCTTTGTCATAGCTAAATTTATTTTTTCCCATTATACAGCATAGCTTCAGGATTTTTTAAAAACTAAAGTAAAACTATGGACTTTAGGTCATCTTTGTAGTGTTTCCTCAATTCTTACCCCATTTCTTCCCTGAGAAAAATGGGGTAAGGACTTCCATTCCTCTCATTTTGTCTAGTGAGATATTATTTGAAAGCTTGAAATGAAAAATGAAACCAAGTTAAGTCTGGCTGATAGCCATTCAGAAATAGATTTTTTTTTTCTAAGTAGATTAATTTTCAGAGACATTTTCCTCTTTAAGACTTCCTCATTTTTAAAAGAAGCATTTAGTAAAACAACAGGAATATGTTTCCAGTGTCTAATTATCTCTTTTTCAAGGCTGAATTTGGTAAAGTACATAGTATTAGCCGTTGGTCATCTCCCAGGTAAAAAATAAAACCAAATGAAATCTTTAATATAATTTATGACTTTCTTTCCTAGAGCTAAGTGAAACTTGGCTTCATAGCTTTTGTTTGTTTGCAGGCCTTTCATGTTAGTCAGATTAAAACTAATGTTTTTACAAAACTGTAAGGACAAAGAATCAAGTTGAACTGGTTTAAAAAAACAACAAAACTCCAGTATTTAATTCAGCATTTCAAGAATAGCAGAGAAAATAGAGTCTGGTTTCTGACAGTGGGGTGGGATGTGGAGTTGGGGTGGGGTGGGAATGAGAAAGAACTCTCCCAGTTGCTAAAAGGAAAACGAAACAAGGATGTTATCTCTTCGCTGTTACGAACAGGACAAGCGTATAATTGAAACCAAAGCACATAACACCTTTTCACATACTGCCTTCTGATGTCATCTAATTACTTACTGCCTGCTAATCTTATCTCCTTCAGAAGCCTATCTTAAAATTACGCTGAGTTACCATTAGCTAAACACATCTCATCTAGCCAAGACACATAAATGGACTCCCAGTAAATATTTTGTTGAGTTTTGTGGACTGCGCAGGTGGGTTTTCTTTCTGGCCTCATGCATGGCTGACTCGTTCATGCCAGAGAGGTTTTGGTTTTGCTCTTTCTCTTACCTGAAATGCCATTCGCATCATTGGCAGTACTGCCTCAAAGCAGTGCAAAAGAGCGCCTCCTCTCCCCTGATTAACCCACCTAAACTGAAGCCATCTCACCCATCGAGAAGCCTGTTTTATAAACATGGTTGTAGTCATTTCAGAATGATTTAAGATTCTAATTCCTCTTGGCTCTGGCATCACTCATACCCCTACAATATACACACCTCAGGAATAGGCATTGAGTCTTATTTCCCACAGCAATACACACAGGCACACCCCTACACATGCAGTGTCCACCCATGGAAGGCACACTCAGAGGACGTGTTCTACAGCAGGGTAATGAAATGTTTAACATTAGTGAAAAAAGCCAGACAGCCCTGATTGTTTGTCTCTATCATCTGCCAAGAATGGGTATAAATGGAATCAAGGCTGTGAGAGATGGATATTTTTCATCAGATAAGTTATCAAAACCTAATACATTTACACCTCAAAATTGCTTTAAAGTAGATTGGATGACTAACAGAAAGTCTTTCAAAGGGAAGTAATATATGGTATTATATTTATTTGAGAGACCTGTACAATATTTGAACTACTGTACAAAAACCAGTTTTGAATCATTCAGTCTTTAGAAAAATGATTTGGAAGAGATTAAACTATATATCGCTGTGGCTTATAGACAGTCATAAGCATTTGGTACCTTCCAAACTTCACCCAGTGTGAGTTGAGCCATAGGGCAGGCTGAGACTCAGAGCAAGGTGCATGCTTTCAGGCCTTTGATTGCTGTACACTAAAGAAATAAGCAGACAGTTTGTGAGAAGGTTTACAAAGAACCCATAGTGTGCATAAGGGTATCAACAACAACGAAAATCCATACGTATAGGTGGAGTTAGAGAGTATTTAATGGTGAGGTTAGTGGTTAAATGTGTTTAGCATTGGGCTAGAAACCACTCTTTTTTCCTCATATTCCATAGAAAAGATACATTTTCAGACAGAGCTTTGATGGAGGTGAACGGGAGGGCTAGTCTAGCTACCTGATTATCCTGCATACAAGTCTCTGAGTTAAGAAAATAAGTAGGAGATGTTGGGAAAGTTACCTGGTTAAAGACATGGGATACGTGGGGTCCAATATGGGAAGATATAGAGGGCTTCAGTGTCCATGACTGGCTGGAACACTGCTGGGTTGGAGATAAGTGGGGAGAAGGAGAAGGAGTGGATTGGAGGGTGTGTAAGTGAGGTGGCTAGAGTGGCATTTGACACCGCTTGTTTTAATGTGACAACGCTCGTTTTAAGTGATTCCCCAATACTTGATGTTGAAACCTGGGGAGTAAATCATTGCAACCAAGAAAAGAAAAATAAAAGTGAGAAGACATTTATTTATTCCTCTTTTTCCACATGTCTTTATTGAACATTTCAAAGGTCAAGGACACTCTCCTAAGTACTTTGGAAAAGAGAAAGGAGAAATTGAATTGGTCAGAGACAGGCTTTTTAAAAGGAAGGGATTCTTTCTGTAATTCATTTTTTAAAAGTACTTATTAATTTTCCCAAAACAGCATATATTTCAGTTGGCAAATTTTTATTTTTTATTATAGCTAGAAATTGAAATAAAATTTGCTAAGGCAGTGAATATGATGTCTAGAATTTTGAACCTATCAGTCAAAATGAGTTTTATTATCTGTGATTGCATTAGAATAAATTCAAGGACATTAAAATTATGTTAATTCTCTCTTTTATCCATCTTGATACAATTACCTAAAATCAGCATGTATCAAAGGAGATTTCATAATTTTTAAGCTCTTCTGTTATTAGCTCTAAGACTTTATTTGAACTTTATCCTTTCCGTGTTATAGCTGCTCATTGCCCTCTGAAGACAAGTACCTTGAAGGTCAACTTGGTCACTAGAGCACTGACCACACCTGCCAACATAGGGCAGGAAAGTGTGATCTGGCATGGGTTTCTGAGTCATTCTACAAAGAAGAGGTGTTATAGTCTTGGATTTACTTTTGCTTGTGCTGAAATTTTAAGAACATGATAAACAAATGGCTCTGTGGACACCAAGCCCTGGGAGTCTCTCAGGATGCTGCAGTCAGGCCTCAGCCTTGTGCTGCCACCCACAGCTCCCTCTAATTGCCCTTTGCCTCATTTAAAGTGGCAGCATCCATGGTGAGGAAAGGGTATATCTACATGAGGGCAACTTGTGGTCAGAAGATTGTGTTTCAAGGACCAGCTCCATCACTGGCCAGATGCATGACCATAGCCTTTTATGGCATAGTTTTTCACCTGCAAAGTGAAGATGGAGGAAAGCAACCACATATGCTTTGGAGGAATTGATGAGATTATTTATCTATTTAGATTTATTTTATAATGCATAATGTGCCCCAAGCACTGTTTTAATCACTTGAAAAATGTGAACTCATTTCATCTTCATTACTACACTCTGAGGTAGTTACTATAAATAGCCTCAGTTTACTGATGAGGAAATGAAGGTGTAGAGAGGTTGAGTAACTTACCTAGGTCCCCAAACCAGTAAGAGGCAGAGTTGAGATTCAAACTTGGTAAATTGCAGTTACTTATTTTCTATCATAAGAAGATAAAGAAGAATCTGAATAGCAGAAAATGGGCAGTGTTTCCTCTTTGTGATCATTTAGGGGACCCTGATTCTGTGGCAAATAGATGGGGGAAATGGAAACAGTGACAGACTGTATTTTCTTTGGCTCCAAAATCACTGTGGATGGTGACTGCAGCCATGAAATTAAAAGATGCTTGCTCCTTGGAGGAAAAGCTATGACAAACCTAGACAGCATATTAAAAAGCAGAGACTTCACTTTGCCAATACAAAGCTAAATCAAAGCTATGGTTTTTCCAGTAGTCATTAAATGAGGCTGAGCACCAAAGAATTGATGGTTTCAAACTATGGTGCTGAAGAAGACTCTTGGGAATCCCTTGGACAGCAAGGGGAGATCAAACCAGTCAATCCTAAAGGAAATCAACCCTGAATATTCATTAGAAGAACTGATGCTGATGCTGAAGCTGAAGCTCCAATGCTTTGACCACCTGATTCGAAGAGCTGACTCACTGGAAAAGACCCTGATGCTGGGAAAGATTGAAGGTGGGAGGAAAAGGGGGACGACAGAGGATGAGATGGTTGGATGGCATCATTGACTTAATGGACATGAGTTTGAGCAAATTCCTGGGGATGGTGAAGGCCTGGGAAGCCTGGTCTGCTACACCTCATGGGGTCATGAAGAGTTGGACATGACTGAGCGACTGAACAACAAACACCAAAGATACTGTGTGTCTGGTGACTATGGCACCATAATTAATGCAGACACCCCTGCCACAGGGCTGGCTATGAAGCTCTCTGGCTGACTGCCTGGGAGTAGTTAGTGAGACGATGGGGACAAAGAGAGGCCTGAACCTAAGGAAAAATAGTGCCTTTCTCAGAATGTGTTGAATTTACGAGGGATTTTTCTTTCTTTCTTTCTTTTTTTAAACATCAAACCAGCAAACAAACATGTATAAGACCACGGTGCCTGTAGGTGACACAGGCCTGACAGGCAAGAAAGCCTTCTCTCTTCTGAGTTCCAATGGTTATCCCCACCCCCAAGCTCCTCACACTGGCTTTTCATTGGTAAAATCCACTTTAAAAAACTTCATTCCTATGGGTGAGAGCATCACCCCAAATAAAATGTATATACCCCTGGACACAGTAGTACCTTATTCATTGGGTGTAAGATTAGCTGGCAGTTGCCTCCAGTTAGGTCTGGAGCCAGGAACAGGTTTTAGAACAGGGAGGAGGTGCAGGGCGAGGAATGTTTGCTGATTGATTGACCTGCCTATCCTGGTGTCACAGAAAGATTAGAAGCCCTTAACTGACTCACATTCTCAGAAACTGACCTTTGGAAGGATGACTGCGGTCCCGCCCGCACTGTCTCTGAGTCTCTGGGGCAGTCAGTGTAAAAGTTCCAAGTTCAATCTTACAGCTCTGCCTTCCCCAAGTGGGGAAGAACGAAAAACTGAGCATTCGCTAACAGAGGCCTGAAAGCCAGAGCACGGGGCAGTTTTAGGAAACAAGGATACAAGGAAACAAGCATTTTCGCAGAAGGTGAGTCCCTCCAAGCCTCAGATGTCCTCAGCCACCATCCCACCCCTGGTTATCTTGCCACCACACTCAGGATCCTGCTACTTATCCCAGTCTCCGACTCCACCTGAGTCACACTGTTAAGATGACTGGACACAGTAAAAGCAAGTTGCTAAAGGTGGTCAGTTCAGGGGAAAGGCTTATCTGTCTGTTGAGAAAGGCAGCCAAGCCGGGCATGGGAAGCCCTGATTTGGACGCCTTACCAAGTGAGTTGAGGTGGATTTTGTGAGAAAGGCTTAGGAGCAATGGTACCGGGTTGGGGAAGGAGGCATGAGAGGGTCCGGCTGCCTCTAGTTCTCTTCTGCCTCAGTTCCCTAGCATTTCTCTCCCAGCAGATGCCATCATAGCCTGTTTTGATTCAGTCGGTGCCAGGGGCAAACGTTTCAAGGAAGAAGATGGGACCTGACTTTCTCCACTACTTTGAGAAAACCATTCAGTGTTTACTGGGAGGGTGCTGACTTAATGAAGCAGGAATATTGTGAGTTCCTTAGAAGAAAGGTTTTTGAAACCAGAATACGCTCTGGAGAGATGGTGGCTTTCTTTACCAGATGTTTATTCCGTGACAAATGAGACCACTTCCCTGAACTGGCGGTGAAGGTAGAGCTTTGTTTGCCAGGTTTTGTTAGTACTTTTCTTTGCCAGGCCAGAGCTATAATGCAGAACCGCAGTGCGTGTTTTCTTTGGAGATGGGTATCAGTGTTTCCCTTCAAGATTTGCTGTAAAAACAAGCCGACTTCCAGCCCACCCCCTCTGCAAGTCTGCCCCTAACCCTCTGATGAGACTGGCTAGCTGGGTTGATCGCAACCCCAGTGGTGCTCTGCCCCAAACCTTAAGCCAGTTCAATTCCAGGTCTAATTTCCTGAGTCCACATGCTGCTTTCCTCCCCCACCTCCTCTTTTCTGTATTTTTGCTTGTATATCTATCTCTGTCACATGGTTTAAGCTCCTTTGGGGGCAGGTATTTTTTTAGGGCTCCAGAATCACTGCAGATGGTGATTGCAGCCATGAAATTAAAAGACGCTTGCTCCTTGGAAGGAAAGTTATGACCAACCTAGACAGCATATTAAAAAGCAGAGACATTACTTTGTCCACAATAGTCCATCTAGTCAAGGCTATGGTTCTTCTAGTGGTCATATATGGATGTGAGAGTTGGACTATAAAGAAAGCTGAGTGCCGAAGAATGGATGCTTTTGAACTGTGGTGTTGGATAAGACTCTCGAGAGTCCCTTGGACTGCAAGGAGATCCAACCAGTCCATCCTAAAACAGATCAGTCCTGGGTGTTCATTGGAAGGACTGATGTTGAAGCTGAAACTCCAATACTTTGGCCACCTGATGAGAAGAGGTGACTCATTTGAAAAGACTCTGATGCTGGGAAAGATTGAGGGCAGGAGGAGAAGGGGACGACAGAGGATGAGATGGTTGGATGTCATCACCGACTCAATGGACATGGGTTTGGGTAGACTCTGGCAGTTGGCAATGGACAGGGAGGCCTGCAGTGCTGCGGTTCATGGGGTTGCTGTGTCGGACATGACTGGGCAACTGAAATGAACTGAACTGAACTCCTGGAGTCAGGAGGTCCGAGTTCAGATCCCAGCTCAGGCACTTGCCTGCAGTGTGACTTAAGGAGCTCACCATTGTGTGCTCACATTTCTTTCTCTATAAAATGAAGGTTAACATACTCCACAGGGTCTTTATGAGAATTAAATGAGTTCATACTTGGTAAGTGCCCAAGTTCATACTTGTGTATACAGGAGAGTATGTGGGTGTGTTAGTTGCTACATCGTGTCCAACTCTGTAACCCACCAGGCTACTCTATCCATGGAATTCTCCAGGCAAGAATACTGGAGTGGGTAGCCATTCCTTTCTCCAGGGAATCTTCCTGACCCAGGGATCAAACCTGGATTCCTTACAGTCTGAGCCACCTGGGGTTTACAGGAAGAGTTCCATAAGTGTTATTTTGTGACCATTGCCAGCATTCTCTGTAGAGCCCAGCATGTAAGTGTTTAGTAAATGTTTGTCAGATATTAAGAAAAAACTTTGTGTAGGAATTGCCATAGCTGGGTAAAGAGCTGGGGGAAAGGGAAAAAAAAGAGAAGGCTTGTTATTTCCTTTTCAACATTTGGGGAGTTGGTGTGAGGTGCTTTGGTGCTCAGGGGTGTGAGGAGAACTGTGCTTGATCTTTTGTCTGAAAGCTTCTGGGGTTTGGGATTTGTTCCGTGGGCAGCAGAGGGGTGGTGGGCAAGGCGGTGTGATCTGTGGGCAGACAGCTTATTATAGCATGCTTGGAGAGAATGGATTTATTCTTCCGAACCTCAAAACGCCAGCCACTTCACCTTTCCCAAGGCATCTCTGAGGATGGGCCTGTTGTAAAGACTTGAGCTGACATCATTGCATCTTGAAAGAACGGAGCATAATTGAATTGCTGATACAAGTGGGTACTTGCACTGGGCCCCGCTCACCCACATCTCTATGGAAACACATGTTTGCTTGAAAGCCCAGCAATCAGAAGCAGAGTCTTCCAGGAGCCAGCATTGGGTCACTTTTAGAAAAAGGCATTTATTTATATTCTCGAGCTGTCAGAGACCTATGCAATGAAATAATTTCAAATTAAATAGAAAAATCAGGCCACAGATGAATGCTAATAGAGCTTGCCATGCACCCTCCCCCTGTGTTCTCAGGGGCCTGAGATCTACGCGTTTATTTTAGCTGTCCTTTGCTCTTTTGCTCCTATTTGCATTCTGCTGCAGTGAGTGAGGAGGTGGTTTGGCACTTTATGCAAAAATGGTTAATCTTCATTCATACGCATTTGCCGGTACTAAAATGGAAAATGCAAAGCTGGGCTCGCCATCAAGTCTGCTTTGTGCTCTCCCAGACCACTCTGTGTGTGCAGTGTGTACAAGGGCGTACAATCCAGATGACTCTGCCTCCTCTACAAGCACCCAGGGCTGTTGAGTCAAGACATTCTCTCAGAAAGGTCTGAAACTTGCATCAGCCCATCTTGCCCTGGATATGCTCAAGTGATATCCTAAGTGATTGGAAGCTTTTATCTGCCTCTGGAAGCAGGATTTTTCAAATAAGTATTGACTGTTAATGACCTGTTTAAAGAAAACATTCAATTTTCTTTCTTCCCCCTACAAAGAACTTAGTAGGCAGTGACATTTCTAAACCAAAGGCTAACTCTGCTTTTCAAAAGAGGCAGAGACTGGGCTTTTAAATGTGAATTTTTTTTCCCCTGACATTTGCCCCTAAAATGCTTTTCCGTGAAGCTGTTCTAACAGTGGGTTTAGTCCACTGAAGTGTCTTTGAATAAAAATGCAACCTTGAGATCTTTTTTTCCCCCTCCAAATTAAACAAAAAAAGTCTAGGTTAGGAGTCTTCATATGAAAGTCGTATTTCAGCCACCGTTCCCTGTTTCATTGTTTATGTGTCCTCATTCCTAATAATTAAAGCAACTTTCCTCCAAGGAGCAAGGCACCGCACAAGAACCTTTATTAAACTGTGGGAATTAAACCACAGAAGAAAGAGCTGAAGTACTTGGAATATGAGAGACCTCAGTAATTACAAGACCAGATAAGGAACAGTAAAGGTGGGAGTGAAGGGAAAGAGAGCACAAAACGGAAGAGAGATTAAACAATGGAAAAGTTGAGCAATGGAAAACCTATATGTTGTTACATTTAGACAAGGTTCCAGTTTCATAGAGGGAGCACTGTTTCCCTCTTGAGCTAGCATGTCAGTCCCCTTGACTGTGCTTAGGTGACTGGACAGTTAGTCCTTGGCCAGTTTAAAGATAATCTTTACAGAGAAATAGCCAAATATATGGGAGATAGCACCCATGTCTTTTTTTTTTTTTTTTAAGGTAAATTTTCAGCTTTCAGCTGCTCTGGCTGCTCACTGCTCCTATCACCCCAAGGGCCGTTACAGACTTGAGTACCTGTGAGCTGCAAAGGGCCACAGAGGTCCCATGCTCTGAAGGTTGGAGAAGATGCCATCCCAAAACATGCCTGGGGAGTTCAGAGCATGGTACCCCCAAATATGCTGCTTTGGTGTATTTGGTGAGCTATGGGCACTGAAAAACAGCAAATACAGGAAGAGGCTTTCTTTGAATTCCGCTTTTCTGCTTAAAGACAGATCGTCCAAGAAGAACTCAGTTGCCATAAATTCCCTCCCTGGTTGGTGAAACTCGCAGGGGGCAAGTTGACTCTCCTCACAGAAGAGACTAGAATTGACACCACACTCAGCAGACTTTGTCACAAGCTATCATAGCTTCCATCTGCCCTTTTAAGGACTTGTTTGTCTTTCCTAAAAATCATTCACTGTCCCCTCAGAGGCTTGTACCCCCTCTGCTTTCCCTGTTAAGATGGTATTTATCCTGAATTCTAGGCTACCTTGGGGAGAATTCTTCACTTTCTCCTGACCATCTTCCATGTGTCCATGAGATACGGGTTTCCCTTGTGGCTCAGATGGTAAAGAGTCTGCCTGCAATGCAAGGGACGTGGGTTCGATCCCTGGGGAAGGGAATGGCTACCCACTCCATTATTCCTGCCTGGAAAATCCCATGGACAGAGGAACCTGGCAGGCTACAGTCATGGGGTTGCAAAGAGTCAAATACAACTGAGTGATACCATGAGATATACATGTTAATAAGCATGTGTTTGTTTTTCTCATATTAATCTGTCTTTTATTATGGGGGTCCCAACTAAGAACTCAAAGGGTAAGAGGGAAATTACTTTTCCTTTCCTAGAACTCCATCCTCTTTTTCTGCAGCTGGAGACCTGAGGCCCTCATGCTATACTCTGACAACCTAGAACCTCTGCTCAGATGTTCCACCAGGACGAATGGTGGCCCCATAGATAAATTTGCAGCCTCTCCCTAGATCTCTATCAAAACTCACCTGTCCTGTCTCCCATTCTCTCTTACCTGTCCTGTCTCCCATTCTCTCAGAGCACCACTCTCTGCGAAGGGCCAAATGATGGCAGTAGAGAATGAAATAAACTAACGTATGAAGTCACTCTTTCTCCAGGAGATGATGATAGCATGCCATAAGCTAAGTAAGAGTGTAGCTATCTCTTAAGAGATTTTCCCAGCTTAGGCTTTGACACTCTGGTAGATCATGGGGTGCTCTGTTTTGACTGAGAGGCTTTCTGCTACTTTTCCAGTCACGTCATATAATTGATTTCCTCCCCACAAGATCAGGGCTTGAAAGGTGGCGCTAGTGATAAAAGAACCCTCCTGCTAATGCTGGAGACATGATACTCCTGTTCAATCCCTGGTTGGGAAAGATCCCCTGGAGGAGGGCATGGCAACCCACTGCAGTATTCTTGCCTGGAGACTCTCATGGACAGAGGAGCCTGGTAGGCTACGGTCCACAGGGTCACAACAGAGTCAGACACGACTGAAATGACCTAGCATTTAGCACCACAAGATCAGCCCCGATTCTTCCTCTCTGAGGCAGCCACAAGATGACGTCTCAAGATCTATGTGATCCCAACACTGTCAAGGCTGTACAAAAGTTGGCTACAGAGACACTTTAATTTAGAAAGATGTAGTAGTTAAACATTAGACCCTGGAATGTCGTGGCGCCTCTGGGCAGCATCATAGAACCAGGAAGCAGCTTGTTGGCCAACGGCCCACTAAATGCAGCTTCTAACACTCTCATCAGAGGCAGAAGCTGAAGGAAAACAGCCATCTCTTTATAATAGGTACATTCCTGCCCATTCCCGTGCGAGTTTCGTGGTTCGCTCTGCAGTCTGTGTGCCCTGTGAATGTATAATACAAGGCATACATCACATCCCTGCCTCACTGGAGAAGGCAGTGACTGGGACTGGTTTTATTCTCCTCGCAGAGTTCTTCCTGCAGTTCATATACGCTCCGTGACTTGTTTGTGACGGTTTTAAAGTGTTTCCAGCACAGTGGCTCTGGGCCCCAGAGTCACAATGCCTGTGTCTTGAGTCCTGGCCCTGTCACTTACCATGCACCCGGGGTTAGTCACTGAACCTCTGTTGCTCAGCCTTCATGTGTATGAAATGGGGATAATCAGTTTCTACTTTATAGGGGTATAAGGGTTAAATGGATAAATTCATGTCAAGCACTAAGGAGAGTGCCTGGCACAATATTAGTGCTCCATATTTATTGCTATTATTATAATTAGTATGTTGGTGAAATGACCATTCCCTAACAAGGTAATTGGTAGGAAACCACCCCTAAGCCCCCACACCCTGTTTATCTGTCTAGGCTTCTGGAGAGTCTGTTGTGTGTAGTGGCTGGGATCAAAGAAGAGGCCCATTCTTAATATTCCCAGGCGGCAGATCTCACAGTTTAGTCTCTGTGGGTCTGAATGCCCTGGAGGGCTGGTTGGAGCACTGACCACTGTACCCACTCCCAAAGCTTCTGATCCAGTCCTTCTGGAAATGGGCTGAGAATTTACATTTCTAACAAGTTCTCAGATGCTGTTCCTCTGGGAAGCCCACTCAAAGAACCACTGCTCCAGGACACCAGCTTCTAGCAGATGTAAGCCACATAGGCCGTGTAAATTTTCCTAGTAGTCACAGTAAAAAAAGTGAAAAGAAATGGGTGAAGTTAAATTTTAATAATGTTTTATTTAACTCAACACATCCAATATTATCATTTCAACACACGATTGACATAAATTAGTATTGAGACAGCTTACATTCCTTTTCTTTAGCATGCCTTTGAAATCCAGGAAGTATTTTACAGGACATTCCAGTTCAGACCAGCCCGCATTCAAATCTGGCTTTGCAAGTAAATGACATGAGTAAGTTTCTTTTTTCTGACCTCCACCCTCCCATACCAACTGACATTCTCTATTAGGTTTTTATAAATCATGGGAGGACTTTGCATAAATGACCTTGAAAAAATTGTTAAAATGATTATTTAAGTTTTTTTTTTCTTATGTATTTCCTCTGCCTCTAAATTCCATTCCAGAAAAGTAATAGGATACCTGAGAACAGGAAAGTCAGTCTAAGAGTAGTAATAGGTTTCAGAGAAACAAAAGTGAAACTTTTATTACTGCCTACGCAGTGAAACAAGCGAAAACAGAGATTGGGCTTCCCTGGTGGCTCAGATGGTAAAGAATCCACCTACAAGGCAGAAGACCCTGGTTTGATCAGAGTCAGGAGATACCCTGGAAAGGAGAATTGGCTACTCACTCCAGTATTCTTGTCTGGAGAATTCCATGGACAGAAGAGCCTGGTGGGCTATGGTCCATGCAGTCACAAAGAGTAAGACATGCCTGAGCAACTAACACCTTCTTTTACACTCTTAACTTTTTATAATTTATATGATTGCATGAGATATATTAATATATATGTAATATCTTTTTCAATTGTTCAGGTTGTTGTATGTATTAACCTTCTCTGAATTATATTAATTAGAAATGATGAAACAAACATATGTTCCAGAATTTATACTCTTCAGGTTTATTTTTCATAAAGAATATTTCTCTTTTTTACAAACTAGTAGATTTTCTGACTAGCATTAATGCATATTAAGTAAGATTTTCGCATAAGTAAGTTCAGTTTGATATAACTTTGTACATGAAGTGATTGGTGGTAACTGTAGTTGTGCATTATTAATTTTACACTGGAGAAGTATACAGATGATATATTGGTGATAAACAGTGAAATTCTTTCCTTTGGGACTGATATCTCTCCTAATAAGTTTTTGACTATGGAACATGCATCTAGACTGAGGTAAGAGATTAATCTGAGGTTTCATAAATAAAATTTCAACAGTTTCCTTGATCTCTATTTTTCTCTGGGCTATATGTAAAATTGAAAGCCAAAGTATAAAATTACAGGAAAAAAAATTTCAAACATTCCTAAGCTGTTGAAATGTTGTTCCAGGATCAGGACTTGTGTTTCTGTGTTTGTGGATTTGAATAGTTAGGCCTCAGTCATTGCTGTGTTCTAAGAGCAATTTTAAGTGATAACTGGATTAGAAACCAGGTTCTTTCCCAAGAAGTCAGAGTGTGGGATCACGGTACCTTTCTTTTGGATTTAAAACTCTGAGATCAAGCTATGTTACTGATAGACCATCAAGGGTGGTGACCAAGTGTGGCGAGAGGGGAGGAAATAGGAGATCTGTTGGCCCCAGACTTCTGTCTCTCACTCACAGCATCCATGGCTTCTCAGGTTAACCCAAAGGATCTGCAGCTTTGAGGGATGGAGTTTCAAGTTGCTGAACTCTGGACCTGTCATTTAGGAGGAGGTGCCAAGATATGGTTTCTTAGAGGAAAAGTTCCTTAACTATTCAAATTAAACAAGTCATATTCAGGGGATCTGACTGTCCAGATACAGTTCATAACAGAGAACAGAATCCCAGAAAACAGGGGCATAGCACAATTTCATTTTCAGAGGAGCGAGGGGGTCAGAGGAAAGGCAGTGAACACATGATGCTGTGCCAGGGCGAGGCGTGCTTCAGAGTATTCTGGGCAGGCTATTGCCAAGCCCAGGTGTGGACACTCAGCAAGGACCTTTGACAATGAAGATCAGCCTTGTCCTCGTTGTCATCTTTATTAATGAAACCCAATTTAACTATCTAAACTCTTAATTCTAACCACTTAAACTCTTAATTCTTTAAGGCAAACCAGATTTACTTTCTATTTATATTGAAATCTTTCCTCTAGTTTCCATAAGTGGAGCTGTAGCTGATTTTTCAGTCTCTCTGTTACACACCAACCAGTGGAGAGCCTTGGCATGCAGAGGCCATTAGAGTCCAGCTGGAAGGGATTGCCTGTAGAGGCAGCCCTTCATGCAGGGGGAAAAAGAAAAAAAGAGCGTAAAATAGACAAAGAACAGCTCCCTAGAAATTATTTTTATCTTATTTTCCCATCTGAGGAACCTGTAATAGCCCGATTCTACCCTCACAGCCAGCATTTTCCTCCCCACCGCAAAATAATATTGTAATTAATCTTACTGGCATCACAACCAAAGAAGAGTCTTCCTTGACTTAGACGCTGAGGTCAATGAGAAAGGGAATTGCCAAGGAAATTGTGTATTTCTGTGAATCTAGCTCACCATTCCATACTGCCAGTTACTCAGATCTCAGAAATTTTCTGTGCTCCATGGAATTCCTCCCTGATTCTTCTGTAGATTACAACACTCCGGCTTTAGAAAATGCTGCACACTCAAATCTTAGACATCAAAGCAAAACAAAAACAAAAACCTTTTCTATCAGATTTCACACCTCTTTAATGGCAGGAGTAGAAGTGTCTGGAAGACTTAGCTAATCTAGTCTAATGAGAGGAATTGTGCCTCAGATCCATCCTGACAAACAGCCCCAAGTCCTCCTGTATCCTTTGAGCCTTCCTTACTGCATTGTTGCAGCCTGGGTCTCTTTCACTACCTCCCCCATCCTCGTTCTCTCTCACACATACATATACTATCACATGCAGAAAAATCCATGTGTAAGCCGTGTATGTTTGCATAATGCCAGAACCTCCATTTGAATAAGAAAATCAACCATTCATATGTCTTCAGATATCATGCTTATTGACCATCTTGCAGGCACTGTGGTAACTCATCAAAGGTTTCACATCTATGGCTTGTTAAAAAAAAAAAAAAACGCCTGATATTTGTCCTTATACTTCACATACCATCTCTATTCACTGTTATGGATAATCAGAAAATAATCCTATTGTCTTTTACTAGTAACTCTCAGGGGCAAAAGTACATGAGAATGAAATTCAGACATTATTTGCCAGCTAGCATTATTTACTTTCTCCCTTATGCCAAGGCAGAGGATACAGGATTTACCATTTGGAAGAGTTAGTGAAATGGGAGGTGTATCCAGTGGGATGGGCACTCTTTGCAGAGTATATGGAAAGGAGCTGTCTCTCTGGTGATTGAGTGTGCAGGGTCTCCCCCACCACAGTGCCCAAATTCATGTGTTAGTGGCAGTATCATTTGGAAGCTTGTAAAAATAAAATTTTACTGTTTCTAACATTAATATTTAATAATAGATAGTAGTATATGGATTCTTATTTGAATGGTGATAAGGTTACATATTGCCAAGCTCAATAGAAGGTAATGGATCTGAATTTATGCTTTATTTAAGACCTAAGCTTAAAAGAAAATGCTGGGGAGAAATCAGAATTTTTGCAAGTTAAACCTTGAAATGTATCAAATCTAGATACACTCTTGGTTTTTCTAGCTTGGAGGTAAGCTATTTTGTTTCACTTACTTATTTGTCTTGGTGTGATCTTAGTTCCCCAATCAAGGATTGAACCTGTGGCCACATTGGAAGCATGGAGTCTTAACCACTGGATCATTAGGGAAGTCTCCTAGATATACTCTTTGTAGCAAAAGTCAAAGAATATAAGAAAGAGCTTCAGTGGTTCTTGATTGACAAAAAGCAAATAGAAAGTAAATCTGGGTTGACAAAACATGCAAATGGATAGTATATTGATATCTTGGCCTATCTAGCTGCTAATTTCTGCACCAATCTGTTTGTCCATTGTAAGTCATTTGTGCTCAATTTCAGAAAGAGATTGAAACTATAGAAGACTTACAGTCTATCTACTTTAATAATAGCAAAAGATTTAGACCAGATGAGAAGGTAATGCCACAGCTAGATATTAAGAATAAAGATCTTCTCATAGTGGGCCACTTCTCAAAGAAGATTGGATACCAAAGGCTTAAAACCTAAAGAACTTTAGGAAACAATGATTATGGGCAGTTTTAAGAGTGCCTCTGAGACTAGAGATCATGAATTTATAGTCATTAAAATATGATAAAGGTATATATGTATAGATTGAGAGGGATATTTCTATACTGATAAGTGAAAATGCAAGTTTTAAAACTGCTATGTGTTTTTTACGTTTTAACCTGAAACCATTTCTCCTGTTTCTTCCTGGAGCGTTTTGGTATAGTTACATACATGCAGGAAAGACTCAGTCAGTGTTTGCTATGTTGAGATTGAGAAACACCGAAGCAGTAGAGATTATGACGACAGTGCTTAGTTAAAATAGGTACACTTTTCCTCCTCTCACAGTTTTTTGACCACCATTCTTTTACATAATAAGGAACACAGATTAGGTGCATACCCATCTGATTTTGTCATTCTCTGTGTCAGTACAGTATGAATAAAAGATTTCAGGTTGTCATCTGGAATTATTGTAACATGCTTTTAGACCATATCTAAGACAAGTGCTTAGCTTGAAAGATTTTTTATATTCTAAATTGGTATTTATGATTATGGCGAAATGAAATTGTTTACTATATTGGAAGAGAGCGTAAAAATAACACATTGAGAAATCAATTTTAAAAGTTAATCTTTTTTTTTTCCTTCTTGGTAGGGCTTATTCCACTAGAAGCAAGATGGCCGAACTCAATACTCATGTGAATGTCAAGGAAAAGGTAGGATATAATTATATATTGGTTTGCAGAAACTCCAAACTGGATAATGTAGTCTCTAGCTAGTAAAAACTCAATTATAATGGAACAAGAGGAAAATGGTTTTGGGGGAGGGGGTGGCGGGTGGTGAGGGATACATAATAAGTTTGACACCGGAGAAAACCATTCCACACAATCATAAGTAGCATGTACGCCTATTACATTCATTTCCTCATTTAGTCTTGACTATAACCGCATGTAGTTATTTTCATTTTACAGAGGAGGGAATTGAGACGCAGAGAAGGTAAGTGCTTTGCCTAAGTTCACATAGCTACAGTGCCATTCTACAGTTGATACTCTTACCCACCACGCTGGGTTCCATCTAAACGCAAGGGTATTATGTTACATCTCCAAAAACAGCCTCATAGGTTTATCCAAAGTCTTACCTCATGGTCATGCTGGGTGGCCTTTACAGTTTCTTTCAACACAGAGTTCAAGAGTCTGAAAATCCCCCCTCCTCTATTTGATGGAGGCTGATGATATCAGAGTCCTTCCAAATCTTGTCCTCCTCTGTGACTTTCCTCCACTTCGGGTCACAACCCCTCACCTGCCGAATCTGCTCCTTGCACTGTTAGCTCTTTAACGATCATAAACTGTAGATCACAGGAAATTATGGAGATCAGTTTGTCCAAACCACTCATCTGCCCTAGGGGAAATGAGGCCCTTCCAGAGGTTTGTCCATGGTTGCACAGCAGAGTGGAGGAGCCTCCTCTGGAACTCCCTCCAGCTTTCTACATGGCTGGCTGCCTCCCACCTCCACTAGGCTGTGAACTGCTTGAAGGCAGGAGTTTGTCTTTCATCTCTTTGTATCCTTCTAGTACCTCAAATACTGAATGAACAATGAGAGAAGTAACACCGCTGGAATCCTTAGTAATTTTGCCTCCATTTAGCTGAGAAGTATCAGATGCCTACTTCGACCTCCACACTGTTCTAGATGCCCGCAATGTGGCACTGAATGTGTAGATGAGGTTCCTCCTCCCATGGAGCTTGCTTTTTAGGGCAGGGAAACAGAGAGTAAACACAAGAACAAGTAAATGAATGCGATCGTTTCAGATAATGATGTTACGATGAGAAAAATACAGCAGGGTGGCACAGGTAGGTGGCTACTTAGGTGGGCTTGGTCAGGGCAGCTCTCTCAGAAGAGGTGATGCAGGCTGAGATAAAGAAAACAGGAAAGGAACATGGTGCAATGATCCAAGGGCAGAGTGTTCCAGGTAGAAAAGCAAAAGCAGATGCCTGAGGAGGACTAAAGTTCCTAGTGTTTGAAGAGCAAGTGGGCAAGTGGCTGGTTGACCACAGTGCGGTAGGCAGAGGAATGGTGATGGGAGATGAGATCAGAGAGCAGGGCATGAACCAGTATTGGTAGAATTCTGGCTTCTCACCTGTGTGTTCCTCAATCTCCACAGCATCCATGAGTGGAAGCCAGGGGTCCACAAAGCTGGATGAGAAAAGATGAATTTTCATCTTTATTCATATCTGAATGAAATTTAAAATTTCCTTCAATCATGAATATAGGCAAGGGAGAAAAACAACCCACAGGAGTAGCTGGAGTACCTCTGACTTTCACAACTAGAAATCACAAATATCTTCATATCAGATTACATTTGTTACAGATATCTTAAAATGCTATTTGTTCATCTCTATTGCAAAATTGGAGCTTCCCCAGTGGCTCAGCAGTAAAGAACCTGCCTGCAGTGCAGGAGCCACAGGAGACAAGGGTTCCATCCTTGGGTCAGGAAGATCCTCTGGAGAAGGGCATGGCAACCCACTCCAGGAATACCTGCCTGGAGAATCCCATGGACAGAGGAGCCTTGTGGGCTATAGTCTGTAGGGTTGCAAAGAGTCAGCCACAACTGAAGCGACTTAGCACACACTGTAGAATTACTGTAGTTACAGAACTTGCCACCCTATTGTGTTATTTGATGTTGACAGAGAAGCACATATATATTACTGTAGCATGAACTTTTTATTAATGTCAACGTTATTTCAATATGAGTGATTTACTCTGTAATCCTATGTACTTTAGTTAAATATTATTCTGAGAAGGACCCCCAAGGCTTTACCAGACTGTCATAGGGGTTCTGTGCCCCCCAAAATTTAGAACTTGACATAGAAACATGTAGGGTTTTATTCAAAGGGCAAAAGTAGCCACTGAAAGGAATTAAGCAGGAACATGACCTGATATGGTATATTTTTCAAAGCTCCCCCAGCTTTGCCAGCTGTGGTTTGTTGTTGTTCAGTCGCTCAGTCGTGTCTGACTTTTTGTGACTCCATGGATAGCAGCACACCAGGCTTCCCTGTCCTTCACCATCCCCCAGAGCTTGCTCAAACTCATATCCATTGAGTCGGTGATGCCATCCAATCATCTCATCCTCTGTCGTCCCCTTCTCCTCCTACCTTCAATCTTTCCCAGCACCAGGAAAAGTTATTTAATATGAAGATCTATAAACAAGTACTACTTGTTTGATGAAGATACAAAGGCTTGAGATAAAGTGATTTGGTCAAAGTCAGACTTTCAAGGAATGTGAAAGAGCAAGGATTTAAACTCAGCTCTGTCTGGTTCTGGTTCTTCCTCGTGCTCTTTCCTTTACACTGGTTCTGGTTCTTCCTCGTGCTCTTTCCTCTACACTGGTTCTGGTTCTTTCTCTTGCTCTTTCCTCTACATTACCGCTCCCCAGAGTTTTCTACCAGAATAACCCGAGAGCACAGAAGAACAAACCTCCTACTTGGGGACATGGTCAACACCAACTTCCACATAGAATTTCTTTGGGATCTTCTGTGTTATCTTAAAAATGGGTGCAAATTTTTTATCTATTGTATTCCATAATATATTCCCTATATTATATTAATACAGAACTGTGTTCACTTATTGACCGCTGAGTGAACAGTGGCAGAAGTCTGTGCCCTTTTATATTGTGGCTTCATATTCTCCGTGACTCACAGTCATACCCTCAGGCAAGAATGTGTTCCCAGTTGGAGAAGCTGAGTTTGCCACCACAGTGCTGACCAGATATTGGCCCCTTTCAAATGTCTGTTGATGGATGGGCTGAACAGCTCTTAAAGTTGGATTATGAGAAGGAAAAGCACTTTAAAGAATCAGTCATAATAATTGATTCCCTACAAAACATGGCCAGTGGACAGACCAATATGGTAGGCTCAGCAGATAGAGTGTCTTATTCAAAATAGAGGTAGTGTCGAGCCAAAATGTGGAAGGAGGCTGATCCATCATCTCACAGACCATAGAGGTTCAGTGCGAATGCTCCATGCATTGGCTTAACCGCCACATTCATCTGCTTGTCCTGACCAATGTCACATGTATGTATGAAGATTAGCAGTAGATGGTGTTTTTGCTGTTGCATTTCAGTAACTTATCAAAGTGTTGGCATTATTTTGAAAGAGGGTGATGTTTAAGTTGTAAATATTATTCATCTGCATGACAATGAAAGTAGAGCTCTTCTAACTCAGTTAGTAAATTCCATCTTCCCATATCAAAAGGTTAATAGATTTCTTAGCTCAATAAAATAAATCATAATAAACAACTGAAAATTCTGATCATTTGTAATTTCACATTGATTTATTTTTGCACTTTTATTTCCTTTAGTTATTAGCTTTTATGGCCTTTTTATGATTAGTTTGTTTCCCAATCTGTCACACAGCAGTGACATTTCAGTTCTGAAGATTAAGAATAATAACAACTGTTATGTCTTACATTATAAATTATAAGCTCTTAGGAGATGTGAGAACAAATCTGTGTGGTGTGTTTATACACTATCTAGTCAAGCACTGTGGGAAGTTAAATACTTAGTTAAAGTCTTGCAGTGAGATAATTTCCTCAGTTATTTCTGGTGCATTCACTCTTGGATGAATTGGAAAGGAAGAGGCGAGAGCATCATTTCTGTCCTCATGCAGCTTTTAATCCAAAGACATAACTTCAGGTCTCATATCCAAAACAATTGGCATTTGCAATTGACACTCTTTGTGATTGGGTTATGACTGAAAGGATTTAAATTGGAAATATTCTTTTTAAAAACTATTTATTTATTTATTCATTTTATTCTGGGATGTGTTGGGTCTTAGGTGTGCCCACGGTCTCTGTAGTTGTGGAGCTTAACCCCTTGGCATGTGGGATCTTAGTTCCCTGACCAGGGATTGAACCCATGTCCTCTGCAATGGAAGGTGGATTCTTAACCGCTGGACCACCAGGAAAGTTCTGGAAGTAGTCTTGAAGTCAGAGTTTAATGTCCTTAGTGTGACATCCACTGTCTGTGTGAGCTGACCCTGTCTGTTTTTCCACCTTTATCTGTAGCCATTTCTCCACTCCCACTTCAGTGCAGCTATCCTGACCATGAGTGTTTCTGCCTCCAGGCCTTTGCAAAGATAGTTTCCTCTCTCTGGGATGTCCTCCCCAGGGACCCTCACTCACTACCCTTTAGGAATCCTTTCAGGTACCTCCTTTCTCTGCCCGCCGGCCCTTCTACTGTTCTCCTTTGTGCTTCAGTGGGGTTCTCTGCCTTCTGCCCCTGTATTGTGATGCTTAGTGGTCTGTCTTCCCAAGTGAGATTGTGTGCTGCTTGGGGGCAGGCACGGGGCCCTTCTTGTCTTCATATTCTTAGTGTTGACACATAGCTGACCCCAATGTGAGTTAAATAAATGAATGGATGACAAATGAATGAACCTGCCTGCTTGAATTGTTAACGTTCTTTATAGACAAATTTCCCATTCACAATATTTTGCAAAACCTCAAGCGTTCTTGAAAATTGAAATGTAGGTTAATGGAAATGTCATCTCATTTTAGTACTTACTTTTCTATTAAATAAAGCAAGTTTTAAATCGCTTCTAAAAACAAGCTTAGGTTACTTAGGTTGATTCCCTGTGGTTCTGTAGAAAAGCAGCATCTTTATGAGACAGTTATCAAATACAGGTGGTCTCAGGTAGGTTTCAGTGATAACAAATGAGGTCCTTTGGTGAGTAACCAGTCTTATCTCACTGTACTGTTTCCAAAAAATAGGAAGAATATTTCACTTTGTTAAAGAAAGATACCAGAACAAAATCTTCAGGCTAATCAGGTATCTCATGTGCATGCTCAGTTGCATCCAAATCATTGTAACCCCATGGACTGTAGCCTACCAGGCTCCTCTGTCCATGGAATTGTCCAGGCAAGAATACTGGAGTGGGTTGCCATTTCCTACTCCAGGGGATCTTCCTAACCCAGGGATCAAACCTGTGTTGCCTGGATTCTTTACCACTGTGCCACCTGGGGAACCCAATCAGGGATCTTATATTTAGGGCCAATTCACTTTTTACAGCTCTTTACTAACTAATGCCTTTAAAAAATAAAAAAAGAAGAAGAAGAAAAAGAAATTTAACACTAGAAACTCATAGATGAGTTAAAGATAGGGCTCAGTGGTGACTATTACATTATTTCTCACGTGAAGCACTAGGGTACCAAACTAAATTGATTTATAAAGTTTTAGATGTAATTCTCATCTGACTAAGGAAAGATTATTGCAACTGGCATCCACAAAATAACATTTTTAGTTAGATATTTTCATGCATTACTATAAATCAGTTTAAATAGATTACAATTCAGCAGTACAATTTGGTGATGGAAAGCCAAGAAGATCCTTGTTTGTAAAATAGGATTACAGATGGAGTTACAAAATAATATTTGCTGAATGTACAGTTTTGATCTGATAAAAAATCCCAACCAAAAGTGATCCTTAAGCCACAGAGAAAGCAAGTATGCTCAGGAAGTAATCTCCAGCCAGGTAAAGTCATGGAAGGAGAGTGGAGATTGGAAGCAGAAGCAGAGATTATTACCTCTCCCCAGTTACTAGTTGAGTGGTCTGGAGCAAGTCACTTGACTTTTCTGGGCCTCAGTTTCCTGATCTGTAGGTTAGACATGAAAATAAAACCTACCTGACAAAGTCATCAAATCCGATAATAAATGTACGGCAGCTTTATAAGCTCTTAATCCTATGAACTATAGAGCATCCGGGGGAGCTCATCAGTGTATTTTATTATTTTAAAAAAAGGAAAAAGAGCTTATTAAAAAGGAGTTCATGTTTTTGTTTGGAACTCAAAGTATAATTCACACAGAAATGAGATCAGAAAGAAAACATAATAAAAATCCCAAATGAGAAAAAGAACATAAAACTGGACTTGACTTTTTCAAACTTTTATAGCTATTGCTGAGCCTCACAAAAAATAAGTGAGACTAGAAAATATGATGATATGGAAATGGGGAATTGCTTGGTCTACAATATCCTTGCTGCAATGTGTCACTTATTGTGAACAGCTTTTTGAGCTGTTAAAGTTATAGAGGTAAATTGGGTTGTAAACAATAATCATACAGACTCATTAAAATGGAGGAGGAGGACTAGATAAGAGGAGAGGAGCCTTTGGTCCACAGTGGGCACAGGGAGGGGTCGTCTCCACCATCGTGCTGGTGCCTCACGTAGACTCTGTGTCCTGGAGTCTGTCCTCAATAGGAGGGCAGATGTTCCATTTCATTTTATTTTTTCCTAAAACTGTCTTGATCTGTGTTTTACAAAGTACTGAAATATTGTTCAAGTCTTTACATGGAGGAGTGAAAGTGTGAAAGTGTTAGTCACTCAGTCGTGTCCAAATCTTTGTGACCCCATGGACTGTACCCCACCAGGCTCCTCTGTCCATGGGATTCTCTAGGCAAGAATACTGGAGTAGGTTGCCATTCCCTTCTCCAGAGGATCTTCCCTACCCAGGGATCGAAGCCTGGTCTCCTGCATTACAGGCAGATTCTTTACTGTGGAGGAGTATTGTCAGAAAAACCCAAGAGTTTGATTAAAGAGATTTTAGCAGGATCAGAGAAAGTACAGAAGAGACCCATCATCATGCATCTTTAAAATATTAACTCCATTTAATAGGGAATTCATTTCATGGGATGTGGACAAGTTTTAATGATATGCAGTTGTTTTTAAAGATCAAACAATGCAAGCATTGGAGCAAATTTTTATTTCAACCTTTTGTAATAGTGTTTAGGTCAGTTTAGCCCAGTCCTTGGATTCAGGCAGCAACAACACAAGCCACACACACAGCTTTTAGGTTTCACCACGAATAGGTTCTTGTCATCATTTTCTCATAGGAAAGGGTCATTAAATTTCCCTTTCAAAGAAAGGAGAAACATTGACAGTAGTTATTGCCTAATGCTTATGTACAGAACTGCTGTTATTGTTGCTTGGCAACTAGAAGAGATTTGACAAGGAGTCTAAAGGAACTGAATGAATAAATGGAAATGTCAGCATCGGTTTCTGGGGATAAGAAGAAATTTACTATTGTAGGATTAGCATCACATTGCTTTTTTCCAAGCTACACAATCGGAATTCAGTGTTTCTGTTCTGTTTCTCCTGCCCCTCACCTCCTTCCAGCCTTTCATCATAGCCCCTTTTGCACCATGGCTGAGAGGTAGATACAAGATAGATGGTTAATGCTAAACGATACAAGAGCATGTAAAAATTAAAACCTCTGGTGACAGGAATAAAAGTTACCTCTATTGGCAATCCCTTGGAATTTACGGGGACTTTACCAATATTCTAGTTATTTTTCACACACACACAAAATGATAAAGTTGTGATGGTTTCTTCTCTTCTGACCTTGAGCATTAAAAATCTGTCCAGATAGATTAAATAGGTAGGTAGGTAGATTGATTGAGTCAGCGTTTAACAGCATACTGCTTGTATTATTGTTAAAACCACTTTTTCTCTGAGATTTATCCCCAACTTGATTACAAGCCTCTTATAAGCACAAATGGACTTTTAATTTATTTGTGTACTCAGTAGCTTCTATAGTAGTAATATCATAGAATTTATGCCCCCCAAATATTTGTTAATCACTATTGAGCTAAATAACTGAACCAAGATTCTGTAACGGTGATTCTCAGGCAGCAGGAAGAAAGGAAAAGCAAGTGGAGCGTGCCTCCCTGTTGTTGGGGCAAGCCTTAGAATGTCAGTAAGAAAAAGATGGGAAAAGGCATATTAGAAAAGGCATATTTGTGTTCGTTTGAGTCCTCCAAAAGCAGAAGCCGAGGTGGGATTACGTGAGTAAGAGATTTCTTGGGGTGGGAAGCAGGTTAGGCAGGTGCTTGTAAAAGAGCAGTAGGGGCAGGCAGGGAGAATTTATAGACTGCCACGCATGCCGGTCCACTATTGTTGAAAGAAGAAGGAGAAGACAAGAAAACAGGGTAGGAAGAGTCTCCCTGGGCAGTGAGTGCAGTTCTGAGGAAGTTTGTGCAGGTGGATGAGGCGTCCTCAGACCCCAGCTAGAGGACTCCCGAAACCCTCATCCTGTAATGAACTTCCGCGAGTACCCTGCCACCTACCTGAGGCATCGTATGGTGCATCCAGGTGGAGTGTGACTTGCGTGCTTGGGTGGGGAGAGCATAGCTTGGGTGGACCCAGAGGGATGGTAGCTGGGCCGTCGGTCACCTCTGTTTCCCGCAAAGGGCTATTTTTGAGAGGATAACACAATTTTAGATTTACAAAGGAAACTGAAATAACTACTTTGGAATTGAATCATGTAAGAGAAAAGCATGAGATTTATATGCTTATTGAAAAGAATCCATAAAACATTTGAGAGCCTCTGTTAATTAGTAAGTTAAAATACAGTTACTAGAATTTCCTTTCCTTTAGCAGATGAGCCATACTGCCACTAGCATAGGGAGTCTTCGTGACTTCTAGGGAAGGGATGATTTAGGAGTCTCATTTTCTATTCAAGTATACTCTAACCACATTTAAGGAAACAAAGGAACACATTAATTTTACTGAAAAATTGTGTGTCCTTTGGTACATTGGGCTTTAGTATCCTTATCTGCCAAATGAGGACTCTCCTTCATGTGGAGGAGCTCCAAAATCCTTTCCAGCTCTAATAATGGATGAATCCATGGACTTTCTCACCTCATAAGCACCATAAAAGACAGAAAAGGGGATTGTACCATGGGTCAAAGAACCTGTTTGCAGCCTTGGTCCTGATATAAATCAGTGGCCTCCACTGGAGCACACTACACAACCTCTCTGGGTTTCCTGGGTAGCTCAGCTGATAAAGAATCTGCCTGCAATGCAGGAGATCCCAGTTCGATTCTTGGGTCGGGAAGTTCCCCTGGAGAAGGGATAGGCTATCCACTCCAGTATTCTTGGGCTTCCCTGGTGGCTCAGAGGTTAAAGCGTCTGCCTGCATTATGGGAGACCTGGGTTCGATCCCTGGGTCAGGAAGATTCCACTGGAGAAGGAAATGGCAACCCACTCCAGTATTCTTGCCTGGAGAATCCCGTGGATGGAGGAGCCTGGTGGGCTACAGTCCATGGGGTCACAAAGAGTTGGACACAACTGAGTGACTTAACTCTCTTTCAAGCTACATGTATGGTTCACTTGTGTGGCATGTCTGATAACTGTCTACAGATCCTTCAAAACTCTGCTGCTCATTTTTTTTTTTCCTAATTGGAGTATCATTGCTTCATAGTGTTGTATTAGTTTCTACTGTACAGCAAAATGAATCAGCTTCATGTATACATACATTGCCTCTTTCTGGGATTTCCTTCACATTTAGATCATCACAGAGCTTTGAGTAGAGCTCCCTGTAATATGCAGTTGACTCTCATTAATTATCTATTTTATACGTAGTAGTGAATATGTCTGTTGCTCAGTTCCTGAAGATAATTATCCATAAAAATGTACTGAAATGATGATTGAAGAGCCATGATACACTTTAAAGTTAACGTTTTTCTTTCTTTCATTGTAGTGAGAGCATTTAACAGGAGATCGCTCTTTGAGCGTTCACTACAATGTTGTTAATCTAGCAGTGTTACCCAGCAGATCTCTAGAACTTAATCAGCTCGCGTAACTGGTATTTTCTACCCACTGAACAGCAGCTCCCCATTTTCTTTCCCCCATTCCCTAGCAACCACTGTTCTTCCTCTCTGCTTCTATGAGTTTGACTGTGTTAACACAATACCTCATGTAAGTGGAATCATGCAGTATTTGTCCTGTTTCCGACTTATTTCATTGAACATAATGTCCTCATGGTTTATCCACACTGTTGCATATAACAGGATTTCCTTCTTTTTAAAGGCTGAATAGTATTCCTCTGTATGTATATATCATATTTTCTTTACCTACTCATCCATCAGTGGATGTTTGTTTGTTGTTTTTTTTCCCAGTTTTTCCAATCTATTTTTAAATTTAATTTTACATTGGAATATAGTCACTTTAAAATGTTGTGTTAGTTTCATAAGTAAAGTGATTCAGTTATACATATACATATAACCATTTTTTTCCAGATTCTTTTTCGATGTAAGTTTTTATTGACTCAGACTGAAATTGTAGCTATTTGACTAAGGCTGAATCCACAAATTAGTTTTAACTCTTTTTATCACTTTTAGAGAAAAAGCAAACAAAATCATTGGGAAAACAACATCTGGCCAGACAGATTATCATTTTTACTGATGTTTAAATCAGCATACCTTCTTAAAATTGGTCAAATCTGTTAAAGTCTAAAAAAAAAAAAAGTATGTGGGTGAACAAATACACTTCCCCTAAAGAAAGGGCATGTTCCTGGTTTCCATGGTGGTGAGATGGTGTCCATCCTTCATGCCACAGTGAAGAAATAGCCAATAATTTATTTTTGGGGGCTCCAAAATCACTGCAGATGGTGACTGCAGCCATGAAATTAAAAGACACTTACTCCTTGGAAGGAAAGTTATGACCAACCTAGATAGCATATTCAAAAGCAGAGACATTACTTTGCCAACAAAGGTCCGTCTAGTCAAGGCTATGGTTTTTCCTGTGGTCATGTATGGATGTGAGAGTTGGACTGTGAAGAAGGCTGAGTGCTGAAGAATTGATGCTTTTGAACTGTGGTGTCAGAGAAGACTCTTGAGAGTCCCTTGGACTGCAAGGAGATCCAACCAGTCCATCCTAAAGGAGATCAGCCCTGGGATTTCTTTGGAAGGAATGATGCTAAAGCTGAAACTCCAGTACTTTGGCTACCTCGTGCGAAGAACTGACTCATTGGAAAAGACTCTGATGCTGGGAGGGATTGGGGGCAGGAGGAGAAGGGGACAACAGAGGATGAGATGGTTGGATGGCATCACTGACTTGATGCACGTGAGTCTGAGTGAACTCTGGGAGTTGATGGACAGGGAGGCCTGGCGTGCTGCGATTCATGGGATTGCAAAGAGTAGGACATGACTGAGCGACTGAACTGAACTGAACTGAATATAATTTAGAGATTAACTTAACTCCTTTGTTCTGGTATTGACTAAGGGGGTGACTAGGGCTTCCCAGGTCGTGCTAGTGGTAAAGAATATGCCTGCAGTGCAGGAGATGTGGTTTTGATCCCTGGATCAGGATGATCCCCTGGAGGAGGAAATGGCAACGCACTTCAGTATTCTTGCCTGAAAAATCCGTGGACAGAGGAGACTAGCAGGCTACAGTTCATGGGGTTGCCAAGAACTGAACACAACTGATTGACTGAGCATGCATGCACAAGGGATAA
The DNA here is from genome assembly GCF_027580195.1 of Bos mutus. NCBI lineage: Eukaryota > Metazoa > Chordata > Mammalia > Artiodactyla > Bovidae > Bos > Bos mutus. Next base: position 46,927,655 of record NC_091618.1, on the reverse strand, counting down.
CTAACTTCTTTATTTGGTATTGATTAAAGTATCATAAAGGAGAAGGCAATGGCACCCCACTCCAGTACTCTTGCCTGGAAAATCCCATGGACAGAGGAGCCTGGTAGGCTGCAGTCCATCGGGTCGCTAGGAGTCGGACACGACTGAGCGACTTCACTTTCACTTTTCACTTTCATGCATTGGAGAAGGAAATGGCAACCCACTCCAGTGTTCTTGCCTGGAGAATCCCAGGGACGGGGGAGCCTGGTGGGCTGCCGTCTATGGGGTCGCACAGAGTCGGACAGGACTGAAGTGACTTAGCAACAGCAGCAGCAGCAAAGTATAATAGCGACTAGTACCTGAATGAGCAGGGGGAAATACCCACAGGGAGAGTAGATTTGAGTAATTAACTTCCTCCCTCAAGTTCCAAAGAAGTGAGGAAAGATTTTTTATTGACTATTCTAAGTGAAGTGAAGTGAAGTCACTCAGTTGTGTCTGACTCTTTGCGACCCCTGTGGACTGTAGCCTACCAGGCTCCTCTGTCCATGGGATTCTCCAGGCAAGGATACTGGAGTGGGTTGCCATTTCCTTCTCCAGAGATCTTCCCGACCCAGGGATCGAACCCGGGTCTCCCGCATTGCAGGCAGATGCTTTACCGTCTGAGCCACCAGGGAAGTTATTATTATGCTTGTAACTGACTATTCTAAGTTACAAGCAAAAGATAAGTTTAAAATATCTCACTTTTCTATTTTGATTAAAATACCAAAATCAGACTTCCCTGGTGGTCCAGTGGTTAAAACTCTGCACTTTCAATGCACAGGGAACAGGTTCAATCCCTGGTCAGGGAACTAGATCCCATATGCTGCACTGTGTGGCCAAAAAAAAAAAAAAAAAGGGAGTTGAATTAATTAAAACTTTAAAAAAACAAAAACAAAAATGCCTTGTAAAAATAAAATTCCCACTTTCTTTTTGCCTTCACTAATAAATTCAAGTATGAATTTCATCAAAGAAAGTTGCTCAAGCTCACCAGAAATATTTTCCTAAATCCTAACACTGTGTGGATATAAAAGGCTGGCTGAGAAAAAAACTTCACTGTATCCTAAATAACCAGACCACCTGACCTGCCTCCTGAGAAATCTGTATGCAGGTCAAGAAACAAGAGTTAGAACTGGACATGGAACAGACTGGTTCCAAATCAGGAAAGGAGTACGTCAAGGCTGTATATTGTCACCCTGCTTATTTAACTTATATGCAGAGTACATATGAGAAATTCTGGACTGGATGAAGCACAAGCTGGAATCAAGATTGCCAGGAGAAATATCAATAACCTCAGATATGCAGATGACACCACATTATGGCAGAAAGTGAAGAAGTAAAGAGTCTCTTCACAAAAGTGAAAGAGGAGAGTGAAAAAGTTGGCTTAAAATTCAACTTTGAGAAAACTAAGATCATGGCATCTGGTCCCATCACTTCATGGCAAATAGATGGGGAAACAATGGAAACAATGAGAGTCCTTATTTTGGGGAGCTCCAAAATCACTGCAGATGGTGACTGCAGCTATGAAATTAAAAGATGCTTACTCTTTGGAAGGAAAGTTATGACCAACCTAGACAGCATATTAGAAAGCAGAGACATTACTTTGCCAACAAAGGTCAGTCTAGTCAAAGCTATGGTTTTTCCAGTAGTCATGTATGGATGTAAGAGTTGGACCATAAAGAAAGCTAAACGCCAAAGAATTGATGCTTTTGAACTTGGTGGTGGAGAAGACTCTTGAGAGTCCCTTGGACTGCAAGAAGATCCAACCAGTCCATCCTAAAGGAAATCAGTCCTGAATATCCATTGAAAGGACTGATGCTGAAGCTGAAACTCCAATACTTTGGCCACCTGATGCAAAGAACTGACTCATTTGAAAAGACCCTGATGCTGGGAAGGATTGAAGGCGGGAGGAGAAGGGGATGACAGAGGATGAGATGGTTGGATGTTATCACCAACTTGATGGATGAGTTTGAGTGAACTCCAGGAGTAGGTGATGGACAGGGAAGCCTGGCATGTGGCAGTCCATGGATTTGCAAAGAGTCAGACACGACTGAGCAACTGAACTGAACTGAACTGATCCTAAATTATGTGCACGTCTGGTGTTTCTGGGAAAATACGAGGAAGAATAAAGTGCACTTATGCAGAACGTGTGGATATACACTGAATACATGCTAGTAGCGAAGTAGGTGAAATGAAATGTGTGTTAAGTCCATTGCTTGTCTCAGTATAAATTGGTAGGGTTGCTGCTGCTGCTGCTAAGTCACTTCAGTCGTGTCCGACTCTGTGCCACCCCATAGACAGAAGCCCACCAGGCTCCGCCATCCCTGGGATTCTCCAGGCAAGAACATTGGAGTGTGTTGCCATTTCTTTCTCCAATGCATGAAAGTGAAAAGTGAAAGGGAAGTCACTCAGTCGTGTCCAACTCTTAGCTGCTACCAATAGCAATTATTTGAGATATACACCAAACCTATATGTGGTAGATGAAAGGTGAAACTTCTGATATGAAAAATGTGTCATGGACTAAATTAAACATGGACAGCATATTAAAAAGCAGAGACATTACTTTGCCAACAAAGGTCCGTCTAGTCAAAGCTATGGTTTTTCCAGTAGTCATGTATGGATGTGAGAGTTGGGCACCATAAAGAAAGCTGAGCACCAAAGAATTGATGCTTTTGAACTATGGTGTTGGAGAACTCTTGAGAGTCCCTTGGACTGCAAGGAGATCCAACCAGTCAATCCTAAAGGAAATCAGTCCTGAATATTCATTGGAAAGACTGATGCTGAAGCTGAAACTCCGATACTTTGACCACCTGATGTGAAAAACTGACTCATTGGAAAAGATCCTGATACTGGGAAAGACTGAAGGCAGGAGGAGAAGTGAATGACAGAGAATGAGATGGTTTGATGGCATCACTGACTTGATGGACATGAGTTTAAGCAAGCTCCAAGAGTAGGTGATGGACAGGGAAGCCTGGCATGCTACAGTCCATGGGGTCACAAACAGTCAGACACAACTGAGTTGAACTGAACTGAAGATACTTCATCTGAAAAGTGTCTTTTAAGATCAGATACTCAAAGACAAGTCAAAATATCAGTCTTATTTCTAGGCATCAGGGAAGTTTTATAACTTCTTTAAGCTATCGATTTTCATTTAGTGTTGTAACTGTTACATTAATTTGCTTTTTTGCCCCTCAAATGCTCAATGACTTGAGGAAGTATAGACACCGAGTTGATGGAAAGAAGCCTGGATTGTTGTTGCTTAAACAACCCTTTGAGCCAGATGGTGTTCTCTAGCGGCTCTAACAGGATCTCTCCTGTTAAGAGGTGGGGTCTGTGCCCACTCCCCTTAAAATTGGGTAGGCTTTGACTGACTCTGTGTGGCTTTCGCAGTGGGTGATTGAGCTTCTTGCTCACTAGTTGGGACACTTGTTTTGAAACTCTGGGCAGCCATGTCAACAGTCTAAGTATTCTCAGGCCTCCATGCTGTGAGGAAGCCCAGATGAACCCAGAAGGACCACATGGAGAACGCCTGAGCATAATACATGGAGAGAGAGAGATGGTCAGCCAGACTCTGGCTGCACCAGTGGCCCCCTCCCCTACTGCACCAGCTCCTCTCTCTGTCTGTCTGAAAGAACCCAAGGTAGACCTTCTCAGCCGAACTCCTCTTCAACTCCTGACCCACAGGAACATTGAAATATCATAACTGATTTTTGTTTGTAGCCACAAAATTTTGAGGTGACTTGTTATGCAGCAGTAAATAACTGAAATACCTCCTCAGAAAGTAAAACTGTTCTAAACTAGAACTGATATTTTAAAAATGACACTGTTACATAAACTATGCAGAAGTGTGGATGAGTGGATAGTAGGCACAGGTAAATTAGTTGATAGGGTAAGCAGTTATACCTAAAAAGAGGTTTTGTCCTAGCTCCCTTCTTTTCTCTTGTTTCTATACTCTGCCTTAGGTATTCATGCCTTCCCTTACATCTCTCACTCATGCTTTTCAGTTGTGGGTGGCCATTAGAGCCACTTCAGTTCAGTTCAGTTGCTTAGTCACGTCCGACTCTTTGCGACCCCATCGGCTGCAGCACACCAGGCTTCCTGTCCATCACCAACTCCCAGAGCCACTAGGAAAACTTAAGAAAAAAAAAATGAATATCTAGGCCCATATTTAATTGCTTGAGGTGGGACCCGAACGTAGGTACATTTTAAATCTCACCAGGTGGTTCCAGTTTGCAGCCAGGGCTGAGAACCACTGTTGGATGCTACTGCTGCTGCTAAGTTTCTTCAGTCGTGTCTGACTCTGTGCGACCCCATAGACGGCAGCCCACCAGGCTCCGCCGTCCCTGGGATTCTCCAGGCAAGAACACTGGAGTGAAAAAAAAAAAAAAGAACACTGGAGTGGGTTGCCATTTCCTTCTCCAATGCGTGAAAGTGAAAAGTGAAAGTGAAGTCGCTCAGTCATGTTGGACTCTTCGCGACCCCATGGACTGCAGCCTACCAGGCTGTCCATGGGATTTTCCAGACAAGAGTACTGGAGTGGGATGCCATTGCCTTCTCCGCTGTTGGATGCTAACAGCACCCATATCTGTATCCCAGGCTCAGTTCTTCCCTGGAGCTACAGGTTCATAAAGTCAGCTGCTTTCTAAACATCTTGAAGTGGAGTCTCCCAGCCCCCTCAGAATGCTCCATTTTTACCACTCACTACTCCTTTTCTCAGGAAATGACACCACTGTCCACAAAAATGTTCAAGCCAGACACCCGGGAACCATCCAGATTCCTTCATCTTCCGTCTTCTTCATTCCCTGTGTCTGTGTGTGTATGCTCAGTCACTCAGTCTTGTCTGACTCTTTGCAACCCCCCGGACTGTAGCCCACCAGGCTCCTCTGTCCATGGAATTCTCCAGACAAGAATACTGGGGTGGGTTGCCATTTCCTTCTCCAGGGGATCTTCCTGACCCAGGAATCAAACCCATGTCTCCTGTAGCTCCTACATTGGCAGATTCTTTACCACTGAGTCATCTGGGGGCTTCCCTGCATCTAGTTAAATACACATCAGTTACTTCCACCCAAGTAAATTATGAGTCATTGTCTCTACTGCTCCATCTTGGTCTACATTCTCTCCCTGCATTAAAATCCTGCCAGGCATCTGTGTGCTCTCTTCCAACTCATCCACATAGAAACCACAGTGACTTTCTTAAATACACAAATAATCACACTCTTCGGAGTAAATCCCTTGAATGGCTACCTTTAGAATAAGACTCAGAATCATAAGATGGCTTGTGATGCCTGGCACACTTTGCCTCATGCCTTTTGGATCAAGCTTCATCTGAAATCCCATTCCTTCATTTAATGCTCCAGCGATCCTGGGCCTTTATTCCCTTTGAACATGCTCCCAGATACTCAGTCCTGTCTGTGAGGAGATGCTATAAACAATCCCTGGAATGTTCCATCTCCTTTTCCCTTTCCCTCTCCTGGCTTGGTCTTAATTGCCCTTTATCCTGAGTTTAAACAGACTCCAGAGCCTCAGATGGGGTTTCTCTGAGTCTTTGGTTTAGGTAGGTTCCCCTGTTACAATTGCCCAAAGCATCTTTACTTACCCTTCTGGAAGGCTCATCAATCATCTGCCTTCCTACGCTATAAGCTCCCAGGCATGTCATGAAATGTATATGTCACTGCATATACTCCTCTGTCCATTGGTGACTGAATGAATGAATAAACAAGTGAATGTGGATTAAGAGAGCCGTATCAGCTCTGAGGGAAGTTCTTGGCGTGATACATTGATCTCTGTGCTTGGCTATGGCCCATTTAAAATTCAGATCAACAATTTGAATAAGTTGTAGAAGACGGCTACTTGTTTTAAATGATATAAAATTGAAAGGATTGGCTAACATATTCCCTGTGTTTGATGGCAGAAAGCAAGGTTCTAAAACCAAACAGCTAGCTGGAGTGATGGGTCAGAACTTACAGACTGTAATTTAATAAAGGTAAATGCAGTATCCTGTCCTTGCATTCTAGTCACTATGCAAGTATCCAACAGATACTTGTCACAGAAACAGTCCAGGGTGTGTTAGTAACATAGTAAGTTCTGTTTGAGCCAGTACAGTAAGTCCCCTACATATGAGAGCACGTTCATTAAGTCCAATTTGTTTATAAGTCCAACAAAATTAAGCTAGGTACCCAACTAATACAATACTGTACTGTAATAGGTTTATACTTTTCACACAAATAATATGCACATAAAAAGCAAACAAAAAATAACACATTTTTTATCTTACAGTACAGTTCCTTACAGTAGTACTTAGCTACGTCACTGCTGCTTTTACACTCGCTTCCAGACATCCTGGTCTTGAGATAAAGATACTGCGCTACTGAACTACACTCAGCACTGTACAGTAAGGTACACAAAAGCACAACTGCTTGTAGGGGATGCAGGCACTGTACGCCAGACGTGTGAACTAATTTATGTGACGGGACGTGCGAATGCAGGTTCGCATCTTTGTTTATTTTATTTTTTTTTTTAACTGTGCATGCACCAGTTTATTTTTTCAAAAAGAATCACAAGAAGGATAAACTAGAAATTAATGGTAACATATCCTAGAGAAGGAGAATGGAAAAGAGGGAATGGGGAGGGGAACTACTGATGTTTTTCTTTTTTTTTCTTCTTTACTAGTTTTTTTTTTTTTTTTAACTTTACAATATTGTATTGGTTTTGCCAAATATCGAAATGAATCCGCCACAGGTATACATGTGTTCCCCATCCTGAACCCTCCTCCCTCTTCCCTCCCCATACCATCCCTCTGGGTCGTCCCAGTGTACCAGCCCCGAGCATCCAGTATCGTGCATCGAACCTGGACTGGTGACTCGTTTCATACATGATAGTATACATGCTTCAATGCCATTCTCCCAAATCTTCCCACTCTCTCCCTCTCCCACAGAGTCCAAAAGACTGTTCTATACATCAGTGTCTCTTTTGCTGTCTCGTATACAGGGTTATTGTTACCATCTTTCTAAATTCCATATATATGTGTTAGTATACTGTATTGGTGTTTTTCTTTCTGGCTTACTTCACTCTGTATAATAGGCTCCAGTTTCATCCATCTCATTAGAACGGATTCAAATGTATTCTTTTTAATGGCTGAGTAATACTCCATTGTGTATATGTACCACAGCTTTCTTATCCATTCATCTGCTGATGGGCGTCTAGATTGCTTCCATGTCCTGGCTATTATAAACAGTGCTGCGATGAACATTGGGGTACACGTGTCTCTTTCCCTTCTGGTTTTCTCAGTATGTATGCCCAGAAGTGGGATTGCTGGGTCATATGGCAGTTCTATTTCCAGTTTTTTAAGGAATCTCCACACTGTTCTCCATAGTGGCTGTACTAGTTTGCATTCCCACCAACAGTGTAAGAGGGTTCCCTTTTCTCCACACCCTCTCCAGCATTTATTGCTTGTAGACTTTTGGATCGCAGCCATTCTGACTGGAGTGAAATGGTACCTCATAGTGGTTTTGATTTGCATTTCTCTGATAATGAGTGATGTTGAGCATCTTTTCATGTGTTTGTTAGCCATCTGTATGTCTTCTTTGGAGAAATGTCTATTTAGTTCTTTGGCCCATTTTTTGATTGGGTCATTTATTTTTCTGGAATTGAGCTGCAGGAGTTGCTTGTGTATTTTTGAGATTAGTTGTTTGTCAGTTGCTTCATTTGCTATTATTTTCTCCTATTCTGAAGGCTGTCTTTTCACCTTGCTAATAGTTTCCTTTGTTGTGCAGAAGCTTTTAAGTTTAATTAGGCCCCATTTGTCTATTTTTGCTTTTATTTCCAATATTCTGGGAGGTGGGTCATAGAGGATCCTGCTGTGATGTATGTTGGAGAGTGTTTTGCCTATGTTCTCCTCTAGGAGTTTTATAGTTTCTGGTCTTACGTTTAGATCTTTAATCCATTTTGAGTTTATTTTTGTGTATGGTGTTAGAAAGTGTTCTAGTTTCATTCTTTTACAAGTGGTTGACCAGTTTTCAGGTTTGTATCTTTGAAAGTCTTCAACTGAAAGTTCACATGTAGGAGACTTACTATAATTGATGAGGCTCCTGGAACTGCTCATGCCATCTTAGATTCCTTTAATGGAAAAGTGGAGCCACACCAAGAGAGGTGCAGTTTCCACAGTCCCCTGCCTTGATCCAACTATCTCTGGAACAATGTACTTCATTTATGGAACCACATTTCATCAGCATACACTCGAAGGAGTTTGACCAGGGTGCTGAGAGCTAGCCTCTCTCATCTGCTCATTCTCTTGAGCATCTGCTCTGCGTTCTCAACAGGATCTCTCATCCCTTAGTCTGTCCCTAGTCCCCGGGTTCATCATCCCCCTTCATAGACCACAGATGCCTTGATTAGGTACCTTACGATTCTCGGCCCCCATATCCCTGAGACCTAGGATCTACCACTATGTTTCTTTAGGGTTCGTAACTTTGGCTCACTCCTTTTCTTTGCTCCTCCATCTGGCATGTTGAGAATTGCTTGGAGAAAGCCAGGCCAGTTGGCTCCATGACAAATCCATACCATCCAGCATCGTGGCCCCTCAGTCTGGCTCAGCTCTTTCGTTCCTCTAGGCCATATTCTGTCACATTCCCATAAGGAAGCTCTAAACCTTTTCCCACTTAAAAAAAAAAAAAAGTATTTATTTGACTGTGCCGGGCGCTGGTTGTGGCCTGTGGGATCTAGTTCCCTGACCAGGGATTGCTTGCATTGAGAGCACAGAGTCTTAGCCACTGCACCACCAGGGACGTCCCGCTTTCCCCACTTTTTAATAAGCAAACTCTAAAATTCTCACTCAGGAGAAATAGTTTCCTTAAACTTTCTCTTCACAATCTCAGATTTCTTCTCTGTCTTCACTCTTCCTTTCTCTCCTTCCTTCCTTCCTCAGAATTCTGAGAAAGAGAAAGAATCTGTCTTTGCTTCCAAAGCTTTTATTTCCACATGGATTTTGATACCATTTTCTTCCATTTCCTCTGGGACTTTGCTTCATAGTTTATCTTCTGTATTTTCCTCTCTTCAAATTCTTTCTCAGTGCCAGCCCTCTTACCTCCTCAGTGAACACACTCAAGTGCTTTGTGGAGATTAATTGTGTGGTGATTGTTTTAAGATGGATTGGAGAGAGGAGAAACCAAGCCAGAGAGTTCAATTAGAAGGCTTTTTCTAGAGTCCAGGTGAAAGGCAGAGGGAAACTGTCCAGGGTAGTAAAAGAAGAAATATAGAACAGGTGAGATTCTGAGAGGATTTTGTTGTCAGAATGACCTTGAGTTAGTTGCTATTTATGACTTTGTCTTATTTTCCTGTGGTTTTGTCAGCTCCTTGGGGGCAAATACCATGTCAGATTCATCTCACAATTTCTTCTCACTTTCCTTCACGAAACAGAGCTTTGAACGAATACTTAGGATTTCCTTAAAACGTGGGGTGGGGGCAGGGGTAGGGGTGGGGGTAGGAATAGAGGGAGAGCTGCCCCCTGGAAGGTATGTTTTTTTTAAAAAGAGGATCATCGTTGAGAAAGGGAAAGGTAGCTCCATATTAGGAAGAAAAGAAGAGTAGACATTTCTTCCTCAAAACATGGCCCATTGCAGTATTTTCCCATTGCTGTAACAGATGGGATTTGCTATAACAAATGGCCACAGCTTAGTGACTTAAAACACCACAAATTTACTATCTTACAATTCTGGAGAACGGAAGTCTGAAATGGGTCTCATTGGGCCAAAATCAAGGTGTCAGCAGGGCTGCATTGCTTTGGGGAACATTCATCTTCTTGCCTTTTGCAGCTTCTAGAAGCTGCCTGCATTCGTTGGCTCGTGGCCCCCTTTCATCTTCAAACCTAGCAATGGCTGGTAGGTCTTTCTCACAGTGAGTCAGACTTATACTCTCTTCATCTTCCTTCTACTTATAAGGACCCTTGTGATTATATTGGGTTCAATGAGATAATCTAGATAATCTCCCCCTTCTCCAGGTCATCTGATTAATAATCTTAATTCTATCTGCAGCCTTAATTTGCCAATAACCTCATGTATTCCCTGGTTCTGGGGGATTAGGTGGGGTAGATGGCTTTGGGGCTACTGTTCTGCTGCCACATCCTTGGACAGGCAGCATCTCCACAACCTGGGAGTTTATTAGAAAAACAGAATGGGGCTCCACCCCCAAGTTACAGAATCAGAATCTGCATTCTCATTGGATCCCCAGGTGATTTGAATGTACTTTAACATTTGAGAAGTCGCTAGTAAGCTACCTGTAAGCTTCCCTCTGCTTTAAACTTGCCACAATTCTATGAAAACTGCATTTTTTTCCCCACTTTCAAATCTTCATTATTCCTTCTAATCCCGGTTTCCTGCCCCAAAAAAAAGTTAATTTTGATTTATACCCCTGGTGTTAATTCCCCAAAAGCCAGCCATGAAGAAGATGACAGCACTTGATGCATATTTTTTACTGGCAGAAAGTAGATGTTAGAAAAGGCAATTAAATTATAAAGTTATCCATGATACAAAGGTACTGGCCTGCAAAGAATATTTTCTTTCTCAAGAAGATTCATAGGAGAACAGCCTTCATTAGTGTGTAGATAATATTAGTGGCCCAGCAAGTGAAGCAAAACGTACACAGATGAGCTGTTTTTAAGGCATCTCTGAAAGGATCAGCATTTGAGAAATGTGACCAAAGCTGATTATAAAATTCCTTTCAGAATTGCAGGAATGGCAACCCATAAATAACTGGTTCTCACTGGTGCAAAAACGAAGTTGTAGGCTGTTTCTCCTTTTGTAGGTGAAAAGATTAAGCTCACCTCTAAGATGCCAGGTCCTCAAGATAAGGACCAGCAATGTCTGAGACCTAGGAGGCATTTCATACACTTGGGGGTTTGGATTCTTTTCACCACCATACAATATGTTATGTTGAATTACAGAGATGCAGTGAAAAAAAAAATTAGATAAATAAAAGTGCAATATTTCAATGACCATCTTACTGGACTCCCTACTTCCTTTTGTTCATTCATCTATTTGAACATTTACGAATCATCTACTGAATGGCACCCATTGTTCTAGGCCCTGTGGATATACAGCTGTGATCCCTGTCATTTATGAGCTCACATTCCAGTGGGACAAACAGTCACATAAGTAAATAATTAGGGTGACGTGAGTGCTAAACAAGGTCTGTGAACCAGGCTCGTGGGCCTCTCTGCTCTGATCTGTCATTCCCATTCTAGCAGGATTTATCTTCAATGTTGCCCACCTCTCCCCTTTGCCAATTGGATTAGTTATCTGGCTTTTTTACTTTTATTTTCAGCCCTAGTTACAAATGTTGTCTCTAGGCATTCTTTACTTGTTCTAGAAAATGAAAACTCAAGTAAAAAGGAGGTTACTCTAAAGATGGAGTGGGGACTCATGGGACTTCAGAACAAGTTAAAGAAGCAGAAAAGGCAGGAAGTGAGGCAGCTCCCGAACAGCCCTTCTTCAACTCCGCTCTGGCTTCTCTCCCTTTGTGTGGAATAGTCCAGACTCCAAGGCAGAGAGCCTGGTTGGCCCACTTTGTCTTTTCAGACAGGCCCCTTCCTGACTGCTGCCATCATTGTCACTGACTCTGCTTCCTTCATGTCACTCACTCAGCATAAGTTGTAATTACATTTTTTTAATTTGTATGTTTCACATCTGTTTTCCTCTCTAGGTCTGGTAGCGACCATATCTGTTTTATTAGTGCTGTATCCAGCCATAGTGCAGTATACTATATGCACACAGTGTACTGCTGCATCCTGACCACAGCAGGCATTTAGTAAATAAATACATGAAAGAATGAGACCAAGGTAGGGGGTGGGGTGGGGTGGGGGGAGGCCAGGAGCACATATTGTTAGCCACTTTAGCGATGGGCTTCCTTGTGGTACCACTCAACTTGCAGGGGAGGGAGAGATTGAAGACAGCCTTGGGTCCACTGCTCAGCAAGGCTGAGGAGGAATGTTCTTAAGAAGGGTTGTATATAGGATGATCTCCCCCAGATAAGTCCTGGTCACCAGGGTAGACGTACATTCTTTCCATTTCAAAGACATACCAACCTTTATACCTAGAGACACCCTTCTCCTTCATGGCCCAATGTAAATGCTTCCACACTTTCCTTTTTAAAATTTATTGAGCAGCTAATATATGCCAAATTCTATATCAGACACTTTACATGCATCATCTCTTTTCATTTTTACTGAGACTCTAGCAGGTAATATCCTCATTTTACAGCTACAGAGCTAAGTTTCAACAATTTCAACCATTCATCCAAGGTCATAGAACTAACAGGTAACAGAGCCAAGGTTAGAGAACAGGTCTGTTTAATTCCAGAGCTTCTTGCGTGGTATTTGGCTGTTTCCTCTCTATTCTCCCCTCCTTGACTGCTCTCTTCTCTGTGACACTCCAGCCTTTCTCACACAAGCAGCACAGCGCTCACATGCTTTCAGGTGCAGATATTCTGGCCGCCCTGCAGTGCTGTCTGTCTTAGGGCAGTTGTGTCCTCAGGGCCTGGTACCCAGTGGAGGCCCACCCAATTCCTGGGCTGAGCTTCGGAAGGATAGGCGATTACTGTGCTATTTTTAAAACTCCACAAAGTACCATGAGTATCTTATTATATAGAAATGTCATAAATATTCTTCCCATCTCTGTTACTAAAATTTAAAGAGCATGTGTCTATTCTCTATAACTATATAATGCTTAGGTCACATAACAGTCAGCAGAGACTCACCCGTCTATTGTTGTGGATGGTAAATGCAGAGTGATGGGATGGTCCAACACTAGCAGAATATTCCTTTGACTCAGAAGAGTAGCCTGAGTAAGGACTGACTGTAGAGCACAGGGAACTGTACTCAATATTCTGTAATGGCCTATATGGAAAAATAATCTTAAAAAGAATAGGTGTATGTGTATGTATAGCTGATTCACTTTGCTGTACACCTGAAACTAACACAGCATTCTAAATCAACTATATGCCAATTAAAAAAATGATTTTAGAGGGTAGAGAATGAAGGAGAGCTTTTTAGCATATTTGTATACAATTAGCAAAACCCCACTGTAGCACAATAACACATATGAACTAATGGAAAAGGAATAAAAATATTAGCATACCATGTCAAAAAAAGAGCAGCCTGGTATAGCTACAAATTGACATTCTCTCATTCAACAGATTGCTATTAAATACCTACTCTGTGCACATTTGGGCTTCCCTGATGGCTCAGTTGGTAAAGAATCCACCTGCAATGCAGGAGACCCTGGTTCGATTCCTGGGTCAGGAAGATCCGCTAGAGAAGAGATAGGCTACCCACTCCAGTATTCTTGGGCTTCCCTTGTGGCTCAGCTGGTGAGGAATCCACCTGCAATGCAGGAGACCTGGATTTGATCCCTGGGTTGGGAAGATCCCCTGGAGAAGGAAACGGCTACCCACTCCAGTATTCTGGCCTAGAGAATTCCATGGTGTATAGTCCATGGGGTCACAAAGAATCAGACACAACTGAGCGACTTTCACTTTCATATCCGTCTATCTGTGCACATTATTAGTCACTCGGGTGAGCATGGTGAAGATGCAGAAATGACTGGGAGGAGAATTCTGTCTGCATGTTCCTTATCATTTAGAATACGCACCTTACACAGACAGGCCTGTGACGTAGAAGGTGCTGGGGTTAGGAGACATCCACTGATATGGTCTGCAGGAATTGAAAGGAGACAGAGATGACTTATGGCAGGGATGGTGGAGACAAAGAACCTCACAGGATACATGGCATTTCAGCTGGAGTATAAAATTTGGGCAAGTGGACACATCTTTTGTTGTTCAGTCTCTAAGTCGTGTCTGACTCTTTATGACCCCATGAACTGCAGCACGCTAGGCTTCCCTCTCCATCACCAACTCCCAGAGCTTGCTCAGACTCATGTCCGTCGAGTTGGTGATGCCATCCAACTATCTCATCTTCTGTGTCCTCTTCTGCCTTCAGTCTTTCCCAGCATCAGGATCCTTTCCAGTGAGTCAGTTCTTCACATTAGGTGGCCAAAATATTGTATCTTCAGCTTCAGCATCAGTCCTTCCAATGAGTATTCAGGACTGATTTCTTTAGGATTGACTGGTTTGATCTCCTTGCAGTCTAGGGGACTCAAGAGTCTTCTCCAGCACCATAGTTTAAAAGCATCAATTATTAGGCACTCAGCTTTTGTGGTCCAACGCTTACATCCATAAAATGACTACTGGAAAAGCCATAACTTTGACTATACACACCTTTGTCAGCAAAGTGACATCTCTACTTTTTTTTTTTTTTTTTTGTCTCTGCTTTTTATCAAGGGCAAAACTCACATGGAGGTAGGGGTAAGTGGCCAACACTGGGCTTGTGCTCATCTGTAAAGGGCAGAGCAAGAAGGGCATTTGGAAAAGCAGATGAGTGCCCAGTTGTCAATGGCCTGGAGTGCCACGTTGTAGACACTGAATTTTACTCTTAAGGAAGATGGGGAAGTAGTCCTGATGATACTTGAAGAAGAGTAGTCTGGCAATAGGCTCAGGATGAATTTGCAGGTGGGAGACCAGAAGCAGAGGGAACTGTTATTTTCTGTTTATTTGATAATACTGGGTCTTTACTGACCACACAGCTGTGTAGGTGGATTGAAAACTTCTGTTAGAACCATTTTTTGAAACTCAGACATAGTCTTAAGTGACTCATCTGTAAGCCAAGGAGAATTTCTAAGGAGTCATCACAGATAGGCTCAAAAAATGCACAGTGTGAATGAAGAAATCTGCTAACAGCTCTTAAGCCAGACAAGTCAGGTCCAGGAGAGGTAAGTTAATGTGGGAAGCTGAAGTAAACCGCGTCTGTGAAAGCCACACTGCCTTGCTGCCTAGTACTGGCAAAATGCCAGACACAGAGAACAGACCTATGGACACAGGGAGAGGGGAGGAGGGAGAGGGTGAGATGTATGGAAAGAGTAACATGGAATCTTACAATACCATATGTAAAATAGATAGCCAATGGGAATTTACTGTATGAACCAGGGAACTTAAAGAGGGGCTCTGTGACAACCTAGAGGGATGGGACGGGGAGAGAGATGGGAGGGAGGTTCAGGAGGTAGGGGACATGGGTGTACCTATAGCTGATTCTTGTTGATGTATGACAGAAAACCACAAAATTCTATAAAACAATTATCCTTCAATTAAAAGATTAAGTTTAAAATAAATAAAGAAAAAGAAAATGCCAGCAGGACGGGCCTGAGGCAGAACGGGGCAAAACCTGCCATCCTAGATAGAAAACCCCAGGGAGAGGAGAGAAAGGGAGATTAGAATGCTTAAGTTAAATCACAACGCTTTTTTAAATGTTTATTTTTTATTGAGATATAGTTGATGTACAATATTATATGTTACAGGTGTAAAGTATAGTGATTCACAATTTTTGAAGGTTATATTCCATTTAGAATTATTATGAATATTTGCTATATTCCCCACATTGTGCAGCATTGTACAGTTGGGCGGTATATCCTTGTAGCTGATTTTATATGTAATAGTTTGTATCTCTCAATCCCCTACTCTTATTTTGCCCCCGCCCTCTTTCCTCTTCCCACTGGTAACCACTAGTTGGTTCTCTGTATTTGTGTCTGCTTCTTTTTTGTTATAATCACTTATTTGTTGTATTTCTTAGATTCCATTTATAGTGATATCATACAGTGTTTGTCTTTTTCTCTGTCTGACTTACTTGTCGTTGTACCCTCCAAATCCATGCTTATTGCTACAAATGGCAAAAATCTCATTCTTTTTTGTGGCTGACTGGTATTCCATTATACATATATACACCGCATCTTCTTAATCCTATCTGTTGATAAACACTTACATGGTGTCCATATCTTGGCAATTGTAAAGAATGCTATTATGAACATTAGGGATGCATGTATCTTTTCGAATTACTGTTTTTGTTTTTCTCAGATGTATACCCATGAGTGGAATTGCTGGGTCATATATGGTAGATCTATTTTTGGTTGTTTGAGAAACCTCCATACTGTTTTCCACAGTGACTGCACCAATTTACTTTCCCACCAACAGTGTACCAAGGTTCCTTTTTTCCCACATCTTCACCAACATTTGTTGTTTGTATTCTTTTTGATGAGAGCCATTCTGGTAGGTGTGAGGTAATAGCTCATTGTGGTTTTGACTTGTATTTCCCTAGTGATTAATGATGTTAAACATCTTTTCATTTACCTGTTAGCCATCTACATTTCCTCTTTGGAAAGATGTCTGTTCAACTCTTCTACCCATTTTTTAATCAGTTTTTTTTTTTTAAGTTGAGTTGTATAAGCTGTTTCTATATGATGAATATTAGCCCCTTATTGGTCATGCCATTTGCAAATATTTTCTCCCGTTCATTAGGTTGTCTTTTCATTTTATCAGTGGTTTCCTTTGCTGTGCAAAAACATTTAAAATCAAAAAAACTATTGAGGTGCAAAAGGCAGATTTGTCAATAGCAAATTGAATTTGCCATTTAAATTAGTAAAAGCAAAACAGGGGAACAGTGATTAGGGAAAGGTAAAGCAGTTGCTAAATGAACCGCTAACTCACGGTCCAGATTGTCCCCCAGCATCCTGTGCTGCCGTCTGGTCGGCCCCCCAGGAGACTGTTTTATGGTGTGAGAACCCTTGAGGGATGCAGTCGCGTGCAGATTCAAACAGTGGGCTTCAGTGTGAAGCTGCAGCAGCGGATTCACCAGCTTAGGCTGTGGCAGCGACGTAAAGGCTGTGTGTGTGAAGCGGTGCCAGAAACAGCCTTTGCAAAACAGCCACTGCAGGCGAGAATTTTATGAGCTCCCCATATGCAAACTACCATTAGTCACGCGTTGATTGATCCATTGCTCCAGGAGCTTCGTTTCCTAACGCAAAGGCAGCTTTTCAGCACAACCTCCCTGTAACACTGCCTTTGTCATCCACACCTTATGTTTTAAAGCTCCTTAAGAAGACCTTTTTTAGATTTAAATGCTTAGACCCCTTATGACTGCTGCATCTTGAATAGTGACACTGTGAGGTTTCTGTATGTTTATGCATGCATATGAGTATCTAGATTCCTCCCTCTTTCTCCAAGACATTTTCATAGCAAAACAAATGTAGTGAATTTATAAATAAGAAGGTGGAAAAACAATGCTACTCTCTTCCATTAGCCAAGGACTGTGATTAAAGCAGAAACTTGGCCGAGAAGTTCACTAGAATTCAACATTACTATGGAATATCTAAGAATAGATTTTTTTTTTCCTTTCCTTCCTTTAGTTTCTTTGACATTCTTGTTTTAATTGTCTCCCTCTGGGAACTATTTGCAATATTCATAGTTATATTTGATATCAGAACTCAGTTACTGACAATTTTCTGAGGATATGTTCAGAGATAGGATATATAAAGTGACAAGGATAGATGCTTTCTATATTCTACCATGTTGGATTTTTTTTCTTCTTTTAAAGAGTAACAGGCAAGAGCTGTGTACCTGTTAAAGAGGAAGTATCTCTATAAGCTATGGTTTATATCATGTTTTGGCTTAACATAATAAAATAATGTTTTGCAGAGGAGAGTCTGGAAACAGGGCAAACAACTATTTTATGTTTATTCAAGAATTTATACTTCTTGATCTTTACTGATCACACAACTGTGGAGGTAGATTGAAATTTTTGTGTTTTTTTTTTTAATTGAAGTATAGTTGATTTACAATATTATATTAGTTTTCAGGTATATAGCACAGTTATTAAGCATTTTTATAGCTTATCCTCCATTAAAAGTTACTATAAGATAATGGCTATAATTCCCTGTGCTGTACAATATATCTTTGTTGCTTATCTATTTTATACATTGTCATTTCTATTTCTTAATTTTATGCCCTAATCTTACCCCTCCCTGCTTCCCTGTCTCTATCAGTAACCACTGTTTTGTTTTCTCTGTGAGTCTGTTTCTGTTTTGCTATATACATTCATTTTATTTTTTAGATTGCACACATAAGTGATACCATACGGTGTGAAAGTCTATGTCTTCCTCTGTCTGATTTATTTCACTAAGCATGATATTCTCTGGGTCCGTCATGTTGCTGCAAATGGCAGAATTTCATTCTTTTTTATGGCTAAGTAATATTCCATGTGTATGTGTATGTGTGTGTGTGTGTACACACCAAGAGCCAAGCTTTGGAAGCAACACAAGTGTTGCATATAGAAGGTAATACCATACATATATACAGAGAGAGAGGGAGGAGGGAAAGAGCTATTTTTCTTTTTTTGTAATGTTTTTGTTTTGTTTTGTTTTTGGCCACACCATGCAGCTTGTAGGGTCTTACTTCCCTGACCAGGGATGGAACTCTTGCCCTTGGCAGTGAAAGTGCAGAGTCTTGACCACTGGACTGCTGGGGAGTTCCCAAGAGATATCTTTCTAACATGATGAATGAATAAGAAAGGACAGCATAAAAGGATGGTTGAGGGATGCTCACAAGACCAAAATCTTTTACATGACCTTGCGGGCTACATGATCTGGTCCCTGCCTGCCTCTGGCCTCATCTTGTACTTTTGGAAGCCTCAGCCTCTGTCCTGCTCCATACTCCCTCCTCATCTGTGCCTGGTTCCTCATTCATGCTGTCCGCTCTAAGATGGCCTCCCCCTTAACCTCCCAGCCATCTCTTCTCTTTTGTCCATCAGATTTCAGCATACCTATATACACTCAAGTCTCCTTGACATGATTTATAGCATTTATTGCAACATGTACATAGATATTTATTTGTGTGATCATTTGATCAGTATGTGCATACTGATATGTCCCCTCTAGTCAGTAAATTACAAGAAGTTTGGTGCCTTGTCACACAGTAGGCATTCAAAACATGTTCACTGAAAATAAGTAAGGATTGTGCAGTGCTTTTGTGATCATCAATGTGGATGCCACTCACCTTGGCACCATATAGTATTCTCATATTTGTCAGTAGTGGCTGCAGTCATCCCCTTGATAGAAAGCGGAGAGAGCCAGGTTTTGCTAAAGTGGATAAAGTATCCTGTAGTAATTGCAAGTTCTGTGAGCTAAAGGTCAATAAATTCTATTAGGCAAGAAGAAAATGTGCAAAATTTGACTAAGAAATATCTATAGGTCATTAAAAATTGAATATTAGCTTAACCTGTTGAAATCCTTAGCTCTCGTGTATGTATTTACACTGGTTTAAATGTTTGATTTTCAGAAGTGTGTTGGGGAACCTTTTCTGTATTATGGCTAAGATTGCCATTTCAAAAACACAATGCCCCACATTTTTATATCTCTATAAACATTAATGGAGTTTCACAACATACTTTTGTGAACCGCAATGTGACTGTCTCCACTGTGGAGATAAGAGAAGCTGAGGCATGAAGCTATTTCTGTAAATTTTCCAAAGATAGGCCCTGAGCTCATGGAGAAGAGAGCCAGAGACAGAGAACTATCTGTGTGCTCACTGAAAACACATGTTGTGTGCATCTGGAGTCCTGGGCATGGGCTGGGGGGGGAGGGGAGTAGATTGCAAAACCAGAGTTGGCTCTTCAGGCTTGCTACTCCAGTCCTAACAGGGAAATCTTTGTAGAAATGTGTATTCAAATAAAGAGGGTATCAAGGTGATTACCAGGATTAACTTTTATGGGTCCAAAATGCCTTGAGTATGCTTGATAGCAAGAAGACAGATTAGTCAGCTTTTTAAGGCCTTTCGAACAGTTGTTTTTTTTTTTTTCTATCCAGTGAGAGATTCATGGATGAAAAACATTCACAATGTTGGCCTTTCTCTTTTCCTCTCCTTTCCAGATCTATGCAGTTCGATCAGTTGTTCCCAACAAAAGCAATAATGAAATAGTCCTGGTGCTACAGCAGTTTGATTTTAATGTAGATAAAGCAGTGCAGGCCTTTGTGGATGGTGAGTATACATGTCCTGTGAACCTGTAGATGTTAGAACTAAATATTCCATATATTCTGTGTTTTCTTCTTTGAATGCATTGAATACCAATTATTTACTAATGCTTTATTTTTCATAAAAATATGCTAGACTTTAAAAACACGTCTACATACACTGGTGCTTGCCAGGGTCCTGGAGGTGGTGAGGGATGGGGACTTAGGTTTAATGGGGACAGAGTTTCAGTTTAGGAAAGGAAAAACTCAGGAGACGGATGATGGTGAGAGTTGCACAACAGTGTGAATGTACTTAGTGCCCCTGAACTGTACAGTTAGATGGAGTTAAGATAGTGTATTTCAGGGGCTTCCCGGGTAGCTCAGCTGGTAAAGAATCAACTGCAGTGCAAGAGACCCCCGTTTGATTCTTGGGTCAGGAAGATCCCCTGGAGAAGGGATAGGCTACCCACTCCAGTATTCTTGGGCTTCCCTAGTGGTTCAACTGGTAAAGAATCCACCTGCAGTGTGGGAGACCTGGGTTCAGTCCCTGGGTTGGAAAGATCCCCTGAAGGAGGGCATGGCAACCCACTCCAGTATTCTTGCCTGGAGAATCCCATGAACAGAGGAGCCTGGTGGGCTAGAGACCACAGGGTCGAAAAGAGTTGGACATGACTGAGCAACTAAGCTCACAGTATGTTTTATATTATGTGAATTTTACCACAGAAAACAGCATTTAAAAAAACACATCTATGCATTAAGAGCAGAATTTGGAAGTTCTTTTTTCCTCATTGGGAAAAAACAGAAGACAGACTGTAGATAGTTTGCAAAGGATACCTGTTCTAATGCTACTAACGCCACTGTCGACCAGTCTGTCCAATCTGTTGTTAAACAATGTCCTTTATTTGATGATGTCCTTGTTAATGGAGGATAATGAACTTCACTCCTGATCTGAAAAGCCTTCTCAGCTCTTCAACCAGCATAGTTCTACTTAGCCTTAGGATTGGAATCCTTGAACTTGATGCTTACATAGTCTGAGAGGACTGATTTGGTCTTTAATATCCTTAGTTTATCATTTTGAAATTTCCTAATTAGTCAGAATATTAGTTTGTCTTATCCACCTCTAGAACGTTTTTCGCTGTCTAAAAAATTTTTGATGTTTTGAACAGCCCATTTCCAGTGATCTTATAGAATCTAAATTCTCAGGAATGTAGTTTTTTCATAAATGTATAACCTACTGTTTTACATTTCCTATAAATTATGGGAAATTCTTCTCTCCTAGACAAATTAAACAAATTTCATTTATGAACAAATACCTTATACCTGTTCTTTGAGATCATATATCTTCTGTCCTAGCATTAGTTTCTGTTTTGTTAATATGGACTAACTAAACATAATCTGACCGAAAGTTCAGGAATACCTTTCAACATATCCCTCCATTTTATACTAGTTTTACCTTCTGTTAAACTTACTCAATTTCCTGGAAATAGAATAATCTTCCTAAGTTTCTACATATGTTATAATTGCATCTCAGGCAAGGTCTTGAAACCAATAGCACACTCACATTCTGATATCTGCAGTTAGAGTTTAGAGTGCTAATTGAATTCAAAATGATTATCATTCAAAATTGGAGAAGGAAGTGGCAACCCACTCCAGTACTCTTGCCTGGAAAAATCCCATGGACAGAGGAGCTTGGTAGGCCACAGTCCACGGGGTTGCAAAGAGTCGGACATGACTGAGTGACTAACACACACACACATCATTCAAAATGGGACTTCCCAGCTGGCACTAGTGGTAAAGAACCTGCCTGCCAAGGCAGGAGATGCAAGAGACCAGGGTTTGATCCCTGGGTCAGGAAGATCCCATGGAAGAGGGCATGGCAACTCACTCCAGTATTCTTGCTTGGAGAATCCCACGGGCATGGGGGCCTGGTGGGCTACAGTCCATGAGGTCGCAAAGAGTCAGACATGACTGAAGTGACTTAGCACACATGGTTCAAAATAGACCTGCAAGCAGACTCACAGAACATAACTTTTCTGACTATTTTTCCTGCTTCATGAATGAACAAATATGGAATCTTTATTTGTAAGAAACAAGTACAGAGAATGGGATGCTAATCTAACTTCGCAACATTTGGTACAGTTTGTCTCACACAAAAAATTGAGAGGTGCACAGCCTGGCTCAGATAAACTCTCTTTTTCAGTTTCACTTGCCAGCGTCACTCACATGGAAAAAAGCTTTAGGAAAGGAAACAGGTTACTATCCCCATGCCTCCCCACCCTCAGTTGGAGTGAGGCCCCCACATTCTCCATCCTGAAAGTTTTTATTACGGTGACCCTGATGAGATGCCCAGATGCTCAGTAACTGATGGACTGTCATCAAATCCGATTATATTTAAATAGAGCACCATGCTTGTCTTTCTTGAAATTTTCACCTTGTCAGGATTAAGGTCTCATTTTAAAAAATTCATCGATTGCTGAGATATCATTTTGGATGGGGGTCAATAGGAAAACATGTTTAAAGATCACTGAAAATCAGAAATAATCACTAGGAATCATTTATGAGGCACACTAAAAGCACACTTTCTGAGTGGCTTAAAAAACTCCAAACAGGACTTCCCTGGTGGCTCACTGGTCAAGAATCTGCCTGCCAATGCAGGAGATACAAATTCGATCCCTGATCCAGGAAGATCCCACATGCCCTGGAGCAATTACTCCCCTCTGCCACAACTGTTGAGCCTGTACCCTAGAGCCGGGGAACCGGCACTACAGAGCCTGAGCCCACATGCTGCACCTACTGAAGTCCTGGAGCCCTAGAGCCCGGGCTCTGCAACAAGAGAAGCCACTGCAGTGAGAAGCCTGCACACCACAGCTGGAGAGTAGCCCCCGCTGGCTGCAACTAGAGAAAAGTCCCTGAGGCAGCGAAGACCCAGTACAGCCAAAAATAAATTAATTAATTAAATTATGTATATAAAAAAAACCCAAGCAGTTTTAGTATAATTAAAGTTTAATAATAACAGTTTCAAAATTGTCTGTAAACACAGGTTCTTCAGAATTACCCTCTAAAAGCTCATGGTCCAAATTGCAAATAGAATTTATGTCCAAATACAAAAATAAGAGGAATAATTGAATATTGCAGTTGAAAGTAGTAAACAACTCACCCCTTCCTCTGATTTAAAAGAACAGTCTTTAACGTTTTTTTAATTTAATTTTATTTGGAATACTGAAGTTGAGCTATAAATAAGAACTACCCTAATAATTCTTAGCCACGGGTGTGACTTAGGAAGTAACCTAGTGAAAGTGACTTCCTAAAGTTCTTCGAAAGGAAAATACTGTGAAACATTAATTCTCTGGGCAAATTAGAAAAAGATCAGCCTAGTTAATAAAAAGTCTGAATTATAGCTTACTTTTAAACGCAGTCTTACTATTTCAAGTACATGTAACGCAAAAAGCTTTCGAGGGGCACTGAATTGGAAACTCTGAATGGATAGGAATAATTAGTCTTTTTAAACATTAGTCAAAGCAATATGGCCTTCTGCTTATCTAACAGTGACAGTAGACTCAATAATTGGGGCCCTACTAATTTGAAATTTGTTATAAAGACTAGCCTGAAGTTTATCTTTGTTTAGCCAACACACTTATTGTAGAGAACTATTAGTATAATGAAATTGTATGAGAATGCTTAAAATTGTTGAAAGAATACATTTAAGAGCTACTCTTTAGAAATACCTATGTAAATAAGAACAACCGGTCTACTCATTACCAATAACTTGTTGAAATTACCCCCAGCAGTTTGGAGTGAGTGAGTGAGTGCATGCTAAGTCGCTTCAGTCGTGTCTAACTCTCTGTGACACTATGGACTGTAGCCCACCAGGCTCCTCTGTCCGTGGGATTCTCCAGGCAAGAATACTGGAGCGGGATGCCATGCCCTCCTCCAGGAGATCTCCCTGACCCAGGGATTGAACCCAAGTCTCTAACATCTCCTGCGTTAGCAGGTGGGTTCTTTACCACTAGCACCTTGGAGTGAGTGAAGAAACTTAGATTACATGAAGATACTTATTGTAGCTGACCGCTGGTTAAGCATTTCTTTTAAAATATTTTCTAATTTAATCAAGTTAGACTTTTCCTCTGCATCTGGGCGATGCCACATATGCACGTGAAGAGTATTGCAGAACCTGGGACTCAACTTATTATTTAATGAGCTTCTTGTTTCAAAGTGGAACCTTGTTATTATTTAATGAGCTTGTTTCAAAGTGGAACCTTGCAAAGACTGCGTCCTGTCCTTATCCACAGTGACATGAGCAAAATTAACATCAGATCATCTGTCCTTCTTGTCACCCTGCAGGTTGTGAACATAATGAGTAGAGGCAGAAAATGAGCAGAAATAGCCAAACAAAAAGTTAGGATTCACATGGTTAATAATATTCAAAATCCCATGTTTGGCCCAGAAGATTATAGGTATTTTGATTCATATATAAAACAGAACAATTTTAATTCTACCTATGGCAATGAAGCTATCAGAAAATTCTCAAGATATATTTCATTTTCTCTAAGACAACATAATGATAAAACAAAGTAAGCTTCATGTAGTGGGGCTTAATACTTTGATAAAACCAAGATCATGCAGTGAATTAAATGAAAATCTGGAAATAAAAAATGAAACTGGCATTTTTATTAAGGTAGGATGTATCAAAACAAATGAAAAAGCCAGGAAAAAAAATCGCTACCAAAATGGAAAGACAGAGATGAATTTTGTGTGGTGTTTTATTATGTGAATACATGTTGAAGATTCTTTGTCTTTGTCTAGGCAGTGCAATTCAAGTTCTAAAAGAATGGAATATGACAGGAAAAAAGAAGGTAAGATTGATATGGATTGTAAATTAGTAACATCTTCCATCAGAACCTTCGTGGTTGTTATCATTTTAACAAGGGTGCCAATTTTGTGCTTCTTTCAAATATGTTAATATGTACACCCAAGAAGCTTCCAGATTCATGACTCTCTTAAATTACAAGCCACCCTCCCTACTAATGCCCTTGTTTTCTGTTCAAGTGTTTTTAACCACCAGGTGTGCTTTAGAAGTCCCAGAGTTTTTCTTTTTAAGTATTAAGGCAAGCCCAACCAGAGAATTCAAAGGATCCTAGATGTTAACTTGCCTGAACGTATCCCACAGCACAAAGGAAAACATTAAGGAGCTTTTTAAAGATACTTGAAAAGCTCTAAATATATTTTCACATGTTTTTCCAGCCGAGAGAATCTGTGCAGGGCTGCCCCGAGAAACATTTTTCCTGAGTTCTAATAAGCTAGATTTTTAATAAAGGAAGAAAAAAAGGACGTACATGCCTTAAAGCCATGGTAAGTAAGGGACCTGTTTGCCTTTCTTTCAAACCCTGGCAGACTGACTGCTCCTTGTGAGCAGAGGGGAGATTTTAAGCTGCCCCATTCAAAGTTATATTTCTTTCTTGTCTAGTCACACTGTTTCGACCTCTGGGCACACGCGTGGTGTGCTATGCACACACTGGCCTTCCTGGTCTTGTGAGCATGTATGGGTACTCACTGGCTCCTTTGAGGTGCGGCTTCTTGTTCTAGGCCTGTCATCTGTTTCATGACTTTGACAAAAAGTCTGCTTCTCTTTCCAAAGTAACTTCCCCAAGGGGAATCCCAGTATATACTCTTCCCACTGAGGGAAGATCACTGGCCCGAGGAATAGGTTTTAACAAACGCACACGTGAAAGCAGTATTACTTTCATAAATTCCCAAGATTACTGAAATTACTGGAATGATCCTTTCCTCCTTTTTCTCCTCCCTGTTCATGGAGAACAGGGAGAATTACGAGGCTTTTTGTTCAACCTTTGTATGCCACCATCTTTGACAATGTCTGCTTATCTTTAATCATAGCTTCCCAGACTTCTGTATGAAATGAAGATGGTTTGCAAGTGATTGAAAGGCAGTATTTATACTTACATGGAAAAATTTCAGATGTGTGGATTGGGTTTTAAATTTCTCTGATGTGGAAAAAAAAGAGCAGATGGCAGCTGCAGACCCAGCTCATTACCAAGCCTTCTTCTTAGAGGTTAAATGGGAAGATGGTCTCCCTAGCCTAGGAGACTCAGGCCTCCTGTGGGAATAGGTGCCCCTGGGCCTTCCCTTCACCCAGTCATTGCACTTCTCTCCCCTGGAGGAGCCCTTACGCAGAGCCATGCTTGTGGTTTCAGAGGAAAAGAAAGGGAATGGGGAGGAGAATCAAGAGAAAATTGTTTCTTCTTATTTCTTTTCAAGCATATTGCAGAACAAAGCCGGGCTGATGTTTAGCTGGTGGGACACTGATGCCGCAGGCAGGCCAGGGTCTGTCCTGACAGGTCCCTTGTCTGTTCTCATTGGCTGAAGCCTGTACCAAGGTCTAAAAAATTTCAATTATCTAAAATTCGGGGTAGGGACTTTGCAGGTGGTTCAGTGATGAAAATTCCACACTTCCACTGCAAGGGGCATAGGTTTGATCCCTCTTCAGGGAACTAAGATCCTACATACTGCAAGATGTGGCCAATAAATACATTAATTAAATTACTAAAAGATATAAATAAAAAATGAAACAAAATGCATAGTTGTGTTATTCTGAGCTAAATGTAAGAAAAGTCTTATGGTGCTGTTGAGCTAGCAGCCAGATATTCCAGGGGTACAGAATTCAGGTGGGCCCACGTTGGTTTGGCAATGTTTGGTAGTAGTTCTCCACTCCAGCTAGAATGTTCATGGGGATGATTCTGGGACTTCCTGGACAGTGTGGCAGCAATCCAGGGGTGGCCTGGTTGAGGGGGTGCCTTTTCAAAGACCCAACCTGGACTTTGGGGATTTGACTTCACTTCCTCATTTTGCAAGGAAAATGAGGAATTCATTTTCCACCCTCCCCTCAAGTTTCCCTCCTCCCCAGAGGAGTAGAACCTCAGGGTCCTCCCTGCCCTCCTCCCACCCTCATGGTCTCTATAAGGAATGAGAACTCTTCTTTAATAGCACAGTAGATGAATTCAAGTTCCTCCAGGGTAGTAACCATGAGATTTTTTACTCTATGACCATTCAGATATGTAGGCCCTCAGTTTGCTCAAATGATATGTCAGCTATTTTAAGCCATTTCCTGCTGTTTTTTGCTTGTAAAGGAAACTTTTTGTTTTCTATGTTTATGAGGTAAAAGTTTATACAACTCATTGTGGGAAAGAAGATATTTATAGTAACTTGGATGGTTAATAAAGACATCAGTGTTTTCACCCATTTTATTTGAAGAGTCAGAAAACAAAAAAAGAAAAAGGATAACATATCTTATTTTGCGTTCTTGGACTCCCATTCTATTTCAAGGTGCTTGTGAGCTGCATAATATTCATTTCTCATTTGTTTCTCATTCTAGAACAATAAGAGAAAACGAAGCAAGTCCAAGCAGCATCAAGGCAACAAAGATGCTAAAGACAAGGCAGAGAGGCCCGAGGCAGGGCCCATGCAGCCACCACCGCCCCAGATACAGAATGGCCACATCAACGGCTGTGAGAAGGACAGCTCATCCACTGATTCTGCCAGTGAAAAACCAGCCCTTCCCCCTCGTGAGAAAAAGATCTCAATACTCGAGGAACCTTCAAAGGCACTCCGTGGGGTCACAGGTCAGTTATTCTTAAGTAAAGTTGCTTAGGAAGACATAGAAGAAAAGGATGGCAGGGGACCCACTGGGACAGTCACTGCTACTGTTGTTGAAAGGAAACGATTGTCCTGCAACATTGTCCATAGATTCAGACAGTCTTCAGGCAGGATGGTAGGGGCCGGGAGGAAAGTAACAGGACCAGAGAAGACATGTCCAGTCCAGCCCTGCAAAAGTCAGAGCATTTTTTTTTTAATTTTATTTTATTTTTAAACTTTACAATATTGTATTAGTTTTGCCAGATATCGAAATGAATCCGCCACAGGTATCTAAAAAATATAGTTCTAGTCTCTATTGGAATCATCAGGAAAACAGAAATTCCAGCTTACAGAAATTTTCTTTCTAAAGACACTTTGGCTGGGATAAGGGACGGATAACTGGTGATCAAAGGAAATGTTATTAAAGGGTAGACCAAATTATTTTATCTCCTGGTATTTTGTATCGTGCGATAGAATATAATCTTCCAGGGTGTTAGAATCTGGAATATTCTTTATTTGTGCTACAGCTGTATATTCATTACTCAACGAAAGGCTGCTTCTTAATCAACTGTATAACCTTAAGGGAATCATTTCATCTCTAGTGTCCCATTTCCTTTCTGTAAAATATGGCAACTGTACAGGATTCTACTAGATCTGTGATCTTCAATACTGTTTGGCCCAATGCTCCATTTTTATGTCAAGTCCTAAAGTAAAATTCACAGATAATATAAATCTACCTAGAAACAGAACATCAATAACATAAAAATATAAGAAGTTCAAGAATAGCTAAAATAGAAGGCTTAATAAAATGGCCAGATGTTCATACCCACTTATCATGAATTGCTTTACACTTACAGAAAGGGAGAGAGTAGTCAACTGGATAACATGAATACTGCTTCTTTATATTCAACATGTGAAGTAAAAACTAAATAAGTATATTTTAATGTAGACGTGGGGTCACTGGGAAAGCAGCTGCTACAAATGCAGACTGACAATTGCTGATTATCCACTCAAATACTGTGATTGCCCTTGTGGTTGGCCATGGAATTTCCCAAATGGTGAAAAACTCTTGGTGAAGTTATAAACACCAGAGAGTACAGTTTTCTCTTAATGTATATAGTAGTTGAACCCTGGAAATCCAAGTAAATCTTGGAAATCCATAGGAAAACTACAAAAAATACTTTGAATTTATATGTCACGTGTCTGGGAAGACATGAGAAAATTCAGGTCACTGGGCGGTTCTTCGTTGTGTGGGATTCCTGTGATTGTGAGTCATCTAGCATCCTGCCCCCAACACCCACCCATAGAAAATTGCTTGGATAAATTTTAAAAGTTTTTCAAAACACCTCCTAAAATAAACCAAAGATGAATAAAACAGGGGCTTAAAAAGCAGAGACATCACTTTTCAGACAAAGATTCGTATAGTCAAAGCTATGGTTTTTCAAGTAGTCATGTATGAATGGGACTGTTGAACCATAAAGAAGGCTGAGTGCCGAAGAATTGATGCTTTCGAACTATAGTATTGGAGAAGACTTTGAGAGTCCCTTGGACTGCAGGAAGATCAAATCAGCCAATTCTCAGGGAAATTAATCCTGAATATTTATTGGAAGGACTGATGCTGAAGCTGAAGCCTGATGCGAAGAGCTAACTAAAATTGGAAAAGACCCTGATGCTGGGAAAGATTGAGGGTGGGAGGAGAAGGGGGTGACAGAGGATGAGATGGTTGGATGGCATCACTGACTCAATGGACATAAGTTTGAGCAAACTCTGGGAGATAGTGAAGGACAAGGAAGCCTCACATGCTGCAATCCTTGGGGTCACAAAGAGTTGTACATGACTTAGCAACTGAATGACAACCTACGGGGAGAGTTTAGTCGAGCAGAAGAGACAGGTGCAAACAGAAAATCACATGATAACCTGTTCTGAATCAGGGATTACCATGAGGAAGCATGAAATAACTGACACTGTGTAATACATTAAGAAGTTTCCTAATTGCTCACAAAGCTCTAATTTTCTTCCATAAACATTACTTAACAGCACTATTAATAGTGCTATAATTCAGAAAATCCTTACTACACAATGATATCTTACAACAAACAACAAAAATAACCTATTTCTCTTTAGAATCTGGATATTCCAGTCATCTTTTAATTCAGCTTTCCCTCTGCCTACAATTTTGAGAATGTTTTGATTTATGGTCAGGGCAAGAGAAAGAAATTAAATAATCGAATGGCACATTCCCAACTTTGCCTGTGATTGCTTTCACACGAATTACTTTCAAAATCTAATTACTCAGGTTGCTGTTGTGATATCAATCATACATTAAAAGCCCAGCACATATATTTGTTCATTTACTTATAATTTATACCTTCTTCCTAAAACAATTTCAGTAACTCTATCAAGTATATGACATTAGAGCAAATGCAATATTGAAGCGCTTCACTTCACAGTGGAGAGCTGCCTTGAAAGTTAAATACCCAGCAGATGAGTTCTCTGTACAAGGGGGCTTTTGTGAACCCTGTCATGAAACTGTTGGCAAAGAATACTTTATTGCACAAAGAACCATCCCAAGATCCCTCAGTTTTGTAAGTTTAGCATAAAGTCATTAAGGTATGTCAGCATTATTTGTTAATAATTAATAAAACAAAGATATTACTCTTGTAAATCTTTCTGTTAAAGAATAAATGATGACAGTGGAAGGTTATCAGAAGTTTTTGCAAAAGGAAGGGAATTCTCCTGGTTGACCATTAACTTCACCAGCAGCTTGTGATCATAAATTTTAAAATGAGTTTATAGCTAGTTAAGTTTCTTCCCAAAGATAATGAAGATTCATCAGGAGGTTGATGCCAAAACTATCAAATGACTTCTGAAGTGCTTTGTTCAATTTTTCAGAAATCCTGAGATCTCTGCTAAATATTTTACAGATGAGTGTCGGATCTTGCGTATTACTGCACCCTATTTTGAGTAGACCTTTGAAACTGGGAAGGATGGGAAAGATCCCTTAATCCCCTCACTATATAGCTGAGTAAACCAAGGCCCCCGGGGTCAAGAAGCTGAGAAGATCTATGCCCCATGGGTAACTCTGTCTGGTTAGCAAAAGCCTGACTCAAATCCATGCAATTTTATGCATGCATTAGAGAGTTATTAAAGATGTATACAATTGAAAAATTAGGGAAAAGTAATTATAACAAAACCAGATAATGATATTCTGTACTTGAGTGAGTTCAAAGTATGAGCCTTGAAGAAATCTCCAGTCTGCTGGTGGTGGAGCATTTATCAAGCTTTCCAGTGATGAAACTGGCTCAGGGAAGCTTGCCCTGAATGCCCAGTTGGGCAGCAGGCTGTGAACATGTGGAAAGCGTGTTTTATCTTTTATAACACCTTGACATTCAAGATCTCTCTTTCTAAAGGTTTTTAAAAGGATCATTTGCTGGTAGGGGAAAAGTTAGCTTTAAGATATATGCAGGTGGTTCCGGGGTGTTAGTGTGACTTCCCACATGAAAAATAACCACCAAAAGCATCATCGTTTCAGGCTGTAAATATAGTACTGTCGAGTGGGACAATGCTGCAAGTCAGCGTATAGCTCTGAAGTTGGGGAGTTTGATTTAAACTTAGTACAAAATTACTTTTTTAAGCCTTGGAGTAGTTTTTTCTGTATTTCAGAATTTTTAATAACCACTCAAATTAGATCTTTACATAATCCAATCAAGATTATCTGCTGCTGCTGCTGCTGCTAAGTCGATTCAGTCGTGTCCAACTCTGTGCGACCCCATAGATGGCAGCCCACCAGGCTCCCCCATCTCTGGGATTCTCCAGGCAAGAACACTGGAGTGGGTTGCCATTTCCTTCTCCAATGCATGAAAGTGAAAAGTCAAAGTGAAGTCGCTCAGTCGTGTCTGACTCGTAGCGACCCCATGGACTGCAGCCCACCAGGCTCCTCCGTCCATGGGATTTTTCAGGCAAGAGTACTGGAGTAGGGTGCCATTGCCTTCTCCGAAGATTATCTGCATCTAAGTACAAAGTCAGACAAGGAATAGATCAAGATTTATTTTCACAGAAGTAATGCCAAGGGTCACTTTTATTTCTAAGGCTCTATCTAAATGGTTAAAGTGCATTATGACCTTAGGTTTCATTTTTCCCAAATGTGGCTCCTGCTCTATTTTCCTCAAGGGTCCGATTGCTGAAATGTCTATACGCTTATCACCGCATGGGCTAGAATAGGAATTCAGATTCCTCTGCTGTTCTTCTCCCCCTGGACACAATTCCCATCCAATAGGAAAGGAGCAGGATTGTGAGCCACCAACTGGCTCCACTGAGATAAGCTTGGGGGCGGGACTTTCCTTGTCTTCAGCTCCTCTTCCCAGCAGGCTTCCTTTATTTCCTCTCGTCTTGTAAAGCATCTTGGGAAGCCAGCTCTTCTGTTACCCGTTATTTGTTTCTAACAGAAGGCCCCATGCTGTGTTCACTGACCTCCACGACCCGAGCTTCTGCCCTGTGTGGGAGAACAGGGGCAGCCTCATCGTTTACCTTTGCCATGCAGATTCTGCGTGCGGCATGCCTCTGGGACGGAACCGCTTTCTTATTCTCTAGGTGAACTGAACCAACTGTGAGAGAAAGGGTCCTGTTATTTTAGAATGTTGGCTGCCTGTCCCTCATTTGTGCTTCATATAAAAAAGAAGAAAACAACAACAGACTATTTTACAATATTTTTGTGGTATGGGGTTCCCTATAAGATTTCCAAGCAGATTTTTTAATCCTGTTGTTGGCCCTAGCTCCAAGATTATCTCCTCTGCTTTTCTAAACCCTATATTGGACCAGAGGATTAGAAAAGATCAACAAGAAGAAAGCAGCTTGCCTAGAACTTTAATAGAAAAGCCAAATGTGTATATTCCAGGATTTCAGCCGTTCCAGCTCTCAGATGGAAGCAACATAATATCATTGCTAAGAAGCAGGGCTTTAGCATTAAACATGTTTGGATTCAAATCTTGGCCTCTTCACTTACTAGGTGTGTGACCCTGGAGAAGCTAACCCTTCTGTGTCTCACCTGCAAAATATTCTGCAATTGTGATGAGGAGTAAATGAGATAAATAAAGTGATTAGCACAGTATTTGGCACAGAGTAAACCCTGAAGTCATTTCTTTGTCTATATAGGAAATATCTTACGCATCTAACATGTGCCAGAAATTCTTCTAGAGGAAGTAAACAAAATAAAAAAGTTTTTGCCTTCCTGGAATTTCTGTTCTTTTGTGGGGAATGGGGAGAAGAGATGCACAGTAAACCAGAATACACCAAAATGTTTATGTGAAAGTGTTAGTTGCTTAGTGGTGTCCAACTTTTTGTGAGCCCGTGGACTGCAGCCTGCCAGGCTCCTCTGTCCATGAAATTCTCCAGGCAAGAATGCTGGAGTGGATTACCATTTCCTTCTCCAGAGGATCTTCTGACCCAGGGATCGTGCCTGGATCTCCTGCATTGCTGGCTGATTCTTTACCATCTGAGCCACCAGGGAAGTTTAAATGTTTATGCTGCTGCTGCTGCTGCTAAGTCGCTTCAGTCGTGTCCAACTCTGTGCAACCCCATAGACGGCAGCCCACCAGGCTCCCCCGTCCCTGGGATTCTCCAGGCAAGAACACCTGAGTGGGTTGCCATTTCCTTCTCCAATGCATGAAAGTAAAAAGTGAAAGTGAAGTCGCTCAGTCGTGTCAGACTCTTCGTGACCCCATGGACTGCAGGCCACCAGGTTCCTCCGTCCATGGGATTCTCCAGGCAAGAGTACTGGAGTGGGGTGCCATTGCCTTCTCCGTTAAATGTTTATAGATTATAGTAAACGTTGTGAAGGGAGCAAGAAGGAGAGAGGCTTTGGGCAGGAAGAGGGGTGTGTGTAGCAACTTCAGATAAGGTCCTATGTGAATGGGTGAAGGAAGAGGATATGTGGATGCTGAGGGAGCCCCCATTCACGTTCTCTGACATCAGGCTATCTTGGTCTAAACAGCCAGTGTTTTATTTAAACCTTGCTGCTGCTGCTGCTGCTGCTGCTGCTAAGTCGCTTCAGTCGTGTCCGACTCTGTGTGACCCCATAGACAGCAGCCCACCAGGCTCTGCTGTCCCTGGGATTCTCCAGGCAAGAACACTGGAGTGGGTTGCCATTTCCTTCTCCATTGCGTGAAAGTGAAAAGTGAAAGTGAAGTTGCTCAGTTGTGACCGACTCGTGGCGACCCCATGGACTGTAGCCCACAAGGCTCCTCCATCCATGGGATTTTCTAGGGAAGAGTACTGGAGTGGCTTGCTATTGCCTTCTCCAATTTAAACCTTAGTTAAGGATTATTTTAGCTAAAGCCCTTGTAGCGTTGTAACCATTGGTTTTCAATTAAAGATTTAGTGCTTTGTTAGGGTATATAGCTGACATTAAGTACTGTCATGTGAATAGGCGTTTTGAAGCATATAGTTTAAAGCACGTAAGTTTAAAGCACATTTATCATTATTCTCGCTCTGTTATTTTGGCATCTGATGCCTTAGTGCTAACTCCCATTTGTAGCTGTGTGTTGTTCAGTCTCAAACTCAGCTTCCAGCAGCACGGTGTCTGAATAGTTCGGATAATATTAGAGGCAGCCTTACATTGTGTTTCCCGTGTCTTAGACCTCTGCTTCCTTTCTCTGTGTGTGATAAAGCAGGAGACGGAGACAGACATAGGATGCGGTGACACAAGGACACGGGATAAATAAAACCCCTCGGGTATTTTTCTGTCACCTGGGTAGAGTGAACTCCAGAGCCCTCCCCCTTCTCTTTCTCATCTGAAAACTACTTTTGCTGCATCCCTACAGCAAAAATTCAAACCATCTTCATCTCTGAATAGCTGATACCTTCCCAACTTCCCACTCAAACCTGGTTAGTTACAAGGTTTCAGTTACAAACAGACTTAATTAAATGGAATGCACTCCTTGCAAAGAATAAAATGCCTTTCATTAATTTTTTGGACTGCATGGAGATCCAACCAGTCCATCCTAAAGGAAATAAGTCCTGAATATTCATTGGAAGGACTGATGCTGAAGCTGAAACTCCAAAACTTTGGCCACCTGATAGGAAGAACTGACTCATTTGAAAAGACTCTGATGCTGGGAAAGATTGAAGGCGGGAGGAGAAGGGGACGACAGAGGATGAGATGGTTGGATGGCATCACTGACTCAATGGACATGAGTTTGGATAAACTCCAGGAGTTGGTGATGGACAGGGAGGCCTGGCATACTACAGTCCATGGGGTCGCAAAGAGTCAGACACGACTGAGTGACTGAACCTAACTGAATTGAAACCTTTAAAGGTATTAATGACATTTAAGACCTTGTAAAGACAATATAAACTAAAAGACTGGTTTCCAGTTAGAAAGTTCCCAGCTTGATCTAAGCCAGTCCAGTTTTACAGAATGGAATAAACCTATTTGTTTAAGTCTTTGTTCCAAAGTTATTGGCTCCTCTGAATTTCTGTTAATTACCCTGTCACGTAGAGATAGAAGAATGATGTAAGGTGCAAATTAAGGTATACAATAATTGTAATGTGAAAAGAGTTTCCTTGGGGTTTCATCACTATAACATCTTAAGAAAATTATCTTTACTCACTGTCTCCATGTCTTCACCTCTCTCTCACTTACCAATTTTTTAAGGTCCCATCACTCCAAAGAAATTGCCCCCACTGAGTTTACCATTGGCCTCCACATATTGAATCTAGCAGACATTTTTCCAATCCTTAAGTTACCTTTTCCTTGCAGGACTATTGACCACTCTTTCCTCGACCATCATGTCTTTTCCCTTTGGTATCTATGACCTGACACTTTTCCTGATTTCTCCCCTCCATCTTCATTGCTTCTGTGTTTCCTTTGAGGGTTCATCTCCTCTAACTGGCTGTTAATTGTTGAGGCTCATCACGACTGGTTTAGTTCCAAGTCCTTTCACACATAAAGCTCTCTCTTCTTAGATCATCTCAGTCGTGCTGTAACTTTGATTGTGTATGCTGGCTCACATACTCCTCATCCCAGTTGAGGCTACTCTCTGAACTTAGACTCCTACTTGATATTTTCACTTTGATATTTCAAAGCACTCTAACATCATGCTCAAAACAAACTCCTGATCTCTCTTCCCAGTCTTAGCTTTCTGATCTTAGTATACCATCCATCCATCCTGAAGCAAATCAGAAATCTAGGCATCAGTCAAGACATCTTCCTCTCCCCTGATATTCAGTTGATCACCAAGTCCTATTGATTTTCCTTTTCAAATATTCCTGACATCCATCCATTTCTCACTATCTTGATCTCTACATTTCCATCCAAACCATCTTCTCTTGTCTCTGCTGCTATAGTAATCCACTCCTTAATCACCTGGCATTCATTCTGTTCCCCTCTATATCATTCTCTATCCTGTAATCTCTTCAGTTCAGTTCAGTTCAGTTACTCAGTCGTGTCCGACTCTTTGCGACCCCATGAATCGCAGCACTCCAGGCCTCCCTGTCCATCACCAACTCCCGGAGTTCACTCAGACTCATGTCCATCGAGTCAGTGATGCCATCCAGTCATCTCATCCTCTGTCGTCCCCTTCTCCTACTGTCCCCAATCCCTCCCAGCATCAGATAACACATATTTGGACTCTTAAAGATAAAGACCAAAAGTCTTACTCTGGCCCATAAGTGAAAGTGAAGTGGCTCAGTCGTGTCCGACTCTTTACAATCCCATGGACTGTAGTCTACCAGGCTTCTCTGTCCATGGGATTTTCCAGGCAAGAGTACTGGAGTGGGGTGCCATTTCCTGCATATTCTGGCCCCTGTGTCCCGTTCCAGCCTCATGATCTGGTGTGCTGATTCTTGCTCTTTGCTTCAGCCATACTGGTCTCCTCTTAGTCCCACATAGGGGCTGTGTACATCAGTCAGGTTTAAGTCAGGAGACAGAAGCCACACTGGATATTTGAATGGGTGGAATGTAATAGCAAGAACTGCTAACTAAAACAGTAGGAGGTGGCTAACTACTAAATGGGTAAGTGAGGACTCTCAGGGGTCTAGGCTTGTCAAGAGAACAGTTACTATTTCCAAGAAGGCTGGACAATAAAGGAAGTAGGACTGGGAGATTCCCCTAGTCTAAAACTAGATTCTGACCTCATCAAATAAAGTGTGTGGCTACCAGTTGTTTGTTGTTCGGTCGCTCAGTCGTGTCTGACTCTTTACAACCCCATGGACTGCAACATGCCAGGCTTCCGTGTCCTTCACTGTCTCCCGGAGTTTGCTCAAACTCATGAGTCGGTGATGCCACCCAACCATCTCATCCTCTGTCATCCCCTTCTCCTCCTGCCCTCCATCTTTCCTAGCATCAGGGTCTTTTCCAATGAGTTGACTCTTTGCATCCGGTGGCCAAAGTTTTGAAGCTCCAGCTTCAGCATCAGTCCTTCCAGTAAATAGTCATGACTACCAGAGGAACATGCTCGCAGCCTTGTGGTGACAAAAGATCTTGGCATAAGGCCTGGGCCGAGCTGTTCTATAGAAGAAGCCTACCATTTCCGGAGAGTGTAGATGGACTGGAACTGCTCAAAGCCATTGCCACTGGGGGGAGTCAGGGAACATGGCATAAGCGTGCATCTGGAACTCCTCTGCATGGCTGCTGGCTCCTGTAGGGAATAATAATAATGATGGACCAAAACCAGAAGTGTACTTCTGCCCTCATCACCTTGCAGGGGACTCTTTGTTGCCCTCTACTAACAAAGCTAACAATCTACCAATTGGCAAAAGAAAATTGTTTACAGGGTCCACTGCCAGTTATCACAAAGTAGGGCAAACAAGGGTAGATTTAGAGTCAAGAGATAATAATTTGATAACTGCTTCAAACACTCTGCCTGGAATGCAGTTTTCTTCCCTCTTCATCTGATTAGTCTTTTATGTGATTTCAGGTGAGCTTAGTTGTTTCTTCTGTGGAGAATTCATTCTTGATATCCCTAAGCCAAATACATGCCAATTGTAGGTTTCAGGACTATGTACTTTTTTTTTCCATAAAACTTATCACAGTTGTAATTCTACTTTTGTTTGTGTGGTGGTGTGGTTTATGTGTCTTCCTCTGAGGCTGCAAGTTCTATGAGATGGAAACCACAGCTGTCTTTTACCACTGTTATGGTTTTGGTGTCTAGAACAATAACTGGACATAATAAGCACTCAAGCCTTTTTCATGATTTGTATTGAGTTATTAATAATAAATAAATGGATATGTATAGGTTAATTTGGGGCTTCCCTGGTGGCTCAGATGGTAAAGACTCTGTCTGCAATGTGGGAGACTTGGGTTCAATCCCTGGGTCGGAAAGATCTCCTGGAGGAGGGCATGGCAACCCATTCCAGTATTCTTGCCTATAAGTTCCTATGCTGCTTTTTAAAGATAATTGTGGATTTTGTATTCCTGATTTTAAAAGACATTTATATTAATTGAAGAGATGTGAAAAATACAGTAAGGTTTAGAGGGGAAAAGCCTACCTCCTAGAAACAACCACTGTGGAATTTCATTTCAGAATGTTTTAGATTTATAGATATATAGGGGTCATTTTTACAAATGTTATGTAGTGTGTGAACTTTTGTATCTTGCTTTTTACTTAACATGACATTATAAACATTACCTCATATCATTTTGTTCTTTAAAAACTTGACCTTAATAGCTGTGCTGTGTTTTTATGAATTTGCCATTTAGTTTAATTATTTCCAAATTATTGTCCATATGCATTGTTTCCACTTGCTATTATAAACAATGCTATAATGAACATTTTTTGTATATAAATCTTTATGAACAATCATCTTCTTGACATACTTTCTTAGAAGTGGAATTATTGGATTCAAAGGGTATGAGTATTTTTAAAATTTTTAATATATCGCTGTCCAAAAAGATTGCACTAATCTCATTGTTTTATTTGTAAAACTGATTAGTAGGAAAATGGAGAATTTTGCAACGTTTAATTTCCATTTGCATCTCTTCTTTAGTGAATATTTAAGAACACTAAGATCAGTGGTCAAAAAACTACCAATTACTTTATTATTGGTTATCAGAAAACACTGTTGTATTCACATAAGTACTTTTAAGAGAATGGTAATGCTTTAAGTAACACAGACATTAGAAATTTTAGGCATTATTTTATAATAGCAAAATTATTTTTTATCAAAGTTTTTTTCTTGATAGGACCACTTACAATACTAAGTTAATCATCATGAGATGGTGTGATTTACTGAAATTACATTTGTATAGGGGACTATGAAGTCATGTTAACTCAGTGAGTTAAAATAATTATTTTAGAACTACTCTATAATAAATATATCCTTTAATATGTATTTTTATTTTTTTAACTGTGCTGGGTCTTAGTTTCAGCATGTTGGATCTAGTTTCCCCACTAGGGATTGAACCCATGTCTCCTGCACTGGAAGCAAGGAGTCTTAGGCATTGGACCATCAGGGAAGTCCCTTAGTACATCCTTTAAATTTAGACTTGAATACCGCGTATACTTCCTTCAGTCTACCTTTAAGTATAAAAGGCTTTCACCAAAAAGCTAAAGAGACAAGGGAGTCTTCAGAGACTTTCAAATCTGAACACATACATAGTTGTACATATATTATGAAAATCTTTGGCTCTAAGTTCATATATTTCTCCCCAAAGGAAGATTTGTTTTCTTTGATATTGTTAATAGAAAAAAACCACCACTGTTCATGTTTTACTCTGTAAAATAAATCAAGGACAAGTCCAATATGTAAGTAGATACTAAGATTTAGTAACTGGAAAATGGATAGTTCTCAGTATTGACAAGAGTTAAGTGTAAGTACAATTACATCCACTACAGTTGAGTGTCAGTGGA
Organism: Bos mutus; assembly: GCF_027580195.1. NCBI lineage: Eukaryota > Metazoa > Chordata > Mammalia > Artiodactyla > Bovidae > Bos > Bos mutus. The sequence continues at coordinate 46,888,270 of NC_091618.1, read as the reverse complement.
TCTACGTGACTAGAAAATAATTTGGCAAAGCATATCAATAATTTTTTAAGGAAAATAAAGGCAAAAATTTGTGTCTTCTTCATCACAAACCCTACTAAATTATAGTAAAGGAATTTTTAAATATAGAAATCCACAATGATGAAGGAAAGGGAAAAGACAGCCTCAGCTTCTAGAGGAGGAAAAGTAGATGGAAGAGGATTGACTGATGAAGCAGAGTATGGGAAGCTGCAGCACAGACTTCAGAGGGAGGGAACTTTGGCAGGAAGGATGCTGACTGCCTGGCAGAAAATGGGGAAACTCTAGATCTAGAGTCAGCCTTTAGGATGGGGGACAAGCTTAGAAAGAGAGGTATAAAGCAGGGTAATTAAATAAAGATATTTTAAGGAACAGTCCACTATCCCCTTACCTAATTCCATTCCAGTTTGTTTTATAAGATGTCTAATGTTTGCCTTCAAGGTAAAAAGGGAGGGGTGGGAGTAGGGAGAGCAGAAAGTGATATGCTAGTATTTTAATGACCATTAAAATAAAATACAAAATTCTTCACAAGAAAATAACAAAACCCAGTGTTTCTCAAAGTGTCATCCACAATATTCAGTATCCAGTTTAAAGTATTACTATATTACTAGACATTGCAAGAAGAAAATATGACCTTTAGTGAAGAGAAAGATTAGTCATTAGAAGCAGACCCATAGACAACCCAGATGTTGAAATCAGCAGACAAGGATTATCAGTATGTTTTAAATTTTTCCCAAAAAAGTGGACTTAATAGGTGAAGGTAGGAGAATTTCAGGAGAGATGGAAAGAATGAAATGACAACCCTGGGACTAATAAGTACGGTATTTGAAGTTTTGTGAAAGTCATCAGATGCCTTTGGCAGCAATTTGGACAATAAAGACTAAAGGATCAGTGAACTTGAAGACAGGTCAAAAGAAATTATCCAAACTGAAGAAAAGAGAAAACAAAATGACAACAAAAGCAGAGCCTCGGTGACTCAAGGGACAATATCAAGCATTCTCATAAATATGTAATTGGAATCTCAGGAGAAAAAAGGAGAGAATGGAGAAATGGGGGGACATATGAAGAAACAATGCCCACAGTTTTTCCAAATTTAACATAAAACAACAACCCACATATCCAAAAAGCTCAGCAAAATCCAAGCAGAGTAAATGATAGAAAACCACAGCAAATCGTGTCACAGTCAAACTGCTGAAAGTCAGAAATGAAGATAAAAGTTTAAAAGCAGTCAAAGGATAAAAGACACATAACAAACAGGAGACAACAAGAAGAGTAAAGGTTAACTTCTCATCAGAAATGATATGGGCCAGCAAACTCCAGAATGAAATCTATAATAGGAATAACTGCCAGTATGGAATTATATATATATCTAGAGAAAATATCCTTCAAAAAGGAAGATAAAGTCAAGATATTTTAAGATAAACAAAAATGGAAAGAATTTTTCACCAACAGAGTTGCACTACAAAACAAGCCAAAGGATATTCTTTAGGTTGAAAGTAAATGATACTAGATTGAAATTTGAATCTGCTGGAAGAAATGAAAAACACTGAAAATGGTAAATATATGGATAGAAATAAAAATGTTTTTTTTTTCCCTCTTTGTTTTTTTTTGAAAATCAATTAACTGCTTAAAGCAAAAATAATAACAATGTATTGTGAGGTTCAGAACAAACATAGAGGTAAAATATATGGCTATAAGTATACAGTTGATAGAAGTGGGTATGTGTAATTATTTATTTATTATTGTATGATTGTTACATTATACATGAAACAGTATAATATTGATTCAAAGGACACTATGATAAATTAATGATACGTACTATAATCCTTGGAACAACCTCTAAAAGCAAAGAATGAAGAGGTATCACAAAAAAGATAAGATTAACAATTTCTTGAAAACCATTTCACCTAAAAGAAGTAAGGAAAAAATCAAAGAAATAAAGAATAAACACAACTCAAAATGGTAAACATAACCCAGTAATACCAATAATTATATTAAATGGAGATGGACAAAAGACTCTAATTAAATAGCAGAGATTGACAGACTGGGTAGCAAGACCAGTAACAAGATTCAATTATATGCTGATTAAAGAAATACACTTTACACATGAAGACAGAGACCGGCCAAATTCACAATAGTTATGGGTTTTATCAGGCTTCTCTGGTGGCTCAGAGGTTAAAGTGTCTGCCTCTAATGCGGGAGACCTGGGTTTGATCCCTGGGTCAGGAAGATCCCCTGGAGAAGGAAATGGCAACCCACTCCAGTATTCTTGCCTGGAGAATCCCATGGACGGAGGAGCTTGGGTTTTATCACCATTTTATTAGTAACTGATAGAGCAAGTATATGAAAAATCTTTCAGAATGTTGAATATTTAAATAGTATTGTCAACCAACCTGACCTAATTGACATTTGTAGAACACTACACCTAACAACTTGAAGGACACATGGCATTTTCACCAAAATAGACCAATTGCTAGACCATAAAATAAGTTTCAAAAAAATTTAAGTATTAAAATCTTTAGATTATGTTCTTTGACCAAAAATAGAAGTAAAATAACATTTAATAGCAATAAGATATCTAGAAAACTTCCAAAAATTTAGAAATTAATGAACCTTCTAAATAATTCATTGATGGGATATTTCCTGGCAGTCCAGTGGTTGGGACTCTGTGCTCTCACTGCTGAGGACCTGGGTTCAATCCCTGGTTAGAGAACTAAGATCCCTCAAGCCATGCAGCACAACCAAAATAAATAAACAAAAATAAATACTCCATTGATCAAAGGAAAAAAAATTCACAAGAGATACTAGAAAATCATTTGAACTGCACCATAATGAAAATACAGTAACTCAGTTACCAGTATCAGTAATGAAATCGATCCTGATCCCACATTTATTTATTTAAAGACTAACAACAGGATAGTATAAAAGAATTTTATGCCAAAAGGGAAGTGAACAAATTTCTTTAAAAATATGAATCACTAAAATGCACATGAGAAGAAATGGAAAATAGAAATAGCTCTAAATCCATCAAAGCAATTGGTAATTAAAATTCCAGGCTGAGGTGGCTTCACCAGTGAACTCTTAATTTAAGAAAAAATAATAGCAGTCTTAAACAAATCTTTATTTCCTGAAATAGTTTAGGAATAGAAGGAAGTCAGCACTTTTCAACTCATTTAATGAGGCCAGCATAGCCTTATCAAAACCTGACAAAAATTATTACAGGAAAAGCCTCGGAACCACATTGCTCATAAATAAAAGAGCAAAATCCTCAACAAAATATTAGCAAACCAAAGTAAGGACAATATATTAAAAAGTTAATACACTATAACCAAAGTAGTTTTTTCCAGGAATGCAGCATTGGTTTAACATTTAAAAAGCAACCAATGTTGTAATAAAATCAAAGAAAATAACAGCATGATCATCTTAAATCACTTGATAAAATAAAAACTCCCAGTATATAAGAAAACTAACTGATAAACATATGAAAATTATACTGTATAGCCAATATAATACTTGATAATAAAATATTGAATGTAGTTTTCCTAAAATCAAGAACAATGCAAGAGTAATTGTTCTACATTGTCCTAGAATTCCTAGCCAGTCCAATAAGGCAAGGAAAAATTGGAAAGACAGAAATTACTCTTCATTTACAGATATCATTATTGCCCATATAGAAAATTACAAGAAAGCTACAAAACAAAAAACTAACAAGGAAATCAGCAAGGTGTTTTAGGTTCAAGTTCAATATATAAAAAGCTAATTTGTATTTCTGTATTTTAGCAACCAGCAATTGGGAAAGGAAGTTTTAAAAAATTACTATATATACAATGACATTTTGCATGTCATCTAAAATTTTTGTTCAGTCACCAACTTGTGACCAACTCTTTTCCACCCCATGGACTGCAGCACTCCAGTCTTCAGCATCCTGTCCTTCACCATCTCCCAGAGTTTGCCCAAGTTCATGTCCATTGAGTTGGTGATGCCATCCAACCATCTCATCCTCTGTTGCCCTCTTCTTCTTCTGCCTTCAATCATTTCCAGCATCAGGGTCTTTTCCAATGAGTCGGCAGTTCGCATCAGGTGGACAAAGTATTGGTGCTTCAGCTTCAGCATCAGTCGTTGCAAAGAGTATTCAGGGTTGATGTCCTAGGAATAAAAACTAAAGATGCACAAGACACTGAAAGCTGTAAAATGATGCAACAAATAAAAGAAAACCTAAAGAAATGGGGAGATATATAATGTCCAGTACTCAAAAGATGCAATATCACTAAGATACCAGTTATCTCCAAATTGATTTATACACTGAATGCAAATGCAGTTAACATCCCATCAGATTTTTTTGAAAAGAAATATACAAGTTCATTGTTAAATTTATATTGAAATGCAAAGGACCTAAGATCTTGAAGCAGTCTTGGAAAAGAAGAGTAAAATTGAAGGACATTCATTATTTAATATTAAGACTCGTTATATAGTAATTAGTAAATGAGATAGTGTGGTATCAGGGTGAGGAGAAACAATTAGATCTGTGGAATAGAATAGAGTTCATCAATAGAACACACAGATACAGTCAACAAATTTTCAACTGAGGTGCCAAAATAGTTTAGTGGAGAAAGGTCAACTCAGATTTATCATGCTGGAGTCTTATATTCTTTTTTCGCATTTTACGTACTAGTTGTTAAAGGCAGAAAGACTATGTCCCATTTAACTCCTGCGAATTAGCCAGGGCAAGCACATAGTGGTCATTCTATACAGGCCTGTTGAGTTAAATTGAATCAGAAATCAGATCCATACTCAGAAAGCTATATAACATCTATGTTGGGATTTGATAAGTAATTTTAATAAGAGGAAGGCTCAAGTAATAGATTCAAAAACACATAAGCTTCTAGGAGCAATTTTTTAGACACATGGACAAGGATTAAATTCAAATATAATTTTTATTGAAATCTGGGCAGATTGGGTGTTTCCAAAGATAACTTTTCTTTCCAAGAAGTAGCTACTTTGGTTCAAGTATTTGATGAATATTGGATAAAGACATAGCCAGAGACTCATATCAAACTAGGCTCCCTATAATTGGAAAGGCCCCAGGCATGCAAAGTATGAAAGGAATACTGATTCATTCATTCACCCATCCATTCAGTATTCATCATGTACCCACAAGGCGCCAAGCATATAATGATGAACAAGACATACATCACTGTCTCCACTTTTCTCATGTAGAAATTGAAGAGGATATTTTAAGGTTTCACTAAAATCAATACTCTTAGTCTAGAATATAAATTTGTAATGACTATAGATTGTAGGCCAACAAATTTCATGCTTCTTTTGGTTTGTATTAGGGCTCTTCAATAGAAAAATAGTATGAGCTGTATATGTAATTTTAAATTGTCTAGTAGACACATTTAAAAAGTAAAAATAAACAGGTGAATTAAATTGAGTAATATATTCTATCTAAATTATGTTGACAATCATATTGACAATGTGATCAATATTTTTTATTGATCAAAGGAATATTTTTAATTCTCCTTTTTTAAGTCTTCACATTTCAGTGTGTAATTTACACTTAGAGCCAACTCGATTCAGACAAGCCATGTTTCAAGTGTTCAGTAGCCTTATGTGGCTAGTGGCTACCTTATTGGAGAGTGATACGATTCAACTCCAAGTCAGCTATAGTCTACTGAAGATTACAAGTGGAGGGACTTCCCTGGTGGACCTGTGGTTCAGCATCTGCCTTCCACTGTAGGCAACACAGGTTCAGTCGCTGGTCAGGGAATTAAGATCCCACATGCTATGGGGCAATGCACCACAACTACAAAGCCCATGTGCCACAACTAAGATTCGGTGCAGCCAAAAATACATAAGTAAAAATTTCTAATTAAAATAATAAAGTTTACAAGTAGATTTCTGAAAGGTGGAAAACTGATGGTATTTCTAGCTCATAATGTTAGAGGAAAATCACTGTTTCCAGGAAAGGACTCTTTTTATTCTATTGCTAGAAATATAAGGACCTGTGGTCAGAATGAACTAATTCTGTTATAGTCAATAGTTCTGTAACCCTCCACCAATTCACCAGTTTTCATCTGAAAGAATCCTAGAGTTTTACTATATTTGGAGACAAATTGTACCACCAGTGTGCAAATATACGCAAGTAGTCTTTGAGACGGAGAAGGCAATGGCAACCCACTCCAGTACTCTTGCCTGGAAAATCCCATGGATGGAGGAGCCTGGTAGGCTGCAGTCCATGGGGTTGCAAAGAGTCGGACACGACTGAGCAACTTCACTTTCACTTTTCACTTTCATGCATTGGCGAAGGCAATGGCAACCCATTCCAGTGTTCTTGTCTGGAGAATCCCAGGGACAGGGGAGCCTGGTGGGCTGCCGTCAATGGGGTCGCACAGAGTCGGACATGACTGAAGCGACTTAGCAGCAGCAGCAGCAGCAGTCTTTGAGAACTCAGATCTTGTCATCATTCAATGACCCCACCATTGAGACAGCTTTCAGGTCCTAAAAACAATACTACTACTCAAATTTCTCAATAAATACTTGTTAGATGAATGATGAAATGAACCAGTAGCCCTCATATCAGTTCTTTGATACACAAAATATATTCAGCTCTAGGTTAATAATCCCAAACTCATTTGCATGCTGGTCTTCCCATTTAAAATGCTTTTGCATTCAACAAAATAATTTCTTTCTTCTGTTCTAAGGTCATTATTTCCACTAGGCTATAATGGAAATCCCCTTTATTTTCAAGAATAACAGTAATTTACTACACTATGCCCAATGAACTGTATTTTAGAGTCTTAATTTATTGAATTTCATCAAACTTGAATCTCAACTGTGATTTAGAGAGAGTTGGAACCAGCCTATACTTACTCACTTTTAACAAAACATTTATACAGTCATCAAAAAATTAGTTTTTCATCTTTCGCAGTAGAGTTTCTCCTGGTGAGGGTACTACCCAGGTACCATCCAACTCCACCCCAACAGAAACACCTGGAAGCTGAATCCTGGATCCACTTCTGAATCGAAATTTCTGCAGGTGGTGTCAGGGAATTTGCATTTGCAATAAGTACTAGGGGAAAAGTCATGCACACTAAAGTTTGACAACCACTGCCCCTGCAGTAAAGTTCCAAACTTTAGTATGACTAAAGATAAAATTGTATACTATCATTTAAATCTGTTTTATTACTGGAGGAAATGATGTTTTCAGTACTTAATTACTTTGTTCACCACCTGGGCTGAACATTCCACTGTGTACTGTAATTTCCTTTTAAGTAAATTTTAAGAGGCACTCAGTATTCAGCCTATAAAGGATAGGCTGTGCCTTTTTGATATATAGGTAATAAATGATGGCTTCAACTAAAATCAGATTTACCCATCATAAATGGGCAAACGTCTAAAACCAAGCTGACTCGGACCAAATCCTATTCTTTTGTACTTTCCAAGTGTGTTCTCTATAATGCTTGTGACAGTGTCAGGAAAGGTATTCTTTGTTTCTTTTTTTTTTTTCCTATGAAATCATTTTAAGAGTATTTTAATTCAGTCACAATCCTACAGATAGCTATTGAGCTAGACACAAGTACTGGAGCTTCAAAAACGAATCAGATTTTGCATCTGCCTTTAAGGGCATCTTAGCCTCTGCAGGGAAGGAGCAGACATGAGAACCTTGTGTTGAATTTAACGCACCAGGTTATACCAGGAAGTAGAGAGAGGTGAGACAGAGGCCGGGCTTCATAGTGATGATGTTGTGCTCAGTTTGGGTATGAGCCGTAGTTGGCCAGAGAAATGGACTCATTCATACAGGGTAATCCAGACATCAGGATGGTCAGAAGTGCCAAACCTACACTCTTTCCATTACACCCAACTTTCTCCAAGAACCTGACCTGCAAAAGCAGGCTGGCTTCCCTTTTTCTCATACCCAGAGCTCTCTCTGGTTGTGAGTGAGATGTTAAGTGTGATACATTTCCTTTTCAGGCCACTAAGGTGCCATTTAATCCACTCCAGCCATAACTAAATAGGAACCTACCTTTAAAAGATGCCGAAAGCAACGTGCTGCTAATTTATTGCCACATCTGTTAAAGCTCCAGAGGGAATCTGACTCTCTAGATTTTAAATATAGTTGAGTTATTGTGATGATGTTTCCTGATTTAATCCTTCCATAAATTAGATGAAATGATCATAGAACCTGTTGTCACTTCATTCTTGCCCTAGCTCCTCTTCTGCCTTCATTAATTCCGAATAAAATACCACAAGACATTGATGTAGCACTTGGAGATGGGAGGGCTGTGTTTTTATAGCCTCAATTTGAAATCATACTTAAAGACATCTAAGCCTTTACTGAATAGTGGGGGAACTGTTCATGCATATAAGGCTCCTAAGGATCTTCCTGGGTAGTTATGGGTGAGGAAACTAAGACTCAGAGATAAGTGGCTTGCCTGGGGTCACTCTGTAAGTAATTACTAGAGTCAAAACACCCACTCAGGTCTTCTAACTCCAAGTACAAGGCTCTTTCTAGTATATCCTTTCATCTTCTGGGGAGTCTATTAAAACAGTTTCTTGACTGTTTGCAGTGAAAAGAACTATTGCCAACATGTTAACAAAACCCAAAATTGTGGCATCCCCATCACCTGATCATCAGTGTTTTTAGTTTATCACTTCACAGTCATTATTTGGTGTTTTCTTACAGAAGGCAACAGACCACTGCAACAGAAACTGTCCTTAGATGGGAACCCCAAACCTATACATGGAACACCAGAGAGGTCAGATGGCCTACAGTGGTCAGCTGAGCAGCCTTGTAACCCAAGCAAGCCTAAGACAAAAACATCTCCTGTTAAGTCCAATGCCCCTGCAGCTCATCTTGAAATAAAGCCAGATGAGTTGGCAAAGAAAAGAGGTAAAGTGATTTCTTTTGCACAAATGATTCAACATATTTTGCACACACAGAGAAGTATCTGAATGACAGAACTTTCCAAAAGATACTGCTTAGTGAAGAGAGTTAGACCTGAAATTGCATTTCTTTCTGTGAGCCACATAGATTGAAAACCAGATATAATTCCTCCATTGTTAATCAAAGGTCTTGAATGTTTAAGTGGAATTATATCCCCTTTGTCTGCCTCTCTGTGGCCATTCTTCTCTTTCTAGGCATGGATAAATTTGCACCTCAAACACTTGGTACCCTAACATCCTATAAAGCAAATGTTAATGCAGGAGCCTCTTTAGCCATGTAAATGTTGAATGTTTCCCTGATATACAGGTTATGAATTTGCATTGACTGAAGATGAGTTTAGAGGCCAACCATGTCTTCTGATATGATGTTCCTCATGTAAATTCAGTTCTGTGTTAGAACTTTCAGACAAAAGACACTGAAAGAGGGTTTTATATTGGACACACTGTATTTTGATTACATTTTGAACTTTGATATATTGATACTTTATGCATAACTAGTATTAAACATGAAAGGGGCTAAATCACTTCCTTTCTGATTACCAGAGGATTTAAATAATATTCTCATTCAGGCCTCAGTTGTATCTGATTTCCTTGGCTTGGGTTTGATTATACCTTCTCACTTTTCTTGAGAGAGATTTCTTTTTTCTAAGAAACCATGCCCTTGTTGGGATAAGTACAATTTGCCTATTTGCTCTGCACTATCTGTAAACCCTGGTGACAGTTTCAGGAAATCAGGCAAGATTGGCACCCACAGAGCTGCTTTAAGTACTGCTGGTATAATTACAGGCCTGGCTCAGGACTGATGGGGCCAGAGCCAGGGTACCTGGCACGGATGCTCTGTCCTCTCTCGAGTTCATTTGTACCTCTCCCAACCTCTATGTCATTTTCCTCTTCCAAAAGCCCTGCTGGCTTTAAACCACACAGAATGGTGTTTATAGAGAGAGCCAGCAGCACAAATGGTCTTTAGACGTATCAGATTCTAAGAATCCCCAGTTTGTAATAGAACATAATGATCTGAGCCTCTTTGCAAAGGGTAAAGGAGACACATGTGCCCAAAATGGCCCAGCCAGAGAGCCCACTGGTGAGATCACAGCTTCTCAGGGACCACACAAACCACCCACTCTGGATTTTAAAAAATTGGGATTATAAACATCCTCTTAATGGAACTTTTTTTTTCATTGAAAAACAAAAGAAGATCCCTTTTTATTGGAAGGGGATATAGTTGCCTTTGTCATTGTTGTTTAGCTCAGAAATAAAAAAAATAAAGTGTTCACTTTAACATGTTCTTTCTTGACATTAATTTCAGGCCCAAATATTGAGAAATCGGTGAAGGATTTGCAACGCTGTACTGTGTCTCTGACTAGATACCGTGTCATGATCAAGGAAGAAGTAGATAGCTCCGTGAAGAAGATCAAAGCTGCCTTTGCTGAATTACACAACTGGTGAGTAATTTCACTTAGAAACTATCAATTTATGGCACTTGAGCTGTTCCTATAGGTAAAAGCATCAGATGGAAAATGTTGTTTATTTAATACATAAACATCACAGAACAACACTTTGGCGAATTTTCTTAAACCCTGCTGACAGATGCATATCTTGGGAATAGAAAAGAAGAGAAAATTTGAAATAAAGGGAAACCTGATAGACTTATTCGCTGGAGTTTGAAGTTGGGTCAAAAGTATATGAATGATGTAGAACACAACCTCAGTAAAGGACAAAACTTCAAAAACTATATTTTTGACAAATCTCTGGAAGGTTAACATCATGAATGCTTACTCAGAAAGAATATTTTCCAGCGTGATATCATCATAAAATAAGAAAAGCTCCCTTAACAAAATTCAGAAACAGCTTATGTAAACTTAGCGATAGACCCCCATTCTTGGTATCCTGAAGACTGGAATTAAGAAATGGTATGCCAGTGTGGTTTTGGTCCTGCCCCTGCCCTGCTCTGCAATGGATTTTGATGGAAGACATTTCTTTCAGCCTTATACTTTTGCTCATGTCCACAGTCAGAGTGAAATATCTGTTAGTAAAAAAGATTAAGTTAATATCAGTAGAAAAATGTTCTCAGTGTATCCATCAGGACACTTTCAGTTTCAAGTGACAGAACCTCAAATCACAGTAGTTAAAGAGAAAAGAGGATTTATTACTGATGCACATGAAAATCCCAGGAAATTCCTTTAGGCAAATTTGGTTCTAAGCCCAGTATGTTAGCAGGATTCAGATTCCTCTCTCTCTCTCTCTCTGCCTCCTTTCCTTGACCAGTGTCCCCCACAGTCTCCTGGTTCTGCTTACTCTTCACTTCACTCTTAGGTACAGTGTCTCCATGTCGCAGCAAAGATGACACGCTGGCAGCTCCAAGCTTTCACAATCTTTAGCCCTGTGATCTGAGAGAAGACTTCGTTTCCAGTAGTTCTGACAAAAAAGTCCAAAAGGGCTAATTCCCATTGGCTGGGTTGGGACATAGATCTGTCTATAAACCAGTCCCTGTAGCTACAGGGACAGTCTTCCCACTAGCCAGGCCAGAGTCATGTGCCTGCCCAGAGAGTTAGCGGTGGGACATTTGCAGGGTGGGGGGAAAACCCCACCTGAACTCCATGAACTGAGAGGTGAAGAACCCTGGATCCCTGGAGAAAAATCATGGTGTTAAAGAGGAAAATTAGAACAAAGAAAACACAAGTCCACAATGTCCAGGCTCAAATAACATGATCCCCATATTGGCTTCTCATGATTCCAGAGTTTGATCACACTTTCTGCATATTCTTCCCATTCTTAAGTCCTTTCTTTGACACTGATGTGCTTTTTTGCTGACTGTAGCATAGTGTAAAACTAAGGATTATGTCAATCAGTAACCTAATGTAAAAGTCTCAAACTTTAAAGCATCTGCTACTTAGAATGTGAGATTCCAGGGGTGCATCAGTCACCAGGGACTTGAAAACAAACCATCTCCTTCAGTTATCATTCAGTGAGGAATCATTTACCCTCCACCCAGTGGAACACTTCTCTGTTTGATCAGATTATAACCTCACTAATTGTTCAAAGCAAACTCCAAGAATATGTTTGAAAGTACTTGGAGAAGGTAAAGATGCTATACAAATAAAAAGTATTATTATTACTGATTTTTAAATTTTATAGTTACATGACTTTTCCAATTTATCCTTCAGTTCAGTTCAGTTCAGTCACTCAGTCATGTCCAACTCTTTGCAACCCCATGAACCACAGCACGCCAGGCCTCCCTGTCCATCACCAACTCCTGGAGTCCACCTAGAACCATGTCCATTGAGTCGGTGATGCCATCCAACCATCTCATCTTCTGTTGTCCCCTTCTCCTCCTTAATTTATCCTTCAGTCAGTTCAGTTCAGTTCAGTCTCTCAGTCGTGTCCGACTCTTTGCGACCCCATGAATCGCAGCATGCCAGACCTCCCTGTCTATCACCAACTCCCGGAGTTCACTCAGACTCATATCCATCAAGTCAGTGATACCATCTAGCCATCTCATCCTCTGTCGTCCCCTTCTCCTCCTGCCCCCAATCCCTCCCAGCATCAGAGTCTTTTCCAATGAGTCAACTCTTTGCATGAGGTGGCCAAAGTACTGGAGTTTCAGCTTTAGTATCATTCCTTCCAAAGAACACCCAGGGCTGATCTCCTTTAGGATGGACTGGTTGGATCTCCTTGCAGTCCAAGGGACTCTCGGGAGTCTTCTCCAACACCACAGTTCAAAAGCATCAATTCTTCGGCGCTCAGCCTTCTTCACAGTCCAACTCTCACATCCATACGTGACCACAGGAAAAACCATAGCCTTGACTAGGCGGACCTTTGGTGGCAAAGTAATGTCTCTGCTTTTCAATATGCTATCTAGGTTGGTCATAACTTTTCTTCCAAGGAGTAAGCCTCTTTTAATTTCATGGCTGCAGTCAACATCTGCAGTGATTTTGGAGCCCAAAAAAATAAAGTCTGACACTGTTTCCACTGTTGCCCCATCTATTTGCCATGAAGTGATGGAACTGGATGCCATGATCTTCGTTTTCTGAATGTTGAGCTTTAAGCCAACTTTTTCTCTCTCCTCTTTCACTTTCATCAAGAGGCTCTTTAGTTTTTCTTCACTTTCTGCCATAAGGGTGGTGTCATCTGCATATCTGAGGTTATTGATATTTCTCCCAGCAATCTTGATTCCAGCTTGTGCTTCTTCCAGCCCAGTGTTTCTCATGATGTACTCTGCATATAAGTTAAATAAGCAGGGTGACCATATACAGCCTTGACGTACTCCTTTTCCTATTTGGAACCAGTCTGTTTTTCCATGTCCAGTTCTAACTATTGCTTCCTGACCTGCATATAGGTTCCTCAAGAGGCAGGTCAGGTGGTCTGGTATTCCCATCTCTTGAAGAATTTTCCAGTTTATTGTGATCCACACAGTCAAAGGCTTTGGCATAGTCAATAAAGCAGAAATAGGTGTTTTTCTGGAACTCTCTTGCTTTTTCCATGATCCAGCAGATGTTGGCAATTTGATCTCTGGTTCCTCTGCCTTTTCTAAAACTAGCTTGAACATCTGGAAGTTCACAGTTCACGTCTTGCTGAAACTTAGCTTGGAGAATTTTGAGCATTACTTTACTGGCCTGTAAGATGAGTGCAATTGTGCGGTAGTTTGAGCATTCTTTGGCATTGCCTTTCTTTGGGGTTGGAATGAAAACTGACCTTTTCCAAGTTACCCTAATATGTAAAAGCATGCTCAGGGGCTTCCTTGGTGTTCCAGCAGTTAAGAATCCACCTGCCAATGCAGGGGACATGGGTTCAATCCCTGGTCCAGGAAGATCCCACATGCAGGAGAGCAACAAGGCCAGAGTGCCATAGTTACTGAGCCCAAGCACCTTAGAGCCATTGTTCCACAACAGGAGAAGCCACCACAGTGAGAAGCCTGGACACCACAACTGGAGAGCAGCCCCGGCTCTCTGTAACTAGAGAAAACCCGTGTGCAGCAGCCAAGACCCAGCACAGCCAAAAAGAAATAAATAAAAGAACACGCAACATCCAGACCTGTTCTCTGGAGCCAGAGTCAGCACACGTCACCTGTAAAGTGCCGGCAGGTTAAAAACCTTAAGCTTTACAGGCTGTAAGGTCTGTGTGCTCCTACTCAGGGCTGCTGTTGGGGTGTGGAAGCAGCTGGAGAGCCTGCAGAGGCAGGGGCCAAATCTGGCTCAGGGGGGGTTGTGGTTTGCCAGCCTCTGTCTGGAGGCTGCTCACAGAAGATGACTCTGTCTTCTCCTTTGTGCGGCATTTTAGAATACAGTCTTCCTCTGAGGCCCACGTGTGACACCTTCCCTCTGAGTGACTCACACACTAATCGACAGAGTGTAGCAATGACCTCAAATTACCTCTCTCCTCCAGCTGCTCTGAGTCCTTTTTTTATTTCCTTAGTAAAATGAACATCGCATGGCTCATGAGACGTCTTGAGATTTATAACCGATTCTTTGAGTGCTTTACTCCTCAAGAGCGGGAAGTGTGGGGCCAGGAAAGTCAGAACCCAGGGAAGATGAGTATCTTTGCTTGTAATTCACATCGTGTTTTATACTGATGGGAAGGATGGCTTCTGAATGAGCTCTGCCAAAGCAATACGGCTGTTTAAAAGTCACCTCCTTGACAAAAGGACATTTTCCCTCCAAACTGAACAAGAGAACATTTAGACCAACTACTTCCTGTATGGTATTGCTGCGAAAGGGGAAAACACCACCCCTTGTTTTCTGACCTAACCCTTCAGCAAAACAATCCCCAAATAATTACACAAATGTTAACTTGAACGTAAAACTAAAGTATTTTTTAACAACCACAAACATGCATTTATGCCAAAGGGAAAAACTTGACCTCTATTCAAAATAAGTATGCTGCCCAGGCAACAGGGCGATGTGCTTGAATTAAGCCTCTCATTTTCTGAGGAGCAAAGGCTGGATCTTAAGGATTGTGGTGCTCTTGAAAAAATAGTGGGTCACAAAATAGAAGAAAGCAGCTTAAAAGCTTAAAAAATGAAACTTCCCTAGTGGTGCTGAAATCACGAACTCTAGGCAGTAGAGAGAATTTTGAATGCAGCCCTATTCATTTAGTACGATGGAAACCTCAGGGTTGTGACACACATAGAGTGTGTCCAGATTTGGAGGATGTGGAGCCCTCTGGAGATTTCCAGGAGTGCCGGTTTTGAGGCAGATGTTGACTCGTGGTGCACAAGCAACAGGGGTGTGGAGTACATCCCTCTGCAGCTTCTCCTGCGCTTCCTCGGGGCCACCCTGTTCTCTCACCTAAGCTCTCAATAGGCGCTGTGTGTAGTTTAGAAATAAATAGACAGTTAAAAAAAGAAAAACCACCCTTCATATTCACTTTGCTACCAAAGCACCAGCTTCAGGAGGTGAATCCCGAGTAACTAAATTCCTCCCCAGGCTGGAATTCACCGGAATGAATTGTGTGAGGTTGGGAGAAAGCCGTGGTTTGCACATGCTCAGTACTGAGTGAAGGGTGTCTGAGCGAAATGAAGGAAATCCTTGTCCTTCCCAATCTGGCTGTGAAGAATGTTTTGCTCAATATGTTACTGAAGAAAGCCATTAAGTAGCTAACTTATAATATCAGAGTTGGCACTTAACCAGGACACAGTTGCACAGGGCTAAACGATCATTACATGGCTCCTTCTCATTTTTCCAGAAAGAATTAGGGATTTAAGAGGGGGAACAAAGATGACACAATACCCTCTCAATATGTCTTCACAGAAAATAAATTCTGCAACATGAGCGTCTGTGTGAAAAGTCACATCAGGAACTAACATGAAGCAGCTGGTTTCTTTCCTATATGATTGGCCCCCTACCACAACTGGAAAATATTCATCTTTCGAATCATAGCTGCCAGGTTTAATTGCTTTGTGTGCAGACTAGTCTAACTTCTCACAAATCTCTGTGTGCATGGCCAAGTTGATGTTGACGGCTTTAAATGAGCAATAAAACATTAAATTCAAAAAACATTGAGGAAGGAGAGTAATACTTGATAGTTTTGCCATATGTGGGGGAGAAAGGATTCCAAAATAGAGCTGTAAAAAAATTGTTAGGTGCTATTATCAGTTTAACATCTAATTAAAAGCATTCCTAAAGAAAACGGAAGATGGTTAAGGAGCCAGAGGGTTAGGGTATGTGCTGGGTAACCAGGTTGCAGAGAACGGGGGCTGGAGGGGATAATATGTTTAGGCCGCTTTGCTTTCAAAAAGGAAAGGGAAATCAGTCAAAGCATGCCTCCTATATAAAGTGGCCAGACATGTTCCTGGACCTGTGTTTATTTTCTCTTGAAACAGTGCCAGGAAATTGGAAGTAGGTCAGAAGTTTCCCAGCTCCCCCAACCATAAGCCCTCGCCCACCTTCCCTTTCTTTGTCGGCTTTCCCTCCATCTTGGAGTTCACTCCCTCCCTGCAAGGGCAGGTGAGCCTCCTACTGTCCCCTACAGGCCGGGGGCTCCTCACAGCGACCCCAGTCACTACATTATGCCTGCGTGTTCAGTTGCTCAGTCGTGAACAACTCTGTGTGACCCAACTGTGTGACACCCCACCTCCCTGAATGTAGCCAACCAGGCTCCTCTGTCCATGGAATTTTGCTGAAGCAGGTTGCCATTTCCTCCCTCCAGATCATCTTCCCAACCCAGGGATTGAACCTCTATCTCCTGGGTCCCCTGCATTGGCAGGTGTATTCTTTACTGCTGAGCCACCCAGGAAGCCCCTACTACACCGGAGGACCTTGTAATGGGCTCTCTGTCTCCTTTTTCTTTTCTTCCTTTTAATGACTGAAACTCATTTTGTGTCACTGGTAATCTCATCATTTTGATGACCATGTGATCCTCCCCCCAACCCCATCGCCCCCTCCAGAGTGACAGATTTGCATGTTAACCAGCTAACAGAGTCTGTTCAAGCTCTCCTCCAGCCAAAAGAATGACTCTAAATGTGAGAATTGCCAGCTAAAGAGAAAGCCACTTCGAGATAAGTATATCTTGTGCATCTCTCAAATCCCCCTCTGAAGGAGGGCTCTTTATCTGCTGCTAAAGCCCTGTGGGTAGCCAAGCAGAACCACACACAGACCACCAGGGTGGTCAGCAGGGTGGCCCCATGCACAGACCAGATATCACTACTGTGACATTTTAAATGTTGTGTCTTTTTCTGGGATATGAACTTGAGAATGCCTCCCGAAGAAGAAATTGTCAGTGGGGCTGTTGCATTTCAGAGCAAGCCAGGCAGCAGTCTGTCCCATATTCCCACTTTGCTGCTTCTTGGGTGCCTGAATAACATCAAATTCTTGGAGCAGGCAGCCTTAGAACTACTTCAGCTTGAGTCCAAATGAGACCATTTGTCTTCACTTTTGCAGATTTATCACATAACAGGATTCTTATTCTTTGGTTGTTTCCTCCCCTCTCCCTGCTCGAACTCCCCAAACTTTTAGCTGCCTTTTCTAATATCCGGCTCTCCATACAGTGCTAAAAGCCGAGATTTCTGTGCCCTTTAGGTTTTTTATTTGTTATCTTTGTGAATAACTTAGCATTGACTGAAAGATGATGCCTGAGAATTAATATTTACTTCTCTCAGTACCAAAGTATATGTGTATGCACTATAATTACAAACTCTAGAGCTCCGTGGTCATCCTCTGCTTTGGTACCAGGCCCAGAGATGCTGATTTCACTGGGCATAAGTGAACCCAGAAATAAGGTTTTTGTTTTTAAAGATCCCTTGGTGATTCTCTTGTGCATCTGTGGTTGAAAACCACGGATTGAGAGTCCCGCAAAGGAGGGTGATATGTCTGGGGCTGGAGCAGTGTTCCCAACCAGATGAATTTGCCTTCCCCCAGGGAGACAGTTGGCATGTCTGGAAATATTTCTAAATTGTCACAGCTGCAGAGAGGTAGTGTTACTGGCCTCTAGTAGGCAGACATCAGGATGCCACTATTAATACTTATCCTAGTATGCACAGGACAGCCTTCCCCACCCCACCCCCTCCAAAGAACGATCTAGTCCAAGACGTCAATAGGCTGAGAAAGCCTGAGTGAGAGGAAAGGGAGACGAAGATTGCACCAGTCCTTCTGCATGGTCTGCTGCAGCTCCTTGAGTGAAGGGTGGAGATTCCTCCCTTTGCAACTTGCCCCCACCCCACTACCCAGTAGCTGTCTGCCCCTCCTCCAGCAGCCCTCCTAATCCACCACTGCAGACGAGAGAAGGGAGATTTCCTTTCCATGCCCAAATCATTCACATACCCCCCAATGCAGCCATAGTGTCTTCTCTTTTCACAGCAGTGCAGTAGGAAGGCATTTCTCCCATACTTCCTGAAACATAAACCTTCTTGCTACACATTTTAAAGGTCAAATTACATTTTTGTTTCCATAAGACCAGCAGAAACAATTACATTGAAGTGTAGAAAACTGAGGACTTTGCTTCTTTGTCTATTTTTCATTATAGAATTCAAGTCAATCCTTAGGAGAAAATGGAAAAATTAAGAACTGAAAGTTGTAGCTGGTGATAGACAGTCACTTTCATTCACCATGCTGTCTCTGCTGAGTCTTTTTTTTTTTCTTTCTCATTTTGCAATAAAACCAAATAACGCAGTTATTGATTCAGGGACCCGGATTCAGATGAAGATCTGAGGCATGTAAAGATATATACAGTAGGGAATTGTTCCATTAAGTGTCTGTCTGGGGAGGTATTATTTTCCTCTGGCTTTAGCCAGGCAGCAGTATTGCTTGGTGTTTCTGGCTACACAGAAGTTGGTATATATCCAAGTACTCTGGTGCCAGTGACATCCTCAGGTGGGCCTGCCCTTGTGCTATTTAAACTGAATGACAACAGAAGGTCTTTTTGCAATCTTACCGTGCTGTAGTGGTTGGGCAAGTATTTGTTGACCCTCTCTTAATTATAAGAGAATTACCCTCTTTTAATTAGGAGAATATTGAAATTAAGGCACTCTGTCTACTTTGATAGGAAAGTACAGGGGAAATATATATTAGGTGAAACAGGTCCCAGAATCAGATCTGCGCCTCAGAATAGATGCTATGACAGCAAGCAAATCTGGCTTTTGAGTTCAGTCACGTGGAGGATGTGGATGTCAGTGTGGGTAATGAGTTGAGACTCCATTGTAAAACAGTGTGACTGAAATAGGAAGCATTCTGAGTGCATCGAGTGTCTAGGGCAGGGTGTTGGTCGGTAATAAAGTGATGCTTTTCTCTGAGCCCTTCAACAGAGGATGTTCATCACAGGATTACCAATAGGAGAGAGGGCTGACGTTAGGAACCTTTGTAGTCACTTAGTATTGTCACGTGAGGACTTTAACAGGCCTTTGGTTTCCTGTTAAAATATCAACAACGTGTTAAATAATTGCTAGATTTTGCCAACTCCTTAGCCTATACACATGATGCAGATAAAACCAAGAGTTTACATATTTTATGTTTTTTCCAAGAAGTTTAATACAAAGTCTCTACATCCTTCTGCCCTGCAAGGGAATACAATCTTTTCATTGAGCAAAGCCTATCCAAACAAGACTTTCTGACTAATCTCCTTCCTTCTCATCAGATGTTTTTTCCAAGTGCCTACCTGCTAGTGACTTGTGTTATCCTGTGGAAATTAGACAAATCCATTCCTTCTCCCCACACTCAGTATTGGAGATTATGCCAGCATATTAAAAGAACGCACATTATGGAGATGAGCATACACCTGCAAAGGATATCGAGACAGTAGTAGAAGAAGCTAATAAATATATTTATGCCTCAAGAGAGCCGTATGTATGCTTTTCTGTCACTGGCCTAGCTGACTAACTGCCCAAAATGACTCCTTTTCCTCACTTGGCGCCAGTCCAATAAACAGAAATCAGTTCCAGGATCCATTTCTGAAATTGTGAAAAGGGTAAATACCTTATACCATGGAGGAACTCAAGGTTCCTGTGACTTTGTGTCTATGGCAAGTCCCCGTGGCACAGCGCATTTCAAATCTTGCCTTGTTCGTGAATATGTGTCATTCTAAATAGGGGTAGCTCACTCTTGGGAAGCGAAAGCTTCTCTTTTCCTCTTTTCTTTCCTCCCCAAGGTTTTTCTCTGCGTTAGATGTTTCCCCAGGGCCACTGCAAGGACCGAGTGAATCAGTCGACATGAGGGAAGAGCAGGCTGATAAATACAAAAAGTACAGAACTGGCCTTTTCAGTTTGGATACGGTCCCCGGGAAACCAGCATAAATAGCACCTTGTATTAATAGCCTTTGTGAGCTCCACGTGTGATTACCTCCATACGTCCTGTCAGCGGCACACTTAGAGCTGGAAGTCAGCTTTCTTTCACTGCAGCCTTCTTGCAGAATAATAAACCCAGAAGAAGAGCTAGAGGATAAGAAGTTGGTTCTGATTTCAGCTTGAAATCTGAAAAGATTTCTGAATCTTTTCAGCAAATGAAGGCTGCCCGTCAAATCAGCTTCAGAACATGCTCCCGAATAGGAATCGTTAAGTTTTTATCATAGAACGGAAATATAAAAAGGAATTAAGCAAAGTGTTCTAACTATACAATCCCAAGAGAATGTGTATCATTTGTATGTGTGTGTTTTTAAAAATTTAAAATATAATCCATTTTCACTGAGAAAATAAGACAAATTTGTTCCTATATATTAGGATAAATATAAAATACATTATTGTTTGAAAAGTGGAATATCCTAGACACAGTCTCAGAGTACATCTTGGAGTTTATTTGTATTTATTAGACCAGTACAGAGTGAGAGTGTAGAGTCAAATGAGACCAAGGAGTAATTTGGGACACTTAATTGTCTAGCACAGCAACAAATCATATAAAAGCTGTACCTGAAGCTAATACAGTAGATTTCCTTACATGTATGTTACATTATTGCTCCAGTGACTGTTACCTTTGGTACTTAATAGGCCATATTGGAACAAAAGTGACATCTTCCTGGGTTTATTAACAACTTAATTAGGAGGCATGAGGTGTGGATTTCCACGGGATAGGATTTAAATCTCCTCTCCACATATGCTAGTACCGAATATGGTTGAGTTTCCTAACTTCTACTCAGATGCAAAACAGGGCTACTGTCTCTTTCTGGAGTTTTATGAAGATTCATGTACAAGATATGCACTCTGCAGATTATTCTAGAAAATTTCATGCCTGGTCCATGATAGAGGTTCAGTCTAGACTGGTTCTCTTCTCTTTCAGGTAAGCATTTAGTAAATGTCTTTTCCTCTCTACCAAGACATTAGGAGGAAGTGAATCCATTCCACCTTTATGTTTACTGAGCATACACTGGATTTCAGCTGTAAGATATGGATATTTCATCACAGCTTTTTACTGTCTGCTCCCTGGTAAAGAGAGATGTAAGGCAAAGGAACCTCTGATTCCGAATGGCCACAGTTGTCACATCAGGCCTCCTTTCCCTTTCCTGTCTTGCCATGCCTTCTCTCTACCTTCCCTTCCCTTCTCTTCATTCATCCACCCGATACAGTAGAACCCCAGGGCTAGTGGGTGAATATAGAAACTGCACAAAGGCAAGTACTGCAATGGAGCTGGGCCTGGAGGAGGAGAAATCAATACCGCCTGGTTAAGGAAGGGTCGACCACAGAGGTGACATTTGAGCTGGTCTTTGAAGGAAGACTAGGAATTTGTCATCCTGGGAGGGAAAAAGGATTCCATGCAGAAGAAATAACACAAGGAACCAGAAAATAAGAGAGACCACAACATGATTTGAGAGGAGTGTGTGCCCTGGGTCTCACTCCATCGAAGTGAATTGTGAGCACATCCCTCTCAAACCAAAAAATTTATTTATAAATAATTTATGTGTGCTATGGTTAATCTGTATACTGAAGATTGGGAAAGTCTACTTTTTGGAATGAAAAGTAAACACTGGGACTTCCCTGGTGGTCTAGTGGTTAAGACTCTGCACTTCCAATGCAGGGGGCACAGGTTTGATCTCTGGTTGGGGAATTAAGATCCTGCATGCCACATAGCTCAGCTTAAAAAAAAAATTAAAAATGTATGTACATGCAGTTTACTATTTTCTTTATGCCCCTATTTGGGAAGCCATTGGCTGGGGCAGGTCCTGAAGATGAGAGGCAACAGATGAGCCTGGAGATGCTGGCTGGTGAGAGCTTTTTGGCCCAAACCAAGAAGTACACATTCTCTCCTCTTCACAAAAGAGTCAAAAGATGCAGGAGCCCTCAGGAGGCCAGAGCAGTGGAGGCTAGGCCTGACTGCCTTGGGTCAGAAGTAGGCCAGCATTTCTGTGACTTTTTCTGGCCCTGTCAATCTCTTCTAGTTTCTGTTCATGAGTATGTGTTAACTGTGATTCATCACTATGATGGCTTCTGCCTAGATGCCCTCTTCCCCCCAAATTGGAGGGGAATGCAACAGTATTCAGAGTGGTTGGCTGTATTTTGGGTATGAGACAGAGATTTTATTTTGAAATTTGTTTTATCTTCCTTTCTACATTTCCCAGTTTTTTGTTTTTAATGAGAGCTGTAGTTGGCGCTAGTGGTAAAAAAAAAACCTGCCTAAGCAGTGCAGGAGACACAGGAGACGCGTGTTTGATCACTGGGTTGGGAAGATTCCCCTGGAGGAGGAAATGGCAACCCACTCCAACATTCTTGCCTGGAGAATCCCATGGACACAGGAGCCTGGTGGGCTACAGTCCAGGGGTCAAAAAGAGTGAGACACGACTGAAGTGACTTAGCACAAAATAAAGTAAATGAAGAATGTTACTTCCTTAAGTGGTACCCTTGTGCTGTAAGACAATCAACACCACAGATAGAAGTTTGCTTTCTTTTTCATAGATATAGTTTTGTTGTTCTTTTATTTTTTTAAAAAAGGAGATGGTAGTAAGTCATATCATTTTTATACCTATAGAAGCTGAAATACAGATAAGTTACTTTCCCTGAATGCTGATCACCATGTAAAGAAACAAAACTAAGAAGTAGTCAGCAAAGATAAGAAATTATATTATTAAGTCAAATCAGATGTAAAATTCTAAATAGAAGTATATAAGGAATGTAGATACTTTTTAATTAAGCATGTGATGATGTGGGATTTGTAGAATTTGCAGGATTTTGCAACTCTGATGTCATTTCTTAAATTCCAAGAAGAAAAAGGAATCCCTGTCCATATTTGTTCATTTTTCAATTAACTATTGTGTGTAAGGAACTCCAGGATTTTGTGGTGAGAGTTAGTCATTATGCTTCATCTGCACATGTCTATGCATCTCAGATGGTGTGGTGAAATATTCATCAACTGTAATTTAAATCATTATCTAATTCCAATATAAAATATGCAGACTAAGAGGTATTAACATTAACAGGTTATGTTACCTCTGATTTAAAAAAAAAGGGAAAAAAATGGCCTCAACCTGATTGGCAAATGGAGCCCAGCTGCCGTGTTCACTGGCCGCCAGAGCAGTGTGGCTCTGCCGTACGTGTTAACTCCGATTTGTGCTCAGAGATGTTCTACTTTATTTCCCTGAGAGTCACGATTTCTAGGCAGCTGTTCAAAGAGTTGCATCCCAACCCCAGCTGACAGGCTGTAGACATGCATGTTGGGTTTTGTATGTTTATTGCACAATACGTTGGAATTCAAGAAATCTTTAGATCAATTGTCAAATCACTGCTGCATTCAGAAAAAAAAATTCCAATTATAAGAACGCGGGTTGTTGTGAAACTGAGGTGCAAACGTGGACAGAGTAGAAGGTAAAAGACTCAGGAATCCCAACAGAAAGCTAAATAAATGAGCATAGCCGGCTCCTTGATGATGAGCTGTAGTGGCACACTGGCAGGTGGAGCTGGTTAGGAGAGCCATTTCTGGGATAACGCAGGAGGAACTGATCACGTGGGAAGTGAATGAAGGGGTGTTGTGGAAACTGGTGAGTGGTGAGAACAGTCAGGGCAAGGAAGGGGCCAGGATGGACATGCAGGGGAGGAAGAATATTTACCCTCTACCCTTCTGTGTTCTTGATTGAGACCCTGTTATATAAGACAGATTAACAAGAGAAAAACAAACAGACATATATTAACATGGACATCTCATGTACACAGGGGAGACCCTTAGGGAAAAGTGAAGTCCCCACAGTGGCCTGGAATTCAGGATTAAATACCATCTTAAAAGGGAAAGAGGAGAGGCATGTAGATCTCTGAGGGGAGAGTGCATGATTTTTAGGAAAGATGAACTGGTCCTTAGAAGAGCAAATGGAAGGGCTGCTGCTGCTGCTAAGTCACTTCAGTCATATCTGCATCCTTGTGACCCTATGGACTGTAACCTGCCAGGCTGCTCTGTCCATAGATTTCTCCAGGCAAGTATACTGGAGTGGGTTGTCATGCCCTCCTCCAGGGGATCTGCTAGACCCAGGGATCGAACCTATGTCTCTTTATGTCTCCAGTATTGGCAGGCAGGTTCTTTACCAAAAGACAAAGTTGTGTCTCGTTACGACCCCATGGACTGCAGCACACTCAGCTGGCACCACCTGGGAAGCCCAGGAAGTATATGACAGCTTGTGACAAAGTCTGACTGTGGTGTCAATTCTAGTCTCTCCTGTGATGTCAGCATCCTCCCTGTTTGGTGAAAACTCCTGGGAAAGGAGGTGGGTGTATGACAACTGAGCTCCTTTTGAACAATCTGTCCTGAAGCACATCTGAGAACGTGTCTCGCTGCATTTGCTGTTTTTCACTGCCCATAGTGTTCACAGTAATCAATATACCGAAGTGCCGTGTTTTGGGGTGGCATATTCTGCTAGTCTTCAGGGAACAGAAGGGAGAAAGGAGGAACACGGAACTGGCAGCCATGCAAGAGCGTGGGCACCGTTTGTGGGCACCTGTTCTCTTGACCCCAGGAATAGAGAACCACGTGCAGTCTTGCTGTGTGTGTGCCTACCAGGCCAGGAACACCTTTGTTGGCAGCAGAAATAGTTGAGAAATGGGTGAACTGAAGCCCCTGACTAGTTTTGCCCTGGGCCCAAGAATTCTTGGCAATATATTGGGGAGTGGACTAGAGATGGTTCCGTGGTAATAGTATAGTACACCCGAGGTGGATAAAGGGAGGTTTTCTGCCCTCCACCTGGTGGGCGCAATCCTTTATTCCAGGGCAAGGGATGTTGATGCCTAAACTCTGAGCAGTACCGGTGGTCTCTCCCATCAGCACCTGCTCCCAACTCAGGGTCCACACAGCAGCCACTAGGCACTACGAGGCTGCCAGGCACTCAGCTAGCCTTCCTCCCATGGTCACAGTTCTTACTCCTGATGCCACAGTAAGGAGCAGAGCCCAAGATGAGGGGAGATATTTGTACATTACCCTTTCTCTTTAGTGAAATAAATGGTAATTGTTTATATAGGAAGTCTGGCTTTATGGCTTCTCATTGACATGCTTTAAGCTATTTGATACAGGCCAGGAAAAGACATGACTGAGTGACTGAGCAACAACAAGGAGAGGTGAAACATCCCCTTTTGTTGTTGTTGTTACAAGTTTAGTTGCTAAGTTGTGTCTCTTTGAGACCCCATGGACTGCAGCACACCAGGCTTCCCTGTCCTTCACCATCTCCCAGAATTCGCTGAAACTCATGTCCATTGAGTCTGTGATGCCATCCAACCATCTCATCCTCTGTCGCCGTGTTCTCCTCCTGCCCTTGATCTTTCACAGCATCAAAGTCTTTTCCAATGAGTTGGCTCTTCACATCAGGTGGCCAAATTATTAGAGCTTCAGCATCAGTCCTTCCAATGAATATTCAGGGTTGATATCCTTTAGGATAGATTGGTTTGATCTCCTTGCAGTCCAAGGGATTCTCAAGGTCTTCTCCAACACCACAGTTCGAAAGCATCAATTCTTCAGTGCACAGCCCTCTTTATGGTCCAACTCTCACATCCATACATGACTACTGGAAAAACCATAGCTTTGACTATACCAACTTTTGTTGGCAAAGTGATGTCTCTGCTTTTTAATATGCTGTCTAGGTTTGTCATAGCTATCCCCTTAGCATTCAGTAGAATCCTTCCTCCGTAGCCATCTCCACATTTCTTTTTAAAATTATTTTTTTATTTTTGGCTGCATTGGGTCTTTGTTGCTGCGAGGGCTTTTCTCTAGTTGCAGTGAGTGGGGGCTAGTCTCTAGTTGTGGTGCGTGGGCTTCTCGTTGCGGCGGCTTCTCTTATAGCGGAGCTCAGGCTCTAGAAGCGCAGGCTTCAGTAGTTGTGGCGCGAGAGCTCAATTGCCCCACGGCATGTGGCATTTTCCTAGACCAGGGATCAAAGCGTGTACCCTGCCTTGGCAGGTGGAGTCTTCACCACGGGATCACCAGGAAGTCCAGTCTCCACAATGTTTTTCTCTCTCAAGGGACCGGCGGTCCAGAGGCTCTGCCTCGTGCTCATCCTCCTGGCGAGCACGGGCTGTGTCTGCTTCCTGAAGCTCTTTTTCTTCCACTTGGTTCTGCTTGGCATCCCAAGAGTTAAAGCTCTACATGGAAGCCCTTCATCCGCCAGAAGGTCGTGAAGCAGAATTGTCTGGGATCAGATGCTCACAGGCAGTTTCTCTCACTACGGCCTCCCTGAGGCCAGCACAGGAAGATGAAGTATGGCCTAGTTTTAACTCTTTAACATCTGACTCTGGCTGCTGTTGGAGATCTTGTTCATCTCCCTTTGAAATCCTACCTTCCCTTCCTCAGTATCTGCCAGTAGCTTCTGCTCTCCAGCTTCTCACCCAGTGATAGTCCAGTAGCTGCTCCCCATCAGGGCATCTTTATTCATGAAACACACCCGACTCTACATGGCTCTTCCGAGCTCTCAAATGAAGCCGTTTTGTCTCTCTGTGTCTTTGCCTCCACATTTAAAGAAGTCTTTCACAGAGAAGAACGTGATAAATCTCTTCCTGCGGAAGTGCCTTTCTGATTCTTTTTATTATTGTTATGATTAGTCCTCTATAGAAAGGAATCAAGACAGTGGAAACATTTTTATAAAATGACACTTTATCTCTGTGATTAACTGTATAATAAACCCTAAAGCCTGGGCCATGGTAATCTTCCTCTCCTTACACCTTATTGCTTTAATAATAAAAGCTTTTTTACGGCAACAGGATAAAATTTTACTATCTAGGCAGTTTAGATAAAATGAGAAGATGTGTTTTTGGAAGGATAAAGGGCACGTCTGAAACATGTGAGGTCAGCATGGGTTTTTTTGTGAGCTCAGTTTATGTAGAACATGTTTGATAGTGTCTGTCTTCAGTCTGGTGCCTTCCTGAGGACTTTATCCAGCTATTTAGAAAACTTTCAGTGGTCAGCAGAAAGCTGATTAAAGACTTCCGTGTTTCTTCCAAGTGTCACCTTTGAAAAGCAAATATACCCCAAATCTAGAATCGCAGATGATTAGTGTGGGGAAAGTACAAATTTCAATAATTTATTACCCTCCCAATTTGCAAACAGAATCATTCTCTACATGTTTTGATTCTGAGCCAAACCCTGTGAGGTTTTGTGAATATCATTGTACTTTTATTCATAAGCTTGTGTCTCAAATGATTAGATTCAATCAGTGACAAAAGTTATATAAATTTTTGCATAAACAGGATTTATATGCAAGCACTACAATATACCAATTAAGGAGTTTCATTACTGTTATGCTGTAGAAAAATGAATATGCTGTCTTCCCTTCCATTCATCACTATCAAGCCGTTTTTGTCGAGCAGCTCACAATAGTCTAAGATCATAAAGTCTAAGAATGGAAGTTTTTTAAAACTCCATCAGAGTTTCTCTGAAGAATGGATGATTAAGCAGAGACCTGAAAGATGCCACCAAGTGAAGGAGATGAAGAAAGGCAGGGTTGGGGAGGAAAGGTCTTCCAGCAACAGGAAGGGCATGTGCCAGAGCCCTGTGGTGAGGGGAGAGAGGAGCTCATACTTCCCAGGGTGTCTGTTAGGACGCTTGAATGAACTCACTGTAGTGATGCACTGGTGCTCTCCCTAATGTGCGGGGCACAGGGCACACTCTCGGGGTGTAAGTTACAAACAGCTCTCATCTGGAGGCTGCTGTCTGTCTACACACAGTGGTACCTTGAAAGCCCACACTTGACCTTTCTGCTTCTGCAGCAGGGATGGGACAGTGACACTGATTTTTCTGTGGCTCGTCAACTCTCCAGTGCCATTCCTCCCTCCTACCCTCCCTGTCTCCTAACACTCCCTCCTGGATTTTGCCCAGCACCCTCTGCCCTTGCCCAGCCCACAGAGTTGTTTCCCACCAGACACCCCTTCAGTGTGTATCTCTGTCCTTGTGTCTCTAAGAAATTTTCGTGGGACTTGTGAATGGCACTGATGAAATTGCTCAGAAAGTTGGACATGACACCAGGCACTGTGGGTATTTAGAAGGTGTTAGGCTCGGGGACTTCCCTGGTGGTCCAGTGGTTAGGACTCTATGATCTCACTGCATGGGTTCGATCCTTGGTCGAGGACCTAAGATCCTGCAAGCCTCAGGGAGCAGCCATAAAGGTGTTAGACACAGCCTTTCCGCTTGGACCTTCCTTTGAACTGGCTCTCAGCATGCTATGATGCTGTTTCCTTGCTGTCTGACAGCCTGCCAGAGGACTGGCCAGCCTCCACTGTCCCATCCTCCTTTGCAACTTCCACATCCTCTTCCCTTAGTCTTCCCTTCCAGAAACCTGCTGCCTTGAAAGGACAGAAGAATACAGTGGAATTCTCAGGTTCACCTTACTGATTCTCACAGGAGAGGTCCTGGGGCACTGCCTGGGGCCAGCACCTTAATCCTGCTTTGCATCCGGCTCATATATTCTGAGCAGGGTCCTGATGCAGCAGAGATCCCTTGGCTCGCCTTGATGCATGAGTTTTGAAAGCAATCATACATAGCAGTGCTTGAATTGCTAAGATGCTTGAGGACGGTCTTTTTGTTGAAATACCCAGAGGAGTGGAGGCATAGTTTGATGCCAACTTCACAGGCTTTTCACATCCTCCAGTTCAGTTCAGTTCCTCCAGTTGGCATTAAACAGATTAACAATTTATTGTGTGTGGCCTTCATCCCTCCTGTTGCTAGCCCAGGAGGCCTGAACTAACCGTGGTGTGAATGTCCAGCTTTGTTTAATACATGTTAGACCTAGGGATACAGATTATACCCCAAATGTCCATCTTGTAAACTCTCTGAGCACATAATTATGTTAACAAGTTTAATCAACAAAAATTAACTATAATCTTATAGCTGATAAAGAAATTAGCAAAGGCCCCTTCCTACACCATCTTCCTCACCCAGCACATGGACAAGCCACAGGGTCCATGGTCCTGTTTGGGGACTGAGGCCATGGGGATTGTGGAGGCTGTCATGGCTTTCTGACTGCAGTCTGCCCTGTCCCGTCCCTTGAAATCTAAAGACACCCCATCTGGTATCACGTGTACCTTGCATTAACTCAGGACTTGGAGACTCTAATCTTAGCCTTGTGGTTGATGGAGGGTGGGGAATCCTAAGTTCCTCTTCTCACCATTGTCATTTTCTTCTCTCTCCATCTGTGTTTCACTGTTTCCCCCATAAGCTCAACAGGTCCTCTCACCTTCTTCCTCTCAGCTCCCCCAAAAGAATGTAGGCTCCACAAGGATGGCAGGAATCTGGTTTTTTTTAATCCACAGCTGTATCCCCAGCCCCACCCTCAGCTAATATCTGTCCAGTGGCTGAATGATGTGTCAGTCTCTCCACAGACTAGAGTTTCCTCGTGCTCTTTGTGGCGTATCCTGTATAGCCACCCCAACTGGGCAACCCGGCTTCACAGTGCTGATGAAGAGAAGAGAGCAAGTCTCACATGACCTGCAGCCCATAAGTCAGCAGAGTCCCAGCCCCCTGGACTCCAGTTCCATGTGTGCAGAAAGTCAAAAGCCCTGAGATTTGTGTTAGTTCAGGGACGTGGGCCAGACCCCCCACATTCTCACCTGCACTCTGCCTTCAGGCTGTGACCTCTTCCCATCTCCTCAGCCCTGCACTGATGCAGACTTGACACTCAGCCACTTCCTCAGTCTGTGTGTGTGAGGGTCTATGGGGTATGTGTGTGTGTGTGTGTGTATACACACACACTCAGACCACTCACACCAAGTGTGGTGAAGGTCTGGATGCCCCAAGCAAGGCTTACCTCACACACCTCACAGTGGACACCTCACAGTAGCACATGTGGTCCTCCTGCTTCTGGAAGCTCCTTTGCTCACCTCACTACCAGTCATTTCTCCCAGCCTCTTCACCCTTACACAGCTCCCACCGTCCTGGCTGACTCTCTCTCTTTTCATCTCCCTTTCTATGTTGTTAAGTTGTGTCCAACTCTTTGCAAACCTGTGGCCTTCAGCACACCAGGCTTCCCTGTCTTTCACTATCTCCCAGAGTTTGCTCAAACTCATGTTCATGGAGTCAGTGGTGCTCTCCAACCATCTAATACTCTTTCGTCCCCTTCTCCTCCTGCCCTCAATCTTTACCAGCATCAGGGTCTTTTCCAATGAGTTGGCTCTTCACATCAGGTGGCCAAAGTATTGGAGCTTCAGCTTCAGCATCAGTCCTTCCAGTGAATGTTCAGGGTTGATTTCCTTCAAGATTGACTGTAAAAATTCAAAGCATTTTCTCAGGCAGAATAGCTTAGCGTGTTGTTGTCATTTGGGCTCCTGACCCCAGATCTCTAGGTTCTCACCTAAGCTCCCTACCAGCTTATCCATTACCCTTGTTTTCCTAAACTAGCATAGAATTGCCCACTGCATTCACTTGACCTCTATGTAGCTGCATTTGTGAACTTTACAGGAAAGCTAAATATACCTGATAATTGCAGGAGTACAAGCCTATTGACTTAACCCAGCATTTCATACAATTCATGAACATATGCTGGTTTATGATCTCCAAAAAGAAACACAAGAAACTCGTAGCAAATAGATACCTCCAGGCACGGGGACTGAGTAAACTGGGACAGGGATGGGATAAAGACTTTCTTCTCGCCGTCCATCTTTCTGCGTCATGTATTTCCTATGTTAACACACTGACATCATATGTACTTAATGTCAATAAATTAGGCACAATCCTCTAATATGCTAATTCCACCAAAATGGTCATAGCCAGTGACCTTCAGCCACGTGTCTGCGCTTGATGGTTTAGGCTTCAAGCCCAGTTCTGGAGAATTTGCCATTCCTTGTTCACGTCAGCTCTTTCCATTAGGATTTCCTGGTTGGAAAGAGCCAAGCTCTTCAGCAAACAGTCATTACTCTCTAAGTGCTTAGGTTATATCACTGGTTGAGGAGCCCTAAACTCTTAGACATAGATACATCCCAGGAACCACTTCCTACCTTGACAAATACTACACAATATTTTCTCTTAAGGGGAAAAGACTTTCAACACACTTTAAATTTTAAAAGTACATCTGATGGAGAACAAAAAGTACATCTGTTGGAACAATCTGAGTATAATAAAGTAATAAGTGTATTGAAGTACATTAAATATGGGTTCATAATTAAACTATACAAACCAGCAAAAAAAAATCATCTAATTGATTACTTTTGCAGGAACCAACTATTGTTTTGAAAACTGATAAATAAAAGGGGAGAACCAAGCATTTATCCTGACTCATCTATGCAAACTGTACTTCATGATAACCAAATAGTTGGTAAAGGAAATTTCTCTTTAGGGAAGTTTTCAGTAAATAAATGAAAGATTGACAGAATTCAAATATTCTCATTTTTCAAATCCTGTTGATCTAGGCAATGACCACCAATAGCTACTAATATAATAATCATTAGAGATGTTCATTGTATTTCCTTTACATTTATTTTGAAATGTAGAAATCTGAGCACATTCAGGTTTTATTTTTTTTTCAAGAGGAATATTTATAAGTGTGTCCTGTTGTGTGTCTGCTGACAGAAGTATATGAGATCAGATCAGTCGCTCAGTTGTGTCCGACTCTTTGCGACCCCATGAATTGCAGCACACCAGTCCTCTCTGTCCATCACCAACTCCCGGAGTTCACCCAGACTCACGTCCATCGAGTCAGTGATACCATCCAGCTGTCTCATCCTCTGTCGTCCCCTTCTCCTCCTGCCCCTAATCCCTCCCAGCATCAGAGTCTTTTCCAATGAGTCAACTCTTCGCATGAGGTGGCCAAAGTACTGGAGTTTCAGCTTTAGCATCATTCCTTCTAAAGAAATCCCAGAGCTGATCTCCTTCAGAATGGACTGATTGGATCTCCTTGTAGTCCAAGGGACTCTCAAGAGTCTTCTCCAACACCACAGTTCAAAAGCATCAATTCTTCGGCGCTCAGCCTTCTTCACAGGCCAACTCTCACATCCATACATGACCACAGGAAAAACCATAGCCTTGACTAGACGAACCTTTGTTGGCAAAGTAATGTCTCTGCTTTTGAATATGCTATCTAGGTTGGTCATAACTTTTCTTCCAAGGAGTAAGCTTCTTTTAATTTCATGGCTGCGGTCACCATCTGTAGTGATTTTGGAGCCCAGAAAAATAAAGTCTGACACTGTTTCCACTGTTTCCCCATCTATTTCCCATGAAGTGGTGGGACCGGATGCCATGATCTTCGTTTT
This sequence comes from Bos mutus, assembly GCF_027580195.1. Classification (NCBI taxonomy): domain Eukaryota; kingdom Metazoa; phylum Chordata; class Mammalia; order Artiodactyla; family Bovidae; genus Bos; species Bos mutus. Next base: position 46,855,761 of record NC_091618.1, on the reverse strand, counting down.
CTGAATGTTGAGCCAAAATCACTGCAGATGGTGACTGCAGCCATGAAATTAAAAGACGCTTACTCCTTGGAAGGAAAGTTATGACCAACCTAGATAGCATATTCAAAAGCAGAGACATTACTTTGCCAACAAAGGTTCATCTAGTCAAGGCTATGGTTTTTCCTGTGGTCATGTATGGATGTGAGAGTTGGGCTGTGAAGAAGGCTGAGTGCTGAAGAATTGATGCTTTTGAACTGTGGTGTTGAAGAACACTCTTGCGAGCCCCTTGGACTGCAAGGAGATCCAACCAGTCCATTCTGAAGGAGATCAGCCCTGGGATTTCTTTGGAAGGAATGATGCTAAAGCTGAAACTCCAGTACTTTGGCCACCTCATGCAAAGAGTTGACTCATTGAAAAGACTCTGATGCTGGGAGGGATTGGGGGCGGGAGGAGAAGGGGATGACAGAGGATGAGATGGCTGGATGGCATCACTGGCTCGATGGACGTGAGTCTGAGTGAACTCCGGGAGTTGGTGATGGACAGGGAGGCCTGGCGTGCTGCGATTCATGGGGTCGCAAAGAGTCGGACACGACTGAGCAACTGATCTGATCTGATCTGATCTGAAGCCAACTTTTTCATTCTCCACTTTCACTTTCATCAAGAGGCTTTTGAGTTCCTCTTCACTTTCTGCCATAAGGGTGGTGTCATCTGCATATCTGAGGTTATTGATATTTCTCCCAGCAATCTTGATTCCAGCTTGTGTTTCTTCCAGTCCAGCGTTTCTCATGATGTGCTCTGCATATAAATTAAATAAGCAGGGTGACAATATACAGTCTTGACAAACTCCTTTTCCTATTTGGAACCAGTCTGTTGTTCCATGTCCAGAACTGTTGCTTCCTGACCTGCATACAAATTTCTCAAGAGGCAGGTCAGGTAGTCTGGTATTCCCATCTCTTTCAGAATTTTCCACAATTTATTGTGATCCACACAGTCAAAGGCTTTGGCATAGTCAATAAAGCAGAAATAGATGTTTTTCTGGAACTCTCTTGCTTTTTCCATGATCCAGCAGATGTTGGCAATTTGATCTCTGGTTCCTCTGCCTTTTCTAAAACCAGTTTAAACATCAAGAAGTTCACGGTTCACATATTGCTGAAGCCTGGCTTGGAGAATTTTGAGCATTACTTTACTAGCATGTGAGATGAGTGCAATTGTGTGGTAGTTTGAGCATTCTTTGGCATTGCCTTTCTTTGGGATTGGAATGAAAACTGACCTTTTCCAGTCCTGTGACAGAAGTATATAACATAAAATAATTTCTCCTGAAATAAGAAACAAATCTGAATTTAATCAAATTTCTATATTGTAGCAAATTTATAGAAAATAGAAAAGATTGGGTTAAATAATACCATGGACGTGCAGTCTGCAAAATTAAGACCTTGAATAACTCTACAGGACATGTAGCCTGGTTTTTTTTTAACAAATAAATTTCAAAGGAAAAAAAATAAAGAGAAATAGGAGGAAATGTATAGATTACAATGGATATAGGGGACAGTCAACCAATTGTCATGAATAGGCCTCATTTAGATCCTGGTTCAAACAGTTAAAAAATAAAAAACTATGGAGCAATTAGGAAATTTTGAATACTGAGTATATATCTGATAACATTAAATTATTGTTAATGTTTTTAGGTATTGTAGTAATACTGTGGTTACATCCCCCCAAAGTTTTTATCTTTGAGCTGTCTATATTGAAATATTTATGGTTGAGATGAAAACTTTAAAAGTCTGGCATCTCTACTTATATACACATAAAAATCTGTGAGAAGATATATAAGTGATTTGTGATGTGTTGATTCTGGAAGGGGAGCAAGGAGTTAGGATGAGAGAGGAACTTTTGGACAGATAATTATTACTTTTCCAGATCATACCTTTTCAAAGGACTAACCAATAAGTATATTAAATATAATGGAAAAGGTTAATTTGACCTTGAAATGCTTATTTGGGTGAACAAGAAAGCATGGACTCAATATAGAACATGTGGATGGATTGACCCAGACCCATGTTTCCTAGGACCCTCTGCATCAGAACTGGGCCCTCTCTCTCCCTCCCAGACCGATTCTGGCAGAGTGAACCATAGCGACATTTGAGAATTACAGGCCTTGATAACCTGAGTGCCAGCTTTTTAGATACTTATTATATTGTTTTGGAACTTTGAAAATTCATAGGGCAAAAATACTCCCAAATTGAAATTCAAAGCAGTGCAATTCCGAAAGTCTGAAAAGGCTTGTGTTTTTAGATTTGCTGACAATGATTTAATCAGCAGATGTCACTGTGTAACACTGGGAGCATCCCTACCATGTTGCCTCATTTTTGGAAAGGCAGAGCCTGCTGCTGGCATTGTAACATAGAAATATTTATGGTAATCTTGTATTTTGTTTAATGAAAATAATTTTTCTTTTATTGCCTGTGCCTATTAAAAGTTTATCTTTGATTAACCATTCTTTGCTTTTGTTTTTTTTTTCCCCCCAGCATCATTGACAAAGAAGTTTCATTAATGGCAGAAATGGATAAAGTTAAAGAAGAAGCCAGTAAGTAGACACATGGTTGTTCGACAAGGAGCCTCCCAATCAGAAGTAATCGATAGGTCAGATGACAGTGATATAGATTCTGAATAAAAGTGAAAGCGTTAGTCGCTTAGTCATGTCCGACTCTTTGTGACCCCATGGACTGTAGCCCACCAGGCTCCTCTGTCCATGGACTTCTGCAGGCAAGAATACTGGAGTGGGTAGCCATTCCCATCTCCAGGGGGTCTTCCTGGCCCAGGGACTGAACACAGGTCTCCTTCATTGCAGGCGGATTCTTTACCATCTAAGTCAGATTCTGAGTGGGGGCCAAAAGGATGGAACAGAAGCACCCACTGAGCAGAGGGCAGAATATGCATGCAGCAAAAAATAGGTGTCACTTGGGTTTATTTAAAGTCCAAGAGACTTTTGTGCCTAAATAGGACTACTTATAATTAACTGGGTTTAAAATGATATTGAATATCAAATTTTTAAAATATAAGTTTTTAAGCCTTATAGTTTACAAATATTGCTATTTTACTTATATAATCCTTTTCACTTGTTCTTTCAACTCACTCAAGTTTACCAAATTCAGTTCCCCTAAAAAATTTGTTCTATTTGAAAGTTACTTCAATTCCCCTTAATATTTTGAATTACATTTGTAAATTTAATATAGCTTATTTTTTTAAGCACTTCAGAAACCTGAGAAGGCAAACTCACAAAGCTAACCAGCAAAGTATTCCAAGCTCTTAAGCAACACTTACAAGATTAATAATTCCCTGGTGACTCAAATGGTAAAGAATCTGCCTGTAATGCAGAAGACCTGGGTTCAATTCCTGGGTCGAGAAGATCCCCTGGAGAAGGGAATGGCAACCCACTCCAGTATTCTTGCCTGGAGAATTCCATAGACAGAGGAGCCTGGTGGGCTGCAGTCCATGGGGTTGCAAAGAGTGGGACACCACTGAGCAACTAACACTTTCACTTTCAGAGATGTACTAAATGAAATTCTCTTAAAACACTCCAATTCTGTTTACAAACTCAGTCAGATTCACTGACACCTAACAACTTAACACTCCAAAAGAAATGTTTTAAATTGAAATCACAAGTGAGATTGCTTTAAGATACAGAATATTCTATATATAAAATAATGAACACACATAGGCAGTCTTGATCATTACAAAATTTTTTCTAAATTTAACACAAAATATTAGTACTCTGGGTTTGATTTATTTTACTATTTTTACACCTATTTCTAAACCTTTCCACTGTTGTAAAGTTGCTCAACAGCCAGTAGGGTGGATTTGCCATCTCAGATAGGCTGAGATTCATGAGTTGGAAATTTCAGCTGAGACAAGACTGCTTAGTCAAATTCAACACAAGTGGACATGTTGATCCCTCTTTTATTTTTAAATTCATCTGCTTTGTTAATGGGAAACCTAAGACCATATTTTTCAGCTGGGATTTAGTTTTACAATTTTTATCTTCTAGGCATTTTAAATTCTTCATCCTTTCCCAAATCTTATCTCATAAATTGGATAAATGGCAGTCTGCATCCCCAATCAGCTTTCAGCTAAGTTCCTGTACTTTTGACTTCAGTGCTTTTTTTTTTTTTTTTTTTTTTAAATCAGTGGAGGATCAGACCAAATTCTTCATTCTTTTAATATTTTTCTTGCCTGGCCCTTGGCCATAATTCAGTAGTCATTTTATGAAAAATAGCTATCATTATTTTGTTAGACGACTTTTCTAAATAATTTTAAACAACATTTTAGAATCTAAAATACAGCAGGTTTTATTAAATAAAACTAAATATGATCCAGGGTTAAGCTGTGGAATATTTAGATATTTTCACAATCCCTTTGATTGTGAAAATATTTTATTTTTATGGAATTTGTTGATTTCTTCAGTAGCAGTAGATTACCCCATGACGGGATTTTCCCTGTTTCTTGGGTACAGCTTATTTTCAGTTCCATTTCCTAATGACAAAAATGCTAACTTCCAACGCAAACACAAATGTTTCTCTAGCACCAAAATAGAAAGTTACTAGCACATCACTTTCTCAGAGGTTAACAGAAGGCTTCAGATTTCAAGTGTTCATTCTTCCTCCTTGGGACAATAGTGTTCGATCCCAAGACCTGTGGGATTTGGGGCATCTCTGGAGAGCATCCCTATTTTTAAAACTGATTCAGTCAGTGAGCATTTACTGTGTGCTCTGTATGTGCTAAGCACTGGTGGAGAGTGGGACACGCAGCAGACAGATACGTCTGCAACTGCAGACTCAGAACCGTCAGGCTAGCTGAACCAGCGAGATGGGTTCACAGGATACCCCTAACTTCAAGAATCTGTCCTGGTGTAGAACTGCCCAGCGCCCTGGGGAAGCCAGTTCACTTACCTTGGAGGTGAACAGAACTGAAATCACATCCAAGTTCCACCCATTTTACTGGCTGTGTGACCTTGAACTATTCTGTGATGTTCTCAAAGCCAGATTCCTCATCAGAAAAGGGGACATAACACACACAGCTACCAAACACTTAAAATGTGGCTAGGCTAAATTGAAATGTGCTGAATGTAAAATGCACACTAGTTTTCAAAGACTGAATATCTTAAAAAAAAAAAAAAGTAAATATCACACCCGTAATTTCTGTATGGCTGACCTGTTGAAAGAATGATATATTGTGATATACTAGGTTAAATAGAAAGTTATTAAAATTAAAAATAAAAGGAAAGGGGGGCATAACATTTGTGTCTATCTCAAATAGTTATTGTAAAGAGAGAAGAAGACACATGTCGGACACTTGGCACAGTGCCTGATGCAGTGTGTCCAAAAGAGAAAGCCCATCTTAGTAAAGAAGTTAGTTCAACCCCCTGAGAAAAACAGGGGTCAGATGGTAAGTTATGCAGCGTCTCAGGTGACACACGTATGTTAACTGTGAGTCTTCTTTACTGAGAGAAGAAACCATTAAATCTCTCTATAAAGTACTGAACTGTCTTTGTTCGTGCTAAGTCACTTCAGTCGTGTCCAACTCTTTGCGACCCTGTTGACCACACCCCACCAGGCTACTCTGTCAATGAGATTCTCCAGGCAAGATTTCTGGAGTGGGTTGTCATGCCCTCTTCCAGAGGATCTTCCTGACCCAGGGATCGAACCCGCATCTCTTGCATCTCCTGCATTGGCAGGCAGGTTCTTTACCACTGCACCACACGGGAAGCCCCAGATTGTCTTTACAACCACCATTTGAGCCTCCTTATCTATGGTCTCAAGATGTTTTCCACATTTTCCATTTCCTTCACATGATATAAACCACATTTCCCTAATCATAACATAAGCTTCTCCATTCCTCATGACACCTAACACAAAGCTGGGAAGACTGTAAGTACTTAATTGTGTTAAGTGAATCATTATAGTTAATTCAGTATCCATGGGCTGTGGGATCCAGTATTAGTGAGCATTAATGCAACTGCAATAAGAGAATAGATAAATATATCTCACTTTATTAATAGTATTTTTAGTTAGGGTTTTTTAGTATACTAGTCAAAACAGTTCACATAGGCTATTTCATTTAGTTCCATAATAATCCTGTGAGGGGTATACAGTTATTACATATTACAGATGAAGAAACTGAAGATGCTGTAGTGCTATGATCTCAAACTTTGGCTGCCCAGAGAATTGGAGGCCTAGACAAGCATGTTCCCAGAGTGTCGAATTTACTAGAAATGGGAAGAAAACATTATATTAATGGAACACAGATTTATTATGAAGCAAAATGCAAAATTCACCAGAATTTTTAAGGAATCAAAAGGATTTCAAAGACGCTTTGTGTTTAAAGAGCTACTTCTGCCCCAGCTCCTGGTCCCCTACCTCCCAGGATTTCAAGTACACACTCTGCTAAGGAGTATTATTCGAGAAGCCCTGAAATTTTCTATGGTTCAGGTAATATGAACAAGCTTCTAATGTATTCCAGAAACTTGAAGGAAAGTATAAATCCTATTGAGGAAATGGATTTCAGCATACCAGATGACTGTTTATAAAACTACATAAATAATATTAATTGAGTCTTGAATGCAGTGAAATCTAAAGCCATATGGAACTGTCTCCTTCTACAAATTTCTCAAAGGATGGTGCTTTCAAAGCATACTTATTCTATTTTAAATTATAGGATCAATGAATTTTAGGAACTGATCTGTTTTGGTTTTGCTTTCTGTTTCTGTCATTGATTTTTCTGAGGTGAAAATGTTGACTTCTCCCCCAGAAAATATTGGCTTTTGATCTCAAATTTTAGGGCTTTTTCATAATGGAAATCTTTGAAATGTTAATGAGACTATATGTAAAACTCATCCCAGCACTTGCTGATGCAAAGTATTCATTCCCATGCACATTTGCATGAGTGTAAACTCGGAATTTATTGGTGATCTTGCACCTGCATTCCTATTTTAGGGCCCATTTGTATCTATTTCTACCAAATCTTTTGTTTGGTATGAATGCCCAAATTCTACGTAATCAAAAAGAACAATCACCCCTAATTGTCACCAGTCCCACAAATGATCCGTTAAGAAAAAGTCAGATCTGTTTAACTGTGTAGTCACTCGGGGTCTACTGACCCCTTACTAGCTGCTCATCAAATCTGGACCTTCAGAATTTCTCATTTATCTTACTTTGCCAGAGGAAAGTATCTCATTTCATCTTCCTACTCAAGAATCATTTTCTCACTCTCTAGGCTTTAGTCCCACCCATATGTTGAATTATAATGGGAAATAATTGATTAATCAAAGGTATGCCTGAGTGTATGCTAAGTCACTTCATCTGTGTCCAACTCTTTGTGACCCATGGATTGTAGCCTGCCAGGCTCCTTTGTCCACGGGATTCTCCAGGCAGGAATACTGGAGTGGGTTGCCATTACCCTCTGTAGGGAATTTACCCACCCCGGGATTGAACCTGCATATCTCATGTCTCCTGCATTGGACATCTTTACCACTAGCACCACCTGGGAAGCCCAATCGAAGGTATGAGTCCTAGGTATTCTTAAGTGGCCCTGTAGAAAAGGAACTTCTGCCTTTCTTTGCATATTCCTGTTAAGTAATGCACTGATCCATTCATTGGAATCTTTCATTCAGCAAACATATTGGGCACGCACTGTGTCCTAGGTCCTAGTAATCATAAATACAAAGAACTAAATGTGCAGTTTCTGAATTGGAAATGCCCACAGGGGCCAGGAAGGTAACATTAGTGAGTCAAACAGGGTGCGTGGGGGCAGAGGAGCAGTGGACTAGGGCACACTGGGTGTCATGCTCCATGTAAACATGGCAGCGACCCCTCAGCTCTGATGGTTTTGATATGGGAGTGCTTGGCCAACTGTGGCCAGAAATAACAGCCAGAAATCCAGCTTTTGAATGGAATATCTTAATTTTCAAATATGGGCAATTTATTTGTAAACGTAATGTGTGGACCTGATGCAAAGAGCCGACTCATTGGAAAATACCCTGAGGTTGGGAAAGATTGAGGACAGGAGGAGAAGGGGATAATAGGGGATGAGATGGCTGGATGGTATCACAGATTCAATAGACATGAGTTTGAGCAAACTCTGGGAGATCGTGAAGGACAGGAAAGCCTGGTGTGCTGCAGTTCATGGGGGTCTCAAAGAATCAGATACACCTGAGCGACTGAACAACAACAATGTGTGGACCAAGCAAAATATATGTACCCTGTCACCAAAAGTGATAGTGGGCTACCTTTTTGTGACTTCCAGTGTGACTGGGTAACCTGGGACATCATTCAGTAATACGATGAAAATTCCTTTGCCTCCCATCATCAGGACAAGCTTTCTCCAGCTCCTCTGTATCCTGAAATGCTACCAGGCACAGCTCAGCCTCTGCCCAGCTACATGGTATTGTAAATGGGAGGCAGGGGGCATCCCAGTAAATAATCAAAGCATGATTAGAGTAGTCTGGCAGATGATTAGGCTTTAAGAGTTACAGATCAGTTATTTTACTGACATCTTGACACTGGTATCAGCATAAAAAAGATGTTTCTCAGCCTGTCTGAAGAATGGTTTATGGTTTGCAGGAAATATTAACTCTTGATTGATTCTGAACATCTTTGGGGGTTTTTGAAGTGACTATTTTGGACATTTATCAATTAAGAACTCTTACAATGGGAAATCACATTGTTTGCTGGGCATGTGCTCTGTGAATCTGGTCTAATAAAGCAGTTGACCTTTGTTCAGCTGAGACAGGAATGTGAATTCCGTGTGCATATCCTATTAGTTAGATGGACTTTTGTTATAACTCAAAATCTTTGTCCAAAAGAAATGAAGGCAATTCATATGTGACTGGAATGAGAGAACTGCAAGTCTATGTATTATAAAATCAAACTTCTTATTTAAATCTCACCCAATGTATTTGTATTCATTGCTTTGATTGCTTTGAGCTCCATGATCTTTTGGGGAACATACACAGACATATAAATTAACCTGTGCGCTTGTACATCTACTTGAACCTTTAGTTCATCTGGCAAGTGTGTGAAATGTGATGCTGAAAACTCCTTTGTATCTTCTCTGTATGTGCAGATGCTAAAGAGTGCACATGAATTCAGTTCAAGCAGGCTTTGACTCTCTCTGGAAATTTTTCCATTGTGGACACGTAACAAAAACAAGACACTGTGGTCTGCAACTTCTCTTTGGTTGCAAAATGGAAACAAATCTGCAGAGTAGCAAAAGCAGAGGCATTTTCTAGCTCACAGAAAGCTAATAAAGGAAAACTGTTATGTCATATTTCAATAACACAGCTAGTTGCCCTACATGAATATGTGTTAAGTTCAGAGAGTCCAATGTTCAAATTTAATAGTACAGCACACACAGAAGAATGGCTTTTGCTTAGTGCACTCCTGTCTTTGCAGTATCATTCAGATAGGATTTGTATGTTTCTTTTCTTGGAGATTGTTGTTCTGAGTAATGCACAAATCTGAAAGTCCAAATTAAGTAAGTGAGATCAGATGCCAGTGGGGAAAATGAAGAAGATTGTGGGTGTACAGTGAATCAGAAAGGACCATGTTTGGTTTGACGCTTGGTGGATAAAGACATATGGAAATGAGTGGTTGGTGCTGAGCACCCAGGGACAGCCCACCTCAGTGACCAATTCAGAAAACAGCCATGGCCCAACAAAGTGATCAGTCTGCAGACGGAAAACTAATCCAAGAAATTAGGTCATTTAATATGTCTAAATCCTTGGCGTTAACGTATTATTCCTTCTTATTCGGCAGTGGAAATCCTGACTGCTCGTCAAAAGAAAGCAGAAGAACTAAAAAGACTTACTGATCTAGCCAGTCAGATGGCAGAGATGCAGCTGGCCGAACTCAGGGCAGAAATTAAGGTCAGTTCTAAAATATCACAGCCTGAACCCTGAGCCAGAGTTCTGATCCCTATTATGTTTGTTCTGCATCCACAGAGCACTGCTCTCTGAGGATCTAAATCAGACACCCCGCTCTCTTTCACAGGGTTGAAATCGAGAATACAGAAGGGTAAAGAACCACCTAATCACTGTATTTAAATATACTATGGGTTGAAGGGATATAGCATTACAGAGGAGAGGTACAGGCTATTGAAAGTGACCCAAATAAAATGTATTCAACCATAAATTATATCTGGGAAAGGGGATATTATTTTCACCATATGTAATTTATGCATATAAACCGCACACATGTGAACACAAAGTATGAACCTAGTATAACAGTGAGGATTCTAAAGAACGCGCAATATGTGGCAACTTCTTCCCTGTATCCTTTTCTAGCTTACTTGCCCTTTTATTAAGAATACCATGCACAAATATGTATTTATTGGATTTCTTCAATGGCACACAACAGAAGCTGACTCTGCTAACCTCTGGAACAAGTAGAATTGGAAAAAATACGAAAGTAGCTCCCCAAAGCAAAGTGTGCTCTGAAGACTCCAGGCTACAACTGGGCAGGAATGTAGGCAGCAGTAATTACCAGACACTCTTCCAGGCACCATCCGAGTGTGACCTCCAGATGTCATCACCCCCTGAGCCACCCCTCTCTTGATTCAAATCCCAGAGAGAGACTCTGAACTGCCTCCATTTGGGTCACATCTGCCATTTGGCCAAGAGAGGTCTTGATTGACAGATCCACCAATGCTGTGAATCTTCAAAATTGTGTTGGGGTACAGTTACCAGAAGGAGAAGTTGTCACCAGAAAGGCAGAAAAAGTATCTACAACAAGATAGGAAGTCACAGTTAATAAATTTTCCGTACCCTCTTTTTCTCTAGTATACTAAACATACACATATACGCATGCACCCCTGCTTCTGACCAACTTCCAGGGAACCGGGGAGCTCTGAAGTCATATTTGTGTGTGTTAGTCACTCAGTCGTGTCCAACTCTTTGTGACCCCATGGACTGTAGCCCACCAGGCTCCTCTGTCCATGGAATTCTCCAGGCAAGAATACTGGAGTGGGTTGCCATTTCCTTCTCCAGGGGATCTTCCCAACCCAGAGATTGAACCTGGGTCTCCCACGTTGAAGGCAGACACATTTGCTGCTAGCTTTCTAAGTAGGGTTATCTGCCCATCCCAGCATAAAAGTGGTTGGGGATAGTAGAAAGTGGCAAGTAACTCTTTGGTCCCCTCTGTCCTGGTTAGACATGAAAGGGAGCCCTGTGGAGGTGAGGACTTCCCCTGAAGCTTCTGAAAAGTTCTAGAGGTCTTTCCCTTCTCACCTGCCCTCCTGGTCTTTGTTGCCTCCAACCAGTCGATTGTAATGGCCTCCCCAACCAGCCTTTCTGCCTCCACTGTCTTCCTCCAGCTCAGTCATTCACCCTAAGACTGGAGTTGTTAGAGCAGATCTGGTCTTCCCCACTGAGGGCTACTCTTCCATTCAGAACAAAATCCACCACCAGACTCCAGTATACATTGTGTGAGCACGTGTGCTAAGTCACGTCAGTCGTGTCCAACTCTTTGTGACCCCATGGACTGTAGCCCGCCGGGCTCCTCTATCCACAGGGATTCTCCAGGCAAGAACACTGGAGTGGGTTGCCATGCCCTCCTCCAGGGGATTTTCCCAACCCAGGGATCAAACCTGCGTCTCCTGCATTAGCAGGCAGGTTCTTTAGCACTAGTGCCACCTAGGAACCCCCAGTAGGTTCTGACCATTGCTAATTAGTTTCAGTAGAAGAAACCCTTCATCTTGTGGACACAGATGCACTTCCAATGTCACAGACATTCTCTGGTCCCCAAGCAGATTAGAATAGAGAGTGGGGCTGGCTGGTGAAACCTGTCCTGATAACCAGAAAGACATCCTGGAAGGCAAAACAAATAACAAACACTTATTTTGATGACTGTGAAATTGCCAGCTTCCTGCTCTATTGAAATCCACTCATCTTCTAAGTTTCATTTCTACCTATCAAAACCCTACTCTTCGTAAAATGGTTGATAGCTCAGGCTTTGGAATGCAACAGCCCAGCTCTTGCAAACTTGGATTAATTACATATTCTCTTAGATTCTTAGAACCTCATTTCCCCCTCTGTAAATCAGAGTTAATAACAGTACTGACTTCATAATAATGTAATCAGATAAAAATGAGATTATCTGTTAAGAATTTGGCCCATGTCTGGTAAGTGTTCAATATTTTTTTAATGTTCCAGCTCAAATGCTTCCTCTTACATAACTCTTTCCCTAATTCCCCTCAGCAGGAAATAATTTCTTTCCCTTTCATATTCCTAAAGCACCTACTACATTCTACCTTATATTTTATTTTATGATATCTGTCTCTCTTGCCACATGGTGAACTCCCTGGTAAACTCACAGAGGGACTGAGTCATAGTTATTTCTGTATTTCTCCCTCTGTCATCTGCACATAGATCTTAATTTTAAATGAACTGAGAAGTAATCTCTTTACCACTTCCCTTAACAGCACTTGAAATTCTACCATTCAAGATAATGGTTTCTAGTTACTAAAGGCTTTTTGGACTTACTAAGTGTGCTAAGTTGTTTCAGTCGTGTCTGACTCTTTGCGACCCTGTGGACTGTAGCCCACCAGGTTCCTCTGTCTGTGGGATTCTCCAGGCAAGAATACAGGAGTGGGTTACCACGCCCTCCTCCAGGGGATCTTCCCAACCCAGCGATCGAACCCATGTCTTTACGTCTCCTGCATTGGCAGGCAGGTTCTTTACCACTTCCTGGTCCCCTATTAAAAATGGAGATGGATGTCTAGGAAGGTTGACACACTTTCTCATGAGGAATGATAGCTGAGCAGGCCATTGGGCAGATTAGCAAGACGGCCAGAAGGGAATCCCATAACTTACAACAGGACAGGAAGTGCCAGAAAGAGGGCGTAGGATGCTGAAAGGTTAAGTAGATGAGTCCAGACACTCATCTTGCCTGAACCACAGTTTTGTCTAAGCCCAGGTAGGGTAAAGACAGGACCTGCATGAGTTCCCAAGAACAAGAAGGTGATTGTGCTCCAGGACAAAGCCAAGCCCGCTTGAAAGGCACCTCCCAGCACAGAGTTGCCCTGCTCCCCACCTGGTGATGCTCTCACACCGACAGCAGGGGCGGGAGAACAGAGAAAATGGATCAACAGCGTGTCTCAGTCATTTCTGTCATCATGGGGTTCTGTCTCTTCCCCGCAGCACTTTGTCAGCGAGCGTAAATATGATGAAGAGCTCGGGAAAGCTGCCCGGTTCTCCTGTGACATTGAACAGCTCAAGGCCCAAATCATGCTCTGCGGAGAAAGTGAGTTCTGCATACTTGCTAAATAATTCTGTGTGAGTAAGGCTGGCACTATTGGAGTCAATATGGGAAATGTCAGGTGTGTGGTCCCCCAGGAGCCTGAAGTGAGGTCTAAAGAGGTTTAATGATCTAAGGTCATGACATGAGTCACTAAAAATGTCAAGATCTGAACTTCGAGTCTTCAAATGCCACTGCCCATCAGTAAATCCCCAGGATTTATTAAGCAGAACAGAACAGGTCAACTAGTTTATACCTTTTGCAAACTTTTCTTAAGCATTGCCGGATCAAGTGTCTCTGATTTCAAAAGTCTGGTTCTACAGAGACCTGTTATGGGAAGAGCAAGTCTTCCTAATAAGTCTGGGAACAATGGGCTATTGTCGTGAAAGGCCCAGCTGTCTGTGTGTGTGTGTGTGTGTGTGTGTGACACACGCACTGCTCAGCAGTTCCCAAGCCTCTCCCTTAATTAGAGCAGTTAACGTGCAACAAAATTGGCTGATTCTTTCCCCCCTGCTCCAGCCCACCCACTGAGGGAGGTGGGAACCTGCATTAAAGTGGCTCCAAGGACAGTCACAAGGAGGTAGGAAGGACAGATGAAGGACATGGAATATCCACAGCCTCTTAGTGAGCTAAGAAATGGAGATCTGACTGCACTTTTTTTTTTTTCAAAGTGGAAATTGCATTTTTTCTCTGAGTATAAAAAATACAATCTTGATCTAAAAATTACACAGCCATATTAAATAGAACATGACATTACTTTTGAGGCTCATTCACACTTTTATGCACATATAATCTATTGTGTAAATTATGCAGTGTATTTAATTATACTGCATTTTATTTACTATACTACATGACATACATATATAGTAAGAGAATTTGCTCTTATCATTTCACAATATATGGTTGACATTTTTCCACGTCAATATATTTTAACCCATAATTTACTTAAATATAATTGACATAAACAGTCCCAGGATTGTGGCCATTTAGATTGCTTCCATCTTCTCACCATTAAAATAACATTGCTGTGAGCATCCTTGTTCACCTATCTTTGACAAATATCTGAATTTCTGATTGCCTTTCTTTTAAATTTTCTTTTTTTTCTATAGACTTCCTCTCTTATGAAAGAATCTACTCCATTTGCCATTCTCCATCCCCAGATTTTGTAGAAAAAAGCCAGACTATATGATTCACAGTTGGAAATTTAACTACGCAGACTAGTTTCCACCTCAGCTTGATAATGGGCTAGCCCCTGATGCCAAGAGACCCCACCATCTGAGGAGGGGAGGGCAGTGCAGCGTCCCCTGCTCTCCTCCAGAGCACACCAGTGCCACCTAGTGGGAGGAGCCATCCCTCACCAAATCCCAAGTGTCCACACTGGAACCCAGCCTCCCATGTTGGGAGACAGTGGTCCTCAAAAGGCCCTTTACTTCTGAGCTTTGTTGAGAGCACATTGGAATCCCACAGCTACTGAACCCTAGAAAATGACCCTAATAATGACCCCTAGAAAACTGAACATCGTTAGCAAAGAGGCACTAAAATCCCCTGGTCCTGTTTGGACAACCCCCAACATGCCATCACACCTGACCTGTCAGATGAAGGGCCTGGAGATGTATCCGTGTCCTTTCCATTTCTAATGTGCTGTGATCCCTACCCATGCTCCAGGTCCTCAGGAAGAATGCTGGGATTAAGTCTAAGCCAACACAGGTAGCAGAGAAAATTGCTTTTCAAAACTGGTGACCATTTTTAAGATCCAGAGGTCTTGCTGTCCAGACTGGCAGTCAAATTCTGGTGAACTATGACAGGAAGATCATGAATATATCCCTGAGTTGATTCCCTCCAGCCCCAATTCAGTATAATCACATAGAAACCATCCCGTCAAAACCACCCCTTTCAAAAGCCAGCGGGAGGGGTGATAGTAAACATTGAACAGACCTGCCTGATCCCTGCTGGGAACCTGTCTGATAAGCCTGGGTTGACATTAGCAATGGAGTTGTTGCAGATTTGCAGTGGGGTTCTAGAGTTGATAAAAAATGATAATATAGCTCTAATGGAAGATAGAAGATGCATCTTTTGGGCTGGCAGGCCTGGCCTTAAAGTTGGGGTGACAAACCCCGGGTGACAAAATCCCTGACACCCAGCATCACTCCATCCCCATGTTCTCAGAACACCGTGGCTCTGACCGGCCAAGTGTGGATGTACCCCTAGGTTGCTCTTCATCTCTGCAGCACCCGCTGGTCCAGGGATCTGACAAGAACAGCAAAAATGGGTTTGGTAATGGGGAGCCCAAGGGGCAGAGTGCATTTGTGGACAGGGCTGAGAGGGTACTTTGGGGTTTCATTATCCCTCTTCCCCAGGTGGTTCTCAACCTAAAGAACAATATTAAAGTTTCTCAGATTTGTCTCTTTTCCTACAAATGTCTCCCAGCTTGAATGATTATGCTATTCACTAATTCCCACAGAAGATATTTTGTGGTTCCAAGCACCTAAGTGCTTTTTCAAAGACATCTTTTTTTAAAAAAAGTCTTCCCTTACGGTTTTTATGAAGTTCCTGCCAACTTCTCATCTTCTAACAGATTACTGAGTGAGTAAGTCAGCAAGTGAGTGTTAGTTGCTCAGTTGTGTCCAACTCTTTGCAACCCCACAAACTGTAGCCCACGAGGCTTCTCTGTCCATGGGATTTTCCAGGCAAGAATACTGGAGTGGGTTGCCATTTCCTTCTCCAGGGGATCTTCCCAATCCAGGCATTGAACCTGGGTCTCCTGCACTGCAAGCAGATTCTTTACCATCTAAGCCACCGGGGGAGCCCACTGAGGCACAGCCCCTAACATCAAGCACTTCTTGTTGCAGTTACACATCCAAAGAACAACTATTCCTCAAGAACTCCCTGCAGCTCCCTGCTGCCACTGCTCAGCGCTCACGCAGCCACCTCTGGGAAACAGAGTAACTTTACCCGAAAGTCTTCGAGTCACAACAAGCCCTCCGAGGGTAAAGCAGCAAACCCCAAAATGGCAAGCAACCTTCCCAGCACCGCCGACAGCTCTCACCAGGCCGTGCCGGCTAATAAGCAGGTAAGCTGCCCCAAGGAGGCCACGCTGCCCAACCTCCAGGGGTCCCGCAGACCCTGGTGCCTTGCCTGGGCAAGAAACCACCCATTTGCAGTGGAAGAAAATAGCCACTGCTAGTCACCCCTAGGCTCCATCTGCCCCCAGCAGCAGCCTGACTTGTCGAGCCTCCATTTGCCTGGCCAGCCTCCCTGAGCTCCCCTAGTCCATCTGGTCCCCTCACAGGCACTCTCCCCTGTGGAGGAAGTGGTCTTCACACACTTGACAGCATTAGCAAGAATCCTTCTACATGAGATGGCATTTCTCATGACTTGAGTGCCACCCAGGTACTGGTAACTGGCCCACACACGGAAAGGACTCACAGACATGGGAACAAGATTGAGAACCAGGCTATTGACACCATTAGTGAGAAGAAATCTGGCATGTTTTTTAAGATCCTTTAATCCCATTTATCTTTAATTTATCCATAAGAGGCCAAAGTTAGTTCAAACTGCTCGCTCTTCTCTTGGGCTTTCAGCATGCATTTCAAAATGACATTATTAATTCTCATTACAATGACCCTTAAAAACAGAAATATCCAAAGGACAGTCTTCTCTCCTTCTGCTTCTCCATTATATTCTTGAGAAGTGATCCCCGCTTATTAAAGAATGACCATGAAATGGGATTTGATGATTCAGAAGTTGGGCATGCTATAAAGATATTTTTCATCATCTTTCAGAAAGAGAGCTTGAATAAAGAGACTTTTTTTTAAGCATTCCAAAATGCTGGTTTTCTAACAGATGCCCTGTTGGCTTTTGTGGTCTTGGTCTGTTAGAATTCTCATTAGTAACTCTGACAGGCATTTCTCTAGCCCCAGATGTCTTCATGAACTTTAAAATCGCACTTTGACAAGGAGTGTTTCATACAGTCCTTGATTCAAGATCATAATCAAATCTGTTTCACTGTCGTTGAAATACACCTTCACAGATTTTGTTCCTTGCTCATTATTAAACCCCATGCTAAAATTAAGTCCAAAATTTAGTTTGAATTTCTCTGTCACAATTTATTTAAAAACAAAGGAGGCCAGATTAAATGTTAACCACATAGATACCTTTTCAGTGCTCACTGTTTTATTATTTTCAGCAAAGCATTTCAGGTGAAAGCATGTTTAAATGTGAAAATATATCTAAGTCCAAGAAAGGCACTTGTGCTGGCCCCATGCCTTAGAGTAAACCCTTGTGGCCCTCCCCAGCCGTGGCCCATGGCCCTCCCTTCAGAGTGAGACTAAGAGATGACTACCCAGAATCTACGCTCTCCCTTCTGGAAAGTTCTCCGAATACCCGAGATCCTGGAATTCTGTTCCCAAATGCCCCAAGCCTATTCTCAGGGTCTGTCTGGACTACTTCCCTGGATGTATCATAAGTTACAAATATATCAAGTTCTTAGTTTGTGCACTGTGATTGGATGGTATTGGTTTAGGACAGACCCACTGCTAGTAACTCAGGGCCCAGGGCAGGAGTGTAAAGGCGGAGGCCCACGTCCCATGTGTCTGAATATTGTCTCTTCCCAACTCTGGCTTCATCCCACATTGTGAGGGAGCTGTGCACAGAGACAGGAATGTGGACACGCCTGCCTGCACACCTAAGCTTCGTCCCCACCTCCACAGATAATCACCCTTTAGACCTAGGGGTGTGTAAACTGGTAATGATCATGAGAATGCATATATATAGTCCATACAGAATGTCCCAGAAATATGTATGGTAGAGAACCATCATTTCCCTGCCTCTGTGTTACTTTTCTTTATGATTTATTTCAGGTTTATACTTGATGGGTTTTATTTGGCCTGGTTCTGGAATTGTCTGTCTTACACTTCTGTAACCTCTCTTTCAACATCAGATATTTTCTTGAACTTCCATTTACAAGACAGTCCACCATTCTTTTAAGCTTGAGGGTTTTATCAGCTTGACCTTATTTGCATGTTTTCACATTCTTCTGGGGTGTAAAAAAAAAAAGGTGACCTGTGACTTAGAGGTTTGGTTTCCCTGGTTTGATGTCATCTGGGGTTTGTTGGCATCTAATATCTACCTCTTTTCTTTCTTTCTTTCTTTTTATAGAATGGGTCTTCTAGCCAAAGACGAAGATTTAATCCGCAGTATCACAACAACAGGCTAAATGGGTCTGCCAAGCCCCAGGGCAGTGGTAATGAAGCCGATCTGATGGCGAAGAGCAACAACCGCCACGAACACAGAAGACAGCCACACAACGGCTTCCGTCCCAAAAACAAAGGTGGCGCCAAAAACCAAGAGGCCTCCTTGGGGACAAAGACCCCTGAGGCCCCCGCCCATCCGGAAAAGCCCCGGCGAAGGCAGCACGCCGCGGACAACGCGGAGGCCAGGCCTTTCCGGGGCAACGTAGCCAGGGTCTCCCAGTGCAACCTCTGCCCCACCAGAATAGAAGTTTCCACAGATGCCACGGTTCTCTCGGTCCCGGCTGTGACGTTGGTGGCCTGAGCGTGGAGAGAGGGGAAAAAAGGCCGTTTTTACTCAGTTGCGGTTCCCCGCAGGAGGTGCTGACCCAATTCGCTGCCAAAAGAGAGTCAATCTGAATACACAAATCCTGTACGGCTGTGTCATCCTCTCTTAATCATTTTTACTAATTCTAATAATCAGCTCTAGCTTGCTTCATAACTTTCATGGCTTTGCTTGATCTGTTGGCGCTTTTTCTCATCAACACATTGCAGCATTTTAGCCAGGCAGTATTTACTCATTTGTTAGGAAAATCAAGATGTGGCTAAAGATCAGAGGCTCAGTAGCAACCTATGTTGTAGCAGTGATGTCAGTCCATTGATCGTCTTTAGAGAGTTAATGTTGGAAACAAAATTCTTATTGATCAGACAAACATGATCTGCTGAAGACACATGCGCTTTTGTAGAGTTTAACATCTGGTGTTTTTCTGAAATATATATATATATACATATATTGCTTTATTTGAAACAAATTAAAATATGCTGCATTTGACACCTGGCTTGGTTTTTTTTTTTTTAATTGAAGCCCACTTTATCATAAAATGTACCATGAAAACTTAAAGCGGTTGTGGCACAGAGCTTTGAACAATGCTCTTTTCTCTTGGAATAAGGGTCCTTTTGGAAGAAAGAATTCCTTACCATAGCCTTGCCAGTACCTTACACATATACAGATGCACATGTACCCCAATCGTCTTGGACACGACTTGGCAGTTTGGAAACCTTGGTTGCAAGTAATATAAACCTCAACTCAGCCTACTTTAAACAGTAAAGAAAACGATTAGTTCAGTGGCTGAAAAACCCAGCATAAAATTATGCCTTGGGTCCAACTGAATCAGGATTCTAGCTCCTTTCTCCTGATTATCTTAGCTCTCCCTTCCTCCTTAAGCTCACATTGTGTTCAGAATGGGGTAAAATACGTGCCTTGATCCTAAGATTCAGATTCATGTTCATCCCCAACACGGTCTAGAAGAAAAGAAAAGCTTTCCAGGTACCATCGGCAAAGAGCAAGTGTCTTTCTCAAAAGTCACAGGGAGCGTCTTGCATATCATTGCCCCAGATTGCGGGTAGGCTTGTCCCTCAACCAATCAGCAAATGAGATGTGCTAATGGGCATAGACTAATCAGAGTCCACCCCCAAGTTGGGTTGTTGCAGGCTCCCCAGAAGCACAGGGGCTGCCTGGAGCAGGGCTTCTGTTCCCTGAAGAATACAGAATGGATACCAGGGGCCCACACCCCAAGTAGCCCCAAGTACCCCCAAGTACCCCAGTCTTTGAGTGCAAGGTGACTCAGTTTGGCTACTGCTTCCATTGAATTTCCATGTATCCTGCAGATTTGTTGGCCTCTTTCAAGAGCAAATGCTTATTTTCAGCTCAATGTTAACATTTTTTCTGGCAGCCCAGGTTCAGTGGGCTTCTCTTCCAAAGAGCAGCCCTGAGCAGCTGAGTCCGCATACCATGCAAGCATCCGTTTCTTCTTTTGCCAAATACAAGGAGGATGTTTGCTCTGTCTGGAGAGAACTTTCTGAGGTCTCTGGGTGTATCCAGAGATTTAATAGGAATTTTAAATGTTAAGTCACATTCCGGGAAGGAAGGAAGGGTTGTTCGTTCAAATAAGAAAGATAAACGTTGGGGCCTGCAATCTCCGTTTAGTCCATCTGAGACCCTGGATTTATATTTTACAAGACAGAAGGACTTTGCACAAATTTTGTGTACCAAGATTTGGCTCACCACAGAAAATGTCAGTTTAAATAAATGTGACATTTTTAAAGAGGAGTCAAGTGATTCATGCAACAGGAAAATAATGGCTTTGCCAAGTCAGGGGCACACCTGTCTTTGTCAGGGGTGGACACGACTCTCAACCTTGACACACCCATCATGTTGTTCTCAGGGTTAAGAAAGCGCAGTCACGTTCCTAAGCACCTAACAAATGCTCCAAGTTACTGAAAAGAAACAAGAAAGTATGCTAAGAAATATGCATACCTGTTTATGTTTTTTCCTAGATTTTGCCTTTCTTGTAGACCCAGGTATGTAAACATTTACCAATATACATTTTTTGAAATGGTAATTTCAATATTTTAGTGCCAGTGTGAGTCCATGGAAATATTGTGTGTGTGTGTGTGTGTGTGTGTATAGATAGATAGATAGATAGATCTATATCTATATATATATCTTCATCTATTCTGAGGGAATCATTGGTGTGATTCTAGAAATCTGGGTTAAATTCTGAGATTCTTTTAAACTGTGTCAAACTTAAAAAAAAAAAATTCCATGGGCTATGAGCACTCTAATCTCTCTACTTAATACACAGTAGCCAGAAGAATAGATTCTTTTTTCTAAACATTTCTCTAGTAGAGGTTAAACCATTCTAATACCCATGAAGATTGAATAACTTCAAAACTCACCTACATTGTATCACCAAGACTCCCATCTGTTAAAGACAAACCTCTCAGTTGGGTTACCAATTACATTCCAAATTTACATTTCATTTGAGAATCTCTCCATACTCCAGCTCAGTCATCCAGCCTATTCTAGGGGCTGAGCAAGGTTCAGAGGGTTAAACACAAGTTTGTATAAAATTCATCCTTAATAAAGGCTGTACTTACACGAGCTGGGGGGGAAGAGTGGGTAGGGAAAAAATAACACTCTATATCCAATGTAAAGCTCAGTTCACTAGCAGTTCAATTCTGCTGGCATCAGAAAAAAAGATTCCATTTTAACATTCTTAGCGAAGCAATATCCAACGAGGCCAATGGGGAAAGTTAACAGAGCAAAGGCAACACGCAGATTTTTGCTAAAGTAAGAGATGTGGGAATTCTGACTCTGAAAGCCTTAATCTCGATTTAACCATGTGAAAAGGTAATGTAGGGCCTGAACAGCTCTTTTCCTAAAGCAAACTGGAGGCAGGGTTGCGGGGGGTGGGGTGGTTTAGAGGGGAGAAGGGGGAACAATGGAGACAGAGGGATGCCTGAATTCAACAATACCTTTGACTAAGCTTCCTCCTTCCCTCCATCCCTCCCTGTCAATACTGTATCCTACTTGGCCTGTTTAGAGTGCCCTCTTGTGTCTGGATATGGTAACATTTTCATTTCTCAGCAGACACTCTAGTGACAGCATCCATAAAACATAATGGCACCTTTTTAATAACCACACTAGATTCAGAGCCTATACCTCAAATTCAGGCACAGGTAGGCTAGGATTCCAGACTGCCCTCGGGTGCCAAACAATAAAATAAAGGTGAAAGAAACAGTCACTTGCTCCCAAATTTCCTAAACTATAAAATAGCAAGTGTGTTAGTCACTCAGTTATGTCTGACTCTTTGCAATCCTATAGATTGTAGCCCATCAGGCTTCTCTGTCCATGGAGTTTTCTAGGCAAGAATACTGGAATGGGTAGCTATTCACTTCTCCAGGGGATCTTCCTGACCCAGGGACTGAATGTAGGTCTCCCGCATTGCAGGCAGATTCTTTACCATCTGAGCCACCAGGGAAGCCCATATCATAGTGAAAGATAATAATAAATAATAATCGTTCAATGACTAAAACTTTGCTCTAGCATTTTTCAGAAAGTACTGAGCCATCTTAACTGATCTAATTTGGTGAGAAAAAATAGGAAGAGTTGCTAGCCAGGGTTTTATTTGAGGCACAATTTTAATACTACTCATTGCAAACTATTCAAAGGAATTTTTGTTTTTTGTACTTTTGCTTTTCCCAGCAAAGCTTTATAAATCCTAAAGAAGTTTTCTGTCCATTCTTAGTTTCCAAGAACCAGGTCCCTGATCCTTGGAGGCAGATTAGCCCAAATCAGAGTTTTGATTTCATTATAGCAGCCCCTCAGGCAAAGGCACTCCAGCGTGGACTCGGTCATGCTGTCAGAGAAACACACAAGGTTCTCACTAATTTTTTCTGGTGACTGATTCTCAGAAGTCCCCTTATTTGTGAACTCTGCTTCTTCCTACAGCTCAGAAGCATTTTCAGTGTTACTATTAAGTTCAAGTTTCAGAGCAGAAATAACCACACACAGTTTTTACAGAATACATACATTTAGTGGCAAATTTGTCTATTGTATTTGCCTGAGAGTGTGCATAGATTTCTGGCAAAAAAAAAAAAATGTATTTTAGTACCATGATTGCAACCATGACCAAAGACACTTCTACAGAAAATAAATATAAAAAAGACTTCCTGTCATGGACAGAAAACTACTCTATTTTTTAACTTAAGTTTGAGTTAGATTTACCTATTCCTAGTCTTTTGGGTGGAGAAGGAAATGGCAACCTACTCCAGTGTTCTTGCCTGGAGAATCCCAGGGACAGAGGAGCCTGGTGCGCTTCCATCTATGGGGTCGCACAGAGTCGGACACGACTGACGCGACTTAGCAGCAGCAGCAGTCTTTTGGGAGAACATGTACTTTTTGTAAATTACCATTAAGCTGCCCAATAACATTATTACTCCTCTGCTAGTGCCTGGCACATAGTGGTGGTTTAGTGGCTTGGTCATGTCCAACTCTTGTGACCCCATGGACTGTAGACCACCAGGCTCCTCTGTCCATGAGATTCTCCAGACAAGAATACTGGAGTGGGTTGCCATTTCCTCCTCCAGGGGATCTTCCCAACCCAAGAATCAAACCTGGTCTCCTCCATCTGCACGCAGATTCTTTACCATCTGAGCTAAAAGGGAAGGCCTGGCACATCAGTTCAGTTCAGTTCAGTTGCTCAGTCGTGTCTGACTCTTTGTGACCCCATGAGCTGCAGCACGCCAGGCCTCCCTGTCCAACACCAACCCCTGGAGCCTACCCAAACCCATGTCCATTAAGTCGGTGATGCCATCTAACCATCTCATCTTCTGTCGTCCCCTTCTCCTCCTGCCCTCAATCTTTCCCAGCATTAGGGTCTTTTCAAATGAGTCAGCTCTTCGCATCAGGTGGCCGAAGTATTGGAGTTTCAGCTTCAACATCAGACCTGGCACATAGTAGGTACTCAATAAATACAAGGAAGAGACAGCAACTATGAAAGAATGACCAACTCCAATGCGCTAGAGAATTCTGAAATCTAAATGACTTGTGCAAAATAATCCAGTCTGTCAATTCTAGAGAAGATGGGATGAGAGCAGCAGCTGAAGTCCCAGCCCTGGGGCAGGCTATCTGGAATCATATCAGGGTCCCATCACCTCCTGGCTGTGTCAGTGTGGACACATTTCTAAACAGCTCAATATCTCCATTTCTCCACAGGTAAATGGGACTAATAACCATACCTACCTTGAAGGGTTGCTACACAGATTGAATAAGTTAATATTTGCAAAGTAATAATCTGGAATAATGCCTGGCACTTTGTACAGAGACAGTAACCACAGAGTAATTTGAATGCTTTATAAATTTATATGGGGAAGCTTTATCGAGAGAAATATGTATGTATATATGAAGTTATAAATAGTAATGGGAGTAGCTACTAAAGAAAACAGGAATAGCAGACACTGGGATGGTTTCTGTTAGAGCTTGAGGCAGAGCAAAGGATCAAGTTTGCGAAAGCTCACCACCACCACCCACCAGCCCTGCTCCCAAGGCTGAGGTTCTGACCTTGTTGGGGAGGGTATGGCTATGGTTCCAGTAGAGGTCAAGAAGCTCCCTGAGGTGCTAACAAGAGAGAAGCTCCCCACAGGGCACTGGAGAACCAGGAACTTTCTCCTGAAAGGCTGGTCAACTCACCAGGGGTCCAACCCCAGGGATGCCGCTGAATTCACTGGGAATCCTGCTGGGCACCAGCTAGGAAGCTTCCTGACGGGAGCAGGAGCTCCGCCCCTGGCAAAGGTCATGAGGAAGGAGGCTCGGCATACAAAAAGGCGGGATAGAGCCTCAGGAGTCCCCCTGGAAATCCTCGAACATCTACCCCCAAAACCAGAGTTGCCTACTTTCTGCTTTGTGCTCTCATCTACACCTCTGACTTTACGGGGGGCTGTCCCCCACTACCTCTCTCTGAAAAAAAGTTAACTTACAGCTCCAGTTAATAATTCCTGGGTGTGACAGTGTTTCAACCTACAAACTCCTTTGGAAGTCCTCTAGCCTGCCTGAATAGGTTTTTCCGGCCACAGGTGATTGTTCAGAGCCTCCCAACTGTGAGAGGCATGAGATGTTCTAAACTGTCTGAATACAGATCCCTTTGAGCAGTTAAAAGATTGATTAGAAATTGTATTGGTGAAGGGTTTTTCACTTGTTGGGCCAATATTTGCTGCTAAGTTTCCGTATCCCTTACCTGCTGTGTCCCTGGCACTGTATTGATTAATATAATTGGTGTAAGTAGTAGCTTTAATGCTTATAATCTTGGACCCTTGAGTTCAATTCTTTTTCTTGTTATAGCCCACCACACCTTTGCCCTATAGGAATGCAACTTTATCTAATGCTTTTGGAGGGTGGCGCCTGACTAGTCACCTTTAGAGAAAAATAAGTTTTCTGAAGAAAGGGTCTTATAATGTTAAGAGGCCTCCGGGCCAGAAGATGATGCAAATCACCTAAACTTTTGCATATGATAAATTTGCAGGAAGAAAGCCTGGCTTACTGCAGGACTCTACCCCTTCCCCCCATTACCCTCTAGGCATAACTTAAGGAAAAAACTACTTTGGAAAATAAAGTGTGGGCCTTGTTCACCAAAACTTGGTCTCCCCATGTCGTTCTTTCTCTCACCTTCTGGCTGAATTATTCAGCCTCTTTTCTCCACTAAATTTTCTCACTGAGCTGTCCTTATTTAACCACTCTTTATATCCTTAATTAATGTTTAATTAAGCAATTGTTTCCTGATCCTCGCCGACGCCATCCCCACTTCGAATTCCCTGGATCCACCGGGGCTGGACCCCGGCAGCCTCCTGCAGGAAGTAATGTTGAATTAACTGTGGAGCCAGCAAGGAGACCTGTGGGACTGGAACCTGCTGTTGCTGAAACTTGGGCCCATGGGTTTTCCACACCCTAACTGAGCACTCGTTGCTGGAACAAGAACACAGGGACACTCACTGAACAAAGCCTCCTCTTCCTTCAGGGTCCCTCCAGTGGCAAAGTCAGCTGGCTAAAAGGAAGTGCTTATGGGGTCCAGCTCTAGGATCACAAACAGGACAATGAAGAGCAGATATGAAATCAAGAGGCAAAGAGTTGAAACCTGGCATACCCTTAGAAGGGCTTACCAGCTCAGCTGGTAAAGAATCCGCCTGCAATGCAGGAGACCCCAGTTTGACTCCTGGGTCAGGAAGATCCACTGGAGAAGGGATAGGCTACCCACTCCAGTATTCTTGCCTGGAGAATCCTCATGGACAGAGGAGCCTGGCAGGCTATGGGGTCCATGGGGTCGCAAAGAGTCAGACATGACTGAGCAACTAAGCACAGCAGCCACATACCCTTAGAAAGCACTAAAAGAGTACCTGATAAATATATCCGTGAGACACACAGACACACTGAGTCCTATCTAGCTCATCTCCGGAAGCAATGTCAAGCTCCTATAAGAGGCCTAGAATAAAGCTGAAAGGCCTGCATGTGACATGCATGTGAATCCTGCTAGATGCAACACAGTTTACCAGACCCTCTGTGCTTCAGTTTCCCCCATCTGAAAAACGGAGATAATAATAAGACACCTACATCATAGGGTTGGTGTATTCAATTAAGTTAACATATAAAGGGCTTAGAAAGATACATCTTAGTTTTTATTAGATATTAATAGTGGCTTGGTTATAACAGCAAACAAAAATGTCTCTAATATTATACTAAAGCCAGAAATGTGAGAACTAACGGGATCGAATTTTTTAATTGGCAGGCCTGGGACAGCCTTCCTTTATTATTCTCCCCCTCAATTCTCAGGGCTCCATTCCTGCCAGTGTTTGACAGCTCTAAAGTTCCCTTACTCATCCACACTTCCCAATTGAGAGGCAGCCACCAGTATTTTGCTCAGGTTAAGTTATTCAACTACTGCAATGGTTCTCAACTTGGGGTAATCAATTTTGTGTCCACCCTCCAACCCCAGGAGACATCTGGAAAAGTTTGAGAACATTTTGATTGTCACAACTGGGCCAGGGTGCTGCTCAGTACCCCAGAGGGCACAGTACAGCCGTCCTCAATAAAGAATTATCTAGTCCAAAAATGTTATCTAGTCCAAAAGTGTCACAGCTGAAAACTCTGATCTGGAGGTTCCAAGGGCTCTGGAGAAAGAAAACAGAAACAGCAGATGAGCAAGGACATCCTGCCTTGTTCCTCCAGCTGCGCTGGATTCCCACTTGGTTCAGCCCATGTTACCAAATCCAGACCGTCTGGCCCACAGCTGGAATCTCAATGCACACTCTCTGATGTCTTTGGGCTATTCATGTCATCTACATGGAATCTGGATTCCCACATCTTCCAAACCCAGAAATTAGGGCGTAAGTTCTTGAAAGAAGTGCTACTGAAGTAGAACGTCCAAATTTTTCAGAAACCTTGGCAGAAAGAAGCAATGTTCGTTTTCTTCCAACTTTAGCAAACACATGACCTTTTTCTTTCCATAAAGTGCTCTCTGTTTAAAATGTTTCGCTTCTAAGTTTCAGGCCCTCAAATTTATTCCTGTAGCTGAACAAAATTTTACTAAGGTAATGGAAGTTCTAGGGTAAAAGAAGGGAAAGTATGAGAAGCAACATTATAAAATGAAAAGCTGTTAAATAAACAACTAGGACAGGGTACTGATTGACAGTTACTGTAAAATTCTGTTTGTCTTAGCCACAGCTTGCATCAGGAAGTGTCTAGCCAGCAAATCTAAAATGCGTATGGGCTGTCTGAGGCAACACATGTGAACAAAGAAAAATTAGCTTTTCTGTAACAACGTAAACCATGTGTAGCTCATGAGGCTGCGAGAACTATAAGTGAAAACGGTCCCTTTGAGGCCTCACCACCAACCAAATTCCGTGCATACAAAATTCTGAAAACAGCTGGAAACCAATCTTTTTTGTTTCTGCTAGTTATTCATGATGTTTCCTTTCCTGACTGTACTACCTGCTTGAAATCCTGCATTTGATTTCATCTGATTGAAAACTGCAGCTCTCAAGAATCACTCATCCACTCTTCGCTGGCTGAGGAATTCAGCAACTTGTTGACAGTTCTTGAGGGAGAGCTTCAGCATATGGAAGAATGACAGTATTTTCCATAATTAAAAAGTTCCTGGCTAACTTAGGAATACACACATGTAAATCATTTAAAAATATTTTTCACTTGCTATAGCAGAAGCTCTTTCCCTTCATTTTATGAAGTCCATACTTTCTACTTAGTTTCTAACCAGCATCCTACCAAATGTCAATTAAAGCTCTTCAAAGGGATTGAAAGTATAAATAGGGCAACCCTTTACAAGGCACCTCATATTCACATAAAGGTTAGCATTTTTCCCTTTTCAGCACAATTTACTACCACAAGTCTATATGCACATTCAAAATGCTATTTAAATAAAAATTCCTGTATGAACGATTTCTCAGGGAAGGCCAAATATGCTTGTATATCAATTCCTTCTTTAGAAATCAAGGTATGGTTGATAATAATTATACTGTATTTAACCACAGACTTCGAAGTGAATCAACAATTTTTTCAATGTTAGTACCTGCTAAGGAAGCAATAGGATTCAGTCTGTGAATGAAAAATTGCATCAGCAATTCTAGCAGGGGCAGTAAGGCAGGAGGGGAGGGGCCAGGCTGCTTTTTTCCTTTCTCAGAAGTCAGCATCTGTCTGACTTCTCTGGGGTCTCATGAGCCACATCTCTAAATTATTTTAAACAACTTGACAAGCTATGTAACTGTAATGATCATTACTAATGGTAACTGTGGTCATTAAAAACAATCATCAAATTAAGGGACTTTCACAAGCATCTCCTTTGTTCAACAAGATACATTCTGCAAGGTCAGAAATCAGTTTCTGCACCCCATGAAGACTGCTGCTGCTGCTAAGTCGCTTCAGTCGTGTCCGACTCTGTGCGACCCCATAGATGGCAGCCCACCAGGCTCCTCCGTCCCTGGGATTCTCCAGGCAAGAACACTGGAGTGGGTTGCCATTTCCTTCTCCAATGCATGAAAGTGAAAAGTGAAAGTGAAGTTGCTCAGTCCTGTCGGACTCTTAGCGACCCCATGGACTGCAGCCTACCAGGCTCCTCTGTCCATGGGATTTTCCAGGCAAGAGTACTGGAGTCGGGTGCCATTGCCTTCTCTTACCATATACATTTTATAAAATAATTGGGGTAGAAGAGGGGGTGGGGTGGGGCGGTTGCCCTAACTGTCAGCAACATACTAGAGGCCTACTATGTACCAGGCATTGCAAGTATAGAGGTAGCAGAGTCCCTCTAGGAGAAGATAGACATGTGAAGTTAGTTACATCTAGCTTTTCCTTTGGTCAGTGATGCTGTGTCAGTCTGTAAAAATTAGATTATGAAGCTAAAATGTGTGTTGGGAGTAGCGCAGTCATTATTGTACAGTCTTAACTTCATCTTCCTGATCTTTAAAGGACAAGGAAAGATTAACCTTCATTATGTTGTTCTGAAACTAAAAAGTAAAATAAACACAATGAAATAAATTATATGAAAATACTTTATAAACTATAACATAAGGCAATATTGAAACAAAAACTTGGTATTTAAAAATACAAATGAAACAACTGTTTCAGTAGATTCCTACTGTCAGCCTTAGGCTTTCCACTGTATAACTAACCAGTTTTAATCAGGGCAAACCAGTTTTCAACACAGATTACCTACAAGGGCATAGTTAATTATCTTTTTCATAAAAAAGATAATGAACAATACTTAAATACCCTACTCACCCCATTCAGAATTTATATTGTGTCCTTTGACCCAACAATTGCACAAACCTACTTTTCCAAAGTAATGATACTGAATTACTATTCTATAAAGCATTCTTTCATTTAAAAATTTTTTATTTTCCAGGAAGGGCCATGGGTTATGATGAGTTGCCAACTCATATGTTTGCAAAGTCTGGTATTAGGTAAAATGTTTCTTTATGCAAAATGAACGTACCCCCCCCACCCCAATCACACCAAAATAAAGTAATTTTCAAGTTCCAGGAGCATTTTGATTCCTGATATTTATAAGGGAAAGTCTGTACCTTTCCACTTTAGCTGTGCCATGGCCCAGTAGTTATTCCAAAAACTCACCTCTTATAAAGGCCAAATCTGCTCAATAGATGTCCCTTAAACTACTTGATGCAAAGAAAGGCAGGCTGTCAACTGAATCAACCATGATTAACTTTCAACATGTTTCCTCTCCAGACAAATGTTTACTATGTATAAAATACACATCTATTACTATAAAATCTTCTTATATGAATCCGCAATTCAAAATGTCATAGATCAAGCAATACGAATAATATCCTAAATGAAAGTACTTAAAACTCACTATGGTCTTTAATTTTCAGAAGACCTGGATTTTAGTATTTTTCAAGGTGACTGCATATTTTATATATTTCCCAGGGGACTATCATTCATGAATTTTTAAATATTCACTTTTTCTACTCAAATAAACCACTTATTTAAAAAAGCTGATGGTACTCAGACAGCTATCCAAATTGGTTTAACTATTTCATACATTAACTATACAAGAAAGCAGTTTTGTGAGCAGAAACAGATATAAATGAACAAACTTTCACACTACTAAAGGGCTCCAGGAAAAAAAAAAAAAAGGGCTCCAGGACTTAAAAATAAGTACAGTTACAGAAAAATATCACTTTTTATGGAAAGGTTTTGCTTTATTTAATAGAAAGCAATGTTTTGAGTATATTTACTTTAGTCTTTTAAACCAATGCAAGTACAATGATAAGCACTGAGTAAAAAGTATCCTGCTTTATGAACTTATTTTTAACACACTGAAAACATACTGCTCACTAAAGATAGAAACGTGATCCAATTACAAAATATAATATGTATGTGTAAGCACATACAACTGAACTGTGAAAAAATAGAAGATTAATCAAAATACTGTTTTAAAATATTAAATTCAAATTATGTGGAAATTTTATGCATAAAAACCATATTGTATAATCAGAGTAACTCTTTAATAGTCATTTCCAGAAAAAAAATACTAACTTTAGTTAAAAAGCTGAATTTTTTTTCTTTTTCAAAGTACTTTCAAAACTTCACGATCCAAATGAAAATAAAATACTTCACAATTCAGTCCAAAAACATGTTATATAATTCTAAACCCAAGAAATCTTCCTGTGATGTATAAAATAAATCTGCTAAGGGAAAAGAGCAAGAAAAGTCAATCTAGGAAAGAAAACTGTTTCATTAAGTGAGAGTCAAAGTGTGATCTCAAATTACTTTTTTTTCCCCTCCCCATCATTTCTTTTCATGTTACCTCTTGATTCTGAGAGTCACCTGCAGGGAGTTCACCTTGATCTACGTTTTCTCTCAAATCTTCCCCATCTGGCATGTAGCACAGGGGAGCACTAAATCCCCCTCTCTATTTCACCGGCAGGAAGAGCTAAGCTCAAATTTCACTTTTATCTCTCCGCTGAAATGAGTAACATCAAATAAGTGCCTAAAATCTATAATTATTTCAGCAACAAAGTAGGCTTCCTAGGTTTGACTTTGCCCAGCTGTTTTGTTGCCTTAATACCAATAAAAATTGGTATTTTTATTAAAAATAAAAAAAACTACACATTAAAAAACCTGAAATTAAAACTGTCCCTAGACAAATAATTTAAACATTGGGAAAATGAGAAGTAAACATAGGCCCAACCACTTACAGTCTCCCTCCTCCATTCCTGCTTCACGCTAATCATCCTAAATAGAAACGTAAGTGTTCACCTGGACAGTATGGGGAAAGAGAGCTGCTTGTTTGTGTTAACGGGGTTGGAAGCTTGGAGAGGCAAACGGTCCCAAGTCCCCATTTCCATCACTTGGTCTGGTCCTGCCCGTTCTCGGTCCACGTGCCCAGCGGGCTAAGGGCGTCAGGGGGCGGTTCCGGGGGACCCGCTGGCCTGGGTGTGGTGCAGGCAGGCAGGAAAGACCTGGTGGCACACAGTGGAGTCCGTCTCAGTTTGATCACTCGGTGCGGGGTGGCCGTCTTGTCCGAGAGCAGAACCTTAGCCGGAGGTAGGTGTGTGGCCCCGTTCTCAGGAGCCCCAGGCCCCTGTGCAGCCTGGGGATGTTCAGGCAGCCCAGTCCCCACCGGGGTTGGCACTTTTGACTGGGCAGAGCGCTGCACTGCCCTTCCTCCTGCAGCCAGGTTTGCTGTTGCCCGGGGCCAGGGTTGAGGGGCACTGGCCGGAGACACCCTGATGGAAGCAGAGTTCTTGACCTTAATTTGGGTGCTGGTGGAAGGACCCAAAAATCGGACTGGCTTAGGTCCGGTCTTACAGTTCACACCTTCTTCTTCTTCTTCTTCATTGACTATTAGTCGCCTGTAAATACAGAAATGGGTGCTTGTCAGCATTTACAGGTTTAATAGCTAATGAAAATGTCTCCAAAGTTTAACTTCAAGGTGAACAAAAAGGTTTTTGTCAAGAATTTGAGTCAAGAGGTTTAGCGGTATCAACTTACCTACTTCATCTCTCATTGCCCACCAAGGTCAATAAATAAATTAGCAAGGTTGCAGAAGATTGTTTCAATTTAAATACATTCTTTTAAACTCATGCATAATGTTAATACCAATGATAAGTTAAAATCTGAAGTGTTACACTAGAATTATACAACACATGACTTGTTCTCACAAAGCCTGATGCAATCCAGAGGATAACCAGGAGTGTCCCAAGTTGTTTTTCCCAGAAAAGCAGCTGCAAGAGATTTATTAAGGGAAAAAACGGGTTTCACAAATAAACTTGAGAAATGCTAAGTGTGTATTTTATTCTACTGAAGTTTTAAACTCTATATTAACAAAGATTCTATAGTAAAGACACCTGTTTAGCTTTGTTGACTCCACTGACCAATCATTCTGTAATGTAACCTTTGGCACCCAGTAAAATTAGCATGCCACAGAACACATTCTGGGAACTGCTAGACTAGTAAAACCCACGGTACAGTTAGATGCTTTTCGAATTTGAGAAGTATTGGACAAACCTTCAAAGATTCCTGAACTGAGTTACCATTCACTATAAAAAGCCTAAAGTGGGAACACTGGGGAACAGGTGATTGTTTCATCTACTGTACAGAAATCAACACAGAGAATCAACTAAAATGAAAAAACTGAGGAAAATGTTTCAAATGAGAGAACAAGATGAAACCTCACCAAAAGACATTAATGAAACACAGATTAAGTAATTTGGCTGATAAGGAGTTCAATAATGGTCATAAAAATGGTCACTGGACTGGGAGAAGAGTGAATGAACACAGTGAAAAACTTCAACAAAGATATGAAAAATATAAGTCACAGAGCTGAAGAACACCATAACTGAACTGTAAAATATACTACAGGGGTTCAACAGCAGGCCAGATGAAGCAGAAGAAAGAATCACTCAACTCAAAGGCAGGGCAGTGGAATTCACCCAATCAGATCAGCAGAAAGAAAAAGAGTGAAAAAATTGAAGATAGCTGAAGGGACTTATGGGACAACACCAGATTAACATCCACATTACAGGGCTCCCAGAAGAAGAGAGAAAGGAGAAGAAATCTTGTTTGAATAAATAAAGTTGAAAATTACATAGCTGAAGAAGGAAAGAGACATCCAGATCCAGGAAGCCCAGAGAATTCCAAATAAGGTAAAGCCAAAGAGACCTATACTAAGACACATTACAATTAAAATGTCAAAAGTTAAAGGAGAAAATCTTAAAAGCAGCAAGAGAAAAATAACTTGTTATATACAAAGGAACCCCCATAAGATTATCAAGAGATTTTTTTCAGCAGAAACTTTGCAAGCCAGAAGGGGGGTGCATAATATAGTCACAGTGGTAAAAGAAAGAAAAATCCAACCAAGAATACTCTACCCAGCAAAGTTACTATTAAGAATTGAAGGAGAAACAGTTTTCCAAACAAGCAAAAGCTAAAGGAGTTCATCACCACTAAACCAGCCTCTTGAGAAATCTGTATGCAGGTCAGGAAGCAACAGTTAGGACTGGACATGGAACAAAAGACTGGTTCCAAATAGGAAAAGGAGTACGTCAAGGCTGTATATTGTCACCCTGCTTATTTAACTTATATACATGATGATAAACACTGTGCTGGATGAAGCACAAGCTGGAATCAAGATTGCTGGGAGAAATATCCATAACTTTAGATATGCAGATGACACCACCCTTATGGCAGAAAGTGAAGAGGAACTAAAAAGCCTCTTGATGAAAGTGAAAGAGGAGAGTGAAAAAGTTGGCTTAAAGCTCAACACTCAGAAAACTAAGATCATGGCATCTGATCCTATCACTTCATGGCAAATAGATGGGGAAACAGTGGAAACAGTGGCTGACTTTGTTTTTTTGGGCTCCAAAATCACTGCACATGGTGACTGCAGCCATGAAATTATGATGTTGGATGACATCACCGACTCAATGGACATGAGTATGGGTAAACTCCAGGAGTTGGTGATGGACAGGGAGGCCTGGGGTGCTGCAGTCCATGGGGTCACAAAGAGTCAGACATGACTGAGTGACTGAATTGAACTGAACTGAAACCAGCCTTACATGAAATGTTAAACGAACTTCTTTAAGCTTAAAACAAAGGGCACTAATTAGTAACAAGAACACATATGAAAGAATAAATCTTACTGGAAAGGTAAATATGTAGTAAAGGTAGTATATTAATCACTTTAAGCTGATATAAAGGTTAAAAGTCAAAAGTAAAAAAAATAACTATGATTAAAATAATCAGTTAAGACACAGTATAAAAATATGATATCAAAACATAAAACATGGCACGGGATAGTACAAATACTGAGATTTATGGTTTGATAACTTGATTTCTTTGGAAGGAATGATGCTAAAGCTGAAACTCCAGTACTTTGGCCACCTCATGCGAAGAGCTGACTCATTGGAAAAGACTCTGATGCTGGGAGGGATTGGGGGCAGGAGGAGAAGGGGACGACAGAGGATGAGATGGCTGGATGGCATCACTGACTCAATGGACGTGAGTCTCAGTGAACTCCGGAGTTGGTGATGGACAGGGAGGCCTGGTGTGCTGCGATTCATGGGGTCGCAAAGAGTCGGACACGACTGAGCGACTGAACTGAACTGAACTTTCTTTAGTGGTACGAATCGTACCACTAAAGAAAGTTATCAAACCATAATGGAAGACAGCAAGATAAAGGAACAGAGAGGAACTACAAAAATAGCCAGAAAACAGTTAACAAAATGGAAATAAGTACATGTGTGCTCAATCTGACTGAGTTATGTCTGACTCTTTGCGACCCAAGGGACTGTAGCCTGCCAGGCTCCTCTGTCCATGGAATTTTCCAGGCAAGAATACTGGAGCAGGTTGCCATTTCCTACTTCAGGGGAATTAAGTACATACATACCTATCAATAATTACTTTAAATGAAAACAGACTGCATTCCCCAATCAAAAGACATAGGGTGGCTGAACAGATCACACGCTAGGACCCATCTATATGCTGCCCACAAAGTACTCACTCTAGATGTAAGGACACACACAGACTAAAAGTGAAGGGATGGGAAAAGATATTCCACAAAAACCGAAAGAAAACAAAAGAAAGCTGGAGTAGCTGTACTTAACATCAGATTCTCAGAACTGGAATCATAATAGCATACTGATTTGAAAACTGTGAATATAATATATTTGACCTTTAAACTCTACTGAACATAACTGAAATTTTGTAGGTGAAAAATGGTTCTTTGGGACCTCACAAGTGCTGCTAAGTCATCATTATCACCATCTTGACCATGAATCAAAAATAATGCTTAATACAATCCCAGAGGAAAGACAACCAACACAGAGGAGAGCTTCCATAAAGCCCCTTCTGCTTGCTTTGCATTTACATGCATCTTCCACTGAACTCCAGTCCTGTCTTTCTCTACCTTAGCACCACTGCCATTTGGGGTTCAATATTTCTTTGCTGTGAGGGGCTGCCCTCTGCCTTCTAGGAAGCAACCCTCTAAATGCCAGCAGCATCCCCCACCCTACAGTGTCTCCAAACATTGCCAAATATATCCCCTGGATAACAAAACTGCCTCTGGTTGAGAACCACTGCTCTAGACCCAAATGATATCTGCTCGCTGTAAGTTCAAATGGCAAAATGAAATTATGATAATAAAATGAAAGCCCTTAATAAAAAAGATGTTTTAATAATATAGGATTAATACTAAAAACTAAGTAAAATTCTCTGCATTCTGTGAAAGATTCAGAGAGTAAAAGAAAGCAGTCTGAAATTTCACAGAAGGACCGAAACAAAGTCTAAAATAGATGATCAAGAAATTAGAACATCAGAAAGCCACGAATAATACCCAGACAATGAAAATGAAATAATTTTAAATGTATGTAAAACACAGTGAAAGACACAGACATGCAGTGAATTTAATGCTAATTATTTCATAGAACATAAGAAAATACTACTAAATAAAAATGCTATTAGTATTTGTGGTTACAGAAAAGAATTCAGAGTAAATCACAGGAAGTTTCAAATATTAAGTCTAACACATTTTTTAACTATTGCCAATAAAGCCTGAGATTTCACTTTAGTGGGGAAAA
This sequence comes from Bos mutus, assembly GCF_027580195.1. NCBI lineage: Eukaryota > Metazoa > Chordata > Mammalia > Artiodactyla > Bovidae > Bos > Bos mutus. The sequence goes on along the minus strand of NC_091618.1, from coordinate 46,819,325 downwards.
ATACCACAGCATTCCTACTGTGTCCAGTAGTATTTTTAAAATCAGACTCTGCTTAAATAATAATAAACCATATAACTCAGTTTTAAAGAATTACTTCTACTTTTTACATAGTTCTGGTAACTTTGCATTTATCTAGATTTATATTTTGATGGTAAGTCAGAATATTTATCAAGGTGATTAGTAAGCTCAGTGAGATTAAGAACCATTATTTATTCCCCCAATAAAGGCAGTAAAAATAAAGGTGACAGATTAATAATAATAAACCAACAGAGAACAAATAACCTCTTTCGAATTGGAGCCATGTGACTCAGGCTTCCAAGTAAAGGGCGCTCTTCCAGAGTCCAGCATTCTATCAGCTCGTGAGGCACCCGCCAGTAGCTAACACCTGGAAGATAAAAGACAATTTAGAGAACCACTGTCCACTGCCAAAGATTCAGCAACATTGTTTGGTATAAAACTGGCCAGGAAAACCTTAAAGTTCATGCCTCCTATTTAACAAAGAAAAGTACACACAGGAAAAGCTCACATGAAGAGCCAGGGCAGCAGGGACACAGCTCATGACCTGGGTCTACGAAGAGCTGGCTACCAGCCCAGCTCTGCTGCTGCTGCTGCTAAGTTGCTTCAGTCGTGTCTGACTCTGTGCGACCCCATAGATGGCAGCCCACCAGGCTCCCCCGTCCCTGGGATTCTCCAGCTAAGAACACTGGAGTGGGTTGCCATTTCCTTCTCCAATGCATGAAAATGAAAAGTGAAAGTGAAGTCGCCCAGTCATGTCCAACTCTTCACAACCCCATGGACTGCAGCCCATCAGGCTCCTCTGTCCATGGGATTTTCCAGGCAAGAGTACTGGAGTGGGGTGCCATAGCCTTCTCCGAGCCCAGCTCTGCTACTGATAATCAGCAGGTCATTATATAGACCTGGGCAACTGAGTGTATGCTGGTTAAGGCCACAGGCTTTGGAGCCAAGACTGCCTGGGTCTGGATCCCATTTCTATCACTCGCTGATCATAACACCTTGGGAAAGTTAACAACTTTTCTGTGCCCGAATTTCCTCATCTGTGAAATGATGATGAGAATTCAAACCTTAAATGAGAAAATAAAAGCAAAATGCCTAGAACTTAGCACTCAAGAGATGTTCGGTACCTTTATCGTAAGTCACAGTGTTGGTAGTAACGTGAAAAGATTGGACAGTGGGGGTTCTAACACTTGCCCTTTCTACCTCTTGGAAAATCCCATGGACGGAGGAGCCTGGTAGGCTGCAGTCCATGGGGTCGCTAAGAGTCAGACACGACTGAGCAACTTCACTTTCACCTTTCACTTTCATGCATTGGAGAAGGAAATGGCAACCCACTCCAGTGTTCTTGCCTGGAGAATCCCAGGGATGGCTGAGCCTGGCGGGCTGCCATCTATGGGGTCGCACAGAGTCGGACACGACTGAAGCGACTTAGCAGCAGCAGCAGGTTGCTGCGATCATCAATTCAGATAAATTTTGTGAACCACTCTATAAAAGGCAACCACTATATGAACAGGAGGTGTCGTCAATACTTTATAGGCACCTGTTCAAACAAGAATAATCTGAGGGGTTTCCCTGGTGGTCTAGTGGTTAAGAATACACCAGCCAGTGCGGGAAACACAGGTTCAATCCCTGGTCTGGGAAGATCTCACATGCCAGGGAGCAACTAAGCCCGTGATCCACAACTACTAAGCCAGCACCCTAGAGTCCTCACGCCACAACTGCGAAAGCCCACGTGCCTAGAGCCTGTGCTCCGCAACAAGGGACGACACGACAGTGAGAAGCCTGCTCACCGCAACTAGAGAGAGCCCACACGCGGCAACGAACATAGCACAGCCAGAAATAAGTACATAAATCTTTTTAGAAAAAGAAAAAAGAATAATCTGAGTTAATGTGGTAAGCCAAGATTCCAGTCAAATTCACTTAATTTTTAAATCTGCTGTTTTTTTTAAAATTTATTTTATTGAAGTATACTTGATTTACAATGTTGTGTTAATTTCTGCTGTACAACAGTGATTCAGTTATACATATGTATATGTATATATTATTTTTCATATTCTTTTCCATTATGTTTATCACAGGATTCACAACAATAGGACCTTGTTGTTCATTTATTCTATAGGTAACAGTTTGTTTGATATGATTCTGATTGAAAGCTGAAAATGTATTCTTATGAAACTTAAAAACATTATCTAAGTGAAAGAAGCCAGACACAAAAGGTCATATATTGTAGGATTCCATTTATATAAAAATTCAGAATATGCAAATCCACTGAGACAGAAAGCGGACTGGTAGTTGCCAGGGGCTGAGGGGAGAGGAGAACAGAGAGTAACCGCTTAATGGATACTGGGTTTCCTTTTAGGGTGAAGGAAATGTTTTGGAACTAAACAGAGGTGCTGGTTACACACACTGTTGGTGCAGCAAATGTCACTGAAATGTGTACTTTAATTCTTATGTGAATTACACCTCAATTAAAAAAAAAAAAACCATAAAAATTATACATAGACACATTAGAAAAAGTTTAAAGAATGATGCTGAATAAAAATTGCTTGGCATTAAAAACAAAAGTAATCTTTAAATCCCAAGAAAGAATTTGGCATTTTCTTTTTCATCATTAAAGGTCCAGTAACAACAACCAACTTAGCAAGATGAGCCCATAAATTATTATATATATTGTGTCCAATACTCAAAGTCTGTGGACCTCATTTTAAGACAACTTTCTAGAACTGCTTGACTACTTAAACACCTACTTAAACACCACAAAAACATCCCTAAATCTCATCCAGTAAGTTTTCATCTCTAAGTCAGGTTTGCTGCTGCTACTGCTAAGTCGCTTCGGTCATGTCCGACTCTGTGCGACCCCATAGACTGCAGCCCACCAGGCTCCCCATCCCTGGGATTCTCCAGGCAAGAACACTGGAGTGGGTTGCCATTTCCTTCCCAATGCATGAAAGTGAAACGTTAAAGTGAAATCGCTCAGTTGTGTCCGACTCTTAGTGACCCCATGGACTGCAGCCTACCAGGGTCCTCCATCAACGGGATTTTCCAGGCAAGAGTACTGGAGTGGGGTGCCATTGCCTTCTCCAAGTCAGGTTTACTGAAATGTAATTTACATAAAATAAGATTTACCTTTTTTAAGTACTCTTGAGTTTTGACAAGTGTGTACAGTCATGTAACTACGGCCACAATCAAGATATACAACATTTCTATCACCCTCAAAAGTTCCCTCGTGCCCTTCTACACTCAATGTCCTGCCCTCCATTCCTTAGTTTTGCCTTTTCCAGAGGGTCACATAAACGGAATCATACACTGTGTATGTAGCCTTTTGTGTCTGGCTTCTTTATGATGCTTTGAAGATTCATCCATGTTGATATATGTATCAATAGTCATTTCTTTTTATTTCTGAGTAGAATTCTATTATATGGATACACAGCAAACTGGTTTTAAAACTTTTATTTTTTTCCTATATAATTCATGTCATTGTATAAAACTTGGAAAATATAGAAAAGTATATATAAAAAATAAAAACCACTTCTAATTAAGGGATTAGGAGTTATGGCTCATGACATTTTGATGTATCTCATTCAAATCTTTTTTCTATTTATATTATATGTACATAATTGAAAACACATTATATTTAATTTTGTTTCTTACTTTGACCATTTCTTAATCATGGGCGCTCATCAATGTAAAAAGTTATTCAAAGTAATTCTAATAGCTATATCCCATCTATATCTTGTGGATGTGCCAATATGTATTTAGCCCTGTATTATAGACATTTATATTGTTTTTACTTTTTTTCTATTATGAATAATGCCTAGTTGAACATCTCTGTTCATAAGCCTTTTTCTGCATTTGATTATGTCCATAAGGTAGATTTCTGGAAGTAGAATTACTGAGTCAAAAGATATGAACAATATTGATGCTATTGATATGTACTGATAAATTTCCAAAAGTAATATTAATTTTATTCCTGCCAAGATTGCGTGAGATCTTTACTAATCTGGTATGTAAAAATAGTTCTCATTTAATGCATATTTCATTAATAATGAGTTTGAATCTCTGCCACATTTATTTCCTTTCCTGGGAATTTTATGGTCATGAATCTTATACCTTTATTTGTAACAGGGTTGAACTGATTTTCTAGTCAATTTAAATAAACTCTATTTATTGTAAGGATAATCTTTGCTTCATGTAATACTTTTATACAAGTTTTTTAATTAGTTTTAAAATTTTATTTATAACGTTTTATGCTTTAAAGTTAATACATTAAATATTGTATAAGCAAATTTATCTTTGTCTTTATGTTTCATTTTAAGCTTATAATTTATTTTCCAATTAAGAAATCAGTTATTTGGTTATATCTTACTATAGTTTATAAAAGTTTCATTTTTCACTCATAATGAAATAATGAAAAAAAATTAATAATACTGGCAGTATTTTGATAAATGCTGTGAGGTTAAAGTTATGTTCTTCTCCCAAGCATATTTCTCAAATAACCTATCCTTTTTTATTGGTATTTAAGGCTTTCTTAGGGTTTCCCTGGTGACTCAGGCAGTAAAGGATCAGCCTGCAATGCAGGAGACCCGGGTTCAATTTCTAGGTCAGGAAGATACCCTGGAGAAGGGAATGGCAATCCACTCCAGTATTTTTGCCTGGAGAATTCCATGGACAGAGGAGCTGAGTCAGACACAGCTGAGCAGCTAACACTTCCACACTTTTCTCACTTTCACCTTCTTCCTTTCAATAGTTCTTTCTCTCATTTCTGTTTCCTGTATTATGGCTTTCCACAGGCCTTCCAGAACTTTTATAAGATAACAGTAATACTTTATAACATGCTTTCTAAAAAGTTGAAGTCAGTTACACACACATGCTTTGTTAGAGTCAGAGATCCCAGCTTCCTGAGTCAGTGGAGAAGGAATCCCAGCCAGGCCCTCCCAAAGCTTCCTGGGCAGCCTGCCAGTCCAGGGGCACAAACGGAGACTGAGAACACCAGCAGGGGTGTTCCTCAACTTAAGCCCAAGTGTCTCAAAGTCAATTAAGTCTCAAGTAATAAGCTTAGAGAGAATAGCACTTTGTTCATTACACTTCATCCTATCTGTTTGAGGGGCATGATATGAAAAGAAAAAGGAGGAAAAGTACGGGTACTGAGGGAAAAAAGGCTTGGGACCACCATCCTGCCTGAAAGAGGAACAGCTGATGAAGAGTTTTAAAAAGGCTCTTCCGTTCTCTATTCAATCTTATGTGACTTGCAATGTCGTCTCTACCAGCTTTTAAGATCATTTGAGGACTAAAATGTGTCTTATTTATCTTTGGATAATTTTAGGACTTATTATAGTGCTTGCACCTAACAGACATCAATACATGTTAAGTAAGAAAAAAATACTTAAGCATAGAACAGTTAACTCTCTGCCATCTTTAATAAGTGGCGTGCCTCCCTGAGACTTCTTTTCCTCATCAATAAACGGTAAACAGCACATAGTCTTAGGACTAACAGATTCTAAGTGTAAACTACGTATCACACTGCATATCAAGTAGCAGTATTATTATCAACTCAAGTTAGCAGCTTGGTAAAAATGGTCAAATTTCAAAGTGTGCATTTAAATAATATTTTATTTTCTAAGGGCTCTTTAGCTATCTTCCTAGCATTATTTTCATTTTCTCTCTCTCTCTCTCCTTTTGATTACACATTTTATGCTTAACACAGATGTATACTTCCTACGACAATGCTAGGTACCCAAAAGGTGCTACAGGAACTCTTTTTAAATTGAATTAAGTAAGCATAACTAATAAAAGTGTATTTTAGGTTACTGAACTATAAATTATTAATAATAGCCAGTAATGAATGAGTTTTAAAAATTTTTAAGTAAACTGCTTCAATGTTACTATGAGGTGACAAATACCTGGACCCACACCAAAAATTACATTATCTAAAAAAGCAATTCAGTATGTGACCTTGCTTTGTCTTATTAAGGAAAAGTCTATCTTCCGCCTTGAAATAGAAAAATTGGACTGTACCTTTTCCTTCCCAGGCATCAAAGGCATCCATCATTTTCTTCAATTCTGCTACTGAATAATAGCTCCAAATGTACTGAACATTATTTCCCGCCTCCCTAGAAATATTACAAAAGGTAATGAAAATATACTACCTAAGTATGAATGTATGTATATGTATACAGCAAATAAGATACTTAATAAGTACTTGCTAATTAAGGAAAAAAATATGTTGGTACTGAGTAAAATTGTTCTTCTGTGATCCTTAAGCATATATATATATGACATGCTCTATTATTATAATAAACTAAACTTACCAACTAATCTACATTTTATCTCTTTTTACTGTGGCAAAGTATTTGTTAACCCACAATATAAACTGTGTAGACAAACTAATAAATCTTTAAAATAAGTTTTCTAAAAAATCACCTAACTCCAGCAAAGTTAGAAAAGGTTCAACTTTGACTAAAACTTTTCTAACACTATGCCATGTACTTATATACAAACATCTCTGTCTGTAAAGAATTCAGAAAATGATGATATATTAATTGTCTAAAAAGCAAGCTCATGTGGTCATGCATTAGTCACTAATATGTGACCCAATCCAATCTCCCAGAGAACTAAAATAAAACTGCTAGGTGAATTGACCAGTATAAATAAGATTACAAGGAAAACATTAACAGAATAACCCTTAAGAATTTAACATGCTCAAGGTATAGAATTTTCAAGTTGGGACGGGACTGGATGAAAAGCCTTTCAGTTCAGTTCAGTTGCTCGGTCATGTCCGACTCTTGGCATTTCTTAAACCAGGACACCAAGACGGAGGCCAGTCCTGGGTCACCCAGCAGGCCTGCTGACTTTAGGTTAGGCTTCTGCTCGTGGACTGCAGTCCAGGGGAGACACCCAGGCATGTGGCTTTTCTCTTCTTTCTTTTCTCTCTGTATAAGGCCTTTCAGGGGATTCTGATGACTGTTCCAGCTGAGAACTTCTGTAAGACCAGATGGATGGCCTATTGCTCCTACAGATAACAAATGGCCTGAATTGCAATCTCTTCATGAAGCAGGCTTATCTCAACAGCTATGAAACTCACTCTGTCTGTTGAGAAGTACTGATGGTCTTCCCAGTCAACCACATATTAAATTCATAACACCTCTTAGAAGAGACCAAGACTTTATTTTGTTCCTTTTCATATTTAAATACGGACATACCTTTTAAAAATGCTTTTACTGTGAATTCTTCCTCCCAGCTGCTTATCAATAGCATCTGTTCCATCAGTTTTTGTGGAATATACACCAATAATTCTACTCTCACAGCTTGCACCAGATGTGTTAAGATAGTGGAGAACCCAAACTGTTGGTTTATTGCATACTAAACCATACGAATCACAGAAGTCTGTTAAAGCCTGAAGCAAAAAAAAAATATATATATATATAAAGTTTGAATTTAACTCTGGAGCAAAGTAAAAATGAATTTGTTTTATTACTTTCCTGTAAAGCTATCATTTCACTTGGTTGTGAGGGAAATAAAAGGACTAAACATATAATCTACTTTTTATGCCTTTAAAAACCAAACCATTTGTTGAATTTGGGGTGTTGTAGAGGGGGCTTGGGCATTTCACTATCCCAAAATCCAACACCTTTTCATCTAGAGAATCCTTTTCCACTAGGAAATTATGCCTCATTTCCTCCTCCTCTAGACTCACTACCAACATCACTTTAAAAATCTTCATATGATCACTAAAAGTTAGAATTTTTTCTTTTCCCCCAAATTTTCCATTTGACTCAATTTTCCTTTTACCTTCTATTCACTAACCCCATGGTGGATGCTTATTCTGAACTCAAAATCCAATCATGGATGAACCAGATTAACTTGTTCTTTCACACTGAAGGATATGAATATATGAAACTAAATGCCTACGGTCTGAACTTATTTGGCATTTATCCACCTATTCATTCAGTCACTTGAATACTAAGTGATGTGTGAATACTATGTATATAAGGTCCTGGAGACAGGGTCCCAGCCCTCCTCAATTTATAGCTGATGGAGAAGACAGACATTAAATAAGTCATCAACACACAGTGTACTAAGTGCTACCAGGAAAGCCTACGAGGCGCTGAGGGCACAGAACAAAAGGACTTCACCCGGTGGGGTGGCTCAGGCCTTCCCTGGGAGAAACGGCGTTACTGCTGTGAGCAATAATGTTTTGTTGGTTTTGTATCCCAAGGGCCTAGAAAAGGGTCTGACACACAGGAGATGCTTACTATTTACTGACTCAGAAAAGGAAAAGAGGACCCTAATGTGTACTGCATTTAATATTGCTATCTAATTCCTGAATTGGCTTTTATCCTCACTTGCACATCAGTGAAAATCATCAACTGCATTATAAATTGTTCAAGGGCAAAAACTGAATGCTCCACACGGTCCCCAGAACAGTGTCTTAGGTGTAATAAGTACGAGTTGGCTGGCAGAATGAACGTATGCATGCTCTGTCCTTTGTGCATGCAAACCAGGACGAAAGACTATAAACGTGAATGTTAATCCACCCCAACTAACCCCACTTAGGTTTTTTTTTAGCCCCACTCTACAGATGCGACAAACAGTACCAAGAGACTGTTTAACAACTCAATCTATAAATAATTCCAGCAGCAGAATCTATACAACCATGCAAATTCCCGAAGGGGATCTGGAACCAAATCAACTTTCTCTTCATGCTGCATTCCTAATAACTATACCATCAACTTGCTCTCCTAAACACTGACGTCTAAGTCAACAGAATTCAGACCAATTCAAACCAGTTTTCACTATGCACAATTATTTAGGAAAAACATTTTTCTTAGATGCCCCAAAGTGCTAATTAATAGCAAATATGACACTTATTAATGAGAAAAAAACAGATGAAGCTGTTCAAGTCATGTAAACACCTTTAAAATGTGATTTAAAATAGAAGCAGCTTAAAAAAAAAATTTACTGATCTCAAGGTGAACTAATCAAACATATTTCAACTTAATAATCAACTGCTACACTCATTCAATCAGGTGAAAGATTTTATTCCATCTTTTATTTATCATTACCATCCTTTTAAAGTTATGCTTCCCTGGTTGCTCAGATGGTAAAGAATCTGCCTGCAATGCTGGAGACATGAGTTCAATCCCAGGGTCAGGAAGATCCCCTGGAGGAGGAAATGGCAATCCACTCCAGGATTCTTGTCTGGAGAATCCTATGGACAGAGGAGCTTGGTGGGCTACATACAGTCCATGAGGTCACAACTAAAGTTGGACACAACTAAGCGGCTAACACATTTATCCTTTCAAAATATCATTTTGGGAAAGAAATTATTACCACTATATCTTTACATACTACAGTGCTGCTCTTAATTTAAGGAGAACTTCAAGAGTAGAAGAGTTCTATTTTTAAAAATAAAAAGCCATCAAAAAGTGGTAAATTTTCAACAAGGAATAAAAACTCCATAAACCTTTGAGTGGCTTTGTAATATACTTTTCTAGAACAGAATTTTGGCCTAAAAATGAATACTGGTAATTAAGAAACACAACTTCAAAAATCGTAAGATGTAAAACTGTCTCATTGTGGCTTACGTTACAACACAGGCTATGCAAAATAACATACAGTGCTTTGTGAATAATAAATGTATAATAAATGAATATTATATATTCATATATGTATTTTAAAGCTTAAGAAAATGCCAAGACCTTTTTAAGTTCTATATTTGACCTTAAAGAATATGTCTCCATTTCATTGGCCAAGTGGTCAGACAGGCTGTACGGATAAGGGATGCCAAAGTAATCAGCTTCTTCCTGCAGAGCAACCCGAGTTTGCTCCTCTGTGGGAATGTGAACTTCTCCATGAAGATAATCCAAAAGGTATTTAAATAGATGTCCATCACGGTCAATAACACAAGCTCCTAGAAAACATTCAGTTCAAAAATTATTGCATAGATACAAATAACCATGATAAAGTTTCAACATGTCAAACCAAAATTAGACTGAAGACCTCTACAAGTAGAAATGTTTCTTTCTCATAAGAAAGTTAATATCATGTGTTCAAGTAGATTTAGTCAAATTTGGGGAACCTCTTGGAGAAGGCAATGGCACCCCACTCCAGTACTCTTGCCTGGAAAATCCCATGGACCAAGGAGCCTGGTGGGCTGAAGGCCATGGGGTCGCTATTCGCACCTACCATATAGGAAAATGTATTCTGAGCTCCATCAGGAATTTTGGATACAATGACCACATTCCCACTGCTGGCTACCGCAAAGACCATGGAAGCCTCAGACTGCTGGAAGAATTTTAAGTTTACCCTAACCTCAGCCTGGCTGGGCCAGGAGAGGTGTATGGAGTTCTTCCCTAATGAGGGTATGTGAGTGTTCGTTACTATGTCTGGCGTTCGTATGTCAGTGATCGTACAAATCAACTTGCAGTGTCACTGACATATAAACCCATGGTTCCAAGACCTGGACACATGACCTTGGACTTACTAGGCTTGTCCTTTTGTACTAAACTTTAAAAGAGAAATGCTATGCGGGTACTACTTTATAAAAAAGGGCTTTTCTTAGACAATTCAGCAGAATTTTTAAAAAAATACTTCTGTATGGACAGAGGAGCCTGACAGGCTACAGTCCATGAGGTCATAGTCAGACACGACTTAGTGACTAAACCACCACCATGAGGTTATTCAATAATTCCTTTTCTCCATTGATTAGTTTAGAATAAAAGGATTAAGAAGGTATAAGCTTTGGAGCAGAGGAAACAACTCACTTGCCACTGACCACCTTTTCACCACAGCCTTTTTGTCCAGATGGACATCAAGTCCTGGGCACCACACATCAGTGAGTTTTTCATTCTTTCAACTGCCATTCATTTGGCAAACAAGACCCAGGGATACTAACAGCCCTTCAGGCTCAGAACTCCTCAACCTAACACAGAAGCAAGAGTGGGTGCTCTAAGCCCCAGAATCCCTCAGATGTACAAAAAGCCCTACTTGCATTCCTGAATTTTTACAACCAGCAGTAGGTTCAGCGTACCCCAAAACACTTGAAGCAAAGAGCAGCACCAGGACCCTAATCCTTGCGTTTTACAGTTTCTTCTGAAACACCAATTTTCAGTCCTCTCCCATGGTTGACTGATATCATCACTGCACTGACGTTTTCTGTGGCATACATGTCAGCCCACACAAGGCTCTGCAGCTGGACTAGGAGTGAATTTAACACTAATTCTACACTGACAATGACTGCCCTTAGCTATGAAGGCAACTGCTTTCTCTAAGAAACACAATTTTTAACTTGAAGAACACATACAGAAGCTAATATATTTAATCAAGCTCAATACAAAGACCCACTGAGTTGCATAAATGTAACACCTTTCCAAATATAATTAATCCCCCAAATCAGATCCATGGTTGGACAATGCAATGCAGGAGACCCGGAGTTCAATCCCTGGATTTGGAAGATCCCCTGAAGAGGGGAATGGATACCCACTCCAATATTCTTGCCCGGGAGATCTCATGGACAAGGAGCCTGGCCGGCTACAGTCCATGGGGTTGCAAAGAGTTGGACAGTTTCACTTTTTGACCTTTATATACATTCACTTTTTTGTCAACTTTTAGCGACAGCATCACAGATTCTAGAAACTGGTATTTAATTTCTCCAGGTACTTAATGAAACTCCATACATTAATGAAACTCCATACAGTCTTAATGATCTTAGTAATCAGCATACTGAGCTAATACATCCTGTTGTAATTAGAAAAATTAAAGGGAATTTAAACTAGACTCCTATTTTAATGAATATTCATGATCATGCTTACAGACTTGAGGTATTTACCTGATTCATCTGTTTTTAAAGGGAAACGACCACTGAACATGGATGCCAGCATTGAATCCTTAAAGCGGCACAAGGACTCCCGCCTGGCTGTGTAAATACAGCCACCCACGTTCAGTCGAAGAATATCTAACACCTCTTCTTCTGCCTTGTGACCTTCCATTGCTCTCTCCAACACCCACAGTTCTGCCTTGAAATACTTTCAGAAACTGCAAAACAAAGTGATCTCAGTCCCCCTCTGTAAAAACAAAGGACAATCACCACTGACATTTCCAATAATACATGAAATAGATTAAAAAGTATACACTCAAATGTGATTTTAAACAAATTCCTCAGCACTGGCAATATTGAATTGAAGGATTTTATATAACAGAAAAGAAGTCTCAGATAATCTGAGAAGCTGGAAAACTCTGTCCCCAAGTATGTAAATGATAATAAACTATTATAACCAAATTGAGGTGTTGAGATGATCGCTTAAAGAATTAAACGAGATAACTAATGCATTGTTTGTTACATTTAGAGCATAGGTGAGGTGTGCTTATGATCTCTTGTATTCACACATCTTTTCAAACTATAATAAGTCTTAGGGAGCAATGTAGACTTGCAGAGGTTATCAGCATGTAGCATGGAATCAGGCTGCTAGACGCTACTAGTTACTATCTTGGGACCTTAGGCAAACATTAATCCTCCTTTGCCTGTTTCCCCATGTCTAAATTGGAGGTAAGGATGATGCTTCCCTTAAAGGACTATCAGAGGAATGACTGACAGAAAATTTAAAAAGTATGTAGAACAGTCTCTGACTCTGAGTAAGTACTCAATAATGATAAATAGCATCTATAATGACATAAAAATCTACCAGAAGGTGTATACTGAAAGATGTTATATTGGCTCCAGAGACTTAAGGAAACCTAAGAGCAGACATTACTAACAATGGTAACGATAATTCTTAAATTAGGCAAATATAATTTGTCAACTAAGGTTAGAATTCCATGTATACCAAAAGACAAACTGGTCTAGAGGAACAAAATGATATCTGTAAATCATCTGGCTTCTTCCCTCCAAAATAGCTGAAGCTTTGGGGACATTTTATAGATTTTATTTCCTAACCCATTCTGGAGATAGGTGAACCACAGGTGACGGCAGTGTTCCTATGAAACCTAAAACAATACCATGATGAAAAAGGCACTCCCAATGTATCTGGACCTTTCATAGCAAGTGTAAAATGGCTGCCAAGAGGCTCAACTACACCCAAAGCATCCATGGCCATTCACCTATGCCATCAACTATGATCTTTTCGTAGATGTTCCAATTTACCCAACTTCCAATGAAATAAGAGAAGGAGACCATTAGAGTCTGAGGAATACCATGTGTGTGAAACATAATCAGTAGACAGAAACTATTATGGGCCAACAGTCCAGCTTTCAAAATCCATTTATCACTGTGACTTCCTACACTGCCTATAAGTCCAAGCAGCAGCCCAGCAACAAACCATGTGAAAGAAGCACTTCTGAGGCCTGGGGTGGAACTGGTTCACGCTGTCCCTGTTATCAGCTCCCTGGAATCCTGTCTATTCTTCAAAGCTGCTGGCAAACCTCATTGGTTACATGAACTTCCCAAGCAACCCCAGTTAGAATCTTTGTTCTCCAGATATACTCTGTACCCCTCTCCACATATTATTCCACTTGACTAATCTCTGGCTTGGGGAACTATAAATTGCATCACCTCTGTTGTTGTTCAGTTGCTAAGTTGTGTCCTACTCTGAGACCTCACTGACTGCAGGCAGCATGCCAGGTTTCCCTGTCTTTCACTTAATTCTCAGAGTTTGTTCAAGCTCATGTCCATGGAGTAGGTGATGCCATCCAACCCTTAGCATCACCCTTAACAATTTCCATTTACTGAGTGCCAGCCACTGTAGGAGTCACTGGACTGATTTTACCTAATTCACAGAAAAGTGCTACCGGGTAGGCGTTCCTGTCCCTACTGACAGATGAGAGCACTGCTGCTGCTGCTGCTGCTAAGTCGCTCCAGTCGTGTCCGACTCTGTACTACCCCATAGACGACAGCCCACCAGGCCCCCCGTCCCTGAGATTCTCCAGGCAAGAACACTGGAGTGGGCTGCCATTTCCTTCTCCAATGCATGAAAAGTGAAGTCGCTCAGTCCCGTTGGTCTCTCCGCGACCCCGTGCACTGTAGCATACCAGGCTCCTCCGCCAGGGGAGTTTCCAGGCAAGAGTACTGGAGTGGGTTGCCATTTCCTTCTCCAGGTGAGGACACTGGAGAAAGATGAAAGAATGTGCGCCCTGCTATAAATGGTGAAGTCAGCCCCAATCCAGGACAGCTGGACCAACTCCAAGTTCTTCCAGCCGCAGGCCACACAGCCTCCTTCAGCACTCTCACTAAGGCTCCTGACCCGGGCACGTCACTCACTAAACATCTGTCCATCTGAAGACTCCTGCTGATGGCAACAGTAACACAGCAGCACCCTGAGCGCAAGGATTCAAGAGAACCCCCAAGACAGAGGACTACCACTTCAAGGCCAGTCATAGGGCCCTATCCTCAAATGGGCCCACTTGGACTCCCTGCTGGGTCGGAAGGAGTCGGAAGTGCCCAGTCCTCTAAGAAAGCATTCCCAGAGTGCAGTCCTGTGACCACCTGCATCAAAACCATCAGGGAGGCTTGCTGAAAATGCAGATTCCCCGACCACGGTAGAGACTCCGGTTCACAAAGTATGAGGTGGGGTCAGGAGTACGCCAGCGGACCCTACTTTGAGAAACGCGGCTCAAGGGCCTCGAGCTCCTCCCATGACGCTGGACGAAAGGGGAGGGGCTGGGACACCACAAAGCCCCGCCGGGGTCTCCCGCACTCCGGGGATCCCGAATCTACCGGAAGCCGAGTCTGCGGCCCGGGCCCTTCATCAGGGCGCCGCGCCGCCTCCCGGGCCTGAGGCCCACCCAGCGCCCCGATCCTCCGGATGGGCGGGGCAGGGTAGGCGGCATCCCCGACTGACCTGCGGCCCGCCTGGCCGTGGGCGCCGCCGCAGCCGGACGCCGCCTGGCCCGATGCGGAAGTGAGCGCCTCCTCTGCTGCTCCGCAACTCCTGTAGCAGCGCGGGCCCAGCGGCGCCCCCGTGCGTCCCGGCAGAGCCTGGGAAAGGAGGGCCCGCCCGGGACACGCCCGGGACACGCCCCTCCAGCGCCCCGCCCCTCAGCCGCCGCAGAGGAGGCTGCGGAGGGGATGGTGGGAGGTTCCCGCCCCCACCCCAGTCTCCCTATCCTGCTGGGAAAAGAAAGGTCACAGGAGGGAGACGCAGTCTGGATGCCCGAGGAACGGATCTTGACCATTCAGAGGCTACTTTTACACTTGAAGAAAACAAAGCCGAAATTGCAATCGTCCAGGGTTAGTTCATAGTGGTAAGAGGCTGAGTTAGATTTTCTCACCTCTAGATGAAGGCTCTTCCCTCCAAACTGGGCTGCTCAATGCCATGCCAAGCAGTGTAATATTTGTGCTTTTGGATGGTGTTTATGGCTTACAAAGCTGTTTCACACAGAGCATTCTTGTTTAAATTAGCTGTGTGACAGTCCTGTATTGTTATTCCTGTTACAGAAAGGAACACTGAGGCAGGAGCAAACATTTATTGAATACGTCTGTACACCTGAGGTTCTTCTAAATTCTTTGCATGCACTAATTTTCTCTTAACAATAACCACAAGAGTGCTTTTGGTTTCCAACTGCAATCTAACTTGTGCAAGAGACTTTGCTAGGTATTTCAAAATGGATAAAACACAGTACTATTCTCAAAGTACTTTCCTGGACTCAATAATAATTGGTTCCTAATTTTTCTAACTGGGTCTTAGAAGGGAATAAGATTGAGATAAGCCCACCTACCCCTCAGATATTGATAGTATGCAGGAGAGGGAGAAGGTTTGTTCAACCTATAATTATTGAGTGCTGCTGCTGCTGCTGCTGCTGCTAAGTCACCTCAGTCATGTCCGACTCTTAGCGACCCCATGGACTGCAGCCTACCAGGCTCCTCCATCCATGGGATTTTCCAGGCAAGAGTACTGGAGTGGGGTGCCATTGCCTTCTCCAATTGAGTGCTAGCTATGAACTAGTTAACTAGCACTCAACAATTATATTGTCCATTGTCATGTCCAGGGTACAGTGGACCTGAACTTGGGCAAACTCCAGGAGATGGTGAGGGACAGGGAAGCCTGGCGTGCTGCAGTCCATGGGTTGCAAAGAGTCAGACACGTCTGGGCAACTGAACAACAACAACAGAACTATGAAGTAGGCCCTGGAAGTGAAGGACTAAAAAATGTCCCTGATCAGTGTCCCTGACCTAATGTCTCATGGCATTTCCATTCTAGTGCAGTTGTCAGAAGACCTTGTCTGTAAATATTTTAGGCTTTGTGGGCCATACATAACTACTCAACTTTGCTGTTGTAGTGTTAAAGCAGCCATAGATAATACATAAACGAATGAGAGTGAGTGTTCCAGTTCTATTTATGGATACTGAAATTTGAATTTCATGTAATTTTCATGTGTCATGAAATATTCTTGAATATTTCAAAAACCATTAAATATATAAAAACCATTCATAGAGTGTGGGCTACCCATGGGTCAGAATTTGCCTACTTCTGTTCAAATGGGAGAAACAGACACTAGAAGCAGAGAACTCTCATTAAAAAAAAAATGGGACATTTTTAAAAAGGGAATTTTAAAGGGCTCAGTGGAAATGTTTGAGAGGAAGGGAAAGAGTGGGGGATTGGCTCAGAGTGATGGACATACTGGCAATATGGGAACAGAAGCTCAAGCGACAGTGGACAACTTGAGGGTTTGGAATTACTGGGAGGATTAAGGTAGACAGGGATGTGAACCATGATGAGAACAGTCCTATTAGTTCTGTTAGTTCCAAGTTAAAGCCAAAATCCAGATATTTAGCAGTATTGGATGGCCTCAGTAGTTATTGAGGTCACCCTCTGGCTGCTCCCAATTCTATGGTAAACAGAGTGAATGGGCAGGTCTTACAAGGAACCCAAGCATTAGGAAAGCCTTTGGGTGACTGTTCCCTCCACCAGCTCTCCCAGAAGTAAAGGACAATCCTAGCTCTGATGCATAGGAGCTTGAGGAGAAGGGAGATAGGAAGAGCCTGAGTCACAGACCTGATCAGACTCAAGACTGCCCTCCTCTCTGGCTCTTCCTGGAATGGGAAAGATAGGGACTTGGCATGTTTGAGAAGTAAATAACTTTATGTTCATCCTTCAGGAAAAGATTCCCAAACCATAAGCAACCCTCTTCCTCCAAGCCAGGACAAAGTATTGGAAAGAGAATGAGGGGTCTGGTTGCTCCTTTATTCACAAAACCTGAGTGAATTACATTGTTTTTCTTTTAAAAATTTCTGGTGCAGAGGGCATGTGCGTGTGTACTAAGTCACTTCGGTTGTGTCCGACTCTGCAACGCCATGGACTGTAGCCTGCCAGGCTCCTGCGTCCATGGGATTCTCCAGGCAGGAATACTGAAGTGGGTTGCCATGCTGTCCTCCAGGAGATCTTCCTGATCCAGGGACCTAAACTGCATCTCTAAAGTCTCTTGCATTGGCAGGTGGGTTCTTTACCACTAGCATCACCACACTTCTATCAAAATAACGCTAAGGGTAGAATTCCTGAGTAGCCAAGATAATAGCAGCCATTGCAGCATAAATCTGAACTCATTGTCCATAAAACTGAAAACAAAATAGATAACAAAACTGCACAAAACCCATGTTATCTGCATAACTAAAAGAGAATGCCCAAACTTCAGATTTTCTCAAAGTAGAAAAATAAACACCAAATCTCAGCAAGCTGTGTCCCATTCTCCTGCTGCAAACTTACACAGAAGTAAGGGACGGTACAGAGAAAATGCATAGAAGAGAAGACTACTGGTGGTTGTATGATTGGTCTAAGATAACCACAAAAGGGAAAAAGTCCACTTTTGTGCTAAGATACTGGGAAGGAACCGTGGTAAATCAAAACACTTGCATATGTTTTTAAAAAGTAAAGATGGACGTACTTCAAGGGAACAGTGTGTAAAACCCTTGCTTCTGGAATAGAAGGTAAAAAAGGAATGGAGAGGCCCCTTTTGGAATCTGGTGAAGAAGAAAAGAAGCAAAAGGAAATTTTAGGGTCAGGTAAGAAAAAAAGAGATCCAAAGCTGTGAAAATATGCAATCATTAGCCCATACATCCATGGACTTCCCTGGTGGCTCAGACGGTAGAGTTCACCTGCCATGCAGGAGCTGGTTTTGATCCCTGGGTTGAGAAGATCCTCTGGAGAGGGAATGGCAACCCACGCCAATATTCTTGCCTGGAGAATTCCATAGACAGAGGAGCCTGGCAGGCTACAGTCCATGGAGTCTCAAAGAGTAGGACACGACTGAGCAACTAACACTTTCACTTTAGCCCATATCACTCATACACACGTGCATAGATGCATATACACATAAGAACCATCCAGTAAGAAAAACCTTTCAAAAATCTTTGAAATGAATAGATGAAAACAGTAAATATACACGAAACTGTTACAAGAAAACAGAAAACAAGACAACTTCAACTAATAAAAAGTGCTTCCCCCCCAAAAAAAAAACTACCCCAAAGCAGAAAAGAAAAAAAAAAAACAAAAAACTACAACAGAAACTCCAAAGAGAATTAAATATCCACCTTGAAATGATCTCTGGTGACCTCAGCCTGCAATGGCTTGGAGTGGGACTTGGGTTCCCAGCCAAAGATTGAGGCTGGGTCACAGTGGTGAGAGCACCAAATCTTAGCTGCTAGACCAGTGGTCAGTGACAAGGGCCCTGGTCCTTCAGCTTTGGAGAAAAGAATTCCCACAAAGATGGAAAGTAGTGAAACAAGTACAGTATTTATTTGGAGGCAGAGTATACACTATGTGTGGGTAGACACACAGGTGGACTCGGAGAGTTTGCTGAGTCATACCCTCATGGCATTTTAAGTTACTTTTATGGGGCATTTCTTCCGGGGTTTCTATTGGCTAATCATTTTTATTTGCCTTGTTCACAGTCCATGTTTAGCATATCTCAGGATTCTCCCATGTGTGTGCACACATCTCTTAGCCAAGATGAATTCTACTGCAAAGGCCTATGGGTAGAGCATCCCTTGACATCACTTTTCTTTGGCTTCCAAGGGGCCTTTCTGTTCACCTGTGGTCAGTGAGGTCTCCTGTCTTTGAGAATGAGAAATATGTGTTTTGTGAGTTTAAAAAGTTATGTGTTGTCCTTTAACTGAGAAAAGTATTTCATATTTGCCTTAAGGGTGAATGTAGCAAAGTTTTCTATAGCCAACTGTTATGATAACTATTTAGCTACTTATGGCTCCTGCCTTGGCTGAGAAAATTTTGATTTGATGACCCTATTTGTTTGAGTTTATTTACATTCATTGTCTACATTTTTACTTTGGGAGAAATCTGCAATCCACTGTATTTACCTTTTCCCTCTCAAATTCTACAGTGCTTTAGTCAGCCAGTTTGAAACCAGTGCTTTTTATATTTATTTCTATAACTAATTGTATCTTAAGAGGTCCTAACTTTGTATAATGGTTGATTTGATAATAGCTGAGAGTTTTAGGCACAAACTACTTCCTTTCATTCTGTTAGAGAAACTGTTTACAGAGATGGGAAAGTTTTGGTTCTTGTTTAATGTCCCTGACCTTAGTTTTTACTAAATTAAGGCATCAAAATATTTTAAATGTAGAGATGGCCTTTTAAGGAAGCAAGTGTTTTAAATAAAATGATAGTTAATAGTCCTACTTTTGTATGAATTTGAAAGCTTACAAAACTCTTTTGCTTTCATACTCATCTATGTCTACGACATCAGGCCTTTCATCTTTTCTTCCTGCTTCAGAGGAAGAGGCAACCCTTCAGCCCATGGCGTAGCATCCATGGAAGTCTGCTTCATCACAACCCACTTCTTTCCTGTGTCATCTGTTCTCTCTTTCTACTGACCTTTCCTCCAGCCTGTACAAAGAACACAAACCTTCCCTCTACCCTGGGTACCCTGGAGCTATTGTCACTTCTCTTTTCATCCTCAAAGAATCGTTTCCTCTCTCATCTCTGCATCCTCTGTGCTGCATCCTTACTGTTAACCTCCGAGGCTGTTTGCACTCACATCTCCAGTTGCAAAAGACAAAGTGGCTGTGTCCTCTTTGAAATGAGCTCCTCCACGAGGCCTATGTCTCCTCCTCCTCCCCCTCACTGCCTTTCTTGTTGCCCTTTCATCTTTCCTCCCTGTGTTGATGCTCACCAGGGTTCTATCTTCTACCCTCCTTGTGCTTACACATACTCTCCCTCCTTAACTGACTCCAACGATTTCTATAACTGTTAAGTGCTGACTCCCAAATCCAGACGTCTCTTCTAGGCTCCATGTTTTATACCTGTGTGTCTGCTGGACATTTCTACTTAGATAGTTAACCCAAAAGGACTTGAAAACAGCAGAATTCGTTGTTTTCCACAACTGCTATTCCTTTGCATTTGCAGTGAGGAGCAGAAGGGAGAAGGGGAATAGATAAGGAAGTGTGGGGACAGAGACCTCTTGCGATCCAGGGAAATGTCTGCGTGGAGAGAACACTGGAGATGTGGGCTTCAGGGCCCCCATTTTGTTGGACAGTACATGTGAATATAAGTCTGCTGGTAAAGCTAGTGACCACAACAGCTGACTTTGCAAACCTTCCCCAAACCTCTAGTTTGTATGGTTTGGATCTGTCCATGGGATTCTCCAGGTAAGGATACTGGAGTGGGTTGCCTTTTCCTTCTCCAGAGGATATTCCCAACCCAGGGATCAAACCTACGTCTCTTACATGTCCTGCGTTGGCAGGCAGGTTCTTTACTAGTGCCACCTGGGAAACCTCAAATGTTAGTTGCTCAGTCATGTCTGACTCTTTGCGACCCCATGAACTGTAGCCTGCCAGGCTCCTCTGTCCATGGAGTTCTCCAGGCAAGAATACTGGAGTGAGTGGTCATTCCCTTCTCCAGGGATCTTCCCAACCCAGAAACTGAATCCAGGTCTCCTGCACTGCAGGCAGATCCTTTACTGTCTGAGCCACTAGGGAAGCCTTTATCATTGGAAGTCTTGAATAAAGAAATGCTTGAACCTTTTTGGAGTTTCCTGTGGAGGCACAGTATAGAGGTTGGGAAGGAGACACTGCCCTCAACCCCTCCCTCTCTCTCAATATAGTCCAGCATGTGGATTAGAGAGGTGTAGGTGAAAGAGGTGCAGTGACAGCTACTGCTAGAGGCTATGCAGCTGGACAAATGGTAGCCCAACATAACCCCTGAGTAGTTTGACCTTTCTCAGGGAAGCCTCCTTCCACGTATACACATACCCAGATCAGAAAGAAGAATGCTTGGTATTCCTATTCCATATTCCCTGTCCTTCCCTGGGTTTCCCTGGTGGTTCAGACAGTAAAGAATCCTCCTGCAATGCAGGATACCTAGGTTCAATCCCTGGGTTGGGAAGATTGCCTTGAGAAGGGGGAACAGCTACCCACTCCAGTAATCTGGCCTGGAGATTTCCATGGACAGAGGAGCCTAGTGGGCCACCATGCATGGGGTTGCAAATACTCAGACATAACTGAGCGACTTTCACTCACTCACTCTGTTCTTACCTAAACCAAAGAAATAGTTTAAAATAACCTCCAGCCTCTACTTATGGAAATGTATGGGAATGGATAATCTTCCCATTGTACCCATTTACCTCTACCTCTAGCATAATGCCAAAAGGGACTCCCCAAAAATGTGTACTGAAGAAAAAGGAGACTGGCAAGCAGGTGGCCTGGTGAAATTCACGTGATGGACATCATCCCTCGAAACTGAAGTGGCAGATGACAAGTCAGTTCTGCTCTTTCAGAAAGAGGCTTAGGCCAGACTGCCTGGGTTTAAATTCCAGCTGCACTACTGACTAAATTTTACAGAAGTTACTTATATATTCTGTGCCTCAGTTTCCTCAACCATAAAAAGGAAATAATAATAACTACACATGGGATCATTATGAGAATTTAAAAGGCATATAAAGGGCTTGACATAGGGCTTAGGAAATGGTACTGCTGCTGCTGCTAAGTTGCTTCAGTCGTGTCTGACTCTGCGACTCCAGAGACGGCAGCCCACCAGGCTTCCCCGTCCCTGGGATTCTCCAGGCAAGAACACTGGAATGGGTTGCCATTTTCTCCTCCAATGCATGAAAGTGAAAAGTGAAAGTGAAGTCGCTCAGTCGTTCCCGACTCTTAGCGACCCCATGGACTGCAGCCTACCAGGCTCCTCTGTCCATGGATTTTCCAGACAAGAGTACTGGAGTGGGGTGCCATTGCCTTCTCCGAGGAAATGGTAACCACTTGATAAATGTTATCTGCTGCTGTTGTAATTATTACCCATCCCTCACCTGGCACAGCAGGAAGTCTTTTCATTAATGAGAATAGAAATAATGATTGTAGTAAGGTTGTATCAAATATTGAAACAAAGTTTTGTCATGCTTTTGGCTGCCCAGTTCAAAATGCCCTTCCTAAGTCTAGATGGGAGGCAGAGATGGCCTATCACTAAAAGCCTGACAGTGCCAGATACAGGTTGCATGTTCAGGACTCCCTTGCAGGTAGCGTTTGTAGCCTGAGATCCAAGCTGGACCAATCAGGTACACTCAACCCAGGCCTAGCAACAGGAGCTACTGAAGCCAAGTGGCAGGTATAGGGAGCACTGCAATACAGTGTGCCCACTTTTCTCAGAGGTAGTGGAAGCAGTGGTCCCAACAGCAGCGTGCAAGGCCACAGCTGGCCATGCAGGATCAGCAGCATCCTCACAGGCTGTGACTGTGGGTGAGCCTTATCTGCTGCCAAGAGCCCTTGTTCTTGTCTGTTTTCCAAGCTTGTAGCTGTATCCTCTCTAGAAATGCTTTAAATAACCCAGTGTCCTTTACTGCTTCTATCAGCTTAGGTTAATTTTTCAACCTGCCAGACTGATAAAGATTATCAGATCAGATAGCTTAATAAAATGCACATACAATCAGATCAGATAGCTTAATAAAATGCACATACATTATTTCTACCTTTATTGGCTTATTGATTTGCAGTGTGCTCCTGTTCAGGGACTGTTTTTCTTGGATGATTTTTGTTTTGGTAATGCTGAGATGTTTAAGAGGATTGTTCATTGTTGTTGTTTGGTAGGAAGCTTTCCTCTTCTCCCTTTCCCTCTGTCTTCTTTTTTGGTGTGTGTGGGGTGGAGGGCAGGGGAGGGTTTCAGTACAATCAAATTCTAATGGACTGGAATCTACTCTTAGGAAGAGAAAAATCAGACAATTAATGAGTATGAAAATTGAAATAGAGGGATAGGAGCAAAATCAGTGCCCTCTGCATAAGAGTATCACAACACAACTGTGAGCTTATTTAACTGGTTTATTTTATGGATAGGAACTTGCAACAAAGAACCCAAAGGTAATGTGTGTTCAAGATACAACTAACTGTATCTTCACACTCCTAGTCCAGGGCTTATGGTTCTACCTACTTGTCTCCATCCAAGAGGCAAATGACCTAAAAGCAAGGTAAAAGTGAAAGTGTTAGTTGCTCAGTCATATCCAACTCTTTGCGACCCTATGGACTGTACTGTCCATGAAATTCTCCAGGCAAGAATACTAGAGTGGGTTCCATTTCCTTCTCCAGAGGATCTTCCCAACCAAGGGAGCAAACCCGGATCTCCCACATTGCAGGCAGATTTTTTACTATCTGAGCCACCAGGGAAGCCCCTAAAACAAGCTGAGATCAGGTTAAATTCAGCCCTTTCCATTATACTTTTTGACTTTATGGTTGTGTATGATAAGAATTTGGGCTTCGCAGGTGGTGCTAGTGATAAAGAACCTGCCTGCAAATGCAGGAGACAAGAGATGTGGATTTGATCCCTGGGTCAGGAAGATCCCCTGGAGGAGGGCATGGCAACCGACTCCAGTATTCCTGCCTGGAGATCTATAAGACAAAGGAGCTTGGCAGGCTACAGTCCATAGGGTCACAAAGAGTTGGACACAACTGAAGTGATTTAGCATGCAAACACATAAGAAGTTACATTTTCAAGAGCTTTTTATAGTTTACAAAACGTTTGGTTCATTATGTTCTCTGAACTGTGAAATAAGGTACATACAACATTCAGAAAACTAAGATCATGGCATCTGGTCCCGTCACTTCATGGGAAATAGATGGGGAAACAGTGGAAACAGTGTCAGACTTTATTTTTGGGGCTCCAAAATCACTGCAGATGATGATTGCAGCCATGAAATTAAAAGACACTTACTCCTTGGAAGAAAAGTTATGACCAACCTAGATAGCATATTCAAAAGCAGAGACATTACTTTGCCAACAAAGGTCCGTCTAGTCAAGGCTATGGTTTTTCCAGTGGTCATGTATGGACGTGAAAGTTGGACTGTGAAGAAAACTGAGCGCCGAAGAATTGATGCTTTTGAACTGTGGTGTTGGAGAAGACTCTTGAGAGTCCCTTGGCCTGCAAGGAGATCCAACCAGTCCATTCTAAAGGAGATCAGTCCTGGGTGTTCTTTGGTAGGAATGATGCTAAAGCTGAAACTCCAGTACTTTGGCCACCTCATGCGAAGAGTTGACTCATTGGAAAAGACTCTGATGCTGGGAGGGATTGGGGGCAGGAGGAGAAGGGGACGACAGAGAATGAGATGGCTGGATAGCATCACCGACTCAATGGATATGAGTTTGAGTGAACTCTGGGAGTTGGTGATGGACAGGGAGGCCTGGTGTGCTGCAATTCATGGGGTCGCAAAGAGTTGGACACGACTGAGCAACTGAACTGAACTGAACTGAACTGAACATATATTAAGCTTTTAGTGTGTCAAGCATTTTGGACTCTTTTGTTGACTATGAGGGCTACTTCATTTCTTCTAAGGTATTCTTGCCCACAGTAGTAGATATAATGGTCATCTGAATTAAACTCACCCATTTTAGTTCATTTTAGTTCACTTATTCATAAAATGTCAGTGTTCATTCTTGCCATGTCCTGATTGACCACTTCCAGTTTACCGTGATTCATGGACCTAACACTGCAGGTTCCTATGCAATATTGTTCTTTCCAGAACTGGGCATTACTTCCATCGCCAGTCACATCCACAACTGGGTGTTGTTTTTGCTTTGGCTCTGTCTCTTCATTCTTTCTGGAGTTATTTCTCCACTCTTCTCCAGTAGCATACTGGGTAACTTCTGACCTGGGGAGTTCATCTTTCAGTGTCCTATCTTTTTGCCTTTTCATACTGTTCATGGGGTTCTCAAGGTAAGAATACTGAAGTGGTTTGCCATGGCCTTCTCCAGTAGACCACGTTTTATCAGAACTCTCCACCATGACCCATCTATCTTGGGTGGCCCTACATGACATGGCTCATAGTTTCATTGAGTTAGACAAAACTGTGATCTATATGATCAGTTTGGTTACTTTTCTGTGATTGTGGTTTTCATTCTGTCTGCCCTCTGATGGATAAGGATAAGGAGCTTGTGGAAGCTTCCTGATGGGAGGGATTGGCTGTGAGGGAATCTGGGCCTTATTCTGATGGGTGGGACCATGGGCAGGGGATTCTGGCTTTTGTTCTGATGGGGGAGGGGGGAGGTCAGAGAATGATCTCTGTTCATTTCCAAGGCAAACCATTCAATATCATGGTAATCCAAGTCTATGCCCCAACCAGTAATGCTGAAGAAGCTGAAGTTGAATGATTCTGTGATGACCTACAAAAACTTCTAAAACACCAAAAGAAGATGTCCTTTTAATCATAGGGGACTGCAATGCAAAAGTAGGAAGTCGAGAAACACCTGGAGTAACAGGCAAATTTGGCCTTGGAGTACAAAATGAAGCAGGGTAAAGGCTAACAGAATTTTGCCATGAGAACGCACTGGTAATAACAAGCACCCTATTCCAACAACACAAGAGAAGACTCTACCCAGGGACATCACCAGATGGTCAATTCCGAAACCAGATTGATTATATTCTTTGCAACCAAAGATGGAGAAGCTCTATACAGTCAGCAAAAACAAGACCAGAAGCTGACTGTGGCTCAGTTCATGAACTCCTTATTGCCAAATTCAGAATTAAATTGAAGAAAGAAGGGAAAACCACTAGACCATTCAGGTATGACCTAAATCAAATCCCTTATGATTATACAGTGCAAGTGACAAATCAATTCAAGGGATTAGATCTGATACAGTGCCTGAAGAACTATGGATGGAGGTTCATGACACTGTACAGAAGATGGTGATCAAAATCATCCTCAAGAAATAGAAATGCAAAAAGGCAAAATAGTTGTCTGAAGAGGTCTTACAAATAGTTGAGAAAAGAAGAGAAGTGAAAGGCAAAGGAGAAAAGGAAAGATATACCCATCTGAATGCAGAGTTCCAAAGAATAGCAAGGAGAGATAAGAAAGCCTTCCTCAGTGATCAATGCAAAGAAATAGAAGAAAACAACAGGATGGGAAAGACTAGAGATCTCTTCAAGAAAATTAGAGATACCAAAGGAACATTTCATGCAAAGTTGGGCACAATAAAGGACAGAAACAGTATGGGCCTTACAGAAGCAGAAGATACTAAGAAGATGTGACAAGAACACACAGAAGAACTATACAAAAGACATATTAATGACCCAGATAATCATAATGGTGTGATCACTCACCTAGAGCCAGACATCCTGGAGCATGAAGTCAAGTGGGCCTTAGGAAGCATCACTATGAACAAAGCTAGTGATGGAATTCCAGCTGAGCTATTTCAAGTCCTAAAAGATGATGCTGTGAAAGTGCTGCACTCAGTATGCCAGCAAATTTGGAAAACTCAGCAGTGGCCACTGGACTGGAAAAGGTCAGTTTTCATTCCAATCCCAAAGAAAGGCAATGCCAAAGAATGCTCAACCTACAGCACAATTGCATTCATTTCACAGGCTAGCAAAGTAATGCTCACAATTCTCCAAGCCAGGCTTCAACAGTACTTCATCCGAGAACTTCCTGATGTTCAATCAAGCTGGATTTAGAAAAGGCAGAGGAACCAGAGATCAAAATGCCAATATCTGCTGGATCATCAAAAAAGCAAGAGAGTTCCAGAAAAACATCTTATTTCTGCTTTATTGACCACACCAAAGCCTTTGACTGTGTGGATCACAACAGACTATGGAAAATTCTTAAAGAGATGGGAATACCAGACCACCTTACCTGCCTCCTGAGAAATGTGTGTGCAGGTCAAGAAGCAACAGTTAGAACCAGACATGGAACAACAGACTGGTTCCAGACTGGGAAAGGAGTACGTCAAGGCTGTATATTGTCACCCTGCTTATTTAACTTATATGCAAAGTACATCATGCTAAATGCCAGAATATGAAGCACAAGCTGGAATCTAGATTGCGTGGAGAAGTGTCAATAACCTCAGATATGCAAATGACACCACCCTTACAGCAGAAAGTGAAGTGGAACTAAAGAGCCTCTTGATGAAAATGAAAGAGGAAAGGGAAAAAGCTGGCTTAGTTCAAAAAACTAAGATCATGCATCCAGTCGCATCACTTCATGGCAAATAGGTGAGGAAACAATGGAAACAGAGACTTTATTTTCTTGGCCTCCAAAATCACTGCAGATAGTGACTGCAGCCATGAAATCAAAAGACGCTTGCTCCTTGAAAGAAAAGCTATGACCAACCTAGACAGCATTTTAAAAGCAGAGACATTACTTTACCAACAAAGGTCCATCTAGACAAAGCTATGGTTTTTCCAGTAGCCATGTATGGTTGTGGGAGTAGGATTGAAGAACTGATGCTTTTGAACTGTGGAGAAGACTCTTGAGCATCCTTTGGACTGCAAGGAGATCAAACCAGTCGATCCTAAAGGAAATCAGTCCTGATTATTCATTGGAAGGACTGATGCTGAAGCTTCAATTCTTTGGCCACCTAATGAGAAGATCTGACTCATTTAGACCCTAATGCTGGGAAAGATTGAAGGCAGGAGAGAAGAGAACAGAGGATGAGATGGTTGGATGGTGTGAATTTGAGCAAGTTCTGGGAGTTGGTGATGGACAAGGAAGCCTGGCATGCTGTAGTCCATTGAGTCACAAAGAGTCGGACATGACTGAGGGACTGAATTGAACTGACTTGAATGTGTCAAGCTGAGTACACAAGACATAGTGCTAGTTAAACTCTAGATATGCAGAGATTTCTATAATCAATTTCATTTTAAACCACTATTATTTGAGTTTTTACTATAGTATACACTGTAATTTTAGCAGGTGGCCAATCAGTAAATACTTTTCTGCTTACAAAAGACTCAGCTAGATATCTTTGGAGACTGATCTTGAAATATACTAAAGATCTAATTCAAAACCATTGTTTGCATCATTTATCTAGATTCTATAAAGTAAAATGAAAAGTTGTGAGTCTCAAATGTTTCCAAATGAACAAAATATTGACATGGCTATAAGGTTGACTATATCACTGTATAATTAACTAGTAAAACCTAGATTTAACCAACTATTTTCATTTCCAAACTAATACAATACAAAGAGAAAGTTTTATTCTCTGTATAGTTTTTCCAGATTATGAAAGTCACTTGTGAAAGGAAACTAAGCTAATTAACCTGGAACATAAAGTTTATAATACATATTTCTGTGTCGTTGTGAGTAACGGAAAATGCCATTCTTGTATATTTAGCTAAAACAAACCATTAGTATAAGAACTAAGTTTTAACGAGATCCAGCATTTCAAATTTCTTTGCCGCATTCCCCTCGAAAAGTTAAAAGAAAAAATGGAGAGGGCTTTTAAGTGGAAACTAAATAACCCTGCTGGCGTCATACTGCAAAGATGCAGAAGAACTGGTAAAATGTGGGCAGGCAGTTTTACAGTAGCGTCAGAAACAACGAAAACTTTCCAACAGGCTTCAGGTGGCTGCCAAGCCTTTTAAACATCTGATTGGAAAAACCTAGTTTTGTCAAAGGGGAGTTTCCTTTTTCTTAAACGCATTAGGAGACAGCGAACAGTACCAGCTCAAAGTCTAAGGAAGCCCTTTGCACTCAGGCTGGGTGGGCCCTGGCTTGCCTGGCCACGACCCCTTCCGTCGCTCACGGCGAGGTCCCACCCCTTTCACTTCCCACTTCCTGGTAACCAAGTTGCTTTGCGCCTCCTTCTCAGGACCTGATTGGCTGGTGCGGGGAACGCTAACGGTTACAGAGTTTAAACCCAAGCTCTGGCCGCGAACGCCGGGCTCCCGGAGCTGGGTGCTGGTTCCCCCGACCCTGAAAAAGCGGTAAGTCAGTGACCTATGACATTTGGTGTGGGTCCCCTCGTCTGGCGGTATCCATGCCTTTCCCGAGCCGAACCACTGTGCGCTGCCGTCCGAGGTCTCTGGTCAGCCTAGCCGCCCACGGCCCCGCCCACTCCGGTCTCCGGATCCGCGACTTCAGCTTGGTCTCCGAGGGGCTTCTTGGCAATGGCGCTGGGTCGTATCTGAGTCGCTGCCTCTTGTCCTGGGAGTTTGAGCGCTCTGTTCTGTGAGGAGGCGAGCCGCCAGGCCAGTTCTTGGCAGGAAGGGATTTCTGTCTTTTTGACTACTGCTTTTAGAACAATATCTGGTTCACTGTGAGCTCTCAGTAAATAGGCTGAATGACTGTTAAGAGACTGCTTACCCGGGATCTCGGAGGACCCTCTCCTTTGGAGCGCTCGTTTAGAAGGGAGGCTGACTGAAGGCGAAGACTGGGAAGAGCTTAGAACTTGAACTGGGTAGGGTCTTGACATACAGGTAGGATTTCGCTAGGCAGTATGGACTGTGAATTTTCTACATGAGGAATTCAACTCATGAGAATTGGGTGTGGAACCGAGTAGCTCTGCTTTAAAGATAGCCGAGATGCTAGCCAGAGTAGTAATACATAGGTCATGTTGGTGAGAGCTTTGTGCTATGTCCAGTACTAGGCACTGTATACGCATTGGCTCATTAAGTGCTTACAGTGAGATGCCCTTATTTATATTTTTTAAATAATTGTCTAAGTCTGGAAATTGAGACTTGGAGATGCTAGAATCACATAGCAATGAAATATTAGAACTGGGGCACTAAATGTCAGAACTGGAAACCGTCTAACCACTATTTTATAATACAGTCGGTGATCCATCTTGGTTCTGAATCTGCTCATTCAACCAACTGAATCAGTGAAGAAAAAATTGGGGAAAATTCCAGAGAGTTCCTAAAAGCAAAGTTTGATTTTGCCAATTGCTGATCAACTATTTCAGTTCAGTTCAGTCGTTCAGTGGTGTCCGATTCTTTGTGACCCCATGGAGTGCAGCACACCAGGCTTCACTATCCATTACCAATTCCCAGAGCTTGCTCAAACTCATGTCTGTCTAGTCGGTGATGCCATCCAACCATCTCATCCTCTGTTGTCCCCTTCTCCTCCTGCCCTCAATCTTTCCCAGCATCAGGGTCTTTTCCAAGGAGTCAGTTCTTTGCATCAGGAGGCCAAAGTATTGAATCTTCAGCTTCAGCATCAGTCCTTCCAATGAATATTAAGGACTGATTTCCTTTAGGATTGACTGGTTTGATCGCCTTGCAGTCCAAGGGACTTCTCCAACACCACAGTTCAGAAGCATTAATTCTTTGGCGCTCAGCTTTCTTTAATAGTCCAACTCTCACATCCATACATGACTACTGGAAAAACCATAGCTTTGACTGGACGGACCTTTGTCAGCAAAGTAATGTCTCTGCTTTTTAATATGCTATCTAGGTTGGTCATAACTTTTCTTCCAAGGAGCAAGCGTCTTTTAATTTCATGGCTGCAGTCACCACCTGCAGTGATTTTGGAGCCCAAAAATAGTTTGTCACTGTTTCCATTGTTTCCCCATCTATTTGCCATGAAGTGATGCGACTGGATGCATGATCTTAGTTTTTTAAATGTTGAGTTTTAAACTAACTTTTTCACTCTCCTCTTTCACTTTTGTCAAGAGGCTCTTTAGTTCTTCACTTTCTGCCATAAGAAGGGTGTTATCTGCATAGTTGAGGTTATTGCTATTTCTCCTGACAGTCTTGATTCCATCTTGTGTTTCATCCAGCCCAGCATTTCTCATGATGTACTCTGCATATAAGTTAAATAAGCAGGGTGACAATATACAGCCTTGACGTACTCCTTTCCCAGTCTGGAACCAGTCTGTTGTTCCATGTCTGGTTCTAACTGTTGCTTCTTGACCTGCACACACATTTCTCAGGAGGCAGGTAAGGTGGTCTGGTATTCCCATCTCTTTAAGAATTTTCCATAGTCTGTTGTGATCCACACAGTCAAAGGCTTTGGTGTGGTCAATAAAGCAGAAATAAGATGTTTTTCTGGAACTCTCTTGCTTTTTTGATGATCCAGCAGATATTGGCATTTTGATCTCTGGTTCCTCTGCCTTTTCTAAATCCAGCTTGATTGAACATCAGGAAGTTCTCGGATGAAGTACTGTTGAAGCCTGGCTTGGAGAATTGTGAGCATTACTTTGCTAGCCTGTGAGATGAATGCAATTGTGCTGTAGGTTGAGCATTCTTTGGCATTGCCTTTCTTTGGGATTGGAATGAAAACTGACCTTTTCCAGTCCAGTGGCCACTGCTGAGTTTTCCAAATTTGCTGGCATACTGAGTGCAGTACTTTCACAGCATCATCTTTTAGGATTTGAAATAGCTCAGCTGGAATTTCATCACTAGCTTTGTTCATAGTGACACTTCCTAAGGCCCACTTAACTTCACATTCCAGGATGTCTGGCTCTAGGTGAGTGATCACACCATCATGATTATCTGGGTCATAAAGATCTTTTTTTGTATAATTCTTCTGTGTACTCTTGTCACCTCTTCTTAGTATCGTCTGCTTCCGTTAGGCCCATACCATTTTTGTCCTTTATTGTGCCCAACTTTGCATGAAATGTTCCCTTGGTATCTCTAATTTTCTTGAAGAGACCCCTGGGCTTTCCCATTCTATTGTTTTCCTCTATTTATTTGCTTTGGTCACTGAGGAAGGCTTTCTTATCTCTCCTTGCTTTTCTTTGGAACTCTGCATTCAGATGGGTATATCTTTCCTTTTCTCCTTTGCCTTTCACTTCTCTTCTTTTCTCGGCTATTTGTAAGACCTCCTCAGACAACCATTTTGCCTTTTTCATTTCTTTTTCTTGGGGATGGTCTCAATCACTGCCTCCTGTACAATATCAACGAACCTCTGTCCATAGTTCTTCACGCATTCTGTCTGTCAGATCTAATCCCTTAAATTGATTTGTCACTTCCACTGTATAATCGTAAGGGATTTGATTTAGGTCATACCTGAATGGTCTAGTGGTTTTCCCTTCTTTCTTCAATTTAATTCTGAATTTGGCAATAAGGAGTTCATGAACTGAGCCACATTCAGCTCCCAGTCTTGTTTTTGCTGACACTATAGAGCTTCTTCATCTTTGGCTGCAAATATAATCAGTCTGATTTCAGTGTTGACCATCTGGTGATGTCCATGTGTTGAGTCTTCTCTTGTGTTGTTGGAAGAGGGTGTTTGCTATGACCAGTGCGTTCTCTTGGTAAAACTCTATTAGCCTTTGCCCTGCTTCATTCTGTACTCCAAGGCCAAATTTGCCTATTACTCCAGGTATCTCTTGACTTTCTACTTGCATTCTAGTCCCCTATAATGAAGAGGACATCTTTTTTGGGAGTTAGTTCTAGAAGATCTTGAAGGTCATCACAGAATCGTTCAACTTCAGCTTCTTCAGCATTACTGGTTGGTGCATAGACTTGGATTACGGTGATTTTTAATGGTTTGCCTTGGAAATAAACAGAGATCATTTTGTCATTTTTGAGATTGCATCCAAGGACTGCATTTCATACTGTTTTGTTGACTATGAAGGTATGAGGGCTACTCCATTTCTTCTAAGGGATTCTTGCCCACAGTGGTAGATATAATGGTCATCTGAGTTAAATTCACCCATTCCAGTCCATTTTAGTTCACTGACTCCTAAAATGTCAGCGTTCACTCCTGCCATCTCCTGTTTGACCACTTCCAATTTGCCTTGATTCTTGGACCTAACATTCCAGGTTTCTATGCAATATTGCTCTTTACAGCATTGGGCTTTACTTCCATCTCCAGTCACATCCACAACTGGGTGTTGTTTTTGCTTTGGTTCTGTCTCTTCATTCTTTCTGGTATTATTTCTCCACTGATCTCCAGTAGCATATTGGGCACCTACCGACCTGGGGAATTCATCTTTCAGTGTCCTATTTTTTTGCCTTTTTATACTGTTCATGGGGTTCTCAAGGCAAGAATACTGAAGTGGTTTGCCATTGCTTTCTCCAGTGGACCACGTTTTATCAGATCTCTCCACCATGACCCGTCCATCTTGGGTGGCCCTACATGGCACGGCTCACAGTTTCATTGAGTTAGACAAGACTGTGGTCCATGTGATCAGATTGTTTAGTTTTCTGTGATTATGGTTTTCATTCTGTCTGCCCTCTGATGAAGAAGGATGAAAGGCTTATGGCAGCTTTCTGATGGGAGTGACTGACTGATGGGGAAACTAGGTCTTGTTCTAATGTTGTGGGGCCATGCTCAGTAAATCTTTAATCCAATTTTCAATTGAGGGACTGGGCTGTGTTCCCTACCTCTTATTTGACCTGAGGCCAAACTATGGTGGAGGTAATGAAGATAATGGTGACCTCCTTCAAAAGGTCCCATGCAGTCACTGCTGTACTCAGTGCCCCCGACCCTGCAGCAGGCCACCATTGACCTACACCTCTGTTGGAGACTCCTGGACACTCATGGGCAAGTCTGGGTCAGTCTCCTGTGGGGTCACTGCCTCTTTCTCCTGGGTCCTGGTATGCACAGGGTTGTTTGTGCTCTCCAAGAGTCTGTTTCCCCAGTCCTATGTAAGTTCTGGTGGCTCTATGGTGGGGTTAATGGTGACCTCCTCCAAGAGGGCTTATGCCATACCCAGGTCGGCTGCACCCAGAGCCCCTGCCCCAGCAGCAGTCCACTGCTGACCCGTACCTCTGCAGGAGACACTCAAACACAGTTCTGTCTCAGTCTCTGTGGGGTCTCTGGGTCCTGGTGTACACAAGGTTTGAGCCCTCTGGCGGGTATGGGGTTTGATTCTAAATGCAATTTCACCCCTCCTACCATCTTGCTGGGGCTTCTCCTTTGCCCTTGGATGTGGAGCGGCGCTGGAGCGGCAGCTGCACTGGTCCTGGAGTGACTTTGAGGAGATACTCCACGTCCAAGGGCAAAGGAGCAACTATTTACATAGCATTTACTACTATTTACAGTGTATTAGGTATTATAAGTAATATAAAGATAATATAAACTATACAGAAGGATTAATGTAGGTCATATGTAAATATTATGCCATTTTATATAAGGAACTTGAGCATTATGGATTTTGGTATCTGTGGGGTCCTGGAACAAGTACCCTGCAGGTACCAAGGAATGACTGTACCTCAGTCTCTGTATGGTAAGTCTCCCTAGAATGGGTACTTCAGTACAGAAGACCTGAAGCTGAAGAATACCAGACATATACTAGTAGCAGTTAGATATTGGTGGCCACTGTGGCTTGAGAAGAATGGACAAGGGGGAGAAAAAGAGGAGTTTAAATTATAGAAATGGGAAGAAGAGTAGATGGTGGAGAGTTTTAGATTCTATAGATTAATAAACTGTAGTGAGGGCAGGAGTAGAAGTAGGGTTGGAAAGAAGCTATTGAAATAATTCAGGTGAGACATGTTAGTGCCTGAGTCTAGGTTGATAGCAGTGGAGATACTTAAAAGTAGTCAGAGTCTAAATGAATTGTGAAGGTAGATTGGGATGTGGGGGATTTTTGACCAAAGCAACTGGAAGGACAGAGTTGAAATGGGGAAGGCTCTGAGTGGAGCAGGCTTGGGCAGGCCAAGTTTGATATGCTGTTTTAGTTATCCAAGTGGAGTTGTAGAGTAGATAATGATATGAATCCAGGGAAGTTTAGGAAAGAGTTCCAGACAGAGGACATAAATTTTGAAGTTCTTGACATCTAGGTGGTATTTTAAACCATGACTATGAATTCACTGGAAGAGTGAGGGTACGTAAAGAAATCCAAGAAGAGAACCTATTATAGCTTCAGTTCAGTTCAGTTCAGTCACTCAGTTGTGTCCCACTCTTTGCGACCCCATGAATCGCAGCACGCCAGGCCTCCCTGTCCGTCACCAACTCCTGGAGTTCACTGAGACTCACGTCCATCGAGTCAGTGATGCCATCCAGCCATCTCATCCTCTGTCGTCGCCTTCTCCTCCTGCCCCCAATCCCTCCCAGCATCAGAGTCTTTTCCAATGAGTCAACTCTTCGCATGAGGTGGCCAAAGTACTGGAGTTTCAGCTTCAGCATTATTCCTTCCAAAGAAATCCCAGGGCTGATCTCCTTCAGAATGGACTGGTTGGATGTCCTTGCAGTCCAGGGGACTCTCAAGAGTCTTCTCCAACACCACGGTTCAAAAGCATCAATTCTTCGGTGCTCAGCTTTCTTCACAGTCCAACTCACATCCACACATGACCACAGGAAAAACCATAGCCTTGACTAGACGGACCTTTGTTGGCAAAGTAATGTCTCTGCTTTTGAATATGCTATCTAGGTTGGTCATAACTTTTCTTCCAAGGAGTAAATGTCTTTTAATTTCATGGCTGCAGTCACCATCTGCAGTGATTTTGGAGCCCAAAAAAGTAAAGTCTGACACTGTTTCCACTGTTTCTCCATCTATTTCCCATGAAGTGATGGGACCAGATGCCATGATTTTCTTTTTCTGAATGTTGAGCTTTAAGCCAACTTTTTCACTCTCCACTTTCACTTTCATCAAGAGGCTTTTTAGTTCCTCTTCACTTTCTGCCATGAGGGTGGTGTCATCTGCATGTCTGAGGTTATTGATATTTCTCCCGGCAATCTTGATTCCAGCTTGTGTTTCTTCCAGCCCAGCATTTCTCATTATGTACTCTGCATATAAGTTAAATAAGCAGGGTGACAATATACAGCCTTGATGTACTCCTTTTCCTATTAGGAACCAGTCTGTTGTTCCATGTCCAGTTCTAACTGTTGCTTCCTGACCTGCATACAGATTTCTCAAGAGGCAGGTCAAGTGGTCTGGTATTCCCATCTCTTTCAGAATTTTCCACAGTTTATTGTGATCCACACAGTCAAAGGCTTTGGCATAGTCAGTAAAGCAGAAATAGATGTTTTTCTGGAACTCTCTTGCTTTTTCCATGATCCAGCGGATGTTGGCAATTTGATCTCTGGTTCCTCTGCCTTTTCTAAAACCAGCTTGAACATCAGGAAGTTCACAGTTCATGTATTGCTGTAGCCTGGCTTGGAGAATTTTGAGCATTACTTTACTGGCCTGTAAGATGAGTGCAATTGTGCGGTAGTTTGAGCATTCTTTGGCATTGCCTTTCTTTGGGATTGGAATGAAAACTGACCTTTTCCAGTCCTGTGGCCACTGCTGAGTTTTCCAAATTTGCTGACATATTGAGTGCAGCACTTTCACAGCATCATCTTTCAGGATTTGAAAGAGCTCAACTGGAATTCCATCAAGAGACTAAGAAGAAGCAGCTAGTTAGCTAGAGGGAAAAAAATAACAGGAGTTTGTGGTGTTCTGGTAGCCAATAAGATATCATTTTTGAGGAGGAAGGATAAATTAACCACATTTAATGCTGCTGTTAAATTAGGTGAGGATTGAGAACTGACCATTAGGTTAGCAGTATGAAGGTCATGAGAAACCTTGACAAATGTCATTTTGTTGGAATAGAGTAAAAGCCTGAATGAAGTAGAGTTACAAGAAGATTGGAAACTGACTATAGATACTTTTTTTTTTTTTTAAAGGAGTTTTGTTGTAAAGGCTGCAGAAAATGGAATGCATATCTGAGGATGAAGTGGGAACAGTCCCCATAGGTTTAGGTATATCTCTTCTGTTAATAACTCCAAGTTTACACTTCTTATTTTGCATCACAGTGTAGTCTGTGCCCACGTTCTATAACTCTGCATTCCTATGCAGCCTGATCCTGTTTTCTGTATCCAGTGCTTATCTTAGCTCCTGGCAGGCAGACATAATGATATAGGTTTGAGTGAAAAAAAAAAGTCATTTACCTTTTTAGGATTCTACTTTTAAACCCTTTTTGATTACATTCATACTTTCAGATTTTATATGAAGGGTTCTGCAAACACTTATGCATGGCAACCCATGCATAAGTACTCCAGTACTCTTGCCTGGAAAATCCAATACTTGCCTGGACGGAGGAGTGTAGTAGGCTACAGTCCATGGGGTCACAAAGAGTCGGACACAACTGAGCGACTTCACTTTCACTTTCACTTTATGTACAAAGCATATTATTTAAGTCATAATTTACTTCTTAGAGTGTATTTATCAGTTGCTCTTTTTCCCTTTATTAATTAATACTATAATTTTCTGCTTTCTTTCTTTTTTTACTTCAGTGATGGAGTACCCAGCAATGGAAACCAATTCACTTTTTACCTCAGGAATTAAGAAACATGTGAAAGACAGAAGAATTTCAAAGACTACTAAGTTAAATGTTTCTCTTGCTTCAAAAATAAAAACAAAAATAATAAGTAAGTGTCATTTGTCTTAAAGTATGCTCATATTTTTAATTTTTTCTGGAGAATTGATATAGTATTTGGTACTTTATCAAATATAGAAAATGACTATTGTATTAAATGATACCTTCTCTATTCAATCCTTCCTGTCTCTTTCAACTCCTTTTATTTGGGGGTGCTTATGATGGTTTACTATCAGTCATGACAGCTGAATTTTCAGCAGTGAGGCTGGGGGATGGGTGGCCCAAGGCAGTTACCTCCTACACTGCAAAGAAAATACCAAAGTGACATTTCTGAAAAAGAACTTGAGAAAAGTGATGGATTGTCCTGATATGTTGTAGCATTTGGATGCTGGGTAATCTAGGGGTGGCTGGACTATATAGTGTGCTATAGTGGGTGATTTTATATAACCAAAGCTCATCATGAGGGCACTGAGCACTTTGGAGATGGGGTTTCATGGATTCTGGAGCTAAGATGTTGGAAGGCAAAAAAAGAAGGTGAGGAAGGTTCCCCCAGATAAATTTGCATTACTTCAGAAAATTATCTCAATGATTCATCTTCATTTTAGCCTAATTGGGGGAGGATTCCTGCTGCTGTAGCACATGTAGGAGGTAATTGTGCCTTGTGAAATAGCCAAGCCTCCTGAGTATCTTTAACTCATAGTTTTGATCCTTCCAAGGTCTCTAGGACCATCCTTTGTATCAACCCACTTTCTGTACTGGCAGTTTCCTGTTCTCTTTGACAGGACCACTGCACACCCACTGTTATGAAGGAATACACTGAGTTTGAGGAATGTAACAGCAAAATGTTATTATCCTTTAGCTTCTACAAGTCCTGAACTGGTTCTAGTCTTATCGCCCTTTGATATGTCAAAGGTGGCTGTCATTAGTGAGATATGTTATTGAATGAAAGTGAAAGTGAAGTTGCTCAGTCATGTCCTAACGGTAGCCTACCAGGCTCCGCCGTCCATGGGATTTTCCAGGCAAGAATACTGGAGTGGGGTGCCATTTCCTTCTCCAGGGGACCTTCCCAACCCAGGGATCAAACCCGGGTCTCCTGCATTGCAGACAGATGCTTTACTGTGTGAGAATAGTGGCATGTAAATCAAAATTGTGACAATATAATTATGCTTTAGGTGTACTAAGGGAACACTATGTGTAAGGTGAGCTTTACTAAGGAATTCACAATTAAATTTCTTTGCTAAAAACAGGAAAGCATTCTAAATTAAATTATATTTACATAGTGCTTGTAAAGAGAGGGGATCAAGTACAGGTTGCAATAGATGCATAGAAATAAGAGGGTATTTGGGGTGGAGCTAGAAGGTCCCACAGGATTTAGATAATCTGTCCAACATTACAGTAAGTATGCTCCCTTTCACTAGAGGTTTTGAAAAATGGACTTTGGGAGCGTTAGTGTGTTCAGTTCTGGAGCCATAGAAACTGACTCTAAAATTTTCACAGATAGGCCTAATTTCACAGATCCCCTAATTTCTCTGGGACATCTTTAGTTACAGCTTCTCTGTCCTACCTCCTCGTCAAAGACAGGAAGGAAGGTAGAGGAACAAGTAACAAGATTTAGTTTTTGTGACTGATCTAATTATCTGGAATGCTGGAATACTGTGTCTGTGGGCTTCCCTGGTAACTCAGCTGGTAAAGAATCCGCCTGCAATGCAGGAGACCCCGGTTCAATTCCTGGGTTGGGAAGTTCCCCTGGAGATGGGATAGACTACCCACTCCAGGATTCTTGGGCTTCCCTGGTGGCTCAGTCAGTAAAGGATCTGTCTGCAATGCGGGAGACCTGGGTTCGATATATGGGTTGGGAAGATTCCCTACAGAAGGGCATAGCCACCTACTCCAGTATTCTTTCCTGGAGAATCCTCATGGACAGAGGAGCCTGGTGAGCTACAGTCCATGGGGTCAAAAAGAGTCGGACACAACTGCACAGCTAAGCACAGCACACACAGCACTGTGTCTGTACTAGAGTCCTCTTACTCCTGACTCTATTCACAAACATTCTGCATTTCTCTCAACTTTTATTCATCTTGTATCTAGCTTTT
The DNA here is from genome assembly GCF_027580195.1 of Bos mutus. Taxonomy (NCBI): domain Eukaryota; kingdom Metazoa; phylum Chordata; class Mammalia; order Artiodactyla; family Bovidae; genus Bos; species Bos mutus. The sequence goes on along the minus strand of NC_091618.1, from coordinate 46,779,838 downwards.
ATTTCTTCAGTTCCAAATTCTGGGTACATTTATTTTCAAAACTGCATCTGTGTTGTCATTCTCTGTACCTTCAGCTAAAATTTACAAAGTGAAATCAGTTTTGTTCAAAATAGTTTCATTAAGAAATATGAAAATGCATTAAGATGTTCAGTATTAACTCTTACAATTTTTTTTTTACAGACAATTCTTCTATTTTCAAAATTTCTTTAAAGCATAACAACAGGGCATTAGCTTTGGCTCTTAGTAGAGAGAGAGAGAATTCTCGCAGAATTACAACTGAAAAGATGCTGTTGCAAAAAGAAGTGGATAAACTGAATTTTGAGAACATGTTTCTTCGTCTAAAGCTAAATAATTTGGTATGGAAACTATATTGTGTTTGAATTCTGAAACTGTATTATTATAGAAGCTCCAAAAATGTGTTTTTAATCTGTAATTAGTGTAAAAAAATTATTGAAAGATTGTGCTATGTTAATGGACAAATTGTTAATGGGTAATGAAATAGGTGTCTTGAATCTACATTCTGAACGTGTACTTGCTGCTCTGCAAACTAGTGTAATACCTTGATCAACATTTGATTGCTTATCATAAGCAAAACTTGATACATTAATATATTTTAAGAAGATTGGATCAATGCAATATATAAAGTAATTATCCTTCAGTTAAAAATAAGTAAATTTTTAAAAATTAAAAAAAGGAAAAAGAAAAATATTGGCATGTTTTCTCCAGTGAATTGAAAGGAGGGAAGTTCTCTTGAGTGTGTTCCCTCAATGGCAACTTTCCACTGGCTACAAGCCAAGTATCAGTAGAATGAAGATTGTAGTCATTGTTTTTTCTTCCGAATTCCAACTCTGTCCACAGATAGGGCAGTAAGAGCCAGTGCTCAACTAGGTTACAACTGTAACTCTTAACTCCATAGTGAGTAGAAATTAATGGAAAATGGAAAGATGACTTACTATGCTTATTGGAGTTGAAATTCCTATGACTGACAGCCTGTGGTCACTTGCCACATGATATATTATGAGAAGATTGAAAAATGTAAGAAGGGACTTCCCTGGTGGTCCATTGGTTAAGACGCCACACTTCCAATGCAGGGGGTGTGAGTTCGATCCCTGGTCAGAAAATTAAGATCCCACATTCCATGTGGTATGGCCAAAAAAAAGGAAAATTTATAGTTGATAGCTCAAAAGCATTCAAAATATATGTGTGTGTCTGTATGTATGTGTCTGTGTCTATTTGAACTATACAGTGTAACACCTTTTTAGCTCAATGTGATCTCAGTATTTTTTAAGTCTTTTCAACTGATGGTATTCATAAAAATAAAGTAAACTCAAAATTTTAAGTAATTAAAAAAGTCTTTCCTTATTTCAGAATAAGAAGCTTATAGAAATAGAAGCACTCATGAACAATAACTTGATAACTGCAATTGAAATGAGTGCTCTTTCTGAGGTAAGTAGAATTTATGCTAAATAGTGTAATATTTTTTAACATTACTGAAGATAATTGAGATAAGTTACATAGCATCAAGGTAGGTTCGTATCTTAAACTTTGTACAAAGGAATGAAGATAATGCTAATTTTACTTGGCTAACAGCAGACTGTTATTTGATATAATTGGTTATTAAAATTCTTGTGTAAAAATTAACTATTGATTAAAAGTAACACAAGACTAGACAGCTCAGTGGAACACAGGATTAAACAAACTCAAAAACATAAAAGATATTAGTAGAAAAGTAGTATTTCTAATTAGAGAAGAATTGGTATTATTTTAGAAGATAGACACAATTGAAAAACTCTTAGGGAAAAAAGTAGAGGTAGATCCTAGAGCCCCATGTCGTTCAAGGATTAACTGAATATGTAGAAATATTGTGTATGCATGGGTATACACGTGTATATTTATTCATAGGCATAGAATAAAGTTTGGGAGGTTATATACCAAAATATTAGTAGTGATTATCTTTGTATGGCATGATTAAGGATGAACTGTGTTCAATGTTCAGAGAAGGCAATCGCACCCCATTCCAGTACTCTTGCCTGGAAAATCCCATGGGCGGAGGAGCCTGGTAGGCTGCAGTCCATGGGGTCGCGAAGAGTCGGACACGACTGAGCGACTTCACTTTCATTTTTCACTTTCATGCATTGGAGAAGGAAATGGCAACCCACTCCAGTGTTCTTGCCTGGAGAATCCCAGGGATGGGGGGGCCTGGTGGGCTGCCGTCTGTGGGGTTGCACAGAGTTGGACACGACTGAAGTGACTTAGCAGCAGCAGCAGCAGCAGTGTTTAATGTTATCATCTTATTATTCTCGTTAAACTATTGAAGGCTGAACACAAGAATTGTTCCATTACTATTAATATCCTTGTATAATTTGGTACTTTAATGACAAACATGGTTTAATGAGATTAGAAATTTCATTCATTTTCATTTTCTTTGTTCTTTTCAAAAATAGTTCCATCAGAGTCCCTTTCTACTGCCAAGTAGCAAGAAGAAACGGGTTAGTAAACAATGCAAATTGACACGTCTTCCATTTGCAAGGTAATTGTTTCACAACTTGTTTAAATATTGACTTGCACACTTCTGCCTGAATTGGACTTTGAGTAGTTTTTATTTGGTCTGCTTCCTTGAAACAGAAAAACATTTAAAAATAATAATGACATACTCATCAATATTGTACCAGTGAAAGACATTGAAGATATCATCTAATAGAATTCAGTTTTAAACTTTGAAATAATGTTCAGCTTTCCCATAGTTTCTGGAGAAGACAGTGGCACAGGTACACCTTGAGTTACATGGGTTTGAATTCAGTGTTTGAGAGTACTTAGATTTTCATGTAACAGTCATTGTCTATATGTGTCATACGATGTTCAGGTTGCCTGTTAAGGCAGAAATGAGATGGTCTGTGGTATCTTGCTACAGTAGGTTGTATTTGGTCATCTATGGAACCCTGCTATTCTTCAGTTTCTTCTTTTCCTCCAGGTCACCACTGGCCTCATGTTTTTTGTTGGATATATCTGATAACTATTTCTACCTTTACTATCTTGCATACTACTCAGACTTTAACTATCATCATTACTATTCACCTGATCAAAATTCCCATTTCTTGAATAATTTGATTATAATCTTAGTATCCTTGCCTGGAGAATTCCATGGACAGAGGAGCCTAGAGGGGCTACAGTCCATGGGATCACAGAGTTGGATACGACTGAGTGACAAACACTTTCACTTTTCACTATCTTAGTAAATACCCTATTTCAAACCTATCACTTTTAAAGACAGTTATTGAGGTCCAGAGAGTTTAAATGACTCAGTGAGTTAATAGCATTGATCAGGATGGTCTTGTCTCTTTTAAACAGTGCTCTTCTGTTACATAAATTACAGGTTTAATGTATTTATTCAAGTGTACAAGTAAATGCACCTATGTATTGAAGTGGTATCTGTACCATAGTAAAAAAAAAAAATGCTTATATCGTATCATTTTCTATTCATTCCAGTTTGTGCCATTGTTCTCTCTGTTTTGTACTGGTGCCACACTGCACCTGTACATTTTAATTAATTTAGTTTTTAAATGGTTTTTATTGTCTTGTAGGTACGCAGTTCTTTTTCAAGAAAATCTTGACTGTTATTATACTTACATTATTTCACATAAATTTATGAATTAAGCGTTAACTTTCCCTCCAGAAAATTTTTATTTTTTTTTAAGTAAGCTTTTGTTTGAAGTATAATATATATTTTTAAAAAGTGCAAAAATCTTCAGAGAATGGTGAATGTTCACAGTGAATACTATGGTATAACCAATACTCAGACCAAGAAACAGAATATTGCCAATACCTCAGATATCCCTGTGCCCCTTGCCAATCACTACTCACTACCCACCCAAGGATAAATATTATACTGACTTTTTACATTGTAGATAATTAATTTTGCCTAGCTTTGAATTTCATATAATGAAATCATACAGGATGTATGATTTTTATCTCCGACTTCTTTAGCTCAGCATTGTGTTTGTGAGATTCATCCATATTGTCCTATATAGTTGTAGATCAGTCTTTCTTATTGCTGTGTAGTGTGCCACTGCATGATTTTTCCATAATGTTTTCATCCTTCTGGTTCTTTTTTATTATTGTTAGTTTTGGTCTCTTATAAGTAATTCTGCTGTGTTTCTGCCTTTTGATTAATATATGTATATATTTTTTAGGTATATATTTAGAATTGCTGGGTTTTTATATATTTGGCTTTGGAATGATCTGTTAAACAGTTTTCTATAGGGATTATACCAATTTTATTTCTAGCAGCAATATATGAAAATTTTTATTGTTACATGTCTCCAACAACACTTGTTATTGTCCATCTTTTTCATTTTAGTCATGTGGGGAGTGTTATAGGTATTACACTGAAGTTTTAATTTCCCTGATAATTAATGAAGTTAAGCATCTGTTTATATGTTTGTTTTCTTTCTATCAGGTTATCTTTTTTTTTTTTAATATAGGTTTGTAATCTTTCTATACACCATATGTAAATCCTTTCTGCATTTCAAATGTTTTTTACCCTGTGGCTTGCCTCCTTACTCTCTTAATGATATCTTTGGATGAATCCAATTTATATATGTATATCTATTTGCACAAAATTTGGGACTCCCCTCTCCACTTGTCCTGTTATTTTTCTCATCACACACACTTTACAGCAGTTGTAGTTGTCCTGAATTCTGACCTTGAACTAATACTAACAAAACTAGATTTTAACTTGTAGAAAATGTGGCACTGACTGAGGTTTGTAAAGAGTGGGAAGCTTGTTCTTTTTCCAAGTGCCAACATCTTCTGTATCTAGTTGCTTTTTATAGACTCTCCAGTGACTTTGGGTAGTTTTTTAAATTTCTTCTAGAATTTATAGCTTTTATGTTTGATAAGGTTGATTCAATAGTAACTATTTGGCCATTACCTGAAGCAGAACCTCTCCTCTGTTTATTTTTACTAACTTGTTTCTTTAAGTGATATAGACATTTCCTCCTAATGGTTATTCTATTAATAGTTGCCTTTAAATATTTAACAAATATTTTCTATTTATTTTATCATCATCAGTAATTTTTAAATACCTATAATTTGGCATATAAGGCAAAATCTTTATCGTTGGAGTCTATTACTCTTTATTCTTTGAATTCGAAACAGTCATTTTGTCTAATTGGGGCTTCCCAGGTGGTGCTAGTGGTAAAGAACCTGCTGGTCAAGGCTGGAGACATAAGAGACACAGGTTTGATCCCTGCATCTGGAGGAGGGCATGGCAACCCACCCCAGGATTTTTGCCTGGAGAATGCTGTGGACAGAGAAACCTGGCAAGCTACAGTGCATAGGATTGCAAAGAGTCAGACGCAACTGAAGGGACGTAGCATGCATACACGCACACACTCTTTATTCTTTGAATTCGAAACATTTTGTCTAATTATTTCTGTAGCTTTCTGTATTTTTCCCTCCATAGATTTAATTACTCTAGGAATATGGCTTTAGTTTACATGGATACCTTTTGGAAACAGCAAATTTTACAGCACACAAAACTTTACATACGATTGTATAGGAAGAGTTCGGGGTTTTCCATAGAATTAATTACAGGAAAATTATAAATATTATACATGAATATTTGTAAGTATGTTTGAACTTTATTCATTTCATTAGTATTATTATCCTAATAGCTCAACCAGGGATTATATCATTTATCTCCTTTTGGAACCACTGGAGAAAAGAGGATAAGAAGCATTCCTGTTTTATTCCAAGTTCTGTTCTATTAGAAACTACCTGTTTCCTTCCTATAATTGCCTTCATTGAATGCAATATGGTACCAGGGTGGGTTTGTGGTTGGCTCTTAAATAAGTGGAATGTAGAAACAACTATCCATGTAATTTTCTAAATAATTCTTATAAAATACAAAATTACCCATTCATTCTTACTTGCCCTTAGGGTTCCATTAACTTCAAATGATGATGATGATGAAGATAAAGAGAAAATACAGTGTGATGACATCACCATATCAAAGACATCACCTGATAGTCCCTCTTTGGTATCAGCAAAACCAGTATCAACTCAGAATAATTTGAGATTGCTATTTGTTAAAGAAAATGATCAGAATGTTTGTAGTGTAAATGATTCAGAACATGTTTCTTCTATTGTTGATACACTTCCCAAAGGTGAGATATTTTTAAAGTTCATCTTGAGTATCAGTATTAAATAGTTGCTGCTGCTGCTGCTAAGTCGCTTCAGTTGTGTCCAACTCTGCAACCCCATAGACGGCAGCTCACCAGTCTCCCTCCGTCCCTGGGATTCTCCAGGCAAGAACACTGGAGTGGGTTGCCATTTCCTTCTTCAATGCATGAAAGTGAAAAGTGAAAGTGAAGTAGCTCAGTCATGTCTGACTCTTAGCGACCCCATGGACTGCACCCCACCAGGCTCCTCCATCCATGGGATTTTCCAGGCAAAAGTACTGGAGTGGGTTGTCATTGCCTTCTCCGATTAAATAGTTAACATTCATGAGATTTTCTTCTTGAGGGCTATCATGTATAAACAGTCAATAAGTTAGATTTCTTATGTTACAGATTTACTAATGTATACCATTTAAAATTTCTGGTGAAAAACTTAATTTAAAAGTAAATGCTGACAAATGTGAGGTCCACAGTGGCTAATACTATTACTTTGGAAACAGTATTTAGAAATGAGCTGCCCTAAAGAGCTTTTTGTGGTATCTTAGCTTATGAATTAAAAGTATGTTATTTAGTTACATCCTTTCCTTTTCATAGATATGAAAATTGAGACTTTAGATAGGTGTAGTGACTTTTTCAAGATCATAACCAGTACTGGTAAACCAAAAACTTGAGCCTGGGTAATGGTTGAGCAAGAAAAAATGGTGACACATATTTTTATGGTTTGTAAAATAATAATCCTGTGATGTAGTCTGGGTTATATATTTGACAAAGAATTTCAGATTGGCATATTGAACCATAACTATATTGAATTTGGAGTTTGAATTATTTTCCATTCTAAAAATGTATCTGAGTGTGTGTATATAATTTTATAAATTTTAGCTGCTTGCTAATAACATTTTGACAATAAGCCTTATTAGAGTTATCACTATTATTTGGGTTCATTTGCTGGCCTCCTCCCACTTAGAAACTTACATTAATGTTCATGGTTTTACTGCTGGCTATTCTCCACTCTACACTTGAGGCCAAGGCAGAGTGAATTCCCAGTACATATTTTCTGTAGATAGAAATGTAAAACCTGACTTATGCTTACTCCAGTCGGTTCTACTTTATTTTTTATCAGCATAGATTCTTCATAATGTAAATTATCTAAACAGAATGCATTGTTAGAAATCCTTTCTCTGAAAGTAATAAATTACTTGTTACTACTTATTTCTGAATTTTGTTTCTCTTTATTTTACAGAAAACCATTCCCACTCAGACCAAAGTTCTAGGAGCTCTCTAACAAGTGAGAAGAAAAATGCCCAGGCGATCAGCCACAAAAAAGAGAAGTCATCTCCTAGTAATGTGACTAAAAGGAAAAAACGTGTTTCATCTTGGGAGTCAGATAACCCTGCAGACACTCCCTGTGTAACAGATTTAGATCAACAACAGGTTTCAAGTCCAATATTAAATTGGAATAATGAAATAAAAGATTACACTAATGAAACAAATACAATGCAGAGAAACATATTGTGCCTTCCTGCCTCATCTGAGTCTGCAAGTGAACCTCCTACAAAAGGCATGAATCCACTTCAGGGTAATGACTTTCAGTTGCAGAAAACTGTGTATGATGATGACATGGATTTAACTGCTAGTGAAGTCAGCAAAATTATTACAGTTTCAACAGGCACTAAGAAGAAAAGAAAGAAAAATCCAGATGATTGTGGAATGAAAACTTTCAGAAAAGTGAAAGATCCAAGCTCTGAAAAAAAGAGAGAAAGATCAAAGAGACAATTTAAAAATTGTTCAGGTGCGAATATTGAGGAAAAAATTGAAAGTGGACCAGAAGATAGATCTGTTGACCTAGATGGTGAAGGGGATTCAAGAGATCCAAATTTTATCTTCAGTACTGAACAGTTGACTCAGTTGAACACGTGGAAGAAAATAACCCTTCCTAATGGCTTTGATCAGGGTGACAAACAAAGTATGCAGTGTAACCAAAAGAAGAAAAGAATTCATGTAACAGATGAGCAAGAGGAAACATATTCTTTCTCCCAAAGTTCAGATAAATTCCCACAGGATAGTAAATTTGATTTGTGTCCGAGTTCTCTAACTTGTAAGAAGAGTAAAGCTTCTAGACAGACATTTGTGATTCATACGTTAGAAAAAGATAACTTATTCCCAAACCAAAAGGTTCAAGAAACCACCTCTGAAAACCTAGGTGTCACAAATGAATTTCAAACAGCTTATCTTTCCAACAAAGGTAATCCAAAGTTATGTGATGATGAGACCCAAAATATGTTTGATTTGAAAAAGCATGTCACTGATACACAACCCACTCAGCAAAATGAATCAAAAATAAATAAAGTTTGGCAGAAAATAAATCGGAAAACAGAAATAATTTCTAAAATGAACCAAATACTTGGGGATAATACTAAAGATGTGCAAGGCCCAGAAAAAGGTAACTTTTCCTTCCAAACCCAAGAGGATAAAGAAACCATCTCTAGAAACCTAGATGTTTCAAATGAGTTTCAGAAATCTGTTCTTTCCACTGTCAATAATGGAAACCTGTGTGATTGTGAAACCCAGAATGTGTTGGGTTTGCAAAAGCAGATCACCTACGCATACCCTGTGCAGCAAAATGAATCAAGAATTAATAAGACTCTTAGGCAGAAAGTAAATCGGAAGACAGAAATAATTTCCACAGTGAATCATTTAGATAACCCAAGTGAGTATTGCCCAGAAAAGGGTAAAGAAATCATCCCTGAAAATCCACTGGATACACATGAGTTTCAGACACCCACTCTTTCTTCCAAAGACAGTAGAGACCTATATGATTATGACACTCAGAATGTTTTGGGGCTGAAAATGAATGTTCATGATATACAACCTGCTTGTCAGAATGAATCAAAAATAGATAAGCTTAGGCACAAGGTATGTCGGAAGACAAAAATCATTTCTGAAGTCAACCAAATATATATGAGTGATGACAAAGGCAGGCATGACCCAGAAAAAGGTAACTTACTTTCTCTAATCCAAAAAGATAAGGAAATCATCCCTGAAAACCTGGAAGACACAAATGAGTTTCAGATAGTTGACCCTTCCCCCGGAGTTAATAGGAACCTATGTGATTATGAGACTCAAAACCTTTTAGGGGTGAAAAAGTGTGTTACTGATACTGGGAAGCAAAAGGAATCAAAAATAAATAAGAGACCCAGGCAGAAAGTAAGTCGGAAGACAGAAATAATTTTGGAAATAAACAGAAAAAATGAGTTTAACAATAAAGGTATATGTGACCCAGAAAAAGGTGACTTCTCCCTAACCCCAAATAATGAAGAAACCATTGCTGAAAACCTAAAAGTCACACATGAATTTCAGACAATTTATCTTTCCACCAAAGATGATGGACATTTATATGATTATAAGACCCAGAATATGTTGGATTTGACAAAGCATGTCACTGATAAGCAACCTACTCGGCAGAATGAATCAAAAATAAATAAGAACCTTAAGCAGAAGCAGAAAGTAAATCGGAAGACAGAAATAATTTCTGAAATGTGCCAGATATATGAGGATAATGATAAAGATGTGCATGGCCAAGAAAGCTACACAAAAAATCTTGATTTTAAAATAAATAAACAAAGACCTGAAGGCCAAGCTGTTAGTGGATACTGTATGGAAATCAACAGTGATGAGAAAGAAAATTGTGATGAAATTTCAAATCCTTATAAACCAATTAAAAAGCATGGGAAAGAATCAGACAAGGCAAAGAACATTTTGGCAAAAAGTGACAACATGCCTGTTTTGCAGTTGACAGGTTCTTCACAGATGTCTGTCTTAGATCTAGGTTTAAAACATATTACTGATGAGGCAGATTCTGACACTGGAAACCACATGGAACCACATAGGAGTCCGAAGCTAAGCACTAAAACTCTGAATAGAAAGAGAAAGAGCCACTTTGTGGAGGTGACGAAGGAAGGAGAGTGCCAGGTCAAAAAAGTAAATAAGATGACATCCAAATCAAAGAAAAGGAAGACGTTCGAAGACCCTTCTCTGGATAGTCATGAACTAGTGGAGATGATGTCCGACACCATTCAGGAAGTGCCAGTTGAACCTGAGTACACTGTTAAGGGAAAAAAGTTGGAAAATGTGGAAACTGTCAAAATTAAACCAGACTTTTACACAAAAATGTTGATACCTTTATCTCAAATGTATTCACCTAGCAGACAAGATTCCTCCCGTAACAGTGTTCTTGAGGGTTCAGTACCTTTGAGTATTTCTTCTAATAAAAATCTGAAAGAAAATTTTGCCCCAGAGAGCTCACCCATCTTTCAAGTAAGTGATGAGGTACATGAGAAGATGAAAGACATGAAATTTAAAGTCGACCAAAGACCACAAAGATCAGAAATAGGTAGGTCCATACCCAGAGTGATGAAGTTTTAAAATTATATATATATTCATTTAGCCAGTAAAGCATTTCCTATTATAACTGATTTTTATGGAATTTTAAAATAATGTATAACTATGTAGCCTGATCTATAGAAGCAATATGGAGGAATTTAAAGAATGCTTAATACTTTAAGAAGGTAACAATGAGAGTAGCTTGGACATTCATGTATTTGGCCTTTAGCACAAAGTTGTCTGATGATGACATTGGGCAGATGATTTCCGTTTTCATATTTTTGAAGGAAATTGAGTGTTTTAAATGTGGCAGCAGAGGATAAGATGGTTAGACACCATCATCAACTCAATGATATATATATATATATATATATATATATACCTGCTATATGTTAGTCAATCAGTCGTGTCCAACCCCATGGACTATAGCGCACCAGCCTTCTCTGTCCATGGAATTCTCCAGGCAGGAATATTGGAGTGGGTTGCCATTTCCTTCTGCAGGGGATCTTCCCAACCCAGAGATCAAACCCCAGTCTCCTGCATTGCAGGCAGATTCTTTACCATCTTAGCCAGTTGAGCAAACTCCAGGAGATAATGGAGGACTGAGGAGCCTGGTGTGCTGCAGTCCATGGGGTCATAAAGAATTGGACACGACTTAGCAACTGAACAACAACAATAATGAACTGCCCTAGTTTGATCTTACCAAAGACAGTTGCAAATTTCTTAAGGATGGGACTGTCTCCAACAGCATACATTTAGTATTATCAAAACATTATTCTAGGGACTTTACTGGTGGTCTGGTGGTTAAGATTCCACTGCAGGGTGCACAGGTTTCATCTCCAGTCAGGGACCTATCTTGCATGGCACTGGGTAAAGCCAAAAAAAAAAAAAATTTAGGTGTTTTAGAGGATTAAAAATTAAGAATACCAGCTCCCTTTCCTCATCCATGTATGGAAAAGTACAGTGTTTAAACATGGCAAATGCTTTAATAAAAGCACACATATGAAGGGATGTAATGATGGGGAATAGTTTTGGCTAGAGAAACCTGTAGAGGCGTCATCAAATACATAGCACTTTAGGACCTAAAAGGATAGATAGGATTTTTAGGTTTAGTGTTTCTTATTTTCTCCAGTTATTAAAATAATGCTCATTGCAGAAAATTGAAAGTAGAGAATCAGAAAATAGGAGGAAAAACCATCACCCAGAAGAACTGCAGTCAACATTTTGCCATATGCATGCAGACTTGAATCTATGCATTTTAAAATATATATTTGAAATCACACTATATATAACATTACTTACCTCACTTTTTCCTCTTAACATTTTTTTTGTTACTAAGGACTTCCTTGATAGCTCATTTTGTAAAGAATCTGCCTGCAAATCAGGAGACCCTAGTTTGATTTCTGGGTTCGGAAATTCTGGAGAAGGGATAGGCTAGCCACTCCAGTATTCTTGGTCTTCCTTCATGGCTCAGCTGGTAAATAATCTGCCCGCAAGGCGGGAGACCTGGGTTCCATCCCTGGGTTGGGAAGATACCCTGGAGAAGGGAAAGGCTACCCACTCCAGTATTCTGGCCTGGAGAATTCCATGGGGTCACAAAGAGTTGGACATGACTGAGCAACTTTCCCTTTGACTTTTGTTATTGGAAATGTTGCTATATTGGACAATTCCCATATCAATTAAATTTTTCTACCAGAAGTGTAACATTTCAATAGATGTATGTAGAACACTAGGATTTTTATGGATAAGACTGTTCGAGGTAAAAGGAATACTGATGCAAAAGAAGTGCAAAGGTCTCGAGTTGCAGGACATTGTAGAGATTGGTAAGCTGTCTTTCACCTGTTTCTCATGTTGCCTTTCATAGTGTGAGCAGTCATTAACATCAAATTGAATCATAAAGAATTTCTATCAGCCTAAATGATTTTAGTATAAAAATATTACAGGCTACTACTTTGATAGTTTGTTTTAGATGGTAAGTCTCTTCCTCTCATTATTGTTAGGAAAAAAAACTGATTTACAGATAATTTCAGTGCTACTTTAATAAAATTCAAAGTTATAACTTGATTAAATTGAAACATTTGATACCAATCATTTATAAACCAGTAAATATCCTATATATATTTCAATATCTCTATACTATTAAAAATATTTTTGAAAACAATACTCTTTTCAGGTGTTAGAATGCTACAAGACTTGACAAATACCAGTTTTGTTTCAAATACCACTGCTAAATTTGAAAACAAGGTAGAAGACCTATCTTCAGAGCTGCCAAGCCGAAGAAGAAGGTGTACTCCTCTCTCTTTAAAGGAGCCAAGTCTCAAAGGGTGAGTATTTCAATGACGTAAAAATGATTTCAGTGTGGTGCTATAAAATACATGCTTTTAAAAGGATTCCTGCCTGTATTTGAACAGTTTTGAGTATGAATGTCATATATTATTGCTGACATGTAATATGATGTGGTATGATGTGGGTAAGATTTGAAGAAATGCCTTCTTTTAACAGGCTTAAACATTTTTTGTTGCCTACAATTTGCAAACTCCTCGTTAATTGTTACCTCTCTTTATTTTCTACCTTGTCTTTAGAAGAATTCAGAGTGGTTTGTATGTCCTTTAGTCTCAAAGTGTAACAGCCCTCTCTTTTTTTTAAACCTCAAATATATCCTCAAAGAGAGGGAAAAGTCTCCCCCGCCATTTATCTATCCCTCAGCTTTGAGAATTACCAATATTTTGCCATATTTACTTTTACCATCTGTTTTCTGTTGTAGTGTCTTTAAAGCATATCCCTAATATTGAGGCATTTAATTCCTAAAACACTTCTGTGTGTGTGTGTGTGTATATATATATATATATGTGTGTGTGTGTGTGTGTGTGTATATATATATATATATCTAGAAAACAAGAACTTAATAAAACTGGACAACAGTAATCACAACTAGAAAAATTATCAATAATTCTTCATTGTCATCTAATAGCAAATCCCTATTCCCATTTCCTTGATTATCTCAAAAATGTCCAAATGCCTTTTACAAACATTTAATTCAAAAATCCTATTTTTTCCAGGGATAAATAGCTATTTCAGAGAACCTGATCATATTTGGGATGGTATTTTTAAAAGGATAGAGATATCCTCAAATTTTCTCTTTGCATTGTCTCAGTATTTGCTTCTTTATAAATAAAATTAAAGACATTGATTGTTTTAACATGTATTTTTAAAAAATAACCAGCAGATGTCAGTAGTGTAAGAGTGTGCAAGAGAAGCCAGTCAAAAATGAAGGACCAAGGGCTTTTCTAAAAAACAGCTTTTTTGAGCTACAGTTCACATACCATATATTTCATCCATTTAAAGTGTACATTTCAGTGGTTTTTCAGTAGATTCACAGACATGTACACCATCACCACAGTCAATTTAAAAACACTTCTTCATTTCAGAAAGAAACCCCATGCCCTTTAGCTGTCATTGCTGTATCCCTCAACCCTAGACAACCAACTGATCACCTAATTCCTGTGTCTACAGATGTCCTCTTCAGCCATTTCATATGAATGAAATCATATAATATGTGGTCTTTGTGACTGGCCTCTTTCACTGAGCATAATGTTTTCAAGATTCATTCCTGATGAACATGTATGAGTAGTATTTCATTCCTTTCTGTGACTGGATAAAATATTCTATTGAAAATACACCACATTTTACTTATCCACTTGTCTGTTGATGGTAATTTACTTGTTTCCACTTTTTGGCTATTATAAATAATGCTGCTGCAAACATTTGTGAGCTTTTGTGTGTATATGTTTTCATTTCTCTTGGGTATATGCCTAGTTGTGGAATTGCTAAGTCATATGCCGTGTGTGTGCACACTTATATTGTCATGTCCAGCTCTTTGTGACTCTTTGGACTGTAGTCCACCAGGCTCCTCTGTCCATGGATTCTTCAGGCAACAATACTGGAGTGGGTTGCCATTTTCTTTCTCCAGGGGATCTTCCCAACCCAGGGATCGAACCTGCATCTCCTGTGTCTCCTGCATTGGAGGCAGATTCTTTTACTCACTGAGCCATCATGTTTGTTTGAAGAATTGCTAGATGGTTTTCCAAAGCTGCCGAGAAGTATTACTTCTTTCATTCCTACTACCCTATTCCCATTACTCCTACTTTCTACCCTATTTTTATTACCTCCTGTGGATAACCAGTTCCTTTTGTTTCTAGGTTATGTATTTCTTGTGCACAAATAAGCAAATATGCATATATCCTCCTTTTTCTTGCATAAAGGTAGTAAGTATACCTAACTGCTTTGGGGAGCTTTGCTTCTTATCAATTCATTCTAGAAATCACTCCATATCAATTTGGAGAGATTTTTCTCATTCCTGTTTACAGCTAGGTAATAGTTAATAAGTTCTTTTAAAAGAGCTACCTATTCTAAACTAAATATAATAAAATGCTCTTATGAATTAGTGTTCTATTTTAATTTAGATCTACTGGGCATGCAGATTATCTGGCAATCAGTTTTGTTGGTAAATTTTTAAAAAGCAAATAACACAATGTACATAAGGATAAATACTAAGAATAATAATCCAGTTGCCGCTTTTTCTTTTTGGACTGGGAATGGCATGCAGCAGGTATATCATAGCTTTTGATAGGCCCCCAGTCAGAATAAATCCTGATGAAGACTGCTTACAATATGTTATGGAATGGTCATCATAGGCATTGAGGATGGGAGCAGTTATCAGGAAAGTAATACAAATATCTTTTAAAGTTTTTATCTCTTAAGTCCCAAAGAACTGAACATAACAAAGGGGATATTTTTAATAGTAAAAGCCCTAATCCACAAAGAATATATAAATAGTTATGATATTATATACCAAATAGCATAACAAATACTTTCATGAAGCAAAAACTATAGGAGATACATAAAGACAGATAGGAATACATGAATAAATTTTTATATACTATTCAATATAAAGCAAATAAAGTGGGCAGAAAATTAGTAAGGAGATGGAGATCTAAACAACATAATTAGTAGGGTAAATCTTACAGTTTACATATCAAAGTCCACACTCTGAGAAGAGAGAATACATACTCCTCTTAAGTGTTCATGGCCCAATTACAAAAGCATATCCAACACCATGCTATGAAAAACATAAACCCACCAAGTAAGGTGTATTCCAGGAATGCAAAGTTGGTTTAATATTAGAAAACTTATCGTATACCATGTTAATAAGTCTAAGAAAATAAAGCATATGATTTTTTTCATAGATACTGAAAAAGGCTTTGACAAAATTCAGTAGTCACTCATGATTAAAATACGCAATAGACATTGAAGGATACTTTCATAAAATGATGAATTGTACTTGCATACCCTAATCAGCCAGTATCTTGTTTAATGGGGAGACAATAGAGGTATTTACACTTAAGAACAAGTCAAGAATGTCCACTATTCCTGCTAGTAATTCAACAAGGGATTGATGAACTCAATTCAAAATAGTGGTCAGTTCTTGGGAGATGAGAGAGCTGTGATTTTGTCTCCCAAAGAGGAGAACAGTGGGAAGGAGCACACCAGAGGCTTGTGAGATGTGGTAAGAGTTTATTTCTTAACCTGGATGTTGGTGTATCAGCATTTGTAGTTTTAAATTGTACATTTTCATATATTATATGTATGCTAAAGTTCATAATTAAAAGGAAATATATGGTAAAACATGTAATGTTTAAAACCTGGATTGATTAATTTCTCTTAAACCTCATCTGTAATTCCCCCTGTCATAGAATATTTTAAATATGTGACACAGCTTGTGGTTTGAGGAATCTGCATTTTATTTTTATGATGCAGCAATCTTCCTTTCCATACTTTGCAGCAAAAACATTAGCTTTAGGTGGTTGTTAATCTTCCTTTTTTTCTACTTTGCAGGAAGATGAGAAGATGAGGTGAATTTATACATTCTGGTTTTCCTGAATTCTCAAACCATAGCAGTTCAAAACAGGGATCTAACTAGGATCAAGAAGATGAAAAGCATGATGAAAAGTTCTGGTTTTTTTTTTTTTTTTCATCTCCTGCTTTTCTGTGGAGTGTTTATTTTTATGTATAGATAATATGCATTAAATAGCTATTTTGTAATATAAGGACTTTAAGTTATTTTGGTCATCTTATAACTTATCTTCCTGCTCATTTAATCTCCTTTCAACCAAACAACCTTTAACTAAACAATAGCTATTAACCTTTTAACTGAATAAAATGTATTATAAATACTTTTGCACTGATTATCTTGTTATACACCAAACTACCTTGTTTTGTTTTATTTTGTTTTTAAAACCATTCAGTAAATGTGAACACCTATAAGATTTTAAAAGTCACCTTCTGCCCTGGCCAGTTTTCTCTCATTCTTCATTCTTCAGCTTTCAAAATTACTTGTTTACTGTCACCTGCTGCATTACTTCCATTATATGTAATCTGATGACTTGAGTAGGTTTATCTCTCAGGTGCTTTTGAATTTGGTTTTTGTAACTTTAAAGATCACTTATTATTCCAGTATTAAAACGTAGTAAATCCTATTCGTATCTGAGATTAACAAACATAGCTTACTGTATTGAAGTGATTAATAAAAATCTCTTCTGCCTAGATGGAAAAGCTTTCTTATATCCAGCAACTAAATATCCAGCAACTAAAAGAATGAGCCCAAGAAATCTACATTTTGTTTAACAAACACCTCAGATAATGCTGGGGCAGACTGTCCTAGGACCAAACTTTGAGAAACAGTTGTAAGACCACAGAGTCCCATAGAACTTACTCATTTATCAACAGTGTGTGTTGAATGGAGGCTACATGCTTTATTAAAGGAACAATTTACACTAGTTTAGAGCGTGGCACCCTGATAGTTTTTCCTTTCCTGTATTATTATTACTTGAAGGCTTTGAATCTCTGTCATTATCTGGTATTTGGTTTCCTAGTGTTTCTATTTTTTCCTCCTTTCCATGAGGTTTGTCTTTTTGTTGTTGTTGTTCCCATGCAAATTAGTTTTCATTGTATCAGACTTATAATCTTTTATTGTTGGAACTCAGTCACATTAAGAAAGTTTTCCTGTTCCCAGATTAAGAGAGACATTTACCCATGGTTTCATTTTGTTTTGACATTTAAATTTCTGATTCATGTGGATTTTGTTTTATGGTGAGATATGAACACAATTTTGACCTTTTCCCAAAGGATTGCCCGTTAATTAAAAAGTCCATGTTTTCCACTACTGATTTGAAGTCCCACATTTTTCAATGTTGTATTTCCATATACACTTAAACTTATTTCTCAATTTTCTGTTCCCTCTACTAGTTTCTGTCTTTTTATGCCCCTCTATCTTTGTCTTATAGGGACTTTAGGGGCCATTTCTTGATATCTTGGCATTCTTTTTTCCTGGTAATACATATAAATGGAGTCTTTGAGTCTCTTTTCTAATTGATTATCACTTGTATATATGAAGATTACTGATTTCTGTATGTTAATTACTAAACTGTTATTGTTTATACTATTTTCCAGATATATGTTTATATATATATTTGAAAACCGGGCTATTTTTCCTCCTTTCTCTCCAATTCTTAGGCCTCTCACTGCTTTCTCTTATGTAACTGCATGGCTGCTACCTTATATTTAGTGTTAAATAGCAGTGAGAATGGTGGATATCATTGTCTTGTTCCTGATTTTCATAGGAATGCCTCTGGCTTTACTGCATAAGTAAGATGCTGTGAAATGAGCTGTTTGTGTATGCTTATAATCACATTAAAGTATTACCTATCAATTATTATTTTATTTGGTGCTTTTTTAATAAATTATGAATGAGTGTCAGATGACTTTTGCTATGGATGGAGACGGTATTAGACTAGTGGTGTATAATATAGGAAGTAACTATGGGAAGCACCCACCATCTCTGGGGCTGAGGGAATATAAAGAAAAGAATGGAATTATTGAAACTTAAAGACTTGGAGGAAGAGTTCCAGGACTCTAGGGGGAAGGTGTTCAACAGATAACCTACCTTAGAAAAAATTAAATGTGTACCTTTTTTAGGGTATACTCTAAAAACTGTAAAGACATCTTAAACTTTTATTCAGTAATCTTATTGCTGTCATAATATTGATGGTGGTTGTTTTGAAATAGATCAGATCTAAGGACAAGGTAAAGCAATTATGTCAATGTTTTAGAATCATGATTTTTGGCATAAGCAAAAAAGAGATACAATTATAAAACCCAAGAAGTGAAAAAAATTGATTCTGAATTTAATCAAAGGCTTTAGACCCATAGACAAGATACTGGAAGTCAGGATGGAAGAAGAAAGAACACCAGGGAGAAGCAACCATATTAAATACAGCGTATTCGTTCCATAGGACAACTGACCTGGTTTCTTCTTCAGCATGTTCAGTTCAGTCGCTTAGTTGTATCCGATTTTTTGCGACCCCATGGACTGCAGCACACCAGGCTTCACTGTCCATCACCCACTCCTGGAGCTTGCTCAAACTCATGTCCATTCAATCGGTGATGCCATCCAACCATCTCATCCTCCGTCGTTCCTTCTCCTCCTGCCTTCAATCTTTCCCAGCATCAGGGTCTTTTCCAGTGAGTCAGTTCTTCCCATCAGGGGGCCAAAGTATTGGAGCTTCAGCTTCAGCATCAGTCATTCCAATAAATATTTAAGACTAATTTCATTTAGGATGGACTGGTTGGATCTCCTTGTAGTCCAAGGGACTCTCAAGAGTCTTCTCCAACACCGCAGTTCAAAAGCATCGATTCTTTGGTGCTCAGCTTTCTTTATAGTCCAACTCTCATATCCATACATAAGACTACTGGAAAAAAAACTATAGCTTTAACTAGAGGGACGTTTGTAGGCAAAGTAACGTCTCTGCTTTTTAATATGCTGTCTAGGTTGGTCATAGTGTTTCTTCCAAGGAGCAACCCATCTTTTAATTTCGTGGCTGCAGTCACCATCTGCAGTGATTTTGGAACCCAAGAAAATAACACGTTAATAGCATTAAAAAGGAGCAGTGGGTGAGGAGACTATTTTATATTTAAAAATGTTAAAGAGACAACAAGGACATCAAATGGGAAAAGGCATTTTTTTTAAGACCCTGGTAAATTTAAAGATGTTAAAATATTCATTTTGTTATATGTTGGCATTTTGGCTTTTAAGAAAAAACATTTTAATGCATATTGGAGTATTTAGAGGTAAAATAATGTGTTTGAAATTGGGCTTTAAAATATTTCAGAAAAAATGTGGGAGTGTGGCAAAACGAATGTTTTCAAAGCTCAGTGAGTCAGGTGTATGGGGATGCTAGTTGTATTCTTTGATGTACAAAATTTTAGAAATTTTCACAATAAAATGTATATGTTTACATAAATGAGATAGCAAAATGTTCTAGGTATGTTAAAGAGAAGTCTGGGAAAGAGTTTGAATCCATTTGAATTATTAAAAGGTGTTATAGTGCAGATTTCAAAAATGTAAAAATAGACCAGAAAGTTAAATTCTGTTGTGGACACGGGTGACTTTTATTTTTATTCATTTCAGTATTTTCCAAGTTTTACTTTAAAAAAAGTCTTTCGAGATGGTTTACATCACTATTGACACTTACCAAATAAATGTTATGGTTATTTACTGGGGAAATTAAGAATAATGATAAAACTTTAAAAATAGTTTATATCAAGGTAGCTCTTGATATTAAAAAAAAAACCCGCAATAATTATATCTTAAAGTGTGAGAGAAAGTTATAAAACCCTCTGTTGTCCTTAAGTTCCTCTCTTGCAAAGCCGTATCGACTGTGATAGTTGCAGTTCAGTTCAGTCGCTCAGTCATGTCAGACTCTTTGCGACCCCATGAATTGCAGCACGCCAGGCCTCCCTGTCCATCACCAACTCCCGGAGTTCACTCAGACTCAACGTCCATCGAGTCAGTGATGCCATCCAGCCATCTCATCCTCTGTTGTCCCCTTCTCCTCCTGCCCCCAATCCCTCCCAGCATCAGAGTCTTTTCCAAAGAGTCAACTCTTAGCATGAGGTGGCCAAAGTACTGGAGTTTCAGCTTTAGCATCATTCCTTCCAAAGAACACCCAGAACTGATCTCCTTTAGAATGGACTGGTTGGATCTCCTTGCAGTCCAAGGGACTCTCAAGAGTCTTCTCCAACACCACAGTTCAAAAGCATAAATTCTTTGGTGCTCAGCTCTCTTCACAGTCCAACTCTCACATCCATACATGACCACTGGAAAAACCATAGCCTTGACTAGACGGACCTTTGTTGGCAAAATAATGTCTCTGCTTTTCAATATGCTATCTAGGTTGGTATCAACTATTAAAAGTACAGACTGCGGCAGGCATGGTGGGAGCGAAGATACAAAAAAACTCCTACTGTTCCCGGACTTCAAATCTAGCTGGAAAGCCATTAAAATGTACTAACATACGACAACGACCGAAGCGAAGTCACAGGACCTGCAGTACCTGCTAAGAGGCGGGGGAAGGCAGCACAGAAGCCTGGCGCCTTGGGCGAGGAATTCAGGACCGCGTCCAAAGATCCCAGCCAATGGTCTCAGCGCGGAGGGAGCCGGGCGATGACGTTCTGGGATCCGGGGAGAGTTTTCCCCGCAGGGCGCTCCCGGAACTTTGCATCTAAAGTGGGACTTGAGCCCTCGAGAGTGGTTGCACTTTAGGCTCCTTCGACCCCTTCTGCGTGTCGGGGCCCCGGTGCCGGCGACTCCTCCTGGGGACCTTCGGACCCTCGGACCCCACCACCATGGAAGGGGGCGCCGAGCTGCTCTTCTACGTGAACGGCCGCAAGGTGAGCGCGCTGCCCATCCTGTCCCGCCGGGTCTCCCGGTGCTGGGGCGCCGGGCCCTGGGCTGCACGCGGGTTTGCCTGCGCGTCCCACCTGCACCGTAGGAGCAGGGAAGAGAAGCGTTTTCTGGGTCTGCCTGGATCTTTGGGCCCCCGCCTTCCTGATGTTCCTTTCCCCTCTCCTTCCTAGACGGAGGGCTGATTCCCAAGCCCACCACACCCCATCAACAGGAAGAGAAATGATTGTTCTTATTCAGCAGAGTCAGTACTCCCGAATCTTCCCCTTGTCAAACCCATCAGCAGACGGGAACGTCTTTCGTTAGGCCTCGGCTCTTGGGTGCGTTTGGGTGAGCGGAGAGCAGTCTGGAGTCAGGACAGGGCCGCAGAGATGGATTCTCCAAGACTTATTCCCATCGTCTCCAAAGTTACAGCACCTGGAAGCGCTGAGCCCATGTCCGGCTCTGGGGACTCCAGGGTCCTCTCGGAAGCCAAGCTCGCTCCGTAGATCCCCTGGGGCAATTCCAGCCGTTGCCCGAGGTTTGGAGGCAGCAAAGCCCCCAGAGAATCCTTTAAAACACGCCCACGCAGGAAGCCACAGACCGCTTACTCTTCATGTTGTCCCAGCACTTTGCAAGGGGGATACCTCAGCAAGAAGGTGAAAGTGAAGTGAAGTGAAAGAGGCTCAGTCGTGTCCGACTCTTTGCGACCCCATGGACTATACAGTCCATGGAATTCTCCAGGCCAGAATACTGGAGTGGTAGCCTTTCCCTTCTCCAGGGGATCTTCCCAACCCAGGAATTGAACCGGGGTCTCCTGCAGGTGGATTCTTTACCAACAGAGCTCTCAGGGAAGCCCAAGAAGGTGAAAAGGCTTCCTTAAAAGCAAACAATGGGGCAAGGGCTGTGTTACCCGGCCTTCAGAGCCCTAGTGATC
This sequence comes from Bos mutus, assembly GCF_027580195.1. Lineage (NCBI taxonomy): Eukaryota > Metazoa > Chordata > Mammalia > Artiodactyla > Bovidae > Bos > Bos mutus. The sequence continues at coordinate 46,757,562 of NC_091618.1, read as the reverse complement.
CCTGTGTCTGAGTCAGGGAGAGCCTGACTTTCCCTGACTGGCCCTGAGACTCACCAGGAAGCTAAGGAAAGTCAAATATCACGGCCTCTCACTTGTGAGGCCTCTTCTAAAGCCCTGAGCTTAATTTCGAATTTGGATTTTGTATCATTTTTCTTAAAGAGGATTCCACCCCCCCCAAAAAAAAGGATTTCCCCAAATCATGTAAATTCTAGGTCCTGTATAAAACTTTCCTCTGTACCTGTTGCCTGAGTTTCACACTGGATAAGATGAGTTTGTTTTTCCTGAACTTTGCTGAAGGCGGGCCATTAGGATCCCCTCACAGGACTGCTGTGAGAGTGAACCATGATAAGGATTGGGGTGGGGGGTGAGTTTGGAGTGGTCTTATGGTATCATTTTTTCTTCTTTTGCATAACCAAATGGTGCAGTAGACACAACTGTGGCCTTTTTATTTGGGCAAACAAGGATTCAATTCCAGCTCTAACTCCTAGGGAGACAATATAACCTACCCTCAGTTCCTCTGATAAAAGGAGATAGTACTACTTACTTCACAAAGAATGGTAGTGAGTTTTTAATCCACTGATTTAAGGGCCTGCTCTAGGCCAGTATGGCCTTCCCAGGTGGCTCAGTGGTAAAGACTCCGCCTGCTAATGCAGGAGATGGGGATTCAGTTCCTGGGGAGGGGGAGATCCCCTGGAGGAGGAGATGGCAACCCACTCCAGTATTCTTGCCTGGGAAATCCCATGGACAGAGGAGCCTGGCAGGCTCCAGTCCCTAGGGTCACAAAGAGTCAGACATGACTGAGCGACTGAGCATGTACATGCATGTGCGAGTGCTCAGTGTCCTCAGGGGACTCAACCGAGCTCAGAAATGACCACGTCCCTTTGGGGAGGCAGACAACAAGCATATAAATAAATGGAAATGTATCATGTCAGGCAGTGATAAATGCCAGGATGCAAAACAAAGCAGAGTGAGGGGACAGAAAATGGATGCAAGCTAGTGCTTCAGGCAGGATGGATGTTTAAGACAGGATGAGAGGCTGACATTTGGGTGGTCACCAGTATGAAGTAAGGAGCAGGCATCTGAGGGAAAGGCACTCTACAACAAGGAAATAAGTTATATTGTCTCCCTAGGAGTTAGAGCTGGAATTGAATCCTTGTTTGTCCAAAGAAAAAGGTGCAAAAATCCTCAGAGACAAGGCTTTCTTCATGTTCAGGGGACAGCAAGGAGACTAGAGGGCCTGGAGATGTGGCCAGGGGCCAGATGACTAGGGCTTTTTAGGTGATGGTAAGGGTTTTGGTTAAAGGAGGAAATAGGTGTTTGAGTCTAGCTTCTTCTCCCCCTCCTCCCTCCCCTGCTCCCAAACAAACTGTAGTGGAATTTTTAACATAACAGCTAATAATAGTTTGTACTCTATTGATTTTTAAAAACAAATGAGCTGGTTCTTATCTGTGGGCTTGTTTCATCTATGGCCAAACATCCTATGATCGTTTGGAATGTGCATATTAGAAATACTGATTTTGTTTTTGCAGTTGCCCTGTTAAATTATGTCACCCTTTCTCTTTCCTGCCCCTCCCTTCCAAATTCTGTTAGGTATGTGCTTCAATCCTGGCAAGCAAACCTGATTGCCTCATGGATAGAATTAGAACAAAGTCCCTGAATCAGAGAGTGAGGGGATGTTGATAAAAGAGGAAAAAGCCACCAGGAACAGGGGTCATGAAGTCAAACATAACCTCTGGGATTAGAGTCTTGCCCTTGAAAAGAAGCTTTGAAGCCAGTTAGGAGACTGATGTGACTGCCCTCTGCTCTGTGCTTTTTGTAGTATCCCCCCAAGTCACTGGGTTTCCCTGGGCTCAGAAGGTAAAGAATCTGCCTGCAACGCGGGAGACCCAGGTTTGTTCCCTGGGTCGGAAAGATCTCCTGGAGAAAGGAATGGCAACCCACTCCAGTATTCTTTCTTGGAGAATTCCATGGACAGAGGAGCCTGGTGGGCTATAGTCTGTGGGGTCCCAAAGAGTCAGACACTACTGAGTGACTAACACTTTCACTTTTCATTCCCAAGTCACCAAAATGTGTCATTGGGCAGGGGCTTAGGCCGAATACGTTGATCAGAGACCTAGTTGCAGAGAGATTTCTGAAATCTTCACCTGTAGCCTCCAGAGTAGATAACCCAGTTCACTCACCTGGAGTTGAAGGAGGAAGAGCCCATGAATAAATTATGCCCTAGATGCCACATCACAACGTATCTCAGGAACTGGAACAAGTTGTTCTATGAGGCAGTGAGGTGTAGAGATTGAAGATGTGGGCTTTGGAACTAGTTAGGCATGGATTTGAATCCTGTACTCTCTGCTCTGACACTCAGCAGTTTTGTGGCCTCGAGCAAATGTCCTCACTGGTCGTCCCCTCCAACCTCTTTCCCAATTCCAAGACTATGATATCCCACAATATACACCATTTCTGCCCATTTTCCTCCTCTTGGCTTTCCTTATGTTCTGTTCTTTTCCCTTTTCTCTCTCCTCCTGATCTCCTTTTTCCTTCCTCTTTCTGCCTCTGTCTTGTATCTGGCAAGGCGCCCCCTTCACAAGTCATGAGCCCTGCACAGAGGAAGGCCATTTCTCAACTTTGTGTAATGTGAACTTGACATCTCCCAAAGGGCCAGTGGAGATACACAGGGACACATGCTTACCTTGTAACATGCAAGGTTTTGCTGAGACAAGAACCTGCAATGACCCTGACTTGAGAGCTGGTATCAGCTCTCCCAACCAGAGTCAGTAAGGAAAACTCCTTTCCTCATTGCCTCCCACTCCCCAGCCACCATCAGAATCCTGACCTCCCTGTTTCACTCCAAGACCTGCCAAGACAGGGTGCATGCCAGATCCCTGCCCCACTTGCCTCCTCCAAATGTACCAATCACCAAATCAAGAAAAATAAACACATTTCAAGTCAGTAGTCCTTTAAGCCAGACTCCAATCTCTTGAGACATCTCTTGGAACAAATACCCAAACAAGCAAAATCTGCTTTGCCATTAATTCCGCATGAAAACACAAATATCTCTCAAGCCTAAAATGCTCTTCCTTGTTACACAGATCCTATCTCTCCCTTAAAATTGGGCCTCTGTGGATTCATCATCATATGTATGAATTAAGATTAGTTTCAGCTGAAAATAACTCAAACTCAAAATTAAGTAGTTCAGATAAGGTACAACTCATTTTTACTTTTACATAAAGGATATCTGGAGAGAGACATTGCATTCTGGGCTGGTTCAGAAGCTTCATAGTGCCATCTGAGATCCAAGTTTCTTCTTTTTTCCCTGTTGCCATTAATGTGTTGCCTTAGGGTCTAAAGTAGCTGCTGGCATTCTAACCATTTCATCTTTATTCCAGGCATGAGGAAGAAAGAAAGCCTGCTAGGAGAGACAACTAAAAGTTTCTGCCACCATTATTGGTTCTTCTCCATTTTATTATGTCCCAGCCTGTGAGATATCATCCCTCCCTCCTTAATGTCCTCATAGCAAATTATACATATCAAGTTATTCATTTAAATTAATTAACATGTGTTACATCCTTATCATATACCCCCAGCACCTAGTTCAGTGTTAGACATGAAGAATAGTGGATGGTGATTTCTCTCAGGATCAAGAGAGGCTGATGCATACACAAATAATTGTGATGTAGGGTAACAGGTTCTGTGAAAGATGTGTGGACACTGACCATGGGAGCACAGAGGAGGATGGTTGCTTGGAGCAGAGAGTGGAAGGCAAATATTAGATGCTTGCACAGCCCACAGGAGAGAACATCTGAGCAGGGCTTCAAATGGCATCCAAGATTCTTACAAGTAGAGAAGAGAGGAAGGACTTTCAGGGCAGTTGAAATCCTATAAGCAAAAGATAAAAGTCCCTGTGCTACTAGGACCAGCCACTTCTGGTAACGGTTCATGTGACCAGAGTTCAAGGTACATGGGTTGAGTGGCAGATGATGGAAAGTTTATCAAAGAAGTCTTATAGCTATGGGAAAGAATGTGAATTTCTTCTCCTATTCCAGAAGCTGGTAGAAATTCACCTACTCAGTGTATTTCTTAAATATGCACGTTTTCTGGTTCTCTCTCCTGGAAATCCTGATCTGATAAAGGTTTCAATTTAGCAAGCACCCTGAATGATTCAGGAATTCCCAGCACAGCAGCGTGGTGGCCAGGAGTCAATGTTGGATTTAGGCAGACACAGAAGATGAGCAGATTTGGATTTTAGAGAAGTCATTCTGGTAGTGGTATAGAGGGTGGCATCCTGGGTGCCAAGAATGCGGACAGACCTGTTAGGCAGCTGTTATCATTGTTCAGGCTGGAGGTAATAAGAGTGGATTTCAGGGAGTGACAGGAGAAGTGAAGGGTGTTTAGAGAATTGTTCTGGAAGTGTAAATGGCCAGGACTTGGTGATGCTGATTGTGGTGGATTGAAGGAAGGGAAACATAGAACATAGCACAGGCTTTTTAAGCTTGGCTGACCTAGGAGATGGTGAATCTATTAAACAAGTTCAGGAAAAGTAGGGAAGAGGCAAGTTTGGGAAATAAAATGTAGAATTCCATCTGAGGGCCAATTAAGTTGGGGATACCTGAGGGCACTTCACAGTTTTCGTGTATTGCAGTATGTGTACACACACACACACACACACAAATCATTTCATCCATATTATATTGCAGTTTCCTCTAGGGTATAGATCTAACCTTGGTAATTGGCACCTGCCTCACCTTGCCCAGTGAGCTTCTCTGGTGGCTCAGATGGTAAAGCGTCTGCCTGCAATGCATGAGACCCAGGTTCAATCCCTGGGTTGGGAAGATCTCCTGGAGAAGGAAATGGCAACCCACTCCAGTATTTTTGCCTGGAGAATCCCACGGATGGAGGAGCATGGTAGGCTACAGTCCATGGGGTCGCAAAGAGTCAGACACGACTGAGTGAGCTTCACTTCACTTCACTTCACTTTGCCCAGCCTATGGCCACTTAGAATTGAGGGTTAGGATGCATCTATAGAATAAGCATATGTACCCTCTTCACCTACTCTCCAGTAGGGAAAATTGGTATAACATGGGTGAAGGATGAGCTCTAGTTCTGAAATTGTGAAGAAAACCATGCTTCTATTTATGAATTTAAAAGAAATCCAAGTTTGCAATTAAGAAAGGGAAAACACGATCACTTTGGAAAACGTAACCAATCATGACATTTCAATCATGCCATCCATTAGACGCTGCTGTTTTAACTGCCATGCTGCTAGACTGCCTGCACAAACTTGCTCCTTAAGTGTGTCTTTGCTTGCACATATTTGTATCATTTGGCATATGCATTTTATCTTCTCTTTTGTCTCTTAGATTTGGGAGGAATGGATGGTTATGATCTCTTTCTGGAAACTGTAATTCTTTGAATATGATAAACAAACAAGTCTTTAAAAAAGAAAAAACCTGTATCGACTTCTCAGAGGTCCAGAAGACCTCCCCTACCTCTCTGTCTGCTATTTTCAGTTCTGCTGTTATCTTTTCCCTCACTTGCTTCAGACTTTGTAGAAGTTGGAGAGAAGTCACTAGTGTTTTGTTACTAGAAACAACCACTGCCTTAGAGAACAGTGATAGTTCAGGACCACGGACAGTAGCAACGTAGTGGTGGGGCTCAAGATTTAGACTATACACTTAAGAGAGATGACTTGTATATCACAGGTGTTCCACAAACATTATGTCAAGTTGAGAACATAAGAGTTAGTTAATATGAATCTTCATGAAATTAGCATGAGCCACCCATGTAAATATTCTAACTCTCCTAACTTTGTGTGTTAATCTCTTATTTTCTTTTGGTACAGGTGACAGAAAAAAATGTTGATCCTGAAACAATGCTATTGCCATATCTGAGGAAGAAGCGTATCCTTTGCTTTGAGTTGTGTGTGTGTGTGTGTGTGTGTGTATCTGTGTATAACCCCGATATCTTCATCAAGTGATATTTTAAGTATCTTTTTAGAGCCACACTGAGTCATATCCCCTATTTTGAGAAAGTCCTACACCTGAGTTTTGTAGACACTGCACAGTTGTGCTTATCAGAGAATCAAGTTCTTTCTGATCTCTGTTTTGGCATTAAATATATTGGGTAAAATGGAGAATAGCAATAGGAATTAAAGCAACAGATGCTGACATAGCTTTATTTAGCATCCATTAGAATTAAGAGTCACAATATTGCTCTTCTAACTTCAAGGACTAATCATCATGCCCATTAGAAAAAGAGAGCACAGAAATCTCCCAAAATGGAAGTGAAAGAACGATGGAGAAATTAAACCTGAAAATGTTACCTTGAAAAAACTTCCTAAGTAAATAATCTAAGGAATGGATTCTTATTCTGCTGTTCATGAACTCCAGTGGGCTTCCAGCAGTCTGTGGACCCCACTACATTGTATGCAAACTTGTGAGACAATGGGAATTTGTACATTTTTCCCCAGAGAAAGTGAAATTCCCCAAACAGCACAAAACTCAAACAAAAACATAATAACAATTTTCTGGAAGTCATTCAAGGTTTTTGGGCATAAAAGTAATGAATACTAATTTCCTGGTTATCCATGGGACCAGTGTAATGTTTAAGATTTGTTTCATTTGTGAGTGACAGAAAATCCCAAAAGCAGTAAATAAGGTAGAAGTTTATTTCTTTCTCACTGTGTTATTTCAGGGTCTCTGGGAAGCAGACACCAAAAAATTAGATTATATATGCAAGAGTTTTATTAGGAAAAATGCCTGAGTGAAATAGAGGGGCAGTCAGAGAAGATTTAGACATGGAACAAAGAGAGAGAAGGCTGAGTGGAGGAGTCTCAGACTGCATATAATCCAAGGCAGATTCATCAAAGCCACTGAGGGTGGTTGACAAGGACTCCCACACATCTCCATAGCTCAGAGCCACTAGTGGGAAGCAGCCCATGGGAGTCATGACCTTGATGAAAAGTGGGGTGATGGATATCAGAGTGCAGCAGCTGGGTCTCTTGGTCAGTTTTCCTCTATGTTGGAGGAAGTCTCTATGTTGAGGCACATTCTCATGGCTATGATACTTACATAAAGGAATCCTGAAGGTAGGTCAATCCAGGCTAACAAAACAATGTCACAGCATTATCAGGGGCTAAGGTCTTTCTGTCTTGCTACTTCACCCTCCTCAGCATGAAGCTTTCTCCTCATGGTCATAGACGACTAACTGAGGTCCAGCCGTCATATCTGAATTCCAGCACAAAGGAAGAAGTCAGGGATGAGGGAGGGGCAACCCTCTCCCTTTGACGGTATTTCCTTCCTGGCAGTTATACAGAGCATTATGCCTCTATCTCTGTGGTCAGCATTGTTAATGACCCCACCAAGCATCAGAAGAGGATGGGAAAATGTACCTTTTTTATTCCAGGCAACCACATGTGTAGCCCAAAATTTAGCATTTCTATTACCAAGAAAGAATAAGAGAAAAGATATGGGGAAACAACTAGCAGTTTCTGCCACTGAGAAACAGAGAAATATAGCAAATGTGGATGACATGACACAAATATTCTAAGAATTAATTACACTCTGACATTTTACTCTGTATGTCGTCAAAGACACACATAAGGAAAGAACAGATATGCGAGGTACTCATACCTACAAATCCTCAGGGCCACTGATATGTCTAGACTCTTCCTTCTTTTAAGTTTGGCCCTCTTTTTGGCAACCTGAGGTCCAGTTGATTTAAAGAGGAGGAAACTAGACGTAACACACAGGTGGGGGACTTTCCTGCCAGTCCAGTGGCTAAGACTCCACGCTTCCACTGCAGAGGGCACAGGCTCAGTCCCTGGTGGGGGAACTGAGATCCATGTGCCCTGTAGTCAGAAAAAAAAACCAAACAAACAAAAAATCACATACACACAAATGAAAATCAAGGACTTATAAGATTATAAATAATAGCAGCTAAGATAGACATACGTCATTTGATTAATAAGTATCGAACTTAAGTGTACATTTAAGAATGTTTGATGATGTTGTCTCCTAAGGTCAGAGCTGTTTTACAAAGAAAATTATGGAAGACACATTATCTTTAACTATGCTTTTCCAGTCCGACTCACAGGAACTAAATATGGCTGTGGAGGGGGAGGCTGTGGTGCCTGCACAGTGATGATATCACGATATAACCCCATTACCAAGAAGATAAGGTACCTTGCTGCATAGTCCACATATGGTTGAATTTTTGTAGCTTTCAACTTTGTTGTTTTCCTTCCTTTGGTAAATATGCATTGAGCACCTGCTGTGACAGGAACTGTGGTAGACACTGGGAATGCAATGATGGGCATCAAACCATTCAGGTTCCAGCAAAAACGTTGCTTTCTCAGCCCTCCCTGATCACCTCCCCCATACCCATGCCCCATCTCACCTCTGCAGCTCCCTGCTCCCTTATTAATGTATTCATGGTACTTCTCATCGTGTGTGTGCTGTGGGTATGTATTGTCCAAGTACATATGTATTCTCCATCATCCCTCAGTGAGAAGATATACTCTGTTTGGCAGGGATTTTAATCTGTGTTGTCCACTAATCAATCCCACTGCCTGGTCACTCTGCCTAGCATACAGTAGGCACTCAATGTTTACATTTATTTATAAGTGAATAATATCCTTCTAAGGTCTTCCCTGTAGCTCAAACTTCGGTAAAGAATCTGCCTGCAATGCAGGAGACCTAGTTTCGATCCCTGGGTCAGGAAGATCCTCTGGAGAAGGGAATGGGAATACACTCCAGTATTCTTGCCTGGAGAATCCCGTGGACAGAGGAGCCTGGTGGGCTACAGTCCATGGGGTCGCAAAGAGTGGGACATGACTGAGTGACTAACACTGCCACTACTAATATCCTTCCAGTCTTTCTTTTTGTGTATATATTTATGGAAGCATACTGCATGTACAGTTTAGAAATTTCGTTGCTACACTTCTTATGAATATCTTTTCAAAATAATAAATATAATTTTAATGGCTGTATATGTGCTATCATATATATCACCATCACCAAAAGGTGCTGACTTAGATTATTGTCTGGTTTTCACTATTATAAAGGAGTGGATCAGTGAGCACTCATATGTCTATGTATATTTATATTTATGTTTGTGATAATTTCTTGATGATAAATCCATAGAGGTGAAATTGGAGGGTAAAAGGATGAGTGCATCTTTAAATTTTTATGGCTTCCAGCAAGATTCTTCTCAGAACAGTTCTATCAATTTACATCCTTTTCAGCAGTCTATGAATTCCATTTTCCCAAACCTTTGCATTCTTAGCGCATTACAATTTTTAAAAATCTTTGTCATTTTCTTTGATAAAAATGGTTTCTCATTGCTTAATTTGAAACTCTCTTGATTGTTATTGAGGTTGAACCTTTGTTTCACATATCTGTTGGCCATGTGTAATTTTGTTTGGTAAAATGAGAACATTTTAGGAGTCCTTTTGACTTAGATATTTTCTAGCAGTACATTTGTGGGACTGAGGAGTTCTGTGTTCCACTCTCTGTTTCTTCTTCTGAGGCAAAATATCAAATTAACTTTATTGCCCAAGCAACCCCTGGCCTGGCATCTGCTTGGAAGACGGAATATGCTCCAGGTGATTGTCACATGTGACTAGAGAAATGAATGTCAGCCCCTCTGTCAACAGGAAAAAAAAAAAAAAAAAAAACAGTGGAAACTATTCTGGAGTTAGAACTGGAGGCCTAATTTGAATCCCATGTGACACTCCAGCTGTGATCCTGAGCAACTCACTCTGACCCTCAGAGTCTTCTTCTACAAAATGGCCATGAGCTAAGGGCAAAATGTCTATGCAAAACTTGGAATATCTTATAAAACCTGCCATATTGGAGGTGCTGCTTTCCCACTAGATACAATGTCGTTTGTGCTTCTCTTTTTCATGTGAAGACATTATCCAGCCAACGCCTGTCTGACGCCCATCTGTTCTCTGTATGGGGCTGCCGTCACCACAGTAGAAGGCATAGGAAGCACCAAGACCAGGATTCATCCTGTTCAGGTGAGAGAGGGCCTCTTCTTCATAGGGTTTCTGTGCTTTGAAAATCATTAATCACACGATGAGTTTCTAAAATTAACACAGTAGAGCAGTGGGCCCTGCTGCCTGGGCATAGTCCACAGATGACACAAAGCGGGGGCAGAAGTGAAACTTGGGACATGTGACTGACTTGTTAGAAAAATACTTTTTAAGACTAGAGAACTCTTTCCTAAGGAAAAAAAAAAAAACTTGACATCACTGGGTTGTTTTCTATATTCTAATTAAATGAGACCTATCCATTTTATATCTTCCAAACTTATGTAGAAAAGAGAGCCATCTATGCATTGGGGGATAAAATCTTGTTATTTTTTTTCTATAAAGGGAAGTGTAACATGATTTTAAAATTGAATGAAAATCTCAGCTACCAAAAAGATTTGTTGAATTTAGTTTATTTGGAAGCTATGTAATGGTAGCTGTCAATGAATTGTAAGGCTTTTCTCCTCAGGAGGCTCCTTGTTAGAACTTTGCCTGAAGTGAAAGGACACCTCAGATGCCTGACTCTTTCAATTATTTATATGCTGCCCAGAAAGATGCTGTTGCTACTTGTCTTTGTCTATATGAGTACCACTTAAGAGGAGAGGAGAGGGGAAAGATAGTCACAGAGCAGAAAATGGACAAGCTTCATATTCTTCAGGCAATCTTGGCTTCAGTTTACTTGGCTTCGGTTTATTTTCCATGAAACCTTGTTACCTAGAGGGAGCAGATTCTGCCTGAATATGCTTGTGAGACTTGGCTGTTCGGAGGCATGAAAACACTCTGTCATTTAGTACCTGCTGCCCGGTTCCTGGCAGCAAGGTAGCCAAACAACGGCTTCCAAAATGGGCTTGAACCATTGAAGTTAGACTCGAAAGAGAACAGGCTGGGGTGGGAGGGAGGGAGATTTGGAAGAAAAATCAAGGCAATCTTTCCTTCTTGATTGTTGTTTGGATTAATGATGGCACTTTGTAAACAAATTCCTGCATGCTAAATAATTAGGGCTATATGCTCAGTCACTCGGTCATGTCTGACTCTGCAACCGCATGGACTGTAGCCCGCCAGCCTTTTCTCTCCATGGGATTATCCCGGCAAGAATACTGGAGTGGGTTGCCATTCCCTTCTCCAGTTAGGGCTTTACTGGGCAGATAAAGGCACTCAGGAAATACTTGAGGTTTTTTCAACTTGAAGATGATTGAGTTCATTTATCTGAAGGACTTCCTTTATCTCAGAAATTCCCCTTCTGGACTACAGGTTGAAATACTCAGGAATCTTTTAAAAATATGTGTCGTTGACCCACCCCCAGAGATTCTGTCAGATAGTTTGAGGTGCTGCTTGGACCTTGGAGACTTTAAAGCTTTCCCCTGCAATTCTGAAGGCTGAGAACGTTTAAATGAAGCTTAAAAAGCTGGTGAGAATCAGTCATCATGGCTACCCCAGTCCAAGAAAGGGAGAGATACTAAGGCTGAGAAGGATTTTCTGGGGCCTCTTCTCCAACTTTAATGTGCCTGTGAACCACCCAGGGATCTTGTTTGAATGCAGGTTCTGATTCAGTAGGTCCGGGGTCGGGCCCAGGGTTCTGTGTTTGAATGTTTCTGTGCCCGCAGGAGAGGATTGCCAAGTGTCACGGCACGCAGTGTGGCTTCTGCACCCCCGGGATGGTGATGTCCCTGTACACGCTGCTGAGGAACCATCCGGAGCCCACCCTGACTCAGCTAAATGATGCTCTTGGTGGTAGGTTGTATGTGTGTGTGCTTTAATTTCTGGTTTCTAAATGGTGATGCTGATAATAGCTATTAAACACTAACCAAGTGCCACACACTGCATTAAATGCTGTATAAACAGAACTTCATTTACTCTTTATGATAACTTTATAAGGTAGGCACTATTATTATCTCCCATTTCATAGATGGAGAAACTGAGGTTTAGAGAGTAATTTACTAAAAATTATACCACCAATAAGTGGAGGAGTTTGTTTGTTCAAATCAGGTTTCAGACAAGACCCACATACTGCACTTGGCTGACACATTTCTCAAGTCTCTTAATCTATAAGGGTCTCCTCCTTGTTTATGGTTTGCTTATTTTATTTTATTTTTCAGTTGAAATTTTCTTTTAATTAAAGACCCAAGGGACAAGAAGCTCCTTTGTGTTACAGTATATAACATATGGCTCTTATACAGAGTAAAACAGACACCAGGGAGTCGAGTGTTTATACCAGCGCTAGACTCTTCCTGTAGCAGGCAAAAAGTGAGGCAGGATTCCCTTTACTGGCATGGAGATTGTAATATATCTTTACATGCAATAAGTTCTTTGGTAGACTTAATCATTTGGTGGAATTACAGAATTTGCAAAGGAAAGTAGCAGTAAAATATTTCATGTAAAATTATAATAATTACAACACCAGTTTATTCATTTACCCTCCAAGGAATTCAGTTATCTCCAGTTCTCTCCTACTGGGGTGGGTGCTCTCAGGACGGTATTATCAGAGGGCTCCTAATGAATGCAACATGAAATCAAAGAAACTGACATCTTCTGGTGATACTTATTTCAAAGAACTGCCTTTATGTGGAGCTAGTTTATCAAATTCAGGAACTCAGTGTGTATGTGTGGAGCTGGTGCTGGGTCTTGGAGGAGTCTTCATTATCAAGATTCTGAACAATTCAGGGAAGCCTGGCGTACTACAGTCCATGGGGTCGAGAAGAGTCAGACACGACTGAACAACTGAACTGACTGAACAATTCTAAAGAATAAGAGCCTTCCAAATGCTATTTCAGGTGATATCCTCCATGGCTCTTTGTCTCCTGTCTCCCAGGGACTTTATTTCTTTGCTGTATTACATGGGCCTAAAGTTCATGTGCTCAATTCCTCTGCTGAAGTGTTCCAGGAAGACAGGACTAAACAGAAGTAAAAAGGGGAGATGGTGCATAAGACACAAACTGGACTTATTTGGCCTTTGGTCTTTGGCCTTATTAGGTCTTATGCATTTGATCTCATGGCCATTTATGATGTGAACAAGTGACAAGAAGTTCTCAAGTTTTAGGGTGCTTGAGACTTACACGGGAATGAAGATTCCTGGGATCCAGCCCCAGAGAGGTTGCTTCAGTGGCTTTGTTTTTTGAATGGATGCCAGATTTAGGGGTTGGAGGAGAACATGGGAAATGGACCACTGTAGAGAAATGCTGGCCTAAGGTTTTATTGCAAATAAATTGTGTACCCATTGCTTCTAAAGCTTAAAAATTGCCTTTGCTTCTATACAATACCTTTGACCTTTCTAGCAACTGAAGCTTAGTTCTCTCTCTCTTTTTTAGTATCAAAATTTAGGTTTTTTATGTTGTCTTTTACTGATATTGAAAACCAAAATTTTTAATTGAAGTACAGTCGATTTACAATATTGTGTTAGTTTCGGGTGTACAGCATAGTAATTGAGTATTTTTGCAGACTATATTCTCTCATAGGTTATTATAAGAAAATGGATAAAATTCCTTATGTTATACTGTAAGTCTTTATTGCTTCTGTATTTTATGTATTATTGTTTGTCTTTGTTAATCCCATACTTGTAATTTATCCCTCCCACTTCCCTCTCTCTATTGTAATCACAAGTTTGTTTTCTATGTCCGTGAGTCTGTTTCTGCTTTGTAGATACATTCCTTTGTATTATTTTCAATTATTCCACATATAAGTTATATTGTATAGTGTTTGTCTTTGATTTATTTCACTAAGCATATTATTCTCTGGGTCCGTCCACATTGCTACAAATGGCAGTATTTCATTCTTTTTATGACTCAGTAATATTCCAACACACACACGCACACACCACATCTTCTTTTTAACACCACATCTTCTTAATCTAATTATCTGTTGATGACCATTTGGGATGTGAAAATTAACTCCCAAATATTGCTGTAGACCAAGAGTTTTTGGCTTGAAATCATTGTGTTCTTTGAACAGCTATCACAACCAGAGTATATAATAACTGCAGAGAGAAAATACAAATATTTGAATTGTTAGACCCTGCCACAAGACTATCAGCCAAATATCCCAAGTTGTTGACAAAAATAAAAAATTTGACTTTGTGAATTTGGTGGACCAAAATGTCAAACAGCACTTCTTTCTTGGGTGGGGTCCTTATTTCCATCAATCTCTTGGCCAACTGTGCCTGTCTCTAGATTCCTTGATTAACAATACTGGGTTTTTCCCCTTCAGGTAACCTGTGTCGTTGCACTGGATACAGGCCCATAATCAATGCATGCAAGACTTTCTGTAAAGTGAGTAGAAAGGAACACATTATTAAGTATATTTTTTCCCTGGTTAAATAAAATGGTAGGGGGTAGCAGATGTGATTGGAGAAGGAAATGGCAACCCACTCCAGGGTTCTTGCCTGGAGAATCCCAGGGACGGGGGAGCCTGGTGGGCTGCCGTCTATGGGGTCGCACAGAGTCGGACACGACAGAAGTGACTTAGTAGCAGCAGCAGCAGCAGATGTGATTAGAAGAATAGCCCATTGTTACTAATGCAGGAAGACTTCTTATCTCAAGGTCTGTAATTGCTGTTTGTTACTTGATCTTGGGCAGGGCGCCTGCCCTGGTTCATTGAACTTGCCCTGGTAACCACATGATAAGCACCTGAGCACTTTGACATTGGCCATTGTTCATTGGTCACTGTTCATTGTTCTGAGGGGTCTTTCCTGACCTGTTTGTCTGGGTCAGGTACCCTATCCTGGTGCTCCTGTAGCCCTCTGAGCACACCCTACAGCAGCCTTGTCATATGTTGGTGTAATTGCCCATTTACTCTTTCGTCTTTTCACCAGGAGGTGGTCTGCTTGGTGCTTCACCAGTGTGTCAGTTGAGTAGGCACTTCAACGCTTGTTGAATGAACAGATGAATAAACAGCATTGAAATGAGGCACATAAGATTAGCTTTTGGAATTTAAATGATGAAATAGTGCATCATAAGAACAGCATGATAATAATAATAATACTTGTTATTATTAATAAAATATTTTACCAACAAATAAATTATTAATACCAAGGTATTGATAAATTGCTAATAATAAATTATTTGTTGTTAATAAAATATTAAATCAACCATTGTTGTTATGTGCCAGATTTTGTTATAAGATCTTTACAGCATGGTGGCTATAGTAATAATACTGTGTTGTGTACCTGAAAGTTGTGAAGAAAATAGACACATACACACACACACAAATTTTAGCTATGTGAGGTGATGGATGTGTTAATTAACATGGTTGTGATTCTCATTGAACAAAGTATACTTATAATGTAACGTCAAATAGTCACATTGTACACTTTAAATATATATAATTTTATTTGTTAATTATAGCTCAAGAAAGCTGAAAAAATATTTAGTAGAATCAACAATAAATTCTTGGTTATTTGTTTTTCTCACCCACTAGACTTCTGGCTGCTGTCAAAGTAAAGAAAATGGGGTTTGCTGTTTGGATCAAGGAATAAATGGATTACCAGAATTTGAGGAAGGAAATGAGGTCAGTGAAACGTACATTTTTAAGATTTTCCCAGGACATCAGTAGAGACCAGCTTACTTTTAGGAAGAAAAATGGCTGTGCAAGCTTTTGAGGCGTGTCAGCACGTCCTCTCCCCCATTCACACTCCATCATCCATCTTAACAACTTCATCCCTCACTCCAGACGTTACTCTCAGTCACTTACCACTGTCTGTAGGAGGGAAAACACATTGATCTCTTAGTGTCTCTCAGTCAAAAAAAAATGTGCTTCAAGTCTTTTCTCTAGTGGGGATGTTAGGGAAAATGGAGGGTCAGGGAGTGCTAAGAGAGGTGGCAGGGCGTTCAGGGGAATGTTCTGGTTCTCGGTTGTGTCTGGCCTGCTGCCTCCTCTGCTTCCCCCAGACCCCAAGGAGCAGGTGCAGGGCTGGGGGCCCACCGGCAGCTGCACTCAGTCCCTAGCAGCCTGGTCTGTGTGAGAGCCCTTGGCTTAGAGCCCGGGTACCATGGCTGGTCAGCGGGCTTTTCTGTCTGTCTGTTCTGTGTCTATCTTCATCTGACCTCATTCCACAAAGGATTTAAAGCACGGAGAACTGCCTAATGACAATAACTTCTGGTACTTTCTCTTTTTAAGACAAGTCTGAAACTCTTCTCAGAAGAGGAGTTTCTGCCATTGGATCCAACTCAAGAGCTGATATTTCCTCCCGAGCTAATGGTAAGTAAGGCAAAGTTGAACTCATGCCAGAGGAATTCATGGTGAAATGTGAAGAAGGATATTTGCTATGGATCCTCTTGAAAGTTGATTGGCAAGTAGGTAATATCCATCTGCCATTCTCAGTCCAGTCTAAAGAGTGTGGGACCGAGGGAGGAACACTTGATTGTAATAATCAGCCCATAGTATCTATTACAAATGCCCTGAAATGACATCACAGCATCTGGAGGTTTAGACATGTTTTCTTCTTCCAGTTTTGGGGAGTTTTGTTCTTCCATCAAGTGTTTTGGTGAAATTAAATATGCAAAGTATTTTTAAACTTTGAAATAGATTCTTTTAAGATATAAAAGAACCAACAGGAGATATAGTCTCCAGAAGGAGTAAAATATTGTCACATTTTTGTCCCATACTCTGATTTCTAGTAAACACTACTTTTAGGTCACTGTTATTTTATTTTTTAAAGAGATCTCTCTTTCCTTTCCTTGTTCCTATAAAGACAGCAGAAGCAGGTGGAAATGTTATCATGAGATGATCTTGAATCTTTATTGCTTTTTCAATAGACAATGGCTGAGAAAAAAACACAGAAGACCAGGATTTTTGGTAGTGATAGAATGACCTGGATTTCCCCAGTGACCCTGAAGGAACTTCTAGAAGCCAAAGTCAAGTATCCCCAGGCCCCTGTTGTCATGGGGAACACCTCTGTGGGTACGTAGAAACCAGGGACTTCCTAGAATAAAACTGAGGAAAAGGGCTTCAGGGAGCAAAACCTCATATATGCATGTTCTTGGGAAAAACAGTCTGAAATAACATTTTAAATCATCTGTGCTTGACTTCCCTTGAGGATTGCTCAAGAGACTTTCACAGCTTCCATTACGTAAGTGAGTTCCTGTCACTCTAACCGGAGCAGTACACAGAGTTGAACCCCAGAGTCCTGCTCTGTAATAAGTCAGCACAGCTGTCCTGTCTTTCCATGTGGAGTCTAATCTGGGGCTGGGGTTTGCAATTACTGTTTCCTCTCTTAGTGGTGTCTCAATGGATATAGTAGGTTTTCTTAAATTGCAGTGGCAGGATCTTTCTGTTGTGTCCATTGTAAACTCAGTTTGACTACCTGCTTCTTGGAGGAGTCTCCCAGAATTCTTCCCAAGGAGAATTCTGAATATGCCCCAAGAGGACTTAGATGTGTCAGCCAAGTTTTAATGCTGAAAAGTCCAGATGGCTCCACAAGTTTAGTGAAATTCTGTCTGTCCTTTTTCTGTGTGTGTGATTTAGCAATGAACAGAGCTATAATAGAAAGATATGTCATTTTTATATGTTCTAAGGACATCAGTTTTAATCACAATTTCAAAAATTAAAAGGCAGTTAGGCCCCCCTTCATCCTAGTTTGCTATTTTTTTTTCTAATCCTCAGGCCCTGACATGAAATTTAAAGGCATCTTTCACCCAGTTATAATTTCTCCTGATAGAATTGAAGAACTGAGTGTTGTAAACTATACAGATAACGGTGAGTCCTCAGGGTCCCTACTTTCTTAGTTAAAATGCATTAATCAGTTTATTTGCTTTGCTCAGTAGACATGCAGAAGAAATCATTCATAATTATAATATACAGAGAGATTCCCTTGTAAGGTGATCACATCCTGGAGGAGGCTCAGGGAAGAATCCTCCGTGATTAGAGGAGATACTGTCTGAATAGTTAGATTTTCACTGAAGAACTTTTATGTCTGCCGTTCAGGGAACTGTAACAATTATTCAGTGAAGGGTACCATGCCAAGTGCTGGATAAACAATAAAGATGAGAGTCTTTGCTCTCCAGAAGCACAGTAGATAACCAAAGCAAGTTTATGTATTATGCAGCTTCCAAACTGGCTTTTCCATTTCAATAAAGGAAACTGATGTAATGACAATGATGAGAGGCAATGAAATGTGAGTTTGAAGTCTGGCTCTGGAGTCCAGTTCCTGACTGTCATATATTAACTGAAAGACCTTAGTCAAGATACCTAACTGAACCTCAGTTTGTATGGGGCTATTACTATTTCAAAGCTTTGTTAGAATTCAAGAAGATTCTGTAAAGTATTCAGCATAGTGCTTGACACAGTGAGTGTTCAAAAAATTTAGCCTCCATCACCTCCACCACTATCACCCCCTCTGTCACCAACACCATCACCTCCTTCATCACCACCATTACAACCACTGTTAACTCCTCCTTTGTGTGTGTTCAGTGGATCAGTGGTATCCCACTGTTTGCGACCTGTCAGACTGTAGCCCACCAGGCTCCTCTATCCATGGGATTTTCTGGGCAAGAATACTGGAGTAGGTTGCCATTTCCTCCTGCAAGGGATCTTCCCAACCCAGGGATCAAACTAGCATCTTCTGCCTTGGCAGATGGATTCTTTACCACTGCACCACTTGGGAAGCCCACCTCCATTACCAAGCACTATTCCTGCCATCACCACCATGACCACCAGTAGCAGGGCAACATGTATCCAGCATAAAGATCCCATATCTGCAGTCTAAAATCTAATGGGCATTTCCAGGTCAGCAGTGATCACATTGCGTTCTCTGCAAATGATTTCATTTCAGGGCTGACCTTAGGTGCCGCTGTCAGCCTTGCTGAGGTGAAAGACATCCTGGCTAATGTGACCCGGAAACTCCCTGAGGAGAAGACACAGATGTACCATGCTCTCCTGAAACATTTGGAAACTCTGGCTGGGCCCCAGATCAGGAATATGGCTGTATGTATTTGATGACAGTAATAGCTAGCGTGTGCCCCTTGAATGACCATTCCTATCAAATCGTGACATTTTCATTCTTTGAGAACAGACAAAAAGAATAGTTTTCCAAAGCTTTGATTCTTGTAATAAGCTTGATTCTTATTTTACCACTTGTGTCTTCATAATTTCACAACTGGAGTGAAAATAACCCATTATTTTAAAAAGTCTTTAGGGGGCCACATAGTGAGCAGGCATCCAGATTCAGATCTGAACCCTCTCCTGGCTGTGGGCAACTGTACCCTCAACCTGCTGTCAAAAGGTAAGTGACCCCTCCTTCCTGGGGCTTATTAAATCCTGTTCCTCCTCTCCTTTTGCCTCTCCAGGGTTATAGGAAGTCCAGTTTTGACAATTAGCATTCTTTCTAGTATTAATAATTCCACCTCCCTTTTCAGATGCTTGGAAAGTTAGTCAGTCTGGTCCTAATTGTGCATGCACCTAGCGTCTTCATCTCCTTCCTTTTGAAGACTTCTGGTAGATATTCTCCTATGCTGGCTGCCTGACCAGTGTTGGTTATTGTCCTGCTGTAATCTGAAGAGTGAAGAGAACTCTAGGCTCATACCTGAGCTGTCATTCATGGAAGCCTGCAAGTCTTTTTCATTGAACAGTGGTTGAGCTTCATCCTATACTTTTTTGAGTTTTGTTTTTGAAAACCAAGTCTAAGATTTTTTCATTTATTTCTTTTATTTCAATTTATTCAAAAATTATTAGAAAGATTCAATTGGTCCTCTATAAATCTGTATTTTTTTATTTAAAAATACGTACTAACTTTCTCTTACCTGCATTGTTAAATGCCAACTCTTCATAGCATCTAAACCACAAAATTGTCTTAATGAAGAAGATGTACGTTCTGTCCTAGGTTCATCAGTCCATATTTCTCAATTCCACATAAATGCATTAATATATGAAACTTGTTTTTCTCTTCTGACTTACTTTTTACCTCACTACAGTTGACTCAAGTTTGTTCCTTTTTATGGCTGAGTAATATTCCGTTATATAGATGTACCACAACTTCTTTATCCATTCATCTGTCAGTGGACGTATATACACTATCATGTGTAAAATAGTTAGTGGGAAGTTGCTAAATAACACAGGGAGACCAGCCTGGTGCTCTGTGAGGACCTAGAGGGATAGGATTGGGGGAGGGGAGGGAGGCTCAGGAGGAAAGGGATATGTATATAATCATGACTGATTCATGTTGTTGTACGGCAGAAACCAAAACAAAATTTTCCACCAATTAAAAAATAAAGTTCTAAAAAAGATGTATATTCAGTTATCAACTTAAGTAACATCCTTTAAAAAAATCATTCATGGAGAATTAGGTTTTGTGATCTAAATATAAACATCAAAAGATTCTTAGTTTTTATCCCAAAGTCCTATTTCATTATACCTTTAAATAGTTCCTCCCTCCAATATATTGATTAAAGAACAGAAATTCTTTAGGTGCTGAGAAAAGATAGAAACAATTAAGACTACATCTCACTAGTGTAAAAATTCATTAAAGGCAATTTATTCACTATTGTACTGAGTAGAGTTCTTGATTATACACAATAAATGTTTGTTGAATGACTTGATTAGAATATCAAAAGATATTAATATCTTCTTTCTTCTCACAAATCTCAAAATGAATCGTATGGTTCAGGAAGTGATTCCTAAGGTCCATCTCTGCCTGACCTCTGGGCTACTCACCTAGATATTTTTATTTATAATCAAGAAAAAAGGCAAAATAAAAATAAAAAAGATGGGCCCTAGATGGGATGAAGCACTGCAGGACACTATTACATGGTGAAAGATTTTTTTAAACATAGGAAGAGCACTTCTTTTCCTGATCAGTTTCCTGTACTTGGTAGAATTATTTCCCAAATTTTGGGAATTTGATTCTTTAATAAAGAACAGATGCCAAGGAAAGTGTTCTTTCTTTCCACAGAAGGAAGACGACAGATTCCTTTAAATGAGCAGTTTCTCAGAAAGTGCCCAAGTGCCGATCTTAAGCCTGAAGAAATCTTGATCTCAGTGAACATCCCCTATTCAAAGAAGGTGAGACTGTCCTTTCAATTTCTTCATTTTACCTGCGAGCCTACAGCTTGTTAATTCCAACCTATAAGAGAGTTTAAAAAAAGGTGTTGAGTGGAGTAGTGGAGAATATGAGGATCTGCGAATATTTTTCACTTGTATTAAGTACTCTCCATCATTCTTAGAATCATGAGACCTTTGACTCTGCTTTTCTCTCCATCCTTCTCTCTCTCTCCCTCCCTACCTCCCCTTGTTGAAACCAAGCTCTAAAGTTACCTTCCTACAGATTTTTAAAAATTCTTTGTACTGTGAGGCTTTGTCACAAGTAAAACTGGAAACTATACCTCTACTTATACCTTGAGGTTTTGAAGAAGCTATAAATTTACAATAGAACTTAGTGGTAGGAAGAAGGGCTTTGGAGTCAGACTCAAGAATGAATCCTAGTTCAGACCTACTGAATCAATCTGAGCCTAGGATTCTCACCTGTAAATGGGAATGATCGAGCCTGCCTTGGAAAGTGTATGATTTTGCTAGCTAGGGCTGCAAAGAACCACAGCCTCAGTGGCTTAACTACCCTCTCACTTCTGGAGGCCAGAAGTCTGATATCAAGGTGTTGGCAGTGTTGATTTTCTCTGAAGCTTCTCTCCTTGGCTAGTAGATAACTATCTTCTCTCTGTGTCTCCACATGGTTTTCCCTCTGTGTCTATGTCCAAATTTCCTCTTCTTATGAGGACACCACTGTGTTAGATTATTGCCCACCTCAATTATCTCATTTTTAACTTAATTGCCTCTTTAAAGACCCTAACTCCTAATACAGTCACATCCTGAGGTACTACTGGGAACTAAGACTTCAAGATGTCACTTTTGAGGGGGCACGGTTCAGCTCAAGAGAGTGTGGCGAGGACCCGGTGAGGCAGTGCATTCCAACTGCCTAGTGTATAGTTGTCACTCAGTGCGTTTCTACCAGTGCCACTTCACTTTTGCCTTTTTTTTAAATTTTATTTTATTTAACTTTACAATAATTTATTGGTTTTGCCATATATCAAAATGAATCTGCCACAGGTGTACATGTGTTCCCCATCCTGAACCCTCCTCCCTCCTCCCTCCCCATACCATCCCTCTGGGTTGTCCCAGTGCACCAGCCCCGAGCATCCAGTATCGTGCATCGAACCTGGACTGGCAACTCGTTTCATATATGATATTATACATATTTCAATGCCATTCTCCCAAATCATCCCACCCTCTCCCTCTCCCACAGAGTCCAAAAGACTGTTCTATACATCAGTGTCTCTTTTGCTGTCTCGTATACAGGGTTATTGTTACCATCTTTCTAAATTCCATATATATGCGTTAGTATACTGTATTGGTGTTTTTCTTTCTGGTTACTTCACTCTGTATAATAGGCTCCAGTTTCATCCACCTCATTAGAACTGATTCAAATGTATTCTTTTTAATGGCTGAGTAATACTCCATTGTGTATATGAACCACAGCTTTCTTATCCATTCATGTGCTGATGGACATCTAGGTTGCTTCCATGTCCTGGCTATTATAAACCGTGCTGCAATGAACATTGGGGTACACGTGTCTCTTTCCCTTCTGGTTTCCTCAGTGTGTATGCCCAGCAGTGGGACTGCTGGATCATAAGGCAGTTCTATTTCCAGTTTTTTAAGGAATCTCCACACTGTTCTCCATAGTGGCTGTACTAGTTTGCATTCCCACCAACAGTGTAAGAGGGTTCCTTTTCTCCACACCCTCTCCAGCATTTATTGCTTGTAGACTTTTGGATCGCAGCCATTATGACTGGCATGAAATGGTACCTCATAGTGGTTTTGATTTGCATTTCTCTGATAATGAGTGATGCTGAGCATCTTTTCATGTGTTTGTTAGCCCTCTGTATGTCTTCTTTGGAGAAATGTCTATTTAATTCTTTGGCCCATTTTTTGATTGGGTCATTTATTTTTCTGGAATTGAGCTGTAGGAGTTGCTTGTATATTTTTGAGATTAGTTGTTTGTCTGTTGCTTCATTTGCTATTATTTTCTCCCATTCTGAAGGCTGTCTTTTCACCTTGCTTGTGGTTTCCTTTGTTGTGCAGAAGCTTTTAAGGTTAATTAGGTCCCATTTGTTTATTTTTGCTTTTATTTCCAATATTCTGGGAGGTGGGTCATAGAGGATCCTGCTGTGATGTATGTCGGAGAGTGTTTTGCCTATGTTCTCCATCACTTTTGCTTTTAGTGGGAGTTTGTGTCAGCCTTCCGACAAGCCCAGCGGCAACAGAATGCGCTTGCAATAGTTAATTCGGGAATGAGAGTGTGTTTTGGAAAAGGAGATGGCATCATCAGAGAGTTATCCATTGCATACGGAGGCGTTGGTCCAACCACCATCCTTGCAAATAATTCCTGCCAGAAACTCATTGGAAGGTATGGAATCACGGCCTGAGATTCCAGGGAACCAAGTGGCTCTTTCCATGGTGACATGTAATTACAAGAAGAAAAATACTTACCACCTTTCTGTTTAATGACTTGGAATTCTAACAGGATTTCGTGATTATTTCCATGTGTCTTAGTGAATCCTGAAGTGGGCACCATATAGTGTGAGTGTGAGTGTGTGTGTGTGTGTGTGTGTGTGTGTGTGTGTGTGTGTGTACCCATCTCCCAACAGTATTGATATAGAGACACAGTAAACAAAATGAGTAAATCTGCATTCTTTATTGTGAGAGAATAATTTATCATTATGAAAGATTCATTATGGGAGTTTGTTTTTCAATAACTTGCTAAGTGTATTGCATACCTGGCTGTTTATTTCTACAGGTAATAACTGGACTATAGATATAGCCATTATTTCTTAAGCCTTCACTAGGTATTGATTACCATTTCAGAAGTAATAAACTAATGGTTAAAACCATGATCTTGATCAAGCCACACTGCCTGGGTTAGAATCTCATTTCAACTCCTATAAATTATGTGATCTCAGTCAGCTTACTTAATCTTACAGTACCACAGTTTCCTTATCTGTCAAAGGGGAATAATCATATGTCATGCCTCATAGGGCATTTGAGAGGATTAAGTGGTTGAATACATTGTTGTTGTTCAGTACCTCTGACTCCAGGACCCCATGGACTGCAGCACGCCAGGCTTCCCTGTCCAGTCCTTCACTCTCTCCAGATATGAATACATATATATGAATACATGTCTCCCAGAATCAATACATGTAAGGTGCCTAAGTAAGTAAGTGTTAGTCACTCAGTCATGTCTGACTCTTTGTGACTCCACGGAGTGTATAGGCTTCTATGTTGATTGAATTCTCCAGGCAAGGATACTGGAGTAAGTTGCCATTCCTGTCTCTAGGGGATCTTCCCAACCGAGGCATCGAACCCAAGTCTTCTGTACTGCAGGCAGACTCTTTACAGACTGAGCCAGCAGTAAGCCCCATAAAACAGAATTAAAACAACCTAGCATGCAGTCAACATTCTAGTGATATAAAGGGCAGTTACTCCTGGGTTGAGGACTTAACACAAGTTGTCATTTCTTTCTCATGACCATTGCATGAGGTAAATTCTATCATGATTGCACTTTTACAGGTGATTAAGTGGTGTGCCCAGGTCAGACACCCTGAGAATGGTGGACTGTGATTTGAACTTGGATTGCCTGACTCTGGAGCTTGTACTCTTTTTTTTTTTTTTTTTTTCATTTAACTGTCACTCTTTGTCTTACCTGTTAGCTGAGCTTGTGGGGTAGTGAGTCCTGTTGGGCTAGGAATCCTCTTTTGAACCTCACAGGCCCTGGAATGAAGAGATGCTGGATGCAGCTTGCAGGCTGATTCTGGATGAAGTCTCCCTCCCAGGCTCAGCCCCAGGTGGGAGGGTGGAGTTCAAGAGGACCCTCATTGTCAGCTTCCTGTTCAAGTTCTACCTGGAAGTGTCACAGATTTTGAAGGGGATGGTAAGTGGAACTGACCACATGTTCACTTTCCCAGGCCTGGGGGCCTCTGAGAATGTCCAAAGCAGAAAAGGCAACAACCCCTGCCAAAAAGCTATCGAATAGAGTAGAAAAGACAACCCACATCAGAAACTCACGGGCTTGCAGGGCATACGGCAGGCCATCTGTTGATGGGGTGTGTGCTTGGGGAAAAATTGCAAGTCAAGCACAGAGTTGTGTGGGATCTGATTTAGCACCACTCACTTATTTTTCTGACCTGTTGTGTGTCTCGATGGTGTTCAGAGAACTTGTTACTGGTTTGAACATATTTTCCCTCAGAAAAGCATTTTGGCTTTCTTCTCTGGGTTCAACTTTGTTTCTCTCACTTGTAAGATGGTGATGGAAGCCTCTCCATAAGGTTACTGAGAAATGGATTATCATAGGAAAAGGCTTCCTATGGTCCCTAATACTTCAGAGAACCATGGTGAAGACTGCCTAATAATCATAGTAGTAATCATCCGGGCATTCTTGCATCTGGTCTCCCTTATGACAAACAATTAAAGTTTACAAGACTGTTGACTAGGAAGGACACAACAAAAAAATCTTTATTTCAGAATAAATTTGCTATACCCAAAGGGAACTTGAACCATGTTGATCACATTAATCCTAAACAAGCCCGGCTAACAGGTAAGACAAAGAGTGACAGTTTAATGAAAGATAAGATCACTGTGCTTTTCCTTGAAATTATTAGCATTGTTCATGGCTTCTGATCTAGTTTGGTCTGGTGGCAAGACCAAACTAGATCAGAAGCCATGAACAATCCTCATGTGGTATAGAAATTAGTATGTATGATAAAAAAATAAGTATGTGTGATCATAAAAAAGTATGATCACTTTAAATTAGAGACATGGAGTTCTCTCTTATCATTGCTTCTGCAGGTATCTTCTCATTATACGTGAGTAGAACAAAAAACCAGAACAGTCATATCAAAGTTTTCAGAATAGAAGCTTGAAATCATATATAAGTGACTTATTGTCACCAGGTTATCCAAAGAGAGAAAATAAAGCCAACTCCTTCAATTAATAGTAAACTAATATAATTTATTGGATGAATCAAATGATATAAATTACAACTTCCATCTTATAGTCTTTTACCTTCAATTCAATTTCCTCTGTTAATATTGCTCTACTATTCAAAATAATAGGCTTTGTTGGCTTTAATTTTCTCTTAAAAATTTTATATTGTAAAAAATAGCCATTAGGTGGTACAGATGAACTTACTTGCAAAACAGAAATGGAGATACACAAACTTATGGGTACAGAGAGGGGAAGGGAAAGTGGGATGAATTGGGACATGGGGATTGACATATACCCACTACTATGTATAAAATGGATAACTAATGAGAACCCACTGTATAGCATAGAAAACACTACTCAGTGCTCTGTGATGACCTGTAAGGGAAGGAAAACCAAAAAAGACGAGATTTCTGAATATGCATAGATGATTCACTTTGCTGTACAATAGAAACTAACACAACATTATAAAGAAGTATACTCCCAAAAAATTAATTTAAAAAATAAAAGAAAAAAGAACCATTAGGTGCACTGTTTAAAATCATGTGTAAGGATCAAATGACCCAGGTTTACTCAACTCTAGGAATTGTTCCTCCTAGGGCCCTAGAATGCTTCCTGCTGGGAGACTGTGGCAGAGAGGCAGCCCCAGCATCTTCCCTCCTTCCTGGTTGCCCAGGGGATACAGAACAGAGTTTGATACTCATTAGCAATGGTGCACCTTTGCTCTGACCTTTTCCTGGTTTAAATCCTCTCTTCTTTTCCAATTATTTACTTAGCTTCTACCTTCCTGTTTTATTGGTTTGTAAGTCCTCAAATCATTTAGGAAGGCACGTGAAAGAATCCTAAGAAACATAAAGATATTGGGAGTAAGTGATCTACTGTACTCACTTAGCTCTTCATAAAACATTGTCCTATGAATGGATCTTCCAAAGGTGTGTCCTGGAGGTCAGGGAGAACCCTGCTTGTACTTCCAGGATTCTGAATTAGGCAAGTACTTAAAAAAGATTAAACTTCACAGCAGAGCTAAGAACCATGCTAGCCTCTCTCCCAAGACCATTCTGGCATATTTTAAATATCTACAATGGTTCTACTTTTCAGGACCCTGTTCACTATCCTGGCCTTGCAAGCAAGTATGAGAGTGCTTTAGAAGATCTTCATTCCAGACATTACTGGAGTACATTAAAGTACCAGGTTAGTGACTTTTTTTTTTCTTTTTTTTTTAAATTCAAAAGACCCAGGCTAAAACTTCTTCACGTGGACATCCCACTTACCTCTCAGTGATTCTCATGACTTTGTAGCCTGAACTCCCCTTCTGGTGAAACTACAGCCTACTTAGTGTTGATTAAAACTTCAAAATCAGTGAAGTATTGTGATTAATAATTAAGCTAGCAATGGTTATTTTTTTAAATGTCTGTTTTGAACTTGAAGAGTTCAAATGTGTTTTTGTTCTGTGGTTTTGTACCACTGATATGAACAAGCTGCCTAGTCTGCCACATGCCCTTGCCCTTGCCCTTGCCCCTGGCGCTGTATCAGGGCCGTGGGCTGCTTTGATTTTATTCACAGAGCCCTTGGAGGCTGATGAAAATGCAGTAATGCTTTTCGAACGAGCTTCTGGTTTATTTTGTTTGAATGTGGTGATACTTTGTTCTCCCAGTCTCCCTTCTCCAAGTGTTTTCTCTGTGAATTAGAGTTTTAGAGCTGAATCAAGCATAAGTTCTAAGAGTTAATTTCAGGCTGTCCTAATGAATGCTTTTAGAACAGAATTTCTCATAACCTTCAAATGGAATTTTCAGCTACAATGTCATAAGAGTATCGCCTGAAGTCATCCTATTGGTCAGCTATTCTTTACCTATTGGTAAAGAAACTTTACCTTGAGGGTTTTATTAAGTGAAGAACATGAAAAGGCTTTTAAAAGATTCTTTTTAAATAGATTCAGTTCATCGGATCTATCATTGGACTTAGTTATAAAACTTTGCAGTATGTTGTAATGAACAATGAAGTTGATGTATACCTCTTCAGTTTTTAGGTTCAATATGTTCAAAAGTCAAATACACCAAACTCCATTGAAAGTGTTGAAAGCGATCATTTTGAAAGTCAAAAATAGCTTCCCTTTTCCCAGTGTAAAATACAGTTACTGCAATGTTTGGCTTATAGATACCTTAACATTGCCTTGACCATGGAATAAACTTCAACAACCACAGGAAAAACAACAAATGAATGGGCTTTTAAATCATTCAGAGAAAAGCGATAATCTTCACGTAGCTTGTTATTATAGATTGCAAGACCAAGTTTTGGAAGTAGTGTATTTCTCACACAGATGTTTTGATTTTGTTTCTGTTTTTTCTAGGTTTTCACACATACAAATACCCACTTTGCTAGAGAAACTTCAGCACTCATGACCAGCATTTTTTTCCTCCAAATCAGAGATCACCCGTTAGAGGTGACAGTGTTCTTTGCTCCATGGTGTCTTTAGCTGTGTGACAAGCACAAGCAAGTAATCAGATACATACCCTTCCATTAGTACAGTCATTACAACTGGCTTAAAAACTGTTACATCTTCATCAATTTCATATTTATATTATATGGTCATATTGCCTGAATATGTAAAATGTTCTCTCATTTTCCCCCTTCCTCTACATTTGTGACCTACTAGAGTCGGATATGACTGAGCGTCTTCACTCTCACTTTTCACTTTCATGCATTGGAGAAGGAAATGGCAACCCACTCCAGTGTTCTTGCCTGGAGAATCCCAGGGATCGGGAGCCTCGTGGGCTGCCGTCTATGGGGTTGCACACGAGTCGGACACGACTAAAGTGACTTAGCAGCCACCTTTAGTTAATGGTACTTAGGCCAAGTTCTAAATAATTTTTATTCATAATCTTCTGCTTTCCAGTTTGTATAAAGTCAGGATGAACACACACACACACAAAAGCTCAGCTAATACTAATTTTTTTGTGCCTTGTATTGTAGTAACTACGAAATTGAAGTTTACATTTAAGTGAAACAAATATGGACTTTAAAACAATAAATGTTAATCAGTAAAAGTATATTTTGCTGTAAAACAGTACATTTTATATGAAATAGGAATAAGTTCAGAGCATCCAGGGCTTCCCATTCCAGGGCACTAGTGGTAAAGAATCCACCTGCCAATGAAGGAGACTCAGGAAATGTGAGTTTCAATCCCTGGGTAGGGAAGATCCCCTGGAGAAGGGAATAGCAACCCACTCCAGGATTCTTGCCTGGAAAATCCCATGGACAGAAGAGCTTGGAGGGCTAACATCCCTGGGGTCACAAAGAGTCAGACAAGACTGAGCACACACACACCACTCTAGGTGATAGCGAACATCTCATTTATTGTCAATATGCAACGTGTAAGCTTTCTCAACTGCACATTCTGGGACTCAAATACGAAAGAATATACTTTTAGAAAATTTCCCATGCGTGCATGTGAGTTGCTTCAGTCATGTCTGCCTCTTTGGACCCTACAGACTATAGCCCGCCAGACTCCTCTGTCCATGGGATTCTCCAGGCAAGCGTACTGGAATGGGTTGCCATGCCCTTCTCCAGGGGATCTTCCCAACCCAGGGACTGAACCCTCATCCCTTCCGTCTCCTGCATTGGCAGGCAGGTTGGCTACCACTAGCGCCACCCGCCTTAAATGATACTGATTTAGAAACGGCTTCCATGGCTTCTTTTCCCCCCAGGAAAGGTCTTGACCAGTAGGTGTTCTGTTGGCGACTGTTCTGTCTTCCCTCCTGCCATGTGCTGCAATCACTGTAAGCCTCATCTCAGAGAGAGTCCCTGCCCCAACCAGGCTTGGGGTGACCCTGTGAACAGCAGTGTAGGGCAGCAGGTGGGATGGGGAAGAGAGGCCTTTAGTTCCTTTAGCTCTCTCTGGGCCTCACCTTGGCTGACCAACCTTGGGCCCAAGTCTTCTCGAGCAAAGGCTCTGCGCATCTGGCCTCAGCCCTGGTGCCGGATGAAAGACTGATCCAATGAAGTGTGGATGGGACGGCTCAGCACTGCATCACAGGGCAAACTCCAGGCCTCAGAGCTGCCTTCTCCTTTCAGAGAGTAGCCTTTAGATGGTGGCTGCTTGACTGGCAATTTTCCTGGAATTTCCACCTCCCACAGTTCCATCAGCAACACCTGTGGCAACTTTAGCCTTGCCCCTAGTCTCTGAACTTGTTCTATTGTTGCTGCTGTTTAGTTGCTCAGTCGTGTCCGACTCTTTTCTGACCCCATGAACTGTAGCACTCCAGGCTTCTTCTGTCCATGGGATTTCCCAGGCAAGAATACTGGAGTGAATTGCCATTTTCTTTTCCAGGGCATCATCCCTACCCAGGGATCGAACCTAGGTCTCCTGCAATGCAGGTGGATTCTTTACCACTGAGCCACTAGGGAATGTCTCTTAATTCTTCTTTCTTCATACCTCCAATTTTCTTCTTCCAATAAGCAACCAAGAAAGCTAACAATTCTCTCATATTTGAAATACTGGAGGAGATGTTGTATTTCTTAATTTCATTTTGGTTAATGAAACTCATGTAAGGTATTTATGATAGCACAAGGTATTTATAAAGTACAAGGTATTTATAAAGCCAGTGGCAAGACATTTTACTCCATGGATCTCTAAGAAATAGTAACATTAATGAATCATTACTCAAAATGCAGCTTTCTATGTCTTCATTCTTTATCAGGATTGTCTAAATGATGAGTCTTAGCATTGGTAAGACTTCCTCACTCAAAATAGAAAATAAGAAAAGCTCTTGTGATTGAATGCACTTGATATTTTCTACAACCATGGTAATTAGGCTTTTCTGCAAATAGTACACGTGACATGCCTAGCTACAAGAGTCAGATAATTTTGATAATGAAAGTTAAGGATATACATGATCGTTTGTAAAAAGATGTTATTTTATATAACCAAGAAGAAAGATTTACATTCATTTACTTACACAAATAGAACCTGTGTTAAAGATATTTGTGGTCTATATTCAAAATACTGGGGGAAAAAAATAAGAACAACACCATGGCTGCACATCCCAGTTTGCCTACTGAATGACTGAAATAAGTTTACTGTCCTGGTGTTATTAATAGTGATGTTTTTATTTTCAGAAGTGTTCTGGCTTGAATGTAAATTATGTAGAGTTGTGCATAATATGATTATAAAAATGATGTGTTGGTTATCGATTAAACAGAATGCAGACCTAAAGCAGCTTTCTCAAGACCCAATTGGCCATCCCATCATGCACCTGTCTGGTATTAAGCATGCCACGGGCGAAGCCATCTACTGTGATGACATGCCTGTGGTGGACCGGGAACTGTTCTTGACTTTTGTAACAAGTTCAAGAGCTCATGCTAAGATTGTGTAAGTGATAAAGTTTTTATCCAACAAACAATAATGATTGCTTTTGGGGGATAAGTCATGTTAGTGAAAAGTAACTGTCTGAAGAGGATAAGCTATTTGTTGGCAATGTCCAATGTAGATTTGAAGTGAAATGGGGTTGAAGTGTAGGATTTACTACAATTTGTCCCTCCATAGAAAAACTTCATTGTCCCAGAAATTCTTTCTCGATTGTGTGGCATAGAACTATTTTAAGGTTTGGGGGCATATCTTCCCTCTCTTGTGTCTTATTCTCTGATGGCACATTCTCCATGGCCTGCAGGCTGTGGGGCTCCTCTGAGTAGCTCTGTTCTGTGTGTTCTTGTCTAGGTCTATCGATGTCTCTGCAGCTCTCAGCCTGCCTGGGGTGGTAGACATCCTGACTGGGGAACATCTTCCAGGCATCAACACCACCTTTGGCTTTTTAACTGACGCTGATCAACTTCTGTCAACAGATGAGGTACTGCATTTTTGCTTTCTGTTTTAAAGGTAACTTCCTCAGGGACTTCCCTACTGGTCCGGTGATTAAAACTCCAAGTCTCCATTGTAGGGCGTGTGAGTTCAGCCCCTTACCGGGAACCTAAGATTCCACTTGCCTCTCGGTGTGGCCAAAAAAAAAAAAAGTACCTTCCTCAGTTATTGGCACTTCATATTTTCTTAAAGATAGCATTGAATTTGGCACATCGTAAAGGATTCCAATATTCTTTGAATGCTTATTATAAATCACTATACTTTAATAGTGAATTAGTTCAAAAACATTCATATTCCACATAAGTAAGGAAGTTGGCTAGTTATATAAAAGACACTTGAGTGTTTTATATTTTTTCCTAATGGTGGTAAGATCATGTGCTGCTTTCATACTCAGGAAAGGATAAATGAGAGGAGAATAATGAGAACTTTTATTTGCTGATCCTTTCCCTGAGAATCCTTGCTATGGTTCCAGTCTCGGTGTGTCCAGCATCCAAGTTCAAGTGATATCCCCACTATGAAGCCTTTCCTATCCTTTAACCCAGGAGTTCTCTCCCTGTCTGAACTCACCCTGACTCATTCATTCATACACTGTGTATTCAACAGGCATCTTTTAAGTGAGCACCTGATGCAGGTGAGCAAGACCCGTGTGGTCCTTGTCCTCGCAGAACTTAAGGAGAAGGCAAAGTGAACCTATATTTACACTTTCTACCCTGTACTGAGCTTATTTATTTCAATGTCTT
Organism: Bos mutus; assembly: GCF_027580195.1. NCBI lineage: Eukaryota > Metazoa > Chordata > Mammalia > Artiodactyla > Bovidae > Bos > Bos mutus. The sequence continues at coordinate 46,724,993 of NC_091618.1, read as the reverse complement.
ATCTATTTCCCCTGGTAAATGTCTGGAGTGAGAGCCCACGTCTGATTCATCTGTAGATTTCACGCTGCTTCCTGCAAAGCAGGGTAAATAAGCAGAGGAACAGTGATAGCACTATTACCACCTGAAAGTTTCAAAGGATAAAAAACATTGACTACTGTATCTGAACTCATGAGGAAATGCAGCCAGGGCAGTGTCCAGAAGGTTTTCTGCTTAACTTCCATTCAGTGTTCACCCAAAAGAGCTTCATCATTTGAAAGAGTCTCTGCCGCTGGCTCTCGCTAGGAGGCTTAGTTGATAAAAATGAAAGTTTGGTGACTGAGTGTCTGAAGTCAAGGTTGCACTCTCCCAAGGCAGGGCTGTGTGGTCCTGGAAGACGATGAGAACTATGGCTTTGCATAAATGTTAACTAGACAAGCAAAGCCATCTTGGGCCACACGATAGCACAACTCCCTGAGGTGTGGGGACACTGACTTTGAGCATCTCAGGGGCGTGCTTGTGTACCAGGTCATGTGGCAAACCCCATGTATGTGGAGAGCAGAGAGCAGAGCCATTGTGAATGATTGTCTCTGTTAGTTTCATCCCGATTTTAACATTTGTCCTTATCATGCTATATCTTTAAAAAATCATTTCATGGCAGAAATGTTAAACACACACAAAAATAGAGGAGAGTACAATGAATCCCCATAAACCCATCATCCAGCTTCAACAATGATTAACATCTGCAATTCTTGTTTCATTCATCTACCCACTGACCCCACCCACCTACACCCAACAAATACATGTGTGTGTGTGTGTGTGCACGCGCCTGTGCCTGGATTTAACTCTTTTTTACCACCATTTTTATCTGGTGATAAAACTACTATATGCTTACTGTAGAAAAGTCCTAATAATCTAATGTCAATCTGAAAAATGAGTGATTATGTTTTGATTTGGATCACAATAAAAGGTGGGAAAGAGAGTCCAGTGGTCCTATGACTTCTTCCAGTCCTGACTATTTCACTTTTCTAGAGCCTTGGTTTTGTGTTTCCCCATTGACTTTCTGCCCTGGTCCCTGGGTGAACTCCTTAGGCCATCTGTGTACCCCACCTGCAGGTGAAATGGTGACTGCTCCCAACTCACTCGTGGCTCCTACGATCATGTCTCTCCCTGAAAAAGCCTGTGCTCCCCAGTTCAGGGCAGAGACCACTGTCCCCTCCCTCCTTCCTCTCTGGCTGAGATGGTCTTGACCTTCTGGTCCTTCCTGTCATGAAGGCAGAAGCCTCCTCTCAGAATGGTCCCATTCGCAGTGTGGCAGCCCCAGGTCAAGCCGTGGGACTGACTCTCCTAGGCCAGATCCTCAGATCCTCAAAGCCTGAGTCTGCTCTACGTGAGGCAGCATCACACCAGTCCCTCTTCAGCCACCGCTGCCAATGATGGAGCAAGAAGTCCTCACTCTCCCAGTGCAGAGACTTCCCAGAGGTCAGCAGGCCAACTCTGACAAATTGACTTCTCTACAGAAGCCTTCCTTAACCACGGCACTGCGGTGAAGTCCCCTGTGTGTCTAGCTCTGTGCTGGCAGGAGGAGGAAGATGAACAGAAGGAAAGGACCTGCTGCCTGCCCTCCTTGGAACTAGAAGTCTATTCTGTATTGCAGGTGTCTTGTGTGGGTCAGCTTGTCTGCGCCGTGATAGCCGATTCCGAGGTCCAGGCAAAGCGAGCTGCTCAGCAAGTGAAGATTGTCTACCAAGATTTGGAGCCAGTGATCCTAACCATTGAGGTAATGAGTTCAAGGGTGGGGCCAGAGGAGCACATTTAAGTGGTGTATCATTTAAAATGCCAGAAACAGGAAAAAAAATCTGACTCAAAGTGGCTTCCAAAACACAGGGGCTTTGTTTTTCCTCAAACTCTGTCACTATTAGCAAGAAAGCTGGTCTTCCGAGTCTCCTCCTTGCTCCCCATGGTCCGGGCTTTATCTCCTGTGGTCATAGGATGGCAGAGAGAACACCACCAACTCCGCACCCCACCAGTCCTGGGACCCAGCATCATCAGGCATATAGGTCACATGTCCCTCTCTGGATTCATGATAGGCAAAAGCTGTTGGTTACTGCTGGAGGGTCAGATTTCCTTGAGGTTCATGGGCTGTATGGGGAGTGATGGAGACCTCAACAGAAATCTGGGCACTGTTTGGAAGGGGCAGGTGGAAAGAATGCCACATGGGCACCCAGCAATGTCCAGGAGAGGGGGCACACCCAGGGCTCCATATCCACCTTCACCGGGACTCTTTTAGGTACATAGTGAAAACCAACAAGAAGCTCCATGAAGCATATACTGTGACCCTAGTTTTAGATCTTTTAATGCATATCTTAAGTAAGTATGAGAAACAGATCCTATGATGCCTACAGCTATTTTGGCAACTTGAACAAATTGGGGAACTGCATTTCCTATCCTGTTTCTTAAAAGATTTTTTGAAATTTATAAAGGTTTTAAGACTCATCTCCATGAAATGATATGAGTATTCTTCTGCATATATTTCATTGGTTCTTATAATTTACGAAGTAATAAAAGCATGAAAGTTGGGAAAACAGCATGAGTAGATTAGATTCAGCACATAGAGACCGAATGTAATCTGGGAATACAATATTATCTCCACGACATAATGAATAAATTGTTCTCTAGGTGACTAGCATGCTCTGAGGCAGAAAATAAGGAAATGAGTTGGCCAAGATTAGTGTCTCCAGGGGAACTTGGCCTGGGGTATATTTCCTATCATGCTGCTTTATGCCAAGGAACATAGAGTTTGTTTCTGGACAGTGTCCTCAGTGTTTTGAAATTTAAAAAGAATCGTGTCAAGGAAACAAAAATAAAAAAGTTTAGTTGAGTCAAAGAGTGATTAGGCTTTCCAAATTTTCCTGGCTAGTTTCCAATTCATTCTGTTTCCATCTTAATTGCTGACTTTATACATTCCTTCCCCAACATTTTGTTTTAGAGTTTGAATTCTTAGTAAGAATTTATTTGTGTAATATTTTATCAAAAATTTTGTTTATAATTCTTTGCCAAATTCCAGTGACTAAGTATTTTCCCTGCCCCACACTCTGCTTTCCAGCCAAATAAAATTCCAAAAGCAAACAGACACCACTCTCTTTCCACCCCCACCCCCACCTCCACCCCTAACTTGGACCAGCATAGCTCGAATTGTCTGCCAAAGAATCTCAATATCAAATACCAAGCTTTGACATCGTGGAGAAGAAATACCTCATGTTTCTGTCAAAGGTTAAGCTCTCCAAGATCAATCAACTAGATCAAGAAGAGTTAATCAAAGTGGATAGCAAGGAAATATGCCTTGTTCCTTGCATATTACAGTTCTTTTATCACTTTCCTGACCAAGAAATATTCAGGAAATTATCTCTGAGTTACTCAAAGAGCGAGCAGCAAAAGGCTAAACTCAAAGGAAAAAAAAAAAAAACTGGATGTATGAAACTTAATTTCTGTTTTGAACCTGGAATATCTGAGTCTTAGATTAATAAGAGATCATAGGCTTTGTTATACAGCAGACACTAACACAACGTTGTAAAGCAATTATACTCCAATTAAAAAAAATAAAATCATATGAATTGACTCCAGTAGGAAATGTGTTATCAATTCAAATAGGATAAAAATAAATGGATCTCCATCACTATCACTCATGTGTAACCTAGCTTATGCTTTTTTGAATTTTTAATAGCTTAAGTGGGGAAATGCTATCAAAACTATTGGCCCCAAGAGTCAGGCTGATAACCATGGTGAGAAAGCTGTGCTCCCAACCAGAATCTTTTATCAATTGTCACAGTCAACAGCGTGACCATAGCTAACACCCAGAGCTCTCTGTGTGACTACCTGGTTCCAAACAGGTTTCCTACATAAGTCACTAAACGCTCACAACAATCCTGTGAGGTAAAAGCTGTTATTATCCCCATTCTGATGCAGAAACTGAAAGGCTGAGTTACCCAAAGTCACACAGTTAATCAACAGTAGAAGCAATCAACAAACACTCTATCAAAGACCCTGGGCCTCGTGGTAGTAGAAACAAACCAACCCACTTTTTGAATGGAGGAAATGGCAGGATCACAACAGCATATCCATAAGGTATATTAATAGGTCTAGACACTTACTGTTGGCCAAAGGGAACCAAAGTTTGGAGAATCCCTAGCTGCCACCAGGCTGGAATTTCATAGATGGACAATAATCTATTGTAGAAATACTCCCAGGAGCTGACATGTCACATTTGCCAAGGACCAAGGGATTACAGCAAGATGAATTCCCAAAGATACGTAGGAAAACCAACCTAGAGTTTTTAGCTACACCCCTGATAATGTGTACTTACTATTATAGTCCTTCACTAGGCACCCAAGGGAAACCATTAGGAACCAGTATATAAGTGGATTTGTGGTACCCACTCTAGACTTGGAATCTTACTTCCAGGGCTGGAAGTCCCAAGTGCAAATGCTGGACTCATTCCCCCAAAGGAGAAGCTTGGGACCGGTAGTCAAGGCCATCATGTCCTTATCACTAGAGTGTCTTCAGATAGCATTAACAGAACATTTGTTATATACCATGTAAGCTCATTCATGCCTCATTTCATTTTATTCTTTTCACAACCCTATTGGAACTGTGTGTACAACTCTACCTTCATTTACCAATGAGGCTCAAAGAGGTGAAGTGATAGACCCACAGTCAAATAGCTAGTACATCAGAAGATGGACACGACTCCAACTGGGTCCAGAGCCCAAGATCTGAGTCCCCGTGCCTTGTTACCCTGGCTGCATAACACGGGCTGTGGAATGAAGAGAATAATTGGCCTGGAAACAGTTCCACCACTTGGTGCTAGGTGTTTTCTAAGCAGTTTTTGTTTTTTGTTTTTTAATTCAATGAGGACATTTCCATTTGCTCCATGGAGAGTCTCTCTGCAGCATGGTTCTTAACCCAGCTCATGGGGTCCTGATGAGGGTGCATGTGATGCCAGAGCCAGAGAAGCACTGCCCAGACTCAGATGATCCAGCACCATATGTGGCTGCTGCTGTGGGGCTGATGGGGGGCTCACTTTTCTGTTCTTTTCTAGGAAGCTATACAAAACAAGTCCTTCTTTGAGCCAGAGAGGAAACTGGAGTATGGAAATGTGGATGAAGCATTTAAAATGGTGGATCAAATTCTTGAAGGTAAAACTATCTTTAACAAATGATGAGAGAGGAAGCAGTCCTGGATCTCCCTTGCCATGGCTCCAGGTGTTAGTTACACAGTTGGTGTCTGTTTTCCCAAAGGTCAGGAAACTGAGGCTCAGAGTGGTTAAGGAGCAGGACCACAGTCATGTTAGACAGCAGCCACTACTGCTGCTACTAGTCATGTTAGACAGCAGGCACCATGAAGCATTGCGGATTGATAGCTTTTGTAAGGATTTCCAAAGTCCATGTTTCTTTCTCTGTCATCCTTTCTGATTTCTCCTTCACCCCTCTCCATCTCTGCTTTCTCCTTCCTTTCCTCTCTCCCTCCTTGTCTCCTTCCCCTACTTCCTTGCAGACTTCCTTTCGTTACATACGCTGCTGCTAAGCCGCTTCAGTCGTGTCCGACTCTGTGCGACCCCATAGATGGCCTCCCACCAGGCTCCCCCGTTCCTGGGATTCTCCAGGCAAGAACACTGGAGGGGGTTGCCATTTCCTTCTCCAATGCATGAAAGTGAAAAGTGAAAGTGAAGTCGCTCAGTCGTGTCCGACTCTTAGCAGCCTCATGGACTGCAGCCTACCAGGCTCCTCTGTCCATGGGATTTTCCAGGCAAGAGTACTGGAGTGGGGTGCCATTTCCTCTTGGAAAATAGTTGACTTGAGCTTTCCAACAAAATTCTTGTAACTTTTTGTTTTGAAATAGTTTTAAATTTCAGGAAAGTTGCAGAAACATTAGAGAAACTCCTAATTATCCTTTACTCAGATTCCCCAATAAACATTTCACTACGCCTGCTTCATTGTCCTGTATGTGTGTGTATATCTCTCTGCCTCTGTCTCTGCCTGTCTGTCTCTGTATGTATGTATATTCCTGTGCCCCTTGGAATTCTGGAGTTGGAAGATCCAGGGCAGCCTAGGAATCTGTTTTTCACAAATTTTAACAGTGCTCTAGGTGATTCTTAGGATTAGTAATCTGGCAAACACTCAATGGTGAGTTTATTTTGTGGGAGAGAAGGAAGGAGCATTTCTGCACAGAGAGGCCATGGTGAGAGTATCTTAGAAATACTGATCGTCCACTTGCTCCATAATATGTCCATGCACTATTTGTTCCATAATATGTTTCTGTGTGAGAATTCGATTATTGTGTTTGTCCTTGACATATTATTTAATTATTTCATTTAGTTAGGTAAGTTTTTCAATCTATCTCTTTCTTGAATTTTAAGTTGCCCATACCCTATAGAGCCCAGCAGTAAAGAATCCACCTTAATGCAGGATACATGGGTCTGATCCTTGGGTCGAAAAGATCCCTAGAGAAGGAAATGGCAACCCACTCCAGTGTTCTTGCCTGGGAAATCCCATGGGCAGAGGAGCCTGGCAGGCCACAGACTATAGGGTCACAAAGAGTCGGACATGACTTAGCAACTGAATGACAGCACAATACCTTATTGATAAGTATAAAAGTGAACAGGAAGCTGTAAAATGGACTTAAGTTTTCATTCTCTTGATTCAGAGGGATTTTATTCTTACTCTCCAATTGTCGTTTTGATGAAGAATTTATGACTACTTGTTTCAGTGAGAGATAACTGGAGATACTAATCATGATGGTACTGAATCTGCCCCTTAGGAAAACAGATGCCCCCAGAAAAAAGAATATTTAAAAGATTAAATATGTTGAGCATCACATCAAGTCATGAACTGTGTTCTTGAAGGGAATGATACCATTGTTGACTTTTACCAACTGTGAAGATATATATCTCAGCCTTACTCACTGGCTGTGTCATAGCCCTTGTTGTTGTTTAGTGGCTCAGTCATGTCCGACTCTTGGCGACTCCATGGACTGTAGCCCACCAGGCTCCTCTGTCCATGGGATTTCCCAGGCAAGAATGCTGAAGTGGGTTGCCATTTCCTTCTCCAGAGGATCTTCACAACCCAGGAATCAAACCCACATCCTAGAGGGACTTTAAAGAATTTGGTTTACAAATGAGCTCACTAAGGCTGGAGAGACATGATGTTGACCAGGAATCAAATGTATCTAAGTTTCTTACCTCTGAAGTTAGCGTTCTCTCCTCTACGTTATGCTGCTTCTCACTCATCTCTGTGAAACCCTATTAGCTGGGTTGGGCTTTACACTGAGAGAGTGGATAACAATCTCCATAGCAGGATTTGCAGGAGAACTCTGAAGCTAAAATGATCTTCCCCATACCCTGTCCTATTGGGCAGAGTACGGAGAGACTCCTTCATATCTTAACGGCTTTTCGTCTTTAAGGAACTCATTAAAATGTAAATACGCCTGAAGGAATCACTCCTAAGCCCATCCTGGGATAACATTTTATCTCAGGGATTAGCTGAACAAATTGGTTTTCAGCCTAGAGAGTTGTGAGCCACACTGTAGAGTGAGGAGAGGGCACCGTGGGTCCAGGGCTGTGGGGTGGGCAGCACAATGTAACAGGGTCTTAGAATATTGCCCACCTGATGGGTTTAAGCAGAAACAACTCTGTCTAATATTTTTTAGCTCTGTACTTTTTAAACTTAACCACATTCATTCTGTGTGGATAGGTGGAATCACTAATATTGTATACCATGGATTTGATCCTACTGACAAATGGGTTTTTGATGTACACTTTTGATAAAAACTTCAATTGAAACTGAGATCCGGGTTCTTGACCTTGTAACCTTTATATGTTATTAAAGAAGTAGAATCTACTTATTCTTCTGTACTCTCTTTACTCAGATTTCGGATAAGATAGGAAGTCCAGATTCTCATATAAAAGATTTTCTTGGGAATCCCTCTCAAATAATTTACAAATCACTCTTATTGCATACATTTTTAATTTGTAAAAGTTCTGCTTTCCACCTAACATGATGACCGACACAGTTTTTTTTTTTTTTACTTCTGTTTTTTATTTTTTGCCCTGTTTTCCAATGGATTACACTTTTTAGAATTCTATTTTTATTTATGTATAGTGGTTTGAGTGTATCTCTTTGTGAATTTTTTTTTAGTGGTAGTTCTAGATGTTAAATTTATAGTATATTTGGTAGTGACACTTCATAAGTTTTATTAAATTATAAAAACCCTACCTCCCTTTATCCCTTTACTGTCCCATATTTATAATATGCATGCATGCTAAGTCACTTCAATTGTGTCTGACTTGTGCCTTCCAGAGTCGTCTGCTATTTCTTTTACTATGTATAATGTCCAGGATAGTTAGCTGCACTTACAAGAAAGAACAGAGAGAAGTACATCTACTCCATCTTGTCTTGGACTTCTCCTTGCCATAGTATTTTACTCTGGAAAGTCACACATTCATCCCTAGGACTTTGTGACTTACTGTATTGGCTGATTCTGGTGTATTTTCCTCTAACAGGTGAAATACACATGGGAGGTCAAGAACACTTTTATATGGAAACCCAGAGCATGCTGGTTGTTCCCAAAGGAGAAGATCGAGAAATCGATGTCTACGTGTCTGCTCAGTTTCCTAAATACATACAGGTAAGGTGGGGCCACATGGAGGGGATGTGGCCAAGTGGTTTCTGCCAACAAGATACAACAAGAACAATTAGAGGTTAAAATGTCATTTTAGAAACCAAAGGAGTTTAGAGTACTAATATTCATATCCTTTTGGTGTTAAGATCCATACACCTTTACAACTTTTAAGGTATTATGAAAGCAGTGATCTTCTCTTTGTGGACCTGTAACTTTGCAACCAGCAGGTCTCTTTTGCTATACTCTTGGCACTGTTAAGACTACAAAAGAAATGATGACACTAGTCAACACAGCTGTATTATATATGTGAAAGTTGTTAAGCGATAGATCCTAACAGCTCTTGTCACAATGAGAAATTTTTTTCTTTTAACTGTATCTATATGAGATGATGGATATTATCTAAACCTACCATGGTGATCAATATATGTAAATCAAGCCATCATGCTGTACACTTTAAACTTATACAGTGATGTATGTCAATTCATTTCAGTTGTGTCCAGCTCTTTGTGACCCCATGAACCACAGCACGCCAGGTGTCCCTGTCCATCACCAACTCCTGGAGTTTACCCAAACTCATGTCCATTAAGTCAGTGATGCCATCCAGCCATCTCATCCTCTGTCATCCCCTTTTCCTCCTGCCCTCAATCTTGCTTAATAAAACTAAAAAAAAAAAATTTGACAAAGAAAAGTCTGCCCTCCAAAACCTGTAGTCACCTAATTCACATGAAGCAATTAGGAAAGTATTGAGCAGAATACAGCCAAGTACTAAATCACCTAAGTCAGAATTTACAGAAGAGGGAGAATTAAGAGAATGGAGGTTTGTGAAGCCCTAGAATGATCTGGGAAATTCCATGAAGATAAAGTCTTAAGTCTGGATTTACAGTGAAAATGAAGTTTGTCTATAGGTGGTGAGGAAAGAGGCCGTTTCCAGGCAGTTCCACACCAAGATCAAATGCCACTCATTCGTTCATTCATCCGTTCATTCATCCCTTTGGCAAACCCTTTTTGCCGGTGTCCTATAGACCAGGCAGTGTGCGTGTAAAGAGGGAAGAATAGTACAGACTGCCTATGCTGGCATGGAAGATGTGCCTAGGGTGGCTAGTTTAAGCATCAGGGTGAAAGTGAGGGGAATTGACACTGGGGTCTTGATTCAGTAGGTCACAAGGAGCCAGTGTCATTACCAGAGCAAGTGGGAATGTGGAGAATGAGGCCTCTGAGAAGGGCTGGGTGAATTCCATTTCAGTCCTGTTCTGATCTTCACTCCTTGAGTGACCTTAGGCTTATCACCTCACTCTTCTTGGGCTCCCCGCCTACACCAGCCTGGCACTCTGTGACTACCAAGAGGGCTGGAATGGGGAGGTGGTGGGAAGGAGGCTCAGGAGGGAGGGGATATATATTTATATTTTATATATATATATGTATGACCAATTTGCACTGTACGGCAAAAACCAACACAATATTGTAAAGCAATTATCCTCCAATTAAAAAAAAAAGTAAAATGAAAAAGACTTAATGACCTCAGACATTAGCATGGCAAGGAAGAACAAGACCTAGATCCAGGGAAGACCTGCTAGCCAACTTCATCCAAATGAGAAGTGAGGGATGTTCATTCTCCAGTAGAGACAGTGATGTGCAGGGAAAAGACCCAGTCTGAGAAAGGCTTGGAAGACCATAAAATCTCACTGCTGCAGGAAACATATCTCTAGGAGTCAGTCTGAAAAGGATACCTTACATGTAGTTCATGAAGGAAAAAAAATTTTTTTTACTTTTATCATCACAAAAATATCTCATTGATATTGAAAGGACTTTTTTTTTCTTTGCTGAGTGCATGCTCAGTCGTGTCTGACTCTTTGTGACCCGTGACCCCTTGGACTCTAGTCCCCTAGGCTCCTCTGTCCAAGGGATTTTCCAGGCAAGAATACTGGAGTGGCTTGCCATTTCCTACTCCAGGGGATCTACCGGGCCCAAGGGTCGAACCAGCATCTTTTGCAATTCCTACATTTGGCAGACAGTCTCTATACTGCTGTGCCATCTGAGAATTCCGTTGAAAGGACTATGTAATATAAATGATAATTTTGGCACTGTCATTACAGCCAAATACTACTGAGATCAGCCTGGATGCATGCTTAGGTTTTTGGAAATCATCCCATTATTTAGTATAGCCACAGAGTTTGTGTATCACATACATTAAGCAATCAAAACATGTAAGACTGACCCACTCCCTTGCTGCATAGGAGTTAGATTAATGAAAACTGTTATCATTCACAGGACATAACTGCTTCAGTCTTGAAGGTCTCAGCTAACAAAGTCATGTGTCACGTAAAGCGTGTTGGTGGAGCCTTTGGGGGAAAGGTGACAAAAACTGGCGTCCTGGCAGCCATCACCGCATTTGCTGCAAACAAGTAAGTGGAGAGAATCTGTTCGAGAGACTAAAAATCAAATGAGGTCATGTTGAATATTCTCAACATTGTGGAATCTCAACACTTAGGAAGAATCTGAGTCAAGGTTATTTAAAATAACATATAATATACGAATGCACAAATTGCTGGCTTATTATGACTTCTTTATTTTATATTCTCAAGCTACATAGTATAAAAACAAAAATGAGGATAAGTTACTGAAAAGAATAAAAACCACAGTTAAAAAATGTGCCTGGAGAGTAGACAGAAGCAGATCCTGAAAAAATGAGATTACTTCTCCTTAGCACCTGTATATATATATAAATGTATAACTTATGCAGGTCAGTTCAACCTTTTGCAATAGATATTTGTATTGATCTGTGTATCTATATATATTGATATATAGATATATCTCAAAAGGTTCATATACACATATAATTAGATATAAAATGCATCTCAAAATGTGTGTATATATATTCCCTTAATTTAAATGAGTGTTCTGCTTTTTTTATGCTTTCATGTTTGCTCGTCACTTCAGTCGTGTCCAGCTCTTTGCAACCCCATGGACTGTAGCCCTCCAGGCTCCTCTGTCCATGGCATTCTCCAGGCAAGAATACTGGAGTGGGATCTTCCCCACCCAGGGATGGAAGCCTCATCTTCCTTGGCTCCTGCATTGCAGGCAGATTCTTTACTGCTGAGCCACCAAGGAAGCCCCTTTGTTATGCTTACATTTATTTATAGTACCGTTTTCCCTTAAGGGTGTCAACACATAACCAGAGAAAATTGTCTTTGGAACAGGCACATGAAGAAGGCTGAATTTCTTTGCTAAGTAATATAGGTCAATTCTTCTGTCCCATGACACACGAAGACTTTGATTCCAGACCTGCCCTGTCAGGGAGTACTTGGCAGTCAGACACCTCCTGAATTCCTCCATTTGTTCAGTTCAGTTCAGTCTCTCAGTTGTGTCCGACTCTGCGACTCTATGGACTGCACCACATGAGGCTTCCCTGTCCATCACCAAATCCCGGAGCCTACTCAAACTCATGTCCATTGCGTCGGTGATGTCATCCAACCATCTTATCCTCTGTCGTCCCCTTCCCCTCCTGCCTTCAATCCTTCCCAGCATCAGGTCTTTTCCACTGAGTTAGTTCTTTGCATCAGGTGACCAAAGTATTGAAGTTTCAGCTTCAGCATCAGTCCTTCCAATGAATATTCAGGACTGATCTCCTTTAGGATGGACTGGGTGGATCTCCTTGCAGTCCAAGGAACTCTAAAGAGTCTTCTCCAACACCACAGTTCAGAAGCATCAATTCTTTGGTGCTCAGATTTCTTTATAGTCCAACTCTCACAACCATACATGATTACTGGAAAAACCATAGCTTTGACTAGACAGACTTTGTTGGCAAAGTAATATTTCTGCTTTTTAATATGCTGTCTAGGTTGGTCATAGTTTTTCTTCCAAGGAGCAAGCATCTTTCAATTTCATGGCTGCAGTCACCATCTGCTGTGATTTTGGAGGCCAAAAAAATAGTCTGTCACTGTTTCCATTGTTTCCCCATCTATTTGCCAAGAAGTGATGGGACCCAGATACCATGCCTCCATTTGTAACCATCTCTAATGTGGCCCTAGGACTGTTTGCCCATCACGGAGGTTGTCGTCACAGTGGGAAACCACTCCAAAGCAATACCCTAGAGCCCCTCCCATGAGTAGTGATTGCCAGGCGCCGTTCCCTGACCCAGAGGAGGGGAAGCCATGGTGTCTGCCTGAGAATCGCACAGCTGGGCTCAGGGGGGTCACTCTGTTTTCTGTGATGTGTGTGGCTTGCACTCGGGCTCCCATTAGGAGTTCCATAAACACTGGATAATTCCAATTTGGTAAAAGAGTTTGCTTCTCCTGATTCTTTTTCTTCTGTGTTAGGCATGGTCGTCCAGTCCGCTGCATTCTGGAACGAGGAGAAGACATATTAATAACTGGAGGCCGCCACCCTTACCTTGGAAAGTATAAAGTGAGTTGAGGTGGGGGTGGGGGGCTTTATGTTGAAATATAACATTGCAGAAAGGCAGAGGGCAGCATCTGGCTACTCTCTAATGGGGATTAACAAGGAGCAAATCAACAAACTGTGCTTCAACTTTCTCTTCCTCGTGCTCACTATTACTGGCTGGTTCAGTGAAGCTTTTCTGCTTTGCCCAAAGATGTCAGTTTGTAAAAAAATTACTAGCTGGTAATTGACTGCTACAGAGTGCAAAACTGGAAACATAGGAGTATGTACATGCTTCCATGAAAGTAACTGATAATCACACTATTCCCACATTTTTATATGTGGGAGGTAAAAATAGAGTAATTTCCATAACAGTAACGTTATGGTAAAGAATGGTAAAGATTCTGCCTGCAATGCAGGAGACCCGGGTTCAATCCCTTGGAGAAGGGAATGGCTACGCACTCCCGTATTCTTGTCTGGAGAATTCCGTGGACAGAGGAGCCTGGCAGGCTACAGTCCATGGGTTCTTAATGAGCCGAACACAACTGAACGACTAACACACTTTTCATTTTGGTTAAACTCTGTCCCAGAAATTCCTAATTCTTAGAAAAATTTCCATAGCAGAAAATAAGTATTCTTTTGCTTCATAAAAATAAGTTTACTTGTCAGAGTGGGCTAACTGAAAACTCCTAGGGACTTAGACCTTTTTTGTGTTAATTATTGCTCAAGTAACAGCCCAGTGCAATCATTGGAGGGTGGGAGTAAGGGGAGAAGAGAGAACTCTGCTGCTCATTCATAGACTCAATCATTTTTTATCTAACAACACCACCATCATCCCCTCAGATTTAAATCTACTAAATTAAATAAAATTTAAAATTCAGTTCCACAGTTGCATTAACTGTATTTCAAGTGCTCAGAAACCACCTATGGCTAGTGGCCGCCATATTGGACACGTAGATAGAGAACACTGCCATCGTCACAGGAAGTTCCATCAGGTAGCACTGATCTAAATACTCTTTGTCTTCCCCTGGCTTTTCAGCAAAGGATGGAAGACAAGGGAAAGGAAGAGAGGGGGAACAGAAGCATCATATGGGAGATGTTTTAAGCACCAGGCCTGGAAGAGTTGGTCCTTTCCTTAATCAACACATTAATGGCCAGAACTTTGCCACCTACCTGCAAGGGAGGATGGGAAATGTAGTCTTCCAATGTGCCCAGGATGAAAGACAGCAGGATTTGTTAAACACATTGCATCATTTCTAGCACAACTAGTACCTGTTAGAAGGTAATGAATGGATCTTTTTCAACTTATATTCACCCTAAGCTATATTTTGAATTTGGTTTAGTTCAATTGAAATTAATTGAGGAAAACTTTGTCCTAAAGGAGATATCATTTTAGTAGTTGAGGGAGAAATAAGACTTATACATATGAAATCATTATGAAAGCATAATAATCTCATGTTAAAACTATGGGGAGAGATGAGTATGGGCTGGAGTGTATACAGGATACTTCTTAGAGAAGGTGAAATATAAATGACCTTTAAGAATGGGTGGGCAGAAAGAAGTTGTACCAGGTGGTGGGACAGTAGCAGCATAAAAGCAGAGGTGAGTTACATGTGGCATGATTATTAGGAACAGGAGTAAGGGGAGAAGGGGAATCAGAACCCCAGAGTGCTTACTGAAAAGTAGTAGAAAGTAAGATGAGTTGGGTTAGGTGATAACAGTTTCAGAGTGACCTGAGAATCCCAGGATGCAGGTTTAAACTTGATCTCATAAAGATTGAGACTGAGTAGATCCTTGACCAGTCAAGTGTCATAGCCAAACATGAGCGTTTTGGGGGGGAAATATGATGGCACTGGGCAGGATGGCTTAGGGAGGCAAGAGGATGAAGGCAGGCAGACCACCAGGAGGCAACTGATGTGTTCAGACATGAAGCAGTTGGGGTCTGAGCTGTGACAGTAAGATGTGGAAAGAGATGGGTCCCAGAGCTATTAGGGTATAAAATAAAATAGAATTTGGTGACAGACTTAGCAAAACATAATGGAGAAAAACAACCACAAGCATGACTCAGAGGTTTCTAGAAGAAAGAGCCAAGTTGGAGGAGGAAACAGTCTAGAGGGACAGTGATGAGTTTATTTGTATATTTCAGAAAGAAGTGACCATGGGATATTGTTGTGGGAATGTCCTTCATCGATATGGGACTCTACTGAAAAGACTGGATTATAATTATAGAAACTGTCAGCATAGTGGTGATTAAGACCATGAGAAAATGGTCTAATGGAGGGTGGTGTGAGGATAGGAGATGATATTAATAGTATTTATAATAATATTAGTAGTCATTTATATTTAGGAATGGAGAAGGCAATGGCACCCCACTCGAGTACTCTTGCCTGGAAAATCCCATGGATGGAGGAGCCTGGTAGGCTGCAGTCCATGGGGTCGCTAGGAGTTGGGCACGACTGAGTGAATTCACTTTCACTTTTCACTTTCATGCATTGGAGAAGGAAATGGCAACCCACTCCAGTGTTCTTGCCTGGAGAATCCCAGGGACAGAGGGGCTTAATGGGCTGCTGTCTATGGGGTCGCAGAGTCAGACACGATTGAAGTGACTTAGCAGCAACAGCATATTTAGAAACTTGCTAGGTTTCAGTCACTTACCTGTGATTTTCTGCATTACCTTATTTACTGCCATGTCACAGATAGTCAGAGAGGTTATATAACTTGCTTGAGATCATAGAGTGGGTTTTGTGGCAGAACCAGGACTCAAGCTTAAACTGCTAAATTCATAGTTCATGCCCTTGACTTTGGTTTGAATTTGGTCCCATTCAACAAAAATCATTAAAATGAACTTTACTAAGTTCAGAAACATTGAATACATTTTAAAAGCAAGGAAGATATTTATTTAAAAGACCTCTAGCAGCACCAAATACTGCTGAGAGTTGTGATGAAATTGGGCCCTATATGAGAAAAATGTGTGGAGTATTAAAACATTATGTGCAGGACACCACATTTGGAGATTACAAGATCACTGACTCTGGGGGAGAAGGTTTTGGTGGAAATATGAGGATGGAAGCTAGAATACCAAGAACTAATGGCGAAAATGAGAGGTCAAGAAATATGCAGTTGATTTGGAGAAGACTGAACGGTAGTGACGGGTTAAACGAGGGGGTTTTCTTTTGCTTTTATATCTTTCTCTACCCTTTCTTTTCATTATTATTACTTTTACTTTTTACTATCTTGACCATTTTTATGTGGTTTTGATTTGCATTTCCCTAGTTATTTGTGATGCTGAACATGTTTCCATGTGCTTATTACACATTTTGTATATATTCTTTGGAGAAATGTCTATTCAAGTTGTTTGTCTACTTTGTAAACAAGTTGTTTGGGGTTTCTTGTTGTTGAGTTGTAAGAGTTCTTTATACATCCCAGATATTAACCCCTTATCATATCCATGGCTTGCAAATATTTTCTTCCATTCTCTGGATTGCCTTTTCACTCTGTTGACTGTGTCCTTTGATATGTGGAAGTTTTGAATTTTGATGTAGTCCAATGTATCTCTTTTTCTTTTGTTGCCTATACACTTTTGGTGTCTTATCCAAGAAAATGTCAAATCCAATGTCATAAAAAATGTTCATCGATATGTAGAGGGTTCACCAGTGACAAAGTACACTTTAGAGAGACTTTGCACCCAGGATCAAAGGTCCATTCTCTTTCCCCAGGCTGGATTCATGAATGATGGCAGAATCTTGGCTCTGGATATGGAGCATTATAACAATGCAGGTGCCTTCCTGGATGAGTCATTATTTGTAAGTGTTTTAATGAGCAAATGCACATTCTGGAAAGTTTTACGTAAAATGATTTAATTAAGAAAAATGTTCAATGGTTAAATGATATTTAATTATAAAAGCCTAAATATTCTCATTGCCAGGAGCAAGTAGCCACATGTTACTTACTGGTGCCCCCACTGTGACCCCAGAGATATTGGCTAAATCTACATCTGTGTGTTATCTCCGTGTTTCCCAAATTTTAGAGCTCTTTTCCCAAATGCAAGTGTTAGACCTTAACCTTGACCCTATTGATATTTTAAACTGGATAATTCTTTGTAGTAGGGGCTGCCCTGTGCATTATAAGATATCTAGCAATATCATTGACCTCCACCCAGTACGTGTCAGTGGCTCAGCTACCCTCCAGACTTAACAACCAGAAATATTCTGAACACTGGCGAATGTCCCAGGGAGGAAGACGGAGAAATTGCCCCTGGTTGAGAACCAATGCATTAGATCAAATATCATTTTTTTTCCATTTTTCAAGGTATCTTATTCACTACATTCTGTAGACTGAGTCAATGAATGCTTCAAAGGCTTTGGAAAGTTTTAAAACCTGGCCGGTGGGGGAGATGCATTAGCTCTAATATGAAAATTTAAAAATAACTTTAAAAGAAAAATTATTCAAATCCTTAAAAACCATTTTACAGCAAAAATGCATTTAATTTGAGACATGGGTCAAAGTTAGTGTGTTTGATATGATACAGAGAAGGTCGTTCATTTCTGGCTTGGTTTTGGTCTGAGGTCTCAGGATGGTAAAACAGGCCCAGAAGGTTGAGGATCTCATGTCAACTCTGGATTTCCACAGGTAATAGAGATGGGACTTCTGAAACTGGAAAATGCCTACAAGTTTCCCAACCTGCGCTGCCGGGGGTGGGCGTGCAGAACCAACCTTCCATCCAACACAGCTTTGCGAGGGTTTGGCTTTCCCCAGGCAGGGCTGATCACTGAAGCCTGTATCACAGAAGTGGCAGCCAAATGTGGGTTGCCCCCTGAGAAGGTAATGCTGAATTTGTCTCACAAAGGATAGTGAATTTTAGAGGTGGGAGGGCCATTGGAGGTCTTCATGTTGAGGAATTTGAGGTCCACGGGGGCTACATGATTTGCTGGAGTTAACCCAGCTGACTGGTTAATACAGAGCAGGACTCTAGAGTTCAGGGGTCCTTGTCTTACTCAGGTTCCTCCTCAGAAGTCATGGGAGAAGGTACTGAGGCATGAACACTGGATTCATTGGTAGTGAGAAGTCTCTATTGGTTGGGGGTATAATTGCTACCAACAAGTTCTGTCAAAGCCTTCTTTCCTCGCTTCCTTAACATCTCAGGCAGCTGTCATTTGAGTCATTTCAATTACTTAAATGGTCTTCTTTAGGTTCTGTAAGTCTTGGGCCAATATTCATTCATGTGCAAGCTCAGTTCCGTTTCCAGGATCCTGGCGTGGCGTTAGGGTGGGAAGATGGTGCGCTCTCTGCCCCCTTCACCTCCCCTGTGCCTTCTGCTCAGGTGTTGGGCAGGGAGGAGGAGGAGAACCAGGGCAAACAGACAGCATTTCTGCCACTGGCTTCTCCCAGTAAGCTCTCTGTCCTCTTCTTGGTTAGTTGAGGCCACTCTTTGAGTATATCTTTGAGCCCATCTCTGGGCTCCCTTTCTGCCAGCTCTCTTAGAAATGGACAGTTCCCTGTGAGGATTAAATTTCCAACTGATCCTCAGCTGACACCTCACCTCATCCCTGAAGCCCCTGCCTCCTTGCCCGCTGCTGCATGGAAAGCCCAGGTCTCCAGTGCATCCATCTCCTCCTACCCTCCCCCAGCCCAGCACTAGAGTCTGGGTCCATAGGCAGAAGCCATCATCTTTCTGTTTTGAACTTGTGGGGAGCCCTTAACCCTCCCTTCCTGGCCATCTCACCACAGCCTCTTTGCCAGATATTCTGGCACATTGGTAGCCCTCAGAGGAGGATCAGCAAATGACCTCCCTTCATCCCCAGGGAATATCGAGGGGCGAGGAGCCATCCTTGAAAACATCACCTCCTCTCAACAGCTCACTAACATCCAGTTCTCCTTTTATAATGATCTGGGAATTTGGGGAGGGGAAGATGGGAAGAAGGTAGGTCTGTAATGGCTCCTGTCAGCTTGGAGAGTGACCAGCCCTAATTGCTGAGAATGTTGTCAGCGGGGAATGTGAGGCACTTGACCTTTTGTTCTCAAAAACTGGTGACTAACAGCCTTCGTTGCCAGTTCAGATCTGGGAATTCAGAAAGAATTCTACTCAGTGCTTCAGACATCCTGAGATAGAATTTTTTTTATTGGATTTTCATCCTAATTATAAGTTTTAGTTAAACAAACTTTATATTTTCATGTTTGAAAGTGTATGGTCTTCTCTTGCCAAAGCATCTGGAAAATACAAATCATGTAGATCATGTAGGCTGTAAATTAAACTCAGCATTGCCTTTCAACAGATACTCACATGTACACCTAGAATTAAAGAGTCTACAGCATGTCTAGACTGTATTGAGTTATATAAGAAGCATAAAGAAAGGAGTCCTTCCTTTGAACTTACACAAGAGCAGCTTCAAAAGCATTTAAGTGCCTACACATTAGGTAGAAGGTCTGAGTAGAGGAAGAAGGGAATTTTGAGCTCAGTTTGGGTTTTCTAGAATGAGCAGAATTTGATTAGAAGGACAATGGGTGGAAGAGACTATGTCGGCTGAGTGCCTCCTCAACCCTTTTAATTCCCTTCTCTTTTGTAGGTCCGAATGATAAACATGTATAAGGAAATTGATCAAACACCCTACAAACAGGAGATTAATACCAAGAACCTGACCCAGTGTTGGAAAGAATGCATGGCCACGTCTTCCTACACCCTAAGGAAAGCAGCGGTGGAGAAATTCAACTCGGAGAATTACTGGAAGAAGAAGGGGCTGGCAATGGTCCCCCTGAAGTATCCTATTGGCCTTGGATCAGTTGCTGCTGGTCAGGTCAGTTCTTCAAACAGACAAATCCAAAAGCGTTGAGGAAACTTTCCATGAAGGTGGATATGGTTGTACTCTGTAGTTGTTAAACTTCTCCAGAGTGGTACTCTGTCCAATAGGTTTTTCTCTAGAGGAGATAAGAGCTGCTTTGCCTACTGCACTAGGATGGTGACAAGCATTCTTGCTAGGAAATTGGAAGACCTGGCATCTACTCTAGGCCCTGGCTTTAAACAGGTGAATCAGCTCACCCCAGATCACTTAATATAAAACAAGCATGGGGACCACCCACTTCCTAGGTGGCACTAGTGGTAAAGAATCCACCTGCCAATGGAGGAGCTGCAGGAGACTCCGGTTTGACCCCTGGGTCAGGAAGATCCCCTGGAGAAGGGCACAGCAACACACTCTGGTATTCTTGCCTGAAGAATCCCATGGACAGGGGAGCCTGGTGGGCTAGAGTCCATAGGGTCACAAAGAGTTGGACACCAGTAACCCCTAAGACTCCTCTTCAGTACTCTGATTCTGTGAGGTAGAAACAGGAAGTGAAGTAAAAACAGGAAACTGCAGGGCACTCAGTTCCCCTCCCCTTTTTGGTGGTGCTCAGTCGCTAAGTCATGTCTGACTCTTTGCGACCCCATGGACTGAAGCACACCAGGCTTCCCTGTTTGAGCAAACTCCCTATCTCCTGTAGTTTGTTCAAATTCATGTCCATTGATGATGGTGATGCCATCCAACCGTCTCATCCTCTGTCGCCACCTTCTCCTCTTGCCCTTAATCTTTCCCAGCATCAGGATCTTTTCCAGTGAGTCAACTTTTCCCATCAGGTGGCCAAAATATTGGAGTTTCAGCTTCAGCATCAGTCCTTCCAATGAATATTCAGGGTTGATTTCCTTTAGGATTGACTGGTTTGATCTCCTTGTTTTCCAAGGGACTCTCAGTCTTCTCCATCACCACAGTTTGAAAACACCAATTCTTTGGCACTCAGCCTTCCAACTCTCACATCTGTACATGACTACTGGAAAAACCATAGCTTTGATAGATGGACCCTTGTCGGCAAAGTGATGTCTCTGCTTTTTAATACACTGTCTACATTTGTCATAGCTTTCCTTCCAAGGCACAAGTGTCTTTTAATTTCGTGACTGTAGTCACAATCAGCAGTGATTTTGGCTGCCATTACTTAATATCTGCCCTCCATAGGAGGTTAGGTCTGTCTCATTTCCCTTATCAGAAATTTCTAAAAAAAAAAAAGATTTAAAAAATAACAACAATTACTGAGCACCTACTATGTTGTAAGTTTTTAGATTTTTATTTCATTCAGCCTTAAGGGAAACCTATAAGATTTGTAGCTTTACTTTAATGATGAGAAGCTGAGGCTCCGAGAGCTTCAATAACTTACCCAAAGTCCCACAGCTGATGAGAAAGGTGGAATCTGGGCTAGAACTCAGGTCTCAGAGGCCCCATAAGCTGTGCTTTGTCAGCTACATCAAGCTCTCCACCGTCACACCGCCACCCCCTCCCATCCACATTCCCATTAGCACCTTCTGATGGGAACTGAAGTGGGATTCAGCTCAGTTGGGAAAAAATCAGACAACTGCCAGCAGTACAGTTGCATCCTCAAAGGCTTCTGAGAAGCTCCGCTGGCCTCCCCCATCCCCTCCCATCCTTCCCTGAAAACCAGCTTATGTGCTTAAAACATTAAATCAGCTGGATCATGGAGGTGCACTGAGGAGTTTGGGATCAGACAGGCTGCTTCCTGGAAGCTGTACACTGAAAGCCTCTGTTCTGAAGAAAACCAAACAGAAGAGGGAACTGGAGCCCCTTCTGTATATGCGGCCCTTGGTGGAGTGATTTGCAATTTCCCACTTGATTTAACCGCTGTCTCCTTTCTGTTGGCTGGTGTGGTTTTGTTTCATAGAAGGCAGAGCTGAAGCCCACGAGGTTCACCATCTTGCCCAAGGACATCCAACTAGCGAGTGGTAGAACCAAGACTTGACTTCAGGACTGTGCTCCCAACAGCTGAGGGTATCCAACACCCCTCACCTACATTTATTTATTTCCTAGATGGGGGCACTGAAGCACACACAGTATCTAATGAACCTCTGTATTCCCAGTGCCTATATATGGCACCTGGCACAGAAACGGGGACTGTTTGTTCGCTCAGTCGTGTCTGACTCTTTCCGACCCCATGGACTGTAGCCCGTCAGGCTTCTCTGCCCATGGCATTCTCCAGGCAAGAATACTGGAGTGGGTTGCCATTCCCTCCTCCAGGGGATCTTCCCAACCCAGGGATCAAGCCCAGGTCTCCTGCATCTCCAGGCAGATTCTTTCCCACTGAGCCACCAGGGAAGCCCACCTGGCACAGAGGCAGAACTCAAATGTTTGAAAGGCTGAGACACTTTGGGAACCTGTGGGATTACCTGAGTACACATCTTACCAGCATGAGTAGTCCTTGGTGGATGGCTTAAGTTTCACAGACTAGGTTCCCAGCTGATATTGGACAGCCATCTGTTCCCGACGCCAGTTGTGCTGATTTCATAGATATAGCTTGGCGGAATTATCTTTGTGGCACTCACAATGAACCAGCTGGTGGTGCTGCTCAGCTGAACCAAATTTGATATTTTAAGTGGCCCAAGAAGACTACAGCAGCACATGGGACAAATTACTCAGCCATCTCAGATAGAAAGGCTGCCCTGCCCACGGGGTCACACAGGGAAGAAATGCAGAGTCCTCTGTAATTGTTGCTCAGTCACATGTACCAGCTACAAATGTCACCCACGAGCAACTTCTGAATTGCTTGCAGAGCCAAGGAGGCCAAATAGAGAATTTACAAGCTTGAGGAACAGCTTGAATGGCCATACCGTTGCCAACTCATTCATCAAACTTTAATGGAGGTTCTATGTTACTCTGCACAGGTGCCTTAGGACACGGGGCTTTCCTTTCAGGGGTTTTTACATTCCATCAGAGTACAGAGAAGTGTCACAGAGTGGAGTCCAGGAGCAGCCACTGCAGCTGGCAACCCTGTCTAGTGCTCAAGCCCCCAGGGAAGCCTGCGCTGGCCACTCTATAGAGGATATCATTCCTTATCTTTATTGTTTTGAGAATAAATGGCCAGGAGCCCAAGACAGTGTTTCCAGGACTGACCCGTCAACAGACAGTAAAACCTGCTCTGTTGTGTCTCCCCATGATTATTATGACAATGATGCCTTTCCTAAGGTTCTAAGTTTCTCCCTTGGGCAGTGAGTGTATGTGCCTTTGTCCTCAGAGAAGGTGCTCCTGTGTCCCCATTTCCTGTGTACATCCCTCGGCTGCTGACCAGGTGGACAGAGCACACGTTCACCGTCAAAGTGCCTGACTTGGAATAATGGTGGTTTCTGAGCATTGTTCACTGGAGTAGTGTGAACCTTCAGATGCCAACAAAGAGGCAGTTCTCCAGGTGGCCCATGGCCCACAGTTGGCTATAAAAGTCCTTCTGGTGGGCAAAGAATCCATCTAGGAATACAGGCCTTTCCTTGGGCATATCCGGTGATTGACATGCAATTTGTCAACTTTCACTTTTGACCAGGCTTGTTTAGAGTGGTAGAGGACCCACCTGCCAGTGCAGGAGACATAAGAGATGTGGGTTCAATCCCTGGGTCAGGAAGATTCCCTGGAAGAGGGCATGGCAACCCACTCCAGTATTCTTGCCTGGAGAATCCCCATAAACAGAGGAGCCTGGTGGGCTACAGTCCATGGGGTCGCAAAGAGTTGGACATGACTGAAGCGAATTAGCACACACCCATGAGTAATGCAAGGTTTACTAAAATTTTAGCTTCATTAAATGGAAATTAGCTTGTTACCAGAATTTTCTGAAGACTTGCCTTTACAAAGCCCAGATCATTATACCACTCTGCTTAGAAGCTTAGATATTAAGAAATCTAGCTGGTAGCTTTTAGTGACACCTCCCCCCCGCCCCGCCTCCCCAGCTGACCCTGGAAGCAGCTGCAAAGGTGTGCCTTGTAGGCCTCCTGAACCACAATGGAACCACAAGAAGCATTTTCTCTAGGACCTGTGGCTGTGAGTATTGCTGTTATCACTGGAGACTCAGAGAAAAGAAGCCTTTCACATTTTTTGCAGTCTCTTGGGATTTCTCAGTCTCCCAAGCCATCTCCATAGCCCCTAGTGTAGCACAAGCAGACTTGGCAAGACGGCACATTCCTATTGATTGTAAAATATCCTTAGCTTAGAGCCTGGGTGTTCTGATTCTGTGTTAGCTGTTTGTTTCCTTCTGTATCCCTGTGGGCAGCTCTGCAGTTAGATAATATTACTTCCAAGTTCTTTTCCAGCTCTAAAGCCCTGTAATTCTGAGCCAAGATGATTGCAGGCAGGCTCAGCACATTTTGTAGCAAAAAAAGTAATATCTATCTGCCCCATCTTATTTTGATTTTTATTTTTGCTTCTCTATTACACACCTACAACTGTAGAGATATGTGTTCACGTAAACAAGTCTTTCCCTTCTCCCCCAAACAATCTATATATGATTTTGCATTTAAAACAGATGGCCTCTCCCTCAAAACCCCCAAACTTAGATTATTGTTCCACCTTGGGTCAGAGGGATCTTTGAAGGTACCAGGGCCTCAATTGCCCTCCAGAGGAAATAGTAGCGTAAGCAGCATAAACCTGCCCCAGAGTCACAGCCATCCAGCGACAGGCTGGCCCTGCCCTGCACGGCTTGCCCTGGCTCTGCTCAGCGCGATGGGGGAGGTGCCTGTGTGTATTGCGGCAGAGATGGAAAGGAGGGGTTACTTCCCAGGGGAAATATCTTCTATTTGATAAGATATATGATAATATCAATCAAAAAGATCTTGACAATTGTTTTTTTTTTTTTTTGCTTAGGCTGCTGCCCTGGTTCACATTTATCTGGATGGGTCTGTGCTGGTGACTCACGGTGGAATTGAAATGGGGCAGGGGGTCCACACTAAAATGATTCAGGTAAGAATGCAAGTCATTGGATGAAGCTAGATGTGTGCTTGTGGATATGTGTATAAGGGAGAAACAAGGGGTGTACATTTTCTATTCCAAAATAAAAGGATAGGAGACTTTAACTTTGATTGCTTCAACTACTAAGCTCTTCACAGAAACTGGGTAAGCAAGCCAGTTCTGTAACTGACCCTACTAAAAGAATGTGGCAGAATAGGCTGTGGTTGTCTTATTGCTAAAGAAGGTTGTAGATCATTTGCTGCTTTCCTTTGAATGTATTAACAAATGTGTTGGGGTTTCTTTTCTTTTTTTTTTTGAGACTTTGCTGAGAAATAAAAAGATGTGTAAATTCTGATGCATTGCATTATTTTTCGCCATTTTTATAGTAGGACTCTGAACAACTGGTGATATAAAGCACATTTGATAATTTTAACCAAACTATCACTTTTCTTTTGGCTCAATTATTTTAGAATAAGTTTTAGCTGTTTCTATTTTGATAATCATTATAATATTACAGATTATAAAACATTTGAAAAGCAAACTTTTTTTTTAAACCCTGCACACTTTAACCACTTAGCAGTAATCACTGTTATGTGGTTTTTCAAGACTTTTTTTCTTTTTCAATGACTTTGACTTTTCTTTTTCAAAAAACCACAAGCACTCTGTTTGCATAATTTTGTATCTTGGTTTTTTTCCACCTATCTTGATACAGAACAAGCATTTCCTCCTGTCATTAAGAATTTTTTGCAATCATAATTTTTAATGTTGCATGTGGATGTATGTATAATTCACTTAACCATCCCCAACTGTTAAATACTCTAGTGGACACTTTTGTCCATAAGCCTATGATCAAATCAATGACTGTTTTTTAAAATAAGTTCTCAGGAGTGGAATTACTGGGTCACAGAATAAGCCTTAAATCATTTGGCACTTATTACCAAATAGTTTTCCAGAAAGTATCCATCATATTATACCACTAGCCAACATTCTATGTTATGGACTGTTAAAAAAAAAAAAAAACCTAGATAATGTGATAGATGAAATTACCTCATTATTGCTTTAATTTGCACTTTTCTGATTATAGGGGTGCTGATTATATATTTTCTTTCATGTTATCACTTGCTTGAGAATTTTCTGGTCATTGCTTTTTCCCTCTCTGAGGTGAGACTTAAGTGTTTTCCATACTGAGCCACCAGAAACCTGTCTGTTCTAAGCCTATACGCTTTGTGCAGGCAGTCTTCTGAGAGCCAGTGGCGGGGAGGGCTCTGTATACTTATGCCGTTGCCCTAGTTGTTGGCAAACTCTACTAAGCCATACTGCTAGTGGGAAAGACAATCTGGGACCAGCTGAGACTAGTAGTATGATTTTCGCTCCATCACTGAACACAAAGGAAGAACGTAACAGCCAGCAAAGTCCTTATGTTGGCCAATGGCACTGGCACCATTTACTCCTGGGATCTCGAGTGGGCACTGTTGCTTTAACAAGGCCATTGTCCTTTCTCTTTCTGGAGCATCTCCAGAAATCTGGATAAAGCATCTCCTCTCTGATGAAGTCAGCTTTGCTAGAACTGTGCAGCCTGCAGAGGTGTAAGAGAGGCCTCAAAGGTGTTGATTTCATGATGATGGAGATATAAAGCATTTCCTCCTGCCTTAACTTTGGAGGGCTCACCTCCTCTATAGGGTGCTTTTGTGCTAAAGAAAGTCAACGAAGAAGAAAGTGTGTTCAGGGCTGCAGGGGCCAGACCAGCTGCAGGGTTTTAGACAAGAGGGACTTCTTGTGGCTGGAGGGACTCATGGTCCTGTCACTGGTCTCTGCTGGGTGTGGAGGGCTTCACATACATGCTACCATGGGGTATATGCACAGGTCTATGCCTAACCAAAGAAAAGTGAAAGATCTCTTCCAAAATCCAGGTGGCGAGTCGTGAGTTAAGGATGCCACTGTCCAGTATCCACCTCCGGGGAACAAGCACAGAAACCATCCCTAATACAAATCCCTCTGGAGGTTCCGTAGTGGCTGATCTCAACGGGTTGGCAGTAAAGGTAAAAATCATTCAGTGGGGCCTAGATCATAAATTCCATCAAGGCTGGAGCTCAGGAGATGTTGAGAATCCATCCAGTTCTTGTCTCCTTCCCACCCCCTCTTGGGGAAAACAGCCTTCCCCCAGGTTGGGGGCTCAATCAGTGTTCAGCACTGGCCACTCTCCCGAGTGGAAGATGCCACCCCTTTTCCCCCTCACTCCTGACAACTCACTGCTCCCCACGTCCTAATCCATTCTGCTTAGAAATCTCCCTTTCTGGTTCCAGGTAGCAGTATCATGGCTGCTTTGGTTCAAACTCATGCCTCTTGCCAGATAGCAAGGCTCTGTCTGTCCACCCCAGTTTCATTGCCTTTCACTCGCTTCCTGCAGGCAGAGAAAGCTTCCCCACAGAATAAATCTGCCCACTCTGTGCTTACAAATGGTGGCCAGTAGTTTGCCAACAGTTTTTCTATTAAGTTCTGAGCTCTCAACAGGGCTGTACAAGTCTCCCATCCTAGGTGGTCTGTCTTTAAGACTAGCTCGTGCTTCACCCCTACCCCCATGAGACTTTTCTCATCACCTCTTACAGGTTGGTCTCTTCCTTCTCCATGTTCCATGGGCCTCTTAAATAAGCCTATGTAAGGTCACTTATCATGGGGTTTTGAAGTTGGTGTTTATGATCATAATTTTAACTGAAAAATATCCCTAGGATGCTTGTCAGACTCTTCTGAAACGCCTTAAACCCATCATCAGCAAGAATCCCAAAGGCACTTGGAAAGATTGGGTAAGAATTACTGTTTCTGTGTGTAATGTTAGAAAAAAAAGTAGAGAGAGTGAGAGAGAAATATGTGAGTCAAATATCAGTGGAAAGGGCACATTAAAAGGTATTACACTTATATGATGATCGAGGCCTTTGGCTTTTGGCTCACAGCATGTGGAAATCTTATCATAGGATGATGGCAGAACTCCTGCTTCTGAGACAATTCTCTGTTAGAGAACAGAAAGTTCCTCTTGTTTTAAGTGAGAATTAATATTTCTTCCTAAGGAATCTAGGTATTTTCTTGATAATAGCTATCAATCTATCTGTTCTCTTTTGTTGCTGCTGCTGCTAAGTCTCTTCAGTCGTGTCTGACTCTGTGCGACCTCATAGACGGCAGCACATCAGGCTCCACTGTCCCTGGGATTCTCCAGGCAAGAACACTGGAGTGGGTTGCCATTTCCTTCTCCAATGCATGAAAGTGAAAAGTAAAAGTAAAGTCGCTCAGTCGTGTCCGACTCTTTGTGACCCCATGGACTGCAGCCTACCAGGCTCCTCCGTCCATGGGATTTTCCAGGCAAGAGTACTGGAGTGGGGTGCCATTGCCTTCTCTGCTGTTCTCTTTTGGGGGGGTTCTATTGTTCCTAAAATTGGAAGATAATACCACAGTCACTCTGTAAAAGTAAAAGTCATATAAGCGCTCATTTAGAAAGAGAAAGCCAAGCCATTTGGGTATATATTCAACTGCTCCCTTTGATCTACTTACAATCTAGTTGGACAGGAAGACACATCCTAAAATCAACTAGGAAACTATTCAGAGTAATGGGTTTTAAAGTACCAGATGGTGTGGAATGGATACCCACTGAAGACTGGGTGTATTTGTCATACCGACAGTTCTAGGATGTTAAGTCACATTAAAGCACTGGTCTGGAGGAAATCACATTGGGAAATCTTACTTAGAAATGGTCCTGCTATTGCATAGAGTTAGGACTCATTCAGTAATTCATATTTATGAGCGCTCTCAATCCTTTCTGGGCCTCTTTATTTCTGCCCTCTGCCCAGTGCTGCCTGGGAGAGTCTGACTGGAGAAGGATGGAGTGCACGCAAGTTGCTCTTCCACCGTAATGGAGCGCTGCCCTCCATCCCATTTTCTTCTGTGATGGTTACACTTCTCACCTTTTTCTTTCTCAGACCTAAATTGCATCATTTTGTATCTTAGTCAGCTGTGTACACTGCAGAGTCAGGAGAACTTTAGGTGTAAATGGTACGATTTAGCAAGATTGTGCCCATCTCTAAGTCTACCATGGACAGTGAAAATGACAGTCGCTCCGTTGCTTCTGACTCTTTGAGGCCCCGTGGGCTACACCATCCGTGGAATTCTGCAGGCCAGAACACTGGAGTGGGTAACTGTTCCTTCTCCAGGGCATCTTCCAGCCCAGGGATTGAACCCAGGTCTCCTGCACTGCAGGCAGATTCTTTACCAGCTGAGCCACCAGAGAAGCCCAAATGGATACTTGATATTAAAATTGAACATCTGACCACCTTTGGTTTCCTGAAATGTTCCATGTTAATAGGCTAAGTCTTTCCAGGTGACTGGATGAAATTCTTCACAAACAGAACATGTGCTGGCAACAGTAGTCCAGTCTATAAGTGTAAAATACCATAAGAGTCATTTATTATGATGATATGCATTGAACAAATGCCGTTCCTATAAGCACTGAACCACAAATGACCTATAGAAGGTGGAAAATGCTGAAAGGAATAAATTAATGTTGGTCCTTCTGTGTTTTTACTCCTGATCGCTTTATTTAACACAAAGTAAAATTAAAATGTGAGTCTTGAGTGACTCTTACTTTAAACATCTTTACTGTATCACATTGTACTCTTTTTTTTTTCCAGGCACAGGCTGCCTTTAATGAAAGCATTAGTCTCTCAGCTACTGGATACTTCAGGTAAATAGTCCTTTTGATCATATGCTATGGAAAACAGCAGTAGTATTTTAAAGGAGAGTTTCATTTCTGTTTGTACTTTTGGCAAAAAATGATTTTGTACTTTCTGTTAACCCACTGTCATAAATAACTTTTAGCTGCTACTTAATCCAGATGTCAGAAAGCCTGAGGAAAAATAGACATACAAATAAAATACAGTTGAATCGATGATTCAAATCATTCAGTTCAGTTCAGTCGTTCAGTCGTGTCCGACTCTTTGCGACCCCGTGAACCGTACCACGCCAGGCCTCCCTGTCCGTCACCAACTCCCTGAGTCCACCCAAACCCATGTCCATTGTGTCAGTGATGCCATCCAACCATCTCATCCTCTGTTGTCCCCTTCTCCTCCTGCCCTCAATCTGTCCCAGGGTCTTTTCAAATGAGTCAGCTCTCCGCATCAGGTGGCCAAAGTTTTGGAGTTTCAGCTTCAACATCAGTCCCTCCAATGAACACCCAGGACTGATCTCCTTTAGGATGGACTGGCTGGATCTCCTTGCAGTCAAGGGGCTCTCATGAGTCTTCTCCAATACCACAGTTCAAAAGCATCAATTCTTTGGTGCTCAGCTTTCTTTATGGTCCAACTCTTACATCCATACATGACCACTGGAAAAACCGTAGCTTTGACTAGACGGACCTTTGTTGGCAAAGTGATGTCTCTGCTTTTTAATATGTTGTCTAGGTTGGTCATAACTTTCCTTCCAAAGAGCAAGCATCTTTTAATTTCATGGCTGCAGGCACCATCCACAGTGATTTTGGAGCCCAGAAAAATAAAGTCTGACACTGTTTCCACTGTTTCCCCATCTATTTGCCATGAAGTGATGGGAGTGGATGCCATGATCTTAGTTTTCTGAATGTTGGGAAAGCCAACTTTTTCACTCTCCTCTTTCACTTTCATCAAGAGGCTCTTTAGTTCTTCACTTTCTGCCATAAGGGTGATGTCATCTGCATATCTGAGGTTATTGATACTTCTCCCGGCAATCTTGATTCCAGCTTGTGCTTCTTCCAGCCCAGTGTTTCTCATGATGTACTCTGCATAGAAGTTAAATAAGCAGGATGACAATATACAGCCTTGATGTACTCCTTTTCCTATTTGGAACCAGTCTGTTGTTCCATGTCCAGTTCTAACTGTTGCTTCCTTACCTGCATATAGGTTTCTCAAGAGGCAGGTCAGGTGGTCTGGAATTCCCATCTCTTGAAGAATTTTCCACAGTTTATTGTGATCCACACAGCCAAAGGCTTTGGAATAGTCAATATAGCAGAAATAGATGTTTTTTGGAACTCTCCTGCTTTTTCAATGATTCAGCGGACGTTGGCAATTTGATCTCTGGTTCCTCTGCCTTTTTTAAAACCAGCTTGAATATCTGGAAGTTCATGGTTCATGTATTGCTGAACCCTAGCTTGGAGAATTTTGAGCATTACTTTACTAGTGTGTGAGATGAGTACAATTGTGTGGTAGTTTGAGCATTCTTTGGCATTGCCTTTCTTTGGGATTGGAATGAAAATTGACCTTTTCCAGTCCTGTGGCCACTGCTGAGTTTTCCAAATTTGCTGACATATGGAGTGCAGCACTTTCACAACATCATCTTTTAGGATTTGAAATAGCTCAACTGGAAAATCATCACTTCCACTAGCATTGTTCATAGTGATGCTTCCTAAGGCCCATCTGACTTCACATTCCAAGATGTCCAGCTCTAGGTGAGTGCGAGTGATCACACCTTCATCATTATCTGGGTCGTGAAGATCTTTTTTGTACAGTTTTTCTGTGTATTCTTGCCCCCTTTTCTTAATATCTTCTGCTTCTGTTAGGTCCATATCATTTCTGTCCTTTATTGAGCCCATCTTTGCATGAAATGTTCCCTTGGTATCTCTAATTTTCTTGAAGAGATCTCTAGTCTTTCCCGTTCTATTGTTTTCCTTTAATTCTTTGCATAGAACACTGAGGAAGGCTTTCTTATCTCTCCTTGCTATTCTTTGGAACTCTGCATTCAAATCGGTATATCTTTCCTTTTCTTTTTTGCCTTTCACCTCTCTTCTTTTCACAGCTATTTCTTACAAATAGGCATTACGCCTCCTCAGACAGCCATTTTGCTTTTTTGCATTTCTTTTTCTTCATAGTGGGACGTATGAAGAGTTCCCTGGTGGTTACCAAGGAAGGAGTGGTTGACATTGTGTTGAAAACTCACTGTGTCCCTTAAGAAATGAAGGAAAAGAGATGCAAATGCAATCTATAGTAAGATAAATACCGTTGTCTAGATTGGCAAAAAAATAAGAAATTTAACAGTATCTATGTGTTTGCTGTCAAGATGTGGAACAACTAGAACTCAGAAACTTTGGAAAGCAATCTATCAAATTATTTAATGGAGAGTGAAAGCCATCAGGAGGCAGAGAGATATAGAGAGTCGCACCTGATTGTCCCTCTTTGCCAGTTCTTGTGGGAGTCTGAGGGCACTGGCAGGGATAAGCCCCTCCAGGCTGGGAGGAGAGGAGGAGAGAAGAGTAGAAAGTACTGGTCAGCTGCTGGCCTATGCTTCTCTTCTACCATGACATTCATTTGGTGTCCTTAAAGAAGAATTGGGAACAGAGCAGTCCTTGGAGCCTGATGGAGAGACCAGAGTGCTGGCAAAGAATGAGAGCCAGGGGGCCTGACCCCACCTACAGAAGGCTGAATCCTCGGGCCAGAAAGAGACACCGAAAAGGGTGCACCTTTGATGTAGTATTTGGTGTAAAATCCAGCTGGAATTCCCCAAGCCTGATTACAACAGGATTACATGACCCTATATTAACCAAAAACAATAGGATGAATATCCAAATGATCAGCAGTTAACTGCCAAGCCTAGGGAGTTAGTGGTAGGGAGTGGTTTCCTGTTTTTATCGGACAAAGCAAGTTTAATAAGAAAGAAGTAAATATTTATTCATTCCACAGCTTTACTCCTTATATTATGTGCTGCACATCTTTGAATCACAAGTGTACTCCTCTCGTTTTTGCCAGGCGTGCAAATTGGGCACAGCTCCTCATGGGTCTGTTTAATTATTGTGGTCTGCAATGAAGCGGCTTGATCGTTTAACAACACTCCTCAAAAATTCTGTTTCCTCCAGGGGTTATGAGTCGAACATAAACTGGGAGACAGGCGAAGGCCACCCTTTCGAATACTTTGTTTATGGAGCAGCCTGTTCCGAGGTTGAGATAGACTGCCTGACAGGTGCTCATAAGGTCAGTACCAATTTGGGAAGGTCTTTGAGCTGAACTCTAGATCCATTTATTTTCCACATATTCCATCTGTCTGAGCACTAGAGAGGCACCACATAATTGGCTAAGGATAGTTTCTCTATATTACCAAAGGAAATAGGAGCTCAGCAATCACCTTGGTGCAATGGTTAGAAAGCAACTGGCAGCCTCTCTTCTTTATGTCCCTGCCCTCTTAAATGGGCACAGGTGTTCCCACCAGCCTGGCTGGGCCTGCTATCCTCTCCTCCTCTGTAGGTTATCAGAGAACTTTTGGTTACCAAGCTGTAATGTTAGATTTAGTCTCTCCTCTGCTCTAAAAATTCATAATCTAAAATGGCAATTTTTGCTGATGAACCCTGAGTTCTTGATTCAGAAACTATCACCCAGCCAGCTGGACTGTTGAGGGCAGAGTGTGGTGGTGGCCAGGAAGTTTTGCAACAAGGATCAGGAGGGCCATAAACATTTCCTGTTTTCTGTGGGATGTGTTCTATTTGTTGTAGTGGATTCAACCGAATACGTTACATCCCTCAGCTGGAATCAAAGCCAAGTAAATATTTTCCTCTCCTGTTGTTTGCAAGAAAAAAAAAAAAAGACTACTTAAGCTGCATGAGTCTTTATATAACTTTGAAGTTATACATAATAAACTGTGTTGCTTCTTTTTCCTGAAATATGTGTCTCAACTTTGTCTTCCCAAGTTGTATTCATCAAACTAAACATTTTTACTTGTTTTTAATTACTAGAACATCAGAACAGACATTGTCATGGATGTTGGCTACAGTATAAATCCAGCCCTTGACGTAGGCCAGGTATGTGGAACTAATGTTCCTCTCTCCTTGTTTGTAAAAGTCAACACTGCTGGAGGGTCTGCCAGGAAAACATTCCACTGGCTTACTCATCTTCTTTTTAAAAAATATATATTTATTTGTTTTCAATATTTTTGTGTGTGTTTATTTTTTAATATTTATTATTTGGCTGTTCCAGGTCTTAGTTGTAGCATGTAGGATCTTTAGTTGCAGCATGCAGGGTCTAGTTCCCTGACCAGGGAACAAACCTGGGTCCCCTGCATTGGGAGGGTGGAATCTCAGCTACTGGCCCAACCTAGAAGTCCCGATTCATCATCTTCTTGTGTGTGTGTGTGAATCACTCAGTAACGTCTGACTCTTTGCAACCCCATGGACTGTAGCCCACCAGGCTCCTCTGTCCATGGGATTTCCCAGGCAAGAATACTGGAGTGGATTGCATTTCCCTCTCCAAAGGATCTTCCTGACCCAGGGATCAAACCCGGGTCTCCTGGACTGCAGGTGGTCTCCTGCATTGCAGGTGGATTCTTTACCAACTGAGCTACTAGGGAAGCCCACCCATCATTTTCTTATTCTCTCCGTTTAGTCAGAATCTTTCTGTTCAGGACAGCCATAGCACTCAAACCTCTTATTGTTTAAAAAAAGGAAGAAAACAAAGGTGTTGTAGGTAGTTTTTGAAAAAATGTGCACTCTGTGACTGGGGAGCTTGAAAGAGCAGGACTGAGCCTAGAGGTAGCAGCATGAACCCCACGCCTGTGGGCTAGAAGTAGGATCCAGGACTTTGTGCTGAGTCCAGAGAAGGTGATGGGCTCTGGCTTCAGGGTTGAGATAGCAAACATCAGATAGTTACAGCACAGCTGCTGATGGGTAGCCTATTTTGCCCACAGATATTTTACAATTTAAATTTGAGATAATTAACAAGATTGAAAAATTACAAGCTGTTTAACATGAATTTTCACATGTCTAGCATCTCTTGGATACACAGAAAATTTGCCAACACTGGAGCTATCTTTCCATGAGGAAAAGTCTATTGGCTGCCTCTTTAGAGAGTCACATGCTCTCTGGAAGTTTCTCTCACTTTATCTACCTGCCTTGGCACCAGTGGGCTGTTCAGCTTCCTATTTCCAATAGAGAACGTAGTCTGAGGGACCCTCTGATTAGGACCTTGACAGGAAAGTGGGAAAAACTTATGGATTGGAGAAGTCAAAGCAGGCAAAGAATGAGCAGGAAGAGGTGTTCTGGGTAGGAGGAAAATGGAGGGAATTAACCTAAAGAAAGAGCTGAGATTCCACACACCTTGCGTTCAGGGCTGGCAGTGAGGATAAGCTGATGGCAGCAGTCACCTGTGTCACAGGGGCTGGATGCGAGGCTGGAGGTAGGGAGTGAAAGAGGATTATTTTGGTAGAAACCTCCCGAGACAGGCATTTCACTTAGCAGGTGGAAGGGACTTGGCCCGGGGAGCAGTCTGGAGTGTTAGGAAGACTGTTCTAACATTGTGGTAGAGAAGAACGTCTCTGCTAGTAGACAGAAGTGAGGATGGAGAAAATGTGGCTGCAGGAAGGAAGGAAGGGAAGAGAAGACCCAGAAATCAGAAACCTGCATGGAATGGTAATTTCATCCATGTGCTGACATCTAAGAGCTGGAGCCTTTTAAAGCTGTAAAGGAAGCTCAGGGAGCACACAGTTCAAACCCTTCATGTTACGATCGAAGAGACAGTCCAGAGATGTGAGGCCAGCCAGCTGATGAGCGAGGGGTAGGGGGTGAGCCGCCAGGGTTCCAGAGCTTTGAGAATCTCTCCTGGGGTGCTGAGGTCTATGGGCAAACTGTCAGAGAGGGTTTCACCTGCCTCATAGGCAGAAAAAAAATCAAGATGTTTGGGCTACGGGCTCTCTGAGGGCTCTTCTGGAGCTGCAGCTTTAATGCCAGGCTGAGATTCAAACTCACATTCTTTGACTGAACTTAGCACTCAGAGAGATGTTCAGACATGCTCTAAAGTGAACTTGAAAGTAAGCTTTCAGAGACAGGCTCCAAAATATGCAAAGAACCCTCTTAAACTACATTTTTAAAATTCAGGCAAACAGCATGAAGTTGAAATGCTGCTATTGGCTGTATTTTCTCATATATGGAATTTTTCTTTTTTGCCTCAGATTGAAGGTGCGTTTATTCAAGGCATGGGACTTTATACAATAGAGGAACTGAATTATTCTCCTCAAGGTGTCCTGTACACCCGGGGCCCGAACCAGTATAAAATCCCTGCCATCTGTGACATCCCCATGGAGCTGCACATTTCTTTTTTGCCTCCCTCTGAAAACTCGAATACCCTGTATTCGTCTAAGGTAAGCTGTGCTCCATGAATAAATGAGTGTTTATCTGATACCTGTGCCGGGAGGGAGGGGCTACATTAATCTCTTGGTTGATTGGTTTTTGTTTTTTTTTTTCCTCGGAGTATAGGGGCAAAAGCCTGATTAAACATTTTAATTTTAAAGTAATTAAACATTATAAATTTCTTTAAAAATACTCCAAATTATGGACACAAGCTACTATTATCATCAGGTTGCATCTGATTTTTCATCTTCATGCCAGTAATCAGCATCATGCCTCTATCTGCTCTCTCCCTTTGGGGTCATTTCCTTCCACTGGAATCCTCAGAATATAAATACTGAGCTAAAAGAATGGATTAGTTTTTTAAAGGAAAAAGTTGCATATATAATATTTAATGTATACATACATGCACATGTGTATTCATAGATGTGCACGTACATGAGATACATACATTCATATATATATACACACATACAGAGAAAGAGAGAGAGAGTCATAATCTAGTTGACTTGTCTCCCTACCAGGGTCTGGGAGAGTCTGGGGTATTCCTGGGGTGCTCAGTGTTTTTCGCCATCCACGATGCAATAAGGGCAGCACGACAGGAGAGAGGCCTGCCTGGACCACTGAGGCTCAACAGCCCACTGACTCCAGAGAAGATTAGAATGGCCTGTGAAGACAAGTTCACAAAAATGGTACGTTCTGCTCCAACAAGTCTGAATTTTTTCCCCTGTCCTTGTAACTAAGTTTCGTTAGTCCACCATGGTGGTTTTCCATGGAAGAAAAGTTGACATGAATCTGAAGACAATTGAGTGAGGCAGCAGCCTGCCTGCAGTGGGGTCATTTCTACACCATTTAAAAAGAAAAGTTCAGTCTTCATTCAGCAATTGTATGCTCCTCCTTAGTTTTGTTCCCTTCCCAGAACACATTAGTCAGAAGTTCAGAAACTATGCTCTGATCCCAAGAAACCCAGGCCAAGAATATGGGCCACCCCAACATTCTTAACTTCCTCTACCCAAGCTATGGGAGTCTGTGCAGTTCCTGATCAGAACCCCAGAGAGGGAGGGATCCTTTCCCTCCCGCCAGTAGCAGGAATGCCTCCTGCAACACCCTGGTCAAGCAAACATCTCCACTCTCCGTGGGCATTTTCAGTGATGGGATTTTTAACTGTGGGAGGTCATGCCATTCAGAGTGACCCCTCTGACTATAAACACGTTATTCCTTAAATTGAGGGGAGAGCCCTGTACTATACAACCTCTCGTGATGGCTCTTCACGGTACCCCTTAAAGCTCTTCCAAAGCCCCGGGAATCACCTCTTCACTGTGGAGAAGCACAGACGCTGACTCCTCCTGTCCTCTTTTCCGCTTCAAGCCTGAGATGACTCTCCTGGCTGCCCTGCCCAGTCCGACCCTTGGTCCTCTCCTTGACTCCTCCATGTTTCTCATGCTGTGATGGTTGGCTCTCTCACTGTCCTGGTCACCCTCTGGGTGGTTTTTATCCTGTTTTATAATCTGCTCTTTTTCACATGTCATAAACATCTTCCAAGTTGCAAACATCCAAATTTGTCTTTTTATTCCAGATTCCAAGAGATGAACCTGGATCGTATGTTCCTTGGAGTGTACCCATATGAATCAAATACAAACCTCTGGTGAAGATGCGGGGATTCTTCCAACAAAGCAATCTATCCAGGCTCAGTGCTCTAGGGTGATAGGTCTGAAAGACAAATTTTCACAGTTCAGAAATCATTTCACAGAGTATTGCTTTTATAGGATGCTGATTTTAAATGTTCTAGTTAGAATCTGATAGATATGCTTAAGCAATTTAGAAACCATATTTTAAATGGCATAAATGCTAACTGATTTCCTCTACAATGATATTCTTTATTATTCTGTCCCTTACTTAGACCCATCCAGCTAAATAGAATGGAAGATGATGATTTGTATGTGATTCATAGTTGCCTTGCATCCACCAACAGAAATTATACTGTCTAGTAAAAGGCAATTTTCTAAATAATTTTATTAGTGTGAAATGTAAAGTTGTCATTTTCTTGTCCCCATTTGCTTTCCCCATCTGTTGTCAGAATGGATAGCAGGTACTATATGGAACCAAAAATAAAAACAGATAAATTGAACTTCATCAAAACTAAAAGCTTTGGTGCTTCAGAAGACACTTTGAGAAACTGAAAAGACGAACCACAGAATATGGGGAAATATTTGCAAATAATATGTCTGATAAAGATCTAGTGTGCAGAATATCAGAATATATTTTAAAACACTTGCAACACAACAATAAAAAGATAAATAACTCAAATTTTAAATGAGCAAAGGAATTAAATAGTCATTTCTCCAAAGATATCTAAATGGCCAATAAGCACATGAAAAGATGTTCAAACTCATCAGTCATGAAGAAAAAGGAAGTAAAAATCACAGTGAGGTATCATTTTACACCCACTAGGATGGCTGTAACCAACATGATGGATAATAGTACGTGTTGGCAAGGATGTGAAGCAACTGGAACTCTTATCCCTTGGCAGGAAGAATGAAAATGTACAGATCCTCTGGAAAATAGTTTGGCATTTCCTCAAAGAGTTAAACATGTAGTTGTCATATGACCACTCTTACATATATACCCAGGAGAATTGAAAACATATGTTCAGAAAAAAACTTATGCACAAATATTCATAGCATTATTCATAATAATCAATGTGGAAACAATCTAACTCTATTAACTGATAACAAAATGTGATAAACAAAATAGCCACACAAGGGAATGTTACTGAGCCATACAAAAGAATGAAATTCTGATACATGCTACAATGTGGATGAACCTTGAAAACATTGTCTAAGTGAAAGTAGCCAGACACGAAAGGCCACATATTGTATGATTCCACCTATATGAAATGTCCAGAACAGGCAAATTCATAGAGACAAGAAATAGTTGCCAGGCCCTAAGGGGACATGGGGGATGGGGCAGTGAAGAGTGAATTTTATGGTATGTGAATTACATCTCAAAAAAAAGCACATATGAAGGGAAAGAGAAAAATGTGGAAAGGATGGAGAAGTTGTGAGAATCACAAGAAACTTATCCCAATGGCCTTTAGTGACAGGAAACCTCAAAGGGGGCTGAGCAGCAGCAAGACACTATCATTGAAAAACCCTGTTTCCATTAATGGCAGACAGAAGCATCTGCAGTGACGTATGGACTAGAGGCTGGAGTGTAATACCTTCTCCCTGTCACACTCGCAACTCTTGACTCTTGTCTCAGGGCCAGGTAAGATGGCAAAGCTTCTTCAGTGGCTTCAGACTAAGGACTAAAGTCATTCTTGCTATGGTGACACTTAGTTACATTATATCCCTTTAAAGAGCGGATTTTCTCATTTGTACCACAAATGATTATGGAGCACCAATTATGTGCCAGGCACTGTTCTAGTCACTTAGAACATAGCAGTAAATGTAGTCAACAAAGATCCTTGCCCTTGTGAAGATTATAATATAGTCAAGGGAGACAAACAGAAAACAGTGCATATAATTAAATTACGGAGTGTGAGCGATGGAGAAGAGTGGAGGGTGTACTGAAAGTAGAGCAGGTTAAGGCTGACGGATGGTGAGGGTGGCCTGGAGCAGGCTGAGCTGAATGCATCCGGAGGTGAGAATGGCGAGGGCCTGAGCCAAGAAGGTACCTGGAGGAAGCGAATGTCAGCATTTGTGGGCAAAGTGTCACCCCCATGGGGAGTGGCGGGGGGAGGGTGCCTGCCTACCTGTGGACCACCATGGCGCCTGCAAGCCTGGAACAGGCCTGGGGAGGGGCAGACATGCAGAGCCTTGAGACCATTGTGAGGACGTGGGCTTTTCATCTGAATGAAGAGAAATAACCTAAACTGACACATTTAAAGGCTCGTCCTGGATAATATCATGACACAGATCATATGAGGGCGCATTCTTATGACTCACAGCTTCTCAGTCTTCCCCGAGTTTTCTCTTTCTTCTGCTTTCTCCTCTTCTCCTGTTGTACCTTCACCAACCCCTCCTCCAGCCCATCTATAGACACTGGGATTCCCCAGGGAGCCTCGTCTCTCATGCCCTCTCCCTTGCTGGCGCCTTCATTCCTGTGGTTTCTCTCACTCAGGGTCCAGCTCTGAAAACCCAACTTGCCTGTCCCTGCCATTTGCAAGTCACACAGTCACCTCCAACTTAATGGTTCCCAAACAGATCTCTTCATCGCAGCCATCCACAAGATGCTAAGCCAGAGGCAGGGATGGGGTCGGGGTAGGTGAGGGGAGTGATGCAAGACGCTCTGTTCCCTCCGTGCAAGAGTCCGTCAAGCCCACCTGGGAGAAATACCTTAATCTTTCCCTCACTCTCTTTATTCCCATGGCAACTATGTTGTTCCAAGTCACCGTTATTTTCAAGCTGACTATTGCAGTAGTCTCCTCAGCTTTGCCCTGCATTCATTTTGCTTCCCTTCCAAACCATTCTGCAGATTAAAGCCAAAGTCAAAAGTTATATGTTAGAGTTTGGATACACAGACACATACGCACAATATGAGCATGTTACATCCTTGCCTGAAACTCTGCCATGGCTGCCACCACTGCTCCAGATCCCTAGGGTGGCAAGCCTGCCCTTGGTGACCTGTTGTTCCCTGCCTATCTCTCCAGTAGTATCTCATGACTTCTCTCTTTTGCTACGAGCATTTCCTGTTCTCTTTCGCACTTGGGAGACTGTCCGTGATCTCTGCCTGGAAGGTGCTATCACCCATCCTTTGGTCTGTCTGCTACTAAGCAGTGCTTCTCTGATTTTAAAATGCACGCCAGTAACTTAAGGATCTTGTTCAAATGCAATCCAGCAAGCCCAGAAGCAATCAGGTAAGCTGAGAGTAGTACATCCAGAATCAAGCACAAGCAGAAATGGCAGGAACAAGCCAGCTGCAGGGAACCCAGACCACCTAACCCACTACTGTTGTGTCAGCATGTCTCCCAGAAATCCCTGTGGCTACATGGTGAAGTGAGAGACCCCTTATGACAGACTGACGGAAAAGGGAGAGTCTGAGCTTGGTTCATGAGTGGGTGGGCTCGGGCTGTGCCTCCAAGGTAGATATGGTGCTGTTTTCACTACAGCCTGCATCAGACACGGTGGGGGAAGAGCTCGGTGGTGCACTTGAGCATCCACTTGGCGGGGAGAGCAGAGGGGCTACATGGGCTCTTGGGTAGTAGGGAATTGTTTGGCCAGCCGGGTAGAAAATGGAAGGGGAAAGATTGGAGGACTAGGGATGAGAGGCTTATGAAGGAGTAGAAGGGAATGGGTGCAGCATGTGGAGGTTTTCATATCACATGTTCAAAACATGAACTGTCTTCTAAAGAAATCTAAAAATAATAGTGTAGAGAACATAACCTTTCTTCCATTCACAAACAAAACAAGTTCATCTGACTCCTTAGGATGAGACATTACACCAGGAATAATTGGCCAAGTGTTGTGGAGTTGTACACAAAGCATACCTTTACTGTGTCTGTGTGAAAGAGCAGCCAGACTGATCCCATGGAGGATGACCAGCAGACAGAGAGCAGCCCTAAGGGGTGATTCCGGTCTGCTCTCTGTGTGTTCCTCTCATCAAAGCATGTAACATGGGATCCACTGTTCGTGTTGCATCCGAACCACTCAGAAGCGGCTGGTCTAATGGGACAATAGAACTGCCTAGAGAAGGTCCAGGTGAAACGCCAACTGGGAGGCTTGTGAGGTTAGAGCTGCATCCTTGTGGATGCGGCATACTCGAAATTAAAGGGCTATATATGATGTCCCCAGTGAACAATTAACAAACTGACATAAAATATCTGGACATTTATAGCATATTATGTGTCCATCGTTTATAATCTTGCATGCATGCGTGCACAGTCATGTCCAACTTTTTCTGACCCCATGGACTGTAGCCTGCCAGGCTTCTCTGTCCATGGAATTTTCCAGGCAAGAATATTGGAGTGGGTAGCCATTTCCTCCTCCTCCAAGGGATCTTCCCAACCTAGGGATCAAACCCTCATCTCCAGCGTTTCCTGCATTGGCAGATGGGTTCTTTACCTCTAGAGCCACCTGGGAGGCCATCATATATAATAATACTCTTCAAATTGATAGAGTCAAAAACCTAATAGGAGAAAACAGTCACAGGACAGAAGAATAAATACAATACTAAATGTATAGCAAGACAAAAAATCTCATAACAGAAGAAATGCCTCTTCTGGACTGAAATTTCCCCCAAATATTTGAAAAATGGTGAGTGTGGATAATACTCACTGCTGAGGAAGGATATGGGGAAACTGACACCCTCTCACATATGATTCATTTTATTAGTGCACTTTTTGGAAGCCAAGTAAGTTGGACCTAGAAGCATGCATCTCCTTTAACCCAGGAATTCCAGTTCTTAGGCTTTATGCAACAAAAATACTTGCTCAAATGTGCAAAGACAAAACCCAAGGTTTTTTATTGTGGCATTATTTTTAACAGTCAAAAGTGGAAAATAATGCAAACTAATAGGACATTTTAATAAATCATGGCAATAAGCTTTACAAGTTAACATT
This sequence comes from Bos mutus, assembly GCF_027580195.1. Taxonomy (NCBI): domain Eukaryota; kingdom Metazoa; phylum Chordata; class Mammalia; order Artiodactyla; family Bovidae; genus Bos; species Bos mutus. The sequence continues at coordinate 46,682,557 of NC_091618.1, read as the reverse complement.
TATTGAGAACTTACTAGGTGCCAGGTGCTGTTCTAAGTACTTTACATGTATTAGCTGCTCAAATCTTCATAGAAATTCCCAGAGAGATACTGCTACTATTTTGTCCATTTTATAGGTGAGGCAACTGAGGCATAGAACACCTACATAACTTGAAAAAAAGCAAATGTTGAAATAATAGGAATAATTTTATTTCACTTTCTAAATTCATGTATGTACATATAGTTCACATATGCATGTGAAAATTCTATGTGAATACAGAGAAATCTGGTAATAGTCAACTCTGAAAAGTGAAAATTGGAAAGGAGAATTTTCACACTTACTTTATACAATCTTGTGGTTTTGATTTTTTTTAAATAAGCATTAGATTTATAATTTTAGAACAAGTACATTAACATCTCTGAAGTAGGAAATGGCAACTCACTCCATTATTCTTGCCTGCAAAATCTGATGGACAGAGGAACCTGGCAGACCAAAGTCCATGGCATTGCAAAGAGTTAGACACAACTGGGCTTGCACATGCACGCACACACATTAACACCTAAGACACACCTTAAGACATTACATCTACATGATTTAGTTGCATTTCACTGAGGAACGAAGGTTCCTGTTGCTGGCTGTAAGAAGACATTTTTCTTCCTGTAGGTCAGCCTTATGAGTCAGTTCCTAGGTAGGTTGATAACAAGTCTGGGGTCTCTGAAGAGAAGAGAGGGTTCTGGGGCTCTCAAGGAGGAGACAGGGGTCTGGAGTTCTCAAGGAGGAGAAAAGGACAAACTTTTTTTCCCTGCATTCCTTAGTCTTCAGTTCAGTTCAGTCGCTTAGTTATGTCTGACTCTTTGAGACCCAATGGACTGCAGCACACCAGGTTTCCCTGTCCATCACCAACTCCCAGAGTTTGCTCAAACTCATGTCCACTGAGTCGGTGATGCCATCCAACCATCTCATTCTCTGTTGTCCCCGTCTCCTCCTGCCTTCAATCTTTCCCAGCATCAGGGTCTTTTCCACTGAGTCAGTTCTTTGCATCAGGTGGCCAAAGTATTGGAGTTTCAGCTTCAGCATCAGTCCTTCCAATGAACGCCCAGGACTGATCTCCTTTAAGATGGACTGGTTGGATCTCCCTGCAGTCCAAGGGACTCTCAAGAGTCTTCTCCAACACCACAGTTCAAAAGCATCAATTCTTCAGCCCTCAGCTTTCTTTATGGTCCAGCTATCAACATCCATACGTGACTACTGGAAAAACCGTAGCTTTGACTAGATGGACCTTTGGTGGCAAAGTAATGTCTCTGCTTTTTAATATGGTGTCTAGGTTGGTCATATCTTTTCTTCCAAGGAGTAAGAGTTTTTTGATTTCATGGCTGCAGTCACCATCTGCAGTGATTTTGAAGCCCCCCAAATTAAGTCTGTCACTGTTTCCCTATCTATTTGCCATGAATTGATGGGACCAGATGCCATAATCTTAGTTTTCTGAGTGTTGAGTTTTATGCCAGATTTTTCACTCTCCTCTTTCACTTTCATCAAGAGGCTCTTTAGTTCTTCTTTGCTTTCTGCCATAAAGGAGGTATCATCTGCATATCAGAAGTTACTGATATTTCTTCTGGCAATCTTGATTCCAGCTTGTGCTTCATCCAGCCCTTGTGTGCATGGGACCTTCTTCTGAAGGAGGTCTCCATTATCTTCATTACCTCCACCGTAGTTTAGTCTCAGGTCAAATAACAGGGAGGGAACATAGCCCCACCCATCAACAGAAACTTGGATTAAAGATTTACTGAGCATGGCCCCGCCCATAAGAACAAGACCCAGTTTTCCAATCAGTCTCTCCCATCAGGAGCTTCCATAAGCCTCTTACCCTTATCCATCAAAGGGCAGACAGAATGAAAACCACAATCACAGAAAACTAATCAAACTGATTACACTGACCACAGCCTTGTTTAACTCAATGAAACTATGAGCCATGCTGTGTAGGGCCACCCAAGATAGACGGGTCATGGTGCAGAGTTCTGACAAAACATGGTCCACTGGAGAACGGAATAGCAAACCATTTCAGTATTCTTGCCTTGAGAACTGTTGGGGGCCTGAGTGAGGTACTCCGCCCATGACAAAGGTCATGAGGAAGGAGTCTCGACATACGCAAAGGTGGGATCGAGCCTCAGGAGTCCCCCTGGAACTCCTCGAGCATCTACCCCCATAACCAGAGCCTGCCTACTTTACTACTTTGTGCTGTCACCTACACCTCTGACTTTACGGGGGGCTGTCCCCCACCACCTCTTTCGGAGAAGGAGTTAACCTAGAGCTCCAGTTAATAAAAACTCCTGGGCGTGACAAGAGTGTTCTAACCTACAAACTCCTCTGAAGGTTCTCTGGCCTGCCTGACAGGCTTGTCCGGCCACATGTGATTGCTCACAGCCTCCCAACCGTGATGAGATGCTTTAAACCTTCTAAAAACAGGTTCCTTAGAAAAGTTAGAAAACTATTAGTATAAGTATAATGGGCTGATTAGAAATTGTATTGGTGAAGGGTTTTTCATTTGTTGAGCCAATGTTTGTTGCTAAGTTTCCATATCCCCTGCCCTTACACACATTAATGAATATATAGAAGAAATAAGTATTAACCTTTGATATTAATCACGTTAGACCTTAGGCTAAGTAAATTCTTTCCTTAACTAAAACCCACTACACCCTCACCCTATAGGAATGTAACTTTATTTGGGTAGTGTCTGTTTTAAGAATAATCACCCCTGGAGAAATAAGTGTCCTGGTTGACTGACCGCTGTCACAAGGAGAGGGTCATAAATTGTCAGCAGGCCCCCTGGCCAGAAGATGATGTAACACCCCTAAGACCTCTGTATACATTTATGTGAAGCACCTGACTTTAATAAAAGTCAGGACTGCTGTCCCCGCGTGACTTTTGTATAACATCTCAGTGTATAAAAACAGACTCTGGAAAATAAAGAATTGGGATCAGTTTCTCGAAATACTGGTCTCCCCATGTCGCTCTCTCTCTCACTCTGGCTGAGTCTCCATCTGGAGCACGGAACCCACCATGCTTACTAATTATGCCTGGGCTTCTAAGATCCGACCGGGGGAGGCCTCAGTGTCTCCTCTCCTTCGGGAGAACGGAAGGACGCCTGCGGCCTACGTAAGTGGTGCAAACTTCTTGTCTTGAAGTTTTATTGGTCTCCCGCGTAAACCAAGCTACTCAGCCTCTTTTCTCCACTGAATTTTCCTACTGAGCTATCCTCATCCTATTACTCTTTATATCTTTGATAAAATATTTAAATAAATAGGTTGCCGACGCCGTCCCCACTTCAAATACCCTGGATCAGCCGGGGCTGGTCCCCGGCAGAGAACCCCATGAACAGTTCGAAAAAGCAAAAAGATATGATACTGAAAGATCATATCCAGGTCGGTAGGGGCCCAATATGCTACTGGAGATCAGTGGAGAAATAATTCCAGAAGAATGAAGAGACGGAGCCAAAGCAAAAACAACGCCCAGTTGTGGATGTGACTGGTGATGGAAGTAAAGTCCGACGCTGTAAAGAGCAATATTGCATAGGAACCTGGAATGTTAGGTCCATGAATCAAGGCAAATTGGAAGTGGTCAAACAGGAGATGGCAAGAGTGAACATCGACATTTTAGTGAACTAAATGGACTGGAATGGACAAATTTAATTCAGATGACCATTATATCTACTATTGTGGGCAAGAATCCCTTAGAAGAAATGGAGTAGCCCTCATAGTCAACAAAAGAGTCTGAAATGCAGTACTGAGGTGCAATCTCAAAAATGACAGAATGATCTCTGTTCGTTTCCAAGGCAAACCATTCACTAACACAGTAATCCAAGTCTATGCCCTAACCAGTAATGCTGAAGAAGCTGAAACTGAATGGTTCTATGAAGACCTACAATAGAACTAACACCTGAAAAAAGATGTCCTTAGTCTTAGTCACATAAAACATTTTTGTTTCTTTTTAAGCCCAGGGCTGATGATTACACAACAGAACAACTCAGCTTAAACTCTGTACTAAGGATTATATAATAATAATGTGTCCTGCTTGAGGACAGTATTTGTCCTTGAGAACCTTCTGACTAATCCTGTTTTCTTAACATGTATATTATGGATGTAGGTCTAGTAAGATCTTTCTGTGGTGAGTTCTAATCCTGTCATCTTAAAGTGTAAAATGTGGGAGGGGAGTCTAGTAAGACCTTTACAACCTTGAGACATTCTTTTGATTTATTGTAATAATTAATTTAAAAAGTATATAGCTCCCTTGCTAAGACAAGTGAGGGGGCACACTCTGCCTGCTTCCGATGTCTAAGTCAGAAGAAGTCTCTCTCCCTTTTCACTGTAATAAAACTTCTGTCACACAACAGCTCTGAGTGGTTGACATGGTCTCCAACCCCGAAGCTAATTCATCTTCTTTGGAGATCATGAATCCAACATCTCACCATAAGCTATCCCTTATGGCAGAGAGAAGTATGCATTGTGTAAGAACTGGAATGAGACGGGCATTCCAGAGGGGCTTAAGGTGGGAGGGAGGAACTGAGGGTAGCAAAGGAAGGGGGTGATAAGATGGTTGAGAGCACAGGCAGACAGGACTTGATGGGAAGAACACACTCAGAGAGCAGACCAATATCACCCCTCGGGGCTGCCCTCCAGCCAGTTGGTCATCCTCCATGGACCCACCTCAGCCCTTCTCTAGGTGGACACCTCAGCAGGTGCTTTCTGTGTAACTCCACAACATTCAGCCAATTCTTCTGGTGTAATGTTTCATTCTAAGAAGTCAGATGAATGTGTTTTCCTTGTGAATGGAAGAAAAGTAAGGTTTTTTTAATATAAATTTATTTATTTTAATTGGAGGCTAATTACTTTACAATATTGTCTTGGTTTTGCCATACATTGACATGAATCCACCACGGGTGTACACGTGTTCCCCATCCTGAACCCCCCCTCCCACCTCCCTCCCCATCCCATCCCTCTGGGTCATCCCAGTGCACCAGCCCCAAGCACCCTGTCTCATGCATCGAACCTGGACTGGTGATTCGTTTCATATATGATAATATACAAGTTTCAATGCCATTCTCCCAAATCATCCCACCCTCGCCCTCTCCCACAGAGTCCAAAAGACTGTTATATACATCTGTATCTCTTTTGCTGTCTCGCATACAGGGTTGTCATTACCATCTTTCTAAATTCCATATATATGTATTATTATACTGTATTGGTGTTTTTCTTTCTGGCTTACTTCACTCTGTAAAATAGGTTCCAGTTTCATCCGGAAAGTAAATTTATCACATTGAAGTTTCTAAATTTGTGAAAAGAAACGAGCTATAGTAGAAGGAAGGTTTAGGTGACCCTCATGTGAACGGGTGATTGACTCAATGTCCATAACAAACCTTAATCACTCTGTAGTTCTCTTGGAGCAGTGGGTGGAACCTACTTGTAAAATGTTTTGGGTTGGCCAAAAATTTGTTCAAGTTTTCCATAACATCTTATAGAAAAACCCAAGTGAACTGTTGGCCAACCTAATATTAAGCTTACTAGAGGAAAAGCACTTGGTTATATTGAGTTCTTCTGACTACATTTGGTAACTGTGCTTGTGTTCATCTAAGTGTTAGGCATCAGTTTCTTTTTGTGACAATCTTCTGCATCTCTCTCTTCCTCCCCTCTGTCTCCTTAAGCCACCCCACTGCCACTCACAAACACACACAAATTAAGAATGTAAAATCTTCAGATCATTTACAACTAACTAAACTTTTGACAAGCAGGACTAGAAGAGAAGTCATCCTGGAAAGCTACGGATAAATTCTACAGTTAGTTTTGTAGACTATAAAAAGATTCACAACTTGAGACTTGCAAGTTAAGTTTTATTTGGGGCAAAATGAGGACTGTAGCCTGGGAGGCAGCATCTCAGATAGCCCCGAGAGACTGCTCCAAAGAGGCAGTGGGGGAAGGCCAATATATAAGGTTTTGGTGAAGGGGAGGTTCAATACCATGAAGCACTCATTTTACAAAAGGTTTTTTGTTAGTCATGAGCATCTGTTGTCACCATGAAGGGATTTTTCTTCCCTGATGGCTTAGCTGTTAAAGCGTCTGCCTCCAATGCAGGAGACCTGGGTTCGATCCCTGGGTAGGGAAGATCCCCTGGAGAAGGAAATGGCAACCCACTCTGGAATTCTTGCCTGGAGAATCCATGGATGGAGGAGCCTGGTGGGCTACAGTCCATGGGGTCACAAAGAGTTGGACACAACTGAGTGACTTCAGTTCACTTTGAATATGAGGAGATGCAAGGATTGAAGTCATAAAAACATCCAACTATCTAAAGACCTGTCCCACCAGATTCCCTGGAGCACAGGGTGCCTCACTCTACCCTGAACTCCCTCAGAGGTTGTTGAAGGTCAAAAGCTATAGCAGCATGGGGTACAATTTCCATAGAAAGTGAAGTTGCTTATTAGTTTCTGACTCTTTGTGACCCCATGGACTGTAACCTATCATGTTCCTCTGACCATGGGATTTTCCAGGCAAGAATTCCAGAGTGGGTTGCCATTTCCTTCTGCAGGGGATTTTCCCTACCCAGGGATCGAACACGGGTCTCCTGCACTGCAGGCAGACGCTTTACCATTTGAGCCACCAGGGAAGCCACAAATCTCCATAGAGGCAGATGGCAAAAGCCTTTGCTTTTCAGTCTTTGGCAATGCTCTTGGTAAGTGCCAATTTGTAGTTGACAGTTCATATTTCAGTCTGTAACTTCTTTCAGTTCAGTTCAGTCTCTCAGTTGTGTCTGACTCATTGTGACCCCATGAACCTCAGCACGCCAGGCCTCCCTGTCCATCACCAACTCCCGGAGTTCACTCAAACTCACGTCCATCGAGTCGGTGATGCCATCCAACCATCTCATCCTCTGTTGTCCCCATCTCCTCCTGCCCTCAATCTCTGCCCGCATCAGGGTCTTTTCAAATGAGTCAGCTCTTTGCATCAGGTGGCCAAAGTATTGGAGTTTCAGCTTCAATATGCAGTTCTTCCAATGAACAGCTAGGACTGATCTCCTTTAGGATGGACTGTTTGGATATCCTTGCAGTCCAAGGGACTCTCAAGAGTCTTCTCCAACACCACAGTTCAAAATCATCAATTCTTCAGCACTCAGCTTTCTTTATAATCCAACTATCACATCCATATAGGACTACTGGAAAAACCATAGCCTTGACTAGATGGACCTTTGTTGCAAAATGTATCTGCACTTTAGTATGTTGTCTAGGTTGGTCATAACTTTCCTTCCAAGGAGTAAGAGTCTTTTATAAAAATTTCATGGCTGCAGTCAACATCTGCAGTGATTTTGGAGCCCCCAAAATTAAAGTCAGCCACTGTTTCCACTGTTTCCCCATCTATTTGCCATGAAGTGACAGGACCGGATGCCATAATCTTTGTTTTCTGAATGTTATGCTTTAAGCCAACTTTTTCACTCTCCTCTTTCACTCTCATCAAGGGGCTTTTTAGTTCCTCTTCACTTTCGGCCATAAGGGTGGTGTCATCTGCATATCTGAGGTTATTGATATTTCTCCTGGCAATCTTGATTCCAGCTTGTGCTTCTTCCAGCCCAGAGTTTCTCATGATGTACTCTGCATAGAAGTTAAATAAGCAAGGTGACAATATACAGCCTTGATGTACTCCTTTTCCTATTTGGAACCAGTCTGTTGTTCCATGTCCAGTTCTAACTGTTGCTTCCTGAGGTCAGGTGGTCTGGTATTCCCATCTCTTCCAGAATTTTCCACAGTTTATTGTGATCCACACAGTCAAAGACTTTGGCATAGTCAATAAAGCAGAAATAGATGTTTTTCTGGAACTCCCTTGCTTTTTCGATGTTGGCAATTTGATCTCCGGTTCCTCTGCCTTTTCTAAATCCAGTTTGAACATCTGGAAGTTCACAGTTCACATATTGCTGAAGCCTGGCTTGGAGAATTTTGAGCATTACTTTACTAGTGTGTGAGATGAGTGCAATTGTGCAGTAGTTTGAGTATTCTTTGGCATTGCCTTTCTTTGGGATTGGCATGAAAACTGACTTTTCCAGTCCTGTGGCCACTGCTGAGTTTTCCAAATTTGCTGGCATATTGAGTGCAGCACTTTCACAGCATCGTCTTTCAGGATTTGAAATAGTTTAGCTGGGATTCCATGACCTCCATTAGCTTTGTTCATAGTGATGCTTTCTAAGGCCCACCTGACTTCACATTCCAGGATGTCTGACTGTAGGTGAGTGATCACACCATCGTGATTATCTGGGTCGTGAAGATCTTTATTGTACAGTTCTTCTGTGTATTCTTGCCACCTCTTCTTAATATCTTCTGCTTCTGTTCAGTCCATACCATTTCTGTCCTTTATTGAGCCCATTTTTGCATGAAATGTTCCCTTGGTATCTCTAATTTTCTTGAAGAGATCTCTAGTCTTTCCCATTCTGTTGTTTTCCTCTATTTCTTTGCATTGATCGCTGAGGAAGGCTTTCTTATCTCTCCTTGCTATTCTTTGGAACTCTGCATTCAAATGGGTATATCTTTCCTTTTCTCCTTTGCTTTTCACTTCTCTTCTTTTCACAGCTATTTGTAAGGCCTCCTCAGACAGCCATTTTGCTTTTTTGCATTCCTTTTTCTTGGGGATGGTCTTGCTCCCTGTCTCCTGTACAATTTCATGAACCTCTGTCCATAGTTCATCAGGCACTCTGCCTATCAGATCTAGTCCCTTAAATTTATTTCTCACTTCTACTATATAGTCATAAGGGATTTGATTCAGGTCATACCTGAATGGTCTAGTGGTTTTCCCTACTTTCTTCAATTTAAGTCTGAATTTGGTAACAAGGAGTTCATGATCTGAGCCACAGTCAGCTCCTGGTCTTGTTTTTGCTGACTGTATAGAGCTTCTCCATCTTTGGCTGCAAAGAATATAATCAATCTGATTTTGGTGTTGACCATCTGGTGATGTCCAAGTGTAGAGTCTTCTCTTGTGTTGTTGGAAGAGGGTGTTTGCTATGACCAGTGCATTCTCTTGGCAAAACTCTATTAGCCTTTGCCCTGCTTCATTCTGTATGCCAAGGCCACATTCTGTCAGACCTCTCCACCATATCCCATCTGTCTTGGGTGGCCCAACATGGCACGGCTTAGTTTCAGTGAGTTAGACGAGGCTGTGGTCCATGTGACCAGATTGGCTAGTTTTCTGTGATTGTGGTTTCAGTCTGTCTGCACTCTGATGCCCTCTTCTGGCGCCTACTGTCTTACTTGGGTTTCTCTTATCTTGAACGTGGGATATCTCTTTATGGCTGCTCCAGCAAAGTGCAGCCATCGCGCCTTACCTTGAACATGGAATATCTCCTCACAGCCGCCACTCCTGACCTTGGACATGGGGTATCTCCTCTTGGCTGCTGCTCCTGACCTTGGATGTGGGGTATCTCCTCTCTGCTGCTCCTGTGCCACACAGCCTTAAATCACTTAAGACAACGGGCAAAATCTTTTTCTGGGCCCATTTTTGTTTTGAGCACTTGAGAATTAGCTAAGACACAAGCCATGAATTTGGAATGTGTGCTTTGCTTTTCACTGTCTGTAACGTTGGACCTGAAAGGCAAGTCAGTATATCGTTGTTCTCAGCCGCACTGGCAGAGAGGAAGACGCAGTCGAGGTCGAAACTGAGCATACAGTCCTGTGTGCACCCACTCCACATAGGGTTATAGGAATGGAGGGTCAGGGCAGCTCTGTAATATGCCCCAGATCACTCAGCTAACAGGCATCAGAGGGACTTTGCTTCTTATCTTCCTGCTTCCAGAGTTTGTGTTTTTCCCCCTGTGCCATATGATATTTTCATGATATTTCTTACCATATCAGTAAACAAAGGATGTCACAGTCATCAGTGATTGCAGCCACCATGAATGGTGAGCTGATGAGCCCCGAGGGAACTCAGGAAGGAAAGAATACCTGCCATCTGGCAGCCATCAGATGGCAACCATTATGGTGAGCCCTGAGGAAGCTCAGGATGTGAAATCACAGCATGCTGGCCCCAGATAGCTGAGGTGCATATCAAAGGGGTGATTTCAGTGAGTCCAGATTCTTGCATTTTCCCATACCCAAGTGAAAGAAAGTGAAGTCACTCAGTTGTGCCCGACTCTTTGCAACCCAATGGACTGCAGTACACCAAGCTTCCTTGTCCTTCACCAATTCCCGGAGCTGACTCAAACTCATGTCCATCAAGTCAGTGATGCCATCCAACCATTTCATCCTCTGTCATCCCCTTCTCCTCCTGCCTTCAATCTTTCCCAGCATCAGGGTCTTTTCCACTGAGTCAGTTCTTTGCATCAGGTGGCCAAAGTATTGGAGTTTCAGCTTCAGCATCAGTCCTTCCAATGAATATTCAGGACTGATCTCCATTAGGATGGACTGGTTGGATCTCCTTGCAGTCCAAGGGACTCTCAAGAGTCTTCTCCAACACCACAGTTCAAAAGCATCAATTCTTCAGCCCTCAGCTTTCTTTATGGTCCAGCTCTCACATCCATACATGACTACTGGAAAAACCATAGCTCTGACTAGATGGACCTTTGTTGGCAAAGTAACGTCTCTGCTTTTGAATATGCTGTCTAGGTTGGTCATAGCTTTTCTTCCAAGGAGCAAGTGTCTTTTAATTTCATGGCTGCAGTCAACATCTGCAGTGATTTTAGAGCCCCCCCCAAAATAAAGTCTGTCACTGTTTCCACTGTTTCCCCATCTATTTGCCATGAAATGATTGGACCAGATGCCGTGATCTTAGTTTTCTGAATGTTGAGTTTTAAGCCAGATTTTTCACTCTCCTCTTTCACTTTCATCAAGAGGCTCTTTAGTTCCTCTTTGCTTTCTGCCATAAGGATGGTGTCATCTGCATATCTGAGGTTACTGATATTTCTCCCAGCCATCTTGATTCCAGCTTGTGTTTCATAGTCTGGCATTTTGCACTATGTACTCTGCATATAAGTTAAACAAGCAGGGTGACAATATACAACCTTGGCATTCTCCTTTCCCAATTTGGAATCAATCTGTTGTTCCATGTCCAGTTTTAACTGTTGCTTCTTGACCTGCATACAGATTTCTCAAGAGGCAGGTCAGGTGGTCTGATATTCCCATCTCTTTAAGAATTTTCCACAGTTTGTTGTGATCCACACAGTCAAAGGCTTTGGTGTAGTCAATAAAGCAGAAGTAGATCTTTTTCTGGAACTCTCTTGCTTTTTCGAAGATCCAGCAAATGTTGACAATATCCCCTTATCTTGGGATATCTGTTCTTTATGTTGAGCCACCAGTAGCCTCTGGAATACTTGGTTTTCTTTCATTAATAATCTCTTGATGTTCAGACTACCTGTCCTCTGTTGCAAAACTTCTACATAACCTGGCTCCTCCCCTCACCTCTTTGGAGTAGTTCCCTCAGGTTATTTGAGATACTCTCTCCCGGGCTTGAAGTCCTAAAAATTTGCTCCAAATAAAGCATAATTCTCAGAGGACTATAGTCCACTGGATTGCAAAAGGATCAGACACAACTTAGCGACTACACAACAATAACTTAACTTTTAGGCTGTGAATATTTTTTACATCTACAGCCATGTTCCTTCTCCTAAGGTGGTGGCAAGCCTTCTAGAATCTCTTGACCAATGGGAAGTGGTAGGAGTTGTGCAAATGTTTTCCTGTAGGTGTTGAAATAATCCTATATGTCCCCTGCTGTCAAGGTCTTATTTTCTTGAACTTTTCAAATATGAGTGAAGAACAAAGAAAGAATATGGTTTGTAGGTGGTGATGAGAGTTCAGTTCACTTCACTCAGTCGTGTCCGACTCTTTGCAACCCCATGAATTGCAACATGCCAGGCCTCCCTGTCCATCACCAACTCCTGGAGTTCACTCAAACTCACATTCATCGAGTCAGTGATGCCATCCAGCCATCTCATCCTCTGTCGTCCCCTTCTCCTCCTGCCCCCAATCCCTCCCAGCTTCAGAGTCTTTTCCAATGAGTCAACTCTTCACATGAGGTGGCTTCAGCTTTAGCATCATTCCTTCCAAAGAACACACAGGGCTGATCTCCTTTAGAATGGACTGGTTGGATCTGCTTGCAGTCCAAGGGACTCTCAAGAGTCTTCTCCAACACCACAGTTCAAAATCATCAATTCTTTGGCGCTCAGCTTTCTTCACAGTCCAACTCTCACACTCATACATGACTTTAAAACCCTTTTATTCGACTCTGTGAACTCAAGAATTTTAAAAGTGTATATTCCATATTTCATAATCTTTTATTATTTCCCTGAAACCAGTGTTGTTTTCAAATGCAAATCCTTCTTGGTTAGCCTCTGAAACAAAAGCAAATATGTGTCTTGCCAAAATAAAGCCAAATGCAATACAGTGTTACGTAATTTCATAATTGCCAACAGTGATGTTTGATCAACTCAGGCAAACAAGATTCACAAACATATTCTTATTATTCAGAAACAATGAGCTACAGGGAAACTGCCTCAATCTTTAGAATCATTTCCTCTGCCGTGGTCACTGAAAGTACTTCAGACCCTGAAGCAAATATATTATTCTACCTGACCGGGGAAAAAAAAAAACCAATTTTTTTTTTTTGAGAAATTAAAGCAAATAAGAAAGTGAAAACTCTGCAGTCTCTCTTGCATTTATGTAACGGAACAAGATCCTATGGGGCCTTCCCCCATAGTCTCTGCTTTAGCTCCTCTCTGAAGATAGATAATAGTATTTAATGCAAATTTTCTGAGTTATTTTGCAGATGTGAAACCACCCCCCTCCCCGCCCCCAACAAATGGAAGGACTACTTGAGCCATGAGGTCATAGCCCCAGGCCTCCTGGTGCCTAAGGACTGATCGTGTTAACCCCAGTGACACCACCCTGCTGCCCCACTGTCGGCCAATCAGAGAACTGTGCCCACACTGATCACAGACCTTGTGACTGCCCCCTCACCTGCCCTTAAAAATGCTTTGCTGAAACCCTTTGAGGAGGCTCAAGTCTTTTCAGGGCATTTCCTTACATGATGATGGTGGTTTAGTTGCTCAGTCACGTCCAACTCTTTGCGACCCCATGGACTGCAGCACGCCAGGTTTCCCTGTCCTTCACCATCTCCAAGAGCTTGCTCAAACTCATGTCAGTTGAGTCAGGGATGCCATCCAACCATCTCATCCTCTGTCTGAAGTGGGTGGCCATTTCCTTGTCCAGGGGATCTTCCTACTCCAGGGATCGAACCCGGGCCTCCTGCCTTACAGGCAGTCTCCAGCACTGCAGGCAGATTCTGATGGTTCTGTTTGACTTCACTGTGTGTTGGGTGTACGAACTTGCATTAACATTTATGTTTCTTCCTATCATGCCTCATTAAAAACATTTACATCATAGATAGTATAAAGGTAAGTGGCTTGTCTAACAAATGGAATGGTATAAGACAATGGTTCCTAAATTTGAGCAAGGATAATGACCTGGAGATACTGTTTAAAACATGGAATTTTTTAACTCCACTCCCAGACACCTGATTCACTCTGAGAAACTTATGTTTATAGGGACCCTCAGCCTCTTGGTCAGTATCACATGTAGCTGAGGATCATAACTTGGTCTCCATGGCCAGCCTCCTGGCCGGCTGTGAGCACATGATCACTGCCTACACAGGCCCTCTTTGAAACTCAGAGTTGACCGATGGGAGCTCTGGAGAGCCAGAGATAGCCTCAATTCACCAAAGTAGAGCCCCAAATTGTGGCTGACAGTCAGCCTCCTGGAGGTTCTGATTCCTAAACTTCAATCACAATGTACAGACAGGCGCCCCCTGTAGACTGGTTCTGGGGCAGATTTGGAGACCAAAAAACACATCTATGCCTGCAACCAGGCAAGAAATGAAAGACAGCATCCAGAGAAGGACCCTGGAAGACATAGGGCTCTGTTTTAATACAAAAAAATAAAAATAAAAAATGTGAAAAGTGCCCTTGGAAACTTAATGGGCAGTAGTACCTTGTTTGTGTGCATTCTTACCACTTTGACATTTTTGCATTCATATAACTGGATAAAGGTGTCATGACAGCATTGGAGTGTGTCCCACATCTACCCAGAAAACCAGCTCTAGTTCACTACATCCTTTCTGTTCATTCCATCATCAGTTTATAAATGAAGTGAAAGTTCAGGCATTTGGTAAGGAACAGCTATAGATTTATAGATTTCTTTCTTTTTTTTTTTTTGTCGGTCAGGCACCCAAAGTTGTCTTATTCTTTTCCAGTCATCATATGTTTCCTTGTTTAAAAAAGTGGTCTTGGGAAGCTCCAGTTATATTTGAAAATCTCCATTTTCTGTGATTTGTGTGTCTTTTAGATACTTCACCCTTTCCCAACTTTGTGTGACTTAAAGTAAAAGAGAGACACCAGGAGAGGTCGTAAAGCTTCTCTTCCTTCTTCTTAATAACCCTCCGGCAGACAGGTGACCATGGTCAGGGTCAAACTCAAGTTCTCTCCTTCTCCTCTTGATAGGGACAATGAAGTTCATGTGAATTCAGCAGATTGAACATTTAGAGGAATGCCCAGTTATCCTCATTATTCATCCAACCAATATCTATCAAGCTTCCCCCATCCTAGGCACTGCCCTCATGGAGTTTACATCCTGCCAAAGTTATTGAATGACTTGGCTCCAAGGTGGTCTCTTTTTAACTTCTTCTTCATATCCTCTGGGTCTTTATAAGATCACAGATAACCAGAGATTATTTGAAGGGTAATGAGTTTATTTGACCAGTCGTAGCAGCTGACAAACTGAAAAGACCCTGGGAATAAATAGAGGTCATTTCAACTCCAGAAATATTTTTCAGCAAGATAGTTTGGAGGGGGAAACAGCTTTTTTAGTTCCAAGTAATAGAATATTTAGGTCATTATAGTCAAGTTCAGAATGACTTATATGATGTCCCAACTTTCATACATACTCAACTAATTATATGAATATATTAAAGTAATTACTATTATAATCATCCAAACACATTTTCCCTCTTCTCTTTTGGAAACTACTGCTTTCACTGTGTCAATTCTTCTCAGCCTCACCGTGCAAACTCCCAAGTCATTTCTCCACCATCACCCACGTGGTATCTATCTGCTCTCTCGATGGGGCTGCTGCCACCACCTTAAAAGTCACGGGAAGCACCAAAGCCAGGATTGATCTAGTTCAGGTAAGAGCGAATGTTAATGAATAAATGGAATAAATATGGACTTAGGTGCCTCCCTTGGCTGTCTGGGCCATGGCTTAGAGTTTTAGAGGACAAATATGGCAGGTCAAAGTACCTTTCATAGAAAGAAATGTTAGTATTTTATTAATTTCTTTTTTCTTCTGTGGCTTTCTTCATTACTATTTGGAACTTATTACACTTCCATAAAAATGTGAGGGAAGATGGTCCAGAGCAGTGATGCCCTGTCTGAGTCACTTCAGACCATCTAATTGCCTCACAGAGGAATCCTTCCTCCAGGAAAGATCTGAGTCCTGTGTACCAAGACATGGAAATGCACATTGATCTCATTTCCTATAGTGTAATGAAAAAGACAAGATTACCTATTCTGTGCTTGTTCTGTGTAAACAGCCAACCTGCTAATTCTAGCCAAAAAAAAAAGATGCTTTTTTGATTTAGATATTTGAATTTGGCATGCTATGTAATAGTCATTAGTCAAGACTATATATGTTGAGTCAGTATTAATAATAAACCCTTTGGGGGCAAAGATATGTCTCATGCTAGAAATACCTTCCCACACCATAAGAAACTCATGTGCTGTAAAGGTCACTGGCAGACCGCTGAGCCAGAGGCTGGGGGCAGGAACATCACCTACTTGTCCTTCTTCCTCCAAAGCCCCCCACACCATCAGAGGCACACAGCTGGGCATGTTAGTCTCAAAGTCAAGTTTGTATGGGAGTTTTAAACTCAAGTACTGAGCTGCATTATAAAAATGTCCAGAAGTGAATGAAACCCCAGATGACCCTCCAACATCAGAACAGGAAATGAGATGTAGAAAAGCTGGAGCTGTCTATATGGACAGAAGACTTCACAACAAATCTCTCCAATTCAGTTTTTTCCCCCAAGTGGGAGCAGAATAAGAAGGAGAACAAAATAATAAATAGCAAATAGTCTCGAGGTCTGTGGTCTTGGTTGAATCCAAACTGTGCTCTGAAGTCACGCCCTGGGTTAACTTTGAAGACTTCCTCCCCAGTGACCTCAGTGGGCTCTCTCCTCAGAAAGCATCCTCCGGCATCTTACCTGTGAATAACCACAACACTTCCAGCCCATACCTGCCGGGCCTGTGCTGGCCTTTAGCTGTACCAGTCAGAGCCTCTGCCTCATTTCTGAGAGCTTCTGACCCCTCAGCTTTCAGGCTTTAGAAGAGGATTGCTAAAGGCCACGGCACCCAGAGTGAGTTCTGTACCACAGGTATTGCCTGTGTGCTCTAAGTCACTTCATTCATGTCTGACTCTTTGTGACCTCATGGACTGTAGCCAGCCAGGCTCCTTTGTCCATGGGATTTCCCAGGCAAGAATACTGGAGTCGGCTGCCATTTCCTTCTCTGGATCTTCCTGACCCAGGGATAGAACCCTCATCTCTTGCACCCCTTCATTGGCAGGTGGATTCTTTACCACTAGCACCACCTGGGACCTGCTCAGGAATGGTGATGAGCATCTTCACCCTCCTAAGGGGGAAGCCTTAGGAGCCCTGCTACAGAGCAGTCAATGGGAAACTTGTCAGTGGTGAGTCCCGAACCTCTTACACAGTAGAAGGAGTACTGTCCTTGACAAGGTGAGCAGGATGCTGGAGCAAATTGGACTAAAGGACATGTCAAAAATGGACTCATTGATCTCACTGACCCATGTCACTCAAGCTGTGTTGGCCAGTATTCTTCATCCCTATTTAGCAGGAGGGGAAACTGAATCATCCAGCCAAGAAGTAAAGTGTATTTTCCACATGATTGTTACATTCTTGGCATCATATCAATTACTTCTGCTCACTTGCACGTAATGTATGTTTGCCTAGCATGTGCTTATAGAAACAGTCTTCGCGTGGGTGATTTTTGATGCAGTTGCAATGTTCCTGGAATGGTGTTTGGAAATATTAGGACTTTAAAAATCTTTTAATTATGTATTTAGAGCCAGCCAAAAGAAGCAATGACCTTTTGGTTTGTTTTTATGTTTTGCTGTGGCTGTTGCTGCCACAGTTGTTATTTAAGTATTGTTAATGCTTATGAAATCATAGCCTCTTAGACATTAGAAAAAATCACTTATGACTCTTAAACTTATACTCAATTGAAAAAAAGCCTTAAGATTTTTTAAACTGGTATTTCCCTTTTCTGTCATTTTGGAAATTTTTAAATTCTTATTATGCAACCCATATGCCTTCTATCCTGTCATGTTATTTTTTAAATTTTATTCTATTATTTGCAAATCAGATCAACATTGCCTTCTGTCTGTGTGTACGTCACTGATTAAAATATTGAACTGAATAAGCCGAGCAGAGAACTATGAGAAAATTAATCAACACTGTTGACACTGGACCGTTGTTCAGTCAAGTACAAACCCTTCTGGGGTGTCATGCACTTACGTCTCTCCATCTGTTCCACTGAGGGAGCACAATCATGTCAAATACCTCATGAAACCCTCATGCACTGTGTCTACGGCATGGACCAGTTTCTTAGTCTAGAAGTCTTCTCTCAAAAGGCAAAGAGGGTAGTTTTCTTGAGTATTTCCTCTCCTCTTAGGGACCACTGCTCAAGGCCCTCTCATCAATAACCTATTCCAGAATAGATGCAGGAAGATGCCAGAGAGCAAAGTTAACCTTGTTTTGAAAAAATATATTTTTTTCAAGAACGAGGATCAATGATTGCCTGTCATAAGTTCTGCTCTGGTTTCCTGTCATGTCTCCAAAGATTACTGATCTGGTTTCACAAGCCCATCTACAAGCTCAAGGTCATGGGTCAAAATTCACCTTGTTCGATCTGACCATTTGAACAAATTGAAAGAAAATAAGTGCTCTCTTAAAACCTCCACGTGTGGTGCAAATCACATCTCTCAAGTATACTTATCTGATGTTGGTTTATCACGTGTTCCTTTAGTGAGAAATAGGGAAGCAAAACTAGAAATTAAACAGTGTGCCTTCTCCCTAACATGTGTTAATATCACTTGATCTTCACTGGGCAGTATATTTGCTCTTTGATCCGTACATCTTATGGTTGAGAATATTTTCCAGAAGTTCTGCCTGGCATTTGGCACTCCAAATTCACGTTTCTGCCTTTGGCATCATTTTGTCCCATTATTCCATAATTTGTTCACATCTTTTCTTTGTCTTTGCTGAGCAGAGAGCAATCTGGTTATAGCACCCCCTCTCCTCTTCTTCTTTCTCATTTCCAATTGGAAAAATGAAAGTGTGAATCGCTCAGTCACCTCCCACACTTTGCAACCCCAAGGACTATAGTCTGCCAGGCACCTCTGTCCATGGAATTCTCCAGGCAAGAATACTGGAGTGGGTAGCCATTCCCTTCTCCAGGGGGTCTTCTCAACCCAGAGGTAGAACTCGGGTCTCTTGCATTGCAGGCAGATTCTTTACCTACCGAGGCACAAGGGAAGCCCTATTTACATTTACAATTACCTACCTCCTCCAAATTTCATTTCTGAGTGCTTCCTGGGCATTTTATGCTGTATCTCCTTTTCAGTTTTTGGTAAATGGAAGAAAAGCCATCACTGCTCGGTACTTTCTGAAATGGATTATGAAAAGCCTACGGCCCTGAATAACAACACCTGGCACTCTTATCTTTCTCATGCTGTGAACCCAAAGATGCTCTCCCTAAAAATTCTGTCACTTTCCTATCAGAGACTTGTGGTTAGCTTAACAGATGTTTCCCTCATTTATTCTTCTCATTTTTGAGCCATTGAAGAATTTTTTTAGACTTTCTTCTTTAAAAGAGGTTGAGTTTTTCAAACTCAGGTAATCAAAGGATCTCTTCTCAGCTATATTCTGCCTCTGTTCCAGTTTTGTGATTGGCTTTGGGGAGGCCCCATCCATACTTTTTGCTGGACCAAGCAGCTTGTGTTGTCAGACCCCTCTGGGAGCAAGCTTTTGGTTCAACGAGTACAGTGGTGTTGGAGGTGCAAAGACATCTTACGTTGGGGCTGCAGAGGATCCTGAAACTACATGTTCAGATAAAGACAGCTCGATCCAGTAAGCCAGAAGTAGACGTCTCAGCCCCAGACTGAGGGGCCAGAGGCCAATAAAAAAGCCAAGGAACACCAAGGAACAGATGGTCAGGTGTAAAAACAGTAAGTTAGGCAAGAAGAAGCAGTGAATCTGGACAGTTACCCTCAGCAAGCGCCATGACCCATACCGTGATGCATGAGAGTCATGGGCACATTTCTGTGTTTCTATTTGCACTCTTCCCCAGATGGGCTCTACTCCCTTCCCTCCTGTGAGGTTCCTGGATTTTCACTCAAGTTTACATCTTATGATCATACTACCTCCTTTGTTAGTTTTCTGGTTTTTAACATTGCCAGATATCACCTGTGGGTCTAATCCCTCTAGATTTTGGTGGTGTCTATTTAGACCACAGCAGCATCATTGCGCCAAGATTGCAAGTCTTCTTTCTTTATCACCCCTAGTCTTTGCTTTAATATTTAAACACCACCATAACAGCTAACCTTTACTGAGAATTTTCTATGTACTGGGCACTATTCTAAGGCAGGAGCACGCGTGTGTGCTAAGTCTCTTCAGTCATGTCTGACTCTTTGTGAACCTCTGGCCTGCAGCCCTCCAGGCTCCTCTCGCCATGGGATTCTCCAAGCAAGAATACTGGAGTGGGTTGCCATGCCCTCCTCCAGGGGATCTTCCCAAACCAGGGATCAAACCTGCATATTTTTTGTCTCCTTCAGTGGCAGGCGGTTCTTTACCACTAGTGCCAAGTCGTGATGGGAAGCCCTGTGAGGTAGGTACTGTATGCCAATTGTGTAGATGATGAAAGTGGGGTACAGAGTGCTTAAGTCACTGCCTGAGGTCACTTCACTAGCAAGTGGAAGAGTCAGGGTCGGAACCCAGGTAATCTATTGTAGAATCCATCTTCTTAACCATCTCATCTAAATCCATTAATTTTCCTGATACCATTATTTTTTCTGGAGAATTACCAGGATCTCCTTTATTATTATTACTTTTTCCTCCTTCTATATCTAGTATCCTCTTTGGTTTCATATTTTTAGGTATCATCTAGACACGATTTTTAGTCTTATAATTTACTTAATTCTTTCTCACATTTATCCAAGCTCCTTTCTCCAAGCTTCAGCATGTACTGTGTTCTGAGCTGTATCTCTATGGCTCTTAAACTGAGTGAGAATCAGTCCAGATCAGAGGTTCTAATTTGGGGCCAGTTAATGTCTTTAGGGAGTCCATGAATGTGCAAAATGTTTGTATATTCACACATGATTTTGCAAATATATTCACAGAACTAGCATCAGATTCTCAGAGTCTATGACCCATTTCCACTGGTCAAGAGAGACACAGAAATAATTATAATACAGAGACATGATCAGATCTAAGAGCCATCCCCCAAACATGCTTTTCCAAACTTTGCAAGAAATGCTCTTCTTTTGTCTGGGACAGTCCTTCCAATGTTAAGAGATGTTTTTATACCACCTAGTGACATCAAAGAACTGTAAAGGTCTGAGATTTTACCCAACTTATTGAATACAAATTAATAAGTTAGCCTGACAGAGTTTGATAGATGCTAGCAGAAGACACAAGACCCCTGGGTAAGAGACAAGGGACTTCATTCTTCATAGAAATAGCAGAGCTAGATTATTAGAATTTCTGCCCACATCCTACCCCCAACTCCTAAGGCAATGTGAGGAGGGCCAGTTGACATGTGGATGTATAAGGGTTGCGTTACACAAGAGGAACTCTGACATTATGAAACTCCAATCTTTTATAATGGGTGGTAAACCTCCCAGAAGGTGACATATTTATTACACTGGACAGGGAGCATTTCTGGTAATTCTTCCACAGGGAGACACTGTCTTTATCTTCCAATACTGTCCATTCTACTACCATCCTTGAAAAGGAGCTCTGAAACCAGAAAACAGATCAGTGGTCTCTAGAGATAGGGAGTTGCTGGAATGTTGATTACAAAAAAGGAATGGGGAATTTGTGGGGAAGATGGAACTGGCTCACTGCTTGTTTGTAGTAGTGGATACACAGTTGTATGAGTTTGTCAAAACTTGCAGAACTGGACACAAAAAAGCGTGAATTTTACTGTATATAAATAAAAACTGAATATCATCATTAAAAAAATAAGAGCAAAAGAAAAAAGAACAATAACGAAGAAAGCAAGACTGGAACAAAAGCAGGCAGAGCCTCCGCTCACGAGATGGGCACATCTCCAGCATGTGACGTGTATGCTTGAGGTTTGCTCAGTCTTTCTGCCCTTTCTCTTCATGGATTCCCTGCTCTGCTCTCTTCCACAGAGTGCAGTCTGGAAGTGTGTCCTAAATGTCTTCTGGTGACACTAGTTCAATTTAGAAAAACTATTGGGATTGTGTATATGATCCTTTTGGAGGGGAGAAGAGTCCTCGTTATGAATGAGGGAGACAGGCCAAGGGCAGAAGAGTAACCTTTGGGTAGAAACTGTGCATTTCCTCCAACCCAGGTAATTTATGCCATTCTACTGGCTACAGACCCATCATGGAGAGTCAGAAAAGTTTCCGTCCGGTGAATATGAAACCACTGAGAGCTGCAGAGCCAGCATTTCTAGATTAAATGGCAAAATATTACACCCATCACGTGGAACTGGCTTTCAAGAAAAGTACAATATTGCACATTAGAGACTCAGAGGTTCACCATTTGGCCCTGCTCAGTGAGGGTAGCTGGATATTTTTTCTCAGAAATACAGACAGGTAGCACCTTAGTAGCTTTTTTGAAGGTGGAGGTTATAAAATAGCATATTCTAAGTGAAAACAGATTAGGCCATCTTCCACACATCTAGGTCTGTGAAAGGGAGATATAGAGAAGAATCTATTCCTCACACTGTCATTTCAGCAGCACATTTTGTGGAGTCATAGCCGTAGTGAAACATTTTTCTGAAATAAATGCCTTAGTTCTTTCTGAATGTGAGTCCATCTCTGATGAGTACTAATGGTTTACGGGGAAGAGAGGAAAAGCTGTTTCCATTTTTCATGCTGCAGGGAATCAATAGCCACTAAGCATATGTAACATCCATAGAGCTTCCATTTCAGACCCTCCTCTGCCCACCTCTTCCACATCCCTTCCCCTAAAAAACCTATGACAAGTAACTAAGAAAGACTATATAGTATTATTAATTTTAAAAACATAATCTTTTTCCTACAAAGATATAAACTTCAGAAGTTTATATATTTGGGGATGTTTGGATTTCCGGAGGAAGTTGGAAAAGTGAGAGAGTTACGATGATGCCAAAAAAGGGGACATGTGAGGAAATACATCTAAAGGAAAGGTTAAAGAGTGGATTCAAGTCCTTCACTGGTGTCATCATAGACTGGGAACTCATGTGTCCAAGCTCCTCCCAACCCCCAAAGAGCAGCTGTCAGCCACCGCCCAGGCCCAGGGGTGAGCTCCTGGCTGTACCCTTGCAGTCTGTGAAAGGAGGGACTAGAGCAGGGACCCGCATGGAGCTTTGCGGCAGGGAATTCTGAGGCTGTGCTTGCCCACGGCTTGCAGCTAGAAGGCAGGGTACTGGCTGGGAGTGGCATGTCCCTTTGATCCCAAGGATGCCTGCCCCTTGGGGAGGGGTGTGGCAAACAGAAGCCAGAATTGAGACCCAGAATGGAGTCCCAGCGATCTGAGCATAAGGATGAGGTTGGGAATGGACTCCTTAAGCCACATTTAATGCTTCCAACCTTAACAGAAATATAAAGAAGAATGGGCTTGGGGATGATAATTCATATTCATAAAAAATAATGTTACAGAAAAATCTAATAACAGTACTGAATCTAACCACCCCTCTTTCTTCAGCTATAATTTTCCTTACATCACCTCCCTGCAAAGTGTCAACTAACTCATGCGAAGAGTTGACTCATTGGAAAAGACCTTGATACTGGGAGGGATTGGGGGCAGGAGGAGAAGGGGACGACAGAGGATGAGATGGCTGGATGGCATCACCAACTCGATGCACGTGAATTTGAGTGAACTCCGGGAGTTGGTGATGGACAGGAAGGCCTGATGTGCTGCAATTCATGGGGTCGCAGAGTAGGACACAACTGAGCGACTGAACTGAACTGAACTGAACCATGTTTAATCCCTGTTAGAATTGGTAAACTTCTCTGTTGTAAACATCCCTGGAACTATAATAGCCAACAGATAGAACTGGATTCAGTGATTCCCTAGGCCAGCTCTGATTTAGACAGCCATTTCCAATTTCGTCTGAGACCCGATTTCCTACAATGTCCACATGTTGGAACCATGTGGGCAAGTCTGTGCCTCATTTATGAGATAGCCTCTCCCATAGGTACAGATGGCTTTCATCTTCACTCTCCTTTTGCACTCACCCTCCTTGCCCCCGTTCTTTTTTTTTCTTCTTTTTTTCTCCATCCCCCATCCTGTTACCTCCTCATCTCCTTTCTAGCTGAGTTATTTTCTTGCATTTTCTCACTTAATGTCTCATTCATTCCAGGATTCCAGGTAACACCTCCATAAATGATTCCTAAATCCCTTCCTACTTCTGCTCCGTCACATACGTAACCTTGAGTTCATTGTGACCACCACTCTTCTTCTGCTAAACTGGTCTTTCTCCTGCCTTCCATACTTATGGGAAATGGTACCACAATATTTTGCTTTTTCTCACACAGAACCAAGGCCTGATGATTTTAATACATATTAGCCTTTAAGCTCACCTCCTGCTTTTCCTTTGCACTCATGTTACCCTGATCTAGCCCTTCTTCATTTACACCAAGATCATTACAAGTTCTGCACCTGGTCACCTTCCTTCCAACATCTCCCCAATATGACCCTACTCATGGCAGGGTCCCCAAATTTTCCACAATTCCTTAGGAAGCTTTTTAAAATGTGATGGGCTATTCCCCTCAGTTTTACTAGACTGGCACCTCAGGCTGTGGGGCTTAATAATAGCTCTGATTTTTTTTTTTTTTTACAATTTTGCTATCACTTTAAATGAATTTTTTACAAAATTCACCAGGGGACAAATGCAACCCATCTGCAGGTCTGGAATTAGGAACCACTGCAAACTGTAAGTCAAAGAAGTCTTCCAGAAATATCTGCTCAGAGATGCCAAATGTCTCTCACTGGCCCCTGATGCCATCTTGAAACTAAAGCCTGCCTTTGAAGACTTTCTGCAGTTTGCCTGCTCTGACCTGACTCTCTTTCTCTCTTTTTTTTTTTTTTAAAGATGCATGCTTTTTTATTTTAAAAAATCTTTTATTTATTTGTTTACTTATTTATTTGACCCCACAGCATGGCATTTGGGATTCTAATTCCCCAACCAGGTACCGAACCCACAACCCCTACAGTGAAAGTGCAGATTCTTAACCACTGGATTGCCAGGGAAGTCCCTCTGAGCTGACTCTTAACACCACCTTCTTCTAATCGCTCCTCTGTGATCAAGGCCATCCATTTGGTTTTTTCCGAGGATGTCGTGAACAGCCTCCTATCTGAATCTGCATTGGCTCTGTCGCCTCTTCTTCCAGGAAGCCTCTGCAACCACTTGCTCCCTAACCTCCTGGGAAGCCTTGCCATCTGGACCCCACTTCTGAATTGTGGCTTCTGCTGGCCCTAATTGCAGTTCATCTTGCTCCAGCCGGGGCCCCATGTGTGGCACAGAACAACTGCTTAACAGCTGCTCCCGCTGCCTTCCCGCCAGAGGAAAACTGAGGGGCTGGTCTGTCCTCACCCCCTTTTGTCCCCAGAGCCCAGCCCAGGGCCTTTCAAACATGAGACACTCAGTCCTGGCTGTTAATGACCACGTGCTGTCGCTTCAGTCTTGTCTGACTCTTTGTGACCCCATGGACTATAGCCCACCAGGCTCCTCTGTCTATGGGATTTCCCAGGCAAAAATATTGGAGTGGGTTGCCATTTCCTTCTCCAGGGGATCTTTCTGACCCAGGGATGGAACATACATCTCCTGCAGCTCCTGCATTGCAGATGAATTCTTTACCACTGAGCCACTGGGAAGCCTGTTAATGATCATGGTGCTTATCAAACGTCAACATTTTTTTTTTTAACCAAAAGACTAAAACACAATTTTTTTCCCTTAAAGTTTGCACCAAATTGTATTCAGAAGAAGGATTGCAGCCCCTGGACCCAACCCAGGAACCTATATTTCCACCTAAACTAATGCTATGTTCTTTTTTCCTGATTTCTTTCGCTTTTTATGTCAACTATAAGGGAATAAACAGTCCATCAGTTCATCCTCAGGTGATACTTTCTAGTATCTTTAACTTGATGTCTTAACCTGAATGTCAAAAGGGAATAAAACATCTTCAAAGCAAAGCACTCTCTTCCTTATAACTCATTCTTTAGTTTTCCTCTCACTAAAAATAGAGCCAGAGTGAAAAAGAATCTAGTATCAAAGCAAATTTTAATTATTCAAAATATTGACTTAATATCCATTTGCCCCATGGGTACCTTTGCAGGAACCTATGCAAGGCTCCCACCCTTCTGCCCTACCCTTGGGTGAACATACCTTGTCCATGACCTTTTTTATCTAGTACAACTCATTTCCTTGTGTCCAAAGCAGGACCGTCAGAGTCTGTTTTGGCATGTAGGATCTTTATTAAAATCCAAAGAAAACCAAGGGTACAAATTATAAGCAGGTGAGCTCCCTATGTCACTTACCTGACAGCTTGGCATAGGTTTAAAGCATTTAACTGCCTCCTTTCCTTTTCTTTTTAAAAACCTGTCTCATCAAGTGTCTGCTGGACTCATTTGGAATTGTTTCACAAACTTCTGTGGGGAGACTTCAAATGCTGGAGCAGAGCAAGGCCCTTGGATACAGAAATGATCCAGGAGCTATCTCAGGAGCTCACAGTCAGATGGAGGGGTGGGATAGATGGGCCCATCACAATTAACAAAAGAAGGTGAGGGTTGTACAGGAAACCTGGGAACCGGTGTCTGGGAGTGGAGCAGAGAGCAAGAGGTGGAGAGGGTGGACATCCAGAGAGACTTTGCCAAAAAGCCAAGATTGAACTAAAACATGAATTATAAATAGAAGTTATCAAGAAGTAGGCAAGGGAAATGCATGGAACAAGGCAAGGGAATTCTAGCTTAAGTAAAAATCACATGCATTGGCTTGTGGCCTTGCAGAATGAAGAATTTTCAGAAAAGCAATTTTAGATGAGGTAGGCATGGCATGTTGGAGAGTTCACTGTAATACTTGCTCCTCCCCAAAGTGTGGGACTGGAAAGGGCAGAGGAGGGCAGGTCCTGACAGGACTTCAGTGCATATCTAAAGCATATAAATTGTTTGCGCAGGTAATGGAGTGTTATGAAAGGTATTCTGATAAGAATGTTTACCATTTTAAAATGTTACCACGCCTTGTGTACAAAGTAAAGATTGGAAGGGGTCACAGGTGTGTATCACATAGCCAAGGAAAGGGACAATGGGATTGAGGATTAGGGTGCTGGTGGTGGAGACAGAGCAAGAGAGCAGATGGGAGAGATGCCTAAGAGGCAAAATCAATAGGATGTGGTGGAGGACTGGGATTGAAGAGTTTGAGTTTTGTCTTCTTTATTTTTATTTATGTATTTTTGGCTATGCTGGGTCTGCATTGCTGTGTGGTCTTTCTCTCTAGTTGCAGAGAGTGGGGGCTACTCTAGTTGCAGGGCACGGGCTTCTCATTGCAGCAGCCTCTCGTTGCAGAGGACGGACTCTAGGGCACTTGGGCTTCAGAAGTTGTGGCTCCTGGGCTCTAGAGCACTGGCTCAGTAGTTGTGACCCACAGGCTTAGGTGCTCCCCGACATGTGGGATCCTCCTAGACCAGGGATCAAACCTGTGTGTGGGAGGCAGATTCTTTACCACTGAGCCACCAGGGAAGCCCTGTTTTCTTTATTAGTGGAAGAAGCTTGAACGTTGATGGGAAGAATACAAGTGAACGGGAGAAGTTGAAAACTTCACAGACAGAAGGGGTAGCTCTAAAGCACCGACTGAGGGACACCTTCTCTATTTCTTTCCAAAATCTTTCACTAAAACATTCTTCTCAAGTCTGAGGAGGAATTCCCCCTGCGCTTCCTAGAGCTCTGTCCTTCCCCTCTGGAGTGTTTTCTGTGGGGCTGGGATCCCCTACATACTCGCTAGGTTGTGAGCACCAGCCCTCTGTAAGAGGAGTGTGGTGCTCAGCCCCGTGGTGTTCACCCCTGTGTCACCACTGCCCTGCAGGATGAGTCTCAATTTTTTGGTCTCCAGACTGATTATGGCCTTAAAAAAATGATTAAGGACCCTAAAAAGCTTTGGTTCATGTGGTGGTGGTTGGTTTAGTCCCTAAGTTGTGTCCGACTCTTACAACCCCATGGACTATAGCCCTCCAGGTTCCTCTGTCCATGGGATTCTCCAGGCAAGAATACTGGATTGGGTTGCCATTTTCTTCTCCAGGGGATCTTCCCAACCCAGGAATTGGACCTGGGTCTCCTGCATTGCAGGCAGATTCTTTACAGACTTAGCTAAGGGAATTAGTTCATGTGAGGTAGAGCTATGAACTTTCATAGTATTTGAAATTAAAACTGGGAAATATTTTACATATTTATTTATTTATTTGAAAATACCATGGGTGAACTCATTACACATGAACACGAATAACATGTGGTTGGTGAAGAATAACTCTGTTTTTACAAAGAGAAAATCAATGAGAAGGGTGATGCTGTTTTACCACTTTTGCAAACCTCTTTAATACTGGCTTGAAAGAACACAGCTAGATTTGCATATTCAGCCTGTCATGGTACCAGACATGATGCAACCTTTGGAAAGTTCCAGTGCAACTTTTGAGAGAATGAGAAGGAAGAGGGTAAATATGACAGGTTTGACCTCAGAACCCTGAAAGGAATCCATGGACTATAAGAATCCCTAGCCAACCTGATGAGACAAACATTCAGATAGTTTCATTAACTGGAACTTTCAGTCAGTTCCCAGAAACTTCCAACTCTCTGTCATTCTTTCCAACAAAACACATGACTTAAGGCAAGATTTACAGAATTCTTCTGAAAAAGAAATTCTCATTTAGCCAATCTGCCTTTATTGTTCAATCCCCATCACTTTTTTCAAGTAAGCAACTTGCACCATAATTTTTGTCCCGTGTTGAAATTATTCAGTGTGAAATGATTTATGGAAACACAGAAACTCCACCTGAAGATCTGCCCTTTGGTGGCTCCCACAAAGAACAAAATAAGTTTTCATAAAATATTTTTAATAAGGTTATAATCAAATTTAATTTCAAACAAATTAATTCAATTCCCTGGAGAAATGGTTTCCTTAGTTTTTTAACTAGAGGAAGTTGTTTAAACCTATTTTTCCAGATGTGTGGAACCATTTCAGCTTAGAGGACTCTGGGCAGGGAGCCTGGTTCCCACCCTTGGGTTCATGGTCCAGTTCACATTAACCATCTGTGTCGCCTCGACCAAGTCACGTCGCCTCGACCAAGTCACGTCCCCTCTTTCAGCCTCATTGTTATTTCCTTCTATAAATCTAGGCCAGTGGGTCTCAGATTTACTTCTGTGAAGGAGCAATCAGAAGTCAAGGGCTTTTCCTTGAATATCATATTCTTTACCGAACATCATAAAATAGTGGCAAATTTAGTTAGGCTGAGTAGAACAGGAACAATTTTAGACTTAGAAAATATGACTGTATTATATGGTCCCTGAAAGTGAAAGTCACTCAGTCATGTCCGACTCTTGCGACCCCAAGGACTACAATCCACGGAATTCTCCAGGCCATAATACTGAAGTGGGCAGCCATTCCCTTCTCCAGGGGATCTTCCCAACCCAGGGATCGAACCCAGGTCTCCCACATTGCAGGCAAAGTCTTTACCAGCTGAACCACCAAGGAAGCCCTGGTGGTCCCTGCACCAAGACAAAATGGAGAGCACAGAAGCCCATTAAAAAGAAGAGGAAAAAAAAGAAAATGTCACCCAATTAAGCACAGTCTACTATTTGCAAATCACCCTCATAAATATTCACTTGTTCATTCCATCTTATTGTCACCTATCACGTGCGGAGCTGTAGGTTTTAGAGAACAAAATGGGAGGAAAACTTGAACAAAATTCTGCCCATTAACTACTTCTGCTAATTGAGAAAAGTTCAACTTTCAACTGTAACTATAAACTCCCCCTAATCTTGCTTTGGAAACAATGATGGTCAGTGAAAGGAAGGTTCCTATTGACTTTAAAAAGTCTAACATTCTATGCTTTTTATCATATTTCAACCAACAGCCAGCCTTACCTCACAGAAGTATGGCCTATGAGACCCAAAAGAGCTTCTAGTCAAATCCCTAACTTGCAGATAAAGTCAGGCCTAGAGAGGTGCTGTTGCTGTTGTTGTGTCCAACTCTTTGTGAGCCCCATGAACTGCAACACAATAGGCTTCCCTGTCCTTTGCCACCTCCCAGAGTTTGCACAAACTCATGTCCATTGAGTCAGTGATGCCACCTAACCATCTCATCCTCTGTCACCGATTCTCCTCTTGCCTACAATCTTTCCCAGCATCAGGGGCCTTTCCAATGAGTCAGTTCTTCGCATCAGGTGCCCAAAGTATTGGAGCTTCAGCTCCTGAGGTTTTCCTAAATTCACCTGGCTTGCTAGTGGCCAGGTCTTAGAACCTGGGTCTCCTGTTTCCTGGGGGACTTGGTGTTTTTGCACTTTGCAAGCTTTCCTGATAATAAATAGCACACACACTCCCAGTGCACATACAGTTAATCCTCTGTTGATGTTCCATCATCACATATAACTTAGCCAACAATTATTTCTTCAGTTGAGAACTTGACGTTAGAGAACTCATCCCTGACACATAAGATTCTTGCTTGTTTATAAGTTAAGATTTAATTAAAATCCACTTAGTTTTTTTTATAAACCAGAAGAGATGGAAAAATAAATATGCAAAGCAGTGAATTTAATTGTAAATTGATGAGGCCACTGTTTTGTGAGTATCTTTGTTTTATTATCCACAATGGGTTCCATTCAATCTTGCTCAGTTTATAAGCTCTAATGAAGTCCGTGTGTTTGTCGCTGACACCAGCATTAAAGTCTGCATTAGGCTGCATTAGGCTGTTGCGGAGAATGGTGAAACAGCCCAGAAGGAAATGTCTGACTTTCCCTGGACCACTCAAAGAACCGTAAATGACCTTCTGGGACTGAAAATAAAGGACCCCAAAGGTCTCCTTGTGATGGGGAACACTTGTAATGGTGACAGCAATGATCCCATAGTTACCACTTTGATTGAAAAGCAAAATTAGGGACTTCCCTGGTGGCACAGTGGATGGGAATCTGCCTGTCAATGCAGGGGACATGGGTTCAATCCCTGGTCTGGGAAGATCCCACATGCCACAGAGCAACTAAGCCCATGCGCAACTTCTAAAGCCCTCAAGCTCTGGAGCCTGCAAGTCACAACTACTGGGCCTGTGTGTTGCAACTGCTGAAGCCCACACACCTAGAGCCTGTGCTGTGCAACAAGAAAGCAACCAAAGTGAGAAGCCAGTGCAGTGCACCCAGAGAGTGGCCCCCCACTCTCCTCAACTAGAGAAAGCCCGCGCAGAGCAACGAAGACGCAGTGCAGCCAAAAATTAAAAAATAAATTAAAATTAATGAAAAAAGATCTGTCATGGCTGCTGCTGCTAAGTTGCTTCAGTCATGTCCAGCTCTGTGCGACCCCATAGATGGCAGCCCACCAGGCTCCGCCGTCCCTGGGATTCTCCAGGCAAGAACACTGGAGTGGATTGCCATTTCCTTCTCCAATGTGTGAAAGTGAAAAGTGAAAGTGAAGTCGCTCAGTCATGTCCAACACTTTATGACCCCATGGACTGCAGCCTACCAGGCTCCTTTGTCCATGGGATTTTCCAGGCAAGAGTACTGGAGTGGGTTGCCATTGGCACCTACTCACAAATCAAAATACACACCTGGTGATTCAAATTCACTCTTTTGTTCAACTAATAGCCAGGTTGTCACATAATTATCAGTTTGTGGGATCTTAGCTCCCTGACCAGGTGTCGAACCTGCACCTTCAAGAGTGGAAAGCACAGAGTCCTAGCCACTGGATCACCAGGGGATTCCCCAAAATAAATAAATACAAATTAATGAAAGAAGATGTTTCCGTGGTGGGAAGAGGGTTTCCCTGGTGGCTCAGATGGTAAAGAGTCTGCCTGCAGCGTGGGAGACCTGGGTTCCATACCTGGGCCGGGAAGATCCCCCAGAGAAGGAAATGGCAATCCACTCCACTATTCTTGCATGGAAAATCCCAAGGATGGAGGAACCTGGCAGGCTACAGTTTTGCTAAGTCACTTCAGTCGTGTCTGACTCTGTGCGACCCCATAGACAGCAGCCCACCAGGCTCTCCCATCCCTGGGATTCTCCAGGCAAGAACACTGGAGTGGGTTGCCATTTCCTTCTCCAATGCATGAAAGTGAAAAGTGAAAGGGAAGTCGCTCAGTCGTGTTCGACTCTTTGTGACCCCATGGACTGCAGCCTACCAGGCTCCTCCGTCCATGGGATTTTCCAGGCAAGAGTACTGGAGTGGGGTGCCATCGCCTTCTCTGAGGCTACAGTTTATGGGGTCTCAAAGAGTTGCACACAACTGAGCGACTTCACCTTCCATCCCAGTGAAAGAAAATGTGTCCTGGCATCTATCCACAAATCAAAATATTTGGTGATTCAAACTCACTCTTTTGCCCAACTGATAGACAGCTTGTTACATAATTAAAATCTCTAAAAAGTGCAATTTCGCCTCTAGAATGTGGTTGAAAGCAAGTCTCATTTTTCAGTGTTATTTCATTTCGCTCTTTAGGTCTATAATAATTGCTTCTAGGTCACGGTGTTATTTGTGACACGACATCTAACTGGCTTCTTTCCCACTAATGATAATTCTCCTACCTGTTAGGGCCTGATACAAAGCTTAAAGAAGTTTTCCACCCAATTATTATCTCTCTTGAAAGGATTTTGGAATTATTTATAGAGATTAACACAAAAGATGTGCTCTGTTTTTATTATAACAAGGTCCTTATGTTACAGATGGTTCTGCTAAAGAAAGCTGAGGCTACTTGCCACTAACCAAATCACAGGATCATGAAGATGGGAGAAATTATATTTTGTAGTGTAATGCTCAACTACATCTGATCTTTCAAAAATTCAGAAAATCCTGCTAAAGACTGTACCTCGTCTCTAGAGACTCAACTTTCTGCATAGAGCCGTGGCTCAACAGATGTCTGTTGATTCACCCAGAAATTCATCCAGCTGTCCTAACTACTTTCATTATTCAAGGAGTGCTCTGTCGGTGGTTTCTTCCCTCCAGCAGCAGATGAGAGCAGCCATGACATTCTCTGCTAAACAGCCCATGGCGTTTTCACAGTCCACAGTAGTCACCAGGCACGTCCTCAGTTTTCCTTTCTCCAAGCAGCCTGTCCCAAAGGTATCCAACAAGGAGAGGCTTTTTATTATTATTATTATTACTATTTAGAACTCAGTTCTTTTTTTAAGTGACAGAGCAATAAAGAATCTCCCAGCCATGATATGTGGCAGAAACTAACACAATTCTGTAAAGCAAGTATCTTTCAATTAAAAAATAAGTTTAAAAAAAAAAAGAATCTGCCAGCCAATGCAGGAGACACAAGAGATGCAGGTTCAATCCCCAGGTCAGGAAGATCCCTGGAGAAGGAAATGGCAACCCACTCCAGTATTCTTGCCTGGAGAATCCCATGGACAGAGGAGCCTGGTGGGCTACAGTCCATGGGGTCACAAAGAGTTGGACACATCTGAACACAAAACAGAACTCAATTTTTTTTTTTTTTTTTTAGGACTCAATTCTTTAGACTGATATTACTCTGTAAAAAGTACAGGTAAATAAAATCATTTAAAACATTCATTAGTCTATCAATTTTATAGTTATTAAGCACTTACCATCTGTCAGGCATTGGGCTATATGCTGGTAAATCAAGTCTACTGAAAAAGACACGATTTCTTCTCTAGGATTCATCATATGGTGGGAAAGATAGACGGAGAAAAAAGTAATTACACAGTGATGTAGTAAGTATGATACCCTTTGGCTGCACCACGTAACTTGTGGGATCTTAGATCCTCCACCAGGGATTGAACCTGAGCTCTAGGCAGTGAAAGTGCAGAATCCTAATCACTGAACTGCCAGGGAATTCCCAACATTTTCTTCTTCATCAGTGGAATCTTCCTCTACAATCTAAGAAGTGCTTTGAAAATTGTTATGTTTCTGGATTAGTCCAGTTACAATGATTTTTAAATTTTAGTCAAGGAGAATTTGGGGATTTTTAAGTAAGGAAAAGAGAAGAATAAATATCATTTAAAACACTGCATGCATATGAAACAGAAACAGACCCAAGGACATAGAGAACAGACTGTAGTTGCCAAGGAGGAGTGGGGTGGAGATGGGATGGAGTGGGAAGTCAGGGTTAGCAAATGTAAGCTATTATGTATGGAATGGATAAACAACAAGGAACTACTGTACAGCACAGAGAGCTATATAAAGTATCCTGTGATAAACCACAATGGAAAAGAATATATATATATATATATTCATTGTATATGTATGTATGAGTGAAAGTTGCTCAGTCATGTCTGACTCTTTGTGACCCCATGGGCTGTAGCCCACCAGGCTCCTCTGTCCCTGGAATTCTCCAAGCAAGAATACTGGAGTAGGTTGCCATTCCCTTCTCCAGGGAATCTTCCCTCCCCAGGGATGGAACCTGGGTCTCCCGCATTGCAGGCAGATTCTTTACCATCTGAACCACCAGGGAAGCCCATGTATATGTATAACTGAATCAATCATTGCTGTACAGAAGAAAATAACACAACACTGGAAATCAACTACCCGTCAATTTTTAAAAAACAGAAAAAAACATCATATACATTAATTTTAAAGCTAGATACAGAGTTGCAAGCACTAGTTTAAAATAAACAGCCTGTGTTTTTTATGTTCTCAACATTTTTCTCTCAATTTCCTATAACAAATCTGTTTGACTTTGCTAATGCAAAAATAGAATGTTTTTAAGTGTTGTTTTCAATCTTGTAGAAATGAGATTAGAATGCAGAATTACTAATCAGACATGTATGATAAGGAAAATTCTGCCTCATATGCCTTTTCTGTCATTATTATAGTCTTCCGGAAAACAGAAAATTGTAGATCACATGCACAAAACCCCATCTGTTAGTGTTGCTGGGTTCACCTATGGCTTCAGAATTGCTGAGTCACCTTCATGGTTCTGGTTCTTCATCTAAGAGATTAGTTCATTCTCTCAACCTTTATTTATTCTGCTTTTGACCTTGGCTCATGTGGTAGTAAACATTCTTTGAAGTCTAAATAAATATCTGTTTCATAATTTCAAAGGGCAGAGACCTCAATAAGCATGCATTCAGTGCCAAATCACAGTCATGTTCAGTTCAGTTCAGTTCAGTTCAGTTGCTCAATCGTGTCCGACTCTTTGTGACCCCATGAATTGCAGCATGCCAGGCCTCCCTGTCCATCACCAACTCCCAAAGTTTACTCAAACTTATGTCCATCAAGTCGGTGATGCCATCCAGCCATCTCATCCTCTGTCGTCCCCTTCTCTTCCTGCCCCCAATCCCTCCCAGCATCAGGGTCTTTTCCAATGAGTCAACTCTTCTCATGAGGTGGCCAAAGTATTCAGCATCAGTCCTTTCAATGAACACCCAGGACTGATCTCCTTTAGGATGGACTGGCTGGATCTCCTTGCTGTCCAAGGGACTCTCAAGAGTCTTCTCCAACACCACAGTTCAAAAGCATCAATTCTTCGGCGCTCCGCTATCTTCACAGGCCAACTCTCACATCCATACATGACCACAGGAAAAACCATAGCCTTGACTAGACGGACCTTTGTTGGCAAAGTAATGTCTCTGCTTTTGAAAATGCTATCTAGGTTGGTCATAACTCTCCTTCCAAGGAGTAAGCGTCTTTTAATTTCATGGCTGTGATCACCATCTGCAGTGATTTTGGAGCCCAGAAAAATAAAGTCTGACACTGTTTCCACTGTTTCCCCATCTATTTGCCATGAAGTGATGGGACTTGATGCCATGATCTTAGTTTTCTGAATGTTGAGCTTTAAGCCAACTTTTTCACTCTCCTCTTTCACTTTCATCAAGAGGCTTTTTAGTTCCTCTTCACTTGCTGCCATAAGGGTGGTGTCATCTGTATGTCTGAGGTTATTGATATTTCTCCTGGCAATCTTGATTCCAGCTTGTGCTTCTTCCAGCCCAGCGTTTCTCATGATGTACTCTGCATATAAGTTAAATAAGCAGGGTGACAATATACAACCTTGACGTATTCCTTTTCCTATTTGGAACCAATCTGTTGTTTCATATCCAGTTCTAACTGTTGCTTCCTGACCTGCATGTAGGTTTCTCAAGAGGTAGATCAGGTGGTCTGGTATTCCATCTCTTCCAGAATTTTCCACAGTTTATTGTGATCCACACAGTCAAAGGCTTTGGCATAGTCAATAAAGCAGAACTAGATGTTTTTCTGGAACTCTCTTGCTTTTTTGATGATTCAGCAGATGTTGGCAATTTGATCTCTGGTTCCTCTGCCTTTTCTAAAACCAGCTCTAACATCTGGAAGTTCACAGTTCATGTATTGCTGAAGCCTGGCTTGGAGAATTTTGAGCATTACTTTACTGGCGTGTGAGATGAGTGCAATTGTGTGGTAGTTTGAGCATTCTTTGTCATTGCCTTTGGGATTGGCATGAAAACTGACCTTTTCCAGTCCTGTGGCCACTGCTGAGTTTTCCAAATTTGCTGGCATATTGAGTGCATCACTTTCACAGCATCATCTTTCAGGATTTGAAATAGCTCAGCTGGAATTCCATCACCTCCACTAGCTTTGTTCATAGTGATGCTTTCTAAGGCCCACCGAGAGTGCCAGGCTGTAACGGCACAGGAGCGGCTGAGAGGAACTATCCCACGTCTGAGATCAGGGGCAGCGGCCAAGAGGAACTACCCCACAGTCATGTTAGAGCAAGTCAAATAAGTCCCTGCTCTTCAGAGTGCATTTTAGCACAAAGGTGGACTAGTGGACCACCGTCTTTTTTCTAGATGAATCCTTGGTCTGCTGACCTGGGAGACCTGTTCCAAGTTAGCCTATTTGACCTGTAAGATAGAACCTTATTAAAGAAAATTCTACCCCGAAATAAATTCATCAGTCACATCTATTTACGTATGTAATCAGATGGTCTTAGCTCCAAGAAGTACTCAAAGAAAACTAACTAGAGTTGCAGTGTTTACTTCTTTTTAAAGAAACTTATTTTTTAAAGAAACTTGCCAGTTTCCCAAAATTAAAGCATGAGCTCCCTCTGCTGAGTGAACGAATGTATGAGACAGAATCTAAAACTTTTGTGCCATGCCTGTGATGCCAGTAACTTCTTAGAAACATAAGCGATTATGAAGTGTAAAAAATATTTTACTTTTTAAAATCCATGACTATAATAAGGGGTAGAATGGAAAGGTAGAGGAGAGTCATTTACAAGATTAGTTAGATTTTTCATTAGTTGAGATTTTACCCCTATGCCTGACTTCTGCATGATACTTTGTAACCACCACTGATGGGGGCACCAGGAAGTGTATATACACCCACCCTATTACCTGGCTTTGATCCTTCATAGCACTGATCATATCTGATTTTATTGTACTTATTTATTCATTGATCTGGTGATGACTGTCTGTCCCTGCTAAAATGTTGGCTTCCTATTAGAGAAGACCTTGTCTGCGCTCAGCCCCTAGAACAGTGCCAGGCACACAGTAGGTGCCCACAGTAGGAATATTTGTTTACTGGATGGAGGAAGGGAGGCAGGGAGTCAGGTCAGCATTTGCTGAAAGTGTCCCCTAGGAATATGATTCCATTAGAGGACAATTCAGTGCCAGTCATGCAGGACTGGACACAAATTAGTAGGAAATGAGAGAAAGAGAGAATCACTGAAGGCATAGCGAAGTGGGGTAGATCTCAAGCTCCACCTTAAAGATGGGGAGGGTTTGGTCAAGTTAGACAAGGAAACAAGCACTGTGCACAGCACTGGGATGCGATAGTCTTTACAAAAATGCATAGGCCCCACCCTAAGGAAATCTACAGTCTAAGAGTGCAGACAGATGTAAAACAAATAATCACACAAACTAAAATTTCAACTGGACAAGTGCTCCAAAGCAGAGGTGCACAATGCTAGAGGAGCAGACAGCAGGATGGTCAGTTTTATAGGGGAGTTAGGGAAGGCTTTTCCCAGCTGAATCGAAGGCTGTGTGCATGCATGCCAAGTTGCTTCAGCCGTGTCCAACTCTGTGACCCCATGGACCGTAGCCCACCAGGATCCTCTGTCCGTGGGAGTCTCCAAGCAAGAATACTGGAGCGGGTTGCCATGCCTTCCTCCAGGGGATCTTTCCAACCCAGGGATCGAACCTGCTCCTCTCCTATATTGGCAGATGCGTTCTTTACCACTAGCACCACCTGGGAAGCCCAATCAGAGGCTAAGTGGGGATAATCAGGAAATGAAGATGTGCTGTGTTTGCTAAGTCGCTTCAGTCATGTCCTACTCTTTGCGACCCCATGGACAGTAGCCCACCAGGCTATTTTGTCCATGGAATTCTCCAGGCAAGAATACTGGAGTGGGTTGCGATTTCCTTCTCCAGAGGATCTTTCTGATTCAGGGGTCTAACCTGCATCTCCTGCATTGGCAGGCGGTTCCTTACCACTGGCACCGCCTAGTGCCACACATTTCAAGGGGTGGAGATGGAAAACAGTGCCGCTGCAGGACCACGAGGGGAGAGGCTAGAGAGGGACACAGCGCCGAGGAGGAAGGGCCCTCTTTGTCCAGAGAGAAGGAAGGGCTCTAATGGCTTCCATAGTTTTTCAGGGATTCTAAGCTATTTTGACTTGCTTTTTCTTAATTTACAAGAGGGTCCACAACAAGTGGGCTTCCCAGCTGGCTCAGTGGTAAAGAATCCGATGCCAATGTGGGAGACAGAAGAGATGCGGGTTCCGTCCCTGGGTCTGGAAGATCCCTTGTTGGAAGAAATGGCAACCTACTCCTGTATTCTTGCCTGGAAAATCCTATGGATAGAGGAGTCTGGCAGGTCACAGTCCGTGGAGTTGCAAAGAATTGGACACAACTGAGCACACACACACACATCACAACAAGTATGTGTTACTTTAATTTTTTTTTTAAAAGGGACATTAAAAAAAAGGGGGGGGGTACATTTATGAAAGAGAAAATGTCACCATATGCCCACTGGAGCTTCTTTTGCAACTTGCCTTCTTCCTCTCCAGGCCTACAGCAGCTGATGAAGAGATCTCGCTGTCAGGCAGGAGAGCCTGCCAGGGGCCACCACACAGTTTCCGGAGTGGGAGGTCGGGGGCAGGGAAGTGAGATGCAGGCGCCACCCACTTAAGGACCTGGACTGCACAGAAGATAATGGCTCTGTGCTCTCTTGGCCTCCCTTCCGAGTGTGGGTACCTTAGTGAGGAAAGGTTGTTTCATTCAGTACTGCTGCTCTTTCCCACTACATCCATCTACGCTTTCCACGTGGCCAGGCTTCTTAATTTCTGATCTTTGTGGCATAAGTCACTTAAATGACCAGGTTTTAAAGGGGGAGGGGGGCACGACCTTCATGGTCTCCCCATGCAGGCCCCAAATCTTCATCTGCCATTTTCTTGGGGGGGACGTCTATCCTGTTCTGAAAGTCAATATCAACAGCCCCCAAAGGGGATTGGGAAGATCCCCTGGAGGAGGGCATGGCAACCCACTCCAGTATTCTTGCCTGCAGAATCCCCAGGGACAGAGGAGCCTGGTGGGCTGCAGTCCATGGGGTAGCAAAGAGTCAGACATGAGTGAGTGACTAAGCACACAAAGAGGATCTTTAACTTGTTGCCTTAAAAGGACAACTATAGGGATTATTGAGATCTGGCAATAAATATCAGTGAGAATGACATAACTCATTCAAACTTTTAGGGTAATTCTATACTATAGTAACTACAATATATCATATATAGCTACAAAATATTAACTATGAAATATAATCTGCATGTGAATAACGTACTGCAGAATTACCCTTGTTACCCCTCCATGCTTCGGTAGGAAAGAATTATTGGGTTGTGTCTGCAGCCCAGTCTAAACCTTCCTCTTTGAATGCTGGGGCTTTGCATTTCTGTAGGCTCCCTCTAGAGCCTATTCTGTTCACATTCTACCTGCCTGAGTTAGACTGTCTGTCTCTGTGAGGGCCTTTAACTGCTGATGGTAATCCCAGTCTATCTGCAATCCACTGTTTAAAGTGAATTCCTCAAAGAAGGAATCCTCACCCCTGGCCTTCCCTGGGGTGCAGCTTCCCCAGAAGGAAAGTTGTGACTGTGTGTTGCTCACAGGCCATGATTTTCCACCCCCATTCACATCTGACCCCCTTAGTCGTTATTAGCTCTGTGCTGCCTGCATCTGCACTGCAGCCACAGGGAGGGTTCACAGTGTCTTGCTGGGAAAAGTTTTACTATAGTAGAATCCCCAGAAAAGGATTCATGAGGATCACAAGACATCTTACCTGGTGTCAAGAGCCTTCTTGTTGTTGTTCAGTCACTAAGTTGTGTCCGACTCTTTGCAAATCCATGGACTGCAGCATGCCAGGCTCCTCTGTCCTCCACTGTCTCCCTCAGTGTGCTCAGATCTATGTCCATTGAGTCAGTAATGCTCTCTAACCATCTCATTCTCTGCCGTCTTTCTCCTTTTGTCTTCACTCTTTCCCATCACCAGGGTCTTTTCCAATGAGTTGTCTCTTCACAACAGGTGGCCAAAGTATTAGGAGCTTCAGGTTCAGCATCAGTCCTTCCAGTGAATATTCAGGGTTTTTTTTTTGTTTTTGTTTTAGGATTAGCCATTTTGATCTTGCAGTCCAACGGATTCTCAAGAGTCTTCTCCAGCACCACAATTCGAAAGCATTCTTCAGTGCTCAGCCTTATTTATAGTCCAACTTTCACATCTGTACTTGACTACCGGAAAAACCATAGCTTTGGCAATATGGACCTTTGTCAACAAAGTGATGTCTCTGCTTTTTAATACACTGTCTAGGTTTGTCATAGCTTTCCTTACATGGAGCAGCTATCTTTTAATTTCATGACTGCAGTAACTGTCTGCAGTTATTTTGGAGCCCAAGAAAATAAAATCTGTCACTGCTTTCACTTTTTCCCCATCTGTTTGCCATGAAGTGATGGGACTAGATGCCACGAGCTTAGTTCGTTTAATGTTAAGTTTCAAGCCAGCTTTGTCACTCTCCTCTTTCACCCTCATCAAGAGGCTCTTGCATTCCTTTTCACTTTCTGCCATTAAAGTGGTATCA
The DNA here is from genome assembly GCF_027580195.1 of Bos mutus. Classification (NCBI taxonomy): domain Eukaryota; kingdom Metazoa; phylum Chordata; class Mammalia; order Artiodactyla; family Bovidae; genus Bos; species Bos mutus. The sequence goes on along the minus strand of NC_091618.1, from coordinate 46,642,026 downwards.
TCTGCATATCTGAGGTTGTTAATACTTCTCCTGGCAATCTTTATTCCACCTTGTGATTCATCCAGCCTGGCATTTCACATGAGGTACTCTGCATGTAAGTTAAATAAGCAGGGTGACAATATATAGGCTTGACGTACTCTTTTCCCAATCTTGAACCAGTCAGTTGTTCCATGTCCAGTTCTAACTGTTGCTTCTTGGCCCTCATCAGGTCTCTCAGGAGACAGGTAAGGTGGTCTGGTACTCCTATCTCTTGAAGAATTTTCCACAGTTTGTTGTGATCCACACAGTCAAAGGCTTTAGTGTAGTCATCAAAGCAGATGTTTTTCTGAAACTCCCCTGCTTTCTCGATGATCCAACAAATGTTGGCAATTTGGTCTCTGGTTCCTCTGCCTCTTTGAAACCCAGCTTGTACATCTGGAAGTTCTCGGGTCACTTACTGCTGAAGTCTAGCTTAAAGGATTTTGAGCATTACTTTGCTAGCTGAGAAATGAGCACTACTGTGTGGTAGTCTGAACATTCTTTGGCATTGCCCTTCCTTAAGATTGGAATGAAAAATGACCTCTTCCAGTCCTGTGGCCACTGCCGAGTTTTCCAGATCTGCAGGAGTCAAGAGCCTATTGAATATAAAATACCTAGTTTTATACCAACTTTGTCAGGTAAATTAATTGGAAAAGAAAGTTCCCACAGAACCAGCCTGTGATGAAACTGAAGGCAAAACATAGCACATCTTGTTATAAACTACACAAGAAAAATTGGTCTCTTTTCACTTGACTTTTAACCAAAAAATGTTTTAGCCAATCTTATCCATCAAGCTGGCTTTTGAATGTCTTTTACCTCTTACCATAGATCAAACCCCCTTTGAAGGATAAAAATTTATTGCCACAAAAGCCACAGGTTTTGAAAGAACATCCCCCACCAAGGTCTCCCCAAATGTCTTGAGGAGGACAGCACTGTTGAGATAAATGCGTGGTCTCTGCGTGGAGACTACTTCAGGGAACCTAACATTTAGTAGCCCGTCTGTGGTTCAGGATTTGGGCTGAAAATAATCACTTGCCTTCATAACTGTCTTTCTCTGATTGATGCTATTTATCATCGTTATTGTATTTCCTTTGTTCTCATCACCACTCTCATAAGTAACACACCTGTGTTTACCACTGACCCTCTTGAGATATTTCAACTCTTCCAGCTCACCCACATGCTCTCGCCCTCAACGTACCATCTGTCTGCCACGGTCGCGTTGCCTCTGTGACTCAGACTGTTCTGCCTGCTAACTCAGCCCCTGTGCCTCAGCAGAGTGCTTCTCCGAAGCTGGCTGAGTCCTGCTCTGTTAGCACAGGTGGAAGGCTGCTTCTCCAAGGCAGGGCCCCAGGATACCTCTGGTGGCAACTGCATCAGTGGAGAGCCAGCATGCTAGGTGTGGTCATTTTCAATTCCATTTTCACTTCAGAATGCCTTTTTATCCTAAGATTACCACTGGTTAATAAGGTGTAAAGCTGTTTCAGTAGTAGACTCCTCTGTCCATGGGATTCTCCAGGCAAAAATCCTGAAGTGGGTTGCCATTTCCTTCTCCAGGGGATCTTCCCAACCCAGGGATGGAACCTGGGTCTCTTGGACTGCAGGCAGATTCTTTACTGTTTGAGCCACCAGGGAAGGCCTTTCAGTAGTATACGGTGCCTTTAAATGAATGCTTCTCCCTCAACCCCACCATGGAAGGAACACAGCAAATTCCTTTAAATAATCATTTTCTTGCTAGAGCAATACATGCAAGCCTTAAGCCAGGTCGAATCTAGTTCTGTTTTCATTCCTGTCTTTTACAAGGTGCGAGATTATTAGGTTTATCCATTTTCATCTGTCTTGGTTGCTTTATCTTGAACTGGATTCAACATAATAAAAATAGTGTTTGCAGTAGATATTTTATACATAATTAGGTGAAAACAATAACAGATTAGATCTACATCATTCGAGAGTTCCAGATCATTGCACTATTTTCTTATATGTCTTCTTTCAAAGTTCCAAAAACGTAGAAGTCTTAGCATCACAAATCACATTATTGAAAGAGACTAATAAACCTATGATATAGGTGAAGAGAGTTAAGGTCCAAAGACATGTAATTATTTCAACAAGTTCTCATAGTGAATGGGTGGCAGAGCCAAGACCAAAATTCTCAAATAATAAAAATATTGAAACCGAGTAGCATATTCTTAAATGTTTGAAATAAAATGTTTGGGGTTAGCAGAAGCCGACCAACAGAGGGCAGCAGAGACCTTCTCTCCCACCTCTGTGAATTTTATGCTCTAGTTTGAGAAAAGTGGCTTTTTCTCCAATGTGACTTTTGTGGTGACAGAACCAAAGTAGCAGATATGTTGTCAGTCCCTGCCTTAGTGACAATGAGGAATCAGGTGGTGGCTGGCGAGATGCTGTCTCCAAGTCAGAATGTCTTCTACCCATCAGAGCCCAGGTGGTTGTTGAGGCGGGTAGCCGTCTAAGCAGGAAGACAGCATTTAAAGCACTGGTGCTTGAATCTGGAGTTTCTCACTAAGAATTCTTTTCAATAGGCAATAAATTAGAGCAAAGGAGAGCAATGAAACTAAGAAACTGCCCGAAATTCTTATTTGCATTTTCTAAGCAAATACTGGGGCCTCCTGGTGGCTCTCACAGTCAAGAATCTGCCTGCAATGCAGGAGACCTGGGTTTGATCCCTTGGTCAGGAAGGTCCCCTAGAGTAGGAAATGGCAACCCATTCCACTATTCTTGCCTGGACAATTCCATGGACAGAGGAGCCTGGCGGGCTATAGTCCATGGGGTCACAAAGAGTCAGATACCACTGAGCGACTAACACTTTCAAGCAAATACCAGCAACTAGAGCTACATCAGCTGCATGATTTAGGGGGTTGGAATGAAGTGAGACTGGGAGGGGAAGATAAAAGATAAATTCAGAAGGTAGAGGTAAAGGACTAGGCTGAATCAGCTCCCTTCCCAGCTTCCAGGGTTTCCACCAGCTCCCCCTCCGGTCAGCTGCCTCCAGTTCTTTCCCATGCAGGCTGCCTTTCCTCCTCGTGTCCTCTCTGCCCTCCCCTGGGTCTCCATTTCAGACCTTCATGTGCTTCCCAGTCCCTCACTCAGGACTCAGACTCCAGCTTCCATCAGTGAAGTAGGGGGGTGAGGGGACTGGAAGGTGGGGGGACTGTACATGTGCCTATTCAGACACTTGTCCTCAGCTCCCACTAAAGCAGTTAGTCCTACAACCAACTCAGCTGACAGTGGAGACAGATTTTATTAACCTACCTGTGCTTCCTCAGCAACACAGATTAGTTTTCTGGGAGCATTGTTGTTTATCTCAGTGCCTGTACACATGGCACTTCAAGTCATGTTCAACTCTTTTGAGACCCCGTGAACTGTAGCCCACCAGGCTCCTCTGTCCATGGAATTTCCCATGGCAAGAATACTGGAGTGGGTTGCCATTTCCTTCTCCAGGGGATCTTCCTGACCCAGGAATTGAAACCACATCTCCTGCATTGCAGGCAGATTCTTTTACCACTCAGCCACCAGGGAAGCCCCTTTAGGGGCATAATAATACCTTTTCTTATCCATCCCCTGGAGTCAGAAGCTGCTGTGTCAGTGGCTCAGACTGTAAAGAACCTGCCTGCAGTGCAGGAGACCCAGGTTCGATCCCTGGGTCAGGAAGATCCCCTGGAGAAGGGAATGGCAACCCACTCCAGTATTCTTGCCTGGAGAATTCCAAGGACAGAGGAGCCTGGTGGGTTACAGTCCATGGGGTTGCAAAGAGTCGGACACAACTGAGCAACTAACAACTTCACTTTCAGATGCAAAACCACTTTAAAAATCCTCAGGGAGGTAGGCCCTTCCCTGGGTATAGGGTCAGGAAAACTATGGACTGAAAAATCAACTTAGAATGTATGTGTCTGCATATGCACATACATTTTGTGCTTTCTTTTTATAGAAGTAAGACATGCCCTTTCACATTTGACAAATATGAAAGGACATAAGGAAGAATACTGAAATCTCTTGTAAACCTACCACCTATATACAGCCATGGTCAAAGTATTTTGAAAATATTAAACTCTTAATTCTCTTACAGATCTAAACTAAGCACACAGGAAAAATGTATTTAACTCGTTACTGAGGGAACCAGCAAAATGATAAAACTGAATGAAAGTGAATTTGAGAGACCATGTGTACAGGCACTGAGATAACAAGGAAGGAAGACTGCTAGATACAAAGATGGTTCACATCTTGCAGAGAATAAAATCGTAATCTTTAAGAGCAGATATAACTCGATTAGCTACTGGGGGAAAAATCCACATGTTGTCATGTAACTTCAGAGTTCAGGCTCTAATCAGTAGTAAATACAGTTGTTCTGCTTATCTGCAGTTTCACTTTTCCAGTTGCCCCTGCTCACCCACACTAGGGAAATATTACATGGAAGTTTCCAGAAATAAGCAATTTGTAGGTTTTAAAGTGCACCAATTTGAGGAGCATGATGAAATATCTTGGAGTCCCACTCCATCCTGGCAGGGACAGGAGTTAGCCCTCAGCTCAGCATTCCCTTCCTGTTAGTTACTTACTAGCTTTATCATAAGTACGTAAGTATTGGAAGAAAACAATATGCTATTATTCAGTACTATCCACAGTTTCAGGCAACCGCTGGGGTATCTTGGAACATATTCCCTTCAGATGAGAGAGAACAACTATATTAACTTAAACATGGGAATATTTCCCTAGAGAATCAGATAATCATTGGGCAAATCTGCTAGACTGTTCTGATGACATGGAAAGGACATACAGTCCTGCTTTTTTCCAAGTTTTGCATAGTTTTTCTTAATACATCATTATGATTTTAATAGATTTCCTCTAGTTTTAAAAGTTTTTATAGTGTATATAAATACGTGAATAAATAAAACACATTTTTTCCAAGTAATGATGTTGTGTATATAATCATACCTGTTTCTTATTCTCACTTTACAGTGTACCATGAACATTTTTCCATGTCACTAAATATTTTTCAAAGACAATTTTAATGGCTATGTTTTTTTATTCAGATGTGCTGCAATTTATATAACCAATCCCTTACTGTTGAGAACAAGTAGTATTTTAATGAATATTCTAGTACACAAATCCTTGCATTCATTCCCACTTATGTCCAATTCCAGTTAGTTCCTAGAAGTGAAGTTTCTGTCCACTTTTTAGGTCCTTAATACTTATTGTCTTTAGAAAGATTATTTCCACTTACACTTTCAGCAACTGAGTATGATTACATGTATTTCATCACCCCTTACCAACATTGGGGACATATAATTTTGTTACCTCCCACAGGATATAATGTAACACAGGTCATTCATCAGGCCTGAAAAAAAAAACAACAACAAGAGAACAAGGAAGCATGCAGGAGGCACTTCAGTCATTGATCAAGTCATTGAAGATCAATTCTTAAGTCCCTCTTCATCATGAAAGTTTTGAAGATACTGATGCTATTTTAACTGTTGATGCCACCTCTATAGAGCTTGGGTACAATCGACATCTTAATTCTTCTCATGCAAGTTAGTAAAGAGATGGACTACCCAGAACATCAGACTCAGAGAGGAGTGTGGAGTTTTATGAAGGACCTTGAGTCCTTGGTCAAAAATACTACTGGTTCCACAGACCATGGTAGACATTTGAGAGTCTGAATAGGAAGGTGATAGGATCAAAATTTCCCTTTAGTGAACCAGGCAGTGCAGTTTGGATTAAGTGTCCACTAGAAACAAGGTCAAAGGTCCTTATAATATGCCAAGTGAGAGATGGTGGCTGGTACCTTGGAGTAGAGGGGAGAATATAGGTACAAGTCACTGACTAAGAGTAAACAAGAATCAAAGAAAACCTTGAAATTAGAGGTTGGCAAGAGATGAGGGTTCAAGGGGCCAGTAAGGTATTTGGGGTACTGTCCCCCCAAATTAGAAGTCAGTTAGAAGGAAATTCTGGTGCTTTTGTTACCGAAAGGTATGGGGTCTGGGCGCTCCATGCTCAAAAGCCAATAAATATGCCAAGTTCATGGAAAGGAAAGTTTGCTTTATTTCAGATGTTGGCAACTGGTGGGGTGGGTACTATATGCAGAAACAGCACAGTCATCTCTGAAAGTCATCTTCGAAGTGGTCATCAGTGGTCTGACCAGCGTCATCTTGGTTGTTTTAGGTACAGTTAATCTTCAGTTCCAGGATCCGTTTGTTTCCATTTCTTTGAGGCCAGTTCTTGGAATTGTAGCAGCTTATGTCATGGGTACAGTCTGGTCATCACGTAGTTAACTTCTCCACCTGGTGTTTTAGTATGTATAAGAGAGCTCACAGGATATGGCTCAGAATAATATCTATAGCCCTTGAGAAATAAACGTCCTTGACTATGCTTAATGAGTGCACTGATATTATTTGGTCTTCTTTATTTGGACTATTTTCCTTTTTTTATGCATTTCTCATTTCTCTGATTAAACTTATTTTTCAACTAAAGTTTTCCATAGACAAAAAGCAGGCAAAGGACATGGGGGGAGTGGGGGCAAGGACCATAGAGTCTTGCTCTGTTTCACTCTGAGAAATGCTAAGGGTGGAGATGTGGTTTTGGGAGAAGCCACATGAGTGAATGATGTCACCAAAGGAGAGACTAATATCTGAAAATCAATTTTTAAAACATATATCTCACCCCCCTCAGAAACTTTCAAGTAAAGAGACAAATACTTTAAGACCAGAATCTGAAGTAAAGGTGTGGGGAGAAAGGGAATTGGTCCTGTGATGATTAATGAAAATTATAGCCATCAAACTCATGGAGATGAGATGGAGAAAGAGAGAGAATGAGAGGCCTGAAGACAGAATCTTTGGCACCACTTTTCATTGGAGTTACTGTTAGAGTCACAGTCTTCTATCACAGGAAGAACTAAAATTGGAGAACCTAATAATTTTAGGGCTTCCCTGGTGGATCAGTGGTAAAGAATCTGCCTCCCAATGCAGGAGACACAAATTCAATCCCTGGGTCTGGAAGATACCCTGAAGGAGGAAATGGCGCCTTACTCCAGTATTCTTACCTGGGAAATCTCATGGACAGAAGAGCATGGTGGGCTACAGTCCATAGGGTCACAGAAGAGTTGGACACGACTGAATGACTAAAACAACAATAATGATAATCCCAGGATACCCATCCTAGACATTCTGGGGTATGAATTCAAAAGCTGCCCATTTATAAATATTTCTGATACCAGGTCAGTTTAAAGATCATGTTGATGAGTTGATCACTAAATGATTTTCCTATTGCCCTGATACTTTTCTGTACCATCTCCACCTTCTTGAAGGCAAAAAAAAATTTAAATTTCTAATATTTGTGATTAATTATAGATTCCTGAAGTTTTTACTTTCCACTTCAGTGAAATTTAGAAAAAAAAGATTTTATCCTCCACCCCTTACCTCTCCCCTCCCTTCACATACCACATCTATTCTCAGAGCTGAGGCCCCTGTACATTTTAAAGAGGCCTCTTTCTTATTTTAAAATAGCTTTTATTTATTTTTTTACTTTTCACTGAAGTATAGTTGAATTACAATGTTGCATTAATTACTGCTGTACAGAAAAGTGACTCAGGTATACATATACATTCTTTTTCCTATTCTTTCCACTATGGTTTATCACAGGGTATTGAATATAATTCCCTGTGGTATAAAGTAGGACCTTGTTGTTTATCCATTCTGTATATACCAGTTTGCATCTGCTGACACCAAACTCCCAATCTAACCTACCGGGGTCCAGCCCCAGTTGGATCCAGGGATTCCCTCAGGAGGATGGCGCTGGTGAAAGGATAGATAAAAGGAGAAAGAGATAAGGAAAGAATTTTGCAGTTAAGAAAATAGAGGAGAGAAAAGAGGCTGATATTCCTTGGTTTACGCAGAAAGCCAATAAAGCCCCAGCACTGGACTTGCTGTGTTCATGTAGGCCGCAGGCACCCTCTCGAATCACGGAAGGTGCCCCACCTTAGGCACCTTCTCGAGTGGGTCTTAGAAGCCCAGGCAGGAAAGTGAACGCAGAGAGCCCCTGTGCTCCATGGAATCAGCCTGAATAGGAAAAGGAAAGAGAAAGAACGACATGGGGAGACCAAGCTTCGGTGAGCAAGGCCTGCACTTTATTTTCCAAAGTAGTTTTTATACCTTAAATTGTGCATAGAGGATAATGGGGGAAGGGGTAGAGTCATGCAAGGTCAGCAGTCCTTGATCCTTATCGAAGCCAGGCTTTCTTTCTGCAAACTTATCATATGCAAAAGCTCTAGGTGATTTACATCATCTTCTGGCCAGGAGGCCTGTTAACCTTTTATGACCCTTTCTTCAGAAAACTTATTTTTCTCTAAAGGTGATTATTCTAAAGTCAGGTGCCACCCTCCGAAAGCATTAGATAAAGTTGCTTTCCTATAGGGCAAAAGTGTGGTGGGCTATAACAAGAAAAGAATTAACTCAAGGGTCCAAGGTTACAAACATTAAAGCTACTACTTACATTTCTATACACCAACTATATTAATCAATACACTCCCAGGGACACAGCAGGTAAGAGATATGGAAACTTGGCAGCAAGCATTAGCTCAACAAAGAAATCCTCTACTAGTTCTATTCTAACAATTTTAACTCTGAGAAGCTCTGCATTGTTAGAATATCTTAAGCTTCTCGTGCCTCTTGTGGTTGGGAGGCTGTGAATCTGAACAAACCTGCCAGGCAAGCTAGAAAGTCATCAGAGGGGTTTGAATTGAAACACTCCTATTATGCCCAGGAGACTTATTAACTAGAGTTTTAAGTTGATTTTCTTACAGAGAAGGGTGGTCGGGGATAGCCCCCTGTTAAGGTCAGAAGAGTTGGTGAAAGTCGTAAAATAGTAAAACAGACAGATTTTGGTTTTGGGGTAGATGCTCGGGCAGGTCCAGGGGGGCCCCTTGAGCCCTGACTCGCCTTTGCATATCAGGCCTCTCTGAATGACCTTTGTCATGGGTGGGGACTCCCGTGCTGGCTCCCGGCACTAACCCTTCCCCACCACCCCCGCTTGGCAACCACTAGTCTATTTCCTGTGTCCCCGCTTCTATTCTGTTTCACAGATAGGTCCATCCGTGTCATATTTTAGATTCCACATAGAAGTGATATCGTATGGTATTTGTCTTTCTCTGACTTCACTTAGTATGATTATCTCTAGGTCCATCTATGTTGTTGCACAAGATATTATTTCATGATTTTCTAAAGCTGAGTAGTGTTCCACTGTGTATATGCACCACATCTTCTTTATTCACTCATCTGTCAATGGACATTCAGGTTGCCTCCATATCTTGGCTATTGTGAATAGAGTCGCGTTGGTGATGGACAGGGAGGCCTGGCGTGCTGCGATTCATGGGGTCACAAGGAGTTGGACACGACTGAGCGACTGATCTGACCTGATCTGATGAACACAGGGTTACATGTATCTTTTTGAATTATAGTTTTGTCTGGGATATAGGCCTGGGGGTAGAATTGCTGGATCATGTGGTAATTCTAGTTTTAGTTTTCTAAGGAACCTCCATACTGTTTTCCACAGTGGCTATATCAACTTACCCTCCCACCAACAGTGTAGGAGGGCTCCCTTTTCTCCACACCTAAAAGGCCACACCCTTTCAATGGGAGCTGGTTGTGGTTTGGGGTGGGTTGAATCTTTCTAGTAAATGGATGGAAGATGAACAACTGGTAGGTGTGACTGCTAAAGTGCAAGTTTTTATGGGCTGGGTAAAGCCACACCTGCCTCCCTGACCGTTTCATTGTAGAAGTGGATTCATGCTTAGGCGAGAATTATTATTAGGTGAGAATTATTCTTATCTAATGACTAGTTATCTAGTTCTTGAGAACACACCAATGAAACCAGGTAGGGAAATGGAGCCAAATGTGTGGGTGTTTTTTCAACTGCACATAATTGCTCAGTTGTCACGTGTATAATAATAGCTGCCTGTGAGAACTTCATCAAATTAAAATGACTCTTTGTGATCAAAACAGGAAACCAAATGTTTCTCCCATGACCTAGAAGAAAACAATATTAACACTTAGGGCTTCCCAGGTGGTGCTAGTGGTAAAGAATCCACCTGCCAATACAGGAGATGTCAGAGACACGGGTTCGATCCCTGGGTCAGGAAGATCCCCTGGAGAAGGGCACAGCAACCCACTCCAGTGTTCTTGCCTGGAGAATCCCTTGGACAAGCGGAGCCTGGTGGGCGACAGTCCATAGGGTCACAGAGTTGGACACGGCTGATGCGACTTAGCATGCAAAATGTACTATATTCAGTTTTGAATATATTTAAATTAACTGTTTCTAAAAATAAGACCCTCTGGGAATTGCCTGGCCATCCAGTGGTTAGGACTCTGTGCTCTCACTGCCAAGGGCCAGAGTTGGATCCTTTGTTGGGAAACTAAGATCCCTCACGCCCCATGGCATGGCCAAAATCAAAAGACTGTTTTTAAATAAATAAATAAATAAATAAAATAAAAGACTTTTTAATTTAAAAGTAAGACTCTCATCTGCTTGCTGTGTTTAGCAAGGGAAACACACTTTGGAGGATGGAAACATTTTTACATGGTGCTGAAGCAGAGGATAAAGAAGTGGACATACATCTGTCAAGCCAGCATGCAGCATTTACACAGGTGAGTACCTTGCTAGTCATGACTTTGAGGTCACAATGCATTTCTAAATGAGGTATTGTCATTTTCTTGATTTATAGCTGTGGAACCCAGGTATAAGAGCTAGTGGTTAGTCAAATGTTAAACATCAAAATAAAGGCAAAGCCCAGTCCCAATTTGTACTCATCTCTTCTAGTCTCCTCGAAAAGTCCTCCTCCCCTTCTTCCCTAGCTGCCTCTTCTTTAAAAAAAAAAAAAAAAAAGTGATAATAATAATAATTGAGGTCATCAGATAAGAACTGCCCCAACCCTGTCTCCCCACCCCAACCCCCATCACGCACATGATCTTGGATGGTGAGGGGTCCTCCCTCCTTTCCAGGGTCGGTGTTGACACTGGCTCCTTGTCCCTCTCACTCTCCACAATTATCCCTTCAATGTTCCATACATTTAACTTCTCTTCACTATCTCATTCTGATAATCTCAGGTCTGTCCCATCCTTAAAAGCGACCTCTCTTGATTCTGCTTCCTCCTCTAGCTATTGCTTCTTTCTCCTTCCCTTCAAAGAACAGTTTTTACAGCAGTTTCCTACATTCTCTACTTCCTTACCTCACTGCTCTGCCAAGGCCACGAGTGGCTTACTAGTTCTCCAATCTGAGACTCTTCAGCTCTTTCTGGGCATTCCTGCTGCCTTCTACACTGTGGACCATTTGGTCCTTGCAAATCTACTCTCCTGGCTTCTCTGACATTAATCTCTCAAGTTTCTCCTTATGCCTCTTTTCTCCTTCTCTGGCTCTTGCACCTCTGCCTAATCCTATTATCCTTCTGGAAACCCAGACCCCTTAGAGTATAAAGGTATAGACCTTTCTCCCAGATAAACTATGTCCTATATAAGTTTGAAGGTGGGAGGAGAAGGGGACGACAGAGGATGAGATGGTTGGATGGCATCGCCAACTAAATGGACATGAGTTTGAGTAAACTCCAAGAGTTGGTAATAAACAGGGAGGCCTGGTGTGCTGCAGTCCATGGGGTCACAGAGTCAGACATGACTGAGCAACTGAACTGAACTGAACCAACTTCAACAAACCCCAAATCTTCATGGATTAGCACAACCAAGGTTGATTTCTTGATTTGGGCAAGTCAATGTGAATGTTCTCCTAGGTAGCTCTCCTCCAAGTGTGATTCAAGGATCCATCCTCCAACATTATGTGGCTCAGCCATGTTGGAGTTTTAAGCTTCCAGTTGCACAGATGGGAAGTCAGGACAAGTGAAAGATGCATATGATTCTGCCCCCATTCCATTGATCAGAGCTGGGTCACATGATGTCACCTAGAAGCTAGGTGCTTCTAGGCAGGGGAAGCAGCCTGCCTCCATTCCAGGAGAACCTGAGAAAAGTAGCTAGCTATACATATAGAAGGGGCCTCCATAGTGGTGCTAGTGCTAAAGAATCTGCCTGCCGATGCAACAGATGCAAGGGATGCAGGTTCGATCCCCGAGTCTGGAAGATCCCCTGGAGGCGGACACAACAACCCACTCCAGTATTTTTGCCTGGAGAATCAGAGGAGCCTAGCAATCTACAGTTCATAGGGTCGCATAGAGTCAGACACGACTGAAGCAACTTAGCGTGCATGCATACACATAGAAATGATGCAGACTGGATACTGGCAAACACCACAGAACTGTTTTAAATGTTAGGATTCCTCTGGATCCAACAGTTCATTGCTCTTCTCATTCTTTAAGGTCTCACTGATGCGCTCATTGTCTCTCATCATTTCTCCACCCTCTCCATGCTAGTAATTAAGCACTTCAGCTGAGCTTTCCCATGAAGATCTGACTTCTGTCTCCAACATATTTCATTTGGTTGGGTCATGGACACTTTAAAATCAACAAGATCAAAAGTCAACTAATCATCTCCCTCTTTAAACCAATCTCTTATTCTGTTTTGACCTTAAAGAATGACCTTATCATTTACCTACTCACCTAAGGCAGGAAGCTAAGTGGCATTCTCAATCTCTCACCTTCACTTTCTGCAGAAAATCCTCCCAATAACCTCTTACATGTTCTTTTAAGACTATTTAACATGCTTCTTGGAGAAGGCAATGGCACCCCACTCCAGTACTCTTGCCTGGAAAATCCCATGGACGGAGGAGCCTGGTAGGCTGCAGTCCATGGGTCGTTAAGAGTCAGACACGACTGAGCGACTTCACTTTCACTTTTCACTTTCATGCATTGGAGAAGGAAATGGCAACCCACTCCAGTGTTCTTGCCTGGAGAATCCCAGGGACGGGGGAGCCTGGTGGGCTGCCCTCTATGGGGTCGCACAGAGTTGGACACAACTGAAGTGACTTAGCAGCAGCAACATACTTCTATTAAGTTTGACTAAATTTTTTTTGAAAAATTTCAATCATTTGGGAAAATGAACACCTGTATGTTCCTTCCCTAGATTCACCAATGATTTAATATTATTATTTAGCTGTATTGGGATTTGCTCTCTCTCTCGCTCCCCTCTCCTCCCTCCACCCTATTCTATCAGTGTTTATTCTTTGAATGGTTGAAAATTTTCAAACTAAAAAATTAATAGTAAAACATTAGAAGAAAATAAAATGTTAAATACACACATATATTCCTATGGTATTTTCCTTCATAATTACAACACAATCATTCTTGGGAAATTTAACATTATATAATACTATTTCTCTCAAAAAGTCACTCATTCATGTCCGACTCTTTGTGACCCCATGGACTATACAGTCCATGGAATTCTCCAGGCCAGAATGCTGGAGTGGGTAGCCTTTCCCTTCTCCAAATGATCTTCCCAACCCAGGGACTGAACCAAGGTCTCCTACATTGCAGGCAGATTCTTACCAGCTGAGCCACAAGAGAAGCCCATTTCTCTCATTTATAATTCATGATCAAATTTCTCCAGTTGACTCAATAATGTCCTGGGATTTTGTTTGTTTGTTTTTTCCGGTCTAGGATTGAATCCAGCATCATACATTGCATGTCTTTTTTATATCTTGTATTCTAAGACAATCTCACTTTTTTTTTTTAATGGCATGGATATTTGTGAAGAGCCAGGAGGGTTGTTCAGCAGAAGATCCCTTTGTTTGGATTTGATGGTTGTTCCCTCCTGACTGGATTCAGGGTAAACATTTTTGGGAGGAACATCAAGTATGTCTTTTGAGCACAACTAATCTGGAGTCATAAGACCATAATGTGGTCCATTACCAGTGATGTTAAATTTGATCATTTCATTAAAGTGGTACTTCCAAATTTACCTAGGCAAAGTAATGTTTCCCCTTTGTAATGAATAAGCTATTTGTGGAGTGACAGTTCAAGACTGAGTGAATATTTCGTTCCCCTCAAATCTTTCACCCATTTGTCTAATATCACTGATGACTCTTGCCTGGTGATTTACCTTTATTACATATTAGAGAAATGTATTTTTATATCAATATGGACTTTAAAAAATTAATATGTGAAAATTCATTTCAATCATATGTTTTCTGATACTCAAACTGTCCCAGATTTGGCCAGTACAAGCTGCTTTTGGTAGACTTTTGACATAAATCCATCAGTTTTTGAGCACATTCTTACTTTCTAACTCAACAAGACTGAATGCCCCAAATCTGGAATTGACCTTTCTCCAAGGAACCCTGGTCACCTTTAGTGGGAAATGGTATTTAGAAACCAGATCTGCTGTTAGGTATGTTTGTTGCTACTGGAATGTCTTTATTCTTGGACTCTTTGAGTGGAAAACACAAATTTTTCAGCTAGGAAAAACACACTTTATGAAGAAAATATGTATTTGAAAATAAATTTTCAATCCAGCGCTGCAGAATTCCTCCTGACTTTCTCCCATTCCATATTTTTATCCCCCTCATCCACAGTGAGAACTCTGGTTCCCAAAAATATACATGTATGTATTCATTTGCTCAGTCCTGCAAACACCCACACCAAATAGATTCAAAATCACTACACTCAACACTACAAACCACAAACTCACTAAGTTGAAGCTTTCTTTTTATCCTAACAATTGACCCCAGTGAGAATGTATAGCCTGAAAATCAAGTTCAAAATCTACTTGGATTAATGTTTTGTGGTAATAGTATCAGGTCTACATACAGTTAAATTATTTGCTTCGGCTTATATATTCAATTTTAGAGAATTTTTCCCATCTCCATTTATGTAATTTTTATTATACAAAACATCCTCATGACTATTAATGGCTGTATATAGTGCTTCAGTTGTTGATATTTCACTAACAAGGTGTTAGGGAAATTAAAATGGAGGAAGTCTTGTTCAGATTTCAGAAGCAGGAGAGCAGGCTTCTGACCTTGCCTCTGATCTGCCTGGATACTGTCGAGATTCCATGCCTGCCTGCCAGTGCAGCAGGTCAGGTGGCACTTTAGATAAGAAAGGAAGTGGGTCTTAGAATTCTTGAGTCCCTGGAGGTCTGGTCAACCATTCGGGGTATAATGAAATCCTATGATTCACAAGATAAAACAAACAGCATTGTAAAAAGGTTAAAGGAAAACGAGAGTTGAATTTTTGCATGCAACCAATGATGATATCAGTTTGTGGGCTAGGATTACAAGTGGGAAACCCTGAAACTGCAATCTGAAGTCTCACCCATATTTGGACACACCATTCAGGACCTTTTCCCAACTGGAAATTCAGATTGCTGTTAAAAAGGGACTTTACAGATTGTTGTTTAAGTCTGGATCTTGGTTGGTCCAATTTGGTGATGTATGTGTTGTGACTCCTTTATTGTTTTTATTTCTTTTCTTTTAATGATTGAATATTGAACTAAGTTAATTCTCTATTAAATATTGAAACTGTGTAACTAGTGATTTGTTTTGTAAATGAATCTTTCAAATCTGAAACAAAAGTAATAAAACTTTTGGCAAAACACAAGGTATTTGGACTTAACTTCACCTAGAGCCAGACATCCTGGAACGTGAAGTTAAGTGGGCCTTAGGAAACATCATTACAAACAAAGCTAGTGGAGGTTATGGAATTCCAGTTGAGCTATTTCAAATCCTAAAAGATGATGCTGTGAAAGTGCTGTACTCCATATGTCAGCAAATTTGGAGAACTCAGCAGAGGCCACAGGACTGGAAAAGGTCAGTTTTCATGCCAATCCCAAAGAAAGGCAATGCCAAAGAATGCTCAAACTACCACACAATTGCACTCATCTCACACACTAGTAAAGTAACGCTCAAAATTCTCCAAGCCAGGCTTCAGCAATATGTGAACTGTGAACTTCCAGATGTTCAACCTGGTTTTAGAAAAGGCAGAGGAACCAGAAATCAAATGGCCAACATCCACTGGATCATGGAAAAAGCAAGAGAGTTCCAGAAAAAATCTATTTCTGCTTTATTGACTATGCCAAAGCCTTTGACTGTGTGGATCACAATAAACTATGGAAAATTCTGGAAGAGATAGGAATACCAGACCACCTGACCTGCCTCTTGAGACACCTGTATGCAGGTCAGGAAGCAACAGTTAGAACTGGTCATGGAACAACAGACTGGTTCCAAATAGGAAAAGGAGTACATCAAGGCTGTATATTGTCACCCTGCTTATTTAACTTATATGCAGAGCACATCATGAGAAACGCTGGGCTAGATGAAGCACAAGCTGGAATCAAGATGGCTGGGAGAAATATCAATAACCTGAGATATGCAAATGACACCACCCTTTTGGCAGAAAGTGAAGAAGAACTAAAGAGCCTCTTGATGAAAATGAAAGAGGAGAGTGGAAAAGTTGGCTTAAAACTCAACATTCAGAAAACTAAGATCATGGCATCCAGTCCCATCACTTCATGGCAAATAGATGGGGAAACAGTGGCTAACTTTATTTTTGGGGGCTCCAAAATCACTGCAGATGGTGACTGCAGCCATGAAATTAAAAGACGCTTACTCTTTGGAAGGAAAGTTATGACCAACCTAGATAGCGTATTAAAAAGCAGAGACATTACTTTGTCAACAACAGTCCGTCTAGTCAAGGCTATGGTTTTTCCAGTGGTCATGTATGGATGTGAGAGTTGGACTATAAAGAAAGCGGAGTGCTGAAGAATTGATGCTTTTGAACTGTGGTGTTGGAGAAGAGTCCCTTGTTGAGAGTCCCTTGGACTGCAAGGAGATCCAACCAGTCTATCCTAAAGGAGATCAGTCCTGGGTGTTCATTGGAAGGACTGATGTTGAAGCTGAAGCTCCAGTATTTGGCCACCTGATGCAAAGAGCAGACTCATTTGAAAAGACCCTGATGTTGGGAAAGATTGAAGACAGAAGGAAAAGGGGACGACAGAGGACGAGATGGTTACATGGCATCACCGACTCAATGGACATGAGTTTGGGTAAACTCCAGGAGTTGGTGATGGACAGGGAGGCCTGGAGTGCTCCAGTTTATGGGGTCGCAAAGATCAGACACGACTGAGCGACTGAACTGAACTAACCATTACTTCTCAAAGTCTTCTCTAACCTGTAGTACCTGTCCTGCACCACACACTTTTGATTCTTACCTGATTACAGTCGCACAATGTCAAAATTATCATGTTCCCTTTAGCATTTCTCTCTCCAGGCTTATAAGCTCAGCCCTTATCTTAGTCATCTCTTTATCCCTTTGCTTAGCACAAGGCATTATTATTGTCTGAATAGAACTATATAGATGGTTGGATGAATGGATGATGGACGGTTAAATGCATTGTTACATAAATAAGGTGAAACACTGTTTGTGGGTATTAGGTCTTCTTTTGTAATTTTTTTGAAATTACTACTTCTAGAAAAATAAGATTGATTGTACAGTCCATCTTACAAAGACACAGTGGAATAATTAGAAAACTACAGAGAAGATACCAGCATTTCGATCAACAATTTGCTGCTGTTGTCTGTAGATTTCCCAAAGAATATATCCCATCTTGGCAGTGTGGAAGTTGAAGCTAATAATAAACCTTTTAAAATCAGTGCCATTGAAATCTAGGTAAGACAGATCCCTGAAAGGCAATGTTAACAGTGGGATTTTAGAACCATTTTAGATTTATAGTATTGCACTAAATTATTGGGGAAAAGATAAGGCTATATAAACATTTCTACAGGGAATGCCCATGGGCTCCCAGTTTAATATGTAAGACTCTATGAGACACTTACCATGCTTCCAGCAATGGCTTTCCCACAGCTGACCCTGGGAAAGGGAGCAACTCTGATAAGTTATATCACCCCAAACTGGGTCATGTGTTTATTTCAGCAATTCTCTTTTGCCACTGGATGATTTGGAAACATAATCTCTACTTTGTAAACAGAGACTTCTTTCAGTAATCTTGTGGTTGTAGGTCACCAGGGAAGACAATGACTAGGTTAATTGGCTTTTTTCTAAATTAATGTATATGTATATTTATTAACATGCCCAGATGCTGCCTAAGTCTGACCTGCTTTTTAATCACACCTGGTCTCCCAGAACTTTATTTACCCCTCACACAATCCACCTGACCAGGATTCTGCTTGCTTGAGAGAAAATAACCTAAGATTATAGATTTAAATATTACACTCACCTGCTAAAATCTGTATTTTAATGAGGGGTTTCTAGAGTAGTGCCTGCCTAAATCTCCATGTTTCCCTCAGTTTAGGGGCCTGTGACTCCATTCAAGGCCCCATTGAAAAATGCTTGAAGAGAGGATGTCAAGTATCTTTCACACCCAACCACACAGATGGGTGCTGAACATCACTTCTTCAAAGAAAAATTGTTAACATATATATCTTTTGTGGGGATTCCTAAGTACCACTAGTGGTAAAGAAGAACCTGCCTGCCAATGCAGGTGACAGAAGAGATTCGGGTTCAATCCCTGGGTTGGAAAGATTCCCTGGAGGTGGACATGGCAACCTGCTCCAGCATTCCTACTTAGAGAATCCCCATGACAGAGGAGCCTGGAGGTCTACAGTCCATAGGGTCACACAGAGTCGGACATGACTGAAGCAACTTAGCACACACACACACATACATTTTAGTGGCCAAAATTTTTTCCTAATGAAAATAACTTTTATTGCATTTATTTGTAATTATATAATATGTGCTTATTATTATTATAAAACATTTTAATAAACAGTAATGTCCTCTCCTACATTTCTTTATGCATATTTACATGTCTATATACCCTTGGGATCACTTTGTACGTGCTGTGTTTAGTTGTAACACATTTTAAAAATGTTTTTCCTTTTTTGTTTTGCTATATTTGGTTGGGGGGTGGGAATGTTGCCTCCTCCAGCACCACTTCCCCCAGGTTCAGTTCAGTTCAGTTCAGTCGCTCAGTCGTGTCCGACTCTTTGCGACCCCATGAATCGCAGCATGCCAGGCCTCCCTGTCCATCACCAACTCCGGGAGTTCACTCAGACTCATGTCCATTGAGTCGGTGATGCCATCCAGCCATCTCATCCTCTGTCATCCCCTTCTCCTCCTGCCCCCAATCCCTCCCAGCATCAGAGTCTTTTCCAATGAGTCAACTCTTTGCATGAGGTGGCCAAAGTACTGGAATTTCAGCTTTAGCATCATTCCTTCCAAAGAAATCCCAGGGCTGATATCCTTCAGAATGGACTGGTTAGATCTCCTTGCAGTCCAAAGGGCTCTCAAGAGTCTTCTCCAACACCACAGTTCAAAAGCATCAATTCTTCGGCACTCAGCCTTCTTCACAGTCCAACTCTCACATTCATACGTGACCACAGGAAAAACCGTAGCCTTGACTAGACGAACCTTTGTTGGTAACCAATGTTAATAGTCTTGTGTCCATCCTTCCATTTCTTTCTCCATGTTCATATAATAAGTAAACATTTATACACACATATGGAGTTTGGGGTGCAACATCTTAATGTCTTTACATGAAAATGTTCCTCTCATCTCCCATTTACTATCATTTCTCCTCCCCTAGAGAATAAGTTGAAATTTAGTGTTCACCTGAATGAAAAAGTAGTAGCCACAAGGGAACTTTCTTGATTCAGAAAAGATTGAGATGACTAGAGAGGCAACATACTAAATAGAATCCAAGGGAGGCAGAGAGTCTTTAGCACGCCAACCTCACCCCTCACCTCATTGTAGTTCCCTTGTAGCTACACCCCAAACTCCATCAGTTCAGTTCAGTTCAGTCGCTCAGTCGTGTCTGACTCTTTGCAACCCCATGAATCGCAGCACACCAGACCTCCCTGTCCATTACCAACTCCCAGAGTTCACTCATACTCATGTCCATCGAGTCGGTGATGCCATCCAGCCATCTCATCCTCTGTCGTCCCCTTCTCCTCCTGCCCCCAATCCCTCCCAGCATCAGAGTCTTTTCCAATGAGTCAACTCTTCCCATGAGGTGGCCAAAGTACTGGAGTTTCAGCTTTAGCATCATTCCTTCCAAAGAAATCCCAGGGCTGATCTCCTTCAGAATGGACTGGTTGGATCTCCTTGCAGTCCAAGGTACTCTCAAGAGTCTTCTCCAACTCCATATGTGTGTATAAATGTTTACTTATTATATGAACGTGGAGAAAGAAATGGAAAGATGGACACAAGACTATTGGCATTGGTTACCTTGAGGGAGTGGTGCTGGAGGAGGCAACATTCTCCCCTCCCCAAATATAGCAAAACAAAAAAGGAAAAACATTTTTTAAAATGTGTTACAGCTAAATACAGCATGTACAAAGAGAGGATGAGAATGGTTGGATGGCTTCACTGACTCAATGGACATGAGTTTGAGTAAGCTCAGGGAGTTGGTGATGGACAGGGAGGCCTGGCGTGCTGCAGTCCATGGGGTCACAAAGAGTTGGACAGGACTGAGCGACTGAACTGAACTGAATGCCTATGCCACTGGACTGCATTCTAAGTAGCAAGAGCGGAGGCAGCACACCTATAACCATATCAGATACAGATCAGCAACACACCTCGCAACCAGCTTTTACAGAACAGAAATATCTGATTCATCTGATACCTTTTCACACCTGGAGAAGCAGTTCAGAGGTGTTAAATGCTATTCTCATTGAAATGTACCTTACTGGGTGTAAGGCGAGTGCAGAGAAGAGAGCAAGCTGGGCAGTCAGGCAAAAGGGAAGTTTAATAGAGGGAAATGAGAGGTGACTGGCCCTTAAGGAGAACCAGTGTCCTTCCTTTCTGACAGGATCTTTCTTATACCCTGACAATGAAAAATTCTCTGAAGGGATAGTTAATTTTTAGCCTGTAGTTGAGTCCTGTGGTACGTAGCCAGAGGTCTGGAATCTGGTGGTCTCATAGCTTTGAGAAGGTAGGCACCAGTGAGAAAAGAGAATGTTGTTTGGGCAATTTGGTCAGTCTCAAGGGTTACTGTGATTTTATTCTTTGTTTGCGAGGTCCACATAATGAGCCATTTCAGCCATAAGCCCCCATGTAACCCCTATCAGTATTCTCTTTGCCCACTTCCCTTTCCTTTTCTTTTCCCCAGTCACTGTGGTGTCTCCTGAGAGAGAACGTCTGGTCCCTCCAGCTCAGCGCATGGCCCAGCTCACTACCTTTACCTTCCACTCCCTCTGCTAGAAAAGTCATGCTGGCTCACAGCCTTTTCCTTCTTATTGGGAATATCATTTTGCTGAGTGAACAGAAAATAGAACAAGGAGACACTGAGTCAGTGGGTGAGGAGACAGAGTCACTGTTTCAGTGAACTGACTGAAAAACAATTGTTAAAGTACTGAAGGTCAAGGTCTCCAGTGGATGTTGAAATGCAGGAACCGCAAGCAAAATTGTCCTGTCCTCATTCCTGGGCCTAGGGTGGAGCTATAATTCTGGGCTAAGTTAGAAATATACATAGTATAATTCTAAATTCAAAGGATCACAGTGATAAAAAGGGGTAACTTCGGAAGATCACTTGTGTCGTTGCCAGTGTGTCCATCCATCCCTGCTCATGGGGCCCCATGTAGCCCCACGTATTTCCCCTATCAGGAAAAGCAATACTTTTCCCTGTAGATTCTTTTTTTTGTTGTTAATTTATTCTTTAATTGGAGGATACAGGAAATTCTTGCATAGAGAAGCTACTAAGTTGGATCATGTTTTGAAAAACATCTTCAACTAATTAACAAATATGTGTTACTTTCCACACGGACGTTTTACACTTTCATGGGAAAACTGGATAGGTATTCCCTGGGTGGTAGTTCTTGCTCTTCTTTCAGGAATAAAATTTTCAAATTCCAAAATGACCCAGATTTGAAACTTGAGGGAGGCCGAGGTTCTGCAAAGCCACATGAGTGCTTAATTAGTGCTGTTTCAAAGTGACTCTGATGCTTCATGTGAGGCCCTCAGGAAGCAGGGATGGACAGACACACTGGCAACGACACAAGAGATCTTCCGAAGTTACCCCTTTTTATCACTGTGATCCTTTGAATTTAGAATTATTTCTAACTATAGCCCAGAATTATAGCTCCACCTAGGCCCAGGAATGAGGACAGGACAATTTTGCTTGCGGTTCCTGCATTTCAACATCCACTGGAGACTTTGACCTTCAGCACTTAAACAATTGTTTTTCAGTCAGTTCACTGAAACAGTGACTCTGTCTCCTCACTCACTGACTCAGTGTCTCCTTGTTCTATTTTCTGTTCACTCAGCAAAATGATATTCCCAATAAGAAGGAAAAGGCTGTGAGCCAGCATGACTTTTCTAGCAGAGGGAGTGGAAGGTAAAGGTAGTGAGCTGGGCCATGCGCTGAGCTGGAGGGACCAGACGTTCTCTCTCAGGAGACACCACAGTGACTGGGGAAAAGAAAAGGAAAGGGAAGTGGGCAAAGAGAACCGAAGAAAAACGTCTTCTGTTCGCTGCCCCAGGAGGCAAGAGGAGTCTGTCCAAGGACCCCTGGGACTCATCTACTGCAGGACCTGCCTACTGGGCATGGGGACACCCAGAGCCCCAATGCTAGGCTCTGCTGTCACCTTTGCCTTTTTTTTTTTAAATATACTTTTCTATCTCAGCAATTAATTAGTTCTGGTAAGAGAAACCAAAAACTTGTGCTATACCATCACTTCTGGAAAACAGAAGGAAGGCCCTTAATTATCTATCAGATGGTTAAAGTCAAAATAATCAAATCCTTGCCTAAATGAGAAATTTACTACTTCAAATGCAGCGACAGAGGCACCTTGCATCAAACAGCATGAAAAATCGGGGTAATATGGTATCACAAAAAGAAAAAGGCAATTTTCTAGCAAGTGAACCAAAGACATGGAATACTGTCATCTAACTGATAATTTTAAGTAGCTGTTATGAAGAAATTCAATGAGCTACAAGAAAATTCAGGAAGATAATATGATGATCTCGGGAATAAGATTAGTGAACAGAAGAACTACTTTACCAAAGAAGTTGTAAATCTGAAAAAGAACCAAACAAAAATTTGGGAACCCAATAAATAAGTTGAAGAATGCATTATAATATGCTGGAGATAGAGCAGATCATATGGAAGAAAAGATTAGTGATCTCAAGACAGGAATATAGAAATGACTCAAGTGGAAGAGGAGAGAGAACTAAGATTTTTAAAAAGTGGAGAAACCTTATGAGAACAATCTGATTACATTAGAAAAACCAACATAAGAATAATTGGCCTCCAAGAAGGAGAAGAAAGAGACAAAGGAGCAAAAAACACATTTAAAGGAATAATAGCTGACAGCTTCTCAAACCTGGGGAAGGAATTGAATACAAATCTACAAAGCTAACAGAACACCTTATTATTGCAACACAAAAGACTTTCCCCAAGACACATTACATTAAAATTGTCAAAAGTCAGGTCAGTTCCCCCTGAGCCTCCGCCGCCGCCGCCCCTCTGCCAGCGCTCCGGCGCCACCTCGGGCCGGCGGTCCTCCGCGGGAGGGAGCGAGGCGGCGGGCGGCCGGGCGAGCGGCTGACGGGGGCGGCGGGGCGGCCGGCGGATCCTGCAGCGCTGGGCGGCGGCGCGTTGTTTCCATGGGGTTGGCCCGCCGCGCCCCTGTGCTCTGAGTTTGTTGTGTCTCAAAAAGACGTCAAGAAACCATGAACAGCTTTAGCAAATAAATAAATAAATAAATAAAATTGTCAAAAGTCAATGACTTTCAAAGGCAGACAGGGGAAAAATGCATTACCCTATAAATGTATCTTGATTAAGCTATCAGCAGATTTCTCAGTAGAAATTCTATAGGCCAGAGACAATGGAATTAAATATTTTAAACAATGAAATATAGGGACATCTCTGGTGGTTCAGTGGTTAAGAATCTGCCTTCCAATGCAGGGGATGTGAGTTCAATCCCTGGTCAGGGAACTAAGATCATATATGCTGCAGGGCAACCAAGGCCCAGGGTCACAATAACTGAGCCCGTGCACTCTAGTGTCCATGCTCCACAACAAGAGAAGCCTGTGTGCCGCAAGTGGAGAAGCCCCCTGTGCTGCAATTAGATGCCTGCCTGCTGCAACAAGGAACCCAAGCACCACAACAAAGACCCAGAGCAGCCAAAAAAAACCTAGTGAAAGACAAAAAGTATCAGCCAAGAACACTTTTTGGCAGTTATCCTTCAGATATGAAGGAAAAGTAAAATCTTTCCCAGACAAACAAAAGCTAAGAGAGGTCACACGACTGAACCTGCCAAGAAATGTTGAAAGGAGCTATTCAAGCTGAAACAAGAAGTACCCAGAACTCTGATTAAGGTGATAAATAGAATTAGAGCACTGTAACTTGTTTTTAGAATACTATATTAGACTGTTACCTACAGCACAAAAGTTAAAAATCACTAAAGATAACTTATAGCTATTACATTTTGGTAGTGAAATTACAGCCTAAAAAGAGACAATTTGTAATATCAAGATATAAAAAGGGAAAAGTTAAAGGATGAAACTTTAATAGGAGCATGAAAGCAAAATTATATCAGAAGAAAAAGGACTACTATGAGATGTTTTCTGTAAACCTCATGATAACTACAAAACAAAAATCTAGAGTAGAGACATGAAATATTTTCTAAAAAGGAGACTGAGCAAATCATCATGGAAAACCACCAACTTCAAAGGTAAACAGAAACAGAAGGACAAGGAAACAGTGGAGAGACAGACTAATCATTCCCTGCCTATCCTGTCAATGCTGATGTTCCACAGAGGGGTGGCTGACAAATATTTGTAAATAGTGATGACATGGAATCCTAAACTCCCTGACCCCTGCCTTTAAAGTCCAAGACACTGATGTACACATAAGTTCATTTTCCTTTCAATCTTTATTCCCAAGCCCTGATGTAGAATGCTGGGAGCTACATTGGCATACACAAGGAAATTCCTTTGCACTAACTGGAGGTAAAAGTTTCTCCATAAAATCTAGAGTTTAATCCCCACCCCAGGCCTTCTGGCATTTGGAGAGCTCCCTCAAGGGCAATGCCCCCAGTTCTCATTCCTTTACCTAATGAGAGGAAAAGTCATGGGTGCAAAGAAGAACCAGAGAGGAAAAGAGAGCACACCTTCCCAGGAAAGGAGGGGATTAAGACCTGGGGCCCCTTTTTAATATGCATGGAGCTTAGGGGCTTCCAGCCCCTGGAGAATGTAGTCTTCCACTTGATTTTTCATTTTTTTCTAATTTTTAAAGACTGACATGGCAAGATCAACATCCTTATCCTGATCTCAGTTATGGCCCTGGATATAATTAGCCCAAAGAAGCTAGGTTTATCACCCTTTTAATAACAACACCTTTCAATCAAAGAATTGGTTATTGTTTGTGATGTGACATCAGCCCACACGTGGGGTGTTGAAATAGAAAATTTGATAGAGCCAAGGTGTTGTTTCTCAGAGCTTATCATTTCAACAGTCATCACCTCTGAGTAGCATTTCACTAAAACTGATTTATAGGCTTCCCTTGTGGCTCAACTGGTAAAGAATCCACCTGCAGTGTGCGAGACCTGTGTTTGATCCCTGGGTTGGGAAGATTCCCTGGAGAAGGGAAAGGCTACCCACACCAGTATTCTGGCCTGGAGAATTCCATGAACTGTATGGGTTCACAAAGAGTTGGACACGACTGAGAGACCCACTTTTCAACCCTATAATTTGGCCTCCACTCTCACCACACTACTAAAATAGCTTTCCCCAAATTCCCAATATCCTCTGTGCTACTTTAGCGATTAATCTTGACCTCTTAGCAGATTCATCATGGTTGGCCCCTCCCACTCCCTCCTTCTTAAAACATTCTCCTGCCTTGGTTCCTGTGATGCTTCACCCTCCTGGTGTTCCTGTTCCTTCTCAGGCTCTTCCTTCTCTTTCACTTTTTGTCTGTTTTTGCACATTCCCATTTCTCTGCCCATCCTGTCAATGTTGATGTTCCTCAGGACTCCATCCTGGGCTTCTTCAGTTTCACTCTATGGGTGTTCCCTAGACTGGTTATCTACTAGTCAGTAGCTAGGGCATCTTAAGGTCAAGATCTATGTCACTCATCTATATCCTCAGTCCCAGACACTCTTCAGGCCTGTGAATATGACCCATGATTCTCAACTTCTACCTCCTCCAGAGGGTTTACGAGAGAAAAAACTAAGAATATATTACAGGTCCTAAAAATAAAAGTGGAGAAGAATCTCCTTTCCAATGGTGATGATCGTCTGAAGTCCTGGAATAGATATATCTGGTACATTGGGACTGGTCATCTTTCGCAGTTTCAGAACCACAAATGGAAAAGGCCATAATGATGCATCACAATTCTCTTTCAGTGTGCTTTTTCAACCATGACATAAAGGTTATGAGAAGCCTCTTAACCCAACACAACGAACACTGTTGTCTCCCAGTTTCCCCTCCGCTCAACATCATACCCATCGAGGCCATATGTCAGACAGTAGGGAACCTCCCTGGAGAGCTGGGACTATCAACCTATTGTGAAGACCTTGCCTCCTGCCCTGGGGAGCATGTGCATCTCTTGACCCCTTGCAACTTTTCATTCAGAGGTGCAGGTAGACTAGGCTTCATTACCTGTGTTAGGTGTTGAGTTTCTCCCCTAGTCCAGCACCCAGAGGGATAAACAACTAAATTACATAGCTGCCACATGACAATCAGGAGAAATGCGAAAGCCCTCTAAGGAAATAAGGAAAGCTCTGTGCAATAAGGGCAGTGGGCATCTGTAATATCATTTGATGCAGAGTGCCAGAAAATGAGACGGGGGAAATCCCCACATAACCTGGAAAACTCAGCCCTCTCAGCAAACATGACCACACTGCAGTTGAAATAGTATTCCCATATCAAAGAAGAGTGTGTCCATAGAAGAGGTGAGTTATGATCAACTAGAGCAAAAGAGTCTCTCAAAGGAAAGACTGTAGATGCAGTCTTATTGAGGGGAGAGTGAGGCTAGATCACAGCACTACACAGCAAAGGTTCTGAAGTGCGACTGAATTGAGTCCAGTCCTGGCTCCCTCACTTCCTAGCTCTGGGGCCTTGGGCAGTTAGTTACCTAACTGCTCTGAGTCCCAGTTTCCTCATCTAAAATGGGAACGATGGCACTGCCTGCCCCACAGAACTGTTGTGAGCATGAAGGGCTGCAACCCATGCAAAGTGCTGGGCAGGTGCCTGCAAAAGGTCAACTGACAATAAGAGTTAGCTGCAAGTGTTACTTCAGAGAAGGCGGTGGCACCCTACTCCAGTACTCTTGCCTGGAAAATCCCATGGACGGAGGAGCCTGGTAGGCTGCAGTCCATGGGGTCACTAAGAGTCGGACTTGACTGAGCGACTTCACTTTCACTTTTCACTTTCACACATTGGAGAAGGAAATGGCAACCCACTCCAGTGTTCTTGCCTGGAGAATCCCAGGGACGGGGGAGCCTGGTGGGCTGCCCTCTATGGGGTCGCACAGAGTCGGACATGACTGAAGTGACTTAGCAGCAGCAGCAGCAGCAGCAGCAAGTGTTACTTATGTTATTGTTAATGCTAATAAGCCACTTGTCCTAGACAGGTGTTTAATCATATTTATTCATTCATATCAAGCACCTGTTATATGGGAGTTCAGACCACAAACATGACCTGCATGGTCCCTGTTTTTGACTTAGATGGTGCATTGTTCATCAAGCTTCTCAATGGCTAGAGTGAAATATCACTCAAATATTTCTGCCCCATGTTAAGTCCACTCAAAGTTGTTTTGATCCAAGTTTGACTTCCCCTTTACATTTGCCTGCAGGAAGAGTGCACTGGTCCAACACTGTACAGAATGATTCCTCCTTGTAAATTAGTGTAATGAGTCTGCACTCTAAAGCAGTCCCTGGGGAGTCTGAGCTTACTTCTAGGGGCCACTCAACAGTCTGGAGCTCTGATTCAGTTAGGTGTCTGGTGGGTTAAGCAACTGACCCCAGGTTATAATGAATGTCACCCTCCAGCATCCTGTTTCCCCCCATGTCTTTTCACCCGATGAAACTTCCCAGAGCTGGACACTGCCCAGTGAGCTGGCATCTGCCTGTTTTCATGTGCAGACAGCTGAGGCATGGGGCAGCAAAAGCCCTAAGCTTGGACTCTGAAAGTCACTCAGTCATGTCCAACTCTTTGCAACCCCATGGACTGTAGTCTGCCAGGATCCTCTTTCTCCATGGAATTCTCCAGGCAAGAATACTGGAGTGGGTAGCTTTTCCCTTCTCCAAGGGATTTTCCCAACCCAGGGATCGAACCCAGGTCTCCCTCATTGCAGGCAGATTCTTTACCATCTGAGCCATCAGGGAAGCCCAAGAATACTGATATGGGTAGCCTATCTCTTCTCCAGGGGATCTTCCCAACCCAGGAATTGAACTGGGGTCTCCTGCATTGCAGGCAGATTCTTTACCATCTGAGCCACCAGGGAAGCCCTGAGGAACTCCAACTGAGCCCCAACTCCACCACACCTAGCTGCCTGACTCTGGGCAGGGCACTCAGATGCAGGGACCTCATTCCCCAGGGCAGTTGACAGGATTCGATAGTAGAATGTATGTGAAAAGGCACTGGTGGCATCACACAGAAGGCAGGTCACAACGATGGGATCCCTGCCACCTCCCTGGAGCACTCTCGCTTACCCAGACTGAGGGAGGGGAGACCTGAGTCCCTCCAGCTTCAGGGAAGAGCTGACCGCTGGTGAGGACAGAGCTGCTCCATGGTCATTGCCGCAGGCCCCGATTGAACCAGTATAGGTGGGGTAGTAAGCCACCTGTTGATATCATATGAAGGCCCTTGAAGCTTTCTTGAGCAAAAAGAACTCCCTCACCTGCCTGTTAACTCCCAGGGTTAGTCACTCACTACTTGAGAGATATCTTAGGTGTATTATATGAATTAAGGTATAACTGATCTGTTAGGCCACAGATTAGCTATAGAATACATGAATAGAGAGAAAGCTGTGTAATTCACAGTGGAAACCCTTTGATGGTTTCTGCTGCTGCTGCTGCTAAGTCGCTTCAGTTGTGTCTGACTCTGTGCTACCCCAGAGACAGCAGCCCACCAGGCTCCCCCGTCCCTGGGATTCTCCAGGCAAGAAGACTGGAGTGGGTTGCCCTTTCCTTCTCCAATGCATGAAAGTGAAAAGTGAAAGTGAAGTTGCTCAGTCACATCCGACTCTTCGCGACCCCATGGACTGCAGCCTACCAGGCTCCTCCGTCCATGGGATTTTCTAGCCAAGAGTACTGGAGTGGGGTGTCATCGCCTGATGGTTTCTACTGATAATAAATTACACAATTCTTAATGTGATTTCCAAAGCCTTGCATGGTCTGTCCTGCCAACCTTTCTCAAGGATCTTTGTGCCACAATTACTGCACTAGGACCACGTGGCCTTCAACTCCTTGAATGGACCCAGTTTTTCCTCCCTCAAAGACTTTGCACATGCCATCAGCATCAGTCAGGGTGCATACACATGTGCGTGCTGTGCTAAGTCACTTCAGTCATGTCCGACTCTTTGTGACCCTATGGACTGTAGCTCGCCAGGCTTCTCTGTCCATTGGATTCTCCAGACCAGAATCCTGGAGTGGGTTGCCATTTCCTTCTCCAGGGATCTTCCCAACCCACAGATTGAAGCCAGGTCTCCTGCATTGTAGGTGGATTCTTTACCACTGCACCACATGGGAAGCCTACATGTGTATGTGTAGGTATGCATACACATACATACATAAACATGCATACACATACCTATATAGATATGCCTGTATACATGTATTGGAGAAGGAAACGGCAACCCACTCCAGTACTCTTGCCTAGAGAATTTCGTGGACAGAGGAGCCTGGTGGGCTGCTGTCCATGGGTTCGCACAGAGTTGGACATGACTGAAGCGACTTAGCAGCAGCAGCAGCATATACATATACACATATACCTATATACACATAGCCATACATACAAACATACACACATATATGCACACAAAAATTCTTTTAAGAGACTGGCTCATTCAGTTGCGCAGGCTGTGAAAAGTCCAAACTCTGTAGGGGAGCAACCTAGAAAACAGGATTTCTGTTACAGTTTCGAGACAGAATAATTTCTTCCTCTTTAGGAAACCTCAGTTTCTGCTCTTAAAGCCTTCAGCTGATTTTGAGGCTCACACAGTGTCAAAGGCTCTCTCCTTTCCTTGAATTCAGCTGATGTTAACCACATGTACAAAATATCTTTACAGCAACACCTAGACTGGTGTTGGACTGAACAATGGGCGCATCACCTCGCCGAGCTGATACACATACGCAACCATCACACTGCCCCTCTGTATGGGATTTCACCTCCCTCCCTCACCTGACTGGCACCTTCTTGCCTCCTGGTGTCAATGTAAGTATCACTTCTTCAGGAAACCAATTCTTCCCATCACCGTATGTCACAGTTGTTCTGTCTCTTAACACTTTTCACTTTAGTCCTCTGTTGCCCTGATCCAGTTCTAAGTATACCTTTGAGTCTGCTTATTTCCTCACTGTATCTCCCCACCTGATCCTAGCTCCATTAAGGCAAGGCCACGTAGGTTCTGGTCGCCACTGAAGGCTGCTCTAGCCCATACAGCTTTGTCAGGTACCTTCAAAAAGGCTCCCTTCCTTCAGGTGGCTGTGCCCCTCACTGGTCAGGGCCTGGGGAGCAAACTGGGCTTCCACTGCCTGAAAGCCCCTATGCAGGAGTCAAGCCATGCAGCCAGGCAGAATGGAAGACAGTGCCTGCATGAGGAGATAGGATGAATGAGTGTCCCTGACACAGTTGAACAGGGCACATGTTCTGGGATGCTTAGTCTCAACTTGAGAAAAAGACATGTAAAATCATAAGGATCTTGGAGGTGAGGGAGCAGGATTTAGGGTTGTGTGTGGGAAGGGAGTTGGGATTCAGGCAGGAGGAGGGGCTTAGACTAAAGGATGAGAGAAATACATCAAAGAGGAGGACCACTAGGAGGAAGGAAGGACAGAGTGGGGGTGTCAGTGGCAACTGGCAATTGGAAAGGACACAGAAACATACCCCATCAAAATTAGAATAAATGCCAGGAGATACCTAATCCCAGAAACCCTCAATGGCAGGCACTGTCCAACAAGAGGACACACTAGAATCCCCAAGAAGGGGCATACTTACTTCATAAAAACACTGACTCGTTATCATAGTATTCCAAGTTATTCTTTGAGGAAAGCTTTTAAAAACTTATTTTCTGAATTCAAAATACAAAGCATAAATCTTTACATGGGCCTTAGGGGGAGTGTCACTTAAAGCCATGCTGACTTACTAGAAAAGGCTGCATGATATAGTGGCTTTAAAATCAGATTTTTGTTGTTCAGTCGCTTAGGTCATGTCTGATTCTTTGTGACCCCATGGGCTGTAGAATGCCAGGCTCCTTTGTCCATGGGGTTTTCCAGGTAAGAATACTGGAGTGGGTTGCCACTTCCTTCTCCATTAAAATCAGACAACTGGGATCAAATTCCAGCTCTGCCACTTAAACTAACTGTAACTGTTTGTTAGCCTTGGGCAAGCTTTTGACGTATCAATGCCTCTGCTTCGAATTTGTTATATAGAGAAAAAATGGTGGCTACCCAGGAGAGGCCCTGCATGAAATTAGCTGAGCTGTAAAAGTGTTTAACAGAGTCTGACACCTATTAACAGCTTAATAAGTGCTAGCGATGGATATTATCATGATGATTATAACTCCTACCCAACCAGTCCTTTGTTTCCAGCCTTATGTTTTCTGATTTCTCTAGCCCAAAACATCACAATGGAGATGTGAGCAAAGAAAGGTTTTTTTGACTAGGTCACAGAAGGGGAAGAATATTGATATCTGAGGTTTGGCAGGAGTGCTATAAATACTAACCCATTATTCCAACTTAGTGTCAGCTGAAATTTCCTTTACGCACCAGGGCATATCCAAACCTGACCTGATTAAACAACAATACATTTTTTAAATGCCTGTGAAAAAAATGTAGTATATTTTGAGAGGGTAACAGGCAGGAAGGCCAGGGGTCTCCAAACAGAGGAAATAGGCTGCAAGTGTCAGACATTTTTTAATCTCTCTAAGAGGCAGGAGGAAACAAACTAGTGATATATAGTTTCCCCTTCTCTATACAAACTTAAAAGGAGGTTCCTCTTAAAATACTGTGTTGCCGTAATGACACCTGGTTTCACCTGAAGTTAACTATTCTCAAACCTTGAGTTAACCAATGCATTTTTCTTACGGAAATGTTTGTCTTAAGCTACGTTAATGTACTGTGCATTTACCCCAGACTCTGTCTTCAAGTCGGTTCTGCCTAATGGCTCAGAACCGACTTGACAAACCAGTATGTTATACTCAGACATTGTTCCCCTAATCTATGTAAATGAAACTATTCGTATGGTAATGTGCCCTTCTACAGGATTCGAGTCAATCGTTTTATGGCCCAGGATGACTTGTCTGGTGCCAAGATTATCCCAAAATACATCTTATGGTTGAGGGGCCCGGTGCCATTCTCTGAGTTTTAAGACATTCCTTTCTTTCATTAACAGACTGCTAGTGACTATATCGGAGAAGGCAATGGCAACCCACTCCAGTACTCTTGCCTGGAAAATCCCATGAACAGAGGAGCCTGGTAGGCTGCAGTCCATGGGGTCGCGAAGAGTTGGACACGACTGAGCAACTTCACTTTCACTTTTCACTTTCATGCATTGGAGAAGGAAATAGCAACCCACTCCAGTGTTCTTGCCTGGAGAATCCCAGGGACAGGGGAGCCTGGTGGGCTGCCATCTGTGGGGTCACACAGAGTCGGATACGACTGAAGCGACTTAGTAGTAGTAGTAGTAGTGACTATATACCTGGCCTGCCTCTTGAGAAACCTGTATGCAGGTCAGGAAGCAACAGTTAGAACTGGACATGGAACAACAGACTGGTTCCAAATAGGAAAAGGAGTACGTCAAGGCTGTATATTGTCACTCTGCTTATTAAACTTCTATGCAGAGTACATCATGAGAAACACTGAGCTAGAAGAAGCACAAGCCGGAATCAAGATTGCCGGGAGAAAGATCAATAACCTCAGATATGCAGATGACACCACCCTTATGGCAGAAGGTAAAGAGGAACTCAAAAGCCTCTTGGTGAAAGTGAAAGTGGAGAGTGAAAAAGTTGGCTTAAAACTCAATATTCAGAAAATGAAGATCATGGCATCTGGTCCCATCACTTCATGGCAAATAGATGAGGAAACAGTGGAAACAGTGTCAGACTTTATTTTGGGGGGCCCCAAAATCACTGCAGATGGTGATCACAGCCATGAAATTAAAAGATGCTTACTCCTTGGAAGGAAAATTATGACCAACCTAGATAGCATATTCAAAAGCAGAGACATTACTTTGCCAACAAAGGTTCGTCTAGTCAAGGCTATGGTTTTTCCAGTGGTCATGTATGGATGAGAGAGTTGGACTGTGAAGAAAGCTGAGCACCGAAGAATTGATGCTTTTGAACTGTGGTGTTGGAGAAGACTCTTGAGAGTCCCTTGGACTGCAAGGAGATCCAACCAGTCCATTCTAAAGGAGATCAGCCCTGGGATTTCTTTGGAAGGAACGACGCTAAAGCTGAAACTCCAGTACTTTGGCCACCTCATGCGAAGAGTTGACTCATTGGAAAAGACTCTGATGCTGGGAGGGATTGGGGGCAAGAGGAGAAGGGGACGACGGAGGATGAGATGGCTGGATGGCATCACTGACTCGATGTACATGAGTCTGAGTGAACTCCGGGAGTTGGTGATGGACAGGGAGGCCTGGCGTGCTGCGATTCATGGGGTTGCAAAGAGTCGGACACGACTGAGCAACTGAACTGACTGACTGAGTGACTATTATAACATCCAGCTAAAAACTAGCAGGGGGGTATTCTTTCTGCCCCCTTCTGATGTCTATGTCAGAAGCTTTCTCTTTCTCCATTATACTTTAATAAAACTTTATTACACAAAAGCTCTGAGCAATCAAGCCTCATCTCTAGACCAGGATTCAATTCTTCTCTTCCGGAGGCCAAGAATCCTGGCATCCTTTCATGGTTCAGCAACAACCTTTCAATTTCTGCATGCAAAAGGCATCCGGCAACCAGTCAATAATTGTATTGCAGTATTTGTGGCTGAAATTGTTAGGCTCACTCCTCTTCAGGAGCTAAAGCAAAAGAGGGAGCAGAGAGCAGGCTGAGATACATTACCATTCTTTTTACTTTTCAACAAATTTTTATGAAGCCCCTAAAAACTCATAGCCAAGCATGTCCAGAATGGAGAAAATAAATCAGAGATCTGACCTCTTGGAGTTTATAATTTAACTACATGTGAGTCTATGATGAAATTAACAAAATAGTAGAAAATATTATGCCAAATATGACCCAAATAAAGTTGCATGGTAAGGGAAGAGGAATGATATGAAGCTATTGTTGGTAAGATCTAGACAAGTGGCCTTAAAAGAAAAGGAATTCCAGCTGGAGAAAAATGCAAAAGCAAAAACATGAGGGTCAGAAAAGTATCAGGTACATATCAGGATACATAAAAATTGGTTTGACTGGAGGGAAATCTGGAGATAAACTTAGAAAACCAGTCTAGAACAAATCACAGAGATTCTAAATATAGGCTAAAAGTTCAGATTTTATTATGTCAACAGTGCAGACCTTTGAAGGTTTTATGAAAGAATAGTATAAGGCAGGTTTGCTCTGACAGATTGTGTAACATTAATTAGCCTGGAAGACAACAGCTAGAATGCTAAGACAAAGACGCTGATGCTGGGAAAGATTGAAGGCAAGAGGAGAAGGGGATGACAGAAGATGAGATTGTTTGATCTCATTGAGTCATCACTGACTCAATGCACATAAGTTTGAGCCAACTCAGAGAGATAGTGAAGGACAGGGAAGCCTGGGGTATTGCAGTTCATGGGGTTGCAGAGAGTTGGACATGACTTAGCAACTGAACAAGTTAGCCAAGGGATTTACCTAACAGGCAGTCAATTCAGGATTGGCAAGAGGTCTGGGCTGGGCTGCAGACAGATTTATGAGTCAGTGCAATTAGAAACTGGATCTGTTGCAGGAAAGGGGACCCATTCCAGGGCCTGAAACTGTTGTAGGAAGGCGAACCCCTTCCAGGGCCCGAAACTGGGCTCTTGTCTAACACTTGGAAATGAACTGTCCAAGGCGACACATGTGCTGACAAAGCAAGAGATTTTATTGGGAAAGGGCACCCGGGTGGAGAGCAGTAGGGTAAGGGAACCCAGGAGAACTGCTCTGCCACCTGGCTTGCAGTCTTGGGTTTTATGGTGATGGGATTAGTCTCTGGGTGGTCTTTGACCAATCATTCTAATTCAGAGTCCTTCCTGGTGGCGCACGCATCGCTCAGCCAAGATGGATGCTAGCGAGAGGGATTCTGGGAAGTGGATGGACACACGGTGTCTCCTTTAGACCTTTCCCGAACTCTTCCTGTTGGTGGTGGCTTATTAGTTCTATATTCCTTATCAGGATCTCCTGTCATAAAACAACTCATGCAAATGGTTACTATGGTGCCTGGCCAGGGTGGGTGGTTTCAATCAGTGTGCTTCCCCTAACAAAACTGGGCTCTTGTCTAACACTCGGAAATGAATTGTCCGAGGAGACACATCTGCTGACAAAGCAAGAGATTTTATTGGGAAAGGGCACCCGGGTGGAGAGCAGTAGGGTAAGAGAACCCAGAACTGCTCTGCCACGTGGCTCGCAGTCTCGGGTTTTATGGTGATGGGATTAGTTTCTGGGTGGTCTTTGACCAATCATTCTGACTCAGAGTCTTTCCTGGTGGAGCAGGCCTTGTTCAGCCAAGATGGATGCCAGAGAGGATTCTGGGAGGTGGTCGGATATGTGGTGTCTCCTTTTGACCTTTCCTGAACTCTTCCGGTTGGTGGTGGCTTCTTAGTTCCGTGTTCCTTAGCAGGACCTCCTGTCATAAAACAACTCATGCAAATGCTTACTATGGTGCCTGGCCAGGATGGGTGGTTTCAATCAGTGTGCTTTCCCTAAACAGATACAGGAAACAGCACAAAACTCACTGGAAGGTGAAACTGCAGATGCGGAAGAAAGAAGAAACTGTAGAAGAGGAGGAGAGAGAGGGAAAAAGAAGTAAAACTGAAGGAGAAAGAGAAGAAAGGATAAACCAAGGATGGCTCCCATGGGAAAGGTAGATCTAAGAGGCAGAAGTAGAGGGCAGGAAGTGCTGAACCTCTTGAAAGAAGTGGGGCATGCTGGAGTCTGGGCACACACTGGGGGTGTTAGCAAATCACAACTCTGTGTGCCTGACACACAATGAGGCCAATCAATACTAAAACATCAGAGTTTGGAACAGAGAAAGGTTTATTACAGATTCATACAAGAAGTGTGGCTCATGCCCTAAGAACCCTAAAATTACTGAAAGCTTTCAGCAAAGGCTCTTTAAAAGCAAAAGGTGAGGGAGGGGCATGGTTAGTTGTTACAAACTTCTTAGTGTCAGATCCTCTGTTCTTAAGGTCAGGTCATGATCAGGTAGCAATGTTTCTATAAATCTCTACCATACAAATGTTATTCTGTCTTGACAAGAAAGGACAAGGTCCCAAGGCACAATTTTCACCCTTCAAGGTCCCAGTCTTGGCCCAGTGGAGGCAGATTTTGGTTGGCAGCTGTTTCAGGCCCAGATTCCAACACCCTGCCCAGCTGTCATCTCTGAAAGAGCCAGGCACTTCAACCCAAATGTGTTCTCAGGCCATAAAAATGGGGTAGACCAGATCTCACAGACTGCGACCCAGGCAGATGGCCACTGCTAATAGGATTCAGAGATAGGGAGGAGGGAGAGGTTCACCACTGCTTCAAGGACAGGGCCAAGGCTAATATAGGGCCTTAGTGAGGGCTCAGGAATCTTGTAGGACATAGTCCCCAGTCTGTTCCCAGGGCCCTCTATCTTACCTGCTGGCCCAAGGCTGGGTGAGCTGGAGGGTCTCCAGGAGAAGGCCTGAATCTGCCTCTTAACTCACTTTCCACCTGATGACCATCACATCACTGACACTTCCCTAATGGTCCCTCATTGACAGTTACTTGTGAGCAGGGCACACTGTGGTGCTGACCAATAGCTAAGCACGACAACGAAAGATGGCTCATTGACAGTTAAATGCTTGTGGGCAGGGCCCACTGAGGCACCTGAGCAATGGCTGAGCAAGACCAGTTGGCCACCTGCTGTGCTCATCCTGCTCTGTTATAGAAGCAGGAGCATACCCTTGGATAGAGCCAGTGCCTGCCACCTGCCCAGGGGAGGAGGTGACCACCAGACAGCAAGACTTTAGAGGCCCTAAAAGTCCCCCACTTTATGCCCCCTACACACCTACACATCACAATAAACTGTGAAAAATTCTGAAAGAGATGGGAATACCAGACCACCTGACTTGCCTTTTGAGAAACCTGTATTCAGGTCAGGAAACAACAGTTAGAACTGGACATGGAACAACAGACTGGTTCCAAATAGGAAAAGGAGTATGTCAAGGCTGTATATTGTCACCCTGCTTATTTAACTTATATGCAGAGTACATCATGAGAAATGCTGGGCTGGAGGAAGCACAAGCTGGAATCAAGATTGCCGGGAGAAATATCAATAACCTCAGATATGCAGATACCACCCTTATGGCAGAAAGTGAAGAAGAACTAAAGAGCCTCTTAATGAAAGTGAAAGTGGAGAGTGAAAAAGTTGGCTTAAATCTCAACATTCAGAAAACTAAGATCATAGCATCCAGTCCCATCACTTCACGGCAAATAGATGAGGAAACGGTGTCAGACTTTATTTTGGGGGCTCCAAAATCACTGCAGATGGTGATCACAGCCATGAAATTAAAAGACGCTTGCTCCTTGGAAGGAAAGTTATGACCTACCTAGACAGCATATTAAAAAGCAGAGACATTACTTTGTCCACAAAGGTCCGTCCAGTCAAGACTATGGTTTTTCCAGTGGTCACATATGGATGAGAGAGTTGGACTGTGAAGAAAGCTGAGCACCGAAGAATTGATGCTTTTGAACTGTGGTGTTGGAGAAGACTCTTGAGAGTCCCTTGGACTGTAAGGAGATCCAACCAGTCCATACTAAAGGAGATCAGTCCTGGGTGTTCATTGGAAGGACTGATGTTGAAGCTGAAACTCCAATACTTTGCCCACCTGACGCGAAGAGCTGACTCATTTGAAAAGACCCTGATACTGGGAAGGACTGGGGGCAGGAGCAGAAGGGGATGACAGAGGATGAGATGGCTGGATGGCATCACCGACTGCATGGACATGCGTTTTGGTGGACTCCGGGAGTTGGTGATGGACAGGGAGGCCTGGCGTGCTGTGGTTCAGGGGTCGCAAAGAGTCAGACATGACTGAGCAACTGAACTGAACTGAACACACCTACTTAAAACAGAGTATTCTCCACTGGTCTGAAAAGCACAAGCTCATAACCCTGACATGGATGAAGGCAGCCTAAACCCCAGAAAGCCTCGATTAATGTGTCCCTAAATCCAGGGGGTGGGCTGTGAAGTTCTCAAGACTTGGGTAAAGAGCCATGGAGTCTGGTCTGCAGGCTTCTGGGAAAATATAATCTGGCAGTGGCATGGATGAGGCCACCCACGTGGGACCTCGTGCCGAAGTGTGACAGAGACTGCAGGGCAAGGTCTTTATGGGACATGAGGAAGGGGAGGTCACAGGAAATGACCCATGGGAACGTCTGGTGATTTGCAGGGAAAACATGCACAGACTCAGACCATTTACGGCCTAGGAGGCATTTGGTGATGTGCAGCTAACCCAGCCTGGGTCTGAATTCACTGGCCATTCTGACTAGCCGCTCCCGGTGCCCAAATACCCATGTCTCCATGAATCTGAGCCCTCAAAGGCCCGGGTACCTTACCTTGAAAGTTGTTCAGTTGTGTCCAACTCTTTGAGAACCCATAGACTGTAGCTCTCCAGGCTCCTCTGTCCGTGGAATTCTCCAGGCAAGAATACTGGAGTGGGTAGCCGTTCCCTTCTCCAGCGGATCTTCCCAACCCAGGAATCCAACCCAGGCCTCTCTCATTACAGGCAGATTATTTACTGTCTGAGCCACTAGGGAAGCCCACAGGCGTGGCAAGGGCCCCGCCAAAATGCGAAGCGCCTGGTGATGAGGGAGCGCTGAATGAAAGTTACCAATTCAACCTACAGTTTCCCGCTTCCCACCATCACGAATGCTTTGATTTTCCAGATAAATGTCAATGGAGAGCACGACCCTACCCTCCCATCAGGCCCCGCGCGGCCGAGCTTCTGGGATGCGGAGACCCCGGGCGGGGGGGGGGGCGGAGGGGTGGGGTTGAGCCATTGACCCCCAGGTGTGGGGAGGACCAGGACCTAGACAAGCCAGTGAGCACCACCAGAATCCCCCTCGCAGGGACCTAGGAACAGTGACCAAGCCAGCAGCTGCTGCTGCTAAGTCGCTTCAGCCGTGTCCAACTCTGTGCGACCCCACAGACGGCCACCCACCAGGCTCCAGCCATCCTCAATTGTACATCCAGGACGTCCTTGTAAAAAGCACACCCGGTGTCTTGAGAATCCATGACCACAAGGCGACAGTGGTGGCTTTTATCGTCGTGCTCTGGAGCAAAGAGAATTTTAGGCAGAACAGTTTGTCTGTTTTCTGCAGTAGATTCAGTGGTTCTTGGAAAATACTTTGGTAAGAAACAGACTGAAAACCATACTTGACAAGAGCCAAAGGAAAACTGTTCTGGAAAGAGAAGTGCTTCAAATATTAATAGCTGCAGATACCTTGATGCTTCTGAAACCCACTTGTCAAGCTTTGCAAAAACTAGGAATAAATCTCACCAGACGATTCATCTCTGTTGTATCAACCCAAGTACAAATGGATGTATATTCTTTTTTCAAGTGGATTTTTCTTCACCTAGTGCCTTCTGCATGCAGGGAAAAGAGTTTAATTGAAGCAGACACCTAGTTTCCCGAGTGTAGGGAAGATAAATTTCCTTCCTTAAAACAGCAAGGACAAAAACGTGCCAGCATTTATTTGAGGATTTTATCACCAGTATAATGGCCTCCCTGAGAATACTAGGCAAAGTATTTCATTATTGCAGGAGGGTTGTCCTCTTTTTCAGAGAGTGGGCTTACTATGCTCTGGAAAGAACCATGTAGTGGGCTGGACCTGGGAAATCGGTAAAGAACATGGAGGGAATAGCCTGAGATGTGGGAGGCCCAGGATGGTGAGTATAACTGGTGTACACTGACTGACCCAATTTGTTACTTAAATTGTTAGCATTATTGTTCTAGCTGGAGACACTAATGAGCCATTTGATTGATCTGTGTGCTTACTGCCCTGAAGAAGCAACATTCAGATTATATTGACTCTTTTTCCATAGCAGCGGGTATTGAACTTAGCAAAATTCTGATCTTTGTGTGTCTACTATAACTTCCTGTGTGTATAAGTCACCAGAAAAGAAAACTGCAAATGATTGTCAGCTACAAAATACAGAAAGCGGAGACTCATCAGCTGGAAATTAACAAATTTGTTTTGCCTCCTTTATATTTTAAGGACTTCACTAAACTAATTAAGCTAAAGTTACTAATAGTGAAAAAGTTATGTTTGAATGTCTTCTCTTTATCATGCTCCTTTGCATATGTAAAGAGAAAAGATTTAAATCCAAGAAAATGTCTTTTAAAGTAGAGCACGTGTATACCTGTGGCAGATTCATTTTGATATTTGGCAAAACTAATACAATTTTGTAAAGTTTAAAAATAAAATAAAATTGTAGTTGGAAAAAAAAATAAAGTAATTGTGTTATAATGACAGTATCTTGTGCTTTTGGTTTATCATTAACAAACAGGTACTGAAGAATTTGGGAAATAGTATACTGTGCAATAAATACTATACAAATTTTCATTTTAGATAAATTTTGACCCTACCAAATATTAGTGAATTCTAGTTATCTTTATGTAAATGTTCTCTTATTTAGATAAAATGTTGTTAAAGAAAGAGTTTTATAGTCTAAATATAAAGTCTGTTTTACTTGGTGAGTTTAGCCTTTTGTTCTTACTACATACTGAATCTCCTCAGTTTTCCATATCCCTCCAGTAGGTTCTTGTTTTTAAAAATTACATAACTTCTTATGTAATTTTTTTACATAAGAAATGTTTTTAAAAATTACATAATTTCTTAAATTTTTATCAATTTAAGATAGTTTTATGCTTGTTTGACTTTTTATTTTAGCTTTAGATGGCATTTCATTCTTTTTATGACCGAGTAATGTTTTATTGTATGTATATACACCACATCTCCTCAATCCAGTCATCTGTTGGTGGGCATTTGGGTTGCTTCTGTATCTTGACTATTGTAAATAGTGCTGTTGTGAACATTAGTTAGTTCAGTCACTCAGTCATGTCCGACTCTTTGCGACCCCATGAATCGCAGCACGCCAGGCCTCCCTGTCCATCACCAACTCCTGGAGTTTACCCAAACTCATGTCTGTTGAGTCGGTGATGCCATCCAGCCATCTCATCCTCTGTCATCCCCTTCTCCTCCCGCCCCCAATCCCTGCCAGCATCAGAGTCTTTTCCAATGAGTCAACTCTTCGCATGAGGTGGCCAAAGTACTGGAGTTTCAGCTTTACCATCATTCCTTCCAAAGAACACCCAGGGCTGATCTCCTTTAGAATGGACTGGTTGGATCTCCTTGCAGTCCAAGGGACTCTCATTGGGGTACATATATCTTTTCAAATTAGTGCTTTCATTTTTCCTGGATATATGTCCAGGAGTAAAATTGCTAAATCATATGGTAGTTCTTATTTGTTGTTTTTTAAGGAACCTCCATACTGTTTTCCATAGTGGCTACACTAATTTACATTCCCACCAACAGTGTATGAAGGTTTCCTATTCTCCAACATTTGTTCTTGGTAGATTTTTTTGATGATAACCATCTGACAGATGTGATACCTCATTGTGGTTTTGATTCTCATTTCTCTAATAATTAGCGATGTTGAGCATCTTTTCATGTGCCTGTTATCCATCTATATATGTTCTAGAAGAATATTTTAAATAAGAACATTTGTCATTATTTGATATGTTGATTCCCTATGTTACTGCTCTATTGAAAAAGTTTTTTTTCTTTTTAGCTAGAGTAAAAATTGTGTACATTTAGTCTCTGCTCTGGTGTGTGAAAGAATTAGGGATCCTTTCAGTTTATCCACAAAAATAATGAAAGAGAGAAAAGAAGCTTATACAAGTTAAAAAATTCTTAAAGAATAAATTAAATGTTCAAAAAAGAAACTATTTTGCAGCAAATTATAGTTAGTAGTTTTAAATTTTCTTACTGTTTTTAAATCATATTCCTTGTCTGCTGAATTCTCCTTTTAGATTCCGTTTACTGATTCTAAATGCTGTTACCTAAAGTGTGGGGCTTGAGAACACAAGTTGATTTTCTGAATGATTTAAAGACTTGGCAGATCATTAGCATACACCTCTTCATCTAAAATACATAAGATGCTATCAGTTCAGTTCAATCGCCCAGTCATATCCAACTCTTTGCAACCCCATGGACTGCAGCACGCCAGGCCTCCCTGTCCATCACCAACTCCCGGAGTTCACTCAATCATGTCCATCGAGTCGCTGATGCCATCCAACCATCTCATCCTCTGTCGTCCCCTTTTCCTCCTGCCTTCAGTCTTTCCCAGCATCAAGGTCTTTTTCAGTGAGTCAGTTCTTCACATCAAGTGGCCAGAGTATTGGAGTTTCAGCTTTAGCATCAGCCCTTTCAATGAATATTCAAAACTGATTTCTTTTAGAATTGAATGGTTTGATCTCCTTGCAGTCCAAGGGACTCTCAAGAGTCTTCTCCAACACCACAGTTCAAAAGCATCAATTCTTCAGTGCTCAGCTTTCTTTATAGTCCAACTCTCACATCCATACATGACTACTGGAAAAACCATAGCTTTGACTAGACAGACCTTTGTCGGCAAAGTAATGTATTTGTTTTTTAATATGCTGTTTAGGGTGGTCATAGCTTTTCTTCCAAGGAGCAAGCATCTTTTAATTTCATGTCTGTAGTCACCATCTGCAGTGATTTTGGAGCCCAGAAAAAAATAGTCAGCCACCGTTCCCAGTGTTTCCCCATCTATTTGCCATGAAGTGATGGAACTGAATGCCGTGATCTTAGTTTTTTCCCTTTCCTCTTTCACTTTCATCAAGAGGCTTTTTAGTTCCTCTTCACTTTCTGCCCTAAGGGTGGTGTCATCTGCATATCTGAGGTTATTGATGTTTCTCCCAGCAATCTTGATTCCAGCTTGTGCTTCATAGTCTGGCATTTCACATGATACTCTGCATATAAGTTAAATAAACAGGGTGACAATATACAACCTTGACATACTCCCTTCCCAGTTTGGAACCAGTCTGTTGCTACATGTCTGGTTCTAACTGTTGCTTCTTGACCTGCATACAGATTTCTCAGCAGGCAGGTCAGGTGATCTGGTATTCCCATCTCTTGAAGAATTCTCCAGTTTGTTGTGTTCCACACAGTCAAAGGCTTTGGCATATTCAAAAAAGCAGAAGTGGATGTTTTTCTGGAACTCTCTTGCTTTTTCAGTGATCCAACAGATGTTGGCAATTTGATCTCTGGTTCCTCTGCCTTTTCTAAATCCAGCTTGAACATCTGGAAGTTCTTGGTTCATGTACAAGATGCTATGCCTAAAAGTTATTTTTATTCAGCTTTTATCAGTCTATATTAAACATGACAGTATGATAAATGATAGTCCATAATGATTGTGAAAGCAAATACTCATTTATTTTAATGCACACGTTCGTTGGCAGCTTGCTTGACTTTCTAAGGCTCTCAGTTATCAAAGAATTATTAATTCACTCAATAAAATGTGAGGTAAAGCAGAGTCACCTTCTAAAATGAAAGGGAATTGTCACGCGAGTGTATGTTCCTTGGCTCTTTGTCTCTTCACAACAAAGATTTGGAGTGACAGACATTAAGGCCTCCTCAGCGTGTCACAGCTCTCAGGTCTTGGATAGACCGTGTTATAGCTCTCAGGTCTCAAATGGACCGTGTTATAGCTCTTAGACAAATCAGTGTTACAGCTCAGTGTTACAGCTCTATTTTATTTAGAAGATAACAGGAAAATCCATCTTCGAGGCATGAGGGCACGTCGATCCAAACACACGAGAAGAGCACCCCAGCGCGCGCGGGAGAGAGAGAGCTAGCTTTGGCTCCTCTATTTGTATGTTTATTTCTCCCTGGGCCTGTCCTATGTAAACTGGGCCAGCCAGGAGTGTTGTTTGTTTTACCTGAGGTCTTCACTCAGGTCCTCGGACCTTCCTTTGTTCTATTTTCGCGGGCGTTTCCCTTC
This sequence comes from Bos mutus, assembly GCF_027580195.1. NCBI lineage: Eukaryota > Metazoa > Chordata > Mammalia > Artiodactyla > Bovidae > Bos > Bos mutus. The sequence goes on along the minus strand of NC_091618.1, from coordinate 46,597,671 downwards.
TCTGTCTTTTAGCCACCACCATTTTGGACTCCTTTTCCCTATTCTACCTACCTAACAGGAATTTAAGAGAACTATAGAAATAATTCCATAAAATCTGTGGAAATATTTGCCACCATAACTTCAACAAAGTAATTCTATTCATTGACTCTTTTTCCTCTGTGTGTGTGCTCAAAAATGAATATTGGTTGTATTCACTACTAAAACAGATCTACTGTGTTAATATGAGAGTGACCAAAATACTTGCAGCCAGTATTCTTATAGGTTATGTTCAAAAGGCATAAACACTCAATATTTTTAATAACCAAAGCATATTTAAAAATTCTGCAGTCTGTAGTATTCTAACCTAAATGTTCAAATACTGAATAATGCCTAGTATCAAACATTATTCTGTAAAATTTTTGTAATTTATACAAACAAGCTGATTTTCCTCATGGCATCACCATAAATCCATTCAGCTCAATAAATCCTCTTTGAATTCTCACTCATTTCCTTTCACTTTTTTCTTTTGAGATTCACTCTTTTGCATCCATTTTCAAAAACGAGAGCTGCCATCTGAGGGTCATGTGAAGAGTGAAGAGGGTGGCAGGCTAAGCATGAGTTTGAAATTAGGGAGGCAATTTATATACAGTGCAGGTAGTCAGGAGTTTTGTTGAAACTATAGCAAAGAAAATAATAACTACAATAATTATAGCCAATATTTGCATGTTACTGTCAAATTTACAGAGTGTTTTCATATGTCTCACCCACGTTAAGCCTTATAGTTTGCCTCTGGGTACTTAATAAGACTCACTTTGTAATTTTTACTGAATCATTCATTATATCCAGCTGTCACTTTGTGGGAAATGACTGTCTTATATTTCATGAAAATACACACACACCCTCTGAAAATATATGTTCTTAAGGTGATTAGCAAGTGCTTAAGAGCTTCATGTGGAAGATTTGCTGGATTTTGTGATGAAAGGGTGTTAAGGACACGAGTGACATCATCAGAGAGAACTAACTATAGGAAAATCTGTGGTGAGTGGGCCAAAGTAAGGAGATTGGACACAGGGAGGCCAGGAAGAGGAGAGAAGACTCCAGGAATTCTCCTTGGAAAGATTAATCCTGGACCAAAGTCCTTCATTATTTTTAATGGCTAAATTGTTTTCCATAATATCTATATTTCATAATCAACTATTTTTTCCATTGAAGTGCATTTGTCCTACTACATTGAGGAGCATGTGGACTAAATTTTTTATAACATAAGCAATGCAGATTTTTAGGCATGAAGCTGAATATAATGGTTATATCCTAGTTCTTATTCCTAATTCTGTTTATTTGAATCATCTCATTTTTTCCCTTGAGCAGACTTGTTAAATATTTAATTACTAGGTTTTCACAAAAAGTTTTTCATTTATCATTTCAACACTTTTCACATTTTCTAAATATTTTTTCTGCATTTATCTTTGTTATATCTTTTTTTTTTTTTTTGGATTTATGTTTATTTTTCTACCTTTTTGAGTTGAAAGATTAGTGCTTTTATTTTCAATCATTCTAGGTTAAAAATAAAACATTTCAAGTTATAGAATTTCCCTCCAATACAGTTTTAGTCACATCTCATTGGTTTTGACATATAACTTTTTCATTGTCATTTATTGTTATGTCTTTATTTTCTGTTTTTAGTCCTTCTTTGAACCTAAGTATTAAGAATTTAATTTTAAAATTTATCTGTGGTTAGATGGTTTTTGTCTTTTTATCATTAATTTCCAATTTGATTGCATTGTGATCACTAATGACTGTTGACAGGGAAAATAAATAGAAAAGGAAATAAGAAACAAACTGAAATGGGGGGATGGGGAGCATATGCATGAGACATAGCATTAAAGAGTAAAAGAAAAATAATGAGAACAAAGCACAAATAGGAAGAGGAAGTAAAAGGGCCCAAATGACTGGACAGATTAGAGGACTGAGTCTGTCAGTTACTACCTTGGCAGGAGGTTTGGATTGTTGAACAGGGTACATGATTCAAGTCAGCGTTAGGAGAACAGAATGACATAGAGAGGGAGAGTAAATGCACAGGCAACACAGTCCTGCAAGAAAACCCAGCTACTCTTTGGTTGTGAAGGTTCTTTGAAGACTAGCAAGAAATGCCTTACTTGATCTGCTCTGATGATAATCTTTTTCTGCCATCATCCCTTGACATATTAGCTTCTTGGGTAGACTTACTATTTCTTTATCTTCCACTAAATTGGAAGATTTCAATATAGAAAACTGAGGAACCCATCCCACTCATACTATTTTCTTCATCCAACAGTCATTTTTCAGTTCCTATTATGACCAGTACTGTAAAGGATTATCCACTTCTAAACATCTAACATTTACAGCCCATGTATGCATTCCAGTTCTCTTTTTGCCAAGCCAAGAGAAGCTGCTCCTACTTGAGAAAGAGTGATTGGCCAAGGTTGCAGTTATTTCACAGCCAAAAGAAAATTCCATATACCCACTATCTACCTGCAAGACCCAGTCACTGGGGGAGTGGGAGAGGAGACAGATTCCCCAAGCCACTCCCTAATTATTTATTTTAGTGAAGAAATAATGAAGCTGCCCAGAAATGTCATGGTATTCACAAGTCGTTAGGGAGGAATTGGTGGTGAATACTCCTGCCTCAATTTTTCAGACCCATAAGTGGGGATTGTAATAATCCTTATCTAATTGTTTTGAGAATTAAATGAGCTAATGCTTTAGAACAGTGTCTGGCACATAGTGAGCACTCAATAAAATGAACTCTTATTGTTATCCCAGAATGCAGGTACCCTCACCAGTGCACAGTCATGAAGGCATTGCCAGTCCTGCAGAGAGAATGAAGCTACCAAAAAGAACACAGATAAAAGGATGCTGAAATTAAACAAAGCCACAGCACCATGCAGGCCTTTTCAGTAAAGAATTAAACAGCCGTCCAGAAAGTTGTGAAGCAAACTGGAGAGAAGCCAAGATTTCAGCAGACATCACTGAAAGGGATTTTATACTTAAAGACTTTTCTTTGGGCAACTTAGGACCTGTCTGTGATGAGCACTGAGAGCCCTGAAAAAAGACTTCTAGCAGGACAAGAACACCTTAGATCATCCAGAAAAAGGTCCAAAAAGAACTTAGATTATTCTTTGAGCCACACTGCATAGGCTTATTATCAGTTCTTTAGTAAGAAAGAATAGGACAGTAGTCCACTCTAAAATCTTTATCATAAAGCTCACCACAGTATGGATTTAGTCCTTCTTTTTACAAAAGTATCCTTTGTCTTTATAAAGTCATAGATGAGCTGGGCTTTGTGCTAGACATTGGAAACACATGGTGAACAAGACAGACCCACATGAGTTTATGATTCAATAGGAGAGACTGACATTGACCAAGTAATCACACAAATGTCATTGCAGGGTTGATAAGTGCCCAGAAGAAATATAAAGTAGTCAATGAAGATAATATCTGGGACTTTGAGACTTGGGGGTCCGACAGTTTTCTGACAGTTTTCTTTTCCAGACAGTGGCCCCTTATCCTGAGGGTGTGGCAACAGCATTGCCACACCCTCAGGATAAGGGGGCACTGTCTGGGCAAGAACTGTAGCAGATGGTGCCAGGGAATAGAGAGTGTGCTTGAAGGCTCTGGGGTGGGGCTCTGGCTGTGGGCCAGCAACTGGAAGAAGGCTTGTGCAAGGAGCATGTCAGCAGGATAGAGAGCCTGCCAGGCAGGGCCAGGTTAGCATCTTTGCTTTCTTCCAAATACAGGGTAGGTCATTGAAGGGTTTAGGCACACACAGTTGATGGTGACATATTTAGATTTGTGTTTTCAATGGATCCTTCCAACTGCAGTGTGGAAAGGAGTTTGAGGGACTAAAATGGAAAAGAGAAGTCCATTTTGGGAGACTTTCAACCTGGCCATTAGAACCAAGATTATGGTGAGCACAACCAAACACAAAGACCCCTTTACTGAATCAGATCCCAAAAGGCTCATACCTGAATGGATGCTCCATGTGCTGGAGAGACACCCAAACTGTAAGAGTCCAGGTGACCACAGTGAAACTGTTATTTGGGTAAATTTAGTTGAATCAGAAAGTGTCAAGAATAACACTTAGCCATATAGAAGTTCATGAAAATAATGGGCTTGACCCAGCAAAATAAGTAGCTGGGAATGTGAGACTGAAATGATTAGCCAACATACTGGGGTTTTGAACAGGCCACCTGGATTCAGAGCAGCTTAAAAACAAGAGAAATTAGACAGATGAAGATCAAATTACTCCACCAGTTTTATTAAAAGCAGAGTTGAAGAATTTGGCTTAGGTCTATGGGCAAGCCATGTTGCAAAAATTTCACTTCTAAATTCACACTCTGCCTCTCAGAGTGTGCCCTGTAACTGAGGGAGGAGGTGCAGGATAGAGCCTGTTTGGGGAACTTTTGCCTTTTGTGGGCTCCTTCCATAAGCAAACATTAGAAATTATATTTTACAGCTGCATTGGTACAGAACTATAAGCCAGGGTGGTTTATATTCACTTTCTCTTCTGATTTTAAAAGAAAAAAACTTTTTTTGTGGCCCTCTAAACCAGGATGCATCAGCCCAGCACAGGGCAGAATCCTGGTGTTGCAGGTACATTGGTCCTGAGATGCAGGAAAGGGGACTTAAGCTGAAAGTGCCCATGATGGACAGTGCTAACCTTCATGGGATCTGCCTATGGAACATGACTGGTTGTCCCGCCAACAAACTACACTAGGATCCAAAGACATGTTCTGGTCCTGGATGACCAAATTTCTGTACCAGCAGATTCTGGTTCCCTCAGTTCCACATACCAAGTGGCATTAAATACAGTCTTGGGACTTCCCTGGCAGTCCAGTCGTTAAGACCACACTTACAATGCAGGGGGCATAAGTTTGATCCCTGGTAGAGCAGACATTACTTTGCCAACAAAGGTCCATCTAGTCAAGGCTATGGTTTTTCCAGTGGTCATGTATGGATGTGAGAGTTGGATGGTGAAGAAAGCTGAGCGCCGAAGAATTTATGCTTTTGAACTGCGGTGTTGGAGAAGACTCTTGAGAGTCCCTTGGCCTGCAAGGAGATCCAACCAGTCCATCCTAAAGGAGATCAGTCCTGGGTGTTCACTGGAAGGACTGATGCTGAAGCTGAAACTCCAATACTTTGGTCACCTCATGTGAAGAGTTGACTCATTTGAAAAGACCCTGATGCTGGGAAGGATTGGGGGCAGGAGGAGAAGGGGACAACAGAGGATGAGATGGCTGGATGGCATCACTGACTCGATGGACATGGGTTTGGGTAGACTCCGGGAGTTGGTGATGGGCAGGGGGGCCTGGCATGCTACAGTTCATGGGGTTGCAAAGAGTCGGACACAACTGAGCAACTGAACTGAACTGAAGAGGAGCTAAGATTCTACATGTCATGTGCTGTGTGGCCAAGAAATAAAAATAGTCTAGTAGCCAAAAATAATGTGTTTTCCAGTCTTTGTGTCTCTTGGAGAATGTTAATTAAAATCTGTAACTCGTCACAACACATCCAGAAAGACTGTTCCTTCCTAATTCTGTCAAGCCCTGCAACTGACTGCCCTTACAGCAAACCCACCTATCTGACCCTAGTCTGGCTTATCGGTTTCTGTCTGGGTGTTTGAGTTGTTGCACTTGGACAAGTGGCACATGTGTGTTTCAACAGCTGGTGCTTTCAAACTCCAGAGAGGGGTTCCATGATGAAGTTTCCAGGCCTGTGATGCAGCCCAGCTCCCAACATGACCTGCATTTCCAGGGAGGATAAGTAGGCCATAGTCTTACATCTTTGACTAAACAAGATCCATGCCTTCTGATAAGGCAAGAGCTTAAGAAATAACTAACTCCAAGGTGTAACTGCCTGTTTTCACATGATGGGAGAAACCACATCTCTGTATTATTACAAGCTTAAGTAGGCTCTGGGAGTGACTCTGTGCTATTAAATCTTTAAGAACAGTTGGTGTTCTATATATGCAAATTTCTACTCACCAGGCAGACACTGCAGCTCCGTTTGCTTGAAAAAGATGGCAGAATAGCCTGGACCTAGACTTCCCAATACATCTCAGGAGGCTGAGTCTGGGTCTTCCTACCATGCTCCATCAGTGGTGAAACTAAGCCAACCCAGCCAGGGGCTGGAATGCACCTGCAGTCAGATGCCCCTACAGTTCTTAAAATTTTGATGAATAAAAGCTAGGGGGTAAATTGCCCTGGCATTTAAAAGCTCCAGTAGTTTCTATTTCACAGGCAGTGAAAACTGTGTTACTTTGTTAGGGTAAAGTGGTACCAGCCTTCCAGGGAAACCAAAACTTGTTCTATGTCTCACAGGAAGCTGAGGACACAAGCATGTGAAATTATAAGTAGGAATTTCATAGGGCACAGACTCACCTGTACAAAGCATGTTAACTGTCTTTCTTTGGGTGCCTCAGATCCTCATTTGTAAAATGGAGACTATTCCTACCTTAAAGTTTATCACAAAGATTAAATGAACTAATACAGGGAAGCTTTTCATTCAGCATATACTCGAATACTGAACAAAGGTTAGCTATTACACAACTGTAATATATTTTATATACTCACTTACTCAAAAAATACATATGTATATATATTTAAATTCTATCTCAAGCACTGTTCCAGCTAGCAGCAAAAACTCGGTCCCACAGAGAGGAAACCCAGCAGTACAAAGTCCCTGTAGAAGATTTGAGCCAGTGGCATTAGGAAAGGACACTTTCCTTGACATCCCTGTCTTTGTTCCTGGCATTTCTGCATTTGTCTTTGCTTCCTGATGTAAGAACCCCACTCGGAAGCCTGGGAGTGTGGCATGGCCTCCCCAACACCTGAAAGTGGGAAAAGGAGTGGCAAGAGGGAAGCATGTCAGCTAATATTTCCTGCTGCAATAGAAATATTCTACAGTTCCCATGTAGCTTGTGTTTATCATCTATGAGCTGATAGTCTCCAGTCTGGATGAGTCCTCTGACTTCTAGATTTCTGTACCCAACGGACATGTGCACTTGCAAGTCAAATAAGCGGCTCACATTGAACAGACCCAAGAAAAGACTCTTGGCTCCCTTGCCCTCCTCCCCTGTGTTACAAACGCAGTTCTGCTATCTCAGCAAATGGCCCCATGGTTCACCCAGCTGCTCAAGCCGGAAACCTAGGACTGATCTTTGAGACCTCTCCTTTACCCCCACCCATATCTCATCTATCCAGTAGATTCTGCCTCCAGAATTCATACCAATTCTGTCCTTGTCTGTCCATCTCTGATGCCACCACCCTACACCCTAGTCTGATCCTCCATCAGCCCCATCAATAGCTTCAGATATGGTCTCCATGCTGCCCTCTTAGCAGTAATAACTCATTTCTCTATACAGTGGAATGATCTAATATAAACCGTATTATATCCCAGCTCAAAACTCTCAATGGTATCCCTTCCCACATAGAAATGTACAAACTTCTCCCCCTGGCCATGTCATCTTTCTGACCTTCTCTTATGCCATCTTCCTCCTGCTCTCTGCACACACCCATGCTGGCCTTCTTTCTGCTTTTCAACATGACAAATTAATTTCTTCCTTGAGGTCACATGGGACTCTTTTTCTTGTGCCTTCTCTCAGTGGGTTGGCTTTTTGGACTCAATTCAAGAAAGCACCCTAGTGCTAACTACCCAAAACTAAGTTAGTCTTTTAAGTCTGTTTGTATCACCACCCCTCCCGTCTTTATCATATTGCTTACCATTCATTTCTTGAAGTTAACTTATTTCTCTAGTTGTTTGTTATCCCATCATATTAGAAGTACATGGCATTTTATCCAGTACTTTACAGTTCACACACACATTTGAGATCCAGGAGAACAATGATCTTGTCAGGCACACAAATATTTTTTAATAAATGAATCAGCTTATTTGATACTCATGTTCTTCTCACTCAATCTCATGCAATTCATACACAAGAATAAAATAAACTACTTGTAAATCTCTGAAACATAATAATTTCAAACTTCCTTGACTTTACACAGTAGTTCCCTCTGCTGAAATGTCCTTTATTTGTTCTTCTATTCATCCTTCAAATCCCTGTTTGATAAGCAGCATGCAGAGGGATGTGAATAGGAACCATGGAGGTGATGAGGCAGGGAAGTAGGTAGCCTGCTGCCAGTTGGTGAGGTAAGAACTTGGGGCTTGAAGAAAGACTGGAGTCTTTGTAGGGAAATTCTGCCCCAAACCTGGAGCCTTCCCTTTCCTCAAGACAGGAAGCAAGGGGGTGAGGGACTTTGAATATTCAACAGCCTACTCACCATCTCCATTTGTGTGTTTTTTTAGGTTCCCAAACTTTTACTATCCAAATAGAACTTGACATGTAAGATAGCCCCAGTCACCTGCTCAGCCTAAAAGCCTCAGAGAAATTTTTGACTCCACCCCCCACATATACAACACACACACACACACACCTCACATCCAATTTGTCAGCACATCTGGGCCCTTCTTAGCGCTGCCCCCCCACCCCCCCACTGGCACCCTAGACCAAGCGTCATCATCCCTTGGCTGAGCCACTATCATAACTTCGAATTATCTCTCTTCTCTCTCCCCTTGTCCCGACCCTTCATTCTCTGCAAACAGCCTAGCAACCTTTTTAAAACCTAGACCCTGGTAGGTGGTCCTAAGATGGCAGAGGACTAGGACAGGGAGACCACTTTCTCCCCCACAAATTCATCAAAAGAACATTTAAAAGCTGAGTAAATTCCACAAAACAACTTCTGAATGCTGGCAGAGGACATCAGGCACCCAGAAAAGCAGCCCATTGTCTTCGAAAGGAGGTAGGAAAAATATAAAAGACAAAAAAAGAGACAAAAGAGGTAGGGACAGAGCTCTGTTCCGGGAAAGGAGTCTTAAAAAGAGAGAAGTTTCCAAACACCAGGAAACACTCTCACTGTCGAGTCTGTGGCAAGTCTTGGAAGCACAGAAAGCAACATAATAGGGAGAAAAATAAGTAAATAATTAAAACCCACAGAATACGAGCCCAACCATAACTCCCCCAGCGGAGAAGCAACACAGATACCTGCACCCGCCACTAGCAAGTGGGGGCTGGGCAGGGAGGCGTGGGCTGCATTGCTTAGAGTAAGGATCGGGCCTGAATGCCCCGAGGGTAATCAGAGCGAACTAATTTGGCCTAGCAAACCAGACTGTGGGATAGCTACCACGCGAAAAGCCCTAAGACACCACCAGGCCTGCACACAGAACAAAGGGCTGAACAGAACTAGCCAGCTTCAGACAATCCCCCTCCAGTGACAGGCAGCCAGAGCTGGAAGGGGGCAATCGCAGCCCCAGAGAGACATTATCTACCTAACTGCAAGCAGGCTTCTTTGCTAACTAAGACTTCTTGGGGTTCTGGACAGTCATCATCCGCCTGAGAAGGTGCGCTGGTTGTACACCCAGAAAACCAAGCAGCAGGGACAGGAGAGGCAATAAGTCTCAGTGACTGCGCTCGCCAAACACCTCATCACCCAAGCTGCTCAGAGCTGGGAAGGGCACAAAACGCAGGCCCAACGGAGTCTGTGCCTCTAAAGACTGCCCAAGTGCCTGAATCTGAGTGGCTTAGACCTGGGAGGTGCATGCAGCCCAGGGCCCACCTCGGATGGTTCCCAGCGGAGCAACCTAGAGCCTGAGCTGTGTGGGCAGGGAGGGTGCACGCGCCATGAGCGGGGGCAGGCCCAGTGTGGCTGAGACACTGCAAGCACATGCCAGTGTTATTTGTTTGCAGCGTCCCTCCCTCCCCACAGCGTGACTGAACAAGTGAGCACCGCCCCCCCCCCAAAAAAAAAGTGTCCACCACCGCCCCCCTTGTGTCAGGGTGGAAATCAGACACTGAAGAGACCAGCAAACATAAGAAGCTAAAACTGAGGGAACCGCCTTGAAAGTGACACTGCAATAGATTAAAACCCTGTAGTTAGTACCGACTACATAGGAAGGGGGCATATAGATCTTGAGAAATATAAGCTGGACCAAGGAACTATCCGAAAATGAACTGACCCCACACTGCCCACAACAACACCAGAGAAAGTCCTAGATATATTTTTACTATTTTTACGATCATTCTTTTTTTTTTCTTTAACTTTTTTTTAATTTTTAAGTCCTCTATTACTCCTTTAATTTTCATTTTTATAACCTACTATTACTTTTCAAAAAAAAAGACTATTTTTTAAAAGCAAATTTCATATATATTTTTTAAAAATAATTTTTGTGACTTTGTTTTTTTCTTCTTCTTCTTTTCTTTAATATTGTATTTTGAAACTCCAACCTCTACTCTAGAATTTTAATCTTTGCTTTTTGGTATTTGTTATCAATTTTGTACCTTTAAGAACCCAATCTTCAGTACCCATTTTTACTTGGGAGTGAGATTACTGGCCTGACTGCTCTCTCCCCTTTGGACTCTCCTTTTTTCCACCAGGTCGCCTCTGTCTCCTCCCTCCCCCTTCTCTTCTCTACCCAGCTCTCTGAATCTCTGTGTGTTCCAGACGGTGGAGAACACTTAGGGAACTGATTACTGTCTGGATCTGTCTCTCTCCTTTTGATTCCCCCCTTTTATCCTCCTGGCCACCTCTGTCTCCTTCCTCCCTCTTCTCTTCTTTGTATAACTCCATGAACATCTCTGAGCGGTCCAGACTGTGGAGCGCACATAAGGAAGTGATTACTGGCTAGCTTGCTCTCTCCTCTTTTGATTCCACCTCATCTCATTCGGGTCACCTCTAACTCCCCCCTCCCTCTTTTCTTCTCCATGTAACTCTGTGAACCTCTCTGGGTGTCCCTCACTGTGGAGAAACTTTTCATCTTTAACCTAGATGTTTTATCAAAGGTGCTGTATAGAAGGAGAAGTCTTGAGACTACTGTAAAAATAAAACTGAAAACCAGAAGCAGGAGGCTGAAGTCCAAATCCTGAGAACATCAGAGAACTCCTGACTCCAGGGAACATTAATTGATAGGAGCTCATCAAACGCCTCTATACCTACACTGAAACCAAGCACCACCCAAGGGCCAACAAGTTCCAGAGCAAGACATACCATGCAAATTCTCCAGCAACACAGGAACACAGCCCTGAGCTTCAATATACAGGCTGCCCAAAGTTACTCCAAAACCATTGACATCTCATACCTCGTTACTAGACACTTCATTGCACTCCAGAGAGAAGAAATCCAGCTCCACCCACCAGAACACCAACACAAGCTTCCTTAACCAAGAAACCTTGACAAGCCACTGATACAACCCCACCCACAGTGAGGAAACTCCATAATAAAGAGAACTCCACCAACTGCCAGAATACAGAAAGGCCACCCCAAACTCAGCAATATAAACAATATGAAGAGACAGAGGAATACCCAGCAGGTAAAGGAACAGGATAAATGCCCACCAAACCAAACAAAAGAGGAGGAGATAGGGAATCTACCTGATAAAGAATTCCAAATAATGATAGTGAAAATGATCCAAAATCTTGAAATAAAAATGGAATCACAAATAAATAGCCTGGAGACAAGGATTGAGAAAATGCAAGAAAGGTTTAACAAGGACCTAGAATAAATAAAAAAAGAGTCAATATATAACGAATAATGCAATAAATGAGATCAAAAACACTCCGGAGGCAACAAATAGTAGAATAGTGGAGGCAGAAGATAGGATTAGAAAAGTAGAAGATAGAATGGTAGAAATAAATGAATCAGAGAGGAAAAAAGAAAAATGAATTAAAAGAAATGAGGACAATCTCAGAGACCTCCAGGACAATATTAAATGCTCCAACATTCGAATCACAGGAGTCCCAGAAAAAGAAGACAAAAAGAAAGACCATGAGAAAATACTTAAGGAGATAATAGTTGAAAACTTCTCTAAAATGGGGAAGGAAATAATCACCCAAGTCCAAGAAACCCAGAGAGTCCCAAACGGGATAAACCCAAGGCAAAACACCCCAAGACACATATTAATCAAATTAACAAAGTTCAAACACAAAGAACAAATATTAAAAGCAGCAAGGAAAAAACAACAAATAACACACAAGGGGATTCCCATAAGGATAACAGCTGATCTTTCAACAGAAACTCTTCAGGCCAGGAGGGAATGGCAAGACATATTTAAAGTGATGAAAGAAAATAACCTACAGCCCAGATTACGGTACCCAGCAAGGATCTCATTCAAATATGAGGGAGAAATCAAAAGCTTTACAGACAAGCAAAAGCTGAGAGAATTTAGCACCACTAAAGTAGCTCTCCAACAAATGCTAAAGGATATTCTCTAGACAGGAGACACAAAAACAGTGTATAAATTCGAATCCAAAACAATAAAGCAAATGGCAAAGGGATCATACTTATCAATAATTACCTTAAACGTAAATGGTTCGAATGCCCCAACCAAAAGACAAAGACTGGCTGAATGGATACAAAAACAAGACCCCTATATACGCTGTCTACAAGAGACCCATCTCAAAACAGGGGACACATACAGACTGAAAGTGAAGGGCTGGAAAAAGATATTCCATACAAATAGAGATCAAAAGAAAGCAGGAGTAGCAATACTCATATCAGATAAAATAGACTTTAAAACAAAGGCTGTGAAAAGAGACAAAGAAGGACACTACATAATGATCAAAGGATCAATTCAAGAAGAAGATATAACAATTATAAATATATTTGCACCAAACATAGGAGCACCACAATATGTAAGACAAATGCTAACACATATGAAAGGGGAAATTAACAATAACACAATAATAGTGGGAGACTTTAATACCCCACTCACACCTATGGATAGATCAACTAAACAGAAAATTAACAAGGAAACACAAACTTTAAATGATACAATAGACCAGTTAGACCTAATTGATATCTATAGGACATTTCACCCCAAAACAATGAATTTCACCTTTTTCTCAAGTGCGCACAGAACCTTCTCCAGGATAGATCACATCCTGGGCCATAAATCTAGCCTTGGAAAATTCAAAAAAATTGAAATCATTACAAGAACCTTTTCTGACCACAATGCAGTAAGATTAGATCTCAATTACAGGAGAAAAACTATTTAAAAATTCCAACATATGGAGGCTGAACAACACGCTGCTGAATAACCAATAAACCACAGAAGAAATCAAAAAAGAAGTCAAAATATGCATAGAAACGAATGAAAATGAAAACACAACAACCCAAAACCTATGGGACACTGTAAAAGCAGTGCTAAGGGGAAAGTTCATAGCAATACAGGCATACCTCAAGAAACAAGAAAAAAGTCAAATAAATAACCTAACTCTACACCTAAAGCAACTAGAAAAGGAAGAAATGAAGAACCCCAGGGTTAAGGAAGAAATAGAAAATCTTAACAGACCCATCACAAGCACGGAAATTGAAACTGTAATCAAAAATCTTCCAGCAAACAAAGGCCCCGGTCCAGACGGCTTCACAGCTGAATTCTACCAAAAATTTAGAGAAGAGCTAACACCTATCCTGCTCAAACTCTTCCAAAAAATTGCAGAGGAAGGTAAACTTCCAAACTCATTCTATGAGGCCACCATCACCCTAATACCAAACCTGACAAGATCCCACAAAAAAAGAAAACTACAGGCCAATATCACTGATGAACATAGATGCAAAAATCCTTAACAAAATTCTAGCAATCAGAATCCAACAACACATTAAAAAGATCATACACCATGATCAAGTGGGCTTTATCCCAGGGATGCAAGGATTCTTCAATATCTGCAAATCAATCAATGTAATACACCACATTAACAAATTGAAAAATAAAAACCATATGATTATCTCAATAGATGCAGAGAAAGCCTTTGCCAAAATTCAACATCCATTTATGATAAAAACTCTCCAGAAAGCAGGAATAGAAGGAACATACCTCAACATAATAAAAGCTATATATGACAAACCCACAGCAAACATTATCCTCAATGGTGAAAAATTGAAAGCATTTCCTCTAAAGTCAGGAACAAGACAAGGGTGCCCACTTTCACCATTACTATTCAACATAGTTTTGGAAGTTCTGGCCACAGCAATCAGAGCAGAAAAAGAGATAAAAGGAATCCAAATTGGAAAAGAAGAAGTAAAACTCTCACTATTTGCAGATGACATGATCCTCTACATAGAAAACCCTAAAGATTCCACCAGAAAATTACTTGAAATAATCAATGACTATAGTAAAGTTGCAGGATATAAAATCAACACACAGAAATCCCTTGCATTCCTATACACTAATAATGAGAAAGCAGAAAGAGAAATTAAGGAAACAATTCCATTCACCATTGCAACGGAAAGAATAAAATACTTAGGAATATATCTACCTAAAGAAACTAAAGACCTATATATAGAAAACTATAAAACACTGGTGAAAGAAATCAAAGAGGACACTAATAGATGGAGAAACATACCATGTTCATGGATGGGAAGAATCAATATAGTGAAAATGAGTATACTACCCAAAGCAATCTATAGATTCAATGCAATCCCTATCAAGCTACCAACAGTATTCTTCACAGAGCTAGAAATGGAAATACAAAAAACCTCGAATAGCCAAAGCAATCTTGAGAAAGAAGAATGGAACTGGAGGAATCAACCTACCTGACTTCAGGCTCTACTACAAAGCCACAGTTATCAAGACAGTATGGTACTGGCACAAAGACAGAAATATAGATCAATGGAATAAAATAGAAAGCCCAGAGATAAATCCACACACATATGGACACCTTATCTTTGACAAAGGAGGCAAGAATATACAATGGATTAAAGACAATCTCTTTAACAAGTGGTGCTGGGAAATCTGGTCAACCACTTGTAAAAGAATGAAACTAGACCACTTTCTAACACCATACACAAAAATAAACTCAAAATGAATTAAAGATCTAAATGTAAGACCAGAAACTATAAAACTCCTAGAGGAGAACATAGGCAAAACACTCTCTGACATACATCACAGCAGGATGCTCTATGACCCACCTCCCAGAATATTGGAAATAAAATCAAAAATAAACAAATGGGACCTAATTAACCTTAAAAGCTTCTGCACATCAAAGGAAACTATCAGCAAGGTGAAAAGACAGCCTTCAGAATGGGAGAAAATAATAGCAAATGAAGCAACTGACAAACAACTAATCTCAAAAATATACAAGCAACTCCTACAGCTCAACTCCAGAAAAATAAACGACCCAATCAAAAAATGGGCCAAAGAACTAAATAGACATTTCTCCAAAGAAGACACACAGATGGCTAACAAACACATGAAAAGATGCTCAACATCACTCATTATCAGAGAAATGCAAATCAAAACCACTATGAGGTACCATTTCACACCAGTCAGAATGGCTGAGATCCAAAAGTCTACAAATAATAAATGCTGGAGAGGGTGTAGAGAAAAGGGAACCCTCTTACACTGTTGGTGGGAATGCAAACTAGTACAGCCACTATGGAGAACAGTGTGGAGATTCCTTAAAAAACTGGAAATAGAACTGCCTTATGATCCAGCAATCCCACTGCTGGGCATACACACTGAGGAAACCAGAAGGGAAAGAGACACGTGTACCCCAATGTTCATCGCAGCACTGTTTATAATAGCCAGGACATGGAAGCAACCTAGATGTCCATCAGCACATGAATGGATAAGAAAGCTGTGGTACGTATACACAATGGAGTATTACTCAGCCATTAAAAAGAATACATTTGAATCAGTTCTAATGAGGTGGATGAAACTGGAGCCTATTATACAGAGTGAAGTAAGCCAGAAGGAAAAACATAAATACAGTATACTAACGCATATATATGGAATTTAGAAAGATGGTAACAATAACCTGGTGTACGAGACAGCAAAAGAGACACTGATGTATAGAACAGTCTTATGGACTCTGTGGGAGAGGGAGAGGGTGGGAAGATTTGGGAGAATGACATTGAAACATGTAAAATATCATGTAAGAAATGAGTTGCCAGTCCAGGTTCGATGCACGATACTGGATGCTTGAGGCTAGTGCACTGGGACGACCCAGAGGGATGGTATGGGGAGGGAGGAGGGAGGAGGGTTCAGGATGGGGAACACATGTATACCTGTGGCAGATTCATTTTGATATTTGGCAAAACTAATACAATTATGTAAAGTTTAAAAATAAAATAAAATAAAAAAAAGAGAACCCCAGGGTTAGTAGAAGGAAAGACATCTTTAAAATTAAGGCAGAAATGAATGTAAAAGAAACAAAGGAGACCATAGCAAAAATCAACAGAGCCAAAAGCTGGTTCTTTGAAAGGATAAATAAAATTGACAAACCATTAGCTAGACTCATCAAGAAACAAAGGGAGAAAAATCAAATCAATAAAATTAGAAGTGAAAATGGAGAGATCACAACAGACAACACACAAATACAAAGGATCATAAGAGACTACTATCAGCAATTACATGCCAATAAAATGGACAAGGTGGAAGAAATGGACAAATTCTTAGAAAAGTACAACTTTCCAAAACTGAACCAGGAAGAAGTAGAAAATCTTAACAGACCCATCACAGGCACAGAAATTGAAACTGTAATCAGAAATCTTCCAGCAAACAAAAGCCCAGGTCCAGATGCCTTCACAACTGAATTCTACCAAAAATTTAGAGAAGAGCTAACACCTATACTACTCAAACCCTTCCAGAAAATTGCAGAGGAAGGTAAACCTCCAAACTTATCCTATGAGGCCACCATCACTCTAATACCAAAACTTGACAAACATGCCACAAAAAAGAAAACTACAGGCCAATATCACTGATGAACATAGATGCAAAAATCCTTAACAAAATTCTAGCAATCAGAATCTAACAACACATTAAAAAGATCATACACCATGATCAAGTGGGCTTTATCCCAGGGATGCAAGGATTCTTCAATATCCACAAATCAATCAATGTAATACACCACATTAACAAATTGAAAAATAAAAACCATATGATTATCTCAATAGATGCAGAGAAAGCCTTTGACAAAATCCAACATCCATTTATGATAAAAAAAACTCTCCAGAAAGCAGGAATAGAAGGAACATACCTCAACATAATAAAAGCTATATATGAAAAACCCACAGCAAACATTATCCTCAATGGTGAATAATTGAAAGCATTTCCCCTAAAGACAGGAACAAGACAAGGGTGCCCACTTTCACCACTACTATTCAACATAGTTTTGGCAGTTTTGGCCACAGCAATCAGAGCAGAAAAAGAGATAAAAGGAATCCAAATTGGAAAATAAGAAGTAAAACTCTCACTGTTTGCAGATGACATGATTGTCTACATAGAAAACCCTGAAGACTCCACCAGAAAATTACTAGAGCTAATCAATGAATATAGTAAAGTTGCAGGATATAAAATCAACACACAGAAATCCCTTGCATTCCTATACAATAATAATGAGAAAATAGAAAGAGAAATTAAGGAAACAATCCCATTTACCATTGCAACAAAAAGAATAAAATACTTAGGGATATATCTACCTAAAGAAACTAAAGACCTATATATAGAAAACTATAAAACACTGGTGAAAGAAATCAAAGAGGACACTAATAGATGGAGAAACATACCATGTTCATGGATGGGAAGAATCAATATAGTGAAAATGAGTATACTACCCAAAGCAATCTATAGATTCAATGCAATCCCTATCAAGCTACCAACGGTATTTTTCACAGAGCTAGAATAAATAATTTCACAATTTGTATGGAAATACAAAAAAACCTCGAATAGCCAAAGCAATCTTGAGAAAGAAGAATGGAACTGGAGGAATCAACCTGCCTGACTTCAGGCTCTACTACAAAGCCACAGTCATCAAGACAGTATGGTACTGGCACAAAGACAGAAATATTGATCAATGGAACAAAATAGAAAGCCCAGAGATAAATCCATGCACCTATGGACATCTTATCTTTGACAAAGGAGGCAAGAATATACAATGGATTAAAGACAATCTCTTTAACAAGTGGTGCTGGGAAAACTGGTCAACCACTTGTAAAAGAATGAAACTAGACCACTTTCTAACACCATACACAAAAATAAACTCAAAATAGATTAAAGATCTAAACGTAAGACCAGAAACTATAAAACTCCTAGAGGAGAACATAGGCAAAACACTCTCCGACATAAATCACAGTAGGATCCTGTATGACTCACCTCCCAGAATATTGGAAATAAAAACAAAAATAAACAAATGGGACCTAATTAAAATTAAAAGCTTCTGCACAACAAAAGAAACTATAAGCAAGGTGAAAAGACAGCCTTCAGAATGGGAGAAAATAATAGCAAATGAAGCAACTGACAAACAACTAATCTCAAAAATATACAGCAACTCCTGCAGCTCAATTCCAGAAAAATGAATAACCCAATCAAAAAATGGGCCAAAGAACTAAACAGACATTTCTTCAAAGAAGACATACAGATGGCTAACAAACACATGAAAAGATGCTCAACATCACTCATTATCAGAGAAATGCAAATCAAAACCACTATGAGGTACCATCTCACGCCGGTCAGAATGGCTGCTATCCAAAAGTCTACAAGTAATAAATGCTGGAAAGGATGTGGAGAAAAGGGAACCCTCTTACACTGTTGGTGGGAATGCAAACTAGTACAGCCACTATGGAGAACAGTGTGGAAATTCCTTTAAAAACTGGAAATAGAACTGCCATATAACCCAGCAATCCCACTGCTGGGCATACACACTGAGGAAATCAGAATTGAAAAAGACACGTGTACCCCAATGTTCATCAGCAGCACTGTTTATAATAGACAGGACATGGAAGCAACCTAGATGTCCATCAGCAGATGAATGGATAAGAAAGCTGTGGTACATATACACAATGGAGTATTACTCAGCCATTAAAAAGAATACATTTGAATCAGTTCTAATGAGGTGGATGAAACTGGAGCTGATTATACAGAGTGAAGTAAGCCAGAAAGAAAAACACCAATACAGTATACTAACACATATATATGGAATTTAGGAAGATGGTAACAATAACCCTGTATGCAAGACAGCAAAAGAGACACAGAGGCATAGAATAGTCTTTTGGACTCTGTGGGGAGGCGGGGGCGGGGGGCGGTGATTTGGGAGAATGGCATTGAAACATGTATAATATAATATAAGAAATGAATCGCCAGTCCAGGTTCAATGCAGGATACAGGATGCTTGGGGCTGGTGCACTGGAATGACCCAGAGGGATGGTATGCGGAGGGTGGTGGGAGGGGGGTTCAGGATTGGGAACACGTGTACACCCATGGCGGATTCATGTTGATGTATGGCAAAACCCATACAATATTGTAAAGTAATTAGCCTCTAATTAAAATAAATAAATTTAAATTTAAAAATTAAAAAAAAAAAAAAAACCTAGATCCTGTCACCCCTACTAAAAGCCTTCCAGTGGCTTCCCATCATATTTAGACAGTTCAGCAAAACCTTCATCATGCCTGCCAAGCCTCCCTCCATGCTCTGGCCCAGACTCTGGCCACTGGCCACCTCTCCAGCTTCATTTCCTTCCATCTAGAGCACAGAAAGAAGGTCAAAGACACGGACTCTGGAGCAACTCTTCCATCATTGCCTGTGTGACATTGGACAAATTGCCTGATGTCTCTGTGCTGCGGTTTCTACATCTCTAAAGAGAAGATGACAACACTTTATCAAGCTGCTGTAGGACTAAGGGAGTCCTGAAAAGGGTCTCCAGCCCATAGTAAGCTTCTGTACATGTTTCTGGTTTTAAGTAGTTCGATGTCTTAACCCTCAAATTCAGAGAAGAAAGTGAGTATGAAAAAAAAGATTAAGAGAATATACTTGCAGTTTGCTTAATGCAGTTAAGGACACATTTTTATGAAGTCTCTATAAAGAAGTTATGAAGGTATGTACATAGTGAAATCTCCTTTTGCCTTTTAACTGTAGAAAAACCTAAGAAAGTGTCATGAGTTTTAATAGCATTGAATTAATCGATGGTGTAGTTAGTTAAAAAAACAATAATAGTCTATTTAAAACTCTCTTTTATTTTTTCCATTCCTGATGTTAAACACCTTCCCCCAGTAAAACCAGTCTTGGATTCCAAAGGGGACTGGCAAAATCACTGATCTGACTGACATGGGAAGGGAGGAGAAGGGCACACCTGTGGGCTGGGCGGGCCGGGAGCTCTGGTTGGTGCTTCATGTCTGCCAGGATGGCTATAAATCACCTCTTCTCTTCCTGCTTTGGCAGCTCGGGCTTCCCCAAGGCTGATAAGCATCCAGGTTTTTGCCCTAACATATCTGCTCTCCAAGAAAAAAATAACCCTCTATCTTGGTGGAGGTATTTTTTCTGGCGTAATGCCTTCTCTTTCCAATTCTGATGAGTTGATTTTTTTTGTGAATGGAAGAAAGGTAAGTTTATGATATGATTAATATGAATTTTCATATGTCAGAGATAAAAACCAAGCTGATTTTCTTTCACTAATACTGTTTCTTATTTATTTAAACTCTCTTTTCTGTCTTTTTCAAGTCATATGTAGTAGTATGAACTTGACCATGGGTCGTTAGTTTAGGCTTTAGTGCGAAATTATTAAAGCTTGGGAGTGTTTGTTCTTTTCTTTTGGAATCAATAAGGAACTCTCATTTTATTTGTTAAATTACAATGGTAGTGAATTCTGACCCAGGCATTAAAAACTACGTCATCCTCCCATTACATGGATGTTAGCTCTGCTTGAGTTTAGCAATACTATTTTATTTTATTTATTTTTTTACTTTGGAGGCTTGTGTTTTATTCATGGGCTATCAGCCTCCCTCCTGCCCACCGGGGCAGGTAGGAGGAGTGAGGGAAGGGAGGGCAACTGGGCTAGGAGGGGGCCGACTGCCACTGCCCTTTGTAGATGTACTTCAGCATGGTGGTGATGGTGCACATGTCCAGCTCGATTTTCTGAGCCCAGTTCTGCACATCCCTGATTTGTACCTGGTTGAAGTTCTCCACCATCCCAAGCCACTGACCTGTACGCTTGGCAGACTGGGCAGCCTGAATCTGTAGGGTCTTCACCTTGTTGTCCAGCTTTCTCTGGCTCCTGTTGGCCTGGGCCACACCCACATTGAGGTGATCCACCAAAACTTCTGTCAGGCAGGTGGCTGGAGTGATGGCCTCTCGCCTCTTCGGCCACAGCTTTTTGCATTCGTTCTGCTTGGCCTGGTGGTCTTTCAGCAGGTGAGACAGCATGGTCATGGTGGGCTGGGGGCAGGGCACACCTGGCACCCTCCCAACAACACTGTTTTAATAGAAGGAGTATATGACATTGGGGATAATAATAGCAAAGGAGGATCTTATTTTGCCCTAATAAATACTTTCAGGCTGATCCATGAACCTTGAGGCTAAAGCATCCTGGCCTGCTACTTTGGGCTTGGAGCAGTATCGTGAATGAAGACAACACTAAATCAAGTGTAGCAATGATCCGGCAATTAGAATGGTTGAGAAACATTGACCTGGAATGTTGCATCAGGAACATCGATGTCTTTATAGCACAGAATAGTGTCAGCAGGCTGTGTCTCCTCAATGTAAGGGCACACAGGAGGAAGGGACAGTGGTCCTGGCTTGCAGGCCATCACTCCCGACCTTCATCTTGTTTCCACCTTGGAAATAATTTCTGTAGCCACACAGTTAAGGTGTTAAAGCAGTCTAGGTGTAATGCTTTGCTTCTGCGATGACATTTCACTCAGCCTGCTCTGCACGCTGAGATTCTGAATGGGGAGCACTGAGCTCATCTGTGGCTGAGTGAATCTTCTGAGGGCTCAAAAGGAGACTTGAAAATAGGAGGCAGTTATGAAAAACAATGTGGTTTGTTACTTTTTCTGGGGTGATCAAAAATACGTTTAGTGGAATAAGGTCCTGTGTCTCTAGTCTCAGTGTTGCACCTCTTCCTGATGGGTTCCGCTCCAATTCTCCTCTCTAATCTTGCCTGACTGTATCCAGCAGAGATCTGCCTGAGTCAGGGAGGACAGATAACTTTATCTCATGTGCAGGCTTCAGTCTATTGGGATTAGCAGCCTGGAGCGCCATGTGACAGGCAGAGGGGAGATTCCTGTTCCCTTAAGCTCTTCCTTCACCCAGGCACCTCCGTTTCAGTGGGCAAGGGGAGCTGGTGGGGACAGAAGAGGCTCCCTCATAACATACTCTCCTATGACTCCTTTAGAGAATCTTCTCTAGCTAAGCTATTTCATGACTTCATGTGGCTGAGTTATCCTGAGTCAATTTTGGAATCTGTTTCCCTATCTGGATCCTTTCCGAGTAACTCTAAGGAAAAAATAAGCCAGAACTTACAGTTGTCACATATATGAGAAAGTTCAGAGACAGTGAAACAGCCTTCCATTATTTCTCCAGAATTCTAGTTCCAGTGTTAGAAAAGGCTTCTTTTGTTGTTTTTGGTCCTTGCAAAGACAGCACCTTTCAAAACATGCCCCCAAAACAACAGATAGGATTGCCATAACATGCTGGTATTATCTTCCTAAAATCCCTTCTTATTTCACAATGTAGGTCATAGAGAAGAATGCTGATCCTGAAGTATATCTACTATTCTACTTGAGGAAAATCCGTATCCTTTTATTTTACTGTAATAAATCTGGCTTTGGTGGTAAAAAGAAAACATGCTAAGACTTCTAAAAGAAGTCATTCTTCCTTTTGTATTTGCTCTAGATAAATAACCTTGTATTCAATTTGCACAGTCTAGTTGGAGTTCAGAGAATGCATTTAAAAGTGACAGATATGTGCTATATTCATTGTATTTTTTGCCTGGGCAAAACCAAAATGATCATCCAGTGAACCATGAGTGTGCTAACGTTGGAAATAACTTTTTGACTTTTGAGCCCCCATGGTCACCTTGATGATGATTTTATATTCAGCAGTGTGAATGTGAAAATGTCGAGCCAGGAACTTCCCCAGTGGTCCAGTGATTAAGACTTCCATGTCTGGGGGCATGGGTTCAATCCCTGGTTGGGGAATTAAAATCCAACACGGCAAGCCAACCAAAAGGTTAAATATGTCCAGCCACTTGCTGTGTACATGTGGGTACAGTGGGTACATGCCACTGACAATGACAATGTGTGTACCTTCCCACAAGGGCATTTCATTGACTTGTCATCTATGCCTTTTAATAATCCTTATCAGAGAAAACAAGGTTTTATAAGCATATTTCAAAATCCCAATGTATAATTAATGCACTCCAGCTCTTCACTTCTGATCTGGACCCTTTTTCACATCTCACTCCTCCTGCACCTTCAGTAAATATTCAAAAAGAATTTCTTGGGCTTTAGTGTAACTGTAAAAGCACAAGAGAGTGACTGTGGCAGTGGTTACACAGATCTATGAGATACAGTTGCATAGAGCTGAGTATACCACATAGTATGAGAGCATGCATAAGAGGCAAAATCTGAAGAAACTCTAGCCTCTGGTTATCCATCTTCAGTATGATACCTATGTCAGTTTCCCGGTTTTGGTGTTGCACTGTAGTTCTGCGGGATGTCAGCATTGGGGGAAACTAGGGAACAGGTCCATAGGGCAGTCTGTACTATTTTTGCAACTTCTTATGAGACTACAATTGTTTCAAAATAATTTGGAGATTTTTTGGGGGGAGTTTCCTAGTACCTAGTGGTTAGAATTCCAGGCTTTCACTGACATAGCTTGGGTTCAATCCCTTGTCACGGAACTGAGATCCTGCAAGCCACATGGCCAATAGATAAATCAACAAATTATAAGTTAAAAATAAATATACTTAGTCAGTGTCTACTAAGAACAAGGCACTGTATTAAGCTCTGAGGAATCAGTGGTGTGCCAGACAATCCTCTCTCCAGAATCTTCGTTTCCTTCTGCTTCTGGCTCTTGGCCTCCCAACACACACATCTAAAAACATGAAGCATGACTTCCTTTCTCCCTGACCTTTCCTTGCCAGACTTATCTAATAACTGTGTGTACCTAATGTCTCATTTCTCTGCTGACTCCATCTCTCACTATTTAACATTTCAACCTGGTTTCCTACCCCCATTATTCTACTACTCTAGCCAGTATAGCCCCCCAGTGTCCCCATTGCACTCACTATTCAGGGAATTGGGATTACAGTTGAAACAAAACAAAAAAACCAAACAGGCCAAATCCTTCCTCCTTAGTTTTGCCACCTCCCATTTACCCAGCTTTAAAATCTGTGTTAGTCAGCATACCCTATCACTTCCCTTTTCTTACCTTTCTACATCTGTGCCACACTTTACCATGCTTTCTCTAGACTCCCAAAGTGAAGAAACTCTATATTAAGAACAAGCTGAAAATTCATGGGCTCCCAGGTAAGCAAGGCTGATAGAGCCCTAGACAGAATCATCCCCAGCCTCCCATTTCCCTGGTGGCTCACACGGTAAAGAGTCTGCTTGCAGTGCAGGAGACCTGGGTTTGATCCCTGGGTCAGGAAGATCCCCTGGAGAAAGAAATGGCAACTCACCTACGCTGCCCAGACCTGCTGGGGTGCAACCTCATGTTACCTCTCCTTCTACATGACAGATCCTGGCCTGCTGTTAAGCAATCTGACCTGTAAAAGCAAGATACTGCACCAGCAAGAGTTGATGTCCCACAGCTACATGGATTAAAGAGGATGTGCTGGGGTCCAGCCCCAGTTGGATCCAGGGATTCCCTTGGGAGGATGGCATTGGCGAAAAGGATAGAAATAGAGAAAGAGATAAGGAAAGAATTTTGCAGTTGAGAAAATAGAGGAGAGAAAAGAAGCTGGTATTCCTTGGTTTACGCAGAAAGCCAATAAGGCCCCAGCACTGGACTTGCTCTGTTCACGTAGGCCACAGGCGCCCTCTCGAATCGCAGAAGGTGCCCCATCTTAGGCACCTTCTCGAGTGGGTCTTAGAAGCCCAGGCAGGAAAGTGAACGCAGAGAGCCCCTGTGCTCCGTGGAATCAGCCTGAATAGGAAAAGGAAAGAGAAAGAACGACATGGGGAGACCAAGCTTCGGTGAGCAAGGCCCGCACTTTATTTTCCAAAGTAGTTTTTATACCTTAAGTTGTGCATAGAGGATAATGGGGGAAGGGGTAGAGTCATGCAAGGTCAGCAGTCCTTGATCCTTATTGAAGCCAGGCTTTCTTTCTGCAAACTTATCATATGCAAAAGCTCTAGGTGATTTACATCATCTTCTGGCCAGGAGGCTTGTTAACCTTCTATGACCCTTTCTTCAGAAAACTTATTTTTCTCTAAAGGTGATTATTCTAAAGTCAGGCGCCACCCTCTGAAAGCATTAGATAAAGTTGCTTTCCTATAGGGCAAAAGTGTGGTGGGCTATAACAAGAAAAGAATTAACTCAAGGGTCCAAGGTTACAAACATTAAAGCTACTACTTACATTTCTATACACCAACTATATTAATCAATACACTCCCAGGGACATAGCAGGTAAGGGATATGGAAACTTGGCAGCAAGCATTAGCTCAACAAAGAAATCCTCTACTAGTTCTTTTCTAACAATTTTAACTCTCTGAGAAGCTCTGCATTGTTAGAATATCTTAAGCTTCCCGTGCCTCACGTGGTTGGGAGGCTGTGAATCTGAACAAACCTGTCAGGCAAGCTAGAAAGTCATCAGAGGGGTTTGAATTGAAACACTCCTATTATGCCCAGAAGATTTATTAACTAGAGCTCTAAATTGATTTTCTTCAGAGAAAGGTGGTAAGGGATAGCCCCCCATTAACGTCAGAAGAGTTGGTGAAAGTCGTGAAATGGTAAAACAGACAGATTCTGGTTTTGGGGTAGACGCTCAGGCAGACCAGGGATGGAGCCCTTGAGCCCTGACTCGCCTTGCCCGTCAGGGCTCTCCCGCATGACCTTGTCATGGGTGGGAACTCCCGTGCTGGCTCCCGGCAAGGATGTGTCATTAGGGAGTTGCTTTGATGCAACTGTGAGATCCTGGCTCTAGGATAAAACTGGAAACGCTTATCCTCATTTTCCCTCACTCTTCACATACCCAGCCCTATCACTTCTTGCAGTTCTTGAAACAACTCTTCATTCAGTAGATGAATTTTACCAAGCACCACGTGTGCAGAAGTAAGCTAGAAGACACAGCCTCTGCCCTCAGTCTAGAGAATGAAGAGACAGATAGCGGGTGTGATGAGTGCCGTGTTATGGGAACATGGACAGGGCACTCCCACCAGGCTTGAAGAAGGAAGGGAGAGAGAAGGGTTGTGTAGGAGTTGCTGGGAAAGGGGAATTCTTGGGGAAAAGGGTATACTTGGTGGTGGTGTGGGGGGGATGGGGTGGTGCAGAGGCAAGAGAATATATTGCTTTAGAGGAACCCAAAGCAGTTTATTCCAATGGATGTACAGCTTTGGGGGGTGGGGGTGGGAGGTATAGCAAGAGATGAATGAGGAGTGAGATCCTTGAGGCAAAGAGTCAAGTTTGGCATGCAAGACACAATCACTCACTGATGAATGACCAGAGGTCAGTGGAAATTCCAGGGTCAACTGCACACGCTGGCCGTGAGCATTTAGTCTCAGGGTAACTTCTGTATATGCCCATAGTGTTGTGTATCTTGGTGCCCTGAGAAAGCTCTTTTCTTAAAGGACCAAAAAATAAACTTCTGATATATTATTGTTTGTATTTGACTTATGTGGGGTTGTCAGCTTTAGCATATAGAAATATAGTATGCCCAGGTAAATTTGAATTTGAATGCATGGGACATACTTACACTAAAATATAATTCATTTTTTATCTGAAATTCAGATTTAACTGGGTGTCCTATATTTTGTCTGGTCACCCTACCTAGCAAAGAGCTTTAGGATGAGTCAACAGAACATGGAAGAAACTGCCTGAATCAGGCACTTCTGGTGGGACTGGAGGAAGGAGGCATCAAACTACTTGTGTGGTAACCAGAGGGCAAAGCAGCTGGTTGAATCAACCTTTCACTTTTCACTCAAGGCAATGTTAACACAAGAAGCAGAGAGCTGCTTTAAGGTCTGACAGAGTGAACAGTCAAAATTTGACTCTTCTTTGAGTCAGACGGCTCCTGGATTCCTTTGCTTGAAAATATCAGGTCACCAAAGGCAAAGAGAAGGGGTTTCTCTGACTTTTCCATTCAGGTCAATGGAACACTCTAAGGCATCACCCATGAGACTCTGCCTGAAGAAAGCAAGCTTGACTTGCCTGAGTGGGCTCAGACGAGGGAACAGAGGAAGTGGGGTGCCACCCACTCTGAACCTCTGCAGAGAATCTCAGCTTCCTACTCTGTGGTGTCCTGACCTGTTATTACCTCTTCATGGGCAGAAATTTCTAAGATGAAATTATTCTCAGCCTCCACCCAAGCCAATGATAATATGCACCCATGAAATCTTTCTTAAACCTCACCTGGAAAGGTCCCAAGCAAATTCTAGTAGACTCTAATAGCACCTGAAGCAAAGGGATCACATACATTATTTGTTCTTTCTTTGTGGAAACATGCCAGTATCTTACAGGGAAGAGGTACGAAAGAGTTTGTTGATATTACTGGTTCAGGAACCAAGTTATCAATTCATATTCTCTAATCTTGTAATCCTATAAGAAAATAAAAGCATTACATTGCTGAACCAGGAAAAGTTAAACTTCCTGGTGGGGGTTTCTAAGTTTTACATATGCACCACCTCCCAGCACCTCCACAGCAACAATATGAGTGTAGAATCCATTGTCCCCAACTCTGAATTCAACAGGCTTTTCCCTATTCATGTGGATGAAGACTATCATCTAACTGGCATGAGGCTCTTTGTAGTCTTCACGTGTCCCACTCAGTGTGAATATCCAGAGAACTCACTTTAGAAGCATGAGCTTTTGATTATAAGGTGCTGCCCTCACCCCACTGGAGAGCTACCATACTGTCTTTCTAAAATCAAGAAAATGCCACATTCACAAATGCATCGGGGATTTCAGATAAAGCCCTGTGATGTAGGTGTGTAGGGATATCTTCTCACCTGTCATCAATTAGCTCACTTATGTGCAAAAAGTGGAACAGCTCTCTTAAGCAGGGAATCTTTTCTCCAGAAAATGACTCACTTGTTATCAGTATCTGAGGAAGAAAAGTATAGAAAGCATAGCAGCCTGGGTCCTTCTTTTCCTTGACCCCCTTCCTTCCAGTCCACCTCACCGGCACCAAATACAGCTGTGGGAGCGGAGGCTGCGGTGCCTGCACTGTCATGGTGTCCAGATACGACCCAAAGACCAAGAAGATCCAGTATCCTTTGCATTGGCCCAAGCACTTCTGAAAAGAATGCAGAACCTCCACTTCCTGTCCCTGTGTCCCCTCTCCTCTCTCAAGGTGTCCATTGCACTCACATGGCCTCTGGACCTACTCTCCTGTGACTTCCCATGCTCCAGATCTTTCCTATGGACTTTCTTCCCATCAGGGTGTATCTGTCCTGGATTCCAGTCTCTCAGGGCCACTCTGTCTCTTGCTGTACAGATATTTACTTTGCTTTTGAGCAGATCT
The DNA here is from genome assembly GCF_027580195.1 of Bos mutus. NCBI lineage: Eukaryota > Metazoa > Chordata > Mammalia > Artiodactyla > Bovidae > Bos > Bos mutus. Next base: position 46,569,208 of record NC_091618.1, on the reverse strand, counting down.
CAGACTGAGGGCCAGGCAAGAATGGGTTTACACACAAAGAAGTGATGCATTGTCCTGGAAGAAGGTTTAGGTCAACATACATTACGAAAGTTATTCCCTTGAAGGGCTGAGACCTCCCATCATGCTGTGTGACTGAGCTAACGTCACCTTGACCTAAAGTGTAAATTTGCTCACTGATTGCATGCGGTAGCAGAGTTGTCAAGCATGATTCCGAAGTTTTTTGTCTTAAGTCTCTGGGTTATGCTGTTCACAAATTAGGAAGAGGAGAAGCAAAAGAAAGGAAAGGGGTGAGTTTAGCTTTGGATGAATAGCACAGCAATTACTATGGGACATGCGAGAGGAATTGTCCACAGGTATCTACATAGACAGGTCTACTACTCAGAGGAGAGGTCTCATCTGGAACTAATTTGTTGAAAGTTATCAACATAGATACTAACAATGACAATAGAAATAGCTAATGTTTATTGAATGCTAGGCACTGTTCAAAATAGTTTACATCATGTTATCATATTTAGTCCCCAAAACAACTTTAAGACAGACTCGACTGTCACTCATATTGAAAAAAGAGGAAATGGAGGCGAAAAGGGTTAACTAATTTGTCAAGGTTATGAGGACCAGTTAGTGGTAAAAGCAGGTTTTCAACCATAGTCGTTTAGAATGTAGCGGGAATCACAGGAGAGCTTCCAAGCTCAGGACACTGCAGAACAAGAGACAGGGAGATGGGCAAAGAAAGACACCCCCCAAAGGAGACCAAGAGGGGGTAGCCAGGGATGAAGGAGGGGCATCCAGAAGAGAAAGTTCCAAGGTGGTAGAAGTGCAATAGTATGAAACACCAGGACATGGCTCAGAGCCATTAGATTGCTCCCAGAGCACTGTCAGCAGACTTGTGGGGCTGGAAGATGAGGTACAGATACGCAGGAGTGACTGGAGGGCCAGGAAGGCATAGATAGCTTTTGAAGAAACTTGACTAAGAAGGGGAGAAAGATGGGCTGGAGAGAGACATTGGCCTGGGGATTTATTGTTAGCACAAAAAAACACTTGAACTTCTAAATTCAAGGGAATTTAGAGAAATGAGACCCTAGAAAGGAAGAAGTTAGAAGGGCAATTGATAATGAAGCAAGTCCTTGGGAAGACAAGAATAGAAAGGATTCAGGGCACAGGGGAGGAGGAGGGGTGGGGTGTCCTCACCCTCCAGGCTTGGACTGGGGGTGAGGCTGACTGTAGCTAGAGATGAGTAAGTGTGGGCTGGGCAGTGACAGGAGAATATGCCTCTATTTCCTGGATGAGGCATAAGGCTAAGACGGGAAAGCAATGAGCCCTGGGAAAATTGAGAGAAAAGGAAGAGGGAGATAACATTAAGAGAAACTAAACTTAATGGAGGAGGGCAGCTGGAGGACAAAAAAAAAAAAAAGCACAATAACCCAGGGTTCACTTTTGCTCTGTATACCAAGCACTCTTCCGAGAAACTAAACTGGACTAATGAAGCCTGGACCCCATTCCCAACCAGTGGGATGAGAATCTGATGAAACCACATCTGCTGTGTCAATAATACAGACTCTAGTGTGAGAGAGATGGTCAAGACAGGGGCATAAACCCATGGCTTTCATACTTGCCCATACACTGGAATCAGCTAAGGAGCTTTGAAAAGTGATGGAGTGATTGCATCCCAAAGATTCTGGTTTAATTAGGCTAACCTTGGACTTCGCTGGCAGTCCAGTGGTTAAGACTCTGTGCTTCCAATGTAGGGGGCCAGGGTTTGATCCCTAGCCAGGGAACTAAGATCCCACATACTGTGTGGCATGACCAAAAATTAATAATAATAATTAGGCTAGCATGCAACCAGAGCTTTTGTATGTTTAGAAACTTCCCACAGTTGAGAATCACTGGGGTAAATTATCCCATGATGGTTTACATGAGTCAGTATATCATTTTATGATGAGAAAAAGCCTTTTTTCTCTGAATGAGAAAAATAAACAAAGAATGAGGGTCTCTTGGAGGTTCTACACAAAACTCATTTTTCTTTTTTTCCATTTCTCTCTACCATTCTACTCCAGCCATATGTTAAGTCCTTTCTTGAACACTTCCAAAAAGTTATGGTTTTTTATCTAGTGTTCTCTGTTCTCAGGGAAATATAGTCTCAAGACCCTTTCTAGAAATAACTCCCTGAATTATGTTACCCCCTGCGTGTGATTCCAATGTGTTCTCTTTACAAAATCCCATCACAGCCATTATCCAGTTACAGCGTGCCTGGTGCCCATCTGCTCTCTGCATGGGGCTGCTGTCACCACTGTGGAAGGTGTAGGAAGCATGAAAACCAGGCTTCACCCCGTGCAGGTAAGAGTACAATGTGGTGGGGACCCAGCGCTGGTATCGGCACCCTCCATAATCTAATGGACTCCAGTTAGGTCATCAATTTTGAGATTTTTTTGTGCTTTTAAATTCTCATTTTGTGGGATTTAGTGCTTCATAGCTAGGGATCTTTTCAGAGATTGGTGTATAGGGACTTCCATGGTGGGCCAGTGGTTAAGATTCTGTAGTCTTCCACTGAAGGGGGCATAGGTTCCATCCCTGATGGGGAACTAAGATCCCAAAATAAGATGCCCAAAATAAAATAAAATTTTTTAAAAAGAGAGAGATTTGTGTATAAACCGAGATTTCTTCATCTTCATAATTTTAATATATCTTAACTTCTCAGTCTCATCCTTGCCCTAAACTAAAACAAGGACAACCCAGTCTGATAAGAGAAGAAAATGAGATAGGAAACTAGAAGTTTATAGAAGATACTACTTGTCTACCACATTTCAAAATTACTAAACTGTGAATAAGAAGCTAATCTTGTATACAAATACTCCCCAAATGTCTCATGAGAAGCTGAACAGCATGCTACAATAAAGCAGAACTAAAATGACGAAGTATTTATTGATACTAATGTTCAGGGGACTTTTTAAAAGAAACTGCAATATTACTTTTATGTACTATTGAACAAGAGTTTCTTCGGAGGTTAAGTTTTAAAAGCAGGGTGTAGAAAGAAAATTATGGATTGCTGTAATCTCCTTGGAAATTTCTTCCCCTAGAAGGTTGTGTTAGAACATGGAGGCGCAGAGCTTCCTCTGTTGATATGTTGCATTTATGAGCACTTTTGGTAGTGCTTGTCTTTCAACTGTAAACTTAATGACTTTTTGACCTTATTAAGCTCTTACTCCACACTTGGCTCACCATCTTAACAGTTATGGAAACAGCCTAATGCTGCAGCTTATCAGATTTCTTCCTCCCAAATTCTGACAATACTTGATAGTTCAGGAGTGTCCCAAACAGGCTTTTACTGGCATGTGAGAGCCGCTTCTCTTGTGTTGTTGGAAGAGGGTGATTGCTATGACCAGTGTGTTCTCTTGGCAAAACTCTATTAGCCTTTGCCCTGCTTCATTCTGTACTCCAAGCCAAATTTGCCTGTTACTCCAGGTGTTTCTTGACTTCCTACTTTTGCATTCCAGTCCCCTATAATGAAAAGGACAACTTTTTTGGGTGTTAGTTCTAAAAGGTCTTGTAGGTCTTCATAGAACCGTTCAACTTCAGCTTCTTCAGTGTTACTGGTTGGGGCATAGACTTGGATTACTTCTGGGAAAGATTAAGGGCAGGAGGAGACGCCGACAACAGAGGATGAGATGGTTGGATGGCATCACCGACTCAATGGACATAAGTTTGGGTAATCTCCAGGAGTTGGTGATGGACAGGGAGGCCTGGTGTGCTGCGGTTCATGGGGTCACAAAGAGTCGGACACGACTGAGGACTGAACTGAACTGAACTGAGAGCCGCTTGGTAAATGTTAGGGATTTTGTGAGCCAGGCTTTAAGCACAGCTGTTACTAAAAACTAAACTATACAAACTTAAAAGTAGGTAAATGATATTAAAAACAAAGTTAATAAATAGTAACTTTTACTGTATCCCAATCATTTTACTACATTTTTCTATCACCTATGCTTTTGAGGACATTTATGTCTATTGTAGCTACACAGTGGAAGTACCTTGTAAGTGTATCCACATTCAATGACATCACATCAGAAGTTTAACCTCAGCCTCCATGGAAATATTTATATTACCAAAAATAGTAGAAGCTACAAATAAGGACTGTCTTCCCAGAGATCCAGTTGTTAAATATTTACCAGCACATGTGCTGTGTCTGTCTATATGACACATCTGAAACAACTTGCCTTCTAGCAGTAAACCCAACACAGCCATATTTTCCTCTAGCACTAGAACAATGTCTTTCCTTTCAGTTGAACCACAGATGAAGTATTTGGTTTCCATCTTAAGGGTCATGCTGTTTGAAAAATGTTTATTTAAAAACATATGAATCACATTCAGGCCAGTGAACTGAAGTATCCTCAACTCATTGAGAAAGACATGGGACAGAGACACACAGTGGGACCCACAGAGTCATGTTTCCCATTCATTCATGGATGGGGTCTTTGTATAGAATGGACAAAGTAAATTGTCATTTCACATTCTATTTCTATTTTGCACTCTCTTTTTTTTATTGTTTTGTTATATTTAAATGCATAAAGTTGAAAGTGCATAAATTAAGTATGTAAATGGTACAACACTACTAAATTATACTTCACAATTTTCAAAGCATGTATTTAGATTGTCATTTAATCCATAAAACATTATAGAATATAAATGAAGAAGACAAAATTAACTTGCCAGAGACTGTTAAATGATTGTATATACTCATTTATTTATTCTCAGTTATCTTGTGCCATAGATACCATTATTATTCTAATTTAAAAGATGGGAATAACTTGTGGACACAGGGTGGGAAGGAGAGGGTAGGATGAATTGAGAGAATATTATTGACATATATACACTGCCATGTGGAGCCTGCCAGGCTCCTCTGTCCATGGGATTACAAAAGAGTTGGACATGATTTAGCAACTAAAACAACAACAATGTGTAAAGTAGATAGCTAGTGGGAAGCTGCTGTATAAGACAGGGAGCTCAGCTGGCATCTCTGTGGTGACCTAGAGTGATGGGATGTGGGGTGGGTTGGGAGAGAGGCATATGAGGGAGGGGATGTATGTATACTGACTCACGTTGTTGCACAGCACAAACTATTAATAACACAACATTGTAAAGCAATATAATGTTGTTTAGTCACTAAGCTGTGTCCAACTCTTTTGCTATCCTGTGGACTGCAGCACCCCAGGATCCTCTGTCCATAGGATTTCCCAGCCAAGGATACTGGAGCAAGTTGCCATTTCCTTCTCCGGGGAATCTTCCTGACCCAAGGATCAAAATGCATCTCCTGCATTGACAGATTCTTTACCACTGAGCCACCAAGGAAGCCCCAAAAGCAATTATACTCCAATTAAAAAAAAAAAAAAAGTCTTTTTAAAAGAAAGTGAAAAAGATGAAGAAAGGAATAAAGTAAAATAAATCATCCAGAGACCCACAATTAATGAATACAGGAAGGACCTAAACCCACATGAACATGACTTCAAAGCATTTTACTCATTACTTAAACTATATTCTTATTTCACAGGAAAAGAAACCAGAGAGTCTAGAGAGTAAAATAACTTAATACATGCCAATAGGCTTTTCTTGAGTGGGTAGGTGAAACATGATTTCAAGAAATAGAAATATTCTTCCAGAATGACATTTTTCACCCTGCAGTTATCTCTAGAAAGCTAAATATATAAGCTTTGCTCCTATCTGGTATACAAGGAAGGGAAATGGGAGGTTTAAAGTAGAAGTAATGTACCATTTTTCCCCAGGAAAGACTTGCCAAGTGTCATGGGACACAGTGTGGCTTCTGCAGCCCAGGAATGGTGATGTCCATCTACACACTGCTGAGGAACCACCCGGAGCCCACCCCTGAGCAGATAACCGAAGCTCTTGGAGGTGAGGTTTCTCAGCCCTCAGCAGGCAGGACTTCTAGAGGGAGGTGCCCAAGGAAGGAGGGAAGAAGGCCCCAGCTGGTGGAGAGAAGCTTTGGGGTTCCAGGCACCTGGTCAACAAGTAGGCCTCATTAGCCCTCATCTTGACCTCAGTCCTCTCTAGGAAGGGCCGCCCTCATTGGTCAGCATTGGTGCCAAGAATTGGGGCAATACTGTTTCATTACAAACCTTTCTCCTTTAATGGAGCCTGTAGTCACTCTGCAAAAGCATTCAAACAGGCTGTTTCTAACATTTTTAATACAATAGTTTCCAAATGTGGAAATCTGGGTAGTGTACAAGAATGAGATTTTTTGGTTTATTTTTAAATCAATCTGTTAGAATCATTCATTAACTCTACTTACTAAAATTAATTTTACAAAGAGAATAGATTTCAGAAACTTTACCTTTTTCTGTTCTGGTTGGGTTCATTACAAGATCAAGAAGCCCATAAACAGGAATTAGTTATCACAGATAAGCTTGGTGAGCAACTCAATCTCCTATGACAAAAGAGCTATCGAATTTAAGTGAATTTACTACCAAAAAAAAGCATTTTATCAAATGTAGTTTCCTTCAATTAACATACTAGGTTCAAGGTAAGCAGTTACTAGTTCTTTGAAGAAAGCTATGGAAGAAAACCTCGAAACGTTGTAAGAAAACTCTCTGTCCCTTTCGGTAAACAAACCTACACAAAAATTCAGTTTTATGATGAAAAGATACAGACTAAAACAAAGTAAAATTTCAACTTAAGTTGTATGATAACTAGAATATAAATATTCACTAATATTTTCCCTTATCTCTCATCAACTTCTACATTCAACATTTTTCAGTTTCTCATTAAGTATTATAAGAATTTTGGCCAATGGTTTCAATTATAATTTTAACTAAACCTGAATAAATTTGAATAATAGATAATCTTTGTTTTATAAAATAACCCACACTAACGAGATATTTAGAGCTTTGAAGAGTAAAGGTCTTGTGATTTGCCTTACTTTTTGTATGTGTCTTTGAATATGCACAGACAGCCTTATAAACATGAATTATTTCCTCCCAGATTCTATGCCTATAACTCACTTAACCACCAGGAGACGGCTGTAAAGTTTGGCTAAATTATAAAGATAACTTTATTCTAGGCAAGGATAACTTCGAGAGTATTTTTTGTTTCACACTTCATTTACTTGATCTCTTTCTAGAATTATAAATGCTAGGCACACTGATAACCTTTATGTTTATGTTTTAAGAAAACTGATCAAATAAAAACTCAAAAGGAATGCAATTAGACATGACACATACCTTCTATAATGATCAGCTGATACAAATGACCACTTCATTTAATCTTGTTTTTTTCTTCAAGACTAAGAAAAGAAAAATTTTGAATTTCCATATTTTTCTCCCTTAGAATCAGAAAATTTTCTGTAATGGGTGCTATTAGTTTCCCTTGGTGGGCTTTTACTAGCACTTCTGATTATGTGGCAAACAAAACTAAAAGCTTTGATATAGCTCTATCTAGCTTTTAATGCTTTCTCACTGTTTATCAATGAGAAATTGTCCTTTGCCTCTTAAATAGTTCAATCTCATGCCCTATAGCTATGTTCTAGGTATTTCAACTCCTTTTTTCTATGCCAAAGAGAGATTTATAACTCACAAACTCCTGTATTCTTTCTTCTTAAGCAAAAGGAAAGATAAAATATGGAATCTAAATCCATCCTTGTGCATGTAGTTTCTTTCTAAACAATTTTTGCTCAAATAAAAAAAGAGAAGTAAACCTATTATCCAGTTTTTCCACATGACTCACTGGCAACAAGTTTCCAAATAACATTTTGCTTCTAGCTAACTAAAGCTGCCCAGTTCACATATATACATTGCTTCTGAAATTTTTAAACTGTATTTGAACATAATAATCTTAAATTTATTTTTAACATAAAAATGATGTATTTCTATTATGAAAAATGAAAAAAAAAATGAAAAGATAAGGAAAAACTCATTCATATTCCTGCTACTAGAAGACAACCACAGTCAAGATGCTTCTCTTTCAGTCTCTTCTGTACATAGTTTTTGTAAGGCTTATGTTAAATACTTGTGACTATCATGTATGCAATTGCATAGTACATATACAATTTTTAACTATACAACATAAGAATTTTCCCATATTACTAAAACCTCTTTATAAATATCATTTATACTGGCTTCAAATTTGAATATACTTTTTTTTTTAATATTTTATTTTATTTTTTAAACTTTACAATATTGTATTGGTTTTGCAACATGAATCCGCCACAGGTATACATGTGTTCCCCATCCTGAACCCTCCTCCCTCTTCCCTTCCTGTACCATCCCTCTGGGTCGTCCCAGTGCACCAGCCCCAAGCATCCAGTATCGTGCATTGAACCTGGACTGGTGACTCGTTTCATATACAATATTATACATGTTTCAATGCCATTCTCCCAAATCATCCCACCCTCTCCCTCTCCCACAGAGTCCAAAAGACTGTTCTATACATCAGTGTCTCTTTTGCTGTCTCGTATACAGGGTTATTGTTACCATCTTTCTAAATTCCATATATATGCGTTAGTATACTGTATTGGTGTTTTTCTTTCTGGCTTACTTCACTCTGTATAATAGGCTCCAGTTTCATCCACCTCATTAGAACTGATTCAAATGTATTCTTTTTAATGGCTGTGAATATACTTTTTTTAAAGGACAGTGGTTTCATCACTGTTTCTACCATATTTTGAAATGACTAATTAAAACAATACCAGGTCCTTATTGAACACCTACTATGCTGTACTGGGAGGATTCAAGAACATCTAAGACTGTCTTTGCTTTCTCCATGAGCTTAAGAGCCAATGAAGGAAATGAAGCATGCACATAAATGACCCTACTCCAGCATGGTCAGCGATAGACCTGGGGAAGGATCCAGACAATGAATGTATGGCTCTGGCTGGGGTGTTAGAGCAGACTCCATGGAGGAGGGGGGCTGTGGCCCTGATAAATGGACACAATCTCCCCAAGAGGACCTTTGAGGCAGAAGAGACTACATGAGAGAAGCTTAACAAAGGGGCCCATGTGAGATGTTATGGGGGACGGTGGTCACATGTTACATGAGTTAGCACGGGGGTGGGAAATAAGGTAGGAAGGGAAAAAACTATAGAGATCTCTGTGATATTTCAGGATAAAACTGTAATCACAAGTATATTCTAATTTTTGAAGGGCATTTCTGTTTCAAAGAACCATTTTGTTGGTTTGAGAAACAAAAAGTAGAAACCGAAAAACTACTAATATAGCTATTCCAATGAAAAAAAGCACAACTATGCAATATATCTCTATCATTCCTTAAACATCAATTTCTTCTTCAGGTAATTTGTGCCGCTGTACTGGATACCGACCAATTGTAGAAAGTGGAAAAACTTTCTGTGCGGTAAGTAATGATAAAAAATATTTTTTCAGTTAATTTAACATATTAAAAATCCTTTGTGTAAAACTGTCTATTGCATTCAGTTATCTCTAAAATGTTGTGCTTTCTATCCACTGAAAGTTATTAAATGCCACTATTGTTGTTTTTAAAAATAAATCTTTAATATCTATCTTGTTTACAGCCCTAAATTAGGCACTGTCTTTAGAAGTAAAGTATGTGGTCCATGACTTCAAGAAATGCAAAGCCTATAGAAGAAAATTAAATATATAGATTAAAAAACAATAAACACATAGTTGAAAAGCAAGATATTAAAAGCTCAATATATCCTCTCAGCGGGCTTCCCAGGTGGCACAGTGGTAAGGCATCTGCCTACCAATGCAGGAGATTTAGGAGACTTGGGCTCCATCCCTAGGTTGGGAAGACCCCCTGGAGTAGAAAAATGGCTACTAACTGCAGTGTTCTTGCCAGGAAAATCCCATGGACAGAGGACCTGGTGTGCTATAGTCCATTGAGTCACAAAGAGTCAGACACGACTGAGTGCAGCACAGCACACTAGCATAGCCTCTCTACCTTGTAAATAAATTTTAGAGGAATACGGATTAAACAGAATCAATGAGTGGGGAGGGAAGATACAGAGGAGACTTATTGGAGAATGAGAGTTATGAGCCAGGTCTTAAAGGAAGTGATATTAACAGATGGGTAAAGAGAGGCCATTAGAAAATTTCCAGTAAGAAAATGTATGGAAGTAGAAAAAAAGAAAGGATGTCCAAAGTTCAACTAAGAAATTGATGTGGCTGAAGCATTAAGGAATTTAGGCTCAAAGCTGATACCTACTATATAGTCATTGTTTATTCTCAAGCTAGAAGTCACACAAGAACAATATTTCAAAATTCTTGGCACCTGTCTATAAGAAAAATAAGCCTGGAAAGAGAGGATGGGGATGAGGGCAAGGACTAGTGCAATATCCCATGAATGAGGGAATGAGGACCTAAACCAGTGTGGTAGATATGGGCCCAAAATGATAACTTTCAGGAAGAGGATTGCCAGAATCATAACCTCTAGATGATAAAGGAGGCAGTGAGAAAGAAATCCAAATCAGCTTCCAAACTGAGAGATCAAAGAATCAAATAGGTTGAAGGAAGCTGTAAAAGAATGATTTAGTATATGGCCTGGAGGGGGGTGATGTCTTGAGATAGATTTAATTTTCATAAAGTTAAATATCAAGACTAGACATCATCATGACAAGTATTCAGTTGTGTTTTTCATCACCCATTTTTATGTAAAAAATTATTTTTATATAATTTTGATTGACCAAAACCAACTCAAAGGGTGCAAGTTCATTCCAAATACTAAAACATCTAAAAGAAATCTTTGTTTAGACCAGAAACAAAGAATTTCAAAAAAATTTCCAAACTACAGGCTAGTTTATTTTAAATCCTGAGTAAGATATTTTTTATGTTGTGCTGTATGTGTGGCCATTTTGACTCATGAGAACAGCAATTTTGAATGATTCAATCTATTACTATTTTCCTGGAGGCAAAATACATACAAAAGTAGACATTTTGTCACACTCACTCAGGGTCCCCACATTCAGCCACTAGTTGGTCCCTTTATTGTGCATGATGTTGTCACAAAGTCCAAATCCCTTCTCAACTCTGGACAGTTACCTTATGAGTGAAAATACCCACCACCATTCCTGCAGTGCTTCCTGTGTGTCAGATACTGCGCACACCTGTCACATATTTAAATCTGACAAACCTCTTGGGCGGGTTTTATTTTCCTAATTTAACTAATTCAATCCAGCTAGTATGTGTTAAAGCAGGAACTAGAACCCAGGTCTCTTTGACTCCACGTATAAAGCCAAACCATAGGTCTCCAGACCACCACAGACCCTTAGGCTGTGTCTACATGTGAAAACGGCAAACAGGAATGATGATTTGTTTGAGAGTTGCAGGAACTGACCGGTGAATTCAGGCCAAAAACACTACTTTGACTCTACATGAAATGTCCTGAAAATTAAGGCAAAATGTTTTGGGACTTGTGTTCTCCAAATACTTTGGAATAGCTCCAAAAACATTCAAAGAAACTCAGGTTTTTCAGTCTATTTATATTTATATACAGGACATCTTAAAGGCAGTTTGTCTTCCCAGGACTTCATTAAAAAATACACATGCATCACCCTTCTGATGAAAAGCCAGCTGTTTGTCTTTCTAATTACCACCTTGTAACTATACTCCTTTGACCTCACTTCCAGTAGGAAGCCTTAGCTGACTGACCCACCTTCCTCTAACCGCCTTCATCTTCCCCTGAAACTCAAGCAGAACCATTTATAAGACCCTAGCAGGAACATGGTTGCACACTCCATGCATTTTGTCTGATCCTTCAGTTATGGAATAGCTTATACTCTGTCCCACTCCATTACAGAGTCCCTGAGCTTCCCTGGTAGCTAAGATGGTATAGAATCTGCCTACAGTGTAGGAGGCCCCAGTTCAATTCCTAGGTTGGGAAGACCCCCTGGGGAAGGGATAGGCTACCTACTCCAGTATTCTTGGGCTTCCCTTGTGGCTCAGCTGGTAAAGAATCTGCCTGCAATGTGGAAGACCTGGGTTCAATCCCTGGGTTGGGAAGATCCCCTGAAGAAGGGAAGAGCTACCCACTCCAATATTCTGGCCTGGAGAATTCCATGGACTGCAGTCCATAGGTTCGCAAAGAGTCAGACACGGCTGAGTGACTTTCGCTTCACTGAGGGCCAGGATGGGCTCTGTTACTTCTTCCATAGATCCTCTGGGGCCTGGGCACTGCTGGGTGCTCAGGTTGGTGTTTAAAAATCAACCAATGGATTTGTTATAAACTGTATTACTTCCTAAGGAATCAACTGTTTGTCAAATGAAAGGATCAGGAAAATGTTGCATGGATCAAGAAGAGAAGTCTTTCACAAGTAGACAGGAAAAAGTAAGTATCTATTATTCTACTTAAGTTGGAATTGACTGAAACATGCCCACATCAATCCAAATTTATTATTCTAGTCTTTTCAGTGAATAAAATGTAAAGTTAGTGAATTCAAGGCATAAACAGCTTTTACAAGTCCCCCATATTAGCAAGCCCATGACTTTCATGAGGGGCTTCCCAGGTGGCACAGTGGTAAAAGAATCCGCCTGCAGTGCAGGAGACGTAAGAGACGTGGGTTCAGTCCCTGGGTCAGGAAGATCCCCTGGAGGAGGAAATGGCAACCCACTCCAGTATTCTTGCCTAGAAAATTCCATGGACAGAGGAACCTGGTGGGCTACAATCTATGGGGTTGCACAGAGTCGGACATGACTGAGCATACGTGCACAGACTTTCATGAGGCTAGTCACCACAGAAGACTATTTTCCTTCAGAAGCACTACAAATTTCTGTGCCTTAATCTGGGCTTACCCACTCTGTCACCCCCCAGCAAGCACTACAAGGGATGAAAGCAGGGACATGTCTTCATGCCTATGGCAGATAAACACCTGCCAGTGATACCTGAGACCCAGACAGAAGTTAAAATCTAATTCCTGACACCAAAAGAGGAAGCCCAGAGCCCAGCAGATCTGCCAGGGAAACCATCAGTGTCCGCTGAGGCGGGGAGGAATTCTGCCAGGGCTGCCCTTGGCTCTGGGGCTTCTATTTTATATACAGAATGTCAGATGCAGGCTCTGACTCTGAAGTCTCCCACTGAGAGACTCCTGTGCATCTCTCAGCATCTCTGAAGTTCCATTTGTGTTTTGTTTTGTTGAGATGTGTACCAAGCTGTACAACGAAGATGAATTCCAGCCCTTCGATCCAACCCAGGAACCTGTATTCCCTCCTGAACTGATAGTAAGATACTTTACTTTTGTTGTCTTATAACATGATGTGGTTTAAGCATTTTGCCTTATACTATGAGACTACTGAGTTTTAGATCCTAAAAGTTGGAAGTGTGTCCAACATGATAACCCATTTTTAGAAACATGTTCAGCTCCACTGTGAATAGTATAAAACAGACAGCTTAGGAAAGCGGTGCTGCCGGGACCACAGGGGTGCTTGGGTCCACCCCTCCATTGAAGATCCTGAGCTCAGAGAGTGTAGGTGACTTAACCAAGATCACACAGCTACACAGTGAAATGCGTCAAAGACATTTTGTAAAACTAGTAAAGTAAAAATCAGATGATACTTATTATAATGGGATTTCATTATTCCTACTCTTAACCTCTGTGTTCTCAACTCAGTGGGGAGAGAGAGAGAATAACACAAATAGTGTGATATGCCCATCTTTCTATTCCATGCCTCTGTCCTGAAGAGAGCATGAGGTGAGGGCTATGATTCTACTGGCTTCTCAGAAGGCTTCAGTCCCTATGTTACCAACCAGGGTTCTTGGCCTCCTTAATCAGTAGAAACCTATCAGAGGCCAGACAAGAAATTCAGGTAAACCTTTACTAGGGCCCCTGCTGCAGCATGGGGGAGTCAAAACACACAACAGGTCCCCTCTCTGCTTGCTTGCTCCCTGAGAGGGGGGGTGAGCTTGTTCCTTATATGGTGTGAGGGTAGGGGTGTGTCCAGGGGTCAACCCGAAGGGATGGTTTAAGTGGTTTGCCCACCCCTTAGGTGATGTCATGTGCAGGGGGTGTGCGCAGTACCCTGCTTTTTCTCTGGGCTCTTCAAAAGCGGCAGGTGGGTTTTTGGGTCTCTTTGTATTATTTGTTCAGAATTTGCCTCAGTTGCGCATGCACGTAGTTATTTTTGACCCATGCAGTTTCCTTGTATTTTGTTACTCAAGGAGAGATAACTCCTTACTCAAGGGGCAAGCATTACAGTATTCGAGCAAAAGGTCCCAGGTCCCCGCCTGTCTCACACACACACCCCTCAGAGCGTGAGAACCTGGACACACCTCGTGTTTAATGATTATTTGTACATGTAGATATGTAGATAAAGATAGATATTTTAAATATATTAGTATATTTGATCAGAGAAGGCAACGGCACCCCACTCCAGTACTCTTGCCTTGAAAATCCCATGGATGGAGGAGCCTGGTAGGCTGCAGTCCATGGGGTCGCTAAGAGTTGGACACAATTGAGCGACTTCACTTTCACTTTTCAATGCATTTTCATGCATTGGAGAAGGAAATGGCAACCCACTCCAGTGTTCTTGCCTGGTGAATCCCAGGGACGGGGGAGCCTGGTGGGCTGCCGTCTATGGGGTTGCACAGAGTCGGACACGACTGAGAGACTTCACTTTCATTTTTCACTTTCATGCATTGGAGAAGGAAATGGCAACCCACTCCAGTGTTCTTGCCTGGAGAATCCCAAGGACGGCAGAGCCTGGTGAGCTGTCTATGGGGTCACACAGAGTCGGACACAACTGAAGTGACTTAGCAGTAGCAGCAGCAGTATATTTGATATATATTTTAATATTATATATATGTACAAAGTTGTAAAAGTATCCATTTATACTCTACCAGATGAATGATTTAAGGGATTTTTTTACCCAAGGATAATATTGCTAATAAGCAATTTCTGTCCTACCGAAGAATCTAATTTCCAAAGAATCTAATCTCCAAAGGAGGGGCCCCTCTGAGTCACCATTATGGCAGAATTAGAGCAAGAAGCCTAGCCCTTTAATTCCAGGCTAAGACACCTTCAAGCTGCCATGCTGCCTCCTCTCTGTGTAGTCACTTCACAAATGCAGAGTTTGCTCTACTCTATATGCAGCTGTTGATGTCCAGACACCTATTATGAGAGTTATTCAGTGGTGATAAGACACATCTTCTCAATCTAGGTAGCTTCAAACAAGGCCACCTTCTCCTGATACCCAGAAGTTAGGTTGTCTCAAAAAGCTAAAATAAACAGCAGGCTACTTAGACACCCAGAGCATTATTTGGAAGTCTATTGGCTTTGCTTCCCTGTAGAGAATGGCAGAAGACCCGAACAAAAGGAGGCTGACGTTCCGAGGGAAGAGGACCACCTGGATCACTCCTGTAAACTTGAATGACCTTCTGGAGCTGAAAACCAGTTTCCCTGAAGCCCCCATCATCATGGGGAACACTGCAGTGGGTAGGTGGTCTAGGGGCATGTTTTTTTAGTCTAGATTGGGGGTAAGTCAAACGTGTCTCTTTTAAAACTCTGCACAAATGCAATTTACTTTTATTAGTGAGTGCCTATGATCCTTTAGAATGTTGTGTTGTTTCCTTTTGCAAGTGAGTTGCTGTGTAATTTCCACTTTGAATTATCAGCAAGCCACACATCACTGTCTTTCTTTTCTAATTGTTTTACATATTTTTCTCCTTAAGGACCCAGCATTAAATTCAGAGATGAATTCCATCCGGTTTTTATATCTCCACTTGGGCTTCAAGAACTATATTTCGTGGATAGCACAGATGATGGTACGTACCTTTTTTTTCAAATAAGATGTAACCATTGGCTGCTGCTGCTGCTAAGTCGCTTCAGTCGTGTCCAACTCTGTGCGACCCCATAGACAACAGCCCACTAGGCTCCCCATCCCTGGGATTCTCCAGGCAAGAACAATGGAGTGGGTTGCCATTTCCTTCTCCAATGCATGAAAGTGAAAAGTGAAAGTGAAGTCGCTCAGTCGTGTCCAACTCTTCTCGACCCCATGGACCATAGCCTACCAGGCTCCTCTGTCCATGGGATTTTCCAGGCAAGAGTACTGGAGTGGGGTGCCATTGCTAGTGGGCTGTTAATCAATTACAAAAACTGGACTAATTTGAGATCTTCATAGAATAGCTGACCTCATTTACTCTTTCAGAAATATTTATTGAGCACCTATGTGAGTCTTCTATGAGCTTTATCAAACTGCCTACCCAGCTGTGTCACCATGGACTACATTGTCATAGAAGCCATAATGGCAGGAGGATGGCACACAGCTCAGCCAAGTATAGAGAGTGACTGAATAAGAAGACTTAAGACATTATTGGAGAAGGAAATGGCAACCCACTGCAGTGTTCTTGCCTGGAGAATCCCAGGGACGGGAGCCTGGTCCGCTGCCGTCTATGGGGTCACACAGAGTCGGACACTACTAAAGTGACTTAGCAGCAGCAGCAGCAAGACATTATTTGGCCAGTAGGAAAGGTTCTTGCCTACTCCCTGATTACTCCCTGATTCACAAATTTGCTTGAGGCATATCCTATATACATGCACACTCACCAAAAAGAGAAAAGATCTGGGCCATAAGATTTGAAAATTTAACTATAAACAACAACCTTATTTATTTTTACAGTCTTCACAATTTACTAAGGGTTCTCACATCTCTTATTTGTTTTGATTCTCATGACAACCCTGGGAGGTAGACAGAGCAGGTTGTCTTGAAATCCCCATTCTCCTAAAGAACATACAGGATCAAAAGGCTTAAGTAACTGCTGAACTTCACACGGCTAACACATGGTCAAGTCAGGACTAGATCCTAAGTCTTCTTACTCCAAGTCAAGTATTCCTTCTTCATCATGCACCAAATAAGGCTATCTGAGACACGTGTACCACTGTCTACTATCCAAACTCAGCATGTGAATGGATAAAAATCATCAGTTCAGTTCAGTTGCTCAGTCGTGTCCGACTCTTGGCGACCCCATGAACCGCAGCATGCCAGGCCTCCCTGTTCATCACCAGCTCCCAGAGTCTACCTAAACCCATGTCCATTGAGTCGGTGATGCCATCCAACCATCTCATCTTCTGTCATTCCTTCTCCTCCTGCCCTCAATCTTCCCCAGCATCAGGGTCTTATCAAATGAGTCAGCTCTTCACATCAGGTGGCCAAAGTATTGGAGTTTCAGCTTCAACATGTCCTTCCAATGAACATTCAAGACTGATCTCCTTTAGAACGGACTGGCCAGATCTCCTTGCAGTACAAGAGACTCTCAAGAGTCTTCTCCAACACCACAGTTCAAAAGCATCAATTCTTCAGCACTCAGCTTCCTTTATATCCAACTCTCACATCCATACATGACTACTGGAAAAATCTTAGCCTTTACTAGATGGACCTTTGTTGACAAAGAAATGTCTCTGCTTTTTAATATGCTGTCTAGGTAGGTCATAACTTTCCTTCCAAGGATTAAGCGTCTTTTAATTTCACAGCTGCAATCACCATCTGCAGTGATTTTGGAGTCCAGAAAAATAAAGTCAGCCACTGTTCCCACTGTCTCCCATCTATTTGCCATGAAGTGATGGGACCAGATGCCATGATCTTAGTTTTCTGAATGTTGAGCTTTAAGCCAACTTTTTCACTCTCCTCTTTCACGTTCATGAAGAGGCTCTTTAGTTCTTCTTTACTTTCTGCCATGAGGGTGGTATCATATGCATATCTGAGGTTATTGATATTTCTCCCAGCAATCTTGATTCCAGCTTGTGCTTCTTCCAGCCCAGCGTTTCTCATGATGTACTCTGCATAGAAGTTAAATAAGCAGGGTGACAATATACAGCCTTCACATACTCCTTTTCCTATTTGGAACCAGTCTGTTGTTCCATGTCCAGTTCTAACTGTTGCTTCCTGACCTGCATATAGGTTTCTCAAAAGCAGGTCAGGTGGTCTGGTATTCCCATCTCTTTCAGAATTTTCCACAGTTTATTGTGATCCACACAGTCAAAGGCTTTGGCATAGTCAATAAAGCAGAAATAGATGTTTTTCTGGAACTCTCTTGCTTTTTCCATGATCCAGTGGATGTTGGCAATTTGATCTCTGGTTCTTCTGCCTTTTCTAAAATGAGCTTGAACATCAGGAAGTTCACAGTTCACATATTGCTGAAGCCTAGCTTGGAGAATTTTGAGCATTACTTTACTAGCGTGTGAGATGAGTGCAATTGTGCAGTAGTTTGAGCATTCTTTGGCATTGCCTTTCTTTGGGATTGGAATGAAAACTGACCTTTTCTAGTCCTGTGGCCACTGCTGAGTTTTCCAAATTTGCTGACATATTGAGTGCAGCACTTTCACAGCATCATCTTTCAGGATTTGAAATAGCTCAACTGGAATTCCATCACCTCCACTAACTTTGTTCATAGTGATGCTTCCTAAGGCCCACTTGACTTCACATTCCAGGATGTCTGGCTCTAGGTGAGTGTGAGTGATCACACCATTGCGATTATCTGGGTCGTGAAGACCTTTTCTGTACAGTTCTTCTGTGTATTCTTGCCACCTCTTCTTAATATCTTCTGCTTCTGTTAGGTCCATACCATTTCTGTCCTTTATGGAGCCCATCTTTGCATGAAATGTTCCCTTGGTATCTCTCATTTTCTTGAAGAGACCTATAGTCCTTCCCATTCTATTGTTTTCCTCTATTTCTTTGCATTAATCACTGAGAAGGCTTTCTTATCTCTCCTTGCTATTCTTTGGAACTCTGCATTCAAATGGGAGTATCTTTCCTTTTCTCCTTTGCTTTTCACTTCTCTTCTTTTCACAGCTATTTGTAAGGCCTCCTCAGACAGCCATTTTGCTTTTTTGCATTTCTTTTTCTTGGGGATGGTCTTGATAAAAATCATACGTCTGAGTAAATCTCAGATACGTAAATAGAAATCAAATGGAGAATTATCTGCTTTCCCCTCTGATCTTCCCATCTTAGTCTGCTCATTCTTTTCTTATTTTTTTTCTTGTTGGAAAGTCCATATTAATGGAGCCACAGAAGGAGATGGAGCAAGGAAAGGTCAGGCTGTATGGAGAAGGGCTAGAAGGAAGGGATGTGGTTAGGGTGTGGTAGAGATGGAGGGACTGGATGTTAGAACCTGGAAAATGAAGTCAGTATTTCTCAACCTTTTCATCATTTCTCACTCTAAAGAGTGATGGACATTTTTTCTCTCCTCATCCTCCATAAAATTCTAACATCACAGATAGACCATATATCTGTATGGGTATCAGGGCTTTATAAATAAAAAGAATAAGATTTTTTTCACTGCCTTAGTGGCAGTATTGCCCCCATTGAGAATGCATGAAGTAGAAGACATCACTACTCAAAACACTCCCTGTAAGCTCACAGGCAGATAGAACTAAGCCAAGTTTCCAGCAGGTGTCTCTTCTTGTTATGATGAAGGAACAACAGGAAGAGATGGTTTGGAAAAAGGGCAAATGAGCAATGCAGATTTGGAAGTCAACTTCCACTCAAGTGTAATGATCTTGTAAAAATCTTACAGGATCTTGGTTGAAATTTTCACATTTGATCCGTCTATTCAGGACAGCACTACACTGGGAATAAACAGAGTAATGAGTTTCAGATATCTATGGTTGAGGTGTCCTAAAATCTAAGGCAGATACAACTGTGTACATGAAAGAGAAAAATCTTTGGTACTTAATATTTGAGAATAAAGCAAATTGCCAAAATATCTTTATCTTTGTTTCTGTCCTTCTAAGTTTATATGAAAAGAGAAGATATATTTGAAAGAGTGTTTCCAAGCAGCCCATGCATCTTGTTACCTTCCACTTTAAGTTTAAATTCCATACCTTACTTTCAGGGGTGACGATAGGCGCAGGATACAGCCTGGCCCAGTTGAATGATGCCTTACATTTTATTGTTTCTGAACAACCAAAGGAGAAGACCAAGACCTACCACGCTCTCCTGAAGCACCTGAGAACACTTGCTGGAGCCCAGATTAGGAACATGGCGGTATGTTCTCTAGTGTCATATGAGATAAGACTGTGTCAGAGCAGCTTTAGAGACGGTTTTGGGACAATGAGAATTGTATTGACAGCAGCACAGCGCATATCTGAATTTAGAGTTTCCTCAGGCTCCAGTCTCCTCACTTCACCATGTTATTGGACATGTGCTAGGGTCAGTTCTGAAAGAGGTTTTTTTCCTCATGGCACATGGAAAGGCAATATTTTCTCAAGCTATAAGTTCGAATTGGCGTCAGAGGAGTGGGACTCTTGCACACTGTGTTGTCTGACTGTATTTAGCTGCACGCCCCCCCCAAGTTTGCCAGATCTTTCTCTGAAACAAAGAAGAGAATTTTTAAAGCTTACACAAGATCCCTGTATACATAATTCCTTATTTTTCAAATGACTGAGTGTAGCTTTAAAAATGCCATCTTTTCTTTTTAATCTAGACTTTAGGCGGGCATGTGGTGAGCAGGCCTAACTATTCTGACCTGAATCCCATCTTAGCAGCAGGAAATGCTACCATCAATCTGATATCTAAAGGTAAGAGACCAAGCTTTAAGCATTTGATTTTATAATTATCACATCAGTTACGTAGCTCCTTTGCAAACTATGAACAAGGAACCCAAATATATCTCACTTAGACTCACCAAATATATCTGGTTGTATCTACATTACCTCAAACATAAGGATGAAACTGAGATCAATCACCTTGTTTTCCATATGTTCTATATCTTGTAGATCACATAAGTTACTGCTCCTGACAGTTTTTCTGAACTAGTTGGCTGTATTTATGCGTAGTCCAAATTGTACTATCAAGGCAGATAAAGGAAAATTTAATGAGGTGTATGTATGTGATTTTAAAGTTTTATGGCATATTTTATTTCACAGTTTCATAAAGGTGAAATTTTTCCTTATAGTACTTTTCATTTTAAACAAAATCAAATTTGTGGGGCATATTACTCATTTCTTCTCTCTTTAGTCAAAGATAGCTTAAACTTTGCCAAGGGAAAATGATTTAAACTTAAAGAAATAAAAAGACAAATGTGTGTTATTCACAGGTCTATTGATATAAGATACCTTCTCTTTGATTAAAATCAGATTTTTAAAACTATGGTGGAGCAAAAGAGAGAGTATGGTAAACTGTTTAAGGGGGAAAAGTATATATCAGGCATCCCACCCCTGCCATTCATCCCATCTCTATCTCTTTGGACAGGTCATCTATCCTTTCTTGACTCAGGGCCTCAATTTTCCCATCTATGAAATACACTGGAACCAGTGTACCCATTACCCATTTGTGAACCTCCTTTATACTAGGCCTTACTCTTTGCAACCACGACTGAGCGACTTCACTTTCACTTTGTACTAGGTAGTTTCCAAATAGCTTTAAAGTTCTTCAAAGCCCAAATGTTGTGAGTGGTGTACAATGGGCAATAAGAACAAGAAAGGACATGTTAGTGTACTGGGTCCAACCCTGCCATCATGCATGAGAAACCAGAAGCCCAAGGTTCCAGGACCTGCCTCAGCCAACCCAGCCCGGGAGCTAGACAAAGAACCCACATCTCTGGCTCCCAACTGCACTCTCTTTCCACAAGTGCATCATATCTGTCCCTTTGGGCATATTCTCCAATTTGATAACTTCATCCTAATCAAGGTCATTTTCTCTAATAGAAGGAAAACGGCAGATTCCTTTAGATGGCCGTTTCCTTGAGAAGTCACCTGAAGCCAACCTCAAGTCAGAAGAGACTGTGTTATCTGTGTATATTCCGCACTCTACTCAGGTAAGGGCTCCCTGACCTGCCACCCACCCCAGGGAAGCCCAGCTTCACCCTGAGCAGCAGGCCACATGTGGGCTTCCGAGAGAGAGGTGTCCTTTCCAACCAGCTGCTGCAGGGCGCCTTTGGGGCTGCTCACAGGAGGGGTGCATTCCCAGGTGACCATCGGATTTGCTTTCTTATCAGAGCCACGGTATGAACTCAGGGGCCCTGGGTGCTTTGCCTTCTGTTAGTCCTTTCCTCCATAAAAGATAAAGTAAAAAATATATATGACTGTGTCAGTATAAAGATAAATATGATCCAGGCTACCTTCAGTGTTATATATTCATTATCATTATATTCATTTTTCCTTTTGATTTTAAAAGAAATGAAAACATTTCCATGAGCCTTATCTCTCTGCCTGCAGGGAACATTAGCCCTGTAAAAAAGAGAGCCCTTTGTGTGAAGAGCTGAACTGGGAGTTTCAGACAAAGATGAAACTTAGCCAAGATTGAGTAATAGTCTGTTGACTACAGCAAGTTTCTGGTAAACTGAAAGTTTATTACCATAAATTTACTACCAAGTCAACCAGATATTTATTAACCAGATATTTTAAGTACAATTTTCTATTTATTAACTATCTACTACTTTACATGCCTGGCACAGTGCTAAACTCCGAAGACTACAAGACACAGCATTCAGTTTAAAGGTCTCTACACCTATGAGGAAGGTCTTGAAATAGGAAAAAACTAATCTCAGACAGGAAATGAGCGGACAAAGAATTGAGGTAGTTTCGGTGATGGGGAGAACACTGCCCTGGTGTTGTTAACCATGAAGGAAGGCAGTTGAGATCAGCATAGGTCAGTGTAGAGAAGGGGGTGATCTTTCCAGGATTTTTATTTAATTTAAAATCTTTTTTTTAGTTTTGTACTGGGGTATAACTAATTAACAATGTTGTGATAGTTTCAGGTGAATAGTAAAGGGACTTAGCCATACGCAAACATATATCCATTCTCCCCCAAACTCCCCTCCCATCCAGGCTGCCACATAATCATTCAACTTTTTTTTATTCTATGAAACAAATAGTCAAAGAGTTAATAGTCTCACGGGGATGGGGGCTGGGGGCATGGCAGGCTGAAGGCCAGATGGCCGGGCAGGTTATGTGGAGCAAACTGAGAGATGAGTCTGGAAGGGAGGTTGGGGCTCCATCACCAAGCATATCTATTGCTCTATTAAGGAGTCTGTATGGGTCCTAGCAAACAGTCACCTCTGAAGGCTTTAAAGAAGATCCAATCTTAATGAAAGGCGCTTTTGAGAAACATTGATCACTAGAAAGATAGAGGATAAGTTGATTGGAGGATAGCCTAAAAGTCGAAGGGCCAGTTAGGAGGCTAATGCAATAGTTCAGGCAAGGGAAGGTGATGAGGAATGAGAGGCAAGTCCCCACCAGTCAGTGCGGTACAGCAGGAAAAACCAGTGTCTCTCAAACACTTCTTTATCACCTTACTTTCTAGATCAAAAATGTGTGCTTCTTGTCAGGGTCCATGATGGTAGGGTCTAATCTCTCCCCTGCCCCCTACCAAGATGCTGGCCACGCAAAGAGGCTTTCACGCTTTGTGGCTCCAATGTTTCAAACTAGTAATGAAACTCAACCTAGAATGACAGATTTAAACTTGGCAAGCACTTTGGAGACCGTTTGTCCTGTGGGTTCCAAGGTTTTTTCCTACAGTAGAATTCTTTATTCAGATGAGATTTACATAGAACACCAAACTAAAACTGCTACAAGTGGAAGTGAGGAAGTTCCCTGTGAGAGGCACCCCACCTCCTCATCCTCCACTCAGCCCTCTCAGCAGTCACCAAGTTGCCATCTGATCAAATTAAACCTTGTCGTTTTAAAGAGAAGTAAAACTGGAACAGTTTAAGTCCCCTGCCCAAGGCCACACGTGGATTCACAGAGGAGGGTAGATGAGCACAGACCCCAGAGCCGGCACTGCCGCTTCCTGTGTGACCTTGTGCAGGCGACCCAGCCTCGCAGTTTCCTCATCGGGAAAGTGGACGTGAGCAGAGTTGTTGTGAGGATTAGATATTAACACATAATATAATACAGAATAATTAATACTTAATGTAATACATAACAATAAATACAAAGCACATGGGCAGTATATACTCCACAGTCAGTTCCATACTCCATAACCACGCCTGTGTGAGAACTTATATCATTCACAAGATCTTTTTCAGGATCAATACCAAACGTCATTGTTGCTGTACATCAGACAGTGAAGCTAAGCACTACACGTTGTTTTTCTGTCTCTAGTGGCACTTTGTGTCAGGACTCCGGATAGCCCAGCGTCAGGAGAACGCCTTTGCCATTGTCAATGCTGGGATGAGCGTGAAGTTTGAGGATGGCACAGACACCATCAAGGAACTTCAGATGTTCTACGGAAGTGTTGGCCCCACTGTTGTCTCTGCAAGCAAAACCTGCCAGCAGCTCATTGGGAGGTATGTCATAACACATCTGAAGCATGCAACCCAGGCCTTGCCATTTTAATATTTCAATGAAAATAGCACTTGGAAAATTTTTTCTGATCATAATATACATATATATATATACACATGCATATAATGTGTTGAAAATTTAATCACTGCAGAAAAGTACAAAGAAAATAAAAATCACCCAAAAACCAACCACCTTCAAGATACAATGATTCTTTTGTTGTAGTTTCTATAATAATAATTCACAAATTAATCTAAGATAATCTAAGTAGATAGTATCTCCAAAATTCCACTACAAATTAACCTGAAAAATAAGTAAATGTTTCTGATACTGTGTCCTAAGACAACTGAAAATGTCCTTAAAGAGCTTAAAGAAGATGAAATAGTCCAAAAGATGAATTGGCCTTCCTCCTGTCATTTGCATTATTTCTAGCATTTGGACAGCAAATTTTTGAAGTTCTTCTAACCAGTAATTTTATAGTAATTTTCACCCACCCATCAGGTTTTTGTCAACAATTAGAACTTAAAGCAAGTTTTTTCTGATACTGAAATAACTAAAATAAGTGTTCACAAAGCACTTATATAATAACTTTCAGCCATGAAAAATGTTGCAAGTATCATCAATAATTCAGTCATTTACTAGTCTTTAGTCAGGAAGATCCCCTAGAAGAGGAAATGGCAACCCACTCCAGTATTCTTGCCTGGAAAATTCCATGGACAGAGGAGCTTGTGGGCTACAGTCCATGGCGTCACAGAGTCAAACACGACTGAGCAACTGAGCATGCATGCGCTTGGGCAGGTGTGGTGTCGTTGTTGGAGACACAGCCACGAACAAAACAAAGTCCCAGATCCTGGGAAGCTTGATTTGAGTACTTTTTTCATCCAAGCTATTTGAGGTAAATCAACATTCCCAGGCCATGACATTAAAAATAATAAAAACAATCTGATTAAAAAATAGGCAGAGGATTTGAATGGACATTTTTCCAAAGAAGACATACAGATGGCCAACAAGTGTATGAAAAGATACTCAACATCACTAATCACAATGCAAGTCAAAACCACCATGAACTATCATCTCACATGTTAGAATGAGTATTATATAAAAGACAAGAAATAACATGAATGGAGAATAGGAAACCCTTATGCACTGTTGGTGGGAATACAAATTGGTGCAGCCACTGTAGAAAACAGTATAGAGGTTCCTCAAAAAATTAAAAATAGGACTACCATATGATCCTACAAAGAAGATGGAAACATCTACTCAAAATACATAAGCAATTCCATGCGGCTTGCAGCATTATTTACAATAGCCGAGATAATGGCAGCAAACCTAAGTGGTCATTGATGATCAATGTATAAAGGATATATATATATATATATAATGGAATATTATTCCATTATAATAAAAGAAGGAAACCTTGCCATCTGTGGCAACATAGATGGACTTTGAGGGCATTATGCTAAGTATGATGCAGAGAAAAACAAATACTGTACGATCTTATATGTGGAATCTAAAACAAAGCAAAAACTGAGCTTGTAGATACAGAGAACAGTTCGGTGGCTGCATAGATGTGGTGGGGTGGAGGATGGAGTACAAAATGGATGGATGGGGTTAAAAAAGTACACATTTCTAGTTACAAAATAAATGTCATTGGGATGTAATGTACAGCATGGTGACTATACATAATAATACTATATTGTATATTTGAAAATGGCTAAAAACAAAACTAGATCTTAAACGTTCCTGTCCTAAGAAAAAAAATTTGTAACAACATATGGTGACGAATATTAACTAGACTTATTGTGGTGATAATTTCACAATATATACAAATATCAAATCATTACATTGTACCCCTGAAACTCACATAATGTCATGTCAATTACACCTCAATTAAAAATTAAAATTTTTTCAATAATATTTTTGAAAGGAGGACTTTGTAAGAAAATTTGGGAGCCACTGCCCCAGATTCTAAAGAAAGCTAGTGAGGGATTTGAGAGTCTTTTGTGTAGACTTCAAAGACGGATACATACTGCTCTCCATCTTTTCGTACTCTGCTGGATTAGTGTTTGTCTCTGCCTCTTCTGTGAAATGTTCACACTCTTTCCTGCTAGGAAATGGAACGACCAGATGCTGAGTGATGCTTGCCGATTGGTTCTGGATGAGATTTACATCCCTCCAGACGCTGAAGGTGGCATGGTAGAGTATAGGCGAACCCTCATCATCAGCTTACTCTTCAAATTCTACCTCAAAGTGAGGCGAGGGCTGAACAAAATGGTAAGGACTACTTCTCTGGGTCTCTGGGCCCCCTGGCCTCCTGGACATGAGCCTGCACATGAAGGGCCTCCATGGCCTGGTTTTAATAATACACAGAGCGTGTCGAGGGTGGGGCCTTCCAGTGGCGCTTCCCCGCCTCCAACAGCTTCCTCCTCGCCCTTTTTGTTTCTCTCCTTCCCTCACCCTCCTTCACTCCTGAGCTGAGAAGGGGATGGATGACCTTGTTATTCCATTTGCTTTATAATTTGTATGACAGAGGCTAATATGCAGTGTCAAGTTGATTTATAGTAGTGAAGAGCCTTCAGTGAGCAAACTATAATATTTTCCTTAAAGTAAGACCTATTTTAATATTTTAAAAATATGAATAAGACAAAAAGGAAGAGAAAATCATCTATAATCCCATAGCCTGTACATAACCATTATTAGTATTTTATTATGTACTTCTTCAAACAACAGTGCTAGCCCAGGGAATTCAAAGCTCAGGGCTCTCTCCCAGCAGAACTGGTATCTCATGTCTGGAAGAATAAATAGAATAGCCTATTTCTGACATGTGTTTTTCCAAGTTAGTCACTCAGATTATAAAATTAAATGTGAAAAAAATCTTCTTTTCAGGACCCCCACAAGTTTCCTGATATCCCAGAAAAGTTCGTGAGTGCGCTAGAAGATTTCCCTATAGAAACACCCCAAGGCATTCAGATGTTCCAGGTTGGTGGCTGGGGTGTTTTGCTTTTTAATCTGTCTGTGCATGTAAGTGTATGCCATTATGCATATATCTTCCTTCTTTTCAAGAACTTATTTTTTATTTTTATTACTTGTACAGACAAAGTCTGCTAAAGCCAGTTGATGGGTAACATTGTCACCCACACATGGCTTTCTTGGTTTAGCTTCTATGCTTTTACTAAAGGCTACACAAAGAATTAGATTTTGTATCTCCTTTCCCTTCTATTTTCAGTTTTGCTGCTTAAAATTTCCTCCTTTTCTTGGCCAGTGTCTGTCCTTTCTTTAAACTCTGACTTAGCATTTACTGCTTCTATAGAGACTTCCCAGCTTTCTTATAATTGAAAGTTTCTCAGTCCTGTCTGATTCTTTGTGACTCCATGGACTATACAGTCCATGGAATTCTCCAGGCCAGAATACTGGAGTGGGTAGCCTTTCCCTTCTCCAGAGGATCTTCCCAACCCAGGGATCGCACCCAGGTCTCCTGCATTGCAGGTGGATTCTTTATCAGCTGAACCACACGGGAAGCCCAAGAATACTGGAGTGGGTAGCCTATCCCTTTTCCAGAGGATCTTCCCATCCCAGGAATCAAACCAGGGTCTCCTGCACTGCAGGCAAATTCTTTACCAACTGAGTTATGAGGGAAGCCCCTGCTTTCTTATAATCATCCTAAATCTCCCAGAAATTTGTGTATATTTCTTGCACCAAATTAGTTGATGTCAACTGTTCTTTATTGCTATACAAAGTTGATCACATTATGTTAATGTGTTACTGTGTATTCTGATACTTCAACAAGGTTGTAGAGTCTTTGAGGGCAAATAAAAAAAGTCTTCCTTTTTTGGGGTGAGGGGGTGGTTGTAATCAGAATTTATCCTTTATCGTATGGATCTTTATTAATGTTGACTCACAGATATGGATACCCAATTGCTTATAGTTTTTTTTGACTTTGGGGTAAGCCAAGCTATATCTATATATATATAGATAGATAGATATAGATATATATCTATATATATGTATATACCAAGCTATATATATATTCCCAGGTTTCAGTGCTTGAGGATGCATGGTAATAAAATAACTTGCTTTGTTCGTGAACAGTGCGTGGATCCCCACCAACCCCCACAAGATCCAGTTGGCCACCCAGTCATGCACCAGTCAGCCATTAAACACACCACAGGGGAAGCTGTGTTTGTTGATGACATGCCCCCATCTCCCAAGAACTCTTCCTGGCTGTAGTCACCAGCACCAGAGCTCATGCAAAGATAATGTAAGAAAACAAAACATCCCTATAAGTTACTGGAATGCATTCACAATTTCATATTAGAATTGAAAATTTATTATATATTTGGGTCAAATAAGAATAATTTCCTCTTTTGGATGGGAATCAGTCATTTTTTAAATATAGTTAAGAAAAAAAAAATCTATGACCAAAAGTAAGAACACCTACTAACTGCTGGCACTTTCCACATGGAATACTGCCCATGACTTGTTATGTGGTCACCAATTTTTCCTGGTGTTTAGGAATCACTTGTATTACCCTGAGCTTACCTCTGTAACTTCAGTGTGTGCTTTCAAAATTTCCTTCCTAGATTAATTGATACTTCAGCAGCCCTGGCCCTTCCTGGTGTTGTTGATGTGATAACAGCAGAGGATGTTCCAGGAGATAATAGCTATCAGGGAGAGATTTTCTACGCACAAAATGAGGTGTGTGATTTGTGCACCGCTTATCATTCAAATGCTTTGCTGGAAATGCCAAAATGATTATTGGTCATGGGCCCATGTTCACATCACAAAGACCTGCAGGGAACCAGTGACTCCCCCTCAAATTCTCTCTTGAATGGTGGACCCTTTTGAGATTCTGTTAAAAGCCATAAGCCTTCTCAGGGAAGGCTTCTAAAAAACCATCAAGTGGTAGAAGCAATACAGAGCATAGGACATTAAAGGAACCAACATTATTTCAGGACAACCGGATTACTGGCTGTGATATGGGAGTGGGAAGGAATGTGGCTGAAGACAGTCACAGGCCAGGTCCTTAAATTCTTCCTCCAACCTATGTATCCCCTGAACCCCATTCAAGTTACTGTTTTAGATTTATTCTCATAGGTTGAAAATAATACAACATGTGGCTTTTTGCCAGGTAATTTGCGTGGGTCAGATCGTCTGCACTGTGGCTGCTGATACCTATGCTCATGCAAAAGAAGCTGCTAAAAAAGTGAGGATTGTTTATGAAGACCTAGAGCCCAGGATTATAACAATAGAGGTACGCAGGCCATTCCATGTCTTCTAGAATGACTAGGGTGGTATAATTTTGACAGAATTCAACCCATGGGGTCACAAAACAATTTAGGGCTCACCTATACTGGGTTTAGAGCTGTCCATAGTTTTAGAGAGAAGGCTCCAGCAATCTGCACCTCGAAACATAATACAGAGAATTTTCCTGCCTGGAGCTCTCTCCCTTCTTGTGTCCATTTCTCCTCCCTTGATCTCTTGCTAAGGCCTGGCCACAGAATACAGATAAGGGATACCAGGGGGATGTTCTACAACCTCACATACAAAACTAGTCATTGGGAAATCCAGAGCATGTGAAACTCAGAACAGTTGTAACATTTACTATATTACAGCTTGGGTCCTCTGTCTCCCTGCCTACTTCCTGCTTAAACACAAGCCCTGGAGATAGTACTCTGACTGACAGTCTGACTCTATTGTCTGCTGCTGCTAAGTCACTTCAGTCGTGTCCGACTCTGTGCAACCCCAGAGACGGCAGCCCACCAGGCTCCCCCATCCCTGGGATTCTCCAGGCAAGAACACTGGAGTGGGTTGCCATTTCCTTCTCCAATGCATGAAAATGAAAAGTGAAAGGGAAGTCGCTCAGTCGTGTTCGACTCTTAGCGACCGAATGGACTGCAGCCCACCAGGCTCCTCTGTCCATGGGATTTTCCAGGCAAGAGTACTGGAGTGGGGTGCCATTGCCTTCTCCAGACTCTATTGTCTAGTGGGACCTTAATAGCAATGAAAGCATTGACAAGTTGTTTCAACTCCTCATACCTCAGTTTCCTCTACTGTAAGATGGGAACCATGAAAGTACCTACACCAAAAGGTCACTGTGAGGTTTATTTTTTTATTTTTTTCTTTTTCACTGTGAGGTTTAAATGGAAGAATTCAAATGCCTGGAACAGCACTTGGGACATGGGACCCATTCAATAAATGTTAGCTGTCATTTTGTTTCAGCTGTTTTTGTTAACAAGGACAAGAACATATTCTCAGTGCTTTATAACCCCAGTGCCTAGTGAAGCACTAAACCCATAGTAGGTGCTCAATAAACATGTGTGATGGAAGGATAGATGAGTCCATAAGCAATGTGAATCCCAGCCAATGGGAGGCAGTCTCCATCATTTTCTGTGATTCTCCTCTGTTCTTCCCAATGGTTACCGAGGTCAAGTATTTCCCAATTATCCTCTGAATGCCTCTTAATTCTGTCCCTTTCTTTCTATTCTCATTTTGTCTCCCATCTCATGGTTCGGCCAGATCCTCATCACCTGTTGTCAGATTAATTATCATAACTGCTTTAAAAGGAGTTTTGTACTCTGTTTCAACCTATCTGTCCATCACATTAACTTTGTAAGCCTGAAAGTTCATCAGATCACTTCTTCCACACAGCAACATCCCCTTAGATGAAGTTCTTAGTATGGAACTCAGGATCTTGTGGTGGGGGTGGGGGGCTCTTCTGGTCTTCATTGCTGTGCACAAGCTTTCTCTAGTTGTGGCGAACAGGGGCTACTCTTGTTGCAGAGCACGCGCTCTAGGGCATGCAGGCTTCAGTAGCTGCAGTGCATGGGCTCAGTCATGGCGGCATGTGGGCTCAGTAGCTGTGGTGCATGGGCTCAGTCGCCCTGTGGCTTGTGGAATCTGCCCAGATCAAGGATTGAATCCATGTCCCCTGCATTGGCAGGCAGTCTCCCAACCAGGACCGCCAGGTAAGTCCTCAGGATCTTTCTTAATCCAACCTCAAGGCACCTTTCTAGTCCAATCTACTGTTTCTTGATAGAAAATCCCCACCCTTCCAGTTGGCTTGTTCTCATTTTGGCCCCTCAGCTTGGTTTCAACCTCAAACTATTGCTTTATGAGGCGCTTTTGACTGTAAATGATTCTCCCTCTCTTCTCTAGCTGTCCTAATCTCATTCAATTCAGCACCTAACTTTCATCACCTACACAACGTCACCCTTGAGCGTTCCTGGCCCCACCAACCTCCTCCTCTTGTCCTCTCTTTATTCTGTTATTTGCCCCCCTCACCACAAAGTTGGCACCTTAACACCAAACTGCCTCAGGCCCTCACTGTAGGACCGCATTGGATATATCTATCCTTGTCTCCCTCTCAGGTCTTCCTCAGAGCCCTGAACGAAACTAAGGCAATACCAATGCCTGTAATCCATTTCAACACAACATCTGCTGTCTCTCCTTACTGCTTGGATTGTCTTTGTGTGTGAAGATCTGATTGAGCAGGAGCTTGGGGTTTTGATGGTGGGTGAATGGCTTATTAGAATGCTTTTAAAAAAACAACACCTTTTTCTTGTTTGTTTTGGTCTGCAGCAAGCCCTAGAGCACAATTCATTTCTTTCTGCTGAGAAAAAAATTGAGCAAGGAGATGTAGAGCAAGCCTTTAAATATGTTGACCAAATCATTGAAGGTAAGTGACCTTGAGCCAAAAAGGTAAAGCCTTTGCAGTTGAAGACTTAATTGAGTCATCTGGCTTGAGAAATACTAGAGCTCTCAGGCAGAGTTTCTCAACCCTAGTGTGATTTTTGAATCACAATTTTAAATGCACAAATAATAAACTTACTAAGCTCAATGAAATTTTACATATGTATAAGTCTATGGATGGGATGGTTAGATAACATCATCAACTCAGTGGACATGAATCTGAGCAAACTCCGGGAGATAGTGAAGGACAGGGAAGCCTGGCGTGCTACAGTCCATGGGGTCGCAAAGAACTGGACACAACTTAGCGACCAAATAAGAACAACAATAGGCCTATGTAAATACTACCCACACCAAGATATAGAATATTTCCAGCTCCCTGAAAGCTTCCTTGTGCCCCTTCTCAGTTAGTAAACCTCCCAAAGATTTTTGTTTTAATTTTACTTATTTGGCCGTGCTGAGTCTTTGTTGCTGTGCAAGGGCTTTCTCTAGTTGGAGTGTGCAGGCTTCTTTTATTGAAGAGCATGGGTTCTAGGGCTGTCAGCCCTCAGTAGTCGTGGCATATGGGCTTAGTTGCCCCTCAGCACATGGAATCTTCCCAAACCAGGGATCAAACCAGTGCTGCCTGAATTGGCAGGTAGATTCTTAACCACTGGACCACCAAGAAAGTCCCCAAAGATATTATTCTAACCTTTACCACTGTAGATTAGTTTTACCTCTTTTGACCTTCATATAAATGGAACCTTATAGTATAACTTTTGTGCCTACTTTTTTTATTCAATATTGTGTATGGAGGGCTCATCCATGTTGTTGCATAGATCCATAATTCTTTTTCATTATTCAGGAGTATTTCATGGTATAAATATTTATATATCCGTTATATCTGTAATTATACCCATAACTTATTTATCTATTCTACCATTGATATGCATTTGAGTTTTTTCAACTTGGGGCTTTTATGAATAGTTCCTGTAAACACTGTTATTATACATGTCTGTGGTGAGCATAAGCACTCATTTTCAATAAAATATACTCAGCAGTAAAAATGCCAAATAATAGTGTTTTAATATCTTTTACTTTTAGTTAGTGCCAAACATTAAAAAATGTTTTTCCTATTTTATTCCTAATAACAATTGTAAAAGTTCCATTGTTTATTTATTATCATCAGTCTTTTTAGTTTAGTTCTTGTACACCCTTCTTAATATTTCTTTCTAGTACTTGATACTTTATAATGTTATTGTAATGCTATTGTAAGTTATATTTTTATTTAATTTTCTACTTATTTATGTCTAGTATATAAAGACAGTTGGTTTTTGTATATTGATCTTATAGCCAGGAGTTTCACTAAATTCCCTCACTATTTTAATAGTCTTACAGAGTCTCTTGAATTTTCTGTGTATAAAGTTGTTTCTTAACAGTTTTATTTATCTTTCCTAATCTTGATACTATATTGTTTGCTTGCTTGCTTGTTTTGAATTGCTGCACTGGGTAAGACTTAGTACAGTTTTTTAAAATACAAATATCCAGATCCCATCTCAGACTTGTGAAATCAGAACCTTGGAGTATAACGTCAGAGAGCATCAGTATTTTATAGAAGATCTCCATGTGGGTGAGTCTAATTTGTAGCCAGAGTTGAAAGCTGCAGTTGTCTTTACTAAGAGAATTGCTACAAGTCTTAAGTAAGAGAAAATAGTGATTTTTACAGTAATTTTTACCTACTTCTAAATAAGTGGAATGGCAAGTGCTATATTTTTTACTGAAATGCCTTCAGAATACTTGTTTCCCAGCATCATTCTGTTTAAGCAGAAAATGTAGACTAATTCCCAATCATAAAAACAATTTACTACCTCAGAAGAATAGTTAAATACAAGCAGGAAAGCTAAGAAAGATGCTCAGAGATTTGACAGCATCTACTCTTGTGTCAAACACTCATTACTCCATAATATATTTTATAGAAGAAACTAAATGAGATTTTACAAAGACTATAAATTTAAGCTAATGGTTATTTAGTTATGATAATAATATCAGTTACCATTTATCAGGTACTCATTGTGCCAGGCACCATGCCAAGCATTTTACATGTTTTATGTTATTTAATCCTGACAACAACCCTAAGAAATGAGTAATATTATTATTAAGTCTAGTTTAAGTTCCTAAGTATTACTGCTTACTATTTAATATGTAAGTAAAACACTGCTAAGAAAGAACATATCAGTAGTTGCATTTTACAGATGATGAAACTGAGGCTTTGAAAAGTTAAGTAACTGGTTGAGATCTCATAACCAGTTAGCAGTAGAACCAGGACTGGAGCCCAGAATTGGCTGAGCCCTAGGCCCTTGCTGTTAACCATAGTAGTATATTTTCTTTGAATTTCTGTTCTCACTGAGGATAACAGAATGACAAGATGCTAGGTAGCTATTTGTCATTCAGGATTCTGGCCATAGTGGGAGTTCAAGTGGGAAGTTTGAAAGACAAAGGGAATTTAAAATTTGGGCAGAAATGACGAAAAATTGAAGACTCTTGAGAGTCCCTTGGACTCCAAAGAGATCAAACCAGTCAATCCTAAAGGAAGCCAACCCTGAATATTCATTGGAAGGACTGATGCTGAAGGTGAAGCTCCCATTCTTTGGCCACCTGATGATAAGAGCCGACTCATTGGAAAAGACCCTGATGCTGGGAAAGATTGAGGGCAAGAGGAGAAGGGGATGACAGAGGATGAGATGGTTGGATGACTTCACTGACTCAATGGACATGAATTTGAGCAAACTCCAGGAGATAGTGAAGGAAGGGAAGCCTGGCCTGCTGCGGGGACCAGCCCCGGCTGATCCAGGGTATTCGAAGGAGAGACGGCGTAGGCGAAGATCAGAAAACAATTGCTTAATTAAACGTTAATTAAGGATATAAAGAGTAATAGAATGAGGATAGCTCAGTGAGGAAATTCAGTGGAGAAAAGAGGCTGAAATAAGGATAGCTCAGTGAGGAAATTCAGTGGAGAAAAGAGGCTGAATAATTCAGCCAGAAGGTAAGAGAAAGAATGACATGGTGAGACCAAGTTTCGGTGAACAAGGCCCGCACTTTATTTTCCAAAGTAGTTTTTATACCTTAAGTTATGCATAGAGGATAATGGGGGAAGGGGTAGAGTCTTGCAGCAAGCCAGGCTTTCTTCCTGCAAACTTATCGTATGCAAAAGCTTAGGTGATTTGCATCATCTTCTGGCCCGGAGGCCTGTTAACATTTTAAGACCTTTTCTTCAGAAAACTTATTTTTCTCTAAAGGTGATTGGTCAGGAGCCACCCTCCAAAAGCATTAGATAAAGTTGCATTCCTACAGAGCAAAGGTGTGGTGGGCTATAACAAGAAAAAGAATTAACTCAAGGGTCCCAGGTTACAAACATTAAAGCTACTACTTACACCAATTATATTAATCAATACACTGCCAGGGACACAGCAGGTAAGGGATATGGAAACTTAGCAGCAAACATTGGCCCAACAAGTGAAAATCCTTCACCAATACAATTTCTAATCAATCTTTTAACTACTCAAAAGAATCTGTGTTTAGACAGTTTAGAACATCTCCTGCCTCTCACAGTTGGGAGGCTCTGAACAATCACATGTGGCCGGAAAAACCTATTCAGGCAGGCTAGAGGATTTCCAAAGGAGTTTGTAGGTTGAAACACTGTCACACCCAGGAATTATTAACTGGAGCTGTAAGCTAACTCTTTTTTCAGAGAGGTAGTGGGGGACAGCCCCCCGTAAAGTCAGAGGTGTAGGTGAAGGCACAAAGCAGAAAGTAGGCAGACTCTGGTTTTGGGTGTAAATGCTCGAGAATTTCCAGGGGGACTCCTGAAGCTCAATCCCGCCTTTGCGTATGCCGAGCCTCCTTCCTCATGACCTTTGTCATGGGCGGAGTTCCTCACGCTGGCTCCCGGCAGTGATAGAATTCCAGTTGAGCTATTCCAGATCCTGAAAGATGATGCTGTGGAAAGTGCTGCACTCAATATGCAATATGCACTCAATATGCAATATGCCGGCTCCCGGCAGCCTGCTCCAGTCCATGGGGTCACAAAGAGTCGGATACGACTAAGCAACTGAAAAACAACACAACTAGGAGTTATTGAGAATATAATGTAATAGTTTAGAGCATGGATCCTGGGATCAGGCTGCCTGGGTTTGGATCCCAGCTCTGCTCTTTACTGGCTGTGTGACCTTGGGAAGCTTACTAAACCTTTCTATGTCTCAAATTCCTAATAATACCTGCCTCATAGGATTGGTACAGAGATTGCATAAATTTATTATCTATAAAGTTCTAGGCCTCAGAATAATATCTATCATATGTAAAAACTGTTTAATTATTAAATAAATTTGAATTTAGATTAAAATCAGTATATACATGCTGAAAGCAAACTTTTTTTGTAGGGGAAAGGGTGCCTTTTTACATGACTCACATTCTGTCATCCCAAGAAGTAATTCAAGAAATCCTTTGTTTTCTGGAAAAGCAATTCACTTATTTTTAACTGCACGGGGTTCCTTTGGTTAGTTTTAAATTAAAAATACTACCTTTCAAATACTTAAATAAGGGCTAAATGCATCTCTAGTACAACCTACAAAATAATAAGGATGAGGAACTTATTTACAAAACAGATACAGATTCACAAACTTAGAAAACAAACAAGGTTGCCAGGAGGGAAGGATGGGGAGAATGGATAGTTAGGGAGTTTGAGATGGACATGTACACACTGCTATATTTAAAATGGATAACCAACAAAGACCTACGGTATAACACAGGAAAGTCTCCTCAATGTTATGTGGCAGCCTGGATGGGAGGAGCGTTTGGGGGAGAATAGATACATGTATATGTATGACTGAGTCCCTTTGCTGTTCACCTGAAACCATCACAACATTGTTAATTGGCTATGCTCCAAAATGAAATAAAAGCTTTAAAAATAATAATAATAAGGATGTGAGCCAGAAAGAAAAACACCAATACAGTATACTAATGCATACATATGGAATTTAGAAAAATGGTAACAATAACCCTGTGTATGAGACAGCAAAAGAGACACTGACGTATCGATCAGTCTTATGGACTCTGTGGGAGAGGGAGAGGGTGGGAGATTTGGGAGAATGGCATTGAAACATGTATAATATCATGTATGAAACGAGTCGCCAGTCCAGGTTCGATGCACGATACTGGATGCTTGGGGCTGGTGCACTGGGACGACCCAGAGGGAGGGTATGGGGAGGGAGGAGAGAGGAGGGTTCAGAATGGGGAAAACATGTATACCTGTGGCAGATTCATTTTGGTATTTGGCAAAACTAATACAATATTGTAAAGTTTAAAAATAAAATAAAATTAAAAAAAATAAAATAAAAAATAAAAATAAAATTTTTTTAAAAGGAAAAAATAAATAAATAAATAAATAAAATAAGGATGTACTGAACAAGCCAAAAATCTCAGCTAAATCAACAAGAGCAGGCTGGTTTTACAGTAGGTACCCTCTTTGTGACCCAATAATCCTGACATCACCTAATTAGGGTACATACTATTATTACCTCCGATTTTCCAGATGAGGAAATGAGGATTTACTAATTTGGCCAAACTCACTGAGTGAGGATATAACAGAGCTAAGAAATGTGGTCATATTGGCCTATGTACTCAAGTCCAACACATCACAGATCTCACCACCCACTGGACAGGCCAAGAGAGGGGAATGAGCCAGCCAGAATCAGGCAGCTGGTGAGGCACAATGAAGATAAATGGAAAATATGGTTTAACCAAATGATGCAACATCAAACTCTATAAACTGAAGCAACGTGTTCTTTACAAAGTAAACACCACCAAGAGTCCCCAGGTTGGAACTTTCAAGTAAACCTTGTCCTGTGTTTATGCTTTATAGGTAAGGTCCATGTGGAAGGACAGGAACACTTTTACATGGAAACACAAACTATCCTGGCTATCCCCCAAGAGGAAGATAAAGAAATGGTGCTACACCTTGGGACACAGTTTCAGACCCATGTGCAGGTAACAGAGTGTTTTTGGAAAACGAGGCTCCAAACGGCTGTGTGACAGAGGCCCTTACAACCAGGCTTTCCACTCTAGGGGCCTTTTGATGCCTACACTCCCTGCACACTTGCCATTAGCAGAAGTCCAGAATGAAGGAAATGGGGCAGATATTTTCCTTAAAGGGCAGACCTTTCAGAGATCTGAAAATTGTGCTGCCTTCCCAAAACAGAGAGCAGAGTCTATCTTTCCCTTCTAACAACTTATAGTGTAAAACCTAATCTCAGGGAGGTCAAAGCCTTAATATTGCATTTACATTTCCCTTTGTGGTTCTTCTGAGTTGCATCTCTGTGTGAATGTTTTTATAAATCGGTGGCATATGGGTAAAGTGATTGCATCTTCAAGACATTTTCAGCCCAGCGCAGCAGCATGTGAATTCCAATCCTGTTCTGGTGGTTGAGATTTAACCTCACTGAGGCAAGTAAAGAAAATCCTCTGACATTCCCCTCTTCTGAAAAGTGGAGCTGTAGGTCCTAAAGCAGTGGAGGGCACAGGGGATACTTGGCCAGTTCTTCTGGGAGGGGGAGTAATGCCAGCCTCACTGAAGGAAGGAGCTGGGGGCTTCCTGGTGGAGCACAGTGAGTGGGTAGCTTGAGGTCCTGAAGGATGGCGAGCCTCAGTAAGTGGAAGAAGCTCCCAGCTGCCATTCAAAGAAATAAACATGTATAACAGAACTAGCAAAACAGCCTATCAGCAGATACTTAATCCAGAGCCCTTGAGAAGATGCTGATGCTGAGCTGAGATGTAGCTGTGGCCTCCACTGTTGCAAATTTTGGAGTGGACAGAGATGGAAATATAGGCTTTGATGCTAATCTGCTACATGATCTCTGACAAGCAGCTGGATATCAATATCTTCTGTAAATTGAGGAATTTGATAAAGATCACCCCTGAGATCTCTTTTGGAAGACCGAATGTCACTCTGGGGTCCAGAGGAATAATATGTATGTCCCAAGGTCCATAGTTATTTTCCATCAACACCTTCTGAGGTGCAATCAGTCATGACAGCAGGCATTTCCCAGGGATAATGGGGGCACTGGGTACTCACAGCCCAAAGCCCATAACCTGGGCAGCATCAAAGGCAGGCCCAGTAAAGAATTTGAATAGATATTTCTCCAAAGAAAGTCTATGAATGACTAATAAGCACATGAAAAGATGCTCATGCGTGCCTGAATATTAAGTCTCTTCAGTCATGTCCAACTCTGTGCAACCCTATGGACTGCAACCCACCAGGCTCCTTGGGTTCAATTCCTGGTTGGGAAACTAAGATCCCACAAGCCTTGTGTGTGTGTGTGTGTGTGTGTGTGCATGTAAGTCACTTCAGTCATGTCCAACTCTTTGGGAACCTATGGACTGTTGTAGCTCGCAAGGTTCCTCTGTCAATGGGATTCTCCAGGCAAAAATACTGGAATGAGTTGCCATACCCTTCTCCAGCGGATCTTACTGACCCAGGGCTTGAACCCACATCTCTTAACATTTCCTGCATTGGCAGGCTGGTTTTTTTTTATCACTGGTGCCACCTGAGAAGCTCAGCATCATTAAATCACTGTGTGTGCATAGTCGCTCAGTCGTGTCTGACTCTTTGTGACCCCATGGACTGTAGCCCACCAGGCTCCTCTGTCCATGGGATTCTCCAGACTAGAATACTAAAGTGGGTTGCTATGCCCTTCTCCAGGGGATTTTCCCAACCCAGGGATCGAACCCAGGTCTTCTGCATTGCAGGCAAGTTCTTTACTGTCTGAGCCACCAGGGAAGCCCACTAGAAAAATGCAAATGAAAAACACAATAATAGCAGTTCACTAGACAAACAGAGGACAAACAGTAACAAGTGAGAATGTGGAGAAATTAGAACATTTATTCGCACAACAGAACATGAAAAATGGCAGAGCCACTTTGGAAACAGCTTGGCCGTTTCTCAAGATGTTAAAGATACAGTGATCATATAACCCAGCAATTTCACAACTAAGTATCTGTCCAAAGTGGACTTCCCAGGTGGCTCAGTGATAAAGAACCCACCTACCAATGCAGGAGATGCGGATTTGATCCCTGAATCAGGAAGATCCCCTGGAGAAGGAAATGGCAACCCACTCCAGTATGTTTGCCTGGAAAATTTTCCAGGGACAGAGGAGCCTGGCTGACTATAATCCATGAGGTTGCAAAAGAGTCGGACATGACTTAGCAACTAAATAACAACAAATATTTTCATTAGGAGTGACTCTTAATAGATATAAGTGTTCTTTGGAGATGCTTAAAATATTCTAAAATTAGATTACAAAGATGGTTGCATAATTATGTGAATGTTGTTTTTGCTCAATTACTGAATTTCTCTTACTAGGTAGAGAGGAAGTACATGAGTGATGTACAATAAACCAGTAAGTTGCACTTATGTGACTTTGGGAACTTACCTCTTTCAGGAATATGTGGCTGCAGCACTAAACATCCCAAGGAACAGAATCGCCTGTCACACGAAAAGAGCTGGAGGAGCATTCGGGGGGAAAGTGAGCAAGCCTGCTCTGCTAGGAGCTGTCAGTGCCGTGGCTGCCAAAAAGTAAGAGTTACAGTGGCCGCAGGGCAGACGCCACCCCTGTCCCCCCAGCCCCACACCCCAGCTTTCATCCCATTGCTCATGGCCCTTCATTTCCAAAGGGTGTGGTTAACACGTGGCTGCAGAAACACTGGACCTAGAGCCAGAGGGCCTGGGTGTAAGCCCTGCTCTGCCCACTCATTCACGGGGTCATCTTGGGCAAGTCACCTTGGTTTCCTCACCAGTAAAGTAGCGAAAGTAATAGCTACCTGTTTCCCAAGGTGGTTGTGTGAAATAAATGTAATCACTATAAATTTTGACTCACTGCACAGATGTAACTTGGGGTTACTTTTATGAGTTGCATTGACTTTCACTCGTTTAAATGTTTATGTTTCAAATCATTAAAATATATCAAGCTGAGGTTGGCTGAGTGGAGGGAGGGTCAAAATCCCAACCTAATGAGGGGCATGTTTTTTCATGAAATAAATCAGGTCTGTTGCTGCCTGGAAATGTTCTCTTAGCCTCTGCATGTTCTGGATGGAATAACCAGACTCCAGGAATAACCCCAACTTCTGTGAATTAACCTTGTAACTACTAAATTTCACTAAGTATATTCAGGATAAACCTAATTTACCCCTGGTTACTGCTCCAAAAAGAAAGACTATGAATGTTCCAGCTTGTTGGCACTTCCCAACAATAGAGAAGACTATCCAGTAAGTACAGGTGTGTAGGCCTTGGGAGCACTCCCGCAGAAGCGGGAGGAGTGTTCACTAGGCACTTGAAGAAGGAAGAGTCTGAAACATGAAGAGTCTGAAACATGAAAATTCTGAATGCAGCCAGGGGAGGTTGACAAACGATTGTTTCTCAACCCTTTCAGCCTCCACATCCCACTTATAACAAATATATTATCCCCCTTTTAATGTCCCTAGATGAAATTAATAATAGTATAACCTGGTTAACATATAATTGCAAAATAATCATACAATTCCTTGATGTAACATAAAAAGAAATAAAAAGGAAGGAAACATAACTAAATAATATGTTATTTCAATATCTGAATTCTCAGATGTGACTAAACCAAAATGATTACAGTAATAGGGGTTCTTTTCCCACATTTTAATACCTGCACAAATTTTCAGAATGTTAAGGCCTGCAACTACCCCCAACCCCGCATTGAGAAACCACAAAACTGGATTATCTTAAGCCTTCTTTATTTTAGTGCATCCCCCCACCCCCATCATGAAACATCAGCAGGTTAACAGAGTCATCTCCTACAGGACTGGCCGCCCAATACGGTTCATTCTGGAACGTGGTGATGACATGTTGATAACTGCTGGCCGCCACCCACTGCTCGGAAAATACAAAGTGAGTGACAGCAACAATTTCAGGGGACTGCTTAAAACACTGTCCAGTGATAACCAACGTATAGTACAGACAATTTACTAAGTTCTGTGCCACTTGAAAGGACATTGGGATGCTGCCTAAAACTAATCAGAATTTCCTATTGAGTTCATGGTCTACTTGGGCACCATCTTCAGTGTTCCTCTGGTGACTTTCACATCAAACCATGAGCATAAGCTGGGTACAGATCGACAGCTGTGATCAGATGTGTTTGTGTACAGCATGGTCTGGTTGTAAAGGACTATTGAGAAAACGATTTACTTGTTCTATCACTTTGCAGATTGGATTCATGAACAATGGTGTGATCAAAGCTGCTGATATTGAATATTATATCAATGGCGGATGCAGTCCTGATGAGTCTGAGTTGGTAAATAAGAAATACACCTTTCCCTTAAGTTACCATTGCACTGTTCTTCTTATGAATAATCATCATACAAATTAGACAAATTCTGTGAAGCATTTGAGTTAGAGATGACATTTGGATAAGTGGTTTTGAATACTTGATAGATATGAAGGTTTGTGTTGTTCTGCTTTAACTCAGGTGATGGAGTTCATGGTGCTGAGAAGTGAAAATGCATATTATATTCCTAATTTCCGGTGTCGGGGTAGACCTTGCAAAACAAATTTGCCATCCAACACTGCTTTCCGAGGATTTGGCTTCCCCAGGCATAGTGGTCGGTGAAGCTTATATAACTGCTGTGGCTTCTCAGTGTGACTTAACCCCTGAACAGGTAAGTCATCAGTCAGAACACCCTAACAAAATTCCGACATCGCTGGCTCAAATATAAGTTGAATATCTATGTATATTAATAGATGATGTCAGCTTCCAGTCTTGAGGTGTCTGGTGCTAAAGAACCCGCCTGCCAGTGCAGGAGACGTGGTTTCATTCCTGTGTACCAAGTCAATCATAAAACTTATTAACCAAAACAACAAATAGCACTTCTGATTTTGTGGATCAGCTGGGTAGCTCTTCTGGTCTAGACCAGCTCAACTAGAGTTTTATAGTCTAAAAGATGGTCTAAGCTGGCATGTTAGTGGTCCTTGGGCTGATTAGTCTAGGGGATGTCTCAGCTGGGAAGGCTGTCTTTGCTTCACGCAGTTTCTCACCCTTGAGGAGGCTAGCCCAGATTAGTTCTCAAGGTGGCTCAGAGAATGAGTAGCAAGAATGTGGCAAGCTCTAATGCACAAACACTTTTCAAGTCTCTGCTTATATTGTCCCATTGGCCAAAGAAGTCTCATGGCCAATCCCAGAGTTGGTATGAAGCATCCAAGGGCATGAATAGAGAAAGTGGAATATTATGGTCATGTGTACAAGCATTCTAGCACAGTTCAAGATTTTGAGGAATTAATCTGAGAATGATTAAGAATAAAGAAAAACTGTGTATGAGTAAAAGGCTGTGGGATCAGGAGAATTTTGTCTCAGCACAAACAAATCTTGGGACAGAGTTCATAATAACAGTACCTACTATTGTTCAGAGTGGTAAAGTTAACTGAGGAAATGCACTTAACCTACAACCTGGAGCATATGAAGTGTTCAATAGTGGTTTCTATTGTTATTATTGTTAAGTTTATACATGTATGTTTGTACTTACATATCCATAGCCATTTCAATAATTGTTTTGTTTTTCAGAAAGACTTTCTTCATATCAGGTATATAGCAAAAATGCTAGCCTCACGCCAACAATAAACATATAGCCTTGAAATTCACTTTATTTCCCTGTCTTTCAGGTTAAAGAAATAAACATGTATAAGAGAACTAGCAGAACAGCCCATAAGCAGACATTTAATCCTGAGCCCTTGAGAAGATGCTGGAAAGAATGTCTGGAGAAATCTTCCTTCTCTGCTAGGAAACTGGCTGCCGAGGAATTTAACAAAAAGAACTCCTGGAAGAAGAGGGGCTTGCTGCGGTCCCCATGAAATTTACAGTTGGGATGCCCACAGCCTCTACAATCAGGTGAGGTCAAGGCGGGCGTCTCTGGCAGAGAGACGTGATTGTCTCTCACGATCATGTGTGAGGAGGGATGGCCCCCTCCAGGGAGAAAAAGAAATGGGGCACTTTCCTATAGCAGGAAACACAGTGGATTTAGGCAAACGTTGGAAACCACAGGTGTTGGAGCAGACCTGGGGCAATGCAGTCCCAGGGACCTTAGAAACAATCAACAGATAAAGTCCAGCTCAGGGGGTTAGGCCTTGGACTGGGCCCCAAAAGTGATTATTGTAGTATGGCATCAAATTTCAAATCCATGAGAGAACTGGAGGAAATAAGGATCCCTTCCTCTCTTTTCTAATTTCTCAGTGGCCATAGTCATTTGAAAGTAAGAGATTTCAAAAACACACGAGAATAGAGCTCTCCTATCCATACAGAACTTGGAATTTCTATACTGAGGCTCAGTGACTACTATGCCTCCTTTTTAATTCCATCTTAAACAGTTTTTCGTAGAGTTCTTATTTCTGATTTTTTTTTTTTTTGGCTTCTATTCCCATCAATCTCTGAAATATTCTCATACCCAAACCCATACAAAGACAGGTGCCCTTACTGGTGTGAATGAGTTTTGGCCAAGCTGTCT
The DNA here is from genome assembly GCF_027580195.1 of Bos mutus. NCBI lineage: Eukaryota > Metazoa > Chordata > Mammalia > Artiodactyla > Bovidae > Bos > Bos mutus. The sequence continues at coordinate 46,524,792 of NC_091618.1, read as the reverse complement.
TTTATTAAAACTAGCTTTAATATACGCTCTTCCTCAGAGTCTACTAACAAGGTAGAAAGGCAAGTAAGAAGGAGGGAGGGAAGGTCAGGAGAGTTTGGAGCAGATGTTCAGTCTTTCCCCCAGGTAGTCAAGCCAGAATAACAGATCTCCTTTAAAGGAAAACAAATGTATTCTTGTGGACTGTCAATGGGTGCTTATTTTTTTTAATATTTTTAACTGTGTGTAACCACAGAACAAATAATAAGCTTCTTATAGCTCTTATGCCTTTATAAAATACAAATTTGGAAAATTAATAAAAACAGTACTGATAAATGCCAATAATGTTCAGAACAGTAACATTAACTTAATGTGGTAAATTATATTGCTTTTCTAAATTAAATTCTCACTTACAAAATGATGATGGCTCTGCTGCCACTGCATGAGGCATTTTGTATCCCAAACACGGCCAATTATCCAAATCACCTGGGAGTTTCTTTAAAAATGGGTATTTGAACTCCAAGTTCAACCTTCTACTGAATTGGAATTTCCATAATGGGACCCACACCGCTCCCCAACCATGATTCTTAAGGTCAGTAGCATTTGGAAATTATTACAACATCCTGACTTTCTTCCAGCTCCTCTAGTATCCAGGGCAGGTTGTGCCTGGAAATTGACCTATCCAAGTTCCATTTGTTTTCAAATTAATCTTCCTGTTTAGGGAGGAACAAACAATAGAGTTTTGTGCAGGTTGGGGCTTTGGAGAGGCAACACGCAAGCCAACCACACAATGCCTGCAGTGGGCAGGACACTTGTGGGAGTGTGGCTGAGCCACACTGCATGCCTCTGCACTTGTGTTTGCAAGTCTGGGGCTTATTGACAGGGCTTGTCTGTAGCTATCTGTAAAGGCTTTCCTCTCCAGGATAAACAATGAGAGGTTGGCTCACTGAAGCAAAGCCATTCGTCAGGTAACCTCAGCTAAACTCATGGCAACATTTGGCCACATCAGCGTCCAAACTGGTATTATAATTATTATCCCCAGGCTGCTGCTCTTGTCCACATCTATCTCGATGGCTCCGTCTTGGTGAGTCACAGTGGCTGTGAACTAGGACAAGGTCTTCACACCAAAATGATCCAGGTGAGATATGTATTCCTTTTCTCCACTGTGGAAGAGCGTAGCTGGACCTCAACCTTGTCTGCATATGCTGTCCTAAACTAGATGTCCTAGAGTGACTGTACTGCTGTGCAGCTACTGTGAAAGAGGCATAAAAGAAAACACAAACAGATTCTTTGGTTGGCCACAAAGAAAACCGCGTATGCTTCACAGTGCCCATTTAAAATCTTCTGAATTATATAATCAACATATGAAATCACCAATGTTCCCTTAAATGTTCATCAGTACAGGGTAGCCAGGTTTTATACTCAGTTCAAAAAAGAATTAAAAGGTTTTTAACTTGTGGGGAGGGTAAAGTCAATGAAATAAACAGTATTTTTCTTCTGCTCCTGACAGGTGGCGAGTCGTGAACTGAACATCCCTGAGTCGTATATACACCTGTCTGAGACGAACACTACCACGGTTTCCAATGCGACCTTCACAGCTGGCTCAATGGGGGCAGACATCAACGGGAAGGCTGTGCAGGTGACTTTTTTTTTCATTTCTCAGTCACCCAGGTGACCGTGCTGGAAGGGACCTTGTCCCATCCCTTCTTTTATGGAACATGAAACTGAGGCCAAGAGGGGTCAAGCAGGTGGTTCTAGATCTCTCAGCTAATCACTGGCAGAACCAAGACTCCAAGTGGTTCCAGCTCCCTCTGTGGGCTTCTCTCCCTTGAATAAAATCTACCTCTGCTGCCGCCGCTGCTGCTAAGTCGCTTCAGTTGTGTCCGACTCTGTGCGACCCCACAGACGGCAGCCCACCAGGCTCCCCTGTCCCTGGGATTCTCCAGGCAAGTCTACCTCTAATTGTTCTAATAACTCTAAGATCACTTAAAATCCATTTTGGGGGGCCTTGCCACATGGCATGCAAGATCTTATTTCAACTAGGGATTGAACCCATATGCCCTTGCAGTAGAAGCACAGAGTCCTAACCACTGGGCCACCAGGAAAGTCCCCCATTGGTCTCTTTTATCTCATTTCAGTAATTTAAATGTCCAATCCAAAATTCCAAAATGTACTTCAAATTCCACTGTCTTTGCTACTTCCCAGCTTGGGCCTGCAGGCGTAAAGGGGCAGGCATGGCTTCTCTCCATTTCTCTCCCTACCCTTTCTCCCCCTGCCACCATCCTCCTCACCTACATTTCAGACCCTTATAAAGTCCAAGGAAGAGCGAGCACAGAGGTGAGAGGCAGAACAGGTCTTACTTGGCTGGCATCAGAGTAATCTGACTGTGCCACATCTGATTCCTCCCCTCGTGGGTGCCATCGTGAGCTCCCTAGAGAGCCCCTTCCAGGCAGCTTTAACCTGGGCCATGCCTCTCTATGGCTTTAGCCACTTGTGACCTGCCCCAGCCCCACCCTGAGCCCCAGGCCAGCTGCCTCCTCTTTCTACTGAGGGGCCTCCCCACTTTCAGGAAGCTCTGATACAGGAAAGTAAAAGTGAAAGTCACTCAGTCGTGTCTGACTCTTTGTGACCCCATGGCCTATACAGCCCATGGAATTCTCCAGGCCAGAATACTGGAGTGGGTAGCCTTTCCTTTCTCCAGGGGATCTTCCCAACCCAGGGATCGAACCCAGGTCTCCCACACTATGGACGGATTCTTTACCAGCTGAGCCACAAGGGAAGCTCTGATACAGGGGGTCCTTTTAAATCTAGAGATTAGAGGTTAGCCAGAGCTGGGAGGCAGGGCAACAGAAATTATGTCATAACAGTTATAGAGTCACCAAAAAATACATACAAGAATAAGATTGCTTTCAAAAATCAGTGGGCAAAGTACAGCTTACAACATGGAAACTTCGTTTATTAATAGAACTATGTGGATATTGCTGGGCCACCTTTGAGACAAAGTAAAATCCTTCACCTGAAGTCTAAAAATGTAGGAGATCTCAAAACGAAGCCTTCCTACACACTGGCTTCCGCTGTCTGATTTGGACAGAGCTGTGTCTGGCAGATCCAGAGAGAGCTACTTGGGAGGAAAGGAGGAGAATTTGGTCACCCAGTTGCCATCAGGCCTCCCACAGCTTTGCAGTGGGTTTCCATGGTGGGTTAATTACGAAGAGCTTTTGAGGTTCACAGCTTCCCAAGGCTCTAGACTCTTTGTCAGCCAACCATCATGCCAGATTTTCAAAAGAACCACGTGGAGCAGAAGCTGGGGCTTCATTGGCTGCAAAGGAGACAGTGGCTCTAGCCCTGTGTACATAGGCTGTCCGTTGGCTGAGGAAAGTGAAGTTGTTAATTTCAGAACCCCAGAATTCTTTTTTAAATCTCAAGTCATTTATATGGGAGTAAAGTATAGGAAATAGCTATAAAAAAGAAAAAAATGCCTTGCAGAGAAGTCCTGAATAATTTCAAATTAAAAGCATCAGTAAGAGGATGAGGTAAATCAATACACATTAGTACATTTAGGCCTACAGAAGTAGAGATTGACGAAGTATTAAATACCACAAAGCATAGAAAGCAGCAAGCAGAGAAGACTGCTTTCATTTTGATTTTGTCTTCTGAATTTTGTCTTAAAATGGAATGGTTAAATACAGAGAAAAAAAATATCACCCAGGGCGGCATCCACAGCACAGACACCACCCAGAACATGTGTACCTCTGGGGACTGGTGGTGAATGGGGGGATGGTGCCTCCCAGAGCTGGCCCTCCAGGGCCCCAGCCTGCCACTGGCAGCCTCTTACCTGCAGACTTGATTCAGAAGCAGACTCCGGTCTTCAGGGACCCGAGCTCTGGGGAATGCATATCAAGGTCTTGGAGTAACTCTGAAGCACCTCTCCCTGGGCTCAGCATGGGGAAAGCTCTGCCTGCCCCTCCTCCCTGAAGAGACGGAGACCCCAGGGCACCAACATCCTTCTCCTTGTGACACCCTCTCCCTCATTACAAGTTTCTAGTCTCCTGGCTTCAGCCCTCTGATCCCACTGAGGCGGGTGAGGGAGTGTGTGTGCAGCCACCCTTTCTCTGCATGACCTGCATAGGAGGTAGAGCACCTCGATTTGGAATGAGGGGCTGTTTGTCAGCTACCAGTCTCATTCTTGTGGGTCCTTAGCCTAAAATGAGTTAGCAAAGCCTTTTAACATCCTGTCAGTAAACAACAAATTATTAAATAATAAGAAAGAAAGAAAAAAAGAAAGGCAATGTCAGGTGTCATGAATCAGGAAATTATGAAAAGAGCAAGTGGAAGTGTTGAGAGTGCCATCTTAGGCGGCAGGGAAGTCAGGCAGGTGCTGACCCTGAGCCTGGTACCTGAACAGCCAGGAGGAAGCAGAGTAGGAGGCAGGCAGGAGAGGTGAGACAGAGAACTGAGGGCGGAGGCGGGCTGTACCTGCTCACTGTTAAAGCTGGATAAGGTTGTAAGTGGAGAATATTGTACTACCCTCCTTACTTTGGTGTATTTCAAATTTTTCTATAATGCAAAGGAAGCCATAAACATTAGTATCTGACATTTGGAGCTTCAATAGGAGGAGGTGACCTTATCGGAGAACGTAAAGTGAGAGAATTCTATGTAGGAAGAAAAGGCATTCAGGAGGTTATACAAGATGGCAAAATTCTCTACAACATCTCACTTTCTTAAGGGAAAACTTACCTCAGGAGCCCCTCGCACTGTTGACTGTAAAGCTTTGCACAGGAGCATGTGGTCAGGGTGCCAGTAAGGGGAAGAACAGCTGAGCTTCAGACAGGCGGGAACTCTGACTCAAGTTTGTCTTGAATGTGGCACCCTTGTAGAAGGTACCTGTTGGTAATGAGGTCAGTATTGAAAAATCGAATGAGCCAGCAAAGGCGGATTTATGAAAACAGGGATCTCCCTGATACATGAGAAGCGAGAGGCCATTTCCCAAAGACAAGAAGACAGAATAGAAGAAATAGAAACCAAGAGAGGGTGTGGGGGGGCGCTCTGAGTCTGAGAGGAGTAACTAAGGGCAGACAAGTAAATAGATTTGTATTTGAATTGAGTGGAAGCCAAGCTGAGGCCCACCAACACCTGGGGATCAGTAGGGGTAATCTTAAGGGTCTGAGATTTCATCTCAATAATTTTTATCTTCATTTCAATGAAAATCTTTGAAAATTTAAAGCAGGCATGTTTTGCATCATCAGAATGACCACTTTATAAGTGGAGTATTGCCAAGAGATCTCTTTGTCCACATTTGGGACCAAGAAGTATACTTTGTGTCAAGGTAACAATAGCAGAGATGGACTTGATACATGAATGATGTTTCCTTGCCCAGTGAATAGCAAATGATGGCAAAGTACGAAGTGCAAAATAAAAATCCATAGCAATTTAAATAAGAGAGAAAATTGATCCATCAATTGGCACACGCTAGGCACATCAACTCCGAAGTATGTATGCCTCAGCACTCCAGACCGTTCTTCATTCCAAGCAGCAGTTTAGCTTCAGAAAAACAACATCAGCAACCCACTAAATTAATGTTATTCAGAATTTTATTGGTCTATAGATTGGTTTGCATGCTTTGTCATTTTATTTTTGCTTTAGAGTTATCAAAGAGCTATAACTATAAACAGACTTTATCTAACTTTATGTTAACACATATTTAAACAAGATGATAATAAAAATAATTTTCAGTCAACACCTCAGGAGCCACAGGATGTCTGTCTCCCTCAGAGGGGTTCCATCCGTGACTCACATTTAAGAAGCCCTGCCCAGAGGACTAGGAAGCAGGTTCACAAAACTGATCATCTACATTTGAATTGATTTAAGTATTTTGCTGTTCCCTGAGGCCTTCATTTCTGATATTTCAAATATTTCTTTTTAGAATGCCTGCCAAATTCTTAAGGCCCGTCTTGAGCCAGTCATCAGGAAAAACCCCAGGGGAACGTGGGAGGCGTGGGTAAGTGTTTTCTTTATCACCCTTGCCCGGAAAAGGGCAGATACACCCAGGTGGGTCAAATCCTGCGTGCATGGACCAATTTGTGGTGCCCTTTCAAGGACAAAACATTTCTTAACATTACTTCTGCTTTTCCAAAAGAGTAAGAGAGATGTCTGTGTTCCTTGCAATGTGACTTTATTTCAGAGCCCAGTCTCACACAGAGCATGATGACAGCATAAGTAATAAGTGTTAGTCACTCAGTTGTGTCTAACTCTTTGTAACCCCATGGACTGTAGCCCACCAGGTTCCTCTGTCCATGGAATTCTCCAGGCCAGAATACTGGAGTGAGTTGCTATTTCCTTCTCCAAGGGATCTTCCCTACCCAGAGATGGAACCCAGGTTTCCTGCCTTGCAGTCAGATTCTTTACCATCTGAGCCACCAAGGAAGCCCCAATGACAGCAGAGGGTCTGAACGGAAACACACCCAGTATTGCTGCCCTGCCCTGTCACTGCCCAGGCCCCCTGGGCCTGTCCCATGGTGCCTCAAGGCCTTGGTTTTCTCACCAGAGCAACAGAGATAATAGCAGTCCTAATATCAAAAGATTACTCTATTTTAATAACTTTATAATAATTATTTAATTAATATAATTATATTAAATATAATAAGCTATATTTAATTAATATAATGATTAATTATTATTTTTTATTATTATAGCCATTAGTAGTATTATTCCCAGCCCCACCCAGTTTATTCCAGCAGGAAGCTGACATAATACACTGAGACAGCCATTCAAATTATTTGGGAAAAAGTCAGGGTAAGAATACATACATGCATATACACATATACATATATGTGTGTATAAAAATAGGTATACATACCTGTGTGCATACCTAATGTACATAAGTGCATGAATGCGGCCTAGCCCGTTTTCTGATTTAAAAAGCCAAAAAGGGTGAAAAAATAATAAACTTCATACTACAATCTCAAAAAATAGAGAGTCCTGGAGTACAGCCAGCAGCTGCCTTTAAGCGCCTCCCTTGGAAAGCCTGACCTGTGGCTTGTATGGCCGTGAATCTCACTCCAGGGGAACCTAGATACAGAGCTCAGTGCAAACTAGAGGAAGCAAGCCCCTCATGGAAGGCCTTTCTCTTGCTTTCCCCAAACTTTTATTTCTTTGTAACCAATCATCTCTTCCAGATTTCAGAAGCCTACAAAGAATCCATCAGTCTCTCCACTACTGGATATTTCAAGTAAAGGACGTTCTTGTTTTGGCTTAGATTACACTTAGGCAAGGATGGTGTGCACTCAGCTATCTGACCAAGTGCCCTGAGAGCCCTGGAGCTCTTCTGGGCCCCTTGTCAACCCTCAGCCCTGGGTCATGGGGTGCGAAGGGAGGTGGGGGAGGACCAAGGACTCCCAGGGTCCGCCATGCTATTAACCAACCAGAAGGGACGCCATAGCTCCCTACGTGCCACTCTGACCATCCCAGCAACTGTGCAGTGGAGGGCAGGGGTGGGACACCAGTGGACCTTCTCCCCACGTCTGCGGTGGTTCTCTTGCAACTCTGATCACTACCACCCCACTCTCAGGAAATGGGAAGAGAAGCATCAGCCACAGGGTGGGTGCTCTCTTCATCTCCAGGACCCAGAGCTCAGTGGGCGTTCAGTCCACTAGTGGGGAAAATGCCTTTTCTTTTCACTCCTGACTTCTCTTCTCAGAGGCTACCAGACAAATATGGACTGGAAGAAGGGGGAAGGTAACGCTTTCCCATATTTTGTTTATGGAGCATCCTGTTCCGAGGTTGAAGTCGACTGTCTCACAGGGGCTCATAAGGTAAAGAGCGGCGTTTGTGTTCACCATCTTCACAAACATTGTTTTCTGTGCTGTAAAGGTTCTCCCAGTGGAAGCACCAGGGACAGATACATAATTGGAGTCCAGATCTATTTTAAGTAAACAGTGTTTCCCATTGTGCATTTTCTCTCATGTGTTTTCAGCTCCTTAGGACTGACATCTTCATGGATGCTGCTTTCAGCATAAACCCAGCTGTGGACATTGGACAGGTGCGTGATACCCGAACTGCCGCCACAGGGGCTTTTGGTCAGTTCCCTTTAGAAAATTCTTTCCCAGAGTCCTCTAAATGTTGTTTATGCCTGATACAAGAATTCTACAATATACAGTATACACTGCACACACAAATAGATAAGATATTGGAAGAATATTCAAGAAAAAGTTGTCTTTTCTTCAGTGGTTGCCTTTATGGCAGGAATATGTATGATTTCTAATTTAGCTTTCTGATTTAGCCTCAGTTCCATTCAGTTCAGTTGCTCAGTTGTGTCCGACTCTTTGTGACCCTATGGACTGCAGCACACCAGGCTTCCCTGTCCATCACCAACTCCCAGAGCTTGCTCAAACTCATGTCCATCAAACTAATGTCCATCAAGTTGGTGATGCCATCCAACCATCTCATCCTCTGTCATCCCCTTCTCCTCCTGTCTTCAATCTTTCCCAGCATCAGGGTCTTTTCAAATGAGTCAGTTCTTCGCATCAGGTGGCCAGTGTATTGGAGTTTCAGCTTCAGCATCAGTCTTTCTGATGAATATTCAGGACTGATTTCCTTTAGGATAGACTGGCTTGATCTCCTTGCAGTCCAAGGGACTCTCAAGAGTCTTATCCATCATCACAGTTCAAAAGGATCAATTCTTCAGCACTCAGCTTTCTTTATGGTCCAACTCTCACATCCATACATGACTACTAGAAAAACCGTAGCTTTGATTATATGGACCTTTGTCAGCAAAGTAGTATCTCTGCTTTTTAATATGCTGTCTAGGTTGATCATAGCTTTTCTTCCAAGGAGAAAGTGTCTTTTACTTTCATGGCTGCAGTCACCAACTTCAAGAGTCTGTCACTGTTTCCATTGTTTCCATGAAGTGATGGGACCAGATGCCATGATCTTTGCTTTTTGAATGTTGAGTTTTAAGCCAGCTTTTTCCCTTTCCTCTTTCACTTTCATCAAGAGGCTCTTTAGTTCCTCTTTACTTTCTGTCCTAAAGGTGGTGTCATCTACATATCTGAGGTTATTGATATTTCTCCCAGCAATCTTGATTCCAGCTTGTGCTTCATCCAGCCTGGCATTTCTCATGATGTAGTCTGCATATAAGTCAAATAAGAAAGGTACAGTATACAGTCTTAACATACTTCTTTCCCAATTTGGAACCAGTCCATTGTTCCATGTCCAATTTTAACTGTTGCTTCTTGATCTGCATACATATTTCCAAGGCAGGTGAGGTGGTGTGGTATTCCCATCTTTTGAAGAAATTTCCAGTTTGTTGTGATCCACACAGTTTCAAGAAGTAAATGTTTTTCTGGAATTCTCTTGCTTTTTTGATGATCCAAAAGAAGTTGGCAATTTGATCTCTGGTTTCTCTGCCTTTTCCAAATCCAGCTTGAACATCTAGAAGTTTTTGGTTCATGTACTGTTGCAGCCTAGCTTGGAGAATTTTGAGCATTACTTTGCTAGCATGTGAGATGAGTGCAATTGTGTGGTAGTTTAAACATTCTTTGACATTGCCTTTCTTTGGAATTGGGATGAATACTGACCTTTTCCAGTCCTGTGGCCACTGCTGAGTTTTCCAGATTTGCTGGCATATTGAGTGCAGCACTTTCACGCATCATCTTTTAGGATTTGAAACAGCTTAGTTGGAGTTCCATTACCTCTACTAGCTTTGTTCATAGCAATGCTTCTAAAGGCCCACTTGACTTTGCATTCCAGGATGTCTGGTTCTAGGTGAGTGATCACACCATCATGGTTATCTGGGTCATTAAGATCTTTTTTGTATAGTTCTTCTGTATATTCTTGCCACCTCTTCTTAATATCTTCTGCTTCTTTTAGGTCCATACTGTTTCTGTCCTTAATTGTGCCCGTCTTTGCATGAAATGTTCCCTTGGTAACTCTAATTTTCTTGAAGAGATCTCTGCTGCTGCTAAGTCGCTTCAGTCGTGTCTGACTCTGTGCGACCCCATAGACAGCAGCCCACCAGGCTCCTCTGTCCACGGAATTCTCCAGGCAAGAATACTGGAGTGGGTTGCCATTTCCTTCTCCCTGAAGAGATCTCTAGTCTTTCCCATTCTGTTATTTTCCTCTATTCCTTTGCATTGATCACTTAAGAAGACTTTCTTATCTCTCCTTGCTATTCTTTGGAAGTCTGAATTCAGATGGATATATCTTTCCTTTTCTCCTTTGCCTTTAGCTTCTCTTTTTCTCAGCTATATGTAAGGCCTCCTCAGACAACCACTTTGCCTTTGCATTTCTTTTTCTTGGGGATAGTTTTGATCACCGTCTCCTGTACAATGTTATGAACCTCCGTCTGCAGTTCTTCAGGCATTCTATCGGATCTAATCCCTTGAATCTATTTGTCCCTTCCACTGTATAATCATAAGGGATTTGATTTAGGTTACACCTGAATGGTCTAGTGGTCTTTGCTACTTTCTTCAATTTAAGTCTGAATTTTGCAATAAGGAGTTCATGATCTGAGTCCTCAGTGGACATTAATATGTTCATAATTAGGGAACATTATATAAATACCTAATAGAAAGTTACAACAGTATTCATATTAATATTGGTTTTAAGTAGACCACAATGTAGCAAAATAGAAGGGAAAAAGAAATGCTTAAAGTTTTTCCCCTCTTGCTGAATTTCTGATTTTTATCTCACAAATAAAATGAACATGACCAAAGGCTTTTTAAATTTAGAGTTAAAACCTTTCCAGCTGTTGGCATACTTTGCTTTTTTTGTAGCCTCTAACTCACAGTGGGTTCCCACAAACCAGCAGCATCAGCCCACCTGAAACCTACCGATCAGCCCCGTGACAGGGAGTCAGCTAGTGCCATTCCACACCTGAGGAACAGTCTACACCCGCTGAGCAGCTTGGCTTCACACCCGACAGACCTGTGGTGCTTTAGTATGCAAACAGCTTCCCGCTGTCCTAAGTCCTAGGTTTATATAGTCCTGGTTTGTATAGATTGATGTACTTTATAAGGAACAGATGGGCCACTCGGTATTTCTCAAAATGTGATCCTCAGAGTCTGCAACAGAAGATCTGTAGAGTTTATTGGAAATGAGGATCCCTGGCCCACCCAGGCCCAGACTAGCTCCATCATAACTTTGCTAGGCTGGGACTGGATTCCCCATTTTTTTTTTTAATTATTTATTATAATTGGAGGCTAATTACTTTACAATATTGTGGTGGTTTTTGCCATACATTGACATGAATCAGCCACTTCTGTACATGTGTCCCCCATCCCAAACCCCCTCCCACTCCCCTCCCCATCCCATCCCTCTGGGTTGTCCCAGTGCATCGGCTTTGAGTGCCGTTTCATGCATCAAACCTGGACTGGTCATCTATTTCACATATGGTAATATACATATTTCAGTGCTATTCTCTTAAATCATCCCACCCTCGCCTTCTTCCACAGAGTCCAAAAGTCTGTTCTTTGTATCTTTTTTGCTGTCTCACATATACGGTTGTCATTACCACCTTTCTAAATTCCATGTATATATGTTAATATACTGCATTGGTGTTTCTCTTTCTGACTTACTTCACTCTGTATAATAGGCTCCAGTTTCACCCACCTCATTAGAACTGATTCAAATGTATTCTTTTTAATGGCTGAGTAATACTCCATTGTGTATATGTACCACAGCTTTCTTATCCACTCGTCTGCTGATGGACATCTAGGTTGCTTCCATGTCCTGGCTATTATAAACAGTGCTGCGATGAACATTGGGGTACACGTGTCTCTTTCAATTCTGGTTTCCTTGGTGTGTATGCCCAGGAGTGGGATTGCTGGGTTATATGGCAGTTCTATTTCCAGTTTTTTAAGGAATCTCCACACTGTTCTCCATAGTGGCTGTACTAATTTGCATTCCCACCAACAGTGTAAGAGGGTTCTCTTTTCTCCACACCCTCTCCAGCATTTATTGTTTGTAGACTTTTGTATAGCAGCCATTCTGACCGGCGTGAGATGGTATCTCATTGTGGTTTTGATTTGCATTTCTCTGATAATGAGTGATGTTGCACATTTTTTCATGTGTTTGTTAGCCATCTGTATGTCTTCTTTGGAGAAATGTATGTTTAGTTCCTTGGCCCATTTGGAATTAAGCTGCATGAGCTGTTTGTACATCTTTGAGATTAATTCTTTGTCAGTTGCTTCATTTGCTATTATTTTCTCCCGTCCTGAAGGTTGTCTTTTCACCTTGCTTATAGTTTACTTCATAGTACAAAAGCACTTTTAACCTGAAATTCACTGCAAGCGGGTAAGGCTTAGGAACCACAAGCCCCACCTCCCATTCCCTTTTCTTCCCTTCCTCCCAGCTCATTCCTGCCTCTTCATTGCTTAAGCAGAGGCAAAAAGGGAGAGGTCATGATCAGGAAAATCTTGCATTTTTTCCATTGGAAAAGGAAAGAAAACCACAAGTGGGTTAAACTGCAACTCTTGGAATTTGATCTTTTCCTTAGGGACAAGCATTTGGAAATATTCAAATTTAGTGTTTAAATTTGTTTATCTTATTCTGTAATTTTACATTTCAATAAAATGCAAACTCTACTTCAATTTTTAACCTCCAGGAAAATACTCCTTTTAAACAAGACCTTCCTTTTCCTAAGAACACAGTCATTTGTAAACAGGACACAGCATGGCTTTAATTTTAAAATATTTAATTTAATAAAAATATTTCTTCCAGCCCACCTTGTTTAACACTGATCTACTCTCCATAGTAATTTATAAAAAAGGAAATAATGAAGTGCAGAAATTATAATAAATACAATGTCATGGTTCTATTTATTCTAGTTCATGTTCCTTTAATGTTAGCTTCTTTATTTTTTTTAATTGCTTTTAACTGCTTTTTTTTAATTGGAGGACAATTGCTGTACAATGTTGTGTTGATTTCCGCCGTACAACAAGGTGGATCAGCCATAAGTGTACATACATTCCCCTCCCTCTTGAGCCTCTCTTCCACCCCCACCCCATCCCACCCCTCCAGGTTGTCACAGAATACCAGGTTGGGTGTTCTGTGTTATACAACAACTTCCCTTTAGATACCTACTTTACATACAGTAATGTCTGTTTCAATGCTACTCTCTCAATTCATTGAACCTAGAGTAGTCTGTTATACAGAGTGAAGTAAGTCTGAAAGAGAAAAACAAATATCATATGTTCACCCATATATATGGAATCTAGAAAAATGGTACTGATAAACCTCTTTGCAGGGCAGGAATAGAGAGGCAGACACAGAGAACAGACTTGTGGACCTGAGAGGGGGAGAAGGTGGGACAAGTTAAGAGAGTAGCTTCTTTTACAAGTAATTCAACAGACATTTTACTGAAAATCCATGTACCAGGCACCATGAATAAGACAGAATACAGGAAGGTCAGGCCCCAGTGTACTTACAAGCTAGTGAGAGTGAAGCAAGAGCAAAACCAGAACAGAGAGTATACAGGGAAAATGCCCTCTGATCCCACCTTGATAGGGTAACTTGTTCAAGATGCTGTGAACCTGGATGAGGCAGTTCCTAAGTCCACCCAGGATGGACTTGGATGGTTGGAGGACCCAAAAGTCTCCAAAGAGGCAGTTGTTCTTTGACTGGACTTGGAGGATGAATAGGCATTTGCCAGGTGGACAAGCTGAGTGGTGAACAATGAAGAGAGTAAACTGCTTTACAAAGACTTGGAGGTCCTGGGAATTCCTGGTGGTCCAGTGGTTAGGACTTGGTGCTTTCACTCTCCTGACCTGGGTTCAATTCCTGGTTGGGAAACTAAGATCCCAAAGCCTCATGAGCATGGCCAAAAAAATATACATACACACAAAAACCATCAAGACTTGGAGATCTGAATGAATCTGGTGGATTTGGCACATTATCCAGAATTTGAGAAGTGTCAGGTCCCTGGAGGGTGGGGTCTCTAGTGAGAAGAGCTGGGAATGAGACCAGGCTACCTCTGGATGGCAGGCTCCAGATCCTGGGGACCATTCATAAAGCCACCACAGTGCCTTCAAGAGTGGCTTACTATAGTGCAGAGCTCCATTTTCAGTCACATTGAAACACTTATTCAACCAATATCACATACTTACGAACTGGAATTTTTGCTGGTAGATTGAAGGAGCATTTGTCCAAGGCATGGGATTCTATACCATAGAAGAGCTGAAATACTCTCCAGAAGGCGTGCTTTACTCTCGAGGTCCAGATGACTACAAAATCCCCACCGTCACTGAAATACCTGAAGAGTTCAATGTCACTTTGGTGCGTTCCCAAAATCCCATCGCCATCTACTCGTCCAAGGTAAGAACCCAAGACCTCTATGTGAGTTTGTTAGGGCTGCCTTAACAAAACACTACAGACTGGGTTGCTTAAACAATGGAGATACATTTTCTCACGGTTCTGGACGTTGGGGTCCAAGATGAAGATGTAATTTGTTTTGAAGCCTCTATTTGGCTGGCAGATATACACCTTCTCCCCGTGCCTTTATATGATCATGGGTTTATCATATACTAAATGTGTCTCTGTGTCATAACATTTTTTTTCTTAAAAGGACACCAGTCATACTGGATTGGGGTCTACCCCAAAAACCTCATTCCTTAATTATCTTAAACATAATTATCTTAGATTTAATTATCTTAAACTTAATTATCTCTCTAAAGACCTTATCTCCAAATATGGTCACAGTCTGAGGTAGTCAGGGTTAAGACTTCAGCATCTGAATTTGAGGAGGCACAATTCATCCCATAACAACCTACTCTGTCAATAAATAGTAAAATAGGGACTTCCCTGGTGGGCCAGTGGCTAAGACTCTGTGCTCCCAATGCAGGGGGCCAGGGTTTGACCCCTGGTCAGGGAACCAGATCCCCGATGCAGCAACTGGGAGGATTCACATGCTACAACTAAAGATCCAGTGGACCATGACTAAGGTCCAGCCCAGCCAAATAAATAAAAATAATTTTTTTAGAAAAAGAAATATAAGCAGTCCCGTGAATTCACTTAACCCTTGCAATTGCAAATCCCAAAAGAAGGGAAAAAAGCAAACATTCACTGACTTCAGAAGCCCAAGTAGAGTCTTCACTCTCGGGCTGTTGTTCAGTTGCTCTCAGGAGAGATTATGAAATGAGTTTGAATCAGACAAGAAGGGCCAAGGAGTAAGCAGACATCTTGGGTCATTAGGCTAAGTGCCACCATGAGATTAAACTGAAGTAGACATATTTCACTGGCCCTGGACCTTCTTTTCTGCAACCTTCCCATGCCCTCCAGACTCAAGTCTTTCTTATCTACACTGCCTCTCCCCACACTCTCCCCAAGTCAGGATAAACTTTCACACATGCTTCTCACTGACAGTTTACTCTGAGGTGTTAATGCCACAAATACAGGAGGTGTTGACCCCAGGCTCCATAGAGCCAAAGAGCTCTCACTGGCTCATAAAGACTTAGGGCAAGGTCCTCAAACACGTGTGGAAAACACACAACTTCTCCAATGGAAGTTCTGTTCTCTGACCACATCTGGCCAGACAGATGGCAACTTTAACCTCAGGCTTTCAGAGAATTCGCTTTCTTTATTAGGAGTAGGTCAGGTTGGGAGGAAGGTGAGACTTCCTGTCCAAATGATCTCTACCTCCACTTCGCCAGACATTGACCAGGGACATTGCCAAAGACCATCCTGGCACAGGGCACAGCCCAGACCCTCAGGACCTAGCCACCTCTCTGCCCGGTCTACTGCCTGCTCTCCCTGCCTCCCCTCTCCTCAGAGGAAAACCCTCCTTCTGCCAGCTCCTCCTCTCCCTCTCTCCCCTACATTTGCTTCAGAGAGAACACCACAGACTGGGATAGCCTTTATCTGCTTGGGCCCTTGGACCTATCTCTCCACTAAGGCCCTGGACACAGACCAAGGACCAGAACACGCTGAAGAAAGAAAGAGGAAAAATTAGTAAAAAGAAGCATTGCTGAATTATTCAGCATGTAATGCCACCACATTGTTCATTCAAAAGCACCCAACACACAGTCAAGGAAGTTAACACATACAAAGACTTCCACAGTCCACCCTCCAGGGGCAACCATCTCACTGTCTTTCAAGCTCAACTACAAATATTATTGTTGTTTTGTTGTGGTCTTGAGTTCAGTGAAAATACTCTGGAGCTGCAGTTGGAGTATCCTAGAGGGCCCTGAGGGCTTCTGTCTCCAGAACTTTACCTGGGTGGGGGGAGGTGCGGTGGGGGGGCAGGGAGAGACAGATTTTAGCTGTCCACTGTCCTGATGCCCCTGGGACATTTTCAGGAGCCACTCTGAGGAGGACCCCACACACACAAATCAGCAGGCGGGGGAGTGATGGCGGGAGTGGGGAGGGTGGGAAGCAGGGGGTAGGGTGGGAATTTGATTCTGGTAATTCTGATGCAATACATTCAGAGGGCTGTAAAGTCAGGAGGAGTGAGTGTGTATGTGTGTGTGTGTGTACATAAATTAGTCCTAAAAGAACCATGCAATTCTGATAGCCTTTTACCCTCCTTCTCAGGGGTTAGGTGAGGCTGGAATGTTCCTGGGATCCTCCGTGTTGTTCGCCATATATGATGCCGTGGCTGCTGCCCGCAGAGAGAGGGGGCTGACCAAGACTTTCACCCTGAGTAGCCCAGCAACCCCTGAGTTGATTAGAATGACTTGTGTGGATCAGTTCACTGACATGGTAAGGCTGGTGAGGAGAGCTCCCTGTTAGAATCACCCCTTATGTGAACTTTCAGGTTCTTGGTATGGATCTGACAACCATGTAAAAATTACAGGGCAAGTTCATCTTTTCCATTGAAAATTCTCATTCTGGCTTCACTTACTACTTCTTATATGCTTCAAACTGCAAATACAGCGGCAAAGTGAGCGACCCTCTTCAAATGATGGTTTAAAGTTTCAGATCCCAAATAAAAGCACACAACTGACCCGGTGCTCATATCAAATGGACATGCTAGGTTACTTTAAACATTTTGTAAGATGAAATTGACGTGCTATTTTCATTACCTTAATAACTAAATTAGATTAAATAGACATCAGATCTGGTCAATTATTCTGAAAATATCTGTTAAGCAAACTAATAAAAATAATTTAAATGAAACTATCAAGTCACGGGGCTTCCCAGGTGGCACTAGTGGTGAAGAGCCTGCCTGCCAGTGCAAGAGACTCAAGAGGCATGGCTTCAGTCCCTGGGTTGGGAAGATCCCCTGGAGGAGGGCATGGCAACACGCCAGTATTCTTGCCTGGAGAATCCCATGGACAGAGACTAGCAAGTTACAGTCCATAGGGTCGCAGAGAGTCAGACACGACTGAAGTGACTTAGCATGCATGCACATCAAGTCACTGGGCACACTTTGATATGCCCTGTAATCACACACTAATAGATAATAGGTCCATTTTCCAGCTGCTAAAAATACATCTACAACTATCATCAGAGACTGTTTCTATACTGAACTGCTTACTGCAGCCCTAAATGAGTCTCTGGTGTAAAAAAAATTCATCTCCTCAAGATGGAGGAGATACATGCATACTTACAGCTGATTCATGTTGCTATATAGCAAAAACCAACACAACATTGTAAAGCAATTATCCTCCAATTAAAACCTTTTTAAGAATTAGATTGCACTTTATGCCTTTGAAATTACAGGGCTTCTAAATAAGATGCATCTTATCCCAAACATAAGAAGTATATGAGAATAAGGAAATTTAAAACTCAAGGATTGAAAGAAATATGAAAATTATCTAATTTTGATAAGAATAAAATGGATATTGACTTTTCTTTTTTAAAAAAAATTTGTCTTCTGAATTACAACTTATTTCATATAACAACATTTTATTAATAATTTTTTCTTTTGATCTTCTTTAGATTCCCAGAGATGATCCATCAACATTTACACCTTGGTCCATCCATGTGTCTTAATCCTCAGAAAACGTCTTTTCCTCAAAAATTGCAAGAATACATGTTTGACCTTAAATTTTTCAAACCCAAGCAAAATGTAGGTTGGCCCCCAAATTTTCGAGGGTAATTTTAGCATCTTTTCATTATTCTCTGTGGTTTAGACCACTGTATGATTATGTTTTAGGATTCACATTTTCACAAAAATGTATAAGGAAGTTTAGAGTCAAAAATTCTTCTTTTCATTTGTATTATCATGAATATCGACAGCATGAGAATTTTCAACAGTGGTGGAGTTTTCATTACCCAACAACTCAATAGAGACTTCTCGTACTTTGTTCTACACAAGTTTGCTCACCCCCAAAATCATTCACCCCCAAAACTCTTGGGATTCCCCAAAGCCAATGGTGTGCTGGTAGTAGCCAGTTCCTCTCGAAAAATCAATGATTTGTTTTATTTGCCAATTTCCACTTTGTAAATACCCCACGTCAGCCAACTCCAAACCACAGACAAGAGGTCTCTGAAGGCAGAGTTGGAAGAGATGCTTGAAACCTGCTCATGATCTCCAACTTGAAAGCCCAGCACAATCCTTGGTTTCTGCCATTCCTCCCATGCAGCCCATGTAGATGAGGCTCAGAGAGGCAAACTATCCAGAGCCTCCAGCGGGTCCTTGTCTGCCATGAGCCATGATCATGGCACCATGTCTTCCTTACCTGGGAAACAGCACAGAGGAAAACGGCTCTCTCAGATCACCCTGGTGTCCCTTCTTTTGGCTTAGTGTCTAAAAGGTGAAATCAGAGCCCCCTTCCTTTTGCCATCAAAGGGCCACAAAATCCTCAGGGTTCTCTTTCAGTTATTTCTTAGCTATTTTACATTGCATTTTCCTGAGGAAATGTAGTCTTATGCCAGAGAAGATGTTCAGTCTCCTGTGAAGTTTGAAAACACGAATAAACTAAATCATTTGTTGGGATCTGTGTGCTAGGTATTAAAGCTCTGCATTTGCGTAGAGAATGGACATGGAGGGAAGGAGAGGGTGGGATGAACTGAGACATAGCATTGACCTATATACAATATCATGTGTAAAATGGCTAGCTAGTGGGAGGCTGCTGTATAGCACACAGAGCTCAACTCAATGCTCTGTGGTGACCTGGAGGGATGGGATGGGGGTGCTGGGAGGGAGGCTCAAGAGGGACAGGATATACGTATACACATAGCTGATTCACCTTGCTGTACAACAGAAACCAACACAACATTGTAAAGCAATTATATTCCAATTAAAAAAAAAGCTCTGCATTTATTAATAGTAATTTTGTGGTGGAAGAATAAGTTTGTAGCAACTCTTTGTGTGTGTGTAAAACTAGACTGGAAGAAGAGAAGGTTGGCAAATAGAAAGGAAAGGCTCACCAGTCAGCCTCTTATTCTGTGAGAAGTAGGGGTGTGTGTGTATGTGTGTGTACATGTGTTTTTAACTGTCTTTTAATTCACCTGCTAAGTCACTTCAGTCGTGTCTGACTCTGTGTGACCCCATAGACAGCAGCCCACTAGGCTCCTCTGTCCCTGGGATTCTCCAGGCAAGAACACTGGAGTGGGTTGCCATTTCCTTCTCCAATGCATGAAAGTGAAAAGTGAAAGTGAAGTCGCTCAGTCGTGTCTGACTCTTCTCGACCCCATGGACCGTAGCCTACCAGGCTCCTCCGTCCATGGGATTTTCCAGGCAAGAGTACTGGAGTGGGGTGCCATTGCCTTCTCCATTAATTCACCTAGTAATCTAAATTACCTGGAACCCAGCCCACAAAAACTCTTTGTCCCAGGCAAAACAGTAAAAATAAGGTAGCTGATATATTTTTCTAGCAGTAAAATAGGAAAGACACATTCATCACAAACATAATTTTAAGAGTGTTATACTTCCTAGACTGTGTGAACAAGACTTCTGATAACAGAAACTGGACTTTTACAAAATAAATCTGATCACTTCAGTAGTATTTAGTTAAGTAGAAGAACTAGAGTTGGGGAGGAAGAATTTATAAAAATAGTACAGTTTAATGGATAGCAAGTTTCAAATATAAGATTGCTATATTGATGCCTTTAAAATTTGACAGTTTATATTATAAACAATCTATATTACTAATTTAGATAAATATCTGTTATTGTGTGTCTAATTTTAGATGTTATTACAGTGATAGTTGTATGAGAAATGTAAAATACAAGCTTTCAGCCAGAGGACTCAGTAAACAGTCAAGCATACTCTGAGTGATAGAGTACATGATCATTATTAATTCTGGGCAAAGCTGCTAGTGCTTGTCACTCATAGAAACTTACCTTTACTACTGCTTAACTGTAAGCTCAGTAAAAGTTTGTCAGAACAGAAATAATATTATGTGGCAGGTACTATGCTTGCTGCCTTTTTCCTTTCAACTTAAAAGACACACAAGGCCCAACTGTCTTACTTCTCCTGGACCGAAAGTTTATGATAGAACAGTTTTGTGCAACCTTACAAAATACTAGAGAAATGGAGTTGAGTGAATAGTGGCTGGGAGGGATTTGATTTCATTTCAGTATCTTGACCCTGCAGCACCGGGCATGATCTTGGCTTTTAGAAATGGGGGAGGTCAAAAAGAGGGAGAGAGTAAATGCTTGGATATAAGAATGCTTGGATATCCACATTGTTTCTTTCAAGGGAAAATCTTTAACTCCTCCTCGCTTTATACTTTTTATGGTGTAAATTAGCCATATTCTTAACACTATCAGAGCCAGGGGATCACAAGTTGACTCTTCTGAAAGAAAGTGCTGAGACAGAGTTTAGGGAGCACGATGTTTCCTAGGGCTCAATACTTTGGCCAACTGATGTGAAGAGCTGACTTATTAGAAAAGACCCTGACACTGGGAAAGATTGAAGGCTGGAGGAGAAGAGGACGAAAGAAGATGAGATGGTTGTATGGCATCACCGACTTGATGGACATGAGTTTGAGCAAGCTCTGGGAGATGGTGAAGGACAGGGAGGCCTGGCGTGCTGCAGTCCATGGGGTCACGAAGAGTCAGACATGACTGAACAACTGAACAACAGGCTGGGAAGGAAAGGCTGAGGAAGCAGAACTGGGCAGAGGGAGAAGTCTAACTGATACAGGTCCCTCTAAGCATCAGGACCCTAGCAGGGAGCCCTGGACCGAGCACTGACCCATGGAGCAGTCCTGCTCAGGCTGAAATGGACAGGCCTGTGTATCTCCTAGTGACTGGTTCACTGACTACAGGCCTGCCCTGGAAAAGCTTAACCTTGAACAAAGAAACTCCTCTGCTCTAAGAGAGACCCTGAGGGCACTGACAGCTGGAGACCACACTCCAACAACACTCCCTACAGCCGGGTGGCAGGTCCTTCCAGGAAGGGGAACTGAGAATCTCACCTCCAGTCTACCACACACATCTCCCAAAGTGATCCTCCCTGATTCATGAGTTTATTAACATGCAAATTCTACATAGGTATAAGTTGTAACTCACAGTTATACATTGGATTAATTACCTTTATAAAAAGAATAATTCTGATGCTTTTGAAATGTGGTGTTGGAGAAGACTCTTGAGAGTCCCTTGGACTGCAAGGAGATCCAACCAGTCCATCCTAAAGGAAATCAGTCCTGAATAGTCATTGGAAGGACTGATGCTGAAGCTGAAACTCCAATACTTTGGGTACCTAATACGAAGAACCAACTCATTGGAAAAGACCCTGATGCTGGGAAGATTGAAGATGGGAGGAGAAGGGGACAACAGAGGATGAGATGGTTGGATGGCATCACCAACACGATGGATATGAGTTTGACTAGGCTCCAGGAGTTGGAGATGGCCAGGGAAGCCTGGCGTGCTGCAGTTCATGGGGTCACAAAGAGTCAGACAAGACTGAGCGACTGAACTGAACCGAATTCTACCTTCAAAGAAATACACAATTTATGTATATATAACATTTCAATATTTTAAGTCAGTACTTGCCCCAGAAATTTCATATCATTTGTTTGCTATATGCTTTCCTTACTTATTCAGTTGAATTTGATTAAATTCGGTTATTATCACACTGTACCAGATGATGTTATTAATTACAAATAAAACCTCAGGGAAAAAATATGAGGTTTTAAAACTCATTGTTGTTGTGTAGCCACTAAGTCTTGTCTGCTTCTATTGCCACCCCATTGTAGCCTGCCAGGCTCCTCTGTCCATGGGATTTTCCAAGCAAGAATACTGGAGTGAGTTGCCATTTCCTCCTCCAAGGGATCTTCCCAACCCAGGGATTGAACCCAGGTCTCCTGCATTGCAGTGAATTCTTTACCGCTGAGCCACAGGGAAGCCTTTTTAAAACTCTTACCTAAATTTTATTATCTAGAAATTGATACTAGGTCAAGAAAATCAATTTGCTCTGAACCAGTAAATGACCGGGTAGAAGTGTTCAAGAAGGTACAATTTCCTGCAGAGCTCTACAACTCTGAGCCCTGGTTGACAGGTGTAAGAGCAGAAGTATTATATTAATAAGAAAAGACAAATTTTGTTGTTAACATTGCCTGATATGTCTTTCACCCATCTATATTTAATCATTTCCTTTTTCACTTTAAACATGTTTCTTAGTACACACACTTACACACATATATAAATACATACATATATACATGTATGCGTGCTAAGTCACTTCAGTCATGTCTGACTCTTTGCAACTTCATGGACTGTATGTAGCCCACCAGGCTCCTCTGTCCATGGAGACTCTCCAGGCAAGAATACTGGAGTGGGTTGCCATTCCCTTCTCCAGGGGATCTGCCCAGCCCAGGGATCAAAACTATATCTTTTATGTCTCCTGTATTGGCAGGCAGGTTCTTTACTACTAGTGCCACTTCAGAAGCCCTGTACATCTATATATATCTTAGTGTATATATATACGTATACATATACATGTGGCATGTACATATAAATAGTATATGCTAGGTTTGGGGTAATTTTTCTCATCAAATTTCTAGTCATCATTTTTAAATGGTAATCCATTTCATTTGTGCCTTATAATTGTTTGAAGTGTTCAATTTTTCTATTTATTTATACACATAATAAATAACAAGTTATATAATTAATGTCCTATGTTTTTATTATTCAGACTTGCACTCCCCTTCACCTTTCTTATCAGGGTTGTTTTTTGTGTGATCCTTCTCCTCAGGTAAGGCGGTTGTTACCCAGGCAGGAATACTTATTTCCACCAACAGGGTCTCCAGTGCCCTTCTCTCCTCTCAGAAACCAACCTACAGCTGCTAGTCTCCTGCCCTCTAGCGTCCAATGTGGCAGCAAGCACTTCGATGCCAGACAGTCTTTTTCCTTCATAGAAAACTTGATCTTTCAACCTGAAGTGCAGTGAAAGTCGCTCTGTCGTGTCTGACTCTTCGTGACCAGAGTCAGAGTCAGAGTCCATGGAATTCTCCAGGCCAGAATACTGGCGTTAGTAGCCATTCCTTTCTCCAGGGGATCTTCCCAACCCAGGAATTGAACCAGGGTCTCCTGCACTGCAGGAGGATTCTTTATCAACTGATTTCTTTAAACCTAATACCTTGTAAGAAATTCTTTTTATCCTCAGAGTTCCAAGATGCTGTCAGCGGATGTCAGGTGTGTGTCTTTTTCTTTAACCTAGCGTGGAACTTGAGGAGAATGTCCAATCTCTAGACTCAGATCTCTCTCAGCTCACAGAAAGTGTCTTCAAGTGTTCATGGTTGCTTCTCCTCCACCTCTTCCTTTTACTCCTTTAGCTGTCCTGTTCTTCAGGCTTTATCTCTCCCATCTAGGCTCCAGGTCTCATTTCTTTCTTTAAGATTGCTTCTTCTGCATGTCTTTACTCTGTGCTCGGGTTTATGTATTGCACTTTGTTTTCCAAGTCACTAATGTGGGTTTCCTTGTCTCTCCCAAACTGGTGGTGGCTGCCAGCATTCCTTGGTGTTCCCTGGCTTGTAGACACATCGCTCCAATCTGCCTCCATCGACTGAATTGTTAGTTGGTTGGTTGGTTTTTTCCCTTGAGAAAGTCTTGAGGGCAGGGGTTGTCTTAGTCCATTGGAGATGACAATAGTATGTTCTGTTTTGAATGATCCTCTCTCTAACTCGGGTATGTATGAATTCCCAAGGGCTGCTCTAACAAAATACCGTACACTGGCTGGCTTAAAACAACAGATATTCATCTTCTCACTGTTCTGAAGGCTATAAGTCTGAAATCACAGTGTCAAAAGGGTCATTCTTCCCCTGAATGCTGAGAGACAGTCTTTCTTGCCTCTCTAGGTTGTGGTGGTTGCCTGCGGTCCTCAGTGTTCCCTGGCCTAAGGACACATCAGTCTCTGCCTTCATCCTCAGACGTCTGTTTCCCTCCCTGTATGTCTGTCTCCAAATCTACCTCTCCTTATAAGGACACCAGTCACTGGATTTAGAGCCCACCCTAGTCCAGTGTGACCCATCTTCATTTAATTACATCTATGAAGACACTGTTTCCAAATAAGATCACAATTGGGAAATGCACGCAGCTCAGTCCCCAACTGGCCTCTTTAAAATTTTATTTGTCAGCTCACTGGGCTCCCACCTAGTTACTGGGATACCTAAGAGGCAACAGATTATAGAAGCCAACATGTTCCTGATCCAGCCCATGGGCTGGTAGGACAGAAGCAGGGCCAGTGCCCTGCTTAGGAGACTAGAGGTGGCCACACAGCCCTACAGCCCCTTGATTCCCCTCATAATTGCCCAGACACATGGGAAGGAAGGGCTCAGACAGCCCATGTGGCCCCTGACCTCCTATTCACACCAAAGTCAAATATCCTCTCCATGCTTCACCCACAACCCAGAGGACCAGCTGTCCTCCAGATTCATGGTCTTCAAGATAAAGATTTCCAGGTTCTTCCCCAGCCTAGCACTCCTCCCCCACACAGCCCCAGGCCTTACTTCCCACAAGCCTAGCTGGGAGGGGCAGGGAAGGGGTCTCACAGCCAAACAGGCTGAGAATGGGGGGGTCTGGAATATGGACATGTAATGACCAACCCAAGGTCATTTAATGACCAGCCTAGGGGGTCTTCAAAGTGACCACCGTCAGTCTGCTTGCCCATGTTCCATCTCTGGGTTTCAAAGAGCTCACACAGAAGGGACACCCCAAAAGCAGTGGCCAGTACTTTCCCATATACATCAGCAGGCAACACTTGTTACAGCTTTTTCCCCAGAAACAGGTGTGTTTGAATTGTTGGGGAGGGCAGTATCATTTCCAACAGTAATCCTTTCATTGGGTAACAGGAATTCTTTGATGTTAACTCCTAAGACCTTTTTTTATAACAAACATACAAGTACCTGGGTCAATAGACGTGGCACTTTTCTCACTCACAAGAACAATCTATTTGAAAGTAATGAAATTCAATCTCCCCCTTTCATTAAATTAAAAAAAAAATCAGTGGTTGCTTTTTCCCCCATTGTTTTGAATAAGATCTGAGAATCAGAAAAACTTGGCAGACATCCTCTTGCCTTTCTACGGGGAACAGCCTTTGGTCACTCTGCCCTGAGTGATCTTTTGACTCAGCTCCCCAGAGCCCCAAGAGCTTCTGAAGGAGAGAAAATGTGAGGACTTTAGGCCTCACCCCAGCCCTCCAGGCTACACAGTGACTTTTTAAAATTTGTTTACACTTCTCAGGATATCATTCAAACAAAACTTTCCCCGGCTGAAACATGTTTGGGAAAAGACTTCTCTAAAGCATTTCAAGATAGGTTTCCAGATTCCCAGAAATTAATGAATTTGGTTGCTTAATCCAAAGAAATTAGACCTTCCAACTCTAACACTGTAATCTGGCTTCAGTATTCTAACACTGATCTTCTCCATTTAATGCTTGTGCCTTCTGTTGAAGCTGAAGGAGTTATTCCTGTAAATATTTTTTTATGAATACTTGTTCCTTTTTAAAATTATTTGTTGATTCATGTGGCATGCAGGATCTTTAGTTGCAGTATGCAAACTCTTATTTGCAGCAGATGGGATCTAGTTCCCCAACCAGGGATCTAACCCCGGTCCCCTGCACCGGATGTGCAGAGTCTTAGCCACTGAACCACCAGGGAAGCGTTCTTATAAATATGTTCAAACAACATGCTTTTTGTTGGCAGTGGCCATGCTCCTGTAAATGGGAACCATGTGCTCTTTGCAAGCACTGGCTATCCTGTTTTAAAGAGCAGAGTAAGGGAATTCCCTAACAATCCAGTGGTGAGGACTCCATGCTTCTACTGCTAGAAGTCCAGGCAAAAAAAATAACAAATGACAAGGACAGGGTAAGATAGTGAACACACTGTGGACCCATAACAATGCCTGTGTCAGTCTTGCCCTCAGCGGAAGCAGCCAGAGGAAGGGCTTCTCCACATGCCCCTTTCCCTCTCTTTGCTCTGCTCCATTCCCATTTCTCATGGAATCAGCTCCTAGTCCCTTCCTCAGGGAGGCCTTCTCTGATTCCTCTCCCCAAACAAAGCTAATCTCCCTGTTCTATGCTTCTCACAATGGTTGATTTCAGTTACGTGTAAATTGTTTCTCATATGAACCATAAAGTCTCTGGAGAAGGAAAACCAGTAGATCTTGTTCTCCATTGTGCTTAATACTGGGTTGGCCAAACACTTTGTTTGGGATTTTCCATAAATGTTATGAAAAACCCAAATGAACTTTTTGACCAACCCAAATGAATGAATGATCACTGACGCCTCCTTCAGTTAAAGTATCTGGAGTAATCAGTCAGGCATTGACGAAGCCCTGCAATGAACAAGTCATCATCCATGTTGAGCATCGTGGGGAACACAGCCAGCTATTTAACCTCCAGGAGAGTATTACATAATTGGAAAAATGAGATACAGACACTAATAAGACAACCGACTATTAGTAACAGATTAGAGACTAGTTTCCTGGTTCCCAGTTTATTCAGTGGAAAGTAAAGAAGCAATCGGTTGGAAATGCAGATGATTTTAAAGGAATTGAGAGAAAGGAGAGAAGGGAGGTTTGCTTCTCTTCTTGATGATAAACAGAGAAGGGGGAGGGTAGGAAGACAAACAATCACAGGGAGGCAGGAGCAGGGTTGCTGTCCCTACAGACATAGAAGTGCCTTCTTCAGTCACTCAACAGTTGTTCAATAGGCAATTACTCTGTGGTCAGCACCATTCCAGGCCCGAGAGACAGTGGTGCCCTCAGGGAGCTCACCTTCCAGTGGAGAAAGCAAATAACAGGTAAAGAAGCATCCACGTTAGTGGATGAAGTACCATGAAGAATATGAAACAGTGGTTAGGAGAGTGCTCCTTCAGACGAGAAGGTCAGGTAAGAGCTCAGACCCAAGTAGCAAGAAGGCACCGCCAGGCCAACATCAGAGAGAAGAGGAGTCGAGGTGGAAAGGGTCACACGCACCAAAGCCTAGGACAGGAAAGAACTCCGTACATTCAAGAAGCAGGGGAAGGCCAGTGTAGCAGAGATGACAACCAAGGGAGGAAGCGGTGAAGCTGGTCTCAGAGAGGGTATGGGCCCGTCCCACGGGCCTCCTCAGAAAGCCTGTGAGGTTTTGCTAAGTGCAGTGGGGACCACTGGAAGGTTCCCAAGAGAGAAATGCCAAGGTTAAGTGGAGGAATGATGATGAGGGGATAGTTTGGCTGGAGCAGGAGACTTTTCTGAAGAGAAAGAGAGTCTGAAGCCTGAAACAAGGACAGATGGTAGAAGGCTTTGGACACTAGGCTGAGGAGTTTGGACCTTATGCTCCATAGGCTCCAGGCCTCAGAGGGCTACTGGGGTATTTGTAGCAGAAAATGTCAGGATCAAAAAGGCTGACCTGGGGGCTTCCTTGGTGGCTCAGTGGTAAAGAATTCACCTGCCAATGCAGGAGACAAGGGTTCAATCCCTGATCCGGGAAGATCCCGCATGCTGTGGAGCAACTAAGCCCATGCACCACAATTACTGAGTCTGTGCTCTAGACCCTGGGAGCCCCAGCTACTGAGCCCACATGCTGCAGTTACTGAAGCCTGAACTCCCTAGAGTGCATGCCCCACAACAAGAGAAGCCGCTGCAATAAGAAACCTGAGCACCGCAACTACAGAGT
This sequence comes from Bos mutus, assembly GCF_027580195.1. Taxonomy (NCBI): domain Eukaryota; kingdom Metazoa; phylum Chordata; class Mammalia; order Artiodactyla; family Bovidae; genus Bos; species Bos mutus. Next base: position 46,496,834 of record NC_091618.1, on the reverse strand, counting down.
AGCCCACAAAAAAGCCCTCATGGCAACAAAGACCCAGCACAATCAAAATAAATCAATAAATAAAATTATTTTTTAAAAAGGGCTGACCTGAAGGTCTTACCTAATTCGCAGTGTGATCTCCAACTTCTCCCATGGCCCTGTTGTGCATTTATTCAACAACTTTCTAACACATGTGAAACACCACATACATACCCATACACGTATACATGGGTGTGAACACTTGTCTCCACAGGTATATGAAGCAGGTATGCCTGCGACCCAGGAATTAGAGCTGTGAAGACAGTTGGAAGCTGTCAGCTCCCTTCAACCAGGAAGTGTTTTCTGGACTAGCTCTGCTGGAAAGAATCTGAAGCCACATCCAGATCAACTGGGAAAGAGCATGCATGGGTGCTAAGTCACTTCAGTCATATCTGACTCTTTGTGACCCCATGGACTGTAGCCTGCCAGGCTTCTCTGTCCATAGGATTCTCCAGGCAAGAATACTGGAGTGGGTTGCCATGCCCTCCTCCAGGCGATCTTACCAACCCAGGGATCAAACCTGCGTTTCCTGCAGCTCCTGCATGGCAGGCAGACTCTACCGCTGAGCCACCAGGAAGTGGGAAAAAGGATCTTCCTCAATCAGCCAGGTCAGGAGGTTGCCAGGTCTTTACTATCCCTGCCCTGAGGCATCGGCACACATTGAGTTTACCTTAAGACAAGGGGTTGATAACATAGGTGAGCCAGGAAGGGCTAGCGAACAGAGAGGTCTTGCCTTCTCTCCTGAAACCAGACCACACAGGCACGAAGGACCTGCTTCATCCATCCATGAGGCCAACCCTGGGCATTCATTTCATTGAAAGAATAAGAACTGCTTGATTTTATCCATAGATATCTAACTGGAGTTCTTCAAACAGATCAAAAAGGATATTTTTTTTTTAAGTAATGAATCTGTCAGATGTTTTAAGCCAGAGAGCTTGGTTTTAGTTCCCATTTTGCCATTTACTCTTGCATGACCCTGAGTTACTGATGTCACTTGAGTTCAGTCGCTTGGTCATGTCCAACTCTTTGCAACCCCATCGACTACAGCCTACTAGGCTCCTCTGTTCATGGAATTCTCCAGGCAAGAATACTGGAGTGGGTAAGCCATTCCCTTTTCCAAGGGATCTTCCTAATCCAGGGATCAAACCCAGGTCTCCTGCATTGCAGGGCAGATTCTTTACCATCTGAGCCACCAGGGAATGCCATCGCCTATCTGGGCCCCAGTTTATTTATCTGTTGAGTGGCTGACTAAACTAGACACTCTTTTCCAGTGGAATAATCCTGTAGGTGGAGAGGAAGGGCATCAAGGAGCTAAGTGGATGAGATATCCCACACCTCCATGTCAGGGCACAGACTGGACTGGTTCACATGATTCCCTATGAGGAGACATTTCTGCAGCTAGAATTAGAAAAAGGTTGGGGAAAGTGGGAGGTCTCAGAAAGCCCACTGCTAGCTCTCTCAGAGGAGAAAATCCATCCAGGACTTGTTCCTGGAGCTGAGTTAGCACGCAGAGGGGCTTTGAGTTTAGACAGTTGTTTATAGTTTTCACAGTGAAGCCCTCCAACTTCCAAGGATGCAAGAAGAGGCATGGGCTGGAAGCATGCCTTCCAGCCCAAGCCTGGGGGAAGCCAGGATTGGTGGAAGGCCAAGTGAGGCAGAGTTGGGAGGCTGGGCCACAGAGATGCCCTTGACTTAAAAGGCCATGAAGCCAGGTAGTCTCCACCCCCTTGCTCTGCTCCCTGGGGCTCCACACTGTCTGCTTCCACACCAGGAGAGATTTCAGTTGCTTGGACCTAAATCTTGTCTGCTCGTTTCTACGGCTGGCTCCAGAGAGCACTCCCCCTAGAGCTGTAAGGCGAAACTTCATCTCCAGGCGCAATGCCTTGCCCGTCGAGATCGGATGAGCTGGTTTTCTTTGTGAACGGGAGGAAGGTAAGTGTTGGGTATCACCACCACAGTTTGCAGAGTCAGCAGGAAACTTCTAGCCTGAGGGAAGCACATGTGACCTGTTTGGGTTGAGACCCCCTCCAATCAGGGACAAGAAGCCAGAGACTGGGAACCAGTCTACTTCGGCCTGTTCTACATTCCACCAGGGAGTGGGAGAGGTGATAGAGCACTGGGGGTAAAGACACGTGCCTCATGTCACATGGCCTGGGTTCCAATCCAGCTCCACCGTTTACTGCACAACCTTCTACAAGTCACTTCACTTCCCTGAGTCTCAGGGTGCCCGTCTTTATGACTATTGTAGAGATCGAAAGAGAGATGCTTCTTTCATTGATTAGAAACCTCTTAAATGCTTATAGAGGACCTCAGCGCTGGGCCCAATACACCAGAAGCACTCTATTCTAGCAATGTATTTTGATTCTCAAATTCAGGAGGATAAGAAGTGGAGCATTCTTTATTTTTCTATTTATGAACTTAATTTTTCTGTTCAGTTTCCATTATACAGAATTAGTTGATATGTGCATATGTGCTAGGTCACTTCAGTTGTGTCTGACTTTTTGTGACCTCTTGGACTGTAGCCCACCAGTCTCCTCTGTCCATGGGATTCTCCAGGCTAGAATACTGGAGTCGGTTGCTATGTCCTCCTTCAGGGGATCCTCCCAACACAGAGATCAAGTTTTTGTCTCTATGTCTCCTGAGTCTCACTGGGTCATCCATTCAATCCCCATAATAGTCTCCTCTCTGTTTCCAATGCAGGTGATTGAGAGGAATGCAGACCCAGAAGTCACTCTCTTGAGCTTCCTAAGAAAGAACTGGATCCTTTTGGCCAGAGTCTTGGCCAGGTCTGTGTTTGCCTTAAAGCTTAGGCTAACTGTGATTATGAAAATTAATCAAACTTCTCTATCTGCAAACAGCCAGGCCCCTTGGCCCTCATTCTCTTTTTGCTCTTGGCAATGGTTCTAAGGATATTAAGTTAATTGAGCTATTTGAAAAGGATGAAGTTTCCCCAGAGTTTCTTATATCTTGATTTAATAATCATGAAATAGAAGCTAAGCTCTTTCCTTCAGCACTAATTATTCCTTTAAGGGCCTTCCAGCTTCCCAAGAGGGTGGTTATATAAGAGAGGTTTGTTTTGCATGTACCTTACCCTGGAGGAAAACCAAATTCTCCAGATTTAGGAAGAGCACGTGTCATAGGAGATTACCTTTCTCAACATCTATTTTCTCACAAGAGGTTTTCCCTCAACTTTCTATATTCTGAAATTTAGATTTTCATAATGGCTAACATATTTTAATTGATAAATCTAGTGGATCTTTCGAAGAAGCCAAATTTTTTAAAAAGAGACATTATAAGTTTTGTTTAAAAGCCCACATAGTTATCACTCACTGTCAAATGTTTGAAAATTAGGAAATCTCATTATAAAAAAGAAATAGGAAGAAAAAAAAAAGAAATAGGAGTTTCTCATGAAAAACAGTCATTCTTACCTGGCAGCAATCTTGCTTAGAGCTGAGTGGGGCCTGTCTGTCATCCTCCATCTAAAAGGGAGCCCAAGCTCTCCAGGTACACTCAGCCCACTCCAATTCATTCACATACTCTCTGATAAGCATTTATGGTTATGACTTAATTTAGATGAACAAGCCATATGGCCTTTTTTTAAAAAGCCAGTGATTCCAAAGTCTTCTTAGCCAGTCTAGTTAATTACTAGTTTATCCAATCCATAAACTATGTGGAAATGGACCACAATCAGGGAGAAAGATGACTTAAGAGAGGAGCAGAGGCTGGGCCTTGAGATTGGACCTGGACCAAGAGGGAGCAGAGAGGTAGAAAATAAGGATGGGAGTTTCTCTGAAGGCTCACTGACTGGGTTTCAAATGCAATACAAATAACTGAGAAGATCTAGCAATACATTAACCTGATAAAAATAAGTACTTCTCTTCCAATTACATTAATTGGAACCCAGAAGACTACCTATAATGAAATAGGATTTTTCTAAGGGCTTTTACTTTTGTTATCTGACAAGATGCTTACGATAAGCCTGTGAAGATCAAGTAGATACTGCTTTTCCCTCATTGCTAGTGAGGAAACAGGTAGGGAGAGGTTTGTGTGTGCAGCGTCACACAGCTAGTAAGACACAGACTGGTCTTAACTGAGGCTTGGAGGCAGGGAAATGTCTTCTCAGACCTGCATCTCACTCCACGAAGGAGACTTTCCTCACTAGCAACACCCTAGGGAGGAAGCTCTAATGACGGCGACATGTCCACCAGGAGTCTTTCCTTGACCGGCCCTCCCAGTGCGCCTCACCGGAACCAAGTACGCCTGCGGAAGAGGAGGCTGCGGTGCCTGCACCGTGATGGTGTCTAAGCGAGACCCCACGTCCCAGGAGATAAGGTATCCACACAGATGCCCGGAGGTCAGGCTCGCATTCTCCTCTCACAGCTGAGGATGATCTCAAAGGCCTTCCAGCTTTGTGATTCTAACTCTCTCTGAAAATCTGATAAAAGCTTGTGTTTTTATAAAAACTACTAATGCACAACACTGTAAAACAACTATACTCCAATCAAAATTAATCACAAAAAGAAACTAATAATGTTTTACACAGTTTCCAGGGGGCCATGGATCTCCCAAGGCCCATTGATGCATCCCAGTTAAGAAACCCCAACTTAGGGACCTCCCTGGTGATCTAGCAGTTAAGACTCTGTGCTTCCACTGCAAGGGACACAGGTTTGATCCCTGTTGGAGGAAGATCTGGTGTGCTGCAGATCCCTCATGCTGTGTGGTGTGGCCAAAAAAAAAGAAACTCCAATTTAGGCCAAACATTCATTTGATGGGTGAGGAAACTGAGGTTCAGAAAGATGAAGTGACTTGTTCAGTCATACAATTAGTAAGCCATAGAACAAGAACTCAGGCCCACATTTTCTGGCTGTTTTTACTGTTGAACTGAATGCGGCCCATGATTTCAGCATTTCATTAAGGGCTGGATTCCAGTACTTGGACTGCTCCCAAATCTGCTGGCCCAAGATTGCAAAAAATGGCCTCAGGACACAGGCTTTCCAACTTTTCTAAATAACCTTATACAGAGTTTAAAATAAACAGTCAAAAAAATTCTCAAATATGGTTAAAGACAAGGTGGGCCTTTTGCCTGTTATGGGATCAATGCTATAATGAGTAATAATTGACATCCAAATTATTCCTGATGAGACAAGTCCATACCCACTGCATCCAGATCCAGCTGGGTCTGTTCTGGGCTTGGAAAGTGTTTCTGAGGTTCAGAATGCCCATATTCCCCCTAAGAACCCCAATTATTACAGATGATAGAGAGTCAGCAGAGAGGACTCTAATTCTCCCTCCTGGTCACCCCTCCAGTCCGCCCCCCTCTAGACTGAATGACAGGCTGGTTGAGGGGAGGGGTTCTGCTACGCTTCTTCATTCCCACATTCCCACCAGGCAGAACTGTGTTACTCCTGTTGATTTTCCCTGTGCTTCTCACATTAAGACACTTCTCTGTCACCGCCTGCCTGGTGCCCATCTGCTCTCTGTATGGGGCTGCTGTCACCACTGTGGAAGGTGTTGGAAGCATGAAAACCAGGCTTCACCCCGTGCAGGTAAGAGCACATCCCAATTTTCTCACTTCTTAACCCTATCTTTGTAATCAAAGCTGTGTTGACTGTGCCTCCTAGGGCTTCTACGTTGTGGTCCAGAAAGTAGAAGCTTTAGATACACACTGATCCAGATAATAATATCTGTTAAATGACTTAAAACAAAGCTAGAAATACATCCATATTTCATTAGCTGATCATCTTTCTTCTTATTTTGTCTGCTTGAATAGTAACAGCATGATCAAAATATTAATTAATGCATATTAGACTGCAATGCAGAATAAATATTACACAGAGGGTACTATGCATAGAATAAAACATCTCGAGGATGACAGGGTAAAGTTTAAGTTTATTCCCTCTGGTATGGAGTTTTAAGAGTACTGTGATACGTATGGGCAGAAACACACCAATCTCTCAGTCATCGGCACAGGGGTTGGGGAAGTCATACATTCAGACACACTAACGCTGCAAGTACGACCAGGCAGGAGTCAACTGAATTTAATCATAAGAATCAATTCCAGGAATGTCAGCAAAGGCAAAAGACCCAGCAGAGTTTACTAGAGTCTCTGAGAATGTCAGAGAGGATGCTTACCCCGAGACCGATAAGCCCAAATCCTAGGATTACACTAAGATCTGCATCCAGAGCAAGCCTTCTCAAGCTTTAATATGCCTAAAAATCAATCAGCCAGGAGCTTTCTAAAAATGCAGATCCTGATTCAAAAGGTTTAAAACAGAGACCTGAGGTTCCACATTTCCTACAAGATCACATGTGGGACCAACAACAACACTGCCAGTCCACGGACTGCACTCTAAATAGCCAGGACCTAGAACACAGACCCGACTGCACTCTAAATAGCCAGGACCTAGAAGACCCGACTGCACTCTAAATAGCCAGGACCTAGAACACAGACCCGACTGCACTCTAAATAGCCAGGACCTAGAACACAGACCCGACTGCACTCTAAATAGCCAGGACTTAGAACACAGACCCGACTGCACTCTAAATAGCCAGGACCTAGAACACAGACCCGAATCTTGGACCTTGGAAAGCAGAGCTCCTTTTGATCCACACAGAAGAATTTGGAGAAGAGAGTAATATAAGCTCCATAGTGGAGAGTCTCTCAGTTACTCAGAAAGAGGTGACCCCTGCTCAGAACCAAGCTGGGAAAGACGTGGAGGTGCTCGATAAAACTGTTTTTTAATTACACACACATTCCTTGTCATTACTGATTTCTGGAGAATTCTCACTCTGGGAATGGAGGTTGTGCACCAATAATTTCCTGTTAGAGGGATCTGGACATTTGAGCTTGAAAAGCAACTGCAGTGCTAGGACACGGCTGCCGGCTCACCTCACCTGGGAGCAGCCAAGGAAAGGGGATGCTGGCCGACTCTGCCCGAGGTGAGGGTGCATTGCTCAGGGAGGAGGTCCCACTGTGACAAGGGAGACGCTTGACATGGACCCTGGTGGGAGGAGGTGACAGTGGGAAGTCAGGGCCTGTGACCATGCCTGTGTCCTTCCAGGAGAGGATTGCCAAGAGCCACGGTACCCAGTGTGGCTTCTGCACCCCTGGGATGGTGATGTCCATGTACACGCTGCTGAGGAACCACCCACAGCCCTCTGAGGAGCAACTGCTGGAAGCCCTGGGGGGTAGGTCTGACCTGAGGCCAGGCGGGGGCACGTGTCAGGCTGTGCTTCCCCCTACCATGCCACCCCAGCCCCACTCAGGGACCCCCTCAATGGTTTCTGAAGTAGCTGCTTTCACCAGGAGCAGATAATGTCAAGCTTAGCAGCTGCTCACCAGAGCACTTGCTCCCCAAACAAGTGGCCCACACCCCCACCTTAACACCCTGCTTTCTCTTCCCTACCCAGTGACTTTACCTGGCTGCCTTCATTTGGGCTGTCATAACAAAGCACCACAAACTTGGGAAAAGAAAACAACAGGAATTTCTTCTCTTATGGTTCTGGAGGCAAAGAGTCTGAAATCAAGGCCCTAGAAGAGACTTTTCCTTTCCTCTTTCCAGCTTCTAGTGGCTGACAGCAGTCCTGGCCCTCCTTGATTTAGAGATTCATCACTCCAATCTCTTCTTCCATCTACTTATGGCCTTCTCCCCTGTGTATCTATGTCCAGATTTCCCTCTTTTTCTAGTCCAGCCACTGGATTAAGGCCTACCCTAAGATGAGTAGGGCTTCCTCTTCACCTGATTACATCTGCAGCTCTGCAGAATTTCAAATAAGGTCACATTCACAGGTTCCAAAGATATCTTAGCACATCTCTGGGGACACGATTCAACCCATAACACAGCTCTTCACATATTGAAAGGATCTTTTCAAATTTACAATGGGTTTAAGTTACTAAAGAGGGGTTCATAGACATATCCTTTTTGCAGGAAACCTCATGGGTTTCCCAGGTGGCGCTAGTGGTAAATACCCACCTGCCAATGGAAGAGACGCAGGTTTGATCCTGGGGTCAGGAAGATCCCTTGGGGTAGGAAATGGCAACCCACTCCAATATTCTTGGGAAATTCCATGGACAAAGAAGCCTGGAGGGCTACAGTCTATGGGGTCACAAAGAGTTGGACGCAACTGTGCACGCATGCATGCACGCGTGTATTCACATACACAGCATCTTCTGCTTCCTCTCAACAAACCTCACACTGGGTCATCAACCATCACTAAACAAGACATCTGTTAGACACATAAATCCTTAGTTTGAGGCCTGAAGTCTAAGCCCCACACACTCTCCTAGTCTTCCAGTTACAGTGGACTTCCTTTACTCTCTCTGCTCCGTTACAGGACATCCAAACAAGTCATCTAAAATCCTGCCTTCCTTAGGTCCTTCCACTACGTGAGGTCCTTCAACAAGTCCTCATCCCTCACATGGCCACACCCACCCTCCTTCCCCCGGCATTCAGAGAAGCACAACAGCTGGCCTCCCAAACTCATTCTTCCTCCTCAGCTGTGTGACTCCCTACTGGCCAGTCTCCTCTCAGCCCTCCATCCTCTGCACGTTTCCACTTTTGCCTGCACTGCTCCGTGAACCCCGAGTGCCCCTCCCGTGCTCTCCATCAATCCATTTCTTTCTCATCCTTCAGCATGAGCTTCTTTGTGAAGCCTCTCCAGATGACCTCGATTCCACACTAACCTTCCTCCACGGCAGCCTCCCCTGCACCTTCATCCCTTGGAAACCTGAGGCTCTCGTACTTTCCCATGCAATAGAATCACCACAGACCTCTTAAACGCAGATTCCTGGGCTTGTCCCCAGACATTCTGATTTAGAATTGGAGAAAGGCCAGAGATTCGCATTTTAAACAAATACCCTAGGAAATTCTGAAGCAGTGACCTAATGTCCACTGAGGGGCTCTACTAACAAGCTGTCAAGGCATGATACCTCATTCATATACAGCCTTAGAAACAATGCATATTTTCCTGTTTTAGGATCATTTACATCTTACATAGTATCTGAAATATAGCTGTTGTCAACAGATACACGTTGAATGAATGAATAATTTAATAGATGGATGCAACTGAGCTCACCAGATAGACTATCGTCTTCTTTCAAACAGAGAATAAAACTAGAATTGAGGTGACAGGAAGGGTATTATCTAAGAGGAAGGAAAAAGCAGTGAACAGCCTAGCAGATATTCAAATATCCTCAAAAACAAACACCTGTCTTCAACTTTCTAAAGAAAAATAAAGTAAAAATCACTAAAAATAAAACATACTGATAACTTTGCTTTTTCTCTGATTAGGTAACCTGTGCCGCTGCACTGGGTATCGGCCAATTCTCGCAAGCGGGAAGACCTTTTGTTTGGTGAGTAGGGGGCTGCGGGGGCACCCACAGAGCAAGAATGACGGTGACAGACGGTCTAGTCTGGGAACACAGGAGTCGCATTTTTAGACCATGCAAATAGATCGTAAGGAAGACTGACTGAGTTATCAATAGCTCCATCTAACTCACAGGAGTCTGAGCTCTTTGTTGAGGGAAGGGTGGGTGTTATACTACTTTTCACCCTCGACATCACACCACCAGAAAGCCAGGTGATCTAGCCAGCCAGCTAGACATCTTCCATGACGATTTCAGCAAGGCATCGGGACAGTACAGGGAGGAGGTCTCCAGCAAACCCAAGGAGACAAGCAAAGACACGGAGTTTGCCTGGGGGAGGCAAGGTTAGTGCCAAGAATCCAGACCAGCTGGGAAAGTGTGAGCAAATAAAGAAGCCAAAATGGCATAGTAGAATCCAAACTTCACCCCAACTACCAGAGTGCAGAGAGATTCCCCCACCAAATAGTGACACCTCACTGGGCTGCTGTGAAAATCAAATGAGAAATTGAAGGCACGTAGCAAAGTCTTGAACTCAAGACTCACTTAAAACTCAACACGTATTTACTACTGTATCAAAGATGCCATCGACACTACAAATAGTGTTTGCCAGGGAGATCAAACACATCTGATCACCCTCTGCAGAGGGCAGGAAGGACATAGGCAGTACCACCCTTAGACCCAAGCAAGGGGGATCCCAAACTTCAGAGAACCCTTCGCTGGTCCCCCTACAGCCAATCTCAGGAGGCCACAGGGCCAAAGTGACTTGTTCACTTCAAGCCTTCACCCTTTTCTGGACTATGCTCCAGACATGGTCTTGACCCCATTCCCAGGAACAGGCCTCTTCCCCCAGTCCATCTTCCTTGAGAAGATCATAACAGCCAGCATGTGCACCAGAAGCCAAACACTGGCTGTTCGGGGAGGAAGTAGACAGAATTTGGATTTGCATGCTGGTTCACAGGTGTGTGAGGCCCCTCACAGTACAGACCTAGAGCCAGGGTGAGGAGGGAAGAGCAGCAAGCCCCAGGCCAGGGCCTCCATCTGTGCTCTTGCCTCAGCTCCATGAAGAGTGGACAAGGGCCTAGAAATGAACCAGCAGGTGTGTCCCGCTCCCCAGAGCCAGGCCCATCCCCCATGCCTGTCCCATGTTCTATTGCCACACGGGGGAGCCAGTGGTTGACAAGCTGAGAAATAAAATGTATGGCTTGTAAAGCCATCAAATTACTGGTGTAAACGGAAAAACACTTGTGAAATACAAATGAAGGAAGTTAAAGGCAACCTCTCTCCCTCTGGAACATGGATGTTATCCACCTTTCCAGGCACAGCCTTTGGGGCTAAAGGAAAAATTGTAGTCAGAGACCCACCGTGCAGCCAACAGGACCCAGGAACATTAACGGGTGAAAGGAAGCGAGTCCCAAAGCAGGAATACCCAAGGCTCTTATCTGCTAGGCAAGCGGAGACTGGCTTCCTCTGTTACCACTCACTCATGGTCTGTCATGAGAGCTCAGAGTTTTGAGTGAGAGAGGAAGTGCTACTGGCTTGGCTCAGCTGGTTTTGCTTCTTGGGCAGAACTAGGAAGCTGCCAGCCTGAGACGTTTGTGCAGAGACAAAGAATTCAAGTATCTGGAAGAAAGTATTTTACTAGAGACTTAGGAGAGACTATTTGAGGAATAAAATACAAGAAGTAAGGTTGGAGAAATGGGAAATGAAAGAACCAGCGAATGGAAACCGGCTTTAAAATTCACTGATTGTCCTTTCATTCCCAGTCAGTGCCATACAGATTGCAGATGGTGGGGAGACCTGGCTCCAAAACTGCTTTCTTTCTTTGTTTTTCTTTTTATTTTCTCTTTTTTAGGTCCCTATATAAATGATAATAGTCAATGTTGTCAAATCTTGCAGAGAATGGATACTAGCAATGGTTATTGCTCTGAAAAACATCTTATCAAGTGATTCTACAACTAGGAATTCACCTTAAAAAAAATTCAGAGATGTACACAAAACTATACCTGCAATGAACAGAAGTGTTTATGTTATTTGTAGTCATAAAATATAGGGAAAAAATTAAGTATACATCAATGGCAAATTTTACAAATATATTTATGGAATAGCCAGAAGATAGATTAATATGCCATCAACAAAAATATATTTTAAAGACTTTAATGACAGTAAATAAATGAACAAAAAGTCAAAATAAAAGGCATATTGTACTAACTATAAATATAGTACAAATATATATTACATAAAAATGTTTATCAGTAATGATAGTTTCTTTTATATTTCTTCATATTCTTTATTATTGTTTATGCTATTTATTACATATTGTGACTATATTATATATTCTATCTATATTATTTATCTATATTATATATTCTGTATCTGAATCATATTTTTAAAATAAAGCAAAAAGGAAAGATCTTCTGATTATCCCTATCCCAATAGAAACCACCGAAAGCGACTTAAAAAGCTTGGAGCCTCATTTAAATTGCCAAGCCCTTTAAGGCACACACTGATTTACATGTCAGAAAGTTTTTCATAGGAGAGGCAGGTGGTGAGAGGGAGGCTCAAGAGGGAAGAGATATATGTATATGTATAATTGAGCTGATTCACGTTGTTGTTGTATAGCACAAGCTAACATAATTATACTCCAGGAAAGCGAGTATACTCAAAATTTTATTTTTTTTAAATAGATATCTGTTTTTAAGTTTTTCATCTCAAGGCATTTCACTGTCCTAGGAGTCAAATGGCTGTCAACAGAAAGGAACAGGAAAATGCTGCCTGGATCTGGGAGAAAATGATTCTTCCTCGCTTGGCAGGAAAAGTGACGTGAGTCCCTTTGCTTTGTCTTCTCCCCAAGAGTATCACTTAACACCAACAGTGCTGAAACTGTGCTTGTGCGCTCTGATGGTCATTCTCTGCTTCTACAAACGTCCAAAGTGGAGGCATGAATAAAGCACTTTCCATTTGGGAGCAGGGTAAAGAGGTGATTGAAAGCTCGTGCTCTGATTTCCCTCTTCACTCTCTGGAAGGTTGAAACAGTAAAACCTAAGCCGGTTTAAGGTCAGAGAACAAAGACTTGCCCCAGCTCTGCGAGTCCTGTCCTTGCCTAACCCGGCTCCTGCCGCCCTGTCTTCTCGCACTGTCTCCCCCTCTGCAGAGAGAGGGCACTGCTGCCTCAGGGAGGCTGGGGAGCCCGTCCACACTCAGACAGCGAGTTCACGGCCCCCACAGCTGGGACATCCAGCCTGAAACACCCCAGTCTCTGGCTTTGCTCTCTGACAGATGCTAGTTTCCCAAAAAAAGACCCACTGCCAAGTTCTTACAGGAATTATTTAGAGAAAATTCCTAGTGAGAAGACAGGAAAAATAGAGTCTGCTCCCTGTAGACATGGAAAGCTAAACGAACAGAGCTGCCCTTACACAAAACTGAGCCCGTCATTCCCTGCTGGTTTTGTTTTTACCCTTAACGCCTACCTTATTTCCATTCTTGGCCTCCCCTGTCACTTTATTTCTGTCTGGGGAAGCTGTGCAATGGAAGAGAGGGGTGTTCCTCAGGAAGGCAGGCTACACCACGGACAACCACTTCACGGAGGATCAGTGCCCCCTGGAGGGCTAAAAATATTCTAAAGTCTGGATTTTGTAGCCTCCGGAATTCAATCTGTCCCTGGTAGCTCAGTGGTAAAGAATCTGCCTGCAATATGGGAGATCTGGGTTTGATCCCTGGGTTGGGAGGAGGGCATGGCAACTCCACTTACCTGGAGAATCCCCATGGACAGAGGAGCCTGGCGGGCTAGTCCATGGGATCACAAAGAGTCAGACACAACTGAGTGACTAAGCACACAGCACACATGACTGGGCTCTGGCAACCACCTGAATCACTCTAACCAAACTCAAAAGAACATATTTAAACTGGACTGTGCCGCAATATTCATTTATAAAGAGAAACACAATTTTAAGGTGGATCTTATGGGCACTGAGCCACATCCTTTGCTGTAGGAAAGCACGCACAGGATGTCACAATATAAGGGGAAGATTGCTTGGTGAGCATGGGTGCAGAGCCATTGATAATCATAAGGGGGACAGCAGGGAAGACCCCTCTCCACCCATCAGGTAGACCTACTAGATGGCACGTGTCTGCCCCATGACACTCCCATCTCTTGAAGCTGTGCTACTGTCTTCCATGGGGTAACTGTGAAGTCTTGGCCTAGCTCCTGTTCAGGGGAATTTTAATTCCTCAGCTCAGATCCATTGTTTTCCATTTTAATTCTCAGACACTATCTTACTTCTAGGTTATAGATACACACCACATTATTGCCCCCAGGTACTGCCTACACTTCTAATTCCAGCTAAGGCAAAAACTGGTCCTTCAGATGCTGGCAGGTATGTCTCAGTCTGGGATCCTACTAAGGACCTACACAAGGAATAATGCAAGTTTTCCTTCCAGAATCTGGGAAGACCTTACAGAGACAGAAGGAAAAGCAGGGGAGTGTTGGACAAATGTCAGGTCATTTCATCTACATGTCACAATTACCCTTCAAAATAGTCATTATTTCACTGGGAATTTGGGGTTGGTATTTACAGACTGTTACATTTAGAATGCATAGACAACAAGGTCCCACTGTATAGCACAGGGAACTATATCTAATCCCCTAGGATAAACCATAATGGAAAAGAATATTTTAAAAAGAATGTAAATACGTGTAAAACTGAGTCACTTTGCTGTACAGCAGAGATTGGTATAACATTGTAAATCAACTATACTTCAGTTTTTTAAAATAGGTATTATTTCTATTTAATCTTTAGAGAGATTGAGTACATTTCTATTGAGAGGGTCAGAGAGCCAAGTTGTGGCAGAGCTGATAATGAACTCAAATCTGTCTCCCCCACCCCACCAGCCCCACCCACCGCCGTGCTCGGCCAGCCCATCTTCCATGGGTTTCCCCATTATATATCCTTCCAGCCCCACACCCCACAGTTCTCTCCTGATTTGCCTTACTCTTTAGGAAATGTCTTGAGAATAAGTGTTTCCAAAACTAAAACATACTTAATTTAGAGAGGATTGCAGTTTGGGTAACTTTTCACTGTGCTTTGGTTTCCTAATAGATGAAATAGAGATGGCAATTTACTTTCTTTGTACAATTGTTGGGGAGGATTAAGTAAATTATTAATATGTGTAGAAAGCACATGGAATGTAAGCACTCCATAAATGCCAACTAGTGTTATTAAAGCAAGTGGGGTGTGTGTATGTGCTTACACAAGAGCATATATGTTCAGAGTCGTGTTTTACTTAAATTACGGGACTTCTCAGAGCTTTTCGCATTTTGAATCTTAACTTGACAGATGAGGGAGTAGTGGCTCGGACACAGTGAAGAGGATTTCCCAAACTAATTGACCTCTGATTGTTTTTCATAGACAGTCTTTGTATTTTGCAGGATACTATTTGAACTGGTTCATAGGATATCCTTTTCTTTAGTGTCAACACAATTCTTATTTAAAACTATTTGGTTTGAACTATTTTCCCATACAAGGAGAGTCGGAGCTATTATTGTGTTCATTTTGCCTTATTAATGTAAAGAATTATGATGCTGTTTCCAATTGAGCCTGACTGATGGAACCATCTTCTTCTGCCCTTATAAAGATTTGCACAGAGTTATTTGTGAAAGAGGAGTTCCAGCCCTTGGACCCTACCCAGGAGCTCATATTTCCCCCGGAACTCTTGGTAAGAGGAGTTGGGTGTTTTATGTGCTTATTGAAATGTCACTGGTTATAAGCTCAGTTTTTAAAAACCACTTTTTCCATCCTGTGAAATTATCAAATTGTAGAAATTCTTGATCAAATCGGAATGCTTGTCCCTGCCTGGCTCACCCAGCCCTGGCTGATGCCCTGTACACATTCCCCAAAGCCTCAACTGAGGCTATATTTTAACCATTTTTGTTATTACTTCCATCATTGTCACCTGCACTGTATCCCTATTGACTGTCCCAATCAATCCAGTTTTTCTCAACTTCTAACTCGATCTTTCCAGCCCTTCCCAGATACTGACCTCAAGTGGCACTTCCAGGGCCTCCCAGTTCTTCCCTCTGTCAGCATTTCTATCTTCCCTCTCTAACACCCAGTTGTTCCATTCGGTAACGTATGTATTTCTGAAGGGGTTCTGATATGTTCATTCATACATTCAACAAATACTAATCAGTCAGTAACATGCCAGGCACTGTTCTAGGTACTGAATACACAACAGGAACAAAACTCACCCAAGGACCTGCCCCCAAGGAGACTGTAATTTGATTGGAGAGACACATAATGAACAAGACAATAGATGATATCCCTTATACAAATAATCTTTTAAAAAATGATACAAATGAATTTATTTATAATACAGAAACAGACTCACAGACTTAGAGAAGGAACTTACGGTTACCAGTGGGGAAGTGTGTGGGAAAGGGATAGTTAGGGAGTTTGGGATAGACATGTACACACTGCTATATTTTTAATGAATAACCAACAAGGACCTACTGTATAGCACAGGGAACTCCGCTCAATGTTATGTGGCAGCCTGGATGGGAGGGGAGTTTGGGGGAGAGTGGATACATGTGTGTGTATGGCTGAGTCACTCTGCCATGTACCTGAAACTATCAACATTGTTAATTGGCTATACTCTAATATAAAATAAAAAGTTTAAATAGATAAATAGACAGATAATAGATAAGTTATATAGCATGTCAGCAAGTGATAAGGAGAACAAAATAAAACAGTGAAGGGGGATAGGATGCAGGGGATTGCAATTTTCCATATCTGGCCAGAGAAGACATCTCTGAAAAGGTAGTATTTGATGAAAGTGCTGAAGTAGGTGAAGGAACTGGTCATGGTGGGGAAGAGCAATCCAGGCAGCGGGGCAGCAAGTGCAGAGATACCAAGGAGAGGAGAACTCCTGTCCTGATCAAGGACAGAGCAGGGGCCAGCCTGGCAGGAACTCAGGGAACCAGAGAAGTCAGAAAGCTGCAGGGCTGGGGGCAGACCATCCTGGACTTAGACTGCTTGGCTTTTACTCTGCATCAGATGAGAAGCTATCAGAGAGGTTGGACATAAGAGGAGTACGCTCCTGTTAACCTTGTAACGGGTGGGATCTGGAGTGGTTTGGGCTGCTGGGACAGGAATAGCCTGGGGATGGGTGAGAGAAGGATCAGTGAGCCCGTCAGGGCAGCTGTGCCCTCCTGAGGATGGTGGTGCTGGGCCAGGCAGCCAGCATGCACCTGGTGAGGAGCCAGTGGAGTCTGGATACACTTTTGGAAGAGCCAACAAGATTTCCTGATGAATGTGATGTGGTGTGTGGGGAGAGAAAGGAGTCAAGGCTGACTCCAGGGCTTTGGGCAGCTGGAAAGGGGAGTGGCCATTTACTGAGAAGGGGAAGACCTCTGGAGGAGCAGGGCATTTTTCCCTTAGGGAATCCTTTCTGAGGGGGCTTGGAGGAGGATGGGGCATGAAGAACTCAGTTTTGGACATGTTAAATTTGAGATGCCTATTATACATCTAAGAAGAGACACTGAGCACTCATTCAGGTATGTGAGCTTGGATTTCAGAGGTAAAACTGAAGATTCTAATTTAGGAGTATCAGTATAATTATGATTTTTTAAGGCCATGATACTAAATTATGCTAAGTTAATCTATACTGAAGAGTCAATGACACATGCCAGCTCATATTGTCACTTTCCTCCAAAGCACTACACACGAACAAGTCTTAAGCTAAAAGGAATAAATATCTAATTATGGAAATTCAAGCATTAGCCAATGGTATAGTGAGTATCTTTTTGGTCAGGGGAAACCCAGAACTTTTGAAATCTCTCTAGAGAAACATACCTCCACCCGGAGTCTATCACAACCCAGGAATACAGATGTGCCCATGTGCACACACCTTTGTTATTTGCACTTAGAGAATGACAGAGAACCCAGAAAAACGAACCCTGACCTTTCACGGAGAGAGGGTTACTTGGATCTCCCCTGGGACCTTCAAAGACCTCCTGGAGCTGAAAGCAAAACACCCAGAAGCCCCGCTCATCCTGGGCAACACATCACTGGGTGAGTGATTACAACAGTTCTCACACCACCACCAGGCCTCAGTGCCGAACAGGACTTCCTGTCTCCTAGTCTAAAAAACTACTTTTTAAAGATAAAGACATCATCATTTTTAATAAAAGTGTTATAGTAAAATAATGTATTATAAAATGTACTCTTATATTGTATATTATATAATAATTATTTATACATTACCTTTTATGTATACTATATATAAATATTAGTGTATATATATATATATATATTTATATTTATATTTCCTGGTGGCTCAGATGGTAAGGAATCTGCCTGCAATTCAGGAGACCCAGGTTCGATCCCTGGGTCAGGAAGATTCCTGGAGGAGGGCATAGCAACCCACTCCAGTATTCTTGCCTGGAGAATCCCATGGACAGAAGAGCCTGATGTGCTACAGTCCATGGGGTTGCAAAGTGTCGGACACAACTGAGCAAAAAACATAATATACTGCATATACTTTTATATATACATTACATAAATAATATTAAAAGATAATACAAATATGATAGTATTATCATATAATAAAATAGCCTCCAAAATTCAATATACACAGACCTTGGGAGTATGCAGTGTAACTCCTTGAGGTGTGCAGCAGTATTAAAGGACTGTTAATTATTTAATTTACCTTGTCCTTTTAAATTTTGTTTCCATTAGGTATTGAGTAAATTAAATAGAATTTTATGAAATACGGTGGATATATTAACAATCTACACCCAGTTATCACCACCCTCACTTTGAGAACCAGAGCTTTACCAAGAAGTTTGCCCCATGGGCCCCCGAGACCATAGTCCCCCCCTCCCCTTCCTCTCAGGGGTGCTCATTAGACTGAATATGGTGTTGGTCCATCTCTTCTCTGTTTTTTACATGTTATAACCGTATATTTGAGTTCCTAAGCAATGTGTTGCTTAGTTTTGCATATTTTTGAACTTCACTCAAGTAGATGGACACAGTATTACTCCTCTACAGTTTGCTTTGTGCATTTAACATTCTTGAGCTGGGACCTGCCCACATGGTTGCACATAAGTGTGCTAATTCCATCCTGTGCCGAGGACACAGTTCACACTTCCATTCCATTGCTCAAGGCCATGGCATGTTTTCCAAGTCTTGGCTCTTTCAGATACCTCTATACACATCTCCTGAGAGTCTTCTAAGAATCTCTCATCCATTTTATTTCCTATTTTTATATTCACATAATGCTACTGCTAACTGCTAAGTCGCTTCAGTTGTGTCCGACTCTGTGCGACCCCATAGACAGCAGCCCATCAGGCTCCCCTGTCCCTGGGATTCTCCAGGCAAGAACACTGGAATGGGTTGCCATTTCCTTCTCCAATGCATGAAAGTGGAAAATGAAAGGGAAGTCGCTCAGTCGTGTCCGACTCTTAGCGACCCCACGGACTGTAGCCTAGCAGGCTCCTTCGTCCATGGGAGTTTCCAGGCAGGAGTACTGGAGTGGGTTGCCAGTGCCTTCTCCATTCACATAATGACTATAGATAAATACATATACTGGAAGCACATGTGCTATAAAATTACTTGGCAGGGTATATGGCCAATGCTGTCACATATATATGCATTTATTGCCAGTGTTTAAAATTAGCATCTGAATATTTTAATGAGAAACTTTCAATGCCAAAAAATTGCATTTTCTTTTTCCTAACTCTCCCTCTCTTAAGATATATACTGCATTTACTTTCAGGACCTGCCATGAGATCTAAAGGATGTTTGTACCCAATTCTCCTCTCTCCTGCTAGGATTTCTGAGCTGAATGTGGTGTCTAAAACAAATGATGGTGAGTACCAGGTTTTCTTTGTAAAATATCCATGAACCAATCCCTGCACTAAACACTTGCACTAACTAAACACTAAATAGTTTAGAACCTCATCATACATTTATCTTGTCTGACTTGTTTCCAACTCTTTGACATTTTTCTGATGTGATATTATATTCCCACCGTGAAAATGTACTATCAAAAGCTTTGTACAGAATATGGGGTATTTGGATGATGTCATTCAAGACCTTGTAGTCACCTGTAGGATTCTTGCCTATAAAGAGCCATGATGGAACTTCCTTGGTGGTCCAGTGGTTAAGACCACGCTTCTAATGCAGGAAGCGCAGGTTTGATCCCTGGCCTGGGGACTAAGACCCCACATGTCTGCCTCTCAGTGTAGTCAAAAAAAAAAAAAAAAAAAAAAGGCATGGCGACACAAAGGCAATAAACTTGCAGTGTCAGTTTAAGGAGAAGACAGCAAGAGAGAAGTACTATCTATCAGTTGGATGGTCAGTTCCAGGGAGGGAGGCAGGTTTGCAGGAGGCATTTAACTTAGTGTCTGGCATTCAGATGCTATTTGTCTCTTAGGGGCAATGGCAAAAGGCCAAGTAAGACAGAAACCTGCCCAGGGTAGCACCCCTGGTCATTTGCAACATCCTTAAGGGCCCACTATGTGCAGACTCTTCATCAGGCAAGGTGGCACCCACAGAGCAGGAAGAAAATATCCAAGACTTTGCCTTCAAGATGCACAGCAACCCCTTTAACGAAAGGACTTTTATTTTACTCCTTCTCTCATCCAGCAGATCTCTTAGCATACATGTGCTTGTCTAAGGTACATGTGTATATGTACTAAATGACTTAATGGAAAGAAAAAAAGACTAAATGAATGAGTGAGCCAGGAACTTGAATTTGGAATGCAGTGGTAATAATGATTTCCTTAACTCGGGCAACAGGGAGGTTGGCTGAACTGAAAGCTTTAGTCCAGACTGACTTGTAGGCCATCACGTGTTTTTGGAGATCCGTGGTGGGCAGGAGAAGGGACCCACCTTGGCAGTATCACAGCCATCCCGGAGTCCTACCTTCCCGGCCTCAACCATCATCAGCCAAACTTAGACTGTGCTGCAGACCAGCAAGCCTGCCTTCCCTGACCCTGACCCACCCATTTGCAAGGAAAGGGACCCTTCCTGGTTTTGCACCACAGCCTCACAGCTTCAGCCTTGTGTTTAAGTAGCACATCCACACACCACTCAGAAAATGAGGGGAGTGTATATCTTAGATATATCTGAAATCTTGGGGTTGGAGAGAAGAGGAAGAGAGAAGAGTAAAATGGGTGGTTTGGGGGTATAATCAAGTACCCTTTTTTTTTTAGCATTTATTTATTTGGCTGCACCAGGTCTTAGTTACGACTCGCAGGATCCTCAATCATCACTGTGGCCTATGGGACCTAGTTCCCTGACCAGGGATCAAACCCAGGCCCCCTGCTTTGGCAGAGCAGTCTTAGCCACTGGACCACCAACAAAGTCTGTCAAATGATTTAAGCAGACAGTCAAGACAGGACAACCCTTTTCCTCATCTTCACCCCAGGCCCATGGTTTAGCCCATGATTTTCAAACTTGTTTAAGCACCACAACTCAGTCCTCAAACAAATCCTAATAGATGAAAATAAGCTCCTCTGTTTGAAGGAAGGGGAAGACTTTCTCCATCCCACCAAGCCCCCTATATTTCCTCCAACAGGGCCAGGACAAAAGGAAAGAGATCTGGCCCAAGGTCTGCAAACTGGCTGGTGGCTGGTCACCAAGGCACACATCTCCCATGTCCAATCCAGAACTCCCATCTTTACTGCCATTCCCTGTCCCCCCAGGCCCAACCCACTGGCTGTTCAACTGGCTCTTTGTCAGTTTAGACTCAGCAGGCAAGATAGAGGCAGATTCTAAAATCTTAACCATGTGTTTTCCTTGGGGCCCCTTAAACTTTAAGTGTGAGTCACCTCTAGAAGCCTCCAGGGACCTTTCTCAGGATGCCCAAGCTTTTCCTGAGGCCCAGAGGAGTGAAGAACACTTGTAGGGGAGGGTTACACTGGAGCCAGCTGTACCCACCACCACCACCAGCAACTCCAGGAAATAAATATCTGTGACAGCTTGCATTTGTTTACATTTTGTGTGCTAATCCATGTCACCTACTTGTTTGGCTGGATATACCTCCCACTCACCTTCAAAATGTTTAGTATAGTAAGTGCTACAGGAAGTCAGTGCATCTTAAACCCATAGACCCTCAAACTCTGAAAAGCATGGAGTTAAAATAAATCCCATGTTCTGAGAATCATATAAAGATAAAGATCTTTTCAACACCACTGAAATGCAAGCTAGGTTTTGTGACCAAAGGTGGAATAAAACATGAATAGAAGTTCAGTAAATAGAATTTTCTCAGTACAGTTGTGTCACGCCTGACACAAAGTGAGGGGCTACTGTGAGCGATGGAAAGAATCAAACAGAAGTCTCTAAAATGGATTGTCTCGCCTCAGCCTGAATCCGAAACCCATACTTATGAGGACCTAGGCAATAGGGAAGACAGCTGACATACTCTCCCCTGGGGCTGAACTGCATTGCCTGCCTTTTTTTTATTTAGTTTATTACTTTATTTTTTATTTATTATTTTTGGGCACGCAACATGTAGGATCTTAGTTCCCTGACCAGGGATCAAACCCTGCAGTGAAAGTAGGGAGTTTTAACCACTGGGCCACCAGAGAAGTCCCTGAACTTCTCTTTTCTATCTACGTCAAATAACAGGTGGTCGTGCTAGACTGTGTAATGCTGCTGACCATAACCAGATAAAAATCTTTGCCTCTAATTTCTTCGCTACTTAATACGGCTCTGGATCTATATGACAGGAGGAATTGTATGGTAGGAAATAAGCATGGTCTGCCCAGTGCTCCTGCAGGTAAAAGGAAGGCAAGATTTTGAGGAAGTTAAAGCTTTACTGGAACTTGTGGTGATGGGAAGCAATAGACAATCACCGATGGGACCAGATCCTGTGTGCCTTTTATGAGATACTGATGCAGAAACAGGGTGAGGATTCTAAGCTGAGAGACATTCCAGGCAGAGGAGCAGTATAGTTACTTTAAGGCGTGATTTGCTTATGGGCTTCCCTGATGGCTCAGATGGTAAAGAATCCACCTGCAACGCAAGAGATCCGCATTTGATCACTCGGTCGGGAAGATCCACTGCAGGAGGAAATGGCAATCAACTCCAGTATTCTTGCCTGGAGAATCTTATGGACAGAGTAGCCTGGTGCGCTGCAGTCCATGGGGTCGCAAAGAGTAGGACACGACTGAGTGACTAACACTTTCACTTTCAAGATTTGCTTAGCATACAGATAATAAGAAGCAGCTAGTAGTTTTGTTAATCAATTAGGTTAACTATGATCACTGAAACAACAGGCGGTGTTAGTTATGTGGGTATGTTGGTAGGACTGGGAAAGTATTGCACCAAGTACACTTTTCAGTTCAGTCATTCAGTCGTGTCCAGCTCTTTGCGGTACCATGGACTGCAGCACTCCAGGTTTCCCTGTCCATCACCAAATCCTGGAGCTTGCTCAGACTCATGTTCATCAAGTTGGTGATGCCATCCAACCACCTCATCCTTTGTTGGCCCCTTCTCCTCCCGTCTTCCATCTTTCCCAGCATCAGGGTCTTTTCCAGTGAGTCAGTTCTTTGCATGAGGTGGCCAAAGTATTGGAGTTTCAGCTTCTGCATCAGTCCTATCAAAGAATATTCAGGACTGATCTCCTTTAGAATGGACTGGTTGGATCTCCTTGCAGTCCAAGGGACACTCAAGAGTCTTCTCCAACACCACAGTTCAAAAGCAGCAATTCTTCGGCACTCAGCTTTCTTTATAGTCCAACTCTCACATCCATACATAACTATTGGAAAAACCATAGCTTTGACTAGACAGACCTTTGTTGGCAAGGTAATGTCTCTGCTTTTTAATATGCTGTTTAGGTTAGTCATAGCTTTTCTTTCAAGGAGCAAGCATCTTTTAATTTCATGGCTACAGTCACCATGTGCAATGATTTGGGATCCCCCCAAAATAAAGTCTGTCACTGTTTCCATTGTTTCCCCGTCTATTTGCCATGAAGTGATGGGACTGGATGCCATGATCTTAGTTTTTGAATGATGAATTTTAAACCAGCTTTTTCACTCTCCTCTTTCACTTTCATCAAGAGGCTCTTTAGTTCCTCTTTGCTTTCTGCCATAAGGGTGGTAACAACTGTATATCTGAGGTTATTGATATTTCTCCAGGCAATCTTGATTCCAGCTTGTGCTTCATCCAGCCCAACATTTCTCATGATGTACTCTGCATATAAGTTAAATAAGCAGGGTGACAATATACAGCCTTGACATACTCCTTCCCCAATTTGGAACCAGTCTGTTGTTCCATGTCTAGTTCTAACTGTTGCTTCTTGACCTGCATACAGATTTCTCAGGAGGCAGGTCAGGTGGTCTGATATTCCCATCTCTTTAAGAATTTTCCACAGTTTATTGTGATCTACACAGTCAGAAGCTTTGGTGTAGTCAATAAAGCAGAAGTAGATGTTTTTCTGGAACTCTCTTGCTTTTTCAATGATCCAGCGGGTGTTGGCAATTTGATCTCAGGTTCCTCTGCCTTTTCTAAATCCAGCTTGAACATCTGGAAGTTCATGGTTCAAGTATTTCTGAAGCCTGGCTTGGAGAATTTTGAGCATTACTTTGCTAGCGTGTGAGATGAGTGCAATTGTGCGGTAGTTTAACGATTCTTTGGCATTGCCTTTCTTTGGGATTGGAATGAATATTGACCTTTTCCAGTCCTGTGGCCACTGCTGCGTTCTCCAGATTTGCTGGCATGTTGAGTGCAGCACTTTAAGATCATCATCTTTTAGGATTTGAAATAGTTCAACTGGAATTCCATTACCTCCACTAGCTCTGTTTGTAGTGATGAAGGCCCACTTGACTTGGCATTTCAGGATGTCTGGCTCTAGATGAGTGATCACACCATTGTGGTTATCTGGGTCATGAAGATCTTTTTTTTACAGTTCTTCTGTGTATTCTTGCCACCTCTTCTTAATATCTTCTGCTTCTGTTAGGTCCATACCATTTCTGTCCTTTATTGTGCCCATCTTTGCATGAAATATTCCCTTGGTATTTCTAATTTTCTTGAAGAGATCTCTAGTCTTTCCCATTCTATTGTTTTCCTCTATTTCTTTGCATTGATCACTTATATCTCTCTCTATATATATAGAGATATAAGTGATCAATATATATATAATATATATAGATATATATAAGATATATAAGATCTTATATCTTATATAAGATATAGATATAGATCTTATATCTATATCTTATATCTCTCCTTGCTATTCTTTGGAACTCTGCATTCAAATGGGTATATCTTTCCTTTTCTCCTTTGCCTTTTGCTTCTCTTTTTTTCTCAGCTATTTGTAAGTCCTCCTCAGACAACCATTTTGCCTTTTTGCATTTCTTTTTCCTGGAGATGGTCTTGGTCACAAATCTCTGTGCATAGTTCTTCAGGCACTCTGTCTATCAGATTTAATCCCTCGAATCTATTTGTCACTTCCACTGTATAATCGTAAGGGATTTGATTTAGGTCATACCTGAATGGTCTAGTGGTTTTCCCTACTTTCTTCAATTTAAGTCTGAATTTGGCAATAAGGAGTTCATGATCCGAGCCACAGTCAGCTCCCGGTCTTGTTTTTGCTGACTGTATAGAGCTTCTCTATCTTTGGCTGCAAAGAATATAATCAATCTGATTTTGGCATTGGCCATCTGGTTATGTCCATGTGTAGAGTCTTCTCTTGTGTTGTTGGAAGAGGATGTTTTCTATGAGCAATGTGTTCTCTTGGCAAAACTCTGTTAGCCTTTGTCCTGCTTCATTTTGTACTCCAAGGCCAAGTTTGCCTGTTACTCCAGGTATCTCTTGACTTCCTACTTTTGCATTCCAGTCCCCTATAATGAAAAGGACATCTTTTTTGGGTGTTAGTTTTAGAAGGTCTTGTAGGTCTTCATAGAACCATTCAGCTTCTTCTTCAGCATTACTAGTTGGGGCATAGACTTGGATTACTGTGATATTGAATGGTTTGCCTTTGAAACAAAGAGATCATTTTTAATATTAATGAAAATAAAGTTATGTGGGAGAGTGAAATATTCTCCAAGGTTAATCCATAAGAGAAAAATCAAAGCCCACTCTGCAACCTGCTTAAAGAAAAACAAAAAAAAACAGATTAACAGCAGTTAGAAGCCAGCCCTGGAAGTGACCAAATCATACCCTGTGTGTTAGTGACTCATTCCACAAACCCCAGGGGAAGTTGAAGATTAATTTTTTAAGGTCAACTAAGTCATCTCCTGATGGTTTGGGTGACTTCTTCATTTTCAAAGATTGAGCTGAATCCTTTACATCCCTACTACAGAGAAACCCAGAGCCCATGCTACTATCAATATCAATACTCACAAGTACGACTGAAACAGTTTTTATATATATAAATATTTGCCATTCTCTTTTTAGATATTATTTATTTTTCTTTTGACTGCACTAGGTCTTCTTTGCTGTGCACAGGCTTTTGTCTAGTTGTGACGTGTAGGGGCTACTCTCCAGCTGCAGTGCACAGGCTTCTTATTGCAGCAGCTTTTCTTGCTGTGGAGCATGGCTCTAGGCATGAGGGCTCTACAGCATGGGCTCAGTAGTTGAGGCACAGGGGTTTAGTTACTCCATAGCATGTGGGACCTTCCCAGATCAGGGATGGAACCCATGTCCCCTGCAATGGCAGGCAGATTCTTATACACTGTTGCAGGGAAAGCCTGCAACAGTTTTTAAATTCTGAGTTATTTCCTTGCCAGCTAGCGAATTAGTGAATAGTAGTTTCTTTTGTTTGTTTTGTTTTGTTTTCATTTTGTTCTGTTTTGCAAAGAGAAAAGGCTTTATTGCAGGGGCTAACCAAGTAGTATTGCCCTGATCCCGGGATGCTCTCCCATTTCTCCTGACTCCCTAGCCCCTCCCTGGGAACCCCACCCTCCCACACTCAACAACACCCAAAGTAATACCCGAGGCAGCTCCTTGTATGGACTGTATTCATTCTGATTGGCTGGTCCCCCTCCTAGAACTGGTGTTGAAGATTTTGAATGTCGAAGCCACCTATAGAGGGGCAAATCAGCAGTGGAAGCATTGTTGATTTACACAATGACCTTGGCAATTGAAAGACCTTTGACTTTTTTAATGCTATCAGTTTTATCCTCCTTAATCACAAAACAGCTTGGCATAGCTTCACTGTGGTCAGTCAGGAAGGGGTCATGGAACGTTCTAGTAGAGTCTGCCTCCTGCTAGCTGTTCCTGTCCTTCCTGCTCTCCAGGACTGACAATAGGTGCTGGCTGCAGTCTGGCCCAGGTCAAGGACATCTTGGCTGAGAGGGTCTCCGAGCTCCCGGAGGAGAAGACCCAGACGTACCGAGCGCTGCTGAAGCACCTGAAGAGTCTGGCCAGCCAGCAGATCCGGAACATGGCTGTATGTCCTCTGGGCCCACACGAGGCCTGCTACACCTATCTCTTAATCTCAGCAAAATGTTGAAAGAGGCATTGGCAGAATCAGTGTGCACATGGGTCTCAGCTGATTGAAACGACAGCACAATATACATTTAATATAGCAACCATTATTTAATAACATATTTAAAGGAAGACTCTGAGTCAAGTTCAGTCATATAGCTAAGTAGCAATATAAGTGGGAAAAGAATGTCATGGTTTTGCTAATTTCATGATAAGACCTTCAAAGAAACTAATTTGATCTTAGGCTGCATTGTTGTCGCTAAGTCGTGTCCTACTCTTTGCAACCCCAAGGACTGCAGAAGTAAAATACCTAAAACAAGGAGGGTAGCCTCCCCTACTCCAGACTATTCAGACCACCGCTAGACGATAACGCTCAGAACAGGGAGGCAGACTTCAGGGTCTGCTGATTTGACCTCAGGCAAATGCAGATGTAGATATTCAAAATACACATGACCCCTTCCCTTACACACCCCTGAATGATGTATTAGAAATTCTTAGGATACGAAGAATGGAGAACAGGTTTCTACTGAAAAAGCTCTTCAATTGATTCCAAATGATTCCCTGTCATGGGTTCTGTCTGATACCCTGGACCCTGGTGAGGAGATGGTGACAGGAGAGTAAAGGGTTGGAAACCACCACAGAGAGAGCAGTGGTGGGGCATTGTGAAAGCTGCCTTCAGATATTTCTAGACTCCTGAGAAGAGGTGTGATATATTTCATATGATCACCAAGGGTAGAAGTATGACCGATAAGTGAGAATCCAGGGGTGTAGATTTCAGCTCAGTGGAAACAAGAACTTTAAAATTAAGCTGTTCATAGAGGAATGGGAGTTCCGTGCCCTCACCCATGTTCCAGCCCAGATCACCCGCAACCTGGGTGGTCACTGTAGAGTCTGGCACTGTGTGGGAAGAATACTGAGCTGAATGGCCAGTCATTTCCCTGACATGTTCTGAGATGCTATAAGCTTAACCAGATCCAAGAGGAGTCTCTCAAGAAGAGGAAAAGGGAGACTCAGTGATAGATGCCCAGCACCCAAACCTGGCCCCCGGGAAGTCCAACAATTCAAGAGGCCATGAGATAAGTCTGAGATCCCAAGGCAGCATCGTGGCTACTTTTGTAGCCAGCACCGTGGCCATCTGTGCCACCTGAGTAGGGGTGGCTCAGAATTGGCCGCTGCACCTCAGTGCTTGCCTTTGCATCCCCGTCCTGCCCCTTCCTCACTGGGAGATCTTAATCAAGTTTTATAATTCCTCTGTGCCCCTGTGTCTTCATCTCTTAAAGGGGGACAGTGGCCTCATCTCACTGAGCTGTTGTGAGGACTGAGTGAGTAAATATGCATGAAGGAGTGAGACATCAGGTGAAACACACCACATGCCATTCAGTGCTCATTACCATCCATTCCTCACTCGATCCAAAGCTGTGGGTGGGTGGGGACCTCTCACAGCATCTGAACTGAGTCTCATCTGCAGAGGAGGCCAAGACTCCTCTAGACCCTGTCACCTGCCAGGGAGGACTGTGAGCAGGTGCCGGGAAGGGCGGGGGGCTCAAATTTGAGGGATCTAATGACCAAGGCTATAACTCTTTCTCCTTAGTCTTTAGGGGGTCATATTATAAGCCGACATAGCTACTCAGATCTGAACCCAATTCTGGCTGTGGGCAACGCTACCCTCAATCTGACATCAGAAGGTAAGCTACCCAGAGCCCTTTGAACAGCACCTGCAGCGTTTCTGTCTCTGTTTTAGGAGGTGCTATGTCAGAGCCCATGTCTCTTGCTCTCAGTCCACCATGGGGAGCTCAGGATTCTGGCTGAAGTCTTCTCACGCAGGGGATGGCACCTTCTGTACCACCCGCCACATACACACGACACCCAGCCCCAACCACAGCTCAGCCAGCCCGCGGCAGCCAGGGCTGTCTAGAGGCTGACTAGAAGCCTCTCTGTGACCAGAGGACCACTTCCTCCTCCTCCTCATGTCCCCTCTCCAGTTGCCGTGTAAGAAGTCACAAGTCTAGTGAGGACACGCTGGGGACACTGTAGGGCCCCTGGGGGCAGGAGGAAGGCTAGCAACATTTTCCATGCTGGCTAAGAAGGGCGGTCCTTGAGGGCTGCTCCAGGGTATTCCACCCTTGTCTCCCTGAGATGCTCAGCCCTCACATTGGCTCTGGCTGCTCCAAAGAGGCTGACACTCCCATCCAGTGCGCACTGACTGTGCCAGGCTCTGCTGGATACTTTACACAACACATCTAATTTGTCCAACCCCCGCCGCCCGCCCCCGACTGAGGTCGCTTGCAGTAAGGGGTGAGGGATGGGAATCCAGTCTGCCTTGATTTCCCAACAGGAGTGCTCGCCTCTTCACCAGCAGCCACCTCCCCAGGTCTTCTAACTCCCCACTTTCCATCTCTCCCCCCCTCCCTCCCCCACACCCCATCAAATACCCTCAAATGGGCTGAGTTGGACCCGGGAAACTGGAGTGCAAGGGAGCAGTCACACTGCCCCATGTGAACTCCAGGGTGTGGCCAACCAGGAATTATCTCACCAGCATCATAAGCCTCCCCAGGGGATTGCTGGCTGACACAGTCTGGTCCCTGATGGGTGGGAACTGAGAAGTGTTGGGAGGGACCTGCTGGCAAAGGAAAAGCCCTCACACTCCTATTCAGCTTTGTGTGGGGCCCAGGAGAGGAAATCCTTCAGCCCCGAAGGACCCTGTCAGCTGTTTTGCTGGGTCCGCCAGGCCTGTAGTCCAGAATCACCCCATCTTGAACCCTGAAGACTAAGGGAGAGGATGCCAAGGCTCTGGGGCGTCAGGAGAGCAAAGACGGCCTGGCCCCGACACAGGGCCTTCTACTTCAGGACTAGCGGTGCTAGATGTGTTCCTCTGCTGGGATGTTGGTCGTCACCTTTGGCTCAAGGTCTCTGTTTTCCCAGCTCTGCCAAAGCCACCTCCAGTCTGCACTCAGCCCAGCTCCAATGAGGCCAGTAGCTAGCTGGCACCCCAAGAGGGAGGCCCAGGTACACAAGAGCCCCTCTGGGGTCCACCTTCCTCTGTCTCGGCCACACCTACCTTCCAATCAGCATCTCACTGCTGTTCCTGGACCTGAACGCACGTTAGATTTGCTGGGCTGCAGTCTCCTCACACATTTCCCGTGGAGCCACAGCCACTTTTAAAGCCAGAGGGGACTGCTCTAACTATTGCCACCATGTAGTGACAATGGGGCTGAAAGGAGGTTTTGTAAATTGTTCACATTGCTTTAAAGATATGGGTATCCAGCTTAGAGAGCTTCCCGGGAGTCCAGTGGTAAAGAATCCGCCTGCCAATGCAGAAGACTTGGGTTCCATCCCTGGGTTGGGAAGATACCCTGAAGGAGGAAATGGCAACCCACTCCAGTATCCTTGCCTGGAAAATCCTATGGACAGAGGAGCCTGTCAGGCTTACAGTCCTGCACTGTGCTTAATCACTGAGTCGTGTCCAACTCCTTGTGACCCCATGGACTGTAGCCCACAAGGCTCCTCTATCCATGGGGTTTCTCCAGACAAGAATATTGGAGTGGATTGCCATGGCCTCCTCCAAGGGATCTTCCCACCCCGGGGATCAAACCCAGGTCTCCCCCATTGCAGGCAGATTCTTTGCCAGCTGAGCTACCAGGGAAGCCCGGGCTACAGTCCACAGGGTTGCAGAAGAGTTGGACATGGCTCGGCAACTAAATAACAATAATCCAGTTTAGAAGCCAACGGCAGCAGCAAGAACAAAAAGCAAATCCAATAATCTGAGCTCTGTTAATAGTGGAAACAAACCTTAGCTTAAGCTATGCCCTAACATTGATCATAGTATTGAACAAGTTAGATTTAGTTCAACAGTCTCTGCTGAAAGATGAAAACAGGTCTGGTAGGCCTTGGGGACAGGAAGAGGCCCAGTTCACACAGCATGTGTGCTAACAAGAGTACATGTCCTAGGGATTCCCTAGCAGTCCATGGGTTAGGACTTGGTACTTCCAGTGCTGGGGTCTGGGTTTAAGCCCTGGTCAGGGAACTAAGATCCCACAAGATCCACGGAGCGACCAAACAAAAAAGTAAATGTCACAAAGCTGCCACCACCCTTCCCTGTGAGGAGGACGGGTTGGGGGCTGGTCCACCACACTCAGACCCCCACTCTGCTCCATGCGAGGAAGGTGACCTTTTCTTCTCCACTGCTGACATTTAAGAGTATAGAATAATCTCGCATTCCTTGTTGCAACTGTGCAGAAATGTCATTTTCTTCAACAGAAGGCACACGGCGGATTCCTCTAAGTGAACATTTTCTTGCTGGGTTGGCAAGTGCAGACCTGAAGCCGGAAGAAATTTTGGAGTCTGTGTATATTCCTCACTCTCAAAAGGTAAGACTTGAGAGTTGTTTTTCTCTTTCTATAACTGAGTTCAGTCATCTTTAGATGTTTCAAAACAGATGGAAGGAAAATAAGTCTGCCCCGAAAACCTGTTTCCTGTCCTTCGTGGCCTGGCGTGGCACCAAGGCCCACAGCCGCCCTCAGGCCAGCAGCTCTGGGAGGCATGGAGCTGGGGTTGTTGTTTCAGCTGTGGGGTGGGGCCTGCCCAACCTGCGGTCATGCTCACACACCCGCTCGTGTCCAAGATCTGGGAGGTGGAAATTAAAGTTCTTTGGCTATGGAATGAGCTTCTCTGCCTGACCCACAAGGAGATGGAGGCTGGGGCTAGGCCTCCTGACTGCCCACTTGAGCTGACCCCCAACAGTTCAGAAGACCAGGAGCGCCTAACACATGATTTCTGGGGGAGACATGGCCACGCAGCCGGCTACAGAGGGGACCCTCTGTCCTCACTCCCTGTTCCTGGTGCTTCTCCCCCAAAGTGTACCTGAATCTGAGAGACCAGTCTTCCCAAGAGGGGCAACACAACAGATACACAGAGAGATCCAAAGCCAGCAGGGTCATGCAGGAAGTCTCATATTAAGTCATGCTTTCAGCCAAGTATGGTCTTCATTTATTTTTTCCTTGGGAATGGAAACTCTGAAGTGTGTTCCCAGTCCAGTGTGGATCAGTGTAAGAGACTCAGACAGAAAAACAGGCCGACCCAAACACAGTGCCCCCGGTGGCCAAAAACATGGAAACACATGCAAGGCAGCGGCCATCTCTGTTAACTTAGTCACTGCACCAGTGGTCCTGGTGCCAAGGATCATGAGGGGAGCCATCACCCTTCTGACTCTTGTCCCTGCTAGAAAATTCCCTAGTCCACTGTTGGAAAGTTCTATTCAGCACCTTTATGAACTTTACAGAATGAAAAAGGGATAGTATCTACAAAGCAAGAAATCCAGTGGATCTCTTTCACACTTTAAGCAAATCACCTTCCAAACACCTGTGTTGGAGGGATCCTCCATCCTCATGGGGGACAAAGGGTCTGAGACTAGCCTAAATGGCACCTGGAAATAAGAGCATGGGGAAATGACACAGGGATCCCTTGCAGAGACATCCCGGCCCCAGCGGGAAAGCGCACAGTGACCCTGTTAACTGAGAGTCGCTTTGAACAAAGAGGCAGCCAAATTGTCCCAAGTGTCCTTTGCGTCCCTTTTGATTGAGTCTAAGTGATTAATTAGTGGCACCAAGAAGCAGAAAGCTTGCTCTTAGTTCTGACATATCAAATAACTCCAAATGGTCTTTGTCTCCACAGTGGGAATTCGTGTCAGCCTTCCGACAGGCTCAGTGCCAGCAAAACGCCTTGCCCGACGTGAATGCCGGCATGCGAGTCCTCTTCAAAGAGGGCACAGACATCATCGAGGACCTGAGCATCACCTATGGAGGGGTCGGGGCTGCCACAGTCAGTGCACATAAGTCCTGCCAGCAGCTCCTAGGGAGGTAAGCGACACACCCTGTACCCTGATGGTGAAGCTTGACATTTAAAAAAAAGTGGAAAGATGGAAACTCTTATATGTAGAATCGTTGCTTGTTCTTTCTGTAATTTTGCTAAATGACTCTAACCTCATTTGACTTTGATTAATAAGGCACCACCCTTTGGGTGAGGTGTACAATGAAAATGGCCCAGGAAAGTGTTCAGCTCCGGTGCTCCTATGCACATCAATGCTCTGGCAAACCCACACCAGGCAGCTTCCAAGCGCTCCCCATCGCTCCCGGGCTCAGGGGCACTCTGTTTCCTTCTCAGCAAAGGCAGTGTCCAAGTCTGAGTCCTGTTCAGTTCACCATGGGATTGGCCATGGTGGTCTCTTTATTTAATGCCTGGGTTCTAGCATGTCCAGGCTACTTAGTGCAGCCTCCCAGGCCTCGGTTTCCCTGAACAGCTTATTTAAGTGATTTCTAAGTTTCCATCCAACTCCTAAAGTGAGACCCTGGGGGTCTTTAAACCATCTAGCACAGGCCCCTAGTCACAGAGACCTCTGGTCATGGAGACTGCCTTTTCTCACTGGTTCCTTCCTGCCCCCAACCCTCCCAGGCAGTGGGATGAGCTGATGCTGGATGAAGCTTGCAGGCGGCTCCTGGACGAAGTCTCCCTCCCAGGCTGGGCTCCAGGTGGGAGGGTGGAATTCAAGAGGACTCTGGTAGTCAGCTTCTTCTTCAAGTTCTACCTACAAGTTCTGCAGGAACTGAAGAAGCTCATAAAGCCGTTCCCTGTGCCTGTAAGTGCTCTGGCTTTTATGGGCTCCTGGCAGCATAAGCTCCCACCTTCCTCGCTCCTTTTGCAAACTATCAGTTCCAGCTTTTCCTTCTTCCTGGGTTCAGCCCTTCAGGGTTACTGTGGGGTGAGGCTCAGGATGCCAGACTGTCTTTGGTGCACAGATGCTTACCAAGTGCCCTGAGCAGGGAAACATGATGGGACCCCTGCTTCCGTGTGCAATTGTTTTTCTTTTAAAATCAACTCTGTTGAAGTATAATTACATAGAACAAAATGCACCTATTATTTAAACTCAGAGGGTTTCGGCAAATGTGTAAACCAGTGCAACCACCACTTCAAACAAAAGTATTTCCATCATCCCCAAAAGTGCCCTTTTGCCCCTCTGCTCTCAACACTCTCATCCCTGCCCCCAGGCAACCCTGATCTGCTTAATGACACTGTAGATTAGTTTTGCCTATTTTGGAATTTTATATTCAATATGAAATGTTAAATAAAATTTTATTTTTCAAAAAATCAAAACATTTATGAGTGCATGCTAAGTTGCCTCAGTCACATCCGACTCTTTGCAACCCCACGGACAGTAGTCCCCTAGGCTCCTCTGTCCATATCAGGAATACTGGAGTGGGTTGCCGTGCCCTCCTTCAAGGGATCTTCCTGATCCAGGGACTGAACCCCTGTTTCTTTTGTCTCCTCTGTTGGCAGGTGGGTTCTTTACCATGAGCACCACCTGTATGCTAATATATAAGTAGCTTCTTCTCAGAATTTCTGATTATGAACTTCGGGAATAAGTTACCAAAGCAGAACATTTTTTCTCTCTTTCTCTCTCTTCCCCGCTCAATCCATCTTTCCTCCCCAGACTATGACTAGAACTCTCACCCTACCTTGCACCCGTGTTCCCCAACCACACCCCACCCCAACAGCCCCGTGTTCCTAAACTGTCTGGGTTTTATTCATTCAGATGAAGACTCTCACAGGACTTCCCTGGTGATCCAATGGTTAAGACTCCACACTTCCTCTGCAGGGCACACGGGTTCAATCCCTGGTTGGGGAATGAAAGAAAGAAAGACGAAGACCCTCACAAACCACATTTACTTGAATAACTCTTGCCACCCTTGAATTTCCGAATCAAGACACTAGATATGTTTCAGTGACACCCAAAGAGCCTTCCCAGTCTTACTGCTCTCCCAGGAAAGCTGAGGAAAATAATTAAATTTGAGTTTTGTGTGGGCAGTGAACCACCCCAGCTCATTCTAGAATGGCTCCCCCAGCCCCTAGTTTTCTTGATTCTCCTGCTGCCTCTGCCCAGCTTGCTGCCAGAGGGCCTCTCCCTCCTTGGGCTAGCTTGGCTCCAGGATCAGATTCAACCAGTCTGTCCAGGTCCTCCTAGTGTGCAAAGGGAGGGAGGGCAAGGAGCATTTGCCAAAGCGAGAGTCTGGGAGGCGTTGTGAATTTGCATCATCCCAGCTAACTGAACTCATGGTTTCTCGGTGACCTTCGCCAAATCCTTTTCACAGAAATCAAAGCCTAGTTGAATCATAGACTAATCAGCTTATCTTTATTGTTTTGAATCATCTCTCAGAACAGCCGCCGTTATCCTGAAATTTCAGACCGATTCCTGAGCGCTCTAGAAGACTTCCCGGGCACGGTTCCCCAGGGAGTCCAAAGGTACCAGGTCAGTGAGTTTAATCTAATGGAAACCGAGAAACTAAGAGACAGTGATAGCTGTGTGAACAAGCAAGCACTTCAGAGTTGCACATTTCCCTTCTGACTTTCTGAGTTTTGCCAGGACATTGGCCCTTTGTTTCAGGTCTATGCAGGAAGAGCCTGGATCTAAGATCAGACCCGAGCTACTGAAGCTGGATGCCCTCAGGCCAAAGTCATCTGAAGCAGCTTGACCATCCAACTAATAACTGAGAGTCTCTTCCAACTGCCGTTCTTTGGGCAAATGTTTGAAGAGTAGCTTGGCTGCGTGTGGGGGAAGGACAGAGCAGGAGAGTAGCAAGGGTCAGTCTCCAGCCCCTGATTGCAAATGCTTAACCTCCAGTCAGCAAAATGAGAGCCTGCAAGCAACTGAATCCCTTCTCTCCAAGAACAATGGAGAAAGTATCTATAATTTTCCACTGGAGCACAAGCCCTCCCACCACCCAATCTCCATACTCACTCCACACACATCTTCTGGTAGAAGAGTTCCAGAATAAACACTTCCTCCACTTACTACACTCCCAGGGATATTTTGTTGCCACTAGCAAGGGCAGAGAAGGCAGCTTAGACCAGATCTGGATGGGCTCCATTGCCATTGGCCCCCCCAGCCCCCCCACCAGAGGCCCTGCTCCTGTCAATAAGCAGGTTTTGGCTTAGATTTTGGTGCCCCGCTCTCAGGAATTATATCACTCCAAGCCTCATCATCATGATGGCTTTATGTGTAAACAGGCTGCTCCTTAAAAAGGTAAGAAAGCAGGACAGGGAGACCTCTGAATTCCAGAAGTCAGGGATATGGGCCACCACTCGGGAAAAGAAGACGCCAAAAGGAGAAGCCAGAGTGTCCCTTCACTGACTTCACAATTTTGCTAAAACATTGGCCCCAACTAAAGCATAGCCACAGAGCTGAAATGACAGCTCCCCAATCAAGTTACATCATTAAACTCTCATGCTCATCTGACCCACTCCAGTGTTTGTTGACTGAGAGTGACCATCTGATTTCTCAATCCTGAATCAGGAGTGTTGGCAATTGGCCAGGCCACTTCTGAAGATGGAAGTTTCCCAGGGAAGCTCTTGTCTTTCTCTGTAGAGTGTGGATTCTCACCAGCCCCTCCAAGATCCAGTCGGACGCCCTGTCATGCACCTATCGGGTCTCAAACACGCCACCGGGGAGGCCGAGTTTTGTGATGACATCCCCATGGTGGATAAAGAACTCTGCATGGCTTTAGTGACCAGTACCAGAGCCTATGCAAAAATCATGTAAGTAAACGAAAAGCTTTCCAAAAACTCTTTCTAAAGCACACTTGGGGATTCCCTGAAGCAATGTGACCGTTCTTTGGAAATGTCATAAACCCAAAGAACCTAATGGAAAGAATGTTTAAAAGGTCACCAGCACTAAAACGAGGAAAGGAATGTCACTAGAAATGATCATCATGAAAGGGAGAAAAAAACTCACAATTATGGGCTCTTGCTTTCATCTCCCTGCTGCAGCCTCAGGCATGGCTCAGAGGAGTAACTCTGAGTAGGGCTAATATGCAGCTGGTGATAAAACCCTGAACTAGGTTATTGCTGAATGGTAAATGGCCACTGTCCTAAACTTCCTTAGGATGTCCCTTGCCACAGACACGATGGCCATCCCCCTCCTCTCCCCTTCCAGCAACTACAATGTTATCCCTGGCCCAGCAGGGAGGCTCCTGGACCCTGCTCTCTGGCAGCTCAGCTCTGATTGGTCAGGGCCTATAGTCCAGTTGTCATATATTTTGACTTTCATCCATGGTCTATCCCTCCCTCCCTCAAAGCTTGCTGATTTCTACTTCTCAAATATATCTCTTTTTTCAGATCAGTTGATTTGTCCGAGGCCCTTGAAATACCTGGGGTGGTTGATGTGATAACAGCGAAGGACATTCCAGGCATCAATGGCACCAAAGATGACAAACTGTTGGCCGTAGATGAGGTGAGGTACAGAGCGTGCTGTCTCATGTGACTTGGCGCAGATGATCACCAAGGTACCACCTCCAGGCAGCTTTCCATGCCCTCCCAGCCCTCTCTGCCACTAGGGGCCAGAAAGCCAGTTCTTCCAGCTTCTCTCTAATGCTTCTCTCTCTCTCTTCTAATGCTTCTGTGTAGGGCTTCCCTGGTGGCTCAAAGGGTAAAGAATCTGCCTGCAATGAGGGAGACCTGGGTTCTGTTCCTGGATTGGGAAGATCCCCTGGAGAAGGGAATGACTGCCTACTCCAGTATTCTTGCCTAGAAAATCCCATGGACAGAGGAGCCTTACAGGCTATAGACCTGGTCACAAAGAGTCAGACACGACTGAGCAGACACGCTTTCACTTTTCAGTGCCTTTATAGACCTACTCTTCTGGAATCAGGAAATAACTGCAAAAAGGAAATTTATTACAGAAAAACAATAAATACTCATTTTCCCACTGTGTACTATTGAGTCAGTTTACTCTTATTTGAAGAATAAATGCAAGAACTGGCATGTATCAGGATGGAAAATCCTTGAAAAAAATCTAGAAAGGAGAATACAATATACAGCCACTCTCCATTATTTACATTGAACTCTCTTCCTTCTTGGACCAACCCTCTCCCTACCACCTCCCACTGACCTTCATATATTCCATTTTTAATAAAGTTGCTCATATCATTCCTGACCTTTAATTCAATTCTACCATCATTCACTGAGCACTTGCTTTTGGAGCCAAACTATCTTGGTTCATGGTCTCACTCTGCCACTCTGTATCATCACCTGTGAAATGGTGTCTTGAAACCTGTAAAATATCATCACCTGTAAAATGGGAATAATCAGAGGAACCCAACTCATTGTGTTGTTATGCAATTTAAATGAGCTGATACATGTGAAGTGTTTACAGCATTGCTTGGCATGTGAAGGCTCTCAGTAGATGTTAGCTACTATTGTCACATTTCAGGCTGTTTCTCCTCCAGCCATGAAATAAACCACTGTTCTTTCGGTTGAACTCCAGATGAGGAAGTTGGCTATTGCTTAGGAGCTATGTTATCTTCTCAGGCTGCCAAAACAAAATACCACATAATGGGTAGCTTATAAAGCAAAAATGTATTTTCTCACAATTACTAGAGGCTAGAAGTCTAAGATCAAGGTGTTGGCAGGTTTATCCTGAGGTCACTCTTGCCGGTTTGAAGATGGCTCCCTTCTCCTGTGTCCTCATAGGAGACGGCCTCTTCTCTGTGTATAAGCCTCCCTGGTGTTTCTACCTCTTTTTTTTTGGCCACGCCTCATGGCATCCAGGATTTTAGTTTCCCCACCAGGGATGGAACCCGTGACCCTGCAGTGGAAGCGTGAAGTCCTAATCACTGGACCATGAGGGAATTCCCTTTTCTCCCCCTACGTCTTCTTATAAGGACACCAGTCACACTGAATTAGAGTTCCAACCTTAGGACCTCATTTCACCTTCATTACCTCTTTGAAGGCCTTATCTATAAATACAGTCCCACTGGGGGTCAGTGCTTCAGTTTGGGGGTTGTAGAGGGAGGCACAGGAATCATAGTGTTCAAAATATACTCCCCTTATCTTTAAAATGACTCCATGAAGGCATCCCATATGAATGAATCACCCTCAACAGAGGACATAGCAAATTCCGGTCCCAGCCAAATTCACATCCACTCTGAGGCTTACATTCAATTGAGTAAAATGGCTAATGAAACCATATGTATGATTTAAATTAACTTTTAAATTAAAAGTTTAAAGAATTTTTTTTTAGCCAAGCACATGATGTGACTCCAGTCTGGTTACTATTGGTCAATAATGGTAACTAAGGCACCAGCCACTGGTAAGTTTGGACTGATAGTACTTTTACCCAGAATTTCCCCCCAGCTTCATGCCTATACTTTTTGCAGGTACTCTGCGTGGGCCAGATCATCTGTGCTGTGGTTGCAGAAACAGATGTACAGGCAAAACGTGCTATTGAAAAGATAAAGATAACTTATGAAGAGCTGGAGCCCATAATCTTCACCATAGAGGTAAGCAGAGTGCCTGGGCTCTCCTATAAGGTTGTAGAATCAGAAGTCCCTTGTAAACTTCTTAATGCGAGACTTATTCAGGGTTCTACTACTTTTTCATCGCTGGTTTACTCTGGAAAAATCAACTTTTCTGGAAGGCATTACTTGCATGAATTAAAATTAGCTTTGGTTCCAAGAAACAGGAAAAAAATAGAAGTTTCTTTGTCCTGCACATTCAAAAAAGTCTAGAAATGGTCAGTTTCAAACTTACATGTGACTCTAAGTGTCAGGGTCTGGGCTCCTTATATCTATTAATAGTCGCTCTGTCCTGTGTGGTTTCCATTCTCTAGATCACACTTCGGTCCACAACAGTTACTGAACACTGACCTTTGAGTCCACACTTCTGTCAGCAGAGAGAATGATGAAGAGAATATCCCCTCCCCTTAAAGACCCTTTCCAGAAGCTGCACATAATCTTTCTTCATCTCCTTGGTTAGAACCTAGTCATGTACCACACCAACACTCCTAGAAAGGGGGTCTGGGAAACATACATTTTATTCTAGGTGGCCAGGTATTCACTAGAAACTGGGGGTTCTATTACTTGAGGAAAGTGGTGGGAATGGATATTGGGAGTAATAATCTTTTCAAAACGGAGCCCCAAAGCAGTGGGACTTTCATGATAGAATTCCATAGAAATTTCCATTCTCGCTTCTGGGTCTAGATGATGGAAAACAAATGCAACTTCCAGCAAAAAATAATGAATTTAGATTAGAAAAATCAGATGTAGATTTATGGCATTTGTGTGCTCTAATTCAATGAAAGATAAGTTCATATCAATTAAATAGAAAAAAAAAAGAGTACTTAATTTTTGCTTGTGAAAGAAATAAATTTTTTTCAAAGGCCCTAGTGAACCATTTGAACATTTTAAAAATGTCCCTAAAAGGTACAACTTGCTCAATATTCAGAGTGTTAAAAAGGTCATGTTTCTAGTTCTTTCTAAATTAAATCAACTCTATTCCAAATTCCCATTTTGTCAAGTTTGCAAGAAGTTCAGGCCATTGTTCTTGGCTCACACCCCTTTCTAGAGTTGTACTAGGATCCTAACAAGGGTTTTTGAAATATCAATTCCAATCCCATTTCCTCAAGAGGGGAAATGGCACCCAAAGGATATCCTCATGAAATATCCTGGAGCTCAGAACACTTAGAGATCTAGGGTTCCCTCAGAATAGGACTCTCCACCATCAGTAAAAAGAGTTCTTCTGTGAAGAAAAGTAGGTAAAAGAACAGTCATATATACCAATGCTCATTCATCCATTCATTCATTCACATGACTATATATATAAGAAGCAATATAGAGTTCTGTCTAAAAACACTGGTTCTAGAACTGTGATTCAAACTGCCAGGCTTGAATCTTGGCTGCACCACTTCTTAGCTATGTGACCTTGGACAAGTTTCTTAACATATCTGTGCCATAGTTTCCTCCTTTGTAGAAAGAAGAGAACAGTAATAAAACCTGCCTCATCAGGTTGTGAGACTAAATGAGTTAATATTCAGAAAGCATGTAGAACAGTGGCTAGCACCTAGTTATAGCATATATTATATATAAACATAGCATATATTATAATAAGATTATACTAACTTAGGACATATTTACAGATGACAATAAACATACTTCCACACATACTAGATTGACATACTGAGATCTTGGTATAGCAAAAAAGTGAAAACTTCAGCTATATTCTTCATTTTCTACTGCTTTGAGAAATCAAGCATTTATTATTAGGCAAGATGTTTCTGAAAACAGCCAGGCTTGAAAACTGCCTCCATCACTTATTTGAAGCATGACTTTGGGAAAGTTATTTTAACCTCCTTAAGCCCAGCTTCTTCATCTGGAAAGTGGAGAGAATAATAGAATTCATGTGAGAATACATGTAAATACACTGTCTATTGTACAGTGTTTGACACAAAGCATGCACTCAATAAATATTAGCTGCTTTCACTATTCACATTGTCATTAACAAAAAAGGCCACGGACTTGAGATCATTAGGGAGTAAGAACACAAGAGTCAGGTGTCCTTGTGAAATATGGAAAACACCTGTATCTAAAGGTTATTAGGTGTTATCATTACAGGGTAATAATCCTAGATTTCTTAACATTTGGAAAATTCTGTTATTAAATTAGTGAGTAATTTGAGGAAAACTGTTTTCTGGAGGGGGGAGAAGTTGCTTTGCATTTTGTTTCTTTAGTGGGGGGTTGATCTTCAACACTATACTCTTGACAAATAGACATATTTGTGCTTACATTGAATAAAGTAAATTAAATTTTTTTAAAAAAGGAAATAAAGGTTAAGCAAGAATCAACTGCCATAGATCAACCCACAGAACAGCAGGACAGGATGGCTTCCAGTATTCATGTGTCAGTCAGTTCATAATATTGTTGCCAAAAAAAACCCTAGCATAAAGGGCTAGGAAGCCCTTATGAGATATGCCAAATACACAAAGAAATGAACAAACTGCCTACCATATCTCTGTTGGGTTTTCTTGCCCCAGAGGTGCATTAGGACTTGAGTCCTCCCCTTCAACATGAAGTCTGACACAAGTATTTTTATTCATGAAGTGGGGAAAAGGGGAGGGCCCTGAGCCTCACTCTTACTGCATTTGGATCTATCACCTGTGCCCTGGACATCCACATTGAAATGGAGAAATGAGTAGTTATTATCCTGGACCATCATAGTATCCCCAGATCTCAACTCATAATGTCTCTCTAACCCTTGCTGGTTTTCTCTGCAACTGAGAAGGCATTTTCTATGGCATCTCGGCTCTGCGGGGAGTCTGCTACTCAAGGACACACTCCCTTGCTGGCCTGACTCCTTTCACGTGTCCTAGCAGATGGCGATTGTCGGAGTTTGCCGGCTTTTGAGTAAGAAAAATTTGCC
This sequence comes from Bos mutus, assembly GCF_027580195.1. Taxonomy (NCBI): domain Eukaryota; kingdom Metazoa; phylum Chordata; class Mammalia; order Artiodactyla; family Bovidae; genus Bos; species Bos mutus. The sequence continues at coordinate 46,454,780 of NC_091618.1, read as the reverse complement.
AGTGGAAGAAAACGACAAAAAGAATTAGCTTTTTTTTTCTTCCTGTCACTCAGGATGCCATAAAACACAACTCATTCCTGTGCCCTGAAAAAAAACTTGAACAAGGAAACATCGAGGAGGCATTTGAAAAAGTTGATCAAATTGTTGAAGGTGAGTGACTCAGGATTGTTTCCTAGAATATTTGTGCAATTCTCTTCTGAAACAGACTGGAGAGCATGTGATTTCCTTTCAGAAAGACCACCCCCTAAAGTCGTGGCATTTTACCAAAGTTCTCCTCTCTTGCTTCCTTTCAAATTGTGCATGTGTTGCTTGGGGTTGGGGAGGGGGGCAGGTAGGGAGCAATAGAATAAATAAAAAATTCCTAAGACTTTGATTAGTCAAGGACAGAATGAAGAACAAAAGCAGAGATTTTCAACTTCTTATCCAGAACCGCAGTCTCTGAAACAGATGACCTCAGTTGTCACAGGACAAAACACCTGATTCATCAGTTTCTCAATCAGGACAAATCCAGCCAGCCAGTCCATGTCTCACTTGCTTTTGAATTCCCCAACCAGAGCACACCTTCAGGCACTTTCCTTTACTTGCCCTTAACAGGAGAGGTCCATGTCGGAGGACAGGAGCATTTTTACATGGAAACACAGAGAGTGCTTGTTATTCCAAAGACAGAGGACAAAGAACTGGACATTTATGTGTCAACACAGGATCCAGCCCACGTGCAGGTGAGGTCCAGGATCTGCCCCACCTCCTCCCCAACTTCCCAGTTCCCTCATGGCCTTCAGCCTCCACAGCCTCACAACGGCTGCCATTTTACCTGCAGAGTCTTAGAATCTAAGTATTACACATCAGCAGAGCAACTAAGACCCTGGAACCATTTTTTATGTTTTCCGGTCTTGTCAAGTAAATGAAAGAACAGCCACAACCATTTTCAATTTAAAGTGAACATTCACTGGCTTCATGCTTAAATGTGACAGTGATTGGATGACACAATTATTTCTGTACTTGATTTTTCCCTAAAATAATCACTACAGGCAACCTTTGGAGTAAACACAGCACTTCATAACACAGTATCATTTCCCCAGTCATAAAGTGTTCCGGGTTTTAGTTGCAAACATTTCTTCCTGTTTAATAAATTGTCAGGAGTTTGCAGGTTTTCACCTTACTGGGACTTTAGGTGTAAGCATTTGGCTAGGATCCAGGTTTTGACAGGAATCCAGGACTCTGACAGTTTCCCTTTTGGAAAAGACCACTTTTCTGCTGGAAAGTTTGTTTTATGGAGATTAGCAACATTAATGAACTCAGTAGAACGCTGAAAGATTCAGACTGTCTCAGCTGTTTATTTCTTTGTTTTTACTAACAGTAGGGGTGGATGAATTTTGCTGTTGTGTTTTAGGAAGCAAAAACCTTCTTTACCACTTCACCCTTGTAAAACTTTCCCATTACCTACCTTTTACAGAAAACAGTGTCCTCCACTTTAAACATCCCCATCAACAGGATCACCTGTCATGTAAAGCGAGTGGGTGGAGGTTTTGGCGGGAAGATAGGAAGACCGGCTGTCTTCGGGGCTATTGCAGCTGTGGGTGCTCTCAAGTAAGTGCACCTAGGGACACGGGAGGGCGTGAAATGCACAGAGCTGAGGGCATATCGGCAGCCCGAGGGTCACCTGGGCTGCTGTCATCACCAGCTGAGTATCCTTGGGCACCTCAGCCTCTTGTCTCTTTTATCCACCCTCCTAAAGTTATTGGAAAAGTCAAATGCACTTAGAAGTTTGAATAGGCTAATCTGCTCTATAAAGGAAAAGTGGTACTATTAGTTGAACACCTCCAGAGCTGACACTGCCCCATCTTGAGCTTCATGGAAGATGACCCATTTAGGGGTGGGGCAAGTCACCTGCCCAAGTGGAGTGCCAAGGGAGAGGCTGCTCCCCCACTTTTCCTTTCTACCACCAGCTGAAGACAAAGCAGGGTGAGAAAGAAAAGTCTCCCTGCTCCTGGGAGGATGCTCATTCAATGGATGTTCAGTGGACACAAGACATGCTCAAACAGAGCTCCTGGTCTAACCCCAGCCAGAAGTCTTGCTCCTGCACTGTTCATGCTGTTCACATGCTGACTTTTCTATTCCTTGTTCATTTTTATGGCTGTCTTGTCTTGTTTTGCTATGTCAAAGCCCCAACTGTCCTGCAAATTTCAAAGGTCCCGCTTCCCTTGACAGTTTCCATGTAATTCAGAGGTCCCAAAGCACTCAGACATGTGCCTCATTTTGCAATGACAGGTGGGGAAAAGGCAGAATCTGAATCGCATCCCCAGTTTTTTCATAATGAAACTCGATTCACACCCACCAAGGACTCAGCAAGGAATAATTAATTCATTGTATTCCCACCAGGCTTTGTGCATTTAAGGCTTCTCAAACATGACTGTATGTTAGAATCATCTGGGGAGCATTTAAATCCCAATACCTAGGCTACCCCTCATTGACCCTGGCATCAGTCTATTTTAAAAATTCCCCAGTAATTCCACTGTGCATCCAAGTACGAGAACCAGTGCCTTAAGTTACAATACCTGCTGTGCATTAAGTACTTCCCAGAGCAGTGTTCCCAACCTATTGATAATAAGAGTCTCCCAAGTTCATAGAAAGTCCTGCTTCCCCACCCCAGACCCAGTGAATCAGGATGACCGGGGGATATACTGGAAACTACATTTCACTGATGCTCCAGGTCGTCCTCACCATTAAAGAAAAAAGGAAATTCTGGTAGAATCGTGGGTTTTCAACATGTACCTGAAGACCCCTGCATCAGAATCACTGAGAGAGAGGTAGAGTCTAGAGCCACTCCCACCCAAATCCTAGTGGTAAGGCCCAGGAATCTGCACTTAGGCCCAGATGCTGCAGAATCCACAAGCACTCCAGATGATTCTTCTGCACTTCAAAATCTGGGAACCTCTGCCAAGGTAAACAGAAAGCCTGAACCTCCTAGCTACCCAAGAGCCCAAATTAGCCAACACAGTAGGATTTATGACTGAAAGTGAAGATTCTAACCCAGACTTCCTAGGCTGTGTGCTTCTTGTTTTTCCAGTTGTGTTGTTAAGTTTGATCTACCTGTTCACACTCTTTCTCCTTTGTAACTAGTGGCTGCTGCTGCTAAGTCGCTCAGTTGTGTCCAACTCTTAGCGACCCCATGGATGGCAGCCCACCAGGCTCCTCCGTCCATGGGATTTTCCAGGCAAGAGTACTGGAGTGGGGTGCCATTGCCTTCTCCGGTAACTAGTGGCAGGGATATGAAAAAAGAATAGATCTGGGTGAGAGTCACATTGGAAGCATAAGAACACAAGTTAACTGACATGTGACATTAATCTTTTTTGGCTAGATCTCCAAACACTGAGTTCTAGAACATAGAGGTAATAGTGATTTGGTCATACATCAATTCGTATCAGTGCCTAGCACACCGTATGCACTCAGTGAATATATAAGTGATGGGTGGATGGTTAAATGAATGCTTGTACATATGAGTGGGAGGGTGGATAGATGGGAGGGTAGATAGTTAAATGAGAGAATGGATAAATATGTAGGTGGATGGTAGATGAGTAGATGGATGAATGGATGGGTGGGATGGAAGACGAATCTAAAATTTGTTTTCTTTAGAACTGGTCATCCCATCCGTCTTGTTCTTGATCGTGAAGATGATATGTTAATAACTGGGGGAAGACACCCATTATTTGGAAAATATAAAGTAAGTATTAAAGAGGAAAATACTAAAGTACCTCATTTTATTTGAATGGTTTTACCCTTTCCTATTATTTTTATTTTGCCAAATTCTAAAAACAATCATCTTAACATCTACAATATTAAAATGTGTATTTGAATACTCATAACGTTTTGTGAGGAGCTTTTAGTAAATCTATTATAAAATTATGAAGAAGCTAAATGATAAAAAATACAGTTTCCAATAATGATAAAAACACTATTTAAGGAACAGGATTTATGTTAGTGATTCCTCAAAGACAAAAAATAAATAAATAAATAAAACTTCAGACATTTGTTATGCCAAAGCTTCTTGATGATAAAAATATTATTTTACAATACAGATGTTTGGAGATAATTTGACCAATTTAACTGCAAAATCATTTTTTACAAGTGGTCCCACCAAATGGTTATGAGTGTCACAAAAAGCTCTTTTCAAATAGGAAAAAGAATCCACTAACTAGTGAAATAATTTAAAATTGTCTCAAATTACATCCTTTGTATTTTTGTGCAACTATAGCACAAACACTGTGATAAATAATTGCTGGGATCTGGTTGACAACAATACTTCAAATTTGTAGCTGAGTTGTTAGGACAGATCTAATGTAATTGTTCCCATATCAAACATGCTTTATTTGGGAATTGCTTATGGCATACACATGGGCTTCCCAGATGGTGCTAGTGGTAAAGAACCCACCTGCCATTGCAGGAGACATAGGAGACACAGGTTCAATTGCTGGGTCAGGAAGATCCCCTGAAAGAGAGCATGGCAAACCATTCCAGTATTCTTGCCTGGAGAATCCTGTGAACAGAGGAGTCTGGCAGGCTATAGTCTGTAGTTTCACAAAGAGTCAGACACAACTGAAGCAACTTAGCACACACAGCATACACATAGCTAGATTTTTCTGTCTGATTCTGTTGTTGCTTTAGATTACTAAATTATTCTATTCCCTGTGACTAAACCACAGCTTTCCATAGCACAGCACAATTTTATTTCTTCCACTGATATTAGTAATTTTTATAATTAGAGAGGAAAAGACCATAGTTGGCCATTAAACCTTTTTTTTCACCTTCAAATAAAAAATAAATGAATACTCACAACTCTTATTATCCTCTAGGCCCAAGAGCAATGTGAAGGCACCCTCTGGGATTGTGGGAGTTGGTGTTATGGTAGCTGTTGAGTTCTTTGGTTTGGGCTGGATTATAAATCAGGCTTCAATTATACCATAGTTATGAGACTGTTTTAGTACTAGTACTTATTAAGAGGGTTCTAGACTATAAATATTTTGGTAATTATAGTAATATAAAATATAATTTAAAAAAACAGACTTTTTGAAAAAAATTTTTTAAATATAATTTTGCTTCCAATATTATAATGTGTATGTATATGTATCCTCAAAGTTTTGCTTGGTTATTCAGAACTATTCATAGACTAGCATAATAGATGACTATGTGTGCATAGGCCCTTCCAAAATCCTTGAAAAGTTTATACTGAACAGTTTCAGAATCCCTCTGCTCCCTCACTTATGGTACTGCTTTGCTTAGCAAGCCTTCCTTCATGAAAACTTCAGCCTAGCATTTGTCAAAATTACCATAAATTCTGAACTTGTACACTTTGCTCCATTTCCTAACTTCTCTGATTTGTTATCCAAAATTTCCTTTGTAGTATGAATATATAAGTGGCCCCATATAGGTAAATGGTTCCATCGATGTATTTATCCCTGTTTTCAAAAAGGCAAAGGAACCACGGCCAATTCTTTCTTGGTGGAACTACATTAGGAAGTGGTAATTTTTCTTTTCATTCTGGGCTGTGCAAACAAAATGGTCTAGGTGGGAGGAAGGGAGTGGCAACTTCAGAAAAATACGAGGTGCACTCAGTGAGTCCTGGTAGTAACAGCAGCTCATATTCATGCCATCTTTCCAGAGTGACAAAGTGCTTCACCAGTTCAGTAAGATGAGGGCAGTCCCTCCTGTGTCCATTCCCCAATCTCCAAGGCTTTCTCATAACAAGAGGCACTTCTATTCCTTCCGACACACTCTGGAATCCCAGAGACTTTTCCACAAGGCGGAAAACCAAAGACTAAATTAGAAGGAAAATCAGTAAAAAGTGAGGAGAATCTTCCAAGAACAAGGAAGAAGCGGGTAGCAATTAAGTGCTGGGAGACAAGCAAGGATTTTAGAATTCCATACTGACTGTGAAACCAGAAAATTACACGGTGAAAGAAAAGGGCTCAGCAAAATTCAGGTCAGAGGAGGTCTTTGTCTGCCAAGCACTGAAAAACGAGAGACTATGCAGACGTAGTCCACCACAGAGCAAATGGGAGTGGCCTGTCTTCAGTCCTGCCCGTGGAGGAGCAAACTTAGCACTAAATTCCAAACATATCGTAAAATGTCCATCATTTGGTGACAGGTGGGATTCATGAACAACGGGCGAATCAAAGCTCTAGACATCGAGTGCTTCATTAACGGAGGGTGCACGTTGGATGACTCAGAGCTGGTACGTATATCAGAAACCAGGACTGTCCTGGTTTGTGAACAGAATGCAGAATTTCTATATGAGTCTTCGTGGAGCAGTTTCTTCAAATACTTACCTCGTTCCACAAGCAGTTCAACACTGTAACTGACTTTTAGAGAAAAGGAAAAAATGTTGTCTGGTATATGTAAATATCTCCTTTTACTTTAGGTAACAGAATTTCTTATCTTGAAGCTGGAAAATGCATATAAAATCCGCAACCTCAGGTTCCGGGGCCGTGCATGCCTGACAAATTTACCATCCAACACGGCCTTTCGAGGATTTGGCTTCCCCCAAGGAACCCTGGTAACAGAATCATGCATCACAGCTGTGGCAGCCAAATGTGGCCTTCCACCAGAAAAGGTAAGGTAGAAATCGAAGTCATAACCAAGGCTATTGAAGAATCAGATGAGGTAGGAAACCAGCTACCCAAGGAAATACCCTGGAAGAGCCAGACAAATTAGACCTGGCTCAGAACTCAAGGTAAATTAAGGGCTATCTAAAAGAGTTCACCTCCACATATTGGCCTTCCTCTTTTTGCAACAATTTATTTTCTTCCTTTCTTGTTTTACTTTGTACAAAAGGAATTACTCTTTTTAAAATTCAAGCTATACTGAAGTTATTAAAGTGAAAAGTAAACATCCTTCTTTTTTATCCCCATCCCTATTGGTTGAGGGTGACCATTGTTAACAGTTCTGTTTACTGTTACTGTAAACTGTTAACAGTTTACTGTCCTAGCTCTTTCTCTGTTTACCCACCCATCTGTATTTCTACATACATAAACATTAACATATGATGGATAGCTGCACTTATATGCTTATTTTCAAAATGAGACTATAATAAACACAGAATTCTGCCCCTTACCTTTTCTACTTGACAGTACGCCTGGCCATCTTCCCATGCTAGTAGAATGAACTACTTCATTCCTTTTCGTGACTGAATAGTACTATTATGTATCTAAATTTATTTAGACACTGCACTATTGGTACATATTCAGTTTCTTAACCATTTTTGCTATTTAATTGGTACTGGTACAAATGTACCAAGGTTATATCTTTGCCTCGTTGTGTATATCTGTACAATAAACTTAGAGAAGTGGAATTGCTGGTGCACTTGAAAACTTTTGAGAGATACTGCCAAAAGAATGCCCTCCAAAAATACTATTTTGTGCAAGATCCTAAAGTGTTCATAATATGTACAATATGCCAGACCAAAGAGAGGCAGCCACTGACAAGTGAGATAATTGTTGATAATACTTTTCCAACTCCTCACGCATTCCAAGCAAATCCCAGCCTACTTTTTCCACTTCTATCCCCTGTATCCCCCAATAGAGACCCTCTGCTGCAGCAAGGCTCTCCATGGCTTTGAACCTCTTTGTCTTTAAATGCAACAGGGAGGACCACCAGGTCTGTGAATTGTAATTGTTGGGGGTACTTCTTATGCACAGTGGAATGCCTAAATATTGAACAAGAGAGATGATGGTTATCCCAAGAGAAGTCACATAAAGTGTTCTGTGGATACAAAGGAGACAAACGTCACACTGGCTTGGTGGAGGGGTATGGAGCAGAACTTCCTGGAGAAGATGACACTGGGGTGGCCTTGAAGAATAATAGCACAGAGAATGAAAGGTCATCTGGGCCAGTGGAACACTTGAACAATGAGAGGCAGCTTCATTGTGGCTCCATTTCTTTATCTACAAAATGAGGACAATATGACCTCACAGAGCTCCCACAAGAATTAAATGAGTTAGCATTCATGAAAATATTTGTTTCTATAAACCGGTAGTATTCCAGTGTAACTGCTATTAATCGTAACTCCTTTATCATTAGAGTGATTGGGGATGATGAAAAACCTTGAGCATATCTCAGTGGGCTCCCCTGCTTCTTTGTCAGATGTTGCAAGTTTCCAGGACATGACACACCCATATTTAAATACATTTTTTAAAGATTTGACCACACATTCCAAAGGCAATTGGAAGGCTTAGAAAAGATCTGCTATTTGTCAGTAGGTGCACTGTTCTCCCTCTCTAGCAAAACAAGTCTTCGTTATGACAATAAATCCTTGCTTTAACATACTGTCTACTAACTCTTCTCCACCCTTTGAACTGTGAAAAAAAAGGATACTCTTCCTCCTCCAGCCCCTTCATCCCACTGCCCTTCACAGATCAGTCACTACCTCTACTCTCCACTTTAAGGAGACAGAAACCCTGATTGATGCCTTGAAGAAAAGAAATCATGCTTCATTATTTCTATAAAAACAAAGACTGAGCTCAAAGAAAAAGAAACAAAAATCCTGTCTTCTCCCCCCACCGAAGTGCTTTAGTGGGGAGGCTTTTCAAATCTCTATTTCACAATCACTTTCTGTCTTATCATAACTGCTGCTGCTAAGTCGCTTCAGTCGTGTCCGACTCTGTGCGACCCCAGAGACAGCAGCCCACCAGGCTCCCCCGTCCCTGGGATTCTCCAGGCAAGAACACTGGAGTGGGTTGCCATTTCCTTCTCCAATGCAGGAAAGTGAAAGTGAAGTTGCTCAGTGGTGTCTGACTCCTAGTGACCCCATGGACTGCAGCCTACCAGGAGCCTCTGTCCATGGGATTCTCCAGGCAAGAGTACTGGAGTAGGGTGCCATTGCCTTCTCCGCTAATGATTCCATTTCTCACTCACTTCAGATTAGGGAGAAAAACATGTACCGAACAGTTGATAAAACCATCTACAAACAAGCGTTCAACCCTGAGAGCCTGATAAGATGTTGGAACGAATGTCTGGACGTGTCTTCCTTTCACAACAGAAGAAAGCAAGCGGAAGAGTTCAATAAGAAGAACTACTGGAAGAAAAGAGGCGTTGCGGTGATTCCCATGAAATTTTCAGTCGGCTTTGCTGCAACAAGCTATCATCAGGTGAAGCTTGTATGTGTGGGTGGTAACCCTCCTGTTGGACACACTTGGCTCTGACTTGGGGAGAGCGTCACATTTCCCTGGGCCACTGAGCCCCTCCCCCAGCACCTGGGAGAAGTGAGCAGTCCCCCACCTGCAAGCACTTTCAACACAGCACAGTAGAAAAACACCTCAATGGCAGAAAACAGCAGCCGCAAGCATGAGAGCCACAGCAGCAAAACTGCCGAGATGGGGCAGTGGCCCCACTGAACCCCCACTATTCAAATAGGAAACAGGAGTAGGAACTTCCTGTGGCTAAGTGATTCCTGTAATCTGGTGGTTAAGACTCTGTGCTTCCAATGCAGGGGGTCCAGGTTTGATCCCCAGTGGGGGAACTAAGATACCATATGCCCAGCAGCCAAAAAATAAATTTGTACTTTTTAAAAGGGGTACAGGAGCCCACAAGGTCCAAAGAGGCAGGAGGAGGCTAACTGTTACATCTACAAGTCTGGACTGTATCAATCAATGGAGCATAAACGATCCTAGATAGCTGCCAGTATGGTTTTCCTCTCTGACACCAAGTGTTGTCTTTTCTCCATCAATTCCCCGACACCAACTGGGTGTCCAGCAATTCAGTTCTGGCACTAACTACCCAGAGTTAGCACAGACCCCAAAGATCAAGGGCCAAGCGTACATACTCTCTCTGTCCAGGCATGCCCCCTCCAGCTTATGAATGTGTTCACCAACCCAGAAGCTCCCAGAGCACTGACATTTGACAAGGAAGGGTAATGGATTCATTATATAGGTATGGTTGATTACATTATTGACCATTGGTGGCTGATCTCAATCTCCAGTTGCTCTCCCCTCCCTGGAGACTGGGAGACAAGGCTGAGAGCATCTTCTGACTGTGTGTGGTTGATTTTTGTAGTAATGAGCACCCATTTTGAAATTATTTAGATTCCCTCCATGACCCATCCCATGAGCATATAGAAGACAATAAATTCCAAGGGTTTTAAGAGTTCTGTACCAAGAACCAGGGCCAAAGACTACAGTTTTGGGGAAAGGGGGATTATTATTTTTTATTTTATTAATTTTTATTTTATTATTGGGGAAAGGGGGATTATTATTTAAGTATAGTTGCTGCACAATACTTAACAGGTATACAGTATAATGATTCACAATATGAAAGGTTACACTCCATTTATAGTTACTATAAAATATTGGCTATACTCCCCATATTGTATAATATATCCTTGTGCTTCATATTTATTTTTTATTATACTACATCTCCTCTCACTTGTATGGCCCTCATATCCTACTCTCTACCATCATCCATGCGAGCAAATTTCTCATCTTGCTACAAAAAAAACCAGCTTTCAATCAAGCACTGACTGTCTCCATTTGAAAGGCCCCCAGCTTCCCCACAGAGTTCTAAATTGAGGCACCCGAGAATCATCTGCTTGGGAGTTGAAGTGTGTTATTCCAGGTCAGCTGATGACTCACAAAGCTGGAACACTCACTCTCTCAATTAGGTATGAGAAGCACTGTCCTCAGAGTCAATGGGCCCACAGTGAATAAGTACTATTATTAGCACCCACAAGCTTCAGTGCTCTGGAGCTGCTCCAAGCCACCCTGGGCCTCTGGGCATCTCCAGACATGAACAGATTAAAGTCCCAATTCCTCCTCCTCCTGGAAAGGAAAATGCCACATTTCCATTCGTCCAGTTTAACAAATACACATTTAGTGTCTCTGTGATTCAGACCTGCTCAGAGTTCTCTACAGCACTCGGAGATGAGCCAGACCAGGGCTCCCTCCTCTGAGAGACACTCAGAGAAGAGCCTGTCATGCTCGTGTTCATTTCCCATGGCTGCTGTAACAAAGAACCACGAGCTTGGTGGCTTAAAATGACACGTTTGTTCTCTCAGTTCTAGGGGCTAGAACTGCAAACTCCAGGTGTCAGCAAGGCCTTCTGAAGGCTCCAGGGAAGACTCCTTTCTTGCCTCCTCCAGCTTCTGGGGGTTCCTGGAGTTTCTTGGCTTGTGGCTGCAGAACTCCAGTCTCTGCCTCCATCTTCACATGACCTTCTTATGAGGACACTACTCAATGAATGTAGGGTCCACCTTCATCCAGAATGGGTGTCTGTAGTGGCTCAGACAGTAAAGAATCTGCCTGCCATGTGGGAAGCTCAGTTTCAATCCCTGGGTGGGGAAGATTCCCCTGGAGAAGGGAATGGCTACCCACTCCAATATTCTTGCCTGGAGAATTCCATGGACAGAGGGGCCTGGCAGGCTACAGTCCACGGAGTTGCAAAGAGTTGGACATAACTGAGTGACTAACACTTTCACGTTTTTTTCATTTTCTAATCCAGTATGACCTCATCTTGACTAATTACACCTTTACAGACTCTGTCTCCAAACAAGGTTACATTCTGAGGTTCCAGGTGGACATGAATTGGGGGTATAGGCAGGGACACTATTCAACCCAGTGCACCCCCATAAGAGGACGTGCCAAGGAGGGGTGACTGATCCTTCCCAGGGGGAATAAGAAGGGTTCAGGGACATCTTCACAGAACAGGCCGGAGGTCTGAAGGCCAGGGAAGAGGCCAGGAAGAGAGAACCACATCAGCAAGAACACAGGTCGGCAAGGAGCAGTTGTCAGGCTTGGAAACAAGGAGGGAAAAGACAGAGCTGAATCTGGGAAAGTTCTAGAGACCAAATCCCAAAGGTCCTCATACTGTAGTCAGGAGCCAGTTTTCCCTGACACACAGTGGGGATCTTTTGCCCACCTTACCCAGTGGTGAACCCCTCTTCCCTCTGATTCCATTCAGTGGTCATTTAGGGGCACCCTTCCCGGGCTCAGTGGTAAGGAATCTGCCTGTCAATGCAGAAGCCACAGAAGATGCAGGTTAGATCCTTGGGTGGGGAAGAGGCTCTGGAAGAGGGCATAGCAACTCACTCCAGTATTCTTGCCTGGAGAACCCCATGGACAGAGGAGCCAGCAGGCTACAGTCCATAGGGTCGCAACTGAGTGACTGAGTATGAGCACAGCATGTTCCCAGGCTCCACAGAAGCATCTGGATCTGCTCTCCCAGGGCCCCTCTGCCATGTCCATTATCTCACAGAACATTGCTCACAATGACTCACTCTCCAGCCTGTCCTCCCACTACACTGTGAGCTACTTGAGGAAGAACCACATCTTATTCATCTCTACACACCGAGCTGAGCACAGGTCGGCACGTAATCTGTGCAAACCTGCAATGTTTCAGAAGCTGGCTGAGTGGTCAGCCAGAGAATCGAAGTGGAGAAGAGGCTTTCAAATAGTTGGAACCAATACTCACAACTCCCAAGGTATCCAAAGGGGCTCCCACTGAAACCAGGCTCAGTAGGAATGTTCTTTATGGGCGACTTTAGCACTTCAGTGTCCTACCAGGAAAGCTATCTCTCTGACCCTCGCCACTCTGTGAGCTTGGCGTCTCACCACCTCAGTTCTGACACTGAACCTCCCTAAACGCTGACTTGCACTAAGTTGTACCTTCTGTGTTGTTTCTCTAGGCAGCTGCGCTGGTTCATATTTACACTGACGGGTCTGTATTGGTCACACATGGAGGCAACGAACTGGGACAAGGTATTCACACCAAAATGCTGCAGGTGAGGGAAATAAAATTCATCTCTCTATACACTGTTGACATGACTGACTTTTGGCACTAATTTTAGAGTTAATGACAACCCCCTGTACGTGCACCCTAAGATCTTGACTATTAAGTTGAAAAACTTCTTACATGCCAGCTAGAATGGCAGAGGTGGTAGAAATCAACACGTGTACAAACATTCCTGGAGCTTGGCCAGGGTTTATGGACAGAGGTGGTTCTTAGTGAAAACACCATTGGTGGGCCTGCAGAGCACTCAGTACTTTGGCCACCTGATGCGAAGAACTGACTCCTTGGAAAAGACCCTGATGCTGGGAAAGATTGATGGCAGGAGGAGAAGGGGACGACAGAGGATGAGGTGGTTGGATGGCATCACCGACTCGATGGACATGAGTTTGAGCAAGCTCCAGGAGTTGGTGATGGACAGGGAGGCCTGGCATGCTGCAGTCCATGGGGTCGCAAAGAGTCGGACACGACTGAGCGACTGAACTGAATTGACAGCACTGTTGTGGGTACACATGCAGGTTTATCCAGAGTGGGAGGTTTCTCAACTTTTCTATTTTGAGACCAGTATGTATAATTTTTAAAGTCTGGACAATAATATTGGGTGGCTAATATATTGTTTTGACCATCAGGGACAAATAGTTCATCAACTGTCATCATCCTATAATTTTTAAAAGATATGTAACACACACACATATATACAAAGTAGGAAGACATAGCCCCAAAAGAAAGAAAAAATAATACTTTAAATTGAATAAATTTAACTGTGAAACTGAAAGTCAGTCAGTCATGTCTCAGACTCTTCACGATCCCATGAACTGTGGCATGCCAGGCTCCTCTGTCCATTGGAATTTTCTAGGCAAGAATACTGGAGTGGGTAGCTATTCCCTTCTCCAGAGGATCTTCCCTATTCAAGGATCGAACTCAGAACCCAGGTGTCCCGCATTTCAGGCAGATTCTTTACTGTCTGAGTCACCAGGGAAGCCCAAGAATACTAGAGTGGGTAGCCTATCCTTTCTCCAGGAGATCTTTCTAACCTGGGGATCGAACCAGGGTCTCGTGCATTGCAGGCGGATTCTTTACCAGCTGAGCTAATAGGGATTTATGTATAATTTACTAGATTGTTATAGTGCACACCTGCAACTTTTGACCATTCAGTCCCTCAGCTCCTTTGGAATACCTCTCCCAAACTCTATGTAGTTTTGAAGGACACCTCAATTCTGTTACCTTTTAACCTCATCCCCCTCCTTGCCTCAACACCTGCCACAGATATAGACATAGGCCCCTGGTCTGGCCAGGCATGGTTCCTGAACCCTGCTGGCTGCAGAGATCGGTCTGGGAAAAAGACATGGCCGAGCAAATCTAATCGGCATCCTTTCCTGGGGTGCTGTGTAGATGCCAGGAGAAAGGAACTATTTTTCCCTTGTGGTTGCTTAGCCACTGTGCTTAGGCCAGGAGTTGTCAGGGGCAATTCTGTGCCAAAGATGAAACTCATCTACGGTTGGAAATAACATGGCCATTATCATAGAAAGACTGTGAAAGACTGTGAGGGGAACTGAATGAGACCACAAAGCCCCTAGACACAGATATACATGACACTAACTCCTCCATCCTTCCCAGGTGTGTGAACCAATAAATTCCTTTTGGATTTTCATCACCAAGAATTAATCAAATTGTCCCCTTTTTTTTCTCATTTTGCATCTTTCTGGAAAAATTCAGTCCTGAATAATATTAGTTTGAAGATTAGCAAGTATGAATAGGTTCATACCTGCAGACATTTAGAAAAAGCCTTTTTGCAAAAACTAAAAAATAATATCAGCCAAAATAACGTTTTTTTCTTCCTTACCTCTCTTTCTTTCTCATTTCTTCTTGGTTAAACATCTTCATTGCCATATGTGTCCGCTAGAGAAACTGGAACGAAAATAACAGAAAAGGAAGACTGAACAGCACACACTAGAGGAGTATAATCAGGTGGAAACAAATAGAAAAAAAGAGTGACATGACATATGAGCTCAGTCTTGTCTGACTCTTTGCGACCCCATGGACTGTAGCCCCCCAGGCTCCTCTGTCCATGGGATTTCCCAGGCAAGAATACTGGAGTGGGTTGCCATTTCCTCCTCCAGAGGATCTTCCCAATCCAAGAATTGAACTGGAGTCTTTTGCATCTCCTGCATTAGCAGATGAATTCTTCACCCCTGCACCACCTGGGGAGCCCCAGAAGAAAAGAAGGAGGAAGCTAAAGTTAAACTGGGGGCACTTCCCCGGTGGTCCAGTGGCTAAGACTCCATACATGCTGCTACTAAGAGTTTGCGTGCTGCAACCAAAGGTCTGATGTGCCACAACGAAATAATACATATTTTTTAAAAGCACTGAACTGAAGGTGGGAACTAGGGCGAGACAGGCCCTCACAGTCCTTCCAAGTTCATCTGATACCGGTACCAACAGACTTAAGACCAAACTCTGAATCAATCAATTTAATTTCTATCTCTCTTCCTGCCACTGTCACCAAGTTAATCTGAATAATCTCAACTTGGCCTATTCTCTACACATGCAAAATTTAGAAAATAGGAAATCCTTAACATCCTAAGTACACTAAATTTGAATTGAAGAACTGCTGTGGAATATTACCAAGAAAACGCTTCAAAAATTAGCATGAGGTCTTACTAAAAAGTGGTTTTAATTGTTATAAATGCATTATGTTAGGCTTTAGAGGATATTGTGGATGTAATAAAAATAAAATTTTAACTAAGAAAAAGAATGACTCAAGTCTTAAAAAGAAGGTCTTACCAGGTTTAAAATTATTTCTTTTTCTCATAGGTGGCCAGCCGTGAATTAAAAATACCCATGTCTCACTTGCACATCTGTGAAACAAGTACCGCCATGGTGCCTAATACAATCGCTACAGCAGCATCTGTCGGAGCAGATATCAATGGCAAAGCCGTGCAGGTGCTTCCTTCTGTCTGTCTTTCCCTGGGTGCTTTCTCCACATCTCTGGTTTTCGTAACTGGATACAGGCACAGTGGTTGGCTTCAGAGAAGTCATCTGTGTCACAGAATGTAGGCTTGGGATCACCAAAATGCCTGGAGAGTGTGTTAGTTGGACCTAAACTGAGATGACAAATAGACCCAGAATATAATGACTCCAACACAACAAAAGTTCTTTTTTTGTGTGTGTATAATACTGCAGAAGGAATATTTGGTCATTTGAGCACCCAGATTGATGGCAGTTCCTCCATCTTCAACATGTGGCTTTCAAGATTGCCCAGAGTGTCATCACTTGAGTGAGCCAGAGAAGGGAAAGAGCATGGGGGAAAACCTGGGAGGAATACAAGTCACTTCCCCTCAGCATGCATTAGCAGAACAGCCTCAGGCAAAGTCCAACAACAAGGGAGGCTGGGGAAATTTAGAGCAGTGGGAAACCATAGGCCCAGCTCTATGGAGGAGTAGATGTTGGCAAACAGTCTCTGTCCCTGGGAGATACAGAAAGAAGAAATCTGGGTACTGCATAGTGCAGACCTGTGCAAGTTTCCTGTAAGCAAGTTCTTACAGGCAGGTAGGCAAGCAGAAGCCCAGCCAGGTAGACATGCTGCAATTAAAGTTTCTGCATCAGTAAGAATTCTACCTCAGTACTTCCTTTTTCTTTGTACTTATTTTTCTAAATGATGTATAAAAAGATAAATCTTCACTAATTCAGAATAGAATGATGACTTCATATTTCTTAATTCAAAGATCTTACTGCATATATTTTTGAAGTAATATCTATTTTTCATGTTTCTGTTATAAACTGTCCACTTTTTCCACTGGGACATTGAGGGGAGACATATGTCCTTACTCCCAGGACACTGCAATTATGCTACCAAAAGAGACCACTTTCAAATCCATCTTATCATTGTGGAGACATCTCCAAAGACTCAAAAAATAGACTCATTTTGCTCAGAACAAGTTGGGAAACCTCAAATTCATGAGATCCAATTTTAGGTAGAATCAAACACAAAGCAAGAACTGCTCAGTGTGTATGGTGGGTGTCAGCCCAAACTATGCATTTGTCTTCTACGGTTTTAGGTTTCTGTATCAAGAATCAGAAACTTTGTCGATCTAGCTTATTACAAAAACAAATTTATTTTCTCACTTCATACTCAAAGCCAATGCCTTAACTGAAGTAGTTTGGTGGTGGATGGATGAACAGACAGAGGGATAAAAGGACAGACAGAGAGTTGAACAATATTTCAGACCCAGAGGGATACTGGCATATCATTGTTATAGACTGAAAAGCACAAATTTGAATGAAAATAATTTTGTTCCACTGATCGTAATGGCTAAAAAAAATATGAAAGAAGGTTAGGGTTAGAAAAAAACGGAGAAGGAATTAAGAACATGAATATTCTTAGAAAGGGGATCTGAAAGTAGAAATTCAACTGAGCCCATATTTTCACAGGAAATGAATGAGGAAGAGAAAGCACTCTCTATAAAAGATACTCTCCTCAAGGTCAGGAGTGGTGTGATACCATCCCTGAGTTCCCACTGTGTCAGTGTCAAGCACTTCATAAGCATTCACTGAACTGGTTAATTATCCACCAATATTCTTTCAAATTATTTTCAAATTCTTTCAATATTCTTTCAAATCCTAACCTCCAGTCTTCTCTAATGAGCATTCACTTCTTTACTCCTTTAAGAATGCTTGTCAGATCCTTCTGAAACGCCTTGAGCCCATCATTAAGAAAAATCCAGAAGGTACCTGGGAAGAATGGGTAAGTGTTCCACTCCGTCACTACAAATGAGAAAGTAGTCCACACCAGTGCTGAGAGTGCTATGGTAGTGCATAGCTGCCCCATGTAGACTCAGTCCTAGGAGCAGGTGGCTGTGGGAGAGGGCGGGATTACCTGGCTGAGATGGCTGCTTTGTGAACTATCCCAGGCATTAGTGGGGTCAGAGCACAGGAAACAGCATCGCTGAGAGGAGGAACAGAAGTGTGTGAAGAATTACCAGAGACTTACCCTCTCTTCCTAAATAAGAAAGAGGAAAAGACTGAGCCTTCCTAAGCCATAAAAAGGTGATGCTTTAAGTAGGGAGGAAGAAAACAAAAAAGCCTAACTGTGAATATGCCTCAGGGGAAATGACTTGCTTCATCCAACTTTACAATGTCCTATATCTTATTTCATTAAAACAATTATCTCACACTGGCACACACATTGGCTAGAGTTCTAACACTTAGAAATGAAGCTGTAAATACCTTGAGAACTAAGCCCCTATATCATGATGTGCAGCAAGATTCCATTTTATTTGCTTAATTTAGATTTCTGAACTCAGTCAGAAGGAGATTGTTAGTATACCAGCTGAGGAGCAAAAATATTAGGATAGGTCCTATTATTGGTAACAAAGCACCAGTAACAATTTTCAAATGTCAATTTTGGTGTATAGAATATTTTCATTTTCCCCTCTCAGATGGTATGTTTATCTTATTCTGACTAAATATGCCCATTCTGCAGATAGAAGCTGCTTTTGAACAAAGAATCAGTCTTTCAGCTACTGGATACTTCAGGTAAAAATTACAATAATGCCTTGACCTGGCTAAGAAAATATGAGGCCATCAAATCACTCTGGGCCTCAGTTCCCTCATTTGTAAAATAAATTTTTATTTTGTGGTCCTTAAGGTTCCCTCTAGGCTCCAAATTCCATGATTTCACATAGGCCTTTGAGCTATGTTCAAAGAAATAGTAAATAATAAAAATATCCCTAATTTGTAAAAATAAATAAACAAATATGAATTGTAACATCTAATCATTATTTACTATTCCTTACCATGAGTAGTAAGAAGATACCATTAGAAATAAGTTGCAACTCAGTTTTACAAATCTCCTTCCCTTTATCATAAAACCTTTCTATTTTGAAGCTCCTTTCTGGGCAAGAGAGATGGATAAGATGCTTAATTTGACTTCTGAACTCAATCAGAAGGAAATTGTTAGTGTATCCGCTGAGGAGAAAAAATTTTGAATGGGCTCTATTATTGGTAACAAAGCAAGAGAGATGGAGAGACGGATAGGATGGTGATCACCACTCATCATTGGTGCAGTGGCTGGCAGTGAAGGCCCTCAGTAGATGCATGTTAATTAAACAAAACACGAAAAGGAGCATATGTGAGTGCTCAGTCGCTTCAGTCATGTCCAACTCTTTGCAACCCTATGGACAGTAGCCCTCCAGGTTTCTCAGTCCATGCAATTCTCCAGGCAAGAATGCTGAAGTGGGTTGCCATGCCCTCCTCCAGAAGATCTTTCCAACCCAGGAATCCAACCAGCATTTCCTGTGTCTCCTGTGTTGCAGGCAGATTCTTTACTGCTGAACCACCAGGGAAGCACACACACAGAGGAGAGCTGATTGTCAAATGCAGGAAGTATTGACATTAGTTTTACAATCAAATGAAACAAACTAACACACACACACACACAGAAAATCTCATGAAGAAAGGAGGTAACAGCCAGCCCAATGCCCTGTACATAATGAGTTCCAAATTCCTGATTTCATCTACCCAACAAAAGGGCAGATCAGCCCTCTAGCTGGGTCCATCTTCCATTAACAACACATTGAATTACCTGCCCTTTTTCACCAGCCCTGTATTACCATCAGTTCCTTATGAGTTCAGTTAGCACAATCTAGGGGTCCCTCACAAAGAGTCAGACACGACTGAAAAGGCCTAGCAGCGTAGCAGTCACTTCCCGGATTCTGGGAATCCTAATAAAATCAGTTGAGGTTTTCAGTGTGCAGATCTAAAACTCAAATCTTAATTCCTCAAGATACAGTGAGGTCCGGAGCAAGTGAAATAGTTTGTTGGTTTCTCCTTTTTTGGCATCCTAACTTGAGCACAAAGCATTTCCTCTTTAAAAATGGAGGCAAATGTTAGGGTTCCTGTAACAAGCTAGATTGCAAACACAGGTAGCAGTTTAATTGAGCTTAAAAGGCGGTCACAATCAACATCAATCAAATAAAATGCTAATGAAAATTTTGGTAACTTTTAAAACAAATCAATATTGTTTGCACCCCCCTCCCAAGCTAAAGGACTTTATTTCTTCCATCAGGGGCTACAAGGCCTTCATGGACTGGGAGAAGGGAGAGGGAGACCCTTTCCCCTACTATGTCTATGGAGCTGCCTGTTCTGAGGTTGAAATTGACTGCCTGACAGGAGCTCACAAAGTAAGTCATTTGACAGCTTTCCTCTTGGCAAGTTAGAACGACAACAACAACAAAATGTGTTTACATTAATAGCCCCCTTTCATTATGTAATACTTGTACAATAAGAACAAGATTCTTTCAATTACATGGGAATGTCGAGAGATTCAGCTTTATCCTAAATTTCCACTCAAAAAGAGGTAGTTGAGAAAGAATTGCTCATGACAGCCTAAAATGCATTAAATTTTTTATTCTATTTCAGACAAAATTACATTCCAAAGTTTTGTGGGGTTTGGGGATTTTGTTTTGTTTTTTTTCTGTCAAAAAAAGGATCTATTCCTAAAGGAAGGTCAATTTATCTATTTCAGTTCAGTTTAGTCGCTCAGTCGTGTCCTACTCTTTGCAACCCCGTGGACTGCAGCACTTCAGGCTTGCCTGTCCATCACCAATTCCCAGAGCTTGTTCAAACTCATGTCCATTGAGTCGGTGATGCCATCCAACCATCTCATCCTCAGTCATCCCCTTCTCCTCCTGCCTTCACTCTTTCCCAGCATCAGGGTCTTTTCCAAGGAGTCAGTTCTTCACATCAGGTGGCCAAATTATTGGAGTTTCAGCTTCAGCATCAGTCCTTTCAATGAATATTCAGGACTGATTTCCTTTAGGATAGACTGGTTGTATCTCCTTGCAGTCCAAGGGACTCTCAAGAGTCTTCTGTAACACCACAGTTCAAAAGCATCAATTCTTCGGCCCTCAGCTTTCTTTATAGTCCAACTCTCACATCCATACCTGACTAATGGAAAACCATAGCTTTGACTGTGGACCTTTGTCAGAAAAGTAATGTCTCTGCTTTTTAATATGCTGTCCAGGTTGGTCATAGCTTTTCTTTCAAGGAGCAAGTGTCTTTTAAATTCATGGCTGCAGTCACCATCTGCAGTGATTTTGGAGACCAAAAAAATTAAGTCTGCCACTGCTTCCATTGTTTTCCCATCTATTTGCCATGAAGTAATGGGACTGGATGCCATGATCTTAGTTTTCTGAATGTTGAGTTTTAAGCCATTTTTTCACTCTCCTCTTTCACTTTCATCAAGAGGCTCTTTAGTTCCTTTTTGCTGTCATAAGTGTGTACAAGCTGCCATCTGCATATCTGAGGTTATTGATATCAAGTTATCTATCTGACTAGGTAATTTAGTAAACTGTCTTGAGTAAATGCTTTAAAAGCATATAGTGATGTGATATCTCCCCAAAGTCAATTATCCCAAGGTAGTACTGAGATCAGTAGTACCAGAGATATTCCTGAGATGGATCACAGACACGCAGGGCTTTGTGTGGTGTCTCCACAATCTGTGTGCACGTGCCCAATAACACAACACAAGGGCCAGATTAGTGTGATGTTTTTCAGGGAAGGAAGTAAATTGGTCTCAACAGTTACCCTTAATAAACCCAAGATCTTACAAATCCCCAAATTCATACATGCCACTGTGGCTACATGATTTCCTCAGTAAAATGGCAACAATACCACCTACAGCAAACCATTATGAGGCTTAGATGAGCTCATGATTTTAATTACAAATCCAGCTTCAGAATCTGATGAATAATCGGGCTCATTTATTTACTAAGTGATACCCAGACACACCCACATATCATGGACTTTAAAGTCACTTAAGATAAACCAAAACTATGAAAACGGAAGACCTTCTGGGATCATCAACAGTCCTCCTAGCACTAAATTTGAAGAGCTTAGTAGCTGTCTTACCACCTCTAATGCTGATGGGGTTCCATGTAGTGCTAATCAACTAGCAAGAGTCCTGGAATAAATTGGGACCATTTGAATAAACCCTAAAATAGTATTTTTAATTCAAGTTTTTAGGGTCAGGGCCTCTTGAGAAACCTATATGCAAGTCAGGAAGCAATAGTTAGAACTGGACATGGAACATCAGACTGGTTCCAAATAGGAAAAGGAGTACATCAAGGCTGTATATTGTCACCCTGCTTATTTAACTTATATGCAGAGCACATCATGAGACATGCTGGGCTGGAGGAAGCACAAGCTGGAATCAAGATTGCCGGGAGAAATATCAGTAACCTCAGATATACAGATGACACCACCCTTATGGCAGAAAGTGAAGAACTAAAGAGCCTCTTGATGAAGGTGAAAGAGGAGAGTGAAAAAGTTGGCTTAAAGCTCAACATTCAGAAAACTAAGATCATGGCATCCCAGTCCCATCACTTCATGGCAAATAGATGGGGAACAGTGGAAACAATGTCAGACTTTATTTTGGGGGGCTCCAAAATCACTGCAGATGGTGATTGCAGCCATGAAATTAAAAGACGCTTACTCCTTGGAAAGAAAGTTATGACCAACCTAGATAGCATATTCAAAAGCAGAGACATTACTTTGCCAACAAAGGTCCGTCTAGTCAAAGCTATGGTTTTTCCAGTGGTCATATATGGATGTGAGAGTTGGACTGTGAAGAAAGCTGAGTGCTGAAGAATTGATGCTTTTGAACTGTGGTGTTGGAGAAGACTCTTGAGAGTCCCTTGGACTGCAAGGAGATACAACCAGTCTATCCTAAAGGAAATTGGTCCTGGGTGTTCATTGGAGGGACTGATGTTGAAGCTGCAACTCCAATACTTTGGCCACCTGATGAGAAAAACTGACTCCTTGGAAAAGACCCTGATGCTAGGAAAGATTGACGGCAGGAGGAGAAGGGGACAACAGAGGATGAGACGGTTGGATGGCATCACTGACTCGATGGACATGGGTTTGGGTGGACTCCAGGAGTTGGTGATGGACAGGGAGGCCTGGCGTGCTGCGGTTCATGAGGTTGCAAAGAGTCGGACATGACTGAGCAACTGAACTGAACTGAATTTTAATTTTGGCAGAAAATCAGAACGGACATCGTCATGGATGCCTGCTGCAGTCTAAATCCGGCCATCGATATTGGGCAGGTAGGTGCTGCCCCACCTGGATGGATGCCTCTTTTTGAGAGTCATTGTGGGGTCGGTAAAGGCCTTCTGAAAAGCACACAATATCAGATCTTGGCATTTTCCCTCTTCAGATTGAAGGTGCGTTTATTCAGGGAATGGGCCTTTATACCACTGAAGAGCTGAAATATTCCCCAGAAGGTGTCCTGTACTCTCGAGGCCCAGATGAGTACAAAATTCCAACCATCAGCGATGTCCCAGAGGAATTTAATGTCTCCTTGTTGCCATCATCACAAACTCCACTAACCATCTATTCATCCAAGGTAAGCATTCAAACCTACAACTACACAATGTGCTTTTAAAAACACACACTACCTTTCCTGTAGAACAACTAGTTAACCCACACAGGATTTTTACATTTTAAGTGATGCTAGGATTTCTAAGAGTATGCAAGCTTCACTCACTCAGTCAGTCAACAAACAATTATTGAAAATTATTTTATGTAAGATGCTGTGCTAGGAGTTGATGAAAAAGACCTGCCCATCACCTACAGTGGCTGATGGTCTAGTGTAGAAGCCTCTAAAACAAATGTTCTTCCTTGCAGGGCCTGGGAGAGTCTGGGATGTTCCTGGGGTCATCCGTGTTCTTTGCCATCACTGATGCTGTGGCTGCAGCTCGCAAAGAAAGAGACATAGCTGAGGATTTCACAGTGAAGAGCCCAGCGACTCCAGAATGGGTTCGAATGGCCTGTGCAGATCGGTTCACAGAAATGGTATGGAATTACTGTTTATTTTCCTAAAAGGTGATTTTTCTGTATCTTGAATCTTAGACTACTCAGGTAAATTATAAGATTATATATAAATCTTATATATAAATTATAAAAATTTATAAGATACAAAATATATGTTATATTATAAATTATATATAATTTACTTGGGTAAATTATCATCAAATTATAAGAGCACATTATAAGATACAAGCTCATCAAGTATAAGATGATAAAAATAATCACACAAATACCTTTTAGTATATGTAGTAATTTAAACTTTATGAAAAGCATTTCCCCATCTGTTATGTAACTTAATCATCTGGGCAACCTTTTTTTTTTTTCTGTTTTTAAATTTATTTATTTTTAATTGAAGGATAATTGCTTTAAATATTGTGTTGGTTTTTGCCATACATCAACATGAATCAGCCATAGGTATACATATGTCCCCTCCCTCTTGAACCTCCCTCCCACCCCACCCCATGGGCAATCTTTAAGTAGGATAATTTATGGTGCTTCAGAAACAAATAGCTAAATATGAAACAACAGACCATTTTCACCAAACCATTCTAAATATTCCCTCCCTCTATCCTACCTAATCTATCCAATTCTTCAACAAAAACAAATACACAAAAAATAACCCAGGTCAAGGAGAAGTATTTGATAATGTCACTTTCCACGTCCTCTGTACAAACACAGAGTACACCCAGTCTGTCTTTTATTCAGGAAACATGTGGTCTCATGTCCCGCTGATGCTTCTCCACTTCATTTCATTTCATAGCAGTGCCTCCCAGCCCAGGGGTGAGGATTTGGGAGCCATCTGCTATACACATGTGCACACAGCAACGCCAGCCTGCTGGCTGGGGCAGACACTCGGTAGTGGGTGGGTCATTGGTTCCACCCTGCACTGATTTCCTCATAGCTTCCTTACATCAACAGTAATGGTAGTTCACACTGACTAGATATTTTACAGATTATCTCACTACTCATTCCTACAACTCTATCAGGTAACTACTATGATTTTCTTCATGTTACTATTGAGGAAACTGAGGTATAGTAATTTACCCAAGGTCAAGACTCAAGCCCAGACCATCTGGCTCCAAAGAAGTAATAACTGCCTCCTAGAGAGAAAAGAACTGATTCTCTACTTCTTAAAAGAAATGTGTGTTTTCATAACTATATTAAAGGAAACCCAAATACTTAACTGACCTCCTTAAAACAGCCAGCCATAGAGTGAAAGAACAAAGTGACTCAGGATTTAGGAATATTACTTAAAGGAATGTTTCATAACTACTCATTCCCTTCCCCTGCGTGATCCAGTCCTCTCCCCATCTCCAAATCTGACTCAGCATTTCATGGACTCCAATAATACTAACCATCCTGGATTTCCCTCCATCTCCCAGAGATGGTTCTGCCCCTCAGGCTGACCCTCAGCCAATTGCACTGTCCACAGAAAGAATTCCAATCATCTGCCTCAGGCCAGTCCCTGCTCAGATGGTCAAGGCCAGAGACCCCACCCTCCTTCACCGCAGGGACTCCTCTGGGCTGTTCAGGCCTGGAGAGCCATGTCTGCCCATTCGCAACAGCACCAATGACACGAAACTGCAGAATCATGTGACCTCCACTCCCAAAAGCACAAGCATTTCTGACCCTTAAACAGAAGTCCTCCATCACCTTTTGCAGTAATAAATATCCTTTTCTGAAATGGGGCAGATTCGGGTAACCAAAAAAACACAACAGAAGATACTAATCTTCCTTTCTTGCCTGGTTGAACATGTTCAGCCTTCAAATGTCCCAGCTTTTAGAAAATGAATTTCTTCATTTCCAAGACTTCAGGCCGCTTTTAATAGTCCAGTTGTCTGGCAGTCACTCCATCACATGCAATGATAAAATGTGAATCACTTTAATTTCATTCACCATTTGAAACTCAGCCTGTCAGCTACCTGGCCCATGTAAGGAGGCCACATTTTCTCCCAAATCTGATGGTTTCATGGTAAGATTAATAAATGTCTTCATGGATATAAAGCATGTACTGATTTGTACACCCATCAACTAAATGATCACAGTCAATGTGAGAGTGACCTCTCATTTTCTAAAATATAAGTATTTTAGAATGAGTATTAAAATCAGAGATCAGATCAGTCTCTCAGTCGTGTCCGACTCTTTGCGACCCCATGAATCGCAGCACGCCAGGCCTCCCTGTCCCTCACCAACTCCCGGAGTTCACTCAGACTCACGTCCATCGAGTCGGTGATGCCATCCAGCCATCTCATCCTCTGTTGTCCCCTTCTCCTCTTGCCCCCCCAATCCCTCCCAGCATCAGAGTCTTTTCCAATGAGTAAACTCTTCGCATGAGGTGGCCAAAGTACTGGAGTTTCAGCTTTAGCATCATTCCTTCCAAAGAACTCCCAGGGCTGATCTTCTTCAGAATGGACTGGTTGGATCTCCTTGCAGTCCAAGGGACTCACAAGAGTCTTCTCCAACACCACAGTTCAAAAGCATCAATTCTTTGGCGCTCAGCCTTCTTCATAGTCCAACTCTCACATCCATACATGACCACAGGAAAATACTCATTCTAAATATCACCTCATATTATAATCTATATTTCATATTACAAACCTCATTTGCATAACAAGTATTTTTATCTTCATAAAAGTCACATATGTCCATTATGGAAAAACTAGAAAATGCTGAAAAGAATAAGATTAAAGTTAAAATCAGCCCTAATCCTGCTAACCAAAAATAACCATAATAACCATAACATAACCATTTGGGTTATGTGTATATATATTTATAAATACACACATATGCACACTTTTAACCACATTTTAAATCATATAGGTTTTTTTATTTATTTAAAGTTTTATTGTAGTAATTTGCTTACAATGTTCTGTCAGTTTCTGCTGTATAGCAAAGTGAATGTTATACATATTCATATAGGTTTGTATATATATATATCCTATTTATATACTCATTTTACAAAATCGGATATCCCTAATATAAATATTTTAAAATATTTGAATAGTATAATGGGGAGTGACTCGGTTGAGCCTGCATTCACAAGAAATCTGGATTGAGAAGATCATTTTCCCATGCAACGTCACTCAAAAAATATGGTTGCTTAAACCCAAAGAGAAAATACCTGGCAAAAATTGTTTATCCTCCAAACTTATCATCTTTATTTATAGCCACTGGAACAAGTTTTAGAGGCAGGAACAGGGCAGAAGTTTTAACTTCTTAATACCAACCCTCCTGTTATTAAGGTTACTTAGAACATGTTGAGAAAGACCATTTATCTTTCATTCTTATCCAACCCTCAATATTCCTAGCAATTCCACTGACCTCACGTATATCTGAATCAATGAGAATACAGCCTTCTTCAAATTCTTGACAAGACTTGGGTGACCCAATGGTTTCTCTCTTCTAGCCTACAAACCTCCTTAACTGTAGGTCAGCAGAGAGAGAACAATTAGAGCCAGACTTGAGTGGAGCCTCCTGAAAGAGACAGCGAGGAGGAAGTCCTGGTTCTCAGTTTAACAAAGGGAACCAGAAACACACGAATATAGATTCTACTGCCACTTCCTGTCCCAGGAAATGTCAGTATTCCTCCATCCATATAGTAACACAAACCGGAAACCTTGGACTTGGCTCAACATTTCTCTTTCTCATACTCAGTAGCTAGTCCCTCATCACACCCTGTCAGTTTGAGCCCCCAACAATCTCTTCCATCAGTCATGTTCCTGTTGTTGTTCAGTCACTAAATAATGTCCAACTTTTTGTGACCCCATGAACTGCAGCATGCCAGGCCTCTCTGTCCTTCACTTTTTCCCTGAGTTTGCTTGAACTCATGTCCATTGAGTCAGCTGCCATCAGATGCCATCCAACCATCTCATCCTGTGTTGCTCCCTTCTCCTCTTGCCCTCAATCTTTCCCAGCATCAGGGTCTTTTCTAATGAGTCAGTGCTTTGCACCCTGGACTCTGCAGGTTTCTAGGTTGCAGACCAGTTACAGACCTCATAACTGGTCTGTAGGCTAGAACAGAGAAACTGTTGGATCACCCAAGTCTTGTCAAGGATTTGAAAAGGGCTGTCTTCCCATTGATTCAAGTATACATGAGGTCAGTTTATTTTCCTCCATTTCTATTGATTTCATGTCTAACCACTATGTCATTCATGCATTAAACATTTATTGAGGATCTAATACATGCCTGGCATTAATCTAGGTGCTGAGAATACAGCAGTGAATCAAACAGAGTGATCTCTACCTTCAAGAAGCTTACTTTCTAGAGACTCTAAGTCCAACTTCCATCTCTCTAGCCTGGGTCAAAGCAGCCTTGTAACTGGTCTCCCTACACCCACTGCCACCAGAGATGTGTGGTATGACAAACATGATCGTGTCCTTCTAGCATGTACACAAGGTGAGAAATTTCCCATCACTCTTAGGATAAAGATAAAGCTGTTTATGTTGCCCTGCCAAGCCTATAAACCTGCAGAGTTCAGCCTGGCCAGCACTCCCCCACTTCTCCAGCCGCACGAGGTACCCTACCTCGTCTTGTCTCTCCACCTCAGCTACACTTGCTTTCATCTGTCTGTTCCACATGTCAAGGACAGAGGCCTCCACCAGCTCTTCCTGCTGCTTGGAATCATCTTCTTGCTTTTCCTCACTCAGCTAATCCCCCTCCTTACCTTTCATGTCTTATTTAAATTCAAGAAATTAAATGATATTTCCCTTCTTCCACAGTTTGAGGTTCAGGAGTATAGTGGTGAACTAGACTCACAGGCACCTCTCTCTAGCTGTTTACAGCATAGCAGAGAGGGAAGATAATTGCTGTAAAGTATAAGTGCTTGCCCAACTCTGGGTTATCCCTGAGTGTCAATGGGACAAACTTTTGTAACTTAACCTTAACCTTTTCTTACAGTCAAAGGGGTAAGAGATGAAGCCCAGCTTTGATCATTCATCCTACAATCCATTCATTCATCTAGCATACTTACTCAGCCCTTTCCATGTGCCAAGCACTGCTCGGAACTAAAAAAAACACTGAGATAGTCAGTCTCTGCCACATGGATCCTACATTCTATTGGTAAAACCAGACAGTCAACAAGTAAAGAAATACACAAAATAATTTCAGGTGGTGATAAATATTGTCACACAAAACAGAAGAGTAGGCGGCTAGCATGTGATAGATTATTTTAGATTATTAAAGAAGCTTTCTCTGGAGTATTCATGTTTGATCTGAGGCCTAAATGAAGTGGAGGAACAAGCATGAAGCTGGTAAGGGTGTATTCCAGGCAGAGAATAGCCAGTGCAAATGCCCTGGGGCAGTTCTGATCTTGCCTCCCTGGTAGAAAAAACTTACAACTGAAAGGCTGCAGCTGTTGTTTTCCATGGCAGAGAGATAAAAGAAATAGAAATATGTGGTCAAGCCACTCTATCTTCACATCTTTGGGTGAAACCTGAATAGTTCTTATCCAGTCAGCAGTTTCCTAGCAACTAGCCTCTATCACAATGCAGATCTACTGCTTCAGATCTTTAGAAACTGTTGTTCATTCACACAGCAGGCCTCCTAAAATTCTTATAGCTTGGCTCTTGACCAGTTTTTTTGGCACAGTAGAGCAAATTTGAACCTGCATTAGAATTTATTGAGATGGCCCAAAAGTTTCTTCAGGTTTTTCAAAAAGTTTGTTCGGGTTTTTCTGTGAGATGTCACCAAACGAAATTTTTGGACAACCCAATACATTTGCTCCAACTACAATGTAGCTTTTTAGTTGACATATGTAAGGATTCACACTGGCATACAACACTGTACTATGAAACCAATTTTTTTTAGAAACAGACACTGATACTCTTTGTATTTGGTCTGTGAATACTTTTGTCAAAAGACAATTTGTTCTACAAGTAAGAAGGTGAGACAGTCGGAAGGTCTGTATACTAGAACATGAGCATTGGAAAGTCCCAGATCTCTTCTTTTAATAACTTTCTTATAACCACAAGGTAAATAAAAACCAGTGTATAGCTACTTCTTCAACAGAAATGATGGTTAAACATTCTGTATTTTTCCTTTGGAATTAAGTAAAATAATGCATGTAAAAATACTGTGTGAATACAAGTCACTACGTAAATATTACAGTTCTGGTCTCCACCAAATATCCATAACTGCTAATGACCTTTTTTCAAAATATGCCTCTCCCAGAGGCTTAAAAAGACTTTCCACATTAAATCAAGCTGACCTGCTGAGGGCAGGGAAAAAAAAAAAAAAAAAAACAGCCCTTAACACTTAGCAGCCACTTTCATGGATAACTGGCTTTAAGCATCAGTGAGAAGCAGGCATTGGTAAGAAGCCTGGAGCTTTTTTTAAAAATCTTTCGTCTGCACCCAGCGGCCAAAAGGGACCTTGGTTCCTGGAGCAGGAATCAAACCCATGCCCTCTGCATTGGTAGCATGGAGTCTTAACCACTGGACCACCAGGGAAGTCCCTGGAGCATTTTTGTTGTAAAAAGTTCTACAAATTGAATAATCATATGAAAAATTTTTTTGACCAGTATGACAAAAAAAATGTATATGACGAGTATGGTTACCTTGATTACAGTAGTTAATTGTTGCTCTTATCCACGGGTCCTTTCTCAGGGGGTTCCCTCCTGGTCAGAACAGTGTTGCTGGTGTTAGTTTCTGCTCTGAGCTCAACAGAGCAGCCTGGCTCAAACAGACACCATCAGAAATATCATTCCTATACAAAATTTCCTTTTTAGTGATGGGAGAGAGAAAATTGTAATTCTTGGGAAATGTATTTTGTAAAGTCATTTAAAATAGGACAAGGAAAAAAAGAGGACATTTCCTTTAAAGGTATACAGAAAATGCCTAATCAACACTTTCAAATTAGGACTTTCCTTAGAAACAATTTCATTAAAAAAACAACTTTATGATTCAGAGACATGAAGGAAGCCACAATCTTAAAAATTAGAAAAATTATGCTTTCTAGAATTTGTCCTGCCCTGTAATTCTATAAAGTTGGCAAATGTCTTTTTTCTGAAGACCTTTACCTTCTCCACTTTGAAAACCTAAAACATAACCAGTTCAGAGAGGGCAGGAGGGAGGAGTATTAAAATTAAAAGATACAAAAAAACTACTGGACTTCCCTGGGGGTCCAGTGGTTAAGACTCCACAATCCTAAATGCAGGAGGTGTGGGTTCAATCCCTGGTCAGGGAATAAAGACCCCACATGCTGTCTGGTACAGTCAAAAAAATTTTTTTTTAAGATACAAGCTACTATGTATTGGGTTGGCCAAAAAGTTCACTTGGGTTTTCCCATAATAACAACCCAATATAAAATAAATAAGCAACAAGAATATATTGTACAGCACAGGGAAATATAGTTACTATTTTGTAATAACTTTAAATGGAGTATAATCTATAAAAATGTTGAATCACTATGTTGGACACGTGAAACTAATAAAATATTGTAAATCAATTTATACTTTGATTTGAAAAAAACTAGAAAAAAAAAAAAACCCTAAAACAGCCTCCTTTCACCTACTCTTCTCCCTCTACCTCATTAGGACCCATGTCTCATTTTCCCTCCCTGCTTCTTTTGCATTTCTAGGTGCACACACTCTGTGAGTTGGCAACATTAAAAGTGCCACCTGTTTAGCTCAGCAAAGGAAGCCCTTCCTGACGATGAAAGAGGAAAGGCGTGTGAGCACTTCCTGTGCTGTGACAAGCCTACTTTACTTGCACTGTTCTCAGCTGGTTTGCCCCCAAATACTAGTCCTCAACCCCATATCCTACCCACACACAGGCTTGCGTTCCTCTGAGCAGGGGGAGATGTACTGCCAGTCCTACAAGCCTGTATGCCCTTTCCTTATGGTTTTGGAACCTACTCCAGCAACGTGTGGAAACATGCAGTATCTAGCCTGTTCTGCCGGAAGCTGAGCCACAGACGATCAGCAGGACCTTAAAGCAGCACAGTCATGCCTCAGTCACATGGATTCTGTGATACAGAGCACAGATACAGATCGCACGACTTGGGCTACTGCAACAGCTTCCGCAGAACACTGAGCCTGTGATCCTGCTCCCATGAGAGGCACACACAGGCAGATAGGCAGGACACACACACACACACACACACACACACACACACACCTTCACACACTCAGACAGGCATGAACTCGCCCATTCTTCACCACCTCCTCCTCCTCCCTGCCTCTCATGGTGTCTTGGAAGACATTGAACATGCTTGTTCCAGGAGGCAACACGTGGTAACACTTCATACAGTGACCTTTCTTACTGCTGAAGGGGATGATCTGATACTGTTAGTGAATATGTATTTTTGCATCTAAAAATTCTTCTACCTGGTCTCTGGAAAGTTGCTCCTTTAGTCTGGCAAAACTGGAGGCATCCTCAGATTAAGAGAGGGAATAAAGGATGCAGAATGGGAAAAAGGAAAAAGGCAGCCATCCTTTCCAGTCAGGGAAAGGAGTTATGACACAATTTCTTAGCTTTGTGATTAAGATATGGCCCTGGAGTCAAAGGCACTGGGGTTGTGATCCCAGCCCTAATTTTTTTTTTAATTTGTTTTTAATTGAAGGGTAATTGCTCTACAACATTGTGTTGATTTCTGCCATACATCAACATGAATCAGCCATCCAGCCTACTTTTGATGATGCATTTAACCACTTATAATTTAATTTCTTTATAAAATGGCAGGAAACGTTCGTGGAGAGAATAACTCTAGTTTCCTTACAGCGTTGTTAAAAGGTTTGAATAAAACACATGAAAAGCATTTAGCAGCTGTCACACGTGGTAAATGGTCAATACACACTGATGATGATGATGACTGGGTCAGAAGTCCCCAGGGCTACCTTCAGTTCTGATGACTCAGTGATGGACTCACAGAACTCAGAAAGCTGTTATTCGTGGTAATGGCTTATTACAGTGAAAGGGTATAGATTAACATCTTCAAAGGCAAAGGCACATGGGGCAAAGTCCAGGAGAGACCAGGTGAGGCTTTCAGGTGTCTTCTTCCAGTGGAGTCACACAGAGAGCCACCTGCTTTCCCCAGCAACAATGTGGAAGAAGAAGATACATGAAGTATTGCCAGCCAGGGAAGCTCGGCTGAGCCTTGGTGTCCAGGAGTTTATTAGGGATCAGTCACATAGGCACAGGTTGTGTGCAAAGCTGACCTTAGTCACTCAGTGTCCAGCCCTTCCAGAAGTCAAGTGATATTATTAAGACCTCAGGTAAACAAAGGCACTCTTACAAGGCAGGATAGTCCAAGGGCTAGGGTGTTACTCCCAGGAGTTGGTCAAAGGCTAACCCTTTCTTCGGAATGTGCAGCGTTTGGAAAATGGAGGCCTCCTGAGTTCATCCTTTCCTGCACAATGAGGGTGATGAACAATCCTGGATTGATGACACTAGGCACTGAAATCAGTGAGCCTGGGCACAGATATACTTCAGAAGGTTTAGCTATAAGTGGAATCAGTCTTGACCACCAAAGTCAATATATTGCCTTAGTCATAGCTATCAAGAACCAACAGGGAGAAAGAGGAAGAGGGAGAAAGGGAATGATGGCCCTAAACAAGGGAGAAGTGAAAGAGAAGATCATGAAAGGCCAGCGAAGATCTGTTTACATCCCAGAGCTGAGATCCTTGAGGGAAAAAGGGAAATTGGGTCCTTGCTCAAGAAGCTAGGGAGTGGGTGAGACCCAAGAAGACTGGGGTAGCAAGAGAATGAGTACTGATCTGAGTCCCAAAGTAGAAGAGTACCCCAGGAACCCAGGTCTGGTGACAAGAATAGGAAACAGGTTTTTGGAGAGACTAAAATTTAACAGAAGAGTTGACCTGAATCTACCTCAGACGAGACTGAGGAGCTTTGTCCTGCATCCAGCCCAGTCCAGGTGGAACAGGCTGACCCTAAATAAGACAGCCAAGTAAATCCTAGTGCAGCAGTTAGGTTAGAGAATCAGGGAAGTCCCTCTCAGGAGGGCAAACTAGCCCTCTGTTTACATTTCAATACAGTTTGAGAGTAAACAGTAAGAATGGGGCTGGTAAAGATATCCTGACACGCTAGGAGTTGGGCTGTGTTTTTGTTTGTGGTTTTCTGTCCTCTTTTTGTGTTGTTTTTTTTTTTTGTGTGAAATAAATATCAGGAGACAAGCTTTCTGAAATCTTCATCACTTTTCATTATTTACAGAAAGTTTTTTATGTTTTTAACACTTTTGTAACTAAAAGTCAACTCTTTAAACAAAAACATGAACGCAGAGGAGGCGGGAATGTACATTCTGTTTATTCTGCTTTGGGGCAAACCCAGCAGAGAGAATTCTGCAGATGGGAGCTGCGGACCAGAAGGAAGAAGGACAAATAGGTTAAATTCTTGGGGCTTCTAGCCCGGAATAGAGAAATGGGCTGGAGTTTAACTGGAACCAAATCACTTGGCTAGGCATGTAGACAGGGCTCTTCTCAGATCCCTGCAAAGGAGTCTGGGTCTGTAAACTACAAGCAACTGTCAGCCTAACCACTTTGCCCTTCCCATCCTCCTCCCACAAAGTTTTTCGTTGGATTTATAATTCTTTTGGGGATTCACATCTGAGAGGCAGAGAAGATAGGTAAAAAATCCAAAAAAGTCAAAGTGTCAGTCGCTCAGTCACGTGCAACTCTTTGTGACCACATGGACTGTATCCAGCCAGGCTCTTCTGTCCATAGAATTCTCCAGGCAAGAATACTGGAGTGGATAGCCATTCCCTTCTCCAGGAGATCTTCTCAATCCAGGGATCAAACTGAGGTCTTCTGCTTGCAGGCAGATTCTTTCCCGTCTGAGCCACCAGAGTGTACCCTCTTAATTAGCAATGTAATGATCAACAGAGATGACAGCACTGACCGCCTATCTTTTCAGAGTTGTCATTTGAAAGGAATGGTACAATCCCATTCCCCAGGAAAATCCTGCTGCTTCCCATCAGAAACATCTTTCAAAACCTACAGATTTGATATCATTTTCCTGGTGAAATATTACAAAGGTATTATGATGTTTAGTATTTAATTTACTTTCTTTCTTAGATCCCAAGAGATGATCCTAAGACATTTAAACCCTGGTCTATCACCGTAGCATAACACTGCTGTCATTGCCTTAAAGGTAAGATCAATAAGCTGAAAGAGAATTACTCAAAATGACAAGATCAGCTAGTCCAGTGGTTTTCAAGTTGTGTTCTGTGATATCTTAGGATTGCACAAGTGTGTAAATCAAGTTTCCTTTTTAAACCCCTTTTTTAAAATTAATATTTATTGGAGTATAGTTGTTTCTTTTTTAATCTTATCCAATATTTTCAATATTTATTTATTTGGCTGCACTGGGTCTTAGCTGCAACATGCAGAATCTTTTAGTTGTGGCATTCAAGATCTAGTTCCCTGACCAGGGATCGATCCTGGGCCTCCTGCATTGGGAGCATGGAGTCTTAGCCACTGACCCATCAGGGAAGTCCCTGAGTCTTTAACTATCTTCCTTTACCTGCAGTTCAAATTTTTGCACTCTTCAGAGTAGCATATGTATTTGCTTTATGTGCTGAACATTGACCTTACTAAATTTATTCCACACTAAAATCATATATGTGTGTGTGTTCCCCGTAACATTTTAAATCTCTGCTAAAAAAGTATCAAAACTAGATTTCCTTAATGGCTCAGTGGAAAAGAATCCGCCTGCCAATGCAGGGGACATGAGTTTAATCCCTGGTCAGGGAACCGCCTTGGACCAACTAAGCCCATGTGTCACAGCTACTGAGCCTGTGCTCTACAGCCGGGGAGCCACGACTACTGAAGCCTTCCTGCCTTGGGGCCCATATTCCACAACAAGAGAAGCCACTGAAGTGAGAAGCCCAAGCACAATTAGAGAGCAACCCCAACTTTTCGCAAATAGAGAAAGCCAGAGCAGCCATGGAGATCCAGCACAGCCAAAAATAAGTAATCTTTTTTTAAAAACCTCTGATCTCATTTTATATGACCTCTCTGATTCTTATTTTATCAATGAAGATATGGAGGGCAAGAGAGAATAAATAACTCCCTAAATGTACTTATTCAAATCTGTGAAGCTTACAGTTCATTTTGTCAACTACTTATTGTTCTTTTCAAAGTTGAGATTTGTACCCCTTTATAATTATTATCTTTTCTTTTTTCCCAGGAGTTTCAGTTTTTCACAAGTGAAAAGATGGTTTGTTAATGCTAACTGGACTCCAAACTGATATTCTTGTACTGTTGTGTGGGGGTGGAAGACACAAAATTTAGAAATATTATTCAGATTTTATTATATTAAAAAGATGAATCATTACTTCCAAATTGTTGACTTAGACTTTCTAGCCTAAAGGCCACCAATCAAACACTGCACTTGTCACAGCAAGGAGCATAACGTTGATTTTTTTCTGAAGATATCATGTAAATATTGCTGTGAAAGCAAAATTTCCCTTTGTGTACCCATCCAATCTAACTAAACTAGTAATCCAGGTTACAATTCTACAATGAAAGATACTTCTCAGCAGATGAACATGTGATTAGTTTTCCCAGAGATGTGTTTGATTCAGTTGTAAGGACACCATAAAAGTCCTAAAGGTTTTGTATCATTTTGTTTTTACTGTGGAGTAGCTATGAGCACTGGACAGCAAAGGAATATTTTCCTCATGTAGGTCAGCTATGCAACTGGTTAACATTCTTTTGGAATTTGGAGGGGAAAAACAATGTAAAAACATTTTTAATATATTATCACAAAACCCTTTTTTTTTTTAACTTGGTTATGAAAAAGTATCCACTCTGTTATCAGTTTCAGAAATGCTTAATTGCTCAGTTTTCCATATATAGAAGTAGGTGCCATGGAGCTGGACCATAAAGAAGGTAGAATGCCAAAAAATTGATGCCTTTGAACTGTGGTGCTGGAGAAGACTCTTGAAAGTCCCTTGGACAGCAAGGAGATCAAACCAATTATCTTAAAAGAAATCAACCATGAATACTCATTGGAAGGACTGATGCTGAAGCTGAAGCTCCAGTATTTTGCTCATCTGATGCAGACGACTCCTTGGAAAAGTCCTTGATGCTGGGAAAGATTGAGGGCAGAAGGAGAGGAGGGTGACAGAGAATGAGATGACTGAATGGCATCACCGATGCAATGGACATGAACTTGGGCAAACTTCCAGAGATGGGAGGGACAGGGAGGCCTGGTGTGCTATACTCCATGGGGTTGCAAGGATTCGGACACGACTGGGTGACTGAACTACAATGAAAACAACGTAGAGGAAAAGAATCCTGAATTGTAATCACCTTTATGCTGTAGTTAAAACATGCAGAATCCATCAGATTCCACTGACCTGCATTTTAGGGGCCTTCAGAGAAGGAGAAACCAGCATATGAATTAGGCCTCATTTGACCAAAAAGTCAGAGGGTAAAATGATGCTCTGTCAACCAGAAGTCATACCATCAGGCTCACAGTCATCTGCAGTGACTCCTGGAGTGAATGAAGGAGGGGAGGCTGAACTGAGAGTGCTGGGTATCTGGGGAAAGAAGGCAAAGATTGGGCATGTAGTCTATTCTGAGGGTCGTTGAAGGCCATGAGCACGTCTTATTGAAGGGACTGGGATGTGGCTGTCCACAGGCCTGTCCAGTGGTGGGAGGCCCCACTGGGCCACAGGAGCCCAAGGGAGGAAGTGGGACAGGAGCACAGAGAAAAAGGAGACAGGAGCAGAAGGGTCATGGGCAGGGCATAAATGATACAAGACTCTTG
This sequence comes from Bos mutus, assembly GCF_027580195.1. Taxonomy (NCBI): domain Eukaryota; kingdom Metazoa; phylum Chordata; class Mammalia; order Artiodactyla; family Bovidae; genus Bos; species Bos mutus. The sequence continues at coordinate 46,417,418 of NC_091618.1, read as the reverse complement.
CCCACTGGAGCAGGAGAGCTGGGAACTTAGTGGGAGTAGCCAGGGTGAAATAAGTTGAAAGTAATAAAGAAAAAATGTTTTGGCTCTTGAAAATAAAATCCTTAACTGTGTAATCTAATATGAATGTGAGAAATGCATGTGTTTTTATCATTTGTGTCATTTTAAATGATGATAAACATAATTTTTAAAAAATTTTGGCCTATTAGGGCTAAGGATTTTTCATTTGTCATGGTTGAGAACTATAAAGCACCAAGAACAGAGGGATCTGAATAAAAATTATTCATGTAAGTTTACGCACTAAAATCTGGATGGCATGGATATAAGTACTTTTTTAAAAAGACATATTTGAAACCACATCCTAAAAACCAGTTCCTTGAGCTCTGTAAGGCTTGGTAAAGGATAAAACTTAAAACTTAACTAGAATTTTTGGATAAGTAATACATTCACACAGTTAAAAAAATATATGCAAAGGTGTGCAGGGCAAAGACTTATTCTAATATCACCATCTCATCCAGTTTTTACACAAGTGCAGGGTGTTAAGTGTTAACCATTTTTGTTAGCTACTTTTTACTTTTTTGTCTCCTTCAGAAATAGCTGGTCCCACAATGCCCAGTCACTCATGCCCATTATACCTGCTGGACCCACTGAGCAAGATGCTGTTCCCTTTCTCTGTCTAGACAATTCCACCCCCTTTTCCATGTAAGAACCCTGGTGCCCATAACAGTGAGAAACTGTAATCCTTGACACTCATCTGGACTCTATGAACCCTCCTAGTTCTTCCCCCGGGGTCCTGGGTACACAGAAGGCATTTGTATATTTGCCTTCAGAGCCTGGGTTCTCTGGGTGGGTTTTCTCTCATGTAAATGAAAAAATAGTCTGCTCCCAGCTCAACCCCGGAAACTGTGAAAAACACTTAATCAGTCTCACATAACTGGGTAGACAAGTAGCAAAAATTATGCCTTCTGATTTTCAAGATACCAAAAAGTAAAAAAAAAAAAAAGGCAGCAATAGTTGGAGACAGAAAATAAAGGTATCTTCTGTCTCCCTACTCAGGTTGAATGAGTCAATATTAAGAAACCACGGATTGCAAAATGAGAGCGCTGTTTCCCTGGCAGAGTCACCGTAGCAGGACAGATGCCTCCACCCTCTCTTAACTCCACACTGGCCGACATCACTGCTAATTTTGCTCCAAACCATTTGGCACAGAGCTGCCAGGCCAATCTTTCTCAATATCTGTAACCATCCACCCTCCCTTACTAAATGAGTAGCATGCAACAGGAGAGTTTCTTCTTCCAAAAAGGACTATCCAAACATCAGCAGAGTAGTCATCTGTCGTTTTTATCTGCTGGGGGTCTTTTCCTTTGGAAAGTCACCTGTCCTTCACCATGAGGGCTGCTGGGAAAGGCACAGGATAAGCTGGGTCAAGAGTCTCTCCGATGAGAATCAGACTCTGGAGTGAGGTACAGAAGGGTAAAGGATCTCACGGCCCTGGGCCACGTAGAGCACACAAGCTCCACTTACTGAGATCCTCAGATGGGCCCCTATTCCTACATATCTGAAGGCTGGCTTCTTCAGCCCAGCATTCAACTCTGTGAGCTAGAGGGTACCCTTTCCAATTGCACTACTTTCTTAAAAAAAAAAAAAAAGAAAAAAAGGGCAGGGGGCAGGGGTGGAATTCCCTGGCAGTCCAGTGGTTAGGACTTGGTGCTTTCACTGCTGTAGCCAGGGTTCAATCCCTGGTCAGGGAAATAAGATCCCATAAATCGCATGACAAGGCCAAAAAAGAAAAAAAGGTGTTCTTTCCTAGAGCTGTTGCAACAAATAACCATAAACTGAATGTCTTAAATATTTATTTCCTCACATTTCTGGAAGCTAGAATTTTGAAATCAAGCTGTTGACAAAGCCTTGGGTTCTAGAGATGAACCCCTCCTTGCCTCTTCTGGAGGCTCCTGGCATTCCTTGGTTTGCAGCTGCATCACTCTCTGCCCCCATCATCACACAGTCTTCTTCCCCGTGTGTCTATGCCTACCTCTCTCTGTTTTCTTATTAAAACATCATTCACTGGATTTGCTGCTACTGCTACTGCTAAGTCGCTTCAGTCATGTCCGACTCTGTGCAACCCCATAGACGGCAGCCCACCAGGCTTCCCCGTCCCTGGGATTCTCCAGGCAAGAACACTGGAGTGGGTTGCCATTTCCTTTTCCAATGCATGAAAGTGAAAAGTGAAAGTGAAGTCACTCAGTCGTGCCTGACTCTTACCGACCCCATGGACTGCACCCTACCAGGCTCCTCCATTCATGGGATTTTCCAGGCAAAAGTACTGGAGTGGGGTGCCATTATGACCTCATCTTAACTAATTACATTTGCAAAGACACTATTTCCAAACAAAGTCACATTCTGAGGTTCCAGGTAGACATAAATTTGGAGTGACACTATTCACCTCACTATGCCAATAATCTAAGGCTAACAGATACAGTTTGGGATAGAGTGATCTTCCCTCCTTTACTCCCTATTGTACTTGGTTCTTCTTTCTCTCCCACTATCTGTTTGTCTACATATGTATATGTCCTCCCTTTCGGGACAACAGACATTCTTACTGGTGGCAGGGACTATATTTTACTCATCCTTTACCACAGGGTCTATCTTAAACTGGTGCTTTACATGTTTGACTAAGGAAGAGCAAGCAAATATGCTCTACTCAAACAGAAAGTATTTGTGAAACCTATACTGTGTAACTCAGATACTCATCTAAGGAAGGTAACAAGAAAAAAAATATATTTGACAAAGAAGTCAGGTTACATTGTTATTGAATTAATCTCTTGAATGCATTATTTATATTACTTGTACATGCTAACAAAAATTTCCCAAAACTTGGAAATAAGGGGAAAAAATACTGTGGGATGTTTTGAAGTCATACTCCAGAACTAACAAACCCATTAATGAGTAACCTGATGCTCCAGGGATGCTCTGCCCTTGTGGTGACTATAAGCCACACGTGGCTATTTAGAGCTTGCCTACGTGCGAGCTAAGTCACTTCAGTCGTATCCAACTCTGCGACTGCATGGACTGTAGCCCACCAGACTCCTCTGTCCATGGGATTTTCTAGGCAAGAATACTGGAGTGGGTAGCCATTTCCTACTCCAGGGGATCTTCCCCACCCAGGGATGGAACCCACATCTCTTATGTCTCCAGCATTGACAGGTGGGCTCTTTACCACTAGTGCCACCCAGGAAGCATTTAGCATTTAATTTTAATTGATTAAATTTAAAAATCAGTTCTCTAGCTGCCTTGGCTACCTATCAAGTACTCAATAGCTATGTGTGGCTGGTGGTTATAATACTGAACAGCACAGAAGAGACCATATTCATCATCCCAGAAAGTTATATTGGACAGAACTGCTCTAAGGAAATGGAACTTCATGTATCTACTATGTATTAGGGTTTACACTCTGACCAAAGTTAGGTCTTGAGGTATGCTGTCTCTAGAAACTGGAAGAGGCAATGATATGGATTCACCCTCAGAGCTTCCAGAAGGAATACAGCCTTACTAACACTTAGATTTTAAGCCCACTGTGACCCATGACCTCCCAACTGTAAGATAATAAATCTGTGTTATTTTAAGCCACCATGTTTGTGGTGATTTGTTACAGCAGCAAGAGAAAACTAATACAGGTGTTAACTAGTAGAACACTGACAAAGTGCAAATGATTTCTGTATAGCTGAAAAGATAATGCCAGTGGCTTCAGGGAGGTTTCTGCCCTGTAGGACATGCAACAGCTTTGTTTTGGAAGTTGTTTGTTTTTCAACCTAACTGTATACCTTTTATTCTGGCATTCTTTTTTCCCCGTATCAGTCCCTCATGTCTTCCTTCCCAGATGTATTTTCTTCTTGGCTCCCTCATTGACTATATCTTTGACCTTGCTCCCAACACATTGTGTGATATGAGTCATGGTTTAACATTTTTAAAGTTAGACACTGACATATAGCTAGCAAGGAAAAACAAACAGACACAGGACTCTGAAATTGTTCTATATGTCAGGAGAGCCTATGCAATTTATATAGTAATGGATCTGATGAAGACAGCTCATTTACAATTTAAATGAATAAATTTCATATCCTACAACAAATATAATTTATTGACTAACTGTAACCAGTAGATGACTACATTCCAGGGAGAAGATACAAGGAACTTTGTGTTAACTTTGAACAAGCCCAATGTGATTAACATTAAATGTATAACTAAGGAAGAGCTTCTTCCTTTTTTAACAAATATTACAAGAGCAGAAACTGTAATGTAAGTGAGATCTCCTTCCACCTGTTCAGTCTCTTGGCTCCTTGTGCTCAAGAAAGTACTGTGCTGTGATCAGTCGCTTGAGTTGGTGCCAACTCTTTGCTGCTCCGTGGACCGTAGCCTGCCAGGCTCCTCTGGCCATAAGATTTTCCTGGTAAGAATACTGGAGTGGGTTGCCATGCCCTTCTCCAGAATCTTCCTGACTCAGGGATCAAATCCTCATCTCCTGCATCTCCTGCACTGCAAGCAGATTCTTTACCGCTGAGCTACCAGGGAAGCCTGGCTCAAGAAAGTGCTTGGAGTATAAATGTTCTCCAAGGCTTATCCAACTTAGTACATAGAAAATGCAGTGTACTTGCTTTTTCCCTCCCCAGGCCTTTCAAACACCATTATGACATTTATTTATTTATTTTATATTTTTACCCAAAGACAAGATGAATCAAAGTTTGTTGTTGTTTAGTCGCTCAGTTGTGTCCAACTCTTTTCGACCCCATGGACTGCACACCAGGCTTCCCTGTCCTTCACTGTATCCGAGTTTGCCGAAATTCATGTCCATTGATTTGATGATGCCATCCAACCATCTCATCCTCTGTCGCCCCCTTCTCCTCCTGCCTTCAATCTTTCCCAGCATCAGGGTCTTTTCCAAGAGCTTATTATTTCAATATCCTATTCTCAAGTTTGCTCACAATGCATAAACAGTGAGGAGATAAGATGTGCATATAAGCAAAACAACAACATCAAAACCCTGTCCTCTCTCCTGCCCTGAAGCTCTTTTCTCCACTCCATTAAATGCCCGGAGGAAGCAGGAGTAGACATATCAGAACCATGTAAGGAGCTTTATTTATTTATTTGGGTCTTAGCTGCACATGTGAGATCATTTAGTGGCAGCATCTTGGTTCTAGTTCCCTCACCAGAATTGAACCCGGGCCCTCTGCATTGGGAGAGGGGAGTCTTAGCCACTGGACCACCAGGGAAGTCCTGTAAAAAGCTTTTTCAAAATTCCCCTATCTGGCTGCCCACAGCTACCCTATTCTGAAACAACACCCCAAAGGGATATTGCCAGAATCTAGGTACTTTAAAAATTTACAGGATGAAGAAGACGAGCAAGTATACAAAACACATTGTAAAAAGCATATATCAACTCAGTTAAAATAGAATCCAATGGGGCGGGGGGGGGCGGGTCTTACCTTCCAGCCCACCAGGCCTCTTTCTTCCAGAGGTCTTTCTAAAATGCTGCTGGTGGCTTACTCTCTTTAATAATCTCCAGTGATCTCCATTGCGTTAGATTATCACAAACTTACCTAAAGTAATTAGGGAAATGACAAATATAGCACTTGACAGATTCTTTTAATAAATATTGGCAGCCTCCACCAGTTGAGATAGGTCGAGCATGGCAGGTTCACTTTGAGTGGGCACAACACTCTGATGGCAGAATCATCTACCTTCCAGTCAGACAAGGGACAGCATCCTCTAAGAAGGCTCCCAGAACCAATAGAGCTCCCAGCACTGCCTGCTGAATCCCTCCACCTTCTTCATATGGCCAACGTTAGCTTTCTAGACAACCACGTTATCTTATTTCTAACATCCCCTATGCCAATTAACAAAACCTTAAGAGAGAGTTTTAGAAAATTATTTGAACACTTAGGGAACTAGTCTTTGCTTTTTCTTCCGATTCACCAGGTCTTAGCTGTGGCACATGAGATCTTCCATCTCCACTGGGACATGAAGCATCTTTAGTTGCAGCATGTGGGATCTAGTTTCCTGACCAGGGACTGAACCCAGGCTCCCGCGCTGGGAACTCAGAGTCTTAGCCACTGGACCCCAGAGAACGCCCAGGGAACTCATCTTGAAGTGCAAATTCATGATTTGGATTTTTCAAAGGCAAATTTACTACACAAATTGACTATATAAAATTTTGTATATATACCAAAAAAATTATAGATAAAAGTTAATTATATTTAAATATATCACAGTTTATACTAAATTTCTCAAGCATATCAAAGCAAATACAGAAAATGGAACACAGATTAAGACCAAACTCTTAGCACAACCTCTTTCTCAATCCCTACCTCATCTCTGCCACCCTTCTCCCAATACCCACAGACACATACACACACACACACACACACACATACACACACACACTATACCAGACACACCATGCTGCTTCCTACTCTTAGAATCTGGCAGCTATGGTCACTTTTCAGGATTTTCCGTGTGTTGCTTCTTGGCTGTATTTCTCCATCTATCCAAATTCTCTTCCTTCAAATACCTCCTATTCAGGATCCTTTGCGAATCCCTTCCTTCCCAACGGTGGATTTGGTCTCTCCCTCCTCCGTATTCTGATGGCATCCAGTACAAACCTCGACATCTGCACACTCACAGTGGTATTGTGCCTGTCCTCACTATGTCCCTCATTGGACAACGCACACCCTAATTACCACGATTTATTGCCTTCAGATCTCCATTACAGATCTCCACACATATGGCTGGTATTTATTGGATATTTATTGAATAAGGGAAATAAAAATGGAGATCGTAGAGCATTTTGTTGTTACATCTTACCTGCCTTGAAAAAGCAGAGACCTTCCTAATGTGTGCTAGCAAATACATTTCTCATAGACAAATCTGTTACTTGTTATTTCTGCTTTCTTTCTAGAACAACTGATTCTCAAAATGTCATTAAATACCAAAGTTCCTTTTTTCTTCACTTTTACATGATTTTTTAGAAATTGAAGTATACTTGATTTACAATATTATATTAGTTTCAGATATACAACACAGTGATTCCGTATTTTTATAGGCTATACTCTATTTAAAGTTATCATAAAATAATGGCCATATTTCCCTATATTATATATCCTTGTTGCTTATTTATTTTATACACATTTAATTTGTATCTTCTAATCCCTGACCTGTCTTGCCCCTCCCCTGCCTTTGCTCTCCCAACTGATAACCTCTAGCTTGTTCTCTGTATCTGTGAGTCTGTTTTTATTATATTAATTCATTTTATTTTTTAGATTCCACATATGAGTGATAACAGACTCAGCCTTATTTCACTAAACATAATACCCTCTGTTTTTGTCTGCCTTATTTCACAAGTATAATATGCTCTAAGTTCATCCATGTTGTAACAAATGGCAGATCTTCTTTCTTTTATATGCTAACATTCCATTGTGTGTATATGTACACATATATATTTATTTCTCATACCTTTTAAAAAATAATTATTTATTTATTTATTTTAGGCTGTGCTGGGTATTTGTCGCTGCTCGGGCTGCTCTCTAGTTGCAGTGCCCGGGCTTCTCATTGCTATGGCTTCTCTTGTTGCAGAGCACGAGCTCTAGGGTGCATGGGCTTCAGTGGTTGTAACTCGTGGGCTCAGTAGTTGCGGCTCCAGGCTCTAGAGCACTGGCTCAGGAGTTTCAGTGCACAGTCTTAGTTACTCCAAGGCATGCGGAATCTTCCGGGATCAGGGATCAAACCAATGTCTCCTGCACTGGCAGATGGATTCTTTACCACTGAGCCAACCAGGGAAGCCCTCTCATATCTTCTTTATCCATTCATCTATTGATGGATGCTTAGGTTCCTTCTATATCTTGGTGATTGTAAATAGTGCTGCTATGAACATTGGGGCACATGTGTCTTTTCAATTAGAACACATCAAAGTTCTTACTGTTATTTAACCTTTTTACTTGGCTTCTAAAACTTCTTCATGACATTTATGTATTTTAAAATGTGAGATGAATTCAAAGAAATAGGTGTAGAGAACTGATGGAGAAATTCACTTTAACACTTCCTATAACAAGTTACCAAGTGCTAAGAATCTCTGTTGTGGGTAAGCCTTATTAAGCACTATTCTCTGAGGCTACAGCCTTCTGCACTAGTCAGGTTCTGAAAAGGATATGTTTTAAAATAAAAAAAATATTTTTGTCCCAGAAAGACCTGGGAAATCCTCTAAGACAGTTTTATACTGCATTTTAAGATAGAAACTGAAATGCATCTTAAGAAAAAGTTTCTACTTTTTCTCACCAGATAAAATGATACTAAATTTATTCAATGGTAGTCCATCGCCTTCTTTTGGAAGAATTAATAATCGTTAGCTTACTTTGAAAATAAAGCAGTCCTTCTTACAAAGTTTCTGTGAAAAGTATATAATGCATGTGAAAATATTCTGTAAACATTAACACCCTCTGTAAATGTAAGGCCTACTATGACCAGTGTATCACTGTTAATAGTAGTAGAACACACCAAGTGGTAGCAGCAGTAGTAGTGACTAGTACTAGTAGGAGTAGTAGTATGCTGCTGCTACTACTTTAATAATAATAATAATAGTAAAGCTGTTCTTTTGGTTGCTTTTTTATTTTTGGTAAATAACTTTACAACATGCAGAGAACTCTAAAAAGTGAAATTTGTTTTATAAAAAGACATCAAAGAAAGATGGCCATGTAAATATGCCAAGCAACAGTTTAACCTACATTTGAGATAATTTTCTAACACAGAAACATTTAAATCTGCATCATCAGTAAGATTTCTTCTTTTGAACAAGAAAGAGTTCCTTTGCATTTTAATATACCAAAGGATGTGACTTAATGAGCAATAAAGAGTCCTTCTTAAATAATTCAATAGCTAACAATTATATCATACGCTGTCACAGTTAACCTTGTTCAGTTTTGTTTTTTAATGAATGCTTTGAAAGTTGCATAACTTAGAATGTAGATATTGTGGTCATCCAAAATATTACTTACTTAGCAAGTTACCTCAAACTACTTTCTGAATAAACACTTTACAAGAACAAAGAGTTTTCCCCTTCACCTGTCATCATTCCTATGTGGAGAGATTGAATGCCAGGTTTCTTGGATCCCTAAGCCTCAAAAATCTAAATAATAGAGTGTGTTTGCTGATACTAAACAAATCCATTTTTGCTGGAGAAATAACTGCCAGTCTATCTGTTTTAGGTCAATGTTTTTGTAGCCCATATGGGGGCCAGAGAAGATCCTCAACAGTTCTGGGGCTGGTGAGCCAACAGGTGAATTACCCACAATTATGCCCAGTGAGCTCACTGCTTTTCTTGCTGACCCTTAAGTTTGAAGGTATGACTTTCTTTTGGACTCAGGCTTCTAGCCTCTTTGCAATAGAAGCTCTCCAGGACTTAACTCAGAATTAGTTTTAAGGTTTTGTCATTCTTGGTTAAGGTCTTGTTCTGTATGTGAGTACTCATTTGGCACTTTATTCTGATTCTGAAATCAAACTCTTTCAACTGAAACTGGATGTGAAGCCTTCAGCCCATTACTTCTGCAACAGAAGCTGTTTCACTGAAACTGTCAATTAAGCCATCAGCATCAAAGAATTAATGCTTTTGAACTGTGGTGTTGGAGAAGACTCTTGAGAGTCCCTTAGATAGCAAGGAGATCAAACCAGTCAGTCCTAAAGGAAATCAACCCTGAATACTCATTGGAACGATTGACGCTGAAGCTGAAGCTCCAATACTTGGCCACCTGATGTGAAGAGCCAACTCATTGGAAAAGACCCTGATGCTGGGAAAGATTGAAGGCAAAAGAAGAAGGGAGCGGCAGAGGATGAGATGATTAGATAGCATCACTGAATCAATGGACGTGAATTTGAGCGAACTCTTGGAGATACTGGAGGACAGAGGACTCTGGTGTGCTGCAGTCCAGGGGTTTGCAGAGACCTGTACCAGACTTAGTGACTGAATAACTATTCCATTGGAATAGGGGCTCTTCCATGGGAAGTGGCTAAGAAGTCATCAGTCTGGCCCCTCAGGAACCAACCTGTTTCCTTAGAACTGGCTAATATTAGGCCTGAAGGGTGTTTGAGCCATTAAGTTGAGATATTTGAACTATTTAAGCTGTTTGAAATTAGTTGTTTGAGCTGTAAGCTGTTGCAAATTATTCTTTTAGAAATGGAAAGATATCATATGCTCTTGGATTGAAAGAACTAATATTGTTTAAATGGCCGTACTACCCAAAGCAATCCACAGATTTAATGTGATCCTTATCAAACTACCCTTGACATTTCTCACAGAACTAGAACAAATAATCCTAAAATTTCTATCGAACCATAAAAGACCCAGAATAGACAAAAGCAATCCTGAGGAAAAAGAACAAAGCAGGAGGCATAACCCTCCCAGACTTCAGAGAACACTACAAAGCTACAATAATCAAAATAGCATGGTACTGGCATAACAATAGACATAAGGGTCAATGGAACAGAATAGTGAGGCCAGAAATAAACCTACATACCTACAATCAGTTAATCTTCAACAAAGGGGGCAAAGATACACAATGGAGAAAAGACAGTCTCTTTAGCAAGTAATATTGGGAAAGTTGGACAGCCACATGTAAATCAATGAAGTTAGAACACATCCTCACACAAAAAATAAACTCAAAGTGTCTTAAAGACATAACAACCATAAAGCTCCTAGAAGAGGACGTAGACAAAACATTCTATGATATAATTCGTACTGACGTTTTCTGAGGTCAGTCTCCCAAGGCAATAGAAATAAAAACAAAAATAAACAAATGAGGAGTTTTCTGGTGGCCTAAGGGTAGGATTCTGGATTCACTTTCATGGACCAAGTTCAATCCCTGGCATCAAGGAATTGAGATCCCACAAGCCACTCAGTAAGGCCAAGAAAAAGGAAACAAAAAACAAATAGGACCTAACCAAACTTACAAACTTTTGCACAGTTACTGTACAGCACAGGGAACTAGATACAATACACTGTGATAAATTATAATGGAAAAGAATATGAAAAAGAAAGCATGTGTATGTATAACCGAATCACTTTGCTATACAGCAGAAATTAATATATTGTAATCAACTTTACTTCAATAAATACATATATAATTTAAAAAATTTTTTAATTATTCTTTTACTATGGAGAAAAACTTCTGAGAAATGGTACCCCAGTTATCTAAGTGTTTTGAGGATACCCCACCCTAGAGAGGAACTCTGGCTAATTTCATGTTTAAAAACCATTGTTATTTTTTCATGCATATTTCTGACCGACCTGACCAAAAGCAATTTAAAATAATGGGGATTCCCTGGCAGCCCAGTGGTTAGTACTGTTATTGCATGGCCAAATTAGATCTCGGCTCAAGAAACTAAGATCCTGCAAGGTGGGCAGTGAAGCCAAAACATAAAAACTAGAATATCAATGGCCATCATGGGAAAGTTTTGAAATCCAAACTTAATTTTCTTTCTTGTTTTGTTTCATTTTTAATATTTATTTATTTGACTGAGCCAGGTCTTAGTTGCTGCACTCTATATGTTTTAGTTGTGGCATGAAGGATCTTTAGTTGTAGCCTATGGGTTCTAGTTCCTTGACCAGGGATCGAACCCTGGTCCCCACATTGAGACCATAGCGTCTTACCCATTGGATCACCAGGGAAGTCTGAAAACCAAATTACATTACAATAGCTCTAAAATTTCCAGAACTGAGTGGAGTGATTATTTGCATTGTTATTTTGAGATTTCTGAACCTAAAAGTGCCTCTCTGCGAAATAAGATTTCAACATTAACTGAGAGGAATAAACAAATAATTAAGAAAAAAATGGCTCTAAAATCCTCAGGCTCTTCTTCCTCGTCTTCTTTGTCTCAGGCTCCACCTCCAATGCCTTCTTCCCCCTTCCTTTGCTGCCCTCAGTTCCTCCAGACCAATTCTTTCTCTGAACTTCTCTTTTTCTCTGAAATTCTCTCTACTCCCTCTTCCTCTGAACTTATCAGAATTTATCCTTTTAAAATTAAGCCAGATGAGAATCCAGAGGCTAAACCCTTAATTACTTACATTCCCTGGACTAACGCTGAACCATGAGCCATAAAGATTTTCCCAAAGTAACCAAACACTATCACAGATTTGCTGAGGATTTTACTATAGTCATTCAAACTTACCAACCTGGTTTCTCTGACTTGTATCAGCTAGTTCACATGCTTGTCAATGAAGGCCAGGCCACTAGTAGATGAAAACTGAAAGGTTTCTAGGATTACAAACAGGAAACCAGCCCACTATCTCGTTATATTATCAGGCACAGGCAATCGCTAAGGTACTTCATTGAGCAGTTCCTAGGACATTTCCAACGCCTATTGATTGGAAGAGAATTCAGACGTGCACAGAAAAATCTGATACAACTGTTCATGACTATTGTAATTGACTTCAGATTACTTTTAAAGAAAACTCTGGTTTTTCTTCAGATGTTGATTCCACCCAGGGGGCTTTTAACTCTATTAATGGGCTGAACCAGCACCTTTCAAGTAAAAGAGGCCAGAATGAAATGCAAAATTATGTCCACATTAACTAGATTTAGTCAATCTAGAAAACTAACTCTCTTGATCTCTAGATGAGTCACCTCAAGAGAAGACTGCCAAAATTCTTAATCTTCAACTCCAGCAACTGAAGGTCCCTAAACAAAACCAAAACCCTCCTAGTTTCTACTACTATTACAAAGAGCTATGCCACTGGAGAAGATAACTACAGAGTCAAGCACTTCTGGTGCCTTCAGCCCTCTAACCAGCCTTTCCAACATTCTCCCAATTCTCAGTGTTGGGGCTCCAAGGAACTACAGGGGCTCTTCTCAATTCTCCCTCAGAACTGGCTTGGAGAAACATTTCTCCAGGTTGGGGATGAATCTCTTCCAGTCCTAACTGACACTGGAGTCACACTCTCAGTATTCAGCCCCACTACAATAAAGCAGCCCCTGCTTTGAGTTGTAACAGGGAGATCTCTTGAGTCACAAGAGATTCTTGTTTCTGAACTGATTTCCTTCATTTAGGCCCTTTGAAACATACACATCCTTTTCTCCATAGTTCCTCCTCCTGTGTCCATTTATTAGGCTGAAACTTAGAGAAGTATCATGGGCAGAATTTCTTGCTCCCAAAAGGGGGAAATAATTCTAGAATTTGAGTCATCAAAGCAGCCAACCAGATGTATTAAATGATTCTATGGCATCTCCATCTCTCATGGCACTAGAAGTGATTCTGGAAACACTGATCATTTGCCCCTATTGAATTAGGAGCTACCATCCTCCTTATGGACAAAATCTCCAGCTGAAATTGGCAAAATTCACTGCATACCTCCCATCAAGATTCGAATAGAGCCACCAAAATCTCCTCACAGAATTAATTAATACTCTATAAGGAAAGAACCTCTTCAATGCACAGAGCCCATAAGAGAAAATTACAAGACTCAAGGCCTTCTTTTGTGCAAGTCTCTGTAACACTCCCATTTGTTTATTGTCTAGTCACTAAGCTGTGTCAGATTCTTTGCAATTCCATGGACTGTAGCTCACCAGGCTCCTCTGTCCATGGGATTTCTCAGGCAAGAATACTGGAGCGGGTTGCCATTTCCCTCTCCAGGATATCTTCCTGACAAGGGATAGATCCCGTGTCTTCTGCATTGGCAGGTGGATTCTTTACCACTGAGCTACCTAACACTCCCATTTACTGGTGAGAAAACCTAAGGGCTGAGGGTAGAGGTCTGTCTGGGACATGCAAGCAATAAGCGACATTGTTATCTCTTTACACCTGTTGTTCCTAACCTTTTGTTGTTGTTGTTCACTCAGTCACATCCGACTCTTTGCACCCCAATGGACTGCAGCACACCAGGCTTCCCTGTCCTTCACCATCTCCCAGAGCTTGCTCAAACTCATGTCCACTAAGTCAGTGAAGCCATCCAACCATCTTATCCTGTCATCCCCTTCTCCTCCTATCTTCAATCTTTCCCAGCATCAGGGTCTTTTCGAATGAGTCGGCTCTTCCATCAGGTGGCCAAAGTATTGGAACTTCAGGTTCAGTATCAGTCCTACCAATGAATATTCAGGACTGCTTTCCTTTAGGATTTACCAGTTTGATATTGCAGTTCAAGGGACTCTCAAAAGACTCTCAACACCACAGTTCAAAAGCATCAATTCTTTGGTGCTCAGCCTTCTTCATAGTCCAACTCTCACATCCAAACATGACTACTGGTAAAACCATACCTTTGACTAGACGGACCTTTGTTGGCAAAATAATGTCTCTGTTTTTTAATATGCTGTCTAGGTTGGTCATAGCTTTTCTTTCAAGGAGCAAGTGTCTTAATTTCATGGCTTCAGTCACCATCTGCAGTGATTTTGGAGCCCAAGAAAATAAAGTCTGTCACTGTTTCCATTGTTTCCCCATCTATTTGCCATGAAGTGATGGGACCGGTTGCCATGATCTTAGTTTTTTGAAAGTTCAGTTTTAAGCCAGCTTTTTCACTCTCCTCTTTCACCTTCATCAAGAGGCTCTTTAGTTCCTCTTGGCTTTCTGCCATAAGGGTGGTGTCATCTGCATATCTGAGGTTATTGATATTTCTCCTGGCAATCTTGATTCCAGCTTGTGCTTTATCCAGCCTGGCATTTCGCATGATATAGTCTGTATATAAGTTAAATAAGGAAGATGACAATACACAGCCTTGACGTACTCCTTTTCCAATTTGGAACCAGTTACATGTCCAGTTCTAACCATTGCTTCTTGATCTTCATACAAGTTTCTCAGGAGAAAGGTCAGGTGATCTGGTATTCCCATCTCATGAAGAATTTTCCACAGTTTGCTGTGATCCACACAAAGGCTTTAGCATAGTCAATGAAGCAGAAATAGATGTTTTTCTGGAACGCTCTTGCTTTTTTGATGATCCAATAGTTGTTGGCAATTTGATCTCTGGTTGCTGCCTTTTCTAAATCCAGCTTGAACATCTGGAAGTTCTCGATTCACATACTGTTGAACCCTACCTTGAGGGATACTGAGCATTATCTTGCTAGTGTGTGAAATGAGTGCAATTGTGTAGCAGTTTAAACATTCTTTGGTATTGCCTTTCTTTGGGATTGGAATGAAAACTGATCTTTTCCAGTCCTGTGGACACTGCTGAGTTTTCCAAATTTGCTGGCATATTGAGTGCAGCACTTTAACAGCATCATCTTTTAGGATTTGAAATAGCTCAACTGGAATTTCATTGCCTCCACTAGCTTTGTTGTCATGATGCTTCCTAAGGCTCACTTGACTTCACACTCCAGGATGTCTGGTTCTAGGTGAATGATCACATCATCGTGATTATCCAAGTCATTAAGATCTTTTTTGTAAACTTTTGTGTATTCTTGCCACCTCTCCTTAATATATTCTGCTTGTTTGGTCCATACCATTTCTGTCCTTTACTGTGCCCATCTTTGTATGAAATGTTCCCTTGTTATCTAATTTTCTTGAAGAGATCTCTAGTCTTTCCCATTCTGTTGTTTTCCTCTATTTCCTTGCATTGATTGCTGAGGAAGGCTTTCTTATCTCTCCTTGCTATTCTTTGGAACTCTGCATTCAGATGGGTTAACCCATACACATTACTAATACCCATTCCCACCAACTATTACTGATTTCTATAGTGAATTCTTGCAAATTCTTTATCAACGCTGATTGATTAAGCTAGTCAATACCACTTTGTCTTCACCTGGGAAGAAAACCAAGTCGCCTGACACTATGCCTCAGGGGTTTAACTGAGAGTCCTTATTTCTCACAAATCCTGAAGGCCATTCTGGATGATATAATTTCCCTAGAGGTTCCACTTTGTTGTGATATGTTAATGATTTGCTTCTTTGTTCTCCTTCTCAAGCCTCCTCACAGGAAGGCAGAATCCACATGCTAAAGCTTTCAGCCTCAAAGGGACATAAGGTCACCAAGGAAAAACTGCAGTTTGCCCAAACCTAGGTTTGATATTTAAGGCATCAGATACCGGAATAAGGACTACACCTATCCAGGTAGACTTCATGATGTCCTAAGTTTCCCAGACTCCCAAACAAGCACCAATTGTGAGGTTTTTCCTCAGGTTAGCTGGTTATTGCTGAAACTGGATTCTAAATTTCTCTTTTACGGCCAAACTTCTGTATGTTTCACTAAAGCACATCAATCCTGATCCAATTTTATGGCAAGAATCAAACAACATAGCTTTTAAGTCCTTAAAAAAGAGTTTGATTAGCCCACCTGCCCTTTTGGCCTCCCAATGATCAGATTCACCTTTTCCCTTTTGTGTATAAAAAGGAAGGGAATGTCCTTGGGGTACTCACCCCAAAACACAGGGTTAACTCATAAGATATTATAACCAGAAACAGAACCCTGTGGTATGGGAATATCCCTCCTTGCCTTAGCGCCATTACAGCCTTTTGGTTAAGGTCACTGAGAAAATAATTATGGGATCCTCTTTATCTACTTTTATACCCCATACAGTAGAAGTGCTCCTCAATTCTCATCACATTCAACATTTTTCAGTCAACTGATTCACCTCCTTTGAAATCTGTTTGTTAATTGCTCCTCACACGTCTGTTTATTTGTACTAACTTTAACCCTGTTATTCTTCTCCCCTCCACCACTGGCAAAGTCCTTCACCCTCACCATAACTTATTTCTGACAGGTCATCTCCACACTCCCCATGATGATCTGCAGGAAATACCTTTAGGTAGCATTGACATCTCATGGTTCAATGACAGTTCTTACTTAAAAGGCAACAATGGCCAGTTTTCTGTAAATGTTTTATGTATTTTTTAGAAGATTGTGGATTTTCGGTTCATTGACTATGAGAACATATGTCCATTAAATTGTTAATCAGATCAGATCAGATCAGTCTCTCAGTCATGTCCGACTCTTTGCGACCCCATGAATTGCAGCACGCCAGGCCTCCCTGTCCATCACCAACTCCCTGAGTTCACTCAGACTCACGTCCATCGAGTCAGTGATGCCATCCAGCCATCTCATCCTCTGTCATCCCCTTCTCCTCCTGCCCTCAATCCCTCCCAGCATCAGACTCTTTTCCAATGAGTCAACTCTTTGCATGAGGTGGCCAAAGTACTGGAGTTTCAGCTTTAGCATCATTCCTTTCAAAGAAATCCCAGGGCTGATCTCCTTCAGAAGGGACCGGTTGGATCTCCTTGTAGTCCAAGGGACTCTCAAGAGTCTTCTCCAACACCACAGTTCAAAAGCATCAATTCTTCGGCACTCAGCCTTCTTCACAGTCCAACTCTCACATCCATGCATGACCACAGGAAAAACCATAGCCTTGACTAGACGAACCTTTGTTGGCAAAGTAATGTCTCTGCTTTTCAATATGCTATCTAGGTTGGTCATAACTTTCCTTCTAAGGAGTAAGCGTCTTTTAATTTCATGGCTGCAGTCACCATCTGTAGTGATTTTGGAGCCCAGAAAAATAAAGTCTGACACTGTTTCCACTGTTTCCCCATCTATTTCCCATGAAGTGGTGGGACCGGATGCCATGATCTTCGTTTTCTGAATGTTGAGCTTTAAGCCAACTTTTTCACTCTCCACTTTCACTTTCATCAAGAGGCTTTTGAGTTCCTCTTCACTTTCTGCCATAAGGGTGGTGTCATCTACATATCTGAGGTTATTGATATTTCTCCCGGCAATCTTGATTCCAGTTCGTGTTTCTTCCAGTCCAGCATTTCTCATGATGTACTCTGCATATAAGTTAAATAAACAGGGTGAC
The DNA here is from genome assembly GCF_027580195.1 of Bos mutus. NCBI lineage: Eukaryota > Metazoa > Chordata > Mammalia > Artiodactyla > Bovidae > Bos > Bos mutus. The sequence goes on along the minus strand of NC_091618.1, from coordinate 46,399,615 downwards.
AATATACAGCCTTGACAAACTCCTTTTCCTATTTGGAACCAGTCTGTTGTTCCATGTCCAGTTCTAACTGTTGCTTCCTGACCTGCATACAAATTTCCCAAGAGGCAGATCAGGTGGTCTGGTAGTCCCATCTCTTTCAGAATTTTCCACAGTTAGTGCTTTTCATATCTTCTCTATTTTTCTTAATTTTCTATATTTGCTATATTAAACAGTGTACAGTGAAAAAAGAAAGGTGACAGTGGCGAATGTGCTGGGTATGCAACTGTAACTCCTTTTGATGTTGTTGAGGCAGCATCTTTATCCATGACATTAGCCCAACAGGTTGAATTAAACACTCTTACACAGACTTGCACTTTAGCCAATGGCAAAAATGCCAATACTTACACTGATAGAATATATACTTTTAAAGCACTTTTATGATTTAGGAATGTTGGGAAGCAACTTCTGTATCTCCAGCAAAAATGAAATTTAAAATGACCCCTAGTTTCAGGAATTATCGGATACAATACTTTTACCTGCCACTTTACCTACTATTCAGCTTCTGAAGCATTCTAAACTTGACTTTCTGGAAGCTAAGGGAAATCATCTTGCTGACATTTCCACAAGGAATGGTGCTCTTAAAGGAACCAACAGCAACCAAACCTCTAACTTGGTTCAAAGGGATATTTCCCCAAATGATAACAGAAAAACTGACTACAGAAGCCCAACGATTGGCCTCAACAAAAAGGAAAAACAAGATTTAAAATTCAACAAGCATTGGTTTAATAAGGAGAGAAACCTCTAGTTTTGACCAAATAACAAACTAATCCTACTGAAGACTCTAAAAATTTCCACGGCCAACAATCGTGCATGCACTTAAACCATTAGTCTACTGACAAAATGCTGGCATTTATGTCAGTATTGGTGCAGAAACACCACCAAGGCCACAAGAAGTGCCTATCTCACTTGTTCCACTTGTCTGAAATACAACCCAGGGATTCTTATCCATATTGTTCCTAGACATTTTAAATTGCTTAATGGACCATTTAAGGTCTGACTAATGGATTTCATATAATTTCCTTCATCTCATGGATATGTTTTTGTCATGGTCCATATCATGCTGAACTGGAGGCTTCTCTTGAAACGGGCTATTGCCTCTTCTGTGGCTAAAGTAGTTCTGAAAAAAGTACTCCAACCTGGAGAACTTGTTTTAAACTTCACAATGATTGAGAAACCCATTTTGCTGGTCAAGTACTTCTTTTTTCTTTTCCCTTCGCTGTTCTGTGTGGCATGTGGGCTCTTAGTTCCCCAACCAGGGACGGAACCTGTGCCTCATGTAGTAGCAGCACAGTCTCAACCACTAGACCACCAGGGAAGTCCCACTGGTCAGGTACTTTGACAAGGCTGCACTATTTGGTTCATTTCACAACACTTTTACTGTATTAACCACCCTCCATCCCCTTGTTTAGTCATATACAGTAACAGCACTATTAAGACTCAATTGACAAAATTTGTAGAAACCCTACAAATCCCTTGACCAAACGCACTGCAGTTGATCCTTCTAGATCTCAGATCCATACCTTCTGGAACTAATAAACTTAAAGTCACCAGATGCCCAATGCCTTTGGCTCTTGCCTCTTTTGACCCACAACTTATAAAAGGAGAGATACTCCAATATCACAAAGGCCTAATCGCCTCTACCAAAAATAACCATGCTTTGGTAGAACTATCTTTTCACAGGCACTCTCTGGAGACAAAGACCTTAAACATCACACCTTAAAACCTGGAGATTTTTCTTTTGAAAAAGATACCTCCAGAAGATCTTACCAGAAAAGGCCTTTTCAAGTACTATTGACCAACCTCTGTGCTATGAAATTCAAGGGAACAGACTCTTAGATTCCTGTGACACAGTAAAGAAACAACTAAACTCTTGACTGAAACTGCTTATCATCTGGTGACCTGAAAGCAAAGATTTTTCAGAATTGAAGCAGATGACATCTAATAAGAGAGTTTTCCCAAGATATACAGATCAGGCTTGTTGGAATTTTGTTGCCAAACCTTGGATGATGACATAATACTTCAAATAATCTCCAATATCTATATCTTGATAACATATGGACATAAGGTTAAAATGTGCTTAAGAGTTCTCCCTCAAATATGACCTCAATAGGTCTCCAATCTGTGTACTTTCCCCCCAGTATGAGATACTACACCCAGGAAAGACCCTTCTTGTTACTGACAGTCAAAAAAACCATTGAAACTGGAAAACTTGACTTTTTTTTTGAGGGGCATATTTTCACTTCACTATTGACACATCTGAACCAAAGCAATCACAATACTTGATAAACTGAAGAGAATCACGTACTGTATAGTCTCAGACAAAACGACAGAACAAACAGAACAATTAAAACTACATAAGGCCTCAGGACTTCCCTGGTGGTCCAGTGGCTAAGACTCCACGTCCCAAAGCAGGGCGCGTGGGTTCGATCCCTGGCCAGGGAACTAGATCCCATATGTCACAACTAAAGATTCCATAGGCTGCAACTAAGACCCAGTGCAGCCAAATAAATTAATTTTAAAAAAAACTACATAAGGCCTTAAAATATATCATGTACATGCGTGCGTGCTAAGTCACTTCAGTCATGTCTGGTTCTGTGTGACCCTATGGACTGTAGCCCGCCAGGCTCCTCTGTCCATGGGTTTCTCCAAGCAAGAATACTGGAATGGATTGTCATGCCCTCCTCCAAAATAAATCTATAGTGTGTATTATTTCAATATTCATTCATTTACAAATTAGACTGCTACTGCTGCTGCTAAGTCTCTTCAGTCGTGTCCAACTCTGTGCGACCCCATAGACGGCAGCCCACTAGGCTCCTCTGTCCCTGGGATTCTCCAGGCAAGAATACTGGAGTGGGTTGCCATTTCTTTCTCCAATGCATGAAAGTGAAAAGTGAAAATGAAGTCTCTCAGTCGTCCCCGACTCTTAGCGACACCAAGGACTGCAGCCTACCAGGCTCCTCCGTCCATGGGATTTTCCAGACAAGAGTACTGGAGTGGGGTGCCATTGATTTTCTTTTTCTTTCACTGTTCTACTAAAGCAGGATTCATTCAAGGAAAGGCAAGTTGGGTTTTGGGTGAGCTTTATTATTTTACTATAATGGTTAATATAAAAGTTATGAATTAAACATTTTCTTATCTCCTGCATGCAGTAGTAAATTCTTAGATACTAATTCAAAACAACAAGTCTTATTCCTAAAAATAGTTAAAGTGAAAAGGGATCAGTCTGTTTGTGGTCTTGCTGCTGCTGCTACTGCTTAAGTCACTTCAGTCATGTCCGACTCTGTGCAACCCCATAGACAGCAGCCCACCAGGCTCCCCCGTCCCTGGGATTCTCCAGGCAAGAACACTGGAGTGGGTTGCCATTTCCTTCTCCAATGCATGAAAGTGAAAAGTGAAAGTGAAGTCGCTCAGTCGTGTCCGACTCCCAGCAACCCCATGAACTGCAGCCTACCAGGCTCCTCCGTCCATGGGATTTTCCAGGCAAGAGTACTGGAGTTGGGTGCCATTGCCTTCTCCGTTTGTGGTCTTAAAGAACATCTAACGGACTTTCAGGGAAAACTTGACTGTTGATCTGCCATGCTTTCAGAGAAAGATCTTAATCAAAAGGGGGAAGTGTAAAAAATTAGTAACAGAAACCCCAATTAAACAGAGTTGGGAAATCAGCAGGAGGAGCATTCATGGACTGGGACAACAGCAGCGCCCAAGAATAAGAACTCTTTTTCCTGACAACTCAGCCAGGAAAAGTCATGGATTTCTTCATGAAGAAAGAGAAAATCTGAACAGACCTGTAACAAGTAAAGGAACTGAAATACTAATCTAAAATATTCCCATAAATGAAAGCCCTAGCCTGTTTTTGTAGCTTCACCAATGAATTCTATCAAATATTTTGAAAAGACATTCAAAGTAGGGAAGACAATCTGGCCTATCAATGATAAAAGTTCCAAAATACTTTTATCATAAGATTCTGTCTTGAATGTTATTAATATTTTACCAAAACATTTATTATTAACAGCGGGGGTTTGCAAATTTAGCCAGTTTAGAATTCTTAACTGAGCACTTAGTCTGAATAACAGTTTTATATAGCACTAACAAAACAAAAGCCAACTTGAGGTAGCCCTGGGCCTTGTCTTAGGAGACATTTCCTCAAAGACCTGATTTATCCCTCCTCTCCTTAAGGTCATCAGTTACATTAGCACAGCATTTATCAAGTAGGAGCAGAATATATTGCTAGGAATTTCAATCAGTTCAAGGATACCAATAACAACAATACAAACGTATCTGGAACCCCAATTATCAAGGTTAAGAATCTTGTAAGAGGGATTCCCAGATGACTCAGTGGTAAAGAATCTGCTTGCCAGTGCAGAAGATGTGAGTTCGATGTGAGTTCAATCCCTGGGTCAGGAAGATCCCCTGCAGGAGGAAATGGCAACCCACTCCAGTATTCTTGCCAGGAAAATCCCGTGGATAGAGAAGCCTGGTGGGCTAGTCTGTGGGGTCACCGAGAGTCAGACACAAAACAGCACACACACAACTATCATGTAAAGCTTTGGTACTCACAAAGCTTTCTTTAAAACATAATTTCAGCTTTTTTTTTTTTTTACAAATAAACAAAAGGCCCCACACACAAAGAAAGTGCTTAGAAGAATGCACAACACACACTTGCTGTATTAAAGGAGCTATTATTTTTATTAGTAAAACGTTGTATTTTTAACAGAACTTCAGAAGTGAGAAACGTGATTTTGGGAGAAAAGTAATCAGTAGTACCAAGGGTTTACTTTGGTATTCTTGTAAAGATATCGGATATGGTGAATTGGTGGCTTGAGAAAAAGGATGGGGCTATCCTTAAAAGACTGACTCTTGCCACTTTCCTCTGCTCCCCACATTCTCTCATCTCCAACCAGCTAGTCACAATAGCCTCTGTCAGCTCCTCCAGTGAGTCAGATTTTTTTCCTACCTCAAGATCTTTCCACTGCTGTTCCCTCAACCTCAAAGGGCACAGAGCCTGGACTCAACAAATATTTGTTCAATAGATAAATTTGGAACTCTTTTAAATGAAGATAAAAGTTAAATCCCTGATAATGTACAATGCTGCCACATAAGAAAATCTGAGGAAAGATGGTAAAAGGTGTGACCACAAAAAAGATGAACGAGCAAATACAAAGGAGCATGCAGAGGTAACCAGGAGGGCTGGAGGGAAATTGTTTTTTTGTTTTTTAATTTTTACAATATTCTGTTGGTTTCTGCCATACAACAATACAAGTCAGTCATAATTGCAGTGAGGTTTTAAGGAGACAGGTAACACCTTAAATTCTCAAGATTGAAAGAACCACTGTATTTGGCAATAATTTAGAGAAAGAACCCTGAAAAAAGTAATTTTCCATGAAGTTGGAAGGGGCATGGGGCAAAGGTCAGATTGTTAAGGAAAAATAAATCAGCCAAAACAGATTAATTTACCAAAATTTAGTCTGCTTGATAAGGAAAATAAGTAGGATCCAAGACAGGTGATTTTAGGGACAAACTGTTTTTTGAGTGATCAAGACCATCTCCAAGAAAAAGAAATGCAAAAAAGGCAAAATGGTTGTCTGAGGAGGCCTTACAAATAGCTGAGAAAAGAAGAGAAGATAAAGGCAAAGGAGAAAAGGAAAGATACACCCATCAGAATGTGGAGTTCCAAAGAACAGCAAGGAGAGATAAGAAAACTTTCCTGAGTGATTAGTGCAAAGATATAGAGGAACACAACGGAATGGGAAAGACTAGAGATCTCTTCAAGAAAATTAGAGATACCCAGGAGACATTTCATGCAAAGATGGGACACAACAAAGGACAGAAATGGTATGGACCTAACAGAGGTGGCAAGAATACACAGAAGAACTACACAAAAAAGATCTTCATGACCCGGGTAACCATGATGGTGTGATCACCCATCTACAGCCAGACATCCTGGAGTGCAAAGTCAAGTGGGCCTTAGGAAACATCACTACAAAGTTAGTGGATGGAATTCCAGTTGAGCTTGGGGCTTCTCTGGTGGCTCAGAGTATAAACTGTCTGCCTGCAATGCAGGAGACCCGAGTTCGATCCCTGGGTGGGGAAGATCCCCTGGAGGAGGGCATGGCAACCCACTCCAGTATTCTTGCCTGGAGAATCCCATAGACAGAGGAGTCTGGTGGGCTACAGTCCACGGGGTCGCAAAGAGTTGGACATGACTGAGCGACTTCACTTTATTTCAAATCCTAAAAGATGATGCTGTGAAAGTGCTGCATTCAGTATGCCAGCAAATTTGGAAAACTCAGCAGTGGCCACAGGACCAAAGGTCAGTTTTCATTCCAATCCCAGAGAAAGGCAATGCCAAAGAATGTTCAAACTACTGTACAATTGCACTCATCTCACACGCAAGCAAAGTAATGCTCAAAATTCTTCAAGGTAGGATTCAACAGTACGTGAACCAAGAACTTCCATATGTTCAAGCTGGATTTAGAAAAGGCAGAGGAACCAGAGATCAGACTGTCAACATTCCCTGGATCATCGTAAAAGCAAAAGAGTTCCAAAAAAAATATCTATTCCTGCTTCATTAACTACACCAAAGCCTTTGTCACTGTGGATCACAACAAACTTGAAAATTCTTCATGAGTTGGGAATACCAGACCACCTGACCTGCCTCCTGAGAAATCTGTATGCAGGCCAAGAAGCAACAGGTAGAACCAGACATGGAACAACAGACTGGTTTCAAATTGGGAAAGGAGTACATCAAGGCTGTATATTGTCACCCTGCTTGTTTAACCTATATGCAGAGTACATCATGCAAAATACCAGGTTGGATGAAGCACAAGCTGGAATCAAGATTGCCCGGAGAAATTTCAATAACCTCAGATACGAAGATGACACAACCCTTATGGCAGAAAGTGAAGAGGAACTAAAGAGCCTCTTGATGAAAGTGAAAGGACAGTGAAAAAGCTGGCTTAAAACTGAACATTCAAAAAACTAAGATCATCACTTCATGACAAATAGGTGGGAAACAATGCAAACAGTGACCGACTATTTTCTTGGGCTCCAAAATCACTGCAGATGGTGACTGTAACCATGAAATTAAAAGACACTTGGCTCCTTGAAAGAAAAGCTATGACCAACCTAGAGAGCAGATTAAAAAGCAGAGACATTAATTTGCCAACGAAGGTCCGGCTGGTCAAAACTATAGTTTTCCCAGTAGTCATGTTCAGATGTGAGAGATGGACCATAAAGAAAGCTCAGTGGTGAGGAACTGATACTTTTGAACTGTGGTGTTGCAGAAGACTTGAGAGTCCCTTGAACTGCAAGGAGATCCAACCAGTGCATCCTAAAGGAAATCAGTCCTGAATATTCACTGACTGATACTGAAGCTCCAATATTTTGGCCACCTGATGCAAAGAATTGACTCAGTGGAAAAGACCCTGATACTGGGAAAGATTGAAGACACGAGAAGCGGACGACAGAGGATGAGATGGTTGGATGGCATCACCGACTGGATGGACATGAGTCTGAGCAAGCTCTCGGAGCTGGTGATGGACAGGGAGGCCTGGCAATGCTATGCTGCAGTCCATGGGGTCACAGAGTTGGACAGGACTGAGCAACTGAACTGAACTGGTAGGAGACTAAGGAAGCAGATGAAGAGGCAAACAACTAGTGCACAAACGGAGTAAAAATAAAACCTATATCCTGAAGACACTGTGCGTCCCTATTTGTCCAGGTTTGTAACTGCCACAGTGTTTTTCGCACACACTATCTTACTGTTCCCCAGCTCTCTGATGACACATCCTCTAATTCGATAGTGTGTGCAAAAAGCACTGTGGATGTTAGAAACCTGGACACAGTTCAAAAGCATCAGTTCTTAGGCGCTGAGCTTTCTTTATGGTCCCTTGACTGACAGCATTAAGCATCAAAAGGAACTTGTTAGAAATGCACATTCTTGGGTTCCACACCGATGGGATTCAGGTGAGTCTCAGCAGTGCGTTTTAACAAATCCTCCAGCGCATCATACTCAGGAGGGAACTACGGAGACCACTGCAAGGATGGCGGCCGCAGTCGGAGGACCAAACTTCCTTCTGATCCCTACCTGGATTTTCCTCGCTCCTAGCAGTGGTAGTACACGACCCCACCCAGCCACCATCGCGGAGCAACGTTGCCCCGCTTCGGACTTAGCCTGTGCAAGCTCTTTCCAACTTCAGTCGGAGAAGAGGACAGAAAAACCCTCCTTACTAAACTCCGCTCCTACCCGCGAACGTCCTGGGCGTCCCCAGACTTCCGGCTTCAACTTCCGGCGCAGGGGGAGGGTGTGGGAGGGGGAGTGGGTGGAAGGGTCGGTGCGGAAGGGACTGGGGACGGACGTATCCAACTTCCTCGGCACCGGCGGGGGTGGTGGGGGATATTTGTTCTCCCAACCCCCTCCAGGTGCTAACTAAGAGGCCGGAGGACACGGCGGTGGAAGAAAGATGGGCTAGTCTAGTCTAAGTCCGGGAAATCGGGAACCCAATAAAAGAATAAAGAATCTTTGAAAATCACGTTCGCTTCCTTTCCCACCCTAGGCCGCTGAGCGGTGATCCAGGAGGGGTGGAGAAGGGTGGGTAGGGCACCGGGGGAAGAAATCTCGCGATAGGAGACCGGCCGGGGCGGGGGTGGCACCTCTTTCCTCCTCCTCCTCCTGGCGTTAGTTCCGGTAGCAGAGGAGACACCGCCGCAGTTGCTGCCACCTCCGGGGTTTCTGGCTCTTTTCTCATCGCCTTAAATTCGGTGAGTCGCTGGGCTTGCTTATCTCGGGCCGAGATTGCGGCCCCTCGTCGCTGGGTAGAGGGTGAGGGAGCCGGTGGGTCCTGTGCGGCCGGATTTGGATGGGCCCGGGCGGAGGCCGCCGCATGAAGCCGGACCAGATCTCGAGCTTGGATTCGGGGGTCGGAGCGGCTGCTTCAGCGGGGAGGTCGAGAGGCGGCTGCCCGGGCCGGAACGCGGGGCGCGGGTGTGCCCCGCGGCTCTACCGACGGAGGCAGTGGGCGAGGGAGGCCCTGGTCCAGCCCTGCCCGGCCTGGGTAACAAAGCCGCCGCGGCCTCTGTTGGGTGATGTACGCGTGGGGGTTCCGGCGGGCGGGGCGGCGGGGCCGCCACCACCACTGCGGCCGCCTCCACCGCCGCTGCTTTCGCTGGAGGGCGGGCGGATGTACGGGGCGGCGGGGCCCCCGGCGCGAAGCGCCTCGGCGCCTTTGGTCCGCTCGTTGCGGCGGCCGCCACCGCCGACCACGGGGTCAGTGGAGAAGGGGCTGCGGGCGAGGAGCAGCCCTTGGGCGGGGGTGGATTATCCGTCGCTGGGCTGGAGGCCCGGGAAGGGTTGAATGGGGAGACACGTGCCCCGGCAGGAGGCTTGCCTTGTAAGGTATGGGGTGGAGGAGGCTAGGCCCGCTCTCAGCCACCTTTTGCCGGCTGGAGTGGTGCAAGCCACCGCTACGGTCCCGGGCACGACTTGAGGGTAGGGTGGTGCTGCCCTCGGATGAAGGGATTAGCCTTCTGATAGCGTCTTTAAATTGACATACATGTTTTGGATACCTGCTAATTATGGTGGTCGTTTCTGTTAGCCCTCTGTGGTGCTCAGAGTAGTGGAAGATGAAGGCGAATTTAAACAGGAACGAGGAGGAGACTGTGCTTATGATGGGTGATTTGCCACTAGTCGCAGTGGCGCTGTGAAGTCATTTAAAAGTGGCCTTCACATTTCATCTTTAAATTGTAGAGAGAAATGCAGGTTTTGAACTTACATTTAATCAAGCAAAGGTAATTCTTTATGCCTTCCCAGGTCTACTGCTAGGCTGAAAGTGTATGTTCTATGTAGTTTATCCGTGACTAGGCCAAGGTTTGATGCTTTGTTTTTAAAATGGATGTTATGGCACTGATATTTTTAAGGCCTTATTTTCCCCCTTTAGGGTGTCTTTTATGAATAATCAAAAGCAGCAAAAGCCAACGCTATCAGGCCAGCGTTTTAAAACCAGAAAAAGAGGTAAATATTTATATTTTAATATCTTCTCTGCAGACCTCCAGAATAACTTATATTTTGGTTTCTCTGGCAGGCTATTGCTTAGTATTAAAACTTAAAGAGAAAGTGCCAGAAAGGAGCTTGAATTTGTAGTTGACTGCCATGTCAGATATCTTTACTGTTTCTTCTGCTTTTAAGATTTGTGATATCAACATAGATCTAAGCAAGCTAGTGAATGGTCTTTATTGTGAACATATAGTGACTCTAAACAGAAAAAAAAAGTATGGACTTCAGGGCTTCATTTTCACTCGCTAAATTTCATTTAAGCAAGATTTTGGTTGAGAGAAAAAGTCAATTTATAAAAGGAGAACTCCTAATGTGATTACTAGTTTCATCCAAGCTATGTGAACATTTGTGAGAGAAAAATCAGACTTTAACCCATGGAAGTTAATTATGGAACAGAGTTCACATTGCACTGTCTTTTGAAACTATTTCCTCACAGACTTAGGTTTTTGTTTTAAAGCACAAGAATTGCATTAACTACTTGTGTTTTATTATATACTTTGGGGAATATTGAATACTGTAGCAACTCACGATATAAAGTTAAATGAGATGTGGTCTCAGATATATTTTTTATTAGCTTTAATGTTTTACCCCTAAACTTTTCAATGTTATTGCTCAAAAGTACATATTGACCTTATCTTACAGAAAACTTTTAGGAAATAAAGAACTGGGTTGGCTACTGGTTATAAATTATGTTTTTCAACCCTGAGTGGCAGACACTTTGAGATGTATATTAAATAATCTTCTAATTTCTAATTGTAGCCTGCCACCTTACAGCAGGGAACAAGGAGTGTTTTGATTTTAGTCTTTGAAGATTCATTAAGTTTTAGGCCAGTAAATTTTCTCAAGAGGAAGAATAGTTGGGAACCAGAACAATTCTATAATGGAAAAGCCTGTATATGTTATCTGGTATAATACATTATCAAGTAGTTTTAATATTGTTGTATCAGGAAGATATGTCACTTTCCCAGTTGCAGATTGAGATTACTCATGGTCTCTTAGTTCTTGATAATTGGATCCTGATTTGCCTGGGACTGAATAGAGTTCCCAGGACATAAGCCTTTCAGTGTTGAAACAAGAAAAGTCCTAGGCAAACTTTGGTCACCCTGGTGCTATGTAGAAATTAAGACAGCATCTAACCTAGATAGGGAAATCAAACCCTACCCTGGAGTGTGTAACAGCAGCACAGTAAAGGCTAGGTATATACCCAAGGCACTGCTTAGTGTGCTTTATATTTTATTTATGTCGTTTAATATTCAGAACAACTTCATGAGATGGATCCTACTCTTAATCACCATTTACCTCAGGAACATTCAGACATGAAGAATGCACTAAGTTGCTCAACTTCAGATAGCTAAGTGCTGATCTCAGTTTAAATCAGGCAGTTTAAATCCAGAGCCCCTACTCATAACTGCTGCATGTCATGTATTGGATACTCAAAAAATGTACTTTCTAGAAATTACCTTAATAAGTATTAGAGTGATTTTTTTTTTTAAGTAGAAAGTGTTATGGTCATTTAAAGAAAATCAAGAGGTGTCCGTACTTAGACAAAATTTCACTCAGGAATAAAGTTTACCTGAGGTATAGAAGATATCTTGAATTTGACACATTCCAGGTGGAAATTGTCTCCTAGCAGTAGGAACACACCAGCTCATTTAGGTCACTTAGGAGACCTGTGTGAAAAAATAGAGAAAAGCCATACACTTCTTGTGATAGGCAGTCCTGTCTTGCACTCGTAGAGGTGCAACTTGCAAAGGATGTGTATTTAGTCCCCTGTTGTGTTTGCTTGTGTTACAGGTCTTAGGCAATTAAGTAGCGTTTGTTTTTTCCAGGTATTGAAATAAGTGAAATTGTAATGAATGTGGTTAACTTACTCAGTAGTTACAGCTTCATAGGGCAGTGGTTTCATGCCCTTTTAAAACTTAAATGTTTTGGGGTTTTCCCTCCAGATGAAAAAGAGAGGTTTGACCCTACTCAGTTTCAAGACTGCATTATTCAAGGCTTAACTGAAACTGGTACTGATTTGGAAGCAGTAGCAAAGTTTCTTGATGCTTCTGGAGCAAAACTTGATTACCGACGATATGCAGAAACACTCTTTGACATCCTGGTGGCTGGCGGAATGCTGGGTAAGTGTCCGGGTCTTATGAGAAGTGTGTTGTATGGGGATTATGTAAAACCCAGCATATGAACTGTTTGACAGACATATCAAATCAGGATGGCTTTGTTTCTGTTTGTTTTCTTTTTTTTACCCCCTATGGATTTTCACTTTTTTTTTTCCCTTCTCAAATTATAGTAAATTTGCAGATCGCCTTGCTCTGTATAGCTTTATATTTGAAACCCATGACAGAACCATAACATTTGGAGAAGACTTTTCAGTCTGATACATAAGTCCCAAAACATGTCATCAGTGATTTTTCCAACTCGTGTTTGCATACTCTGAGTTAATGAAGAAATCTGTATCTCTTGTTCTGTCTTACCAAATACTTCATACAGACAAGCCTCCATATCCAAAGTTCCACATCCATGGATTCAACCCAACTGTGGATCAAAAATTTTCCAGGGAGGGGAGGAGCAGAAAGTTCCAAAAAGTAAAACTTGCATTTTCTGTATCCAGCAACTATTTTTTAGCATTTACATTGTATTTGATATTACGTACAACCTAGAGACCGTTAAAATATACAGAAGGATAAATGCGGGTTGTATACAAATACTATGCCCCTGGTAACCCTGGTTCAATTCTGGGTTGGGGAGATCCCCTGGAGAAGGGATAGGCTACCCACTCCAGTATTCATGGGCTTCCCTGGTGGCTCAGGTAGTAAGGAATCTGCCTGCAATGCAGGAGACCTGGGTTTTATCCTTGGGTTGGGAAGATCCTCTGGAGGAGGGCATGGCAACCCACTCCAATATTCTGGCCTGGAGGATCCCCAGGGACAAAGGAGCCTGGTGGGTTACAGTCGGTTGGTTCACAAAGAGTCGGACACAACTGAGTGACTAAGCACACACATTCCCTTTAATATAAGGGACTTGAGTACTGACAGATTTTGGTGTCCACTAGAGTCCTGGAGTCAATTCAGGACAGTACTATACCTGAGTCCATAGGGTGGCAGAGTTGGACACAGCTTAGCAATTGAACAACAAGTAACTGAAGCCTAATTCTGCATTCTTCTATGTATTAGTCACTAGCTAATTATCAATCACTTAGAATGTGCCGAGTACAAATTGAGAGTACACATTGGATTTTGAAGACAATGTTAAATAGAATAAGACATCTCAATAATACTTTGAATACTAAAGTGTTAATATTTTTGATGTGTTGGGTTAAAGTATATCAAAATTAATTTCACTTCTTATTTTTAATGTGGCTGCTAGGAGATTTAGAATTACATTATGTGGCTCACATTATATTTCTACTCATAGCCCTGCTAATTTACTCCTGCCTTCACTCTCAGCAGCTCAGGATATCTTAACAGAATGTGCTACTTAGTTATATATCCTCAGTTGATGCTGGTAATGTCATTTCCATGGCTCCCTAAAATATTCCAAAATGTTTTCACAGTAACATTGTATTGAACCTCATACCAGCCTGCTGGAATGAGAACTGTTATTTATGTACATGAAGAATGGAGGCTTAGAGAGTCTTCCATAGCTTGCATGTAGTCAAACAGTTGCTCAGTGGTGGAACTGTGAAATCAGAAAGAAAGGTTGAAATAATTATTAATTTTAAATGAATGTCATTGCAATTTTTTTTGTGAAATATACTTTAGCCCCAGGTGGTACACTGGCAGATGACATGATGCGTACAGATGTCTGTGTGTTTGCAGCACAAGAAGACCTAGAGACCATGCAAGCATTTGCTCAGGTAAATTAAACTTTACATAATTCAGTTAGCTGTTATCCATTTGGCTAATGTTTAAGGAATAGTCTGCTTTTAAGAGGTTGGTGGTAGAAGGTTGAAGGAATTTGAGCTGAAAGTTTAGAGGTGTTCTTGGTGTACAGTATGATTTGGAAACTTAAAAATGCATTGAAGAAAAAAAATAGGAAAAAAATTGAATTAACTTTTCCTTTTCTTGTTTGTTTTTCTAGAATTAATTCATTTTTTTTTTTTAAGGAAAAAAGTCAAGCTGAAAAAGGAAAATCAGTTCCCTATCATGATTTCCATCATTAAATTACTCTGCATATAGCTTTTTAAAGTTGAATGAGTTATAGGCAGATTAGCTTCTTTATCAGTCAAAATCTCATTTGAAAGTTCATACAAGTATATCTAACCTAAGGGTTGTTGTCTTTGTCATTCAGAAAGTAGAACTATATTTTATGATCATCTGTTAATATCCTACAGATAGGTAAATGACTTGTATTTGAGCAGTAATTAATTTGTGCTTTGATACTTTGGCAATAAAAGTCTATTGGGGCTGGTGATTAAAGTGTTAACATTATTGGTATATTGTAGGATTTTGGAAAGGACAAGACTTCCTAAGCTGATTAAACATCTAATGAAAGGCTCATTTCTTTGCTGTTCTAGAGATACTGTGGAGAGGTCTTAGTTTCCCTGATTTAGATCTTTTGGGTATCTGACATTTCTACATATGAAGTTATTCAGTTCCTTCATTAATTCTTATAGGTTTTTAACAAGTTAATCAGGCGCTACAAATACCTGGAGAAAGGTTTTGAAGATGAAGTTAAAAAGGTATGAGCAGCAATATCCTTTGTGGAAAACAAAAGGTTGGGGGCCAAAGAAGGGGATGTTAAATCCTAATTCTGCCATGGATTTGAGATAATTTTAGATATTTAGGTGGGCTGTCTTTGAAATGAAGTTTGGAGTATATCATGTAGTTTAATTTGCTGTACACTGTTTCTTAGTTCTGTGTTCAAACAAGTGGCAAAGGGGTAAAAATCCAAGTGGAGTTTGTTCAAAAGTCAGAGTAACAGATCAGAGCTAAATACCTTGACAAAGAGAAATTTACCATGCTTGCTGTCAGAGTCAGATAGTGTACGTATCAGTGCACAGAAAATTTGGTAAAGTTAATTTTAACTCATTCAATACTCTCAAAAGCCCTGTGTAGCAAGTTTTATTTTACACATTTACATGTGTAAAATACATGAACGAGATGAGACTGCACCAGAGGTTAAGTGACTTGCCTAAGATTATTCAGTATTATAACAGATATAAACTTGAGTGGTTAGACCTCAGAGCCCATAGTTTTAACCAATATAATATGCTTTACTGCTTCTCTTTATATAATACAGTTGCTCTTTCTTTTAACCCTTGACTATTTACTTTTATAGCTGCTGCTGTTCTTAAAGGGTTTTTCAGAGTCGGAAAGGAACAAGCTGGCTATGTTGACTGGTGTTCTTCTGGCTAATGGAACACTTAATGCATCCATTCTTAATAGCCTTTACAATGAGAATTTGGTTAAAGAAGGTAATCAACCTTTCATAAATGGATAATCTCTAGTTGGCTGAGAGTGGTGTAGATAAGAGCATAAAAGATGAACTGATATAAAAGTTAGGATATAGTTTGTATAGATTCGACTTGTGATAGTGATAGTTTTTTTAACTAGTATCCTTGAATTTAATTGGTTCATTTCATTTCAGTCATTTAATGTATAACTTTAGCATTTAGACACACACCAAATATCCAGGGTCTAGACAAAATGTGATTGATTGTAAAGTAAAAATAGAAATGCTGTGGAAACCCAGAGAGATTAATTCCAATTGGGACACTTGGGAACATTTTGAATAGAGAAATGGGGGAAATGGCAAGCTGAAAAGAAAAACAAGTTCCGTTTTATGATTTCCATAGTTAAATTGTTCTGTACAGTAACTTAAAAGCTAATTTTTTTTTACTGCTTTGATTACTGAGTATTTAACATGCCTTAATGTAATTCTCAGAACAACCCTGTCAAATGTAAGAATTGTCACTCTTATTTTACACATCATAAAAATCTAACTTGACTAACAGTACACAACTAACAAGTGGTAGAGTAGAGGAATTGGAATGGGTTGGTAAACAGTGGCAGAGGGAGGTTTAGGGGTAGGTTTGGGGATAAAGTGAATAATCCTGTGTGCTGGACCTTCAGAGAGAGGACATGGGGAGACAAAGTCATTGAAATCCATGAAGGTACTTCTGTTAAATAAGCTCTGTTTTTCTACAGGGGTTTCAGCAGCTTTTGCTGTAAAGCTCTTTAAATCATGGATAAATGAAAAAGATATCAATGCAGTAGCTGCAAGTCTTCGGAAAGTGAGCATGGATAACAGACTGATGGTTTGTGACTTTTCATTCTTCACTTTCTTGACAACACTTAAGGAAAATGTGATCGGCAGCTTTCCCATTTTTAATCTGTGAGAAGAGGGAAAGTGTTTTTTGAATGATTTGAAGACCATTTAACCAGATTAAATTCTCATTTCAGGAACTTTTTCCTGCCAATAAACAAAGCGTTGAACACTTCACAAAGTATTTTACTGAGGCAGGCTTGAAAGAGCTTTCAGAATATGTTCGGAATCAGCAAACCATAGGAGCTCGTAAGGAACTCCAGAAAGAACTTCAAGAACAGATGTCCCGTGGTGATCCATTTAAGGATGTAAGTATTTCACCAGGGTGAGTTTTAATAATAGCTGTAGAATGTTATGCTGGGGCTTTGCCTCAGTCTTTTTCATATTTGGTGCCTAACATGTGCCCCAAAATCCAAATAGTTGGGGATTTTGTAGGGTGCAGGCCAATAGACAGACCTTTCTGTTTCCATCATGGGCTTTTCTTAGGCAGTGTGCTTATGTGTAACATAAGGTTTAGAAGTAGAAGTCTATACCTTCTAGTTTTAAAAGTTATGTGGTTGTATGTGGTCTCCTGGTCTTTGCTAGTTGCATGGAAAGGTCTTATGCTTTTTGTAAGTTTGATACGTATAGTATCAAACTTAGTTCTATACTAAATATTATACTTATTTCTGTACGAAATTTGGATTCTTTGCAGATAATTTTGTATGTCAAGGAAGAAATGAAAAAAAACAACATCCCAGAACCCGTTGTCATTGGAATAGTGTGGTCCAGCGTAATGAGCACTGTGGAATGGAACAAAAAAGAGGAGCTTGTAGCAGAGCAAGCCATCAAGCACTTGAAGGTATTAGAATTGTGCCTGATAAAACATTATTTTTGTAAGTGGGGATAAGTGCACTGTCTGAACTTTTCCAAAAGGATTTATCATATCCTATGGTTTCTGGGGGTAAACCACCAGTAAGTAGACAAATAACATTAAATATTGGTGATAACCTTTTAAAAAGTCTTAACTTGGGCTTTCTGTTGCTCACAGGATAAAAACAAATACATGTTTAAAAGTAGCTTAAACCTGTAATTTGGTGTTTGCTTTTGAAAGAATATTGAAAAATAGGAGGATTCTCTCTTTTTTCCCTTTAAAATATTAAGATTGTAGTTGCAGTTATCTGGAATCCTTGGTTTAGTATTGCCTCTTTGATTTAAATGCTTAAGAGATTTTTCTGCCTTTTTAAAACAAAACAAAACAAAAAACTTCCACTAATAGAATATATAGTGATTGTAAAAGATGAGTTGTGGTCTTTTAGGAGTTTGTACTGAATGTACAAATTCAGTACATTCAGTACAAATCCATTGTACTGAATGACTAAATCTTTTCTCTTTTCCCTTTAAAAGCAATACAGCCCTCTACTTGCTGCCTTTACAACTCAAGGTCAGTCTGAGCTGACTCTGTTACTGAAGATTCAGGAGTACTGCTATGACAACATTCATTTCATGAAAGCCTTCCAGAAAATAGTGGTGCTTTTTTATAAAGGTAATTTAAATTTTGAATTTTGTTAATATGTTTATTGCAAAACCTAGAAAACTCAATAATTCTAATGAATAGTTCTCTGAACATCAGCACCCTAAAGTATTTCACTCTAATCATAGGGCTGAGTTGTCTGAAATAATTGGATACATTTTTAGTGCATTATCATTAAAACATCTCTAAAGCCTTCTTGATGAGCCTCAGACTTCACCTGCTGCAGTCCTCTTCCCCAGACAAATGATTTTCTTGGTTCCCATATTTTAAACCTAGAGGCCCACCTGCATCCCCAGATTTTTTTTTTTTTTTTTAGCACCCTGTGCTTTGGTGATTATCAACTTGTGGTTAGGTTTCCTTAAAGTATCTATACCTCCACTTACTTCCTCCAGATTTAGAAGTAAGTCTTTAAAATCCTCATTTAAAATTCTGGAAAAGTTAATAAATAACTTTTAATTTTATCGATAAAACACTGGACTTTTAAGTAAAATCACAGTACCACACGTAAAATAATCTTTTTAATTATCTATCAAATATCCCTAATCATTTATCACAAGATTTCTCAGCCTTGACACTACTGTTTTGGGCCAGAAAGCTGTTTTGTAGATGGCTGTCCCGTGCATTATAGAGTGTTTATCAGCATCCCTGGCATCAGCCAGCAGGCACCAGTAGCACATCTCCCCAGTGCAACAACCAGCAGCGTCTGTACACATTGTCTGATGTCCCCAGGGGATCAGGTTGCCTTTGGTTGAGAGAATCACTCTACAAGTTGATAAAAAGTTTCTTAGTATATGGTTCTCATTTCATCTTTTCTACTTTTCTTTAAAAAATTTGTTGAAGAAACTAGTTGAGTGTTGAATACAGATTTGTTTTTGTAAGCAACAAAAATAATTGGTTTTCCTCTACATTTCAATAAAAACAAAATTGCTAATGAGGTATGTGCACCTTAGGGAGTTTCTAACTCTGCCTTAGTTATGGAAGTACTGTATGAATACTCCACAAATGTAAAGGTTGTTCTCTTCTTTACAGCTGAAGTTCTGAGTGAAGAACCCATTCTAAAATGGTATAAAGATGCACACGTTGCCAAGGGGAAGAGTGTCTTCCTTGAGCAAATGAAAAAGTTTGTAGAGTGGCTCAAAAATGCTGAAGAAGGTAAGTCTTTTCATTTGTGCAGTCTGTTTGGTAAAGCCTGAGAACTTATTTTAATGTGGACAAGAATATGTCCATACATGTCATCTTTCATTCAGATACCATTTTGTACCTAAAGTACAGATTTTTGTTCATTCATGACACACCTCCAAAAACTCATTTACTTTAAGGCAGGGGAGGAAAACTAGACTTCAGGTATTTTGATGAATTGGCCATAATACTAAAATTCTTAGGAAAATTGAAAATTTTGAGAATGTGTGTATTAGTCAATCACTCATGTCCAACTCTGGAACCCCATGGGCTGTAGCCTCCCAGACTCCTCTGTCCATGGAATTCTCCAGGCAAGAATACTGGAGTTGGGTTGCCATGCCCTCCAGGGGATCTTCCCAACCCCGGGACTGAACCCGGGTTTCCTGCATTGCAGATTTCTTTATCATTTGAGCCACCAGGGAAGTCCAAATATTTATGAATTTTGAGATTCACAGATGCATACTTTTTGATATCCTCCTCATGAGTAGATCATTATTAATAAAAATTTTTTAAAGTAAAGTTAATAAATGGAACTTTTACTTTCTGATATCATGTAATGCTTGATTGCACTTTTCCCCTTTTCTAGAATCTGAGTCTGAAGCTGAAGAAGGTGACTGAATTTTGAAACCACACCCTCAGTAAAGCAAACAGGAGTTGTAGATAAAATGTCATGTCTCATGTGTCCTGGTTCTTACATCTTCCTACCTCCCTATATCAAGCATGATATAAGGGCTTTCATGGCAAATTTTATTTTAACTGTTTCTATGGTTACTGGAAATGTTGGATTTAGTTTCTAAAACCATGTTTTAAGTAGCTGCAGGAGCTATAGATTTGAATCTGATGTTGCATTAGTCTTTTCAGTTATCTTCTACCTCCTGTATTTTCTACTGTAATAATGTAATTTAAGGCCTTCCACAATGAACAGTTCACTTTATTCCCTGGGTTTTCTATATAAACAGTTTTCAAGATATGATTTGGTTAAAAATAATTTGTTATAAAAATTCTGTTTGCAAATTAAACTGTAAAAGTATCCAATGTCTCAGAAGGCAATGATTTGTGTGATAATTTGATATGCCCAAAGCCCTGCTCATCAATGAAAACTATCATATACAGTAATTGAATTCATTAACATGAATCTTGAGTATCTGGACCATTGCTTCCATGTTAACATTTTCTTGGCATTTTTAGCCCCAGATGTACTTGAGCTCAATTGTCTGCTCTCTGATTTTCATTCCCTA
The DNA here is from genome assembly GCF_027580195.1 of Bos mutus. Classification (NCBI taxonomy): domain Eukaryota; kingdom Metazoa; phylum Chordata; class Mammalia; order Artiodactyla; family Bovidae; genus Bos; species Bos mutus. The sequence goes on along the minus strand of NC_091618.1, from coordinate 46,379,328 downwards.
AAATGAAGCCATGGAGAACAAACTTGAAAGTGGGGTATTTGGGAAATTGTATGTGGCAAAGGTAGTGGGAAGAGAAAAATTAAGCTTTTCCCCATTGAGAAACTTCTGCATTCAGTTTGTTTCTTTCCACACAAAACAAATGAATATTCTTTTCACAAAGCCATTTTCAAATATACCTTGGAAAAAGCCTTGTCATTTAAAGTATTTTACACTTACCCTGCACTTAGATTCATGAGAGAGGACTGAAAATAGTGCGAGTAAAGCAAATGACTGTACTAAACCCAGAAAATTGTTGAAAGAAAAATGATCAGCATGTTCTAATTGGGACTCCAAATACAACTCAATATTGCCTGTTGGCTTAGCGTATTTGTTGTAAAGAGTGAAGTGAGGTGATAATGATGTATTCCTACTTGGTCATAGTGGACCAGCTTCATTCTCTTCACAGGTTCATTTATGACTCAATTATCTGGCTGTTAACCTAGTTGCCAGTTTTTCTAATTGCCATGAGCCAAATATCTCTTCTATACAGTTGATCCATTTATTTTAATGGCTGCCTGTTTACTTTCCATCTTTTCTTGCTGCTACCTGTCTTTATATGTAGTCATTAGAAAACAAAGTGTGGCCACGCTTTTTGCTGGAAAGATTTCATGTTGAAAGTGAACACTTTGCAAGTTTTTTGACTGGTGAAAGAAACAAACTTGGAATAATGCCACAAGAGACTTGGGTGGGAATTGCCTTTTTCAAAGGTGCCATTCTTATGAGCCAAGAATTTGTGTTTAGAAGTTTATCTTGAGGGAATAACATGTAATATAGTTTGAAATAAAGATATAACCTTATGAAGAGCATTATAATTGATACCATTGTGAAGGGGGTGAAGTTGTTAAATGAATGACTTTTGATAAAGCTTTCATGCACAGGCAAAATGTATTCACTAGGTTTCTACATAGTGATCTGCTTTTACTTTGTAATTTGTAGTCCTCAAAAGACTTTTTTTAAAAAATAAAGTCCATCCTTACACTTAGGTTTATATAGGTCAGTCTTCTTTTTTTTTTTTTTTTAGTTTTTGTTTGTAAATTCCATGCTGATACCTAGTGGTAACTGTATGTTATGTGTCAGATGTATCTACTGTGTAACCATTAAATAATTGCTCTTTTCATCCTTATGACTCCCAACTTCACAGAATTCTGATGTAGCAGAAATTACATTAACATTTCTACAACCAAACCATTGCATGTTGCTGCAGTACAGAGTGTACCTTGTTTATTATATACTGTGTATAGTGAAAGTGTATGTAGTTTTCCAGAAAACTACATTATGATCTTTGATCAGTTTTTTCCTTCATAATGACAAGGTAGTGTTTACTTACTACAATATTAACAGTAAATGGATGTCACCTATGACAGTGTAGTGTAAAGAAAGGGAATGCTTTCTAAAAAGACTTAGCAGATTTTCATTCTGAATTTTAAGTGGCAATTTTGAGTCTCAGCTGCCAGTGCCAACCTCAAATATGTAAATATAGATGTTAAGATTGTACTTGTAATCATGATCCGATAAATGTTCATTGATTTTCCTAACTTGGTGTCAGTTTCTAAGGATAAATCTCCTCTTAGATACCATAATTAAATGTGTACTTAGAGCTGATTAAATTTCTTAATTATTCTGGGAGTATTGTCCTAGAGACATTTATTATATTCTTAAGAAAATTCCAAATGCCACAGGATATTTTAACACAGCATAGTGATGGTGGGGAGAAGAAATGCTTATGACTGAGATTTATTTCCAATTCAATGTTTTTAAGGGTTTTTTTCTCATCAACCCTATCCCTAAAGCATTTTAAACTTTAACAGTACACCAGTGAATTTTTTTTGGCCATACTACGTGGCTTGCAGGATTTCAGTTCCCCAACCAGGGTTTGAACGTGTGCCCTCAGCATTGAAAACATGGAGTCCTAACCACTGGACCACCAGGGAATTCCCCCAATGAATTTTAGTATCACATATATGCTGTATATGTATTGTATCTGCTTTTTACATGAAAAGAATAAGGGGGGTTTGGAGGTCCTGTTTGGGAGTGACACTGCCCCCATTTGAGAACTCACACCCTAATGTATTTTTTAAGGGGAGGACCACCTAGTGGCAGACGTTTGCATTGGCAGACATACCTTTATGTGTGTCCAAATCCTGAAGCAGTATTGTTTTCTGCCAGTCACCATCATTTAACAGCTATGCTTTACACCCTTCCTGCCACAGGCATGAGACAAATCATTTCCCGTTGGCTTTGGACGTCTTGATCGATTCTTGCTTGATTTGGAAATGTATTCATAATTAGAACCATTCAGGTTCCTTCTCATCTATAAAAATCAGTTAAAATCCTAGGTGAATGATCTAATTAAAGTAGGTTATAACACATTGATAAATGGCATTGAAATTTTACCAGTGAATCTACAGTCATACCCAAGTAAGCTGCTTGCAGGAACTGATAGAACTATTATTGGCTGGTTGAAAATGTAACATAGATGCCAAAGTTTTAGTGTACTTTATTAATACCTAGACTACTGAATTACCTTTGTAAAAATTTCCTCCGATGCTATTTACAGGTGCCATGTTAAACAGGCTATTGCATTTCTGTGACAATTCTAGTAAACTGCCTTGCTGTGATCTTTCATGTAAAATATTAGTGCTCTAGTATTGATAAAGAGTATGTCTGTTCACCAGCCTACTGAGGCCTAATGGTTTCACATATAATTATTAAGAAATATGTTTTTAGATGGCTTTATATAAGCAGAATCTAGAAAATAAGTGCTTTTGACTTCAAAATAATGAATTTATAATTGGCCTCTGTCTAAAAAACTTGAATTGCAGTGGATTTGTACTTAAACACAGTCTTGCATAATTGTATGAAATTTGGTTTGGATCAGAAAGATTTCCAAACTCCCTTTCCCTCTATTTTTTTTTTCTTTCTATATAACTATGGCTATTAGCCACCATACCAAATCCAGTCGTTTTAATTTTCCAATGCACTTATAATCCTTTTATCTTTATTCCAAGATTATAATTTCACCTCTTAATGAATTGAAAAAAGGGTGAGAATATTTTACAAATTCACTCAATTGCTGTCAAGTTATTAACTCAATTAACCTTCAAGTAAAGGCTTCAACTGCTTGTGCCTACTCTAGTGCCCTAGAGGAGACAGCGGCAACAAATCTATTCAGTCCTTTGCTTTGTAGACTTTATCGAGAGGGACCAATATCTCATTAAACTGTGATACAATTAGAATGTTTATAGTTGTATTAGTGTAGGTCTGCAAACTATGCATTCAATATGTATAATGAATTTGGGGTGCTACAAAGTTATCAAATATAATTGAGTTGTTTCAGGGAATTTCCAGTCAGTGTAATAACCATTTTAAAATATCTTAGGATGAAAATAGTTTAAACCATTTTTTTTAAAGCTGAACTCCTGAAGGCTGTGCTTCAAGTTGACTTAGAGGTAAACATTGGGGAAATACAGACTGAAGAATACTCTATTCAGAAAGGTGTTCTACATTCTCTGGCATCTTAAGAATAAAATATTATCTCTGTAAGTACACTTTATTTCCATTCTAGTTAGGATTAATGGATCCTGGCATGGCAAACAGCTGAAGAATGGAGAAAACGGGATAGCTGATAATCCAGATAGTTCTTGACACTCTGAACAACCTCAAGTACAGCCGTTCAAGCCAGTAATTACATTGCTGCATTATTTCTGTGTTTAACTGTGAAATTTGCTTCTTGCCTGTACCCTTGAAGTTGAATAAAATTTCATGAACTCCTTACTAATGTAAAAAGAAGAGCAATGACTTGCACTGGTTGTTGTCAATAACCTTTGAGTGCTGGAGTTGTTGAAAACTAGGTCCTTTTCCTGGTCCTTTCTGTTTTGCCTTCGTGTTTAAAAACCATCAAAAGGCTTGTGCCCTCAGAAGACAGTTATCTCCAGATAATGTTTGCTTTTGTTTGACTCACATGTACTTCAAACTCCCATCCAAACCTGTGCACATTGAAAAAATGCCATCTACCCTCTCCAGAAAGCTTCAGGTCCCTTCTCTTTCCTTCTCACATCTAAGAGATCAAATACTGCCCATTCCAATTACAAAATCACTTCTCTCCAAAGCCATCACCTGAATTGAAGCCATCAGCATCTCTTACGGAGAAGGCAATGGCAACCCACTCCAGTACTCTTGCCTGGAAAATCCCATGGGCGGAGGAGCCTGGAAGGCTGCAGTCCATGGGGTCGTTGAAGGTCGGATGTGACAGAGCGACTTCACTTTCACTTTTCACTTTCATGCATTGAAGGAGATGGCAACCCACTCCAGTGTTCTTGCCTGGAGAATCCCAGGGATAGGGGAGCCTGGTGGGCTGCCGTCTATGGGGTCGTACAGAGTCAGACACAACTGAAGTGGCTTAGCAGTAGCAGCAAGCATTAAATTTTAGTTGAATATGTGAAGGAATAAGTCTGGTGTTTCCTAGATTAGAATACTGAAGAGTGTATAAAAAAATGAACTTCTGGGGATGTTTACATGTAGAATTAACTCTGTTATATGAATTTGACAAGATTAATCCAAGATTTCTCTTCAGTAGTTAGGGTTGCTGTGACTGATGTGGCCAGGATGAGTCTCATTCAGCAGAGATGCTTTGCTGAGTTTAGGGCTATGGAGGTGAGCAGGACTGGGTGTCAAAATTCAGGCCTGTGGAACGGAGCAGGTAATCAGTGCTGCTGCTGCTGCTAAGTCACTTCAGTAGTGTCCGACTCTGTGCGACCCCATAGACAGCAGCCCACCAGGCTCCCCCGTCCCTGGGATTTTCCAGGCAAGAACACGAGTGGGTTGCCATTTCCTCCTCCAATGCATGAAAGTGAAAAGTGAAAGTGAAGTTGCTCAGTCATGTCCAACTCTTTGCGACCCCATAGACTGCACCCTACCAGGCTCCTCCGTCCATGGGATTTTCCAGGCAAGAGTACTGGAGTGGGGTGCCATTGCCTTCTCCGAATCAAGAGTGAGGTGAGTGCAAAACAAAGACATTTGAGGTACTAGCAAGTTGGAGAGTTCACTTTCAAGGGCTTTCTATAATCTAATGCCACAAGAAACATCACACCAGAAGAAATACGGCTTGTAAGCCCTCAGCATCAAAACTGCACGCCTTCTTGAAACAATCTTGGATGAAGATATCACGCTCGTCTATGAGCTGTATGATTGGGCAAATAATCCAACCTCTGAGCCTTTTCTGCATCTGTAAAAGAAGGAACTGTGATAATGATGCTGATTTCATGAAGTGGTTGAGAAGTTGACAATGAAATGATCTAAATAAAATTGAGGTGCTTGATGCAGTACTTGTCACATAATCACGTGAATAGCAGCTATTATTTTTGTTTGGCAAGGAAGGAGTTCATGGGGAACTAAGAGCTCTGAATTGAGGTCTCTTGTTAGATTTGAATTGGTACAAGGTAATGGAAGTTTCCACAACCATCATCCCGTTGCCTGCTTTAGCAGCACTCTTGTGTGCCCATGTCCACAACAGAAGAAGCCACTGCAATGAGAAACCTGTGCACCACAACTGGAGAGTAAGCCCCCACTTGCCGCAAGTGGAGGAAGCCCACGTGCAGCAACAAAGACACAGGACAGCCAAAAGTGAATATTTTTTTAATATTATTTTTTAAAAGTCACAGAGAGAAGAGTTAATGGCAGATGAAAAATATTCAGTTGTTGGAAGAAGGAAAGCAGATGACCAGCTGACTTGGTTTTAGCATTCTCTGTTCTAATCTTGTGGCACAGTAGAGAGCTAACAAGGAGAAATAAATCGACCCCGCAGGGTCCAGGAACATCTCAGAAGTTAGGACTGCTCATTTTAAGGATGCTGGTAAGGAATAAAGCTGGAAATAGATGAATTTATTGGGCTCTGTAAGAGCACCTTCTCTATCCTTTCTCAATTTATGCCACCACTGACTGCCCTTACACAATTCAGCAGAAAATGGGTATACCATCTGTATAAATTGGGGAGAAACGACGGGGGGCTATGGACTAGTTGACGGCATACAGGGTAAGAACACCATATTAAAATTCCACACTTCCCACTCCCAAAAAGTGGGCGGATCCCTAGCACAATACCCCTGTGTAGCAGAGCTACAGTAGTCCCCAGTATTGATTCTTAAGACTCCTCAACTTTTAGCTGGACACATGTCTGCTCATAGAACATCTGTCAGCCCCCCTTGTAAGTAAGAGTGACCATATGATTCAGCTACAGACAATGCCCTTAGAGGAAGTGGCCATGTCTTTTCCCTTCCCTTTTTCCTTCCTGCTAGTTGGGAAATGGGCATGATGACTGGAGTTCACACAGGATTCTTGGACCATAAAGATAAGGAACTATTTGTGGAGAATCGCAAAGCAAAAAAATAGGAAAATCCTGAATTCATAACAACATTATATCCCAGAACAACCTACATCTGGACTACTTTCAGATAATCTTTAGATCATTTTTATTTCAGGTATCCTATTCCATGCAGATGAATGTAATCCTGAATGGTTCTTTAGAAATATAAAGTGAAACAGCAAACAAAATAGCCATAATAGACTCAAAAAGAAAATCCAAATAGATCCATCATCATAAGGGAAAAAAGTCAGGAGGTAATGTGCCAATTATGAAGCTGTTGTCTCTTAGCTTCAACATACCCTTTCTTCCTACATGATGTTAGGGCTGGAACTCTGCACACTGCATTTTTTATATGCCATCTGGTTCTCAGTTGTGTGTGTGTGTGTGTGTGCGTGTGTGTTAGTCACTCAGTTGTGTCTGATTCTTTGCAACCCCATGGACTGTAGCCCGCCAGGCTCCTTTGTCCATGGGATTCTCCAGGCAACGACAATGGAGTGGGTTGCCATTTCCTTCTCCAGGGGATCTTCCCAACCCAGGGATCGAACCTGGGTCTCCTGCCTTGCAGGCGGATGCTTTACTGTCTTGAGCTACTAGTTAGGCTCTGCCTATGGAAGGTCTTAGAGGGAAACTGGAATGACAAAGGAGGAGACTGACTTGCTGCTTCCTGTTTGCTTCCTGTTCCTGTCAGTGTCCCTTCAGCAATGGCCCTTCACCCTAGCTAAGGCACTTGGCTCCATTCTGCAGTTTTCCACACTGATTTACTACAGTCACTCTCAGAAATACCAGTACCAGCCAGCTGGCATTTTTCTCTCAAAAATCTGCCGCAGCTCCATGGGGTTCATTCTCTGAGTTGAAGGCTGTAGTATCACCCAAGTAAGTGCCCCTCCCCAAAGTGAATCCTCGTTCTTTGGGTTCTCTTTTAAACCTTTAAATTTTAATAATCCTAACATCTTGCCTTTTTACCTTCAGCCACAGACAGGATTGCTGCTTCTTGCAATTACTACCTCTGCTTTTTCAATTCCCTAGTTCTTACTTTAAAATACTTTATACTAAATCTCTGTTAAAACTGGTCTCCTGGCTGGAAAGAATTGGCACCAGGAGTGGTCCTTAAAAACAAACTGTGAAAGAGGGTATTTGGGATCTGGTTTGTACTTGAATATGCTGTGGAGCTTTTTTGGCAGAAACAGAATTCTAGGAATCTATGGCATGAAATAGCATCACAGTTAATGAAATTGTTGATGAAGCACTTCAAGTGAAGTGTTTGAGAGGCCAGGTGCCTGCTGCACTGGCCATTATTGCATAATGATTACTACAAGGACGTGGCTTGGAATGGTTGCATCTGAATGCATGAGACACTGCAGAGGCCAGAAAGCAATGAGATGACATATTCAAGGTGCTTTAAAAAAAAAAAAAAAAGGGCATGTCAATCAAGAATTTTGTAGACAGCAAATCTATCCTTCAAAAATGAAGGGAAAATTGAGAAATTCACAGAAAAAAAACTGAGAAAATCTGTTATAGAAGACCTGCCCTACAAGAAGTACTGAACAGTCCTTCAGGCTGAAGTGAAAGGACACTAGACAGTAACTCAAACCCACATAAATAAAGAGTGTTGGTAGATGTCACTACATAGGTAAATGTGAAAGTATAAATGTATTTTTTGTCTGTAATTCTTTTTTCTCCATCTGATTATAATACCAGTACATAAACAATAATAAAAGTGTTGAACTTATGATGTCAAATGATGCAGTTTGTGATGTGACAGCACAAATAAGAGTAGAGCACAGGTATATGGGACAGGTATATGGGAGATTCACCATATATCGAGCTGGATTCCAAAAAGTCCCCCAAGAGGGAGCTGCCGAGAGCTGGTGTTCAATGAAAACAAGAAGGAAGCCTCATGGGCTTTTATGACCTGGTGTGACTGCTGCTCTATTATTTGAAGCAGTTACCAGTTCTAAAGAATATGTGAAGTGGGAGAGATTGTTGTAGATATTTTTGGAAAAATTCTGCCACACCTATCTTACAGGAAGACTTTTGCTATAAGAAAAAAAGCAAGAGGTACAACCTCATGTCTAAAGTTTAAAAATTTGTACATAAGAACTTCCCTGGAAGTCCAGTGGCTCAGACTCTGCAGGAAGCCTGGGTGCGATCCCTGGTCAGGGAACTAGATCCCACATGCCACAACTAAGAGTCAGCATTACCACAATGAAGACTGAAGTTCCCACAACTAAGACTCGGTACAGCCTAATAGATAATAAATAAAATTTTTGTTTCACTGTGTACTGAGGTACAGATGCAAATGCATCTCTGGGATGGGGATGATAATGAGGAAGACGAGTGAAGCAGGACTTTAATCTATTTTAATCTACATTATTTTATATTTTGTACTGTTTGCATCTTCTACTAATGAGAAGTGTTCATGTATTATTTCAGTACTAAATTATAAAAGTTGAAAATAGCAGTTTCTAACAAATAATATAGTCTATGGATGCCTTCAGTTTACCAGAGAAAAGACAAAGCCAACATGTATATGACTTATCAGTCATACACTGATACACTGATAATGACATAATACTACCAATTAAGAATCAGACGTTAGTACACAGGGGTTTCAGAGGAATCTGAGCCCTATGAGAGGAGACTTTCTAGAACCTACAGTTCAAAGTTCTTTGTGAAAGCAGACCAGTAAGAGTTATTCCATGTCTGGCTTACCAGCAGTAGAGTAAATCTCACAGGATGCAGAAAAACCAAGCATTTATGGTGGGCAGTAAATCAATAGATTTACAAATGCTTCAGTTGCCAATCTATTGATACATTGGAAGTGAAAATCCCAAGTTTTGCTGTCTTGGATAAAGTATTTTGTTTGCTGGTTGGTTTCTGCTTCTGGCAATGGCAGGGTAACATATTCCAAACAAACTCTCTTACTAAGAGCAACTAGAAAACCTGAATAAAATGTAAATGTAAAATACATAAGTTGGAAACACTGAGGAGTTACCATCAGTGATGTCTTGGGGACTAACATTCCTGAGAAGGGAAAAGGGAGGTCCAAAGAGGGAACACCTCAAAATATTAAGGCATTTACCAACAGTGGCTGAGAGGCTGAGCAGAATTTTAAGTGGTTGCATGAGGAGGGTAGGGGAGAGTGTTGAAGGCCTGCCACGGAGGACCACAGAAGCATGCCTCCTCCGTAGCATGAGGACCCTAGATACTTAGGATCCTGCAGCATACACCACCAGTGGCCTGCCCACTTCCCCCGGACCTCCCTCCATCATAGTGAATGGAGGTTACCTTCCAGCTGTGGGCATCTCATTTGCATTGCTTTGTCTGTGAGCTGCTGCTCTGTGTTTGGCAGGCTGAAAGGCGGAGTCTCCCCACCCCAGGAGTCCTCAACATTGCCCCTTGGGGAGAATATTCTGAGGCTCATGTTCTATATTGGCTCCCAGACTTCCACAGAGGAGTTACGTTCTAGGTATATCCACAACGGGAACTTCTTGATGACGCATCCTGTTTCGACTGCCTTTCCTTCCTTGTTGCACTTCACTTTCTTACTGGTGTTTTTTGGAATCACCTCCCAAAGAGCCTACTTGCATTTGAAATCATGTTTCAGAGTTTCTGCTTCTGGGGAAATCCCAAACTAAAGCAGCTGGGACAAGAGATGATCCTACAAGATGGAACACTCAAGACGGGATTCCTGATTGGATCATTCACAGACCAGATGGTAACAAGGAAGGCTGCAACTGTGAAGAGTCAGCGATATTATCCTTCCTGGATAATCCAGTGAGGGTGCCACACCACCACAGTTCTACACACATACACCCACCCACCCACCCACCCAGTGAGACCTCTGGACTAGAGAACAGAACATTTACTCACAGAGTATCTGTGCTGGTTCCCCACACTGCAGCTCCCTACAAGTTGACGGGGAGAGGGCCAGATATATCTGCAAGTGTGAACCCTGGAACCGTGAAACTCAGAGCTGATACATGATGAGAGCACACCTGTGCCCTCTCTCCCTTTGATTTGGGTAAAAGAAAGTTCTGAGGTTTTATTACTCTTAAGTAAGTGAAAGTCACTCAGTCGTTTCCAATTCTTTGCGACCCTATAGACTATATAGCCCGCCAGGCTCCTCTGTCCATGGAATTCTCCAGGCAAGAATATTGGAGTGGGTTGCCATTTCCTTCTCCAGGGGACCTTCCTGACACAGGGATTGAACCCAGGTCCCCTCCTGACACAGGGATTGAACCCAGGTCCCCTACACTGCAGGCAGACTCTTTATCTTTTGAGCCAGCAGGGAAGTTGTTTTTGTTTTTTTTTATTGCTCTTAGAACAGAAGCAAATGGCTCCAGGGCAGGTGAGTCTTTAAAACCCCATAGAGCAATTCATTGTCTCTAATTTCTAAGATATGTTTGTCATTCAGTCTTTTAAAAAATAATTTATTCATTTATTTTTGCTGTGCTGGGTCTTCATTACTTTGCATGAGCTTTCTCTAGTTGCAGCGAGCAAAAGCTTCTCTCTAGTTGCGGTGAGGAGGCTTCTCACTGTGGTGGCTTCTCTTGTTGTGTGGCACAGGCTCTAGGGTACACGGTTTTCAGCAGTTGCAGCTTGCAGGTTCTAGAGCACAAGCTCAATAGTTGCGGTGCCCAGGCTTAGTTGCTGTATGGCATGTGGGATCTTCCTGGACCAGGGATGGAACCCATGTCTCCTGCATTGGTGGGCAGATTCTTTACCAACAAGCCACCAGAGAAGCCCTCATTCAGCCATTCTTTAACCCGGAGTGACAGTTGGGAAGCCCAGACTGTGCAGAAGCTTGAACATTCCCATGGAGCACTGTCTTCCAAAATAATCTATGGACGGGATCCATTATAAGCAGGTTCAGAGGGTACAGGTACTCCCATCATGTACCTACGTTGCAGCTGCTCTTCTCCCTTGGTTTTGGTGTTGGAGGGAGGGGGTAAGTAGGTATTGCAGGCTGGTCATGGATGGGTTAGCTCACTAGTTGGTGTAGCTGAAAATGGACTCTCTTGCATTATAATCCGACTCAAGAGGTGGCTCTGAAATATAGTGGTGAGGGAAAAAATTCCTCCAGTGGGCAGAGCTCTTTGCACACCCTAAAATATTTAATACCTGGTCATTAAATATTTTAGGGACAAAAGTGGCCTGATGTAAGAATATATGAACTCTTGTAAGGATACTTATGAACTCTTGAGCACCAGGGCAAATAAATCAGTGCGTAAGTCAGGGGCTGAATGCTGCCTGATTATTTGGAACTTTTTATGTTGGTTGACCATCAGCCAAATAAAGGTGTTAGTATATCACAGGGAAACGGGCTGGATTATGATGGAAGATGGGGTTGCCACTACAGAACAAGGCAGAACATGTCTGGAACTTTAAGGACTCACTCTTGGTAGGTGTATGACTTGATGATTACAAGTCCATAACTGCAGCAAACATGGCCTTACGAAGGCAAGGTAAGCAAGGGCTCATTTGCCTCAGAAGGGATGAAGGAATGGGCATCCCATCAGAAGCAAGCATTCTCAACTAGCATAGTGTGAATCTAGAATGTGTGGTAAAGGAGAGGGTGATGATACTGGCCTCAGCACCAATTAGTAGGCTTTATAGCTTATTCTAATCAACCTCCTATTACAGTCAGGTTTTTTGTTTGTTTGGTTTTGAATTATGAACAGCCGCTATCTGGAGGAATCGGTGTCAGGACAGAGTAAAAATATCAGGTCCCCCCTTCTCCTACCAACACCTGCATTTCTTTGCCTGAGAGCTTTGCCTGAGCCAGCACCCACTCTGTCTAAATGCAGAGTCCAGAAGTACCAAGAATTAAGCCCACTCGCTGACCTCCATGTTTAGTCAGAGCAGCCTAAATCACTGTTAGGAGTTGGTGTATACATATTTCTATCTCTGGTTCCTTAAGTAGAATAACTTTAAGACATGTTGTATCTACACTGGTTCCCAAAGGTCCTCAGTGGTATCAAACTTCAACTACCCACAGTGACAAGTAGTTTTCTTGACAACTACTATCAAGAAAACAGCTTGATAGTATATGTTATATTAGCTGTTTTTTGTTCCCTGTCTCCACTTCCCCAGTCCACAATTGATAATTGATGGCATCATCTCTCAAATAAACTTTCTGTGGTCAAATTTTTGTCTTAGGCAAAAATTTTGTTGGGGGAACCAAACTAAAAGAGATTCCCTGAGTACAAACCCTTAGAAGTAAGAGTAGACTGGGGATTTCCCTGGTGGTCCAGTGGTTAAGAATGCAGGGAACACAGGTTCGAGCCCTGTTCCAGGAAGATCCCACATGCTGAGGGGCAACTAAATCCATTCACCACTATTACTGAAGCCCACTCTAGAGCCCATTCTCTGCAACAAGAAGTCACTGCAATGGGAAGCCCATGCATCACAACTAGAGTACCCCCCCCATTCACTACAACTAGAGAAAGCCCTTGCATAGCAACAAAGACCCAACTCAGCCAACAGTTAAGAAAAAAAATTAATAATTAATTTTAGGTTTCCCTGGTGGCTCAGTGGTAAAGAATCTGCTTGCCAGAGAACAAGACGGCAGAGGAGTAGGTGGACGTGGAGTACATCTCTCTCCATGGATACATCAGGAATACACCTTCAGACACAGAAGTGCATGCAGAACACCAGCTGAGAGTGGACAGGAGTACCTGACCAGTGGAAAAGAACTTATAGGACCATGCAAAACTCAAGATCAAGCCCTGAGCCTTTGGAGTGGGAGCAAAGGGAGTATCAAATAGTGAGAACTCACACAAAGGAAACCACTGGAATACAAGACCCTGGCATCACGCAACCACCCTGTGCAGGACACCTCATCTAAACAACAAACAAAACAAAAATACAAACCCAATCATCAGCAGACAGGATTACCACCTCACTCAGCCTTAAAGAAAAACAAACAAACAAACAAACACTCAGCACTAATCTCACCCTATACAAAGCTGACAAAACCACTGGACCAACCTTAGGAGAGCAGAAACCAAAAGGAAGACAGAATTCAACCTTCTTCAAGGAAAGAATTCAACTTTCCTTGAAGCCTGGGAGAAGGAGACTTTAAATACAATAAGTTAAAAAAAAATAATGAAAAGGCAGAGAAATACTACACAAATGAAGGAACAAAACTCAGAAGTCCAAATAAATGAAGAGGAATAGGCAAGCTACCAGAAAAACAATTCAGAATAATGATAGTGAAGATGATCAAAAACCTTGAAAACAAAATGGAGAAAATGCAAGAATCAATTAAAAAAGACCTAGAAGAATTAAAGAATAAACATACAAAGATGAACAATACAATTACTGAAATTAAAAATACTCTAGAAGGAATCAATAGAATATCTGAAGCAGAAGAACAAATCAATGAGCTGGAAGATAAAATGGTAAAAATAACTTCTGAAGAGCAGAACAAAAGAAAAAGAATTAAAAGAACTGAGGACAGTCTCAAAGACCTCGGGGACAATATCAAATGTACCAACATTTGAATCATAGGGGTCCCAGAAGAAGAAGAGAGAAAGAAAGTATATGAGAAAATTTTTGAAGAGATTATAGTTGAAAATTTCCCCAAGATGGAAAAGGAAATAGTCAATCAAGTCCAAGAGGCACAAAGAGTCCCATTCAGGATAAACCAAGGAGAAACACGCCAAGACACATTCTAACCAACTAACAAAGACTAAACACAAAGAAAGAATATTAAAAGCAGCAAGGGAGCAGCAACAAATAACATACAAGGTAAACCCCATATGTTTAACAGCTGATCTTTCAGCAGAAACTCTGGAGGCCAGAAGGGAATGGTAGGATATATTTAAAGTACTGAAAGGGAAAAATCTACAACCAAGATTACTGTACCCAGCAAGGATCTCATTCAAATTGATGGAGAAATAAAAAGCTTTTCAGACAAGCAAAAGTTAACAGAATTCAGTACCACCAAACCAGCTTTACAACAAATGTTAAAAGCATTTATATAGTCAAGAAATACAAGAGAAGGAAAAAGATATACAAAATCAACCCCAAACAATTAAGGAAATGGCAATAGGAACATATATATCAATAATTACTTTAAATGTAAATGGATTAAATGCTCCAACCAAAAGACACAGACTGGCTGAATGGATACAAAAACAAGACTGTATATATGCTGTCTAAAAGAAACCCACTTCAGACCTAAAGACACATACAGACTGAAAGTGAGAGGATGGAAAAATATATTCCATGCAAATGGAAAGCAAAAGAAAGCTGGAGTAGCATTCCTCATGAAGAACTCTACATAATGATCAAGGGATCAATCCATATCTATGCACCCAACATAGGAGCACCTCAACACATAAGACAATCACTAACAGACATAAAGGGAGAAATTGACATAACACAATAATAGCAGATTTTAACATCCCATTCACACCAATGGACAGATCATCAAAACAAAATTAATAAGGAAACACAAGTCTTAAATGATACATTAGATGAGATGGATCTCATTGATATCTTCAGGACACTCCATCCCAAGCCAGAAGAATACACCTTCTTCTCAAGTGCACATGGAACATTCTCCAGGACAGACCACATCTTGGGTTACAAATCAAACCTCAGTAAATTTAAATTCTATCAAGCATCTTCAAAAAATGGTAAAAACACAAACACATGGAGATTAAGCAACACGTTTCTAAATAACAGGTTACTGAAGAAATAAAAAGGGAAATAAAAAATTTTCTAGAAACAAATGACAATGAAAAAACAACTCAAAACCTATGGGATGCAGTAAAAGCAATTCTAAGAGGGAAGTTTATAGCACTAAAATCCTACCTCAAGAAACAAGGAAAACATCAAATAGACAACCTAACTTTACACCTAAAACAACTTTGGAAAAAGAAGAACCAAAAACCCCAAAATTAGTAGAAGGAAAGAAATCATAAAGATTTGAGTAGAAATAAATGAAAAAGAAATGAAAGAAACAAGAGTAAAGTTAGAAAGTTAAGTCACTCAGTCGTGTCCAACTCTTTGTGACACCATGCACTGTAGCCCACCAGGCTTCTCCATCCATGGGATTCTCCAGACAAGAATACTGGAATGGGTTGCCATTTCCTTCTCCAGGGGATCTTCCTGACCCAGGGATCGAACCCAGGTCTTCCATAATGCAGGCAGACGCTTTAACCTCTGAGCCACCAGGGAAGCCAGAGTAAAGTAAAACTAAAAGCTGGTTCTCTGAGAAGATAAACAAAACTGACAAGCTTTTAGCCAGACTCATCAAGAAAAAGAGGAGAATCAAATCAACAAAATTAGAAATGAAAAAGGAGAGGTTATGACAATGCAGAAATACAAAGGATTATAAGAGACTATTATGAATAACTATATGGCAATAAAATAGATAACCTGGAAGAAGTGGACAGATTCTTAGAAAAGTTCAATCTTCCAAGACTGAACCAGGAAGAAACAGAAATTATGAACAACCCAATTACAAGCACTGAAATTAAAGCTGTGATCAAAAATCTCACAAAAAACAAAAGCCCAGGACCAGATGGCTTCACAGGAGAATTCTATCAAACATTTAGAGAAGAGCTAATACCTATCCTTCTAAAACTCTTTCAAAAAGTTGCAGAGGAAGGAACACTTCCAAACTCATTTTACGAGGCACCATCACCCTGATACCAAAATCAGAAAAAGACAACACAAGAAAATAAAACTACAGGCCAATATCACTGATGAACATAGATGCAAAAATCCTTAACAAAATCTTAGCAAACAGAATTCAGCAACATATCCAAAAGCTCAAACACCATGATCAAGTTGGGTTTATTCCAGGGATGAGAGGATTCTTCAATATACACAAATCAATCAATGTGATACACCATATTAACAAAATGAAAGAAAAAACCATATGAAAATCTCAATAGATGCAGAAAAAGCGTTTGACAAAATTCAGCACCCATTTATGATTAAAACTCTTCAAAAAATGGGCACAGAAGGAGCCTACCTCAACACAGTAAAGGCCATATATGATAAGCCTACAGCAAACATTATTCTCAATGGTGGAAAATTAAAAGCATTCCCCCTAAGATCAGGAACAAAACAAGGGTGTCCATTTTCACCACTATTATTCAATATAGTTCTGGAAATCCTAGCTACAGCAATCAGAGAAGAAAAAGAAATAAAAAGAATCCAGATCAGAAAAGAAGAAAAGCTCTCACTGCAGATGACATGATACTATACATAAGAAAACCCTAAAGATAGTATCAGAAAATTACTAGAGCTAATCAGTGAATTTAGCAAAGTTGCAGGATACAAAATCAATACACAGAAATCACCTGCATTTCTATATATTAACAATGGAAAATCAGAAAGAGAAATTAAGGAATCAATCCCATTCACCATTGCAGTAAAAAGAATTAAATATTTAGGAATAAACCTATCTAAGGAGACAAAAGAACTGTACACAGAAAATTATAAGACACTAATGAAAGAAATCAAAGATGACATAAATGGAGAGACAGTCCATGTTTGTGGGCAGGAAGAATCAATATTGCAAAAATGACTATACTACCGAATGCAATCTACAGATTCAATGTGATTCCTATCAAATTACCAATGGCATTCTTCACAGAACTAGAACAAAAAATTTTACAATTCATATGGAAACACAAAAGACCCCAAATAGCCAAAGTAGTCTTGAGAAAGAAGAATGGAGCTAGAGGAATCAACCTTCCTGACTTCAGATTATGCTACAAAGCTACAGTCATCAAGACAGTATGGTACTAGCACAAAAACAAAAACATAGACCAATGGAACAAGATAGAAAGCCCTGAAATAAACCCATGCACATATGGGACCTTATTTTTGGCAAAGGAGGCAAGAATATACAATGGGGCAAAGACAGCCTCTTCAATAAATGGTGCTGGGAAAACTAAACAGCTACATGTAAAAGAATGAAATTAGAACACTTCCTAACACCATACACAAAGATAAACTCAAAATGGATTAAAGACCTAAATGTAAGACCAGAAACTGTAAAACTCTTAGAGAAAAACATAGGCAGAACACTCGATGACATAAATCAAAGCAAGATCCTCTATGACCCACCTCCTAGAGTAATGGAAATAAAAACAAAAGTAAACAAGTGGGACCTGATTAAACTTAAAAGCTTTTGCACAGCAAATCAAGGTGAAAAGACAACCCTCGGAATGGAAGGAAATAATAGCAAATGAAACTGACAAAGGATTAATTTCCAAAATATACAAGCAGCTCATACAACTCAATACCAGAAAAACAAACAACCCAATTAGAAAGTGGGAAAAAGACCTAAACAGACATTTCTGCAAAAACATACAGATGGCTAACAAACACATAAACAGATGCTCAACATCACTCATTATTAGAGAAATGCAAACCAAAACTACAATGAGGTATCACCTCACACCAGTCAGACTGGCCATCATCAAAAAGTCTACAAACCATAACTGCTAGAGAGGGTGTGGAAAAAAGGGAACTCTCTTGCACTGTTGGTGGGAATGTAAATTGATACAGCCACTATGGAAGACGGCGTGGAGATTCCTTTAAAAACTAGGAATAAAAACCACCATATGACCCAGCAATCCCACTTCTAGGCATATACCCTGAAAAAACCAAAACTGAAAAAGACACAAACATGTATCCCAATGTTCACTGCAGCACTATTTACAATAGCTAGAACATGAACGCAACCTAGATGTTCATCGACAGATGAATGGATTAAGAAGTTGTAGTATATATACACAATAGAATATTCAGTTCAGTTCAGTTCAGTCGCTCAGTCGAGTCCGACTCTTTGCGACCCCATGAATCGCAGCACGCCAGGCCTCCCTGTCCATCACCAACTCCCTGAGTTCACTCAGACTCATGTCCATTGAGTCAGTGATGCCATCCAGCCATCTCATCCTCTGTCGTCCCCTTCTCCTCCTGCCCCCAATCCCTCCCAGCATCCAAGTCTTTTCCAATGAGTCAACTCTTCGCATGAGGTGGCCAAAGTACTGGAGTTTCAGCTTTAGCATCATTCCTTCCAAAGAAATCCCAGGGCTGATCTCCTTCAGAATGGACGGGTTTGATCTCTTTGCAGTCCAAGGGACTCTCAGGAGTCTTCTCCAACACCACAGTTCAAAAGCATCAATTCTTCGGCGCTCAGCGTTCTTCACAGTCCATCTCTCACATCCATATATGACCACTGGAAAAACCATAGCCTTGATTAGATGGACCTTTGTTGGCAAAGTAATGTCTGCTTTTGAATATGCTATCTAGGTTGGTCATAACTTTCCTTCCAAGGAGTAAGCCTCTTTTAATTTCATGGCTGCAGTCACCATCTGCAGTGATTTTGGAGCCCCCAAAAATAAAGTCTGACACTGTTTCCCCATCTATTTCCCATGAAGTGATGGGACCGGATGCCATGATCTTCGTTTTCTGAATGTTGAGCTTTAAGCCAACTTTTTCACTCTCCACTTTCACTTTCATCAAGAGGCTTTTTAGTTCCTCTTCACTTTCTGCCATAAGGGTGGTGTCATCTGCATAGAATAGAATATTACTCAGCCATAAAAAGGAACATATTTGAATCAGTTTTTATGGGGCGGTGGCGGGGGGGGGGAGGGGGGGAATGAACCTAGAACCTATTATACAGAATGAAGTAGGTCAGAAAGAGAAAGATAAATATTGTATTCTAACACATATATACGGAATCTAGAAAAATGATACTGAAGAATTTATTTACAGGCAACAGTGGAAAAACAGACATAGAGAATAGACTTATGGATATGGGGAGAGGGGAGAAGAAGGTGAGATGTATGGAAAGAGTAACATGGAAACTTACATATGTAAAATAGATAGCCAACAGGTATTTGCTGTATGGCTCAGGAAACTCAAACAGGTGCTCTGTATCAAACTAGAGGGGTGGGATGGGGAGGGAGATGGGAGGGAGGTTCAAAAGGGAGGGGATATACGTATACCTATGGCTGATTCACGTTGACGTGACAAAAAACAAAATTCTGTAAAGCAACTATCCTTCAATAAAAAATAAAATTTAAAAAATCTGCTTGTCAACATACAAGACAGGGGTTTGATCCCTGATCTGGGAAGTTCCCACAGGCTGCAGAGCAACTAAGTCCTTATGCCACAACTATTGAGCCTCTGCTTTAGAGCCCAGGAGCTGCCAACTACTGAAGCACACACACCCTAGAGTCTGTGCTCTACAAGAGAAGCCACTGCAATGAGAAGCCCGAGCACCACAACTAGAGTAACCCTCACTCGCCATAACTAGAGAAAGCCCATGTGCAGCAACAAAGTCCCAAAACAGCCAAAAATAAGTAAATAATATTTTTTAAAATAACAACTTTTAAAAAAGATATTGAAACAAGAACACAGTAGACTGGACATAGATTTGCCCTGAGAAAGACTGAAGCCTAGTTTCAAATCAGCTCAGTATCGGATTAGATTAAGATGATCTGTCTTTCCTCTATGTGGATACCTAGGAGATATTGCTGGTTTGGGTCTAGACAACTGCAATAAAGAGAGTACCATAATAAAGCAACACACACTAATCTTTTGGTTTCCCAATAGTGCACATACAAACTGTGTTTACACCATAGTCTATTAAAGTGTTCATTATTATTATGCCTATAAAGCAACATACGTATCTTAATTTTATAACTTTATTGCTAAAAATAAGGCTGTATATTGTCACCTTGCTTATTTAACTTGTATGCAGAGTACATCATGAGAAACGCTGGGCTGGATGAAGCACAAGCTGGAATCAAGATTGCCGGGAGAAATATCAATAATCTCAGATATGTATAGAACAGTCTTATGGACTCTGTGGGAGAGGGAGAGGGTGGGAAGATTTGGGAGAATGGCAATGAAACATGTAAAATATCATGTAGGAAACGAGTTGCCAGTCCAGGTTCGATGCATGATGCTGGATGCTTGGGGCTGGTGCACTGGGACGGCCCAGAGGGATGGTATGGGGAGGGAGGAGGGAGGAGGGTTCGGGATGGGGAACACATGTATACCTGTGGTGGATTCATTTTGATATTTGGCAAAACTAATACAATTATGTAAAGTTTAAAAATAAAATAAAATTGGAAGAAAAAAAAAATAATAATAATCTCAGATATGCAGATGACACTACCCTTATGGCAGAAAGTGAAGAACTAAAGAGCCTCTTGATGAAAGTAAAAGAGGAGAGTGAAAAAGTTGGCTTAAAGCTCAACAATCAGAAAACTTTAGATTATGGCACCTGGGCCCATCACTTCATGGAAAATAGATGGGGAAACAGTGGCTGACTTTTATTTTGGGGGGCTCCAAAATCACTGCAGATGGTGACTGCAGCCATGAAGTTAAAAGACGCTTACTCCTTGGAAGGAAAGTTATGACCAATCTAGACAGCTCATTAAAAAGCAGAGACATTATTTTGCCAACAAAGGTCCGTCTAATCAAGGCTATGGTTTTTCCAGTGGTCATGTATGGATGCAAGAGTTGGACTGTGAAGAAAGCTGAGCGCTGAAGAATTAATGCTTTGAACTGTGGTGTTGGAGAAGACTCTTGAGAGTCCTTTGGAGTGCAAGGAGATCCAACCAGTCCATTCTAAAGGAGATCAGCCCTGGGTGTTCTTTGGAAGGAATGATGCCAAAGCTGAAACTCCAGTACTTTGGCCACCTCATGCGAAGAGTTGACTCATTGGAAAAGACTCTGATGCTGGGAGGGATTGCGGGCAGGAGGAAAAGGGGATGACAGAGGATGAGATGGCTGGATGGCATCACTGACTCGACGGACATGAGTTTGAGTGAACTCCGGGAGATGGTGATGGACAGGGAGGCCTGGTGTGCTGCGATTCATGGGGTCGCAGAGTCGGACACGACTGAGTGACTGAACTGAACTGAGGTGGCTGTGCCAATTTCTTAAACCAAGAAAACAAAGTTTACTGCATCAATTCACCCTTCCTTTCATGAAGGATTTCTCTGTATCAACCAGTGCAGTTAAGATAGTATTTTACCCAGTGTTACCAGAACTTCTTTCAAAATTGGAATTAATCCTCTTAAACTCTACTACTCCAACAACTAAATTTATGTAATATTAATATCCTGTTATTGTATTAATAGCATCTCCACCAAGAGTACGTTCCATCTCAAGAAATCAGTCTCTTTGCTCACTGAAAAGGAACACCTCCTCATCCATTCAAGTTGTATGTGAGGCTGCAGCGACTCAATCACTTCTTCAGGCTCCAGTTGATTCCCTATTTTCACCACATCTGCAGTTATTTCCTCCACTGAAGTCTTGAGTCCCTCAAAGTCTTCCAGAATTGGAATGTCTAACTCTTGATTTTTTTACCTCTTCCCATGAGTCACAAATGTTCTTAACAGTATTCAGAATTGTGAAACCTTTTACAGGTTTTTTTTCCAATTGACTGTCCAGGATCTATTAGAGGAATCACTATGACAGCTGTAGCCTATTACTTCTTAAATAATAAAAAGAACTAAGTTGAAATTACTCCTTGATACATGGGCTGCAAAACAGATGCTGTTAGCAGGCATGAAAACATTAAATTTCATTGTCCATCTCTCCCTCAGCGCTCCTAGCTGTGTTGTCAATTCTGCTATTGTGCTAAATCGCTTCATGTTGTCTTGACTCTTCGTGACCCTATAGACTACCAGGCTCCTCTGTCGATGGAATTCTCTAGGCAAGAATACTGGAGTGGGTTGCCACGCCCTCCTCCAGGGGATCTTCCCAACCAAGGGATCAAACTTCTACTGCATTGGCAGGTGGATTCTTTACCACTAGCACCACCTGGGAAGCACTGTCAATTAACAATACTGTTTTGAAAGGAATCTTTTCTGAGCAATCAGGTCTCAACAGCAGGCTTAAAAGTTTCAGTAAACATGTAAATAGATACGCTGTCATCCACGCTACGTTGTTCCTTCCATTTACAGAGCACTAGCAGAGTAGATTTTAGCCTACTTAAGGATCTGAGATTTCTGAAAAGGAAAATGAGTTAAGTACCCTAAAACCACCACAGAGAATGGCAGCTTTTACTATTTACATGGTACCACCCAGTGTAGGTACACTGCTACAAACTCAAAAGAAGTGAACTTGAAAACTCTTGAAAAAGACTTAGCAGCATTACTATGTAATTTTTACCCCAGTTCCTTCTGAAATATTTGTATTTAGTCTGTGTCTTTGCCCGGTTCATAGTTGTCTTTATCATAAATATTTTTTACAAAAGCACATTTGAAAAGACTATGTATGTGATTCCAACTATTCCAATGATTCCACATTCTAAACAAAACAGTAAAAATAGCAGTGGTTGGGAGATAAACGAGTGAAAATAGTGGTTGGGCAAGATTTAAGGAGGAATAGAGCAGATTTTTAGAGCAATGAAAACACTTTATATCCTATAATGCTTAACACATGAGGGATGTGGATAATGGGAGAGCAGGGGAGAGGCTACCTATGGGTGAAGCAAGTGGTATACTCTTTGTTTGGCTAATCACTAGTTCTTGGTATTCTATAACTTGGTTTCATTACATTTGGTTCAGAGAAGGAAGGTGTAAGTTCCAATGCTGGCAATCCCTAAAATGCAAACAAAGCCAAACATTTCTAGACTTAATGAAAACTCCAGAAAGATATATACACCCATTCTTATAGTAACAGAATATGATGCTAAAAATGAACTCTACAGCTTCATATAAATTTCATAAATATAAGAAAATTTATTCTAAATAATCATTTTATACAGTTAATTACTGAAAAGGACATTCATTACTTTACTATTTACTTAAATGATCCAAACAAAATAAACATAGCAATACAAAATTGCAAGAAATTTACAAAAGCTGTACAAAATAACTTAACATTTAAAAATGGGACTGATACAGTCCATATGGTCTCAAGGGAGCTGTACAATTACAGATTTATGTAGCTTTTTTAAGGGGGTAAAAGAAAGGATGCTTTAAGGCTTCTTTAAGAGTGATCCTTTTAGCTGGTTCATACTCCAACATTTTCTGAATAAGGTCAAAGAGAAGCTCATGTTCAGCATCTTGGGAAAGCATAAATTCCTGAAAGGAGAAGAAATACAGTCAATAGCCTTTTCTACTACCATTTATTTTATTTACCCACCATGAAAGAAACTCAAGGTTTTGATCATTTAAGCAAAGACCCAGGCTTACCTTCAGAGGTTTACAACGCCTTGAAACGTATCTGCCAGCAGAACTATGTTCATCCCAGTCTAATCGATCATGATGGAAATATTTACGTTTCCTAAGAATAAATTGATATCCATTCATGTTTATAATGTTGACAATGAAAACTTAAAAAACATCTAGCAAAGGTGACTGACTGACGGCACCTTTTCCTTAAACATACCTGGTTTTCTGTATCATATGTTTTGGTAAAGGCCCAAGAATCCTTTCCATCATTGCCAAATGTTCCTTACTATCATGCGTCTAAAATAATAAAGAAAAGTTATTAACTACCTCTACTTGCACATTGTGTTTTGCTCTTATTTAACAGAGCTGCTCAATTTTTAGTCAATGGATAATTACAGGTCACCAAAGAATGTGATCTCTAAATCAGATATACTTATAGCAAGTTATAACTTACCGGAAAAAAAAAAAAGCCTACAGAGTAAATTCACCATATATTTCTTAAAGATAATTATCTGTAATATTCTTAGAAAAGTTTTAAATAAAACAAATTATGGAGGAAATAGTGTCAGAATTACACATAAAAAGGAAAAAGTGTTACCTAAAATGCACGTATACTTTGTGTTAAAGTGTCCATTCATATAAACAGACAATTTACTTTGGCAAAGCTATTGAAACAGATCATTGTCACTTACTGGAAATACTGTAAATCCAAGGTAATATTCAATAAGAATACATCCTATACTCCAGACATCACATGGCTGGGACCACCCTAAAGCTGCAAAGAAAAGCGAACTGTTGATGAAAAAATTCTCAATATTTCTTACTGTCTTTGATATTTGAGCTGGAAAGATCCTAAAGCAATCACTTAATCTAAGCGTAAACATAACACAATAGCATAGTATGTTAAGAATCCCGGCTCTGGAGACATCTGGTTTCAAGCCCTAAATCAGGCTTACTTTTTTGGAACAGACTTGGGGAAGAAAATTTTAGTCAAAGTCTCCATTTATTAGCTAGTAAAATGGGAGCAAGCTATACCATGCAAACACTAACATAAACTGTATGGAATATAACAGGCACTAAATTATTATGTTTAAAAATCCCATCATGTATTATAAATGTGAAAACTGAAATCTATCAGAATTAACAAATCTCTCAAAGTCTTAAAAGAGTTGACTATTTGGAGTAAATTTAAAATCCTTAATGTGTTTTATTATATTAACCCTAAAATGGAAAGAGAGTCCCACGAACACCCAGAACAGTAAATTTTAAAGTTGGCTTCAAAACAGGTCTCAAAGCATAGTTAAGAAATTCTTACCTAATATAACTTCAGGTGCCCTATAATGTCTTGTAGATACCAATGTACTGTGATGTTCATCATCATATGTTGCACTTCCGAAGTCTACAACTTTAATATCTGGATTTATTAAAGTACGTTCATCACGTTTCTGAAAATCATAAATGATGGTTAAGAAGGCATGTTAAGGAGGCATAAAATATTAATTTCGAAGTATGAATATCAAAGACTTACCATTTTGGGATTATATGCCTCTGTGTAGTCAGACTGTACAAATAAGATGTTTTCAGGTTTTAAGTCTGTGTGAGTCAACTTATTACTGTGCAAAACTGAAAACAAAACAGAAAAAGTTCTTGTATTATAAAAACCAAAAATCAAACTCCAAAGCTCTGCAACAAAAATTCTCTGATTTTCGTATGTCCAAAGAAGTGGTCAACATTCAATTGCCTGTTAGAAAACCATCAGGGACTAAAACCTACTATACCTTTCTAAAGTTAGTTCACTGAAAACCAACTGTTTAAAAAGTGAAGTAGTATACTGTTGTCAAGATGGTGAGATTTGTCATTCCTTTATTTTTAACCCAGTGGTTCTAGATTATCATTTTTAGCAATCAGAAAGGCTAATCAGTGTTATACAGGATAACATGTTATTATATGCTGGACAATATGCTTATTTACTGAATGGTATGCAGTAAACTGACCAACAGCTTATTATCAACTGTATCTTTCTCCTACCTACTCTTAAGGCAGTCTACCAAGTAGTGTACATTAGATTTTTTTCAAATATCCAAACTGGTCATTAAAATCAGTCTCACTCTGGAATGTTAAGCGCTTACAGTTCACAGACTTGCATATCTGGTATGCCATCCTCCTGATATGATCCAGTCGAAAGGGCAGAAAACCATTTTCCTTAATAAAGTCATAAGTACTAAGTCCCAATAGTTCAAACACAATGCAGACATGACCATGATGCTCAAACCACTCCAACATCTGGACACAGCGGCTATAAACATAGGAAAAAACAACTGAGTACAGCCTCTCACAATTCCAATCCACCTGAGGCCATTTCCTAAGTTCTATTTTGATACTTACAATGTACTGCTAGGATCTGTTGTATTTAAGTGTTCCAGAACTTGTATTTCTGAGCGAGCTGCTTCACAATATCTATCCACATTTTTAACTATTTTTACTGCTACATGTCTACCTCCCTGTTAAGAAAATTAAGTCCACATTAAAAAAAAATAAAGATATGTCCAATTCCATTTTTTACCACTCTTCAAACTGTCCCACTTCTATTCTGAAGCAGTATTTTGTTTTTCCAATTTATGGTCTGGCATTCAGTTGTCTAATTACATGTAATTACAGACATATAGTTATGTCTAATTATATGTCCAACTTCAACTCAGTGTAAGCAACTAGAATGACCTCTGGAAATATGATAGGGTTGATACAAGTTGCCTGACAAATTTTTTTTCATCAGCCCATCTAACTCATGTGACCTTTTTTTTTTGGGGGGGGGGTCTTTTAACTATGTACCAACAGTTCTAATTTAACAATACTGTGACATTATCACCTCAATTTACATTCCAATTAAGACATAAAACAAATATACATGGAGTAGTTTTCTTCCTATAGTACCAGTCACTGCCTAATCTTCATTTGGACCAGGTTGCCAAAGAAGTTGGGAAACAGTGGCAGTAAAATAAAAGAGTGCTAGTTCTTAGAACCTTACCAACCAATAGCAGGAAGCCTCCCCTAATAATTCATTTAGAAAAGCTTTGTCACCCCTAAGGAGAAAGAAACTCAAACAAGAGACAAAAGAAAATTTCTACCGTATTTCAATCAATTGTTTGAAGGGCAGGGATAAACTCATGACATTAACCTAGAAAGTGTTTTTAGCCCTAGCTTTTGTTATCAGTATCAGATATGTTACTTTCTAAAAACACAGATTCCTGAAGACTGGTTCAATATCTGGGGTAAGAAGTCTCCAGACTCCTAACATGAAACCAAGGCTAAAAACTAATCTAGAAAAAAACACAGAACTGTGCCCAGTGGGACAACAAAAAAATACCTCTGACACAATAAAAATCTATTCTCAGCTTGTAGAAGCAGCTTACATGCACTATAAACAGCTACTGCTTAAACACAAAGGGCTAGCAACTTTACTGAGCATTTCCTGTATCTAAGATTAAAAAACCCTAAGCTAAAAGGGTATAATGACAACAAATGATTCATGGTCAGATCATATCCTAAAACTAAATGTACTTTCTGTACTGTTCACCTTCCCAAGTCCAATTCCAGATCAAGAAACTTACGCTTTATGATCAATGCACTCCACAACTTTTCCAAAAGCTCCTTCACCTAAAGTATCAACAATTTCATCTAAAAGAGAGAAATAAAACTCAGTTATACCAAGAAATGAAAAGAGTTTACTTATAATAAAGGCTATCAAATGCAGATTATTCTAGTTGATGCTACAAATTTCCTTATCACTAGATAGTTCATTGGTCAACACTGCCAAAAAACATATATAACTATTTTTAGATCTAATTTCATTCTTAAGCTACTTTCATTAACTTTGATTTACTGTTTTGGAAGTTCTGTATAACATTAAATTTCTAAAGAAAGCAAAAACACAACCCCCCCACCAAAAGAAATGGAAAAAACAAAACAAACAAAAACAGAGAAAGAAAAAAGATTTCCAAATCCCTGAAATCTTAATCTATAAATAGATTATGTTATCTGAAAAGTTAATAAGTGTTGAAAAATATTCTATACATCTTGCACTTAGTACGTCTCCACTCTGACAGATCAGGTGACCCTCCTCATCATCCTCTACACTCCTGGTTCTTTTCCTTCGGTGACTCTTCTGGAAACGTCAAGTGCGCGGCACCAAGATCATCCAGCCAATCAATATACCCGAGTGAATTCAGGGCAGAATACGAAATTCATTCAGCGGGGAGATATTCAGGCATTCAGATACACGCCAGGCCACAAACGGTTGGCAGGAGCAATTTCAAATTCAGTCCCCAGAAATTCACAGGGCACATAGTTTATGTTAACAGGAGAAAAACATGGCAAGGAACAGATTTTCAGATAAGATACTCAAAGTGGCAAGGTAACAAAACATAATACAATTGTTTTTCTTAAAAAAAAAAAAAATGCTTAGTTGTAGCATTCACTGAAACATAAAACTTAAGTTTCTAGTGTCCTAATTTAATGTTGCAAAATTGTAGACTGTAATTATTTACTTGTCAAAAGTAGACTGTGGCCAAATTATAATTTCCTAGCTAATCTAAGAAAACAAATATCGAAACAGTAAATAAAATAAAAATTCTAATGTTGGGGAGAAAAAAAAATTGGCATACAAGAACACTACAGTATTTAAAATGTCATCTGAGCTTGAGCTCCAAATTAACACATAACCAACCCATAATGTTCAAATCTGTTTTTTAGTGATAAAAGGATTAGCCAGAACAAAGGCAATGCATAATCCTCAATCATACAAATATAAAAACCATACTTGTAGGTAAGACTTTCATTTATCAAAGCAAATCAAATTTCTTAAAGTACCATAAAAATATTTTCAGAATATCTTGTAATCCCTGCTATAAGCTAATAGACATTATCTACACTATTTCACAAGAATGACAATTAGTTGCCAATGATTAATAAAATGTTACCATACAATTAAACATGTACTGTATTTCAGGAATTTCCTATCCAATGCACAAAGAATCCTGTAAGTTAAAACTGAGATGACTTCATCTTAAACAGAACTTTCTCAAATGATCAAACACAATTTCAAGTTTTCCTGTTCCACATGGGAAATAAAATTTCCAAAAAATTTAAAAGAGCTCATACCCCATGTGAACAATGATATGAAGTGCTGTCGTGAATTCTGTGTTTGCTTTTATAACTACTTCTTCCACTTCTACCAGAGGACTTGCTACTATGGTTCTGATATCTGCTTTCATAATCTTTATGTCGATGTCCAGGTTCACATCCTTGACTGTAGTCATTTCTGTATTCATCAATGTAGCGTCGACTATGATAATCTTTCTCATTTAAGGATCTGCTTTCCAGGTAATAGCTAGAAAAAGAATTTGTTTTTTTCAATGCTTTTATGTTAGTATCAAATATCCTCAAATTTTCAGTAAATCTCTTAAAATAGTACTCATTAAAATTTTTTTCCCACCAAAAAAAGACTTCCAATTTTACAACCATAGCTGAAAATGGCAATCCATCAGTTATTTTAAGTCAATTCTAGTTTTAATAATGAAAATGTATTCCCCACCAGTTTTACTGAAATCAAACTGATATGTTAATATTGTAATGAAAGTATTTTCCTAAGAACCCTCCTTACCTATCAGATGTTTTAGAGTAATTATATCTGCAGCGCTTGTTCTCCCGTGCACTGCTATGCGATCTCTTCTTTCTTTTATGACTGCCGCTGCTGCTCTTCCATTTTCCATAATCCCAATCTTTTTCATCCCAATCAGGACAGTAACTTCTTTTTGAGTGTCTCATCTACATAAAAAACAAGTTTTCCCGGTTAAGGTGTATCCCACATGTCAACATTTTAATAAAACTCGTCCTCTAAAATTCATCCGAGTTGTGACGTTTCAATTGTTCTTTTAAATCAAAGCTCAAAAGTCATTATTACTCAACTATGAGGGAAATCCTTTCCTGCCGAAACTACAAATACCTAACAACTTGAAAAAGACGTTATACAAAACGACTTTTCATCAACTACCGATCATACCCGTACTAACACCTGGGCTCGATTCCATACAAAAACAAACGTCGAAATCAAGACGCTCCAACTGTTCCGAGAAGGGGCGGCAGGAACACCACGCCTAAAAGGCCCGATCACCCGACTTCTCACAGGCTCCTTCAACTACTCCATATTATTCCTGTCTCCTTGAGTTCCTAAACCTAACTTTTGCTTTCACCACTGAGGGCAGACACTCGCCATTTTCCCTCGAGTCGCCTTACATCGGGTCAATGTGTTCTTTTCTTTAAGAACACAGATCCTCAGAAGAGCGTGACTGAGGCACATTCCAGGACCCAAGTCATCGCCAACTTCCCCCACCCCACCCCACCGCCATCTTAGAGCCCGTCCGAGGCCAGCCGTCGCAGACAACATGGCGGCCGCGGACGCCCGAGCTCGGCCCTCCCCTCTTCCTCTGAACGTTCTCTCAAACGTTCGAGAACCTCTGCCCGCCCAGCGAACTCTTCGTTGCGGATCACACAGAAAATCGCAGCGACGGCCTGGACAAAGCTTGGAAGACGAGCGAACCATCTTTCTGCAGCTAGGGGAGGGGAGCGGGCGGCGGATAAGAAAAGATCACCGCGCCAGAGACTGCGGGCGGCCAACAAGCCTGTGGGAGAGCTTCACGGGCGTTCTCAAGACACAAAAGGGGGTCCCGACATCTAGCCCGCTTCTCCCTGCGTCTTACCGTGTTGGCCAAAGAGTCCAAGCCTAAGGAGGCAATGCTTGCAACACAACCACGGAAAAAAACCAGCTCGCTGCGACAAGCTCCCACGGCAGTATGGAGCTAACAACCGCAGCGTCTGGACGTCTGGAAAACAAGATGACTAGGCAAGCGCGTCTCCGCCTCCGGGCGGGGCGGGGCGTGCACGCGTGTAGGGCTGAGCTGGTGAGCCTTATGCGCAGGCGCTGGGTAGGGAGCTTAGAGACAATAGGTGGACCGAGGAAAGGCTTTGTCAGCGGCCATTTTGGCCCGCTCTCTGTTCTCTGAGAAAACATTGTGTTGAGTAGAAAAGACTTGTTCATCCTCACTAAAAATTGTGTTCGTGAACACTAGAAATGAAGAAAAGTGGGGGAAGCGGGTACAAAGTAGCGTGTGTCCTGATTGCAACCGCTTAAACTGAAAGATTACACCATTTGCATCAAGTAGCCCGAAATTAGGAATTGTCTGGATTTGGGCTTTTGTTCTGAGACATTTTTAAAACTAGTTAAATCTTACGTGACTGAGACCCACGCTCACTGAGGTTAGATTGTAAAGATTTTTACCGAGGTTTTAAAAATCCAAATGTGAGAGCAAGAGCCTGGAGACAGGAAGTGGGAGTCCACAGGTAAGCAACATTTCCGCGTTAAGTGAAGTTTCTAAGGTGAAAAGTTGAAGTAAGCTGAAAGGGGAAAATGGAAGGTTATTAGAAGAAGACCGAATTATCTGAAAACAACTTCTGAATAACAGAAATCAAGCTGCAATTTGAGAGAATAAAGTAACTGCCTATCCTGATCGCCGCCCCTCCTCCAACTTGAAAAAAGAGTTCACGTTACTCCTTCTAAACTTAGTGAAACACATAAAATCATCACGCATGAAGATGGAGCATACTTGTGTTTTTTGCACAGGAGAGCAACGTAGATAACCTGCCCGTTATAGATGCAGTACTGTAGGGTAAAGTGATGAAAATGAATACACAGAGGAATTCCAAAAAACCTATGGTGGTTTGCATTTCTTAAGCCTTTTCTCTTTCTATATGGGATCAGGATCACTAAATTTAAGGTTAGTGTTTCGCTTGTGAGGGAGAAATTTCTCACAGTAACTTGTGAAATTTGCTGTTAAGTACATGCTTCTCAGCACATTTAAATGTTAACCAAAACATAGGGAATCCCATTCTTTGGAGTATAAGTGTTAATCACATTGTGTTAACACTGAGCATAGGTTCTCACTTAATCCTAACAGCAATCTAAATATGGGTATTAACCATATTCTGCTAATACAGGTCAAAGTTGCAGCAAATGACTGTGCAGAGACCAAGTTGAGTTCAGTTCAGTCGCTCAATCGTGTCCCACTGTTTGCGACCCCATGAACCACAGCACACCCAGGCCTCTGTGTCCATCACCAACTCCTAGAGTCTACCCAAACTCATGTCCATTGAGTCAGTGATGCCATCCAACCATCTCATCCTCTGTTGTCCCCTTCTCCTCCTGCCCTCAATCTTTCCCAGCATCAGGGTCTTTTCAAATGAGTCAGCTCTTCACATCAAGTGGCCAAAATATTGGAATTTCAGCTTCAACATCAGTCCTTCCAATGAACACCCAGAACTGATCTTTAGGATGGACTTGCTGGATCTCCTTGTAGGCCAAGAGACTCTCAAGAGTCCTTTCCAACACCACAATTCAAAAGCATCAATTTTTCTGCACTCAGCTTTCTTTATAGTCCAACTCTCACATCCATACATGACTACTGGAAAAACCATAGCCTTGACTAGACGGACCTTTGTTGGCAAAGTAATGTCTTTGCTTTTTAATATACTGTCTAGGTTGCTCATAACTTTCCTTCCAAGGATTAAGCATCTTTTAATTTCATGGCTGCAATCACCATCTGCAGTGATTTTGGAGCCCAGAAAAATAAAGTCAGCCACTGTTTACCCATCTATTTTCCGTGAAGTGATGGGACCGGATGCCATGATCTTCGTTTTCTGAATGTTGAGCTTTAAGCCAACTTTTTCACTCTCCTCTTTTACTTTCATCAAGAGACTTTTTAGTTCCTCTTCACTTTCTGCCATAAGGGTGGTGTCATCTGCATATCTGAGGTTATTGATATTTCTCCCAGCAACCTTGATTCCAGCTTGTGCAAGTTAATATGTTTAATTTCTTTAGGAGAATTCCTCATTGTAAAATTGCTGGGTAAAAGGTGAAGAAATCTTGTACTTGTTTTCCAAAATGATTTTAAATTTAACAGCCCATATCTAACCAATTAGTGATTTGAGATATACCCAAAGTTTCATTAATTAAATTAGCTATTTTAGTGTTAATGCATGTTATGGGCTGTTTGAAGGCCTGTGTCTCCACCTCCACACATATTCATAATTTTAAGTCCTAGCTCCCACTATTTCAGAATGTGACTATAGTGTCAACTGGAAAAAATGCACAGTGTAAGAGTTGTTGTTCAGTTGCTAGTTTGTGTCTGACTCTTTGTGACTCCCATGAGCTGCAGCACACCAGGCTTCTCTGTCTGTCCATTGAATCAGTGATGTCATACAACCATCTCATTCTCTGTCACCTCCTTCTCCTCCTGCCATCTTTCCCAGCATCAGGGTCTTTTCCAATGAGTCAGCTCTCCATATCTGGTGGCCAAAGTATTAGAGCTTCAGCATCAGGTGACCAGTGGCTCCTGGGTGGATGATTGGCTCCATGGCTGACAGTGACTCCTGAGCATCGGATTGGCCCCAGGGCAGTCAAAGGCAGCAGTGAGTCCAAGGTGCTGGACATCATCCAACATCACCTCCAGCCTTCCCCAGACCCCCTTCCCAGCCACTCTAGTAGGGCCTTTGTCTTCACTCCTGGCTGCACGTTGACTGACACCCAACAGCCAGTTAAGGTTTAAGCAAGCTCAACAGACACCAACAGTGGGACAGCCAGGGCACCAGGCATGTCATCCAGCTGTGTTGAGTGGCAGAAGGGCATGTCTGCTAGTTAGGACCAGACAAAATATGGTCCACTGGAGGATGGAATGGCAAACCACTTCAGTATTCTTGCCTTGAGAGTCTCATGAATGGTATGAAAAGGCAAAAAGAGAGTTGTGAGTTAAGTTTTATCTGAGGCAAAATACCTAGAGACAGCCTCTCCAGTAGCTCTTAGGAACTGCTCCCAAGAGGTAGGGAGAGAAGTCAGTATTACATATGGTTTTACTGAAAGGAGTTAGTGCCAGAAAGCACATATCTTGGCAGAAAGTTGTTGCTAGTGACAGAGGGGCAGATGTTTCCATTAATGATTTTAGTGCTTTTCTACATATGAGAAGATGCAAGAAATTGAGCTCAAAAAGTATTTTCCTGAAAATACCTATTTGAAGGTCTGTTCTGCCAGTTTCTCCCAAAGCAGACTCCTTTCAAGGTCAGCGACTGCAGTGGCTAGTGACTTCATTCTTATACTGTAGAACCAGGTGGAAAGCAGCATTTTTCAGTTGGCAGTAAATAGTGTCTTTATAGAGATAATTAGGAGTAAATGAGGTCATCAGGGAGTGGCCTAATTCAATTTAGCTGGTGTCTTTCTAAAAAGAGACTAGGAAACACACCCAGAGGAATGATGAGGTTAAGAAAGGAGATGGCCGTCTACAAGCCTCAAGAGTAAACAACTCTGCCCACACCTTGACCTCCCAACTTCTAGTCTCTAGAACTTTCTAGAAAATTTTCTGTTGTTTAAGCCACCCAGTCTCTGATACAGTACTTTGTTTTGGCTGCTCTTAGTGCATAACATTAAAAATTGTTATGTTGGTGGATACTGAACTTCTAACTTTGGTTTCTAATTAGTGAGGTTGAACATTTTCTCTTTTCTCTTGTGACTTGCCCATTCATATCTATTCCTTTTTTGAATGTACAACTCTCTTTTGTCCTATTTGCATTCAGTTAAACCCATTTCATCTTTGCCTTTATCAAGTTTGTAAACTGAGAAATTCCTTTCCTCTTCAGAGGAATTCTTTGAAATGTTTTAGGTTTTTCTTGTGTATTCTTTAAATAGGCAACTCTTTTACCTATCTGGAATTTTGGTATATCATGTGAATTCTTTTGCTTTTCTCTGTGTCATTTACCAGTTACCCTAACACAACTTATAGAATAACTTCTCTTTTTTAAAAAAATGATTTTGGATCTTGCTTTTTAAAAAATTTTTAATATTTATTTATTTATGGCTGTGTTGGGTCTTTGTTGCTGTGTGTGGGCTTTCTCGAGTTGCAGTGTGTGGGCTTCTCATTGCAGTGGCTTCTCTTGTTGCAGAGCATGGGCTCTAAGGTACATGGGTTTAGTGCTCTGAGGTATGTGGGATCTTCCCAGATCAGGGATTGAACCTGTGTCTCCTGCATTAACAGGCGGATTCTTTACCACTGAGCCACCAGTGAAGCCCCTGGATACTGCTTTAAATAAACTATGTATACACTGTTAAGTTTCCCAACCAGGGATTGAACCTTCCTCCCTGCATTGGAAGCATGGATTCTTAACCACTGAACCACCAGGGAAGTCCTACACTATTATTCTAGCCTCATTCCTCACATCTTAACACTTTTAATATTTGCTGCTTTATAAAAATTGGGATTAATTCCTTTTCATATTTTTAAATTTTTCTTATAAATTTATTTTAAAATTATTATATGGAGTTCCCATCACTTACCTGAACCACAGTTGATACAAATTGAATTGAAAAAATGCATCAGTTTTCTTTTCAACCCATTGGTGAAATAGTAACTAATCTATCCACTTTACTAAATTGATTAATAAAAGTTGAGTTCTATGTATAAAAATTTATCTATTTACATGTCTGTTAGCTTCACAGACTGAGCTCCCATGGAGTATGCACCTTTGTCTCCAAACCTGGAAGAAGCTTAATGAATGACTGGTTTTAGTAATTAAACAAATCTTCAGAAATACCCAACATAGAAAGTATAAATGTGTTACTAAATGGATCTGGAAATTTCCAAGTTCAACCAAGATATAAATTTTAACTACTCAATTTGCCATTAACCAAAATGAAAGGTCTGCAAGCCTTCTACTCAAAAGAGAACTCCAAACCAAGATCTAACAGGACTGAGGAATTCTAATGAATTCAGGTACATTTCTACAGCAGAGAAGGTTTCGGGCATAGTTTGTTTATACTATCCCTTGGACTCATCCTACTTCCTCTGCTGTGAAACCATGATTATCTGGCAACTGCTGATAGTCTGGGTCAAGTGTTGGCAAACTGTTTCTGAAAGGACTAGATAGTAAATATTCTAGGCTTGCAGGATATTTGGTCTCTGTCACAGTCAATCAACACTGCTGCTGTAGAACAAACAGCCAGACTCCCTGCATAAACATAGGAATGGCCAAGTTCTAAGAAAATGTTACTTGCAAAAACAGGTGCCCAGCCCAAGGGCTGCAGTTTCCCAACCTCTAGTCTAGATGGGGAATCATGTTAATTTCATTTTAAAGAGAATTTGGGTTGATCAGCAACATTCTAGTCTTCTTAGTAGTTGACGGGCTTCCCTGGTGGCCGACAGTAAAGGGCCTGCCTGCAATGTAGAAGACCCAGGTTCGATCCCTGGGTTGGAAAGATCCCTTGGAGAAGGGAAAGGTTACCCACTCCGGTATTCTTGCCTAGACAGTTCTATGGACAGAGGAGCCTGGTAGGCTATAATCCATGGGGTCACTAAGAGTTGGACATGACTGAGCAACTAACACTTTGACTTTCAATATACGGAACAGATATCAATCACCCAACTGCTAATGTGATCAGTAAACCAGTTAATTCAGTGTGAGTGGACAGAAATCAATGTTCTGAGTTTTGATCCTCGCTACCTACAGGAGGCCCATGGGTGCTGTCAATATACTTCCTTATCTGAGATCTTATGGGTACAGCTGAGCAGACCTAAGAATGAGTTCAAAGAACCCAAAAGTTACCATATTGGCAACACTAAAAAACAATGGCACAGTTTGGATAAAAATTGAGGGAATGTCAGTCAGTACAAAAACATCCTGACAATCAGTAAAATACTCTTAAGGGTGGTGACAAAATTCAATGATATGTTTGGAGAAGAAATATATCAAGGGTAAATGGATTAAGAGACTGTCATACAGAATAAAGTAAGTCAGAAAAAGGAAAACAAATATTGTATATTAACACATCTATGTGGGACAGTGAGTAAAAGCAGAGACCTGATTTTCCCAGTCACATGCTTGTTTGAGGGGTTATGTCCTTAAGCAGGGGGACAAAAAAAAAGTCTTATCTGATCTACTGAAGACTTATTTTTCTGTATTCTATCAAATATCTTATAAACAAAGATGTTCACATTAGGTTTACTCTGACAGATGAACTCTATGTGAAAACAGGGTAAAGAAAAAAGAAATTGATAAAATAATATTTTAAATACCAGGTTTATGGAAAGACAATCACTTCAGATTGTGATTGATAACTTATATTCTAGGATAATTAGACTGACTGAAATCAAATCACTGTCTAAACACCTTACAAAATTCTATCACAGAGTCAGAAGAATTCAGACTATTTCATCATTACATATAAACAAAGCTGCAGAAAAATGCGCAAAGACATTTTCTCATTGTATGAACAATGTGAGGTCTTACTGGTCATAGGTTAACTATTTGGTGTATTTTATATTTTGAAATTGCCACAACATTCCTATGGGAAACAACATAGCCCTTATTTTTGTGGTTAAAAGAGAAAAAAGATACAAAGTATAAGAAGTGGCAAACCAAATTCTGACCCAAAAAAGGCCTTAAAACTAATTCTAGAAACTAATGATTAGATTAAAAAGTTGAAACAAAAGTTGAGGGCACTGATATAACTGGCCACTCAGTTTATTGGAACGTACAGGAGACATCAATAGTAAAAAGAGGATAACTGCAAGCTAACTCCCAAACTGCACTTAAGAATCAAAACATTAATTAGATTAGCCATCTGCAGAAATGATACAAAGAAATGTTCTGCATCATTTTGAGGAATACCCAAAGTCTAATCCAGGTGATCTACACAGTGAATAGGACATAGTTCTTGATCAAATCAATGGTATAGTCTGATAAATGACTGATTAAATGAGAAGCCTGATATGGTTAAGAAGGCAGCCTCCATTTATTGGCTACAGAACACTCCTCCACACCAGAAGCTTTACACACACTGTGTCATTTAATCCTAACAAGAGTCATATGTAGGATTGTTTATGAGAAAATTAAAGCTTGGAGATGTTAACTTGCCTAGTTAATAGTAGGAGGCAGAGCTGTGATTCAGACCCAGACCAGGACTCTATAACTAGTTGTATTTTCCAAATGGATCATCTGTAAAACTCTTATCCTGCGTTTATGTATTCCTTCATTTTTAAAAATGATACACTTTAAAAAATGTTCCATGGGCAAATCAGTTAGGGAATTCTGAGTGTTCACTGTACTCCAGGACTTCTCTGGGCCTTTAGTATAAACACCAGAGGAAATACCTAATGGATTGACTGGCCTCTCTAGGTTATCTATTTACCTTTCGTCTAACTGTACAAAGTAAATAGTTAATGGAAATATTTCTAGGATGTGGAGTACGTTAAGGCTGTATCTTGTCACCCTGTTTATTTAACTTTTATGCAGAGTACATCATGTGAAATACTGGACTGGATGAAGCATAAGCTGGAATCAAGATTGCTGGGAGAAATATCAATAACCTCAGAGAGGCAGATAACACCACCCTTATGGCAGAAAGCAAAGAACTAAAGAGCCTCTTAATGAAAGTGAAAGAGTGAAAAAGTTGATTTAAAACTCAACATTCAGAAAGCTAAGACGATGGCATCTGGTCCCATCACTTCATGACAAATAGATGGGGAAACAGTGGAAACAGTGACAGACTTATTTTTTGGGGCTCCAAAATCATTGCAGATGGTGACTGCAGCCATGAAATTAAAAGACACTTGCTTCTTGGAAGAAAAGTTATGACCAATCTAGACAGCTTATTAAAAAGCAGAGACATTACTTTGTCAACAAAGGTCCATCTAGTCAAAGTTATGATTTTTCCAGTAGTCGTGTATGGATGTGAGAGTTGGACTATACAAAAAGCTGAGTGCCGAAGAATTGATGCTTTTGAACTGTGGTGCTGGAGAAGACACTTAAGAGTCCCTTGGACAGCAAGGAGATATAACCAGTCTACCCTAAAGGAAATCAGTCCTGAATATTCTTTGAAAGGACTGATGCTGAAGCTGAAACTCCAATACTTTGGCCACCTGATTCAAAAAGACCCTGATGCTGGGAAAGACTGAAGGCAGGAGAAGGGGACAACAGAGGATGAGATGGTTGGATGGCATCACGGATTCAATGACATGAGTTTGAGTAAACTCCCAGAGTTGGTGATGGACAGGGAGGCCTGGCGTGCTGCAGTCCATGGGGTCACAAAGAGTCAGACATGAATGAGCAACTGAACTGACCTGAATAGGATGTGGACTAGATATGGTAGGAGTATGTAATTAGGGTGCTCAAAAATGCCTGGATTTGACACTCAGCATTTAAAAATGAATGTTTATATGAAAATACAAAGTTAAACACAAGGTTTTTTTTTTTAATTAAAGAAATGCATTAGATAATATTCATAGAATATGCTCTAAAAATAGGACTAAATACTGTTTGGCCCCTCTTGGTACCAGCAACTCATAGACGATCTTAGTTATAAACAAGCTACAATCTTTGACATAATTAAAACTGAGTAAACCATAATAGGTGTGTTCCTTGAATAGTTAGCCAAGTATTTGTCCAGGTCTATTATAGCTACTGGGCAAATGGGTTGGCATGAATAGTTATGTCCTTAATGTGTACATCATTAAGAGGTCGATATGTCTTCTCGTTTACGGGTAACTTCTCCAGTTCATCTAGAGTCTCCAGACCATCTATCACCCTGAAAGAGAAACAATATAATGTTTGAAAATTTCCTACAATTGAAACATAATATCCAAACACCTACAACAATTACAGTCTAAGAGAAAAAGACCAAGTCATACAGTTTTTTGAGTTCCCTTGTTGAGTATACAGTAAGATATTGCTTTGATTTTCTGCCATAAGTAGGGCCCAAAATTCAGAAACAAAAATTCATGTTTATGCCTTTAGACAAAAGTAGCAATGGGCGGGAATATTCCCATCAAAGTACCTAAATGATGTATTCTGCCTCATTCACATGGATTAGCTACAAATGGGGCCAATACAACCAGTCAGAAGGTTTTCTTTGCTATTGCAAAAGCCTGGAGAAAGTATGTAAGGATGACAGTTATTATGAGTATTGCCCTGCACTGAAGGTTCTGAAGTAGGTAGCTCCTTTGTACTTTAGTGTTTAAACGTGGTGTTTTTATTTTTTGCTTTTAAACAACAAAAAGAAATATTGAAGAGAAGATTGACAGCTAAGCCCACTTCATGTTTCTATCAGAAAAAAAAAAAAAACAGCTGTTTTTCTAATATGTTCTAGAAACTTAGTCTACTAAGACAAAGTGGCTTTTTAGATTATACTGCCTGGTGCAATTTGAATCAATTCCTAAGACTTAGAGTAGGTACTTTAAAAATAACAGATTCCCATTTTATTTTACATTTCCACTAAAATGTTATTATAGCCAAAGCCTTTTGATTTTACGCCCAAAGGTAGGCAGTTAAGGTCTTTAAATTGTAAGTTTTAAAGGCTTTCCCACCTTCTGGGTCAGTAAGAGAAAAAAGAGGGTGCAGGAAAAAGATTCCAGGCCAAAAAGGGCATGTAGAGTTGAGGTAAGTTAAGTATTTGGGAATGGGTACCTTTGAGAACCAGCAAAAGCTATGAACCATTTTCTCAGAAAAATGTGTGTGCATATACAGAAAAGAGTTCCAAGGAGTTACTAGACTAAAGGTTAAGAATACTTGTTCTAAATGCTACAGCGTTTTTTAACCAATTCAGTAAGATAAGTCCTACTAATTACTAATCAATAATTCTGAATGGTGGGTTAGGGAGAATATAAAAGAAAGGGAGTATAAAGATTATCCATAATACACACAAAAACTACTAAAGGCTATAATATTCCTTTTCATCAAGTATTAATCTATAAATTAGACATGCATATGGAATGAAAAAGAAAAGTTGTAGACTCTTGTATTTTTAATTAAACTAGCTTGGCATCCAAACTGTTAAATAAAACAAACTATAGAACTCTGCCTTGGTTTATTGAACACAGTAAATAATTTGTTGACAAACTGACTTCCTGTTGATTTATAAAAGCAATTCCCAGGGATACTGTATCTAATGGATTTTCTTGCAGAGACTGCTAAAAGTCTCCTCAGGATTCCATTCCCCTTTCTTCTTATTTATAGAGGCCTGATTTTATTGAGATGGCAATGTATCTAGCTGAAAAACATTTCCTACCCTCTCTTGTAAGTAAGGTCTGGGTCTTCCAGGAAAGTTCTTTAAAAAGGGACTGATTCAGCTGGCAAGCACTTTTTGCCTTTCCTCCTTCTTTCTGCTTGGAACACAAATGTTCTGACTGGAGCTTTGCTGTCCAAATTATAACCATGAGGTGAATTTCAGAATGAAAGCTAATGATGGCTGAGAAAAAAGAAAGGCACCTGGGACATCAATGACATACTAGAACCACCATCCCAGTTCATCTTGTTTAAGCAACTGTTTTTCAGATGTGTTGATACAAAATGCTATTCTGAATGAAAACAATATATACTGTTAACTTGCATAAGATCCTGAAAAAAAAAAAGAGCTGGTGCCTCTTTACAAAATAACTGAGGGTGAGAGAGGTTGTAAATAACTCAAGCTCACATGGCTATTAAGTGGTGGGTGTAAATTTCAAGTACATTTAGCTCTCATACTGCTCTTTGAATACTAGTTACGCCATGATCACAGCCACTCATGCATCCTTTGCAGTGAAATTCCAAACCAGAATACTCACTTGCCAAATACTGTGTATTTCATGTCCAGATGTGGCTGCTTCCCATAGGTGATGAAAAACTGAGATCCATTGGTATTTGGGCCATTATTAGCCATAGATACAACACCTCTAACACTGTGCTAAAGAGGACAGACCAAAGTATTAATTGTTTTTATGTAAACATTCCAAATATAGGACTGAAACAAGACATACACTCTTTACCTTCCCAATATTTAAGAGATCAAGAAAACATGTAATCAGTTTCCATCAGGGCTAGTCCAAATGTTCAGTTTCTGTATGATCTGTATCTCTGGAAACTTGTATGTAAATTGTTTATATACCAAATCATACTCTTCAATTTCATCTTTGGAGAAGTAGAGCCACGAACACTTTCGGCAACACCAATGTATAATAGAAATAATCCTTACATTTATATTAAGGAACAGTGTGCTGGCATGAAACCATCAGGCAGACAACAAAACCAAAATCCC
Source organism: Bos mutus (assembly GCF_027580195.1). Lineage (NCBI taxonomy): Eukaryota > Metazoa > Chordata > Mammalia > Artiodactyla > Bovidae > Bos > Bos mutus. The sequence continues at coordinate 46,337,591 of NC_091618.1, read as the reverse complement.
CATAATCTCTTCACATATACACTGGACTCTGGCTAGTTTCTTTATCTGTAAAACAAGGGAGGTTGGACTAGTTCAGGGGTTTTTTCATAATTCAAATTCTCACAAGGGTTCGCAGATAATAAATTGATAATTGGGCAGAATGTAAACATTAGGGAATGGTGGAATCTGGCAAAAGGAATAGTGTATCTCTTGCCTCATGGCATTTATAATGTTTTTAAACCAATGGCCGTAAAGAATGAATCTGTGGGTCTTCCACCTATGGGCAGTCAGTTCATAAACCCAGGACTGGATGATCTAAGGAAGGCCTTGTCTAATATTCATTACACTGTTATACAAGGGAATGTGTACAGGAGTTAAAAGGACTTTATCAATAAGATTAAAGACAGAACTGTCTTACAGGGAGATGCCCAAATATAAAATATACTAAAAGTAACTCCAATGATTACTCTGTCTGATGCTATTCATCAGCAGACACTAATGAGACAAACCACAGAGATGCAACTACATAGATATTAATGCTTTACTGTCTCCCTAAAAGGTGACTACCAATCAAATGTATTTGATGCATCATAAGAATATATGTACTACTTACAGTATAATAAAATAAGCAACCATTAACCTGTTTTCAAGCTTTAAGAATTAAAATTTACCAAATTGTTGCATATGCCTATACGCTCCTCTCAGCTATTACTTCAGCCTCTCAAAGTGGTAACTAGTATTCTAATATCTTTATAAATGCCTGAACAATATATTGTTTCCTTTTGCTGGTTTCTGAGTTCTATAAAATTGTTCATACTATTTTTAGTCTTCTAGAAAATGATTTCTGCAGTTAACATAATGTTTCTAAGATTCATACATGTATTATACATATTTCTTTCACTGTATACTATTTTACTACTGAATATACTACAATTTGTCCACTCAAAGATTGATGGACATTGTTTTTCGAATTTTGTTATTACAAGTAGTACTCTAGGAACACTCTTGTACGTTTCCTAGTGCACATGTACATGAATTTCTCTAGGGTAAATGTGTGGGAACGGAAGTTCAGGGCTAGAGTATGTGACTATTAACACATCCTTAATTCTGGTATGTTAGAAAATAGTTCTTAACCTTGTTTGTGTGTTTGCGTAGGAATCACCAGGGAACCTTAAAATATAGTCACGGTCCTAATCAGTTCTCCTGTTTTTCTCAAGATTTAGGGAGGTAAGGCCCTACTCTTTTTTTTTTAATTTAAAACTTCTACAGGTCAGTCTGTTACCAGCGAAGTTTGAAAATCACTGGTATAGGATGACAGATCAGTACCATGGAAACAGTTATTAATTAATGCCTAAAAAACTGTTTCATTTCTGATTCAGGAAAAGGGTGACTTTTTAAACAATTTATCACCTCCTAATCCCAACTTGGTAACAATATTTATTTATGATAGAAAAGCAAAAAGATAAATTATTCCTAGTCACCATCCAGAGATAACACTGAAGTGAATATTCTTAGAAGTTTTGCTGAGTACATTTTACTGTAACTTCAAAACAATATACTAAATTACATATTCAGATTGAAAGACCACACAATAAATTATTAACTGATGTCACCTCTGGGAAATGGAACTTTTTTTTAAATGAATATGTACTAGTTTTTTAACTTTTAGAAAAAAGAAAATTCTTTAGAAAGTTTGAAAAAATACAAAGGAAATATAAGTATCTAATTTTTCTATGCTGCAGATTTATTTATGTGCACTTCTCTGAGACCTAACTGAGATCTACCATACACATTAAGTGAAATTAAAACAAATATTCAAATATCTAAGAGAAGATGATAAAAAGCCGGCAACTGATAATAGGCAATATTGCAACCAGAAGGTCTGACAGTCTCTCCTCCCCACTCTCAAAAAAGACCAATGATTCATGTCATTCAACATGAATTTTATAGTGAGACATGAAGCCCCACAGGTATATTACTGATTAAACATTTCAGATTGGACCGAAAGATGAGCTCACTTAATGTCAAGATTCATGTGATGGTGAGATTCCACTATATATTAGGCTAGAATTGACATTTATATTTCCTCTCGACATCACTTATCAAGAGTGAAAAACTACAAAAAAAAGTATATTTACTAATTATTTTAACCTGTATTATTACAACATATGTATCTGTTTCCAAGTGTAAACACAGCATGAAAAAATAGATTCTGAAGTATTTTGGATATACCTTAAGATATTCACTATATTCGTCTTCAAATTTCTTGCCCCAGATACTGTTACCTCCCCTTCCAGTACCTATATTACAAGACAAACAAATGAAGTATCTAATTAAACGGAGAAGGCAATGGCACCCCACTCCAGTACTCCTGCCTGCAAAATCCCATGGACGGAGGAGCCTGGTAGGCTGCAGTCCATGGGGTTGCTAAGAGTCGGACACAACTGAGCGACTTCACTTTCACTTTTCACTTTCATACACTGGAGAAGGAAATGGCAATCCACTCGTGTTCTTGCCTAGAGAATCCCAGGGACGGGGGAGCCTGGTGGGCTGCCGTCTATGGGGTCACACAGAGTCGGAGACGACTGAAGTGACTTAGCAACAGCAACCCTTTAAGTACAAATAAAATCTGATATATCCTTTCTTTCTTCCCCAAAATGAACTTTAAAGAACATAAAAATAAAGTATATCTACAAAACCCCCCAACCCTCCTTATCAGTATTGTTCATATTTTAGGGCTTGATGCCAGTAGCTTCTGCTTAAAAATTTCTTGCTAAGGTAAGTTATAAAAACCCCACATATTTTTATTTTTCTATTCTTTATCTAGTCTCTTCTTTACACTATATATTCAATTCCTTATGTATTACTGGAATCACTTACCTGTTGGATCTCCCGTTTGAACCATGAAACCCTTGATATTTCTATGAAATATACAGCCGTTGTAGTAATTACTGGCACAAAGAGCCAAGAAATTCTGGAGAGTAAAAATAATAATTGAGAAATGTAGCAGAAACATATTTTAGATAACAAATGAATTGTATTTACTGAAAATACCGCAACAACCTATTTAAACAATGTCTTTGAGGCATTACTTTGGATAAAGTCACTGACTAAAACTCTCCAATAGCTTCCTTCTGTTCCTGAAAGAAAATACAAAACCCTCAGCAGAGCCTAGCAAGCCCTGCATGACCTAGCCTACTTCTGCGTCTCATGATAATCACTCCTTCCCTGCTACTTACTGTGTTAACCCCATCAGCCTTCTGAAAGTTTATTCAAAAAACACAGGCTTTCACACCTTGAGGCCCTGTACCTATTTCTATACCTGGAACGTTCTTTTTTATAAGTCCTTCCACGGAGATGCCTTAATTACCTTTCACACTCAGTTCTTAAAGTGCAGTACCACTTTCTTGGCTAGCCTTGCTCTCATCTTCTTTTAAATAAATCCCTTCCCATTATTCTCCATCTCAACACTTTATTTCCTTCAAGGCATTATTTCCCTCTAGAATTACTTTTTTTTCTAGAATGAATTTTCCCCCTGCCTATCAGGTAAATATTAGCTCCACATGAGCAAGGAATGTCTCTTGTTCATCACTGAAGTTCCAGATGCTGGCAAGATAGCTTCTCATAAGCAAAATTGCTGAATGAATGAATATATATAGCTGACTCTCTTTTTTTCCCTTCTTGTATTTTTTTGGCCATGCCACGCTGCTTATGGGATATTCGTTCCCCAACCAGAGACTGAACCTACGTCACAGGAGGGAAAGCACCAAGTCCTAACCACTGGACCGCCAAGGAACTCCCTTTTTCCTTCTATCCTTGTTATTTAAACAAGTGAAATAATATATGGAACAGTTCCCCTATATTTCTTGAGAAAAATGAGCCAAAAGAAAAAGATACCAGCCACAGTATGGTAAGAGAAAAATTATCTACCCTTTCTTTAATTCACTTTAACATCAGAAAAAAAAGTGTAGGACTTCCCTGGTGGTCCAGTGGTTAAGAATCTGCCTGTCAATGTTGGGGACACAGGTTCAATCCTTGGTCTGGGAATATTCTATATGCCTAGGGGCAACTAAGCCTGTGTGCCACAACTACTGAGCCTATCTGCCAAGGGCCCATGCTCTACAACAAGAGAAACCACCACAAAGAGAAGCTGCTGCTGCTGCTGCTGCTAAGTCACTTCAGTCGTGTCCGACTCTGTGTGACCCCATAGACGGCAGCCCACCAGGCTCCCCCGTCCCTGGGATTATCCAGGCAAGAACACTGGAGTGGGTTGCCATTTCCTTCTCCAATGCATGAAAGTGAAAAGTGAAAGTGAAGTCACTCAGTCGTGTCCGACTCTTAGCGACCTCATGGACTGCAGCCTACCAGGCTCCTCCATCCATGGGATTTTCCAGGCAAGAGTACTGGAGTGGGGTGCCATTGCCTTCTCCGCAAAGAGAAGCTGGTGCACTGCAAATAGAGAATAGCTCCTGCAACCAGAGAAGCCCTACATGCAGCATCGAAGACCCAGCATAGCTAAAAATTAAGTAATTTATTTAAAAGAAAACAAAGTATAAATTAGATCAGAAATTATGATTGATGGTTTTTCTTGACAATGGTTTCATAGAAAAGTTTTCTATTTTTCTGGGGGGAATGCCATTTAAGTTAGGTGACTCGATTTCAAAATGGTTACCCTACTGAGTTAACTCATCTTTTATGCATACATTATGGTACTCACTTCACATGTTTTGGGTGTCCTTTCACAGAAGACTTCTATTTTAATATCACCTACATCTGTATGCAATGTCACCGACTAAAAAGGAGAGAGAATGTGAGAAAACTGAGATTTCTTCAGGTGATTTTGTGCATTGTATCATTTCCCTAACTAGATAATAAAGATGACTATCTGAATAAAAACAGAAACACCATTTCAGAGATGATCTATCCATACAATAGCTCTTGAGAGATAAGTTGCATTTCTTCAAAATTATTTCAGCAGTAGAAAAAAAAAAAATTCCAGAGGAGAAAGGTAAATGTTTAGGTAAAATGGTATCTATGCTAAAAATTTGGGAGCAACTACTATGATGGCTTCCCTGGTGGCTCAGAGGATAAAGCATCTGCCTGCAATGCAGGAGACCTGGGTTCAATCCCTGGGTTGGGAAGATCCCCTGGAGAAGGAAATGGCAACCCACTCCAGTATTCTTGCTCGGAGAATCCCATGGACAGGGGAGCCTGGCAGGCTACAGTCCACGGGGTCGCAAAGAGTTGGACATGACTGAGCAACTTCACACTCAAACACACTATGATGGAAATAATTATCTTATTCGAATTTTTCATCAATAAAAACGATTTTTATGTTAGCATGACTGACTTAAATAAGCAATTCACTAAGTCATTAATATTTATTGAAAAATAGTAGGAAAAAGACTTTTACAAACAGTTTTGTTTTTTTTTAACCATTTCCCTTATATAATTGTGAGAGTTGAAAAACAATTTCTTTCTCCACTAACGACATCAGACATAAAAAGCATCTGTGTTTTCAGATCCTAAATGTGCAGAGGTAACCAGAGTACTCTCTTACTTGCCTTTTTGCTTCATCTGCTCATTGGTAGTCAAAATACTCCTTTTGTTACCCCATTCCAGAGAGGCTAGAAAGCTTCTTAGACTTCTTTTTTAATTTGTCTTTTTACAATAGTATCTAGCAGTCAGAGTATGACTAAGTTGAAGAAAGAAGGCAGGAATGTGTGTGTGTGTGTGTGTGTGTTGGTGGGGCACACTGCTTTCTTTCGAGATATCTCCGACTCCAGTGTCCACCTTAGACCAAGAGCAAAAGGATCCAATGAAAATGATCACACCTGACTATGCTCTTCTGCAAGAAGCCCTTTCCATCTCTATCTGTCTGGTATCTTTTTCCATATAAAGGTAAATTCTGTGTTGTTTAAGTGAAAGACATAATTTAATTTTGCCTTTGCTGGTTTTGTTTAGAGTCATTTTACACTTTATAGTTCTTCAGCTTATTATTTCTGTTTTGTCACTGAAATTTCCGTGCAGTTTTAATTCCCTTGATTTTCTGAAAAAAAACTTTTTTATGAAAGACATTCATAAGAATTCCATAAAATTTACCATTTTCTTTCTTGATGGTTTCAGGAAGCACTGTTACTTTCTCAGAGTTTATTGAGAGAAGTTCAAGAACGAGCCTCTATTTACAAAATAAAAAAGAATTAAATTCATTTCCCTCTCTTGACTCACACAAGCTCAGTTTTATGGCATATTTAAAAGAAAAAGTGTCAACGAGTACCCATTCTACCCAAGTAATAAAAATTCGGTTATGGAAGCCATCAGGCGAAACTAATCGACTCCAGACCCTCAAACTCCTCTTTCCCTGCTCACTTCTCAAGGGCCGAGTACATTCCCGCCTTTGGGTCCAGGCACTGGGTGTTCCCCTCGCCTGGAACATGTACACTCAGACATCTGTACAGCTAGTTTCCTCACCTCCAAATCTCTGCTCAAAAGTCTGGTTAAACCTGCCTTAACGATTTCCTTTTCTCACAGCACTTACCACTAGTATACTACATGCTTTACTAGTCGTCACCCTCCCCGCATAGAAAAAATACTAACTGTAAGCAGTCCAAGAACTAAAACACACAGCACTCTGCAAGCACTTGAGTTAAGCTAATGAAACAGTAAGTGACGTTACCCCATACTTACTTAACCACTTCGATTAGCACAGTTGTTGTTAAAACAGCAAAGATGCAATCGTAGGTGCCCCCACGGGTCTGTAGATTCGAAATGCCACCGGAAGTCGAGCAAGAGACCCATTAGAGAGAATGCCCCTAGCCTGTTCGCGTCCTCCCTTCCCCTCTCCCTATCTGTAACCCAAACGAGAAGAACTAGGGAGAGAATGTAGGATTTATTCCCCACCAGGAACACATCTGACCTTGAAAGGCGGCTCTTTCAATAATTACACTAGGACAAGAAGCGTTAATTCTGGGCAACTTCTAGGATTGTCTTGGGCTCAGACGTAAAATGGAAAGTACCTCTTCCGCCCGGCTCCTGCGTTCCGCCTACTTTCACAACACCAGGAAGTTCCGCGCAGGACCGGAAGTAGCTCTTGCGGAGTCCCGGGACTGGTGAGTCTTGGGAGAATTAGATTCCGGCGTGGGTAGCTGAGCCTTCGGTGGCGGGCTGTGGCAGCCCCCTGATAGCCACAGGGCAGAGATAGGCGTAGAAAACCGGGTTGCCTCGAGATAGGATAGGGTTCTAGAGGGGCCGGGGCCCTGACTCTCAGGTTTACGGCCTTGCAACCTGCTCTCTTCATTGTCCTGGAAAACGTCAGAAGGGGAGGAGCGCAGTTTGCAGGCTGTGAAGTGGCCCTGCTAATGATACTTAAATAGCGCTGACTCTAGGCCAGGCACTTTCCCGCAGCTTTACGGTTAAATCTTGCAACAACACTGTGAGCTGGAAACTATTATTTCTATCCTTCAGATGTGGAAACCGCAAACAGCTGTGGCTCTGGGAATCAGGCTGGTTTTAGAGTCTGTGGTCTTCAGCAGGCTGGGCCGCTTCCCATTCTTGTTAATTGTGGCTTCAAGCTACGCAGCTTCGTTGTGAATGGGGAGTGTTTTGTTACCTTTAAGTCCTACAAATTTAACAGTAAATAAATCAACACCGGCGTGGTAGACCACTAGAGCTTCACTTTAGCCCTTGCCAGATTTAGAAGAGTCTTTGTAAAGTGGAGTAATTAGTATCAGGACCTGGAATCTGGAAATGGGAAGAGGTATGTGCTGTGGTGTGCGACTCTTTGTGACCCCATGGCCTGTAGCCCACCAGTCTCCTCTATCCATGGGGATTCTCCAGGCACGAATACTGAAGTGGGTTGCCATGCCCTCCTCCAGGGGATGTACCCAACCAGGGGTCGAACCCAGCTCTCCTGCATTCTCCGGGATTGCAGGCGGATTCTTTACCAGCTGAGCTACCCGGGAAGCCCGCAAGTGGTATAAGGACACTTAGAAGATCTTCCAAGACCCCAGTTCAAGGGTTTGTGGAGGTTCTGCATCACTCCAAACCATATTTTGAATAAGTGCATTAAATATTAAATATTCTTTGTGTACAAATAAAAGTTTAAAAAATTGTTTCCGAAGTTAACAAGTTACAAGTATTTCAATCAAAATTTACAGTTGACTGCTTTCTTGCTAATTTGCATACCATGAAATGCTTTTCTTCAAAAAAGTTTTCATAGATACTCAATTTAAGAATTGAGCCAACAGTGTTACCTTTTGTATTGGATACAGATGTCTAAAAGGGTTTGACAGACTCTGCGGACAGAGTACCCTACATCTTCACCTCGCCCACCTCTTGATTCTGGCCTTTGTATGGCACCAAGGTATTTGTTCAGGGGCAGCATCTCCTGCCCCTTTCCTGCCTTGACCTTGCCCATTCACAGTGACCCACCTCTGCATCTCATGGTTCTGGCTACTGATAAACCACTTAATTTTTTATATATGGTATCATTACTTTTTCTTGATAAAGCACCTTTTTTTTTGGCCATGCCCCACAGCTTGAGAGATTTCAGTTCTCCAACCAGGGATCGAACCCGAGCCACAGCAATGAAAGCCAGAATCCTAACCACCAGGCCACCAGGGAACTCTCTGATAAAGCACTTTTTAATGTCAGTATATACCACCCCAACTCCAAAGTCTGCTATGATAGGGGAAGGGAAACTGTGTCTATGTATAGTAAGCATTTAGTGCTGGCCAATATTGGAGATACTGAGATGCAGAAAAGATAGTTCCTGTTCTCTGGTAGCTTTAGGGGAGACCAACAGGAATATAACATTAATTAAGAGAATGTCTGGAGCAAAAGGGGAGACACTGAAAGAGAAAGTTTGTCAAGAAAAGCTTTATTTAGAAAGTCGAAGTGGTCTTGGAAGGAAGTGTAATATCTAGAGAAATGGAGAACGATGTTTGAAGGGTGAGAAGACTATGAACAGAGGGTGTGTGGGGGACAGGGAGGAGGGAATGAATGTAATTGTGTGTTATGTACCAAGCTTGTGCTCTGGAAAAGGGAATGGCTACCCACTCCAGTATTCTTGCCTGGAGAATTCCATGGGAAGAAGAGTGTGGTGGGCTACAGCCCATAGGGTTGCAAAGAGTCAGACACGACTGACGGATACATACATACACACACACACACACACTCCAGGCTTGTGCAAGGTGACTTAAACATATTAATCCATTTACTCCTCTAGATGACCTATGAAATAAGTTATAGTATCTCTGTTTTGTAGATGAGAGAACAAGCTCAGAGCACTTAAGTGACTTATCTGTGATACCAGTGCTGGTAAATGATAGAGCCAATATTTGAATTCAGGTATGGCTTCCCTGGTGGCTCAGCAGTAAAGAATTTGCCTTCATCGCAGGAGATGCAGAAGACATGGGTTTGATCCCTGGGTCAGAAAGAAGCCCTGGAGGAGGGCATGGCAACCCACTCCAATATTCTTGCCTGGAGAATCCCATGGACTGAGGAGCCTAGCCGACTGTAGTCCAGTGGGTTTCAAAGAGTTGGACACGACTGAAGCAATTGAGTGGGCTTCCCTGATAGCTCAGTTGGTGAAGAATCTGCCTGCAATGCAGGAGACCCTGGTTCGATTCCTAGGTCAGGAAGATCTGCTGGAGAAGGGATAGGCTGCCCACTCCAGTATTCTTGGGCTTCCGCTGTGGCTCAGCTGGTAAAGAATCTGCCTGCAGTGCGGGAGACCTGGGTTTGAAGCAACTGAGTACGCATGCCATCATGTTTGGGTTTTTTTTAGTGTAAGACTACAGCTCTTTTGCTCATATACTTTGCTGTCTAAAAAGGTTTGAGTCTGTAAAGTGTACATGTGCTCCATAGTCTGTGTTTGACTTCAGATACTCAGTTTTGCCTGACTTCTGCATGTTGTCATCTCGTGTACGCCTGGTCACCACGACAGCCCGCCTGGTGCATTCCCTGATCTACAGTTCTTCCCGTTCCTTCATGGATCTGAAGGCTCTCCTTTCCTCCTTGAATGACTTTGCATCCCTCTCATTTGCTGAGAGCTGGGACAATGTTGGATTACTGGTGGAACCGAGCCCACCACACACTGTAAACACGCTCTTCCTGACCAATGACTTGACTGAGGAAGTGATGGAGGAGGCGCTGCAGAAGAAGGCGGATCTCATCCTCTCCTACCATCCGCCTATTTTCCGACCCATGAAGCGCATCACCTGGAAAACATGGAAGGAGCGCCTGGTAATCCGGGCACTGGAGAACAGAGTTGGGATCTACTCTCCTCACACCGCCTATGACGCTGCTCCTCAGGGAGTCAACAACTGGCTGGCTAAGGGGCTTGGTGAGAAGCCTCTTGTTCTTTCATATCTAGTTTTTTCCCTGTCAGTGCTTTGGAATTTTATAGAGTGTCTTTTCAATAGTGTTTTAACCTCTTTAGGGATGGGGACCATTATTCTGTTTTTATATATTTTAAAATAATCTTGCTGAAACCTGACAATTAAATTATATTTAAAAATGAAATTATATTCTTATTGAATAAAGACCACATTGGAAATCTTCATTTTTGGCTGAGCTTTGTGATTCCTTACTCAAGTGGCACAGTGCCTAGCACTCAGGCACTCCAGAAAAGCCTGTTGAATTGAATTGAAAGCTCAGGCCTCTCCAGAATATACTTGATATATCAGTCAGATAGTTTCACTGGATTAGTACTTATGCCCAGCACAATGAGGGAATTCAGTGTATGTGTTTTTAGCTTATTTTTGGTAAGCCTTTTTAGTTGCCTTGTGCTGGGCTGAAGCTTCTGTGATAATATAATCTGGATTAGTGTGGTCAAGTGGATTATGAGCTTTGTGACCTGAATCATAGTTTACACAAGTAAATTTAGTAAGCAGTCACAATTCTATATGTCATCAGAAATTCGTGAGTCAGTCTTGTCCAACTTTCTGTGATATTTAAGAGTCTTCTGGAAAATAGTTCTGAAAAGAAATATGATTCTGTATGACCATACGAAATCCTTAGGTTATGGGGGCTATTGGGTGTATATATAAGGACCATGTTGTGTGTGTTTATTATAGAAGCATCTAAGAATGAATCTTTTAAAGAATACTCATTTCTTACAGTAGTAGTTTTTCTTTTTAATTTTTAAAAAAACCCACAAAATCTCTTTTAACTCCTGACAATTTTTTTTTTCTAGGTGTTTGCACCTCCAGGCCCATCCATCCTTCCAAAGCTCCTGACTACCCCACGGAGGGAACTCACAGAGTAGAATTCAGTGTTACCCACACCCAAGACCTGGACAAAGTCATTTCTGCACTGAAAGAGATTGCAGGTGTATCTGTTACTTCTTTTTCTGCTAGGTACAATATATTTTCCTCTTTTTGTGTATATGTTAAGAATCTTTCTTACAAATTCTATAAGCCTGCTATTTAAGTTTACAACAAATCATTTTCCTCAGATGGAATCATTTTCCTTCGGTAGGTTTACAAAACAGCATTCTTCTCATTTGCTTATGGGTCCCTGAGGAGGAAAACTGATACAATACAGTAAATAATGATAACGCTTATTGACTATTTTCTATGCAGGAAGGACTATACCACACATCTTACAGTATTTCTAATCCTCCTGACAGTGTTGAAAGGTATTTTTACTTTAGGGTATGTAGATAAACCCTTGGAGAAGGTGATGGCACCCCACTCCAGTACTTTTGCCTGGAAAATCCCATGGATGGAGGAGCCTGGTAGGCTGTAGTCCATGGGGTCGCTGAGAGTCGGACACGACTGAGTGACTTCCCTTTCACTTTTCACTTTCACACATTGGAGAAGGAAATGGCAACCCACTCTGGTGTTCTTGCCTGGAGAATCCCAGGGACGGGGGAGCCTGGTGGGCTTCCATCTATGGGGTCGCACAGAGTCGGACATGACTGAAGCGACTTGGCAGCGGCAGCAGCAGATAAACCCTAGTGATATGCTGATAGTATAGGTTTACTTTTATCAATTCCCAGGAAATGATGATTCCTAAACACTTGAAAAAATACGTTAAAATGCCTCTCAGAAATGCCAGTCATTTATTTAATTAGATCTGAGATACCAAAAAATGTTGGGACTTACTTACGCTGCTGCTGCTGCTGCTAAGTCACTTCAGTCGTGTCCGACTCTGTGCTACCCCATAGACGGCAGCCCACCAGGCTCCGCCATCCCTGGGATTCTCCAAGCAAGAACACTGGGGTGGGTTGCCTACTAAAGCATTGTAAAAGACACATAATATAGAGCTAGGACTTAATAATTATTAAAAAAAACAAAGATAAATATAGTGGCCTTTTAATAAAATGGAAATCTGTTAGCAGTAATCATGCCTTGGGTAAATCTCACTGGCTGTGATACTGCCGCTGTGCAAAGCTAAAATGGAAATCCATATAGGCTACCCCAAAAATGACTCTTGGGTGAGTGGTTTTTATGTGTAGATACATTATACTAAAGCCATAGTGAATGTCCTATAATAGTATTGGGGGATTTCAAGAACCTTAAGAAAAATTATTTATAAGATTTTGCATAGATTTCAGTCATAGATATCTTTTACCATTCTGCAATACTGTGTAAACACTGAAATTAAAATTATGCCAATAGAGCATGAAAACTTCAAACAATACCAAAGTCCTCCTTGTCCCTTCTACTCAGTCCCAAGATCTTCAACTCAAGTTGTCTTTTCTTTTGTTTTCAGAGAAGTGGGTATCTTTCCAAACATGTATAGGGACATGAAGAAATGTATAGTTTTCTTTTAGTCATTGTTTTTTCTAAATTAAATGGTATGCTGTATTTGCCTTTTCAACTTGTCATAGTAATCTTTCCATGTAGATTTCTTATTATGAGTGTACTGTAATTTCTTGAAGCATTTCGCTTCCTAACTGGTGGACCTTTTAAAGAACTGAAACACCTTTAGTTTGGTTCCAGTTTCTCCACATCACAGGTAGTATCTGGGACTTAACAATTAGACTGGGGACCAGGCATTGTTTTTGCTTTTTCATTTCAAATCTCTGCTGATGGTTCCAGTGTTGAAACTCCACTTCCACATTATCTTGTAAGGTATCTTTTAGTTCTCGAATTCTGTGATTATATTTAGAGTTTATGGTTAAATACAAAACTTTCTTGATGTTAGTTTTTTTGGAGGCTCTTGGATATTCCTTTAAAAAATTTTTTTTGGCCATGCCCCATGGCTTTTAGGATCTTAGTTCACTGACCAAGGAGTGAACCCAGGCCCTGATAATAAAAGCACCTAGTCCTAACCACTGGATCACCAAGGAATTCCCAAGGGTATTGCTCTTTAAAGGGTGATTCAGGGACCCTCTGAATCATACGCATAATGGGTGCTTTTGAAAAATGCATCACATTGTGTGGCAGAAACCAATGCAATATTATAGCAGAATTATCCTTCAATTAAAAATAAACAAAGAAAAATGAAGATTTTTTGCTTTATCCTAGATCTGTGTAATTAGAATGGGATTTGCCTGAGAATCTGTCTGGGAAATTCTTGTATTCAATGATGTTTGAACATTAACTTTTCTAGGGCTTTAAAAAACTTGTTTGCCCCAGCCCCATTCATAGATGTTCTGTTTCATTGAGTCTATAGAAGAGTCCAGCAGCTGTTTTTTTTTAAGAAGCCAGCAAGAGATTTCTGATGCACCACCAGGACTGAGAACAGTTCTAGAACAGGGGTTTCAATGTGAGGTCCCTGGACCAGCACATCAGTGTCACCTGGAACTTGTTAGATAAATTCTCAGCCCCCACTCAGACCTACTAAATCAGAAACTCTGAGGGTACGGCCCAACAGTCTGTTTTAATAAGGCCAGGAGATGATTTTGATGCATGCTGAAGTTTGAGAAACACTATTCTAGAAAACAGTTTGGAATTAAATCCTAAATTCCATATAAATCTAATCTCCTATTACAGGAGGTTGTAAACTATGGATTATTTTAAATATATAAATTTATATATATGTATATTTTTATAAATTTATTTATTTGTTTATATTTATCCTAAACCAAGTGACTTTTTTTTCCAGGACTGATGATGAAGAACAAACACGGCTCAGTCTGAATTGTACTCAGCAAGCTTTGATGCAGGTGGTGGCTTTTCTTTCCCAGAATAGGCAGTTTTATCAGAAGACTGAAATTCTGTCACTAGAGAAGGTAATAAAAGATATCTTATGTTACAGTGCAGTTTTGTTTGACAAATTCATATGTAAATCGTTAGTTTAACAGGTTATTAACTATTGCCTAGAGTAGCACAAAGTGGTGATGAAAGCATGTTGGGCCCTGGAAAGTTTATTGAAAAGGGGAGACGTTTCAGGAATACAAAAATGTAGATATCTTAGTCCATTCAGGCTGCCATAACATGTTTGGACTTCTATAACAGAATACTATAGACTGGATAGCTTATAAACAACAGTCATTTATGTATCACAGTTAAGGAGGAAGCAAAGTCCAAAATTGTGGCACTGGCAGACTCCGAGTGTTGCCGGATGGGAGCTCAATACATGCTTCAAAGATGGTGCCTTCTCTCTGTGTCTTCACACAGTGAAGGGGACATGGGATCTCTCTGGAGCCTCTTTTCTAAAGCACTAATCCCAGTTGTGTGGCTTCCAACCTCATGATCTGAAAGCACCTCCCAAAGGCTACACCTCCTAATCTATAGGTTAGGATTTCATCCTATGAATTTGAGGGGGCCAGAAACATTCAGACCATGATGGTACTTCTTCATGATTAGAGACTCAGTTACAGATTCAGTCTCTTATTTTATACCCTCTGCTTGGACCATTTTATTCATTCCTTTAACTTGACATGATGATCCCTATGTCTTTACTTCCTGTCTCAGGATGCTTTTTTAAGGTAAAAGATAAAAATTTTTAAAAAATATATTTGCAGCCATTCTGAACATTTTCCACTTACAGATCTCACAAGTATTTAAAATCCAATATATACAAAAACTGACCTTATCCACATAGCATGTTTTTATTTTTTTTTATTTTTTTTAATTACGGCGGGAGCCCGGGCGTGCGCTCACCTGGAGGGCGCACCTGCCGCCTTGCAGAGAGCCTGCGCGCAGCCGGGACTCCGCTGGGGACTGAGCCCTCCCAGCATGTTTTTAAATACGAGTTTTTTTCTGTTTTATCGGGGATCCTAAGAGCTGTTTTATTTGCAGGTTTGCACAACTCTCCCTTGCTCCCATATATCCAAGCCCTGTTGATTCTGTCCATAAATCTACAAGATGTTTCTCCTGTCTGTTTGCTTTGCCACCACAGTAGTTGAAACTCTCATGTTCCCTCCCTTGGGATATAAGACGCAGTAAACTCCTGAGCGGGCACCTCCAGGAGATAGTCCAGGCTTTTTGGCCTTTCATGACCAGCGAGGAACCCTGTCTCCAGCTTCTTCTCCCTCCCCACCCTTGCTCTGCATGCAGGCTATACTGTCTGCTTTTAGATCTTCCCTGTGTGCTCTCTCACGCCTTGGCACCCTTGTACATGTTCTCTCTGTTTAGAATGTCTCAATAAATAAATAAAAAGGAAAAAAGAAAAAAACGCCTCACCACATCTCACCATATCTCTAACCCCCCACCCTGCACTTGACATCACTCCTTTCTTAACTCCTTTCTGGTTTGTCTTCAAGACCCAAGTCCTTGCAGAAGCTTATTTTACTCCCCTTACTTCAAGTACGCACCTTCCCGCCATCTCATCTGTTTTGTCACTCTTTTGTGATCCCATAAAAAAATAGTACCTGTCTTGGACTTCCCTGGTGGTCCACTGGTTAAGATTCCATGCTTCCAATGCAAGGGGCAGAGGTTCAATCCCTGGGCAGGGAACTAAGATCCCACATGCCACTCAGCCAAAAAAAAAAAAAAAAAATAGAAAAAGAAGAGAAAACTACCTTCTCAGGAGACTGAGCTCCTAGAAGTCAGAGAATGTTTTTGTCAGGTTTGCATTCCTAAATTTTAGCTTGGAGCTACTTTTTAAAAGTTTTATCTATTCATTTATTTTTGGCTGTGCTGGGTCTTCAGTGCTGCATGGGCTTTTTTCTAGTTGCTGTGATTGGGGGCTACTCTCTAGTTGCTATGCATGGGCATCTCGTTGTGGCGGCTTCTCTCCTTGCAGAGCACGGGCTCTAGGGTCCAAGGGCTTCAGTAGTTTCGACTCTCGGGTTCCAGAGCACAGGCTTAATAGTTGTGGTGCATGGGCTTAGCTGCCCTGCAGCATGTGGGATCTTTCCAGATCAGGGATCGAATCTGTGTCTCCTGCATTGGCAGGCAGATTCTTTACCACTGAACCACCAGGAAAGCCCTGGAGCTAGTTTTATAGCAAGCTCATAGTACCCTTGTTTTGTTGATCTCAGTATTTGCTCTTTGCTCTATGGGATTCTTTTCTAGGACTTATGATGTCCAGTTTTCCTAATTTCTGTTTCTCTACAGCCTCTACTTCTCTATACTGGGATGGGACGGTTATGCACACTGGATGAGTCTGTCTCCTTGGAAACTATGATTGAGCGAATCAAAAGTCACCTAAAACTATCTCATGTTCGCCTTGCTCTTGGAATAGGGAAGACCTTAGGTAAGTATGTCTTCTATATTTGTCCAGCATACCTACTGATAATATTGGGCAAAAATGGAAACTTTTGGCTATATCAATATGATAGAAATGTGTTAGCAGCTCACAGAAGATGACTGGTTTACTTTATCGGTCAGAGTGGACAAGGTTATGCTGTGGTATACAGCCCATCGGCCTAAACAAGATTTATTTCTCATTCACACTCCAGGTCCATCTCAGATCAGCAGGGGAGTCTGCTCATTGTAGACAGGTCTTGAAGAGGGAGGGTCTTAAACTGCAGTTAAACACTAGTCTGGAAATGATACATACTCTGTTCAACTCATTGTTCAGAGTCAGTCAACCCAGGAAGAGCATGAAGTGCAGCCCTACCACATTCCAGGAAGACAGCTAGAAATTGTGATTGCTCCAATTACAATGCAGATCTTAAGTTTTACAATACTGGTGATAATTTTTAGTAGGTTCTGCTATGCTCGGTGATGTAATTGCGGTTTCTGAGTTTTGTAGCCACTGCCTTCTCTCTTGGTTTTCTCCTGTACTTTGGGGAACAAAAGGAACGAGCAGAACATTTATTGGGCCCCTGCAGTGAGCCTAGGACTGTTCAGAGTGTCCTATGTGTGTGTGTTTCCTTTGCGAAGGCAACAAGCGGAGTGCAGTTGTTATGAGTGTGGAGTCGGATGCCGTGGGTTCATGTAACAGTCATGTCTGCTGCATGACTTTGGCAGACATGGAAGTGGTGATAGAATTCACGTGGCTGGCCCATGTTAAGTGCACTGAATGCTAGCTATTCTTAGATGTCTGGAAAGTATTGATTTTCCTGTTGTATAGGTGAAAAAAATTGAGGTTTGCAGAGGTAACTGACTTAACCAAAATCCACAGTTGGATCAAACAACTCATGAGTGCTCGTTTTCAAAGAAGGTGGGTGGCAGAGATGGAATAAGACTTCTGACCAGCTATTGCCCCTTTTGTGAAATACAACTAATGAAGTGTCCATTCTAGAAATTAAGTGCTCAACACTTGTTGGATTTTGTCTTGAAAGTTTCTGTATTTCACTGTCCAGAGGATGCTCTTTTAGGAAAATACCATATTAAAAAAAAATGTCAATTAACAATGTTGTGTTAGTTTCAGGTATACAGCAAAGTGATTCAGTTATACATATGTCTATTCTTTTTCAAATTCTTTTCCCATTTAGGTTGTTACATAATATTGAGCAGAGTTGCCTGTGCTAAATAGTGGGTCCTGGTTAGTTATCCATTTTAAATATAGCAGTATGTCCATGTCATGCCCTAACTATCCCTTCTCCTTACTTCCCCACTGGTAACTATTAGTTCGTTTTCTATATATCAACTATATTCCAATATAAAATCAAAAGTTAAGAAGATATGTGTCAAATCCATTCCATAGCATCCTCTAACTGGCCTGTTTAGTTCCTTGAGACAAACTTGCCTGCCTTTCACTGTCACCTGGAGACCAGGTGAGGTTGCTTAACTGAGCAGCACTGTGGTGAAGCCTAAAACCTAGTGCTGCTGTTGCTGCTGCTGAGTCACTTCAGGCGTGTCCGACTCTGTGTGACCCCATAGACGGCACCCCACCAGGCTCCCCCGTCCCTGGGATTCTCCAGGCAAGAACACTGGAGTGGGTTGCCATTTCCTTCTCCAATGCATGAAAGTGAAAAGTGAAAGTGAAGTCACTCAGTCGTGTCCGACTCTTAGAGACCTCATGGACTGCAGCCTACCAGGCTCCTCCGTCCATGGGATTTTCCAGGCAAGAGTACTGGAATGGGGTGCCATCACCTTCTCTGAAACCTAGTGCTAATAGTGGTAAATACTATTCAGAGGTGCCTTATGTGGGCTTGTGCAATAGCGAATATCCAAAGGAATAATAATCCTGCCTTGAAAAGTAAAAGTTAAGTCGCTCAGTCATGTCCGACTCTTTGTGGCCCCATGGACTGTAGCCTACCAGGCTCCTCTGTCCATGGGGTTTTCCAGGCAAGAATAGTGGAGTGGGGTGCCATTTCCTTCTCCAGGGGATCCTCCCGACCCAGGGATCGAACCCGAGTCTCCTGCATTGCAGGAAGATGCTTTACCCTCTAAGCCACCAGGGAAGCCATCCTGCCTTAGGTTAGCTCTGTAATACCAAGGAATAGTCTGTTTGCTTATATGAAGATACGTTTTTTTATTTTTTAAAACTTTTTACACAAAATTAACATACCTGTGATAAGACTGGGAGAGAGATCTGTATTACATATCGGATTCTTGGTACAGTTTGTAATATTAATATGAAGGGGAATTGTAAAGTGTTGGTCTCTTGTTTTGTTTATCATAAAGAGTCCCCAGTCAAAGTCGTGGCTCTGTGCGCTGGTTCTGGGAGCAGCGTCCTGCAGGGGACAGATGCCGACCTTTATCTCACAGGTAGGACAGCCTTTGGATCTTTCTTGTACCCTTTTCTTGTGTATCCCTTCCCTACCTTGGTTTGTTTTTCACAAGGTAAAAATTAACAGATTTTAGGACAGCATCTAACATACAGATGGATCTAATAAATGTTTTTTGATCCTGAACTAAATAAGAACTATGTCAAAATTGGGGACATACCACATACTTTGTGGAAGGAAAAAAATAATCATCTAATAATTAGATTATCTAAAAAGTGATATTCAACATTTATTTAACCTATTTTCATAGGTTAAATAATAAATTCCTAAACATGATTTCTCTCAGATTTCACGTAAGTTACTGGAACAATTTTTACCTGTTGCCTTAGGTAGAAAATTGTGCCTCTTACTCGGCCCTGAAGGCAATGATCACTTTCTCTCAGTTCTAGCTCCAAAATCTTTCTATTTTTCCCCTTATCTCCGTCCAGGCATCCCCTACCTAAAGTACTTCATTAAGCCTCTAATCTTAATCTTCCACACTCTCCCAGAACTAACTTTCAGAAGTACAAGTGTGATGGTGCATAATATTATCATGGCTGAAAACCCTTCAGTGATTTCCTCCATGTGCCCTGGTGAAGCCAGGTGAAGCAGTCTTGGCTCATGCCGTTTTCCCTGTCTAGGATGTCTTTTTTTTGCTTCTTTCTTATACTTCTAGTGATGAGCTCAAAGATACCTCCCCTGAGAAACATTTTCTTGACAGTGTCAGGCTCCTGCCCCTGATGATCATACCTTCCTCTCCCAATTCCTGTCACTTTTTTCTTAATCTACAATACGCATTTCTTTTGGACAGAAATTGTTTGACTCCCAGGCTCTATACTCTGTCCTTGTGGGTAATACCTAATTGATAACATGGCCCATCATTCCTCCAAGGGAGTTGGAGGCACTTTGAACACTGCTGTTACCAGCTGCATTTCTACCTCTGGGCCTCTTGAGGGTTAGGAGACAGGGGCTTAAGATTACTTTACCCACTTCCAAAACTAGACTCAAGGGTCTTAAGCCCCTGGGCATTCCTTTGGCATTACTAGACCGCTCCTGCCACTGTACGCCCGTGCCTTATTATCTAGCATGCTCCCTTACAAAGGCTGCCGCACTTGAAATAATGTCCTGTCTCTGAGAATAGGGGCAGCATCTTAGGAAGCCTGATGTATTGCTTTGAACCAATTAAAAGTGTATATGACCATTGTCTGTTTTCTTTTCCTTCCTTCTAAAGAAGCAAGGGTTTTATTTGGTGGGGGTGGGGGCGGTTATTTATTTATTTAATTTTTGTTGGAGTATAGTTGCTTTATAATGTTGTATTAGTTTCTGATGTACAGCAAAATAAATCAGTTATATATTCACTCTTTTTTAGATTTCCTTCCTGTATAGGTCACATAAAATGTAAGATTTTTATAAGCCCTCAAGTTTATACCAGATTGAAATAAACTTTCAGTGTATAGACAGTTTAACATGTTATAACATGATGTTTCTATTTTAAAATTTAACATTTTACTTTGAAGGAATTTTAGATCTATAGAAAAGTTGCAGTAAGAATAGTATAATCAACTCTTATATACCCTTTGCCTACATTACTAATGGCTGTTTTTGGCCACATTTGTACATTCTGTCTTTCTATAACATCATATATGTGTGTATATATTTGTGCATGCATAAGTATTCGGTTGGTGGAAAAGTAATTGTGTTTGACTTTTACACCAACCTCAATTATTTTTGCACCAACTGCAGTTACTTTTGAACCTCAATTACTTTTTCATCAACCTGAGTTAACTATTACTTTTGCACCAACAATTAGTTTTGTACCAACCACAGTTACTTTTGCACCAACCTAATATGTATTTATGTTTTCTCCCAAACCATTTATAAATAAATTACAGATATGATGACCTTTTACCTTCAAATACTTCAGCATTATATCTCCTAGGAGCGAGGACATTCCCTTATATGACCATGTTATAATGACCAAATTCAGGAATTTAATGTTGTTAATTGATCAAAATTTATAGTATTTCTTTTTCAGATTGATGCTCAATTCTTTTTTTAAATATAAATTTATTTATTTTAATTGGAGGCTAATTACTTTACAATATTGTAGTGGTTTTGCCATACATTGACTTGAATCCACTACGGGTGTACATGTGTTCTCCATCCTGAACCCTGCTCCCACCTCCTTCCCCATACCATCCCCCTGGATCATCCCAGTGCACCAGCCCCGAGCATCCTGTATCATGCATCGAATGTGGACTGGTGATTCATTTCATATATGATAATATACATGTCTCAATGCCATTCTCCCAAATCATCCCACCCTAGCCCTCTCCCACAGAGTCCAAAAGACTGTTCTATACATCTGTGTCTCTTTTGGTGTCTCGCATACAGGGTTATCGTTACCATCTTTCTAAATTCCATATACATGCATTAATATACTGTATTGGTGTTTTTCTTTCTGGCTTACTTCACTCTGTATGCTGCTGCTAAGTCGCTTCAGTCATGTCCGACTCTGTGCGAACGCATAGACGGCAGCCCACCAGGCTCCCCCGTCCCTGGGATTCTCCAGGCAAGAACACTGGAGTGGGTTGCCATTTCCTTCTCCAATGCATGAAAGTGAAAAGTGAAAGTGAAGTCGCTCAGTCATGTCCAACTCTTAGCGACCCCATGGACTGTAGCCCACCAGGCTCCTCCATCCATGGGTTTTTCCAGGCAAGAGTACTGGAGTGGGGTGCCATTGCCTTCTCCTCTCTCTGTATAATAGGCTCCAATTTCATCCACCTCATTAGAACTGATTCAAATGTATTCTTTTTAATGGCTGAGTAGTACTCCATTGTGTATATGTACCACAGCTTTCTTATCCATTCATCTACTGATGGACATCTAGGTTGCTTCCATGTCCTGGCTATTATAAACAGTGCTGTGATGAACATTGGGGTACACGTGTCTCTTTCAGTTCTGTTTTCCTCAGTGTGTATGCCCAGCAGTGGAATTGCTGGGTCATATGGCAGTTCTATTTCCAGTTTTTTAAGGAATCTCCACACTGTTCTCCATAGTGACTGTACTAGTTTGCATTCCCACCAATAGTGTAAGAGGGTTCCTTTTTCTCCACACCCTCTCCAGCATTTATTGCTTGTAGACTTTTGGATCGCAGCCATTCTGACTGGCGTGAAATGGTACCTCATTGTGGTTTTGATTTGCATTTCTCTGATAATGAGTGATCACACACTGCATCTGTTCTAGTTCTCAACTTTGTTTTTAGAGCATTGGCATTTTTGAAGAGCATAGGCCATTTGCTTTTTTGTATATCTCTCAATTTGGAATGTCTGATTGTTTTCTCATAAATAATAACTTTTTAAAATTAGTTTTCATATCACAAAGCAGTATATACATAAGATAAATTCACACAGTTCCAAAATGTTAAAATGTCCTCCCTTGGGGAGGGGGGTGGGAGGGGGGTTCAGGAGTGGGAACACGTGCACACCCCTGGCGGATTCATGTTGATGTATGGCAAAACCAATACAATATTGTAAAGTAATTAGCCTCCAATTAAAAAAAAAAAAGTCCTTCTTACACGGTTAGTTGGGGAAACAGAAAATGTCTTATCCAGCTTACTTTAGATGTCTGTACTCGGTGAGGCATCACTTTGAATATCACTTCAGAGATGGGAAACCCCAGCCAGAAGACCATTTTCATCACCCTTCCTTTGAGCTTTACATATTAGGTCATAAAGGGCAGTATCCTAGGAAGACCAGCAGATGGCAGGCTTGCTCCTTGGAAATATAAATTGGATACTAGTCCAGACAGCCAGACTGTCTTTCCCAAAGCATGACTTCTAACTGGGCCAGTTAGTGTCTTTTTCTCCTTTCACTTTTTCCTCTGCTATTACTTAAATTAAGATATTTTAAAAGGTGCTTGAGTAGAAACTAGTCCTTACAATGAGGGCTTCCCTGGTGGCTCAACTGTTAAAGTATCTGCCTGCAATGCAGGAGACCTGGGTTCGATCCCTGGGTTGGGAACATCCCCTGGAGAAGGGAATGGCTACCCACTTCAGTGTTCTTGCTTGGACAATTCCATGGACAGAGGAGCCTAGCAAGCTTCAGTCCATGGGGTCTCAAAGGGTTGGACACGACTGAGTGACTAACACTTCATAATGAAATGATGCGTATTTGGCTAGGGGAGAGTGTGGGGAATTGAAATTGAGGGTTTTTTTTTTTTTCTTAAGAACTTTTTTTTTAATGCCTTTATGTCTTAAGTATATTTCAAAATTGTGCTTTTTATGAAAAAGCCAAATATTCTTGCTCTTACATCAGATTCACAAAGTGTTTTTTAAAAATTCAAAACATTTGAGTTTTCCCAAAATCTTTCCACAAAAGATGAGATCCTCTTCTACCAGTAACTTCAGAATTTCTAGGTGTTTTGCCTGAGTCAAAGGAAAATACCTTGTTTTTAATTTAGAAATAACCTTAAGCTCATTTCATTCTTATGAATTAGACTACAGTTGATGCTGAGAATTTTGGTATTCACAAAGTATAAGGGGTTTCCCTCGTGGCTCAGATGGTAAAGAATCTGCCTAGAATGTGGGAGATCTGGGTTAGATTCCTGGGTCGGGAAGACCCCGTGGAGAAGGAAATGGCAACCCACTCCAGTATTCCTGCCTGGAGAATTCCATGGACAGAGGAGCCTGGCGGGCTATAGTCCATGGGGATACAGAGAGTCAGACATGACTGAGCTACTAACACTTCACTTTATTTCACAAAGTATAAAGAAGTCTTTGGTGGGTAAGCAGTGGTGTTTTATTTTATTGTGGAAACCTTTTGAATGGGTGTTCCTACAGGTCAGTTCTGGCGGTATTAGATACTGTTGGGTGTGTGAATTTGGGTACTTGCCTTGCATTTACCAAGGAGAAAGAATTTGGAATTCTCAGTGGGATGGTCTCTCTTTTTAAATTGGAGTACATGTAAGAAACATGCATATAACTTTCTAGATTCATGTTCTGCTGTATTACGTTTGCTTCATATAGGATGAAAACTTGGTATTTCTGCTGTTATGGTTCAGCACAGAACCACAGACTGTGTCTAATATTTAGCTATTTGCTCTTTCTTTTGTTGGCAGGTGAGATGTCCCACCATGATGTTCTGGATGCTGCTTCCCAAGGAATAAGTGTCATCCTCTGTGAACACAGCAACACTGAACGAGGCTTTCTTTCTGATCTTCGAGATATGCTGGATGCTCACTTGGAGAATAAGATTAATATTATCCTGTCAGAAACAGACAGGGACCCTCTTCATGTGATATAAGGCCTGCAGGAACAGCCAGATAACACAACATAGAAAGCAGGTGGCTCCCAGTGTGAATCCATAACATGAATCAGTGGGGTTGGTATCCTTCCAAAAAATATCTTAGAAGGTACATTAGCATTTCTGGTTTCTTAATCTGCTTCTCCCGATGTTCTGTAGCTCAGTAGATAAAAACTATAATGTAATTACTATTGAAGAATAAATATTATAAAGGACAAATTAAAGAATATACTGTGGAATATAAATTCATTGTAACTCTAGGAAATATGGAGTAAACCTGTTTGTTTAACATTCTTGGGAAATAGCTCAAGTAATCATCTCTTTAACTCAGTTACAGATGGGATGTGTCATTCTAGATCTCTCTGTCCTTAGTTATTTTAAAAATATACCTTTTCAGAAAAGTTTGTCTATATATGCATTCTTTTAAAACTTCATATTAGCTCACCTGTATCTAGGTAGTAACCTTTGAAGGGTAGTAAGGTCTGTCTTTCGGAGAAGGCAATGGCACCCCACTCCAGTACTCTTGCCTGGAAAATCCCATGGACGGAGGACGCTGGTGGGCCGCAGTCCGTAGGGTCGCTAAGAGTCGGACACGACTGAGCGACTTCACTTTCGCTTTTCACTTTTCTGCACTGGAGAAAGAAATGGCAACCCACTCCAGTGTTCTTGCCTGGAGAATCCCAGGGACGGGGGAGCCTGGTGGGCTGCCGTCTATGGGGTTGCACAGAGTCGGACACGACTGAAGCGACTTAGCAGCAGCAAGGTCTGTCTTTATGTTCTCTTTCCTAGATCACTGATCTCCCACCTAAATTTCAGAATCAGGATGAGATTTTGTTTTTTGGCCTTCAGCAAACTACTTAACCTTTGTCTCAGTTTTCTCATCCCATGTGGCATGTGGGATCTTAGTTCCTCGACCAAGGATCACACTAGTGCCTCCTGCAGTGCAAGTGTGAAGTCTTAACCACTGGACCTCCAGGGATGTCCCTCAGGATGAGTTCTGCTTTTTGTTGTAAATATACATGATCATTATTCATGTTCAGTTCAGTTCAGTTGCTTAGTCCTGTCTGACTCTTTGCGACCCCATGGACTGCAGTACGCCAGGCCTCTCTGTCCATCACCAACTCCTGGAGTTTACTCAAACTCATGTCCGTTGAGTCGGTGATGCCATCCAACAATCTCATCCTCTGTCGTCCCCTTCTCCCCCCACCTTCAATCTTTCCCAGCATCAGGGTCTTTTCAAATAAGTCAGTTCTTCGCATCAGGTGGCCAAAGTATTTCAGTTTCAGCATCAGTCCTTCCAATGAATTTTCAGGATTATTCATGTAACTATTGCTTTTTGGGTAACTCACCATTTCATTAAAGATTTTTAACTTTAAAAATAATACTGGTGAATACGTGTACAGTATTAATTTTGTGCCAGGTACTCTACTATGTGCTCTATAAACACTTTCAGTCCCATATATGCAAGTATATAGGTATTGTTACTCCCATTTTAACAGATGAGGAAACTGAGACAGAGGTTATGTAGCTTGGAAGTGATGGAGTTAGGATATAAACTCAGTCTGGCTCCAGAGCCTATGTGCTTATTAATTGCAGTGGATCTTAATCAAATATGTTGATGGTAGGACTGATATAAGAGGTATGGAAGAAATCCTGAAGGGAAAAAAAAAAAATCCATCTTAACTGCGATCTTCTCTGGGTAGTATGATGAGAGGCTTTTAATGCTTTTATATTTATTTCCAGTTTCTACACTGAGCATGTTACTATGGTAATGGCAAAAGCAATCTTTTAAAATACTATTGTCTAAAAGTGAGAAAGCATAGAATTTAGTATTTGTAGGATCCTTTTCCTACCCATCTTCTATCTCCTGGAGGATTTGGGATCCTAGCTTAAAAATTATTCTTAATTTTTAAGAATACAGTGGTTCACCTGTAATACTGATTCACTACAGAAATAGCCAACAGGAGTGAGCCTTATGAAATGCCCCCCATTAAAAGTTGGAGGAGCCACCAGGAAAGGTGAGAGGAGAACAGCTAAGTGTCAGAAGCCAAGAACTAGAAAGCTTCTATGAGATGGTCAAGTTTGTCAAAGCAGAATGAGATAGCAGCTTTGCGAGACTATCTTAATGGTATTTGCTTCATTCATTCACTCACTGGTTGCTTTCTGTGTGCTGGACCCAGAGAGTATGTGGAGAGGATATGACAGAATTTGGTTAATGATGACAGTAAACTCTTAACTATGAAAAAGGCAGGCACAGGATTTATAGGGAAGGTCTTCTGGGGGACAGCTTAAACACATGCACTAAGTAGAGAAACAGCAGAGCCCACTGAAAAAGCCCAAGTAATTAATTCAGTATTGTCAGGGTGGAAAGAAGGCAGGAAAGGTATGGTCCAAGGTGATGATGAAGAAATAGCCTGCGGCCAGTAGCTCTCAAACCCTCCTTTTTTTGTTAGAGCACACTTAAGGCGTGGTATGATTTGGCCTGTGACTCATGAAGGCAGACAGGATCTCAGAATTGACAGTTGTGGATTAATCCCTTTGGGTAGAGTTTTAGGAGGGGTTAATGAATCAAAGAATTTGTTTATGATTGACACACTTATTGCCAAATAATGATATTATGACTGTAATAATTTTCAGCCTGCTTGCACTTCTGAATAACTAAAAAAAATACCCCAACACATCCTATGTAGTTTATTTTTTTCTTCCTATGCAGTTTAAGAAAAAATAAAGTATCACTCAAGATTCCTTACTTTCAGCTGTCAAATTTTCCAAACTGTTAAAGATGCTGAAGTATTCAGGTGACCTAAATACTTCAGAAAGACTTGAGGCCCAAGTGATACATGCCAAAATAATGAAAACTTGGTAATAAGTTTTATGCTTAAAGTTACATTTTTCGTAGCATTAGTTATTTCAAATTGACTTTATTCAACACATTAAGGATACTGTAATTTTTAATGCTATTAAAACCTCAACTAGGTATTTCATATCACATCTTGATTTTCTCAGCTGCCTAGAACAGAGCTTTCTGCATGGTAAGTTCTCAAAAAACATGAATTAACATGGCTTAACAGCAATTTGAAAAATTAAAGTGTGGGAGAATCTCCCAAGGGAGAAATCAAATAATTACAAAAAGCCTGAGAAAGTCATGTACGTGACTATCCCTTGGTTTTCAGGAAAAGACACACATCTGTAATGAGGCAGACTCTCATGACTTGCTGTCATCTCTGACAGCTACTCAGGACTAAGCCAAAAACCTGGAATGCAGAAAAATACATTCTGAACATGCTACTGGCTCCAGGTTTGGAAGCTGAGAACTGGAGCTGAAGTACAGTTGAGCCTTGGACATCGTGGGGATGCTGACCTTCTGCACAGTAAAAAATCCAGCTGTAACCTACAGTTGGCTCTGTGTATGCTTGGTTTCCCTTTTTACATCCGTGGGTTCAACGGACCATGGATCATATAGTACTGTAGCATTTACTATTGGAAAAAATCTGCACATAAGTGGACCCACACAATTCAAATCTGTGTTGTTCAGGGTCAACTGTAGACTTCTAAAGTTTCGTTAGTAATTTTTTTAAGTTAAGCAAAATCTATAAACCATCCCTCAAATTGCCTGATCTTTTATAAGAATGAAATATTCATGTATTAAAATGACAAATATACTAAGAAAGTTGCTTCTATTAATGGAATAACACAGGAACTCATTTAGAACTCTCTGCATACGGAATTCAGTATTATGCCGAGTTTGCATACTACAAATATCTGTCCTGCATCCTCTGTACCTTTTTAGCCCTGTTTCAGCCATTTTATTAAGAGAAGCCAGAAGAATCTTTCAAGGTTTCAGGTCTGTTTAATATTGCCAGAAGCGAGTAACAGCAGAAGTTTGGAGCCTTAGCAGTCAAACTGATAGAGCTTAAGCTACACTGATGTTGAAACAAGTTAGTGAAGAGCATATAATTCTGCCAAGATCACTATCAGAGCTGTAAGGTGCACTCATAAAATTTTTGAAGCACTTCAAAATATTTTTAGTAAAAAAATAGCACTTTATGGGACTTCCCTGGCAGTCCAGTGGTTGAGACTCTGTGCTATTAATGTAAGGGGTACAGGTTCTAGCTCTGGTTGGGGAACTAAGATCCTACATGCTGTATTGCATTGCCAAAAGATGGGGAAAAAAAAAAGTCCCAGAGAATCTGGGAGTTGGAAGTAACAAAACAGTACTATAAATGAAGGAAGAAAAAAGTTCTATCCAAATTGCTTTATTAATAGTAGACTATTCACACATATTGCTTGCAAACAGTATAGACACAAAAAATATAAAAATAAACCAGTAGATAAATTTAAGGGCAAATGCAGTTTCACAGTAGGTCATTAAAGATTCTGTATATGTTTCTTTATATTGTAAGTTATTATAAACTAAATATATTAAGCAAAAAAAAAAAAAGGTGCAAACCAGCAAGTATCATATGCCACCATTTGTGTTTTTAAAAGGAGAAATATAGACAAATACCCTTAGATGTGCATAGAATACCTCTGGAAGAATGCTTAAAATGCTGCCAATGGCTGCCTAAGGGACTGGATGGGGGAATGGTAAGGAAACTCACTTTTCACTGAATATCCTTTGGTACAATTAAAAAATTTTTGAATCCTATTCATGTACCAATTTGTTTAAATATTGATCAGTAATTATGGTTAAGACTAACCCCCCTTATACATGGGTTTAATATAAAATTACTTCATTATATGACATGAAATGATTTTAAAAATTCTGGGCATTTGGGGAAATATTTTCATAAAAGGGGTTTACAAGATAAGAAATGAGTGAGAAATGCTGATGCAGTACAGTGACAGAGAATTTAACTTCCAACTATGAAACATTTTAGGGAGTATATAAAGACTATCTGCTGACTCCAGTGGTCAAGGTTAGCCTTTTTTTCTTTCCTAAGAGAAAAGGGTTGTGTATTTAGGAGGCTTGAAATTGTCACTTTAAGAAAAAACTGAAATGTCTTACAGTGAGTTTTAGGTGGGCCTACTTGATAAGAGAAATCAAATTAACTTAAAGCCAGCCATTAATAAGCTATTCATCTGCATGTTATTCAAGAAAATAAAAAAAAGTATGTTGATATACAATAATTAAATTTTTCTGTTGCCTTGGGAAAAAACAACTAAAATACACTTTCAGGATTGTGTTTCTCTAGTCTGGCTTCTCACTCATATCATGAACGTGATGGCACAAACATTAACTGTCTTGAGGAGCATGATCTGTTGTCGTTGATGTGCTTTCTGGGATGGGCGTACACCCTGTACACTTGATACGTTTTTCCCACTTTTCCTAACTGAATAGCATCATGCTCCTTCCTCTATCAGCATGTAGCCTAAATCCAAAAGGAGAAAGCTGAAAATCACCTACTTTCCCCCAGTCCCATAGCTTTTATTAAGCTATTTCAGAAACAGTAAAAGGATGATCTGCCTACTCCATCATACTCTTCAGTTCTGACACGCGAAATAGCAAATAAAGCATTTATGCCACTGTCTGTAACTTTCACACTCTGGAACAAGCACATTTGCAAATACAGTGATAAAAGGCCCTCAAAAAAATTAGGAGCATCATCTCTGGTATAAAAGAATTCAAAAACATCCAGTTCCAAAGAGTCCCTGAGCACTGTTCCTTCCAGCAAGAAGTCTCCAGAGAGGTAATGAATGAAAGGCACGTTTTCTCCATTTTGAGGACCGCTGCATAGTACTAGGATGGTATACCAGCCAGGCTAATCCCGGTTCTAGGTGACAACATTACCCCTCCCCACCTAAAATCTGTACACTGACGAGTCTAATGTTGGATGTAAACACAACACTTTAGAGGAGTGGCAGCTGGGGTATAGCTCTTCCACGGAAGATTCCAAGAGTACACGAGCGCTTTATAACTCCTCTTCTTCGTTTTCCAGGAAATCAGTCAGTATTCCATTGTCAACAGGAATTAATAAATATTCTACTCCATCAGTTCCCTAAAAGGTGTGAGAATACCTGAATGTTAGTCATTTGTAAGAAATGTATTTGAAATGTTAAACAAAAAAATGGACTTGATTTCATTAATAGTTCACATGAATAGAGAAGTATAAAAAACAAGGGCAGCCAGGGGACACAGAGGGATATATAGCTATTAAATACACCGAGTTTATAGTTAAACCACGTTATAGTGGAAAAGAAGACTAAAGAATGAGAAGGTGGGTATTTCCTGCTCTAAAACACTACACCACTGATATCTCTGTTCTTTTATACCCCTTTCAACCAGATCCTTCCCATTGGCTATAGGTTCAGGTATCTCCAATTACAAAACAACCCTCACTAGACTCCTCATTTCTCTGCAACCATCATAAAACCATGGCACCTTTCCAGAAGAGCTGTCTATAAATAGTGGTCTCCATTTACTCACTTTTTACTCAACCCAAGCCAACCTACCTACCACCATCATTATCATGTCACACCAAAAGAGCTTTTGGTTAGGCTACCAAGGAATCCCATTTTCCTAAATTCATTATGTATCTTCAGTCTTTGTCTTTTTGGCCTCTCGGTAGCACCTGACAATCCTGACCTAAAAATATGCTTCTCTTCTTGGCTTCTATGACATCTTGGTTTTCTTCTTGGCTCTCTGGCTGTTCCACCTCTGCAGGCTTATCTTCTACTTGGCCATTAAATATCACACTTCTAGGCCGTTTCTGGCCCTCTAATCTCACTATATGTTCTCTCTCTAGACTGTCTCACCAAAGCCTGGTTTCCATTATAATATAAATAGGTAGGAATCATAACCTTTTATCTCTAGCCCAGATCTTTTCTCTGGTATCTTGTCCCAGGAATCCAAATGCCCAGCTGACATCTCCACTTGAAAATGTCCAGAGAACCTCAACTGGAGTAAGTCCAAATATACTAAGACCATGAACTCATGCTCTGTCTCCCCAAAATGTTGCTCTTTCAGCTTCTCATCCAGTGATCCCACCATCTCTCTGGTTATGGAGGAAAGAAACAGGCCAGAAACCAGGAATCACTCTTGACACTCTCTTTTCCTTTGGTTCCCATATCCAGTCTGTCATCAGTTCTTGTCAATTTTGAGTCCCAACCACTTTTCTCTTTTTAACCTAGTCCAGATTGCCATCATCTCAGCCAGGCTACTAATACCTTCCCAGCTGGCCTCTGTGCGCTGAGGTTTCACAGTGCCCACCTTGCGCTGCCCCATCCCACTCTCCATACCATTGTCAGAACAATTTTCTCAATGACTTCTCATTACTTCAGAATGAAACGGGATTGTGTCATGCTGGCTGCTGTTTTGTTCCAGAGCCTCTTTACATGCTGCTCCTGCCTAGAATGCTCTTCCTTCCCTTGATGACTGTAAATCTCCTAGTCTTCCTTTAGGTCTCAGCTCAGTGGTCTCTTCTGATACACATAATTAGGTCAAATCCACCTACTGTAATATGTTCTTTCAGAACCATGTCCCTCCTGATCATAGGACTTAACCACAATTTAAATGTTACATGTATGTGATTATTTGACAAATGCCCATCTTCTCCATTAAGACTTTAAGCTTTATGAGAAAAGAAATTAGGTTTTTGCTTAACTTCTGTATCCTAACGCTTTATATACAGTTAGTGCTCAATACACATGGACAGGATTAATGAATAGAGGAGAAGGGAACATGATTATCTGACTCATTTCTAATGGCCTGTTTGTCACTCTGAACTAGAAGTCATAAGTCTTCTGCTCCATGCTGAAGTGGAGTATTTCTACCTTCTTTCTACAGAACTCAAATGGCACACTGCCTAAATGGATCCTTGTGACACACCAAGGCAATCTCAGTTTCATAACAGGCATACTTGTCCTTAAGTAAACAAGAGACACTATTCCTGGCATACAATGTTATACAGCAAAGTCTCACCTTCTTTGTTCTTATAAGCTTGTGGTCCCTAAATTCAGTTAACTGGGCCCGTAGTGTCAGATCACTATTGACAAGGAATGCCTCCCGACACTGCTGGTAAAAGTCTTGAAAACAAAGCCCTGGAGAGTTCAAAAGAAGATGTGAACATAAGTCAGTATTTAAGACATGACCCCATATATGCATACCCATGCTGAAAAAGACAGGAAAAAAGTGCTATTACCCGAGTATGTCAAAGCAGTCAGTAAATGCTGAGTAAATACCTCTCGAAGAAGCAAAACTAGAGAATACTTAGGTGTTATATACTGTGGCTTACATTTTTTTAATGAGAACTGATTGGCTGAAAGCAGTCAACTGTGGCCAAGGATAATATAATCTCATGGGCAGTTATAAACAGTGTGAGTAAAGTTGACTTTTTTAAAAGAGGGAACTAGTAAGTCAAGTGAGAGCTGAATGATTTTTAAAAAAATATATATTTTTTCAAAGTCTTTATTGAATTTGTTACAATATTGTTTCTATTTTATGTTTTGGTTTTTTGGCCACAAAGCATATGGGATCTTGGCTCCCCAATGAGGGATCGAACCTGAAACTCCCACATTGGGAGGTGAAGTATTAACCACTGGACCACCAGGGGAGTCCCCTGAATGATTATTAAAATGTGTGTTTAACAGATTATTTGCACTCAAGTTAAAGAAAATCTAAGTTGCCCAGTATATGAAATATATGTAGCTGGTAGACACACATTCATAGTTAACAGAGGAAATTTAAGAAGTATATTGGATTTGTTTTTCAATTTGTATTGACAAATAATACAAATAGCCTGCTCAGCAGTGTATCTGTGGGGTTGCTTGAAACTTTTCAATATGGCAAATACAGTGATCACGGAGCAAACCATTTATTTACTGCTGTGAAATACTGCAGTGCTATTATTAGATTCCAGGAAAAAGAATTTATGGGATGAAACAAAGGTCACACAATTTAATATCATAAATATTGGATACCAGTGTAAGAAGGGTTATCCTGGTTATCCAGCTGATACTTTATTAGTAGCCGGAAAATTCCCCTAAGGAAAAACACAAAAACAAATTGAAATCCAGAATGTTAACATCCACAGATAACAGTTAATAGTCAAGTACACAGAGACTGTGAAACACTTAGCCCATTTATATTACCTTCCTTTCCTTTTTCAAAGAACACCATACCCTGGTCTACTTAAAAAGGAGAAGCATTTTTACCTCCTTTTAAAGAAAATCTAGGAATACAGCTGACCCTTGAACATCATGGGTTTGAACTGCATGGGTCTACTTACATATGAAGCCTGGCATGCAGTCCATGGGGTTGCAAAGAGTCAGACACGACTGAGTGACTGAACCTGAACCGAACTTACATATGCATATTCTTCAACTAAACACTACAGAACTACATAGCCCCAGTTAATTGACTCTGCAGATGCAGTGGATTATGGAGTGCTGACTATGAAAAGTTAGACACAGATTAACCCCCATGTTGTTCAAGGGTCAAATTTTTTTAGGCTAGAGATTAGTTTACTATAGAAAACCTGGAATATATAATAAAAACTAAAGAAAGAAAAAATAACTAAAGAGAAAAATATTAATTCCATAACCCTAAAATTATAGCCACTAACATTTGATGTGGAGATCATATTTGCATATGCTGCTGTCTCAAGTCTTTGTGGAATGAAGTACTGTGAAAACATAAATTCATGCATTTATATATGGTATACACCATTTTAAACCTCACTTTTTCACTTATTTATTTTCCCACGTCTTAAAATTTCTTCCTTAACAGTTTTTAATGCCTGCTCATTTATCATACCACAAACTTACCATTTTCCTACTGGTTTTGGATGTTCACATTACTTACAATTTAAATTAATAAAAAATAACACATTAAATAAAATCATAATAAATATTCTTTCATTTTTTGGAACTGTTTCTGTAGGAGAGTGTACCAGGTAGAATTACTAGGTTGGAAGCAGTGTTATACAAAACTAAACTTCCCAGAAGTCCCTGGATGTGGCAAAAATTTTAAACCTTTGCATTTTCATCTTTATTACAGTCTAGAAGATAATTTCTATAAGCACATTTTGGATCATCTCAATGATCACTTTATAACTTAGTACACCACTGAATTTGGTGAAGATTTTTTGATCAATCACATTCATACCAAGTAAAGACTAAATGTGTATTGGAGTGTAAAGGATGAACCAAAGACGCACTGGAGGCTAGCATATAGACATTTAGGTATGGCAAACTAAAAATAATTGCTTTAGGGCAGTCAGCGTCATGTTGAGAATATCTGCATTGCTGGATTCCCAAGTTTATATGTAGTAACTTGCAACAGTCCATTAGGAGTAAGCATAATAGTAAAATTGAATGAACACTTTTTCTATTCCCAATTCCATCAAAAAATTTGATTAGATACCCATTTAACATATGTGCTAAGTTGCTTTAGTCGTGTCTGACTCTGTGACTCCATGGGCTGTAGCCTGCCAGGCTCCTCTGTCCATGGGATTCTCCAGGGAAGAATACTGGAGTGGGTTGCCATTTCCTTCTCCAGGCAATCTTCCTGATCCAGAGATTGAACCCACGTCTCCTGCATTGGCAGGTGGGTTCTTTACCACTGAGCCATCTGGGAAGCCATTTAATACATATTTCATTGTTAATGCAATGATAATCTTTAAGTGTACAGAAATAGCTTTAAAGAATAATACAATTCATTAAAATTAGCACTTGAGGGTTGACATCACAAGGGAGTCTTGTGATGATAAAGCTGCATATCTTGACTGTGGTAGTAGTTACACAAAGTTACACGTGACAAAATGGCACAGAGCTAACACACATACATACAAATAAGTGCACGTATCAAAAGTGAAATCTGAATGAGCCCTATGGATTGTGCCAGTGTCGGTCTCCTGGCTTTAACACCGCTCTGTGGTGTGAGCTACTGGCAGGGGGTAGTTGGGAAAGGAATGCTCTGGACCTCCCTGTACGTTTCTCTGTGGCCTCCCTGTGAGGCTACTAAAAAGCCTTTTTCAACAGCTTAATTACACAATTTATTTTTTGCTGGCTTATGCTATATACAACTTTTCTTAGCCTTTATTAACTAGCTCTTATTAATTCAGATATGCATCTTGGTTAGGCTGCTGAAGGGTTTCACTGGAGACACTATATACAAAGATTTTCAAGGTTTAACAATATGAGCTTTGGAACCACATGGATGGAATCAAAATCTCTGTGCCCTTTACCATCTACCTTAGAGTGGTTATGAGGATCAAAAAAGTTATTTCGTGTAAAGGGCCCTGTGTCTGAGTCATAATGTTCAATATGTAATTAAAAATAACTATCATATGTAAGTAAAATCCATGAAAACTCTGCTGTTTCCTCAACGATGACCACTGAGATGTTCTTACTCAGAAACATAAAAATCTATTAAAAATGCTGGTACCTCTGCTTTATTATTGGGCAATTTGAGACTACTACTGAGTAGTCTACCCAATGCATAACCCAGTACTAGCGACTATTATTATCATTGATAATACTTCTCTGCAAACCTAGAAAGGACTTTAAGTACTGCCAGTCAAACCTAACAGGGCATATCTTAAAATGTGTAAAGTTTTTTTTAAAAAAGAAGCAATAGTTTTCATTCTTACCTTGCATTAGGGGTAAGGCTTCGTAAGACATGAATTAGGGAACTAAGTGGTAGTGATCCAGACTGTTTAACCAAAAGAGAATTCTCATAGGAGGTTTCTTCAGTATAATGACTGTATGTAGTAGTTTCATACCAGAGCCAGTTATAAAGACTCTGCTTTGCATGATCCCACACTAGAGTACATGATCAAAAAAAATAAGAATGACTAATTATTTTCATATTGTCCTGTTACTAGATGCCACTCTAGGAAAGAACAAGAAAGCATTAAATAAAGTGAATTTTTATTTCACCATCAAAATCAGTACCTTACAGTCTAATTTTACTATCAATCACCATCTGAATCTTTATGTGTATATTAAATGCAGGTTAAAATATATTAACACTACCAAGGCATTCTTTTAAAAAATTTAATAATTCAGCATTTTGTTTTACAGGATTATCACAAAGTCTCTGAACTGAAGGCATAAAATAAATATTGCAGTATCACAAAGAAAAGTTAGAAAGAAACCCAAATAATAGTTGGGTCTCCTCTTCTTCAAGAAACTTTACCATAAAACATACCCTTTACTATCAAAATTTTTATTTCCAAGAATTATGTTCTAAATCAGATTGAGGACACCTATATTTTTGGCAACTGTGTTTTTAAACATGGAACAAAGGAAATGTATATGTAAAAACAATAAAAATGCTGTGACTTAAAACATTAAGAAAAGTAATTTTCAAAGACTGTTATCCCAAGAAGAAAAAACAGGAACATTCAACCTACTGAGAGGAGCATTGAGGTGATCAATAGATGCTATAAGGTATATATTACGTAAAGATGATAACTGTCCAATAATTTGCTGGCTTTTGTCTCCTCTCAACATTTGGCTATCCAAGTTGTGAATAAGAAGAAAGAGTTCTAAAGAAGAATCTAAAAGGAAAGAGAAGTCAATTATTATTTTCAGTGAGTAGTTGTAAAGTCCCCACCACATGCAAGGCTTATGTACTGAAGAACATATCAAGGTAATACAGGGCAAAACAGCTATTGTTAGGGGTATGCAATTTATTTGAGAAGACATGTCAGTCACTCATAAAACAGGCAAGACATAATTATACTCTTAAAAAAATGAAATTCATTGAAAATCAGTAGACTCTGAAGCAGTTAAAGACAACTGGAATGGTTAACACTTGAATCAATCCATGAAGTAACCAGTTTTAATAAGGCAAAATACATATTAGATTGGGAGGTGAATCTGTGGATATTGAACTGCAAGGGGGGATGGATCCCCATCCCTAAAAGAGTTCACATTAAGCATTAAGAGAGAATATAGAAAACCTCCATTATCATAAAAGCCGAGAGACAAAAACAAGAGAAGGGGAGAGGACTAGGATATTCCTCAAGGCACGAAGAAGGTCAGAGAAGTAAAATATAAAAGTCAGTGAAGGTAAAATTTGGATAACATGCATATTATAGAACTAAAATATTTATGATTTACATAATTATAAATATATTTAATATAAATTATAGATTATATAATATGTATTTATTATAGATTATATAATACAGATTATACACTACATATACACATTAAAAATGACTCAGGCACCTATTTTAATGAGCATACAAATAATATCAAAATCATCTATTAAATCATTAAGCATAACCAAGTACTCCATTTAATTGTTAGTCGCTCAGTCATGTCTGACTCTTTGCCACCTCATGGACTGCAGTCTGCCAGGCTCTTCTGTCCATGGAATTCTCCAGGCAAGAATACTGGAGTGGGTTATCATTTCCTTCTACAGGGGATCTTGCCAACCCAGGGATCAAACCCAAGTCTAGTTATTGCAGGCATATTCTTTACCATCTGAGCCACCAGGGAAGCTCCCAATTAATTGTTAAGCAATGACTAGGACAATTGTTAGCCCCTAAATAATTTTATTTTTATTTTTCTGAAATGCTCATATAACCAAAACACTCATACCAAAAGAACAATTTTTTTCCCATTTCTCAGATTTTAGTATATGAAATTATTCAAATGCATTGATATTTCCTCAGGATAAAGAAATAATACTTTATAAACATATTAAACAATACAAAACTGTAAGATACAGATGTTCCAACTGGCTGGAAGCACTTTACACTAGCCAAACAAAACTGGAAAATTATTCTGAAGTAAAAGGTTTTAGGGGAAAAAAAAGGGCTTTGGCTATATAAGTTCAAGATAGCAGGAGCAATTCTTTCCTGTTAGTTAAGTGAAGTTCACAGAAAAGGAAAGGAGAAATTATTTTAAAGAAATCTAAATCAGCAATGAAAGAAATATCATTATTAAAACTGTCCACATTTTTGTGTACACTAGAACACAAACAAGTAGACGTGCACGCTTAGCTTCACCCTGTAACTACAGAACATCTTCTTCACGTTACCTTCCTTAAATTTATTTGTTATCCACTCTAGCTGATCCAGCACGCTGCGGAAAGTACCCACATGATCAAGGACTTCTGTTACAGAATTCAGGACCTATGTCATAAAAGCAAAAGAGATATGTCAGTTATAACTTATTCTGTCATGTAGGATAAAAACAACCAGAAAGTCAAGCCTTTTTTTTTTTTTAATTAATTAAAAATAAATTTGGATTTCCCACCAAGTTTGAAAAATTACTTCAAAAGTCCTACTTTTTAAGGTAAGTAGATCTAATTTATTTTTTTTGCATAAGTTATTACTAAAAGGAAATGGGGAAGCAAAGGTATAAAGATAATATAAGCAGGGTAGTAAAAATATAAAACAAACCCAACAATGTGAGAAATATAAAACTATAGATTTATCAAATGAAAGAGGGTCCAAATATTCAGGACATTTTTAAAAAAGGAGTATTACATTGGTTAATATCCAGAGCCCAAAAGGCTTAAATTCATTTTCAAATGATGAAGAGAAATGAGCATCTGGTGTAAAAATGATCAAAGAACGATATACTATTACTTGAATTTTTACTATTTTTAGAGTATCAAAGTGACATAAAAGCATAATAAAGTTGAAGTTTTCCATAATCCTATCCTTCAGAGAAGTACTGTAGATAGTCAATGTAGTAAACAAAGCTAACATTTCCCTAAGATGTAATACATTCTCAGTTACCAAATAGGAAATTCAAGGAGGGGGATTCAAAGCTAGGACCCTCTGAGTCCAAACACGTGATCTTAAGCACTATGCAATCCTACTAGTGTAAAAACTAAAAACAAAAGATGAATGCTTCAGAATATGAAATAGCATCATCTTTAACATGACGGTATGGATTGGCAGGGGATATAATGTTACTCCTTTTTTAAAACATTTTT
Source organism: Bos mutus (assembly GCF_027580195.1). Lineage (NCBI taxonomy): Eukaryota > Metazoa > Chordata > Mammalia > Artiodactyla > Bovidae > Bos > Bos mutus. The sequence continues at coordinate 46,298,407 of NC_091618.1, read as the reverse complement.
AAAACTTACTGATTTCACACTGATTCCAGGGAAGAAGCCATTGATGACAATATGTATGCAATCCTGCAGCATGGTGGTTCGAAATCTTTCTAGTAAATCTCTCTTAGAACCCAAACCATAAAGCACAATGTTGAACCCAAGGCTGTAAGAAAAACAGCACGCATGAAATTAAAGTTCAGTTCTTACTGCCAATTTTATAATCAACCAGTTTCCTTCATTTAAGTTTATCAAGAATACAGGAAGAACTGGCATGGCTAAATAACGATTAATATATTGATTCCCAACATACGTAAAGAAAAAGCACAATTTTCTTATCTGTACACCAAGCTTGTAGTTCCAACTTTCAGTAGCTTTCTCTCTAGCTCCTGTTGTGGTTCAGTTGCCAAGTCATGTCTGACTCTTTGCGACCCCAAGGACTGTAGCACACCAGGCTTCCCTGTCTTGCACTATCTCCTAGAGTTTGCTCAAACTCATGCCCATCGATTCGGTGGTGCATCCAACCATCTCATTCTCTGTCACTCCCTTCTCCTCCTGCCCTCAATCTTTCCCAGCATCAGGGTCTTTTCCAATGAGGTTGTTCTTTGCATCAGGTGACCAAAGTATCAGCGTTTCCTATAACCTTTCAAGTAATAGGAGGAAAGAAAGAACAAGGCACTAGGTATAAGAAACTAAAAAAATTTTAATAGGCTGCTAATTGAGAGATGAAACTGGAAAAGTAAGCAGGGGCCAGATCACAAAAGGTCTTGTTAAACCAACTAAGACATTAATTGGATTTTATTCTAAGGAATATGATCATTTAAAGTTAGTAGTCAGGTGTTAGGGGAGCCTGGTGGGCTGCCATCTATGGGGTTGCACAGAGTCGGACACTACTGAAGCGACTTAGCAGCAGCAGCAGTCAGGTGTTAAGTGAAGGGTTTTAAGTAGGAAAGTAACATGATTTTTTTAGAAAGATTATACTGGCTGAGCTGGGGAATGGATATGAAGGAGGGTAAAACTGAAGACTATGGACTTGAATTAGGTGTCATGGAGAAAAACAAGGTGTGAAGAGCTTTATGGATCAAATCAGTTGGATTTGGAGAATGATTAGACATGGAAGATAAGTGAAAAGGACTATTAAGAATAACTCAGTTTTTTGGCATTGGCAACTATATGATGAAGTGATATGCACTACCCTAGGTAGTTGGGGCAAGTGGAAATGATGGGTTTAAGATAAGTTAAATTTTATGTATAATGAATTAGTTATGGAATTTCTACATGGACACTTTCAATATAATTCATGTCTGCTGCTGAAGTGAATTTTGGCTGGGCTAGAGATACAGTTATGGGAGTTATTCACATACAAAGAGCAACTCAAGCCAAGAGAGTGGATGAGACAACCCAGAACATCAAGCATGAAGGGTCAAGTTAAAGTTCAACTCCATGATTGTTTATGGAGGTCAATCAGAAACAGTATTTATGAAATGCTCTGCAGCAATGCAGGATAGCCTAGAAATAGAAGAAGAGAAGAGATAAATCCCCAAAGGTGGAGATTAGCAAGGTAAAAGCAGCAGGAAAAACCAAGCAAGGAAATTCAGAGAACTAGCAATTCTACTGAAGTAGCTGACTATGAGGTCTAGACTGGGAAGCAAAGCAAATCAAGTTATCAAAGTTGACATATGGGAAGAAACGAATTGGTGGGCTGTGGGGTAGGATTAGAGTGAAGATCTGCTATATAAACGTATAATGAACAGATCCATACATAGTTACTCAGAAAAGGTAAGGTCCTAACAGGGAAGAAAATAATTTTCTTACTAGCATAATCCTTTGATTTATTATTGGCAAAAGAAAACCAGGATCAACTGGGGAAAACTGTGGCAATTTCTATGTTCTTACTGTATTCACATTTTAGCATACGTTTTAAACACTTCCTTATACTAAGTTTCTTTTAAATACAAATATAAAAATAATTATAGAAAAATTTTCAATATTTTAATTTTTACCATTCTAGGTATTTTAATGAAAGTTTAAAATTTTACCTTAAGTATTTGGGAAATGATAAAATATTCTAAAAAAAAACAATTTAAAAATGGTAAAATAATATTTATAGAACAGATCTCATGAAATTTGAAGGTCTATAGTACATGTAAACAGAATGGGATTAAAAGAAAAATATATATTCTTTCATTTTAGAAACTTGGCTGTGAAAAACTGAAATAAAATCTGATATATTTATCAATCTTGACAAATTATATTTTCAAATATCTTTATAAGTAATAATTCATAATTCTAAGAAAGGGTATTTAGTTTATAAAAGCTTTCAAATTTGATTAAACTTAGAAAAGACACATTTTTTGTAAATTGGAATTTCTGAGAAGAGTCATATAATAATATGACATTTCTACATTTGGGTCATAAAACTGGGAAAACAACTATTTTTTTCAAATTTTTACACATAAGTAAAAATGCATATCAAGGTCACTGCAAAAAAAATTAATGTCTAACTGCTTTGATTTTAACATAGACTTATGTACATATATTATAATGTAAATATATTTATTCTACAGAGGTTTGCAATGACAATAGTACTTACTGTAACTGCAACATCCATTTATGAAATAACTGTTCATGCTGTTGATTTAGTTGTTTAAGTTCAGCAGAAAAGGAAGGAGAAACCTTGCTCAATAAGTTATGCAAAGTTTGCTTTAAAAAAAAGGAAGAGGGCAGGAAGAAGATCACTCTCAAGTCACATACATCAAATCAATTCCAAGTAAAAATATTCCCTTACAGGTCGAGGTTAGAAGAGGTTATTAGTGGAAATATTACTTTAATCAGGTTTGGTTATGAGTGCCTCTACTGAATATACATAGTATTTCAATATTTGTTTTTGTAAAATGTGTTATATACTCTTACATACAAACATGTAAAACAGTAATGAATTTGTTAAGTTTTGTCTAGAACCATTTACATGACAATGAACTCCAAATGTAAGGCTTTAATTTCTAAAAAAAACTGTTACCATCATGAGATGATTAAACCTGCCTCCCAGTTTTGACAACAAATCCAGACATTCTGGTAACTAAACACAGCTCACTTCTTGAAATGAAAACAGGAGCAAAAAGCTGTATATCCCTTTTTACCTTGGCACTACTGTGTTTTCATCATTCTATCCTTTAAGTAAAATATTCTTTTAATACTGAGGACTAGTGCAGCAATCAAGACTCTAAACACTCTAGCCTATAGTGTGTATTTTTTGCTAACAGTTTTTATTTATTCACATACTTAAAGAGAAATAGGACAAATTCTAAGTGAAATGTTAAGCAGGTAGCTTTAAAAAATCTCTCTCCATCTGTGCAGAATTACATTACTAGCCCCAGCACTTGCCGCCCACCTATCCATACCCTTTGCTGTGTGACTTTGCAATCCCTCCCACTAAACAAGTGAGTCTAGTCCCCTGCTCTTTGACTTTGTTTTCAGCCACGTGATTTACGGTGGCTACCAGAATGAGGCAGAAGTGACAGAGACAGTTTTGAGCTCAGGCTTTACGAGGTCTTTTGTTTTTTCACTTCTGTCTCTGACACTGTCATGAGAGGAACATGCCTCTGGTAACCTTCCAAGGAGGTCCAATAAGGAAGACAGATATGTGGAGCAAATCCTAGATCAGCCAACTCCCAGCTAACTGGAAGACATGAGATATAAATGTTTCTTGACATGTGCTACTAAGACTGTATCCATCAGCTATGTCCGCAATTAATCAAAGACTCTCCTTTCTTTCATTATCAGTAACAGGTGTTTCTTTCCTTCTCTGAGAGATCTTTGTCTCTAGGTCCCGTGAAGTCCTACTTTGACCCTAGATCCACTTCCCCCCCACCCCCATGCTGCTTATATAAAAACAGATGTGCTAACAAGATGTTAGTGCCATCTCTTCCTTGGAACAATGTGGTTTCTTGACACATGTTTTCAGCTAGTCTCTGATTTGAGTTGCAATACCAATGAGCCAGGTAGAAAGAAACAAAACACCCAAAAAAAAACAACCACAGAGCACCATGTCATCCAGGTCACAGTGGTTTACCCAATAATCTCCTCTCTTTTTTCTATAGCTTGAAAAGTATGTCAAAAGTCCTGTATACCTTAGGAAACTGCACTGAATTCTACTTTCAGAAAATAATAAAATCTTGATTCTCTGAGTCAATAACAATGTCTTATTGACTAAAATTATCAAGCCCACTTTCTAATCAAACATTTTCTTATTCAGATGGTTCTGCATCTCTGTGTCTTGTCTTAGTGAGGTATGAATAAAAGCCCTGGGTATAACTGCATGGTATTTTTATATGACACACTGGAACCATAGTATACAGTAACCCTGTTACCTTACTGTACTGGACAGGCTTTCCATAGTATCAGAAAGCAGAATACCCACTACATTTTGCAAGGTTTTTAACTCAGAATCAGGTCAGTCAGTGTTTTATGACCAATGTGAGGTTCAATGAATATATGGACTAAATTAACAATAGAGATTAATGGTACATGGATTTCAAAGAAACTATGACCCTACACAGGGAACTGTATTCAGTATCCTGTGATAAACCATACTGAAAAGAATGTGAAAAAAAAATATATACATATAACTGAATCACTTTGTTGCACAGTAGAAATTAATACAACATTGTAAATCAAGTATATATATGTCAATAAAATAAAAAAAGAAACTATGACCCTGATGATTACTGTAGGTCCTGAAGAAATGATAAACAAGAGAAAAACATAATTACAGTACTCTTCAGATTTTGCTGCTTATATAGTATATATTTCAGATCACAATAAGAAAAATTTAGAAGTAGCATTCATTGCAACATACCTGATCCAGTTTAGCCCTCTTTAGTTTCTGCAGTGTCCTATCAGAGGTTAAAACTTTAGAACTGCTGTGGGCTTCAAAATATTTTTCTACTAAGTGACTCTGAAAGTGGACAAAGCAAAGTCAGTTCTTAGTTTCAGATATTTGTTTTATATCAAAACTAGATAGTAACAGCAGTGTAAAACAGGATAAGTGAAATTCTTTATTTGGCAATCAGTATTTTCTTTTTGAAGCAACAACACTTTGATTAAGGACCAAGCAAAATTAATTCCAGTGATAAAACTGAGTAACTCTTAGGATCATAAAAGTTGAAGAAAGTGACTAGTTTGAAGTAGTCTGTCCAAAAATGATTCCTAAATTCCAATATATAATTCCTATCCAGACTTACAGAAAAAAAAAGGTTTTATATATCAGGACCTTTGTTTTGCCTCACACAGTCCTAGCAAATTCTTTAATAACTGTGGGTGAAGGACTGTGAAAATGAGAAAGATATCAACACCAAGGGTTAAAAAAAAAAAAAAAGACTTGCTTACTATTCCAGTAAGATGACTGACCACGGGTTCTACTGATGTGGGGCATGACTGACCTCTATGAAAGGAAGGAAGGAATGGAAAGCTATCAAGCAGTAGGCTCTGCTCTGAGTCTTTACAGAGAACGAGAGGATAATTAGCCTTTTCTCAGGCCATGATGTGTGGAGTGTTCTCCAAACAACTCAACCTGGATCCAGAGTCACAGCATTTATTATACACTTACACTAACCTGAATACATCAACAGTGGTACAAAAGAAAATTATATAAAAAGGTATATACTGAGAAGTCTTGCCTTCAATTATCCAACTAGTATTTACTGAAAAGCTCTTTTTCAAGTCAACTGAATCGCCACCTTTTAGCATATGCTATGGTATTGATATATGGATATGGAGAGAGAAAGAGGCCAGGACACAAAGTTCAGAAATATATATGTGGGAATTTATGTGAAAGGCTAAGAAAATGTAGATAAGTGAAGTAAAAATATTGTGCTGATCCTCCCATTTGGATCTTTTAGGTAGCTTATCTTTGAGATATTACTAATTTTTCTCTCAGGTTAAAGTTCTCTCTTCACTTACTGTTTTCTCTCTCTTCATTTTCTTAGAAGGGGTTTCTCTGAAAACAGGAGTTGAAACTTCTCTATTCTGAGCTTGAATCTTTTGGCTCAATATGTCTTCATTAGTGTCCTCTTCATATTCCTGTGCGACCCCTTCATCATCCTCTGAGTTGGAAGCTGAATATTCACTTTCACTGTCAGAATGAGACCGTGGAACTATGGGGGAAGAAGTAATTGGGAAAATTGGACAGCTTGCCAAGAGAGACATTATAGGGTATTAGGAAGAGTGTGGGCATTGAAGTAAGAGATTGTGACTTCTGATTTTGTCATTACATGATGATGATCTCACCAGAGCTAGTTTTGTAAGTTTTATGAGCACCAGTTTCCTCATTTATCAAATGAGGCTACCAATGCTTAATTTAATAAAACAATGTTTTTAATAAAACATTGTGAAGATTACACTGAAATGCATATAAAGCAACTAACAACGCCTAACACATAGGAATTGAGGCAGAAATTGTCAGTCATACCTAATATGTTCTTTCCTTCTTCCTTGCTAATAGAATTCATTGTAAAATGTGGTAATGTGCTAAGGAATAAATAATCACAGTAAATTTAACTGTCTTTTCCTTTGCCTAATACATGCTCTCTCAGCCTCCTTTGCTACCAGAGTTGGCTACGTAAACATTTAACCGATGAAGGAAGATTTGCTGGAAGCTTTTCGGAAAGATTCTCCTCAGTTAAGAAAGGAAAACCCCTTGGTAGCTCGGCAGGTAAAGAATCCACTTGCCAACGAAGGAAGACGCAGGTTTGATCCCTAGGTCAGCTTCCTCTGGAGGAGGAAATGGCAATCCACTCCAGTACTTTTGCCGGGAAAACTCCATGGGCAGAGGAGTCTGGTGGGCTGCAGTCCATGGGGTCCCAAAGACTTATACCCATAGCTTAAAGCTATGGAAGCCATTTTGCAATATAAAATATCAAAACTAAAGATGAAAAATGCCAGCGATAAAGCAAAATAACAGGAAGAACAGGAAGATCCTTCATGACACTGTTGAGTCACTACATTAACCACCAACTGTGTATCTCTAGACTTCTTATGATGTGAGACACTTCAATGTCCGTGGCTTAAGCAAGTGTTACAGAGTTTTCCACTGCTGCCCATTGAAAATGCCATCCTAACTGACAGAGCACTCAATATATGACAGTCACTACTTTAAGTACTACTAATACATGGGCACAATCCATCCCAGAGTTGATATAAAAGTTATATTTTTAAACAAACCATAATGACCCTAACCACTCTCTAGAAATAATAAAACTAGTTTTATAATCATAAAGTAAGGATAAAACTAGTTTTTACACTCAATAAATATAAAACTATCATAAAAGGTTAAATTCCAAAAGAAATAATTTTAAGCAAATCACTATTTATTTTGAAGAGTAGATACACTTCAGAATATCCAGTCAGCATGTAACAAATATAGATACTGAAAAAAAAAAAAAAAAAAAGGCTTGATTTTGTGGGCATATATAGCTTAGAAGATTCAGATTTGTGGTGATTGCTGCCCATGGTAGATGCATGGGTTAGAAGTGGTAGGAGGTACCAGACAATGTCTTTATCCTATCTACATGAATACATCATACGTGTTGGTGTATTTATTTGATGGTTATTGAGAAGGAAAAGGATGTTCACCTTCTCTCTAAAAAGGATTCTTCTGTGGAGTAAGGAGGAAATTAAGATGTGGGATGTATTTGACATAAAATAATAATAACAATTGCATATATCATCTTTTACTACTTCAGATATCCACTAATTTAGTATTATAAATTTTATGTTGATTAAAAATGTAGCATCAACTTTATACCTTGAAAAGAATGGCTACGGGGCATGGACTTAACAATGTCAGCTAATATTGTAAAGGAGTCAACCCCAAGAAAGGTGCTGATATCTTTAGGAAACCAAGGTCAACAAGAAATTTGCCCCAAAGTTAAACATTTAAAAACCCCAAAACAGGGAGTTCCCTGGAGTTCCAGTAGTTCGGGTTCCACATTTTCACTGCGGTGGCCTGGGTTCAATCCCTGGTCAGGAACTAAGATCCTGCAAACCATACAGTGCTGCAAACAAAACAAAACAAACAAACCAAAAAAACCCAAAACACTTTTAATTTCCCCAAAGGTGGGACTCATGTTTGTTTACTTGGCTTTGTTTAGTGTTCAGTATAACTGAATATTTTGAATTATTTCAATATAAAACTTCTAAATAAATCAATAGAACCATTTCTAACACTGTCTTTGGCAAATAAACCTAGAAAGCATGTGATTATATTGAAGAAGAATTTTAACTAACCTTAATATCCATTGACTGTAATGTCAAAGACATGGTGCTAAGGGTTAAGAGTTAAAATATAAGATATAGTCCTTGCCCTTAAGGGATTTACAATTCAACTGAAGATGTGACCATATCTTTTCCATCATGAAAAGAAACAGCAATAAGTAGTTATAATAATAAAAGATGATAATAGCTAACACCTGTTAAGCATGTATCGTGGTCAAGCACTACTAAGCACGGTTGACATTCTTTATTTCAATTAATCTCAAAATAACTCTGAGGCTGGTACCACTATTGCCCCTATTTCACAAATGAAAAGAACTGAGACATAGAGAAGTCCCTGTGACAGACCAAAGAAAAAGCAAGCATTCTAAGGCTAGAACCTGTCCATTTAACCATTATTCCCTCTTGTTTAGATGCTTTTTTTTAATTAAAAAACTCAGTGTTAAAAGAAATACACACCTATTAATCTCTTCCTTAGCCCACGAGGTGCTGTTGACAGAAATTCACTTTTATCATTGTTCTGTTCAAAAATAAAAAAGCAACATAGTTTTAAGTAGTCAAATAATAATGATGACATGGAAATTAATGATGGATCTGGGTGCAAGAAAGGCTGGAAAGAAAAAAAATATTTTGTTTTCAACAGATGACATTAGAACTAGAGGAGCTACTTCCTGGAACTAGAAGACAATGACAAATGACTTTGTTGGGGGGAAAAAAAAGACTATAACAACATAAATGATACAAACAAATTCCAAAGGATTCTTAGAGTGATACTGTAAGTTGTATCCCAGACATCTGTAAAGTATGGACTTCTATTTTTATGTAAAGAAAAAGCATAAATTTATCAGTGTTTGAACCATTCTTCACCTATCAGATTAGCAGACTTTTTTTTTTAAAGAGGTAATACTGTTCAGTGATGATCAGTAAGCAAATGGGATTTGCTTAAATGGGATTCCTATACTTAGGGCAATGGGCCTTTTAATGTACAAAAAATTTACTGGTGTTAAAGTAGTCTGTGAGGAGTCTTCCCTGGTGGTCCAGTAGTGAAGAAATCTGCCTTCCAAAATGCAGGAGACATGGGCTGCACCCTCTGTGGGGAACTAAGATCCCACATGCTGCAGGGCAGCTAAGCCCGCATGCCCCAACTAGAGAAGTCCATGCGCTGCAACTAGAGAACCTGTGTGCCACACCAAAGACCCAGCACAGCCAGAAATAAAAAACGGTCTGTGAGGACAGAAACAGATTTCTACTTTTACTTCTGTATTTTTAATTTTTTAAACATTTATAGCGATATAACGTGTTTTTCTTTTCTTGACAAAATCTAATACTTTAACACCATTCAATTTCTGCACAATAAAATGCCTACGGTTGTATACATGGTAACAGTATTGATAAAAAGATAAAACACCCTTTTTTTTTGGCAACATGAATATATGACACAAAATATAAGTCTGCTGTCTTGCGATAAGTCGATGGCACTAGTTATAAATATTATAACTAAATTTTGATTCAGGATATTAATAGTAGTATTATAATAGTTGATCTGATCCATGGGTTTATAAAATATATCATAGTATAATTTAAACTTTTTTGATACAGATCCTTAATTTTTTAAAAATATTTTGCCACCCTGATCCAGTACACATGTGCATATATAACTGAGTTAAATTATAATAATACTTATAAAATAGAAATTTCCTGTTTCATCCTATTTCATTTTTTTAAATTGTAGATCATGACCTACCAAACTGATTTCTGGATTGAGAACTGAGACAACCTATACCCACAGAGCTTAATTATCAGGTCTGAGAACACCTGTGTCAAAATAATCATTTCAGAAAACTCTTGCTCAAAAAGGTAAGGCTAAAAAAAAAAAAAGGTAAGGCTATAAACTAGTAAATAACTTCACTGTTTTCTACAGAAATTTCTGCAACTAATTTATCTTGACAGTTTGTTCATCTGGGCAATCTATTCTCCCATTAGGATAGCAGATTACTAACCAGGGCAAACAGCTTGCTTACTTGTTTACTTATCAAAACTCAAATTTTGATAAGTAAATTTCAATTACTGTCTGCTACCGTAGACGAAACTCAGTTTAAAACCCTCTCCGCACTGTGTCCACTAATCCTAAAATACTATGCCATGAATTTTTGTCTAATACAGATCAGTTTCCCATCTTGATAGATGTGCCTTAAAACCCTCGAGTCCAGATCCCAAAGCCCTATACATATTCTCTCCTGACTGACCCCTTCTAAGATAAAACACTAAGACTCTCTCAGGGTGATGGTCTCTTATTGTGGTGGGTATAATACCACTGATTAACAGGTTTTCTGATCGTGTTTTAGGGAATCAACAAGATCCACTAAGCTGTGATCCATAACTTGAAAAAGAATGTGCCAATTTATCTAAAACATTGACTGGATTGTGAAGTGAAGTGAAGTCACTCAGTCGTGTCTGACTCTTTGCAACCCCATGGACTGTAGCCTACCAGGCTCCTCCATCCATGGGATTTTCCAGGCAAGAGTACTGGAGAGAATGAGCTTTATTCTTTTACAGTGATACAAGATATAATATGGGGGGAAAAAAGCATTATCAAAGGCACGGAAGGCTCTGCCATGTCTAGTCTCACACCTACACTTGCCTAAAATAGGACATTCCTGCACAGGCTATAACCATGGCCCTGAATGTCTATACTCAAAATTTTATGAGGGGTTCCCAGAACTGAGCCTGTACACAAGTCCAGACATGTCTAAATCTATAGCCACCTAGGCCTGGAAACACCACTCACATATTCATTATCCTGGATTCATCCATGCCTACCTGGGCTTGCCCACATCTAGGCAGGGCCACTTGACAAAGTATTATGAAAGAACAAAACCACAAAAACACAAAGGAGAGGATAAACTTTTCATTACTGTCTGCTACCCCGGAATGAATTTACCAAAGCCAACTTAGGTTTCAAACATAAATGATAAGGGGATAGATGAATAGATTTAGTGTATTTGGGGATTAATCCCACCCCCCACCAAAAAAAAAAACATTATATATAAAAGCAACACCAAACCAAACCGTAAAATCTCCAAGCCAACTCTACTTGATGAAAATACCCAGGGATAGTTCTGACACAGAAGAGGCAGAAAAGTTGGGGCCAGAAAACCTGGCTTCATTTTCCAGCTTGTTCCTTTCCTGGTTTGGTGAGTTTAGACAAGTCACTTCACTTCTCTGAACCTCACATTCTTCATGTGTAAGTTAGGTATTTACTTAGCAGATACTTGTAAATGATAAAGTACCATCTAAATTAACAGGTGAAATGCTCATTTTTCATCATGTCTTATTTTGTAACACTGGTTTTTGCTTATTTTTAGTCAACTGCTTACCTTCAACTGAGATTTGTCTGAAGAAGAATGCCCTAAAGAATGAAACAAAAAGCCATTACTCACTACAAATACTTTGTTCCATAAAAACCTAGTTTCATTAAAAGCAAAGTTGCAAGTTCTATCCAGAAGCCACTATATTACTGAATTCTCAATTAATTACATCTCTACTAGAGGCTGAACTGTTCTTATTAATTTTATGATTGCTCCCATTAGTGACATTTCTGTAGCATTCATGTAACAAGAAAAACTACATCTTTTCATTGTTTATTTTTATTTATTTTAGCCATGTCATGTGTCTTGTGAGATCTTAGTTCCCCAACCAGGGATCAAACCCAGGCCCCAGCAGTGAAAGTGTGGAGCCCTAACCACTGGACCATGAGGGAACACCGGCTCATTACTATAATAGCACACTATTTAATCTAGTTGGAGTGGGTTATTCAAAAACAAGTGCTCCACAATTCTCCACAAACTGTAAGACTTACAAATCCCCAAAACCTTATTTCAAATAGTATTTGCCAAAGCAAGTCTTCCACAAACATTTGGCTAACTTAGGCACGTGACAACAGTATTTATTGGCTCTATCAATTTGGACAAGTTCAACCCGCACAGATCTTTTTGCCCTTTACTTTTTGTATTTTTGCTAAATACGCTAAAGCACATAGGTTGGGGTATTACCTGCATCTACCGAATGCATTTTCAGAACAGAAAAGAAAATATATAAACATTCACTTAGACCAAAAAAAAAAAAAAGTAGTATACTATAATTTGAAGCAACTCTTGAAAACTCTCCTTAAACAACTGAGGTAGAATCTTACCCTTGCTACACTGAGGAATGTCTATTGTAATTTTAGGATCATTCTTCATATTGAGCGAAACACTTTTTCTTGGTGTTTTCGCTAGTTCGGAAGCTGTAAATAGACAACAGAAATACATAAAATATATTTTTTTTAATGATAACAGATTAAGAGGGAAAGTATCTTTATTTCACTTACATAAATTAAAAAAAAAAAAAGAAAACGAACTTGCTGCTACTATTATCAGAAAGATAAATAAGCCTAGCCATGTTAAGAGTAGAACTGCTCTCACCTTTACTCACCGTTTTCCAAGCATCTTCAAGTCTTCCTTCAAGGTCTTGCAAAAAAAAAAAAAAAACCAAAACACAAAAACAAACAAAGCGCTAACTTTGCCCTTGCTGGTTTCTCTAATCATCATATTCTCTCCCTCTCCTCTCCACTGACAGGCTTACAGTTCCTCCATTCCTCTACCATGTACACTTGAGGAACGTCTTTGCAGGGGCACAGGAAAGAATAGCCAGAAAGAGGCATCAGAAGTTAAAACTGTATATGTTTAAAATTGTACTAATTTTAAAGCTCTTAAATCTCCCCCAAAGCATGGTTTACTTTATTACTTATGTCTAAAACTCTATAACACATATTAAGAATCTATAAAATATGATATAGCATTAAACAGGGCATTTCTTCAACTGAGCATCAGATGAAATACCTGGCTTCTGAACAGCAGGGGCCATTTAAAATAAAAAATACAAATATTAAAGATGCTCACGTTCTCTCACTGTAATAGGCACATGGGAATTGAAGGAACAGATTTACATTTCCCCGATAACACACACTGGAACATTGTTCACTGAGGAAAAAAGTATACACTATTTAAATTATCTTTTTTTTTTTTAAAGACAAAATATAGTTGGATTTGTTAGGTTAAAACCATTTTACTGACTCAAACTCTTTTTAACCTAATTTACACAACTTTATCCTCCAATCTTGGAACTGACCCAAGATATTTATGCAGTCCCCACGAATGCACTGGCTACTTTTTTCTTAACCTCCTAGGTCCTCTGTATCATTCATTACAGTTTACAAAATGTTTCTTTGAAATTATTCTTCCATCTGGGTTCCATGGTATTATCCTGCTCCCTGGCTACTGTTGGTAGCTATTCCATCTCTTCTTCACTGTCCTCATCCTCCCAAGCAATCTACCTAAGGCTCAGGCTTTGCCGTCTCTTTACACCAGAAAAGTAGGCCAAGTTTGCATTAAAGGCTGCTGATCCACAATATAGGAAAAAAAACCTTCATGTCAACAAAAAGCCACAAAAGTACAAAGTAATTTAGATATTTTTGGTTTTAAAACATAGAATTTCTCTGCTTTTAAATAACTTTAAATTAAAAAAGGAAAAAGGAAGAAAAAGGAAGAATTAAAGAGGAAAAGGAACAAGAGACTCACCCATGTATGGATATTAATTTGCATAACAAAAAACTGGGGGATATATTTATTTAGTTTTCATTTTTCTTATTCATTTGTACTGTATATTTACACAACGAGTGGTCTGCAACATAGTCAAAATTTTAAAGTAAAACTTCTCTTTGGGACTTACCTGGTGGCACAGTGGATAAGAATCCACCTGCCAATGCAGGGGACATATGTTCAATCCCTGGTCTGAGAAGGTTCCACATGTCCCAAAGCAACTAAAGCCCATGCACCACAGCCACTGAGCCCACACACTAGAGCCCTTGAGCCCCAACTACTAAGCCTGCACACTCGAGAGCTTGTGCTCTACAAGAGAAGACGCCGCAAGGAGAAGCCTGTGCACTGCAACTAGAGAAAGCCCGAGCACAGCAATGAAGACCCAGTGCAGCCAAAAATCAGTTAACTAAAAAAATAAAATATTAAAAAAATTCCTCTCTGCCTAAAAATAACTTCTCATCAGATTTTATATGACCAAACTAATTTCACTTTCACAAATGTTCTCTGTAGCTCACAAAACCTTCTAAACTAACTCCTACTCAATTTCTAGCCCAACTATATCTTGGTTAGTGCGATTATACTTAATCATCTTTTATACTCAGAGTAATATCGATTTTCTAACTGATCACTTATTTAAAAATATGAAGGCATTTTATTTTATCGATATGTTTGGATGTAAACCCAATTAGCAAAAATAGTTAATGAGTCAAAGAGCGTCATAACTAAACACAGATTTTTGGAAAGTATGGTCAGTCATATTATCCAAAAAACTACCTTTTCATGACTGCATATTTCTTTCAGATGTGGTGAGAGAAATGCCTATCATAACAATACTTAAGTTCCTCACAGTGCATACAGATAGAAGATGTGTATCACTGCAGCTTTGTGGATGTCGAGTACCCACTCAGGGAACTTCTACGTGATGATTCCACTGAGGTTCCATTATTCTTTTCACTATTAGTTCTCCTCTTTCTCCAATGCCCCACTGGCCTTAGGGTTTCATTTTGGCTTTGGTGTCTATCTGCTGCTGCTGCTGCTAAGTCGCTTCAGTCGTGTCCAACTCTGTGCGACCCCATAGACGGCAGCCCACCAGGCTCCCCCGTCCCTGGGATTCTCCAGGCAAGAACACTGGAGTGGGGTGCCATTTCCTTCTCCAATGCATGAAAGTGAAAAGTGAAAGTGAAGTCACTCAGTCATGTCCAACTCTTCGTGACTCCATGGACTGCAGCCTACCAGGCTCCTCCGTCCATGGGATTTTCTAGGCAAGAGTACTGGAGTGGGGTGCCATTGCCTTCTTTGTTGGTGTCTATCTGATCTTTCCTCTAATAATTATTTCAGGATTTTCCTCTGGTTTCTCAGAGATTCAAAACAGAATTCAGTCATTTTTACAGATCAAAAAAATTTTAATTTTTTATTGAAGTACAGTTGATTTAAAATGGTGTGTTAGTTTCAGGTACACAGCAAAGTGATTCTGATTTTTTTTTCAGATTCTTTTCACATACAGGTTATTACAAAATATTGAATATAGTTTCCTGTGCTATAAGTCCTTGTTGTTTATGTATTTTCTATGTATTAGTGTGTATCTGTTAATTCCAGACTCCTAATTTATCCTTCCCCCAACTTTTCCTTTTGGTAAACATAAGTAGTTATCTATTTCTGTGAGTCTATTTCAGTTTTGTAAATAAGTTCATTTTGTCTTTTTATTTTTGACCACCTAGGGTCTCCTAGAACCTTAACTGTGTATTTAACTTACATCATGAATACTGCAGAAATAATTTTACATACTTATGGTCATACTAAGTTTCCCTTCACTGCACCTGGCTTGCTGGCAAGGATGCCCCTGAGGATACTCAGTATTTCCTCTACTATAGGTTAGTACCTATTTTCTTTTCATTTTTTTGGCCTAAAGTTACAGCATGTGGGATCTTAGTTCCCCAACTAGGGATGGGAATCTGTGCCCCCTGCATGGGGAGTGCAGAGTCCTAACCACTGGACCACCAGGGAAATAATAAGTTTATTTGTATAAATTTTTTTTAAATTTCTTGATGTAGATAATAAACTCTAAGAAAAACATCAATTAGTGTAAATTATTATATGTGCCATGTTACATTCAAAATTAATGATCCATGTAGTATCTTTCAGAAAACTGAATTTTGCAAATGTTTAAATTTTATTATGTTCAGAAACACAGATCTTACCAATATAATTACTTTTTATATGTCCCTCATCAGTTTTAACACTCAACATGGGTGATATTTTTTTAACCTTGAATGTTTAAATGATCATTGGTTACAATGACTATATAAAAATATGCCACCTAAGACATATATATATAGGTGTTCTACAATTATAGATTATAAGTCTTTTTATATTAATACAGACAACTACATTTTGCCAGGCAGTTAATTATTAGCTCTTTGCTCTTAACTTTTTGGTATTCTCAAGCTTTCATATACTTATGGGACGCCTTAATTTTAAAGTGCTTTCACATGTTATTTCCTTGCCTCAAAACTGTCAAAACTGATGATCCCTCATGCCACAGGATCTAACTATAGTTCTCTGAAACTCAGTAATTCATGTGTAATTAGTATAAGTGGTAACCTGGGTAAGAAAAATATTAGAACAGCTCATTCTTAACAATTTTATATAAATAATTTTCTCTAGTACAAACAACATTTTTCTTCTACATATAGTGCAAAACTCTTATTTTCAATAAATTCAGAATATTTCTGTGCAACTTAAGTCACTCACTTAACAAAAGAAGTAAATGTTAAGAACCTGTGCTAGATGTTGTGGGAAGTAATCTAAGACAGGGTTTCTATAAGCTTAGAACCTAGCTAAGAACAGAAGACATGTGAGTATGAAAAAACTAATGACTTTAAGTATGCTTGAATATGTAATATAAAATGACATTCCTCGTCATTCTTTTAGTGAAAGCAATGGGGTGATAACTGTGGGAAATGTGGTTAAACACACTTTCTTAGAAAAGATGAATAAATCAGAAAAGCAACATACCTAATTTAGCCATCTTTTCAGGGTGTTTTCTATTCTGAAAAGGATAAACTTTATTCCCACCATCTGTAGCAGAGCCATTTTTCAAGGATTCTGAAAGAAAAAAATGCAACATAAAAAAAGAATGCAAGAAAAATGGGTGAGGTTAATTAACAGAAAAAAATGGTAAAATTTTACCTAAAAACTTAGGATATGTACCCCTCACTGTCTTGCATAAAGGTTCAACAATATGTGTTTATAAATAAAATGTTTAAAATACACAATAGACCATGATACTATTTAAATTTTAAAACACAGAAAACATGTTATTCACAGATACACAAAAATACATTCAAAAACAGTCATATTATAGAAGTTCTCTTTCTCTCAACAAAGACCTTGACTTAATTTCATTCTTTAATTTTCCCTTTAAAAATAACAGCTGCTAAAAGTGTCAACTGTCTAGTTAGGGACACTTTTATGACAGTCTACCCTGCCTGCTAAGCCTACTGAGGGGTAGTGGTCATTTTTTGCATCATGTCATTTAACACTGGGAAAAAATCCAAAAGCAGTATCACTCAAGAAGTGACAAAAAGGTCAGGAGTAGTCACAATGACCACTTATAAGTCAAGTATGAGACAGTAGAAGACATGTACATTAGGGAGGCAGGCGGCATAGACAGGACAGAACTGACGCACAGAGATGACATGAGGGAGGCCGGAAGATCCAAGGTAGCAAAAACCCTGCTCCTAGATCCAATGTCCCTAGTGCCCAACAGTACTGATTTTGTTCCTTGATCTTAATTTTTTTTAAAGTCAACTTAAGTAGGTCCGTGCTCCTTGCACTGTAATCTGTGCTCTTTGAGTCTTAAGTAAATTATAATTCAAGCCTAACATTTTTAAGTAAATTATAACTTACTTAAATTTTAAGTAAACATTTTTAAGTAAATTATAATTTAAGCCTAACATTTTTAAGCATAATCTGGCAGGAATCTGGCTTAGGTATAAAAAAACATAACATTAGCATGCCTAGTTGGAACACATTACTTCTTGGAATAATCCTTCTATCTATTTCTGTAAAGATGATCAAGGTAATAATAAAGTGGCTTGTTTTATGAAATTATTTCAAATTAGTTAAAAGTACAAATACCTTTTAAAAAATATATTTAGAGTGCTAGGTCAATAGATTCTATCTTTCTTAAAGTAAGAACAAGACTAGTTGTTTATTAAAAAGTCTATAGTAGAAACTCAGTGTTTCAATCTTTCCAGCTGCAGAGAAAGAATCTGAAGGAATGTTTTTCTGATGAGAATATAGCACGCCAGATAAAAAGTGTTTTGGAGGTGGACAATGGTGATGATAGCACAATATTATGAATATATTTAATATAATTGTACACTTAAATTGGTAAAGATGGTAAATATTGTTATTAACGTGTATTTTATAATTTAAAAAATTGAAAAAATTGTAGCAAAATGCTACCTAACCAACAGGACTACTTTTACATAACCTGCAAAGCAATTTCAGCTACCTGCAGAAATTTCAGGGTACATTCCCAACTCCACCACCCCTACCCTGCAAATACCTTGAACATCTTGTCCTAAAACTTCAACATAGTTATGATCTTTTAAAACTTCTTGGTCATCTTCCTCCAACTCATTTTCTGGCTTCTTTATTATTTTTTGTGTGTTGACCAAAAGCTGGGCTCGCTCCTTTTTTATTTTAGGTCCTATATAAACATTCAAAGAATTAGAACATGACAGGTATAAATTCTTTTAAATGTAAACATTACAGCTAAATAAATAAACTACACTATTTCATTGTCATTATTTAAAAGCTGAAAAAAAACTCGGTGTTTTCTCTTTGATTCAAGAGAAATCACAGTTTGTGTAAGTTGGTATAAGTTAAAAAAAAAAAAACCTCAAAATTATATATTTTGGGGGCTCAAAATAACTATACATTTTCATTACAGTGGATGGTTATCTTATCACTTAACACCACTGCTGAACATTTCATATGAGGTGAGGTTTTATTATCTTTGTTTAATTTTTTTTTAATGTTTGTTTTAATTTTTTAAATTTGTGTTTTCTGGATCTTAGTTCCCCAACCAGGGACTGAACCTGGGCCCCCTGCATTGCATGGTAGAATCTCAACCACTGGACCATCAGGGGAGTCCCCTATTTTTAATACATTTTTAATAGAATAAACTAAAAATTAAGGTAGTATTTATTTGCAGTCTTACTAAATCAAATACTTTGTGCTATATTTTCAAAATAGATGATTAGATTTTGAAAAGTGAAATACATAATCATTAAATAAACATCCCTTCCATTGTATAATTATTTAGTACCTCCTTCTCTATCAAGAATGTGATTAAGAACATCATCATCTCCCACAAATTGAACTTTCAGCATCTTGTCTGCCTTTAATTCCAGCGTGCTCGTCATTGCTAACCTAAACAGAAGCAATAAAGTACTCAAAAGTGATGAAAAATTCATATCAACAGACAAACATTCACATAATGAATCCATATATTTGCATAATATTTTTAAAGTCTGTAAGTATGAAGGACACATTCATTATTGTATCAATATTATGTTTTTGATAATAAGTAACTCAATTCTTTATCTGAAAAATGGAAGAGATGACAAAGTGCCTGAGATTAGGAAAAAGCCAAGCCCAATCAAGGCAACTGAAATATGATGACAGGAAAACAATTCTGTGGGTAAAAAAACTCTAACCAATTTATAGGATAACAACAGAAGGGGGAAGATTAATACATGAGCTTAGAAAAAGAGCAGCCAAATAAGGAATGATACTTTGGTGGATTTTAATATCTGTTCACTAGAAAGATACGGTCTATTGGGGGAAGCCTGTGTACATCACTGTGTCCAAACCTGGATCAAATAATCCTCAAGGACCTCCCTTTACTATTAAATTGCATGTTCCCCAAACAACTTTATAATTATGAATATGGCTTTCTAGGTATCTCAGTAACTAAACAGTAAACATGAATCCTTCCAATACTTTATAGTCAGTTCTTCACTGAATAAATTTCAGAGTTTGGCAGGCAAAAGTTTGATCAACTCTTACTTCGTTGACAAAATTTAGTTTCAGAACTTAAAATGCTACTTATTGCCTGAAACAAATTAATAACTCCACCTAGCTGCAGTTAATCAGCAGTTTACTCAAAAAAAGACTTTTTTCTCTCTTGTCTCTGATAAACCCTATTTATATGCTTTTCCCTGACAAGAGGATCACACTGCTGTGTCCCCCATGAGTCAGTTCTTTGCATGCAGATAACTGCCGTCTTTGGGGTTGCACAGAGTTGGACATGACTGAAGTGACTTAGCAGCAGCAGCAACTTACTAAATATTGCCAAGTTTTCTTTTGTAACTAGCACACTTAAATGATTTTGTCTCAGTTTTCATTTACCTTTAAAGGTACTACATATTCTTCAGCTGGAAAATTCAAGTACAGTCACCTGTTTTGGGAAAAAGACCTCAGTCAGGCCAGCAAACAGGAAAATGAGAGCAACCAAAGAAGTTCATGAGTTTTTACAAACAAGATGAATACAGGCAGATCTTACAAAGCCAAAGTTACTATGACGGCATAGTAAAGGGCAAAATGACCATTACCATTTTGGCCAGGAAGCCTCGGAGACTGAGGAGATCTAAATTGCAGGAGCAGGTGGTGAAGAGAGGCCAAAATTTTGAGTAATTACTATGTGCTAGACAAAATTTTGAATATTCTATATGTATTCCCATTTCATCCTCCTAACAATTCTATTAGGATCATACTTCGTGTACAAAGATAATAAGGTTGGAGACAGATGGGCCCCCAGGCTGGACAGCTGGTATTTGTCAAATGGAGTAAAACTGAAGTTTTGTCCTAAGCCAAACAAGAACAATACCTGATCTCTTTCTCCATGGAAATGGAGCAAATAAACCAGCAGTGGGGAATTTGTTACAACAGAAATGGAAAATGTGATTTTTTTAATGCTAACAAGGGAAACGAAGTAAACGGCTATAAAAACCCCCAAGAATAGGTCCGTGGGAGTTAAGCAATCCTGGTTTTACTTCAGCTGTTTCTAATCTATAGTGCCCATAACAAGCCTTGTCCTTCACAAAGTAATTCCTTAGTTACTCTCTATGTGAATTCTATCTTGCACCTGGCCTCCCCGCCTCCTGCCAACATCCTTGTAACACTCCCTTGTAGCATTCTTCATTTCAGAAAGGTCATAAGCTGATAACCTTGGAGGACCAGATCCAGTGTTGAGGCCATTAGAAACTTTGCAGAAGAATGCAAGACTGCCTTAATCCTTATCACATACCCCTGACCATGAGCCCTGAAGACCTCTCCTTATTCCCCAGAGAAGGGGGTACAGTTGTTGAGATGTTTCCTCTTTGCCTGGCAAAGAAATAAAGCTATACTCTTTCATTCAAAATTCTGTCTCCGTATTTCTATTTGACATTGGTGTACAGAAAGCTAGTATTTTGGCAACAATAATATTTCACCTATAATTTATATGACCATAGTAATGGTAGAGACCTAGTAAACATGGAAGAGATCAAGAAGAGACAGAAAGAATACACAGAAGAACTGTACAAAAAACATCTTAATGACCTAGATAACTACGATGATGTGATCAGCCACCCAGAGCCAGACATTCTGGAATGTGAAGTCAAGTCGGCCTTAAGAATTACTGCTGTCAATAAAGCTAATGGATGCGATGGAATTCCAGTAGAGCTATTCAAAACCCTAAAGAATGATGCTATCAAAGTGTTGTACTCAGTATGTCAGGAAATCTGTAAGACCCAGCAGTGGCCACAGGTCTGGAAAAGGTCAATCCTCATCCCAGTTCCCAAGAAGGGTAGTACTAAAGAATGTTCAAATCATCGGACAATTGCACTCATCTCCCAAGCTAGTAAAAAAAAAAACAAGTGCTCAGTCGTGTACGACTCTGCAGCTCCATGGACTGTAGCCCACCAGGCTCCTCTGTCCATGGGATTTTTCCAGGCAAGAATACTAGAGTGGGTTGCCATTTCCTTCTCTAGGGGATCTTCTTGACTGAGGGATCAAACCCTGGTCTCTTGCATCTGCTGCATTAGCAGGTGGATACTTTACCACTAGTACCACCTGGGAAGCCCCCAAGCTAGTAAGGTCATGCTTAAAATGTTGCATGCTAGGCTTCAGCATTACATGAACCAAGAACTTCCAGATGTCCAAGCTGGGTTTAAAAAAGGCAGAGGAACCAGAGATCAAACTGCCAACGGATCATAGAGAAAGCAAGAGAATTCCAGAAAAACATCTACCTCTGTTTTATTGACTATGCTAAAGCATTTGACTATGCGGATCACAACAAACTGTGGAAAGCTCTTGAAGAGACGGGAATCCCAGACCATCTTACTTGTCTCCTGAGAAACCTGTAGCGGGTCAAGAAGCAACGGTTAGAACAGTATGGAACAACTGATTGGGTCAGGATTGAGAAAGGAATATGACAGGGCTGTCTGCTGTCACCCTGTTTATTTAACCTATATCCTGAGCACATGTTGGGCTGGATGAGTTACAAGCCGGAATTAAGACAGGCAGGAGAAACATCAACAACTTCAGATATGTGGATGATACCACTCTAACGGCAGCAAGCAGAGAGGAACTAAAGAGCCTCTTGATGAGAGTGAAGGAGAATGAAAGAGCTGCCTTAAAACTAAATATTGAAAAAACTAAGACATAGCATCCAATCCCATTACTTCATGGCAAACAGAAGGGGAAAAGATGGAAGTAGTGACAGATTTCCTCTTCCTAGGTACTAAAATTACTGCAGATGGTGACTGCACCCATGAAATCAGAAGACAATTGCTTCTTGGCAGGAAAGCTATGACAAACCTAGACATTATGTTGAAAAGCAGAGACATTACTCTGCTGACAAAGGTCTGCAGAGTCAAGGCTATGGTCTTCCCAGTAGTCACCTATGGCTGTGAGAGCTGGACTGTAAAGAAGGCAGAGTGCCAAAGAATTGATGCCTTTGAACTGTTGGTGCTGGAGAAGACTTCTGAGAGTTCCTCAGATGGCAAGGAGATCAAACCAGTCAATCTTAAATACTCAATGGAAGGACTGATACCGAAGCTCCAGTATTTTGGTCACCTGATGTGAACAGCTGACTCACTGGAAAAGTCCCTGATGCTGGGAAAGATTGAGGGCAGAAGGAGAAAAGGGCATCAGAGGATGAGATGGCTGGATGGCCTCACTGATGCAATGGACATAAACTTGGGCAAACTTCAGATGGTGAGGGACAGGGAGGCCTGGTGAGCTGCAGTCCATGGGGGTCACAAAGAGTTGGATATGACTGGGCAACTGAACAACATCAATACAGAGTTTGGCAACAATAATATTTCACCTATAATTTATATGGCCATTGCCAGTAGAACATATTCTTTTGTTCTTTGCCAACTTTCTAGTCATAATACTGCTTCTTAGTATGGGGAATTGGATGTATTAGAGAAAAAGTTTAATGCATCTATGTGACATTTATATAAAATTAAGAAATATTTTCTTTTATCTGTACAAAATAGCTTTCTGAGGGGCTGTTTGTCAGGCATTGTATAAGGCACTTTTATGCACACCAGATCAGTAAATCCTCAGACTCCCTGAGGTAGTTAAAATATATATAACTCCCCCAATTTACAGATGAGTTAACTGAGGTTAAATATTAAATTACTCACTAAAATTCACACAATTAGAAAGTGTATTAGGGCCGAAACCTAAGTCTGACTAATTCCAAAGACCCAGATCATTTTATTAAATGACACACTTCTCCTGCCATTAAATACAAACCTGTTATCCTAAATGCTTGTCTTGACCTCTGGAAACTATTCACAACATGTGTAGTCATTTTTCCACACAGTGGTTCAAATATCCAAGGACTGCTACAGTTCCTCTAGGTTTCCAATTCACTACGTTAAACATCGGAGAAGGCACTGGCGACCCACTCTGGTACTCTTGCCTGGAAACTCCCATGGACGGACGAGCCTGGTAGGCTGCAGTCCATGGGGTCGCTAGGAGTCGAACACGACTGAGCGACTTCACTTTCAGTTTTCACTTTCATGCATTGGAGAAGGAAATGACAACCCACTCCAGTGTTCCTGCCTGGAGAATCCCAGGGACAGGGGAGCCTGGTGGGCTGCCATCTATGGGGTTGCACAGAGTGGAACACACCTGACGTGATTTAGCAGGTTAAACATCAGTAGTTCTATCAAGCATGCTTTTAAGAGCAGCATTCTGTTGTTTAGTTGCTAAGGCATGTCCAACTCTTTAAGACCCCATGAACTGCAGCAAGCCAGGCTTCCCTGTCCTTCACTATCTCCCTGAGTTTGCTCAAACTCATATCCATTGAGTCAGTGATGCCACTCAACCACCTATTCCTCTGTTGCCCCTCCTCCTCTTGCTCTGAGTCTTTCCCAGCACCAGAGTCTTTTCCAATGAGTTGGCTATGTTGTACAGAGGATTTGAAGCAATGACAATAAACAATGCAATAAAACAAATGATAAACTATAAAT
This sequence comes from Bos mutus, assembly GCF_027580195.1. Classification (NCBI taxonomy): domain Eukaryota; kingdom Metazoa; phylum Chordata; class Mammalia; order Artiodactyla; family Bovidae; genus Bos; species Bos mutus. The sequence continues at coordinate 46,273,977 of NC_091618.1, read as the reverse complement.
ACTAATAGGGAATCTGGATCAGGGAAAATAAAAGAAAAAGAAAGCGAGAAATTAAAACCATACAAAGAATTTTTAGCTCTGAGCTTCCTCGCAATCAAAAGGATTAAAGGTCAGTTACATAAATCTTATCAGCAAAAGTTTAGTAGTTCCTTCAGCGGGGGGAAAAAAAGATTTTCAACAAAAATTTAAAAACAAATATTGTACATAACTGAACAGTCTAGTAAAGGCTATGGTTTTTCCAGTGGTCATGTATGGATGTGAGAGTTGGACTGTGAAGAAAGCTGAGCGCTGAAGAATTGATGCTTTTGAACTGTGCTGTTGGAGAAGACTCTTGAGAGCCACTTGGACAGCAAGGAGATCCAACCAGTCCATTCTGAAGGAGCCCTGGGATTTCTTTGGAAGGAATGATGCTAAAGCTGAAACTCCAGTACTTTGGCCACCTCATGCGAAGAGTTGACTCATTGGAAAAGACTGATGCTGGGAGGGATTGGGGGCAGGAGGAGAAGGGGATGACAGAGGATGAGATGGATGGATGGCATCACCGACTTGATGGACGTGAGTCTGAGTGAACTCTGGGAGTTGGTGACGGACAGGAAGGCCTGGCGTGCTGTGATTCATGGGGTCGCAAAGAGTCAGACGTGACTGAGCAACTGAACTGAACTGAACTGATCCCAAGCAGTTTCCCTATGGTATTTAATGTAAGAATTGTCTGGGCAGAGGCAGCCTAACTCAGTCTTGTCTGTAGCCAAATGCATTTATACGAAATTCCCTTTTCTAGATTTTAAGGCATCTTATTATATAGGACAGAATCACAAAATTGAAATTTCTACAGAAACCTTGAAATAAACCTTTCCTTCCTTCTTCTCCACAATTTCTGAATACAAAAAACCCCAGTACAACCGAATAACATGAAATTATCTGGTGACCATTTACTCTTCAAGACCCTGTCCTGATGTTTACTTTAAGTGGATTTTTTTCAAAGGAGTTAACACCAAAAGAGCATTAACAGCTTACACTCTCCATTGAGAGTAGATAAAGCATTTGCTAAATTTTTTAAAAAACATAATCCTTTAAAAAATAGTGGTTTAGTGTTATTCACCAATTTTAATATCAGATAAACCTGGCTTCTGATCTTAAATCCACACAACTGTGTAACTTAGGACAAAGTTGATGATTAAATGGGATCATGTGCTTGGCCTATGAAAATGCTAGCCAAGTTCCTTATTACAGGTATTTTTACTTTAAGTTTCAACTTAACTGTGCAGATCTCTTGTACAACTCCATATCCCAAATAACATCTGATGAAAGTTCATATTTTATGGCAGGACGATTTAAACATAATTTAAATATAAAATTTTTCTTTACCTACTTGGGCCTCCTCCCTCCACTTTAATGTGTTGTGCATCTGCATTAACCAGACTTCTTTAGAAGATAACCTTCCTTCTTAGTCTTGTAAGGGGCCACAATGACCCATGACCCACTTATATGCTTCCTACATGTAGATTTGGATAGTGTAAATTGTCAATAATATGTCATTTAATTGAAGGTACAGCCCACAGTCTCAAATACATATAACTAAAAACAAAACAAAACAAAAAACACCCCACATAACTGTACTTGGACCTCTAACAGAACAGTTCTTACTGATTGATTTTTGTCAGCACATTAAAGAGAAACAGTGCTCAATAAGAGCTGAATGATGTCCATGTAATGTGCAGGGCCATCACACAAAGGTGTGGGCCCATGCTATTTTTCTTCAGATTGCAATTTAGCTAGAGGAAGGTGTAGTGGATTTCAGATGTAAAGCGAAAAGTAATGCATCAGCATCCTTTTAACTTAAAAAGCTCTACCAAAGGAGCCTGGTTTTGCAACTGCTTTACAACCCCTGGCCCAGGGTGACTGTGTTCAGTTAGGATTCATTTGGTGCTTCCAGGGTGGTATGACATCAAAGCGTTCCCCCTCCAGTGGTACTTTTGGAACAAGATTCCTTCCTCTTCAGCCCTCACTGTACCTGCTCCTGTCCCAGGACACCTTACTACTTTCTTTACGGAATTTTACAGTTCTCTCTGCAAGCAGAAGGCTCCTCATGCCGGGAAACAGATATTCTGGTAACAGACATCCTCTGAACACTAGACCCATCACTGCTGGAAGAGGAACGGTCTTTAAAGAGGGAGCCTTTCACCCCAACAAGTATATACTGATTTCGCTCTGGGCCTAGGCAGTCTGGGGAGCGCAGAGAGGGAGGCGCAGCCACCTCGCCCAGGGTGCTCAGGCGAAGGCTGGGGACTGGGTGCACCTGGACTCACCTCAGAAGCCCTGAGCAAAGCAGGAGAGGGAGGCAGGCTGTCCTGCCGCCCCACTACGCACCGCCAGGTCTCCACCAGGAGCGGCTGCAGCCGCCTCGTGCCAGCCGGACGTTACCCGGCTGAATGGTCGCCGCTGGGAAGAACGCTTCAGCCCTAGCAAGAATGCCAAATTCTTGTAGGCAGTGCAGGAGCAGAACCGCAGGGTCGCAGGTTCGACCTGGAGAGCTCCGGGAGCCAGAAGGGGGGGGATGGGAAACTTCCCTGCGGCACACCAAATCTCCCGCCCTGCTCAGGAGGCGGAGCCCCATGTAGCCAATAGCACGTAGAGTCGGCTGAGAGCGACCGTTCTGCTCACCAGTCAACGCGGGTCTGATGGCCTCGCCCACAAGAACACTGAGGAAAACGAATCCCCAAGCTCTGAGTTCTGGGGTTTGCTTTTGCTCTTTCCGTTTCCGGGGAAGGGAGTAGGAAGCACTGCTTAGATTTGAGGAAATTGAGTGAGCTCTGTACAAACGCAGTCTTCAAAGTGTCATTGGTTTCTCTGGATACTTTCTTTTGAGCGAAAAGATAATGGAATGAATTTGGGTTTATTTATTTTTAAACTTAACCTCATTTGGCGTGAAAGGTAGGACCCCGTGCATCTCAGGGATTTGGGGTAGGGAGGAGGGGAGCAGTGCTCTCTGGTATGAAGAGAATTAGGGTTGGGGCACTGCTGATAGGACGAAGAGAGGAGGAAAATGGAAGGAATGGACGCAGAGAGAACTAATGAGGAAAAAGGTAATGAAGAAGAAAAGGAGTGAACCTGCTGGAATAACAGTATTACCCTCTAACTACGATTTCATTTTGATTCATTCATTCATTCAAAACAAAACCTGCATACCAGATAATAACGTTACACTATGCTAGCGGAGCCTGCTCTCTGTGCTCACAGTAGCCCTTATAGAAGATACTGAATATATGGGGGAAAATGCTGCGATTTTGGAAAGCCCAGTGTTTATCAAACCACTGGCAGAATTATCTAATTAAAGGAGAGGATTCAGAAAAAAATTTCGTTGGAGGAAGAAATATTTAAACGGAAACCTGCGGACTGAATAGATTTAAGCCAGACAAAAGGAGGGGTAAAGTTTTCCAGGTGGAAGGCCCAAATCAACATAGTGGGTATATAAAGGGTCAAGAGGCAAGCCCCGAAGTTGAATCTGCTTTTCTGAGGGCTTTGGCCCTTAGGGCACTAGTCACATTTGTATTGAAAGATCATTCTGGATAAAGGTAGTCAAGAATGGAGCCGAGGGAAGGAAGAGACAGAGTTACATCATTTTGGAAACTGTTTAGGAAATCTGATTGGGAAAGAGAAATAGTCATAGCCTGGATACCTACCTTAGTATTCCATTTTGGTTAGCAGAATTTAAGAAAACAAAAGAGAAATTAATTTTCTCTACATTGGAATCAAAAACAGAATTTGGGGGTTGAGTTGGGAGAAGAAGGAACATAGTCAACAGTTAACACTTAAGTGCTTGAAGAGTTCTTAAAAATGTGAAGATCTGATAATACTCCTCAACTAATAAGTTATGTTTCTATGATGGAAACTTTCTCCCTCTCAAATCTTCACTGCTGCTGCTGCTGCTGCTAAGTCGCTTCAGTCGTGTCCGACTCTGTGCAACCCCATAGACGGCAGCCCACCAGGCTTCCCCATCCCTGGGATTCTCCAGGCAAGAGTACTGGAGTGGGTTGCCATTTCCTTCTCCAATGCATGAAAGTGAAAAGTGAAAGTGAAGTCACTCAGTCGTGTCCGACTCTTTGTGACCCCATGGACTGCAGCCTACCAAGGCTCCTCCGTCCATGGGATTTTCTAGGCAAAAGTACTGGAGTGGGGTGCCATTGCCTTCTCTGCAAATCTTCACTAGTCTTCTGCAGACTTAGTGTGAGTGGTGGCTTTTAATTGTTTTTATGGTATATGTGTGGGAAATGGGACTTCTCAGGTGGCATGGTTGGTAAAGAATCAGCTTGCAAATGCAGGAGATGCAAGAGACTTGGATTCAATCCTTGGGTCAGCAAAATCTGGAGTAGGAAACAGCATCCCACTCCAGTATTCTTGCTTGGGAAAATCTCATGGACAGAAGAGCCTGGTTGGCTACAGTCCACACATCACAGAGTCGGACATGACTGAGCACACTCAAACGCATATGTGGGAAAGAGAAGGAGCTGAGTTTCCCTTCTAGATTGGTACTGGGATAGATAAAAACAAAGGGTCATACCATTCAGAATGGAGATCTAGAAGTCAGGAGTGGCAGGAAGTTGAAGATAGAGATGATTATAAAATGGCAATTTCCTCATGTATTCCACACACAGTTTGGGTAGAACATTAGACCTTCCCAAGAGGAAGATAAGACCAAGCCAATTTTGAATACATCTTAAGTGGGTAGAGATGCCAGCAGCTAATTGGGTTATAGTTTGAAATTTATGGCCAGGTTTTAAAAGTCTCTGAATTTAAAAATTTTTTTTTTTTTTTTAGTTGTTTCCTAATATCCTTTTTCTGTTCCAGAATTCCATGCAGAATACCACATTACATTTAGTGATTTTGTTGTTTTAGGCTCCTCCTGGCTGTGACAGAATCTTAGACTTTTCTTGGTTTTACTGACCTTGACAGTTTTGAGGAATACATTGTAGTCATGTATTTTGTAGAATATCCCTCTACTGGGATTAATCAGATGTTTTCTCTTATGAGTAGATGGGGTTTATGGGTTTGGGGGAGGAAGATCCCAGACATAAAGTACAATTTTCATCACATCATATCAAGGATACATACACTATGCACCATTGTTAACTGTAATCAACTGGCTGAGGCAGTATTTGTCAGACTCCTCTACTGGAAAGGTACTCTGTTTCCCATCCCATGCTGTCCTCATTGGAGGAAGTCCCTGAGGAATGAGGAGTTACGGTCCATCTCCTTGAGATAAATTATTTGAAATTCTTCTGCAAGAGAGATCTGTCTATTCTCCATTTATTTATTTACTTATGCAATCAGTCCTTATATCAGTAAGAATACATGCGTGTTCCTAAAATTCTTAAAATTCTAAAAATCTTTAGAATTTGACTGAAGAATCTGCCTGCAATGCAGGAGACCCAAGTTCGACCCCTGGGTTGAGAAGATCCCCTGGAGAAGGAAATGGTAACCCACTCCAGTAATCTTCTCTGGAGAATTCCATGGACAGAGCAGCTTGGCGGGCTATAATCCTTTGGGTCGCAAAAAGTTGGATACGACTGAGCGACTAACACTTTCACTTTTCAGAATTTGATTAAAGATGGTGAATTGAATACTGTCTTGAAATGCCACTAAAAAAAACAGAGTCAAAGGAAAATTTTAAATATAAACATACAAACAGGAAAAGAAGTTAAATAATTTAATAAAAGTTTGGAAGATGTATAGTGATCAGGCAAAGCAGAGTAAGCTGAAATGCGGGCCAGGAAAGGATGATGACAGTGTCTATTCCTGTCATAGAACTCCAGTTAGTCTCAGCAATTAGTCTGTCAGTTCAGTTCAATTCAGTCGCTCAGTCATGTCCGACTCTGCGACCCCATGAATCGCAGCACGCCAGGCCTCCCTGTCCATCACCAACTCCTGGAGTTCACTCAGACTCATGTCCATCGAGTCAGTGATGCCATCCAGCCATCTCATCGTTTGTCGTCCCCTTCTCCTCCTGCCCCCAATCCCTCCCAGCATCAGAGTCTTTTCCAATGAGTCAACTCTTCGCATGAGGTGGCCAAAGTACTGGAGTTTCAGCTTTAGCATCATTCCCTCCAAAGAAATCCCAGGGCTGATCTCCTTCAGAATGGACTGGTTATAGGAACCTTTAAAGTCAGAAGAGCAGACTGGAACTGAGAGCCGGAGGACTGGTGAAAGTCTGAAACAAGGACCAATTAGATCCTAGATCTCTTGTCATACTGAGCATAACAGCAGGAGTTTACAAGGTGAACCAGAGGATCTGGACTCAACAGAGTAGAAATGAGAAGGCATACTGAATTTGGAAGGTGTATCTGGACAGATTATGTGGGACACTAGGAATCTCCTTGTTTGGCTCCCAGAACACTGGCAACTGTCTTTATTTAAACATTTCTTTTTCAGAAGACTAATCAGAAGAGGAGACCCCAATTGAAAAAGCCAGTTCATCTACTGATCCACCTTGAAACCCACCAGCTGATAATCCCTGCCCCTGCAGGCAGAGTTTCCAGTCAATTCTGGCTTCACCAACTTTTGAATAAAGCCTCAACTCTGAAAGAAACAAAACAAATAGACCAGGAGCAAAAAGACTATTTGGGAATCAGAAGATTTATTCCAAACTGTAATTAAGAATACCTCAGAGACAAAGATTTTATATCTGTAAAAGAAGGAATATAAAAAGGAATGTCGGTCATCAAATTTAGATTCTAGAGAAAAAATAAAGTTTTAATTAATATTTAGACAGCAGATTGCAGCATCAAGATGTCAGCTGCACATTTTTCTTCACCAATGATCTCATTTGTCAGCACAGCAAATCAGAATGTCTTTATAAATTCCTTCCTCAGTAAGATAGTGAATTTTAAAATGTGAAATTACTTTTTCAAGTTTTAATTATTTTCATATTCAAAGGTTTTTACCCAAACTATATTTTAAAAGATCAAAATATGATATAAAATGACCTAGATGCTATGCATTAAACACACACTTGATAAGGGTACAATAGGTCTAGAATGTCAATAGCAGATGCCTCAGCAAATAATTTCTACCCAGAGATTTTTAAAAATATCAATAATGCTCAGGAAACAAAAGTGATTGTCTATCTTAGAATCCAGAGAATACAGTAACCAGAAGCTATTTTATCTCTAGTATTCTCTTGAACCTGGGATAATGAGGTCTTCATAAACCACACACAAATTAGCAGTGAAAGATTTGGCAGAGTAAGCTCTCCAAAATGTGTACATAGTAATTCACGTTCTGAGAAACTAAAGAATATAACCTTCAATTCAGAAAGAATTTCACAGTGTAAAATCATTATTTATAGCACTTGATAATGTCTATAGATTTCTTAAAATACTGTGATTAATCTCTTTGAATGGAACTGTTTTTTAGCTATAGGTATTTCAGAACATTAAGTCTGTACTGATTAATATAACCTAGCCATAAAAAGTTTTCATTCCTAATGTGTATTAAACATTGTTCCCTAAGATAAAGTGCCAAAACTAATTGGCCCTTCATGTTTTAGAAGTCATTATCACCCCTTTCTGATGTAACATTTGGAACAAAACTAGGGCTATTACCACAGATTACATCCAACCTATTTGAATTATGACCTAGGGCCACATTTAGATCTTTAGAGGCCCTAAACATGAAAGACTTTATTTCTACCCTCTCCCATGCAGTTAAAAATAACAGTAAATTACAAATAATTGCAAGTAAGTCCAACTTCCTAAGCCGCTTTTTCCCAGGGTGGTTGGGAGGAAGGAATTAAAATTTTTTAAGTTTTGTATTTGGGGAGATTCCTCTTCTTTATGAATGGTCTGAACCAGCTTTTCTCAACTGAGGTTCCTCATATGAACCATAGAAAGACTTTTTTCTTGTTTCTCCAGTCACATATGCACTCCGGAGAAATAAGAATGGGATATAATTAAGGACCGTAGTCAACTAGAAACATTATATTGGATTGGCCAAGGAGTTTATTCAAGTTTTTCTGTAACATGGAAAAACCCAAATAGACTTTTCAGCCAACCCAACGTATATAGGAGAAAAGTTAATTTATAACTATGGATATCTAGGGTATGAGGACTTGATTCTTTCAAGGGTTTAATTTGCCTTTTAGTAATCTAGCTCTACTGAGATCCAAACTCCCCTTCCGTCCCAGCTTCCACAGGGCCCTTGGCCTCAGGCAAGTGAGAATAGTAGCTGAGAACAATCAACATTGTATGAAGCAGTATCTTGATGGTTAAGTGCACAAGTCTGTGAGCCTGAATGTCTTAAGTGTCTCTGTTCTATCACTCACTAGCTCTGAGACCTTGTTGTTGTTCAGTTGCTAAGTTGTGTCTGACTCTCTGCTATGCCATGAACTGCAGCAAGCCAGGCTTTCCTGTCCTTCACTGTCTCCCTGAGTTTGCTCAAACTCGTCAACTGAGTCAGTGATGCCATCCAACCATCTCTTCCTCTGCTGTCCCCTTCTCCTCTTGCCCTCAATCTTTCCCAGAATTAGGGTCTTTCCCAATGAATCAGCTCTTCACATCAGGTGGCTGAAGTATTGGATCTTCAGTATCAGTCTTTCCAATGAATATTCAGGATGGATTTTCCTTAGGATTAACTCATATGATCTCCTTGCTGTCCAAGAGACTCAAGTCTTCTCCAGCACCACAGTTTGAAAGTGTCAATTCTTTGATCTTCTTTATGTCCAACTTTCACATCCATAACCTGATTACTTGAAAAACCATAGTTTTGACTATACAGACCTTTGTCAGCAAAGTGACATTTTTTTTTTTTTGGCTTTTGCTTTTCAATATGCTGTCTTGGTTTGTTATAGCTTTTCTTCCAAGGAGCAAGTCTTTTAATTTCATGGCTGCAGTCACCATCCACAGTGATTTTGGAGCCCAAGAAAATGAAATCTGACACTGTTTCTACTTTTTCCCAATCGACTTGCCATGAAGTGATGGGACCAGTTGCCATGATCTTTGTTTTTTGAATTACTTGGTTTTTGCCATACATTGACATGAATCAGCCATTTTAAGCCAGCTTTTCCACTCTCCTCTTTCACCTTCAAGAGGCTCTTTAGTTCCTCTTCACTTTCTGCCATTAAAGTGGTATCATCTGCATATCTGAGGTTGTTGATACTTCAGATGAAATTTCCTTTTTTTTACAAAGGAAGAGTAATAGTACCTACCTATTGGGGCTTCTCAGGTGGCTCAGTGGTTAAGAAACCGCCTGCTAGTGCAAGAGACATGGGTTCAATCTCTGGGTTGGGAAGATACCCTGGAGAAGGAAATGGCAATACACTCCCGTATTCTTGCCTGGGAAATCCCATGGACAAAGGGGCCTAGTGGACCAGAGTCCATGGGGTTGCAAAGAGTTGGACACGATTGAGTGACTACACCACCATCACCACAACAAACAATACCTATCAGACACTTGTGTTAACTGAGAACTGAATAGCGGTATTTTCTGTAAAGTGTTTATAATGGTGCTTGGCACATCCTACCACTGAACAAGCATCGTTTTTAATTCATCCTTGGACCATAAAATATTGTGTCCTGGACCAGAGTTGTATTTGTGTGGAAGGATACTGCCTCCACTACCTTATTAATATTTACTATTACAGTACCTTAAAGTGACTTTCTCCTTTGTACTTTCTCTGTATTTTCTAAGGTTTTCAAAATGAACAAGTAATATTTTGATACTTAAAATTTAAAAATTTAAAATTTTTTTTCCTCAGGCCCTGCTGTGTGGTATGGAGGATCTTATTTTCCCAAACAGGGATTGAATCTGCACCTCCTGCAGTGGAAATGCAGAATCTTAACCAATGGACCACCAAGTAATACATTTTTAATGAAAGGAATACTGAAACTGTCAACTGGTAAAACTCATTCTTCCTAACTAATGGAGAACTAGAGTTGAGGGAAATAATAAGGTCTGGTGAGTTGCCTTAAACCACTCTTCTGGAACTGCTAATCTATACCAGCAATTTTGCATTAAGGCATAACAAGATATAAAAGGGAAGAGAAAGCTTTGGCTCATAAGCAAGGAATACCAGGCATGAGGAAAAAAGGTACAAAAGAGATTTTTCTAGAAAGTGCATGGAAAAGGAAAGGAAAAGGCAGCCTGGGGCTCAGGCCTTTGTTAAATCCATGTTCTAAGAGGTTAAAGTATCTTTAGAAAGACAATGTAGCATTGATCAAGAAGTTTAATGCTAGAGAATGAACTGCTGGTAGAGTATGAGAAAAGCACTTTCATACATTACTGAAGAGTGTAAACGGCACTGTAATAACGGTGGCTCCTCTTGTAAGGACCCAGAAAAGAAAATTAGTTCTAATGTCTCAGTACTAGAAACAGTTGTGCTTCACCTGGGAAACTGATTTATCTTAAGGATATCTCAAAATCACATTGTTAATCTCTCTCTTTGGCTGCTTTAAAGTTCAGAGATAAATATGTACCTCAACAGTAACATAAATGTTGACACATGATTTATGTATTAATTTCACTCCTGCCTACATGGTATTTCTTATTTTGGGTGCTATATGTAATTTTATATCTTGCCTAAATTTCCTTAACAGGGTATCGTATAAATTAAAAACTTCAGACATACATGAATAAAATTGCATGCTTTGAAAAATGCAATGAAGGACCATTTTAAGCTATGAAACTTAGGTATGATATAAATTAACTCAGGAAAATCCAGTCAAAAGCCAAATAAAGCTGTATTTTATACTGTACAAAAGAAAATTTACATCCTTAATGTAACTAGATACATCTAGGGAAAAATTACACATTTCTCAAGAAACACAGTATTTAACATCTTAGATATGTTTCTGCATTGCAGACTGATAATGAATTTTATACATCTTTATTTATAATTTAAAATATTTTTTCATCTCTGGCAGATATTTACAAGGTCAACAGTGACTACATTTCACATTTCAACAATCAACAGCATTAACTAGTTCAGTAAGACAGTTAAGATAATGGCTTACATGCACCAATAAATATGATCTTAAATGTGCATTTCTTCTTCTTCAGCTCTGAAAAAAATGTTTTCACTAGTCCTAGTTTGAAAGGACATCAGTCAATAGAGATCATATTTTCTTCCTGACTATCATATTTAAATTTTAACCAGCACTATTCTCTGAATACTTGGCAAGTTTACACCAAGCTATATAGGTTGATGCTGGTTAAGAAACAAAAACATAAGAGCTGACCTATTCAACCTGTAACCTTTTTGAAGCAAACATATGAAAGTTGGATATTTCCTGTATACTTGTCCATTGTGACAGAGATCAGATACATGATGTTACAGTAGTAAAAAACTCTTTAGAAACTGTAGGTCAGGAGAGTCAAATTATGACGACAAAGTGGGAAAATTATCTTTGCACCATAAAAACTGTTTCACTTAACCAGTTAAACTGAATGTAAAGCCAGTATAAGTTTTAGAATAAGAATCAAAAAACCACCACTGTAACCACTGTAAAGCAGTTAATGAACTTCTTACAAATATTTTAAAACAACACAAAGAACATTTAGTATATGTCTCAGTTCAGTTTGGATGATAAAACTTAAAAAAAAAAAAAAACATAAAAACCGACGTTCATAATTTTTAGAAAGCCAATCTTTTCTAAGATAGCAGATCAACACATTCATTACTTTTTAACTTCTATCTGATATAAAAAAAATAATACATAGAGCCTGTTTGGGACATCAGGAAATATATAAATTCATATCCCCCCAAATCATTATTTAACAGTTTAAGTAAATTCTTTAGTGCTTACTGAACTATTTTAAAAATAAGTGTTTTAACTTTTCTTAACCCAATCGTGTTTTTCTGCGAAGAAAAAAAATACCCAGAGTGATCGAGTACATAAATTATGTAAACAAACATAGTTTTAGCCAATATCATACTTACTAGAAATAACTGACATTGCTCACTTAAAATACACATTTCTATAATTTACCCTCAATTCTTTTAGGAAGTCACAATATTATACAGTATACCAATTACAGGAATTCTTTTCTCTCCCCCTTTTATTTAATACTGATGAGCAAAATCCTTAATTTGAATTAAGGAGACATGAAAATTTGCCATAAGAAATAATATTTGGACTTGACCCTTAACTGGTACTTTTGCTGGAAGTATAAATGTTGACATTTTACCAACATGATAAGAAAACCTCAAATGGAATCTTGTAGGTTCTGTATATCTGTTCCATATGGAAGAATATTTCCTCCAGGGCTAGAAATCAATCTTTCATGTTAGAAGGGGCCTCATTCCTTAACAGTTAGGTACGTCAAATTTTATATTTGGTTGATTCATTTTCTTTGGTAACTTTTGTAGTTTATGAAGGTGTGAAGAATTTCCTCTGATATCATTAACACTACACTTTTGACACTCAAATACAGCAAACCAGATTGATATGAATTCTGTAGTTGGGGATGGACTGTCCAATTAAGTTCATTTTCTTTGAAAACAGAAGACTTTCTTTACTAAACCTACCTTCAGATACACAATTCTGAAAAAAAAGACTCATTTATACTTTAAGCTATGCCTAATTCTCATTTTGGGTGTAAAAATCTGTATTAAACAGAAGAGCATAATAGCAGACATCTGAATATGACTTAATTTGTAAACATTTTCACAAAATCCAGAAACAAAACATAGAACTTATGTACCTGTACTATGCTGCCAGTTATTTCACATCATTGCCAGCTACCTGCTAACTTCTATCCTAAACTGTTTGCTCTTCTATTTCTCGTGTGACTAATGGCTAAGATTGTAAACATACTGAAGAGACTGAAGTTAAATTTTGTGGTTATGTGGTCAGGTTCAGAAGCAATGTACCTACATGGGCAGGGGAAGGTTGGATGATTATATGACTCCTCTAATTCTAATGGGTTGGGATCACCACACAAATTTCTGGCACCACCAAAAATCCAACAGTTTAAGTGCACATTGGTTGACTCTACAAATAGTATTTCCTATATATGTTCAGTGCCAATATGATATACCCATTAGGTATACAATGTAGGTAATACTAAAATTTATGTCTTACATTATCAACACGACCACCTTGGCAATGGAAAGCTGTATCAATCTGGTGACTCTTGGTTTTTTTTTTAGCACTGTTAACAATTTTATACTGCATCCCATTTTATAATCTGGCAAATATTCTAACATTTAGAGTTTAAGCTATCAATTATTTCTAGCTGATTTTCAAACAGCTTGTTTCTAAAAAGCACTTTTTAAAAAATTAAAGTATTTTTACAAATAAGTGTCTCAACCGACTTAGTGGTTTGAAACATGACAATAATCATTCAACTTGAAAGATAAAAAGTCTCAGGTTCAGACTGTTTACATAGCCATAGTATAGAAAAAATTGCTCTAAAATTGTTGTAGATTTTCTGACCACTGTCATGACTTATTAAACATTTTTAAACTAAAAAACAAGTATGTAACTGAAATACTGATTTTTAAAAAGCAAAACCATAAAACTTACTTTGTAATTCCAAGATCAGAAATGGAGAGAGCCTCCTTGCTAGTGTCTGTATAAATAGTGTACTACCCACTGAAGATACGTACTAATATTTTTATTTACAGATGAACATGCAGAGAATTAAATGAGACTTACTGATTGTCAACAATTAAAAGTACTCAAAAATGGACCCATATTAACTCGTCCGAGTAGGAAAAACACCCCACTTCATTAAAATATTCACAAAAATGGTGCAAACAAAACTTAAAAGGAGTTATTCTCAGTACTTCAGTAAAGCTACCAAGTGGAATTTGAAAATGTAGGTTGGAAATATTGAGCTTATATAGCTGGGACTATCGCATTTAAGACATTTTATACCATATATACACTTTAGATGACATGGGTCACCATTCTGTTATGGAACCATAAGCTTCACTATAAATCTTTTTCCATCACAGAAGGAAATAATTGCTTGTTATCTATCTGGTCTGAGCACAAGGTTCAATCTCTTTACATGAGAAATTATGGAATCAAATTTATCTTTACTTTGCAATACTACACTGTGCAATACAGTTAACCTGCCACCTAGGTGACTGTGAAAGCTGGCTGATTCAAAAATTTCTTAAGATAGCTAGAAACACTGATTAAAGTCATTTTCGCTGGGTTTATTTTTGCATTTAAATAAATTCCCCCAAACATAATAAACTATAAAATGGCAGCATACAATTGTTAAGTGGCAGAAAACAGTAAGGCATAAATTAGAGTAAGAAAAATGTATCTATCCTTCCCCACCTATGTTTATTACTCTACATTTTTCTCTGGATTTAATACTTTTCTTAATGTGCTATATTCACCACTACTAGACCCAAACTGTAAAGAAATTGCAGAATTGGAGTGTGTTCCATAACCACACTCACCATATGATGAGTGAAAGGAGGCAGTGGGGTGTTAATATGCATTTGACGGGAGACAGGAGTTTGACTCTGGCTCTGCTTCTAAGTTATGTGACTTTGAGCACATTACAACCTTTTTGAGCCTCAGTGTCCTGAAAATGGATATGAAGGAGTGGGTGCTGGGAGACTCCTAGATTATCTCTATGGTCTCTTTAGAACAAAAAAATTGACTTTATAATAAATAGGCACAGGAGAATCATTGGGAAGGTAAGACTAGTGGTAATGATCAGGATTTCAAATTACAATCATCATGCTCCCATGCAGCTTCTCAAAATATTTTCATATTTAAAAATCTTACTACTAAGCTAGCTTTCACTTTACACTTGATTTGTTCTAAAATATATGTGTGTTCTAGTAACATGATTTCAAATTAACATCATAGAGAAGAATTCTCAAAACTTGCAGATAATTTCCTTGTATTTCTTAATTGAACCTGGCATAGATAACATCAATCAAATTGTTTTATTATAGAAAACAAGTATTTTCACCCTAACTAGCTTGTCCATAAATGAAAGAACTTTTTAAAATGGAAGTTAGGAAGTATAAAAACAAAAAGTTGTTAAAGGATAAAGCGTGAATATTGCTGGCATATATTTGTAACAGTTGTATATCTGAAAATTATTTTACATTAAATGCAATAATGCAAATGAATATTTTAAAAATCTCTTAGAAAATGTGACTATGGTTTATGACTGACTCATTCCATTTTAACTATATCTTGCACAGGAAATCTGTTCTAAGACACCAAATGCAAAATTTGAACTAACTAAAATATTTCTTCTTTGGGGCCAAATTATACCACTTAAAAGAATGGAACACAAATGTTAGAGGGTCATGAAACATTAATGGATATATGTATGTACAAAATATATATGAATACACATAGATACATGAAATCCTTTAAGTTGAAAGTTTTTCAAAACCAGCTTTTCAAGTGTAACATAAGATTTCTAACAAATCAGACAAAGGGTTTATGATGTCTTTTACAGTTTTTGCTGTAAATTTGGTATTATTTGGGGGTTTTTTTTTGTGCTATAACTATAAGCATGCTAGATTTAGGTGCCAATAAATGTACAACTTGCTAAATTAAAAACAACCCTTCAGCCTCTTAAATCAACCAGGCAGTTTTACCATAAAGTGACTGATCTCCAGCCATGGTCAAGATCTTACCTCCTGTTAAGTATAATGCTCTTTTCTTTTCATACCTGAAACTTTGCTTTCCTTATTATGTTATATATCTTTACACCTCATTTATTTGGCTGCTTTTAATTCATTTATCTGACATCCCTTAGTTAAATTAAAAGAAAAGATATCTAAAATAGTCTTTGTGATATATACATATACACACCATATATATACACACACATACACACACACATATATATACACAAATCAATAAATCTCTATTTATCAACTTTTAGCTTTTCTTCAGACTTTGGCAATGTTATAGGTAATAGTTCAGGTCCTAGTTTTCCATTTTCATATGAGCTGAAAAATATTACACACCACCAAATTCAAACAAGCATCTCACTGTTTTCATAAAGATTCTAACAGAAAGTACCTTACAAAACCCCCCAAAATAAAAACCTCTTACAATAAAAAGGAAGGGGCTGGATTTTAAGATGTGAAAAAATGAGAAGCATTTTTCTGGTTATTTTATCAAAATCTATTGGAATTTTAATCAGTAGAGGTAATATTTCAAACTTTGTTAATTAGGAGAATACTTGCTTTCTGTAAATTTAGTATATTTTTCTTTTACAATAATAAAATAAGAATGTCTAAATGTACAAAGTATTCATCGCTCTGAATATTGTGTGGAAGAATGTATAGCAGTTCAAGTCATGATACACTGATTTTCAAAAACCAATATACTTTCTTCTATTTCAATCAAGCATTAGAGCCTGGGACCCAGATGAGTTCATAATGAAATCTTATCCAACCAAATCAGAACTAAAAAAAAATAATTTCTAAAAAAACCAATAATGCATTTTCATAGCCTCTTAGCACAGTTACCAAAAGCTACTTACATACATTCAACATCTAGCTTACTGGCATGATTTCAAAGATTTATAAAAATGAGAACTTTTGCAGATATATGATTAGAAGGTACACAAATTGCATTACATTAAACACAAAGGCAGTGTGGTCCTTGTAGGAGAAATCAAGTCAGTACCCCCTGGTAGAAATGCTCTATAAAAATGTGTCACATTGAAGCGTCAGTGTTTTCAGCCAATTATCTGTCCCTGATGTATTTCCTTGGAGTATATGACCTATCAGGACTTCAGGTTTCTTAATCCAAAATATCTGACTGAATTTAGGTACATCTAGAAAGCAGCTGAAAGGGTTTCTCCAATAATCTGACATCATAGAAAGTGGGTTGAGAAATCCCTCTCTTTACCTGAAGACGTACTTGTTCTACTTCAGTCATCATCAGCTCACAAAGAAAAAAAAAAATCAAAACTTCCCCTCACACAAACAATTCCACACAATCTAAACAGAAACTGCCCCCTCCCCCCATAAAACCCCAGCACCGAAGTGTCAATCATTCCTGGGAAATAGAACAAGCCCCTTGGATTCTCTGATTTATTAGCTGTTCAAACTCAAAGGACAGAAATGACCTTATGTCCCTGTGGGGAGGAGGGAAGACATGTTAATAATGACTATAGAGCCATTGAGAAAGTGCATTATCTATTACACAATCAACTTAGAGCCCTGTCCTCCAACAGAGGTGGCCACAACTTGATTCAAATGCCTCAGTAATTGAACATTGTATCCTCGAGATAAAGGAGATGGGGGAAAAAAAGAGCCACCCTCATTTTAATGAAAAAGTGCAGCAGTCTACCACCTTTCCCCATGCTTCTCAAGAAAATGATTGCACAGACTCAGAGAAGTCCAAAGTCATAGCAGAATCTCTGAGGCACTCCTGGTTAAGAGAGAAAAAATATGATCCAGTTATCTTCATAGTTCTACAGATTATGAGAACAAACCCGTTTTGTTTTTTTTTTAAACAAAAGCCGAAGTATCATTCATAGGGATCATATACACCATTTCCTCTAACATAACCTCAGTCTCACAGTGTTGAAATGGGACCGATCAGCCTACGATGGATTGCACATCACCCAAGGAGAAACGAAGGTGTGGAAAACGCGAACATTTTCTACTGCTTCACAAATACGTTTACAAGGAACAGGTGAAGAGACGATATAGGAAAGAGAGAAAAGAAAACCTTATTGCTGTTTCCATACAAAATACAGTATGAAGATACCTAAACTAAATCAGATCTGTTTATGATTACCAATGTTTTCACAATGTGGGATGAAGTGTCTTCTTGCACAATGAAATGTTCAGTCTAGAAGATAAGCAGAAAGATGAGAGAGAGGATATCAAGACTACACCTGGGATATTAGCTGCATATTGAAACTTGGGGATCGAGACTGCTTGGTTAAGGGAGCTCCTGGGCTGAGGAGCTCTTTACCTTCTGTAGCTTGACCTAGCCGGTCTTCCTGTAGACTGACAGTTGAATATCGATTAGCATTGTTAGCTGCTAGATTAGTAATACCCTCAGTGCCAACCCCAATGCTGGTACTTGCTTGACTGCCATTTACATAGTCAAATGATTTACTTGAGGAAGCACTGGCTGTCCGGATTAGATTAATGCTATTAGTTTTTGGCACCACCTGGCCAGCAGGCAGGCTCAGGTGTTTCTTCATCGGTGTCAGCTCAATTGAATCTACACTAAGATCAGTTGGTTGCTGTACATACTGCCTGCGAACTACTGAATCTCGAGGGCTCTCATTGGATTTGATGGCAGAAGTTGTTTCTTTATCCTTGGCTGAACGCCCAGTTGCTACTTTCCTTAAGCTTCCCCTCTGAGAAGAGGAGGATGGTTTGGTCCCAATTGGCTGGCTGCTGAGGGAAGCCCCTGATGAAAATCCTTCATCTGCATCATTCAGGTTTACCGACTCCTCTCCTCCATTTATACCCTCAGCACCTAAAAAACAAATCAGACAGACTCAGCAATAGCTAAATTAAATAAAAAGCAGCCGTGAATAACAACTCAACTGACCTTTTCTCCTAGGTAATGTTTGCTATAGGTCAGCAATGACCCTTGCTACAAACACTTTCCCTAAATAATTTAGGGGAAGGAGCCTCAATCTATACAGAATTCTCATGTTATATATTCTGTTCATTTAGCTTTAATTAGGCTAGCTTATGTAAAACTATTCACGAGCAAGTCTAGCGTACTATTAGTATCAATATTTAGACACACAACTGTAGGTAAAATAGTGATCGTAAATCTTTATGATACACCTTGTCAATTTGAGGTGAGCATATCTGTCTAAAAAAACAAAAATTTTCCTATCTTCCTTAACCTGTCATAAAATAGGAGACCCTTCTAATTTCAGTCACCCAGAATAATGTCAAAAACCCATCCCCAAACCCCTTTTAACTACTATGAAATTTTATATTTAACAGCTAATTGCTTCTAAATAGCTTTAAAACCTTTAACATGGAACTAGTACATTTTCTAACTCTAAACTAAAAATTCTACATTGCTTCTAGTAACTTCAGTCATATTTTGTCTTATGAACATGCCTACTCACTGGTTTCCATATTTTCTTGATCAGTTAATGTGAAAATATTTGATTAACAGAGAACAAAGGTAAGAACCAACAAGGATACTGAGGAAGAATTTTTTACTATTTTATAATATAATAAATAATATATAATAATTTTATGTTATATATTTATATAATATTTTAGATTTTAAATATTGAGATATATTATTTTGGGATCACAAAATACTTATAGTATTCCATTAAGTTTCATGCAGAAACTGTAGTTAACAAAAGAATTCTTATCTTGGGATTTTGTAAGAAAAGAAGCATGTATTCAGTTTGGGTTTTCAGAAAGCCCGATTCCTTTACTGAAAGTATGATCAACACTCTCTTAGAAAATAGAACATTTGCTTTTTTCAAAAACTGACAGAAGTTTGCTACCTTTAAAATATGTTTACCAGATTGTAAGAAAGTTCAGTCTAAATCTATATTCAGAAATCAATATTTTAGCTAAGGTAAACTGTTAGGACAGAAATCCAAAAAAATATCACTTTGAGATACAAGTTACCTAAGTAAAATATACACAAAATACTTAAACACAATCTTTATTTAACATAGTACTTGGAAAAATATAAATATTTTCTCATATGGATTAGTTATTTCTTTCCTTCAAAAGAAGAATGAAATAGGCTATCCTTAAAGCAAAAGGCATCTTCTTGTTATATCCAGCAGTTTAGTAATCTTTATTCATCATGCAAAGCCATATGAAAATGCAGCTGACACCACTTCTCTCAACCCCTTCCTCAAGAACAGTATATAGTGTACATCAAAATAAAAACTTTAAATTATATTTATATCACATCTAAGCAATTTATTTATAATTACTATGAAGAACTCCACAATGCCCAGGAAAAGATAGTTACTGGTTCAGAATTAAGATCAGTAATATAAAACTAGAAGTGAACAGAAATATGTCATTGGCTATACATATGGTTAGGGAAAGAGACTGAGAGACTTAGTGCTAGCTTCTGAATTTTGCCACATGCAGATCTGATGCCCAAGCAATATGGCCATAAAAGAGATATGACAATGTAGAAACCACCATGCAAGAGAACCTACTGATATTTTATATACTAGGAAATGCTATTTCAGTATAGTGGAACACTGAATATACTTTAATCACAAGCACGGTCCTCAGTTTAGTAATAATTTTAAATACAGCTTTAAAAGTCATAAATGTTACTTAACAATCAGGATAAAGGTAGGTGATGAATTCTCTCTTCAATTCCAACACGTAATAAATACAACTTTAACTGTAAAACTATTTAAAACCTTTAGAAAACATGTTTTCTTTTTTCGTTTGGTTGCACCACATGACTTGCGGGATTTTAGTTTTCTGACAACTGACTGAACCTGGGTCCTCAGCAGTTGAGAGAGCAGAGTCCTAACCACTGCAGTGCCAGGTGAAATTCCCTTCTTTTTCTTTTAGAAGGTCAATTATTGATGCTAAACCAAAAGCTCCAGCAGACTTCAGAATTACCTAAACTTTTCATTAGTTTTAATAATTTCCATATTTCTGTCTAAAAAACTTCAAGGAATAAAAAGGCTATTATGTCTAATAACATTTTCCTTCTAATTTTCTCCTTGGGTGATAATACTATTCATGAGCCAAAGATGAGACAACCAAAAAGATTTTTAATGAACTTTCCTATTTATGTTTGCTTTTCCTTAAAAATTAGCTTTTACTAATACTCATTTAAAGCTACAATTAAACTAGATTAAAAGGCGAAATAACTTAAGAAATTTCAAACACACCAATGGGATTCATTCCTTTTCTAAATGGCCATACCCCAGCTTCACAACCTGAAATTTTATCAGTAATAGGAGATATTAAAACAGGATGTTTTAACATTTAATAGGACATTTTAAAGGAATTATTATTTTTTCCTTTTTTCAAAGTGTATGACTTATGATTAATAGGAAAAAATGATTCTACCCAATCCCATACTTAAATTTCATCAATGTTAGTGATTATTGTACTACATTTAGCATGGATACTCCAATATTCTAACAATGGCAGTAGATACACTTCAAGTGGCTCATTTAGTCATCAAGAAAGTGGAGAACAGATGTTGATCAATTTAGGCCAACTATGAATTTGACATCTATTCATATACTTATTTTTACGCCTTATACAAGATACAACTGACTCCCAGGAATAACATAAAGAGATATAGAAAAAATGAAAAGGAAAGGCTGTGTCCTTCACACGGTTCTCTTCATAGTACCAACTTCTTTGGGTCCCTAGATCATGCACATGCAACACTGTTAAATGAAGTCAGGTCACTCTGGGCAAATGGGCAAGGGAACAGAAGGTAGATTTAGATTCTTACTGAGCATGCTCAAATTTTTAATGCACCAAGAAGCAAGAGATTTTCCTAAGGTGGAATAAATAAAAATAAGTAACCTATTTTAAAACTACTTGCTATATTTCATAAATTAGTGTACAAGTTCCACAGCAGCAATACATTAAATAATGAAAAAACTATTAGGCCACAATATCCTCTTTTATAAAACCGATTTCTATGGCATTACATGTTAAACAGCAAATAAATACTTTCCTATCAGAGAGAAGTGTTCTTTTATAGATAATGGTCGTGGCTGTGATGGTGGTGGAGGGGTAAAAAAAATTCTCATTTGAGATACCCATACTGTATAAACAAGGATCTATTAGGATTTATGACTTCTAAATAATACATTTCACTTCTGTTTGGGAGCTATATAAGATAATCATTTTTTACAATAAATGATAAAAAGGTAGTGTGCACCAGGAGAGTACATTTATAGAGGAAAGATGTCAGTAGTTCAGACCCAGGCAACTTGATTTGAAGATTATAAGAAGCCAATCAATACTGGTTTATTCTGTCAAAGAGATAAGAAGTTTTTGTTAATTGGCCACCCTGGGACTAGAGACCAATCAGCCAGCTCCATTTCAGTCCCATTTCTCAAAGATAATGTACTAAAGCTTTAAAACTCTCCTCACCTATTTTCCAAATAATACATTATCAACTAAATGAAATTGATACACATTGAATAATAAGGCTCAGGTCCATTGGGTGCATTTTTCCTTTCCTGATGTTAGAATAAACATGCTCAGTAATGAAGAAATCCCAAGCATTTGCAGACCTTTTGGAGATAGGCCTCTCCCTTGTTAGTAGCCATGCCAAGCTGCTCTTTAATACACAGGGATGCAGACTCCAGGCCAGCACAAATGGTAACTAAAGATTGTACCTGACCTGGTGCTAGCATATAGGGGGGGTGCGCTTTGCAAGGAGAGTCTAATACACCCTGGGGTAGTGGAAACACACACTAGAATGGAAAGATGTTCTGCTTGGGGACAGAGAGCCAGGATCCTTCTCCAGCAACTGCCTCACTGACTTCTGCCTCCTCATCTCTGTCCTACCCTCTGTTGTGGCTGCTGCTGAGTTGGGCTCCGGTGAGCCGTGCTCAGGAGTCCTGTGCACCAGCACCTCCCCCTCTTGCACACGTTTGATCCCTAGGTCAGTGGAGCCGTGTTGGATCGGGGAGCCAGGAATACTCGAGTCAGCCTCGTTTGAGAAGTCAAAGCCATCTGGGATTCAACATATAAAATTTTAGTGCTTTTTTGCTGCTCTATTCTTTTCTGAGCATTTTGACCCAGGCAGATAAGAGAATGTATATATGGATATGACATAAACACAAACATTATTTATATAGTTACATGTGTGTGCACAGCATGCACACACATAAGGCAGCAGATGAACAATGTGAGGTTTGCAAATGAATAGGAGAAAAAAATAGAGATCATTAAAATGGCAATTAATCTCTCTTAGGCAAGACAGCTTGACTATTCAAGTAGCATATGCCTATGAAATACTGCTGGACTCAGCACTTAGAAGACAAGGAAAAGAAAGATAAAAATCAGTTATTTTATGTATAGCTTGTATTATACCATTAGTTTGGCCAGTTATATAATTTTCTCCCACACTGCTCATACAGGTACCTTTTTTCAGAAACAAGCTTAAAGAAATTTTTTTTCTATTGTTATTACTAATTAAAAAAAAATTAACTTGATCTTATTTTCTGTTTCAACATTCAGAGAGCAGTTTAAATAACATCTTTCTACTTTATAAAATATATATACATATTTATATTAAAATGAATTCAGGTATACAAACCACATTTCTACTGCTATTTTTAACAACTAAACAATTTTACTTTAACTACAAGAGTACTATAATATCATGTGTAAATATAGTCTGTAAAAACAGTGATAAATTTACTTTAACCCATGAGCGGGCTATAGGGATTTTATATTCACCTTCTCTCCTCCATCTATGGCGACGGATTGAAGCTGTTGTGATCGCACTCCGAGAAATCCTCGGCACTGTTGGAGTGACTTCGACTTTAAGTACTTTCTGGCCTTCTTGTGAAGAATCAGGAGCATCAAATGGTAATGAATTTTTCATGGCATTGGCAACCTAAAATGGTAAGTCTATATGTACTTACATCCAATATACAATTTATGCTTACTGCACATTTCATGTTTCTATACTTTCTTGAATATGTATTTAAAAGTTGCTCTACAAAATAGAAAAGTATAATGTGTCAGAAATGTTTATATTTCCACTGGTCTGTATTCTTTTGGGTAGGCTTCTAAGATGAGAATTCATTTAAAAATATGAGTCACACACCCTCATGGACTCTCTGAAGTTGCTGGCTTTCAAGGAGAAAATAGATTCCAAAGAGTTTTAAACATATGAACCCTGATACAAGAAAATTTGGAGTAAGTTTCTTTCTGATTCTTCAGATGATAAATAACATGCAAAATTTAATTTATAATTTAAAAAAATAGCTTTGTTTTCATGAGGAGACATCTTTCCTAAACCCATCTGGCACTTTGTTCCATCAAGTTCTGCCCTCTGTGGAGGAGAGTGAGGTATCTGGCTGGAAAGTAATAGCCATTGGCTGCTCCATGTTTTCTGACTGAGTAGTGCTGACCTAGCAAAGATCTTGAGCTAGAGGACCATCTTTCTCCCTCACTCTCCACTTGGACAGGACAAGTGAAATGGAGCAAGCTGGATACCCCTGCCTGCTCTGCCAACTCAAACCTTCTCTCCCAACTCAAACCTTTGCTCCAGTGGGCTGTTTCAACATCTTAACTAAAGGGTAGGGAGTGAAGTCTTTCAATCTAACCTTAATCAGCAATAAAGATGGTACTTGTCTTTTTTTTTTTTTTTAAAAAAGCACAATGGAAAACATTTTATTTAAATAAAATGAGGATAATATTTTACTGGGGAATACATCCAACAATTCATTTTCTCTCCATATCTACATCCAACAGTAGTGTTTTATATTCAAATTTTAAACAAACACAAATTCTTAAAAAATAATGAAAGCCATGTTTTGCTCAGGGGTACTATTATCCATATACCATACAGGTTATTTTATAGCAGATACTAGTCTGCTAAATTTCAGATGGCAAAATGCTAAGCAGTGAGTTGGGTATTGTCCAGCTAGTTGTTTCTTGTCATCCTGGAGAATCTGTCAATGTGTAATGATGAGACCATCTTGTCACCACCACTTCTCTTCTCAGAGGTGACTTCACTGTGATAGAACATATTCTTAAGATGCAAGGCCTAGCAAAAAGCCTCCCACAAATCCACTGGATATCACAATGTTCTGTTTGACAAATTCTGTTGCTTCTTCTATTATGTTATTGATTTCAGGTGCTGCCTTATTTGCTCGTTTCTTAATCTGTCTTTTTGCTTTGTTTA
The DNA here is from genome assembly GCF_027580195.1 of Bos mutus. NCBI lineage: Eukaryota > Metazoa > Chordata > Mammalia > Artiodactyla > Bovidae > Bos > Bos mutus. Next base: position 46,249,156 of record NC_091618.1, on the reverse strand, counting down.
CATCTTTTTCCACTCTCTTCCAGTCGATCTGCACATAGCCACTGTGACTGGCAATCTGAAGGAGAAGAAAGCCACCACCTACTGCAGTTGCTGCAAGTTTTCCAACTTTCTGGAACAAAAATCCCGCACACCAGCCACTCACTCCACCCATTACAATCTGGGTGGCTACCGAGTATTTTTCTACCATAGGTCCGGAACTGTGGCCAAACACTCGATTCCACCAGTGATGTCTTCTGGCATACTCAGTTAAATCCAACACTTCGTAAGAATCATCATCACTTTCATATTCTTGGGGAGGGGGGTTCCGGGTCGCCATGATACCGCTGGCGGCCTGTACTGAGGCGGTCCCAACCCGCCCGCCTCTCGCCCCTACTTTCGGTACTTGTTTTTCTATCTATCAACTATTTTATCTATTTATCATCTGGCTCTGTTTTTGAATAGAGAAAAGGAATGTCATTTCCTGGGTCCCTTGGAGACCCATAGCAATAAAGGATTATTCTAGAACTATAGATTATGAATCTCTTTACCTATATTGCCTTGGAAATGCCACTTCTACTTAATTTATAAGACAGGGATGAAATTATAAATTTAAAGAGTCTCGCAAATGCAAGGTGTTATTATCAAGGTGTAATTTTTTTATCTTCTTGTCCACTTGTTTTTTGTTTTTGGTCACACTGTGCAGCTTGTGGGATCCTGGTTCCCCAACCAGGGATGGAACTCTTGCCCTTGGCAGGGACAGAGCAGAGCCCTAACTAATACTGTCAGGGAATTCCCTATGCAATCTTTTTTTTTTTTTTTTACAGTAAACTTTAGGGTAAAATTAGGGATGCTGACATGAGGAAAAAAGAAAATTCAAATATGACAGAATTATATAAATGTCACTTCAATAAATTTATATTTAGCTTAAACTATAAAAAAGACATGAAAAAATTACTCAAAAATTATACTCTTAAATTGTTGCAAGTAAAAATACATAAATAATTTTAAAAATACAACTATTTAAAAAATATACAACTCTAAAAATACTAGAAAAAATTTAGAAAATACAGAAAATTGCAAAGAAATAAAAACTATCCAGCTGAATCACCTAGAGAACTATTAACATTTGTTATGTTTCCTTTGTCCTGTCTAGATTAAAAAGAAAATAGCTATATACTACTTTACTACTAACACAGCTAGCATGTTTCCTTAATATTAATTTTCAAATAAATAATTTCATCAAGTAAATAACTTAATGATTCTCTGTTGTAAAATAATGTTTAGAGTTCAGATTCCTTTGCATTTAAAACAAACCTTGATCTAGTGTTCACAATACATTAAAAAAATTTTTAAGTAGTTTCTTGGGAAATGTTGGTAAAGATGGGATAGTAGCTCAAAGAAAACACATATACATTACCAAAAGGATGTGCAGAGTTATGTCATACTGTTACTGGTAACAATAAAAAATGCCTCCCTCACCCTACTACTGGACGTTCAAATTTAGTTTTTTATTGACCATCTTACCTTTTGGAGATATAGTTATTTTTGGAAGAGTATTAAATTTTTATGTAAAACTAAATATTAACTTGCTTTTTTTGTCATGCCTGTTGATAACTAGTTCATATTAATTTTGGTTTTAGAAAACTGATGGTTTATGGACTTCCCTATAGGTCTAACGGTTAAGACTTTGTGCTTCCACAGCAGAGGGTACAGATTTGATACCTGGTCAAGGAACTAAGATCCCACATGCCATACTGCATGGCCAAAAAATAAAACAACGCCCCCTTCCCCCCTCCAAAACAAAACAAAAAACTGATGGTTTAGAATTTAGATGTTTATGTAGTTAAAAAAAATATCAACCTTTTTTGGTGATGTGTTCAGTCACTTAAATATAGATAGCCTTTCCTTCTCCAAAAATTTGAGCAAATATTTATAGCCTCTCTTCTTTCTTTTCTTAAAGGATTTCAAGACACTTAATTCTTTAATTTATTTGAACTTTATTTTGCTATGTTGTAAAATAAGAGGATCTAAAACAATTTTGTTTCCTTTCCAACTGTTGGTATGGAATAAACCTGTTTTCCCCCTCCAATGATTAGTACTGCCTCATACATTACATACTGAATTTTATACCAGTAGTACCCTTTTACGGAAAAGGCAATGGCACTCCACTCCAGTACTCTTGCCTGGAAAATCCCATGGACGGAGGAGCCTGGTGTGCTGCAGTCCATGGGGTCGATAAGAGTCAGACACGATTCAGCGACTTCACTTTCACTTTTCACTTTCATGCACTGGAGAAGGAAATGGAAACCTACTCCAGTATTCTAGCCTGGAGAATCCCAGGGACGGGGGAGCCTGGTGGGCTGCCGTCTATGGGGTCGCATAGAGTCAGACATGACTGAAGCGACTTAGCAGCAGCAGCAGCAGCAGTACCCTTTTTAGGCACAGGCAAGTTTAACAAAAAGTAAATATAATAACTTACCAATAGTGGTTGAGAAAAGAGTTCTAGTTGAGCTCTATAGATGATATCATCAAGGACTTCCTGGCCAAGGTCCCATTGTCCATTATACCTATGGAGAAGCAGATTACAGTCTCTAGCAAATATCTCTCATTTTCAATAACAATCTTTTTTATTGCTCCAAGTCCTATTATTTTGGTTCTGTAACAAGATTTTCACATTAATTTTTGCATCATGAATTTCTAAACTATCCCAATTTTGGTTACAAGAACAAAAAGAAAAATTTAAATATTAACATTTAAAATATTTCACAGATATCTCTTAAAGATAATTGGATTTTATCATGTGTTGATATCTGGGTTATCTATTTGAATTCATGAAAATCTGGGTTATGAACTATGTGACAGTATTCAGACTTCAGTTTCATGACTAGTTATATTTTAAAAGTACTGAAAGGGCTATGAATAATTATATGTCAACAAACTGGACAATCCAGAAAATGGATGAATTCCTAGAAACATACAATCTACCAAGACTGAATCATGAAGAAATAAAAATCTGAACACACCCATCACTGTACCCACAGGAAATTGAATCATTAATCAAAAACCTCCCAATAAGTAAAAGATGGTCCCAATAAGGACCAGATGGATTCATGAGTGAATTCTACCACACATTTAAAGAAATAATATCAATCCTTAAATTCTTCCAATAGTGAACACTTTCACAGTCATATCATGAGGCCAGCATCCCCCTCATACAAAAACCAAACAAGGACACTATAAGAAAAGACAATTACAAGCCAATATACCTCTGATAAACATAGCATAAATGCAAAAATCCACAGCAAAATATTAGCAAACTATATTCAACAACTGATCACATACCACGATCAAGTGGGATTTATCTTGGGATGCAAGGATGGTTCAACATCTACAATTTAATCAACTGTGTGTGATACACCATATTAACAAAATGAAGGATAAATCCATCATAATAGCAGATGTAGAAGAAGCACTTGACAAAATTAAAAACCCATTCATGATTAAAAAAACCTCTCAAAAAAGTGGGTACAGAGTAGATGTACTACAGTATAATAAAGGCTGCATATGACAAGCTCATAGTCAATAACTACTTAACAGTGACAAATGATTAAGAACAAGATCTCTCTAAGATCAAGAATAAAACAAGGATGCCCACTCTTGCCACTTTTATCCAACACAGAGCTGAAGTTCAAGCAAATAAAAAATAAAAGAAGTAAAACTGTCTCTGTTTGCAGAAGACAAGTTTACCTGTGAACAACATAGATTCGAACTGCATGAGATCACTTATATGTGAATTCTTTTCAATAAGAACCAACTACTGTAATACACAATCTGTGGTTGATTGAAGCCATGGATATGGAAGGCTGACTATAAAGTTATACTCAGATTTTCAACTCTGCAAATGGCACCCAAACCCACTCATTGTTCAAGAGTCAACTGTAGAAAACTCTAAAGAATATACCAAAAAAACTGTTAGAATAAACAAATTTAGTAAAGTTATAGGTATAAAAACAATATATAAAAATCTACTGCATTTCTATGCACTAACAACAAACTATCAGAAAGGGAAATTAAGAAAATCATCCCACTAAGTAAAGTCAAGTTGCTCAGTCACATTTGACTCTTTGCAACCCCATGGACTATATAGTCCATGGAATTCTCCAGGCCAGAATACTGGAGTGGGTAGCCTGTCCCTTCTCCAGCGGATCTTCCCAACCCAGGAATTGAACCAGGGTCTCCTGCATTGCAGGTGGATTCTTTACCAATTGATTCTTTACCAACTATCAGGGAAGCTACTAGTAACAAACTATCAGAAAGAGAAATTAAGAAAACCATACAGGTCAATACAAAAAACCAAGTAATCCAATTAAAAATAGGCAGAGAATTGAATAGACTTTTTCCCAAAGACGACACACAAATGGCCAATAGGTACCTAAAAAAGGGCTCTACATCACTAATCACTAGGGAAATGCAAATTAGTATCATCTCACATCTGTGAGAATGGTTAGTATCAAAAAGACAAGAAATAACAAATGTTGACAAGGATGTGCAGAAAAGGGAACCCTGTGCATTACTGGTAGAAATGTAAATCGGTGGAACAACTATGGAAAACAATATGGAGATTCCTAAAAAAATTAAAAATAGAACTACCATATGATCCAGCAATTCCACTTCTATTACACACTGGAAGGAAACTTAATCACTATCTCAAAAAGATATCTTATACCCCCATGTTCACTGGAGCATTATGTACAGTAGCCAAGACATGGAAACAATCTAATTGTAAATTAACAGATAAAAGGATAAAAAAAATATGGCCTATATGTATATGTAAGTATGTATAAGGATTGCCAGAAGAAATATCAACCTCAGATACGCAGATGATACCACTTTAATGGCAGAAAATGACGAGGAACTAAGTGCCTTTTGATGAAAGTGAAAGAGGGGAGTGAAAAGGCTGGCTTACAATTCAACATTCAAAAAACTAAGATCAGGGTATCTGGTCCTATCACTTCATGGCAAATAGATAGGGACAATGTAGAAACAATGTCAGATTTCATTTTCCAGGGCTCCAAAATCACTGTGGATGGTGACTGCAGCCACAAAATTAGAAGATGCTTTGCTCCTTGGAAGAATAGCTATGACAAACCTCAACAGTGTATTAAAAAGCAGAGACATCACTTTGCTAACAAAGATCCGTAGAGTCAAAGCCATGGTTTTTCCAATAGTCATGTATGGATGTGAGAGTTGGACCATAAAGAAAACTAAACACTGAAGAATTGACACTTTTGAACTGTGGTGCCAGAGAGCTCTTCAGAGTCCCCTGGACAGCAAGAAGATAGAACCAGTCAATCCTAAAGGAAATCAACCCTGAATATTTATTGGAAGGACTGATTATGAAGCTGAAGCTCCAATACTCTGGCCACCTGATGCGAAGAGCTGACTCACTGGCAAAGACCCTGATGCTGGGAAAAATTGAGGGCAAGAGGAGAAGGGGGTGACAGAGGATGAGATGGTTGGATGGCATCACTGACTCAACGGACGTGAGTTTGAGCAAACTCAGGGAGATAGCTATCAACAGAGAAGCCTGACGTGCTGCAGTTCACGGAGTTGCAAAGAGTCAGACATGACTGAGCAACTGAACAACAAATATGTATTAGACAAACACACAGATGAACGGATAAAGAAAATAAGGTGTGTGTGTATACATATTTATTATACACACACATATTATATATACAATTACATACACACAATAGAATATTATTCATTTAAAAGAAGGAAGAAATCCTAGGACTTAAGACTCCACACTTCCAATGCAGGGGGCATGGATTTGATCCCTGGTTGGGGAACTCCCGCATGACACATGGTCAAATAAACAAAAGGAAATCCTGCCATTTGTGACAACATGGATGGATCTTGAGGGCATCATGCTAAATTAAATAAGTCAGACAAAGACAAATGCTGTATAATCTCATATACATGTGGAATCCAAAACAAAACAAAAAGAGTAACTGAACTCATAGATACAGAAAGATTGGTGGTTGCCAGAGGCTGGCAAAAAGGGTACAAAAGGGTTGGTTCAAAAGGTACAAACTTCTAGTTATAAGATAAAATCCTGGGTATATGATGTACACCATGCTAACTATAGTTAACAATACAGTACCGAATATTAAAAAGTTGTTGAGAGAGCAGATATAAAAAGTATAATTCATTTAAAACTACTAAAAGAAATTCATATTAGAAAAATAAGATAATGGGTCCATCATGGAACAAAATATTCCATGTTGTGAAACTAATAAGGAAAAAGGGAAATATTAAGTTTTAAAAGACTAGGAAGAATCCACACAATTTCACAGTACACCTACTTACATGGCATAATAAACTCCTGTGAGAAGCTGCACCATAAATTCGGGATCCAACACTATTCGACCACAGAGTTCTTTCCACTGTTTTTCATGTTGCCGTGGAAACCCACTCACACAAACCCTAGGAAAATACATTATTTAAGTGTGATTTGCTGATTCATTAAATAAAATATTTTTGTGTTCATAAGTTCACATATTCAACACTTACTGAAATATTTTTTAAGTACTTGTTATGTGTCAGTCACTATCATGGGTCTATGCATACAGTTGTAAATAGGTAAAAAGATAAAAAAAAAAATCTATGCTCTCACAAAACACACATTCTAGTGGACTATAGCAATAAAAGCAATGAAAAAGTGAAAGTTGCTCTTTGTGACCCCACAGACTATAGCCCACCAGGCTCCTCTGTTCATGGAATTCTCCAGGCAAGAATACTTGAGTGGGTAGCCATTCTCTTCACCAGGGGATCTTCCTAACCCAGGGATCAAACCTGGGTCTCCTGAATTATAGGTAGATTCTTTACTATCTGAACCACCAGGCAAGCCCTCAAGCAACAACTTTTCTCAAATAGGTATCTCTTTCATAATTCTCCTTCTCCCTCTTCACAAAAGAAATGCATAACTTTCACACGTCCCAAATATTATCAGGATGGATTAATGGATGATACAGAACTCTCAAAACAAATTTAAAGTGTCATAAACGATCCTCTATTTTCCATCTCATTAAAATATGCTTCCAGAAAAGTTATGTTTAATAATTAGCAGAGATGTTATATACCTCTATTATTTTAATAAATTAATTTATCAGAATAACTGCAATGGTGAGTTCAGAAGAAATTTTTTAGTGTTTAGTGCATTTTGGTCTCTGGAAATATTTTTATATTTTTAATTTACATATTTTCTTTGTGGCAGAGGTTTATAATTAGTTGATCAATAAAAGACCTTTAAGTATAACAGCACTATATTAGGATAAAATTTATGTGGATAAAGTGCAATACACATTCCATTTTAAGGAGAAAGACTACTAAAGAAAGACTATTTTTCATTTATTCCATATATGGATGATGGTATCATGGTATCAATTAGATCACTGTGTATTTACATTATATACATTAAAAATAGCAATTAACAATTATTTGTTTTATTATGTTAATATTTACATGCTGGAAATCATATAAAAAAGAATAAAAAATTTAAATGTTAACTTAAAAATGTATAAAGGCTATCAAGTTTTTCAAAATTCATTAGGGGACACGTGAGTAAAAGTTTGAGGATGGAGATCAGCCCTGGGATTTCTTTGGAAGGAATGATGCTAAAGCTGAAACTCCAGTACTTTGGCCACCTCATGCGAAGAGTTGACTCATTGGAAAAGACTCTGATGCTGGGAGGGATTGGGGACAGGAGGAGAAGGGGACGACAGAGGATGAGATGGCTGGATGGCATCACTGACTCGATGGACGTGAGTCTCAGTGAACTCCAGGAGTTGGTGATGGACAGGGAGGCCTGGCGTGCTGCGATTCATGGGGTCACAAAGAGTCAGACATGACTGAGCGACTGAACAGAACTGAACTGAAACTCTATCATCATTTGTTATTAAGGAACTCTGTAAGATGCCATACTAAATGTTACCAATTAGAGATATAGCAAATTTGTTTAATTGAGCCAAAAATAGTCATCTATAAATAAATTGATCTGTAGATATGCAGTAAGTGCTTAAACAATATACTCTCTTGATAAGAACATCTAGGTTAGAATAGTTACATGTATACGTATGGCTGAGCTCCTTCACTGTTCACCTGAAACTATCACACTGTCTGTTAATCAGCTATACCCCAATACAAAATAAAAAGTTTAAAAAAAACAAACAACATGTAGATTAGAGACAAGAATTCTGTTAGTCATTAATCTTGTTTTTATACACGAGTGGAAATAATACACTTTAAAATAATCTACAAATTTATAAATCAAATTAACAGCTAATTTAGACTGGCCTACCTCCAATTAGCAAAAGTGAGTTTTGTTATAAATAGGACCACAGTTTCTTCTCAGTAATACACCAGTATGAACCTGTGCAAAGCATTTGTAGTAGTGGCTGGGGGTGGGGCATGTGGGGCTGATCCTCATGATACCTTCCTGGTATTCACACCCTGTGTCATCCCCTCCTCTTGAGCATGGGTGGAACCTGTGATTTGCTTGTAACATGGAAAAGGTGATACCATTTTCATGCATACATGTACATGATTATGTGATTATATTACATAAGACTGTAGTGCATCGTCTCTTATTCCTCTGCTTTGAAGAAGTGAGCTGCCATGCTGTAGGCTGCCTAAATTGGGAGGCTCACATGGCAAGGAACTGACACTGGCCTTCAGCAGACAGTCCATATGAAATTGAAGCCCTTAGTCCTACAACTATAGGAACTGAATTCTGCCAAGATAAGTGCATAATTCCTCAAATGAACCTCAGATATGATGGCAACTCCAGTGGACATCTTAACTGCAGCTTGTAATACCCTAAGCAGAAGCCCCAGCTAAGTGACACTTAGATTTCTGACCCACAGAAAACTGAAATAATAAATGTATGCTATTTTAAGCAACTAAATTCATAGCAATTTGTTATGAAGCAATAGAAAAACTAACATAGCATTTAACTTTCAGGGGGTAGAGAAGGCTTACCCTTTTTATTTGTGCTTCCTCAAATAAAAATCAACTGGGCAGGATAAACTGAGTGTTCCTTCTATAATTAAAATTCCCCTCCTCTGTCTCCAAACCAATTTATATTAATTTTTTTTCAATAGCGGAAATAAAAATTTTAGCCCAGGTCTATTCATATTATTAGACATTCTGGTTTGGTAACGATTAGAATATACAACTATAAATGAGACATACACATAATTGATGCTAATCTTATCCAAAGAAGAGACAGTTATTTGTGGGATACAGAAAGGAAAAAGTTCACATTTCTTTACTTTCTCTATACAGAAGACTATTTATTCAAAACACTCGAAGTGACTTATAAAAACTGGCATCCAGGCAGTGATCAAGTATACCAATAAACCACCTTGAACCTAAATCATCTTGGCTTAGCTTGATGCTGAGCTACAAAGTACTTCTTTAATACCGAAGTACTTTCAAGAAATCATGATGTATGAGGAATGATAGAAAATTCCTATAGGAATATAAGTTTCCTGAGTTTTGTTTACTGCTGTATCACCAGGGGTTAGAACAGTGCCTACCAGCGAGAATGTGCTCAATAAAAATGTATGAAATAATGATAAGTATTCTGCTTACCTGGAGCCCATTCGGCAAAGAGACTGGTAAGATGAAGCAGGCATATACACGATAGCAGAATTATAACATAACATGAGAAAACTCAGGACTTCAAACCTAGAAAAAACAAAAACAAGGAGAAAAAGATTACAAATAATTATTTCTACTTACAGATTGTAGTAAATGATTTCTTTGTTGGATGGTTATAACAACAATGCCTTAATATTGATTTTCATTATTTCTCAATCAGATCATTGTAATATCCTCCTCAATAATTTCCCTATTTCCATTTGCCTTATTAAAGGTCAGAGTACTTGCTGCCATCTATATTTTCTTCCTCAAAAATCCCCTATCATGCTTGAATAGGTCTTTACGATGAGTAAAGTCAATAGTGACAGACTATTAATCTACTGTTACTATTAATCTACTGTTACTATTGACTGCATCGTAAAGACCAAACTCATCAAGGCATACAAGGTCCTTTAAAAATCCACCCTCAACCTACCTCTCCAACCTTATTTCCCTCCACTGTCTACCACATACACCATGATATTATAACAGTTTTCTTATATCATTCCATGAAAAATGCCATAATCTTTCATAATACCTTGCCTTTTTTTTTTTTTTTTTTTTACTGATGTTACCCTTTCTTACTACAACACTTTTCACTTGGAAAACTCCTACTAAAAGGTTTCAAATCCTGGCTCAAATTTTAATTTCAGACATAAAGACATTCTTAATTCTCCCAACTAAAATAAACAAAAACTGTTCACCTGTATAGCTCTAATACACTATTTATCCCGCTAAATCAGTTCTCTGTCTCTACCTCTGTTTTATCCATTCAGTAATAAGCAACTTTAGGACAGAGACCCTAATTTACTCATCTCTAACTCTAGTGTCAGACACGGTGTTTAAAACATTATTATTGCTCAATTAATTTTTATTGAATGAATAAATGAATGCTTTCTTAATCTGTACAATAACTAACAAAGTGGCTCCTAAGCCTGAATGCACATTATAGTTATTTAAGGACATTCTGGAATAATATATTCCATGTCTCAACACAGACTGACCCAATTAGAATCTCTGAGGGCAGGACCCAGGAACACAGTACTTCTAAAAAGCTTGCCATAGGTGGTGAAGAGTATATTGAAAGTCTTTGTGCTACTTCTGAAATATTTTTTTTAAGTCAGAAATTATTTCAAAATGAAAAGTTAAAAACTGAGTTCAAAGTATGACACAGAAGCAGTTCACATCTTCAGATCCTTTCTCCTTCTCTATGCTGCTAGGTTCACTGAAGATTTATTTTCTGAAACTGAAGACTTATTTTCTGAAAGGATAAAAGAGAAGTTTCTACCAGGGAACCACCAAGCACAAGTGTGGTTTGGGTTGGAGTGGGGAGGATGGGAAGTTACTGAAAATAGAAAACTTAAGTAAAATGGGTCTTACTGGATACTGATACCTCAAGTTTTCCTTCCCCACTTGGCCATCAGAATGCTAGCAGCCCTCTGGTTAAGAAACTAGAAGAGTTTTCTTTAGAGAATTTGACCACCCTAAGAGTAAAGACTTAAAAATATGGACTTGGGAAGTTCACCAAATGAATGGCCCAGTGAGAAATTGTGAAGTTCATACTCAATGAGCCCCTACCAACATGGTCATAGCTTCTCATTTTTAAAAATTCCCTGCTCTTACACATAAGTATGGAAAAATGGATTATCAGACATCTGATGAACTTCATTAATAGGAAAATGAGGTCAAAATAAAGAAACAGGGGCAGGGGAACACAATTTGGGGGATATAATAAACATAAAAGAGAAAACAATAACTTTAAATAAAGCAAATTATCATTAATATTCTAAAAAAAGAGATGCTGTTTCAAAAATTAAAAAACAACAAAAATCCAAATATGAACTATTTTAAAAGACCATTCAGAATGTACAAAATATGATACATTTTGTCCATATCTTTAAGTCTTTCCTCTTAGGGTGGTCAAATTCTATTCCAGATATACAAAATATGATGACAGAAATTAAAAACTCAGGAACAGAACTGGTGGATGAAGTTGAGGAAATATCATAGAAAGTGAAGCCAAAGGAAAAAGATATGGCAAATGGAAGAGGAAAGAGTACCACAACAAGAGCTCCAAATAAAAGCTCCACAAGAAAGACAATAAAAGACCAAATAAATAAAGGACAAATAATAAAAGACTAGATAAGATGGAGAGGCTAAACTAATTAACAAAAAATAATTAAGCAAAGTTCCCGGTCTGAAGGACATGAGTTTCCAAATCAAAAAGGCCCATGTACTGCTCAGCACAAACAGGAAATAAACCCACACCAAGAAATATCACATGGAATTTCAGAATACTAGGAACAAAGAATGAGGATCTAGGGTGCAAGAAACGGTGGATCCATCCACACAGGAAAAAGACAAAGGGAATTCCCAGGGTAACAGTGAGGGGAAATACCAAGATAAGAAGTATACACCAGGCAAAGAGGGAAACACAGTCCAGATTGCAGTAAGTCAAAAAAGGCTCTGGGAGCTCCTTTATCAGGAAGATAAAATTGAGAAAATAACTGGTATAAACAAAGTTTTGGAAGGCTATGTAGACAACCGATAGAAAATTTACAGGGCTAAATTTACAAAGCACATAGTAAACAAAGAAAACAAAAGGTCAAAGATGAACTTCAAGGAAAACAAAAAGATAAGCAGGAGAGGAAAAGTAACCAGTCACAAAGCTCAGCTCTGAACAGTTCTGATGAGCAATGTTCATTCAAGGGGTTTCCCTGGTGGTCCAGTGGTTAAAGACTCCACAGTCCCAATGCAGGGGGCATGGGTTAAATCCCTGGTTGGGGAACTAAGATTCTGCATGCTGTACAGCACGCCAAAAAAAAAAAAAAAAAAAAAAATCATTCATAATAATGAGAAATTTAAATAATGAATTCTCCAGAATTACAAGATAACTATACTGAGAAGAAAGGACGAGAGAGCTAACAACCTAGTTTTATCTTTCATAGAGATAAGTTATTAGATAATGCCCCAAAGTGAAAAATTTTTAAAGCAGTAAATTACTACGAAGATGGTAAATATTAACAGCAAGATTTTTCAACCTCAGCACTATGGACATTTTGGCCTAGATAAGTGACTGTTGTGGGGCCCGGCCCAGGCGTGGTAGGATGCTGAACAGCACCCTGACTTTTACACTTGAGATGCTTGTAGCAGTCTTCCCTCCCACTTAGTTGTGACAATCAAACAAGTCTCCAGATGCTGACAAATGTTCACTGAAGAGGCAGAAGTGCCCTGGTTGAGAACCACTGGTTAAAAGTTGTTACATCTAGGAAAGGAGAGTGGAAGGGACAGGGAGACAGAGACTGCAGTTTTTTGTAATAAACTCTAGAACTAATACATGTTTAACTTGGAAAAAAAAAAGTGTGTATTTCTGACATAGCTGACTGTACAAAAAAGTAAAACATATAGCAAAAACAACAGCACAATGAAATACCATTTTTCATACTCACTAAGAACAGATATAATAAAAAAGATGGAAAAAAAAAAAAGAGTAGGTAAAGATGTTGAGAAACTGGAACTATCATACATTGCTGGTGGGACTGCCAAATGGTACACAATTCTGGAAAACAATATGTCTCTTCTTATACCAAACGTGAACCAAAGTAATTATAGCTAACTATTAAGTCTAAATTAACAATTTTAACATCTACAGTTTTGATTATTACCGGTTTTGTGCAGTGAATGTTTCCCTCTGAGGATGAAGATCACTGTAAACAACCCTGATGAGATCATGCTGACATAATGCCCCTTCTGTCAAGGCCATGGATCCAATCGTGGAGGGCTATAAAAATAAGGTAAAGTATGAGATTGTGTCTTTAAAATAAAATAAAAATCTGTAACGTGAGAACATTTAATTCTGCTTCAACAAAAGGCAGTTTCAGACCATTTCTTCTTCTCTTTCAAAACCTCTTCAATTTTTCAATTATATATGTTCTATAGCTCCTTTTAAAACATATATACAATATATAAAACTAAAAATACACTGCTTTGGTTTTTGATATATTATGGAATGAATCTATATTTAGGACACAGAATAAGAAAAGTTGCTTAAAAGAATAATAATTAATTTGTTTGTTTCCAGAACTCAGAGCACTCTTGGGGACTATACATTCAAACCCAGAGGTTTGTCTAACTTCAGGGAGGCTGGTACTCTCATTAATCTTACATTAAGAAAGCAAGGTGTTGGAAGTTATAATTGTGTAATACAAACAAGAATAAATACTATGATCAAAAGTCTCTTTAACAGTGACATAATTGATTTCATGTTTCTACAGTTCAGTTCAATTCAGTTGCTCAGTCGTGTCCGACTCTTTGCGACCCCATGAATCGCAGCACGCCAGGCCTCCCTGTCCATCACCAACTCCCAGAGTTCACCCAGACTCACGTCCATCGAGTCAGTGATGCCATCCAGCCATCTCATCCTCTGTCGTCCCCTTCTCCTCCTGTCCCCAATCCCTCCCAGCATCAGAGTCTTTCAATTTGTAAATGTCTCACTATCCTCCATTTTATTTTATAACTTGATACACAGAACACTGTTAAAATCTAATGTTTAGAAATGTTCTATGCTAAAATCAGCCTTGGTTAAGTAAGAGGCATTCTAATGAAAAACAAAGTCCCAGGGGAATTAATTAAAAAATAAACAGCTGCATTGAGCTATGAAGCAACTAGATACTGCTTGCTGTTAAGAAAAGTGAATCTAATTTTTAGACTACTAGTGAATTAGTTAATTTAAATGCTTTCCTCACAACTTAATGCACTAAAGGGCCAACAGACAAGAAGCTTGATTTATGACATATATCCTTAAAGAGAGCAGGCAGGAGTTCAGGTCAATAGGAGCCATCTACCTACATAATTATCAGTGTTCTCACAATCTTCAACCAAATAAATACTGGAAAAATCAGAAGTGTAAGGTTATTGAATATCTAGAATGCATCAATCAGACTACTTTAAATGGAAATAAAATAATTACTGTGTTAATATTCTTCTAAGTAGTTATTTTCCTAAAAAATAATAAAAAGTAAATCAATCTAACATAGATCATTTCTAATTAATATAGATGACTTAAAAAATTTAAAGGAACATTTCTAAAAATTCATATAATAAAAAAGACCAGCGATGATATTGGTAGAAGAATAAAAAATAAACCAGAACTAGAGGAAAACTGTCCAATAATTAATTTCTATCTCTCCTGACAACAGCTCAGCTTTATATCACTAATAACAAACATCTACATTTAAAGAAACAAATCCGTAAAGATGTGTTAGGAATAATTTATCTCTAGTAAGAAACTGACTTTTGCTCAATATATTGATAATTTTTAAAAATTTTACCTCTCCAATCTTACTTACCTCATGATATATTGACGGCTTGGATAAGGAAGGGATGGTAAAAGACAGAACTTTATTGTTTCCATCTTTATCAGCAATTTCCTATGGTAGGAAAATGAAATAGTCACACAACTCTATTAAAAGAAATAATAATTGCTTTCTTAATTTAACAAATATATAATTGGCAATTGAGGAAGACTTTTAGAAATGGTAATAAAAATATTATTACCCTTCTGTATCTTTAACCAATTAGCCAATTTGTACACTTTGGTAGTTGAAGTCCTTTGGGAGACATTGAGAGATATAATAATACAGTTAATCAAAAATACCATGACAGTAAAGATATGAAATAGGCACACATATAAATCCTCATGATAAATTTGCAGGACAGCCATGGAGATTACAAGTAATCACATCTTTTAGTAGAAACTAGGTGAGTGGCAACCCACTCCAGTATTCTTGCCTGGAGAATCCCAGGGACAGAGGAGCCTAGTGGGCTGCCGTCTATGGGGTCGCACAGAGTCAGACACTACTGAAGCGACTTAGCAGGAGCAGCAGCAGCTGAGTTTAAAAGATTAATGGAAAGATAACACAGACGATTAGCATAGCCCTGGCCCTAGGATGACATGCAAATTTGTGAAGTGTTCCACATTTTTGGAATAGGAGAAAATATTTGCAAATGATGTTACAGATAAAATATACAAAAGCTCATACAACTCAAGAACAAAAAAACAAACAACCCAATTGAAAAAAGGGAAGACCTTAATAGACATGTCTCCAGTGAAGACATACAGATGGCCAGTAGGCACATGAAAAGATGCTGGAAGTGCAAGTGAAAGTGCAAGTCACTCAGTTGTATCTGACTCTTTGCGACTCCATGGACTGCAGTCCATGGAATTCTTCAGGCCAGAATACTCAAGTAGGTAGCCTTTCCCTTCTCCAGGGGATCTTCCCAACCCAGGGATCGAACCCAGGTCTCCGGCATTGCAGGCAGATTCTTTATCAGCTGAGCCACAAGGGAAGCCAAAGAATACTGGAGTGGGTAGCCTATTCCTTCTCCAGCAGATCTTCACAACCCAGGAATCAAACCAGGGTCTCCTGCATTGCAGGTGGATTCTTTACCAACTGAGCTATCAGGGAAGCCTCAACATCATTAATTTTAGAGAAACGCAAATCAAAACTACAATGAGGTACTACCTCACACCAGTCAGAATGGTCATCATTAAAAAGTCTACAAATAACAAATGCTGGAGAGGGTATGGAGAAAATGGAACCCTTCTACACTGTTGGTGGGAATGTAAGTTAGTAAAGCCACTACAGAAAATAGTATAGAGGTTCCTCAGAAAACTAAAAATAGAATTCCCATATAAAAGATTAAAATTAAAGGTCTTAGCCAAGACAGCTACACTTATTAAAAGAAAATCTTACAATTATTCAGTAATAAATTAATGACCTGAAATAAGCTACATATTAACATAATTATATGGTACTAGTCCAAGTGATTAATCATAAGTTCATACTTAATAGTTTTTACTGAACTACAGAAACATCCCTGTGGTTTTTAAAAAGCATTTTATCTTTCACTGAAAAAGTCATGGCATTCATTTCTACAGTCGTTGGCACCTCCAGTCTTCTACAGCTATCAGTAAAAACCTGCCTACAGACACCAGCAATTAGAGGGGTGAAATGCCCCTCCTGCACCAATCCTTTTGTCTATTGTCTTATTTTAATCTGTTTCTTTTAAAACCATATTAGTATACATGACTGGCATAAAATCCAGAGAGAGACTACCCTTAGTAGACCTAGAAGGAAGGTGGTCAGAGAGATGAGTGGTTGTACAGCATAAAAGGAAGAAACAACAATAAAAAACAACTATCATCACCAAAACACAAACCCAAAAGAACTTTTTTCCTTGAGAACCAGTTTCTGAGTTTAACATGTCACAGGAGAGTATCAGTCACATGTGAACAAAGGCTATACCTCTAATTTTGGCAGGAAAGTGGTTTAAAAATCCCTAGAGAAATCATTTACCCACTCTGTAGTCAAACTAGTTACCACATCTGAGCCACAGTGTCTCAGAGAAAGTCTATACTAAGATCAATGGGCCTGATTTAAGTTAGGTGATAAAATTTTAATTTTTATCCCTAAATTTCAAATTAAGTCAAATACTTTTGATTTTTATCCATGTATATCTGTGGAGAAGGTGTTGGCTACTGTAGCAAGGGAGAAGTGCTGGGGTGAGAAAAGAAGAAAAAAGAGAAATGAATACACGAAAGAAATCCAGGGTGGTAAGAAAAACTGAGAACCACAGAGATGAAAGAACAAAGATATTAAGGGAATTAAAAGATGACAGAAACCCGAGGTTACATTTATGATACATAATTGAGTGTTTTTAAAATAGTACACTATTTTTAAGATACCAAAAGATAATTAAATCATAGCACCAACAAGTACTGTCAAGAACTTGTTAGGCATCCCCAAATTTTTTGCTTCATTTGTTCCACCACTGAAGTTTATTATACCAAACAATACAAATAACTTACATCAATAAACATTTACTAAGTGCCTGTGCTAAGCACTAGAGACATGATGATAGATAAAACAAAATTTCCTATTTTCAAAGAAAAATCAGGCAAGGTAGCAAAGTAATTTTATACCTACACCAGCTTTTCATTAAAACAACTCACCTTTAATTATGAGACCACTTCTATTACTACTACTACTTATAATAATAGTGGTAAACATTCAATAAACACCTCAGGCAACACACTGGGTACTTCTAATCGCTTTTAATACTACTATCAATGTTTTATTTGTTTTACAAATGAGGCAACTGAAATCAAGGTATGAATTAACTTGCTTAAATTTAAAATAGCCAGCAAGTGGCAGGGCCTATTTTTAAACAAAATACAAGTGACTTCAAAGGCCAGGTTTCTTCCTTCAGATTTCAATGATGGAAATGCTCTTTAATGATTTTTAAAGAGATAATGCTTAAGAGAAATGGGTACTGGTGCAAAAGAATATTTTTTGTAGACTCAAATGTTTTGTGAGGTACTTTAGTTGAGGTACCTCTCATCTACAAACATAGTTTTATTATGCAAAGTGTTTGTTTACAGGGAATACACAGAATACTAGGATTCAAGGGGCTGGAATTTCAACACCAATGTTCTAAACGGGACACCATGAGAAAAAAAACAACCAGAATGTTTAAGGTACCTAAGAATTCCTTAAAAGAAAACAATTTCATGAACAATACAGTATCAGATACATAATGTTTTATCAAATGATTATTAAAAATAAATTTAAAAATTTTTAATGTAAGGCATTACAAATATTAGTCAATTTAAAAATCAGAAAAATAAGCCATAAGTAATTTTATCAATTATAATAGTTTCACCTACTTTATAAAACGCATTACTAGCATACACTGAACACCTATGTACTCAATTTAATTAATTCAAATAAGTTATTCAACAGACATTTAAATTTCTTTTCCTCTAACTATTCTGTATTATTTCAGAAGACTTAAAAAAATATATTTGACATTTTCCAAACTATTACTTTCCACTTACCAAATTGTAAATTCCTAACAGAAGTGCTTCAATGCAACCATTACTCTGTCTGTCTCGGCTAACTGTAAGCCGTAAATAAACCCACATCAATTCTGGCAAGAACTGCAGTGTGAACCTCTTAAGTCGAACTTCAGAGCTACGATAGAGCTCAAACAGCTGGTGGCAGACAGGCTCCAGGAGCTAAAAAGAAAATAAAGTGCATCAGCTATTTCTATTCTTTTGGCTGTATTTTTTTACACATATATTTGTATTTTAAAAATAAATTATATGTTAATTTTTGCTTATTCGAAATCAGTGCAACCAAAACCTCAATCTCTATTTACACAGAGACGACACATTGAACTGACCAATTCTGTAACTATAAGAAGTCCTTCATGCCCATATAATATCAACATCTCTTTCAACACACTGTACTATTTAACTTCTTAGATAATCAGTCCTTTAATATACTAGTTTACAGTTAGTGAGTTTCTTTTTCTGTTCTTACCAACCCTTACAATCTTCCATTTTTAAATTCTGATTGGAAGAAAAGAATGTCAAATGATATTGTCGGAAATAAACTTAAAATTTCAACTTTCAGTTCAGTTCAGTTGTTCAGTCGTGTCCAACTCTTTGCGACCCCATGGACTGCAGCATACCAGGCTTCCCTGTCCATCACCAACTCCCAGAGCTTGCTCAAATTCATGTCCATCAAGTTGGTGATGCCATCCAACCATCTCATCCTCTGTCGTCCCCTTCTCCTCCTGCCTTCAATCTTTCCCAGCATCAGGGTCTTTTCAAATGAGTCAGTTCTTTGCATCAGGTGGCCAAAGTACTGGAACTTCAGTTTCAGCATCAGACCTTCCAAAGAATATTCAGGACTGATTTCTTTTAGTATTTACTGGTTTGATCTCCTTGCTGTTCGAAGGATTCTCAAGAGTCTTTTTCAACACCATAGCTCAAAAGCATCAATTCTTCAGAGCTCAGCTTTCTTTATGGTCCAACTCTCACACACATACATGACTATGGGAAAAACTATCTTTGACTAGATAGACCTTTGTTGGCAAAGTAATGTCTCTGTTTTTTAATATGTTGTCTAGGTTGGTCATAGCTTGTCTTCCAAGGAGCAAGCATCTTTTAATTTCATGGCTGCAGTCACCATCTGCAGTGATTTTGGAGCCCAAGAAAATAAAGTCTGTCATTGTTTCCACTGTTCCCCCATCTATTTGCCATGAAGTGATGGGACCAGATGCCATGATCTTAGTTTTTGAATGATGAATTTTAAACCAGCTTTTCCACTCTCCTCTTTCAGTTTAATCAAGAGGCTCTTTAGTTCTCCTTTGCTTTCTACCATAAGGGTGGTGTCATCTGCATCTCTGAGGTTATTGATATTTCTCCCTGAAATACTGAATCTCAACTTTAGATTATGATTTAAACAAATTATATACCACTTAGTAGATAAAGGCACTTTGCAATACATAATATTTGGACATCTAAAATGCTAGTGAATATTTTAAATCAGTTCAGTTCAGTCGCTCAGCCGTGTCCCACTCTTTGTGACCCCATGATCTGCAGCACGCCAGGCTTCCCTGTCCAACGCCAACTCCCGGAGCTTACTCAAACTCATGTCCATTGAGTTGGTGATGCCATCCAACCATCTCATCCTCTGTTGTCCCCTTCTCCTCCTGCCCTCAATCTTTCCCAGCATCAGGGTCTTTTCAAATGAGTCAGCTCTTCACATCAGGTGGCCAAAGTATTGGAGTTTCAGCTTCAACATCAGTCCTGCCAATGAACACCCAGGACTGATCTCCTTTAGGATGGACTGGTTGGATCTCCTTGTAGTCCAAGGGACTCTCAAGGTTGTCTCCAACACCATAGTTCAAAAGCATCAATTCTTCTGCGCTCAGCTTTCTTTATAGTCCAACTCTCACATCCATACATGACTACTGGAAAAACCATAGCCTTGACTAGACGGACCTTTGTTGGCAAAGTAACGTCTCTGCTTTTTAATATGCTGTCTAGGTTGGTCATCTGCATATCTGAGGTTATTGATATTTCTCCTGGCAATCTTGATTCCAGCTTGTGCTTCTTTCAGCCCAGCATTTCTCATGATGTACTCTGCACAGAAGTTAAATAAACAGGGCGACAATATACAGCCTTGACGTACTCCTTTTCCTATTTGGAACCAGTCATTGTTCCATGTCCAGTTCTAACTGTTGCTTCCTGACCTGCATATAGGTTTCTCAAGAGGCAGGTCAGGTGGTCTGGTATTCCCATCTCTTTCAGAATTTTCCAGTTTCTTGTGATCCACACAAAGGCTTTGGCATAGTCAATAAAGCAGAAATAGATGTTTTTCTGGAACTCTCTTGCTTTTTCCATGATCCAGCGGGTGCTGGCAATTTGATCTCTAGTTCCTCTGCCTTTTCTAAAACCAGCTTCAACATGTGGAAGTTTGTGGTTCATGTATTACTGAAGCCTGGCTTGGAGAATTTTGAGCATTACTTTACTAGCATGTGAGATGAGTGCAACTGTGTGGTAGTCTGAGCATTTTTTGGCATTGCCTTTCTTTGGGATTGGAATGAAAACTGACCTTTTCATTTAAAGACATATAAGTAAAATAGATTACTTTTATATTTTAAGACTGACTTAAGTCTTGCTAATTGTATTTACTGGAAAGACTTTGAAACGGAGGAAATATATAGAAATAGCTTTTCCAATGTTTAACTTGATAATTTTTCATATAATATCACAAAATATGACATAAGGAACTTTATAATCTTAAGAAGAAAATGAGCAGTTTAAATAAACCTCTTCCTTCCTCCTAAACTTGTACTGTTAATTTAGAATGGTGTTGCTTGAATAACTTCACAAAACTGCTAGACTATACAAAACTGCCTATGATCTTAAAATGCAGATAAAACACTGAGAGGAAACTATAAAATAATGTTTAAATTGAAATTTAACACCAGTTTTTGTTTTTTAAAAAATTTTTATTGGAGTATAGCTGATTTACAAGGTTGTATTAGTTTGAGGTATATAGCACAGTGAATCAGTTACACATATATATATACCCACTCTTTTTATTTTGCTGAATCCTTTTCTTGTATTTATTAACCATCTAAAATTTAAAGAGGGCCTACATCATTCAAACTGTAAGATTTAGGAAGTAGCTTCATGGTTTAAGAAGGATGAAACATACGATCTTGGCCCTTGGAAGTTCTCACAGAACTGTATTTAAATCAATTTGTTAAAGTTTGACAGACCTAAGGGATAAGCTTTGGCTTCCTTGGTGGCTCGGAAGGTAAAGAATCTGCCTGCAGTGTGGGAGACCCAATCCCTGGGTTAGGAAGGTCCCCTGGAGAAGGGAGTGGCTACCCACTCCAGTATTCTGGAGTTTTGTAAGACAGAGGAGCCAGGTGGGCTATAGTCCATGGGGTCACAAAGAGTCAGACATGACTGACTGACATGACTGAGTGACTGACTAAAGGATGAGCTTAGGTGTAATAGTGGAAAAAAATTACTGGACTAAGTCAAAGGTATCATTTAAC
Source organism: Bos mutus (assembly GCF_027580195.1). Classification (NCBI taxonomy): domain Eukaryota; kingdom Metazoa; phylum Chordata; class Mammalia; order Artiodactyla; family Bovidae; genus Bos; species Bos mutus. Next base: position 46,227,046 of record NC_091618.1, on the reverse strand, counting down.
ATACTAAAGGAGGAGTATTCACTGTTAATGGTTGTCATGAGAGACATTCTTCAAATTAGACATTTTAACAAAATATCCACTATTTTTTAGATTCTTTTCTCATATTGGTCATTACAGAATTATTGAGTAGGGTTCCCTGTGTTATACAGTAAGTCCATATTAGTTATCTATTTTACATATAATAATGTAATAGTAGCTTTAAAAAAAGGAATAATTCAATAATTTATACACTTCTATTCTAAATGATAATATATATACACCCTTGTAAAACTGCTTGAATGTAGATATATATGTTTCTAATAATCTAACATTTCAGAATAAAGTCATTACTTTCACAATAGTAAATTCAAGTCAACAAATCCTATATTGATTGTACAGTTAATATTATTCAGATGACTTAAGCTTAACTCTTAAGAACTCTAAAGCTAAAAAAAATTTACATACTTTATAGTCTACTAACCACCAAATGCTTTATATGAAATCACTATCACAGGATTTAACATCTTAAAAAAATGCCAACTCTCCCCTTACACTGAAGTCTAGACCAGTCAGACAATTTGTCCAAGGTCACAGAAATTAGTGGTGGAGAAAGACACCAGAATTCAGATCTTTTGACACAGATGATGTTTTCACTATACGACTCTTCTTATACCAGAAAGGAGGTGGAGGAAGAGGTGAGGATTGCTTAATTTCAAGCAGTACAGTCTATGCAGTGCCAATAATGAAGTAATGAACTTTTGAAAATGGCCAACTGCTGGTAACTTTTTAAAGTACTGAATACATTCAGCTCTTTAGGGGAATTAAACATTGTTGCCTTCATAAATTTATGTATTAAAAATATATGTCCATGTTTTAAATCTACTTTCCTCTTTAGTAAGACTCTAAAATTGCCTTCTGTAAATTTCATTGGCTGTGGTACTATTATGATTTGTCTATGTTATAAAGACCTTATTTCCTGTCCTCAGTAGCAAGTACATTAGCATGTAGAGACTGTATTTTAATAAGCACTGCAAAGAAATATAGATTAACCAAAATTAGTACTTTTTTGTTTAAAAGGAGGGCAGGGGAGTGACTGGCAATCCAGTAAATTTTCAGATACCACTGCAAATAAGACTATTAAAAACTTGCCAATGTACTGTTAAAATCTTTAATTCCAAGCATATGTATCATGCTATCATGTTCTCAGTTTCTCAGAATCAGAAATGACCTCCCCACAGAATTTGAAAAAGAGAAAGGTGCTTCCCTGGCAGTTCCCGTGGTCAGGACTCTATGCTTTCACTGCCAAGGGCCTGGGTTTAATCTGTGGCTGGGGAACTAAGATCCCACATGCCATGTGGCACAGCATATAAATACGTAAATAAATAGACAGAAATATAGGTAGATAGGGTTTCCCTGGTGGCTCAGATGGTAAAGAATCCTCTTGCCAATATAGGAGATGCAGGTTCAATCCATGGGTTAGGAAGATCCCCTGGAGAAGGGGATGACAACCCACTCCAGTATTCTTTCCTGGAGAACCCCATGGACAGAGGAGCCTGGTGGGCTATAGTCCATGGGGTTGCAAAGAGTCAGACACAACTGAGCAACTAACACATACTTAAATGGTGCTATCACCTACAGCAAAAGATGTTAAGAATAATTTACACTTTCCTCAAACTTAGCAAATAGTTTTGACATGATAATTACTAAGAGGCATGCCATAGGATGAATGCATTGAGAGCCGTTTGGGTGGAATAATGGAGACTGAATCCAAATATGAGTGGGTAATGAAAAAATATGAGGAGAGGAAATGAGCACAAGTAGGCAGAGGCTGAACAGGAATACTATAAAGTTCACTGGGAAGGAGGACAGAAAAATGGTGTAGATAATAAAATAGGAGGCAAATCAAGGAAGGTTTTTTAAAAATAGAATATTGTCGTTTATCATATTCCTTTCATCAAGAAAGGAAAAAAAATCGACAGAAGAAAAAGAGCTGGCAATTGCAGGAGCAATCTTTGAGGTGGTTAGAGAAGATGAGATCCAGGCCCAAGTGGAAGAGATAGTTTTTGATACAATCTGAGACACTTCATCCACTAAATAGCAGAAATAGCAGGAGAGTCTGACTAGAGATGCTGGCAGAGCGGCAGAGTTGAGTAGGAAAATAGTTTCCAACTATTTCCTTCTTTTATAACGACATAGAAAGTAAACTGAAAATGAGGAAGGGTGATAAGTGTGAGGAAAAAGAAGGAATAAAATGAACAGTGGGAAAGTGTACAATGAAATATGCTCATTTTTAATTTTCAGTCCTGCCTTTAAGTGGAGAAAGTCAACAAAACTGTTTTCTCCAGGTACGCTGAGTTGCTCAGGTACAGGCATGAAGTAGATGGATGGGTAGATTTTATCCAGTGTTGAGATTTTGCCCAAAAAAAATGAATTAAGGGAATGAGAAGCAAAGAAGCTGAGAATGTGTGCAAGGAAATGACTATAATGATGGACCATGAAAATGTAGCTAAGAAAAGAGGGAAGTGAGACATCTGCAGGGAGGCAGAAGAATAATTAAATCATAAAGAAGCAGTAGGGTCAATGGTTTTCTGGAAGCAGAAGAAGCAGAACTGCTGCAGTGACTAAGGGATCTGGAAGGAGGGAAAGCAGAAAAAGTAACATGTTGGTCTAGAGATTAAACAAGTTATAGTACAGGTTGGCCATGATATGGAATATTAAACTTCTACAGGAATTTCCTGGCAGTCCAGTGATTAGAACTTGGCCAAGGAATTCCCTCCATGTATTTCACTATTCTTCTAATCAATATTTACTAGTGATAAAATACTACATTCTAGGGAATTAACATACATACATATATATATATATAAACAGGTATAAAAATATATAACCCCTGCCCATGAAGAACTTACAATTTAAAAATAAAGCATAAAACAAATATATTTTAATAAGCAAAGCTTCATGTTAAGACAAAACAAGGGAATACATACATTCAATATTCACACAGAATTCTGAAAACTCCTGACCAAGAAAGATATGCATATGTGTCCCTTATCATACCTAAAGTTACAAAACATTCAAAAATACACAGCAAGAGAAAAAGAAGCAAATGAGTCCTGCGGTTGCTGCTACAAATAGCAACAGATGCAAGCCCAACTGAGAGCCAATCCAAGTTTAGGAGATAGGAAAGAAAGAGGTCAATAAGCAAGCTTTTAGTGATAGGACAAAAATGAAGATGCACTTTAAGTTAAGCTGCTGGTTAGGAGATGATTACCTGAACTTCTTCAAACTCACTCCAGTACACAGCAGAGGCACTCTTGGAGGCTGTATCTGGGAAGATAAGAAGCTACTTTCCTGTGTGTTCCTTTCATTTCATTTTAAAGCATACATGAATCCAGTGGTGATAAAACTGTATGTCATACTATTATGTTAATGGAAAGGTAATGTGTGTATTTTGCATAAGTTAACATATAGAGTCAATAGCTGCACTTTTTTCCCCCTTCTAGCACAAGGCTAAACAACAGCAAACTCTTTTTCTAAGTTTATTTATTGTGATTATTTAGGCTTTCTCTGGTCATTTTCAAGCTAAGTTTACTAGCAGCAGCATTTCACATTACCAGTTTGACTGAATTCTCTAATTAGAGTGATTACACAGAGTTCTATATTGTCAATAGAAGGACTGCAAACAAATAAATCTCAAACCGTGTATGGCTAAAATTTAGATTCCAGGAAAGGAAACATTCCAAAATAGGAAACAGAGTAAAGTTTCAAATTAAATAAATACTCTCCTAAGATGGTGGTCACTCAAACCAAGAATCAAAATGTATTGTCCTCAACCATAACAAATTTAATCAAAACATTAAAAAACATGGAGAGGGGGGTCATGGGGAAAGCCAAAGCAACTATCAGAATGAAAAACAGCAGAAAGAAAGTTTTCCAGTCCCATTGGAAGGATTAAACAAAACTTAAAGAAAACTACAAAACTTACATATATGTGTTTTAGTACACGTATTTCTTATGTAGTACAATAAAATCATTTTTCTTATAAACTGTCCTACCTCATTATTTGAGTCTTGAATAACTTTATAGAGGGCTGGTACCAGTGTTTTTTTCCGGTGTAAAGTTGCCGCATAATTGGTGATCTGAGTGTCAGGTAATGCCTAAAACAAAAATCAAAGGAAACTTAAAGTGAACTTAATATTTGAGAAGTCAAAAACTTAAATTTATGAGTCCTTCTCAAAAAGATTTATAACAGAGTCAACTAAGAAAAGTAAAAAATAATTAATACATGAAATAACCATGAGCTAATAAAACAAATAAATTAGGATGTTATACAATTCTTCTAACTAGTCAACCATGAGAAATGATTAGAAATCACGTATTACACAAGCTTTGCTGAAATGAATCACTTTAGTCTAAAAAAAAACAGTGTGGGATAACTTCAATTCCTGTATTTTATTTTCACAAAACACATATATCTATAGTGTTAATAAATTATACAGTTTTTAGTCAAATTAATGAGTGATTTTTAATCACAGGAAATAAAAATATAAGGCACAAATTTGATTTCTGTGCCTTATTAAAGCTTGGAGGCTTCCCTTCTTTTATTGAATATATCTTAAAATTTATATATTACCTTATCAATCCTAACAACTAGATTCATTTTTACATATTATCTTCTGGCCATAATTCACATTTGTTGTTGTTGCTGAGTTGCTAAGTCATGTCTGACTGTTTGTGACCCCATGTACTCTGCAGCACAGCAGGCTTCCCTGTCCTTCACTATCTCCCACATTTGTTCAAACTCATGTCCACTGAGTCGGTAAAGTCATCCAACCATCTCTGTTGCTCCTTTCTCCTCTTGCCCTCCATCTTTCCCAGCATCAGGGTCTTTTGCAATTATTCACATTAGTGTCTTTTTAAAGAGGTTTAATTACAGAAACAAGTTATTTCATATATTGCCATTCCCACTTTATAACTTTTGTTTCAGTTTCTCCATGAACATATATACACTGAATTACAACATACAAATCATATAACACATTCTCATCCTCAATGCAATTTACCTTGAATTCTGATAACCATTCTTCCACAACACCACGTTCAGATCCCAGCATCTTCTTCTACCTTCTATTCCTCTTTTCTGGAAGAAAAAAAAAAAAGCACTGAATTTGAGGACAGTGTTACTTACAGAAACTATCAAAGTAAATGATGTGTGCCTTTCATTTAAGGAGAAACTCATCTAGTGCATATTTTAGATAAGGAGGCTTACTTTTAGACTGCCTTCCTGGAAGTAGCTTCAGTCATGTCTGACTCTTTGCAACCCATGGACTGAAGTCTGCCAGACTCCTCTGTCCATGGAATTCTCCAGGCAAGAATACTCGAGTGGGTTGCCATGCCCCACTCCAGGGGACCTTCCCGTCCCAAAGACCGACCTGTGTCTCCTGCAGCTCCTGCATCGCAGGTGGATTCTTTACTGCTGAGCCACTGGGCAAGCTCCAGTTTCAGACTAGTGTTCAATTAAAACAAAACTGTTTATAAAGAAATAAGTTCTATCTTTAACGATATGTTTGAAACCTAATTTCCTAATGCTTTTATATTTTCCCCAACAACTATATTCCAAAGTAACAAAAGCTAGTTTACTAAGTAAAATCAAACTGCATATTACCCAAGACAAATGTACAGTCCATGCCTAGTGTGTGTGTTTAGTCGTTCAGTTGTGTCCGACTCTTGTGACCCCACAGACTGTAACCTTCCAGGCTCCTGTGTCCATGGGATTCTCCAGGCAAGAATACTGGAGTCGGTTGCCATTTCCTTTTCCAGGGGATCTTCCCAACCCAGGAATCGAACCCAGGTCTCCTGCATTACAGGCAGATTCTTTACTGACTGAACTAAAGGGAAGCCTTGCTTTTACCAAATATACAACTGGAATAAGTTATACATAATAGAATAAACAATGGGACAGATTTTTACAAAGGTAAAAAAGTTAGAAATCAAGGGTCATATATGTACAGCAAAATGATGATAAACATACACATATATACACACTATACAAAATAAGGCCATTGAAGAAGGTAGATTTATGTTTTCTAAAATGGAAAAATGTCCAGGTAGAAAAAGCAAGTTGTATAATAGTATATAAGTTATAATTCCATCAAAAATTATATAAATGTGAAAAGCTGGGAGGAAAAATATATAAACTACTCAGTGTTTACCTCTGAGGGAAGGATTAACTGAGGATATTCTAGTTGTCTAATTCTGAATTACAAAAATGTAACAATACATATGTATTATTTTTTAAGTGAGGCAGACAACAAAGATTTGGGGTTTTTAATTTATGACTCAAAAGGGTAACCAAAAGAAAAAAGAAATTTCTTGAGCAGGGAGGGAAATGTCTCCAAAGCAACTGAAATGAAAGTTCCTTTACTAAAAAGAAAATATTTCCTGAATGTGTAACATTTCATAATAAATTTCTATCCAAAAAAAGAAACTGGATTTTCTAATCCCCCCAACATTCCCTAAATACCCATATATAATGCACTGTAACAAGGAGTACAAAAAGGAATAAGAAATGCTCCTTATTTTCAAGTAGCAAATGCTTTTAAGATAGGCTGACAGATTTATTCAAATAAACTACAAAAGGAAAATGAGTGGATTAAAAGGGATGTTAAAAAAAATCAATAACCAAAATATGAATCTTATTTGGATTCTGATTCAAACATTAAAAAAGAGCTTAACATAATTGGAAAAGGTTAAACATGACTTATTGTATGACTTATTACTTAATACTGGATGATACTAAATCAAGGAATGATCAATTATTTTATATTTAATAATGGTATTTCAGTTAGGAAATTTCCCATACCCTTATGGCATCACCAAGTTAATGGACATGAGTTTGAGCAGACGACGGGAGATAGTGAAGCACAGGGAAGCCTGGCGTGCTACAGTCCCTGGGGTCACAAAGAGTCGGACACGACTTAGCGACTGAACAACAACAAAAAGTCCCACATATATTTGGAACTATTTATGAGCTGCTATTCCCAATTTTGTACCAGGACTATAGTATTTTAATTACTGTGGCTTTATAATGCACTTTATACACTCTATGGACAGGGAGGCCTGGCGTGCTGCAATTCATGGGGTTGCAAAGAGTCAGACACGACTGAGCGACTGATCTGATCTGATACACTCTATGGGGTCACAAAGAGTTGGACACAACTGAATGACTAACACTTTATAATAGTACATGTCCCATATTTTTTCCTAAAAATGTATTTCATTATTATTGCCTGCTTTATTCTTCCAGTTAAATATTAGACTTGTACTGTAAGTTTTTTTTTCTATACTCCATCCTCATAGGAATTAAATTTACAAATTAATTTCAAATGACATCCTCACATCATCGAGTCATCCAATACAGAAGCATAGCATTGCTCTTTATTAAAAATCTTCTTTTTTATGCCTGTATAAATTCTGTGTTTTCTTCATACAGATCAGAACATTCAAATTAAGTTGATTCCTAAGTAAAATCTTCTCTGTTGGTTGGTTCCAGATCCACTGTGAAAACCAAAATCCAAGGATACTCAATTCCCACAGCTGGCCCTCCCTATCAGCATATTCAACCAACCATGTACCATGTAGCACTGCATCTATTTACTGAAAAAATCTGAGTATAAGTGGATTTGCTGAGTTCAAACCAGTGTTGTTTAAGGGTCAACAGTTTATAGTTTCTTGCTGCAACTGTGATTCTTTTTCATCATTTCAAACTAGCTATAGTTACACACACACAAATAAATACTTAAAAAAACAAAATGAACAAGTTTTTAGATAAATATTTAAAATACTGAAAATGACTTAAATTATGATTATTTATATGTTTTAGGAAATATCTATACTTTGACTACACTGACTTCTTTATAGAAAAGGAAAACAAAAAGCAACTACAATTAATCAAAAAATTTTCAAATTCTTTACAAAGAACATCAACAGCTTTTAAAAATTAAAAAGAAAATCAAACATTATTTTTTGAAAGAAACACAAAACTTTTTAATCTGATATATACTGCACTGGAATCCCTAACTGATACAGGGCCCGGAATATACAGTTTGAAAAAGTTCCCCAAGTAATCCTGATGACTACCTTCAGTTTAAAAAAAAAAAGTATTACATCCAAGTTAAATTTCTCATTTTAAATTTCTATATGATATCTCCCATAAAAACAAATTTGCAATGTCAAATCACTTTGATTTCTATCAATACTGTTTTTTTTTTAATGTGACTGCAAGTTAATTAACTTTAGACAGAAGAATATAGTGGTGTTAATAATAATTATAACCAAAACATCATACTTACCTGATTTTATGATACTAATTTTAAGACAGTAGTTTATTAACAAATATAAGTAGAAAATAAGAAATAACCCTTTATTAAAATGAAACAAAATGCTTAACTAAAGGATAAGAGCACAAGCTTATCCATATAATCCCATAAGACTTTTAAAAATTATCCTTTACATTTCTGGCCACCTTTAGTCTCTTTACACTTGCCACATTCTCCTAGTTCTTTGTATATGGCTGTTCAATGTTAACCTCTTCATAGAAGTCCCCTGTGTCTATTTATACTGGCTGCCTCTATACGCTCTTCCCTCCAACCCTTAACACTCTGTCCTTTCCTTCATATCATTTTAGCAAAATCTGTAAATAATCTTTTTTTTTAATGAGGCATAGTTAACATACAATATTCCAATTATTTACTTATTATTGGCTTTCCCACTAGAATTTGTACGTCACAAGGACAGGCACTGTGCACATAGCAGGCACTCAAACATCTGATTTAATTATCTGTGCTTATGAACTCAATTTACTTAGCACCTTTGTAATGACACTTATTTTTGGTCATAACAAAACCTGAAATATCTTCTGCATTTTCTGTTTAATTAAGCTTAATAATTTTATTTTTTCCAAATTAAATACAGATGGAAGCTAAGAGCCTCTTTCAAAATCATCCAGAAACTTCTGACAGGCAGATATTCTCCCAGATGTAGGAGTCATTCATAGTAACCTTGCTCAGGTGTGAAATTAGAGACAGAGATCTGGCAATTTTGCCGTCTTTGAATTAACTGCCATGCGTCAGGCAATCTTCTACTGAGAAAATTATTACTGCAAAACTGTATTATACTGTGATATTTTGTAGACATTTTAAGTAACAATTAGGGGCAAAAATTCAGTTAACAATTCAACCCTATGTGGTTTACCTAAGATCAACTGAAATGATAACTGAATAAATGATTACACAAAGCTAAATTCCCAAAACACCAAATATGAATGATTACTGCTATTTCAAAATTACTTGCCTGGCTGATGAAAAGCATATTTGGACAATATACATCTTGATTTCAAAAATGTGAAAAAATGTGTCTTGAAAGTGAGAAAAAAGAAAGTTATCAGCAAGCCTTTTAAGTATAAACACTGTATCAGCTACTTTTTGGACTTTATCTGATTTAATGACAGGAAATAGAATGTAGTGGTTTAGACTCAATTTTTTGTCTCAGTAGACACTGTTTCACTCCTACATTTTATAAGCTTATTAATTCATTAAATTCAAGTTTATTACATAAATCCATTAAATTCAAGTTTATTATATAAGTCCATTACATGTTAACAAATAACATTTTAAAAAGAAACTTTATTTTTCCAAAACAAAAACAACTCTAGTGACAAGAACAGTGCTGTTTTACAATTTCTGCAAATTTTATACTTGCCTCTGCATCCAATCTGTTGCTGGAAATCTTCAAGGTATATTCACCAGAGAATGATGGTGAAGAAGTCAAATACTATCTTAGTATTAATATGAAAAATAGTTTTAACTCCACAGATCCACTTAAAGGATTCCCAGGACACATACTGAGCACAGACTCTGGAGCCAGATTAGGCTTTAGGTCACTAACTCTAGCTATGTTTATTTTTTTAAATTGAGTTATAATTAACATACAATATTATACTAGTTTCAGGTTTATGTCAGCAATTTGATATTTTTATACATTATGAAAAGATCATTGAAATAAAACCAGTTACCAACCCTCACCACACAAATTTGCTACGATATTATTGACTATGTTCCCTATGTGTGCATTACATACCTATGACCTATTTATCTTTGAACTGAAAGTTTGGACATCATTCTAACTATGTTTAAATCATCGTACCCCCTTACCAGCTATACTTAAACCTTGTGTTTCATTTCTTGCACTTCAAAAAGACAGGTAATAGATGTCTTAAGGTAAACACTGTATAAGTATCTACTACGAGCAGTACATAATTAATCTTCAGAATACTATATACTATAAAATAGCTGTTATCCCTATCTAACAGATAAGAAAATTAAAGTGTAAAGTTTGAGTGATCCACACATGGCAACACAATTTAAGTGGCAGAGCTGGAATTTGAATTTAATACCTACTAAAATCTATAGTTGAAAAATGTAATTGTCCCTTTCTTACAGCTCATACTTCTCCCCCCAGGGCTTTCTGTTCTGATCATATTCACTTCTCAGTGTCTCTATCACTTCATGCACACCTTCACACCAGGGATTCTGTTCCAGCCTGTAGTGCTGTCCTACAATAACTATTCCAATCCTGTTAGTCTCAGCAGGCCTTTCTTGACCACTTATCTAGACAGTATTCCCCTTCTCCAGTATTTTCCATTCAAACAAATACAGTTCATTTTCTTCCTATGGACATGGATTTTATACCTTGCTTACTAAACCTTACTACTTGTTGTCTATCTTTCCTAACAGATTACAAATCCCATGAGAATAGAAGGGTCATTTTCTGTTCTGCTCGCAATTAAGTGCTCACTATGAACTCCAAGCTAACAAGTATTTTATGGTATCCAGACATATAACAGGTACTTAATGTCTATTTAGAACTTCCCTGGTGGCTCAGACGGTGAAGCGTCTGCCTGCAGTGCAGGAGACCTGGGTTCAATTCCTGGGTCGGAAGATCCCCTGGAGAAGGAAATGGCAATCCACTCCAGCACTCTTGCCTAGAAAATCCCATGGACAGAGGAGCCTGATAGGCTACGGTCCATGGGGTCGCAAAGAGTTAGACACGACTGAGCGACTTCACTTTCACTTTAATGTCTATTTGCTGAATCAATGAACCACAAAGCTTATACGATCTTGGACAAATAACTTAAACCCTTTGGGCTTCAGGTTGCTACAATAATAAGTTACTTTCTAAATCTAAAATCCTATAAATATATTTTAGTACCTTCTTTTGTAACCAGTCGGTTACAAAGAAAAAATTTAAATATATGTCTTCTAACTAGAATCAGCATCTTTTAGCATTTAGAGGTGGCTATGAACATAGTTATTAACATACTGCAAGTACTCTTTTTATTTAAACAGACAATACAGAATTCTGAAAATAATTTCTTCTGCTGCATATTATACTCATCCCATCACCTGGTATATAAAAGCTATATTTAAAAGCAAAAATCAAGCTGATATTCTAGCATGCAGATCAATTCAGGCCCATACTGCCTCACTTTCAGAGTATGAAACAAATTAAAAAGTCTATCACAGAAAATGATTATCTTTTTGGTGACCATGGAAATGGCAACCTTTATTAGCAAGATCTGAATAAAACAAAATAAAAAAAAATAAAGTGCTGAAATATGATCTTAAAGAGGTCAATAACTACTTGTCAGAAAGCAAACTCACAATATTTGTACAAGTACAGTAAGTTCTTCACTACCTAGACAGATATATATTGTGTCTTAGCTGATCATCAGTATATGTATTCTTCTTTAGAAACTGACAATTTAGAGAGAACTAGGCTTCCCTGGTAGCTCAGATGATAAAGAATCCACCTGCAATGCAGGAGACCCCGGTTCGTATCCCTGGGTCAGGAAGATCAGGAGAAGAGAATGACTACCCACTCCAGTATTCTTGCCTGGAGAATTCCATGGACAGAGCCCCCTGATGGACTACTGTCCACAGGGTCACAAAGAGTCGGGCACAACTGAGTGACTTGTTAGTCACTCAGTTAACAGGCAGTATGGCCTACTGGTTATGAAGAGTACAGGCTTTTGCTCTAGACTGCCTGAGTTTGAATTCCAGCTCCATGACCTTCAAGTTATATTGAGAAAGTTACTTAACTAATCTGTGGTCTCAAATCCCTCATTTATAAAATGGGAATTACCTATGTCAAATAATTTTTTTTAAAGATTAAATAAGTTAACAGACAGCAGTGAGCTAAACGATGATAACTGCTCTCAAGAATTTCTAATGGACCAAAATTATTGGATAAACAAAGCTATACAATTATCAGGGTGACATATGACAGTAAAAAATGGTTTTGTTATTGCAAATTTTCAAACAAGGTCAACAATTATCTATATATTTCAAGGTGTAAGTATGAAACAAAGCACTTAATGCATGCTACTATTGTAAATACCAAATTCTAAGTAAAACATTAAAACTACACTGTCCGGTTTTAATTAATTAAAATAAAATAAAATTTAAAAATCAATTCCTGAGAATTTCCTGGCTGTCCAGTGGTTAGGACTCAGAGCTTTCACAGAAGAGGGTCTCAGTTTGATCCCTGGTCACAGAACTAAGATCCTACAAGCCACATGGCATGGCCCAAAAAATTAGGAAAAAAAAAAAAAAAAACACAAAACTGTACTATTAAAAAAAACCCCACCAATTCCTTACTTGCACTAGCCACATTTCAAGCACTTAATAGCTGCATGTAGCTAGTGTCTCCTGTATTAGAAGCACAGATGTAGAACACAGACATTATCAAAGAAATTTCATAAACAGCATTGATCTAGATGTAGTTAGAAAATACAATTATGCTGAGTAAATTCAATAATTTAAGAGCTGCAAAGTTTAGGAAACAAAACATTTTAAAGACAACAATTAAAAAGGAAACACTTTCAAAAAGTAAAATTAAAAGGCAATAATTAAGATGTGATTATTTCAAGTCTCCTAGGTAAAAACTCCTTACAAATAGCTGTGAAAAGAAGGGAAGGGAAAAGCAAAGGAGAAAAGGAAAGATATACCCATTTGAATGCAGAGTTTCAAAGAAGACATAAGAAAGCCTTCCTCAGTGGTCAATGCAAATACAGGAAAACAATAGAATGGGAAAGACTAGAGATCTCTTTAAGATAATTGGAGATACCAAGGGAACATTTTGTAAACAGAAGCTACCCACCAAAAATTACCAAAAATTCCAACATGTCTAACTATGGGAACTTCATTCTTTATCCTTTAAAAAGTTAAATTCTATGATTTTACCTCTGTTGTAAGATCAGTGTTCTAATGGAGGAGGTGGCACAGGAATGCAGCAGAGTTCAAGTATGGAATTCATTTGTTGAGACTTAAATATTTTCCAACTCTACAAAAAATGAAAATGAAAAACTGTAAAATACTGAGAGAAAATATTATCAAGAATGTAAAATAAAGGAGAAAGAATAATTTTGAAAATACATTTATAATACAGTGTACCCAATTTAAAAAATAATTAGGATTATTTTTAAGTTTTCTATAAGAACCAGGAGATACTCAAATACCATTATCAAACTTATTTTAAAAACATCAGATTTGGAGAAAAGTCTGAGTTTTAGTTTCAAATTTACCATTAAATATCTGTAAAGACTTCGAGTAAGCTATTTAAAATTTCTGGAGCTGAACCTGAATAATCTACAAAAATAAGTTACTTCCTAGTCAAAAAGCCTATAAATCCAATTTTTGAAACATTACAGTGATCTCACACACACACACACGTAACAATCAATAAAATTTTAACATGCAGCATAAAATAGAGCTTAAATAATAAATATAAATAGCTACATTACAATTTTGCATGGATTTCACAGACTGAAAAGTTTATCGTTTTGAGAAAGAATACAGAAAATGCTATTACTTGAAGTTCTGGCACAAAACCATTAAAAGTTATTTTCAAACTGCTTAAAGTATACTTTTCTCATGAAGTCATAACTACTATCATGCAGTTGCTGACCACATTATACTCTACTTCTTTGATTCAAAATTCATCACAACTTCAGAATCTAAAACATCAAAAGTAAATTAACATTTTAAAATAGTTCATCACAAAATACTTTTTTAATATAAGGAATACTGCAATAAAATTCTCTTGGAGTTAAATGATGTTATCACTTTAAAGTCCCCAAAGTTTTTCAAACTGAAGACGCATCAGGAAACCTCCTACTCCAAGAATGGCAGCTGACTTTTCATCTCTTACACACTGGGCTATCGCATTAAATTTTTTATTTCATGACAAGTTTTGCCATGGGGAAAAAACTTGAAAAGGACTAACAGAATGTCTCTGGAAAGATATACAAGAAATTGGTAACCCTTTGGGAAGAGACATTTGATGTTAAGGAGACTGTCTTTTTAACTTTGGGAATTTGGAACCACCGAGACATTTGCCAGATTTTGAAGCAGTGCAGGCAGGCAGACTTGATAGCTATGCTGGGAAGCTCTGTGGAGATAGGTCTCTGACAGACTTTCAAGGTTAAGGGTACAGATACTAGGCTCTCTATTGAGGAAAACAAAACCAAACAAGAAAACACAACAGGGCAAATGATAGGAAAACTAAGTAATTCAGAGTATGTTCTTTAACTACAGTAAATAATTCAGAGAATGTTCTTTAACTACAGTAATTAATAAATAACAATAATCGCTCAGTCATGTCTGACTCTTTGTGACCTCACAGACTGTAGGCTGCCAGGCTCCTCTGTCTCAGAATTCTTCAGTCTAGAATACTGGAGTGGGTAGCTGTTCCCCTCTCCAGGGATCTTCCCAACCCAAGGACAGAACCCAGGTCTCCCTCATTGCAGGCGAATTCTTTATCAACTGAGGCACCAGGGAAGCCCATAATTAACAATAACTAATGATAATTAAAATAACAATAATAAATAAAAGGGCTTCCCTCGTGGCTCAGCTGGTAAAGAATCTGCCTGCAATGCGGGAAACCTGGGTTTGATCCCTGGGTTGGGAAGATCTGCTGGAGATACCATGGGAACATTTCATGCAAAGATGGACTCGATAAAGGACAGAAATGGTATGGACCTAACAGAAGCAGAAGATATTAAGAAGAGGTGGCAAGAATACACAGAAGAACAATATAAAAAAGATCTTCATGACCCAGTTAACCACAATGGTGTGATCACTCACCTAGAACCAGGCATCCTGGAATGCAAAGTCAAGGGGGCCTTAGGAAGCATCACTACGAACAAATCTAGGAGGTAATGGAATTCCAGTCGAGCCATTTCAAATCCTAAAAGATGATGCTGTGCAAGTGCTGCACTCAATATGCCAGCAAATCTGGAAAACTCAGCAGTGGCCACAGGACTGGAAAAGGTCAGTTTTCATTCCAATCCCAAAGAAAGGAAATACCAAAGAATGTTCAAACTACCACACAATTGCACTTATCTCACACACTAGCAAAGTAATGCTCAAAATTCTCCAAGGCAGGCTTCAACAGTATGTGAACCGTGAACTTCCAGATGTTCAAGCTGGATTTAGAAAAGGCAGAGGAACCAGAGATCAAATTGCTAACACCCACTGGATCATCCAAAAAGCAAGAGAGTTCCAGAAAAACATCTATTTCTACTTTATTGACTACGTCAAAACTTTTGACTGTGTAGGATCACAACGAACTGTGGAAAATTCTTCAAGAGATGGGAGTACCAGACCACCTGACCTGCCTCTTAAGAAATCTGTATGCAGGTCAAGAAGCAACAGTTAGAACTGGACATGGAACAACAGACTGGTTCCAAATTGGGAAAGGTGTATGTCAAGGCTGTATACTGTCACCTCCTTATTTAACTTACATGCAGAGTACATTATGTGAAAAGCTGGGCTGGATGAAGCACAAGCTGGAATCAAGACTGCTGCGAGAAATACCATAGCTCAATTGGTAAAGAATCTGCCTGCAATGCAGGAGACCTGGGTTCTATTCCTGGGTCGGGAAGATCCCCTGGAGGAGGAAATGGCAACCCACTCCAATATTCTTGCCTGGAGAATTCCATGGACAGAGGATCCTGGCAGGCCACAGTCCATGGGGTCACAAGAATTGGGCACGACTTAGCAACTAAATGACGACGATGATGCAGATGACACCACCTTACAGCAGAAATCAAAGAAGAACTAAGGGGCCTCTTGATGAAAGTCAAACAGGAAAGCAAAAAAGTTGGCTTAAAACTCAACATTCAGAAAACAAAGATCATGGCATCCAGTCCCATCATTTCACAGAAAATAGATGGGGAAACAATGGGAACAGTGAGAGACTTTATTTTTGGGGGCTCCAAAATCACTGCAGATGGTGTCTGCAGCCATGAAATTAAAAGATACTTGCTCCTTGGAAGAAAAGCTATGACCAACCTAGACAGCATATTAAAAAGTAGAGATATTACTTTGTAAACAAAGGTCCGTCTAGTCAAAGCTATGGTTTTTCCAGTAGTCATGTATGGATGTGAGAGTTGGACCATAAGAAAGCTGAGCACCAAAGAATTGATGCTTTTGAACTGTGGTGTTGGAGAAGACTCTTGAGAGTCCCCTGGACTGCAAGATCAAACCAGTCCATTCTGAAGGAAATCAGTCCTAAATATTCATTGGAAGGACTGATGCTGATGCTGAAACTCCAATACTTTGGCTACCTGATTGCACCTCATCTGAAAAGACCCTGATGCTGGAGAAGGGGACGACAGAGGATGAGACAGCTGGATGGCATCACCAGCTCAATGGACATGAGTTCAGAGTAAGCTCTGGGAGTTGGTGATGGACAGGGAAGCCTGGCGTGCTGCAGTCCATGGGGTTGCAAAGACTCAGACACGACTGAGCGATTGAACTGAACTGAACTGAACTGAAACATCTATGGGTCAAAGAAGATATTAAAGCCAAAATCAGGGACTTCTCTGTCGGTCCAGTGGTTAAGACTCCATGCTCTAAATGCAGGGGACATGGGTTTGATCCCTGGTTGGGAAACTAAGATCCCATACACCATAAAGCATGGCTAAAAAACTTAAAAAAAAAAAAAAAAAAGAAACTAAACAAATAAATAAAAATGCAACTCCCAATAGCATTAAAAAAAGAGAGAGAGAGAAAAATCTAACAGAAGATATGCAAGACCAGTATACTGAAAACAAGAAGACATTTCTGAGAGATAAACTGAAGGCCATATCACGTTCACAGTTTGGCAGCTCACAGTAAAAACATCAGTTCTCCCCTAACTGATTTCTAGTTTCAAAGCAATCTTAATCAAAATCCCACTGCTCTCCTTTAAAAGACAGATTGACAAGCTGATTCTGAAATCCCTATGGAAATACAAGGAGCCAAGAATAACCAAGGCAACCTTTAAAAACAAAAATTGGAGGACTCCACTCCAAAATATTAAAACCTACTGTAAAGCCACAGTAATTAACTGTACAAGTATAGTAACTAAAACTTACCAATGAAAAAGTAAAGCCTAGACAGTCACATACAAGTAAGATTGTCTGATTTATGACAAAGGCAAATTGCAGTGCATTTGGGAAAAGAGTCTTTTAAATAAAAGATGCAGGGTCAACTGGATATCCCTATAGAAAATATTGTATCATGATCTCTAACCTTACACAATTCACAAAAATAAGTTCCAAATAGAATGTAGATCTAAAAATGAAAGTAAACAAACCAAAAAAACCCATAGCAAAATATCTTTGTGTCTTTGAAGCAGGCAATTTTTTTTTTTTTACAATGTTGTGATAGTGAAGGTGAACAGCAAAGGGACCCAACTATACATATACATGTATCCATTCTCCCCCAAATTTCAATTCCATCCACTGCTAAGTCACTTCAGTCATGTCCGACTCTGTGCGACCCCACAGACGGCAGCCCACCAGGCTCCCCCATCTCCGGGATTCTCCAGGCAATAACACTGGAATGGGTTGCCATTTCCTTCTCCAATTCATGAAAGTGAAAAGTGAAAGTGAAGTCGCTCAGTCATGTCCGACTCTTTGTGATCCCTTGGACTGTAGCCCGCCAGGCTCCTTTGTCCATGGGATTCTCCAGTAAGAAAACTGGAATGGGCTGCGATTCCCTTCTCCAGGGGATCTTCCCAACTCAGGGTTCGAACCCAGGTCTCCTGCATTGCAAACAGATACTTTACCATCAGAGCCACCTGGGAAGCCCTTCAGGAGAGGAGACAGGGAGGCAAGTATAAAGATTTACTAGTTCCCATCTGATACAGATCCACACTCCATTTGCAATGATCTAGTCTATACTGTCAGCTAAAGCTATTTCTGAATCTTATTTACAGCTATATATGGCCAAATGACTAAGTTTTGGTCATCAAGATCAGAGTTACAGAAATGTTTCTCTCTTTCCTTTTTTCCCCCCTTGGCCACGCCACATGATTTGCAGGATCTTAGTCCTCCAATCAGGGATTTAACCCGGGTCCATGGCAGTGAAAGCACCGAGTCCTAACTACTGGCCTACCAGGGAAATCCCTAGAAAGGTTTCTTAAAAGATGAAAGGTATGCCCCTTTTATCTTCTGCTTTTCTTCCTCCTTTCTTCTGCCTAGATCATGGATATGACAGCTGGATATACAGCAACCATTCTGTGATCTTGAAAACAGAAGCCACATGCTAAGGATGGCAAAGGAAAAAGACAATGAGACTGGTCCTTGACAAGCCTATGGTGCTGCTCTATCAGTCTTAGATTGTTATTTTTGAATTTGTTTTTACAAGACAAAGAAATTAACTACTATCTTATTTAAGCAATGGTTATTTCTTGTCTCTCTCTCTAGCAGCCCAAACAATTCCTATCTGGTAAGGTAAGAAAGAGATTCCAGCAACACATCTATGGTCTAAGATACCAATAAGCCATCTCAGTTATGCTTCAATGCTAATAAAGTGTTCATCTCCACTGAAATGGGGGGTGGGGTGGGCAGTTGTGGGGGGAGTATAGGAAGCAAGACTGACTAAAGAATCCACTCTGTGAAAGTACACCACTATTATAGCTCAGATGGAGGGTGTTTATAATAGTTTAGTACACTTTAAAGACTGCCTAGTACAGTACTATAATTTCTTGCCAACATTTAGGAGTTATGTTCTAGAAAAGTAATGTGACTTATGGTGACTGGCCAAAACCAAATTATATGAAAATAAGAGGTTAGGAAAAATAAGCATTTTAACAGAAAATGTTAAATCAGCTATTTAAAACCTGTTCAAATAAAAACCAGTGAATTTTCTACATATTAACCCCTTCAAATTTCCAAGAAATACTACTGTAGCACAACAGTTTGATAAGGCTGATTCTCTCATATTACGATCAATATTCTACTTCATAAAGATTTTGAACCTGTTCTTCTTGGCTTGCCATTTTATGTCATTGGTAATTGTGTTTTTATTTTTGTTAAAGCTACAAAAATTTTCACATTTTTATAGTGACTGTATAATTTTTGGGGTTGTTTTTCATCCATACATTAAGAAAATAGAAAATAACTGGTTTCTCTGTGGACTATTATAGACTGAATTTTTGTGTCGCAAACCACTTCAGTATTCTTACCTTGAGAACCCCAAGAATAGTATGAAAAGGCAAAATGATAGGATACTGTAAGAGGAACTCCCCAGGTCAGTAGCTGCCCAATTGGCTACTGGAGATCAGTGGAGAAATAACTCCAGAAAGAATGAAAGCATGGAGCCAAAGCAAAAACAATACCCAGGTGTGGATGTGACTGGTGATAGAAGCAAGGTCCGATACTGTAAAGAGCAATATTGCATAGGAACCTGGAATGTCAGGTCCATGAATCAAGGCAAACTGGAAGTGGTCAAATAGGAGATGGCAAGAGTGAAAGTCGACATTCTAGGAATCAGCGAACTAAAATGGACTGGAATGGGTGAATTTAACTCAGATGACCATTATATCTACTACTGCAGGAATCCCTTAGAAGAAATGGAGTCACCATCACGGTCACCAAGAGAGTCTGAAATGCAGTACTTGGATGCTATCTCAAAAACGACAGAATGATTTCTGTTCGTTTCCAAGGCAAACCATTCAATATCACAGTAATCCAAGTCTATGTCCCAACCAGTAACACTGAAGAAGCTGAAGTTGAACGGTTCTATGAAGACCTACAAGACCTTTTAGAACTAACACCCCAAAAAGATGTTCTTTTCATTATAGGGGACTGGAATGCAAAAGTAGGAAGTCAAGAAACAACTGGAGTAACGGGAAATTTGGCCTTGGAATATGGAATGAAGCAGGGCAAAGGCTAACAGAGTTCTGCCAAGAGAACGCACTGGTCATAGCAAACACCCTCTTCCAACAACACAAGAGAAGACTCTACACATGGACATCACCAGATGGCCAACACAGAAATCAGATTGATTATATTCTTTGCAGCCAAAGATGGAGAAGCTCTATACAGTCAGCAAAAACAAGACCAGGAGCTGACTGTGGCTTGGATCATGAACTCCTTATTGCCAAATTCAGACTTAAATTGAAGAAAGTAGGGAAAACCACTAGACCATTCAGGTATGACCTAAATCAAATCCCTTATGTTTATACAGTGGAAGTGAGAAATAGATTTAAGGAACTAGATCTGAAGATAGAGTGCCTGATAAACTATCGACAGAGGTTTGTGACACTGTACAAGAGCCAGGGATCAAGACCATCCCCATAGAAAAGAAATGCAAAAAGGCAAAATAGCTGTCTGAGGAGGCCTTACAAATAGCTGTGAAAAGAAGAGAAGCAAAAAGCAAAAGAGAAAAGGAAAGATATAACCATCTGAAAGCAGAGTTCCAAAGAATAGCAAGAAGAGATAAGAAAGCCTTCCTCAGTGATCAATGCAAAGAAACAGAGGAAAACAACAGAATGGGAAAGACTAGAGACCTCTTCAAGAAAATTAGAGATACCAAGGGAATATTTCATGCAAAGATGGGCTTGATAAAGGACAGAAATGGTATGGACCCAACAGAAGCAGAAGATATTAAGATGAGGTGGAAAGAATACACAGAAGAACTGTACAAAAAAGAGCTTCACAACCAAGATAATCACGATGGTGTGATCACTCACCTAGAGCCAGACATCCTGGAATGTGAAGTCAAGAGGGCTTTAGAAAGCATCACTACGAACAAAGCTAGTGGACGTGATAGAATTCCATCTAAACTACTTCAAATCCTGAAAGATAATGCTGTGAAAGTGCGGCACTCAACATGCCAGCAAATTTGGAAAACTCAGCAGTGGCCACAGGACTGGAAAAGGTCAGTTTTCATTCCAATCCCAAAGAAAGGCAATGCCAAAAAATGCTCAAACTACTGCAGAATTGCACTCATCTCACATGCTAGTAAAGTAATGCTCAAAATTCTCCAAGCCAGGCTTCAGTAATACATGAACCGTGAACTTCCAGATGTTCAAGCTGGTTTTAGAAAAGGCAGAGGAACCAGGGATCAAACTGCCAACATCCGCTGGATCATGGAAAAAGCAAGAGAGTTCCAGAAAAACATCTATTTTTGCTTTATTGACTATGCCAAAGCCTTTGACTGTGTGGATCACAATAAACTGTGGAAAATTCTAAAAGAGATGGGAATACCAGACCACCTGACCTGCCTCTTGAGAAACCTATATGCAGGTCAGGAAGCAACAGTTAGAACTGGACATGGAACAACAGACTGGTTCCAAATAGGAAAAGGAGTACGTCAAGGCTGTATATTGTCACCCTGCTTATTTAACTTCTATGCAGAGTACATCATGAGAAACGCTGGGCTGGAAGAAGCACAAGCTGGAATCAAGATTGCCGGGATAAATATCAATAACCTCAGGTATGCAGATGACACCATCCTTATGGCAGAAAGTGAAGAGGAACTAAAAAGCCTCTTGATGAAAGTGAAAGTGGAGAGTGAAAAGTTGGCTTAAAGCTCAACATTCAGAAAACTAAGATCATGGCATCCAGTCCCATCACTTCATGGGAAATAGATGGGGAAACAGTGAAAACAGTCTCAGACTTTATTTTTGGGGGCTCCAAAATGACTGCAGATGGTGACTACAGCCATGAAATTAAAAGACGCTTACTCCTTGGAAGGAAAGTTATGACCAACCTAGATAGCATACTGAAAAACAGAGACATTACTTTGCCAACAAAGGTCTGTCTAGTCAAGGCTGTGGTTTTTCCAGTGGTCATGTATGGATGTGAGAGTTGGACTGTGAAGAAAGCTGAGCGCCGAAGAATTGATGCTTCTGAAGTGTGGTGTTGGAGAAGACTCTTGAGAGTCCTTTGGACTGCAAGGAGATCCAACCAGTCCCTCCTAAAGGAGATAAGTCCTGGGTGTTCTTTGGAAGGAATGATGCTAAAGCAGAAACTCCAATACTTTGGCCACCTCATGCGAAGAGTTGACTCATTGGAAAAGACTCTGATGCTGGGAGGGATTGGGGGCAGGAGAAGGGGACGACAGAGGATGAGATGGCTGGATGGCATCACCGACTTGATGGACGTGAGTTTGAGTGAACTCCGGGAGTTGGTGATGGACAGGGAGGCCTGGCCTACTGCAATTCACGGGGTCGCAAAGAGTCGGACACGACTGAGCGACTGAACTGAACTGAAAATTCATATACTGAAATACTAACCCCCAATGTGATTAGGAGGTGGGGCCTTTGGTGGGGGGGCGATTAGCTCATGGGGTAGCATCTCATGAATGGGATTAGTGCCCTTATAAGAAAGATCCCCAGTGAGCTCTCTCACATGTTAAAACACAATGAGAAGGCAGCCATCTCAGATATAGGAAATGGGTCATTAAATTTTCTGACAGTCTGCCAGCTGCCGTAAATTTTCTGGCACCTTGATCTTGGACTTCCCAAGTTCAAGAACTGTAAGAAATAAATGTTTGTTGTTTAAACCACCCAGTCTGTGGTACTTTATTATAGCAGCCTAAACTGATGGAGAGAAAGGTCCTTTTCTATTTCTCCACTCCCTTGAATTTGGTCTAGCTTAGTGAACTTCTTCGACCAATAGAATATGGTGGAAGGGCTATTAAATAAGTTCCAAAGCCTAATCCTCAAAGAGGCCTTGCAGCCTTACAGATTCCACCTTTACCTTATTAGAAGGCTACCTTAAGAATGCCCTGTAAGGATGCCAAACTAGCCTTCCAGAGGATGAGAAGCCACACTGAGAAGAAATGAAGCCCTTTAACGAACAGCCAGCACCATGTGCAAACATGCGAGTGCAAACATTTGCAGGTTGGCTAAACAGTTCCTTGGTTTCACTTGGCTCTCTCATGCAGCTGAATCCACCTGAAAGGTTGACTGAGTTAGAAGGTCCAAGATGTTTGCACTCATATGTTTGAAAAACATTTGGGTTGTTTCCAATTTTTGGAGATTAGGAATAAAATTGCTATGAACATTCAGGTACAGGTTTTTATATGAGTTTACGCTTCAATTTCCCTGGAATAAATGTTCAGTAGTGCAGTTTCTGGGTTGTACAACTCTGTTTTTTCAAAGAAATTGAAGCTATAAATGGTGAAGCTGGGATTCTAATCTAGATAATCTGCCTCTAGGTCCTAACTCTTCACACTGTTTCCAGCGGTTGTAGAAACTGAGAGAAATAAATGGAATCAAAGAAACAGTATGGAGGTAGAGTCAACAGAACCTAGCATTGCTCAGATGAGGGGTATATGAATAAAGTGTCAAGACTAACACTAGGTTCCAGCTTCAGCACATTAGATAGATGATAAAATATGAATCGAACTTTAGATATGCTGTATTTAGGGGATATGCAGGGTTTCCTAGGTGCCACAGCAGTAAAGAATCCACCTGCCAATGTAGGAGATGCAGGTTTGATCCCTGGGTCGGGAAGATTTCCTGGAGGAGGAAATGGCAACCCACTCCAGTATTCTTGCCTGGAGAATCCTAGGGACAGAGGAGCCTGGCAGGCTACAGTCCATGGGGTCTCAAACAGTCAGACATGACTGAGCACACGTGCACAGTCTGATCTGCATGATCATTCCCATCTTGCAGGCAATTAGATTACAAAACAGAACTAGGTATCAAGAAAAACTCTGGTTAGAGACAGAGATTTGAGAATCATCACATTTATATGCTGAGTAACATCAGAGAGACAGGGTAGAAAATGACAAGAGATCTGACAACAGAACCCAGAAGAACAGAAATAATCATTCCCTTTAGTTTTTCTCCCCACAAACAATAAAACAGTAGGTACTGTGACAGACCGCAAATTCATATTAACTTTAGATCTTACAGCACTTCATGTCCACTTTATCAGTTTTACAATGCTATTATAAAGTATAAGGTATAGAGTAATATACTTTCCCCTCCCCCACTCTCTGTCTCATTTAAAAAGAAATATAAAAGGAATACAAGCTGATTAAAAAGTCTTAATATGTCAGTATACATTTGTCCAAACCCATACAGTGTACAACACCCAAACTGAACCCTAGTGTAAACCATGGACTTTGGGTGATGTCAATGTGGGCTCATCAACTGTGACAAATGCACCACTCTGTGGGGTGTATTGGAAGCCATGCATGTGTGAAAGGGTGTATAGGAAATCTCTGTATTTTATACTCAATTTTGCTATGAACCTAAAACTACTCTAAAAAGTCAATTAAAAAATAAAATTAAGCCTCAGTACAAAAGAATACGTAAAAAGCATAAATTTCACTCCTCTCTCAGCATCCAACTCCCTCCACCCATTTTACCAAAAAAAGATATGTAGAAAGGAATTTAAAGAGGTAAACTGACAAATCTTAGGAGCTAAATAAGAATCAAGCAATACCAAGGGTCAATGGATAATGTCAATTATACCCCAATAAAAAAAGCCAAGGATTCATAATGATAAAAGTGATAGATAAGTTTGATTCAAACCTTTTTGGAAGTTCAGTATTTTGCAATAGAATAAAATAACTATTATGGAATTCATGCTTTGCCATTTAACAATTTAAGTGCCACATACCATTATTTTATGACTACATTTTTTGCAGTTGTATCTCAAACTGAGAAAGAATTATAATTTTATAAACAAAGTCACACCTCTTAATATATTACATAATTGAGTTTTTTACTCCTTTCTCCAAAAACAAAGTCCACACATTTATTTTTTCTCATACCTGTCATACCTGTTAGGAAGACAAACACCTAAATAGAACATCTAGGATTTATAAGGATGAATCATGAATTTCTAAACATATCCTGTGTCAAAGTCAACACATTCACAATTTCAAGTTTTTTTATATATATATATATATTTTTTTTTTACCAAAAGATAAGTCTATATCTTCATCATATCATAGCAATATTGCAAGAAAATCCCTTTCATCAAGAAAACTTCCAGGCTTCCCTGGTAGCTCAGTGGTAAAGTATCCACCTGCCGATTCCAGAGACAAGGGTTCGATCCCTGATCTGGGAGGATCCCACATTCCGCAGAGCAACTAAGCCCTTGCACCACAACTATTGAGCCTGTGCTCTACAGCCTGGGAGCCACAACTACTGAAGCCCTAGAGCCCACACTCCAAAACAAGAGAAGGCACTGTAATGAGAAGCCCTCGCACTAAAATTAGAGAGTAGCTCCTGATCTCCACAACTAAAGAGCCTGTGCAGCAACAAAGACCCAGCACAACCAAAAAGAAGAAACTTCAAATTCTTATTTCTCAATTCTAGTTTTAGAACTAGATAGCCTTCAGAGACATTAAGAGAACAGGTTTGAATAATGCAAGAAATTAGATTGGTTTATGTAAAGGAGCTAAGTGCCAAGTAAAAACTAATTCCAACCAAAACATTCAGCACAATTTTTATTTCCGGCAACTTTAGCTCCTGGCTAGAAAATCCATCCCAGTTATGACAATAAGTGGTAAAAATTTATTGAGCTATAATATATTGATAGATTTAGAAGCCCTTTGTCTCAAGCTAAAACTACTGTTCTGGTTCACACCACATTGGGAGAGCCTTAAATGAGATAAATGATTCTCAAGTGGAAGCCTGTGGTAAACTGTATTATCTAGGGGATTTATTTTTCCTTCAAAATATATCTACCTTCCTCATATTCTACCTACTACTAAGATTCTTCAGCAAAGTGGAGATGATATAATGGATATGCATGTGTACCTTTTTTTCTTTTAACTCTTAAGATTATTCTGATATATATGTAACTCCTCACTTTCATGGAGAATTCCTGAATTAGGTCCAACTCTGCTTTTTAAAATTTTTTGAATATTTTCCAATCGTGTTTTTAAACATTGTATCAATAGCAAACAAAAGAAGCAGAGCTACAAAGCGGCAAGAGCACAGCAGAAAGCATAGCAGGTAAGGGGCTGTACTAACAGCAGCCCTAAGCAGCCTAGAGTTTTCTGTGCCAGCTCCCTTCAGAACCCATTATATTACATTTTAGATGAATGTTCAGCCCATCATCCTGAGAAAAACACACAGTCTACTAGTCAGATAAAAATGTAAAAAGAAGCTATTTTGGACATCAAAATAAACTAAGCCATAGAAAAAGAAAGACAAAAATTCCTCTGTTCCTGCATTAAAAGAACAATAACAAAGTATTATTTTGTGCAACTGATAACCTGTTTGGAGACTTCCTGCTCATATTTTATTATTTTAGTTTTTCATTATGTAGCATTATTTTTCTATTATAAAACCCAGTCAAGCTAAAAACCTTAATCGTTCTAAAACCTAATAAACTACTACAGAACACCAAAACTGTATGAAAAAAAAAAACAATCCTAATCCATATTGCTTGTCAAGACAGTTTAAGAGCTGGATTAGAAAAACAGGCTTTCAAGGTCCATTTTCGAGCAAACAATTATACTTCTTCACGGCCTTTGTTTCAAATCCCTTACAAACAGCTTCAATACTGAAATGTACTAGAAAAGATAATTTCTAATCACATATAAATAATCAGCCAGTTATTATTATATTCTAATTTGGATTAGTGTCCCTTAAATCACTTGCTTTTTTCCTATTCAATGTTCAACTTTATTGCATTCAACAATGACACCTACTGGCCATTTAGAATCAGCCATTCTCTAAGACATCTCTAGTAGGCTGGTTACATAATAAGAAGAAACACATACATATACACACAAGATACACATAACCTGCATGAAAGCAGAGATTTGTTCATAGGTACTCACACTACAGAACTGCACCTAAAATAGAAGCAGAACTGTTCTTTGTGACTGAGTATTATTCCTGCCAAATGATAAAGAAGAATGAAATACCAAGTATCAAAATTTTATCTGAAATACTGATAAATATCCTTAAACATTTCGGAACAAACTCTTAATGATCCAACACTCTTTACCAAATGACAATTAGAGAAAAAAAGTTTCTAATTTAGTTTCTGGGATATACTAATATAAATCATCAATAATAGGAAAAAAAAGAATTTTGGAAAGTTCTTCTGACGTGCAGTATTAAAAAAAGCTCAGGAAAATTATATACTTGCTAATAAATACATTAGTCTTTATAGTCTTAAGCTAAAAGCAACATTTCAATCAGCTTACATTTTAGAAATGTACAATGCCTCTTTTAAAACTGCTTTCCAATAAGCTATAAAAAATCAAGTTTTTAACATAGTGTGTCATTCCATAATACACAGTGAATGGAATTCCATTTTAATTCTACATTTCAAAGTGCAAATGAGTGACAGAAACTTAGAATTATATCTGTAAACACAGTTTACCTCTATCGGAGAGGGTCAAAGGACATACTTTTTAAACCTAATAAATAAATAATTCCTAACTAGTTTCCCAGACTTACGGAGCAAAGTACTTAAAATAACTTCCCCTTCTCCCCCAACCCCCCACCAAAATCAGACCACCATCTCATTTTCAGTCTCTAACGTCCACAATATTTAGGGAGTAAAAAAAAAAAATTACCAACTAATTTTCTAGTCATTTTCCAAGTTGCACTTACCTTCTGCTATAGATTTTTGAGCGTCTCCACTTCCCTTAAGATTTGGGGAAAAAAAAAAAAATTGTAGTCAGTCCTGACCCTTAAAACAAATTCACGAACTACAAAACGTGAACCTGGCCACGCTCATCTCAAACTAACACATCTCTCAACCCAAGTCCATATTTGGGATAAGCTCTTCGTGACTACTCTATCCTTCATGGTTCTTCGCCCACAGAGCCTGCCGGGATAGAAAACAGTCAAACCAACGGGAAAAAAAAAAAGAAAAAAGAAAAAACTACTCAGACACATTAATAGGTTGCAAGACCTCCTCTTCCCAGGAGGGACAACCTAGTTGTTTGGGTAAATAACAGCCAAGGGTTACATAATGTATAGCTATAAAGAGTCTCAAGTATCTCACCGCCAATATATCTTTCTTCACCGCTACCCCCGTTTCCACTCTGAGAAATGGCCCTAGTAGAAGCAAACCCTAGGATTTCTCTCAGGTGTCTGCAATGCCGCGTCCTCTTCTCTCTCTGAGCTCCATACAAGGAATTCCTCCAGCCTTCACAACACCGTCTTGCTCCCGCCTCTCTCCGGTCTCCGCCAGCGCCACCGCAGCCCCCCACGCCCGAGGCTCCCACGTCGCCCCGCAGGGCTCAGCCTCCACCCGCCTCGGCTGCTTCTCCTCGCGACCCTTCCAAGCGGCTACCTATCTCCTAGTGGTTCCGGAACCACCAAAACTAGGGCTAACGCCTTCCCAGACCACTCTCGGCAGATCCCGTCTATAGCTCCTGTGGCCGGAGAAGAAGAAAATCCTCCCTATCTGGCACTCCGCGTCCCCCAAAGACAGCGCCGCCGCCTACCTGTCACCCCGCTGCCTCCGGCTTCTTACCGCCACCGCCTCCCGCAGCAGCCTGCCAACTGCAGCGCAACAACCCGCCCTCTCATTAGGTGATTCCACGCTCCAACAACGGTGCCGCTGATTGGTAGCAGAATGCCTGCGGCCCTCCCCCTGTGCAGCGTCTAAAGATTCCGGCCTCCTAGCAAGGACGACGTCGCGTCTTCCCCACCCTCTGTCCTCCACAGTTTCCCTTACCTCGGACAAACTACAGATACACAGATATGCGGGGGAAATGTCCACTTCAGGCCTGCTTCATGTCACCTCCACTGGTCCAGGAATCAGTGACCCAGGGCAAGAATGTTTAATTTATCCTCTGGTTTCCTGCCGTAAGTAACTCGAGGTGACAACTTCCGTTTCCGGTTGCCTCTGGCTAGAGGGGTGAATCTTGAGTGTCCTGAGAGGTCAGATTGCTGTCAGGTAAATTGGGGAGCTGTTGGGAGATCTCTCGCTCGGGAATAAGAACGAGACTCTATTCTGAGGATTGTCAAAAGGGAGAGACTAAATGGAGGATGATGAGAGTGCTCAAGAGGGAAAGAATCGAAGAACTAGCAGGAGAGAACTATGAAGTCCTGGAGTAGTGAGGGGTGGCTGTAGAAGGATGCAGTGAGAAATCAGTGTAGTTAAGTCCAGACCCTTTTTTCCCTCCTCTGCCACCCTCAACATCCCTCACCCCGTGTTTTTTGGTTTACCTTTGAATCGAATGATGGCACAACCATCCTCGAATTGAAAGTTTGTAAATTTACAATGCCTGCCTCACGAACCTGTGTTTGTTGTTCTTTAGTCGCTAACTCGTGTCCGGCTCTTTTGCGACTCCATGGACAGTTGCCACCAGGCTTCTCTGTCCATGGAATTTCCCAGACAAGAATACTGGAGTGAGTAGCCATTTCCTTCTCCAGAGGATCTTCCCGACCCAGGACCCGCATCTCCTGCATTGCAGGAGCCGCTGAGCCACATGGCAGTTGCTCAATTGTCTCTGGCTCTTTGCGACCCCATGAACTGTAGCCCACCAGGCTCCTCTATCCGTGGGAGATTTTCCTGACAAGATTACTGGACTGGATTGCCATTTCCTCCTCCAAGGGGTCTTCCTGACCCAGGGCTCCAACACGCATCTCCTGCATTGCAGGCGGAGTCTTTACAGCTGAGCCACCTGGGATGTATAGTATAATTTGATTTATTTGGTTTTTTTTGAAGATTTAATATTTATTTATCTGGTTGCAGTCGGGCCTTAGTTGCAGCACATGGGATCTTTGTTGTGTCATGCGTGACCTTTCGTTGCAGTGTTTGGGGTCAGTGTTGTGGCAGTCAGCAGTTGTGGCACACCAGGCTTAGTTGCTCTGCATTGCATGGCAGATTCTAAACCACTGGACCACCAGGGAGGTCCCTGTAGTAACTTTTAAATAAGATTTTTCTGGCATGAATGTTTATGATACAGAGTTAAAGTGAAAAGGCGATACAAAGTCATCACATTAATGTTTAGTGTGATTACACTTTTTAAATGCCTATACACAGATGCAGGGACTGGAAGGGACACTAAAGGTGAAACCAGTTCATTTGTCTTTAATTTTCTAATTTTCCTATGGTAACCACAATTTTTTAAATGAGGAGAAATTGAAACATATACTTCAAAGTCTTTAGTAAACTGTGAAATTATGTATATTGTAAGTGGCATTACCCATTTATTTCCTTCTTAGGGAAAGTATGCCTGCACTCTTCCTGTACTAGAGCCAGCTCCCTTTAGTGGAGGTTGATCTTCACCAAACTTATAGGTTCACTTCATACATAGATAGAATGAGGTGGGGAAAAAAAATTAGTGATTACATGTTCTTTCCTTGTTGAACTAATTTCCATGCTGTTCTTATTTGAGCAGCTCTGAAATGGAAATTAATCACTTCTTACTGACTCCTTGACACAGTTTAAGTCACTTTATCTAATTTTAATTTTTATTGTGACATATACATAGCAGATGGTGAAGGAAATGGCAACCCACTCCAGTGTTCTTGCCTGGAAAATCCCATGGACAGAGGAGCCTAATACATATAAGAAGGCTATATAAAGCATAAGTACATGTAAACATTATAATCAAGCAAACAATTGATCCCGTTCAGTTCAGTCGCTCGGTCGTGTCCAACTCTTTGCGACCTCATGGACTGCAATACACCAGGCTTCCCTGTCCATCACCAACTCCCGGAGCTTGCTCAAACTCATGTCCATCGAGTCGGTGATGGCATCCAACCATCTAATCCTCTGTCGTCCCCTTCTCCTCCTGCCCTCAATCTTTCCCAGCATCAGGGTCTTTTCCAGGGAGTCAGTTCTTTGCATCAGGTGGCCAAAATATTGGAGTTTGAGATTCAGCATCAGTCCTTCCAGTGAATGTTCAGGACTGATTTCCTTTAGGATGGACTGGTTTGATCTCCTTGCAGTCCAAGGGACTCTCAAGAGTCTTCTCCAACACCACAGTTCAAAAGCATCAGTTCTTTGGCGCTCAGCTTTCTTTATGGTCCAACTCTCATATCCATACATGACTACTGGAAAAACCATAGCTTTGACTAGACGGACCTTTGTTGGCAAAGTAATGTCTCTGCTTTTTAATATGCTGTCTACATTTGTCATAGCTTTTCTTCCAAGGAGCAAGCATCTTTTAATTTCATGGCTGCAGTCACCATCTGCAGTGATTTTGAAGCCCAAGAAAATAAAGTCTGTCACTGTTTCCATTGTTTCCCCAGCTATTTACCAACCTTCAGGTTAAAAAATAAAGCATTGCCAAAAGTTTAAAATATGCATTCTCAACAGAGATGATTGTCTTTAAGTCAGTGAAAATTGGTTCTTGTTGGGTAGGGGGAGAGGGAAAAAAAACCCCTTAGAGATATTAACAATACAGTGGTTTATGGCCCTCCAAAAAGCCATAGTACATAAATTGGAGTATTAAAATTTCATGTGGAGGGGTAAGGTGAGAACATGATTAACAGGGACAAAAAGGTCTAAAAAAGCTCTTTTAGGGTACAGTAATTACAATACTTTGAAAAACACTGCCTTAGAAGTTCTGTGAATGAGTTTCTGTGATTCCATCTCCACCAGGAGGTAACCACTCTCCTAACTTATAATAATCATGTACTTGTTTCACTTAAATTTTTTCCATGATGCATTCCTAAAAAATGAATTGTTAGGTTTTTTTTTCATTTATATAAATGACATTAAAAGTTATATATATTTTTTCTGACTCACTTCTTGCTCATTGTTTGTGAAATTCATTCATACTCTTCTATGGTTGTAAATTTGAGTTGTTTACAGTTTGGGGCAAGCATAAATAATATGACTAGAAAGATTCTTATAATATAAAACTGTTATACAGATGCAAGAGGTTCTCTAGAGCAGTGCTGTCTAATGCAGATATAATACTGTGGTTATTTTAAGTACCACGTACTTAAAATTTTCTAATAGCCATATTAAAAAAGTATAAAAAAACAAAATTAATTTTTAAAATTTATTTGCTTTTAATTTGAGGGTAATAGCTTTACAATGTTGTGTTGGTTAAGAAACATAAAATTATTTTTAATAGTATATTTTATGTAGCCCAGTATATATATTCAAAATACTATCATTTTAAGATGTACTCAGTATTAAAAGCTACTAATGAAATGCATTTTCTTCATGCTGTCTTCAAAATTGATGTATTTTATTTTATCCTTACAGAATATGCTGTTTATATATATAAAAACACAGTGCCTATGACTGGAATTGCTAGGCCATAAGATATTCAAGGGACTTCCCATGGGGCTCAGTTGTTAAAAAAAAACAAAACAAAACAAAAATCAACCTGCCAGTGCAGGACATGCAGATTCTATCTCTAGGTTGGGAAGATCCCCTGAGGGAGGAGGAAATGGCAACCCACAGTATTCTTGCCTGGAGAGTTCCATCGACAGAGGAGCCTGGCAGGCTACAGTCCATGGGGTCGCACAGAGTCAACACAGCTGAGCGTGCACACATGCACGATATTCAAATGTTTACTTTTCTGGTCATACCAAATTTTTTTACAGTGGTTGTGTTAAATTGCATTCTCACTACCTGAGTGTGAAAGTGTAAGTCACATCATCACAGTGTGTTCTTACAGTCTTGCAAGGTTGGTTCTAACTTCATGTTATATGAAGAAACTAAAGTTCAGCAAGATTAAAATGATTTGACCAGGATTTTGCAGCTGTTAATGGTGCACTCAGGGTTTAATACCAGATCTGTACAGCACCAAAGTCTGCATTTCAGTAGAATTCCAAGATCAGGATATCATTGTTTGATTTATGGCTATTGTGAAGTAGAAATAATTTTTAAGAGTAAATGAAGCTTCCCTAAAAATATTGTTCAACTTTTTGTTCTTTTTGAAAATTTGTTGAAATATTTAGTAAATCCCTATGAAGGGACTCTTTCTGAAGTATTTTAATTCGATAGAAGAGAAAATACATTGAATTTATTAGAGGAAATTAGTTTAGGAGAATGAGTGTTCATGTATACTTACTTTTTTTTCAAAGATTTATCTTCCAAATTAATATTTTGAGCATAGTAGTATTATAACTTTGAGATAGCCTTCATACCATAGTAATATTTCAATTTTTATTTTAAAAATCAAGTTTTTTAATAAAAAATTAACCTTTGGTTTTGTATTTTCTTCTAAAGTACATTGATACTTTAGTAGGTTTAATGTTCTAGAATTGGTATTTCCAAAAAAAGAATTTGCCTTGTAATCCAGAGATTTTTGGAATGAAACATTATTTAAATTTTTTTTTTTTTTACTCAGGGAACTCAAACCAGGGCTCTTTGACAACCTAGAGTGGTGGGATGGGGTGGGAGGTGGGAGGGAGGCTCATGTATATGTAAAAGGGAGGGGACATATGTATCCCTATGGCTGATTCATGTTCATATGTGGCAGAAACCAACACAATATTGTAATTATCCTTTCAATTAAAAATAAATTTAAAAACTTTTTTAAAACATAATCTGAAGAAGCCAACATTTTATCATTATAATTAAATGCTTCTAAAAGTATTTCTTTTGTGATAATGTATTGAATCTCAAAAGTCAGACTGAAATCTGAAACCATAATTTGTTTCCTTTATATTATTGAATCCACCGAAAGGTAATGAAATAATGGATTAAATGTTTTATTCAAAGCTGTGAATGTTGTAGTTTTAACTTGTGTTTGTTGGGTATTGGTTTTTATTCTCCTTTAAGTGAAATCATCAACATAACGTTTTAAATAAATTTAAATAATGTTTTAAACCAATTTAATGTCTATAAAAATATTAAGTGTTGGCTGATTTGTAAAAATTACTTTGTACAATTTTGTCCCCCATATTCTGGGAACTATTGTTTAATGAAATGAGTGCTTCACATAATATGTCTTTAGTATACACTATCTAATAATTACCTGTCTTCTAAAATGCAGTGTAGGAATCCTGCCTTATTATTGGGCTTGTTTATAGTTATAAATGCAGACAAAACGGTAATAATTATTTGGTTTGGTTTTATTTCTGGAAAGCAGTGATTATAGAATTGCTACTGCTAATCTTACACAAATTACAGTATAGCATTATTAATTT
The DNA here is from genome assembly GCF_027580195.1 of Bos mutus. Lineage (NCBI taxonomy): Eukaryota > Metazoa > Chordata > Mammalia > Artiodactyla > Bovidae > Bos > Bos mutus. The sequence goes on along the minus strand of NC_091618.1, from coordinate 46,192,666 downwards.
ATACCTTCGTAATTTGAAATTCATAACAATATAGCTGGGGACTGAGCTCAAGTTTATTTCTGTATTATTTTTTAAAATAACACTAGAAAACTGAAATCTTTATATACCTATTGGGGGCAATTTTATTTAAGCAAACTTATCAATTAAAAGGGGGTCCTAAGGACTCTGTTAATGGAAGAGAATATAAAATAGAGAATACTTAACGGAGGAGCCTGATAGGCTGCAGTCCATGGGGTCGCTAAGAGTCGGACACGACTGAGCGACTTCACTTTCACTTTTCACTTTCATGCATTGGAGAAGGAAATGGCAACCCACTCCAGTGTTCTTGCCTGGAGAATCCCAGGGACGGGGGAGCCTGGTGGGCTACTGTGTATGGGGTCGCACAGAGTCGGACACGACTGAAGCGACTTAGCAGCAGTAGCAGCAGCATGTATGTATATATCTGAATCACTTTGCTGCACACGTGAAACTAACACAACATAGTGTGTGTGTGTGCGTGTGTTTAGTCGCTAAGTCATGTATGACTCTGCGACCCCATGGACTATAGCCTGCCAGACTCTTCTGTCCTTGGGATTTCCCAGGCAGAAAGACTGGAGTGGGTTGCCATTTCCTTCTCCAGGGAATCTCCCCAACCCAGGGATTGAAGCCACATCTCCTGCATTGCAGGTGGATTCTTTACCACTGAGCCACTGGGGAAGCCCAACACATGTAGGTCAACTATATTTCAATAAAAATTGTTTTTAAAAGTCTCTGTTAATCCACTACAAGAGTCAGCAAACTACAGCCTGCTGGCCAAACTCAGCCCATTGCCTGTTTTTATGTGGCCAGTGAGCTAAGAAGAATTTTTACAGATGAACATTTACAATCAATTTGATACTAAGGAACACTAAACTTTGAGCCCCAGTTAAACAAAATGTTACCCACTGAAAGGGAATTGCATTTTTTTTTTCATCAGAAGACTTGTATTACAAAAATTATACTCAGCTGTTATATTTTGAATTATATCAGTAAGATATTTATGGAAATTTGTTCTCTCCTGTTATATAAGTATCTACATAATATCCTTGATTTTATCTCGTGACCAACATAGCCTAAAATATTTACCGTGTGGCTCTTCACAGAAAAAGTTCATGTGATCTGTATATATTAACCATAGTAATACTGCAGTTTTAAAAAATTGTCTGAAGAAAGCAAGTAACGAAACAGTATGTACGATATTTTATTATACATATTCATGCACTGTGAAAGACTAAAAAAAAAAGTAGACAGGATTGCTTAAAAGTTAGGTGTGAGGGCTCTGAAATGAAGCTTTAAGGTTCAAAGCCCAGCTGTACCATTGACTGTTTTTGTTTCCCTCAGGAAGGTACTTAGCTTCTTGGAGCCTCTTTGGCTTCACCTATAAAATGAAGATAATAATAGTAATCTAAGTTCAAAGAGTTGTTTTAGGAAGACTGTAACAGAGTCGACACTTAGATCGCTTTAACATAGTGCACCTGGCACATAGGGCATGGTAAGTGTTTGCTATTATTATAATTAAGAAAGAAACCAAATAGTAAATGTTTTCTTTTAGTGATGGGCTCTTTTTATATCTCGTGTATGTACATTTCCAAACAGTGAACATTTACTAGTTATGTAATAAGACACTTTAATAAAATTTCTTAACTTCAAGTTTTCAAGTATTGGCTGTCTTTTTAAAAGTCACTTTAAATGTTTTGCCTTAAAAAAAAAAGTAAACTTGAGTACTTGATATCTGTAATGTATGTATTTCTCCCTTAAATTAACTTTTTCTATAGACATGGCCCACGGACATGGACATGAACATGGTCCTAGTAAAATGGAACTTCCAGATTATAAACAATGGAAGATAGAAGGGACACCATTAGAAACTGTCCAAGAGAAACTGGCCGCACGAGGACTAAGGGATCCATGGGGCCGGTAAGAACAGTCAAATGATTTAGATAGAATTTATCCTAGAGAAAGACTATCTATGTTCCTTTTCAATATATTCTTTAAAAAAAAAAATCAGTGAAAATGTCTTTTTACATTTAAGTTTTAAGATCAGCTTTATTAAAATATCACTTACAGTAAAATTGACCCTATTTTAAACGTATCATTCCGTGCGTTTTGACAGATATGTACGGTTATGTGACCACTACCACAGTCATGATACAGAATACTTCTAGCATACCAAAAAGCTCCCTCATGATCCTTTGTACTCAGTGCAATCCTGCCCCTGGATCCTGGCAACCCTTGATCTGCTTTTTCCAGAATTTCATGCAATTGGAATTATACAATCTATAACCTTTTGTTCTGGCCACCTTTACTTAGCATAGTGCTTTTGAGACTCAGGTACATTGTTAACTTATAGCATAGTTTCTTCCTTTTTTATTGCTGAGTACTGCTCCACTTATGCATATACGTCATTTTGTGTACTGTTCACCAGTTCCATCTGGGTTATCAGTTTTGGGCTATTATGAGTAAAGTTGCTCTAAACATTCAAGTACAAATCTGTGTGAGCATACGCTTTTATTTCTCTTGGATAAATACCTAACAGTGGGATTTCGGAATCATTTGAAAAGTGTTTTTTTGTTTTGTTTTGTTTTTTAAATGAAAAACTGCCAAACTGTTTTACAAAATGGTTGTACCATTTTGCATTCTCAACCAGCAATGTATGAGAATTTCAATTGTTCAGTGTCCTCATTAATAATTGGTATCGGGTCTTTCCTGACTGTCCAGTGGTTAAGACTCCATGCTTCTGCTTCTGTGCTTCCATTGTAGGGGGTGTGGGTTCAATCCCTGGCTGGGGAACTAAGATCCAGCATGCCCTGTGGTGTGGCCAAAAAAAAATACTTGGTATTATCAGCCTTTTAATTTTAACCATTCTAGTGAATGTGATAGTAACATCTCTTTGGTTTTAATTTGCATTTCCATGAAGAATGAAGATCATGAGAATCTTTTCATATGCTTATTTTCCATTTGTATTTTTTCTTTGGTGCAATGTCTATTCAGATCTTTTGCCCATTTTATTTATCAGAATGTTTTTCTTTTGTTGAATTATAAGAGTATATATATGTTGCTTTAAATGATTTTATTTATTTATTTATTTATTTTGGTCCCACTGAATGTGGGAATCTTAGTTCCCCAACCAGGGATCAAACCCAGGCCTTCTGTGTTGAAGCACAGAGCCTTAACCACTGGGCCACCAGGGAAGTCCCCAAGTCCTTTATCAGATAAAAGTTTTGTAGATTTTTTCCCAGAGTATGACTTATCTTTTCATTTTCTTAATAATGTCTTTAAGACAGTTTTAAATATTGATGAAGTCCCAATTTAACATTTTTTTCTTTTATGGTTTGTGCTTTTTGCATCCCAAGATTTTCCTAATCTTTATTCTGGAAGCTTTTATAGTGTTCTTTCTTCCATTTAGGTATATGATCCATTTTGAGTTAATTTTTAATGTCATATGAGATAAGGATGAAGGTTAAAGTTTTTGCACATAAACATCCAGTTCTAGCACTGTATATTAAAAGACTGTCTTTCCCCATTAGTTGACCTTGACACCATTGTCAAAAATCTATTGACAATATCTGTGTGGACTATTTCTGGATTCTTCTTGTTACCTTGATCAATATGTCTAACTTTTGTCAATATGACACTATCTTCAGATCAGATAGTATAAAATGAGATGTCTGATTTTTAAAAAAAGGTTATGTTAGCTATTCTAGGTTCATTGTATTTATATTTACATTTTAGAATGAGCTTTTCAGTTTCTGCAAAAAACCCTGCTTGGATTTTAATTGGAATTGCCTTGCATCTTTCAGCTCGATTGAGGATGATTTATGTCTTAACAATATTGAATCATCTAGTCCATGGACAATTTAGATCCCCTTTAATTTTCTTAGCAGTTTTTATACAGTCTTGTACATATTTTGTTAAGTTTATCCTGAATTATTCCATATTTTTATGCTATGATAAATAGTATTTTTAAACTTCTGTTTCCAGGTGTTCATTGCTGGTATATAAAAATATAATTTCTTTTTATATATTGACTTTATCTTGTTACCTTGCTAAATTGAATTTTTAGTTCTAGCAGATGTTTCTCAGAGATTTCTTAGAATTTACTTCATAGAAAATGATTTCATCTACAAAGACCACACTTTTCTTTCAATTTTTTTTCTTGAGTTATTGCACTGTCTAACACTGCTAATATAATATTGAATACAAGTGGTGTATGTGGACATCCTAGTTTGTTCCTAACTGGGGAAAGCATGCAGTCTTGCATCATTAAGTAGGATGATTTATCCTTACTTGTGATAGACCTTTTTTCTCAGTAGAGCTTTCTGATTTGTTTCTCTCTGTGTTCTGTATACTCAAAAGAACTGTTGCCAGAGCAAGAAATTAATCTTCTAAAGTCAGACTTATATGACAGGGGAAAGCAATGATTCATTGAATAGTAATAGTAGTATCTAGTAGTACTTTTTGTGCCAAAATACATCATATATTACTCTGTTTAATCTTTATAATGACACTATAAGGTTGATAGTAATCATTACTGAGTAGAAGAAACAGGCCCTGACAGATTAAGTAATTTATTGAGCCTAAAAGGTGTGTATCTCGTAAAGTGGCAGAGCTAAGATTAATACCTAAGTCTCTTAACTTCCTCTTTGCATGGGCAAAGCTACACAACTGACCTGTGATGGATAGGCCAAGGTGAGTCTTGCATTTGACAATTCTGTAACATTCTGAGTATTATGACTGAAATATGAAACCATCAAGTGCTTTTTCTTGTATTTCATATATGAAATGTGAGCATATAGAGCTACTTACCTTATACCACAGAACAATTCCTGTTGTGATCCACTTGAATTATCTTATATAAGGTAGCATTTAAGTCTGTTAGAAAGGTGAAAATCAAATTTATTTTACTTAATGAATAAGTCATATGTGATTATAATTTCCCCCTTTTTTTTCCCCTCTAGCAATGAAGCTTGGAGATACATGGGTGGCTTTGCAAATAATGTTTCCTTTGTTGGAGCATTATTAAAAGGATTCAAGTGGGGATTTGCTGCATTTGTGGTAGCTGTAGGGGCTGAATATTACCTGGAGTCCCAGAAAAAAGATAAGAAACATCACTGAAGATAATACCTGGAAATATCTTTTAATGTCTTAACTTTCTTATAAAAAGATTTCTTCACTGTAGCCTACTCACCTGTGTGTTTATTCCTTAAGGAATACTAGTAAGATTTAATAAAATAAGAAAACATGTACCAGTCTGCTTTTTCATTCTTAAAAAAAGTGTGTCGAGCCATATCAGGTTTGGCTTGGAGAATACATAAGAGGTTGAGTACTGGCAGCAGTACATTCTGCAAATAACTGACAGCCAGCATATATTTGAACAAATGGATATGTTCTAATAGGTTTCTTTTTTAAATTGTTTAAAATTGTGATAAAATTTGCCATCTTGTTTTTTTTAAGTGAACAGTCAGTGACATTAAATACATTCATAATATTGTGCTACCATTACCACCATCCATCTCTATAACTCTTTTCATCTTTTAAAATTGAAAATCTATGCCAATTAATTAATAACCCCCATCCCCCCCTCAGCCTCTGGCAACCATCATTCTACTTTCTTTCTCTATGATTTTTGACTACTCTATGTAGAAACATGTGGAATTTGTCTTTTTATGACTGGCTTATTTTATTTTGTATAATGTCCTCAAAGTTCATCTATGTTACATATGTCAGAATTTCCTTTCTTTTTAAGGCTGAATAATAATTCTGTTTTATGTATATACCACATTTTGCTTATCCATTCATTAATCGATGAACACTTGGATTGCTGATGGACACTTGAGTTGCTGCCACATTTTAGCCATTATAAATAATAGTGCTATGAACATAGGTGTACTCTTTTTTTTTTTTTTTTTTTTAATGTGGGATCTTAGTTTCCTGACCAGGGATTGAACCCATGTCCCTTGCCATGGAAGCATGGAGTTTTAACCACTGGACCACCAAGGAAGTCCCCAGATTTTTTTTTTTTTTTAAAGAAAAGACATTTATTCAGCGTCATAATCAGACTATTACATTTAGCAATCAACAGCATGGGTGCAAAAAATCTACATTAAAACCCTTTGTTGGAATGCTTTACACTTTCCACAGAACAGAAACTAAAATAACCTGTTACACAATTAGTCACAAGTACAGTGCAAGTTTTTTGCTCATACACATGAGTATTGTCTAAAACATGTCTTTGTAGCAGCTAGGCCCTGCCACCACTGTGCTTAGTTGAATTCACAAATCTGTTGAAAGCTGTAGCTTCCCTGTTACTTCTCTGGCTCTCCTTTCCTGCTAAGCTTTGTTTTCTGTCAGTAATTAAAACCTGCCACTGCCGTTGCTGCTGCCATAGCTACCGCCACTGCTGGAACCACCATAGCCACCTTGGTTTCATGGTTTGGCAAAGTATTGGCCTCCGCCACCATAGGGACCAGAACTTCTGCTCCAAAGTTTCCTCCTTTCATGGGTCCAAAATTTGAAAATTGATCATTGTAATTGCCAAAATCATTGTAGCTTCCACCACCTCCAAAATTGCTTCCACTACCACCACCAAAGCCACCTCCACGTCCACAATTGTTATAGCTGTCATAGCTTCCACTCCCACCATAGCCACTGCCCTGGTTTCCATAACTCTGTCCACCACTTCCATAGCCTCTGTGCTTCCTCCAGAGTAACAGGGCTGCCTCCTCCATAACCACTATCATTACCAAATCCATTATAACCACCCCCACTGCCACCATATCCGCCACCACTATGGCAGTCACAAAAGCCACCTCGACCACTGGCGTTTCCTCCACAACCAAAGTTGTTATTCCCGCGGAAATCACCTCCATGACCACCACCAAAGTTTCCAGAACCACTTCGACGTCTCGGCTGGATGAAGCACTAGCCATCTCTTGCTTAGACAGGGCTTCTCTCACTTCACAGTTGTGGCCATTCACAGTGTGGTATTTCTGAATGACAATCTTGTCTACGGAGTCATGGTCATCAAAAGTTTCAAAAGCAAAGCCTCTCTTTTTGTCACTGCCTTGATCAGTCATGATTTCAATCACATCAATTTTCCCATACTGTTCAAAATTATTTCTCAGGTGATGTTCTTCAGTGCCTTCTTTAATGCCACCAACAAAAATCTTTTTCACAGTTAAGTGGGCATGAGGTCTTTGAGAATCTCCTCTTGAGACGTCCCTCTTTGGTTCCACAACTCTTTCGTCCACTTTGTGTGGCCTTGCATTCATGGCTGCAAGGCTTCTCCACCATGACTTATGTGACAAACCCAAAGCCTCTGGAGTGCCTGGTGTTTGGATCCCTCATTACCACAAGTCTGTGAGCCTTCCCCATTACTCAAAATGGCTGCTCAGACTCTCATTGATTGTTTCAAAGCTCAATCCTCTGATGAAGAGCTTCCGCAGCTCTTCAGGGCTTTTGGAAGACTCTGACTTAGACATGACGGCAGGGCAGGGTTGGGGAGTGGAGACTTCCAACAATGCTTTCTCCGTGGCATCCACGGGCAGAAAGAAGTCCCCAGATTTTTAAGAGTTGACTTTGCTACTTTTACCATCCTCTGTAAGGGACCTAGCTTATACTATAAAATACTTGACTGCCTTGTTTATGATAACATGTGCAGCTATCGTGTTAGTTTTTCTTATGATACTTTCTACTCTTTCTTTAGTCCTAATTCTTTCACATAGTGAGAAGTTTGACATTTTTTCCTGTATTTTCTAACAATAGACATTCTCCCCATGTCATTGAATTTCCAAATTTTAATTAAATCCCTAATTAAAGTTTAGACTTAAAACTCAGCTTGCTGAAGATGGGTAATAATTCTGCTTGAAAAATAAAGCTAATATAAAACTCCAAGGTGATTTTTTTTTCTTTGTAAATTTCTTGTTTATAAATACAAACTTGGGAAATCACTAAATAAATGAAACAGATGAACTCCTAATAAGGTGTCAATGGTAAGTGGAATGTGCTAAAATGGAGTCATAAACAAGACTGCAAAAGAGGATAAGGAATGCATTTAACAGGGAACAAAGAGCAGTGGGACAAATAGAAATAGCAGAATGTTAGATTTAAGCTTAATCAAATTAGTACTTATACCAGGTATAAATGGTCTAAAAGTTAAACTAAAACATTCCAATTACAAGATAGATTGGCATCTTGGGAAAGATGCAAGACCCAACTATAAGCTGTGTATGTGAAAACCCCTTTAAAGACATAGGGTAAAAGTAAAAGAATGGAAAAAGATATTCTGTGCAAATGCTAATGAATTCAGTTGTAGTGCAAAGAACATTGAAGTGGCTACCTAATATCACACAACAGATATTACTAAGAGGAGTGTTTTATGATTCTAAAAGTCAGTTCATTAAGATGACATAAAAATTTAAATATGTACAGAACTTCATCAAGGCAAATTGGAAGTGGTCAAACAGGAGATGACGAGAGTGAATATCAACATTCTAGGAATCAGTGAAATAAGATGGACTGGAATGGGTGAATTTAACTCAAGTGACCATTATATCTACTACTGTGGGCAGGAATCCCTTAGAAGAAATGGAGTAGCCATCATAGTCAACAAAAGAGTCTGAAATGCAGTACCTGGATGCAATCTCAAAAACAACAGAATGATCTCTGTTCGTTTCCAAGACAAACCATTCAATATCACAGTAATACAAGTCTATGCCCAGACCAGTAACACTGAAGAAGCTGAAGTTGAACAGTTATATGAAGACCTACAAGACCTTCTAGAACTAACACCCAAAAAAGATGTCCTTTTCATTATAGGGGACTGGAATGCAAAAGTAGGAAGTCAAGAAACAACTGGAGTAACAGGCAAATTTGGCCTTGGAATACACAATGAAGCAGGGCAAAGGCTAACAGAGTTCTGCCAAGAGAACGCACTGGTCGTAGCAAACACCCTCTTCCAACAACACAAGAGAAGGCTTCACATGGACATCACCAGATGGCCAACACAGAAATCAGATTGATTATATTCTTTGCAGTCAAAGATGGAGAAGCTCTATACAGTCAGCAAAAACAAGACCAGGAGCTGACTGTGGCTTGGATCATGAACTCCTTATTGCCAAATTCAGACAAATTGAAAAAGTGGAGAAAACCACTAGACCATTCAGGTATGACCTAAATCAAATCCCTTATGATTATACAGTGGAAGTGAGAAATAGATTTAAGGGACTAGATCTGATAGACAGAGTGCCTGATGAACTATGGATGGAGCTTCATGACATTGTACAGGAGATAGGAATCAAGACCATCCCAAAGAGAAAGAAATGCAAAAAAGCAAAATGGCTGTCTGAGGAGGCCTTACAAATAGTTGTGAAAAGAAGGGAGGTGAAAAGCAAAGGAGAAAAGGAAAGAATGCAGAGTTCCAAAGAATAGCAAGAAGAGATAAGAAAGCCTTCCTCAGTGATCAATGCAAAGAAATAGAGGAAAACAACAGAATGGGAAAGACTAGAGACCTCTTCAAGAAAATGAAAGATACCAAGGGAACATTTCATGCAAAGATGGGCTCAGTAAAGGACAGAAATGGTAGGGACCTAACAGAAGCAGAAGATATTAAGAAGAGGTGGCAAGAATACACAGAACTGTACAAAAAAGATCTTCACGACCCAGATAATCACGATGGTGTGATCACTCACCTAGAGCCAGACATCTTGGAATGTGAAGTCAAGTGGGCCTTGGGAAGCATCACTACGAACAAAGCTAGTGGAGGTGATGGAATTCCAGTTGAGTTATTTCAAATCCTGAAAGATGATTCTGTGAAAGTGCTGCACTCAATATGTTAGCCAATTTGAAAAACTCAGCAGTGGCCACAGGACTGGAAAAGGTCAGTTTTCATTTCAATCCCCAAGAAAGGCAATGCCAAAGAATGCTCAAACTACTGCACAACTGCATTCATCTCACACGCTAGTAAAGTAATGCTCAAAATTCTCCAAGCCAGGCTTCAGCAATACGTGAACCATGAACTTCCAGATGTTCAAGCTGGTTTTAGAAAAGGCAGAAGAACCAGAGATCAAATTGCCAACATCCGCTGGATCATGGAAAAAGCAAGAGAGTTCCAGAAAAACATCTCTTTCTGCTTTATTGACTATGCCAAAGCCTTTGACTGTGTGGATCACAATAAACTATGGAAAATTCTGAAAGAGATGGGAATACCAGACCACCTGACCTGCCTCTTGAGAAACCTATATGCAGGTCAGGAAGCAACAGTTAGAACTGGACATGGAACAACAGACTGGTTCCAAATAGGAAAAGGAGTACGTCAAAGCTGTATATTGTCACCCTGCTTATTTAACTTCTACCCAGAGTACATCATGAGAAACACTGGGCTGGATGAAGCACAAGCTGGAATCAAGATTGCTGGGAGAAATATCAATCACCTCAGATATGCAGATGACACCACCCTTATGGCAGAAAGTGAAGAACTAAAGAGCCTCTTGATGAAAGTGAAAGAGGAGAGTGAAAAAGTTGGCTTAAAGCTCAACATTCAGAAAACTAAGATCATGGCATCCGGTCCCATCACTTCATGGGAAATAGATGGGGAAAGAGTGGAAACAGTGTCAGACTTTATTTTTTGGGGCTCCAAAATCACTGCAGATGGTGACTGCAGCCATGAAATTAAAAGACACTTACTCCTTGTAAGGAAAGTTATGACCAACCTAGATAGCACATTCAAAAGCAGAGTCATTACTTTGTCAACAAAGGTCCATCTAGTCAAAGCTGTGATTTTTCCAGTGGTCATGTATAGTTGTGAGAATTGGACTATGAAGAAAGATGAGCACTGAAGGACTGATGCTTTTGAACTGTGGTGTTAGAGAAGACTCTTGAGAGTCCTTTGGACTGCAAGGAGATCCAACCAATCCATCCTAAAGTAGATCAGTCCTGGGTGTTCATTGGAAGGACTGATGTTTAATCTGAAACTCCAATACTTTGGCCACCTGATGCAAAGAGCTGACCCATTGGAAAAGACCCTGATGCTGGGAAAGATTGAGGGCAGGAGGAGAAGGGGACGACAGAGGATGAGATGGTTGGATGGCATCACCAACTCACCAGACATGGGTTTGGGTGGACTCTTGGAGTTCGTGATGGATAGGGAGGCCTGGCGTGCTGCGGTTCATGGGGTCGCAAAGAGTAGGATACAACTGAGCGACTGAACTGAACTGAACTTCAAAGAGTATAAAGCAGAAGCAGAACTGACAGAGAAATACACAAGTCTCTAGTTAGAAATTTCAACAGTGCTTTCTTAGTAATTGAACTTCTTAAGTAGATAGAAAATTAGTAAGGTTCTAAAAAACTTGAACAACACTAACATCTTTTTTTTTTAAATTTTTATTTGGCTGCACCAGGTCTTGGTTGCAGCACACAGTGTAGTGTGCATGCAAGCTCTTTTAGCTGCAGCATGTGCAATCTTTACTTGGAAAGTTCCATGGACAGAGGAGCCTGGCATCGATAGTCCTTGGGTTTGAAAAGAGTTTGACACAACTTGAGTGATGAATTTGTGTGTGTGTGTGTGTGTGTTTGTAATCTTTAGTTACAGCTTGCAGGATCTAGTTCCCTGACCAGGGATCGAACCTGGGCCCCCTGTATTTGGGAGCTTAGAGCCACTGGACCACCAGTGAAATCCCTTAAATATCTTGATACAATATTTATAGACCACACCACCCAGTGGCAACCTACTTCAGTATTAGTGCATAGAGAATCCCATGGACAGAGGAGCCCAGGAGGCTACAGTCTATGGGGTCCCAAGAGTTGGACATGATTTAGCAACTAAACACCACCCACCCAAAAAGAGTAGAGCACTCTTTTCAAATGCTCATGAAACATTTACCACAATAGACTATATTCTGGGCCATAAAATAATATATTTAAGAGGATTGAAACCAAACAAAATATATTCTCAGGCTATGAAGAAATTAGCATAAAAATAGCATCTGAAATCTACAAATATATGGAAATTGGACGGCACACTTATAAATAACTCCCTGCTCAAAAAAGTCTAGGGAAATTGGAAAATATCTTTAATTGAATGAAATGAAAACACAAATAGCAAAATTCATGGCATACAGCTGAAAAGATTGATCTCTAGCTCTGCAGGGTTGGAAAGAATCAGACATGACTGAGCCACTGAGCACGCATGCACTAGTTAGAATGATAAGGGGAAAGAAAGACACGGGTCAGGAATGTTAGTAAGGAAAGAAGAGACACCACTACAGATCCCATAGGGACATTAAAACAACAATAATATTTATTGGCAACTTTATGCCAATAAATTTTTATGAAACTGACTATGTCCTTAAGAGACAAACTGCCAAAGCTCACTCAAGAAGAAGATAACCTAAATAGCCATATCTATATTAAAGAAACTGAATTTCTTGTTAATTATAAATTCATTTGCTCTGTTAGGTAGAGAAAAAAATGGAAAATTCAGTGCTTGATACATTTATGGTAGAGAATAACAGTTTTGTTCTCCAGTCTTAGAATTGATTTCCCTTGTCCATCATAATTTTTGCTGGAAGCAAGAAGTTTTCTTTATACTTTAATTTCAAAATTATTGCCTGAATTTCTAAGGAGTTGCAAAGCTTACAAGCCACTGTCATCTTAGCTGTTACCGTTACTTGAACTAGAGCCAATTAAATGTGATTCTTGTTCTTAAAATGAAAGTACATTTGAGAATAATGCTAATTATATGTTTACTAGCCTCACAGGTAAGCACTGTTGTTGTTGTTGTTCAGTCCCTCAGTCGTGTCTGACTCTGCAACCCCATGAACTGCAGCACTCCAGGCTTCTCCGTCCTTCAGTATCTCCTGGAGCTTGCTCAAACTCATGTCCACTGAGACAGTGATGCCATCCAACCATCTCATCCTCTGTCGCTCCCTTCTCCTTTGCCCTCAATCTTTTCCAGCATCAGGGTCTTTTCCAATAATCAGCTCTTCGCATCAGGTGGCCAAAGTATTGGAGCTTCAGCTTCAGCATCAGTCCTTCCAGTGAATATTCAGGGTTGATTTCCTTTAGGATTCATTGGTTTGATCTTGCTGTCCAAAGGACTCTGAAGAATCTTCTCCAGCACCACAGTTTGAAAGCATCAGTTCTTCGGTGCTCAGCCTTCTTTATGGTCTAACTCTCACATCCATACATGACTACTGTAGATGATTATTAAAAGTATTATTATCCCTTTTTGTATGTTGGCCAAGTCCATAGTAAAGTAACAAAACCCAAGATGACATAGCTAGTAAGTTCTAGTGTTAGATTTTGAATCCAGGTCGGACTCCATAATCCAAAGTTACGACTAAATTATGTTACCTATCATGTATCTGATAAGTACTATAAAATGCCATTAAAGTATCCTTTTGGATCTTTTCTCAGAGCTACTTTCTAATTATGCTTGAAGTAAACAGTAGGGATTTTTAAAAATCTAAAGTATGGAATGTAATATTTCATTGAAAAAGGAAATAATGAATATAGTCATTTTACCATATACTTGTACTTTGAATGGAACTGTTTTGATACACCTAATGAAACAGATTCAGACATTTTTTTTAAAGTAACATGAGGATGCTGGGGGACCATAGAAAATGTATACAAAGACAAAAACATGAAAAGAATAGGAGTTTATCCAAGTGGACAGTTACTATAATGGAAGAAACAGGAGAAAATAAAAAAAGGAAAAGAAGGGATTGCAGAATATAGACAAGATGGAACAGCAGAAATGAACACTACTTGTGTAATAGGATGTATTTACAATTATCAACTTGCTACTTCAATCAAATATAGACCTTAATGATACTTGGAAAAAGAAGGTGCTTTATATATATATTTAATTGTACTATTTGCTTTATTGCAATGATCTTGAACATTACTTTACAGGAACCGTGAACTTCCTGATGTTCAAGCTGGTTTTAGAAAAGGCAGAGGAACCAGAGATCAAATTGCCAACATCTGCTGGATCATGGAAAAAGCAAGAAAGTTCCAGAAAAACATCTATTTCTGCTTTATTGACTACGCCAAAGCCTTTGACTGTGTAGATCACAAGAAACTGTGGAAAATTCTGAAAGAGATGGGAATACCAGACCACCTGACCTGCCTCTTGAGAAATCTGTATGCAGGTCAGGAAGCAACAGTTAGAACTGGACATGGAACAACAGACTGGTTCCAAATAGGAAAAGGAGTACGTCAAGGCTGTATATTGTCACCCTGCTTATTTAACTTCTATGCAGAGTACATCATGAGAAACGCTGGGCTGGAAGAAGCACAAGCTGGAATCAAGATTGCCGGGAGAAATATCAATCACCTCAGATATGCAGATGACACCACCCTTATGGCAGAAAGTGAAGAGGAACTAAAAAGCCTCTTGATGAAAGTGAAAGTGGAGAGTGAAAAAGTTGGCTTAAAACTCAACATTCAGAAAACTAAGATCATGGCATCTGGTCCCATCACTTCATGGGAAATAGATGGGGAAACAGTGGAAACAGTGTCAGACTTTATTTTTTTGGGCTCCAAAATGATTGCAGATGGTGACTGCAGCCATGAAATTAAAAGACGCTTACTCCTTGGAAGGAAAGTTATGACCAACCTAGATAGCACATTCAAAAGCAGAGTCATTACTTTGTCAACAAAGGTCCATCTAGTCAAAGCTATGATTTTTCCAGTGGTCATGTATGGATGTGAGAGTTGGACTGTGAAGAAAGCTGAGCGCTGAAGAATTGATGCTTTTGAACTGTGGTGTTGGAGAAGACTCTTGAGAGTCCGTTGGACTGCAAGGAGATCCAACCAGTCCATTCTGAAGGAGATCAGTCCTGGGATTTCTTTGGAAGGAATGATGCTGAAGTGAAACTCCAGTACTTTGGCCACCTCATGCGAAGAGTTGACTCATTGGAAAAGACTCTGATGCTGGGAGGGATTGGGGGCAGGAGGAGAAGGGGACGACAGAGGATGAGATGGCTGGATGGCATCACTGACTCGATGGACATGAGTCTGAGTGAACTCCAGGAACTGGTGATGGACAGGGAGGCCTGGCGTGCTGCCATTCATGGGGTTGCAGAGTCGGACACGACTGAGCGACTGAACTGAAGAGTATATAAATCTGATATATTAACTAATGATGGCATGTAGTCATCATGATTAGGAAAACACTTAAAATTATGTTTTACAAAAATTACTAAAATTGACTGTGGTGAAGGTACAAATATCTGTGAATATAATAAAAATCACTGAATTAAACACTTAAAAATAGGTTTAATTTTTGTATTACCCTTAATTTCTATATTTTTGTATTCCTAATGCAGGTGATATTACATACTGTATATAAAATGTTAGGACAAAGATGGGGGATTTACTGTACTTTCTCCTCAGAGTATTCAGCTATCACTAGAAAACAGCATTCAGAGGACTCATCAGATTAAGTTTTTGTTTTTAATGTATTGTTGAGGCACAGAGTCAGACACGACTGAAGCAACTTAGTAGCAGCAGCAGCAGCAGCTTATTATATAAAAGCTTAGTAGTTTAGCAACAAAAATTAAATGTTATTTCATGATGACCTCTCACTCATTTGGTAAGATGAGTTTCAAATTTTGAAATAATCCTCATAGGTCCTCAGAATTTCTAGAATTTCAAGATATTTAAATTAAACAGCTGTACTATTGAGATTACAGTCCTCCATGTGAATCCTGATTTACCTCAATATCAGTTAGCAACAAGGAAATGGTTTCTTTGTTTTTTTGCTTGTGTTTTTATTTTTCTTTTGGGCAGAAAATCAGCTTTAGGAATTTAGAAACTAGACCACATAATGGAAATTGCATTACCTGCCAATAGTTCTATTAGAAAGGGTCTACTGTAAAGAGTTTTATTTTAACATGTTATGTTATATATAAAATATGTAATGTATTTTATTTTTATATAGTATTACATTTATCATATATTATAAATATAATTAACTATTCAAAATGCTAACTCATTAAATTATTAAATATCACTTATTAGATTGAATTACCTTTGATACATATAAACAATTTAAAACAAGCAAATTTAGCTATTTAAAAAAAACAAGCAAAATCTTGTCTCAAGGTCTGCATATTTTTCTGTAAATATCACATACAGAATTTTTAAAAAGTAACTCTTTTGAAATGTGGCCCCAAAACTGACTAAAAAGGATTTTTGTTATGGCTAAAGACTTAGGTTTCTGGAACTCCCATGTGAAATAAGAACATTGAGTACACTTAAGAAGTAAATCAAGGGAAAAAAGAGATGTAAATCTGAAGATTTTGTGTCATTTGGAAAAGTCTTATATTTTCAATTTTTGTTTTAAAACTGAAAGAGTAATTCTTAATCATGTTTCAAACAGTGCTCTGCAAAGCAAATTATGTCTTGAAAGAAATATTTTTCATTTGGATTCTTACCAATTATAGTATCTGTAATTTATTAGTTAAATCTAATTATAAATAAAACATTTAATACCCTCTGCAAATGTTTCACCTGCTTTAATTACTCAGTTCCCAAACTGAATTTGGAAATAACAGCATTTAACTTGCATTTTCCTGCTGACTTGATAATTAATCAAATATCTTTGTAAATGTACTTATTTTAAATACATTGGTCAGAATTTTTTATGTTATCGTAGAAGAGCGAAGAGATTTTTTAAAAATCTTTGCATTATATATTTAAATGCTGACAATTAAGTGCATGTTTTCTGATTATAGCTTTTCTTGTGTTAAATGTATGATATATTTCATTTCATTTATTCTCTCGCTACACAATTTCTGTGGGAAATACTAGCTGTTCAGAGACATAGTACTGAAGGCCAACTCTTCAGTACTATGGTTCACAGTAACCATAGCAATAACTGTCCTAAAAATAGAGAGTCCCTATATCAGCACAGATGGAATCATCTTACTGAGGAAGAATCAGGTTCACAGGCAGTGGTATCACCTGGACCCAGGAATCCCATGTGATAGTAACATAATCCAAGAGCATGAAGGTTTAATAAAGATATAAAAGCTTAAAATTAGATTTTATATTTAGACCAGGCTTTATAGTGAAACATAACTTAAAACTAAAACTGTATCTGTAGATGCTAAATGATTTTCCAACAAGGAAACATCACAATTCATATTTTTAGCCACACAAGGATTAAACTCAAGGTATTAATTCCTTCATTCATGGCTTGTAAATGTTTCCTTATATTTGGAACTGATTCTGAAGTTTGAGTCAGTGAGATTGATTCCTGACAGTGATCTTTCACTCCTGAAAATTGCACAGAACTTTGTACCCTCCTAGTAAAAATATATCTTGCCTTATCTTGTAACTCAGGTATTTTTATACTTGCTTTATTCTCTAGCAGGTTATAAATCCTTGAAAAACTTGCCTTATTTATTCTTTTATCTCCTACACAGTGCCTTACACATGATATAAGTTCAACAAATGTTTGATTTGGACTTAATTTGAGTTTTTTTAAATTGAAGCATAATTAACACATTCATTTCAGGTGTGTAACACAATAATTTGATATTTGTATTTATTGTGATATGATCCACAATCTTTAGTTCATACCCATCATCATACATAGACACAGAAGTTTTTTCTTATGATGAGAAAGAACGTTTAAGACTTACTCTCTGGTAAACTTTCAAATATACAATACAGTATAGCAGCTATAGTCACTGTGCTGTACATTACTTCCCCATGACTTGTCTGTTTTATAACTGGAAGTTTGTCCTTTCGACTCCCATCACCCATTTCACCCATCCTCCACCCTATACCTTGGCACCCACAGATCTGTTCGCTGTTATCTATGAGATTGGCTGCCTTTTTTTTTTTTTGGTCTTTTTGAATTGCACATATAAGTGGGATTGCACATTTGATATTTTTGTTTCTCTGTCTGACTTGTTTCACTTAGCATAAAACTCTCTCTCTCAAGGTCCATTTTTGTTGTCACAAATGACAAGATTTTTGTTTTTTGTAACTGAATAATGTTTCATTTTATACATATATATACCACACTTTATTCATTCATCTGTCAATCTTTCACGTACCTTTTGGCCATTTGTATGTCTTCTTTTAAAAAAAATGTCCATTCATTAATTCTGTTTTTTAACAGACTTTATCACAATTCTTATAATGAGTATAAATCCTCATTTAAACTATTTATACACAATTACACTTCTTCTTTCACAGTACTTTGTGAAAAGGAAACCCTCAATATTTGCTGAATTGAACTGAACATATTTAAAGTAGTTTTACTTAAAATTTTTTCAAAATCAGTTTTTATGAGGACTATAAATTTCTCTTTTTGCCTAACCACCTAAAATATATCCTTTAAAGGGGGAAGGAATAAAAGTAAGTGAGGGGACTTCCCTAGTGGCCCAGTGGCTGACTCCATGTTCCCAATGTAGGGGACCCAGGTTTCACCCCTGGTCAGGGAACCAGATCCTATATGCTGCAACTAAGTGTTCACATGTCACAAGTACAGATCCTGCATGCTGCAACGAAGACCTGGCATGGGCCAAAAAAAAGAGTACATGAGGAAATAAAAACATAACCATCAGATTTTGAGAGTTTCATAATATGTCAGAAATCTTCATCTTGATCAAGCTAGAGAATTTCACCCAATTTATATATTGATCTCTTCTCTTTTTTATCTTCATAAAAGCATTTACCATACTTACTTCATATATTACATCATTTCTTCCCCCTTTCTACTATCCTGCAAAGTCAATTGATTATTCTTGCTAAGGTTAATGAATAGCATAATAAAACGTATGATTCCAAAGAGTTACAAAAGCTAAAATCACCTAGTGGCTTACTTTTGCAGCTATGTAGTGGGTTTGTGTGGCAGCCTGGGCTGTGTGAGAGAGTTGTGAATGATAGAGTGGGACTGACCTGGTCTTACAGATTAACAGGAAGCATTCTTGTCTGTGCTCAGGGTCCTGTGGTCTCCATAGGCCACAGGAGACACTGAGACATGATCTGTTTGCTCAGGAGACATGATCTGTTTGCTCAGCCATGAACCACATCCATTTGGCTGCAGTGCCACAAGAGTTTCAAAGCTCAACATCTAGCAACTCCTTGAAGCCCCAGGCTGTTTTCTCTGATGTCCCACACTCCTTTTCACTCTGTCTTACTTACTGAAACCTAACTCCTGCCACATATATAATAAGCCCCATTTCTTCAAGCCCTCAGCACAATGCTTATACTCAATTTACAATTTACCTCATTCCATTTTTGTTGTTGTTCAGTCACTAAGTCATGTCCAACTCTTTGGACCACATGATTGCAGCACACCAAACTACCCTATCTTTTGGAGTCTGCTCAAATTCATGTCCATTGAGTGTGTGATGCTATCTAATCATCTCATCTTCTGCTGTCCCCTTCTCCTTTTGCCCTCAATCTTTCCCAGCATCAGGAGCATTTCCAGTGAGCTGGCTCACTGCATCAGGTCGCCAAAATATTGGAGCTTCAGCTTCAGCATCTGTTCTTCCAATGAATATTCAGTATTCATTTAGGATTGACTGGTTTGACCTCCTTGCAGTCCAAGGGGCTCTCAAGAGTCTTCTCCAGCACCACGATTTGAAAGCATTGATTCTTCAGCACTCAGCCTTCCTTATAGTCCACCTCTCATATCCATACATGACTACTGGAAAAATCATAGCTTTGCCTAGACGGACCTTTGTCAGTAAAGCAATGGCTTTCTAATACACTGTCTAGGTTTGTCATAGCTTTTCTTCCAAGGAGCAAGCATCTTTTAATTTCATGGTTGCAGTCACCATCCACAGTGATTTTGGAGCTCAAGAAAATAAAATCTGTCACTGCTTCCACTTTCCCCCCATCTATTTGCTATGAAGTGATGGGACTGGATGACATGATCTTATATATGTTTTTTATATTGAGTTTTAAGCAAACTTTTTCACTCTCCTTTTTCATCTTCATCAAAAGGCTCTTTAGTTACTCTTCACTTTCTGCCATTAGAATGGTATCATCTGCGTATCTGAAGTTGTTGATATTTCTCCTGGCAATCTTGATTCTAGCTTGCGATTCATCCAGCCTGGTATTTCGCATGATGTACTCTGCATATAAGTTAAATAAAGAAGGTGACAATATACAGCCTTATTGTACTCCTTTCCCAATTTTGAACTAGTCTGCTGTTCCATGTCTGGTCTAACTATTGCTTCCTGATCTGCATAAAGATTTCTCAGGAGAGAGGTAAGGTGGTCTGGTATTCCCAACTCTTTAAGAATTTTCCACAGTTTATTGTGATCCACACAGTCAAGGGCTTTTTGGCATAGTCAGTGAGGCAGAAGTAGATGTTTCTCTTCTGGAATTCCCTTGCTTTTTCTGTGATCCAACAGATGTTGGCAATTTGATCTCTGGTTCCTCTGCCTGTTCTAAACCCAGCTTGTACATCTGAAAGTTCTTGATTCACATACTGCAGAAGCCTAGCTTGAAGGATTTTGAGCATAACCTTACTAGCATGTGAAATGAGCACAACTGTATGGTAGTTTGAACATTCTTTGGCATTGCCCTTCTTTGGGACTGGAATGAAAGCTGGCTTTTTGGCTCAGCAGTAAAGAATCTGCCTGCAATGCAGGAGTCACAGGAGACACAGGTTTGAACCTTGGGTCAGGAAGATCCTCTGGAGGAGGAAATGGCAAACCACTCCAGTATTCTTGCCTGTAAAATCCCATCGACAGAGGAGCTTGGTGTGCTACAGTCCAAAGGGTTGCACAGAGTCAGACATGACTGAGCATGAGCAGCCTAATTCTACTTTGCCTGACTGTTATCTTGCCTCTACCTTGTTAATTCCTTGAGACTAAGACCAGGTATTTTCATCTTTATCTTCTCACTATTGCCTTGTCATCCCATTCTTGGTCCAGATGGATCCAAAGGTTCACCAAAATAAAAATGAAGTTGTGTTTCAAAACTTCTTTGGTTTTAGCCTCCTTTGGGACCAGTGAAGCTGCACCACCCATTCTGACTTATTTTAGGATTGAACACATAAGCTACATGTGACTACAGGTAAGCATTTTTTATACAGCAGAAGTGTGACCAGGTGTTTTTAACAAAGAGCAACATGATTAGAAATTCACTGTGAGAAGGAAAATTTTTTAGTAACAACTATAAAAGCCATCAATTCCAAAAACTTAATCCTTTCAGTAATGTAAAAGCTGCCCAAATACTTTCTTCAACTTTATTTATACAAAAATGCCCTATTGTAGGGTTAGTATTTGTGCCAATAGCATTAGCATTTATTGCTCAATTATGATTTCAGCAGCAAGAATACAGGTATTTCTCTTAAGGCATATTTGATGTGAGGACATATTTCAATTCATTCTCCAAATTTATATAACAAATGCTATTGAAATTCCCAATTTTCAACCTGCTGAAATTTTCATAACACCCAGGTGGATCCCAACATTGCTTGCTTAGCATTTGGTCACATGATTAGAAGGTTTAAATTATTTATGGAAATATTTTTATTGAGATATGATGGATATATAACTTTGTATTTGTTTTAGGTATACATTATAATGATTTGGTTGTTGTCATTGTCCAGTCACTCAGTTGTGTCTGTCTCTTTGTGACCCCACGGACTGCAGCACGCCAGGCTTTCCTGTCCATCACCATCTCCCTGAATTTACCCAAACTCATATCCATTAAGTCGGTGATGCCATCCAACCATCTCATCCTGTGTCATCCCCTTCTCCTCCTGCCCTCAATCTTTCCCAGAATCAGGGTCTTTTCAAATGAGTCAGCTCTTTGCATCAGGTGGCCAAAGTATTGGAGTTTGAGATTCAGCATTAGTCCTTCCAGTGAATATTCAGGGTTGATTTCCTTTAGGATAGATTGGTTTGATTTCCTTGCAGTCCAAGGGACTCTCAGAGTCTTCTCCAACACCACAGTTCAAAAGCGTCAATTCTTTGAAACTCAGCCTTCTTTATGGTCCAATTCTAACACCCATACATGACTACTGGAAAATCATAGCTTTGACTATATGGACCCTGGTTGGCAAAGTAATGTCTCTGCTTTTTAATATGCTGTCTAGGCTTGTCATAGCTTTTCTTCCAAGGAGCAAGCATCTTTTAATTTCATGGCTGCATTCACCATCTGCAGTGATTTTGGAGCCCTAGAAAATAAAGTTTGTCACTGTTTCCATAGTTTCCCCACCTATTTGCCATGAAGTGATGGGACCAGATGCCATGATCTTAGTTTTTTGAATGTTGAGTTTTAAGCCAGCCTTTTCACTCTCTTCTTTCACCTTCATCAGGAGACTCTTCAGGTCCTCTTCACTTTCTGCCATAATGCTGGTGTCATTTATATATCTGAGGTTATTTATATTTATCCCAGAAATCTTGATTCTAGCTTCTGCTTCATCCAGCCCAGCATTTCACATGATGTACTCTGTATATAAGTTAAATAAGCAGGGTGACAATATACAGCCTTGATGTATTCCTTTCCCAATTTTGAACCAGTCTGTTGTTCCATGTCCAGTTCTAACTGTTGCTTCTTGACCTGCATACAGGTTTCTCAGGAGGCAGGTCAGGTGGTCTGGTATTCCTACCTCTAAGAATTTTCCACAGTTGGTTGTGATCCATATAGTCAAAGGCTTTAGCGTAGTCAATGAAGCAGAAGTAGATGTTTTTCGGGAATTCCCTTGCTTTTTCTATGATCCAACAGATGCTGGCAATTTGATCTCTGGTTCCTCTGCCTTTTCTAATTCCAGTTTGAGCATCTGGGAGTTTTGGGTTCACATACTTTTGAAGCCTAGGTTGGAGAATTTTGAGCATTACTCTGCTAGAATGTGAAATGAGTGCAATTGTGCTATAGTTTGAACACTCTTTGGCATTGCTCTTCTTAGAGATTGGAATGAAAACTGACTTTTCTAGTCCTGTGGCCTCAGCTGAGTTTTCCAAATTTGCTGGCATATTGAGTGTAGCACTTTAACAGCATCAACTTTTATGATTTGGTGTATGTATATATTACAGTAAGTTTAGTTAACATCCATCATTCACAGTTAAACACTTTTTTTCTTTGCTATAAGAACTTTTAAGACCTATTCTCTTAAAAATTTCCCAGAAACTTTTCATAGAAAAACTGGTAAAAATGGTCGTGGCCTGTCTGGTTTAGCTCCTGAAGACTGGGGTAGGGGACATTTCCAAGTCAGGTCTGAACAGAGTGCTGAGAGCCAGAAATAGGAAATCCTTTCCAAATGGATTGTGTAATTACAAAGAGAGTGTACATAGATTAAAATTCAAGGGGACTGTCAATCCAGGAAGGCAAAGAACATAAATAGGACAATTCTGGACAGTAAATGACAGACCATCTGAATGAGAGCTGGAGACAGCTGGTATTGCCTGAGACTGGATCTCATGTTTTAGGGCTGATCTGATTCATTTAAAGAGTCTGGAATGGAGCAGACCCTAAACTTCATATTTTGTCAAAGTTACAGGAATACCATGTCTATTGTTCAGTCAGTTTTGGTCCAAAAGGAAAGTTGTGGGATAGGGTGATCAGTCAGTCATTTCATATCACTGGTTTAAAGCAACTTTTCATGTTATTTGGTACCATTTTATTCATGTTTCTTGTATTTGTGTTTCATTGAGTTTCTTTGGTCTATGGGTTTATAGTTTTTATCTAATTTGAAGTTTCCAGTCACTGTTTATTCCAGTGTTTTTTTCTGCCCCAATTGCCTATATTTTAGGTTGTTTAAAGTTTTATTAAACTTCCCTGATAGTTTTTTTTTCCTTCATGTGTTTCATTTTGGATAGTTCTGTTGTTTTGCCTTCAGATTCACTAATGTTTTCTTTTTGCATATTTCATCTGCTGCTAACCTCATGCAATATATTTTTCACCTCAGACATTGTAGTTTGCATCTAGGATTTTAATATGGGTCTTTTAAATCTTTCATATCTTGACTGAACATGCTCAATATTTCCTCTACCTTCTTAAACATATAGAATAGTATCTGTTTTAATATCCCTGTCCTCTACTTCTATAAGCTATGGTTTTTCTGAGTCTGATTTTATTGATTGATTGTTGTCTTCCTTATGGTTTGTATTTTCCTGTTTCCTTGCATTTTCTTGTAATTTTTGAGTTAAGTGCTAGACATTGTGAACTTTACATTTCTAGGTGCTGGATATTCCTGTATTTTTGAGTTTTGGTCTGGAAATGCAGTTAAATTATTTATAAATAGTTAACTCTTTAAAAAATATTTATTTATTTATTGGGCTGACTCAGGTCTTAGTCACAGCATGCATGGTCTTTGTTGTGGTGTGCAGACTTTCTAGTTGCAGACATTGCAGAGCTGCATAGGCTTATTTCCCTGACCAGGGATTGAACCCACATTCCCTAAATGGCAAAGCAGAGTCTTAAGCACTGGCCCACCAAGGAAGTCCCAAAGAGATAAATCTTTCTGAGGCTTGCTCTTCAGCTTTGTTTTATGGAACTGTTAGTCTAGGACTAATTTTTCTCTACTACTTAATGAAACACAAATTAAAAGATTTTCCATTTTGTGTGATATGAATTTGAACTATTTTTGTCCCTGTATGAGCTTTGAGAATTGTTTCCTTTGTTCCTGTCAGGTAGTTCTTCCCCAGAATTGGATGATTTCTTTCCTCATATGCACTAATTCGTATTCAGCTGAAAACTTGAGGGACACTCTCACCCTGGGACTTTGCCCTGTGAACTCTAGCCACTCTGTCTCCTCAATTTAAAGAGACTACCAGTAGAGGGATATATGACCATTAAAACAAAAGATAATTAAATTCTAGTTGACAAAAAGAAGAGAGTCAAAGACAGAACCATTATTTAAGGGACAAACGAAAGAAAGTCTGTAAAGAGATTGAGAAGGAAAGATCAGAGAGGTGGGAGATATATCTGGAGAGAGTTGGTTCCTAGAAGTGAAGAAAGAAAGGGTTGTTTCTGGTTTCTTCCCCTGACGGATGAGGTTGGTTGGTGGCTTCTGAAGGCTTTGTGCCTGCATCCTGGTGGGAGGGGAGTTTTTTCCCTCTGATGGGCAGGGCCATGTGAGGTGATATGTTTTGGGGTGTCTGTGGGTAGCCCTGTCTGCTGGTGGTTGGGTGTGTGTTCCTGTCTTGCTTGTTGTTTAGGTGAGGTGTCCAGTGCTGCAGTACTGCAGGCAGTAGAGTGGTGCCAGGTCTTGGATTTGGGTGGAGGTCTTCGTGGGAGTTCTCTCTGAGTAATACTCTCTGGGGTCAGAAGTTCTCTGGTGATCTAACATCCTGGACTCAGCGCTCCCATCCCAGAGGCTCAGGCCCAACTTCTGGTCAGGGAACCAAGACCCCAGAAGCCGTCATGGCAATAAAAGGGATTAAAACAAACAGACCCCGCCTCCCACCCCCCCCCAAAAAAAAAGCAAAATACAAAACCCAGACGAAGGGTAAAAGAAAAACCAGGCAGATAGAAACAAAAACAAAGGAACATACATACACACACACCCATATATACACAAAAGAAATCAAAACAGACCAAGGAAAACAAAACCCAAGAGTCCAACAAAGTCAGGTCAGTTCTTTTGACCCGATGAACAAAAGAAACAAAAATTAAATCAATCAGTTAAAAACAAAACTAACTAAAACAGAAAACAAAACCAAAGCAGAGTGCCAACTGAACAATAAAGCAAAGAAAACAAAACAAACAAAAATGGTGGGGGTAAAAAAGAAAAAATAGAAATGCAAAGTTAAACAGAAGTATGTAAAAAAGATCCACATATATTAAAGAAAAACAACAACAACAAAAAGAACCCCCAGAAAACAAACAAAACAAGCCAAAAAAGCACAGAACAGCAGAAGGCTAAACAGAAATAAAATATATAAAATAAAAAGTAAGATTTAAAAAAATCTCAAAAACCTAAATAGAAATAATAATAGTAATAAAAATAACAACCACAACAGAGAAAAGAGAGAGAGAGAGAAACAAAAACAAAAACAACAAAAAAGGAAAAAAACCAGAACCCACAACAGAAGGAATCAAAACATAAGAATAATAATAAATATTTTCTCAGGTCTCAGCTGTCAGCATCCTTTCCCCTCACTGTGAGCCACAGCCCATCTCCACTTCCCTAGGAGGCCCTCCAGTGCCCGGGGAAAGCTGGTCGACCTGCTGTGAGGACAGACTCTGATCTGGCCCTACTGCTGGGTATGCTTGTCCCCAATGTCTGCAGCTGCCAGAGCTAGAGGGTTTTCTTTTCAGGGAACATTCTGTGTCTTCAAATATTCCACAGACACAGAGTCTACCTAGTTGATTGTATGGATTTAATCTGCAGCTTGTGCGGCTGATGAAAAGGTTTTGATCTTCTTCCTTAGGCACTCTGCCCCTGGAGCTCAATTGTGGTTTTATCCCCACATCTACCTGCTGGCCATCCATAAGAGTCTACTCCCAAGGCTGCCCTGGAGGACTTGGGTCCGCCCGAGTGATGACCAGAAGTGGAGATGGCATGGCTGCCTGGATCGTGGAGACTCCCATAGCACCAAGTGCACAGGAAAGCCGGTGGCCATGGGCACAAGAGATGCGACTCTATTAGGAGTCTTTTCTAGCTTCTGGCAGCTGGTGTTTGAAGGGCTGCCCTCGCTGGGATCCTTCTCTATTGCTCAGGGGCCAGTGCTGGGGAAGAGAGAGCTACATTGATGGCTCCTCCCTCTGCATGTGAGTCAGCAGTAGCGCCCTGCTTCCAGAGCCGCCCTGTTTCCCTTAAAAGGCATTCCTTGCTGCAGAGTTCCTCCTTTTCTTCAGGTCATCTCCTCGCAATCAGTAGCAGTCCTCACCCTGGGTTTGCTCTCCAGTCTGGCAACCCACTCCACTACTCTTGCCTGGCAAATCCCATGGACGGAGGAGCCAGGTAGGCTGCAGTCCATGGGGTCGCTAGGAGTCGGACACGACTGAGTGACTTCACTTTCACGCATTGGAGAAGGAAATGGCAACCCACTCCAGTGTTCTTGCCTGGAGAATCCCAGGGACGGGGGAGCCTAGTGGGCTGCCGTCTATGGGGTCGCACAGAGTCGGACATGACTGAAGCGACTTAGCAGCAGCAGCAGCTACATGCTCCAGCTCCCAGCTGCCATGCGCCATCGGTGGACGTGCATCCTGGGACAGGTTATGTAGGGCCGCGGCTCGGATTGTCTGTGTGGTTTTCACTTTATTCAGGCTGTCATGGATCAGCTCCTTCACCCTCTGACAGCCTCAAATGCTTTCCTTTCTGTCCCAACTGATTCCTCTGGATGTGGGAATCTCTCCTCTGCTTCAGCTCGCCCAGTACTGACTCTCCTCTTCCTTCTTTCTTTCTTTTGTCCTACCCAGATATGCAAGTATCCATATAATTCTTTCCAGTGGTCAGGGACTCCTGCTAGTATTCAGGTCGTATTCTGTGAGAACTGTTGCATCTATAGATGTATTCTTGATACATCCATGGAGAGAGATGTACTCCATGTCCACCTACTCCTCCACCTTCTTGAGCCCCTTCTGTTTCTTCCTTTTTTACTGCTGACTACTGTTCCATTTTATAGATATACTCACATGGTTTATCCATTTGCCTTTAGGCGAGTATTTAAGTTATTCCTAGTTTTGGATTATTATTAGAGGAGCTGCTATAAAAATTAATATGCAAGCCTTTGTATATATATTACATATTATTTCTCTTGAGTAGTGCTTAGGAGGGCTTTTGTTTTATTATATGCTAAGTGCAGCCATGAAATTAAAAGACGCTTACTCCTTGGAAGGAATGTTATGACCAACCTAGATAGCATATTCAAAAGCAGAGACATTACTTTGCCAACAAAGGTCCGTCTAGTCAAGGCTATGGTTTTTCCAGTGGTCATGTATGGATGTGAGAGTTGGACTGTGAAGGAGGCTGAGCGCCAAAGAATTGATGCTTTTGAACTGTGGTTTTGGAGAAGACTCTTGAGAGTCCCTTGGACTGCAAGGAGATCCAACCAGTCCATTCTAAAAGAGATCAGTCTTGGGTGTTCTTTGGAAGGACTGATGCTAAAGCTGAAACTCCAATACTTTGGCCACCTCATGTGAAGAGTTGACTCATTGGAAAAGACTCTGATGCTGGGAGGGACTGGGGGCAGGAGGAGAAGGGGACGACAGAGGATGAGATGGCTGGATGGCATCACCGACTCGACGGACGTGAGTCTGAGTGAACTCCGGGAGATGGTGATGGACAGGGAGGCCTGGCGTGCTGTGGTTCATGGGGTCGCAAAGAGTCGGACAGGACTGAGCGACTGAACTGAACTGAACTGAAGTGTACTTTATAACAAATAGCTAAACTGTTTCCCAAGTTTTATTATGTTACATTTCTGCCAGTAACGTATGTTGTAGTTATTTCACATTCTTACTGATTCTTCGTATTGTCAACTGTTTGGATTTTAGCCATTCCTGTAGGCTTTTAATTTTCATTTCTCTGATAACTAATGATATTGAGTAGTTTCTCATACACTTATTGGCCATTGTGTATCCTATTTTGTGAGGTGTCTGGGCAAAGTTTTTGCCCATTTAAAAAATGAGTCATTTGATTTATTATTCAGAGTAAGAATTCTTCATATATTCAGGCTTTATGTCCTTTGAAGATATATATTGAAGCCCAAATCTATGGTTTGCCTTTTCATTTCTTTAAATAAAACAAAACAAAACATTTATTTATGTATTTGGCTGCTCCAGGCCTTAGTTGTGGCACCCAGGATCTTTAGTTGTAGCATGCAAACTTTTAGTTTTGGTGTTTGAGATCTAGTTCTCCGATCAGGGATCCAAATCCACGCTCCTCAGTGGAAGTGCAGAGTCTTAACCACTGGGCTGCCAGGGAAGTCCTATTTTTATTTTTTTTCAATGAGGATATTTTCAAGGAAAGATTTAAAATTTTTGATTTGTAAATGTTTTCTGCTATGAGTTTGTGCTTGTTTGTGCTCTAAGAAATCTCTGCCTACTCCAAAGTTTCAAAGATTTTTCTACTCTGTTTTCTTCTAAGAATTTTATAGAATACAGCAATGAAAATCAATTGAGCATAAAAAGAAAGGCACAAATGAATATGGTTTGTTTTCATCTGTATAGAGCGCAAAAATAGTAAAAACTAAGCTATATTGTTTAGAGATGCATATGTAAATGGTAAAACTTATAAAGTCAAGAAAATTCTTATCTCCAAATTTGAGATAGTGGTTACCTCTTAGGGGAGAACGTGGGTTATGATAAAGGATGGGCACACAGGGGGCTCTGAAATGATCCTATTTTGCGCCTTTGGGTGGCAGTTACATGGATGTTTGATTTACCATTCTTTATTAATGTATGTATTTATGTTTAGTGCACATTTCTGAATTCTTTTGCATTTCACAGTCTTCAAACATTCAAGGAGCCTTAACTACATTATTATTCTTAACTCTGGGATTAAAACAAAAGAAAAGAAAACCTTAATAGAAGGGTTGGAAAATAGAAAAACAGAAAAATAGAGATGAAAGACAAAGAAAAAATAGGACAAAAAGTACAGAGCAAGTTCAGGAGGGGCAATGTAAAAAAGAAGGAAAAAATGAAAGGAAGGAAGGAAAATAAAAGAAACAGAGAAAAATGGATAGGACAGATCACCAGCTAAATATTTAAAGTCTCCTAGAACTTAAGGATGTATTTCCAGATTGAAGACTCTGAGTGTGAAGCACAGTGAAGTCAAATAGTGGATGTACAGCATGTACTGTGAAATTTCAGAGTACCTAAGAATAATGAAAAGATGCTACATACTTCTTATACTAGTCATAGTCCTCCAGAAAAATAGGACCAATGATGTATAAAGAGATTTAAAGTGATTTATTTTGAGGAATCACCTCATTGGTTATGGAAACTACATCCTATGATTTGCAAGCTAAAAACCCAGGAAAGCCGGTGGTATAAGTCCCAGTCCAAGTCTGAAGGCCCAAGAATTGGGAACACTAACATTCGAAGGCAGTAGAGGATGGGAGAAAATAGTTGCAAGTGAAAGTGAAAGTGTTAGTCATTCAGTCATGTCCAGCTTTTTTCGACCCCATGGACTAGCCCATCAAGCTCCTCTGTCCATGGAATTTTCCAGGCAAGAATACTGGAGTGGGTTGCCATTCCCTTCTCCAGGGAATCTTCCTGACTCAGGGATCAAGCCAGAGTCTCCCACATTGCAGGCAAATTCTTTACCGTTTTCAATAAGGGACTTGTATCCAGAAAATATAAAAAATTCTGACAACTCAATAATAAAGAGACAAATAATTTTTAAATGGGTAAAGGATCTGAATAGATATTCCTCCAAGAAAAATATACAACTGACCAATAAGCTCATGAAAAAATGTTCAACATCATTAGTCATCAAGGAAATGCAAACTAAAACGACAATGAGATACCATTTAATACTCACTAGGTTGGCTAGAATCAAAAAGTCAGATAATAACAAGTGTTGGTATGGATGTGGAGAAATTGGAAACTTCATATACTGTTAGTGGGGATGAGAAATGGAGTGGTCACTTTAGAAAACAGCCTGGAACTTCCACAAATGATTAAATTAGAGTTACTGTATAAACCAGCAATTCTACTCCTAGGTATAAACTCAAAAGAAATGAACGTATGTCCATGAAAATACTTATACACAAATGTTTATAGCAGTATTCTAGCCAAAAACAACCCAAATTCCATCTACTAATGAATGTCTAAACAAAATGTGTTATATTCATACAAAGAAATATTACCCAGCCATAAAAAAGAACAGAGTTACTGATACATGACATAATATGGATGAATCTTGAAAAATCCTACTAATTTTATGGGTGTGTTAAACCTACCTTGCACCCCTGGGATAAATCCCACTTGGTTGTGGTGGAAACCACACTTATTTTTAAATGTTACTGGATTCAGTTTGCTATTATTTTGTTGAGGACTTTTGCATCCATATACATAAGATATTGCCTGCAGTTTCCTTTGCCGTGATGTCTTTGTCTGGTTTGGGTATTATAGTAATAATGGTCTCATAAACTGAGTTGGAGAGTGTTCCTTTCTTTTTATTGGTTAAATTGTGTCCTACACCCTTGTCCCTACCCCAGAGCATATATTAAAGCCCTAACTCACATTCTGTAGGTTGTCTTTTCATTTTCCTGATTGTATCATTTGAAGCATGAAAGGTTTTAATTTTGAGGACGTCACATTTATCTATTTTTTCCTTTGTTGCTAAGTCTTTGGGGTCATATCTAAGAATCCTTTGCCAAATCTAAGATCATTAAGTTTTACCCCTATGTTTTTCCTAAAAATGTATAGTTTTAACTCTAATGCTTAAGTCTTTGATTAATTTCACATTGATTTTTATATATGGTGTGAAATAGTGGTCCAACTTTATTCTTTGACCCATGGAAATATATTTGTCCCAGCACTATTTGTGGGAGAGACTATTTCTCCCATTGGATAATCTCAGCACTCTTGTCTAAAATCAATTGACCATACACATATGGGTTTATTTCTGGGCTCTTCATTTTGTTTCATTGATCTATGTATCTATCCTTCTGCCAGTACCACACTATTTTATAATTCTTTTTTTTAAACTTATTCCTAAGTTTAGATGCCCTTTATAAAGTTGTGGATTCCCTGGTATCCATAGCCCTAATTCCTAGGACCTCGCAATGTTACTGTAGTCACAGATAAGGTCTTTAAAGAGGTAAAGTTAAAATGAGGCTTTTAGGATGGCCCTAATCCCTAATCTTATAATTCCTTATAAGAAAACATGCAGAAAGACACCGGCATACAGAGGAAACAGCTTGTTGGGACACAGCGAGAAGACTGCTATCTAAAGTCCAGGACAGAGGCCTCAGAAGTAGCCAACCTTACTGATGTCTTGGCTTCAAATTTCTAACCTCTACAACAGTGAGAAATAATTTTCTGTTGTTTATGTTTCCTAGTCTGTGGTGTTTTTGTTATGGCAACTTGTTTTGCAGTGCATCCACTCCATGTGTGAGACTTCAGATTGTGGGGGGCTCCCACGTATAATCCCAAGCTGCAAATTGATATCATAGTCAGTTTGCATGAAAAAACGCAGTTCTGGCTTTTCTGTAACTTTTACAATGCTGTTTGTTTCACCTTGTGAGCCACAAGATTTTCCAGACCCCAGAGGCTTAGACAGGTCCACAGGGCTCAAGAAATTCCAGAACCCACTCCTTTTCTTATCTAAAGTGCCACTTGATTTGGTGGTAACAGTTGGTATGCTTGCAGGCAGGTATGTAGTCCAGGAAGGGTCAGAAGTCGGTCAGAGGCCTGCTCTCCTACTTCTGAAGCCTGAACAAAACTGTTTCCATTTTAATTTGTCTAACACAACCCCAGCAAACTAATACACTCCTCTTCTGCTTTTTGGAAGAGTTTGTAAAGATTATTCTTCCTTAAGAGTTTGGTAGAATTTACAAATGAAACTGAGTCTGAGCTTTTCTTTGTGGGTAGATTTTTAAATTTCTTCACCTTTTAAAAATTAATTAATTATTTTTTTATTTTTGGCAGTACTGAGTCTTCATTGCTGCACAAGGGCTTTCTCTACCTGTGGAGAATGAGGGCTACTCTCTAGTTGTATAGATCTACAAAGTGACAATCTGAGTAGTTGTCTATTTCTTCTTGAGTCAGTTTTGATAATTTGTGTCTTTCTAGGAATTTGTCTATCTAGGTTGTCTAATTTGTTGTAGTACAATTATTCATAGTGTTCCTTTATAATCCTTTTGATTTCTGTTGGATCAGTAGTAATGTACCCTATTTCATTTCTGAGTAATTTGAAATTTCTTTTCCTCTTGGTCAATGTAGCCAAAGATTTGCAATTTTTTTCACCTTTTCAAAAAATTATTTTTGGGAACTTCCTTGGTGGTCCATTGGTTAAGAATCCACCTGCCAATGCAGTGGACATGGGTTTGAGCCCTCCTCTGGGCTCCACGTGCTTCAGGGCAACTAAGCCCAAGAGCAGCAACTACCGAAGCCCAGGCTCTAGAGCGCGTGCTCGGCAACAAGAGAAACCACTTCAGTGAGAAGTCCACACAACACAGCTAAAGAGTAGCCCCCACTCGCTGCAACTAGAGAAAGCCTGAGCACAGCAATGAAGACCCAGCACAGTTAAAAAATTAATAACTAAATTATTAAAAATCAGCTTTTTGCTTGTTTAATTGATTTTCTCTATTGTTTTTCTATTCCACTTTAATCTGTATTATTTTCTTGCTTCTGGCTGCTTTAGGTTTTGTTTGCTCTTCTTTTACCCATATCTTAAAGTCGAAGTTTAGGTTATTGATTTGAGATCTTTCTTTTTGCTTAATATGGACATTTAAAGTTATAAATGTCTCTCTAAGCACTGCTTTAGCTCTACTTCAAAAGTTTTGAAATGTTGTGCTTGATTTTCATTCACCTCAAAGTATTTTCAGATTTTCCTTTTGATTTCCTTTTTGACCCACTGGTTACTTAGGAGTGTGTTATTTATTTTCCACAGATTTGTTATTTATTTTCCACAGACTTGTAAGTTTTACCCATTTTCCCTGTTATTGGCTTCTAATTTCATTTCACTGTGGCCAGAAAACATACTTTATATTATTTCTGTTCCTTTAAATTTATTGAGGTGTGTTTTAGAGCCTGGCAGATGGTATAGCCTGGATAATATTCCATGTACACTTGAATATATATTCCTATATGGTGATAATGTACATTCTATTGCTGAGTGGAGTGTTCTATGGCTGTCAGTTAGGTCTAGCTGGTTTATGGCATTGCTCAAGCCTTCTATTTTTCTTTTTGACTATCTGTCTCATTCTGTCCATTATTGAAAGTAGAATGTCAAAGTTTTCAACTGTCATTGTTGATTCTTCTATGTCTTATTTATTGTTGTAAGAACTGTTGGACCTATGGAAGTCTCCATAGATTTTTTATTTTTTTAAATCCAGCCTAGCAAACTTTCCTTTTGGTTGGATCATTTAATCTATTTTAATTTAATGTTATTATTGTTACTGGATTTGCATGGCTCATTTTTCTTTTGGTTTTCTATTTGTCATATGTCTTTCTTGTCCCTCTGTTCCTCTTTTGTTGCTTTCTTTTACATTAAGGAAATATATTCTAATAAAGCATCTTAATTTCTTTAATTATTTTTCACTATATATTTTTCAAATTGTTTCAGAGGTTGCTCTGAGGTTTACCACATATAGCTTAATTTATCAGAAGCAGCTTTGGATTTACACCAGTTAATTCCAGTTTTATATAGAAACATTACTCGTGTATAGCTGTACTCCCTTCTTCCTGCGTGACCACCACTTTGTGGCATTTTATTATATATATATATATAAAGCATCAATTAATGTTATACAACCAACAATGCATTGTTATTATACTACTTTACAGTCTGTAATCATTTCTTTATCCCAATGTAGCTTTTCTCCCACCCACCTCTTTTGTGCTGTTATTAGCAAATACATTACACGTATTAATTTTATGTTACAGGCACAATCATTCACTATTTTTTTAAATAAAAATTCATTTATACTTTCTCTTCTAACTATACAATTGCCTTTTCTGATGTTTTGTTTTTCTTTTGGTATAAATTTGAATTACTGTCTGGGATTATTGCTTTCAACCTGTTATTTGCTTTTGTCCTTTAGTATTCTTGTAAGACACATCTGCTAGCAAAAATTCTCTCAGTTTTTGTTTGTTTGGGAAACCATTTAACCTTATTTCACCAACTTATTTTCATAAGATTGTTTCTTGGAGCACTTTGAGTATGTTATGATATTGCCTTCTGGTTTCTCTTGTTTTTCCTTAAAAGTCAGTTATTAATCTTACTGGCATTAACTTGTAGGTCACGAGTCATTTTTCTCTTGCTGATTTCAAGATTTCTTCCTTTGACTTTCAGCATTTTTGCTATGTTGTGTTTGTAGATCTCTTGCATTCATCCCATTTGGAATTTGTTGAGTTTCCTAGATATGTGAGATAGTTTTTCAATAAATTTAGAAAGCTTTTAGCCATTAATTTTTGAATATTTTTTCTGTTGCTTCTTCACTCCCCTGTCCTTCTAGTACTCCTACTATGCACATGCTGGTGTTCTTAATGATGTCCACATTTCTCTGAGGCTCTTTTTATTTTTCTCTGTTCTTGGGAACATAATCTCTATCTATCTATCTTCAAGATAGCTTATTCTTTCTTCTGCCAGTTTGAGTTTCCTGTTAAGCCTCTAATAAAGTTATTTTAGTTATTGTACTTTTCAAATTCAGAAATTTGTTTGCTTCATTTCTATAATTATAAAGTCACATCCCTGCTCTAGGGGCTAAATATATCTCTATTGATATTTCTATTTGGTATGACATTATCGTCATACTTTAATCATGCTTTTCTTTAGTTTTGTGAACATGCTTATAATAGCTACTTTGAATTATTTTTCTGATAAATCCAACATCCTGTTGCTCTCAAAGGCATTTCCTGTTCCCTATTTTCCCGATGGTTGGATCGTACTTTCCTGGTTCCTTGCATGCCTCATAATTTTTGTTAGAAACTGGACATTTTATTTTATATTTAAAAAAATTTAAACAGTTTATTTTCTATTGGGATATAGCCAATTAACAGTTTTGTGATAGTTTCAGTTGAAAAGCAAAGGGACACAGGCATACATATACATGTATCCATTCTCCCCCAAACTCCCCTCACATCCAGACTGCCACATAACTTTGATCCACATGCTATACAATAAGTCCTTGCTGGTTATAAGTTTTAGATACAGAAGGGTGTACAGAAAACTGGACATTTTAGATAATATAGCAACTCTGGGTACTTGTTTACTCCTCACTCACCAGCCTCCAGCAACCTCTTTTATTTATTATAAGCGTGCATGCTTATTTGTTTAGTGCCTGACTGGATTACTTTAGTGAAGTTTATCCCCTCCCACCTCCAACCCCCACCCCTTAAATTTTGCTAAACCTCTTCTGATGTTGTTATCTGGTATTATAGAAATCCAAGTAGGGCTCTGGGAAATGGAATATTTCCATTTGCAGTTATTTTTGCAACTTTCCTGTAAGTTTAAATATTTTTCAAGAAAAGTTCAGAAACTTAAAAAAAAAATCAGAAGAAAGTAGTTGTGAGCATTAAAGCATATAGCGCTTTTACATTTGCTATTTATTATTTTCCAGTACATCAGCAACAAAACTGCTAGTGCTTGTTGCTAGAGACAACTAGAACTGCTTGGTAAGCAACCGCCCAGAGTTCATAGCAAACACGTAGAGAAGTAAAAACAGGAAATAGACGACAAGGGGGCTGTGGCCTGGCACCGGTTCTACTGGAAGGGCGGGTGAGTGGGGTCTAACACAGTGAATGTCGGACCATCAGACTTTCATAAAGTGAAAAGTTTTTATAGGATCAGAGACAAGTCCAGGGAGAGGAAGCCCAGAGCGCTTGCAGACTGGACAGGAAAGCCACGTCTGCTTTCAGACTTTCGGTTTCTTTTTCTCCATCTTGCCTGCGGATTTTCAGGCGTCGGAGTGAAGTCTGGGCTGCAGCCAGAGGAGAGCCTCACCGCAGGCTGGACGGTAGGTGCACCCCCCCACCCCCACCCCCGACCCTCCCACGTTGCCTCTCGAGTTCACCCGGACTGGCGCTTCCTGGCACTGCGCCTGGGCGGGGGTGTGGGGCAGGGGGCAGGGGAGGGGTGGGACTTCTAGCAGGTGACTCAGTCCTGTAGAGAGAGAGAGAGAGATATATATATTATGTTCATGAATTTTTAAGTTTTTAATTGGAGGACAGTTGCTTTACAGCGTTGTGTTGGTTTCTGCGGAACAACAACCAAGAATCAGCCATAAGTATAGTACATCCGCTCCCTCTTGAACTTCCCTCCCACCCTCCAGGCCCCCATCCCACTCCTCTAGGTCCTCACGGAGCGTGGGGCTGAGCTCCCTGTGCTATACAGCAGCTTCCCACTAGCTGTTTTACACATCGTAGGGTATAAATGGCAATGCTACTCTCTCAGTTCCTCCCACCCTCTCCTTCCCCTCGTAGATCTGTTATCTTCGGTTTGCCCCCTGGGCCCTAGACCAGCTGGAGCTGCCCCAATTCTCTGGAGGGCCGCCTGAGTCTCCCAGGATCCCAGGTACCCGTTTGGGCGCGGGATCGCCCAGACCCAGAGACTCGCCCAAGAATGAAGCCCCAGGACCGCAACTTTGGTGGCAGATCCCCAGTGTTTTGCAAACTTTGCTTAGGGACATCCCGAGGGTTGCTCCCTTCGGCGTGACCTGATGAAAAGTCTGGCAGCTTTCCTTTGGCAAAGTTGATGAGAACTGGGACTTTCTGTCCTGTAGTGTGTCTCCGCGGAAGCGTCTGGTAGGACGGGAATTTTTACTCTTTTGCAATAGCCTGGTGAAGTAGGTTAGGGCTGCCCTTTCTTAAAGCAGTGTGTGATGTGTGTTTTGGCAAACTGGAAGAACAGCTTCCCTTAGGAAAGTTCGCAATGACTGATGGATAAGACTTTTTGTAGAGCCTTGAAATAAACTTGTTCCTTCCTCCCCCGCTTTTTCCCTTAATAGGACCTGGGGAATGTCTGGTCAGGGCTTTTTTTTTTTTTTTTTTTAATATTAACAGTGGAAGGCAACAGAACAAAGGCCACTGAAATTCAGAACAAGTTTTTAGTTGAAGGTTACAGGAAGTAAGTTCAAGGACGCCAAGGTTCTCCAATAGTTTCATTTGTTGACATTTGAAATTTGTTTACACATTGAGACGAAGAGCCAGTAGGGAGCTTGTTGGACACCGACAAAAAATGATTTAAAACTAGGATAGAGCTCTCAGGGTTGACCTGCTTCAGGTAAGAGATTTCAGATAAGATAAACGGAGTTCTGGGTAATTTCCCTTCAGTGATTCCCCTGAATAATCTTTAAAAAGTTTCTTTGGGAGAGCCAAAAAAAGAAAAGAAAAGAAAAGAAACTTGGCCTAACTCCAACACTTAGAAAAAAGACTAGGGTTTGTAAGGGAATTTTGAATGTGTTTGCCCTACAGAAGTTGCATTTTTAGTGTTAACACTTTTGTTCTACTTATAGCTTCTGGGTTGGACATCCTGATTAGAATGGTTTTTCCTAAGGACTTCATGTTTTATATTTGAAAGTGACATTTGCACTTCATTTAACACTGTTATTTATCATCTGGCACCCGCTCTCCAAGGTGAATCCACCTGCAGGCCCACAGGGGCCCCTTGCCCCTGCCCCCTGGAAATCTTGCACAACTGGAGAGTTGTGAGGGGATAGTCATGGGTAGTTTTTCTGAGTGGTGGCAGTGGACTTGTTCATAACTGAAAAGGAAGTATAGGTTTGGTCCCTGGGGTGACCTCAAGTCCCATTACCAGCAACGGCCATGCCCACTGCTGTCTTGGTTTGAGACAAGTAATCCCCCCACCCCCTGACCAACGCCAGGTGGGTTCTTTGCCCACACAAGGCAGAGTCTATTGTCTGGAGAGACAGCATGTAATGTGTACCTGTAGAGTTTTTAAGGTGTGGGGGCAAAGCGGTCTGGAGCAGGAAGTTTGTTTTGGGCTGTGGTTTCTGGCAGGCTGCCAGGCAGGAAGCCCACAGGAGCTTAATGCTTGCCTTGGAAGCCACAGCTAGGTGTGTCAGATGTTGTCCTCCAGTTTCTGTTCTGTCCGAAGTATAGTAAATCCTCAAAGTTCCATTCAGAGAGAATGTTGGTAGGTCCAGTTCGTTCCTAAGTCCAATAAAGTTAGCCTGGGTACCCAACTAACACAATTGGCTCTACAGTGGTGGTGGTGGTTTAGACGCTAAGTCGTGTCTGACTCTTGCGAACCCATGGACTGTAGCCTGCCAGGCTCCTCTGTCCATGGGAATTCTCCAGGCAAAAATACTGGAGTGGATTGCCATTTCCTTCTCCATGGCTATACAGTACTGTACTGTAATAGGTGTACAATACTTTTCAAACAAATAATACATAACAAACACAAAACCAAAGCTTTCTGTTTTGTTGTTGCTCTGGGGTAAATGATATAGTCATTAATCTTTTTTCTTCTTTGGTTTTTTTAAATCATCCATTCTTCAGTTTCTTTTTTTAAATTTTAATTTGTATTTTTTATGATAGGTCAAGAATTCTCTTACTTTCTTTTCTTTTTAATTTTGACTGCACCGAATGGCATGTGGGATCTTGTTCCTCAATCAGGGTTGGTATGATCTCAGGTGGCCTCAGCCTGCAGTGACTTGTAGGGGGGCTTCTGTTCTCCAGCCAGAGATTGAGGCTGGGTCACAGCAATGAGAGCACCAAATCCTAGCCACCTGACCAGCGGTCAGTGACAAGGCCCTGGTCCTTTGGTTTTGAGGAAAAGAATTCCCACAAAGACAGAAAGTAATGAAACAAGTTAAATATTTATTTGGAGGAAAAAGAGTACCATATGTGTGAATAGACACACGGGCAGACTCAGAGTGAGAGTCCCTGAATCTTGCCCTTGTGGCAGTTTTAATCACTGTTATGAGACATTTCTTCTGGGTTTCCTTTGGCCAGTTATTTTGACTTGCCTGGTTCAGAGTCTGTATTTGGTATATCTCAAGATCCTCCTCCCATGTGTGTGTATGCATTCTTAGGTAAAATAGATTCTATCACAGAGGTGTTTGGGTAGACTATCTCTTGGCCTTCTTCTCTTTTGACCTCTAAGTAGCCTTTCTGCATGTATAGTCTAAGAGGTCTCCTGACTTTGAGAATGAGAAATGTGTGGCCTGCACAGGGCCCAGCCTCCTCGCTGTCTCTTTTTTTAAGGACTAAGTGATATCATTTATATAGTAAACATATACTAGTCTATTCAGGAGATTTATGTGGGCTGGAATCATTCAGGGAGCCTCAAGGAGTAGAGAAACCTGAATTAGAAACCTGAATTAGGCTTTGAGAAAAGTTTGCCTGCGTGCTCAGTCGTGTCCAGCTCTTTGCGACCCTTTGGACTGTAGCCTGCCAGGCTACTCTGCCCATGGAATTTTCCAAGCAGTAATACTGGCATGGGTTGCCATTTCCTTCTCCAGGGGATATTTCTGGCCCAGGGATGGACCCCATGTCTCTTGAGTCTCCTGCATTGGCAGGTGGATTCTTTACCACTATGTCACCTGGGAAGCTGGAGAAAGGTTTAGATATTAATTTAGAGGTGGAGAGTAAAGAGGACATTCCAGATGGAGGCAAATATTCTTGCAAAGTTACAGAGTTAGGACAGAGATCAAAGTATTAGGGAAGGAGTGGGGGACAGTCCAGCTACATTTAGGAGTTTACCTGCTATGTAAGTTTTCTGTGGCTGCCCTCAGTCTTCCTTTCTTAATTGTCCTGCTATTCTTGTCTTAGAGTTTCTGTTCACAGGGAATGACTGTCCTATCACTTTACTCATCTTCCTCCTGCTTCAGAACCCAAGCCTCTTGCACTGAAAGCACAGAGTCGTAAACAGTGGACTTTCAGTGATGTTCCAAGAAAACATTTTAAAGCTTACAGTACAGTACTTTGAAAGTACAGTAGTCCAGTAAATAGTTGGCCTACGGGGGCTGGCATCAAGTGAACGTCCTGGGCTTGTGATACTGCACTACCGTATTCGATACAGTGTGTGCCCTCAGTCACTCAGTCATGTCCGACTGTTTGTGACACCATCGGCTGTAGCCACCAGGCTCCACTATCCATGGACTTTTCCAGGCAAGGATACTGGAGCAGGTTGCCATTTCCTACTCCAGGGAAGCTTCTCAAACCAAGGAATTGAACCTGCATCTCCTGCATTGGTTGGCAGATTCTTTACCACTGAGCCAACAGTGAAGCCCCCATTGAGCCTCTCCTAGTTCTTAAACAACAACATTGTTACCCCATAGAATTGCAAAATCTTCCTTTCACAAGCTCTGTCTCCTGGATCTGACAACCAGGTTCTAAGCTTGTTTCTCATTCTACCACCATCTTCATCTTGCGTCCTTGTAGATGATGTAAGGATGAGTAGGCATGACCCAAGTGCCCGCCTGCTGGGGCCCTGTGATGATGACCAGTCTGTTCAAGGCCTAGGAGGGTGAACTTGGCAGTCCTGGCCAGGACTCCTCTACAACTTAATGTAGATGAGTGGGAGCTTACCACATATGACAATACTCAAGAAGAAAGTAGGTAAGGGAGGGGAGATAATTTTGGGTGCTTGCGCTCTCTAGGGGAAGTTTGCCCTAGTGAAAATTTGCTTTGATTCAGGAGGAGTGGGGCCACTGCATTAAGTAGTTTTCCCTAGTGACTCTGCTCATGTTTCAGTATGGTTAGATGACTCACCATCTCCTTTTGGTCTAGATTCTTTCTCCTTCTGGGATTCTTTCATTCCCGCATTTTCTGCAGCCTGTATCCAGCTATTGTGAATCAGAGAAGTGATGTGAGGTAATGTTATGTTGAAATTTGTAGGAGTTTCCATGAGAGTCATGGGGCTGAGCTTCATCAAAGAACTTTATAAGATATACCTTCTAATTTTATGTCATTTTATAATTGAGATCAACTATAATTTCTGGGCAATTTGCTATAATTAAAATGTATGATTGGGAAGCCAAATATAATAATTTTTTAATGCATCCTCTTAGTCACTGATGGGCTTCCCTGGTGACTCAGTTGGTAAAGAACCTGCCTTCAATGTGGGAGACTCGGGTTCAATCCCTGGGTTGGTAAGATTCCCTGGAGAAGGGCATGGCAACCCACTTCAGTATTCTTGCCTGAAGAATCCCCTTGGACAGAGGGGCCTGGTGGGCTACAGTCTGCAGGGGTTGCAAAGAGTCGACACAACTGAGCGACTAAGCACAGCACAGCCACTGATACATTATGTATTTTCATATACATAATGTATCAGTGGGTAAAAGTATGCATTAAATATTAAATTTAAAAAATGAAACATATGAAAAATTTAAAATGCGCAATAAATAATTCCAAAGTGGAATGCATTTATGCTTCTGCTTTAATACATGGTCTTCTAGACCGTTTCTGCAGCATTCCAGAAGTCAGGACCCACGTGACGATCTGTTACTAAGCATGTTATTTTAAATAGTGGGCACAAAATGCCATCTTGTGTACTGTCTTAGGGTTAAAATGCCTATGGATGGAGAAAAGCTGCTTTTGTTATATTGGCTGCTCAAATTGCCACACACAGAGCCCACACCCACAGGTCCTGTACACAAATGAAGGAGGAGGAGCATGGGTCCTGTGACGTCCAGCGTGGACGCACTGCACTCCCATAACGTGGTCGGGAGCATGTGACCCTGGGTCCTGTGACGTCCAGCGTGGACGCACTGCACTCCCATAACGTGGTCGGGAGCATGTGACCCTGGGTCCTGTGACGTCCAGCGTGGACGCACTGCACTCCCATAACGTGGTCGGGAGCATGTGACCCTGGGTCCTGTGACGCCCAGCGTGGGACGCACTGCACTCCCATAACGTGGTCGGGAGCATGTGACCCTGGGTCCTGTGGCGCCCAGCGTGGACGCACTGCACTCCCATAACGTGGCACTCCATAACGTGGGAGCATGTGACCCTGGGTCCTGTGACGCCCAGCGTGGACGCACTGCACTCCCCATAACGTGGTCGGGAGCATGTGACCCTGGGTCCTGTGGACGTCCAGCGTGGGACGCACTGCACTCCCATAACGTGGTCGGGAGCATGTGACCCTGGGTCCTGTGACGTCCAGCGTGGACGCACTGCACTCCCATAACGTGGTCGGGAGCATGTGACCCTGGGTCCTGTGACGTCCAGCGTGGACGCACTGCACTCCCATAACGTGGTCGGGAGCATGTGACCCTGGGTCCTGTGACGTCCAGCGTGGACGCACTGCACTCCCATAACGTGGTCGGGAGCATGTGACCCTTTCTTCCTTTATCTCTTTAGAAGCTTCTGGATGACTCTCTCAGGCACTTCATCTTCATATCTCAGTGGGGATTCCCAGACACCTGAAAGTTCCAGGTTTACATGCTGCTTTCTGCAGCTGGGAAGGCAGGCTTCTCCACATTGCTACTCAGTGGTTTTGTATTGCTGGGAAATTACATCTGCTTGCATGCTGTGGGTCAGTGAACATGACTTGCTCTCCTGCCTCAGTGAACATGACCTGCCATGCCATGAGCAAAGCTGTACAAAGAAGGGAATACTAAGTGTATCTGTCCTGGAATAGGTTTAAGTATGCCGGGGACCAGTCATACTGGCAGTTATGCTACTGGGAACGTTACGTGCTTTTGATACCAGATGGT
Organism: Bos mutus; assembly: GCF_027580195.1. NCBI lineage: Eukaryota > Metazoa > Chordata > Mammalia > Artiodactyla > Bovidae > Bos > Bos mutus. The sequence goes on along the minus strand of NC_091618.1, from coordinate 46,149,422 downwards.
TTGCTGGCAAAGCTGGCATTCTGTGAGAAACATTGAAAAGCCTGATAAAGTGACATTTTACTGTCACCTACTGGGGCTATGCTGGGTGCCACAAAGCTTTATATACATAATATGGTGATTGAACAAAGGAGCTACTGACCAAGTCTGGGTGAGTTCTTCCCAGAAAAGCTTTACATGTAGGAAACACTTCAGCTGGCCCTGCAAGCTGAGCATGGTTTTGCCAGGTAATCCAGGCAAAGGTGCAAAGGTGTGGGTAAGAACTCCTTGTTGAGGTTGGTTTGAAGCCAAATGTGCGAGGTGTGTGTTAATGAGAGGTAAAGGCAGGTGCCAGACCTGGAAGAGTCTTGAATGCAAAGGAAATTGGAACCTGCGATGGGAGATAGGAGTCATTGAAAGGTCTGAAGTTAGGACAGTGCTTTGGTCCAAGCATGAACTTCAGAAAGTTCATTCTGATAGATCTCTTTGGAGATGGGGAGGCCACAGGCAGGAGGAACAGACAGGCCAGCGAGAAAGATGGATGCTAGGGCACCCCCTCATTTAAGAAGCAGGTACAGAAAGAGTGCTGAGGGGTTGGAGAAGGTTAGAGGGAAACAGTGTAAAATGTAGTGGTGTGAAGTCAGCCAAGGGAGAAGAGTTTCAAGGAAGAGTATCTAAATGCTTGGGTAAAAAATGACTTCCCTGTGACCATGGATTTGGCCACTAGGAGGCCACCAAGGCCTCTAGAAGAGCACCATCAGGTGAGGACACTCGGGTGAGGCGAGTGAGGCACTCATTTCAGGCCCATCATTTAAGGGGGTGTGAAAAATCGAGATAAATAATATTTTAATGCAAGATTTTGAAAAAATTGACATGAATGCCAAAAATCCATGATGAAGAAAATATCAGAATTCTCACTAAAGACAGTATCCACATTAATGAAGTTTCCTTTGTTTCAGGTTCCAGTATGGCACTGAGTCTCACTGTGTAAAGGGTGTGGGGTGGAGGGGACACCTGTGGAGGCATCTTGAGTTAATTGAGACACTGAAGGACCTGAAGCACGTGTTGCAGTCTCTCCCTTTCTGAAATCCCAGCTTCACATGAAAGGAGAAAGAGCGAAAGACTGGTTAAGTCCAGGGGATCTCAGGCGGAACGGGTTTTTTTGTTTTCTTTATTTTTAAGATGGAAGAGAATGAACATGTTTACAAGCTGAAGGAGGAGGAGTCCCTGAAGGTAGAGAGAGGTTGATGAAAGGGTGGAGACAAGAGGGCAAATGGGGAGTGGATGGCCCAGGAAGGTGTGGGACAGCAGGGGAAGGTGGAAGGTTGCAAGAGATCACTCAATCAACTGCAAGGTCAGTCGATGAGAAGTGGCTCCAGCGTGTGGTGTTTGGATAGAAGAAAGCTGTGAGGGTGGAAGGGGTGAAGGGGCTTTTGAAAGGAACTGACCGCAGTCCTGAAATAGCATGCCAAGCAGCAGTAAGGGGCCAGCTGATGTTGAAAACCACAAGAGTGTGGGATGATTTTTCCCATCCATTCAGCACGACTTCTACTCTAAATCTGTGAGTGGTGGACGCTCACCATCTGAGGATGGGATGCTGGCGTGACCATCCCGGTTTGCTGATGAGGAGCTTTGTGGACAGTGGAAATTTTAGTGCTCAAACTGGAAAGTTCTGGCATACCAAGGTATTGCAGAGCTGGTGGTGAGGAGGCAAAAGGGCAAGAGAATTGAGCTGCTAGCCAGAAAAGGGTTTGTAGCCCTTGCTTCTAGGTCCTATTTGGGGAGCTAAGAAAGTGAGGCCGTTGCCTTGAAGCGAATTCTGAAACTCTTTTCACTCATTCAAATACTAATTGAGTGCTTACTAGGAGTCAGGCACTGGGGTCTGTGCAGAAGATCTAACCACAAAGAAGACAACAGTGTTCTCTTGGAATATCCTTCTGTCAGTTGGTGTCAGTTGGTGCTCAGGACCCGTTCTCACTTAGGTCTAAAGAGTGGAAAACCACAAACTGCATTTCCCAGACTCCTTTATAACGTACATGTGGGCAGGATCTGTAACCAAGTGGAGGAGAGACCAAGTAGCTGGCTGCTCTTATTGGTTTCCCTGCTGGCAAGCAGGGCGGTGGTGATGGGGTTCAAGCAGCACATTGTTAAGTCCAGTCACCAGCTGTGGGGACAGAGGAGGCAGATGGGGGGCTGATTGACCCTCTGATCTTGGGATCATTGACTGAGCTGTTCTTTTTTTTTTTTTTTTAAGATTTCTTTATTTTTGGCTGTGCTGGGTCTTCCTTGCTGGATGCGGGCTTTCTCTAGTTGTGGTGGGTGGGGGCTACTCTTTGTTGTGGTGTGCAGGCTTCTCATTGCAGTGGCTTTTCTTATTGCAGAGTCACAGGCTGTAGGGCACATAAGCTTTAGTAGTTACAGCACATGGGATTAGTTGCTCCCTGTGGGATCTTCCTGGACCAGGGATCGAATCTGTGTTCTCTCCATTGGCAGGAGGATTCTTAACCACTAGGCCACCAGGGGAGCCCCGAGGTGTTCTTCAGCTCTGTGCTACTGTTGACAGCCTCCTGCGTCCCCACTGCCTTGGCCAAGACGAGGTCTTTCTGGGAGCCCTGGGAATCTTCCTCAGAAGCTCAGTTAGGAGACCATTCCTCAAGTCCTTACAGCACTTTTGTAAGCTCCTGTATCCACCTATATCAATGTTTTTCAAAACACCTGGAGTGGTTTCTTCTTCTAGAAGCTGACACCCTTCCCTTTCCATTAACCAGTGGAAAGGAACCCTTATGACTTACATCTGCTTTATTTGGTGTATTCAGTGATCATTCGCAACTATTGAGAAGTGAAACTGAAACTGCTCTGACTCTGAAGGTGGGGGACAGTTTGTACCATTGTGGAAATTTTGTGTGGGTGAGGAAATGAAGGAGAGACAGTCATTAAATTAAAATTTGCCAGAGAGGGGGTGCCAGAAAGGGGAATTCCTTAAAAATTCTAGAAGCACACACACAGCTGCCAGTTTTGCCCTGCTGGGAAAGGTGAATGACTTAAGACAGTGGGCGTGAAAGAACACTAACAGAAGTCTCAGTCACTCGGAGGGCTGGGTTTTTGAAAGAAGGAAGGAGAAAGAATTGGGCTTGGACAGCTCCTTTGTCTCTGAGTGAGGTGAAGCCGTTGACTTCAGAGGAGGTGTGTGGTGCTGAACTAGGCAGCTCAGGCAGGACGGGGCTGGTAAGTAATGAGCACTCTCCTTTCCCCAAACTCTAAAGAACTCATTCTACCTGCCACCCCCCTCCCCATCCCTTCTACCCTATCTTTTTAAAATATATATTTATTTGTTTTTGGCTGTGCTGGGTCTTCATTGCTGACTTTTCTCTTGTTTCGGAGAGCAGGGACTATTCTTTAATTGCTGTGCCTGGGCCTCTCATTGAGGTGGCCTCTCCTGCTGCAGAGCATGGGCTCTCGGGCACTTGGGCTTCAGTAGCTGGGATATGTGGACTCGGTACTTGCAGCTCCCGGGCTCTAGAGCACAGGCTCAATAGTTGTGGCCCAGTGGCTCAGTTGCTTTGTGGTATGTGGGGTCGTCCCAGATCAGGGATCAAACCCAAGCCTCCTGCATTGGCAGCTGGATTCTTTATCACTGAGAAACCAGGGAAGCCCCCCTTCTACCCTATCTCTTGAATCATGTTAAATAAAATTGGACTTGTTCTTTTTGATGGTAACTTTGGGATGCTTCTAGGCTTTCTTGTTCTAAGGATTGTCTATGTATACACCAAAAAAGCTCTGAAGCATTTTCAATGCTATGAGATAGTTTCTATATGGCATGCTCTGGTTGTTTCTATGCAGTACTTGTTAACTGAACTGGTAAGGGCTACATGCAGTAGAGAGAAAGAGAAACTCCTTTTTTTAGTTCAAGAACATATAGGGTTTCCTTTTAGCTAATTATTGTCTTCTAATTTTATTGCACTGTGGTCAGAGAATGTGGTCAGAGGTGTATTTATTTTACTGTCTGTATATCTATTGCTGAGCATATGTAGTAAAATATTACAAATTTAGTCACTTCCCCTCTGAATTTTTATCTAGTGATGTTTTGTTAATCCCACAACAGAAACCAATTTTCTGTGTTAATTATTCATCATTATTATATGTTTTAATATTTTAATACACATATCCCTAAACAATATATGGTATTGTTACTAACATTTAGGGTCTTATGTAAGTTGAGAGTGCTCAGCATGTGTGCATGCTCAGCTGCTCAGTCGTGTCCAGCTCTTTTGCGACCCCCATGGACTGTAGCCTACCAGGCTCCTCTGTTCATGGGATTTCTGAGGCAAGAATACTGGTGTGGGTTGCCAATTCCTTCTCCAGGGGATCTTCCCGACCCAGGGATTGAACCTGCATCTCTTGTGGCTCCTGCATTGACAGGTGGATTCTTTACCACTGCGCCACCTGGAAAGCCCCAAATTATTACTAACATTAAAGATCTTCAGTTCAGTTCAGTCACTCAGTCGTGTCCGACTCTTTGCAACCCCATGAACCGCAGATGCCAGGCCTCCCTGTCCATCACCAACTACCGGAGTTTACCCAAACTTATGTCCATTGAGTTGGTGATGCCATCTAACCATCTCATCCTCTGTCATCCCCTTCTCCTCCTGCCTTCAATCTTTCCCAACATCAGGGTCTTTTCAAATGAGTCAGCTCTTTGCATCAGGTGGCCAAAATTTTGGAGTTTCAGCTGCAACATCAGTTCTTCCAATGAACACCCAGGACTGATTTCCTTTAGGATGGACTGGTTGGATCTCCTTGTAATCCAAGGGACTTTCAGGAGTCTTCTCCAACACCACAGTTCAAAAGCATCAATTCTTCTGTGCTCAGCTTTCTTCATAGTCCAACTCTCACATCCATACATGACTACTGGAAAAACCATAACCTTGACTAGATGGACTTTTGTTGGCAAAGTAATGTCTCTGCTTTTTAATATGCTCCCTAGGTTGGTCATAACTTCCCTTCCAAGGAGTAAGCGTCTTTTAATTTCATGGCTGCAATCACCATCTGCAGTCATTTTGGAGCCCCAAAAAATAAAGTCTGACACTGTTTCCCCATCTATTTCCCATGAAGTGATGGGACCAGATGCCATGATCTTCGTTTTCTGAATGTTGAGCTTTAAGCCAATTTTTTCACTCTCCACTTTCACTTTCATCAAGAAGCTCTTTAGTTCTCCTTCACTTTTGGTGTCATCTGCATATCTGAGGTTATTGATATTTCTCCCGGCAATCTTGATTCCAGCTTGTGCTTCTTCCAGCCCAGCGTTTCTCATGATGTACTCTGCATAGAAGTTAAATAAGCAGGGTGACAATATACAGCCTTGACGTACTCCTTTTCCTATTTGGAACCAGTCTGTTGTTCCATGTCCAGTTCTAACTGTTGCTTCCTGACCTGCATATAGGTTTCTCAAGAGGCAGGTCAGGTGGTCTGGTATTCCCATTTCTTGCAGAATTTTCCACAGTTTATTGTGATCCACACAGTCAAAGGCTTTAGCATAGTCAGTAAAGCAGAAATAGATGTTTTTTTCTGGAACTATCTTGCTTTTTCGATGATCCAGTGGATGTTGCCAATTTGATCTCTGGTTCCTCTGCCTTTTCTAAAACCAGCTTGAACATCAGGAAGTTCACGGTTCACATATTGCTGAAGCCTGGCTTGGAGAATTTTGAGCATTACTTTACTAGTGTGTGAGATGAGTGCAATTGTGCGGTAGTTTGAACATTCTTTGGCATTGCCTTTCTTTGGGATTGGAATGAAAACTGACCTTTTCCAGTCCTATGGACACTGCTGAGTTTTCCAAATTTGCTGACATATTGAATGCAGCACTTTCACAGCATCATCTTTTAGATTTGAGATAGCTCAACTGGAATTCCATCACCTCCACTAACTTTGTTCATAGTGATGCTTCCTAAGGCCCACTGGACTTCACATTCCAGGATGTCTGGCTCTAGGTGAGTGATCACATGATATGATATGCATGCTTTAGCAACTTTTTGCTTTAGCAGAAATATTTGTTTTATTTTTTGTCTGTTTGTGAGATTCATTCATAGTTCCTCATTTTTCATGGCTGTATTGTATTTTACAAAGGACTGGGACATTTTATTCAGTCTCTTTTAGTAGACTTGTAGGTGGTTACCATTATTGTGTGCTAAGATTTACTGATGCTTGGAACATTATGTACATGTCTTGGTGTTCTAAGAATTTTAAAAGCATATTCATTTAGGAATAAAATTTTCATGTCATAGAGTAACATATGCTTTCATCTTTATCAGGTATTGCAACTTGTTCTTTAAAGTGGCCAAATCAATTTATAATTCCTCTAGCAATGTGTAAAGTTTCTAATTTCACTATATTTTCTCTGACATGTAGTAACAGATTTGACCAATGTGAAATAATATCTCACTGTAGTTTAAATTTGCATTTCTCTGAATACTATTTTGCCTTCAATATCTTTTCATATGGTTTGTGGCTGTTTGGGGTTTCTTCTTCTGGGAATTGCCTATTGCCTATTTTCTCCTTGGGTTGCTTGTCATATGCTTATTGATTTGCAGAAATGCTTTCCATATTCTGGCTACATCTACAAAATCACTTTTGTATTTGTAGGTTATAATAATGTTCTTGGAGAATCTTTTCTAGACATTTTATGTCCAGGACTTTAGTACTTGTGGAATTGGCTTGTATATGGTATGAGCAAAGGATCCCAGTTTATCCTTTTTGTATGTATGGAAAACTGTTGTCTCAGCACCCTTTCTGGACATTAATATTCTTTCCCTCTTGATTTACAGGACCACCTTAGTTGTCAGTGTGTGGATTTATTTCTGAGTTCTCATCTGTGTATTGGTTGTTTTATTACCTATTCCTGTGTCATATTACTATACATTTATAATAAATCTTGATATCTGGTAAGGCAGCTTCATTCAACTGGTTGTCCTTAAAGCTTGTACTGGCTATTCTTGGCCCTTCTTCTCCATATAAGCTTAAAAATCAGCTTGCCATGGTCCATGGCAAAATTTTTTCAGTGTTTGATTGGACTTAAATTTGTATAAATTCATTTGGGAATTGATATCCTCATGATATTGAATCTTCTGTCCATGATTATCATACATTTCTTCAGTTATCTTTGTCTTAACTGAAGTCTTCCTTAAGGTTTTATAATTTCTTCTTTAATGTCTTGTGTATCTTTTGAAAGGTTTTTTTTTTTGTATACCATATAAATTTTGCTGCTTTTGTAGATAGTATCTTTTTTAAAAAATTTACATTTTCTTCCTATTTTTTTGCTAATGGATAGAGATATAATTGACTTTCATTTATTAATCATATATCTCCAAGCCTTAACCTCTTATGAATTCTAGCATTTTGTCTGTTGGTATACTTGGGTTTCCTATGTAGAAAGTCTTACTGCTTGTGAAGATTGGTATTTGGTTCTCTGGTTCCTATGCTAATGCTCTAATTAAGGTTTTTTCTTATTTTAGTGCTAAGCTCTGTCCTCTAGTACAGTGTTGAATAGAAGGGTGATCATTCTTGTCTTGAGCCTCGTTTTTAAGGGAATGTTGCTAACATGTCACCACGAAGTATAATATTTGCTGCTGACTTTTATTTTTCTCATATTAATAATTACTATTAAACTAGTTATAAATTGCTGCCTCATAAGTCCCTTGCTTTAGATCCATAGATCACTGATTTTAGAGAATTCACATGTTTATTATATTCAGTCTCCATACTCACAAGCAAGGTAAAACTGTCCGTTTATTTAGGTCTTTATTAATGTCTTTCCAATAATGTTTTATAGTTTTTTTTCTGTTAATGTTTTGCGTATCTTTGTTAGACTCATTCCTACATGTTCTCTGTTTTTATACTATTGTATGTGGCACATCTTAAACAGCTTATCACTGGTTTTTAGCTGTTTTATCCTTTTGCTTTCCTACAAGTTTGCTTTCTTACATGCTCAACTGTATATTTGAGCAAACATTTTTTATGTTTTCTTTAGCATTTCGGTGTGTATTATAGTCATTTTTTCCATATTATCTAGTGCAGTTTCTCAGTTTTGGCACTGTTTTATTTAGGGCTGAATAATTCTTTGTTGAGGGGAATATCATTGTGTAATATTTAACAGCATCCCTAGCCTCTGTCTTGTAGATGCCAATAGCCCCACCTGGTTATGATGACCAAAAATGTCTCAAATTGAGTAAAAATTGTCAAATGTCCCTGAAGAGCAAAACTGCCCCTGATTAAGAACCATTAAGTTGGCCTGTCAAATTTCAAAAATTGCCCTTATCTTCTTGAACCTTTGAAAATACTTATTTTTTTGTTTTTATTTTTTAAATTAATTAATTTATTTTAATTGGAGGCTAATTACTTTACAGTATTGTGGTGGTTTTTGCCATATATTGACAGGAATCAACCATGGATATACATGTGGCCCCCATCCTGAACCCCCCTCCCTCCTCTCTCCCCATCTCATTCCTCTGGGTTGTGCCAGTGCACTGGCTTTGAGTGCCCTGTTTCATGCATTGAACTTGGACTGGTCATCTATTTCACATATGGTAATATACATGTTTCAATGCTATTCTCTCAAATCATCCCACCTTCACCTTCTCCCATAGAGTCCAAAAGTCTGTTCTTTATATCTGTGTCTCTTGCTGTCTTGCATACAGGGTCATTGTTACCATCTTTCTAAATTCTATATATATGCATTAATATACTGTATTAGTATTTTTCTTTCTGACTTACTTTGCTCTGTATGATAAGCTCCAGTTTCATCCACCTCAATAGAACTGATTCAAATGTATTCTTTTTAATGGCTGAGCAATACTCCATTGTGTATATGTACCACAGCTTTCTTATCCATTCATCTGCAGATGGACATCTAGGTTGCTTCCATGTCCTGCCTATTGTAAACAGTGCTGTGATGAACATTGGGGTACATGTGTCTCTTTCAATTCTGGTTTCCTCATTGTGTATGCCCAGCAGTGGGATTGCTGGGTCGTATGGCAGTTCTCTTTCCAGTTTTTTAAGGAATCACCACACTGTTCTCCATAGTGACTGTACTAGTTTGCATTCCACCAATAGCATAAGAGGGTTCCCTTTTCTCTGCACCCTCTTCAGCATTTATTGTTTGCAGACTTTTTGATAGCAGCCATTCTGACTAGCGTGAGATGGTACCTCATTGTGGTTTTGATTTGCATTTCTCTGATAATGAGTGATGTTGAGCAGAAGATACTTATTTTTAAACTCTTTCAGACACAGGTTCCTAGTATGTGAGTTTTACTTTGTCTACTGTCATGGTGCTTTTTTTGTTTATGCAGGTGATTTTTAATCATAGACTCACCTTCAGCAGAATGTATGTCTCATATCCTCTGGGTTGGGAAGGTGACCTTATGGGGGTGGCTTGGGTTTTGCCTCTCAAGACCTTACTGAACTTCCTTAGTCTGAAAGTAGTTTTTATGTTAATTTCTTGGTTTGGGATTAAAAGAAACTGTAACAAAGTAGTGAGTATTTGGACTGTAGCCCCACTTCTCCCTTTCATGCTCCCTTCTTTCAAGTGCCAATCGCTGCTGGCCTCAGTTCACTGTCCCCAGCGCTGCCCCAACACATAAGCACTGGTATTTTGCTGCATCTGGTTGGCCTGGGTCAGCACAGGATCTGTAGTTTTCCTTTTGATATTTTCTTTGACTATGCCAGATGCTACCACTGAATAATTTGGATTTTGCTGCCAAACTATACTTCCATTAGTACAGAGGGAAGACAGCACGCCAGTTCTCTTGCTGAGTGTGCGTGACTGGCAGAAGGCAGCCTTGGGTGTAATGGCTAGAGGAAAGGAACTGAGCTGATCATATTTTAAGAAGCAATCATCTAATTTTGTTAACTCTTAATGGTATTATTATATCATTGATGGTTATGAATTATAAAAATTACTGTGTTTAAAAAGGGAATTGAACATTTCTTTTCTAATAGCTCTGTTTGATTCTTTTTCAGTATGTCTAGTGAATGTACATAACATCTCATTCCTTTTTTAAAAAAATAGTTTTGTTTACTTTTGGCTGTGCTGACTTTTCTCTAGTGGCAGCATGAGGGAGCTATTAGTGGCTTCCCATGGCAGTGGCTTCTCTTGTGGTGGAGCACAGGCTCTAGGGCTCACAGGCTTCAGTAGTTGCAGGGCATGGGCTCAGGAGTTGCGACTCCCAGGCTCTAGAGCACAGGCTCCATAGTTGTGGTGCATGGGCTTAGTTGCTCCACAGCATGTGGAATCTTCCTGCAGCTGCTGCTGCTAAGTTGCTTTAGTCGTGTCTGACTCTGTGTGACCCAATAGACGGCAGCCCACCAGGCTCCCCCGTCCCTGGGATTCTCCAGGTAAGAACACTGGAGTGGGTTGCCATTTCCTTCTCCAATGCATGAAAGTGAAAAGTGAAAGTGAAGTCACTCAGTCGTGTCCGACTCTTCGCGACCCCATGGACTGCAGCCTACCAGGCTCCTCCATCCATGGGATTTTCCAGGCAAGAGTACTGGAATCGGGTGCCATCGCCTTCTCCGGAATCTTCCTGTCAGGGATCAAGCCTGTGTCTTGGATTCTTTACCAGTGAGCCACCAGGAAAGCCCCTCATTTCTTGTTGTGTTTACTTATTTTATACTTTCTAGTGTGTATAAGTATTTTACAGATTAATTTATAATAATAGCAACTGCAGAATTATGACTTTTAATGAATAGAAAAAGAACTTTCCTTCCTTTTTTGGAAACTAATAGGTAGGTTTAAAGTCTTGTTAGCCTGTGAGTAGAGTACAGATTTAGCCTCTGCAAAACACATAAAATTAGCATTAAGCTTTCAGATTAGAAAAATAATGAAGTAGTCTGAGTACCAGTTTTTCTACTTTGAGTAAACAATCATTTTAAATTTCATTTCTCCAGTTATTCAGAATGGCTGTGTTTAAGTGAGGCTTGGATGAATGAACATGGGATTGGCATAGACACATTAATACTTATTAACAAGCCTACATTAACTGAAGTGTCTATTTTATTAAAAACTAACCCTTTTAGACTATCAAGAGGAAGGCTAGTGTGAATGGTGTGCATGAATGGCTTATTTTAAAATAAGATATTTAAAATTTTTTAAAATAAAATTTTAAATAAACATAATTTTGTTAATTTCAGACACTAAAGTACTCCTTAATATTTCCATTGGTGGGGAACTTCGGAACTCTAGGGAAATTGTCCTTCCTCTAAGAATCTTTCAGTTTTTCTTATTTTTGACAGCAAGGGCTATTTAACATCCCATATATCCCTTTTTGCTTTGATTACCAGGAAGCTCAGGACACATTCAGGGTCTGCTAAAATCTGTTTAGGCCTTCCTGGCCTGCATATTTGCATTGTATTCTTTATCCCTCCACCTCATTTTGACTTTCTAATCTAATTATTTTCCTCCTTGTTCTCATATAAATTTTTTTTCTACTTATGTGTTTGTTGTAAGATGCTTCATCTTTTGTAACCCGAGATTGTATATTAATAAATAAAATAGAATTGGTGTTCCTTTCAGTAAATCCTGCTAGTTTAATACACGTGTACACAAATATGCAGCAACAGTTATCAACCTACAGTTAGGTTATTTCCAAATTATTTTTTGCTAAGGTTAGCTTTTAATCTGAAATGTTCTCTGCTAGAAACCAACAGGGTATTGTACCAGAACATAAGAGCTTATTTATTTATTTATTTAAAAATTTTTTATTTTATTTTATTTTTTAACTTTACAATATTGTATTGGTTTTGCCATATATCAAAATGAATCCAGCACACGTATACATGTGTTCCCCATCCTGAACCCTCTTCGCTCCTCCCTCCCCATACCATCCCTCTGGGTCATCCCAGTGCACCAGCCCCAAGCATCCAGTATCGTGCATGGAACCTGGATTGGCGACTCATTTCATATATGATATTATACATGTTTCAATGCCATTCTCCCAAATCATCCCACCCTCTCCCTCTCCCACAGAGTCCAAAAGACTGTTCTATACATCAGTGTCTCTTTTGCTGTCTCGTATACAGGGTTATTGTTACCATCTTTCTAAATTCCATATATATGCGTTAGTATACTGTATTGGTGTTTTTCTTTCTGGTTACTTCACTCTGTATAATAGGCTCCAGTTTCATCCACCTCATTAGAACGGATTCAAATGTATTCTTTTTAATGGCTGAGTAATACTCCATTGTGTATATGTACCATAGCTTTCTTATCCATTCATCTGCTGATGGACATCTAGGTTGCTTCCATGTCCTGGCTATTATAAACAGTGCTGCGATGAACATTGGAGTACATGTGTCGTAAGAGCTTATTTAAAATAAAATATAGCTATGAAACTTTAAACAGTGATCCTCATTTATAACTTAAATTTTGAAAGAAAATAGGTTGAGTTCCAATGGAAGAAGTTAAGAATACACCCATGGCATGAACATCCCACCATTCCCACCCAGTTCCTGCATCTTTCTGCAGATCTGCTCAACCTCCTTTTTTCTACTGATGCACTCAGCAATGCTAGTGACAATTGCTGTCCAGCAATGTGTTGTGAGTATGGGATTCTGACCCTCCTAAGGGGCTCAGGGTCCAAAGAGGTGATCAAAACTTGGCAAGGCTCATGTTCAGCCATGGTGGCAGGTCCTGTGAGCAGTCATGATGACACTGTGTAAAGTGCCTGTGACTTTGGGAGGATGGCAGCAGGTGTGAATGAGGGGTTTCCAAGTAGAACAACTGGGAAAAAAGGGTGAGGTAGAGACAGAAACCGGTTTTCTCCCATCATTTTTGACACCTTGCAGAGTCCCCTTTGCTAAGATTTGTGTTTGTTCAAGCCTACTGGGAGTTCACCAAAAAGGGGTTAACCCCCGTGACCTCAGTTTCTGTGGTCTAGAGAGCAGCCTAGTCATTGGGCTCTTCCTCTGCCCCTCACCATTCATCTGTCACTTCGTCATTAATTCCTTAGTAGTGATTTTCCACTTACCACACTTTATACTCTGATAAATTCTGATAAAGCACGTGGGATTTTTTTTTTTTTGAAATAATGTCTCTGGTTTCATTTCTTTTAAAATGTAGGTTATCTTCTTTGTCTGTCCTGATTTTGGGATCAGTTGCTTTGTCTCCGGAAAGGATCACTTCTGCAGACTTAACAACATGAGTTTAATCTGCTAAATTAGACCAGCAAGAAAAGAAGAGCCTATACCTGGACTTTGAGGCATATGTTATTTTGCTAGGAGGATTAAAAAAAAAGTTCCCTTTTAACCACAGAACTCCTCCATTGGAAAGGATTTTGAAAGAAATGAAGAAAACCACCAGAAATGAAATCAGTAGCTTCATGGCCTTCTATTGACTGGACTAGACTTTTCTTCCTGCCATTCCTTGGAATGACACTGTACAGGATGTCTGCTGAAGTCATCCATCAGGTAGAAGAAGCACTTGATGAAGAGGAGAAGGATACACTCCTTTTTTTGTGCCGAGATGTTGCTGCAGATGTGGTTCCACTGAATGTCAGGGATCTTCTGGATATTTTAAGAGAGAGAGGAAAGCTGTCTTCTGTGAGCTTGGCTGAGCTGCTGTACAGAGTGAGGCGGTTTGACTTGCTCAAGAGGGTCTTGAATATGGATACCCCGACAGTGGAGGCCCTCCTGCGCAGGCACCCACATCTGATTTCAGACTATAGGTAATTCATCAGCCCCTCCCGAGGCTGCACCAGTAGAAGGGAGGGAGGGAAGAAGATCTAGACTTCAGAACCATAGAAACATAGAGGACATTAAACAGGTTCATCCCTTTATCTACCCACCGATCTTATTGCCCTGTTGATGTTCATTCTTCTGAAATGTTTGAATCCTTAGTACATGTTTGCTTAAAGTAACTGTGTAGAAGGTCAGATTGAAACTGGAAAGGACAGATGGTATGTGTTTGCCCAATGGGTAGAATGGTAGAGAGACAAATGACTAAGATGAGATCTGCTGTGTTCTTTGCTAGCCTGTGATGTCAGAGCTGGGCAATTTCCTGTTCTGAGAAAAGAAAACAACAAGCCTGACAGTAATCTTCCTGACCTTTGAGAGCTTTGTGATCCTTCCTGAATTTCCTCCGGTCTTTCCCCTGCCAAGGAAGTTAGTGGGTGAGCTAGCTTTCAGTGAGTTTCTGTGAGGTTCCTACTCCCGGAGGCTCTGGAGAGCCCAGATTGAAGGTTTCTTCAATTAACCACATCTAGACTCCCGTAAGTTCAGAGAGGAATGGCCGTTGGAGCTCCCTTTCGTTCAGACAGCCTTTGAATTGTTCCTTCCTCCTGGTCTGTCTACAATGCAGAAGACCCGGGTTCGATCCCTGGCTCGGGAAGATCCCCTGGAGAAGGAAATGGCAATCCACTCCAATAGTATTGCCTGGAAAATCCCATGGACAGAGGAGCCTGGTAGGCTACAGTCCATGGGGTTGCAAAGAGTCGGACACGACTGAACGACTTCACTTTTACTTTTCTGGTCACAGAGCATTCTCTTGAAGGCTCAGAGGAGCACAGAAACGACAGGAAAGGCTGCATTTCTGGGGAAAGAAAGATAATTTGTAACCTTAAATTTGTGATTCTTTTTTTCTCTGGACCACTGGATCTTTAGTTATATCATTATTTGGAGATATCATCATTTGGAGATGATATACATGATTAAAAACTGTATTAAAGAGAGTTGCAATCAGTGTGGCCCTTGGAACGTGGATGAGACTTGAGATTAAAGGTCTGTTTGAAGCCTCAGAACCAATAGCCTCAGCCACATAGTCTGAGCCAGCCACTGCCATCAGTTGGGCCTTCATTTTCCTACTTGTGAAACTAAGAATAATGTCTGATTTCACAAGTGTGTTTGTAAGGATTGATTGTGATAATTTAGTTTGTGAAGTACTTTTAAAAATTATTATATTTTAAATTATGTAAAAAACTTTTTAAAACCAGGTAGCACTCTACCAATATAAGGGTTAATTATCGTTGTTGCTGTTTTTCTTAATCATCTTCCATTTCTCCAACCATTATATGATGTCAGAAATCTTAAAACTTTTCAGGAGGCACTGACTGGGTTTTTGTGAAAAAAGTCAGGGGACTGTCTCCATCTTCTGTTTCCTTGCTGTAGTGAATGGAGGCAGTTTGGGGACCTTTGAGTAGAGAGGCCAGGGAATGCTAGATTCATTTATTCATCTATTGAGTGGGCTTTATTGTGGGTTGACATATGCGAGGTGTTTGGTAAGCGCTAAAGCAAAATGAAGAATCTTCCATCCTCAAGAATCTGAGAGTCTAATTGGGAAAATGGGCTTCTAAGCAGTGATGACAATGACCAGGCACTAATGACAATCATGAGATGTCCTTGGGAGCCCTGATAAAGCTTGCTGGTACTCCAGCTGTAACAGAGGTGACTAAGTGAGGAGGGGCTTTCTACACAGTCACAGTCTCCAGGATATAGATGCCTTTTACCTTTTGAGTTCTGGAGCAAGCCAGGACAGCTTACACGTTACTTTGATTCATGATCTTGTGATTCAAAGTATTGTCCCTGTATTAGCAGCTTCAGCATCACCTGGGAATTTGTTAAACTGAGGGGATGAGATCATTTTGAATTCTATTTATGTCTTTCATCTTAGTCATTTAGGTTCTTCATTTATTTCACTTATAACTTATGGGAGAGCTAGGGGATTCTTTGGGGAAGTTTTTATTCTCTTGTTCTTTTCATAGCAGATGGAAAAAGAGGTACCATGTTCTACTGAAAACTCAGAAGGGATAAGTTTCCTTTTTGAATTTGCTTAAGATCTCCTGGGGTGATCTATGCTTTCTGTTTTCTGGGGGACACATTCAAAATAGGGGCAAGAATTAGTCTTTTAACCAGTTTTTGGCCTAGAGGAGACCTACGCTCTTAGTATTCTCACTAGGACTTGTGTCTGAATTTACTAAAGAACCTTGTCTGGTTTTCAGGGTGCTGATGATGGAGATTGGTGAGGATTTGGATAAATCTGACGTGTCCTCATTAATGTTCCTCATGAGAGATTATACGGGTCGAAGCAAGATAGCCAAGGATAAGGTGAGTTTTCTTTCTTTTTCTTGATTCATGTTCCCAGGAGTCTTATCAGAGGTTGGGAGTTGTTCTCTATGGTATGAAGAGAGGGAATCAGGCACTTAAGCAAGGAGGCCCAAATTGAGGGTGAAGGTGGGAAGGGAGAAGAGTATGAGGGTTTTTTCATAGTAACACTGATGGGAAGAAAATTGGTTCCTGAATTGAGAGGCAATAGAGTGATGTTGGCTGGTGTGGCCCTGGGTGTGTGTTTCCTCCTTGTATTTTATCCTTTATTTGTATAAAATCATAGGCCTGGCTTATCCTTCAGCTTCTCTCCCTGGTTTGGCAGATCATCTGGGAAGGTTAGGAAGTCCCATCTGTTCACGCTGAGCAGAAACAGATGGGAAGTGCTGGCCCGCTGCCATCTTGCTCTCTGCTGTTCCCCTCTCCTCAGCCAGTTCAGGGTCAGTGTGGAGTCATCAGGCTTTGGGGGAGATGGGCAGGGGAAGGTCCTTGAGACTGATGAATCCACAGAGTGGCAGAAGTATAGATTTGCAGTTCAAAATGAGCTAGGGGTGAAATCTCAGGGATGCTGTGGTCACTGGAAAAGTAGATCCCAGCTGGCCTGATATGTACTTCCGACCTGTGGACAGGCCAGGAAAAGCTTGGGTCTCTAGTATCAAGGATCTTCTTCTGAGGACTTTGGTAAATCATTGCTTAAGAATCTCCTCATGTTTCTTAATGATTGTTGTTTCATTTCTGAGATCTAGGAATATAGGGCAACTGTGTGCCCCTATTATCAAATGCAAAATGGAAAGTAAAATTAAAAAACAAAACAAAACTCATTTTTTGGCGTCCCCTAGTCCACTTGTTTCTCAATCATTTATGTAGATTTAATTATGATTATTAATTGAAAAATAAAGATAGCACATTAGTAACCAAATGTTAAACAGAAAGAAAGTAAAACCAAAAGTGATGCCTATTTCTGAAATGTAGTTCTTTCACAATCCCTATGTTCCAGGCTGAACAAATAGCAAAATACCCTCACCTTGTAATTTTACCACCTCATGTCTGTCCACTGTATCAGAATGAACTGGAATTTCCAGCATTGGTTAAAATATTTTAGGAACTTCAGGGCTATATCATTTAGAATTTTTCTAGTAAAAACATTTCCCCAGCTACCGTCTCACTTCCCTTTTTCAGTAAATCCCTTAGAGTTTTTCAGTATGACACCAGCCTGACTTTTGGGAAGAGAATTAACACAGGAGGATTTTATTTTCAGGCCTGCTTTCTTAATCCTTCATGCAAAAAATGACTCATGCATCTATTCCCAACCTAGGTGCAGGTTGGCCCCCTCAAAGACTTACCTCTTTTCTGGGTAAATTCCAGGATTGTAATTTGCTCATGGTCTTGGAGAGACAATAAAACAAAGCACTCTGGTTTAGGATCCTTGAAGGTCACTCAGAGGACTCCTCTGGTCACATTTTCTTATTGTTATAAATTTTGCAGCCTGAGGTTTGCATATGAGGCCTGATGGTCAGCCGTACTGACATTTGTTTTTTGTTGATGGTTCTCTTAGAGTTTCTTGGATCTTGTGGTTGAATTGGAGAAGCTAAATCTGGTTGCTCCAGATCAACTGAATTTATTAGAAGAAAGCCTAAGGAACATCAACAGGATAGACCTGAAGACAAAAATCCAGAAATACAAGCAGTCAGGTGAGCAGCATTTTGGCCCTCTCTGTGGCCTAATGAAGTACCTATGTGTAGTGGGTTAGGTTGGTAGACATTCATGTGTACAATGGGTGGATGGAACAGAACCCGAATGTCCATGGCCCTCACCAGCCTGAGGCTAGCAATCAGAATCCTTTATATCCTCTATACCCTATATCTGTCTGCTAACTTTATCAGCAAGCACCCCTGACCACAGAGTCTTGGCCCTCTGCAAAATGCCACCAAGCAGTTCTTAACAGTCTGGTCTTTAAGAAGGAGTCTGCACCCCAACTTTCTGCACTGGCTGGTGGCACTGTGTGTACTCAGGGCTTCTGAGTCTATGCCAAGCCCTGCTGCCTTGCCTGACCACCATCCAAGCTCTGGAGACATCCTGTCCCTGGGGTCCTGTAACTGCCTTGCATATAACCTCCTCATGGAAAGGGGCATCTTTTCTGCTGAACCCCTTCCATAAAGGGGACCAGCACACATTGGCCTTCTCTCTCACAGCACCCCTTCCCATGTCTTTTATTTATTTATTATTTTATTTTATTTTTAAATTGGAGGCTAATTACTTGACAATATTGTGGTGGTTTTTGCCATACATTCACATGAATCAGCCATGGATGTATGTGTCCCCATCCTGACCCTCTGTCTCACCTCCCTCCCCATCCCATCCCTCAATTCCCCTGTCTTTTAGACTCACACTCAGTATGGGCTCTGCTAGCAGTCTACCACCACCATAGAGCCTGAGGGCATGACTGATACCCAGTGATCTGCACACAGCCCTCCCCCATGCCCATGAATGATTCAAGATCAAGAATAGGAGTAGCACTTTTAGTCTGTTCTTAATGACATTGGGAGAAGAGTCATCTGATCTGACATTTTGAGTTCAGTAAGTGGCTGGAAAGTTTTGGGTATTTTGAAAGATCATGACTGACTCTGAACTGAGCCATTGTGGAAGATTCATTTGATGATAATTTGTCAGTCTTAACTCAGTGCCTCTCTTCTGCTTGCAGCTCAAGGAGCGGAAACAAATTATGTAAATGCTCGCCAGGCATCTCTGCCAAACTTGAGTGTTAAAGATCCTTCATATAACCTAAGGGTGAGTCTGGAGCAAATGTGTGGAATCCTGGCATGAAACAGTTTCAGAACTTTGACAAAAATGTACATATTCTCCTAGCATGTATTTCATTTAACATCTGAAAAAAATTGTGACAAATACGCATTTGTTTATAAAATATGTATAAATTCTTATAATTTCAAAGCTAATGTGTTTATTGAGATAACTTGGAAAATACAGAGAACTATATATAAAGGAAAGAAGATAAATCACCTCCATGTTAACAGTTGTTCCCCTCTAGTCTTTTTTCCCTCTGTGTTTATGTATCCCCATACACAAACATTTTTTCCATTGTTTGTGTGTTCCTTTGAAAATTTACATTTTTATTTTTTAATATTTATTTGTTATTTACTTGGCTGCACCAGGTCTTGGTTGTAGCATGTGAACTCTTTGTTGTGGCATGTGAGATCTAGCTCCCTGACTGGGGATCAAACTTGTGTCCCCTGCACTGCAAGACAGATTCGTAACCACTGGACCACCAAGGAAGTCTAGAGAATTTAACTTTTGAAATAAAAATAGGTAGGACATGCCCATGGACAAAAAACTCAAAAGGTGCTAAAATGATTTTTAAAGTCCGTTTCCTCTTACCCAGTTCCTTTCCCCAGAGGCAGCTGTTGTTACCCATTTTCTTCTCTGACCATTTGGAGGTAGTCTATGCACATATCATATTAATTTTTACTTTTTTTCTTCTGTACAAATGGTAGCATGCTATGCCCACTGTCCTGACCTGAGAATTCTTAGAAATTTTTTCGTATGAATCATATGGGACTGCCTCTATTTAATCATTGTTTTTAGAGATTGGACATAGTTTCCAAGTGATACTTTCTAGCTGTATCGCAATATGTTTTATAAATATGGATGTAGATTTTTTCTAATCTTTTGTTATATGACAGTACTTCAAAATAAATATCCTTGTGTTTACCTCTTTGTGCATTTGCTTTTCATTGAGCTTATTTTAGTGATTTCAACAAAAGTGTAAAAGTGTTTTTGTCACTGAGTGACTGATTTGTGACCGTAAATAACAGATAGTCACTTCTGGTGATTGTGTTAGTCAGTGGTGCAAGGTCATCATCAGAAAAATTGTTTGGTTAATCTTTTATACTGAGGATTTAATCTCATTGTAATCTCATCCTCATGCACATATAAGGATATATGGAATGTGTAGTCAGGACCACAGTTTATCATTTGTGATTAAATCATAAGCACTTTCATAAAAGTATGTGATGAAAATATTGACTATACCTATAATAAAAATAGTTTTGTGGAGGAGATAAGTTGTAAGACAGCATTAGGCAATAGAATTTCTGAACTCAGATGGATGGTGGTAGGGATTAACTGCCCAACCCTCTCATTAAATAAATAAGGACATTTAGGCCTAAGTAACCTAAGGGCCTCCTTTGAAGTTGAACTGATAAAAGAATCGGCCTGTAATGCGAGAGACCGGGGTTCAATCCCCGGGTTGGGAAGACCCCCTGGAGAAGGGAAAGGCTACCCACTCCAGTATTCTGGCCTGGAGAATTCCATGGACTATATAGTTCATGGGTTTGCAAAGAGTCAGACACGACTGAGCAACTTTCACTCAGGCCTAAGGAACATTGATTGCCCACCGTACCTGCCGCCAGACCTAGGCCCATCCATACTCCTTCTACACTGTGGTGCATTTTTTCCAGAATTAAATATGCTTTTCTTCGTCCTTCTGAACCTCTGTGATACCAA
The DNA here is from genome assembly GCF_027580195.1 of Bos mutus. Lineage (NCBI taxonomy): Eukaryota > Metazoa > Chordata > Mammalia > Artiodactyla > Bovidae > Bos > Bos mutus. Next base: position 46,128,842 of record NC_091618.1, on the reverse strand, counting down.
ATCATGAGAGAAGACTGATTTAGGATTCAGATCCCGATTTTCTGAACTTTCTTTGCTATGGCGTATCTAACAGAAATTATACTGTCATTCTTAGTTAAAAGTCTGCTGTATTTTTATTATTGCCTTTCTATTTTGTTAATGCAAGTAATTGGATTCACTGTCTTTGTGGCTTTTTAGGAACCCACATGGTCTGTAAATTTTGCCTTAAATTTGCTATATTAATCTGTGGCCTTGGTCATTCATTCATTTAGTTAGCAGGCACCATGGCGTATGAATTCCATGAATTCCTCACAAGATTTAGGAGCCTGGATGTTAACTCATACAAGTTTGCAAAGGTGCTTTTAAAATTTCAGTAGCATTTGCCATCCCAAGTTCCAAAGATTCCTGAGTGCCCTTAGAGAAGTCTTACCCGCTTATCCCACCCTCAGTGTCCTATCTCTTTATTCTAAATGCCCCATCTCTTTATAAATTTTGTCCAAATTTAGCCCCTGAGTTCAAATACTTCCCTTTATGTGACAAAATACCTTTGAAAGTGTTAAAGTTGATTTCCAGAGATATAAACATTTCCTTGTTATTATTTATTTATTTATTTATTTTTTATTTTATTTTATTTTTAAACTTTACATAATTGTATTAGTTTTGCCAAATATCAAAATGAATCCACCACAGGTATACATGTGTTCCCCATCCTGAACCCTCCTCCCTCCTCCCTCCCCATACCATCCCTATTTATAATTTAATTCTGTTTTGGTCAAATAATTGCTCTGTATGATTTCTGTCCTTTAGAACTTATGGCACATTATACAGTCTACTTTGGTGAATGCTATATGCACTTTGTAAAAAAAAAAGAATGTTCTCAACTATTGAGTGAAATGTTTGATACATTGCAGTTAGTTCAAGCTGGCTGAATGGTTTTCAAATACATTCTTTATCATTATTATTAAAAAAATTACAGTGGCATTGTAGGATATGTGATACCAACAGATGAATTAACAAATTGTGGGACTTTTCTGGCTGTCTAGTGGTTAGGACTCTGTGCTTCCACTGCAGAGGGCACAGGTTTGAGCCCATGTTGGGGAGCTAAGATCTTGCAAGCCACGCGGTGCAGCCAAAAAAAAAAGTTGTAACTCTGTACTGTAATGTTTTTTATATTTATCTAGAGTAAATCTAGCTTTGATTTGATGTTATATCTTTAATCGTATGTAAAAGTGAATGCACACCCATGTGGGGTTTCAAATTCTAATATCATTATCCTCTGGCTAAGTCATTGGTTATTACTAATAAAAGCAATTTATGTGTTTTCTTTGATTTAGATGCACAGACTTAGCTATAGACACAGCTTAACAAATAGTGTACTTCTCTCTTTTGGCTAGGATAGCTTCAGAGGAGAGCTGTCATTTGAAAGCTGAGCGTATCAGATGGTTGACAGTGTGTGTTATGTGTGCCTTACACAGGACCTGTCATCTGGGAAGAGAAAGGGTCTGTTCAATCTTTCATTCTCTGATTCATCCCATTCTGGCCCTAAGAGAGGGTGGCTAATGTTCAAGAGCCACACCCACATGTGGCTTATGCATAGCTAGGCATTTTAGAAAAATAAAAACTGGACATTTATTAAGCACTTCCATATGCTTAAAAGTCACTGTGCTGAGTGTCTTGTATACATTTAATCCTGAAAAATATTTATAAGGTAGGTACTATTATTGTCCTCATTTTGAAGATAAAGAAACAGACATATAGTTAAAGAATTTGCTCAAAGTTACATAGCTAATAAGTGGCAGAATTCTACCCCCACTCTTAATCATACCTGTACCTTGCCTCTGTGTTAAAGATCAGGCTGAATGACGTGATCTTTAACACAGAATTTTGAACGTTGCAAGTTCCAACAGCTTGTTCTAACTTTGAGTTATTGTGGCAACTCTCCTGTACCATGACGTCTGACTTTATTGAGCTGTTTTTGAAACATTCTAATATGCTAGTTGAATATATTTACACATTTATTGTATTTTCACTTTGAATTGCTGCTTTGGTTATAGACTATAGTTTTATGGAATTAATGTCTCTTGCTAGTTTTCTTTAGATAATTTAACAGTGAATGTGATACTTTAATTTATTCCTAAGAATCCTATCAAGATATTTAAAGAGGTGTAATATAATATGCCTTTGAAAAATGAACGGGGAGTGTGACCTTGTTTTTTATGTTTGAAGCTCCAGAATGGCAGGAGTAAAGAACAAAGGCTTATGATGGGACCACCTGACATTCAAAGTAAGACCAGCTTTTCTTTATATTCACTTTTAAAAATGCTTGATAATTCAAGTACAAAATGTTGCATGTTTAGAGTTGGCCATTCCTATATCTACATATTTTAATTAAGGTCTCAAAATGAACAGTTAAACTCTCAAAATATATTCATTGGCATTTCTAGTTATCCATCAAATTAGCTTCAGTTCAGTTCAGTCCCTCAGTCGTGTCCGACTCTCTGCGACCCCATGAATCGCAGCACGCCAGGCCTCCCTGTCCATCACCAACTCCTGGAGTTCACCCAGACTCACGTCCATCGAGTCAGTGATGCCATCCAGCCATCTCATCCTCTGTCATCCCCTTCTCCTCCTGCCCCCAATCCCTCCCAGCATCAGAGTCTTCCAAGGAGTCAACTCTTGGCATGAGGTGGCCAAAGTACTGGAGTTTCAGCTTTAGCATCATTCCTTCCAAAGAAATCCCAGGGCTGATCTCCTTCAGAATGGACTGGTTGGATCTCCTTGCAGTCCAAGGGACTCTCAAGTGTCTTCTCCAACACCACAGTTCAAAAGCATCAATTCTTCGGCGCTCAGCCTTCTTCACAGTCCAACTCTCACATCCATACCTGACCACAGGAAAAACCACAGCCTTGACTAGACGGACCTTTGTTGGCAAAGTAATGTCTCTGCTTTTGAATATGCTATCTAGGTTGGTCATAACTTTCCTTCCAAGGAGTAAGCGTCTTTTAATTTCATGGCTGCAGTCACCATCTGCAGTCATTTTGGAGCCCAAAAAAACAAAGTCTGACACTGTTTTCACTGTTTCCCCATCTATTTGCCATGAAGTGATGGGACCGGATGCCATGATCTTCGTTTTCTGAATGTTGAGCTTTAAGCCAACTTTTCGCTCTCCTCTTTCACTTTCATCAAGAGGCTTTTGAGTTCCTCTTCACTTTCTGCCATAAGGGTGGTGTCATCTGCATATCTGAGGTTATTGATATTTCTCCTGGCAATCTTGATTCTACCTTGTGCTTCTTCCAGCCCAGCGTTTCTCATGATGTACTCTGCATATAAGTTAAATAAACAGGGTGACAATATACAGCCTTGGCGTACTCCTTTTCCTATTTGGAACCAGTCTGTTGTTCCATGTCCAGTTCTAACTGTTGCTTCCTGACCTGCATACAGATTTCTCAAGAGGCAGATCAGGTGGTCTGGTATTCCCATCTCTTTCAGAATTTTCCACAGTTCATTGTGATCCACACAGTCATAGGCTTTGGCATAGTCAATAAAGCAGAAATAGATGTTTTTCTGGAACTCTCTTGCTTTTTCCATGATCACATTAGCTTATTTGAATGTAAATACCTCTGACTTCATTGTTTTGGCTATATATTTTAAGGCATGTGACATTTATACCTCAAACAGGACTCTAACCAGGCCATGTTAAACATTAATCTAGCCATGGTCATAAACCATGTTAAACCAATTACCTAGGAGCAGAAAGAAAAAAGGTTACTAGGATCTTGTTTTCAGAGAAGGCAATGGCAACCCACTCCAGTACTCTTGCCTGGAAAATCCCATGGACGGAGGGGCCTGGTGGGCTGCAGTCCATGGGGTCGCTAGGAGTCAGACACGACTGAGCAACTTCACTTTATTTTTTCACTTTCATGCATTGGAGAAGGAAATGGCACCCCACTCCAGTGTTCTTGCCTGGAGAATCCCAGGGACGGGGGAGCCTGGTGGGCTGCCATCTACGGGGTCGCACAGAGTCGGACACGACTGAACTGACGCAGCAGCAGCAGGCTCTTGTTTTATAGCCCATTTAATAAATGTAGATTCTGTAAGATGACATTCTCCACCTCTATAAATAAAAGAATTAAAAAAAAACCCTAGTCATCTGGTCCTATCACTTCGTGGCAAATACATGGGAAACAATGAAAACAGTGACGGACTATTTTCCTGGGCTCCAAAATCACTGCTGATGGTGAGTACAGCCATGAAATTAAAAGATACTTGCTCCTTGGAAGAAAAGCTCTGACCAACCTAGACAGCATATTAAAAAGCAGAGATATTACTTTGCCGACAAAGGTCCATCTAGTCAAAGCTATGGTTTTTCTAGTAGTCGTGTATGGATGTTAAGAGTTGGACCATAAAGAAAGCTGAGGGCTGAAGAATTGATGCTTTTGAACTGTGCTGTTGGAGAAAACTCTTGAGAGTCCCTTGGACTGCAAGGAGATCCAATCAGTCCATTCTAAAGGAAATCAGTCCTGAATATTCATAGGAAGGACTGATGCTGAAGCTGAAACTCCAGTACTTTGGCCACGTGATGGGAAGAACTGACTCATTTGAAAAGACCCTGATGCTGGAAAAGATTGAAGTCAGGAGGAGAAGGGGATGACAGAGGATAAGATGGTTGGGTGGGATTACCGACTTGATGGACATGAGTTTGAGCAAGCTCTGGGTGTTGGTGATGGACAGGGAAGCCTGGAGTGCTTCAGTCCATGGGGTCACAAAGAGTCGAACATGACTGAGTGAGTGAACTGAGTCAACCAAAAGATTTAAGGGATGTAAGATCTCTCTCATCACTCTTAAAACATCAGCTCTTGATGCTATCATTTTCAAGAAGGGTGCTTTTTGCTTGTCTTGAGTTCTCCTTGAAAAGAGGGCTGAGTCTTACTGTAGTGGATATGATTGTACTTAAGATGCGGGGCTGCTTTGACAGGTAAGGAGGGCTCAGTCTTCCCTGAGGAGCTTGGAATTTGTCCTATGTGCAGTGGCGATCCTGAGTGTACTGAGCAGGGTGGTGGCCTGATGGAAGCTTCCTTTATGTGGCAGGCCCCTTGCCAACATCCCCTGACTCAGCCCATATACTGTCTGTGTGCACCTCCAAACATTCTGCCCACGTCAGCCAGATGGAGCAGGTCATGCCCATCATTCCATGCATAAAAGTTGGCCCTCCAGCCAGAGCTGTTGAAGAGTGAGTTAATTTCTGACAGTATGTTTCTTAAAACACCGGTGAGGTGGTAAGAGTTAGCTGTTTAAATTGGGAGAACTGGTAGATTTGGATAGGAGTTTAAAATAATCAGAGCTCTTTCCACTGGGCTCTGTGATGGCTGGTTTATCCTTGATGGTAATTATACAGGTGAGGTAGATGAAGCTCTCAATAGCCCTGAAGATCCTTAGGAGAGCTGGTTGCCTGCTCTTGCCTGGATATGGTTCATTTGCTGGTAAAAGAGAAAAGCATCCTGATAACTTGCCCTCAGTCTAATAGAAGTTTAATCAAACCAAGTGTTCCTATTATTTCGGACTTCCAAATAGATTTCAACTGGATGATGATTACAATAACTGCAATTTATTAACACTTTTAGTAAGTGCTAAATACCCTGAGAATTTTCCTAAAAAAAGGCAATGCCAAAGAATGCTCAAACTACCGCACAGTTGCACTCATCTCACACGCTAGTAAAATAATGCTCAAAATTCTCCAAGCCAGGCTTCAGCAATATGTGAACCGTGAACTTCCAGATGTTCAGGCTGGTTTTAGAAAAGGCAGAGAAACCAGAGATCAAATTGCCAACATCTACTGGATCATCGAAAAAGCAAGAGAGTTCCAGAAAAACATCTATTTCTGCTTTATTGACTATGCCAACGCCTTTGACTGTGTGGATCACAATAAACTGGAAAATTCTGGAAGAGATGGGAATACCAGACCACCTGACCTGCCTCTTGAGAAACCTATATGCAGGTCAGAAAGCAATAGTTAGAACTGGACATGGAACAACAGACTGGTTCCAAATAGGAAAAGGAGTATGTCAAGGCTGTATATTGTCTCCCTGCTTACTTAACTTAGATGCAGAGTACATCATGAGAAACGCTGGGCTGGAGGAAACACAAGCTGGAATCAAGATTGCCAGGAGAAATATCAATCACCTCAGATATGCAGATGCCACCACCCTAATGGCAGACAGTGAAGAGGAACTCAAAAGCCTCTTGATGAAAGTGAAAGAGGAGAGCGAAAAAGTTGGCTTAAAGCTCAACATTCAGAAAACTAAGATCGTGGCATCTAGTCCCATCACTTCATGGGAAATAGATGGGGAAACAGTGAAAACAGTGTCAGACTTTATTTTTTTGGGCTCCAAAATGACTGCAGATGGTGACTGCAGCCATGAAATTAAAAGACGCTTACTCCTTGGAAGGAAAGTTATGACCAACCTAGATAGCATATTCAAAAGCAGAGACATTACTTTGCCAACAAAGGTCCGTCTAGTCAAGGCTGTGGTTTTTCCAATGGTCATTTATGGATGTGAGAGTTGGACTGTGAAGAAAGCTGAGCGCCGAAGAATTGATGCTTTTGAACTGTGGTGTTGGAGAAGACTCTTGAGAGTCCCTTGGACTGCAAGGAGATCCAACCAGTCCTTCCTAAAGGAGATCAGTCCTGGGTGTTCATTGGAAAGACTGATGCTGAAGTTGAAACTCCAATACTTTGGCCGCCTCATGTGAAGAGTTGACTCATTGGAAAAGACCCTGATGCTGGGAGGGATTGGGGGCAGGAGGAGAAGGGGACAACAGAGGATGAGATGGCTGGATGGCATCACCGACTCGATGGACATGAGTTTGGGTAAACTCTTGTAGTTGGTGATGGACGGGGAGGCCTGGCGTGCTGTGGTTCGTGGGGTCGCAAAGAGTTGGACACGACTGAGCGACTGAACTGAACTGACCTGAAGTACCCTGAACTAAGATGGACATATTACATAGATTATTTTGTGTGTTTTCTTTTAATTCTGTTAAGCCATGATTATTAAAATATAAAAAAGTGAAAATTTCCTCTTAATTCTGAGTATCAGACATAACCACTATTAATGTTTGATCTATGTACCTCTAGTAAGTATATGGAATATACACACACACATACATGATTTTAAGTACATTGACTCAATATTAAACATATTATTCAGTAATCTGTTTTTCACTTAATATATCCTGCATATCTTTTCATGTCAAGAACATAAAATCTCTGTTATCTATTTTAACATTGCATAGTATTCTATGTACCATTATTTATTTAACCAGTTTCTTGTTAGTAGACTTTCAGGCTCTTTCTAGCTTAGGGCCGTTACAAACAGTCCTTCAGTACCTCTCCATGACATTTTTGCACACTTTTTCTGTTATTTCTTATGATAAACTTCTAGAAGCAGAACATTGGTTTAAAGGGTATTGCTAATTGTCCCTTAAAAAGTCTGTTTCAGCTTATACAGCATTACCATTTGAAAGTGCTCATTTCCCAAACTTGACCAACACTGGCATTTTCTTTGCCTGTCTTTAGATATTATTACTCATTTGTGCAGCAATCTTATAAATTAGGTGCTTATCTCAGAGATGAACAAAACAAGACAAAACAAAACCCCAAGAAACCCCAAGACTTCAGGAAGAAACTTGCCCCAGATCACAGAGCTTACTAGTGATGGTGCTAGGGTTTCAGCCAGCCCTTCATGGCTTTAAAATGGGTGGCTTCTCCACTTCCCTGGGACTAGTAAAGTCATTTTTTATCTACTTTGCTTTAAGCTCATCTACATTTGCTAAGCCCACTGTCTGATATCTTGCTGTTGACATTTTATTTTACAATCTTCCATTGACACTGGATTAAGAAAACGTGGCCATCTCTTCCATTAAGTGGTAAACTCACAAAAGCTTTTCCTTCTCTGAGTCTCTAAGGCTGCTCCCTTGAGGCATTGTGTGCAATTTCAGCACATGCAGTGAAGTTATTGATATATTAATTGGGAAGTAAGTTTATCAGATTCTCCCTATCAGGTTAAAAACTCCCCGTCACTGGGTTCTTACCTGGAAGAGGGCAAGGGAGAACCTTCTTTACTTCTATTTAGGTGGTTTTTCTACACAACCCGTTTGGCATGGGGACTTGTGTTTTGTTATCAGTTAGTTAAGTGTTTCAGTGTGAGGTTAGAAGCTTGGGGCTGAGTATAGCTGGGGAAAGAAGAGATAGTAGCGGGGAAGAAAATTGGGAAAGAGAACAGGTGTGACATAAAAGCTAGCAGGGACTAGGAACAGCCTTAGTTCTCCTTCAGTTTTGTAAATGATTTCTCTCTCACCCCCAGGAGAACCAGTGAAGAGACCCATTCAGGAATCAGGAGCATTTTTGCCTCAGGTACAGAATAAATGATCTGACTTGGTAGTGTAAGCACAGTATCTGTGGAGAACACTGATGGCTTTACAAATATCTGTCTATTAAGAATTCTTTGTGACAGTAGGATGCTGAGGATGCTATTCTGAGAGCGCTTCTGTTCTAAAGGGGAACCTTGGATGTAGCAAAGAAAAAGATGTTGAAGTGGATTGCATTAGTGAACTTTGGAATACAGGAAAATTCCAAGTGGCATTTCTCTTCTCAGCTGAGTGATTGCTGAGTAAATAAGTAAGCAATGACTCCGAACCTTGACTTGTTATGACTTTTTCTATGCTGGTACGTCTTCTCCATAACAGAAGGCAATAAAAGGCCTCCTTTTGTGTTGGTTTGGAAAAATATCACTTGTATAAATGCAGGTTGCTGTGGAAACTTATGACCAATCTTTTCTCTGTGTTTTACGTTATCTTTATCTCACAAAGCTAATGCGTAAAGGGACTGCAGGTTTCATTAAAGTTAATTAGAAACTAAAATAACTGGTTGATGTTGAAGGGAAATGTCAGTCATGGTGACTTCAGCCTGTGCCTATTGAGTAACTCATCTGCCAAAAGGAAATTTAAGGAAATCCAAAAGAAAAGATAGTATGGGGGGATGACCTTGAGGTAAGAGAACAATGTTTAGCTTCTTTGACAATCCCTGCTTTCCTTTCCAGCACATAGTAGAAGAGAGATATAAGATGCAGAGCAAGCCCCTGGGAATCTGCCTGATAATTGACTGCATTGGCAATGACACAGGTAGGTGTGAAGGCTTCAGATGAATTGATGCTCCATAGTGAGATTGAGGCACACACAAGCAGTATTCATCAGAGGCATCAACACTAGCTGCTGTTTAACAAACCACTGCCCAAAAATGTGGTTTCACACAGGAAGGGTAGTTTCTTACTCATGTCTGGTGGGGATGGGGCTGGGGAGCTTCGTTGCAGGTGTACATCAGTGGTGTCATTGTCTGAGGGCTTGGAGTTGTCTTTGGAACCTCTATATATGGCTGGTGGATGACGGAAGTGAACGGAGAAGCTCAGAAGGACTTTAGGGACAGGCTTGAAAGTGATATGTATCATTTCTACCCACAATCCTTTGGTTAGAACTCATGGCCCCATCCAACCACAGTAGACAAGGAACTGAGTCTAGCTGTGTGTCAGGAGGAAAATGAAAGGGAGTTGGAGGAACCCATAGTGCTGTCTCTGGCACAAAGGCAAATTTTGTGAAAGTTGGGAAGGTCTTTTCTTTTCATGCTAGATGCTGCGGCAGGAAGGAGTCCTGAAATCCAAGGAGGGGTTAAAAATGGAAGGTTTTTCTGGGCTTCAGTATTATCAGATGCCCCATCATTTCACCTAGATAGGTCTTTAAAGCTTTTCTGGGGAATATTAAAAATAGGATAAATTTGTGCTCATTTAGAGGCACTGTGTCTACCATCCTGAACTTTGGTTATTGGCCTGAGTCTATACTGCCTGTTTATCCTTGTTTGGATCTGAATGGATTTTTTTTGCTTAGCTGTTGGATGTCTGACTCGAACTGAATCAATCACTGGTGATGCATCAAAAAATAATGAGAAGAGCTTATATAAGTGCAATAAAATTTGGTTCCATTTTTTATCTCTTTCTTGAAAGGATTGATCGTTTTATTTCCAGTTTTCCAGCTTCTCAACATTCTCTTAGAATGAGTCAGAACTGTGTTTTTTTAGGCTCACTTAAAATGTTACCATGGTGGAACTTGCCTGGTGGTCCAGTGGCTATGACTCTGCTCCCAGATCAGGGGGCCTGGGTTCGATCCCTGATTGGGAAACCAGGTCCACTTGCCTTAACTAAAGATCCTGCATGCCCCCCGAAGATCAAAGATCCTGTGTGCCACCACTAAGACATGGTGTGGCCAAATAAGTAAAAATAAATACGTATATATTTAAATATTACCATGGTGAGTTTTATGGGAAGAGAATCCAAGAAAGGTCCAATTAGCAACTATTACACTGAATTTCCTGGGATTTCAGATATGATCTTACTTTCTCCTGTCCTGTATTTAGTTAGATGTGAGAAATGCTGTCTCTTGAGCTATAGATGGGTCCTGTATTTATTTATTTTATTTTTCTTAAATTGAGGTGTATTTGATGTACAAGATTTGTTCTTTCTGTTTTAGCCCTTGCTGCTGCTGCTAAGTCGCTTCAGTCGTGTCCGACTCTGTGCGACCCCATAGACAGCAGCCCACCAGGCTCCCCCGTCCCTGGGATTCTCCAGGCAAGAACACTGGAGTGGGGTGCCATTTCCTTCTCCAATGCACGAAAGTGAAAAAATAAAGTGAAGTCGCTCAGTCATGTCCGACTCCTAGCGACCCCATGGACTGCAGCCCACCAGGCCCCTCTGTCCATGGGATTTTCCAGGCAAGAGTACTGGAGTGGGTTGCCATTGCCTTCTCCAGTTTTAGCCCTTCAGTTCAGTTCAGTTCAGTTGCTCAGTCGTGTCTGACTCTTTGCGACCCCATGAATCGCAGCACGCCAGGCCTCCCTGTCCATCACCAACTCCCAGAGTTCACTCAGACTCACGTCCATCGAGTCAGTGATGCCATCCAGCCATCTCATCCTCTGTCGTCCCCTTCTCCTCCTGCCGCCAATCCCTCCCAGCATCAGGGTCTTTCCAATGAATCAGCTCTTCGCATGAGGTGGCCAAAGTACTGGAGTTTCAGCTTTAGCATCATTCCTTCCAAAGAAATCCCAGGGCTGATCTCCTTCAGAATGGACTGGTTGGATCTCCTTGCAGTCCAAGGGACTCTCAAGAGCCTTCTCCAACACCACAGTTCAAAAGCATCAATTCTTCGGCGCTCAGCCTTCTTCACAGTCCAACTCTCCCATTCATACATGACCACAGGAAAAACCATAGCCTTGACTAGACGGACCTTTGTTGGCAAAGTAATGTCTCTGCTTTTGAATATGCTATCTAGGTTGGTCATAACTTTCCTTCCAAGGAGTAAGCGTCTTTTAATTTCATGGTTGCAGTCACCATCTGCAGTGATTTTGGAGCCCAAAAAAATAAAGTCTGACACTGTTTCCACTGTTTCCCCATCTATTTGCCATGAAGTGATGGGACCAGATGCTATGATCTTCGTTTTCTGAATGTTGAGCTTTAAGCCAACTTTTTCACTCTCCACTTTCACTTTCATCAAGAGGCTTTTGAGTTCCTCTTCACTTTCTGCCATAAGGGTGGTGTCATCTGCATATCTGAGGTTGTTTATATTTCTCCCGCCAATCTTGATGCCAGCTTGTGTTTCCTCCAGTCCAGCGTTTCTCATGATGTACTCTGCATAGAAGTTAAATAAGCAGGGTGACAGTATACAGCCTTGACGTACTCCTTTTCCTATTTGGAACCAGTCTGTTGTTCCATGTCCAGTTCTAACTGTTGCTTCCTGACCTGCATACAGATTTCTCAAGAGGCAGATCAGGTGGTCTGGTATTCCCTTAATATTCACTTAAGAATAAGGAAATGCTTTCTCAGAAAGAGATTGTGTGATCGTCCTCCCATTTTGGTTGTAACCAGTTTTGTTTCATTCATTAGCAAGAAGTTCCCAACTGGACTTGGTGCAGAATGTATAGCTGTTGTATGAGGAGAATCACAAAGATAAAGCCATGACCTGTGATTTTCATGGCTAAATTCCAGTGTCCACCTCCCTTGTTGAGTTATGAACCTCTTGTGGGCCGGGACTGAGTGTGTATTTGTATTTTTCTGTGTTATAGAGATGTGATCAGAGTTGAGCCCTGGGATACCACCATGTAGGTGGGAATCATGGCTTTGCCGTGTCCTAGTTTGTTACCTGGGGCACTTTTTCTAGACTCTCTGTAGCTCCATTTTCCTTCTGTAAACTGAGTTCATAACAGGACACACCTCATAGGGAGATTAGGAAGAGTGAGTGAGTCGTACTTGTAAAGAACTTAGGGCAGTGCCTTAAACACACACACACATACATTTAGCAGGCATTAAAATATCCATTTTGTGGACATTAGTTAATGTTACTTGTCCATTTTGTTTGTTTAATTTTAGTTGTAAATTGCTGGGCTAGAACTTGCCGTGGCTTTGAGCTTAGCACATGGAGCCTGACCCCAGATCAGTGAGGGACCAGAGAACTGGGATCCAGAGGCCTGTATCAGTATCTGCAAAATAGCTCAAAGATATTGTCTGTTGATGGGTACACAGGACTTTGCCCCAACACTGTTCTTGACTTTGTTTCTCCCTGGTCTCACATTCCCTCCATTCCTTCCTTTCCTGATTAACAGCTGCTTGAATCTGCCCATTGGAACTCAGGGAGGGTCATGGAAGCTGGGTGAAGGCTGTTTTCTGTAATCAAAGAAATGCAGGGCCCCACAGGGCCCTGCACGGTATCACTCCTATCCCCATTTTCAAGATGAGCAACCAGAGCACAATAAACTCCCTTTCTAGCTTTTCTCATTAAGTAATAGAGCTGGGATTTGAAAGCTTGACTGCAAAGCCTCTGTTTTTAGCCACTTTGCTGTAAGTGCCATGAGGGTGGTAAGCTTCTGCTGTGTGTCTTCAGAACCTGAAACTGGGTGGCACATTAGAGTTCAGTAAATATTTGTTGGGTGAGTGAACGAAGGAATAAGCTCTATTGGTCATGGTATGTTTCTAAAACCATTCCTTTGTACCTGTAGAATTTAGCAGACTCCCTTACACCTATCTGTTCCTGTCCTCACAAAAAAGTGAGACTTCTATCCAGAGTATGTGATTTCCCCAAAGCTTTATAGGTTTATTCTTCCTTTATTCCATAAGCGTTTATTGAGCACCTACTATGTGCAAATCACCACGCTTGGCCCTATGTGAAGCAGGTATAGAGGCCACAGGTAGAGACTGGCCTCAGAGCCATATTGTGAACAAAGATAAGGTTATCATTTGGCGGCTCATTCTTTTTAAAAATTTTTTTAACTTTTTTTTTGTTTTTAAGTGGCTCATCCTTGAGAAGAATCTTTAGAGAAGTCAGTAGCCTCTTCTTGGAGCAGATGTGGAGGCTTAAGGATTTGGGCTAATCGTCTCCGTTCAGTGGCTTTGTGCTTGGTGTCCTCAGGGTTGTGTCACCTGTGTCAGAGACCTAGCAAAGCTGGACTTACACGAGCTCCTGCTTCAAGGTGCCCTGACAGAGCATCTTGTTAAGGAGGGGAGAAGTGAAAGCCCCAAATCACAGACACGTGGACTCTGGACCTTGACCTTGGGCTCTGGCTGGGGTTTTTAGGCTGAATGAAAGATGGTGTTTGCAGATTTTAAGAGGATGTATTTATTCATCTTTTCTCCCTCACTGTTTCTGAAAAGCTTGAAGATTTTTGTGTGCTCTTTTAACTAGGCTAAGATGTAGATTTCTCTAACAGATGCTGCACATTTTTCTGGGAAATTTGCGCAAGTAAACTTTCTCTTCTAACAGAGCAGCAGTGGTTCTGAAAGCCGAAAGTTGATCACAGAGAGAGCTTCGCAAGGGTGTTGACTGGAGCTTGGCTGCTCCTTGGGGTTATGCAGCCCCTTTCCTCGATTTCACTTAATGGAATGGGTGACAACCCAAATCAGCAGCATTTTCCTATACTGATAGATATAAACAAATCTCAGCAAGGGGAATCAGAGCAGCCATGGTGGCCTCTGCTGCTGAGCTTTGAAAACATGTGGAAGTCTGACACCTGAGATGGTGATGGAGGCTACATTCCCTTAGAGCAGCCACTGTTGCCTGCCAGCTTGAGTGCCAAGGAAGAGAAGCCTCGCCCTCTTAACTCCCATGGCATTAGCAGACTATTAAAGATCCTTCCCTGGGAATTGGGCAGGGGGAGAGTGTATGGAACCAGGAAGTCTGTGGTGTATGCTTTTTTTTCCTGGGCATTCTTTTTTAGTGTGGCTGTGCTGGGTCTTTGTTCCTGGGCAGGCTTTTCTCTAGTTGCAGTGAGCAGAGGCTACACTCTAGTTGCAGTGCACGGCCTTCTTATGGCAGTGGCTTCTCTTCGTGAGGAGCATGGGCTCTAGGGCATGTGGGCTTCAGTAGTTGCAGCTCCTAGGTCTAGAGCACAGGCTTAATAGTTGTAGCACATGGGCTTACTTGCTCTGCGGCACGTGGGATCTTTCCAGATCAGGGATCGATCCTGTGTCTCCTGCATTGGCAGGCAGGTTCTTTACCACTGAGCCACCAGGGAAGCCCTTTCTGAGCATTCTTATCCTCTGAGACTTAAGCAACCATTCAGTTGGAAACCTAGAATCACTAATGAAATTTCCCTTTAAATCAATGTGTGTGTGTGTGCACGTGTGCCCTCAGCCATGTCCAACTCTTTGTGAACCCCTGATCTGCAGCCCTCCAGGCTTCTTTGTCCATGGAATTCTCCAGGCAAGAATTCTGGAGTGGGTTGCCATTCCCTTCTCCAAGGGATCTTCCAGACCCAGAGATCGAACCTGCGTCTCCTGAATTGGTAGGCAGGTTCCTTACCACTGAGTTACCTGGGAAGCCCTTTAAATCAGTGCTACATAGCAAACCCTTTTTTCACAGACAGCACAAATCTAGGATATAAAGAAGAATTTTAGGACCACAAGCCCTTATTGGAGACCCTTGTATTTCAAAATTTAAAAGTTCAGAATGATGATATGGTACATATACTGCAATTTATAGAACATTCCAGTGGGGTCTAGGGTAGTGCCCCATAATCTGTGATTATTTCTACAGCAAAAGAAATGAATATTTGTGCTAAGTGGAATAAAGGCTATAAATAGCTTTTCATTAGTTCAGGAAAGATTTTGTTACAAAACAAGTTAGGGAAAAGAACTTAAGTTCTTCAGAGCTTCTGGAGTTTTGGGATCGTGGAAAAGGTGTGGTGGGTATGTGGAAAAGCAGAGGACTTTAAGGCTGCCTAAGGAACCACAGAAGCCTCTCTTGACATGCACTTGACATGTTTATTATTAATATTGTTTTCTCCTAAGAAAAGCTAATCCTGAAGGAATTACTAGTCATCATTTGTAGCTTAAAAAAAACGTTTGTAAAGTAGCTTATAATTTTGTGTGTCCAGTAAATGGATTGTCCAGTAAAACCCCTGATCGGTGTATCTGAACAAATGGAAAGTCAGGTTTATGCAAGCCCTACCCCCCTTCACTCCCCACTTCCTTTCTCACTCTTCTGTCTTTATTCACCATTTTCCTTCCACTTGGAGGCCTGTCCTTTGCCCTGCTGTTTTTTGGGGGGGAGCCACAGCTGAATTACATCTTTCCCATAATTTCCTCTTCAGGTGTCTCGGACCACACTGACTTTCCCTACTCTGATCTCTTATTTTACCTAAACTCCTGCTGCTCTATGTGACATGTCAGTCATTGTTTTATGCACATTTATACACATCCGAGCACTCTGAGTCCAGCCTCCCAGCACCCGGCTCACTGCCGCCCCCTCTCCTATGTGATCATTCTGCTCCATGCCCTGACACACGTGGGGTGGCCACCAACCACGGCCGCAAGCACCTTCGTCCCACACTGTCCGCGATCCACACTGATGCCCAAGGCCCCGGCAGAGCTGTCGAGGAAACCTCCTGCGGCAATGGCAAGCACCCTTTGGCCCATGGGGGCTCCTTTTCCGCAGGGGATTCCGCCGTTACCCCATGTTGGTGCACTTCACTGGCCGTCCACTTCACCTCCGAAGAAAACAGTCTGTAAACAGACATGAAACCCTTTGGTGATAGAGGAGCCCAAGATTGGGCTAAAAGGAGACTGTGGTGTGCGATTACCCCTGGGGAGAATTCCTAAGGGAAGTTGATGACAGGTTGGGGAGAGGGGATGGAGTGTATCCTGGATAGATAGTTTGGAGGGAATGGGAAACTGTTGGATGTCATAACTAGGTGAGGTGTGTGTAGAACAGGGAGCTGTGTGTGTGTGTGTGTGTGTGCCCACGTGCCCACCTTTGATTAGGAGTTGGGGAGGGAGGTCTTCTGGGTAAATCTTGCATCACTGTCATAGGACTGAGAGCCGTGGTCAGGCAGGTGGAATACCGTGTTGGTTGGGTAGTCCACCCTGGCAGGCATCTCTGCCTAGAGCATACCTACAGCCTCCCATCTGGTTGGCAAGGTTTTCCCTGCTGGCCCCACTGGTATCTGCGTGCTCTCTCACTTCCACTGCGCTGTGGTGTAACTACCAGCACAGGTCCACATTCATCTTCACTCCTATGCCTCCTGGGTGCCTTGGTCTGCCTCCCAGAGCCCACTTAAGACCAGGACCCTCTTGGAGCCACCACCAGTGCACGAGAGTCACAGCCAGCCCAGGACCTGGCACAATGTCTAAGCCTCCCATAGCAGTTGCTGGCATGAGGCACGTGGTAAGGAAGGTGTGCTCGTGGCCACTGGCCCCACTCGTAGATGTAGATACCCCTCCTGCACCTCCTGCTGTGGCCACCATCGTGCAGCTGCTCACACCCACGGCGACCACCCCAGCCCACACCAGCCCACCCCTAACCCCACCCTATCCAACCCCACCTCCTTACCACCACCAACAGCAGGAGCCCTAGCACAAGCCCAGGAGCATCACTGCAGCCACGAGGGGCACCAGCCACAGCCCCTCAGCAGGGAGGAGGGCAGGCACTGGGAGGCCCCAGGTGGGTCATGGTGGAAGCAGTGCTGCTGAGAGGCCAAGCAGTGGCGAGGGCATCCAAGACGGAAGAAGCTGGTGGTAGACAGCTTGGAGTGGGCAAGGTTGCCACTGTGGCCAAAAGGTGTGTCCTGGGGACAGTGGAGGTGGCCTGATCATGCTTGGGCTAGAGCTGCAGGGCCCCAGGGGGCTGCTGTCACAGTGCTGAGGCTGGCGGAGCAAGCGTGAGCTAAAAGGGTGGTAGGGTTGTGCCAGGGAGATCAGTAGGTGGCAGGGGGAGAAGAAGAAAGGCTTCCTTGACCGGGAATCAAACCTAGGCTGCAGTGAATCCTAACCACTGTACCACCAGGGAGCATCAGGGGTTTGTCCCTGGCCTGCTCCTGCTGAACCCAGCACCTCCATGCCACCCGCTCTGTGCCACCTTGGTGCCCACACCTGGCCCAAATGAAGTAGGACAAAGGCCAACAGAGTTTTGCCAAGAAAACCCACTGGTCATAGCAAACACCCTCTTCCAACAACACAAGAGAAGACTCTACACATGGACATCACCAGATGGTCAACAACGAAATCAGATTGGTTATATTCTTTGCAGCCAAAGATGGAGAAGCTTTATACAGTCAGCAAAAACAAGACTGGGAGCTGACTGTGGCTCAGGTCATGAACTCCTTATTGCCAAATTCAGACTTAAGTTGAAGAAAGTAGGGAAAACCACTAGACCATTCAGGTATGACCTAAATCAAACCCCTTATGATTATACAGTGGAAGTGACAAATAGATTCAAGGGGTTAGATCTGATAGAGTGCCTGAAGAACTATGGACAGAGGTTCATGACATTGTACAGGAGACAGGAATCAAGACCATCCCAAAGAAAAAGAAATGCAAAAAGGCAAAAGATTGTCTGAGGAGACCTTACAAATAGCTGAGAAAAGAAGAAACGCCAAAGGCAAAGAAGAAAAGGAAAGATACATCCATTTGAATGCAGAGCTCCAACGAATAGCAAGGAGAGATAGGAAAACCTTCCTCAGTGATCACTGCAAAGAAATAGAGGAAAACAATAGAATGGGAAAGACTAGAGATCTCTTCAAGAAAATTAGAGATACCAAGGGAACATTTCATGCAAAGATGGGCACAATAAAGGACAGAAATGGTATGGACCTAACAGAAGCAGAAGATATTAAGAAGAGATGGCAAGAATACATAGAATAACTATACAAAAAAGATCTTCATGACCCAGATAATCACAATGGTGTGATCACTCACCTAGAGCCAGATATCCTGGAATGTGAAGTCAAGTGGGCCTTAGGAAACATCACTATGAACAAAGCTAGTGGAGGTGATGGAATTCCAGTTGAGCTCTTTCAAATCCTGAAAGATGATGCTGTGAAAGTGCTGCACTCAAATATACCAGCAAATTTGGAAAACTCAGCAGTGGCCACAGGACTGGAAAAGGTCAATATTCATTCCAATCCCAAAGAAAGGAAATGCCAAGCAATGTTCAAACTACCACACAATTGCACTCATCTCACATGCTAGCAAAGTAATGCTCAAAATTCTCCAAGCCAGGCTTCAACAGTATGTGAACCAAGAATTTCCAGATGTTCAAGCTGGATTTAGAAAAGGCAGAGAAACCAGAGATCAAATTGCCAACATCCTTTGGCAATTATAGAAAAAGCAAGAGAATTCTAGAAAAATATCTATTTCTGCTTTATTGACTATGCCAAAACTTTTGACTGTGTGGATCACAACAAACTGTGGAAAATTCTTAAAGAGATGGGAATAGCAGACCACCTGACCTGCCTCCTGAGAAATCTGTATGCAGGTCAGGAAGCAACAGTTAGAACTGGACATAGAACAACAGACTGGTTCCAAATTGGGAAAGGTGTACCTCAAGGCTGTATATTGTCACCCTGCTTATTTAACTTATATGCAGAGTACATCATGAGAAATGCCAGGCTGGATGAAGCACAAACTGGAATCAAGATTGCCAGGAAAAATATCAATAACCTCAGATATGCAGATGACACCACCCTTATGGCAGATACTAAAGGGGAACTAAAGAGCCTCTTGATGAAAATGAAAGAGGAGAGTGAAAAAGCTGACTTAAAACTCAACGTTCAGAAAACTAAGATCATGGTATCTGGTCCCATCACTTCATGGCAAATAGATGGGGAAACAGTGGAGACAGTGACAGACTTTATTTTCTTGGGCTCCAGCATCACTGCAGATGGTGACTGCAGCCATGAAATTAAAAGACACTTGTTCCTTGGAAGAAAAGCAATGACCAACCTAGATAGCATATTAAAAAGCAGAGACGTTACTTTGCCGACAAATGTCCGTCTAGCCAAGGCTATGGTTTTTCCAGTAGTCTTGTATGGATGTGAAAGTTAGACTATAAATAAAGCTGAGTGCTGAAATATTGATGCTTTTGAACTTTGGTGTTGGAGAAGACTCTTGAGAGTCCCTTGGACTGCAAGGACATCCAACCAGTCCATCCTAAAGGAAATCAGTCCTGAATATTCTTTGGAAGGACTGATGCTAAAGCTGAAAGTCCAATACTTTGGCTACCTGATGCGACCCTTGATGCTGGGAAAGATTGAAAGCAGGAGGAGAAAGGGGACGATAGATGATGAGATGGATGGCATCACTGACTCGATGGACATGAGTTTGAGCAAGCTCCAGGAGTTGGTGATGGACAGGGAAGCCTGACGTGCTGCAGTCCATGGAGTTGCAAAGAGTTGATCACAACTGAGCAACTGAAATGACTGATATTCTTTGCTTCTCCAACAAGGGTGTGGGCTTCTTGAAGAATAGGAACTACATGGTTTACTTCATCTGTATCCTGTAACCATAGTGTTTCTCTAACACAGGAAGAGGAACTTTGTAAAGCATGAGTTTTGAGGTCAAGCGAGTTTTAATAGATGAGAATAATTTGTTCCCCTTTAGGAGCTTTGCGATGCATGTTGGCCTTAAAGCTTCTGAGCAGTCTTTACTTCTGAGTAAAGAAACCTAGTTAAGTCTTGTCAATCTTGCATTTGTCCTTCATGTTTGACCTCAAAACTCCCCTTTCCACTAAGAATATGATGCACACTTGTGTTGCATTCATCTGCTTTGTAATAACTTGAGCTTGGTTTATTAAAGTTACTCAGTAAGTGATTGTAAATAGACTGGTGAAGCAGCCACCCTTTCTTTTATATTCTATACATTTATTTAATGAATCCCAGTTTGTAGGTAGTATTAAGATAAATGTGAGCTCATTTCAGTCAAAACACATTCTAACTGAATGGAGTCATGACATTTTACTATATTTGATTTTTTGGATTTCATCTCAGTAGTCCCCAAACTGGTGGGCAGTGCTGATTCTAGCTTTTCCCTAATAGCCCTGTACTGTCAGGCCAGAAGAAACCCCTTTCAGGAAGTTAATAAAGGAACAGCTGAATTTTACAGAGCTAGGGCTGGGTCAGGTGTGGAGTTTCCAAGATGAGTAGGAGAAGTGGGACTTCTACAGTCGGTTGAAGTTTTATTTTCCAAACTCAACACCCACATTTTTCTTCCTCTAGTTGCAAAGAAGGACAGGGAAGTTACTGTTGATGCATGGGGGTGCAGAATCTGAATCTGGCTACTGAGTCCCTTTTAGTTAGCTTTCACCCTAAGGGGCTTCCCAGGTGGCACTAGTGTTAAAAGAACCTGCCTGCCAATGCAGGAGACATAAGAAACATGGGTTTGATCCCTGAGTTGGGAAGATCTCCTGGAGAAGGAAATAGCAACCCACTCCAGTATTCTTGCTTGTGCAACCCTATGGGCTGTAGCCTGCCAGGTTCCTCTGTCCATGGAGTTGCACAGAGTCAGACACGACTGAAGTGACTTGGCACACTGGTTTCTAAGGAAGTAGATTTCATGCAAGAGAGGCATTGCAGGCAGGCTCTATGATTTGTGGTGAAGTGGCTGCCTTTATATTCTTTAAAACTAATATCTTAAAAATTTTTTTATTTACTTACTTTATATTTATTTTTGACTGTACTGGGTCCTTGTTGCTGCACACGGGCTTTCTCTGATTGTGGTGAGCAGGGGCTGCCCTGTTGTGGAGTGCTGGCTTCCCGCTGCAGTGGCTTCTCTTGTTGCGGAGCACAGGCTCTAGGCACACAGGGTTTGGTAGTTGCAGCACGTGGGGTTACCTGCCCCATGGCATGTGGGATCTTCCTGGACCAGGGATCGAACCCATGTCCCCTGTATTGGCAAGTGAATTCTTAACCTCAGGACCACAAGGGAAGTCCCCAAACTAATATCTTACATTTGAATAAGCACTCACAGTTTGCAAAGCATCTTGACAGAAATGTCAGTGAATCCTTACAGCCACCCTCTGGAGGACATGGTTTAGTCACTGATCCATTTTATAGATGAGTAAGTTACAGATGTCATTTCTTCAAAGCCACACTATCATGAACTTCATCCTGTATACACTGGCTTATATCCATGTTCTTGCTGGGTCAAGAAAACACAACAGCTAGCCTCAGTCCTCCCGGAGAAGGCAATGGCAACCCACTCCAGTACTCTTGCCTGGAAAATCCCATGGACGGAGGAGCCTGGTAGGCTGCAGTCCATGGGGTCGCTAAGAGTCGGACACGACTGAGCGACTTCACTTTCACTTTTCACTTCTGTGCATTGGAGAAGGAAATGGCAACCCACTCCAGTGTTCTTGCCTGGAGAATCCCAGGGATGGGGAGCCTGGTGGGCTGCCGTCTATAGGGTCGCACAGAGTCGGACACGACTGAAGTGACTTAGCAGTAGCAGCCTCAGTCCTCATCATCTGATAGAGAAAAAGGTGTGTTATTAATGGGAAATGCCAGCTGGGATCTCTTCAGAGTGTGTCCATTGGGTGAGTGTTGCCTGAATATTTTAAGGGATCCTCTGTCTTTGTCTGAGGCCCATCCAGGTCTGGTGTTCTGATTGGCCTTATGCTTGGCCTTGAGGACCTGTATGGCTTTTGGATCCACTTCCAGCTTTATTCTTTTTCCTTCTCTTCTTCTAGACCGCAGATTCCCATCTCCTTCTTAGTTCTTCTGTTAGTGTAAGTTAGCCTTCTCTCAGGACCAGACAAGGTTTAGACCCGTATGTGGGTGGAAGAGTCAGGACTGAAACTTAGACCTTGTGATTCCAAGGCTTCCTCTTTTACCCAGTTTCATGCAGTGGCCTGCTGACTGCCTTGCGACAGCCCAGCCAGAGCCTGCAGGCAGCCCAGATCAAAGCAAGAAATTAAGTAAGGTGCAGGATAGCATGGGTTCTGTTCAGCCCCTGCATACAAGGATGGAAAGGGAGGAAGTGGCTTTCTTTCAAGGGCTTTGATAATGGAGTCAATCTATCAGTGAAAAGAGGCTTTTGAGGAGACTAACAAGTAAACAAAAGAGCTTTGAGTCTGGTGTTTCTCTGTTTGCTTCTGCCCCCTAGAGGAGAGAATGCTCCATGATTGGAGAGTGACTCCTGAAAGGGAGAGTTTGGAATAAAGCAGAGGGGATAGCACTGGGGTCCCTGTCCAGGTTCTCTCATGGTACAGCCCCACCTGAGCACAGAACTGGGCACCGAAGCCTTGCCTACACCCTCAGAAACCTTGCCTAGCGAGAGGTGCTGCTGCGCCTTGTCTACCACTCCGGGACCCTATGTAGACAAGTGAGGTTGCTTGTCATAGGATTTTAAAGAGATTGGCATCTTCTTTATATCTCTTCATTATGGCGTTTTGTACACACACACACGCACACATATATACATATAATTCATTGGGTTTTTTGCCCTTACCTCCTGGTCTGGCAGAAGGACAACAGTGAATAGCTTAACTACATTCTTGCTGCTACTACTGCTGCTAAGTCACTTCAGTTGTGTCCAACTCTGTGCGACCCCATAGACGGCAGCCTACCAGGCTCCCCCGTCCCTGGGATTCTCCATGCAAGAACACTGGAGTGGGTTGCCATTTCCTTCTCCAGTGCATGAAAGTGAAAAGTGAAAGTGAAGTCGCTCAGTCGTGTCCGACTCCTAGCGACCCCATGGACTGCAGCCTACCAGGCTCCTCCATCCATGGGATTTTCCAGGCAAGAGTACTGGAGTGGGGTGCCACTACCTTCTCTGCTCAGGACCTTTAAAGCCTCAGAAAAGAAAATGTTAGTTGCTCAATCGTGTCCAACTCTTTGCAACTCCATGGACTGTAGCCCTCCAGGCTCCTTTGTCCCTGAAATTCTCCAGGCAGGAATACTGGAGTGGGTAGCTATTTGCTTCTCCAGGAGATCTTCCCAACCCAGGAATAGAACCTTCACTGCAGATAGATTCTTTACCGTCTGAGCCACCAGCGTAAAGCCTCAAACTATGACACAAAAAGCAGAAACAGACAAGTAGTGGAGATGAGACCATGTTTAGAATTGTGATCCAGTGTCTCTTGAGCTTTCCTTACTCCTGTGTTTTTCATCTTTCTTTTTCCAGACATTCTTCGGGACACCTTCACTTCCCTGGGCTATGAAGTCAAGCATTTCTTATATCTCACTGTGAAAGATATAACCAACATTCTACGCCAAGTTGCCCAGATGCCCCAGCACCAAGACTCTGACAGCTTTGCGTGTATCCTGGTGAGCCGAGGGGGCTCCCAGAGCGTGTTTGGCGTGGATCAGACTCACTCTGGGGTCCCTTTGGATCATATCAGAAGAATGTTCATGGCAGACACGTGCCCCTCTCTCTCAGGGAAGCCAAAGCTCTTTTTTATTCAGAGCTATGTGAAATCAGAGGGCCAGCTGGAGGACAGCAGCTTCCTGGAGGTGGACGGGCCATCAGTGAAAAGTGCAGACTCCAAGGCCAGACAGCCTGGGCCCTACCAAGATTTGATTCACCGAGAAGCTGACTTCTTCTGGAGCCTGTGCAAAGCAGATGTGTCCCTGCTGGAGGGGCCCTCCAGCTCACCCTCATTGTACCTGAAGTGCCTCTCCCAGAAACTGTGGAAAGAAAGGTGAGCTGCCCAATCTGTGATGGATCCTGGCCCCAGTTGTTTATTTTCTGCTGCCAAGATGGAAGGGCCTTCCCAAGTGGTGCTAGTGGTAAAAAAAACCCACCTGCCAACACAGGAGACATAAGAGATGTGGGTTCGATCCCTGGGCTGGGAAGATCCCAGTGGAGGAGGGCATGGCAACCCACTTCAGTATTCTTGCCTGGAGAATCCCGTGGACAGAGGAGCCCGGCAGGCTACAGTCTTTAGGGTCGCAAAGAGACGGACATGACTAAAGCGACTTAGCACGCACACATGCGCCAAGATGGAAGTGCCGCTGTTTGATGCCCTTCTCTTCAGGGGGATTTTTTTCATTCCTTGTTGAGGTTGCCTTAAGAGTCTGAGATAGATTCTGCACAGTTTATGAATGCTTTGTGCCTTAGAAGGATATTTAGTAGAGCTTGTGGTTTGGATATTTTTCTTCAAAATTAAGAAATGTTTATTTTTTCGTATTACAAAAGCAATGCATGCTTCTTACTGGGAAGAAAACCACCACCACCACCACCACCAAACCATGAGATATAGATGCTGAAAGCAGAACATAACAAGCAGTTTTAATCCATCTTACCAGAACCAACCTGTTAACCAAATCTCAATATATTACCTTCCAGATCTTTTTTGGATCCCATACAATTATACATAAACATGTGTTTTAAGCCAAAATGAAATCATAATCTACTATTACTTTATAATGTGCTTTTAGTTTGTGTAACAGCTTATTTTTACATGTCAGGAATCACATTTCTATAGCATTTTACTACCTGCAGAGTAGTCCATAATATGGTTACAGCATAATTTCCTTGGCCAGTCTTTAGTCTTTGCGCAATATTTTGCATTGGGCAATGTTTTTACATCTTTTTAGGTCAGTATTTGTGCTTATTCTTAATTGTTTTATTGAAGGGAAAATTCCAAGAAGTGGAATTACTGTATCAAATGACAAGATGTTTTTACATCTTTTTAGGTCAGTATTTGTGCTTATTCTAAATTGTTTTATTGAAGGGAAAATTCCAAGAAGTGGAATTACTATGTCAAATGACAAGCATTAAATTATTAAATTACTGTGTCAAATGACAAGCATTAAAAAATATGTTTATTTATTTATGACCTCACTGGGTCTTCCTTGCTGCACTCAGGCTTTTCTTTAGTTGCAGAGAGTGATGGCTGCTCTTCCTTGCAGTCTGCGGACTTCTCATTGCAGTGATTTCTCTTGTTGCAGAGCACAGGCTCTAGAGTACGGGCTCAGTAATTGTAGCACACAAGCTTAGTTACCCTCTGGCATGTGAAATCTTCCCAGATCAAACGCTTGTCCCCGGCATTGGCAGGCAGACTCTTAACCATTGGACCACCAGGGAAGTCCAATAAGCATGTTAAAAACCTTTGATACATCTTATCAGATTGTCTTCTAGGACAGTTAGACCAGCTTTTAAAAAAATTTTGGCCATGCCATGTGGCTTGAGGGACTTTAGTTTCTCAATCAGAGATTGAACCCAGAACCCTGGTAGTGAGAGCATTGAGTCCTAACCACCAGACTGCAGGGAATTCCCATAGGGCTGCTTTTATGAGACTGTCTACATCCCTGAGTTTTCACTAATACTGTGTGCTCTTTTATTTCCCCACGTCTTGACAGTTTGATGGGTAAAAAATGGTACCAGATAGTACAGGTTTGCAAGTCTTTGTTGCTTGGACATTTTTGATGATTATTGGCAAGAATACTTTTCTAAGGGAACCATCAGCGGTCTGGTGTTCCTTTAGGGGGAAGCAAGCCTCACTGTGCCTCAAATGAAGATTAGTAGTCCCTTTTCAGTTGCCCACTAATTACAATTTAGAGTATCTCCAAGTCACTTGTGAAAGGCATCTTTCGTCGCTTGGGGGACCCCAGGAATAAATCTCAGGGCCTGGAACACCTAGCCTCCTCAAGGATGGCTCAACAGTAAAGGGAGGGCTAGAGCAGGGGTGACTCAGCCTTCCAAGGTGGAAATGCCATGGGCCAGCCACATCGTTGGCCTGTCCTTTTACATTCATCCTGCATTTGCACAGAGTTGCCTCTTGGGGGAGGGGACTGTGGTCATCAAACCAGACTGCTGCAAACCTATTTAGATCATTTGCTAAGCAGCTTGTAGACTATTTAGAAAGGGACAGTTTTACAGCACTTTCATATCTGTGAGTTGATTTCATTCTGATGATACTCTGTCTCCTCATTGATAATTGCATGGGATTAATTTTTGCCTTCTACGTTCCCTCCAGAAAGCACTCGCTCCTGGAACTCCACACTGAACTCAACCGCCTGGTGTATGATTGGAACAGCAAAGTGTCTGCTAAGGAGCGATACTACGTCTGGCTGCAGCACACTTTGAGAAAGAATCTCTTCCTCTCTCACAAATAAAAAGTCAACATCATGGCGGGTGAGAACCTGCTTCCTGTTGTATCTCCATATGGCAGAAAGCGCAGAGAACAGGCTGTCTTGTGTCTCTTTCCTTGGGCTTCCCTGGTGGCTCAGTGGTAAAGAATTCACCTGCAATGCAGGAGTGAGTCACAGGAGACGCAGGTTCAATCCCTGGGTCAGGAAGATCCCCTTTGAGGACGCATGGCCACCCACTCCAGTATTCATGCATAGAGAATCCCATGGACAGAGGAGCCCAGCAGGCTACAGTCCATGGGGTCCCAAGAGTTGGACACAACTTAGCAACTAAACTACCACCATCCAAAAACAGTAGAGCATTTTTTGCAAATGTTCATGAAACATTTACCACAACAGACTATATTCTGGGCCATAAAATAATATATTTAAGAGGATTGAAACCACACAAAATATATTCTCAGACTATGAAGAAATTAGCCTAAAAATAGCATCTGAAAAATCTACAAATATTTGGAAATCAGACAGCACACTTATAAATACCCCTGTTCAAAAAAGTCTAGGGAAATTGGAAAATATCTTTAATTGAATACAATGAAAATACAAATAGCAAAATTTGTGGCATACAGCTAGTAAGATTGATCTCTAGTTCGGCAGAGTTGGAAAGAATCAGACACGACTGAGCTACTGTGCATTCTAGCACGCATGCACTAGCTAGAATGATAAGGGAAAAGGCACACAAATTAGGAGTGTTAGTAAGGAAAGACACCACTACAGATTCCATAGGGACATTAAAGCTGAAATATTTATTGGCAGATTTATGCTGATAAACTTTTATGAAATTGACTATATCCTTAAGAGACAAACTGCCAAAGCTCACTCAAGGTGCAAAGAATCACATGGACAGAGGAGCGTGGCGGGCTACATGGGATCTCAAAGAGTTGGACATGGCACATATGCATACCTTTCCTCCTTGGATTGGAGAGCATGACCTGGAAGAGTATTATTGCTTAAAATATCCCGAAAGGGGGACCTCCCTGGCAGTTCAGAGATTAAGACTCTGTACTTCCACTGCAGGGGACTTGAGTCTGATCCTTTGTTGGGAAACTGATCCCATGTGCCACTTGCCACTTGGAGGGAAAAAAAAAAATACAAAGCAAAAAACAAAACAGCAATAAAAGTTATTTATTAAATTATATTAAATTATATTATGTTGTCTGTTTACTTTTGTCACTTTTGTTAATACCATTTGTCAGCTCACAGATTTCAAGGAGAAGAGCGTTAAGGGTTTGCTTGTGTGTTTTGCTCACTGGCAAGGGTTATGGAGTGGAGTAGAGGTACTTTGATTCCAGGAGCAGGCCTTCAAGATGAGAGGAATAAGGACTTGCCATCCCTTGCCTACTTCACAGAATTGTTCCAAGGATGACATGAGAGAGCCTTTATGATCATACCCAATGGCTGCACTGCTGATGCCATGCGCACATAGCTGTTATTATTAATAGCACACTGTGGAGGAGTTATTTTGAAAATGTTGAATCAAAGCTTGAAAACTGGTAAGGATTTTGGCAGGTTGAGATGGAGAAGAGAATACGTTGCAGAAGAAACAGATCAAATGAAGGAGCAGGGGAAATGCAAGGCATGTTTTAAAAACCGTGAGTGTAACTTTTAGCTGGAGTGTAGAATGTGAACAATGGTGACAAGCCAGGAGATGCCTGGCATGTGGTTGGCATGTGAAAAGCTGAAAAGACTAAAAGAGCTGTCTTTTAGTCAGCTCTCATGTAAGTTATTTTTCCTCACTTTAATGGTGGAGTTTGAACTACTTTGACACTTTTGTTTATAAACATTTGATTATTAAATGCCTTATTTCATTGAGTATAGTTTTTAAGTAAAGTTTTTTAGGCATGCTAAAAGAGAATTATATTAGGAGAATATAATTATATTAGAGAATTATATCAATATAATGGATATTCATGTACCCACAACCCAGCTTAAAGGAAATGTTCTAAAATCTTCAGAGAAGACTCTGAAGATATTGCTTAAGTAATAGCCCTAAATATAAAAGAGATAAATATATTAAAATACTTCAAACTTTATAATAATCCCCCAACTGAAAATTCATCCAGTGTTCAGTAATAGGGGCATAATTATGCTGAAAAGTCCAGTGGTTGGAATTCTATATAACTGTTAAAATTATATATACAAATAATAAAGGCTTACATAAGTTGTTCTTAGCTCATCACACAAATTATCTCATTTAATCCTCAGAACAGCTCAATGAGGTAGGTATTTTTGTACCCTTTATTATTTATTCCCACTTTATAGATGAGGAGAGTGAACACAGTAATATTAAGTAGATTATCCGTGGTCACCCTAGCTGAGGATATAAACTCAAGCCATAATCAGAGCATTTAAAAAAGTATTTATTTATTTATTTGGCTGTGCCAGGTCTTAGTTGCAGCACATGGGATCTTCAGGCTTCATTGTGGCATGCAGGGTCTTAGTTGCAGCATGCAGGAATTTTTAGGTGTGATATGTGGGATCTAGCTCCCTGACCAGGGATTGAATCTGGGCCCCCTTGGGAGTGTGGGGTCCTAGCCACTGGACCAGCAGGGAAATCCCAACAGAGCCTTTACTTTTATAGTAAGTATATTTAAAGCAAAAACAAACAAACAAATGTCTCAGGAAAACAAAAGCCCAGAAAGAAATATTCCAAAAGTGGTATACTGATGACAGGACTATGGCTGATATTTTTTCTGTTTTCCAAACCCTCATCTCTACATATTTGAGAATACTGCTTTCTAGAGTAAAGACTAGGTAATTCTTTCAACTTTTGACTCATTGGTTCTTCGGTGCTAAAGAAACAACTCTTCTCTAGTTCTGTCTTCACTTCTCTGTCTGGTCTTTAATCTTTTTCAGTAGCAGGATGCCTATTCTCAGGGCTGCTGTTCTAGGCCACTGGCTAGAAGGACTGACTCATCAACCTCAGTTCCATTGCAGCCCCCAACCCCTTCCATCCTTTTCCATGAATGAGCCATGGTTGGTGTCACTTGACACCTTCTGTCTGCAGTTTGAAATGGGGATCTCTTTGCTAAGATTCTAGGAGCAAGTTTTCAGGATTGAGGTCAGCCTTGTCAGTTTGTCTGTGTAGCAGACCCTGCTTACTGTCCCAAATACCATTCTCTTTATCCCTAGTAATAGAAGTCTTAATTTGATACTGAGCACAAAGCCTCACAGAATACAGCCTAGATGTCCAGGTTGTGCTACCATTAAAGAGTTCAGTTCAGTTCAGTTTAGTCGCTCAGTCGTGTCCGACTCTTTGAGATCCCATGAATCGCAGCACGCCAGGCCTCCCTGTCCATCACCAACTCCCAGAGTTCACTCAGACTCATGTCCATCGAGTCAGTGATGCCATCCAGCCATCTCATCCTCTGTTGTCCCCGTCTCCTCCCACCTTCAATCTTTCCCAACATCAGGGTCTTTTCAAATGAGTCAGCTCTTTGCATCAGGTGGCCAAAATATTGGAGTTTCAGCTTCAGCATCAGTCCTTCCAATGAACACCCAGGACTGATCTCCTTTAGGATGGACTGGTTGGATCTCCTTGCAGTCCAAGGGACTCTCAAGAGTCTTCTCCAACACCACAGTTCAAAAGCATCAATTCTTCGGCGCTCAGCTTTCTTCACAGTCCAACTCTTGCATCCATACATGACTACTGGAAAAACCATAGCCTTGACTAGATGAACCTTTGTTGACAAAGTAATGTCTCTGCTTTTTAATATGCTGTCTAGGTTGGTCATAACTTTCCTTCCAAGGAGTAAGCGTCTTTTAATTTCATGGCTGCAATCACCATCTGCAGTGATTTTGGAGCCCCAAAAAATAAAGTCTGACACTGTTTCCCCTGTTTCCCCATCTAATTGACATGAAGTGATGGGACCAGATGCCATGATCTTAGTTTTCTGAATGTTGAGCTTTAAGCCAACTTTTTCACTCTCCACTTTCACCTTCATCAAGAGGCTCTTTAATTCTTCTTCACTTTCTGCCATAAAGGTGGTGTCATCTGCATATCTGAGGTGATTGATATTTCTCCGGCAATCTTGATTCCAGCTTGTGCTTCCTCTAAACCAGCGTTTCTCATGATGTACTCTGCGTATAAGTTAAATAAGCAGGGTGACAATATACAGCCTTGACGTACTCCTTTTCCTATTTGGAGCCAGTCTGTTGTTCCATGTCCAGTTCTAACTGCTGCTTCCTGACCTGCATATAGGTTTCTCAAGAGGCAGGTCAGGTGGTCTGGTATTCCCATTTCTTGAAGAATTTTCCACAGTTTATTGTGATCCACACAGTCAAAGGCTTTGGCATAGTCAATAAAGCAGAAATAGATGTTTTTCTGGAACTCTCCCTTTTTCAAGGATCCAGCAGATGTTGGCAATTTGGTCTCTGGTTCCTCTGCCTTTTCTAAAACCAGCTTGAACATCTGGAAGTTCACGGTTCATGTATTGCTGAAGCCTAACCCTCCTACAAATGCTGTAGACCTGAGTTCAATCCCTGGGTCTGGAAGATCCCCTGGAGGAGGGCATAGTGACCCACTCCAGTATTCTTGCCTGGAGAATCCCAATGGACAGAAGAGCTGGTGGGCTATAGTCCATGGGATCACCAACAGTAGGACACGACTGAAGTGATGTAGCACACATACACACGGTTTGGCTTATACCTTGTTATTTGATTAAAATATTTATGCCTGTTTTAAGTTTAAAATAAAAATTTGCTTAGATCATTTTAATTTGTAATTATTGTTTTAAAATGTATGTATGGTTAAAAATGTAATGTTAAAACCTGAACTGATCAGCCTGATATTCTGTGATGACCTCAAGGGGTAGGATGGTAAGAGGAGATGGAAGTTAAGAGGGAGGAGTTATGTATATACACTATGACTGATTCATTTTGTATGGCACAAGTCAACATTGTAAAGCAATTATCCTCTAATTGAAAATAAATAAAAATAAAATTTAAAAACCTGAGCTGACCTAAGTTTTTGATATGTCTGGTGGTGTCATTTATTTTCTTTTATATTTTTGTGTTAGAGAGATGGAGATGCTTTCTTTGTTAAGACATTAGTAGGACTTGGACACTGTCCTCATAGGAGAGGTAATCCTCATAACAGATGTAATCCACAAGGAAGAGTTCTAACTGAATTATTAATATAGACCACCTTTTGGACCTGGTTTACAGTGGGTAAGAGTTTGAAAAATACATACACAGAACCGGGTATAAAAAAGAAATAGTAAATCTGCACATATGTTTAGGATTACCAAAGATAATGACTCCAAAGGACCCACTGTTTGTAAATCCACAATTTCTTGTTTCCCAGCCAGACCCTTTCTTGTCTACAGCATCCCCAGAGGTGGAAATGTAGTACTCAATCAAGACCATTAAATGAAATGTCTGATTTTTCAAGAATTTATTCTCTCCTCTATTCCAAGAAACACTTACACTAAACATCTTCTTGTGCCATATCAAAGCTACCAGACCCATGCATTCAAATTTTTCCACTTTGGCTCTATCAAATACTTGATAAGCAAACATTCAAGAAATACAAATTCTCTTCAACAAATTCCTCTGCAATATCAGCTGGTATACACCAAGGACCACGGATTAATTGAACTCCCCACTAGATACATGGAGGGTCACCTAAAACGTAGGTTACAGGTGAACAAGTACGTGTATATACGTGTTCATAGCAGTAAATTCACAGCAGTTGGAAGCAACTCGAATGTACATCAGCAGATGAATGGATTAAGCATACATGGTATATCCATAAAATACAGTTATTTATCCATAAGAAAAAATTAAGTACTGATCAATGCTACAACACAGATGAACCTTGAAAACATTATGCTAAGTAAAAGAAGTCAGGAACAAAAGGTCACATATTGTATGATAGCATTTATGTGAAATACCCAGAATAGGTAAATCCATAGAG
Source organism: Bos mutus (assembly GCF_027580195.1). Classification (NCBI taxonomy): domain Eukaryota; kingdom Metazoa; phylum Chordata; class Mammalia; order Artiodactyla; family Bovidae; genus Bos; species Bos mutus. Next base: position 46,096,494 of record NC_091618.1, on the reverse strand, counting down.
AAAAATAGCAGATTAGCAGTTGCCAGAGACTGGGGTAAGGGGGTATTGGGGAAAGACTGCTTAAGCGGGGACAAGGTCTCCTCTGAGGTTCTTAAAATGTTTGGAACTAGATAGAGGTAATGGTCGCATTAACACTGTAAATGTGCTAAATGTCACTGAATTGTACACTTTAAAATAGTATATTGTATGTGAATTTCACCTCAAATTTTTGAAAAAATGGGAAAAAAAGAAGATTAAGATAATTTATTAGTTGTTCCACAAACATTTCTCCCCAACTTTTTTTCTTTTTTAAGACAACTTATTTTTTAGAATAATTTTAGGATTACAGAAAATTTGTACAGAAAGTACAAAGTTTCCATATACTCTCCCACTCCCCACAATTCTCCTCTATTAACACCTTGCATTATTGTAGTACAGTTGTTACAATTGAGGAACAATATTGATACATTTGTATTAAACTAAAGTCTACTAGCATTTATATTAGGGTTCACTCAGTGTTGTACAGCTCCTGGTTTTGACAACTGTGTATCAGGTATGTACCATTAATGTACCATACAGAACATTTTCACTGCCCTAAAAATACTTTGTGCTCCACTTACTCATCCTTCTCTCCCTCTAAGCCCTTGACTACCACTGATCTTTTTACTTTCTTTATAATTTTGCCATTTATAGAATGCCATACAGTATAATAGCCTTTTCAGACTGACTTCTTTCACTCAATAAAATGCATTTAAAATTTCTCCGTGTCTTTTCACAACTTGATAACTCAGTTCTTTTTACTTCTGAATAATACTTCATTGTTTAGATATACCAGAGATTGTTCACTCACTTACAGAAGGATATCTTGGTTGCTTCTAAGCTTTGGCATTATGAATAAAGCTGTTAGAAACATTCGTGTGCTGATTTTTGTGTGAATGTAGGTGCTCAACTTATTTGAGTGAATACGCAGGAGAGAAATTGCTGTATTGTCCGGTAACCCTATGTTTAACTTCCGAAAAAATGAAAAGACTGTATTCCTAAGTGGCTGTACTATTTGGCAGAGTTCTTTTGCTCCACATCCTTGCCAGCATTTGGTGGTGTTAGTGGTTTGCATTTCAGCTATTTTAGTAGATCTGTAGACTCTTGCCTGGAAAATCCCATGGACGGAGGAGCCAGGCAGGCTGCAGTCCATGGGGTCGCACTGAGCGACTTCCCTTTCACTTTTCACTTTCATACATTGGAGAAGGAAATGGCAACCCACTCCAGTATTCTTGCCTGGAGAATCCCAGGGATGGGGGAGCCTGGTGGGCTGCTGTCTATGGGGTTGCACAGAGTCGGACATGACTGAAGCAACTTAGCAGCAGCAGCAGTGATATTATATGTATATATATATATATTTTTTAAATTGAAATATAGTTGATTTACGTGTTATATTCATATTCTTTTAATTTGCAATTATTTAATAACAAGATGATGAGTACTTTTTTAATCCTTATTTGACATCCGTATATCTTCTTCCAACCAGGAACTGAACCTGGGCCCTTGGCCCAGTGAAAGTATGGAGTCCTAACTACTAGACTAACAGGAAATTCCCCATATATCTTCTTTGTTGAGATATATATCAAAATCTTTTGCCCGTTATTTTTATTTTTAATTGGAAGATAATTGCTTTGCAGTGTTGTGTTGATTTCTGCCATATGACAATGCAAATCAGTCATAAGTATACATATAACCCCTCCTTGAGTCTCCCTCACACCCTCCCATCCCACCCCTCTAGTTGGTCATAGACCACCAGGCTGAGCTCCATGTGTTATACAGCAACTTCCCACTTGCTATCTATTTTACGCATGGTAATATATATATGTGTGTATATATATATATATAACATATATACATATAATATGGATTCTTTACTGTCTGAGCCACCAGGGAAGCCTGTGTGTGTGTGTGTGTGTGTATACACATACATATATTTCAATGCTATTCACTCAACTCATCCCACCCTCTCCTTCCCCTCTCAGGTCCATAAGTCTGTTCTCTATGTCTGCCTCCATTGCTGCCCTGCAGATAGGCTCATCAGTACCATCTTTCTAGATTCCATATATATGTGTTCATATATGATATTTGTTTTTCTCTTTCTGACTTACTTCACTCTGTATAACAGGCTCTAAGCTCATTCAGATCAGTTCAACTGACTCATACTTGTTCCTTTTTATGGCTGAATAATATTCCATTGTATATATATACTACAACTTTATCTGTTCATCTGTCGATAGATGTCTAGGTTGCTTCCATGTCTGGGCTCTTGTAAATAGTACTGCAATAAACACTGGGGTACATGTGTCTTTTAGAATTATAGTTTTCTCAGGGTATATGCCAAGGAGTGGGATTGCTGGGTCATATGGTAGTTTTATTTCTAGTTTTTAAAGGTCTCTGCACACTGTTCTCCATAGGGGCTGTATCAATTTACATTCACACCAAAAGTGGAAGAATTATCCCTTTTCTCCACATCCTCTCCAGCATTTATTGTTTGTAGATTTTTGGTGGTGGCCATTCTGATCAATGTGAGGTGATACCTCATTGTAGTTTTGATTTGCATTTCTTTAATAAGGAGCAATTTGAGCCTCTTTTCATGTGTTGGCCATCAGTAAGTCTTCTTTGGAGAAATGTCTGTTTAGGTCTTCTGCCTATTTTTTAATCAGGTTGTTTGTATTTCTAATATTGAATTCCTTCTATATTTTGGAGATTAATCCTTTGTCAATTGCTTCATTTGTAATTATTTTCTCCCATTCTGAGTGTTGTCTTTTCATTGTTTGTTGTTTCCTTTGCTGTGTAAAACCTCTTAAGTTTAATTAGCTCCCACGTGTTTGTTTTTGTTTCTATTTCTAATATGCTAGGAGGGGAGTCAAAGATTTTACTGCAATTTATGTTAAAAAGTGTTCTGCCTATGTTCTCTTCTAAGCATTTTATAGTTTCTGGCCTTACATTTAGGTCTTTAATCCATTTTGAGTTTATTTTTGTATATGGTGTTAGGAAGTTTATGCATCAGTTCAGTTCAATTCAGTTGCTCAGTCATGTCTGACTCTGTGACCCCATGAATCGCAGCACGCCAGGCCTCCCTGTCCATCACCAACTCCCGGAGTTCACTCAGACTCATGTCCATTGAGTCAGTGATGCCATCCAACCATCTCATCTTCTGTCGTCCCCTTCTCCTCCTGCCCTCAATCTTTCCCAACATCAGGGTCTTTTCAAATGAGTCAACTCTTTGCATGAGGTGGCCAAAGTATTGGAGTTTCAGCTTCAACATCAGTCCTTCCAATGAATACCCAGGACTGATCTCCTTTAGGATGGACTTATTGGATCTCCTTGCTGTCCAAGGGACTCTCAAGAGTCTTCTCCAACACCACAGTTCAAAAGCATCAATTCTTCAGCGCTCAGCTTTCTTTATAGTCCAACTCTCACATCCATACATGACCACAGGTAAAACCATAGCCTTGACTAGATGGACCTTTGTTGACAAAGTGATCTCTCTGCTTTATAATATGCTGTCTAGGTTGGTCATGACTTTTCTTCCAAGGAGTAAGGTCTTTAAATTTCATGGCTGCAATCACCATCTGCAGTGATTTTGGAGCCCAGAAAAATAAAGTCCAGTTTTCCCAGCACCACTTATTGAAGAGGCTGTCTTTTCTCCATTATGTATTTTTGCCTCCTTTGTCAAAGATAAAGTGCCCATAGGTGCATGGGTTTATCTCTGGGCTTTCTGTCTTGTTCCATTGATCTATATTTCTGTTTCTGTGCTAGTACCATACTGTCTTGGTTGCTGTAGTGTTGTAGTATAGTCTGAAGTCGAGAAGGTTGATTCTTCTAGCTCCCTTGTTTCTCAAGATTGCTTTAGCTATTGGGGGTCTTTTGTGTTTCCATACAAACTGTAAAATTTTTTATTCTAGTTCAGTGAAATACGCCATTGGTAATTTGATAGAGATTGCATTGAATCTGTAGATTGCTTTGGGTAGTATAGTCATTTCACAACATTGATTCTTCCAGTCCAAGGACATGATACATCACTCCATCTGTTTGTGTCATTTTTTATTTCTTTCATCAGTGTCTTATGGTTTTCTGCATACAGTTCTTTCATTTCATTAGGTAGGTTTATTCCTAGGTATTTTATTCTTTCTGTTGCAGTGGTGAATGGGATTATTTCCTTAATTTTTCTTTCTGAAAAATTTTCTTTGTTAGTGTATAGGAATGAGAGGGATTTCTGTGCATTAATTTTGTATCCTGGGAATTCATTAAATTCATTGATTAGCTCTAGTAATTTTCTGGTGGTATCTTTAGGTTTTTCTATCTATGATATCATGTCATCTGCAAACACTGAGAGTTTTACTTCTTTTCTAATCTGTATTTTTTTCTTTTCTTCTCTGATTGCTGTGGCTAGGACTAGTGGCAAGAGTGGGCACCCTTGTCTTCTTCCTGATCTTAGAGGAAATACTTTAAGTTTTTCACCATTGAGGATAATGTTTGCTGTGGGTTTTTCTTACATGGGCTTTTTTATGTTGAGGTCAGTTCCTTCTATACCCATTTTCTTGAGAGTTTTTAATCATAAATGGGTGTTGAAATTTGTCAAAAGATTTTTCTGCATCTATTATCATATGGTTTTTATCTTTCAGTTTGTTAATATGGTTTGTCACATTGATTGATTTGCATATATTGAAGAATTCTTGCATCCCTGGGATAAACCCCACTTGATCATGGTGTATGATCCTCTTAATGTGTTGCTGGAGTCTGTTTGCTAGTATTTTGTTGAGGGTTTTTGCATCTATGTTCATCAGTGACATTGGCCTGTAAATTTCTTTTTTTATGTGTGATGTCTTTGTCTGGCTTTTGTATCAGGGTGATGGTGGCCTCGTAGAATGAGTTCAGGAGTGTTCCTCTTTCTACAATGTTTTTGGAAGAGTTTGAGAAGAATAGGTGTCAGTTCTTCTCTAAACATATGATAGAATTCACCTGTGAAGCCATCTGGCTCTGGGCTCTTGTTTGTTGGAAGATTTTTTATCACAGTTTCAATTTCAGTGCTTGTGATTGGTCTGTTGATAATTTCTATTTCTTCTTGGTTCAGTCTTGGAAGGTTTTACTTTTCTAAGAATTTGTTCACTTCCTCCAAGTTGTCTATTTTACTTGCATATACTGCAAGGAGATCCAACCAGTCCATCCTAAAGGAAATCAGTCCTGAATATTCATTGGAAGGACTGATGTTGAAGCTGAAATTCCAATAGTTTGGTCACCTGATGGAAAGAACTGACTCATTTGAAAAGACCCTGATACTGGGAATGGTTGAAGGTGGGAGGAGAAGGGGATGACAGAGGATAAGATGGTTGGATGGCATCACTGACTCAATAGACACGAGTTTAAGTAAACTCCGGGAGTTGGTGATGGACAGGGCATGCTGCAGTCCACGGGGTCAGAGAGAGTCAGACACGAGTGAGTGACTGAACTGAACTGATTTGCTCTTAGTAGTCTCTCATGATCTTTTGTTTTGATTGATTTGAGCCTTCTCCCTTTCTTTCTTGATGAGTCTGGCTAATGGTTGGTCAATTTTATCTTCTCAAAGAACTAGCTTTTAGTTTTTGATCTTTGCTATTGTTTGCTTCATTTCTTTTTTATTTATTTCTGCTCTGATCTTTTATGATTTCTTTTCTTCTATTAACTAGGTGGGAGGTTTTTTGTTGCTGTTCTTGCTTTAGTGTAAAGTTGCCTTGAGAACCCCATGAACAGTATGAAAAGGCAAAATGATAGGATACTGAAAGAGGAACTCCCCAGGTCGGTAGGTGCCCAATTGGCTATTGGAGATCAGTGGAGAAATAATTCCAGAAAGAATGAAGGGATGGAGCCAAAGCAAAAACAGTACCCAGCTGTGGATGTGACTGGTGATAGAAGCAAGGTCCAATGCTGTAAAGAGCTATATTGCATAGGAACCTGGAATGTCAGGTCCATGAATCAAGGCAAATTGGAAGTGGTCAAACAAGAGATGACAAGAGTGAACGTCGACATTCTAGGAATCAGCGAACTAAAATGGACTGGAATGGGTGAATTTAACTCAGATGACCATTATATCTACTACTTCGGGCAGGAATCCCTCAGAAGAAATGGAGTAGCCATCATGGTCAACAAAAGAGTTCAAAATGTAGTACTTGGATGCAATCTCAAAAACAACAGAATGATCTCTGTTCATTTCCAAGGCAAACCATTCAATATCACAGTAATCCAAGTCTATGCCCCAACCAGTAATGCTGAAGAAACCGAAGTTGAATGGTTCTATGAAGACCTACAAGACCTTTTAGAACTAACACCCAAAAAAGATGTCCTTTTCATTATAGGGGACTGGAATGCAAAAGTAGGAAGTCAAGAAACACCTGCAGTAACAGGCAAATTTGGCCTTGGAATATGGAATGAAGCAGGGCAAAGACTAATAGAGTTTTGCCAAGAAAATGCACTGGTCATAGCAAACACCCTCTTCCAACAACACAAGAGAAGACTCTACACATGGACATCACCAGATGGTCAACACCGAAATCAGATTGACTATATTCTTTGCAACCAAAGATGGAGAAGCTCTATACAGTCAACAAAAACAAAACCAGGAGCTGACTGTGGCTCAGATCATGAACTCCTTATTGCCAAATTCAGACTGAAATTGAAGAAAGTAGGGAAAACCACTAGACCATTCAGGTATGACCTAAATCAAATCCCTTATGATTATACAGTGGAAGTGAGAAATAGATTTAATGCCTAGATTTGATAGATACAGTGCCTGATGAACTATGGATGGAGGTTCGTGACATTGTACAGGAGCCAGGGATCAAGACCATCCCCATAGAAAAGAAATGCAAAAAGGCCAAATGGCTGTCTGAGGAGGCCTTACAAAGAGCTGTGAAAAGAAGAGAAGCAAAAAGCAAAGGAGAAAAGGAAAGATATAAGCATCTAAATGCAGAGTTCCAAACAATAGCAGGAAGAGATAAGAAAGCCTTCCTCAGCGATCAATGCAAAGAAATAGAGGAAAACAATAGAATGGGAAAGACTAGAGATCTCTTCAAGAAAATTAGAGATACCAAGGGAACATTTCATGCAAAGATGGGCTCGATAAAGGACAGAAATGGTATGGACCTAACAGAAGCAGAAGATATTAAGAAGAGGTGGCAAGAATACACAGAAGAACTGTACAAAAAAGATCTTCATGACCCAGATAATCACCATAGTGTGATCACGCACCTAGAGCCAGACATCCTGGAATGTGAAGTCAGGTGGGCCTTAGGAAGCATCACTATGAACAAAGTTAGGGGAGGTGATGGAATTCCAGTTGAGTTATTTCAAATCCTGAAAGATGATGCTGTGAAAATACTGCACTCAATATGCCAGCAAATCTGGAAAACTCAGCAGTGGCCACAGGACTGGAAAAGGTCAGTTTTCATTCCAGTCCCAAAGAAAGGCAATGCCAAAGAGTGCTCAAACTACCGCACAATTGCACTCGTCTCACAAGCTAGTAAAGTAATGCTCAAAATTCTCCAAGCCAGGCTTCAGCAATACGTGAACCGTGAACTTCCAGATGCTCAAGCTGGTTTTAGAAAAGGCAGAGGAACCAGAGACCAAATTGCCAACATCCTTTGGGTCATAGAAAAAGCAAGAAAGTTCCAGAAAAACATCTATTTCTGCTTTATTGACTATGCCAAAGCCTTTGACTTTGTGAATCACAATAAACTGTGGAAAATTCTGAAAGAGATGGGAATACCAGACCACCTAACTTGCCTCTTGAGAAATCTGTATGCATGTCAGGAAGCAACAGTTAGAACTGGACATGGAACAACAGACTGGTTCCAAATAGGAAAAGGAGTACGTCAAGGCTGTATATTGCCACCCTGCTTATTTAACTTATATGCAGAGTACATCATGAGAAACACTGGACTGGAAGAAACACAAGCTGGAATCCAGATTGCCAGGAGAAATATCAATAACCTCAGATATGCAGATGACACCACCCTTATGGCAGAAAGTGAAGAAGAACTAAAAAGCCTCTTGATGAAAGTGAAAGAGGAGAGTGAAAAAGTTGGCTTTAAACTCAACATTCAGAAAACGAAGATCATGGCATCTGGTCCCATCACTTCACGGGAAATAGATGGGGAAACAGTGGAAACAGTGTCAGACTTTATTTTTGGGCGGCTCCAAAATCACTGCAGATGGTGACTGCAGCCATGAAATTAAAAGATGCTTGCTCCTTGGAAGGAAAGTTATGACCAACCTAGATAGCATATTCAAAAGCAGAGACATTACTTTGCCAACAAAGGTCCATCTAGTCAAGGCTATGGTTTTTCCAGTGGTCATGTATGGATGTGAGAGTTGGACTATAAAGAAAGCTGAGCGCTGAAGAATTGATGCTTTTGAACTGTGGTGTTGGAGAAGACTCTTGAAAGTCCCCTGGACTGCAAGGAGATCCAACCAGTCCATTCTGAAGGAGATCAGTCCTGGGATTTCTTTGGAAGGAATGATGCTAAAGCTGAAACTCCAGTACTTTGGCCACCTTATGTGAAGAGTTGACTCATTGGAAAAGACCCTGATGCTGGGAGGGATTGGGGGCAGGAGGAGAAGGGGATGACAGAGGATGAGATGGCTGGATGACATCACAGACTCGATGGATGTGAGTCTGAGTGAACTCAGGGAGTTGGTGATGGACAGGGAGGCCTGGCATGCTGCAATTCATGGGGTTGCAAAGAGTCGGACATGACTGAGCAACTGAACTGAACTGAACTGAAGTTGTTTATTTGATGTTTTTCTCATTTCTTGAAGTAGGATTGTATTGCTATAAATGTCCCTGTCAAAACTGCTTTTGTTGCATTCCATAGGCTTTGGGTCATCGTGTTTTTGTTGTCATTTGTTTTAAGGCATTTTTTTTTTTTTTACTTCCTCTTTGATTTCTTCAGTGACTTTGGTTATTTAGAAGCATATGGCTTAACATTCATGTTTTTGTAATTTTTACAGTTTGTTTTCCTGTAATTGATATCTAACTTCATAGCATTGTGGTCAGAAAAGATGCTTGATTGATTTTAGTTTTCTTAAATGTACCAAGGCTTGATTTGTGACCCAAGATGTGATGTACCTTGGAGAATGTTCCATGTGTATTTGAGAAAAAGTGTATTCTGCTGCCTTTGGATAGAATTTCCTGTGGATAGCAATTAGGTCTATATGTGTTATTCAATGTGTCATTTAAGGTTTGTGTTTCCTTATTAATTTTCTGTCTGGATGATCTGTCCATTGGAATAAATGTGTCTTAAATTCTGCTATTATTGTGTTGCTATCACTTTCCCCTTCTATAGTTGTGCATTTGCCTTAAGTATTGAGATGTTTCTATGTTGGGTGCATACATATTTATATAATTGTTATATCTTTTTGGATTGATCCTTTGATCATTATGTAGTGTCCGTCCTTATCTTTTGCAGCAGTTATTTTAAAGTCTATTTTGCCTAATATAAGTATTACTACTTCAGCTTTCTTTTGATTTCCATTTACATGGAATATCTTTTTCCATCCCTTTATTTTCAGTCTCTATGTGTCCCTAGGTCTGAAGTGTGTCTCTTGTAGGCAGCATATACACAGTCTTATTTTGTTATCTATTCATCCAGTCTGTGTCTTTTGGTTGGGGCATTTAATCCATTTACATTTAACAAAGCTATTGATATGTATGTTTCTATGGCCATTTTCTTAATTGTTTTAGGTTTGTTTTTTGTGAGTTTTTCCTTCTCTTATGTTTCCTGCCTAAAGAATTTCCTTTAGCATTTGTTGTGAAGCTGATACTGTGGTGCTGAATTCTCTTAGCCTTTGCTTGTCTGTAAAGCTTTTGATTTCTCCATCAATTCTAAATAAGATCTTTGCAGGATAGAATAATCTTGGTTGTAGGTTTTCCCCCTTTCATCACTTTAAATATATCCTACCACTCCCTTCTGGACTGTAGAGTTTCTGCTGAAAAATCAGCTGATAGCCTTATGGGGATTCCTTTTATGTTATTTTTTACTTTTTTACTTTCCTCTTGATGTTTTTAATATTTTTTCTTTGTATTTAGTTTTTGTTAGTTTGATTAATATGTGTCTAGTGTTGTTGCTTGGAGAATCCCAGGGATGGGGGAGCCTGGTGGGCTGCCATCTATGGGGTCGCATAGAGTCAGACACTGAAGCGACTTAGCAGCAGCAGCAGCAGCAGTGTGTTTCTCCTAGGGCTTATCCTCTATGGGACTCTCTGTGTTTCCTGTCCTTGGGTGACTATTTCCTTTCCCACGTTAGGGAAATTTTTGACTATACTCTCTTCAAATATTTTCTCAGACCGTTTCTCTTTCTCTTCTTCTGGGACCCCTATAATTTGAATGTGGGTGCATTAAATCTTGTCCCAAAGGTCTCTGAGACTGTCCTCAATTCTTTTCATTCTTTTTTCTTTATTCTGCCCCTTCACGGTTATTTCCACCATTCTATCTTCCAGCTCACTTATTCATTCTTCTGCCTCAGTTATTCTGTTACTGATTCCTTCTAGAGTATTTTTAATTTCAGTAATTGTGTTGTTTATCACTGTTTGTTTATTCTTTATGTCTTCTTGATCCTTGTTAAATACATGTAATACATTCAAATAAAATAAGTACATTAAATAAAACACATTTAATACATTATGTGTTAATAGTTTAGTCATGTCTGACTCTTTGCAACCCCATGGAGTGGTAGCCTGCCAAGTTCCTCTGTCCATGGAATTTTCCAGGCAAGAATACTGGAGTGAGTTGCCATTTCCTTCTACAGGGGATCTTCCTGACTCAGGGATCAAACCCAGGCCTCCTACATTGCAGGCAGATTCTTTACCATCTGAGCTACCACAGAAGCCCATTAATACATTAAATAGAATAAAATCCATTCTGCTTTCAAGATTTTGGAACTTCTTTATTATCATTACTCTAAATTCTTTTTCAGATGGGTTTCCTATTTCCTCTTCATTTATTTGGCCTTGTAGGTATTTACCTTGCTCCTTCAGCTGTAACATATTTTTTTGTCATCTCATTTTTTTTTTTTAATGAGTGGGACTGTGTTCCTCTCTTATTAATTGTTGGCTTAAGCTTTCCAGCACCGGAGTTTGTAGGCAGTTGGGTAGAGCTAGGCCTTGGTGTTGAGATGTGGACCTCTTGGATAACTCAGTGTAGTTAACATTCCCTGGGGCCTGATGTTCTTTGTTAGTCCAGCAGTTTGAACTTGGTGTTCCCACCACAGGAGCTCAGGACTGATCACTGGACTGTGAACCACAATCCCACAAGCCGTAGTTCAGTTTAACTCAGTTCAGTTGCTCAGTCATGTCCACCTCTTTGCAACCCTGTGGACTGCAGCATGCCAGGCTTCCCTGGCCATCACCAGCTCTTGGAGTTTATTCAAACTCATGTCCATCAAGCCAGTGATCTTATCCAACCATCTCATCCTCTGTCATCCCCTTCTCCTGCCTTCAATCTTTCCCAGCATCAGGGTCTTTTCCAATGAGTCAGTTCTTTGCATCAGGTGGCCAAAGTATTTGAGCTTTAGTTTCAGCATCAGTCCTTCCAATGAATATTCAAGACTGATTTCCTTGAGGACTGACTGGTTTGATCTCCTCATAGTCCAAAGGATTCTCAAGAGTCTTCTCCAACACCATAGTTCAAAAGCATCAATTCTTTGGTGCTCAGCTCTCTTCATAGTTCAACCTTTACATCCACACATGACTAATGGAAAAACCACAGGCCAAGGCAAAAAAAAAAAGGAAAGGATCAGAATAATAACAAAGAATAAAAAAATTATAAATTTAGAAAACTAACAGATATATTAGAGAAAATATGACTCTATAAGAAACAGGTACTGGAGGGTAAAACCAAACTTCAATGGCAAAGAGAAAAAAATAATAACAAAAAAACAAAAGGAAGTAGAGCAATAGCAAAGAGTTGAAAATAAAATTGATTTGGAAAACCAGCAGATATATTAAAAAAATTAAGAGTATATGTATGAAACAATCATTGGAGGGTAAAATCGGAGTCTGATAGTAAAGACAGAAAAAAATACTAAAAAAAGAGAGTAGAACAATCATAAAGAATAAAAACATGTTTCAAAAACTAACAGAAATAATAGAAAAATAAGAATATATATGAAATAGCCACTGGAGGGTAAACTCCACTGTGTGTCTGCATGCTCAGTATTGTCTGACTCTTTAGACCCCATGGGCTGTAGCCTGTCAGGCTGCTTTGTCTGTAGAATTTTCCAGGCGAGAATACTGGACTGGGTTGCCATTTACTCCTCCAGGGGATCTACCCAAAGATTGAATCCACATCTCCTGTGTCTCCTGCACTGGCAGGCAGATTCTTTACCAGCTGAGCCACTGGGGAAGCCCAAACTCCACTGGCAAACAACAACAACAAACCCTGAACAAAACACACATGGAAGCAACCTAGAAGTGCATTGACAGATGAATGGATAAAAAGTTGTGGTACATGTGTACACCATGGACTCAGCCATAAAAAGAAACCCATTTGAGGAGGTTCTAATGAGGTAGATGAATCCAGAGCCTATTATAGGGTAAAGTAAGTCAGAAAGAGAAAAACAAATATCGTTTATTAATATATATACATGGAATCTAGAAAGATGGTACCGATGAACCTATTTGCAAGACAGCAAAGGGCTTCCCTGGGGGCTCAAATGGTAAAGAATCTGCCTGCAATGGAGGAGACCCAGGTTAGATCCCTGAGTTGGGAAGATCCCCTGAGAAGGAAATGGCAACCCACTTCAGTATTCCTGCTTGGAGAATTCCACACACAGAGGAGCCTGGTGGGCTACAGTTCATGGGGTTGCAAAGAGTCAGAAATGACTGAGCGACTAACACTTTCACACTTTCAGTGGAGAAGTAGACATAGAGAACAGACTTGTGGACACAGTTGGGGAAGGAGAGGGTTGGACAAATCGAGAACGCAGCATTGAAACACATACATTACCATATGCAAAATAGAGAGCCAGCGGGCATTTGCTCTGTGAAGCAGGGAACTCAAACCTTGTGCTCTGTGACAACCTAGAGGGGTGGGATGGGGTGGGACGCAAGACGGAGGTTCAAGAAGGAGGGGGCATAAGTATGCTGATGTGTGTGCTAAGTTGCTTCATTCATGTCTGACTCTTTGCCACCCTATGGACTGCAGCCCACCAGGCTCCTGTGCCCATCGGATTCTCCAGGCAAGAATACTGGAGTGGGCTGCCATGCCCTCCTCCAGAACATATGTATACTTATGGCAGATTCATGTTGCTGCATGGCAGAAACCAACACAATATTAGAAAGCAAGTATCCTCCCATTAAAAATAAATAAATAAATGATTTAAAAGGCAGAAAAATATCTTGGTTGTGGGGAACAGGGCTTAGGTAGGGAAAGGCTAAGCAGTGGTGGGGCTTAGTCAGAGGTGGGGTTTAGGTGGGGGTGGGGTCACACCAGGAAGCTTCCCTCCCGAACCCTGAAGCACTCTCCTCAGCTAGCTTGGCGTTTTCTCCTCCCTTTTCCCTGTCATATCCAGAGAACATACCCAGGCAGAGAGGGGCCCTCGGAGTGGGCACCAGAGGGCAGAGGGAGTCCCAGATGGTGGAGGGCTTTTGGAAGGTGGAGGGGGGCCCCTGAGGATGTGGGGGTGCCCTGGAGGCTCCCTGGGGCTGAGTGTGTGGGGAATGCCAGGTGCTTCCCCCAGTGGATTCTCAGACCTGGGGATCCCTCCCCTTCCCTCTGATCTCCAGGGTGGCTAAACCACGCTTCTTCCGTCCCCTTTCCTAACTTCCCCTCAGCCACTATGTTAACCTCCAGCCTGGACTTCTCTTCCCTTCCTGGCTCCCCCCTACACTGTGCCTGGTCATGGGGCAGGGGGGCGGTCCTCCTGTTCCCCTGGTTGTTGAATGTTCCCTGCCAGCATCTGGTGAGTATCATAGGTATGAGGAGACATGGAAATCTGTGTCTGCTGCCTCTGCCATCTTGGCTCCACTCCTTTTGCCCATTTTTAAATGGTAGTTTCTTGCTGTTGTGTTTTAAGAGTTCTTTATATATTTTGGATGTAAGTCTTTTATCAGATGTACGTTCTGCAAATATTTTCTTCCAATTTGTGGTGTGTCTATTCATTTTCTTAGTAGTGTCTTTCACAGAGAGAAGTTTTATTGAAGTCCAGTGTACCAAATATTTTTTCATGGATTGTGCTTTTGGTGTTGTATATAAGAAATCACCAAATCTAAGGTCACCTAGGTTCTCTGTTAGTTTTATTCTACATATTGTAGAGCTCTGCCTTTTACATATAAGTTATGATCCAGTTTGAATTAATTTTTGTCAAAAGTGTAAGATCTGTATCTATATTAATTTTTGCATGTACAGTTGTTCCAGTACAAAAACACATTTCTCCACTGAATTACCTTTGTTTCTTTGTTGAAGATTGGTTGGTTATATTTCTATGGGTCAGTTTCTGGGCTCTTTATTCTGTTCCACTGATCTATTTGTCTATTGTTTCTCTAATATGTCTACTGTAGTTCTATATTAAGTCTTTTTTTAAAAACTTTTAATTTTATACTGGAGTATAGCCAATTAACAATGTTGTAGCAGTTTCATGGCATGGCAGAGCATCTCAGCCATACACATACGTGTAGCCATTCTCCCCCAAACTTCCCTCCCATGCAGGCTTCCACATAACATTGGTAGAGTCCTCTGTGCTCTACAGTAGGTCCTTGTTGGTTATACATTTTAAATATGGCAGTGTGTAAAACTGTTTCATACTGTTTTTTGACTATGCCAAAGCCTTTGACTGTGGATCACAATAAACTGTGGAAAATTCTGAAAGAGATGGGAGTATCAGACCACCTGACCTGCCTCTTGACAAACCTGTATGCAGGTCAGGAAGCAGCAGTTAGAACTGGACATGGAACAACAGACTGGTTCCAAATAGGAAAAGGAGTATGTCAAGGCTGTATATTGTCACCCTGCTTATTTAATTTATATGCAGAGTACATCATGAGAAACGCTGGTTTGGGGGAAGCACAAGCTGGAATCAAGATTGCTGGGAGAAATATCAATAACCTCAGATTTGCAGATGATACCACCCTTATGGCAGAAAGTGAAGAAGAACTAAAGAGCCTCTTGTTGAAAGTGAAAGAGGAGAGTGAAAAAGTTGGCTTAAAGCTCAACATTCAGAAAACTAAGATCATGGCATCTGGTCCCATCACTTCATGGCAAATAGATGGGGAAACAGTGGCTGACTTTCATTTTCTTGGGCTCCAAAATCACTGCAGATGGTGACTGCAGCCATGAAATTAAAAAATGCTTACTCCTTTGGAGAAAAGTTATGACCAACCTAGACAGCATATTAAAAAGCAGAGACATTACTTTGTCAACAAAGGTCCATCTAGTCAAGACTATGGTTTTTCTAGTAGTCACGTATGGATCTGAGAGTTGGACTATAAAGAAAGCTGAGCATCGAAGAATTGATGCTTTTGAACTGTGGTGTTGGAGAAGACTCTTGAGAGTCCCTTGGACTGCAAAGAGATCCAATCAGTCCATCCTAAAGCAAATCAGTCCTGGGTGTTCGTTGGAAGGACTGATGTTGAAGCTGAAACTCCAATACTTTGGCCACCTGATGCAAAGAGCTGACTCATTTAAAAAGACCCTGATGCTGGGGAAGATTGAGGGCAGGAGGAGAAGGGGACAACAGAGGATGAGATGGCTGGATGGCATCACTGACTCAATGGACATGAGTTTGGGTGAACTCTGGGAGTTGGTGATGGGCAGGGAGGCCTGGGGTGCTGCAGTCCATGGTATTGCAAAGAGTCAGACGTGACTGAGCGACTGAACTGCACTGACATGTCCACCCCAAACTCCTTTATTATCCCTTCCCTGCCTCTCAGTACCGTAAGTTTATCTCTAAGTCTCTGAATCTGTTTCTGTTTTGTAAATCATTTCATTTGTGTAATTTCTTTTCAGATTTCCCATATGAGGAAATTTCCCATATCATATTTCTTTTTCTGTCTGACTTCACTCAGTACAACAATCTCTAGGTCCATCCATGTTGCTACAAATGACATTTTTTCACTATTTTCAATGGCTGAGTAATATTTCATTGTATGGGTATATACCACATCTTCCTTATCCATTCCTCTGTTGGTGGACATTTAGGCTGCTTGTCACATTGTAACTCAATTTTTAGTTTTTTAAAGAACTTGTATACTGTTCTCCATAATGACTGTACGAATTTACATTCCCACCAAAAGTGCAGAAGGGTTCCCCTTCTCTCCACACCCCCTCCAGCATTTATTTTTTGTGGATTTTTGGATGATAGCCATTTTGACTTGTGTGAGGTGACATCTCATGGTACCTTTGATTTGTATTTCTCTAATAATTAGTGATGTTGCACATCTTTTCATATGCTTCTCTTGGCCATCTGTATGTCTTCTTTGGAGAACTGCTATTTAGGTCTTCTGCTCATTTTTTGATTGGATTGTTTGTTTGGACATTAAGCCTCATGAGCCGTTTGTAAATTTTGGAGACTAATCCCTTGTAAGTCACATCACTTGCAAGTATTTTCTCCTAGTCTATAGACTGTCTTTTCATTTTTTTTATGATTTCCTATTGTTATTCAAAACTTTCTTGAGTTTGGATTTCCCTGGTGGTCCAGTGGTTAAGAATTTACCTGCCAATGCAGGGGACACGGGTTCCGTCCCTGAGCATGGAAAATTCCATGTGACGAGGGGCAAATAAGCCTGCACTCTAGAGCCCTTGCTATGCAACTGCTGAGCCTGTGTGCCCCAGAGCCCATACTCTGCAACAAGGGAAGGCACCACAAGAAGCCCGCACACTGCACTGGAGAGTAGCCCCTACTTGCCGCAACTAGAGAAAGCCCACACACAGCAACAAAGACCCAACACAGATCAGATCAGATCAGATCAGTCGCTCAGTCGTGTCCGACTCTTTGCGACCCCGTGAATCGCAGCACGCCAGGCCTCCCTGTCCATCACCAACTCCCGGAGTTCACCCAGACTCACGTCCAAGTCAGTGATGCCATCCAGCCATCTCATCCTCTGTCGTCCCCTTCTCCTCTTGCCCCCAATCCCTCCCAAATAAAATTTTTTTTAAAAAAGCTTGATTTTGACTAGGTCCCATTTGCTTTTGTTTGTTTTATTTCCATCATTCTGGGAGACAGATCTAAAAAGATACTGCTGCAATTTATGTCAGAGAGTATTCTATCTGTATTTTCCTCTAGGAGGAAAATAGTATCTGGCTTACATTTAGGTCTTTAATCCATTTTGAGCTTACTTTTGTGCCTTAGTGTTAAAGAATGACCTAATTTTTCTTTCTTTTTTTTTACATATAGCTGTCCAGTTTTCCCAGCACCATTTGTTGAAGAGACTGTCTTTCCACCTTTGTGTAGCCATGCCCCCTTTGTCAGACTAATTGACCATATGTGCATGGGTTTATTTCTATGCTTTCTATCCTGTTCCATTGATCTCTGTTTTTATTTTTGTGCAAGTACCATACCATATTTTGTTGACTGTAACTTTGTACTGTTGTTTGAATCTGATCCTGATTCCTCCAACTTTGATTTTCTTTCTAAAGATTGCTTTGGCCTATATTAAGCTTGATGTGCCTGGTGGGTAAGTTGGGAATTTTGAGCAAATACATCTGTATTTTTTGTTTCATTTTATACAGAGCACATATTATTGTAACTTCAAAATATAAGATAATTGCTTTTTGCTAAAAACATCTTTTAATATATATAAACACAATGTATTCACTTTAAACATAAATGACATAATATTTTAACACTGTTCACTTTTTATTTATGCAGTCATTCCTATACCTATATGTCTCAGTGTGATATTTGAGTCATTTCCAGTTTTTCACTGTTTGTATGATGATACAAGAAATATCTTTTCCTCCTTAGTTGGTAAGGACTTCCTGCCCCAGACCTAGGATTCTTACTCCCTCTGCTGGCGTAGGTAAGTCCTCTTTCAAGACTGAGCATTATTATGTCTCTTGTATCTTCAATCTCTTACTTTCTTCTTTGATTCTTCAGTCTGAAAACAAACTTTGCTTTCCCCTTCAAATAAACTCCCTTTCTTTCAAGCCACTGCCTTCTATGAAGTTTGGTGGTGGTGGTTTAGTTGCTAAGTCATGTCCAACTCTTGCAACCCTATGGACTGTAGCCCACCAGGCTCCTCTGTCCATGGGATTTTCCAGGTAAGAATACCGGAGTGGGTTGCCATTTCCTTCTTCATCTATGAAGTTTAGGTTAATCTATATTCTCCATTTCACCTTTCCCATTTATTCCATACTCCCCTGCAATCAGGATTTCACATTACTCATTTAAACAAACCTACAAGATCCATAAGTCACACTAACCATACTTACCAAACCAGTGGTCCTTAGATTCTATGGGGTACTTAAATGTGTATATCCCCAAAGATCACTCTCTTGTTTTTTCTCTATTTTTCTTTTGACAATGTTGTAGCTTCAATGACTACTCCTATGCCAATAACAAGATGGATATTTAAGCTTAGACTCTTCAAGTTCAAATCTCACCTTTTAACTTCCTGGTAGACTTTCCCACTTGATTTTCCCTCTGGTACCTCCAACTCGGGCTTCCCAGGTGGCTCAGTGGGTAAAGTATCCACCTGCAATGCAGGAGATGCAGGTAGACGTGAGTTCAATCCCTGGGTCAGGAAGATCCCCTGGAGAAGGGCATGGCAACCCACTCCAGTATTCTTGCTTGGAGAATCCCATGGACAGAGGAGCCTGGTGGGCTACAGCCCATGAGGTCACAAAGAGTCACACATGACTGAAGCGACTGAGCAGGCATGCATGGACCTCAAACTCAGTATATTCCAAACATAAAAAAATCTCCATTCCAAAACTGCTCTTCTACCTGCATCTCCAGTTTTAGGTAACAGCATCATCCCAACATCATTTTCATCCCAGTCTACCCTCTCGTATGTTTCTATATCTGGCTAGTAACTAAATCAGGTTGGTTTTGCATCTACAATGTCTTTTCCATGTGGCCCCATCATTACACTTCCTCTGCCTTCATTACTCCATTGAACTATAATAGCTTTCTCACTGAAATTGCCCCCAGTATCTCAATCCTATGATCACATGTTAGGGAAATTAAAATGGAGATAGTCTTATTCAGGCTTTGGAAATAGAGGAGCAGGCCTCTGACTAACTTCTGAATTGCCTGGAACCTACCACCTGCATGCAAGCATTACAATTGTTACCATAAAGTCAAGTGGCACTTTAGATAATGAAGGGTATAATATTTAGATAATAAAGGTCTTAGAATTTCTTAAGCCCTGGGGATCTAGCCAACATCATCCCCAAACACCAGCACCACCACCAGAATCTAAGGAATCTTCTGACTCACAAGGTGAATTAAATAGCGCTGTAAAAGTTAAAGGAAAACCAGAGTTGCGCTTTTTTGCACCGACAGATAATCACATCAATTTTCGGACCGAGGCTATAAGTAGGAACTCCCAAAGCCACAATGCAGACTCTCACCCGTGGGTTGGACGCTGTGTCTGAGACCCTTCTCAGTTCAGACTCCAGATTGCTGTTACTTCGGACATTTCCAGCGCTGTTCAAGTCTAGATGTAAGTTTCTGTGTAATTTGGTGCTGTATATGCTGTCACTTCTCTCTATTGTTTCTATTTCTTTTCTTCTAATGACTGTGTATTGAAATTTAAACTTCTACTAAAAATTGAAATTATTTATTTGTTTGTAAACTAGAGGTCTCTTTTTATAATGAATTCTTCTAACCTAAAACGAAAGTAAAACTTTTGGCAAAACATCATGTCATACATAGCAACCAAAAAAATCTTTCTCGATATGTCTTTGTCATTTTTCCTCCTTAAAAGCCTTCAAGATTCTCCACTGCATACACAATAAGACTATGGCTGGAGGTTGGGATGAGGGACAGGATGGGAGAGTAGGGTGCTGCTGGTTTTAAATCTTGGAGTCTAAATGTCCCGAGAACTCCAGTGTCCAAGAGGAGAAGAGAAAATCTTGGCTCAAGAAGAAAGAGGGAGAATTCACCCTTTCTTCTCCTTTTTTTGTTCTGTTTGGACCCTCAATGGCTTGGATGATGCCCACCTACTTTGGTGAGGGCACAATTTTTTTTTTTTTACTTAGTCTATTGATTCAAATGTTAATCTCTTCTGAAAAACATCCTTATAGACACACCCCAAAACAAGATTCACTTGATCTCTGGGCATCAAGTGCAATCTAGTTGACACATAAAATCAACTATAACAAGGCTGTTTGTGACCTGGGATTTTGACATATCTTAGATCTTCCTTTTTTTTTCTCTCTCTCTATTGAGCTATAATTCACATTTTATAAACTTCATCCTTTTAAAGCATACAATTCTGTGGGTTTTAGTATACTCATGGCTGTGCACTCATCACCAGGACCTAATTTCAGAATATTTTCATCTACCAAAAAGAACCCATACCTGTTAGCTACTATTCCTTATTTCTCCCTGCCTCCTAGTCCCTGGATTACCACTTTCTGTTTCTACACACTTTCTTATTCTGAATATTTCATATAAACAGATCATTCAATATGCGGCCTTCTGACTTCTTTGACTTAGCATGTTTTCAAGGTTCATTTTTTTGTAGAATATATAAAAGGACTTCATTTGCTTTTATGCCTGCATAGTATTTCAATGCATGGATATACCACATTTTGTGTGTCTATTTATCAATCGACGAGCATTTAGATAGTTTCCACATTTTGGCTGTTATGAACAATGCTTCTATGAGTATTCATGTGTAAGTTTTTGTGTGGATATATATTTGTAATTCTCAGGTATAGACATGAAAGTGGAATTGTTGGGCTATAAGGTCAGAGTTGAATTGCTAGTAACTCTTATGTTTGCCTTTTTGAGGACTGCCAAACTATTTTTCAAAGTGGCTATACAACTGTACATTCCCACCAGCAGGGTATGAGGGTTTCACACAATCACCCCTCTGTAGCTTGGTTCAAATATTTCCCTTGAGTACTTAGGGTACTAGGATAAACTTTTTAAAATTTCCTTCAGGTGTCTCTATTCTACTTCTGCCTTTCAGGCTTAGCTTAAATACCTCCTCCTACAAGGCATCCCCATCTGGATTCTTGCCTTGTTTTGCAGGGCTCCAATAGCACTTAGATGAGCTCCTTTTGTGGCATTACCTGCCCAGGTGTTACAGAAATTACATGACCTCATACAGAGTTAGTGGCAGTAGTAGCCTTGGGATCCAGAACATAGGATTTGGAAGTTAGAGAGGCCTAAGTGTCAGTTCTGAATTTCCAACGCTTCTTAGGATTGGGATGATGGCAAAGTACTTTTTCTCTCTGAACTTTGACTTCCTCATCTATTCAATGTGGATAATAACACCTTAGAGAATTCATGCTTTACACACAGGAAGAGCTTGCTAAATATTTAATATTATTGAACAAAAGTTGGGAAAGTAATGTATTTCATGAACCAGGTGAGAAGCGATAGTTTAATCAAGTTGCCTCCCCAAATGGTAAAATATGTTCAATTGAAGAAATGAATAGAAGACCAACACTTAGACCTTGTCTGTCTTTTGGTTATCTTTTTTTAAAAATTGTAGTAAAATATACATAGCATAACATTTATCATTTTAACCATTTTCAGGTGTACAATTCAGTGGCATTAGTATAGTCACATGGTTATGCAATCACCTCCACTCAGTCTTGTCTTTCTTAGACACAGAAGTTCTTCAGATCATGCCTAGGATTTGGAAATGGCACTCTAATAATTTATTTCAGAGATAAAATATCTTTCTAAACTTTTCTATCTGGAGCTCTGTGCATTTGATTCAGCTGAACTATTGTGTGGTGTCTTAAAGCCAAACTCCCTGGTTTAAATCTTGGCTCTCTCACCAGCTCCTTTTGTGATCTTGGGCAAATTGCTTAATTGTGTCTTAATTTTCATGTCTTAAAAGAGGGATCGCAGTATTTATTTTAGAGAGTTGTTGGGATAATTAAATGAGTAAATAGTTGTCTGGCACATAGCAGTTGGGATACAAGTGTTGGGTACTGTTTTCACAATGTGATATAATGCCTTTGAAGTCTTTTTCCTGCTGAACTGAAAGTGCTGGAAGGGCATAGACATCACCAACTTCACCTACTATTAATTGAGTTCCTTGCAAATACTTCCAAAAACGCTTTTAGTCCAGCCCCTGACCCCTCCATTTTTTTTTTTTTTAACCTTAAATTTTTTTGTTGTTTATTTGCACATGTCCTAAGATGGCTGACAACTATTTCATGAGCTATTTGAGTTTTAGTGCATTTGGGGAAGGAATGGTTAGGAAAAACCAATACTTCCTTTTTTGACTCATTGTGGTGGGGGGGGAGTGACCCCACGGAAAGGCTAGAGCATTAAGTGCCTTCCAGAAATTCATCTGTGGGGGCTCTTGGCTTTCCCTGGGAAAATCCCCAGCTCTACAATGGGAAGGTTGTACATCTGCCATTAGGAGATGCTATTTAATTATCCTAACCCCAGGAAAGGGGAGGAAGCAAGGCAAGTGAATTAGAGATGACACCAGCAATGCATAAAAGTTACCAAAATTAAATGATCCAGTTTTCATTTGCTGGGTCAGAAACTAGTTGAATTCTCTTTCCATACAAAGGGGAGCTTCCTGGAACTTGGAGCATGAAGAGGATTCTGATTTCTTAAGTTCTGTTTTCAGAAAATTGTTCCACGAATTTTTAATCTCCAGAGGTTCAGTGAAATTTGATCAGAAGTTACACTATCAACGCGCCACCCCCACCCCACCCCGGGCTGCGTCTCATACGTCAGCCTTTTCCCTTGTTTGATGTCTTAGAAACTTGCAAAAACTTCCATATTGTCAGCAAAGGCAGTATTTTTGCCTGGATTTACTAACTGTACCAGGGGGAAAAAAGTTTAGAAAACCCCTGGAAGGCTCCAACACAGCCCTTTCCTGGTTGAGATTTGCTAGTTCATAAACGGAGATAAAGTCTGGCAGACTCGCCAGAGCCAGAGATCAGAATCTTTAGGAAACTGCAGAACAAATTTACCATGTTAGAATACATCTCCAGGAATCCAGCCATATTGCTTCTAGTATCAGAGTGTTACAACAGGGGAAGACCCTATGGATGATCACATTAAAAATGCCTCTTTTTTTGTTTGTTTTTAACAATAAAAGTAATATATACTCACTGCATAAAATTTGAGAAACTCAAACAAGAGCCAAGAATAACATTTATATTGTCTGTAATTATACTGCTGCTGCTGCTAAGTCGCTTCAGTCGTGTCCGACTCTGTGCGACCCCATAGACGGCAGCCCACCAGGCTCCCCCTTCCCTGGGATTCTCCAGGCAAGAACACTGGAGTGGGTTGCCATTTCCTTCTCCAATGCATGAAAGTGAAAAGTGAAAGTGAAGTCGTTCAGACCTGTCTGACTCTTAGCGACCCCATGGACTGTAGCCCACTAGGCTCCTCCATCCACGGGATTTTCCAGGCAAGAGTACTGGAGTGGGGTGCCATTGCCTCCTCCGGTAATTATGCTACTCTTTGTTACTGATTTTTTTCCTATGTTCTTCCTTTAGAAAGCCTTTTCTTATTTTGAAATACTGTTGCATAATGAATATATACCTCAAGTTCTTAAAGAATGAATAACTACATGGAAAGTTTTGTCAATTCACTGTTGCTCTTATTAGAATGATGTTATGACATTTACTGTAGAAAATACCATAGTTGATGAACTAGCCATCATGGAAATACTGACTTCCATAATTTGTCATTTCCTGATACATGCATTTCCCATACATAGAATAGTGCTCAATCCATTAATATGAGGTAACTGGTTTTCCTTAACAAACAGTAAACTTTTAATATTCAGATTACCTGTCCCTTGCTGCAAACCTCTGTATAGCCTTGCTCTCCCTCTCTCCCATCATCCTCTTCTGCTTCCTTGGAAGTTCTCGCATGGTCACCTGAGATGCTATCTCTCAGGCTTGAAATCCTAGTAATTCCCACCAAATAAACCTAACTCTCAACTTTTAGGTCGTGTGTATGTTTTTTTCAGTTGACAGTTTTGGCTGACTGATGAAGGGACCAGAGCAGATTCCTCTCCTTTGCCTGAACTCTGTGAGGACCTGGAAGCTTGTGCCCACCAGCCTCCTCAGGAGTCCAGGGAATTCTGAGTCTCTCTTGGTTCTAGGATCTCCCATCTTTGGTCTCTGATCCTAAGTTGTATTCAGTGGGGGAAAATGTTACCTTGAAACTTGGTTTCAAGAAGAGGTACCTGGGTCACTCAGTTTTAACACTGAGTGGGAATACCCTCAGTCGGAGGTCTAGGAAGATTTTGCTCGAGCAGGGAACCCTCAGTGTTAAGGCACTGGGAAGACCAGCTTGGATACTGAGTGGTGGATACTCTCAGTTTAGAGACTAGGAAGACAGCTCAGTTAAACTCTGAATAAGGTAGGACTGGGATATTGGGAGGAAGACTTGGACTGTCATTTTTCATTGAAATGGCTACCTTACTAGAGTTTGTCGAAATAAAACCAAAATTTATGAGAGCTTTTGAGCTCCAAAGAAGGGACTCTTTCCTCCTGGCTGGCCTTTCTCAGACAACTGAGAAACTTGCAGGAGTGGTGGAGGCAGGTTGGCTCTATAGGGAAATGCACTCACATAATTAACAATCTGCTCAACCAGGGACGCAAATAATCTGAGATCTGAGCACCCATGGAAGTCTTATACACCACTGGGATACCCGAGGCATGAAAGAGGTGACAGAAAAACTCTGGGGCTAAACCAGAGGAGCAAGCCCCTAAACAGCACACTGGGCCCACCACACGGTCGTCAACAGCAATTTTATGTCAACAAACTGATTTCAGAATGGGAAACAAGGTTTTCAAAACAAAAGAAAAAAGAATGAAAGATCACCAGCCTCCAACTAATACCCCAGCCAGGTTCCTGTACAATACATCTGGAGATTATACTTCCAAGTATCTAATTGGCTGGGGAAATTATACTAAAGGAGACATCAACTTAAAATGGCCAAATTAGGGTTCTTTTCACATTCCAAAACTGATTTTTTGCATACGCAGTCAGAAAAAGCCAGCCGTAAAATCAAACAGACTGAATGGAATGCTTATTTTGATTGGTATTTAGAAGCTTCTAAAAGAGGAAATGATACAGTAACTTCTTTGGAGGAAACCAAAGAAAGGTTGTTTGAAACTATACCAGAATTTTAAAAAGTTTCTAGGGTTAATCCTATCTCTCACTCTGTTCCTCCTTTGGCTGTTGTTGTTCAGTCACTAAATCTCGTCTGACTCTTTGAGACTCCGTGGACTGCACCATGCCAGTCTCCCCTGTCCTTCACTATCTCCCAGAGTTTGCTCAAACTCATGTCCTTTGAGTCGGTGATGCCATCCAACCATCTTATCCTCTGTCGTCCCCTTCTCCTCCTGTCCTCAATCTTTCCCAGCATCAGGGTCTTTTCCAGTGAGTTGGCCCTTCTCATCAAGTGGCCAAAGTATTGGAGCTTCAGCTTCAGCATCAGTCCTTCCCATGAATATTCAGGGTTGATTTCCTTTAGGATTGACTGGTTTGATCTTGCTGTCCAAGCGACTCTAAAGACTCTTCTCCAGCTCCACAATTCAAAAGCATCAATTATTTTGTGCTCTGTCTTCTTTATGGTCCAACTCTCACATCTGTCCATGACTACTGGAAAATTATAGCTTTGATTATACTGAGTTTTGTAAGCAAAGTGAAGTCTCTGCTCCTCCTTTATCTGAACTGTCTAACCAAGAAGCTTTGTCTCTCTCTCTCTCTTTCTCTCCCCTGTTAACTCCACCTCCTATCATTTCTCCTTCCCCAGTAAAGGAAGGCAGAAAATCAGAAGTAATCATAGCTCCCTTCAGGGAGAAACCTATTACTGGAAGAGGCGAGCCGTCCTCAGTGTTTACTTGTACACCTTGGACCCAAACAAAACTTAGAGCTCTAGCTAAGGAATTTTCTAAACCTAGTCAAGATCCAGCAGGATTTGCTAAGGAACTTGAGCTAACCATTTGAATCTATAAGCTGGTGTATTTAGAGCTGTATCAGTTAATACATCTATTGGTTTCTGAAAGTACAGCAAAGGAATGGATAGAGAGAACAGGGTGGAAAGACTAGCAGATTTTGATTTACATACCTCATAGGATTGAGATAACTGCAAAAGGAATTAGTTCATTAATAACTCAAGTGTATTCCAGAGCTTTTCCCACAAGCAGTGAATTGATGACAAATTCAACAATGTAAACAAAGACCAGATGAATTATTCCAGATTACTAAGAGAGGTTTGAGAAAACTTTTAAACAGTATTCAGGCATGACACCTGAATCATTCTCTAACCACCAAAATAATCCTTTATTCCACTCTGACTTTCTAGAAGGTTTGATGAGGAAGTGGCTACTTGAATTGAGACATAATTTAGGTTGGTCTGCATTATAGACAAACACCCTTGCCACGCTGGCAGACAAACTTTTCAAAACCACTAAAAAGAAAAAGACACCTTTATAAAAATTATGAAACTTCAGTTGTGCCAATTAAGTAAACCAGGACAGTTGGTGGTTAACAAATCTGTTTGATCCACAACTGACAAAGAAAGCTTTTACTGCAACTGGCCTGGTCACCTAAAAAGGGACTGCAGCAAATTTAAAAGAAAATTTGAGGACAGACTAAATTGGGCTACTCTGAGTGGAGGACAAGGGGGGTCTTTCCCCTCCTCCTTTCTAATACCCTTGGGGAAGTGGAAATGAATATTCAAGGAAAATCGATTAAAGCCCTAATAGATTCTGGAGCCATCTCTTCAGTTTTGTGTGTGCCTAGTTGTTCAGTGGTGTCCAACTCTTTGCAACCCCAAGGACTGTAGCCAGCCGGGATCCTCTGTCCATGGGGATTCTCCAGGCAAGAATACTGGAGTGGGTTGCCATGCCCTCCTCCAGGGGATCTTCCCAACCCAGGGATTAGACCCAGGTCTCCTGCGTCGCAGGTGGATTCTTTACTGTCTGAGTCACCAGGGAAGCTGTACCAAAATCAAAGGCTCCCTTCCTTGGAGTAATACTTCAGTGCAAATGGTGGGGGTTTCCAATGCCTCCAGCAAGGCTTTTAGAGCACTGCCTTTAGAATTTTACTTATGAGAACTTAAATAGAAAACACTCTTTTTTCCCAGTAGAAATTGCCCCTATTCACCTGATAGTTTATTAGAAACTTATGAAGCCCAGATTTTGTTTACTGCTAAGGGAGAAATGTTTTTAGACCTAAAAGATCAATCAGATTTCTCTCATCACTTAATGTTCATGGTCCATGATAAAGGTGCTGCAGAAAAAGAAAAATTGCTAGGCTTGGTACCTAAAGAATTATGGACATGTAATTCCACTAAGATAGGGAGAATACATTCTACATCACCCGTTAAAACTACCATGGACCAAAATAAACCCCTGCCCAATATTCGCTAATATCCATTGAAGCAGAAAGTTATAGAGAGAATGAAAGCCTTGATATCAGCTTATATTAATAAAGGACTTACTGTGCCTTGCACTTGTCCTTGTAACACTCCCATTGTGCCAGTTGAAAAACATAATGGCAAGGGTTGGGGATTTGCACAAGATCTAAGATCTATTAATGCTATTGTTATTCCTTGCCACTCTGTGGTTGGTACCTAACCCCTACACCTTACTATCCTGTATCCCTAAAAATAGTGACTTCTTTTCAGTGACAGATCTCTGCAGTGCATTCTTTAGTAGCCCTGTACATCCTGATAATCAATATCTTTTTGCCTTCGCTTGGAATGAATGGCAATATACGTGGGCTGTGGTGTCACAGGGCTACACTGACAGCCCCACTTACTTTTCTCAGGTATTAAAAGCAGATTTAGAAGTTCTAGTTGTTCCTCATAAATCAGTCTTAATACAATATGTAGATGGCTCTCTGTTGTGTTTAAGTTCCTTAATAGTCAGTGAGACAGGTTGTACTTGCTCTAGAAGGTAGCTTCAAAAGGACATAAAGTGTCTATAGAGAATTTATAGTTTTGTAAAGCTAATGTAAAGTATCTAGGTCATGTGATATCTAAAGATGGGCTTTTAATTGATCTAGACAAAGTAATGGGCATTTTGGCCTTCCCCGCTCTGAGAAAAAAAGACAACTAAAGAGGATTTCTAGGTCTTGCAGTCTACTGCAGGACTTGGATTCCAAATTTAATAGCTCAACCTTTATATGATTTACTTAAACAAGATCAAACCGAACCTGTTTACTGGAACAGAACACTCTAAAGCCATGGAGACCCTAAAGGGCTTCCTGGCAAAGATCCCAGCCTTAGGGCATTTACCCTTTTTCCTCTTTGTCCATGAAAACAAGGGAACTGCACTAGGAGTATTAACCCAACAGCACCGTGGCCACTATCGACAAATAGGATGCACAGCTAGATGCAGCAGACAAGGGCCTTTCTCCTTATCTCTGAGCTATCACTGCAACAGCTCTGATCTGTCAAACCACAGAGGAGATAGTTATAAATCACCCTCTCACTGTCTTTGTTCCACACTCTGTGGAAGCCTGACTAAACTGTCATCACACACAGCATTATTCAGCAAGTCGATTAATCTCTCATGAGATTGTCCTGCTCTCACCAAATATAACTCTCCACAGGTGTAACAAACAATGCAGCTACCTTGCTCCCAGAAAAATTGGATAATGCAAAGCATGATTGTATTGCCTTAACTGACAATCTTTTATACCCTAGGATTGACTTTCAAGAGAGTCCAATGGATAATCCTCATTTTATATTATTCATTGACAGTTTATATTTACAAGGGCCTCATGGAAAATACCAGGTTGGCTATGCTGTTGTTTCCCCAGTGTCTGTCTATCTTTGAAAATGGTCATTTGCCTAATGTCTCTTCCGCTCGACAGGCTGAGTTAATAGCACTAACCAGAGCCTGTCAGTTGGCAAAAGGAAGATCTGTCAATATCTACAAGGAGAGCCACTATGCTTTTGGAATGGCATATGATTTTGGTGTACTTTGGAAACAAAGAGGGTTTCTAACATCCTCAGGACAGCCTATCAAAAATGGGAAACAAGTAGTGGAGTTATGAGACGCAATTCCGCTACCAAATGTGCCTGATATTATTAAGGTGTCAGGCCATTCAAGGACCGACAGTGCCCAGGCAAAAAGAAACTTTAGCTAATCACGCCGGCAAGGCAGCAGCCTCTCAAATTATTCACGACCAACTAACTACTGCCTTTCCCTTTCAGTCTCCCAGTAACCTCTCTAGGATGTTATTAAGATTTCGGAGAACAGCACCAGACAAGGAAAAATACACCTAGATACAGAAAGGGGGAAGATTCGTCCCTAAAAGAGAGCTGTGGATAGGTCCAAACAGGAAGCCTGTCCTTCTGTTTGGAGCTTAGTATCCTGTTTTACAATATATTCATGAGTTAACTCATTGGAACCCAAATAAGATGGTGTTATGGGGTAAACAATATTTTTGGAAACCTTCTTCTACTACAGCTTGGGAAGATCTATTCAGGATGCAGTGCATGTCCAAAATATAATCCAGGAGAGCCATTGCATAAGTTCTCAGGGGAGTTTTCCATTACCTACAGGCCCTTTGGAAATGTGGCAGGATAGGTTTTATACAGATGCCTCCCCTGCAAGGTTATCAACATGTTTTTGTTATGATCTGTATGTTTTCATACTGGGTTGAGGCATTCCCAAGGAGAAGGGCCATGGCACAATTGGCAGAGCAGCTGCTTTTAGAAAGAGTGGTTCCCATCTGGGGAATCCCTCAGAACTACATAGTGACAGAGGAACTCATTTTACTGGACAAATTGTCAAGGAAGCTTGTAAAATTTGGCCAATTACGCAATACTTCCATTGTACCTATCACCCCCTGTCTTCTGGGTTAATAGAAATGCAAATGGAACAATTGAAAACCAGTTGGCTAAAATTACAGATGCTTATTCCTTATGCTCACCTAAGGCTCTTCCACTCGTCCTCCTCAACCTCAGACCCACTACTTTTGGCGAACATCATTTCTCTCCCCTTGAGATTGTTACAGGGAGACAAATGAGACTGGATGAAGGATCATATGATCCTACATTACTAAAGGCAGATATATCACAATATTGCAAGTGTTTAATCAAATTATTGGCAGATCCTTCCAAACTTGTTTCCGAAGCTTATCACAGTAATCTATCTTGAATGAAGATCAGATGTCCTACGACTTACAACCAGGAGATTATGTATATTGGAAAAGATGTCATTTAAAGGACTCCCTCCAACCTAGATGGAAGGGCCCTCATCAGGTTCTTTTAACAAGCTCATGTACAGCAAAACTGAAGTAAACTGACACTTGGATTCATCTTTCTCCCCTAAAAAGGGCTTCTGTACCAGACTGGCTTGTCGAGAGAGTTGGTGAGCTCAGACTCATCTCAAAGCAGTGCTCTGATAATAATAAAGTGCCAATGCCAGAACGATCAGAAGGCAACGTCAGAAGCAGACAGCTGTGCCAAGATGCTAGACCTGACAGGTAGGATTGTTCATTACGTTTTCTTCTTGATTTCTTGGATTTGCACATGAATCAAATCTTTTTGCATCATGGGCCCTCTCTTATGAAAATTTTAGAAATCAATTAAATTGTTGGGTTTGTGGTCAATTACCTGCATCCAGTACCTCTGGTTTATCTTGGTGGGTTTCTCCCCACAAGGCTCTGACTGGATGGCTCTTAGAAAGTTTATTTTAGAAAAAAAGAATTATAGTTTGATCTGGTCTACTACTGATATCACTCAATGGGACCCACTCACTTGGCCAAACTAACATGCATATTCTGACCCTGGCCATAAATATGAATTTTCCCTTAAGGTTACTCAAGCTCAACTGGAAGAAGAAGCTACATTTCAGTCAAAAAATGTTAACCCTAGACTGTTAGGAAGGACACTTCCTCAGTTATGGGTTGGGTTTATCTGGCTAATACCAGGCTCTGGTCATCTAAGCCTAAAGGCCCCCCAATCTGGGAACAATTAAATCATACTAAAGATAATCAGCATTATAACACTAAAAAATTAGGCTGGATGCCTTATGAAAATTGCCAGTGTATCATATATTATTTCCCTTAAAGATAGTGATTGGTACGGAACAGATTGGGTCAGACGACCAGAAATATACTGGGTGGCAGCTAATGGGACTTAGTGGCTTTGTGGGACAAATCTCTGGCCCTGGCTTCCAACAGGATGGCTAGAAAGGTGTACTTTAGGATTCCCTTGGGCTCAAGTCCACTTACGTACAAATTTAGATGTTACTCCAGCAAATTTACCATCAATATGAGCCTGATGGACCAAGAGATCTGTATTTCACTTAGCAGCTATTTTTGTGCTCTCAGTAGGATTGGAAAAAGTTATTTCTCACACTAAAGCCTTAACAGAATTCACTTAAAAGGCCTTAAATGATAGCAACCAGTTTATTAGCTTTCTAAATTTTGAGGTATCTATGATGAGTGAAGCTGTCTTATAAAATTGTGTGGCCCTTGATAAACTTAACAGCATCTCAAGGGAGCACTTGTGCCATCATTCAAACTAGTGTTGTGTTTGCATACCAGGTGAATCTTCTAAGGTAACACATTTAATGAGTCACATGAAAAATCAGATTACTGCCTTAGATGATCCACTTCCTAACCTTGGTAATCTTTTGGGAAGATAGTTTGGTTCTGGAAGCTCATGGCTTAAATCCCTACTTGTAACTTTAATAACTTTATTAGCTGTATTACTTGTAATCTGTCTACTTTATAAGGGTCTTCTTGCATTATACACTGTGTAACCAGGCTAGGCCAAATTAATGATAGCTAAACATCTTAAAGAAATAGTTACATTTATAACATAGAATAATTGTAATAGTGTGATTCTAGGTATGGGAAGAAGCAACGAGGGAAATATCTCCTGGATCCTAATAGGTTAGAAGATAGAGGATCCAGAGAATCTTTTATTATCTATCAATGGGTCTAATCCAGAAACTAACACCTGGAGTGACATATCAATAAGAATTTTCACCTGATCTGGGATGAGCCTCCCAGCACAGTGGGACAAAAAGATGGTCTTGAAATGTCTCCCAATATGGTCGAATTTCCCACCATGGAGAGGGACTGTGAAATGAAATATTATTATTTCCTGCTATACCAGGAAACAATATCACAGCCATCAGGGATTTCAATCTTCCACATGTAAATTTCTGAGCCCAAGTAGAACAATACCTCTATTTGGCAGCCATCAGCCACTTCCCCAGTAAGCGCTGAGGAGCTGGATGTGTGGGTGTGTGTCGGGGGATGTGTGGGAGAAAGTTTGCCACCCCTTATGGTGAATGAAGAATTAAGGATGTGAACAATTAAGAAGCAGGATTTGGCCCCAGATAGCTGAGATGTATATGAAAGGAATGAATTCAGTGAACCCAGATGCTTGCATATTCCTATACATAGAAGGGCACTAAATCCTTTAATGAAAAATAACTGGTTTTCCTTAATTAATAATAATCTTTTAATATTCAGATTACCTGTCCCTTGCTGCAAACTTCTATTATATAATAGAATATTATGGAATATATAATATATATAGCCTATATGTATATTATATATATATATATAGTAATATATAACCTGGCTCATTCCCTACTCAACCCACCCCCACCCCCACCAACCCCCACCTACTCCTCAAACAGTTCTCTCAGGGTCACCTGAGATGCTGTCTCCTGGGCTTGAAGTCCTAATAATTCCCACCAAATAGACCTAACTCTCCCAGTGGGGACATTTTGATTTGGGAGAACTCAGGGTCAACTGAGTTCCAATGAAAGCTCTCTCCAGACCTCCTAAAAGGGTTAACAGTGTTTGAATCAAGTTTTCTGGGCTATAGGTTTTTGAAGTGACCTCCCAGTGAATTTCATCTTTCAACACTTCTAGAGAAGTCTAAGGTCTGGAACAGAGAAGGTTAAAACTGAGGGAGGGCCTGGGAAGTTGGGGTGCTATGTTATCCTCATTCTCTAACATGTGACCCCCACCTCATTATATCTTTCAGGCAGGTCATGGCATCACCAAGCCAAAGTTTGAATTCCACTTTAGATGATAACCGGCGAGTGAACTTTCGAGAGAAGCTTCTGATTATTGACTTGTCCCTGGAGAATCGAGACGTGGAGTGCTTGAAGTTTCTCTGCCAAGACTACATCACCCTCGGAAAACTGGAAAAGTGCAGAAGAGCCTTGGATATTTTTGAGTACCTGCTGCAACAGGAGCTGCTGAGTGAGGAAGACCCCTTCTTCCTAGCAGAGCTCCTCTACATCATAGAGCAGAAGATCCTGCTGAAGCACCTTGACTACACCAAGGAGCAGGTGGAATGTTGGCTGCAAACCCGCCGCAGGGTCTCCCACTTCAGGTGATCAAGATCAACATGGCAGGGCCATTGGGCTTTGAAAGGCAGGGGTTAAGGTCTTTAATCTTAAGATTAAAAATGAATTCGATTTGAAGCTTTTTTTCCCCCTTATCTACCTCCTTGGATGGTATGGTGATTCTAAACCAGGAGATTTCTCAGCTTCAGGTGCTGATGAGAAGGGAGGCTGGGAGGGCAACAAAGCTTTGAAACCCAGCTCAGGGCCTGAGAGGGGCCTCCTTTTGTTTTGCTTCTCACTGAGGAAGGGGGCCCAGCTCCAGGCAGCAGGCCCCACCTCCAGCCTTCCTCTTTGTCAATGTGGGTGCTCTCAGCCTCCTCCCTCCTGTGAGTCACTGGTATGTCCGCCATTCGAAAAGAGAGTAATACATGTGCTTAGTCGCTCAGTCATGTCCTACTCTTATTGACCCCGTGGACCATAGCCCACCTGGCTCCTTTGTCCATGGGGATTCCCTATGTAAGAATACAAAAGCAGGTTGCCATGCCCTCTTCCAGGGGATCTTCCCAACTCAGGGACTGAACCCAGGTCTCCCACATTGCAGGCAGATTCTTTACAAGCTGAGCTACCAGGGAAGCACACTTGAAGCCAAATTGACAAAATGAAAAAGGAGATGTGTCTCTAGGGTAGGGAGGGACGTCATTGATGCCATGTCCAATTTCCCCAATTTGGGGGTGAAACCTGGACAGGTAAAATATAGGCATTTTGCCCAAAGAGGTAAAATAAAGGCAACAGACCTGAGGCAACACGTTATAAACTGTCCACTGACATAGTATCTACATGAAACAACCTCACAAGGAGGAGCCTTTGTGATATTATTTTATAGCTTGGACGATTAGAATGCTTCAGGTCTTAACTCTTGAACTGACTCCTAGAACCTGAGCGATCCTTGGGTCAGTGAGAGAATTCTGGAAATTATTATCTCCATTCTGTTGGTTAAAAAGCTGAGGAATGGTCTTGGGCATACAGAACTGTTAATATGTGAATGAAGTATTCAGTTTTTCTTTTTTTTTTTTTGGCCACACGGCCAGGTAGGTAGGCTCTTAGTTCCTCCACCAGGGATTATACCTATGCCCAACACTGGACTGCCAGGGAAGTTCCTAAATTCAGTTTTTCCAATTGTTGAGTGTATGGCTTTCCAGAAGCTGGGATAGTTTCCTTTCTGTAAGTGAACTTCATATTCACTGGCACTGGGTGCTCCCTGATGAGAGCCTATAAAGAAAGCCTGATTTCTGGAATGGAGTCTGGAGAAGGGTGGGCATGCCACAGTGGTGTTCTACACCTTCTTAGTGGGATGTGAATCAGCATTGGACCTGGAATCAACAAGGCTCACCGTTATTAACAAGGCTCAGAGTCGAATAGGTCAAATGGAAATACTAAAAGTTTCTGTTTTTAAATCTATAAAATGAGATTAATAGTTGTCTACTCACAGGGCTGTGATTATTCAAATGAGAGATAACGTTTGATAAAAGCTCTCCATTTTCTGCCTGTCCTCTGCAAGTGTGAGGCTTTAATTTGTTTCTTTGGTCTATGTCTTAGAAACCTGCTCTACGAACTGTCAGAAGGCATCAGCTCAGAGAACCTCCAGAGCATGATCTTCCTTCTGAATGAGTCAATTCCAAATGTCCAGATGGTGAGTGAGCCATACCTGATGGGATCTTTGTGAACATTGCCTTAATCAGTACTTGGGATGATGTTGGAAAGGGAGACAGTATTAAACAAGGGTTAGAAACATGGATTGTGATGTGCCTGGAGTCTAGTTCTAGACTAACTCCTGAATGTAGGGCAAGTGACTGAACGTTTCTGAGTCTCCATTTTCTAATACAGCCTATTATAGACAATTATACTACTTCCTTC
The DNA here is from genome assembly GCF_027580195.1 of Bos mutus. Lineage (NCBI taxonomy): Eukaryota > Metazoa > Chordata > Mammalia > Artiodactyla > Bovidae > Bos > Bos mutus. The sequence continues at coordinate 46,061,138 of NC_091618.1, read as the reverse complement.
CAGGACTGTGAAGAGGATTAGATGAAATAATGTACATAAACTATTAGCTGGGGCCTATATTTTGCACATAGTACGTGTGTGCATGCTAAGTCCCTTCAGTCATGTCCAACTCTTTGCCAGCCTTTGTACTGTAGCCTGCCAGGCCCCTCTGTCCATGGGATTCTCCAAGGAAGAAAACTAGAGTGTGTTGTCATGCCCTCCTCTGGGGATCTTCCCAAACCAGGGATCGAACATCGTCTCCTACATTGCAGGCAGATTCTTTAGCACTAAGCCATCAGCGAAGCCCTTTGCATGTAGTAACCGTTCAGTAAATGATTGACTGCTATGGGCATTCACTGTGTCTTATGACACAGAACTATGCAGGGCACCACAGAGGAATGAGGAGGTGGTAGCTAATGGCAGAGTGGGATTCTGTTGTTCATCGCCTCCATTTGTTGAGGTTTTCGAGGGAGATTATCCTCTTCAGTGGACTCTTCGGTGTCTTCCATGAAGAGTTTTGTGAAAATCAAATGAGACGAATGTTTGAGGGTGTTCTTTCTACAGGGTTGTACAGGAGCTTGGAGCCAATAGTAATTTTTAAAATATTAACATAATGCTGTCTGCTGATATTCTTGTTAGGTTGATCATAATTAAGGGCTGGAAAATAACTGTACATATCTCTTCCAGGCCACAGAACTTTTTATTTTTTGAGTTTCTAACAGCTTGTGACAAGCCAGTTATTTAATTTGAGAAGGGGCCAATTTTCAAATTTTACCCTATAACATTAATTTTGTTATTCAACTGTTATTTTCATTAGGTTTTAAGTTATATAATATTTGATTAACACCCAAAAAAGATGTGTAAAATGTATGGAGGTTATAAAATGTAGAACCAAGTGAGCAGCCATGGATTCCCTGTCCAACTCAGAAATGAGCACATCACCCATGCGAAAAGCCTGAGTGTAGCCCTCCCATATCACATTCTTTCCAGACTAACTGGTTATTATGGACAAATTTCTTCTCTCTCTCTTTTTTTTTTTTTAATTTTTTGGCTGCGCTGTGTGGCATGTGGGATCTTAGTTCCCCTGACCAGGGATCAAATTCTTGCCCCCTGCCTTGGGAGCGAAAAGTCTTAACCACTCTTCCCTGGGACTGCCAGGGAAATCCCAATAATTTCTTTTTTAAAGAAAAATCACTGAGGAGTGGAAGCTGTTTTACACGTGGTAGGTATAACAAGGACCATGTTTCCTGGTGTCAGACCTGTAGGTTAACTAATCTGCAATTTAATTCTCTGTTTTGGCTATACTCTTTGAGTCCCTCCCCCACCTCCCATCCCCACCACCTTTTCAGGGCCCTCAGGGATTTTAGCCTCTTGTGACTTTCCTTTGTTTCTCTCTTCAGTCTTTATCCCAAAGATGGGCTGTGGGATCCTCGGGAATGGGGACTGAGTCTTACCCATTGTTAGAGCTACAAAACATTGCATAATTAGTGCTCTGCCACTTACTGGCTCTTGACCTTGGACAAGTTACTGAATTTCTCTGTGCCTCAGTTATTTTATCTTTAAAATGGAGATAATAATAGCATCTACTCATCAAATTGTTTCTGAGTAGTTAGTGAGTTGTGTATATTTGGTATGTGGTATCCCTGGGTCAGGAAGATCCCCTAGGGAGGAAATGGCACCCCACTCCAGTATTCTTGCATGGGAAATGCCATGGGCAGGAGCCTGGAGGGTTACAGTCCACGGGCTCCCAAAAAGTTGGACATGACTGAGTGACTAACACGCATACACACATTGATATAGATTGTATAGAGACTTACAGTTTCTATACTGTCTCTTTCCCTATACTATTTAGGTCCTCCTGGATATATACTCTGCCTTATTTATTAATGCAATGGATAATCAGTAGGCAAGTAAAAGTGACTTCATTGATTCTCTTGCAGACCTCTAGAAGTTTCTTGACATGTCTGGAGAAACAAGCTAAAATAGACGAAGATAATGTGACATTACTGGAGAATCTCTGCCAAAAAATTGTGCCAAACCTTATGGAAAAGCTACATAAATACAAAAGAGAGAGGTAACTAGCTTATGCTTGCTTGCTTGTTTGTACCAAACCATAAGAATTCTCAAATCAATTGGCCATGTATGATGTTTACACATCACTCTGATAATATTCTCTTGAAATCTATTTGCTTATTCAGCACATGTTTATTGAATGCATATTTTGTACTAGGCACAGTTTTAGAAGTTGGAGCTACAGCAAGGTATAGAGCAAAGCTCCTATCCTCTTGGCTCTTATATTCTGGTGGGAGAAAGTGGTTTTAGACAAATGTCTTCTTCTGATTCTTAAATAGAAATGAAAATAACAGAATGGTTTTGAATGAAATGACATAAAATAGGAGGCAGAATGGCACAGGAATTAAAAGTGGAACGCATGGAGTCAGATTGCCAGAATTCCACTTATTAATGGTTCAGAGGCCCTTTCCTCAGCTCCTCTGTGTCTCACTTTTCCCATCTGTAAAGTGAGGACAATAATTGTACTTGATTTGTGATTTTTTTTTTTTTTTAGGATTAAATGACGTAATTCCTTAAAAATGCATGTCTGGCACAGAGTAAGCAATCAATACTAGGAATATGTTTGTTAGAAAGTCATAAAAATTTTCATATTCTCAAATATTACTATCAGAGAAGAATTTTATTTCTTTTTTGTTTTCCAGAAATGAAATTAAAAACCAGATGCTTCAGGCTGCTTTCACACTACGTAAAAAAGCAGTGTTCCTTGCACCACAGAAAAAATGGTGACCATGGAAGAGAGTTTTGATTGGATCTTAGACTTGAAAGACCCTTTGGTCATTGCTTCCAGCCTCCCAGGCATCATAGAAATCAGTGGCAGTTCATTCTAGTAATAAAACTTGCCCTGTTTTCTAACACAGATTCTGTGTTTTTTTTTTTTTTTTCTTTCTGATAAGTCTAAATAGTAAAAGCTCTCTTTACTGAAGCCTTGGAGTGTAGTCTTGAATTTAATTGTGCACCCTGAGAAAAAAGAGATTGGCCTCGATTTGGGCATCTGTGAAATAAAAGGTGGGACCGGGTATATTTTAAGATTCCTTTTAGCTCAGAACCACTGTCCGTGGCTTTGACTGAGCTTCAGTTTCCCTTATATATGCCCACCTATTGTTATAATTCTGTGTCCCCTCCGCACAGGCTTGTTTTGGACATTGGTTGATGATGAGATGGTGTTTCACTGCCCCTCTCTCTGTCCTCCCCTAAAATTTGGTCCATGCCACACTCATTTCTTGTTTAGTGTGAGGAAGGTGTTTGTGCAGGAGCTGCTTCTCTTGGGCCGCGAGCGGGATTGGCTCTTGGGAGATGACAGCCCAATGTGAAGACAGACACATTCAGCTGCTCTGGGAGCAGAAAACTTACAATCTTGTATTAAATTCCATGTTGGAGTCAGGACGTTTCAGACGCAGAACACCAAACCAACTAAAGCAAAGAAGAAAATTGGTTGCTTCTTTCACCTGAAAACACATAAATGGGAAGACTCCCTTCAAATGTGGCCTGAATTAGGCTGAAATCTGCACACAGCATCTCTCTCGGCCAGGGTCCTCGGGGTTGGTCCCTGGTCCCTGTAGAAGATTAGGGTCCATGGCTTGGAATTCTCAGGTTTATTGTCAGGGCCAGTGGTTAATCTGTATCAAACCTGCTCCAATGCATCCTCTCAACTGGATACCTCTGGTGAGATGTTGTATGTGATAAGTTGTTTTTCTTTTTAACTTTTTTTTCTGGCAGGATCTGAGTCTTGTCCAAAGTCTGACGTTTGCTCTTAAAGGTGTGGTAAAAGTGACATATTTATATCTTTAAGCAGAAACTAAATTTCTGAAAGTAGAACCCTTTTTAAAAAACACTAAGGGAATTTCCTGTTTAAAGAAAGACCCATTTGGCATTTTAAACATTGTATTTAACATAACTTTTGCATATACAAAATTTTAAAAGAAAGTTTTTCTATTAACAATTTTAGATTGTATTACAGTTTACTGTTTAAATGTATTTTTGAACAGGTGCTATCTTTACATTGTTCAAAGATACGAAAATATGAAAAAGTGTTCCAGAAGTCTTGCCCCCATTTCTGTCCACTGAACGTTCCATTCTCCCTCCTCTTTATCCCATAGATAATTTCAGGGTTTCTTATTGCAAATGCAAATACAACAAATACAAATATAGGTGCGTTTTACAATAGGCATTTCTTAAACTATACACTCAACACTGTGACACTCACATCTCTCATGTGGTCTTATTTAAAATGTTTGTTTAAGGTGCCTGGACATATTGGTACAATTCTTGACTGGGAATAACTTTATGAACTTTGTGAACCAACCACTTGTAAGTAGTAGTAATTGCCTTACCAATAAATAAAGAAAAATTTTCCCTGTTTACTTCCGAGTGGTATCTGATTTTACTTAATAACTTTTTTCTGCTTATATAGTGATATATGTTCATTGTGGAATATTTGGGAAATACAAGAACACACAAAAAAGGAGAGTTCATTCACTTATAATTTTGTTTTGGCATACACTTTCCCCTTATTTCACACTGCATTTGTCCTTGATCTTCCCTATCTCCTTTAAGTGAGTCTCACCTCCATGACCTGTCAATCAAGAATCCACAACACTTTGTCATTACCAGTATCTGTACTTCCATCCAAGTCTCAATTTCAAGTGTGCCCCTCTCTGACATCCACCTCTTCCTGTTCAGTCATTCGGTCTCACTTCCTCTGGGACCCTCCCTCTAGCTGTCTTCAGTGCTACCAGGGCCTCCAGTCAGTCCACTGGCCCTGTCTGCCATCTTTCTAATGCCAACACTGCCCCTCCCTCCCTCTCTCCCTCTTTTTCTGTGAGTCATCATTAAACTCACTTTCTTGCACCATCCCTCAACACCCTTGCCTTTAGAATCTAAACTCTAGAATCCAGACTCTGGTTGATCCCATAAGTCTGTTCACTCCATGTTTGTCCTAAAATTCTTGGCTGTGGCTGGTGTAAAAAGCCACAGACCAGGTCAACATTGCAGACCTGGTCTCATTTAAAGCCAGTGACTACAAACCTCAAAGAGATGTTCAGTGTCTCCTGGAAATCCTGTGACACTTCCCTAGTTCTGACAGGCTTTTGCTTTCTCAGATTATTTTACACCTTCTTTGGTCTGCTCAGACCTTTGTCATCCTCACGTCCCTCACGTTCATGTGACGGTCTCATTAATTTAAGGAAAGTGATCGGAAGAGACTTCTACCTTCTGCCCACCTGCTCATTAAGCCTCCTTTGCTGATTTCTCTCCCGTCAACAACGGGTGAGCTGCCCTTGTTACTCCCAAGAGTTAATGACTTGTATAGGGACAGTGCCTTCCTGCTTACTCAAAGCTGTCACTCCACACCTTCCTTCCTATCTCCACTACCCCCAGTCCTTCCCAGATTATTCCCCTCAGGATACAAAACATGCTGTAATTTCTCCTTCCTTCAAAACAAAAACAAAACTGACCCCCCCCCCCTGCCGCCCCCCCTCAACACAAAGCCTATCTTCTGTAGGAGGCTCTGAAGTAAACTCTGAGTGGAGGATTCTTGTTTGCTCAGGAAGTGCTCTCTGAGACACCAGAGGTTTGCTCAGGAAGTGCTCTCTGAGACACCAGAGGTTTGTTCAGGAAGTGCTTCCTGAGGCACCAGCAGGAAGAGGGGAGCAGGATAGGGAAGCGGAGGAGGCGGGTAAAACTGAGGCCAGGCCTCTGTTATCTCAGCCTGGTCTGGCTGGAGAACTCTCGACTGGAAATCATCCGTAGAGTCCCACTCTACCAGGGAGCCAGGCTTTCATCTTCTCTCAGCCCCCCATCCTTGGCTAAGAGCTGCCCCAGGTGGGGGAACTTAAAACTTCCAAGTAGAGGGCAGTCCCTAAGATAGTCCCTCACACAAAGATGTGAACCTTTAGAAGCATCCCCTCTCAGCTGGCAAGCTCATGGGGATAGGGGAAGGTAGGGGCCAAGGTGGGGAGCCCAGGGGGATTAAAGAGGGTGAGAGAAGACCTGTGAGGAGCACTGCCAGCACCCCCTGCATCCCTCTTGAGCCCACATCCTCAGGTCTGCCCAATGTTTGCATTGGGCCACAGTAAAATCTGGGGCCCGTAAATCATATGTATGAAGATAAATACCCAATAAACCATTCTCTTCTCTTGCTGCTTCTTTGGAATGACTTGAAAGGCCAGGTTAGGATTTATTATTTTTGTGGTGTGCAGCATGTCTGCCCCTGCGGTCCCCAGCCCGCCCCTTTTCTGCCTACCCTCAGCTCCTTCCAGATGACCCAAAGCCCTAATATATGCAAAGGAACATGAAAAATGTCACAGAGTTAGCTCAGTGTTCCCTTAAGCCCAGAATTTTGTGGAAGAATTTTCTATGCTCTCAAACTGAAAGGTCAGATCTATTTCTTAAAAAAGCCTTACCTTTTCTTTACTAACCCACTCTAGATCCATCATTTGTGAATTTATCTAAGCAGAAACACTCTCTTCTCCAGACTATTTTAAACACATCAAAACAATGTTGAAAAACTAAAGAATGAACCACAAACTGGGACATGATATGTGCTATATATCTATCTATCTACATAGATAGATAAATCTGAAAAGGGATACAGAAATACATGGAACCAGTACCTGCTATAGTTTCGGTGGTAGTTGCTTCTGGGGTGGTGATATAATTAACATTGCCAAGGCAGAGATAATTTTGTTGGCTCACTTTTTATTGTCCTGAGCCATCCTGTGGCAAAGTAACCACTCTGATATATAACCTGGAACAAGATGTCTGCAGATGGGAAACTCCCTTGGGATGCCTCTGAGTGCCCCAAGCCTGTTCTGATAAATTAGCATAAACCAAGGGGTTCAAATGCAGACCCAATTTTCTGCATCTGTGAGCCCCACTCCCACCCATGGCTGCTGCTATTTCTCCAGCTCCCAAATGCACAATCAGAAGCTCAGCACTGTATCTGATCACTCTGCATTGCTGCTTATTTCATCATTTGAAAGAATCCTCACCATTCCCCACCCCATCCTCACTCATGCCTTCCTAGCACCCCAGATCCGGCCGCCCTGCCAGGAGATAGTGAGTTTGTTTTGGCTAGGGGCTTCTTGCTGCTGCTGCCAAATTAGCAACTCCAGGCCTTGGGTCTAGCCACTTGCTGAGGCTAAAAATGAGAACTCTGTAACAGTGATAGAGAGGTGTTACTGTTCCCATTTTATAGATCAGAAAATCAAGGCTCAGAGATGCTAAGCAATAAACAAGATCACACTGTGAGAAAGTAGGAAGGACCAGATTTCAACTCTATTCAGTTCAGCTCCAAGTCTATGATCCTGACCTTTCTGAGTGCAAGACACTGCTTTTGTGAAAATATTTCCTGAAGGACGGAAGCCTGCATTGGGTAATTTACATCCTATCTTGTTTCTTGGGAGCTTCCCTGGTAGCTCAGTGGTAAAGAATCCGCTTGCCAATGCCTGACAATGCAGGAGTCTCAGATTTGATACCTGAGTCAGAAAGATCCCCTGGAGATGGACATGGCAACCCATTCCAGTATTCTTGCCTGGGAAATCCCATGGACAGAAGAGCCTGGTGGGCTACAGTTGCAAAGAGTCAGTATGACTTAGCGACTAAACAACAATAACAACAACTCTGTTCTTGGAAATAGAAGGCTGGCCTCTCCACTTGAGTTATCACCCTGAAATGGTCTAGGACAAGACAATTTAATCCACAGTTTCAAGCCTGTGAGAAATGACTTCACCCAGATTAAAGATAGAATGTGAAAAAGGACAGTTCTGATATTTATAGGAAACGTGATTCATCCTGCCAGTAACTGGAGGCACAACTGTCTGTAGAAGAGTTAGATGGATTCAGTCTTCTCAGGCTCCAGCACTGGCTCCTTGGGTCTACCATCCCTGCGGGTGAGGAAGCCACTCCCCCTTGTTTGCTCTTTGTGTTCAATAGGAAGTTTCTGATGAAAATAATTCAGCAGCTGGAAGAGAACACATATAAGAACACTGAACAGGCTCTCAGATTTCAACAATCACCCCTTCTGGGTCCATCTACACCTTGTTGCCAAAATCTCGGCTGCCTGCCCAGCGATGCCAAACAGAAATACGAAAACAGCTTGGAGGAAACAGAAAAGAGTAGCCTTATTATTTTTACCAGGCAAAAGGGAAACACGGTAGACTAACGCCTCAAGAAGTATGCTCCTCCTCTCTCAGGAAAAGGGAGAAGTTTTATAGCCTCCTGAAGGTCCTATATTTTTTCTTTCTTTTTTTTTTTCGCAAATTTTCAAAACGGCCACAGCTGGCATCAGGCAACTCAGCAATGAGATCTGGTGTCCCTGAAGTTATCTGCCCATGACCTTCTTTCTGAAATGCAGAATGGTACAAAAGAGTATGGGGGGAAGAATGCCAGGTTCAGAGTACAACTCATATGAAGTCAGAGAGTAATTAGCTCTGATTAGCTTTGTTTCCCCACTCCATTACTCTTGCCTGAGAAATCCCATGGACAGAGGAGCCTGGTGGGCTGCAGTCCATAGGGTCCCAAAGAGTCAGACACGACTGAGCGACTTCACTTTCACTTTTCACTTTGATGCATTGGAGAAGGAAATGGCAACCCACTCCAGTGTTCTTGCCTGGAGAATCCCAGGGACAGGGGAGCCTGGTGGGCTGCCGTCTATGGAGTCGCACAGAGTCGGACATGACTGAAGTGACTTAGCAGCAGCAGCAGCAGCAGCAGTTTTGTTTAGCTTTGTGAATGACAAGTCTAGCTACAAGTGTTTGTTAGTAGCAACAGCTAAAGAATAACCAAGATTGTTTAACTCTTATAGGCCTGTTTGGCTGGTTTTTGCCAAAGGCCATTCATTCATTTCTGTTTTTTGCTGCAGCACTCTGATGCCTGGCCTCCCAGGGTACAGGCAGGGCAGTGTTTAATAGTCCTGCCCAAAGACCAAGGTACTTGAGAGCTAGCATGTCCTGAAGCAAGATGTCATCCCAGCCCCTTGCCAGGAAAATCCCATGGACTTGCTGCTACTCCCTTGCAGCAAGTAGCACTTCTCTATTTTGAAGCCATAGAGTTTAGAATTCTCAACTCATCTCTCTTCTATACTCTCTCTTATTGTTCCTACTTTTGTTACCCATGTGTGTTTATCTTTCCTTTCATCATAAACATCCTTTTAAAAGTCCTGTTTCTGTTTTTTTTTCAGTACATAAGTAACTAAGGATGAAAATCTCTAACAAAATTTGCAAAGCAAAACATACTTTAGGAACACACTGAGGAGGAATTTTAACCTGTTAGGGAGAATAACTTCACCACATCTTTCAAAAGTTGCACAATTCTAGGACAGAACGATTCATTACTCTTCCAAGAATTTTCCCCAGAAACCGTCATGTTCATCAAAAACACATGTTCATTACTGCACCATGTATAGTAGTCCAAACTGGAAATTACCCATAAACTCCTCAAGTTGAAAATTATTCCTTACAGAGAGGAATGGCTAAGTAAAATTTACATGTATATGATGATATGCTAGGTATGAATTGAAAGAATGAATTATGATTCTACGTGCAGACCTGGAATGATGCCCATTATATCTTGATAAGTAAAAAGAAAGCAAGCTGTAATATGTATGATTATAGCCCCCAACTGAATGTTGTTGTTGTTTGGTCACTCAGCTGTGTCCGACTCTTTGCAACCCCATGGACTGTAGCCCTGTCAGGGCCCTCTGTCCATGGGATTTCCCAGGCAAGAATACTGGAGTGGGTTGCCATTTCCTTCTCCTGGGAAGCCCCAATTAAATACTACTATATGTTAATATATATACAAATATATATGGGCTTCCCTGGTGGCACAGTGGTAAAGAACTCGCCTGCCAATGCAGGAGATGTGGGTTTAATCCCTGAGTCAGGAAGATTCACTGGAGGAGGAAATGGCAACCTAATGCAGTATTCTTGCCTGGAGATTCCCAGCGACAGAGGAGCTTGGTGGGCTACAGTCCATGGGGTTGCAAAGAGTCGGACATGACTGAGCTTGCACGCATATACACGTATATATTGTACATATATCATACAAATATACATATAATATATACATTATATATTACAGCCCAGTCAGAAATGGAAACCACATCTGCAATTTAATTTGAAAGGGAAAATGTAATAGGAAGAATGATTAACTAGCTGAAAAGGTTAGCTGCTCAAGGTAAAATGCCTCTAGGGCTGAGGGTGAGTACCCAAGGAGGAAAGAAATTTGGAAGACTCCTCCCCATGACCCCAAGGTTGGGAATCAGAACTGGTTGAAGAAGATGTGCTGTGTCCACGGATGACAGAGTATTTCCCTGGAGGGGATAGAGGGGTGGAGGGGGTGTGTGTGTCACAAGCCAGAGTTTGTCTACAGTTGGTAAGTGGGGTTGGCGGGCAGGGGACTGCCCACTGGGTGCCCACCCAGTTCTCAGGTCCCACAGGTCCTCTGCAAGCCTCCGGCAGCTGTGCCTGACAGGAGAAGAGGAGCAGCCCCACTAGGAAGAGGTTTCTCTCTCTCTGCTTTTGCTTGCCCTGTCCCTCCAGCGCCTTCTACCTACAAGTCTAAGAGTGTGCCGGCTGGCAAAGGTATTTCACAGCATGTAGCTACAGAATCATCAAGCCAGGCTAATAAGAGTGGATTTGAACTGAGAGGCAAAAGACTGTTTGCTTCTGGCATGATATACTGATCCTGCTTCTGTAAACAAAATGGTATATGTGACATATTATGCATATAGATGCTATAATAATAATTATTCACAAGTATTATGTGTTTACTCTGAGTGCCAGGAGCTGTTCTAAACATTTTGCAAGTATTTGTATATGCTTAGTTGCTCAGTCGCGTCCAACTCTTTGCGACCCCATGAACTGTAGTCCGCCAGGCTCCTCTGTCCATGGGGATTCTCCAGGCAAGAATAGTGGAGTGGGTTGTCATCCCCTCCTCCAGGGGATCTTCCCAACCCAGGGATCGAACCCAGGTCTCCTGCATTGCAGGTGGATTCTTTACTGTCTGAGCCAACAAAGGTTGTTAATATCTCTACTGAAGCATCAAGTTGTTCAGTCATTGCCCAAGGTCACACAGCTAGCAAGTAGCATATCAAGAATCACGATGACTTTACAAGCAAAGAAAAAAGACTAAAAGAATCAAGATGTTATCAGTGGTGACCTCTCAAGGTGGCGTCAAAAAGGCCACAGGAGAGGTTTTCACTTTTTTATTGGTGCTTTAAATAACTAAATGCAGTGATAAAATGACTGTTTTTTTTTTATTTTGTTTTTGTATCTCGGTGAGGGCCACCTCATGAGAAGAGTTGACTCATTGGAAAAGACTCTGATGCTGAGAGGGATAGGGGGTGGGAGGAAAAGGGGATGACAGAGGATGAGATGGCTGGATGGCATCACCGACTCGAACGACGTGAGTCTGAGTGAACTCCGGAAGTTGGTGACGGACAGGGAGGCCTGGCGTGCTGCGGTTCATGGTGTCACAAAGAGTCGGACACGACTGAGCGACTGAACTGAACTGAGGGGTCAGGGTGGTATTTTTCCAAGAAGTAACTAAAATAATTAGTAAGTAACAACTCCCCGTGCCAGGCAGTAAGAAACGAACAGTCTTAGGAGAAGGGCAGGCAGTGTGTGAGGGAGGGAGTGGCAGTATCCCGAGGGACAGATGGGAAGAGTTTGAGTCACCATGAGCCCTGGCAGCTGGTTCACATTGTGTGCGGTGTAATCTGTGCCTGGCTTCTTGCCTACCGTCCCCAGCCCTACAGCCTCAGAGAGTAGGTTGCCTGAGGGAACACGTATTTATGGAGCACTTGTAAGGTAATATCCATAAGCACCACTCTGCAGGGCAACCTTATCAGATCGTCATTTTAATCTCTATTTCCCACATGAAAAGACCCAGCCTGGGAAGCAAAGAAAGGTGTCCAGGTCCTCAGCGAGGTAATATCCATAAGCACCACTCTGCAGGGCAACCTTATCAGATCGTCATTTTAATCTCTATTTCCCACATGAAAAGACCCAGACTGGGAAGCAAAGAAAGGTGTCCAGGTCCTCAGCGACAGGCCAAGTTGAATGCTGATCCGTCTGATTCCAAAGTTCAAGCTCACCCAGCCGCTTTCTAGGTAGTAAAAGGCTAGGCTTCTTTCCCCCAACTGCCTGCCTCTGGAAGGCTGACCCTGGTGGCTGACCCAGCAGATTTAGATCCTCCCCCAGGGGCTTCCCTGGTGGCTCAGAGGTTAAAGCATCTGCCTCCAATGCGGGAGACCCGGGTTCGATCCCTGGGGCCGGAAGATCCCCTGGAGAAGAAAACGGCACCCCACTCCAGTATTCTTGCCTGGAGAATCCCATGGACGGAGAAGCTTGGTAGGCTACAGTCCACGGGGTCGCAAAGAGTCGGACATGACTGAGCGACTTCACCTCCCCCTTCGAGGGATTGAAGGCTGCAGGTTAAGGTGTCAGTAGAGGGAGAGCCAGGCCAGAGATGCTGACATTGGCTTTCAATGAACCATCATTTGTCCTTCCTTCTAGGAGCTGCTCCTGAGTTATGTCCACGTTCAGACTGTGTGGAGTTGGACCTGGGCAGACTGTGCAGAGCTGGCCACTTAAACTTTGGGAACATGGATGTGAGCTTGGAATTTCCAGAGAAAGCTTCAAGGGTAGAGAAGTGGCGGTCACCACTGCAGTGCTCAGTCCTGACACAGATGCACTGACTAGAGTTGGTGCTAATTGGGATCCACTCACGCTCTCTTTGCCGACAAAGGTCTGTATAATCAAAACTGATTTTTCCAGTAGTCATGTACAGCTGGACAATAAAAAAGACTGAGCACCAAAGAACTGATGCCTTTGAACTGTGGTGCTGGAGAAGACTCTTGAGAGTCCCTTGGTCAGCAAGAAGATCAAACCGGTCAATCCTAAAGGAAATCAACACTGAATATTCATTGGAAGGACTGATGCTCAAGCTGAAGCTCCATTATTTTGGCCACCTGATGCAAACATCCAACATATTGGAAAAGACCCTGATGCTGAGAAAGATTAAAGGCAGAAGGAGAAGGGGACGACAGAGGATGAGATGGTTGGATGGCATCACCAACTCAATGGACATGAGTTTGAGCAAACTGTGGGAAATGGTGAAGGACAGGGAAGCCTGGCATGTTTCCTTCCATGAGGTCGCAAAGAATAAAACACGACTGAGTAACTGAACAACACCACCTTGCCTTTGGTTATTAGTCCACTCTAGTTACCAGCAGGCTGGGTATGCATGGGGAAGGGCAGTGTTTAGCCAACTTCTTCTAGGACCTAGTCACCTACAGCGTGGTCGCCAACCTCAGAGGAGGGACCACCAGTGATAGTGGATGGTGCACAGTCATACATTAAACCAGGGGACTACAAAGTGAAAAGTTATTCTCTTTATAGTTCTCTTACGTCATTAGGGAAAGAAATCCATTGTTGGGACTTCCCAGGTGGTCCAGTGGTTAAGAATCTGCCTTCCAATGGAGGGGACAAGGGTTCAATCCCTGGTTGGTGAACTAAGGTTCCTCATGCTTCGGGGCAACTAAGCCTGTGCACACAGCTCTGCAATGAAGACCCAGTGCAGTCAAAACAAAAACAAAAACAAAAAAACCCAAAAAACCAAAAACCCACTGTCACTGCCAATCTACCTATTTTGTCTCAAACTTTGCTGTTTTTTTTTTTTTTCCTTTTTGTGCATACACAGCATGCAGAAGTTCCCTGACCAGATATCGAAACTGTGCTCCCTTCTTTGGAAGCATGGAGTCTTAACCCCTGGACCTCCAGGGAAGTCCCTCATTTCTCTTTTTCATCAAGGAAAAAACTAGGCAATGGTATCTAACTAGAGGTTAGTATACAGTGTCACATTTTAATTTAATTTATTTTTACAGCTCCTTTTCTGTAGCAAATGTAATGCTTCTACATTTACAGTAGTGACATAAAATTTCCTTTTAATATTTATTTGGGTCAAATTTTATTTAAGTAAAGAAAGAGAATCAGGTAAAAATTAAATAAATAAAAGAATGAGTAAATGGGGAATAGGAAAGAAATTGTTGAAGTCATTCAGGAATGGCTGAAGTGGGCACTGTGGTGCCATTCATGAGGAAGCCAGGCTGCTCTGAGAAGCAGCACCTAAATGGCCCAGCTGATGATTCAGCTATGGAAGCCCAGACTCTTTTGGGCAAGTTCTGGAATGATGCTTGGTTAGAGATCAGTGATTTTGGTGTAACATAGGACTTTTTTTATATCTGAGTCTCACTGCACATGTTCTTTTTCAGTCTGGGAAACTGTGATGTGTGGGAACAGACTACCACCAGTTGACAGGAAGCCTGACTTTTCTTTTTGGATGCAAGGAAGTGTTTGGTAGCCAAGGAGACATTTGTTTACCAGTGGGAGATCCCAAAGCCCCCCATTTCCTGGTTCTTCTTCCTACGGTACCCCTTGGGACATTTAAAGCTGTTTCTCCTGGTATTTAACTCCACATTTATATCCAGCATACTTAGAGTCTGTCTTTTAATTAATCAATTTTATCGTGTAGGTCACGATCACTAATTGTGTTATTTGAATCTCCTATAGCCCTACTGCGTCTTCTCTCTGCCCTGTCAGTTACAGAGAGGCGCACAAATATCTCATACTCCCACTGTGGACTTTCTACTTCTTATTTTAGTTCTGATCACTTTTGCTTTATGTTTACTTTGATGTTATATAATGATACCAGTTTTACATCCTGATACTTTTAGTGTTTCAGTGTCTTTACATTCAACCTCTGTCTGTTATAAGCAGTGTATTGTCAGTTTTGTTTTTTGTTTGTTTTTATTTGTTTAAACAAAATCCGGTCCTATAAATCTTTTCTTAAAATTAGAATTTGTAGGTTGTGGTGTGGGTAAACGGCTGACATGGCGCCCTCTGGGAGTCTCCGGATCCCGGTGGCAGTGCTGCTACTGTTGCTTTGGGAGCTCCCTGGGCCCACGGGAAGTGGAGCGACGCGGCGCATCATTTTAAAAACTGGAGAGAGTTGCTGGAAGGAGAGTGGATGATAGAATTTTATGCTCCATGGTGTCCTGCTTGTCAGAATCTTCAACCAGAATGGGAAAGTTTTGCTGAATGGGGAGAAGATCTTGAGGTTAATGTTGCAAAAGTTGATGTCACAGAGCAGCCAGGACTAAGTGGACGATTTATCATAACTGCTCTTCCTACTATTTATCATTGTAAAGATGGTGAATTTAGGCGATATCAGGGTCCAAGAACTAAGAAGGACTTCATAAACTTTATAAGTGACAAAGAGTGGAAAAGTATTGAACCCGTGTCATCATGGTTTGGTCCAGGTTCTATTTTGATGAGTAGTATGTCACCACTCTTTCAGCTCTCTATGTGGATCAGGACTTGCCATAACTATTTTATTGAAGACCTTGGATTACCGATTTGGGGATCATATACAGTGTTTGCTTTAGCAACTCTGCTTTCAGGACTGTTATTAGGACTTTTCATGATATTTGTGGCGGATTGTCTGTGTCCTTCAAAAGGCGCAGACCCCAGCCATACCCTTCCAGAAAATTACTACCAGAATCTTCCCAACCTTTGAAAAAGTGGAGGAAGAACAAGAGGCTGATGTAGAAGATGTTTCAGAAGAGGAATCTGAAAGCAAAGAAGGAGCAAACAAAGACTTTGCAAGAATGCTGTAAGACAACGTTCTGTGGGTCCTTCACTGGCCACAGATAAATCCTAGTTAATTTTACAAGTATTTTCATATGATATTGGCAGAAACAGAAGATCGAGCATTTGTTTTGGTTTGAAGTGAACTGTGACTTGCTTGTACATTGCAAGGTTCAGCCTGGATTGTCATTAGGTTGAACATTCTACCTTTGGAAAATAAACGTAGCACTGTGAAAAAATAGGATTTGAAAACAGTATGGTGGTTCAAACAGTTCTTTATTTTTGGAAAATCTGGTGCCAAGCAATAAGATTTCTGTATGTTTGTTTCATAATAACTTTCAAGTCTGAGTTGAAAAATTACATTTCCCAAGTATTGCATTATTGAGGTATTTAAGGAGATTACTTTAGAGAAGAAGATTTCTCATTTGATATAATTTTTGTCAGTTTCACTGTGTGAAGAGAACATATTTCCCATTAATGGGAACTTTGCCCATTGTCTCAAGAAATGTGTATTTCAGTAACAACTCTGAAACCCTTTATCTCCTTTAAAGTCCAAAATTTATTCATACTTTTAGATTATGCGACTAATAAAAACTACCTTACTTTAATTACAGTTTTCTACCCATGATAATACAGGATATGTTTAGAAAGTTTATAAAGGTTGGTTGCCTTTTTTGTTCTCCTGTGTTCAGTGTATGATTTGTATTTTTCTTACCATGGGTTACATTTTTTATTTTCCAAATTGGATAATTTCCTAGAAATGTCTTTCATGTTTTAATAAATTGTTTCAAACTGAAGTTTACTGAAGAATTTAAAGTAAAGAGCCATCTGATAACTTAAAATTTTGGCTACTTGTTTCAGATTTTACATCATTTTTGTTGAACCTATACTTGAACTTCTTTTTTTTTGGATGTGAAGGCAAACATTCCTGATTTTTATTTTATTTTGTGAAAAGCCTTGGTATTTTCTATTTTGAAAATTCACAGAAGCTTAATATGATATAAAGTTAGTATTCTACTCAGGAAAAGCATCTTACAGTGTGTGTTTTCAGTGTATATTTGTCCTCATCCAAAAAAGTTCTTAGTTGATTGTACAAAGTCAACGTATGTTAGATGATTTAAACTCATAAAGTTTTATGTTTTTGAAAAGACAAACTGTATTCTCTACTTTCTATTGTGGTATTTCACAGATGGGTATCAGCAAGATGGGACATTTAATATATTTTTTACTCCTTAAAGAGAATAGTTTTCACCTTACAGCAAGAGGAAGTGGGTGGAGTTGTGGGGCAGCAGTAAAGAAATGTATTAGCTGCAGTAAAAGGAAAAACATAGATACTCTGAATGGATCACTTCTCTGTTATGGTAATAGACAATTTCTATAATGTCCCCTTTAAAGGCCTCTCTTCTTTAGAATATTAAATATTCTACCACTGAAGAGTTTGGATGTGTAATAATTTTGTGATGCTTTAGAAAAATCTAAACACAAAATAAACTTTTCTAAGTGCTTCACTGAAAAAAAAAAAAAAAAGAATTTGTAGTCCATCTCTGTTTAATGTACTTATTTATATAATATGCATAGCTTTTATAATTCATGTGCAGTTTTGTGTTTTCCTTGTGTCTGATCTGTAAAGTTTCGGTTTTATCTGTGTGCAAGAGCTATAAACCTAATGCATCTGTATGTAGCTTTATGTTTCTATATAAATACTTAGATATTATAATAAATGAAGTAAAAATTGGAAAAAAATACAAAATCAATACAAAACAAACACCGAAGAACGATGTGACGTGACTTTTCAATGAAAGAATAAATTGAGCTAAAAAAAGCATCATTTATTGCTACATTTCACTTAAATCTTCATAGTCTTTGACTTTCTTCATCAGATTCTTCACCATTTGGAGTCTTTTCAAAAGGTCTCAGTTTCTTTTCTCCTGCAGGATCCTTTTCTCTACCTTTATGGAAACATCTAGCAAGGTCTATGAGGAAAAACAGAAAAACAGACAATAAATGTCATTTCTTAAAAATGTAAACATTTTTTTCGACATAATTAAGATTTATACAATTTTCACACAACAGTAGGACACAATTTCTATTCAAGTTCCCACAGACTGTAAACTAGAAAACACTGGAACATATCCAAGGATGTAAAACAAGGTACAAACATTTCATGTTCTAAAGATATTGAAATTGTACAGAGTATGTTCTCTTATCACTGTGTAATTATGTTAGAAATCAGTATCAAAAGATACTGCTGATAAAGAATCCTCCTGCAATGTGGGAGACCTGGGTTCGATCCCTGGGTTGGGAAGATCTTCTGGAGGAGGGCATGGCAACACACTTCAGTATTCTGGCCTGGAGAATTCCATGGACTGTACAGTCCATGGGGTAACAAAGAGTCAGACATGTCTGAGTGACTTTATTATTCTTCATTAAATAGAGTAGGGAACCCAGAAGGGGGAGCACTGTTATGGCCTGAGATAGTCAGTTCAGTCGCTCAGTCGTGTCTGACTCTTTTTGACTCCATGGACTGCAGCTTACTCCAATTTATGTCCATCGAGTCAGTGATGCCATCCAGCCATCTCATCCTCTGTTGTCCTCTTCTCCTGCCTTCAATCTTTCCCAGCATCAGGGTCTTTTCCAATGAGTCAGTTCTTTGCATCAGGTGGCCAAAGTATTGGAGTTTCAGCTTCAGCATCAGTCTTTCCGATGAATATTCAAGACTTATTTCTTTTAGGATGGACTGGTTGGACCTCCTTGCAGTCCAAGGGACTCTCAAGAGTCTTCTCCAACACCACAGTTTAAAAGCATCAATTCTTTGGTGCTCAGCTTTCCTTATAGTCCACCTCTCACATCCATACATGACAACTGGAAAAACCAAAGCCTTGACTAGATGGACCTTTGTTGGCAAAGTAATGTCTCTGCTTTTTAATATGCTGTCTAGATTGGTCATAACTTTTCTTCCAAGGAGTAATTTCAATTTCATGGCTGCAGTCACCATCTGCAGTGATTTTGGAGCCCCCCAAAATAAAGTCTGTCACTGTTTCCACAGTTTCCCCATCTATTTGCCATGAAGTGATGGGACCAGATGCCATGATCTTAGTTTTCTGAATGTTGAGCTTTCGGCCAACTTTTTTATTCTCCTCTTTCACTTTCAACAAGAGACTCTTCAGTTCCTCTTCACTTTCTGCCATAATGGTGGTGTCATCTGCATATCAGGTTACTGATATTTTCCCCAGGAATCTTGATTCCAGCTGTGCTTCATCCAGTTTGGTATTTTGCATGATGTACTCTGCATAGAAGTTAAATAAGCGGGGTGGCAATATACAGCCTTGACATACTCCTTTCCATTTTTGGGACCAGTCTGTTGTTCCATGTCCAGTTCTAGCTGTTGCTTCCTGACCTGCATACAGATTTCTCAGGAGGTAGGTCAGGTGGTCTGGTATTCCCATCTCTTTCAGAATTTTCCACAGTTTATTTGTTGTGACCCACATAGTCATAGGTTTTGGTATAGTCAATAAAGCAGAAATAGATGTTTTTCTGGAACTCTCTTGCTTTTTCTATGACCCAAAGGATGTTGGCAATTTGATCTCTGGTTCCTCTGCCTTTTCTAAATCCAGCTTGAACTTCTAGAAGTTCATGGTTCATGTACTGCTGAAGCCTGGCTTGGAGAATTTTGAGCCTTACTTTGCTAGCCTGTGAGATGAGTGCAATTGTGTGGTACTTTGAGCATTCTCTGGCATTGCCTTTCTTTGGGATTGGAATGAAAATTGACCTTTTCCAGTCCTGTGGCCACTGCTGAGGTTTCCAGATTTGTTGGCATATTGAGTGCTGCACTTTCACAGCATCATCTTTTAGGATTTGAGATAGCTCAACTGAAATTCCATCACCTCCACTAGCTTTGTTTGTAGTGATGCTTCCTAAGGCCCACTTGACTTCACATTCCAGGATGTCTGACTCTAGATGAGTGATCACACCATCGTGATTATCTGGGTCATGAAGAACATTTTTGTATAGTTCTTCTGTGTATTCTTGCCACCTCTTCTTAATATCTTCTTCTTCTGTTAGGTCCATACCATTTCTGTCCTTTATTGTGCCCATCTTTGCATGAAATGTTCCCTTCGTATCTCTCATTTTCTTGAAGAGATCTCTAATCTTTCCCATTCTATTGTTTCCCTCTATTTGTTTGCATTAATCACTGAGGAAGGCTTTCTTATCTCTCCTTGCCATTCTTTGGAACTCTGATCACGTGTGTGTGTCTTTCCTTATCTCCTTTGCTTTTCACTTCTCTTCTTTTCTCAGCTATTTGTAAGACCTCCTCAGAAAACTTTATTGCATTTCTTTTTCTTTGGGATGGTCTTGATCCCTGTCTCCTGTACAATGTCACGAACCTCTGTCCATATGAAAGGGTAACAGGCAAGAAGGCCAGGGGTCTCCAAACGGAGGATGCAAGTGTCAGACATTTTTATCTCTCTTAAGCAGCAGGAGGAAACAAACTAGTGATATTTTTTTCCCTTCTCTATACAAATTTAAAAGGAGGTTTCTCTTAAAATACTGTATTGCCATAATGACACCTGGTTTCACCTGAAGTTTACTATTCTCAAACCTTGAGTTAACCAATGCATTTTTCTTATGGAAATGTTTGTCTTAAGCTATGTTAATATACAATGCATTTACCCCAGACTCTGTCTTCAAGTCGGTTCTGCCTAATGGCTCAGAACCTACTTGACAAACCAGTATGTTATAGTCAGACACTGTTCCCCTAATCTACGTAAATGAAACTATTTGTATGGTAATGTGCCCTTCTACAAGATTCAAGTCATTCGTTTTATGGCCTGGGATGACTCATTTGGTGCCAAGATTATCCCAAAATACATCTTATGGATGAGGGGCCTGGTGCCATTCTGAGTTTTAAGAAATTCCTTTCTTTCATTAACAGACTGCTAGTGACTATAAATGGCACCCCACTCCAGTACTCTTGCCTGGAAAACCCCATGGATGGAAGAGCCTGGTAGGCTGCAGTCCATGGGGTCACTTAGAGTCGGACACAACTGAGTGATTCAGTTTCACTTTTCACTTTCATGCATTGAAGAAGGAAATGGCAACCCACTCCAGTGTTCTTGACTGGAGAATCCCAGGGACTGGGAGCCTGGTGGGCTGCCGTCCATGTGGTCGCACAGAGTCAGACACGACTGAAGCAACTTAGCAGCAGCAACAGTAGCAGCAGCAGCAGCAGCAGTGACTATATAACATCCAGCTGAAGACTACACAAAAGCTCTGAGTGATCAAGCTTTGTCTCTGGCCCCAGCTTGAATACTTCTCCTCTGGAGGCCAAGGATCCTGGCGCCTTTTCATGGTTCAACAACAACCTTTCATCTTGGGGGCTCATCCAGGATCCTGCAGGACAAGGTAAGGATGCTTGGAGCTCTAGTTCTTTGTTCTCCTAGCGAACACGTTTTCTGCTGTACTTTACTAACTCTACGGTGTGGTTGTGTGAATGAATGAAACACCCTGTGTGAAGTAAGTGAGGAGCCCTGCTCTGCAGTTCCACAGGGATCTCATACAGCTTATGGCAGAAACTTGTCCGGGGTTTATACCAATCTGCCAATGCCAAGAGGCACCCAACGTCTCCTTTGGGGACCGACCAGAAATGGGCAAAAAGTGTGGACCGAACTCTCCTTTCTCGGTCAAACTTTTCGGTCTCTTTGACCATTTCATAGCTCCTTGGGAATTAGAAGTACTGACCTAACCTATCAGATCATAGACTTAGAAGGGACTTGTGATCTATGCTGTTACTGTGTACTATTACTTAGGTCCCAAACTTGGATTGGTAGTCAGGAAGCACCTAGCCTCGCTAGGAATCGTAGGTTCAGAAGCTAGATGGAGCTCTAGCTCCAAGAGCATCTCTGAGGTTAAAGGTTACTCAGATTGGAACTACAATGGGTTTTTCCCTTTGGTAATGCTGGCTCTTAGTGGACCAGAGGAGGCTCTTATACTGGTGTGGTGACACTTGGAAGGAACATCACAGTTTTATGTTCATATCTGTCTTATTGTGGTCAGGAATATACTCAGGGTAACGAATGTTTCCCCCAGTGGTCTTAGGTTGGGAGGGATTCTGGAAGGTTACTCTGATTGCACTCCTGTTGGCATAAGAGATGAACAAGATTTTAATGGTGAGGAGCTGGATGTCAGTCAGGGATGCTATCAGGTCTACCCCTGGTGCATCCCCACCCCATCTCGGTGGTAGAACCGGGAGGGATGAGTATGATGCCTGCATCGGTAAGGGACAGACTAAGTCCAACTAGGAAAGAAAAGCTTTTGGTGTGAAGTCTGTCTACACCCCCATCTAGAGCAGGGAGGGATGCCTCTGGTAGAAAGATGGCGCTGGTCGCTTTTTTTTTCTTACAGATGGGAGCTAACAATTCCGGCCTCACTCCTTTGAACTGTATCCTGAAAAACTGGGATAGATTTGATCCCCAGGGCTTAAAGAAGACGCACCTGGTCTTCCTATGTGATACTGTATGGCCACGGTACCCACTGGAGGACAGCGAATGGTAGCCAGTTGGAGGGTCTCTTAAGTATAATACTGTTTTACAGTTAGACCAGTTCTGTAGAAAACAAGGGAAATGGGTAGAAGTAGCATATGTGTTGCCCTTTTTCTCTCTGCAAAATATGTCAGACTTGTGTCCTAAGGATATAGATTTGTGTGTGACACCTTCAGCTCCCTCCTGTCCTCCTACTTCGCCCTCATACCCTGGGCTCCCAACTGAGCAAACTGAAAGCGAGAGAACCCGCCCCCCCACCCAAGAAGGATTGCCTTGGTCTTAGTGGAAACCCAAACTGAGATTCAAACGGCCCAAGTAGAAGTCCAAACAACTCCTGTCTCAGTATGACCTCAGACTACTCTGGTTTCAATAGAGACTCAGACCATCGAAGTAAGAGATGAGATGGAGGACAGGAGACAAAGAGATAAAGAAAAACGGGTTTCTCCAATCTACCCCTGGGATCATATGCACAGAGCAGCCACAGGGGCTGAGGGACAGCCACACAAGCTGTTGCCTCTTCATGAAGCATCCACCGGGAGAAATAATCAGTCTATGAGAGTTAATAACTAAGAAATAAAAAGAATCAGTGAGGATCTGGGAGACTATTTAGAGGACCCAGAAAAATATATTAAAGCTTTTAAAGGTGTTACTCTGCTTTATGACCTTACTTGGAAGGATGCGTTGTATATCTTGGGACAAACGCTGACTCCCGACTCAAAAAGTCGAGTTTTGGGAAAAGCGGTTGCTTATGGAGATGAATGGCTTGGTAATGAATCAGTAGGGAAGAAGGAGGATGAGATAACCACCCTCCCTACTGGGAATCAGGCAGTCTCAATTACAGAACCAGATTGGGACTACAACACAGCTAAAGGAAGATGGGATAAGAGTCATGTTGTCGGATGTATTCTTGAAGGACTCAGGCAGGTGTGTTCTAAGCCTTTAAACTATGGCAAATTGGCAAACTTAGAACAGGAGGAGAAGGAAGCTCCTGGTAAATTCCTAGATAGACTGAGAGAAGCCCTTTGCAGATTCATTGAGACTCATCCCGAAAGTGAAGAGGGAAAAGTGATCTTAAAGGATAGATTTCTCACTCAGTTGGCTCCAGATATCTGCCTTAAGCTATTAAAACAGGCATATGGACCAAATCAGTCTTTAGATAATCGGTTACAACTGGCTCAGACAGTCTATTATGGTAGGGAATATGAGGAAAAGAAAGAAAGGCAGAAAAAGACAAAGGAACAGGTGGAAGCTTTCACAATGGCTACGAGAACCGTTCTTAAACAGCCTGAGAAAAATGCCCAGAGGGACCCAGGTAAAAAGGTATGGGCTTGCTATTACTGTGGAAAGGAGAGGCACCTCAAGTGGGATTGCCCTCAGGAATCTAAGCCGCCCCCGGCTCCCTGTCTGGTCTGCAAAGGACCACACTGAAAGAGAGACTGCCCTCAGAGGCGTAGGTCTCAGGAGTCAGACTCTCAAGGCAATCAGAACTGAAGGTGCCCGGGGTCCCCACACAAGCTCCTGTCCTAATTACACCTGAGGAACCCCGGGTATTATTAACTGTGGGGGGCCAATCCGTCGATTTCCTTTTAGATACAGGGGCAACTTACTCTGTGTTTACTGAAGCCCCTGGCCCACTTTCTTCCCGGTCCGCTTCCATAATGGGACTGTCTGGATGAGCCAAAAGGTATTATTTCAATTATTCTTTAAGTTGTAACTGGGATTCCGTGCTATTTTCACACGAGTTTCTGATCATGCCAGAGTCTCCCTCACCCCTATTGGGGAGGGATATACTGAGCAAATTCCATGCCTCTGTTTTTATGAATATGGAGCCCTGCCTTTCTCTCCATTTAATTGAACAAAATGTAAATCCTAGAATATGGGCTGATGGAAAATCTGTGGGTTGAGCACAAAATGCTATTCCTGTAGTTGTCAAGCTCAAAGACCCACACTTATTTCCACATAAGAAGCAGAATCCACTGAAATCTGAGGTTAAGGAAGGGTTAACACCCATCATCGAAAATTTAAAGGAGCAGGGACTATTATTTCCCTGTAACAGTCCATGCAACACTCCTATTTTGGGTATAAAGAAATCAAATGGTAAATGGAGACTAGTTCAAGATTTACAAATAATAAATGAGGCTGTATTTCCTTCACACCCATGGTGACTAATCCTTATACTCTACTGTCTGAAATTCCTGAACGGGCCAAATATTTCTCAGTAACTGATTGGAAAGATGCCTTCTATTCAGTGCCTTTGGTGGAGGAAAGTCAATTTTTATTTGCCTTTGAAGACCCTATGCAGCCAGTTTCTCAGTTAACCTGGACAGTTTTGCCCCAGGGATTTTGTGACAGTCCTCACTCATTTGGACAAAGTTTGTCACAGGATCTACAAAACTTTAATAACTCTGAAGCAGTGGTGTTACAATATGTAGATGATATTCTGATCTGGAGAAGGGAATGGCAAACCACTTCAGTATTCTTGCCTTGAGAACCCCATGAACAATATGAAAAGGCAAAATGATAGGATACTGAAAGAGGAACTCTCCAGGTCTGTAGGTGCCCAATATGCTACTGGAGATCAGTGGAGAAATAACTCCAGAAAGAATGAAGGGATGGAGCCAAAGCAAAAACAATACCCAGTTGTGGATGTGACTGGTGATAGAAACAAGGTCCGATGCTGTAAAGAGCAATATTGCATAGGAACCTGGAATGTCAGGTCCATGAATCAAGGCAAATTGGGAGTAGTCAAACAGGAGATGGCAAGAGTGAATGATGACATTCTAGGAATCAGCGAACTAAAATGGACTGGAATGGGTGAATTTAACTCAGATGACCATTATATCTACTACTGTGGGCAGGAATCACTTAGAAGAAATGGACTAGCCATCACGGTCAACAAAAGAGTCCAAAATGCAGTACTCGGATGCAATCTAAAAAACGACAGAATGATCTCTGTTCATTTCCAAGGCAAACCATTCAATATCACAGTCATCCAAGTCTATGCCCCAACCAATAACGCTGAAGAAGCTGAAGTTGAACGGTTCTATGAAGACATTAAGACCTTTTAGAACTAACACCCAAAAAAGATGTCCTTTTCATTATAGGGGACTGGAATGCAAAAGAGGTAAGTCAAGAAACACCTGGAGTAACAGGCAAATTTGGCCTAGGAATACGGAATGAAGCAGGGCAAGGCTAATAGAGTTTTGCCAAGAGAACGCACGGGTCATAGCAAACACCCTCTTTCAACCACACAAGAGAAGACTCTACACACGGACATCACCAGATGGTTAACACCGAAATCAGACTGATTATATTCTTTGCAGCCAAAGATGGAGAAGCTCTATACACTCAGAAAAAACAAGACTGGGAGCTGACTGTGGCTCAGACCATGAACTCCTTATTGCCAAATTCAGACTGAAATTGAAGAAAGTAGGGAAAACCACTAGAGTATTCAGGTATGGTGACCTAAATCAAATCCCTCATGATTATACAGTGGAAGTGAGAAATAGATTTAAGGGACTAGATCTGATAGATACAGTGCCTGATGAACAGAGGTTCATGACATTGTACAGGAGATAGGGATCAAGACCATCCCCATGGAAAAGAAATGCAAAAAAGCAAAATGGCTGTCTGAGGAGGCCTTACAAATAGCTGTGAAAAGAAGAGAAGCAAAAAGCAAAGGAGAAAAGGAAAGATATCAGCATCTGAATGCAGAGTTCCAAAGAATAGCAAGAAGAGATAAGAAAGCCTTCCTCAGTGATTAATGCAAAGAAATAGAGGAAAACAACAGAATGGGAAAGACTAGAGATCTCTTCAAGAAAATTCAAGATACCAAGGGAACCTTTCATGCAAAGATGGATACAATAAAGGACAGAAATAGTATGGACCTAACAGAGGCAGAAGATATTAAGAAGAGGTGGCAAGAATACACAGAAGAACTGTACAAAAAAGAGCTTCATGACCCAGATAATCACGATGGTGTGATCACTCATCTAGAGCCAGACATCCTGGAATATGAAGTCAAGTGGGCCTTAGAAAGCATCACTACAAACAAAGCTAGTGGAGGTGATGGAATTCCAGTTGAGCTATTTCAAATCCTGAAAGATGATGCTGTGAAACTGCAGCACTCAATGTGCCAACAAATCTGGAAACCTCAGCAGTGGCCACACGACTGGAAAAGGTCAGTTTTCATTCCAGTCCCAAAGAAGGCAATGCCAAAGAATGCTCAAACTACCACACAATTGCACTCATCTCACACGCTAGTAAAGTAATTCTCAAAATTCTCCAAATCAGGCTTCAGCAATATGTGAACCGTGAACTTCCTGATGTTCAAGCTGGTTTTAGAAAAGGCAGAGGAACCAGAGATCAAATTGCCAACATCTGCTGGATCATAGAAAAAACAAGAGAGTTCCAGAAAAACATTTATTTCTGCTTTATTGACTATGCCAAAACCTTTGACTGTGTGGATCACAAGAAACTGTGGAAAATTCTGAAAGAGATGGGAATACCAGACCACCTGACTTGCCTCTTGAGAAATATGTATGCAGGTCAGGAAGCAACAATTAGAACTGGACATGGAACAACAGACTGGTTCCAAATAGGAAAAGGAGTATGTCAAGGCTGTATATTGTCACCCTGCTCATTTAACTTCTATGCAGAGTACATCAAGAAAAATGCTGGGCTGGAAGAAGCACAAACTGGAATCAAGATTGCTGGGAGAAATATCAATAACCTCAGATATGCAGATGACATCATCCTTATGGCAGAAAGTGAAGATGAACTAAAAGGCCTCTTGATGAAAGTGAAAGTGGAGAGTGAAAAAGTTGGCTTAAAGCTCAACATTCAGAAAATGAAGATCATGGCATCTGGTCCCATCACTTCATGGGAAATAGATGGGGAAACAGTGGAAACAGTGTCAGACTTTATTTTTGGGGGCTCCATAATCAGTGCAGATGGTGACTGCAGCCATGAAATTAAGAGATGCTTACTCCCTGGAAGGAAAGTTATGACCAACCTAGATAGCATATTCAAAAGCAGAGACATTAGTTTGCCAACAAAGATTCATCTAGTCAAGGCTACGGTTTTTCCTGTGGTCATGATGTATGGATGTGAAATTTGGACTGTGAAGAAAGCTGAGTGCCAAAGAATTGATGCTTTTGAACTGTGATGTTGGAGAAGACTCTTGAGAGTTCCTGGACTGCAAGGAGATCCAACCAGTCCATCCTAAAGGAGATCAGTCCTGGGTGTTCTTTGGAAGGACTGATGCTAAAGCTGAAACTCCAGTACTTTGGCCATCTCATGCGAAGAGTTGACTCATTGGAAAAAACTGTGATGCTGGGAGGGATTGGGGGCAGGAGGAGAAGGGGGTGACAGAGGATGAGATGGCTGGATGGCATCACTGACTCGATGGACGTGAGTCTGGGTGAACTCCGGGAGTTGGTGATGGACAGGGAGGCCTGGCGTGCTGAGATTCATGGGGCCGCAAAGAGTCGGACACGACTGAGAGACTGAACTGAACTCAACTCCTTGGAAGAAAAGTTATGACCAACCTAGATACCATATTGAAAAGCAGAGACATTACTTTGCCACACCCAAGGTAAGAGAAACCCAAGTAAGATGGTAGGTGTTGCAAGAAGGCATCAGAGGGCAGACACACTGAAACAATACTCACAGAAAACTAGCCAATCTAATCACACTAGGACCACAGCCTTTTCTAGCTCAATGAAACTAAGCCATGCCCTGTGGGGCCACCCAAGATGGGCGGGTCATGGTGGAGAGGTCTGACAGAATGTGGTCCACTGAGAAGGGAATGGCAAATCACTTCAGTATTCTTGCCTTGAGAACCCCATGAACAGTATGAAAAGGCAAAATGATGGGATACTAGTCAGGAAACATTTAACAGGAGGCTTCCTGTGTGCTGTTTTGGATCTGTCAGAATTCTCTGTTCCTTATTAATTCCTGAATATTCAGGAATTAAGAGGAGAGGCAAGCCTCTCCCAGGACTGAGGAATCCAGGCATTTCCTTCATTAGTGCTTCTATATGGTGATAAGCACTCTCTTCCTTCTTGTGAACCATACGGTAATAGTGATTGTTTACAACTCTCTCTCTCTTTAATATGGATCGCCTATGTTTTGTAAGTCTGGAATTTTAATCTTTATCTTTGCTGAGAATAACTACCTTGTAAGACAGTATATATGCCCACACCATGTTGATTAAAACACCTTTGCTCCATCAGAGCTCTGGTCCCCGTGTCTTTCTTTCTTTCTCGCTCACTCGCTCGCTCCCTCTCTTTTTCAGGCTGATCCCCTGGAGCGCAGAGGCTCTCTGAGTTCACCTTCCTGCCCAGGCTTCTAGGACCCTCTCGAGAAGGCGCTCTGAGTTTTCACCCCGTTGAGAGGGCGCCTGAGGCCTCCGTGAACAGAGCAAATCCTGTGTCAGGGGCTTTATTGGCTTTCTGCATAAACCAAGGAATATCAGTCTCTTTCTCTCCTTTACTTTCTTATCATCGACTCCGGACCACCAAGTTCCGGTCCATTAAAGGACCTCAACAGATACTGAAAGAGGAACTCCCCAGGTTGGTAGGTGCCCAATATGCTACTGGAGATCAGTGGAGAAATAACTCCAGAAAGAATGAAGGGATGGAGCCAAAGCAAAACCAATACCCAGTTGTGGATGTGACTGGTGATAGAAACAAGGTTCGATGCTGTAAAGAGCAATATTGCATAGGAACCTGGAATGTTAGGTCCATGAATCAAGGCAAATTGGAAGTGGTCAGACAGGAGATGGCAGGAGTGAACGTCGACATTCTAGGAATCAGCGAACTAAAATGGACTGGAATGGGTGAATTTAACTCAGATGACCATTATATCTACTACTGTGGGCAGGAATCCCTTAGAAGAAATGGAGTAGCCATCATGGTCAACGAGAGAGTCCAAAATGCAGTACTTGGCTGCAATCTCAAAAAGAAATGATGCTTTTGAACTGTGGTGTTGGAGAAGACTCTTGAGAATCCCTTGGACTGCAGGGAGATCCAACCAGTCCATTCTAAAGGAGATCAGTCTTGGGTGTTCTTTGGAAGGAATGATGCTGAAGCTGAAACTCCAGGACTTTGGCCACCTCATGCGAAGAGTTGACTCATTGGAAAAGACCCTGATGCTGGGAGGGATTGAGGGCAGGAGGAGAAGGGGGCGACAGAGGATGAGATAGCTGGATGGCATCACCGACTCAATGGACATGAGTTTGAGTGAACTCCAGGAGTTGGTGATGGACAGGGAGGCCTGGCGTGCTGTGATTCATGGGGTCGCAAAGAGTTGGACACGACTGAGCGACTGAACTGAGCTGAACTGAACCCAGAACTAGACACAGATAATTGGCCACAAACCCAACAACTGGATTGATTTTTAAAACTAGCATAGGATCAGGCCTATGATAGAAAAGCATTTGATTTATATGAAAAGGTCTAAGAAGTCAAGAAAACATTGTAAATGATCATACAAATCAGTTTCAGCATCTTGGGCAAGCTGTCTACCTCTGATGTCGTCTTTTCATCCTGGTGTAGTGTAGTGTTTTTCTCTGAGCATCATTTTAAGGTGAGATCAGGTCAGCTGTCTTTTTTATAGGCCAATCTAGTGTAGGGGACTTTGGAAGTGGGAATTAATCTAAGAGTTAATTTTCCTTCAGTTTCATTGTGCATAAGCTAGTTAAGAGTACCTGATTAAAAAGTCCTTTCATCCTGGTTGGAGACAGTCTCTTAAATTGTCTTTTTTCAGTCCTGGCTGCAGGTCATGAGGCATCTGATCTTTATCCAAAGACAGATTGCTGAGAAAAGCTTTAGAAACAAACTTGGGTGTTTTTTAAGAATTCAATTAAATTTTACATTAATATCACATAACAGCAAAGATCTATCTAAGAAATGAGTCTTACTACATGCAGACCTCCATTAACAAACTGGGATTTAACATATATTGAAACATCTTTTTCTTCCTAAAATTACCTTCATTTTTATCAAATATAACCAAATTAAGTTTAGCTTGTTTACAAAATAGGTCTGTTCTCACTAATTTTAGTCTGATGATTTATATAACCATAATTGATCATAGACTTTTTATTTTGCTGAAAAATTTTATAGAGTCGCAGACTGAACTTTTAAAATAAAACAGGGCTGGGAAACTCACACCACAGGCTTATCACAGATTTTGTCTAACAAATCTAGGTGAATTCTTTCTTTTTTAAGGTCTCAAAAATTCCTTGAGATTTTTGTACCTGTTAATGAGATAACCTTCTTAGCTCATTTGATAAACTTACTGGAAACCTAAGAGTTTCAAATTTCTGGAGGAGTCAGATAGAGAGAAAATATAATTGCTTTGTTTATAACATATAATTTTACCAAGTTATTTTCATAATTAGTTTGAGAGGAAGGTTTTCTCTACTCCCAGAAAACACAAGATTCAAACCTGTAATTTTTCAGACAGAAACCATAAAAGTTATAAGCATATTTTCTGCTTCATTCAGTCCTTTGTTAACTTTTGTGAAGTCATCAGGTTTTTCATTAGAATACCAGGACAAATCAGATGGTTAAGAGCGCCATATAATTTCTAGAATATCTGTATTAGTAATATTTACATTATAACATGAGAGGATTTATTACTCATTTGATAATATTTTTCATGTATTTTAACCAACCAAATAAACACAGCTTAATATCTCTCTTTGGGATGTTTCAGGGGCCCTCTGAAGCACCCTAAAGTTAGCTAGAAGTCAAAGGAACTTCAAAAGAATTCGATTTAGGAATCTTTGTCAAAAAAAATCAATTAAAAGGGTTTAGAACATTTGGTCAGATTTAGTCAATGTTGATGAGTGTATCATTTAGCTTGTTGATATGTCAGGATGGGCGTATTATATACAGAGGCTCAAGGTCTAGTGAAAGTCGACTCTGCCATCTTGGACCTAACCAGTTTTGGCTTTAACCAGTTTTTCTATGGCTGTGTCATTTCTAACAAAATCCATTTATCTAACTATTTGTAATCCAATTTTAGAAAATCCTGATTATGCATAACTCTTTTTAGTATTTTTTCATACCTTTTTTACTGAAAACATAGTTTTTACTTTCCTTTAGCAACCAAGAACTAACTTTTATATTAGCATTTTATAGATTGGTGAGCATAAAAACCAGTGATAATTTTTAAAACCCTGTTTTTTTAGAACATTTTAGGATGGCACCAAACATTATTCATTTATAGTCCCAAGTCTTTTTAGTTTCTCTGTAAAAGGAAATTAGTGTTTAGTAGTAAATGTTTCAAAATCTTATTTTATTTGGAAATGATCTAACTATTCAATAGACTTCTAACACTTAGCACACTTAGCACAACCCTTAGAAATTCAAGTTACGCCAATCTGGAGAGACTATTTTAGACAGATATTCCTAAAGAATAATTATTTTTAATAGAGTTTATATAAAAGCTCATATCTCATTTACATTTTTTAGAAGTTTCTTTACTGAGGTAATTTCCTTGTTGACAAACTTGTAACAGATATGATACTATTTAACTTATATTAATTTTAGGTACAATAAAAATATTTTACTTAATGTTAATTACTCTAAGACATGGTCTATATTAGATAGGTCAACAAACAAACATTAATATAAGGTATTTAATATTGAATATTTTCTAGTTCACATGAACCTGGAATTTGTTGTTTATTTTAGAATTATTTGATTTGTAAGCACTTTTTTTTAAGCCAATTAAATAAAGCTCATTTACAAATTAACCTCAAAAATATTACCCAGAGACAAAGACATACCAAGACATATTTAGACAGACACAATGTAAGATCTAGCTTCATTTTCTAAGCTTAGTCATGAATTAGATATTACAATATAAAATTTAGTAGTTTATAAAAAACAGTTGGAGTAAATAAAATTTTTAAAGGCTTTTTTCCATTTTTTTTCATTCTCAGGTGTTAGAGATGGTCTAGATAAGTGTTCTTAAGAGCCCTCGTCTCAAGGTACAGGGAAAGAAAATCAAGTTTAACAAAATGGCGGCAGGTCTAAACCAAATGGTGGCCAGAAAAAGCAAAATGGCCATCAAAAATCAGAACACAGAGTTAAAACACACACATACAAACGTGGCAGTCCTCATCAGACACTCTCTTAAATACAAGAATACAGTCTCTCAGAAAACCTCCTATAGAGACACAGAACTTCAGATCCAAGTATTAACAGAGTAAAGGAAAATATTTCAGATCTTCAAAGATTTCAAAGGGAGGAAAGGAAGCCAGGTTGAAAGAAGAAGGGGGAGGAGGAGGGAGAGGGGGGCAAAAGGGGTGGCCTTACAGACATTTCTTGCCACCTGCAGATACCCAGGCATTATGGCACTTTACCCTGGGCCTCCAGAGAAGGGAGGACTGGAACTCGGGCCTACCGGAAATCAGACCAGAACAGAACCAGAATTCGAGTTCTCTGCCAAGGGGAGGTGATCAGTTTCCAATTCTCAGCTCAGGCTGAGGCCCTTCGACCAGATTCCTGCGTCCGGAACCGGGGGACTAGAAAAAGGGGAAGGATAGGAAGGATTAAGGAGAGGAAAGAGAGATGGAAGGGGAGAGAGGTCAATAAAGTCTCTTGTTCCTTACTGGTCGGGGCACTCTGGCCAGTTGTCTGCGTCAGGAGGAGACCAGGGACAAAAGGGTCTCAGTTGCAGCCGCTGGGTCTGGTCCATCGGCGGGCAAGCTGGCCCCTGAGTACCTCAAGTGGTCAGGATGTCAGTCTCCTCAAGTGGTCAGGATGTCAGTCTCAACAAAGAAGAATCCCACCAGAGTCGCTATTTGTTGCAGGAAGGGGGACCCCTTCCAGGGCCTGAAATTGGGCTCTTGTCTAACACTCGGAAATGAATTGTCCGAGGAGACACATGTGCTGACAAAGCAAGAGATTTTATTGCGAAAGGGCATCCAGGCATAAAGCAGTAGGGTAAGGGAATCCAGGAGAACTGCTGTGCTATGTGGCTTGCAGTCCGGGTTTTATGGTGATGGGATTAGTTTCCGGGTTGTCCTTAGCCAATCATTCTGACTCAGAGTCCTTCCTGGTGGTGCACGCCTTGTTCAGCCAAGATGGATGCCAGAGAGAAGGATTCTGGGAGGTCGTCAGACAGGTGGTGTCTCCTTTTGACCTTTTCTGAACTCTTCTGGTTGGTGGAGGCTTATTAGTTCCCTTTTCCTTACCAGGACCTCCTGTCGTGAAACAACTCATGCAAATGGTTACTATGGTGCCTGGCCAGAGTGGGCGGTTTCAATCAGTGTGCTTCCCTTAACAGATTGAGGCTTTTCCCTGTCATAGTGAACAGGCTAAGGAGGTTATAGAGATTTCAATCCATGAAATTATCCCCAGGTTTGGGCTGCCACGGAGCCTTCAGAGTGACAATGGCTCCGCCTTTAAAGCTGCGGTAACTCAGGGAGTATCTAAAGCGCTAGGAATAGAATATCACTTACACTGTTCCTGGAGACCCCAATCCTCAGGAAAGCTTGAAAAAGCTAATGACATTATCAAAAGACATTTGCACAAATTAACTCAAGAGACACAGGACAATTGGATTAAAGTCCTACCCACAGCTTAAATGAGGACTCAAACTGCCCCCAAAGCGGGAGGGACTGTCCCCCTTTGAACGTATTTATGGATGGCCTTTCTTTTGCACAGACATTATTATAGACCCTGAAGCCTTGGAATTAACTAGTTATGTAACTCAGCTCTCAGCTTTTCAACAGGCATTAACAGAACTCCAGGAGACAACTCCTGACCCAGCCTCTGAGTCAGGCTCTATTTGAGCCAGGAACCGAGGTCCTCATAAAAACATTGGGATCTGGGGTCCAATCCCTCAAGCCTCTCTGGGAAAGCCCTCACCAGGTTATTCTTTCTTCTCCCACAGCTGTCAAAGTGCCAGGAATTGATTCGTGGGTACATAACACCTGAGTTAAGAGGTGGCACCCTGACCAGAACTAAGTGACTTCATTTTATGTTTTTAGTTTCTATGCTCTGACTTTGTACTTTTCAGACGGGCCTGATAATCTATGTGAGCCTACTTCTGCTGACGCCAAAAGTCCTGAGTCTGCCATTTGATCTTCAAGACAATGCCTTCCTGTCCTGGGCTCATTCCTACGCTGAATTCCACCTTCAGTCTAACTGCTGGGTCTGTGGAGTGCTCCCCTCTTCATCAGTGGAAGGCTTCCCGGGGTGGACATCTCTACTTCAAAAAGAAGACTTTCTCCAAGTCTGAGAATACCTTCAATGACAATCATTCGTGATGACTCTTCTTCATCTGATGACATCTAACAACCCTAAAATGGACTGGTGCAACACTTTGTACTTTAACTATGGACATAACGTGACTTTTAATTTTGATTATACATTGTCTCGGTTTAATGACTATTTTGCTACACATAAGGCAAATGGGTCTAGATCTAATGGTTTTTTACCTGACCTTTATCAAATATGGGATGAGGTTATATGGCTAACTCCTGAAAAAGGACGTCTAATGTCTACTGCCCCTATATGCTGGGAACAAACAGAGCTATTCCCAAAAGTTAGCCAACAATTTAATTACAGTGATTGGAAACAATTGGGATTTTTGCCTCAGGAAATATGCAAAGTGATCATTCCCATGTTTTCCAACCCCAGTTCAGGTCCTCCCTTTGTCTGGCCAGGCACTAATTGGGACTGGATATCTCAGTCACAATGGCTTGCTCCAAATGGGACTTATTGGATATGTGGCTCTTCCCTATGGGCATGGCTTCCCCCTGGTTGGATAGGGAGATGCACCCTAGGTCTAGCCTTTACTCACGGCTTTATATTTTCAGAGCTTCCGGAAAAGCCTGTGAATTTATCCCACCTTAAAACTCGGTGGACAAGGTCTGTATTTCACTGATGTGATTATTTGGCTGCAGTGTTTGTCCCCTCTTTGGGAACTACAGATGTTATGCTACGAGTGGATGCTTTGACTGATTTTACTCAACAGGCATTACAAGAATCTCAAAAAGCTATTTCAGCTCTTAATGCTGAACAAGCACAAATTAGAAAGGTGGTTTTACAAAACAGATTGGCTTTAGATATTCTGACAGCTGCACAAGGAGGAACCTGTGCCATTATTCATACCCAGTGCTGAATATATAAACCTGATATGAGCACTAATGTTACTCATTTTACTAAACACATGAACAAGATTTCTGGGGCTATGGATACTCCTGAAGCCTCAATTGCCTCACTTTGGGAGACGTTAACTAGTTTCCCATGGTGGAAAACTATCTTAATTACAATAATTATGGTTGTTTTGTTTTTGCTGTTTGCTCCCTGCATCTGTAACTGTGTAACTGGATTTGTTTCTAGTCACATGAAAGCTTTTAAGTTACAAATTGTTACTCAAACTCCTGCTACTGCTGCAGACTCTTCCAACTACTACTCTGGGCCCCTAGATCAGAAGGCCTCAGTATGACGGTTAGGAAAATATGTTGCCTCACCAATTTAGGAATAATGCCCCTTGTGAGCTTGGAAGCAGTTATGGAATGAGAACAATGCCCCATTTCACTAGGCAACATAATTCTCCTAAAAGAAAAGCGGGGAATGAGAGGGTAACAGGAAGGAAGGCCAGGGGTCTCCAAACGGAGGAAATAGGCTGCAAGTGTCGCGCCTGGAAGGCTGTAGTCCATGGGGTCGCGAAGAGTAGGACACGACTGAGCGACTTCACTTTCACTTTTCACTTTCATGCACTGGAGAAGGAAATGGCAACCCACTCCAGTGTTCTTGCCTGGAGAATCCCAGGGACGGTGGGCTGCCGTCTGTGGGGTCACACAGAGTCGGACACGACCGTAGTGAGCTGCTAAGTCGCTTCAGTCGTGTCCGACTCTGTGCGACCCCATAGATGGCAGCCCACCGTCCCTGGGATTCTCCAGGCAAGAACACTGGAGTGGGTTGCCATTTCCTTCTCCAGTGCAGGAAAAGTGAAAAGTGAAAGTGAAGTCGCTCAGTCGTGTCTGACCCTCAGCACCCCCATGGACTGCAGCCTTCCAGGCTCCTCTGTCCATGGGATTTTCCAGGCAAGAGTACTGGAGTGGGTTGCCATTGCCTTCCCCATTTAAATTTGTATACAGAAGGGAAAAAAATATCACTAGTTTGTTTCCTCCTGCTGCTTAAGAGAGATAAAAATGTCTGACTGCTGCTGCTGCTGCCGCTAAGTCGCTTCAGTCGTGTCTGACTCTTGTGTGACCCCATAGACGGCAGCCCACCAGGCTCCCCTGTCCCTGGGATTCTCCAGGCAAGAACACTGGAGTGGGTTGCCATTTCCTTCTCCAGTGCATGAAAGTGAAAAGTGAAAGTGAAGTCGCTCAGTCGTGTCCGACTCTTCGAGACCCCATGGACTACAGCCTTCCAGGCGCGACACTTGCAGCCTATTTCCTCCGTTTGGAGACCCCTGGCCTTCCTTCCTGTTACCCTCTCAAACCTTGAGTTAACCAATGCATTTTTCTTATGGAAATGTTTCTCTTAAGCTATGCTAATATACTATGCATTTACCCCACTCTATCTTCAGGTCGGTTCCACCTAATGGCACAGAACCTACTTGACAAACCAGTATGTTATACTCAGACACTGTTCCCCGAATCTATGTAAACAAAACTATTTGTATGGTAATGTGCCCTTCTACGAGATTGAAGTCAATCGTTTTATGGCCCAGGATGACTCATCTGGTGCCAAGATTATCCCAAAACACATCTTATGGATGAGGTGCCTAGTGTCATTCTGAGTTTTAAGACATTCCTTTCTTTCATTAACAGACTGCTCGGTTCAGTTCAGTTCAGTCGCTCAGTCATGTCTGACTCTTTGCGACCCCGTGAATTGCAGCAAGGCAGGCCTCCCTGTCTATCACCAACTCCCAGAGTTCACTCAAACTCATGCCCATCAAGTCGGTGATGCCATCCAGCCATCTTATCCTCTGTCGTCCCCTTCTCCTCCTGCCCCCAATCCCTCCCAGCATCAGAATCTTTTCCAATGAGTCAGTTCTTCCCATCAGGTGGCCAAAGTATTGGAGTTTCAGCTTTAGCATCATTCCTTCCAAAGAACACCCAGGACTGATTTCCTTTAGAATGGACTGGTTGGATCTCCCTGCAGTCCAAGGGACTCTCAAGAGTCTTCTCCAACACCACAGTTCAAAAGCATCAATTTTTCGGCGCTCAGCTTTCTTCACAGTCCACCTCTCACATCCATACATACCATACCACAGGAAAAACCATAGCCTTGACTAGACGGACCTTTGTTGGCAAAGTAATGTCTCTGCTTTTGAATATGCTATCTAGGCTGGTCATAACTTTCCTTCAAGGAGTAAGTGTCTTTTAATTTCATCACTGCAATCACCATCTGCAGTGGTTTTGGAGCGCAAAAAATAAAGTCTAACCCTGTTTCCACTGTTTCCCCATCTATTTCCCATGAAGTGATGGGACCAGATGCCATGATCTTTGTTTTCTGAATGTTGAGCTTTAAGCCAACTTTTTCACTCTCCTCTTTCACTTTCATCAAGAGGCTTTTTAGTTCCTCTTTACTTTCTGCCATAAGGGTCTTTCCATTCTATTGTTTTCCTCTATTTCTTTGCATTGATCACTGAGGAAGGCTTTCTTAGCTCTCCTTGCTATTATTTGGAACTCTGCATTCAGATGCTGATATCTTTCCTTTTCTCCTTTGCTTTTTGCTTCTCTTCTTTTCACAGCTATTTGTAAGGCCTCCTCAGACAGCCATTTTGCTTTTTTGCATTTCTTTTCCATGGGGATGGTCTTCATCCCTGTCTCCTGTACAATGTCATGAACCTCTGTCCATAGTTCATCAGGCACTCTGTCTATCAGATCTAGTCCCTTAAATCTATTTCTCACTTCCACTGTATAATCATAAGGGATTTGATTTAGGTCATACCTGAATGGTCTAGTGGTTTTCCCTACTTTCTTCAATTTAAGTCTGAGTTTGGCAATAAGGAGTTCATGATCTGAGCCACGGTCAGCTCCTGGTCTTGTTTTTGTTGACTGTATAGAGCTTCTCCATCTTTGGCTGCAAAGAATATAATCAATCTGATTTCAGTGTTGACCATCTGGTGATGTCCATGTGTAGAGTCTTCTCTTGTGTTGTTGAAAGATGGTGTTTGCTATGACCCGTGTGTTCTCTTGGCAAAACTCTATTAGCCTTTGCCCTGCTTCATTCTGTACTCCAAGGCCAAATTTGCCAGTTATTCCAGGTGTTTCTTGACTTTGCTCTTTTGCATTCCAGTCCCCTATAAAGAAAAGGACATCTTTTTTGGCTGTTAGTTCTAGAAGGTCTTGTAGGTCTTCATAGAACCATTCAACTTCAGCTTCTTCAGCATTACTGGTTGGGGCATAGACTTGGACTACTGTCCAAGTTTTTGTCCAAAAATACTGTCCAAACTATTGAATGGTTTGCCTTGGAAATGAACAAAGATCATTCTCTCATTGAGATTGCATCCAAGTACTGCATTTCAGACTCTTTTCTTGACTAGATGGCTACTCCATTTCTTCTAAGGGATTCTTGCCCACAGTAATAGATATAATAGTCATCTGAATTAAATTCACCCATTCCAGTCCATTTTAGTTTGCTGAGAGACTGAACTCACAGCATAGCACATATATTACAAAGTGACCACCACCACACATCTAATTACCATCCATCCCCCTACAGTTGACCCCTTTCTTCCCTCACCCCTTGACTCTCCTCCCTTCTGGTAACCACTAATCTAGTCACCTTATCTATGAGTTTGTTTTTGTTTTATTTGTTCTTTTTTTTTTTTTTTTTTAGATTCCACAAATAAGTGAAATCACATGGTATTTTTCTTTCTCTGCATAACTTATGTCACTTAACATAATACCTTCAAGATCTATGCATGTTATTACAAAAGGCAGGATTTCATTTTTTTATATGGTGTAGTAGTGTTTCATTCTCTTTATCCATTCATCCATTGTTGATAGGTTGATTCCATACCTTGAGTATTAGCAATAAAGTTACAATGAACATATGAGTGTATATATCTTTTTTTTTTTAATAAAATTTTATTGGAGGATAGTTACTTTACAATGTTGTGATAGTTTCTACTGTACAGAAAAGTAAATAAACTGTGCATGTTATATATCCCCCTTTTGAACTTCCTTCCCATTTAGGTCACCACAGAGCACTGAGTAGAGTTTCCTATGCTATAAGTAGGTTCTCATTAGTTATATATTTTATACATAGTAGTGTATATATGTCAATTAATGCTTTTGTGTTCTTTGGATAAATGTCCAGAAGTGGAATAGCTGGGTCATATAGTAATTCTATTCTTAAAATTTTGAGGTATCTCCATACTCTTTTTCCATAGTGGCTACACCAATTTACTGTCCCACTAATAGTGTGTAAAGATTCCCTTTTCTTCACATCCTCTTCAGCATTTGCTATTTCTTATCTTTATGGTCTTAGCCATTCTGATAGCTGTGAGAGCTATCTCATTGTGATTTTGATTTGCATTTCCCTAATAATTAGTGGGGGTGAACATCTTTTCATGTGTCTGTTTGCCATCTGTAGGTCTTCTTTGGAAAAATGTCTATCTAGTGCCTCTGTCCATTTTTAAAAAGGGTTGTTTTGTTGTTGTTGACTTGTATGAATTACATTTTGGCCACACTGCATGGCTTGTTGGATCTTAGCTCCCTGGCCATAAATCAAACCTATGCCCCCTGCAGTGGAAGCAAGGAGTTTTAGCCACTGGATCATGAAGGAAGTCCCTGTATAACTTCTTTATGTAGTTTTGATATTACCTCCCTATTGGACATAAGGTTTGCAGGCATCTCCTACTCAGTAGGTTGTCTTTTCATTTTGATGATGGTTTCCTTTGCTGTACGGAATCTTTAGTTTGATTCTGGCCTTTTCTTTCTGTCTTCTCCCTCTGGGACCCCTAAAATGTGAATGTTATTCTGCTTAATGTTGTCCCAGAAGTCTTCAAAGGTTTTTTTGTTCTGTTTCATATGTTTGTTTTTTGGTCACGCTGTACTGCTTGTGGGATTCAGTTCCCTGACCAGGGATTGAACCTGTGCCCTCAGCAGAGAAAGCATGGAGTCCTAAGCACTGGACTCCCAGGGAGTTCCCTAAAGTATTCTCACTTTATAAGATTTCTTTTTTGTTTTGCTGCTCTGAGTTCCGTTAGCTCACTGATTCTTTCTCCTACCTCATCCAGTTTCTTGTTGAATCCCTCTAGTGTATTTTTCAGTTCAGTTATAATTTCTATTTGGTACTTTCTTATACATCTTATCTCTTTGAAGTTCTCACTGTGTTCATCCATTATTCTCCAAAGTTTGGTGAGCATTTGGATGGCAGGTGCATCAGATACCAGCCAAGTAGAAGTTAAGGAGGAGGAGCTGTTGTGAACCAAGCCACTGGGTGGTCCAAGGAGTCTTCATATCTATACCCATCCTGGGCTGGTGGAGGTGGTATCTTCTTCAGCAAGATGCCTGGTAGGCACAGGGGTATTCCTGAGACCTTTTCATGGAGCTGTGAGAGCCCAGCTGGGCAGGGTCTGCCCACTTCTGTATCTCTATTTTTTCATGGATGATCCTGAGTCACTCTTACCTAGGAGTTTGAGGCCTCTGCTCAATCCACAACATGACTAAGTTTTCCCTTCACAGCCATGAATCATGCACTTAGTACACACCAATGCCCAATAACAGGCCAACAGTTTTTACTCAAATGGTGTGTACTTTCCAGCTGACTTCAGGAGTTTATATGTCAAAAAACCCATCAGGGACCTATGACGTGGGGCTCTAAACTTCTGCCAGAAGCTCCAGTTTACAAACAGGGAGATTGCTGAAACCTGTGACTCAAATGGCAGATGTGGAAGGATTGCCACAGTGACCCTTTGGAGGGTTTCCAGAGTATTCCATTGATTGGAAGTCTCACTCAAATGTAGTAGTCTTTCTTTTAAAATGATGGATACATGCCATCAAGATCCCACATGGGGAATGTGAACAAGTGAGTAGCTGAGTAGTCCCACCAGTCACTGGGCCTTCTTTCTATTTGTTGGAGGCAGAGAGGACCAAAAGTTTGGCAATTGTCTCCTCTGGAATGAGAAGCCACATCCCTACCCAGGTAATGTCCGGGGATTTCAGTTGAGTACTAGGACTCTCTGACATGTCTGCATTAATAGCCTAGTTGTGTTGTTGCATGTGGGCCAACAAAAGGTCCAGTCCTTGCTGGGTGGTGCCTGGGTCTGAGCCTACCAGGAGGAGGCATTAAAAGCTTCCAGGAGCAGAGCTTTTCCTCAGTAAGGATCCACCTGATGTTGGATAGCCCAGGGAACTTAGGTAGCCTTGTGGAAGGATGCTGAAGGTGCATTGTAGCCCATTTCACATGGAGGGAAACATCCTTATGATCAGGTGAGAAGGATGCTGAAAAAAGCATTTGCAATGTTAACTGTCACATACCAAGTTCCTGTGACTTGGACAATAGTGTCTGTGACAGTCATAGTGTCAAGTATGGCTGGCACAAGGGAAGTGTCACCACGTGGAGCCCTGTCTAATCAATGGTAAGTTTCCAGGTACTGGAAGTTTTGTGCACAGGCAGACAGGACTGCTGAATAGAGTCTCACACAGCACTTTGGCTTCCTGAGGCTCAGGAGTGAGGGCAGACATTTCTTTTGCTTCTCCAAGCTGCCAATACTCTTTGGGGATCCAATACCACGAAGCACTGGTTGTCAGACAAGTACACGGTCTTCCATGTGTCCCAGTAAGATGACCCTAACTACAGCAGCTCCTAGGTAGAGGGTGAAGGTGATTGTGGCTGCACATAGACAAATCAACACCATAAACCTCCCTTGTTATGGTGGGGGCCATAACAAGAGAGGTTTACAGGGACTTGGAGGGATCCATCCATAGTCAAGTTTGGGCAAAGGTCCTGGGGAGGTGGCCTTAACCCCCAAACAGAGCATATTGTACGTTTGTTGTTCATCTTGGAGCCTGGGGTTGGAAGACCATAGTCACAGATGTATCAGTGTCTAAAAAGGCCCAAGAAGTACAATTCTTCCCCGACTATTGAACTCCAACCTCAGCATCTGGCTTCCAGTCCCCAGTGGGGACAGAGAGGTCTCAGCCCAACCCCTAGTCTTGTTTACTCTTGAAAGTTGAGAGGTCTGGGTAAAGGTTTCCAAGGTTCTGATTCATCTCTAGTTTGTCAGGAGAGGTGAAGAGATTAGCAGATGCATTAGTCATAGGTCAGTCATCTTTCAGAAACATTAGTCATAGATTGTGTAGACCCAGCAGGATGCTGGTCAAGCCTTGCATGGCCATGAGTTCCTTGGTGGATACCTCATTGATTTCTTCTTCTGAGACCTACTCATTTGAGTAACTGGACTCAGAGATCTCTAGAGGAAAAGCCCTTGCTTGATCATTGATTTCTTCTTCTGAGACCTACTCATTTGAGTAACTGGACTCAGAGATCTCTAGAGGAAAAGTCCTTGCTTGATCATCCAGGAGACCATTCTTACCTTATGACTTTCTATTGATCTTTCTGTTGTGCTACTTGGCGGTAACCACTTTTTCCATGCCTGGGGATTTGTTAGCTAAAAACCAGACCTAGGGTTTCCCTGGTTGTCCAGTGGTTAAGACTCCACCTTGCAATGAAGGGGACACCAGTTCCATCCTTGGCCTGGGAAGATCACACATGCTGTGGAGCAACTAAGCCTTGGAGGCACAAATACTGAGCTCATGCGCTGCAACTCCTGAAGCCTGGTGCCCTGGAACCTGTACTCCACAATGTGAAGCCACTGCAGGGAGAAGCCAGGACCCCACAACTATACAGCACCCTCTGCTCTCCAAAACTAGAGAAATGAAGACACAGCATAGTTAAAAAAAAAAAGACCCAATTTTGAAAACAAACACACAAAAAACCCTGGACCTCTGGAAATTTACTTGCATTGAATAACCAGCAGGAAGGGTACAAACAAACCTGGAATTCTGAATGTGGTTAACAATCTCATCATCTACTGTTCATATTTCCTCACTGTAGACCCAAGGGACCACCAGGATAGCCTGCTCCTGCCTCGAGTTTGAAGAGAAGTATGGGTCCCAGGCTGGCCCAGCTGTTCCATCAGTGGCCCCAGGTCTCAGGCGAGGATTCCTTGCTGTCACTGCATTGCTTGAGAATCAAGGGCAGCTTCCCTGCTAGCCTTCCACTTGGCCACTCTCTTCCCAGTTAGAGAGAGCAGGCTTTTCTGTTCTTGTTGTTGTTCTTTATTTTGTTCTTTTTAATCTATACCTTTTGGCAGCTCTGTGCTGTAGGCCTTTCTAGTTCTCAGCCTGGCATGGGAGATAGAAACAAAGCCTAGGGGACAAAACAGGGTGTCCTTCCTCAAATCTCCAGATCCCTCCCCAGTCTGCCTACTTCTTGGCACCCTTGAGAATCCCTTCAGGATATTTAGTTGTGATCTGTAGTCCATCACTCCCAAAGAAAGACAATGCCAAAGAATGCTCAAACTACCACACAATTGCACTCATCTCACATGCTAGTAAAGTAATGCTCAAAATTCTCCAAGCCAGGCTTCAGCAATATGTGAACCGTGAACTTCCTGATGTTCAAGCTGGTTTTAGAAAAGGCAGAGGAACCAGAGATCAAATTGCCAACATCTGCTGGATCATGGAAAAAGCAAGAGAGTTCCAGAAAAACATCTATTTCTGCTTTATTGACTATGCCAAAGCCTTTGACTGTATGGATCACAATAAAGTGTGGAAGATTCTTCAATAGATGGGACTACCAGACCACCTGACCTGCCTCTTGAGAAATTTGTATGCAGGTCAGGAAGAAACAGTTAGAACTGGACATGGAACAACAGACTGGTTCCAAATAGGAAAAGGAGTACGTCAAGGCTGTATATTGTCACCCTGCTTATTTAACTTCTATGCAAAGTACATCATGAGAAACGCTGGGCTGGAAGAAGCACAAGCTGGAATCAAGATTGCCGGGAGAAATATCAAGAACCTCAGATATGCAGATGACACCACCCTTATGGCAGAAAGTGAAGAGGAACTCAAAAGCCTCTTGATGAAAGTGAAAGAGGAGAGTGAATAAGTTGGCTTAAAGCTCAACATTCAGAAAATGAAGATCATGGCATCCAGTCCCATCACTTCATGGGAAATAGATGGGGAAACAGTGGAAACAGGGTCAGACTTTATTTTTGGGGGCTCCAAAATCACTGAAGATGGTGACTGCAGCCATGAAATTAAAAGACGCTTACTCCTTGGAAGGAAAGTTATGACCAACCGAGATAGCATATTCAAAA
Organism: Bos mutus; assembly: GCF_027580195.1. Lineage (NCBI taxonomy): Eukaryota > Metazoa > Chordata > Mammalia > Artiodactyla > Bovidae > Bos > Bos mutus. The sequence continues at coordinate 46,016,575 of NC_091618.1, read as the reverse complement.
GCAGAGACATTACTTTGGCAACAAAGGTCCGTCTGATCAAGGCTATGGTTTTTCCTGTGGTCATGTATGGATGTGAGAGTTGGACTATAAAGAAGGCTGAGCGCCGAAGAATTGATGCTTTTGAACTGTGGTGTTGGAGAAGACTCTTGAGAGTCCCTTGGACTGCAAGGAGATCCAAGCAGTCCATTCTGAAGGAGATCAGCCCTGGGATTTCTTTGGAAGGAATGATGCTGAAGCTGAAACTCCAGGACTTTGGCCACCTCATGTGAAGAGTTGACTCATTGGAAAAGACTCTGATGCTGGGAGGGATTGGGGGCAGGAGGAGAAGGGGACAACAGAGGATGAGATAGCTGGATGGCATCACTGACTCGATGGACGTGAGTCTGGGTGAACTCCAGGAGTTGGTGATGGACAGGGAGGCCTGGCGTGCTGCGATTCATGGGGTCGCAAAGAGTTGGACACGACTGAGCAACTGAACTGAACTGATAGACCATCACTTCCCAGGTGGCTCTAGTTGTAAAGAACCCACCTTACAATGCAGGAGATGTGGGTTCCATCCCTGTGTCAGGAAGATTCTCTGGAGGATGAAATGACAACCCACTCCAGTATTCTTGCCTGGAGAAGCCCCATGGACAGAGGAGCCTGGTGGGCTACAGTCCACAGGGTTGTAAAGAGTCGAATACGACTGAAGCACCTTAATACACACACATACATATATCTATTTTTTCTTCAAATTATTTTCTCATTTAGGTTATTACAGCATATTGAGCAGAGTTCCCTGTGTTATACAGTAGGTCCTTCTTGCCTGTTGTTGTTATTGTTTAGTCATTAAGTCATGTCTGATTCTTTTGCAACCCCATGGACTGTAGCTTGCAAGACTCCTCTGTCCATGGGATTTCCCAGGCAAGCGTACTGGCATGTGTTGCCATTTCCTTCCCCAGGGGGAGCTTCCTGACTCAGGGATTGAAGCCACGTCTCCTGCATTGGCAGGTGGATTCTTTACCACTGAGCCACCAGGGAAGCCCTCTTTGTGGCTTATCTATTTTAAATATAGTAGTCTGTACAGTTCAGTTTAGTTTAGTTGCTCAGTCGTGTCTGACTCTGCAACCCATGAACCTCAGTACACCAGGCCTCCCTGTCTGTACGTGTCAATCTCAAATTGCCAGTCTGTCCCTCCCTCCCGCTCTTCCCCCCGGTAACCATAAATTCATTCTCTAAGTCTGTGAGTCTGTTTCTGTTTTGTAAATATGTTCATTTGTATTGTTTTTTTTAGGTTCCACCTGTAATCAATAATATATATTTGTCTTTCCATGACTGATTTACTTCAACTTAGTATAATAATCTCCAGGTCCATCAATGTTATGGCAAATGGCATTATTTCATTCTTTTTAATGGCTGAGTGATATTTCAACATTTATATGTACCCCCATCTTCTTTATCCATTCATCTGTTGATGGACATTTAGGTTGCTTCCATGTCTTGGCTATTGTAACCAGTGCTGCGATGAACATGGGGTGCATGCATCATTTCAAACCATGGTTTTCATGGTTTTTATCATTTCAAACCATATGCCCAGAATTGGGATTGCTGGATCAAATGGTCACTCTATTTTCGTCTTCTGAGGAACCTCCATACTATTCTCTATAATGGTTTTGCCAACTTACTTTCCCACCAACACTGCAGGAGGGTTCCCTTCACTCCACACCTTCTCTAGCATTTGTTGTTTGTAGACATTTTGATGGTGGTCGCACCTACTGGTGTGAGATGGTACCTCATTGTAGTTTTCATGTGCATTTCTCTAATAATTAGTGATTTTTTAAAAGGATTAAAGGTTTTTTTCCATTTGTTTATTTTTCGTTGCACTGAGTCTTCATCACTGCATGCAGGCTTTCTCTAGTTGCGGCAAGCTGGGATTACTCTCTGGTTGCAGTGTACAGGCTTCTCCTTGTGGCCGCTTCTCGTGTTGCAGGGCATGGACTCTAGGGCGTGCAGACTTCAATAGTTGCTGCATCCAGGCCCAGTAGTTGCTGTGAGGCATGTGGAATCTTCCTGGACCAGGGATCACACCCATATCCCCTGCATTGGCAGGTGGATTCTTAACCACTGGGCTACCAAGGAAATCCCAATTAGTGATGTTGAACATCTTTTCATGTGCCTGTTGCCATCACTCCTCTTCATTTTAATATAAGAAAAAATTCAAACTGAATCACATCACGAGGGCAAGAACTTTTTCTGTTTCTTTTACTGCTTTATGCCATAACAGTATCTAGCTCAAATTAGAGTCACTCTCTCTCCCTGTCTCTCTCTCTATATATACATATATGTATATGTGTATATACACACACACACACATATATACACTCTCTATATATTTAAATGAATGAATGTTCTAATTAACCAGAATCCTAGGAGAAAAATAGTTGAGAACTTGTACGAAGGAAAGAACATATTAAATGTACTGGTTAAGTGCTTGAACTGAAAGTATTCTTAGAGATTGTCCAGCCTAACTCCCTTCTTTTGGAATGTAGAAACTGGACTGAGGGCTTAATCAACCAGTCTGACCTCACTTCCCAGCTAGTTCTCTTTCCTATCTGCAACATGAGCAATCATGCAGCCAAGACACGAAGGAGGGTATGTCTCATTTGCTGCTGACACTCCCACACTCTCACACTGATTTGCTGAGTTTGCTCTGCCTGTGGAAACTCCAGCTGTTGTGTTCACAGGAGCACTAGCAATGTGTTCCTTATTTGACTTTCGTTATATTTTGGGGGTGTCTCTTGGCAAGAACACATCCCCTGAAGAAGCATTTTATTGTCCTTCTGGTAAGATTTATCTGGAATTTTATTAATAAGAAGGAACTGATTTGTCTCTGGAGTTGTCTAGGCTCGTGGCCCCAGGCATGTCCAGGTGCTACATTCTTCTAATCAAATGTATATAAAATGACAACTTTCTTCTGAAATCAACAAAGAGCCCATTTGGGTCCTTGTAGCTTTCCGGTTGGACATCCTTTTTTCCTGGCTCTGTCCTTTCCTCTCAGCTCTGCTTTGTACCAGAAGTTGCTGGATTTCTTAGAATTTCCTTGGCCCAATCTGTTAATGAACAGCATCTTCAGTTTTTGAGATCCAAACACCCAACTTCCTTAGTCATGGTGATTAATTCTCTCTTTCCCCACTGCTTAGGTAATTAACAAGACAAAAAATATATATAATGGGAGATGTAGGGAAATCATGAGGAACCTTACCCCATGGGCTGACCAAATGCAGGGGTAGTTAGGAATTGTCAAGTTGTATGAGGGTCTTTTTTAATACTGTTCATGGGGTTCTCCAGTGAAAATACTGGAGTGTTTTTCCATTCTCTCCTCAAGTAGACCACATTTTATCAGAACTCTCCACTATTACCTGACCATTTTGGGTGATTCATGAAGGCAGCGATTCATGAAGCTGAAGTTGAAGCGCCAATACTTGCCCACCTGATGTGAACAGCTGACTCATTGGAAAAGACTCTGATGGCTGGAAAAGATTGAAGGCAGAAGGAGAAGAGGGTGGCAGAGGATGAGATAGTTGGATAGCATCACTGATTCAATGGACATGAACTTGAGCAAACCCCAGGAGATAGTGAAGGACAGAGAGGCCTGGCGTGCTGCAGTCCATGGGGTCGCAAAGAGTCAGACACGATTTAGCGACTGAACAACAACAATGAAGGTGGGCTTAAGGAATCCTGGTGTGTACATAGCCGGCTCGTGCACTTAATGAAAGTCCAGCTGGGTCTGGTGGGGACACAGCTGACTGAACCATCCCGAGTGTATGATCGTGGGTGGCCACATGACTGATTTAGGTTTTTGGGCACTTCATGGGAAATAGATGGAGAAACAATGGAAACAGGGTCAGACTTTATTTTTTTGGGCTCCAAAATCACTGCAGATGGTGACTGCAGCCATGAAATTAAAAGACGCTTACTCCTTGGAAGGAAAGTTATGACCAACCTAGATAGCATATTCAAAAGCAGAGATATTACTTTGCCAACAAAGGTCCATCTAGTCAAGGCTATAGTTTTTCCTGTGGTCATGTATGGATGTGAGAGTTGGACTGTGAAGAAGGCTGAGCGCCAAAGAATTGATGCTTTTGAACTGTGGTGTTGGAGAAGACTCTTGAGAGTCCCTTGGACTGCAAGGAGATCCAACCAGTCCATTCTGAAGGAAATTAGCCCTGGGATTTCTTTGGAAGGAATGATGCTTAAGCTGAAACTCCAGGACTTCGGCCACCTCATGCGAAGAGTTGACTCTTTGGAAAAGACTCTGATGCTGGGAGGGATTGGGGGCAGGAGGAGAAGGGGACGACAGAGGATGATATGGCTGGATGGCATCACGGACTCGGTGGATGTGAGTCTGAGTGAACTCCAGGAGTTGGTGATGGACAGGGAGGCCTGGCATGCTGCGATTCATGGTGTCGCAAAGAGTCGGACACAACTGAGCGACTGAACTGAACTGAACTGAACTGAGTACTCAGTCTTAGTAAGTCTTTCAGTTAGTACTCATTTCAAAACAAGATGAAAATTTTCCCGCAGAAAGTGATTTGAAGGACATTCACTTGTGAGGTGTTGATCCATGATACTGAAGAGGCTGAAATGCAGAGGAGGTGTCATTGTGATGTCTAGTGGTGGCCCTGGCGCATCTATTTATCATCCTAGTCATACTGTTCTACAATACTTACTAGCACATTTTAGAGATTGCTTCAGATCATAACTTCTCCTCCTGTTCTCTGGATTGCCGTTTTACTCTTTTAATGGCTTTCTCTTTTGAACTGCTGCTGCTAAGTTGCTTCAGTTATGTCTGACTCTGTGTGGCCCCATAGACGGCAGCCCACCAGGCTCCTCTGTCCCTGGGAATCTCCAGGCAAGAATACTGGAGTGGGTTGCCATTTCCTTCTCCAATGCATGCATGCAGGCTAAGTCGCTTCAGTCGTGTCTGACTCTGTGCAGCCCTATGGACAGCAGCCCACCAGGCTCCTCTGTCCACAGGATTCTCTAGGCAAGAATACTGGAGTGGGTTGCCATTTCCTTCTCTTTTGAACAGAAATCCCCAATTCTAACAGTCCAGTAGACCTTTCCCCCTTTTAGGATTAGCAGTTTTTGTGTCCTAGATAAGAGTCCAACCTCATGAAGACATTCTCTTAGGGTTTCTTATTATAGCTTGGTTGCTTTGCTTTTCATATTTAGATTTATGATCCTCTAGATTTGAATTTTCTATAGGTAGGAGAGAAAGATTCATTTGTAAATGGCTATCCAACTGATCTGTCATTGTTCATGTAAAGACCATTCTTTCCTCACTTCACTGCAGTGTCATCTTTATTAACCACGTGGTCTTATATGTGTGAGACTTTTTTAAAAAATAATAGGCTATTTTTCAGACTAGCTTTAGGTTTACAAAAAAACTGAGCAGAAAGTACAGAGTACCCATATGCCTCTCCCCCATCCTTCCTCTCCCCACACATTTTCCTCTATTATTAACATTTTGCATTAGTGTGGTTCATTTGTTACAATTGATGAACCAATATTGGTACATTATTGTGTTAACTAAAATCCATAGTTTACACTAGGGTCCACTCTTTGGGTTGTACATATTCTATTGTTTGTTGTTGTTCTTCCTATTGGTTTTGCCAGATGTAAACTGTCATGTATCCTCCATGACATTACATTGTGGTGCAGAAGCCCCTGGGCTCCATCTATTCACTCTCCCTCTCCTAACCTCTGGCAACCACTGTTCTTTTTCCTGTCTCTCTAGTTTTGCCTTTTCCAGGATGTCATATTTTTGGAATCAAACAGTATGTAGTCTTCTCAGACTGGTCTCTTTCATTTAATAATGTACACTTAAGGTTCCTCCATGTAATTTCATGGCTTGATAGTTCATTCCTTTTTATTGCTAAAGAATATTCCATGGAGTGTAACCTACGAGGCTCCTCTGTCCACAGGATTTTATAGGCAAGAATACTGAAATGGGTTGCCATTCTCTTCTCCAGGGGTCTTCCCAACCTAGGGATTGAACCTGCCTTTCTTGTGTCTCTTGCATTGGCAGATTCTTCACCTCTGTGCTACCTGGGAAGCCCAAATATTCCATGATACGGATGCACCACACTTGGTTTATCCATGCACCAAGATGAAGGACAGATTGGTTGCTTCCAAGTTTTGGCAGTTATGAATTATGAATAAAGTTGATATAAATATTCATATGCAGGCTTTTGTGTGTGGACATAAGTTTTTAACTCCTTTGGGCAAATACCTATGAGCTTAATTACTGAATTGTGTGGCAAGAGTATGTTTAGTTTAGGGAGAAATTACCAAACTGTTTTCTAAAGTGTACTACTTTTCATTCCTACCAGCAATGAATAAGAATTCCTGTCACTCCACATTCTCACCAGTATCTGGTGTTGTCAATGTTTTGGATTTTGTTGATTCTAGAAGGCATATAGTAGTATTTCACTGTTGTTTTAATTTGCAATTTGCTAATGATATACAATGTTGGACATCTTTTCATTTGCTAATTTGCCACTGGTGTATCTTTTTTGGTGAGGTGTTTTTTTGCCCATGTTATAATTGGGTTGTTTATTTTATAAGTCTTCATTCTCTTTTGAAGAACAGAGTTCTTCATTTTAATGAAATCCAATTTGTCAATTATTTCTTTCATGGATTACACTTTTGTTGTTCTATCTAAAAATTCATCACCAAGCCCAGGGTTATCCAAGTTTTTTCTATGCTACCTCTTAAAAGTTTTAGAAATTTGTGTTTTACATTTATATCTAGATCCATTCTGAGTTAATTTTTGTGAAAAGTGTAAGGTCAAAATCTAGGGTTTTTTCTTTGTTTCATGTGGATGTTATTGTGCCAGTTTTCATTTGATGAAAAACTATCCTTTCTCCATTTGATTGTCTTTTTTTCTCTGTCAATGATCTGTTGTCTATATCTGTGTGGCTCTATTTCTGGGCCCCTTATTCTGTTTCATTGGTCAATTCTTTCACCAGTAACACACTGTCTACTGTAGCCTTGTGATAAGTCTGGAAGCTGTGTAATACCAGTCTTCCAACTTTGTTCTTTTTCAGTTTTGTGCTGACTATTCTGGGTCTTTGCTTTTCCATACAAACTTTAATATCAGTTTGTAAATACCCACAAAGTATCTTGCTGGGATTTTGATTAGGATTCTGTTGAATCTATAGATCAGTTTAAGAAGAACTGACATCTTAACAAAACTGAGTCTTCTTATGCATGAACATGGGACATTTCTCCATTTATTTAGACCTTTGATTTCTCTCTTCAGAATTGTATTGTTTTCTCATATAATCTACTGTGTATATACATACATATATATATGTATGTATATTTATTTATTTGGCTGTACCAGGTCTTATTTGAGGCACATGGGATCTTCCATCTTCATTGTGGTGTGTGAACCCTCAGTTTGTGAGATCTTTAGTTGGAGCATGTGAGCTCTCAGTTGCGGCATATGGGATCTAGTTCCCTATCAGGGATTGAATCCCAGGCCCCTTGCATTGGAACACTGGGATGTTAGCCATTGGACCACCAGGGAAGTTCCTCCCCAGAAAGTATTAACATGTGATTTATGTTGGGGGATTTAGGACACAGGGTAACAGCTCAACCTCCACAGGGGCTAGAAACTGAGGTCAGCATGCAGGCAACTGGCACAGAACCTCAGTAAAGACCAGACACCAAGGCTTCCGTGAGATTTCCTCACTGGCAGTACTTAGTGTGTATCATCACACCTCATTGCTGGGATGGAAAATTGCCCTCCATGACTCCATGGAGAGAGGACAACTGGAAGCTCAGCTTTGCTACCTTCCTGAACTCTGCCCAACTTGTCTCTTCCCTTGGCTTATTTAATATGTATCTTTTCCCTGTAACAACTTTAATCTGTATCTTTCCCCTATAATAACTATGTGTGTGTGTGTGTGTGTGTGTGTGCCTGCTAAGTCGCTTCAGTGGTGACTCTTTGCCAATAGACAGACTGAAGCCCACCAAACTCCTCTGTCCATGGGAGTCTTCAGGCAAGATTACTGGAGTGGGTTGCCATGCCCTCCTCCAGGGGTTTTTCCCAACCCAGGGACTGAACCTGTGTCTCTTCCATCTCCTGCATTGGCAGGTGAGTTCTTTACCACTAGGGCCACCTGGGAAGCTCCCAATTATGAGTGTAACAGCCTTCAGTTATCAAATCTCAGGGTGTTTGGGGAACCTCTTGAGCTTGTAGTTGATGTCAGAAGTGACAGTGGTTTGTAGACCGTTCTCTAACTCTGTTGTGTATTTTATTCTCACAGCACCAATTAGCAATTAACTCAGTTCTCCACGAACACTGACCAGGTGTCTTACCATTTAATTCACTTCTGACACCACCTACCCGGAGATCGCATCAGATTCCACAGGTTAAATGTTTAGTTCCAAAACTTTGCAATAGGTGTGTTTTCTCTTTTCCCTCCTCACTAGGGCACTGTAGATAAGCATGCCTATGCTTTCTCTGCCACCACCCGGTCTCACTTAAATTTCAGTTCTCCTTCTGCCCCGGTTCTCTCAAGGAACTCCATCTTCTGTTCTTGTAGGCTACGCAGGATGGGGTGGAAAGTGTCAAAAAAAAAAACAAAAAACAGGTGTGGCTCTCTATTGTCAGGTTTCCTGGGATTTGCTTTAGGCAGGTATAGTGATAAATAGGGCTTTCCTGATGGCTCAGATGGTAAAAGCGTCTGCCTGCAATGTGGGAGACCTGGGTTCGATCCCTGGGTTGGGAAGATGCCCTGGAGAAGGAAATGGCAACCCACTCCAGTATTCTTGCCTGGAGAATTCCATGGATGGAAGAGCCTGGTAGGCTACAGTCCATGCGATCGCAAAGAGTTGGACACGACTGAGCAAATGCACTGGTTAGTGATACATACAGACATGAAAATGACCATCTTGAGGAAGTTTATACTCACAGATCCAGGAGGAGGGGCACATGAAGCAGGACCACAAGGGAGAAACCATTTATTTAATTAGGAGGCAGATGATGTGAAGGGGAAATATGGGCAAGATATACCATGGTAGTTTCTATGGTAAGGAATCGACCAGGCATGGTAATCAGGCTTATGCTGAGTTAGTCTGCATCATTTCAATGGGCTCTGGGATGTAGGGGGTGCCCCTAGTTGTCTGGCACCTGTCTCTAGACTGATTGGGGCAGGGGTATAGTGGGCCAATGCATCAAGTCTTGATGAAGAAGGCAGCTGGGAGTAGGGACTCTGGATGGGTTGATTTGCATATGAAAGGCTCGCTAGCAAGCACTGTGTTTGTTCTTTCTAGGAATGAGACCCCTGGGAAGGGATGAGCAAGGCCTCAAAACATCAAAGCATCAAAAAATACAAAGTAAAAACTGTGATTAATACACTGTCTTTTATTACTCCCACCAGAATGTGGCTAGCCTTTCCTCTTTAGTATATGGGGATACAGTTGTCCTAACTGTGGAGATTTAGCTGAAATTCTGAGCCACCAGGAAAAGTTCATTCATCACACTTGCACAAAAGAGAATGAGAAATGAGAAGAGACCATGGACCTGGCAATAATTTGCCCCTCCTCTGCTCTGTCATTGGAATGACCCTTGGCTCTGTAGAGGAAGAAAACCTTTTTCTCTCTACCCCATTAAGCTCTTTGCCTGAGACCCTGAAAATTAGACTGACAAAAGACAGATATACAAGAGAAAAACAGTTTATCATGCATGCAAACCACATCAAGTGCGAGAACTCTCAGGATGGGGCACTGAAAGGATGGTTAGAATTTGAGTTTGTATAGTATCTTATCAAGGAACAATAAATATGCACAGAAGTTACAACCCTAAAGGGCTTTAGGTTTCCAAGTGTGATAAAATTTCAGTTCAGTTCAGTCACTTAGTCATGTCTGACTCTTTGTGACCCCATGGACTGCAGCACGCCAGGCTTCCATGTTCATCACCAACTCCTGGAGCTTGCTCAAACTTATGTCTTTACAGTCGGTGATGCCATCCAACCATCTCATCCTTTGTTGTCCCCTTCTCCTCCTGCCTTCAGTCTTTTCTAGCATCAGAGTCTTCTCCAATGAGTCAGTTCTTTGCATCAGGTGACCAAAGTATTGGAGTTTCAGCTTCAGCATCAGTCCTTCCAATGAATATTCAGGACTGATTTCCTTTTGGCTGGATTGGTTGGATCTTCTCACAGTCCAAGGGACTCTCAAGAGTCTTCTCCAACACCACAGTTCAAAAGCATCAATTCTTCAGCCCTCAGCTTTCTTTATGGTCCAGTTCTCATGTCCATACATGACTACTGGAAAAACCATAGCTTTGACTAGATGGACCTTTGTTGGTAAAGTAATGTCTCTACTTTTTAATATGCTGTCTAGGTTAGTTATAGCTTTTCTTCCAAGGAGCAATCATCTTTTAATTTCATGGCTGCAGTCACCATCGGTAGTGATTTTGGACCCCCCCCCCCAAAATAAAGTCTGTCACTGTTTCCATTGTTTCCCCATCTATTTGCCATGAAATGATGGGACCAGATGCCATGATCTTAATTTTCTGAATGTTGAGTTTTAAGCCAGTGTTTTCACTCTCCTTTTTCACTTTCAACAAGAGGCTCTTTATTTTTTCTTTGCTTTCTGACATAAGGGTAGTGTCATCTGCATATCAGGTTACTGATATTTCTCCTAGGAATCTTGATTCCAGCTTGTGCTTCATCCAGTTTGGTATTTTGCATGATGTACTCTGCATATAAGTTAAATAAGCAAGTGACAATATACGATCTTAACGTACTCCTTTCACCAGTCTGTTGTTCGATGTCTAGGTTCAGCTGTTGCTTCTTGACCTGTCTACAGAGTTCTCAGGAGGCAGGTCAGGTGGTCTGGTATTCCCATCTCTTGAAGAATTTTCCACAGTTTGCTGTGATACACCCAGTCAAAGGCTTTAGCGTAGTCAGTGAAGCAGCATTAGATGTTTTTCTGGAACTCTCCTGCTTTTTCCATGATTCAATGGATATTGGCAATTTGATCTCTGGTTCCTCTGTCTTTTCTAAATCCAGCTTGTACATCTGGAAGTTCTTGGTTCACATACTGTCAAAGCCTGGCTTGGAGAATTTTGAGCATTAATTTGCTAGCCTGTGAGATGAGTGCAATTGTGCGGTAGTTTGAACATTGTTTGGCATTGACTTTCTTTGGGATTGGAATGAAAATTGACTTTTTCCAGTCCTGTGGCCACTGCTGAGTTTTCCAAATTTGCTGGCATATTGATTGCAGCACTTTCACAGCATCATCTTTCAGGATTTGAAATAGCTCAACTGGAATTCCATCACCTCCACTAGCTTTGTTCATAGTGATTCTTCCTAAGGCCCACTTGACTTGGGACTCCAGGATATCTGGCTCTAGGTGAGTGATCACACCATTGTGGTTATCTGTGTCATTAAGATTTTTTTATATAGTTCTTCTGTGTATTCTTGCCACGTCTTCTTAATATCTTCTGCTCCTGTTGGGTCCATACCGTTTCTGCCTTTAATTGTACCCATCTTTGCATGAAATGTTCCCTTGGTATCTCTAATTTTCTTGAAGAGATTTCTAGTCTTTCCCATCTCTAATTCGTTCATGCAGGTCCATGTTGGTGCAGACTTTTTGTCTTTTTCATGGTCATAGACTTCCCCAGGAAAGGGATTCATGGCAATCTTCATTTCTCAGAAGTTTCTACTTTAAGTCAGGTAAGGGACACCACAAAAGGCTTCTTTTTGTATCTGCTAATCCTCATTTGCATCCAACTCAAAATAATCCGTAGGACAAAGTGGAATATTTTGAGTTGGCATATTCAGAGCGCTGACAACATGTTGTGTCAGATGAAGAGTGACTCATTCTCTCAGAAACTGAAAGTTTGTATCATAATGTTGTAAATCACCAAAAAGTTAATTATATAACCCAGCTTTGATGTCTCCTCATAACACTCTCTTTTTGTTCTGTGAAACCTAATCATTGGGCAACTTATTAGTGTTTAATATGAATGAATATAGATTTTATCAACACCTCTAAGGGCTTCTCTGGTGGCTCAGTTGGTAAAGAATACACCTGCAATTCAGGAAACCCTGGTTTGATTCCTGGGTTGGGAAGATCCCCTGGGGAAGGGACAGGCTATCCACTCTTGGACTTCCCCGGTGGCTCAGCTAGTAAAGAATCTGCCTGCAATTCTGGAGACCTGGGTTCAACCCCTCAGTTGGGAAGATACCCTGGAAAAGGGAACAGCTACCCATTCCAATATTATGGCCTGGAGAATTCCATGAACTGTATAGTCCATGGGGTTACAAACAGTCGGACACAACTGAGTGACTTTCACTTCACTTCAAGGTGTTTGTTGGAATGACTGTTATCTGGGCTCTTTGACTTAATCTCCTTTTGAATATTTTTAGAGAGGCAGTAGAAAAAAAAATAAAGTCTGACTTGGAGAGTTTAAAACATGCCTAACCCCTGTGGCAGGAGACCCATTCCTAAAATCTGGCCTTTTTCTCACTAGCTAACTGTCCCTGCCTATTGGGTGTATCAAATAGCCTGGCTCTCAGGGTCAAGCTCAGGTTCAACATGCCATTTTTCTTTTCAAATTCTTCTGCTGAGAAATCCCAGTGTGTTTGCAGAAACACTGGGTAAAATGCACTGTGTCCCAGGCAGTGTTAAACTCTAGCTTAGAGGCATTGAGTAATAATAGAGGACAGAGGCAGTTCATAAGTTACTGATATAGAAATAGCTATATGATAAAGTTAGATGAAAAATTATAGAACACACACAAATGTGTACACATATACAAATGTGTATACAAAGATACAAATCATTTGTACAAAAATTAAAGTCAGTGCAAATACATGTTTGCTTTTCCTTTTGTATAGAATATCACAAGAAAGGTAACCCTGTGTTAACCCTCCTAATATTTCATTTTGTTTCAGGGTCTGTTGAGAACTGGATTCTGTAGGAATCCAAGTGAGCCTTTGAGGACACTTCTGGAGGAAGAGACAATGTCCTATCCAGGGAAGACACCAAATGCACTCTTTGCCTGCTTGGCTGTCTCACCTGGGCTTATCTGTGTCTGCACACTGGCTGTCCTACTGAGAATGGGTATATTGTAATTACTTTTACAAATAGCTTTGAGGAAAAAAGTCATTGCCAAATTTTTTAAATGAAAGTGTGTAACTGTTACTACCGTGGACATTCTTGAAATCCTTTTTGCACTGAGGGGGAGGGGGAATGAATTTCCCTTGAAGAAAGTGAGGATTGACTTCTTTTAGAAGGGAAAAAATATCTGATGGGAGGAAAAAGTAATCCTCCCATCTTCTGATGTTTTTTAAAAGAAGGAATTACTAGTGTTGCATGCAGATACAGTAGCTGGGTAGTCCTAGCTCAGACACTTCACCTTTCTTAACTTTGCTGTCCTAAATGTCTTCATAACACCTGCTGTGCCTGCCCTAGACTAAAAAATGTGTTTGCCAATGAGATAAATGAGATAAAGTAGGGAGAACTCTTTAAAACTGCCTCATGCTACACTCTACTATATATAAAATAGATAAACAATAAGGCTCTACTGTATAGCACAGGGAAATGTATTCAAGATCCTGTGACAAAGCATAATGGAAAAGAATATGAAAGGATATATATATATATATACACACACATATATGAGTTATATACACCAGAAACTGACACAACACTGTAAACCGATTTTACTTCAATTTAAAAAATACAGTGGCTCTTAGATAGTAAGGATGGTAGCACAACAGTTTGAAAGTACTTAATGCCACTAAACTGTCCAGCTGAATATGGTTGGGATGGTAAATTTTATGTTATGTATATCTTTTCTTAATAAAAAAATTTTAATGGCTCTTGACATTTGTTCTTAGGGTATGAGACACCCTGCAGCTATGAATTTAAAAGATCCTTGCTCCTTGGAAGAAAAGCTATCACAGACCTAGACAGTGTATTAAAAAGTAGAGACATCACATTGCTGACAAAGGTTCATATATTCAAAGCTATGGCTTTTCTAGTAGTCATGTACAGATGTGAGAGTTGGACCATAAAGAATGCTGCATACTGAAAAACTGGTGCTTTTGAACTGTGGTGCTGGAGAAGACTCTTGAGAGTCCCTTGGACAGCAAAGAGACCAAACCAGTCAATCCTAAAGGAACTCAGTCCTGAATATTCATTGGAGGGACTAAAACTGAAGCTCCAATACTTTGGCCATCTGATGGGAAGAGCCAACTCATTGGAAAAGACACTGATGCTGGAAAAGATTGAAGGCAGGAGGAGAAGGGGACAAGAAAGGATGAGACGGTTGGATAGCATCACTGACTCAATGGACAAGAGATTGAGCAGACTCTGGGAGAAGGTGAAGGACAGGGAAGACTGGCATGCTGCAGTCCATGGGGTCACAAAGAGTCGGACATGATTGAGCAAGTGGACAATAACAAGAGATACCAAAAGAATGGTTCCCAAAAAATGGTTCCTGGGGATGGGCATAGGGTGAAGCAGGAACTTGAAGGACTTTCACCTTGATTGCACTCATATCTTCAAGAAAATATTTAAAAAGCTAGGTTGGCGACATAAATATTGGCATCGCAGCCCAATAGTTACTTCAATTTCTTCCTTTCTAGATCAGTGGAATGGGTTCTGGTTTGCAGTAGTTACTTTTGTGGAAGTAAAGGGGGCAAGTACCATGACCCAGTAAATTTTGCAATAGACACTTCAGGGCCAGTTGATATAAGCCCTTCTACCTGCTCATGACTGTCTAGTCATCTCAGTACCAAAACAAAAATCAAAAACTTATTAATAAAACCCCAGCCATTAAAAACTTTTATTAGAGAATTGGCTGAGTCTCTCCCTACATGGCCTGGAAGAGATGAAACAGCTGGATTGGAATGCAACCTTTTTTTCCCCCACCACTCTCTTCAAGACTCTAGGGCCAGAGCCAAGGCCAACTTGAGAAAGGGGCAGGAGTGGCCCTGTCGAATCCACACAGCAGACTACCTGGCCTGCAGCCACCTGGCCTGTGGATCAGTTGTACATAATTCAATAGAGAAGTAACCAACCATAGAACATGTTTGTTCAGGGGATTTTTGTTTCACTGTCAGTATTTGTCCTTGACTAATGTCCTGAGGTTAGTCCAGATTAGTGTACTGCAGTTGGTGGGTAGGAGGGTTAGTCATTCCCAGCTTTCTTATGAAAATTTTCAGATTCAAATCTGTTTTTTGCTGGTTAGTAGCCAGGAGTCTCTGGAGCAGGCTGTCAATGGGAGCTGTGATTCAGGAAAGTGGAAACCTCTTGGTGTTTAAGTCAAACTAGGGTGTCCTCTGCCTGTGCTGGGCAGGGACAAGCTCCCCCGTGTCATGCCGAACTGCAACACATCCAGGCTTTCCAGCTTCCTCAGGAATAGCAACCAAGTACACTGTTCATTTTGATGTAAAAATCACACAGATGCATAGCTCAAGGTGGAGACAAGAAAACTAGTTCAGTTCAGTTCAGCCTCTCAGTCACTCAGTCATGTCCAACTCTTTGTGACCTCATGGACTGCAGCACACCAGGCTTCCCTGTCCATCACCAACTCTTGGAGCTTACTCAAACTCATGTCCATGGAGTCTATGGTGCCATCCAACCATCTCATCCTCTGTTGTCCCCTTCTCCTCCTGCCTTCAATCTTTCCCAGCATCAGGATCTTTTCCAATAAGTCAGTTCTTCATATCAGGTGGCCAGAGTATTGGAGTTTCAGCTTCAGCTTCAGTCCTTCCAATGAATATTCATGACTGATTTCCTTTAAGATGGACTGGTTGGATCTCCTCACAGTCCAAGGGACTCTTAAGAGTCTTCTCCAACACCACAGTTTAAAAGCATCAATTCTTCAGCGCTCAGCTTTCTTTTATAGTCCACCTCTCACATCCATACATGACTACTGGAAAAACTTTAGCTTTGACTAGATGGACCTTTGTTGGCAAAGTAATGTCTCTGGTTTTTAATATGCTGTCTAGGTTGGTCATAGCTTTTCTTCCAAGGAGTAAGTGTCTTTCAATTTCAAGGCTACAGTCACCATCTGCAGTGATTTTGGAGCCCCCCAAAATAAAGTCTCTCATTGTTTCCCCATCTATTTGCCATGAAGTGATGGGACTGGATGCCATTATCTTAGTTTTCTGAATGTTGAGTTTTAAGAATCTGGTTAGAGCAAGTAAATTAATACTGATCCTAGAAGATCACAAAAGGAATTTAACCAACTTGAGGGTTACAATTTACGTGTTAATTATTTGTCTTCTTTTATTCATTAAAAAAATATTTTATTTTAGTTTTTCTGACCATGTTCCAAGGTATGTGGGATCTTAGTTCTCTGACCTGGATCAAACCCGTGCCTCCTACATTCGAAGCAGGAAGTCTTATCCATGGGACTGCAAGGGAAGTCCTTATAGGTTTTCCTTTTAAAAACAGATATAAGACTAAGAAAGCGTAGGATCAGTGCCTTACAAATGACAGGTTGAAGCCCTGAACCTCCCCAACCCATCTTCAGGATGGCTCCGTAGATGCCTGCAGTGGCTCATCCATTTCATCCAAGCTAGGGATTGGGAGATGGGTGTAAACGCTCAACTGCGACAATCTTGGGATCATGTGCTGGCCATGCAGTTTGTCAGTTGATTGACATTGAACTTAGTTTCCTCAACTGCACTATATGTCTAGTAATTCGTAGCCATTGTACAGATGTGAGATTATGTAACAGTGGTACTGATTATTTACAGAGAACTCCAGGAGGTCCAGGCATTCCTTTAAGTGCTCAATCTGTTTTATCTCCTGTAATTCTGCTCAGATAGGAACTTCAGAGCTGGGGCCTGAAGACTGGCAATTTAGAAACCTACTCAGTTAACCCTCAGATCAATCAAGTTGAGAACCATGGATGTGTACTAATGTTCAGACACTGATTAACCTCTTGGGGTTTTAGAGAGACACAAAAACCTCATCCTGCCACTCACTAGCTGAAGATACTTGTCTGAGTCTTTTACCTCTCCAAACCTCATTTTTCTTGCTCAAATGAGAGCAAAAATAGCATCCACTTCTGAGAATTACTCAGAAGGTGAAATGAACCAGTTTGGGTGGTTATACATGTGGCACACACAAAATCTTTATAATGTTAGCTGGTGCCTGTAGGCCGACTCCTTTTTCTTAGGTGACCTTCTGACCTCTGCGCCTAGGTCATCATGTTAGTTTAAATTTAGCACTTTCCATCCACACGGTTCATTTCAAATCCTAAGTTTTGGGGGAGGGAATAGTGTGTTATGGTGGAAAAATCCTTGTTTTGGATCCAGCTGGACTGAGTTCGAATTTGTATATTCATTTGAGCCTCCATTTCCTCCTCCATGACATGGGGGATCCTCTACATTGTTGGGAGAATGAGAAATAATTGATGTAAAGGTACAACGTACAGGTATTGCATTATTATTGGTGTAGTTTTAAAATCTACAAGATGTGAAAACAAAAAGGCAGAAAGCTCTTTAAAAAATTCAAACAGGAAACAGAGGCAGAGGGTGGGGAGAAGGTGGAGGATGAAGAAAAGCTGGGGAGGTTCAGACTCCCAGAGGAGAGGTCTTCACATCACTGTCCCCTCCCCCCAACACCCCCTTCCCCACTAGGGGTCAGCACTGGACAAGAATGGTTACCTCTGCTTAGGGCTGGGCTGGGCAGGACCCCACACCCATTTGGTGCTGAATTTCCTCACAACTCAGCTAGAGATCTGTTTGGACCCAGGAAGAGCTCTTGCCAGATGATCGGGGAGCTTGTCCACGGCTGCAGTGTTAAGATTCAGGCCACAGAACAGAGGAAGCATTTTTCTCCGCAGACCCTTTTCAAGCGAGAATGACATTTTACTGGTCTCAAGTAAAGTCTGTCTGTCTCAAGTCTGTCCTTAAAAATTAGAGAGCTGATAAACACTAAATGTAGTGATTAAAAATGCTTTCCAATAAAACATGTCCAGCTTCCTGGTTTTTAGTTTGCATGTTGACAAATTGTCTGTGGTCACCTCTGAATGTAGGGAAATTGGGCACGGTTCCTTTAAATAAGAAACATTTTTCTGTTCAAGTGAGTCACCTCGGTTTTCCAGCTTTCAAAATCAAGTTTATTTTCTAGTTCTTTCTGTTCAGGAATTTTCTTTCTCTCTTCCTGAAGACCAGAGTTTGCCCTTCTACTGGAAGGCAATGGTTTCACAGGTTCTCTTTCTTTTATCTCAAGATTTTTTTAAGCCCTGCTGAATTTGGTAGCAAATTCTGAACATAGAGAGGAGAGAACCAGGAAGTGAGTCTTCCAGGGGCAGGCATAAAAGCCTGGTGGAGGCATCGAAAGTAAAAGTAAACTTCTTCCTGGAGGCGTTTCCAACCCCACTTCTTGTCTCCCCCTCCCGCTTGTCTCATTTCCAGGGATTTTTCTCCAGCTTGGTTGTAAGAACCAGCCTCAGCAATCCGACGTGTGAAGTTAGGCAGTGTGGGGTCTTGTCGTTGGGAGTTTGGTGGCTGGGATGTTGCCAGGACTGTGTGGAGCAGGTGAGTGCCTGGTGCCCAGTTGGCTTCTGGATGCCGCCTTTCTCACTCAAGGACTTCCCTGGGGAAGTTACCTGCCAGGGTGCCAGGTTCTGAGTGGGTTCCTATCTGAACCACAGCCCCTGGCTTTGCTACTTTTTAATCTGAGGACTCTCCAGTTCCTCTGCTGCCCAGGGAAGAGTCCTGCCAGGGTGCCAGGTTCTGAGTGGGCTCCTATCTGAACCACAGCCCCTGGCTTTGCTACTTTTTAATCTGAGGACTCTCCAGTTCCTTTGCTGCCTCGAGTATAGGTACACTGTCTGTCTCCTGCTGGTTTACTTTAGATTTCCCACAAGGCTTTATTTACCTTCTAATGTTTATTTTCTTTATCGCTTGTCCTGGGGCAGAGGGTTGAATTGATCACTCAGTCAGGTCCCGATTCCCTATAAGCCTTTGGTCTTGGGGACCCACGGCCCCTCCCTCCACCTCTGCCCTGCTTTACCCATTTTCTTGAATCTCCCCACTCCCAACCTATCTCCTATCCTCCTCGCTGGCTCCCAAAGTGTGTGTGTTTGCTAGTCGCTCAGTCATGTCCGACTCTTTTCGACCCTAGAAACTGTACCCGCCAGGCTCCTTTGCCTATGGGATTTTCCAGGCAAACATATTGGAATGGGTTGCCACTCCCATCTACCGGGGATCTTCCCAATCCAGGGATCGAAACTGCGTCTCCTGCATTGGCATGTGGATTCTTTCCCACTGAGCCACCTCCACATCTTACGATATATAGCCTTAATTGCTCTGTATCTTTGTGAAATGTACCATTGTTTTGTGTGTGTACACTACGTCTTAAACTGTGTGACCAGAGCAAGAAAGTAATTTCTCTGTACCTCTGTTTCCTCATCATTAGTGGGATTAACACTCCCTCAACAGGTAGCTGTGAGGATTTATTTGACAATAACAGCTTTAGCCACTTAGTGGCTGGTGTTGCTCTGTACCCAGTAAGTGTTAGCAATTATTATTACATGTTATGTATTAGTATTCATATTGTATTTTGCTTGTTCTGTTTTTGACTTTTTATTTTATTTGCAAGTAAGCACTCTGTACTTTAATAGAACTTTAAGTTAAAGTACAGAGTTCTGTTCTTTAAGTGTTTTGCCTGGTCCCACTTTATAACCGCTGCTTATTATTCCATGACGGACAGTTTCTACAACTTATATAAGGACTATAGAAGAACTGGCCCACCAAGAACTTAGCTGGATCCAGCTTGCAAACCTTTGCCATTCTGATAGGTACAAAGTAGGTAGCTCATACCTACTTTGTATTCCCCAGCTTAGTCATGAGTTTGAGTATCATTTGCACACTTTGGCCATCTGAGTATCTCTGTCAAGGAACTCTATAATCAGATCCACTGTCTTTCGTCAGGGTTTCTTTTCCTTGTTGATTTGCAGGAGACCTTTGTATATTCAAGATATTTCTACTCCTGGGGCACAACCTGGGAACATGGACAAGAAAGATGTGGTCCCTGCCTTTGTGAAGATCACAGCCTAGGACAGGAACCACCCATAAAACAGCAGGACAGATATTGGGTGGATATTCAGGAGGTCGCAAGAAAAGAGCAAGGGGGCACTTCCTGGGCTAGGATTTAGCCACTAATAGGTTTTCCTTCTGTGGCTACCTTCTCACTCGGAGTTCTCAGGGCAGAGTCAAAGGAAGTTAAGGGCACAAAAGGAACACAGCACTCTTACCTAGCCCTGTGCAGGTGGAGGGGTATTTTCAGCTATCGCGTTAATCCACTCGGCTGTGAAATTTGCCCTCTGAAAGCTAATACTCCATTTGGGGAAAGAGAACATGTAGTTTCAAAGAAGAGAGGGTTTTTTTTTTTTTTTTTTCTTATTCTTTCTCTGCTTTAATCATCAGAAAACAACTGATGAGAGCCAAAGGCAAGGCTAAAGTGAGTTTTGTTCTCTGTTTTATCTCTAGGTTCCAGTCCATGGTGAGGGCCCTGGGATTTTATTTTTCCTTTGGTGAGTTTGGCTGGGCCTTTTGGGAGGAAACACTATGATTCTAGAGTTTTCTAGACCTAGACTGCTGAGGGTGAGATCTGGTGGTCTTGGGGTCATGGAGGTGATCTTGTACGCGAATGTAGATGGGGGAAACCATGAGAGTTTCTGTGGGGGTCAGTAGAGCCTCTGAACCATACTGAGGGCCCCATAGTTTCCAGAACTCAAGATCACTCAGGAGTGCTCAGTGAGTATTATTGAAGGAAATCACTGACGTCTTAATAATGAACCCATAAAAATCTGTACATTTCTGAAAAGGAAAAGAAAGGGTTCTTAGCTATCATTCAGTTCAATTTTTTCCTTTGGAATGTGGTACGGAAGCCCCAAAGAGAAAATGACCTGCCCAAAGTCACATAACCAGAGGCAGGTCTCAGATGGCCAGGTCCCCACCCAGCACCTACCTCTTATTCCACGGGCTCCTTCTTGGAGATGGAGACGGGGTTGCTGCCTGGAGGCTGGCCTGCCTCACTCAGCCTATGGTGACTCAGGAGTTTTGAAAACAGGAAGTAAGCGAGCTACGCTGTTGGTTCTTCATTTGACTCTAATTCCTGTCTTAGATCTACTGAGAGAAGAGGCCTGTGAAGTGGCTGCTGCTGTGAAGGTTCCAGGATCCGCCTCTGGTAAGATCTGATGGGACTTTGGAGAGGGAAGGCCTTTGATTCTAGAACTCTCTAGGCTACCGAGAATGGGATCTGGCAGGTTCGGGGCCCATAGGGTAATCCTTGTATTTGAGTGTAGATGGAGAAACTTGGAGAGTTAGCCATGCCTCTGAAGGCCATGGTGAGGGTCCAGAGATCCCAGATGTCTGTGTCCCTCCAGCTTCGGTAGATGATGCATTCCTGGGTTTTAGAGGGAGAATACTCCAAGTATATTCATCTTTACAGAGGCCTCACCCTTATGCCAGCCAGACTTATCAAAGAACAGAAACCAAAATTCAAATCTCAACTGACTTTGCTGCTGTAGCTACCCATCTGCCGACCCACAGACCACCAACATAAACACACACACACCTAAACAGACACACACAGAAACACACACACAGGGCTAAGCACTCAATTATTTATTTATTTCTCTTTCCGGGGTGGGGGTGGGGGTATTAAAAGGGTAAGGAACAGTACCGGCCATAATATAATGGCAATAGATTGATAATCAGTATTTGTGGAGTTAAGCGTTCATAGGTGGAATTATGAATTTCATTCCAACATTGGTTTGGAAATGTGAGATTAAGCATTTACAGGTGAAGTTATACATTTGTTCAGTTTGATAGGTTCTAAATTTGGTTGGAATGTGGATACCTTTCCTGGGCTGTGTGATAGTGCTGGCTGGGGCCCTGCAGTGAACAGAGCTTGTGTGGGCCTCCGGCAGGTTCTGGGGGAATCCCAATTTGGAGTGGGAACCCCAATTCGGAGTGATCCTCCTGGACTGGAGGGAATGGCCATCCTATTACCTAGGGCTTTCAGGTCTGAGACTAACTTTCTAGTACTCTTGAACTTTGAATGAGACACAGATTTTTGTCTCAGAAGAGGAATGCAAATTTTGGGTAAAACTTTCTCCAGCTTTGAGATAGTTTTCCATAAGACTGAGAGAGCTAAGATGCTGCTAGTATGTTGTTAGAAGGATTGTTTGTGATTAGATGAGATTTATTTGCAATTTAATTGTGGTGTAACAGGCAGTGCTAATTTGGGACTCTGGGATGAGGTGCTGAGATTTAAATCCAGGCTCCAGCACATACCAGCTTGGTTGTAAGGTTCTGACCTTCTCTCTGCTTTAGTGGATTTGTTAAGAATTTTTGTTTGTTGTTTCTTTTGGGAGTTTCTTTAAGAATTCCAAAGACTGTATAGTCCATGGGTTCACAAAGAGTTGGACATGACTGAGTGACTTTCACTTCACTTCACTTAGTCTTTTAAAATTTTAAATAATTCATAATCTTTAAAAATATTTTGATTATGTGTCTTTATTAAATTTCTTCACTGGCTTCCAACTGCAACTAGAATGAAATCTAAATCTTTGCAGGGTCTGTCACTGAGCCTCTTGAGATGCTCAAATCTGGGCCTGATACCTCTCACTAATTTATTTCTGAACTGATTTTTCATGGTAATAAAGTGAAGATGATAATAGCAATTTCTAGAGAGGATTGCAGTAAATGAGACAAGAAAAATATTTTTATGTTTATATGGTTATATGTTATAAACATTTATATATCATAATACAAACATTTGGCTATATAAAAACACTTTGGAGCATACATTATAAAAATAATAGATATAGTTACATATCATATAATACAAGTATATGTATGTGGGCTTATTACTTAGATATTGTATAATTGAAAGTAAAAGAAAATTTCTGAAGGCCTTTCCATTTCCACCCCTCTCCTCTATCTTGCATGCAATATACATCAATATATTCAAATTGATATATTCTACATATGTATATGCATACATTATATATGCATATATGTGAATAAAATTGGGGAAAAACCCACAAATGTGACCCCAAAATTACTTCTAAATTTTTCCAAGTGGTATTTTTCTTTTAAAAGTTCTCTAAGGAACAAGTGTTACTTTTACTATTTTAGGATGAGAAAAATAGAGCAATGAATATTCTTTTTAAAATATTACTCTAATAAAGTTTCTGGCTTATGAGCTTGTGCAATAAACCCAGATCCCATAAAAAAAGAAGTGCCTTTTAGTTCCTCTTCCTATAAAGCCTAATCTAGAGGTGGCCCGTGGTTAATGGTATAAAATCTAGAGCAGGTAATAGTGCTTCCCAGGTACTACGAGCAGAGAGACGGGTGACCTAAACAAAGACAATATTAAACCACAACGTGTTTTGGAAAATCTGGGTCAGGAAAGAAGCCTCGCCAGTACTTTCTCTACTAAGTGAAAGTAGTAGGGATGCGATGTAAAAATCACTTAGAAAGCACTGCCAGGCTATTGCAAAGAAAATGAAATGACCTGGTTATAGAGGATGGGAGCCAATCATGTTATATTCAAACTCATGTCATTCTGGCTTTGGATTGGATTTTTTTATACGTCAGGAAATGCTGTTGAACACGTAACAAAAGCCTTAAAAAGCTTTATATCTTTCATCTCAATAATGCTATTTCTAAGAAATTATTCTAATAAAATAATCTGAGTTGCATTGGAGATTTGCATTGTAAGATCATCCTAAATGTCATCACTGACTCAATGGACATGAGTTTGAGCAAGTTCCAGGAGATGTGAAGGACGGGGAAGCCTGGCATGCTGCAGTCCATGGGGTTGCAAAGAGCCAGACACGACTAAGCAACTGAACAACAACAAAAAATGTCATCAGAGACTGGTTAAATTATTGCCCATTTGTATGATTATATAACTTACAGATTTTCAAATCCATGTTGTAGAAAAAAAAAGACATCAAGTTGTACTTATAATATTATCAGTGGAAAAATACACCTCAGAAATACAGTGTGTTCAGATAGGAGGGAAAATATATAAACAGTACTAAAATATTTGGTAGGAAAGACAGTAAAATATTATTAGGTAGTTATCTTTTTTTTTAATTATTTATTTGTTTATTTTTGGTCGCACTGGGTCTTCACTGCTGCCTTGGGCTTTCTCTAGTTGCTGCGAGTGGGGGCTACTCTCTAGTTGCAGTGCACTGGCTTCTCATTGCTATTGCAGGGCACGGGCTCTAGGTACGCGGGCTAGGAGTTGTGGCGCATGGGCTCAGTTGCTCTGAGGCATGTGGAGTCTTCCTGGACCAGGGATGGAACCTGTGTCCTCTGCACTGGCAGGCAGATTCTTATCTACTGTACCACCAGGGAAGTCCTAGCTTTGTTTTTTAAGTTTTTTTTAAATTGAAGTATAGTTGATTTTCAATATTGTGTTAATTTCTGCTGCAGAGTCAAGTGACTCAGTCACATGCACACATGCGCGTGCACACACACACACGTATACATATACATTATTTTTTTCAATATCCTTTTCCATTATGGTTTATCATAGGATACTGAATATAGTTCTCAGTGCTGTACGGCAGGACCTTGTTGTTTATCCATTCCATTTATAGGAGCTTACATCTGTGAACTGCAACCTGCCACTTCATCTCTGCCCCTACGCCCTCTCCCTTGGCAACCACACGTCTGTTTCTGTTTCATAGATAGGTTTCATTTGTCCTATTTTAGATTCCATAGATACGTGGTATCATATTGTATTCATCATTCTCTTTCTGATTTACTTCATTTAGTACGACAATGCCTGATTGCTGCAAATTATATTATTTCGTTATTTTTTATAGCTGAGTGATATTTCATTGTGTATATATATACCAGATCTTCTTTATTTGTTCATCTGTTGATGGACACTTAGGTGGCTTCCATGTGTTGGCTATTGTGAATAGTGCTGCTATGAACATAGGAGTGAATGTATCCTTTTGGATTAGAGGTTTTGTCTGGATATATGCCCAGGAGTGGGATTGCTAGATTATATGGCAATTCTATTTTTAGTTTTCTGAGGAACTGCCATACTATTTTCCATAGTGGCTGTACCAACTTACATTCAGAGAAGGCAATGGCACCCCACTCCAGTACTCTTGCCTGGAAAATCCCATGGATGGAGGAGCCTGGTGGGCTGCAGTCCATGGGGTCTCTAAGAGTCGACTGAGCGACTTCACTTTCACTTTTCACTTTCATGCATTGGAGAAGGAAATGGCAACCCACTCCAGTGTTCTTGCCTGGAGAACCCCAGGGACAGGGAAGCCTGGTGGGCTGCCATCTATGGTGTCGCACAGAGTCAGACACGACTGAAGTGACTTAGCAGCAGTAGCAGCAGCATTGGCCATTTATAGTCTCCTTTGGAGAAATGTCTCTCTGGGTCTTCTGCCCATTTTATAGTTGGGTTTTTTTTGTTGTTGTTGAACTGTATAAACTGTTTGTATATTTTGGAAATTAAGCCCTTGTCAGTTACATCATTGGTAAATATTTTCTCCTATTCTGTAGATTTTTCATTTTGTTTTTTTGTTTTGTTTTTTTTTTTTTGAAGGGAAGGATTTTTATTTATTTTCTTCACTTCTTTGCTTGATACATATAGGTCTCAGTAAATTAGTGTTAAGTAAATGTATTCATTTTACATGTAACAAAGGCTGTGTGCCTGCTCAGTTGGTTTAGTTATGTCCTACTCTTTGTGACCCCATGAACTGTAGCCTGGCCAGGCTCTTCTGCCCATGGGATTCTCCAGGCAAGTATACTGGAGTGAGTTGCCATTTCCTTCTCCATCATTTTGTTTTTGGTTTCCTTTGCTGTACAAAAGTTTGTAAGCTTCATTAGGTCCCATTTGTTAATTTTTGGTTTTGTTTCTATTGCCTTGGGAGACTGAAAACATTGGTACAATTTATGTCTGGAATGTTTTGATTAGGGCTTTTAACTTTGGATGATAGAATTATAGGTATTTTTATTCTTTTATCTTTCCTGTATTTTCTAAAATGAATACAAAAAGCATTGTTATCAGAGTCAGAAAATCATATCAGAAAATAATTGTTATACTATCAGAAAACAACTGCAAAGGGGGAAAAAAGGAGATTCTGCTTTCATTTGATTCTTTGGTTGATTTTATTCTGTAAAATGATATTTTAGCAATGGTTAGAACTGTTAAAAGATCTAAGGACACTGGACTTAATGGTACTAAACAGAACTGGACCCAGTTCAGATCCTTTCCAGATTCATATACTGGAATAAAAATAGGACTTTAAGTAGAGCTTTTAATTTAAGTTCATGTACATTTAGCATAAGTAATACACGCAAATGGTAAAGATTCACACTGTGCAAAGGGTGCAGAATGCAGAGCAAGTCACTTCCGGTCCACACCCGGGCCTCCCCCACCCCCAGACCTCTAGTTCCTCTCCTCTCAGGCAACCAATGTATTTTCTTCAAAGATCTGTGAATACAAAAACTAGGCACTTTATGAGTTTGGTATGTCACTTTCCAGAATTTCTGTATCTTTTTTTTTTTCTGCTTTTATGTCTATAATCACTGAAAATCTAATTGTGTTGTTTGAGTGTTTCTGAAAAGTAGCTATATGATTCTTGGTTATTATATCTTCACTGACATAACACATCTTGAATATCTATGCATTTTAATTTTAGAAGGTGGAGGACATCTTCTTAAGTGCTGCACAACTTTCAGTGTATGACTATACTGTAGTTGACTTGAGTGAAGTAAGTGAAGCTGCTCAGTTGTGTCCGACTTTTTGCAACCCCGTGGACTGTAGCCCACCAGGCTCCTCCGTCCATAGAATTCTCCAGGCAAGAATACTGGAGTGGGTTGCCATTTCCTTCTCCAGGGATCTTCCCGACCCAGGGATCGAACCCAGGTATCCCGCATTGCAGACAGACACTTTAACCTCTGAGCCACCAGTAGTTGACTTAACCACTCCTTTATTGGAGGACTTTTGGGATGTTTCTAGTTATTTAAGCTTACATATCATGCTGTCGTGATATGTACAAACCCTGTAGAGCATATGTGCTCCTATAGAGTGTGATTTAAGAAATGAACTCACTAGTCTGTTTCCTGGAACGTCCAGCAGCTTTGTTTGTTGAACTTTGAACTTATGCTTTTAGGTGCTGGCCAAATATTTAAGATATCAAATATTTTTATAATAATTGATTGCTTTTGCAGTGAATGATCTAGGCTCTGCAGTCTTTGTGACTCCAATGTAAAACAAAATGCATCTTCCCAAGAAACTGTCCCTACAGTTCCCTAATCAAGAAAACGCTTTGTCTAAACAGTAATGCCAGCTCTAGACCAAAAGTGTGAAAAAAAGTTTTGCCAAAAAATTTTGCCATGATTCCAATTCTAAAAAAGGAAATAATCAGAGACATGCCCAGGATATATGAAAAAGTCCCTCAATGCAATATTATTTTAACAGTAAAAAAACAGAAAATTGCTTAGAATCAATTTTATTTTCACATGCTGGAATTCAAGAAATACTAAAAATATGCCAAAGAAGAATGTTTATGGTAAGGGTAAATGTTCGTTCTAATTATTGAGTGGGTAAAAAAAAACCCAGGTGTACATATTTGTTTTTTATATAAATGTATCTTTATGTGTATGTGATGTACGATAATGACCACTGTGACGATGTTATAATTTATTGTATTTTCAATTTTTACCCTTCCTCCTCAAAAAAACCCCACTGTTCTATAATCAGCATTGGGAGGTCGGAAAAAGAAAAGCTAAAAAGCTTCAAAATCTTTTGGATTACTTTAAAACAAGTTATTTTTCTGTGGGCCACTTTTAAAAAATACTAAAATTTACCTTAATGTTTCTATTTTAACATCTGATGTACAAAATACACAGGTCCTGATTCACTCTATCACCCCTCAAGTGATAGTCAGGATTCATGGCTTCATCCAAGAATGTCAGTGAATGCAGGGAGCTTAAAAATTCAGGAGCCTTGTTTCAGGGAGGAAAGAGATCCAAACAGGTTAAGATTATTTGATGTCAAGCAAAATGCCCAGAGGCACAGAGTCTGTGGGAACAAGCAAGTGATGGAGCTGAGGTTAAAGGTTTTCTAGTTCAAGGTTCGCAGACAGTAGCCCTGAGGTAAGGCAGCATTTGAGTAAGCCTTCAAGGAAAAGTTCTTCAACTATGAAGAGGTTGAAAATTGCTGCTTCCAGCTGAAGTTTCCAGTGAGGAAGCAGGAAAATTAGGAGGGTAAGAGAAGTGTTCAGGTTACATGAACAAGTGTTCATGTAAGTGTTCATATAACCACCTGCTGTGGGGCCGGTGGTGTCCAGCCCCACAGCCAAGGTGTTTCCTTTCTTTCAGGTGAACACGCCTTTATTCATTAGTTGTTGGTCGTTACTCTGCAAACATTATAGGTGTTACAGACTCAAAGTGGGGCTTCCCTGGTTGCTCCGAAGGTAAAGAACCTATCTGCAGTACAGGAGACTTGGGTTCGATCCCTTGTTTGGGAAGATCCCCTGGAGAAGGGAATGGCTACCCACTCCAGTATTCTTGCCTGGAAATCCCATGGACAGAGGAACCTGGAGGGTTACAGTCCATGGAGTGGCAAAGAGACAGATGTGTCTGAGCGACTATCACTTTCACTTTCATACTCACAACACTGCAGGAGAGGTTGTTCTTTTGATCTCACCTTACCGAGGAGAATCTCACCCTGAGAGGCTCTGAAGTGCCCAGGCCTGGGCCAGGCCCACCCTGGGTTCTGTTCTAAGTTCTGTCTGACCCCACAGCCCCACTGCCTAGACACTCAGCTGCTGGTGAGATTCCTGGCTTTGACAGTGACCATGTAGCCTGTCTCGAGTAGTCATGTCCCAGTCTCGTTACTATGCTGTGTCTGACATGAACCCTGCTCCAAGGGCTCCTTGTGCCTAGAATATAGACCTATCAGAGCAGGGAAGGTGAAGGAGAAATCCATGGTGACTCAAGGGGCTCAAGGGGGAAAACTCCAGATTTGGGGCTTCACGAGTGTGTGAAGCTTGTCTGTGGTTTCTTGAAACACTACCCCTCCTTTTCTTACCTGCTCAAATGTGTGTGTGTTAGTTGCTCAGTTGTGTCTGACTCTAGGAGACCCCATGGACTGTAGCCTGCGAGGCTCCTCTGTCCATGGAATTCTCCAGGCCAGAATACTGGAGTGGGTACCTATTCCCTTCTCCAGGGGATCTTCCTGACCCAGGGGTCAAACCCAGGTCTCCTGCATTGCAGGTGGACTCTTTATCATCTGAGCTACCAGGGAAGCCCACTCAAACAAGTAAGTATGTGGAAATAGGGCTACCCTGGTGTCTCAGTGGTAACAAATCTGCCTGCCAATGCAGGAGACGTGGGTTTGATCACTGGGTCAGAAAGATTCCCTGGAAAAGGAAATGGCAATCTACTTCAGTATTCTTGTCTGGGAAATCCTATGAACAGAGGAGCCTGAAGGGCTACGGTCCATGGGGTCAAAAAAGAGTCAGACACGACTTATCGACTATACAATAGCAATATGTGAAAATATCCCATAATTTGAGTTGAAAGGCTGACCAAGTTCTTCTGGGTTCTGTTTCCAGTCTTGGGTTCTTGACCAGCTGAGAGAGCCAGTCTTGAGGCCCTTGGAGGACAACAGTGTCCTCCCACCACCATTGTTTCTGCCAGATCATATCACTTTTCCCACCTCCAACCCTTCCAATCTGTCCTCCACACTTCATTTTATTTTTTAAGTATAATTTTTATTTTATACTGGAGTCTAGTTGATTTACAATTTTGTGTTAGTTTCAGATGTACAGCAACATGATTCAGTTACACATATATGTATGTCCCCCACACTTTAAATGTTAATACTAAATTGGATGACATCATTGTCGTGCTTACGACGCTTTCTTAGTTTCCCATTACCTCCAGGACAGAGCCTGACCCCCTTGACCCATGGTCTGCGCCCTTCATAATGGTTCCTGGTCACAGTTCCATCCCTTTGTCTCACCATTCCCTCTTTCAGACTCTTCACGGTTACTTTTTGAGCTCCCCATGCCTGTCTGAACTGACTTGAACATTCTTGCCTCCATCTTTTGCACACATTATTTCCTTTAAGAATTGTCCTTCACCATCTTTTCCCCAAAGGTGACTTCTCTCCAAGAAGCCCTTCTCCCAGGTTGAGTTAAGGCTCTATATTTCTCCTGTGCTCTGGTTACAACTCTCTGACCACTGATTAGTTTGTAAATCTATTTTCCAAAACAATGTTATGTTCTAAAATGATAACGAGTGGGAACCTATTTGTTTGTGGGGTTTTTTTTTTTTCATTTTGTTTTTCTTCTTCCCTGTATCTTTAGCATAATGTCTGGCATATAGTAGATGTAATAGCATTTGATGATGGAACAAACCAGTAAGTGGTAGTTTTCTTTCTCATCTGGAAATAACATTGTGTTTTAACCTAGGTAACAACTACATTCTCCTAACACTTGAAAAGCATGGCGCTCACCCAATGTCTCTATAATATTGGGGAGCAGCTGGGCAGTGACGACCTGGCTGCCCTCAAGTTCCTAAGCCGGGACCACATCCCATATAGGAAGCAGGAACCCATCAAGGATGCCTTGATGCTATTCCAGAGGCTCCAAGAAAAGAGAATGTTGGAGGAAAACAATCTGTCCTTCTTGAAGGAGCTGCTTTTCCGAGTGAATAGACTGGATCTGCTGCTTAACTACTTGTATACCAGCGAGGAGGAGATGAAGAGGGAGCTTCAGATACCCGGCAGGGCCCAGATCTCTGCCTACAGGTGGGGAGAACCTCCACGGGGTGGACCTGGGAGCTGTGGGTTTGAATGGATACATCTTTATGGGCAGGGCTGACATTGTATGTAGGTTGTCTGTGTGGAGTGACTTTGGAGGCTCTGGTAAGAAGTTTCACCATGGCCAGATTAAGAAATGTAGAGACTTAATGTAGAATTCAGAGAAAAAAAATACTAAAACCAATAAAGTAAAACTTTCTTTACATAGTGAAACATTACCAATAGGTACATGTGCTAATTGCTTCAGTCGTGTCTGACTCTTTGTGACTCCATGGACTGTAGTCCTCCAGGCTCTTCTGTCCATGGGGATTCTCCAGGCAAGAATACTGGAGTGGGTTGTCATTTCCTCCTCCAGGGAATCTTCCCAACGCAAGGATCGAACCTGCGTCTCTTACGTCTCCTGCGTTGGCAGGCGGGTCCTTTACCACTGGCACCACCTGGGAACCCACTGAAATTCAAGTAGCCATGCTTCAACCATTCTAACTCTCCTCTCTGTTACATGCCTGTTATCTCGATGCCTCTGCTTTGCTGGTGTTCACACTGTGCACTTAACTTTGCCTATTATTAAATAAAGCATTATAGCTTCCCACTCGAGAACCTGTCCCATCTACTTGTGGATGACTATGAAATTCTCCACAGGGTTTTAGGCTTTTATTACACACTTTAAGGCTTGTGTTACCAAGTTCTTCAGTGAGGTGTGTGCTGTCAGTCATTCTGGATTGGCCAGACTGGACCCCCACAATAATTGTTTTTTTTTTTTAATGGTATAAGATAACCATTAAAAAAAATGATTCATTTATTAACTTACTAACGGTTGTGCTGGGTCTTCAGTTCTGCACCTGGGCTTTCTCTAGCTGTGGCGAGTAGGGGTTACTCTTTGTGCAGTGCATTGACTTCTCATGGTGGTAGTTTCTCTTGTTGTGGAACACAGGCTCTAGGCTCGTGGGCTTCAGTTGTTGCAGGACTCCGGCTTGGTTGTTTCACTGCACATGCTTAGTTGCTCCAGAGCAAATGGAATCTTCCCCAACCAGGGATAGAACTCGTGTCCCCTGCATTGGCAGGTGGATTCTTACCCACTGTACCACCAGAGAAGTCTTAAGATAATCACTTGTACTCTATCCCTGGCCATACACTGGAAACACCCACTGTAATAACCAATCATCCTAAAGGTTAAACAGCTTCCACAATCTCACTTCATAAGCCAGTCTGCAACACCCAATGACTGCTTAATCCCCGTGACTCCAGATGCTGTCAGAAGAACGGCAGTGGCTTGGGCTGTCTGTCCTGCCAAAGGTTTAACACAGTAGAGAAATTATTTTTCTAATTGTTCTGGAGCCTATGGGCCTGAAATTGAGGCGTTAAGATGACGGGCTCTCTTTTGGAGGCTCTAAGGGAGAACCTAATTCATGCTCCTCTCCTGGCTTCAGGCAGTCGCAGGCAGCCCTTGGTGTCCTGCTTTCAGATGCATCACTCCAATCTTGCCTCTCTCTTTACCTTGTTTTCTCTCCTTTGTGTCTGTGTCTAAAGTTCCCTCTTCTTTTAAAGACACCAGCCATCGGGTTAGGACCATCTTAATCCAGTCTACAGATGGACAAGGTAATGGGGGTATGAGGGGCCCAACATCAAAGGGTGAGGAGCAGGGCAACTGGGTATGTTCGGAGAGGAATGAGGAGATGGTGGTAAGGCATGGCCAGAGATGAAGAGGCAGACTAGGCTCAGTTCACAAAAGCCTGTGTTCCAAGAGGAGGTGTTTGGGCTTCCTATTGAAGGGAGTGGCTGGGAGAACATTGACTAGTTTTAATTGAAGAATTAGGGTTAAACTGATCTGTGTTTTGAAAAGAATAATATCCAAAATCAAGCTTTTTTTTTGTTCTTTCTTTGCAACAAGATCTTGATCTTATAGTGAAGGACAAGGGGAAAACACAATTGACTCAACTGATATTAACTGAAAGTTAAAATTGGGGAACTTTTAAAATTTTTAATTAAATTAAAAATATTTATTTAGTTATTTTGGCTGTGCTGGATCTTCATTGCTGCATGCAGGCTTTCTCTAGTTGCAGAGAGCAGAGGCTACTCTTCATTATGGTATGCTCAATCTGGGGCTTGTGGGCTTCAGTAGTTGCAACTCTTGGGCCCTACAGCATGGGCTCAGTAATTGTGGCACATGGACTTAGTTACCCTGGAGCATGGGGGATCTTCCTGGACCAGAAACTGAACCTGTGTCCCCTGCATGAGCAAGTGGATTCTTAACCACTAAACCACCAGCGAAGTCCCTGGGGAATTTAAATTCCATTAAGAGTGGGATAGTTGAGCATGAGCCATGAGTCTTCAGTGTCACAACACCAGCCCCTTTCCAAGAACTCAACTCATAAATCATGTCATTAGCTGGTTTTATTTTAAAGGGAGGCCAGAGGATCAAGTCCACGCGATTCCATATATCAGATGGGAAATAACTTAAGAAAGTTAAAGTGTTTCTGTTTCCCCCTATAGGATTCTGCTTTTCCAGATTTCAGAAGATGTGAACAAAGTAGAATTGAAGGACTTTAAGTTTTTTTTGAGCCAGGAGATTGCCAAATGTAAGCTGGATGATGACATGGTAAGACCTGGTGTCTCACCCGAGGTGTAGCCCTGAGGGTGAGTCAGCTGGTGGGGATTACTGAGACTAAAGAGAGCTCTTGTCAGTAAAAGCAACCTGAATTCTCACTTTTTAACCAAGGGAGAAGAATGCCGTCTGAAATGAGTGCTGTAGATATGATGCCTTTGTATAATATAAGGTGCTGCTCACATTAATTATCAGGGACAAGACAGAGTGAGGAACAAAGGGAGAAGGCTGGTTGTGGGAGCCTAGGTCAGTGTGGGGGCCTGTAGAGCCAGGAGAGCCTGGTGGGCCTGAGACCATTTCCCCACTTCTGCAGTCTCTGAAAAACCTGGGACCTGGAACTCTGTGTGTGTGTGTGTGTGTGTGTGTGTGTGTATGGTATGGTGTGTCTATACATATATGTGTCTGTACTGTGATGTAATGCTGTATGTGTGTGTGTGTGTGTGGTATGGTGTGTCTATACGTATGTGTGTCTGTGGTGTGATGTAATGCTGTATGTGTGTGTTTGTCTGTGTGTGTGTGTTGCAGTGCCCTGGTCACTGCACTGTTGTTAAGGACCCTCAGCCTGGAGGTGAGTGGGTGCCAGAGGCAATGTAGGGTGTGAGGCAGTTCCCAGGGCTGTTGCCATGGGGACTGGGCAGCTGCATCTCAGCCATGTACCTGGGCTGCTTCACTGTCTTCACATAAAAGTGTCCATAGATGGTTGGGCCTAGAGACTGGGTGACATCTGAGGTGACTTCTTCTCTGTGTTATTTCTGTCTTTTGGGGCCAGAAAACATGAATTCCCTCCCTGATAGTTTATTGATTGGCTTTATAAGACCAGGATGTCCTCTTAAGAGGATCAGCTTGGGAAGCTAGGTGGGTGTCTAATTTGGAGAAAGTGGAAATAAAAAAATAATAATCTAAAAGTCAGTAAAACTCCATCCTGTTTTCTAACTTGACTTCTCATCCCTCTAGACTTTGCTTGATATTTTCGTGGAGATGGAGAAGAGGACCATCCTAGGGGAAGAGAACTTGGACACCCTGAAAAGAATCTGTGAGCAGGTCAACAAGAGCTTGCTGAAGAAAATCTATGATTATGAAGAATTAAGAAAAGGTATAAATAACCTGAGAGCTGTGAATCAGCAAAATGTAGTCTTAAATTGACAGATGCTTCTATGTCATAACTGTTTCTAATCAAATATGTGTATGTTTCTTTTAAAATTCAGAGAGAAGAATGAGCCTTGAAAGAGATCCATATGCATTTTCAAATGGTAATACTTGCAGATATGTTTTCAAGGTCTATTTAGTTAATTTACTTCCCAGGTGGCTCTAGTGGTAAATAAGCCGCCTGCCAATGGAGGAGATGCAAGAGATGCGGGTTCAATGTCTGGGTCGGGAAGATCCCATGGAGAAGGAAATGGCCACCCACTCCAGTATTCTTACCTGGAAAATCCCATGGACCGAGGAGCCTGGCAGGCTACAGTCCCTGGCCTCTCAGAGTCGGACAATGACTAAACTACAAGCCTCATTGTCTCCTCTCTACAACCTTTACCACATCTGCATCTTAATGGACCTGCTTTCCTAATAGCAGCGATTACTAGTCACCTCTGCACTTTGGAAGATGTAAAAGGAGTTGTCAAAAGGCAGAGACCCTGTAGCCTCAGGCTGGCAAGTTTGAAATAACAGGCAGAATGAGTCAGCAGTAAGATTCTCCCTTATTCTGTGGACTGCAAGTATATTATGTTCAAGGCAGTCAGTGAATTTACATTTTAAAAGGGACCTTATGTTGTCCTGGGTGCCACCTCTTTACTAACCAATATCGTCCCTGTCACATTTCATTCCAGATATGTCACAATCGCTTCCAGAGGAGGGCTACTCTAAGATGCCGGCCATGTCAGACTCTCCAGAACAGGACAGTGAGTTGCAGGTACCAGGAAATTCCCATTCTTTCCCCTTTTGTGCTGCAGATTCTAGTTATTGTGTTCCTGAGCTTTTTTTTTTTTCCCCCAAATAAACTTATAAGGGACAGAAACATAGTGAAAAGTGTTGAGAACTATAGAAAAATTCCACAAAAGCACAAGTTTAAAATGTGACTTTGGAATTTGGTAAAGGCGATCTCTTTGGTTTCCCGTGTGTTAAATGTCTATTTTAAAACCAAAGATGTTGGAAGAGTTGGAGGACAGAGGAGTAGGGAGCCTCTAACCTGATCCCTTTAGCAGCTGCCTCAGCCTAAATGGGAGGGGGCTTTTGGGGGGAGAGTCAAACAGGACTGGAAGAAGCAAAGTCTTCGTTTAGCTTGGCATTTCAAAACTGTTTCTCCTTTGTAATTAGGCGTAAGCAGCAAATGTTCACGATCTAGTCACCTCTATGTTCTCCTCCCATTGAGCAGGCCCAAGAATTGCCTTTCCTGGTATCATTTCTGTTTCTGTAGCCTTCAACACTTGACCACCTTCTTAGTCATCAGCCCATTCACTCTTCCCAGGGAAGCAGAGGAATTGCTATAAGCCAAAAGTCTATTGAAAAAAACTTGAAATTAAGCTTAGGAGAGACCACTCACTAGTGGACTCCAGAGCAAATTACCAGACCTCTCTTGGTACGGGCATCAAGGATTAGCCAAAGTCACGTGGCACTTTATAATCAGTAAAGCATTTTGCTGACATCATCCCCACCCATCAGCTAATGACACCAAGGGCAAGAGAGATTCAATAACTTGTTCCAGGTTTGAGGGTATTGAGCCAGGAATTTAGCCCCCTAGTCTGGGGCCCTTTCATCTACCTTGAGGAATTGCATGGATTTCCCAATAAATGCTAAATATCTCAGCACTAAAACAGCCCTGGGGAAATCAGGAGGTCACAGGGTCACTGTCAAGTACTAGAACCTGGATAGTGTAACCCATAGCATAACCCGTCTGTCTCCTCCAGTCACTGTGGTCCTCAGAGCCAAGTTAAGCCATCAGCTTTAAAAATCCTGGGACCATGCTGTGTTGTGTGATGGATAGGTCCTCAGCTGTTAGCCCAAAGCATGGATGAGATGATCAGAGAGCCAAGGGAATCACAAGGTCACAAAGGGGCAACCTAAAGACGGCACTACAATAGTCCTTAGTCCAGCAACTCCTGACTGAGCTCTCTCAAATGAATAATAAATCCTAGTCCCTGACACAGATGTTCTGTGCCTTGAGCAGAGATGAGAATAAGTAATACTAATACAATATGACGACAACAGTATTAATATAAGTACAAATGCTTAGGAGACCCAAATATTGGGACACTGACTTTACACACTAAACTGTGGGGAAGAAGTCTGGGGATCCTTTGTCAGGGGAATGAATGGAAACTAGTTGCTTAGGGGAGCAGTGCCAGGTTGGGGTGGGGCCATGGAAAATGCATTCGCATCCCAGTTGGGCTTGGGTGATGCCTAACCAAAGCTGACCCAGAGAGTCAGCTCCTGGGTTGGATTTTTGTTTTCCAGACATCTGACACAGTTTACCGAATGACAAGCAAACCTCGGGGATACTGTTTGATCTTTAACAATTATGATTTTAGCATAGCACGGAAGCAGGTGCCTGAACTTCAAGACCTTAAGGATAGGACTGGAACAGACTTTGATGCAGGTACAGTAGAACAGAAAAGAAATATTTCTAATACCTATGTTTTTGTTGAAAAGGGAGAACAAAAGCTGTATCAACAGGGCCACATGTTTCAAAAAGGTGGATCTAACCATATTTCCCTGTGGACACAAAGAACATTCTTATATATTTGCTAGTTTTCTGCTTTTGTTTTTTTTAAATTAATTTTAAAATCAAAGAAATATATTTATAAAGATAAAATATTAAATCTTACTAAAAGGCTACAAGCAACAATAAATTTTGTTTTTATTTATTTTTGGCTACACTAGCTCTTCGTTGCTACATGCAGGCTTCTCTAGTTGCAGCTACTGGGCTTCTTGCTGTGGTGGGTTCTCCTGTTGTGGCTTGAGGACTCTAGAGTGCAGGCTTAGCAGTTGTGGTTCATGAGCTTAGTTGTCCAGTGGCATGTGGGATTCTAGTTCCTGGACCAGGGAACAAACTTGGGTCCCCTGCATTGGCAGGTGGATTCTTATCCACTGGACCACCAGGGAAGTCCCTAAACTTCATTTTTAATTCAACTAAATGCATAGAGCTTCTGGAGAGTGTATTAGGTGTTGAGTGAAAACATTGCTTTTGTATAAACCATTTACAGAAGTTGGGCTCTGAGTGCAGCAGAAATTGAGTTCTTAACATAAATAGCATTTTCAAATGTTAAACTAACCAGAAATTCTTTGGCTCAGTCTTTTCTGGCTAAGATTGAGATCTTATAGGTTGAATGAAAAATAATTTGCATCATGTAAATGTAGATATGACAACTAAAACCAATAAAAGAAATAATCCAACCCAATCCATAGTGATATTAAGAATTTCAACTTGATAAAAGAATTTTTGAAAATGATGTTTATGAGTCATAACATCAGGTAATGACTTATTTCTTTTAAATAGAGTAGCGCTTAGAAAATTAAGATAGGTTGATTTTATTTTTATTTTTTAGATAGGTTGATTTTAATCATCAGGAATCTGTGAATGTTTTCTGTTAACATTTGTTTTTTCAAGCAAGTCTATTCTAAGGTTTTTAAATAGCCATAGAGCTTAAGTTCACTGGCTACATCATTTATCATCATATATCTTGGTTTATTTTAATAAGAAAGGAAGCATATTAAAGAGTATTATATTTACATAGTACTGGTAATATATAGATTTCTGCTGCTTCAACTAAATGTTATAAATGTTTAAGAACACCAAGTGCTCATCATCCACAATAGGAACTCAATACAAAAGTCTAAAATTTATAAATAAATAAGTAGAAATGTACCCAAATTCATTACAAAATGGA
The DNA here is from genome assembly GCF_027580195.1 of Bos mutus. Classification (NCBI taxonomy): domain Eukaryota; kingdom Metazoa; phylum Chordata; class Mammalia; order Artiodactyla; family Bovidae; genus Bos; species Bos mutus. The sequence continues at coordinate 45,978,235 of NC_091618.1, read as the reverse complement.
GGCTTATACCGCCTCCCCCAAATAGTTAAAAGTTGAAAGTGGTTGCCTTCACAGAAGTGGCTGGACAGAATATAACTGGGTAGTAGGAAAGAGTAGAGAAGGGGTAACTTATAAGTCTTTTAGTTCTACTTGACTTTTTAAACATTCATATCTTGTATTTTGATAAACAGCTCTGAGAAGATACAGGATAAAATAAGTATGGATTTTGTATTAAAAAATTGTTTTGCTTTCTTTCTGGTTATGTAAGTAGTACAGTTAGTTTTTAGACTGGTTCGGTAGTAAGCCTTAAAAATAGCTTACCCATCTTGTAGACTAGTTGAGAAAAGACAATAGCAGTCTCCCCTTTCTCATTTGCCTGAGACCTGGGAAATGTTTGCAGCTAGTGGCGGTAAATATTAGAAGCCTGTGGAATCCAGCCACTAACATAGTGGGTCTTGTTCTTAAATTCTGGTTCAAATTCTTATCTGATCAATGTTCTCTCTAGTTCTAGGTTGTGGTCTAGGAGTTACTGCTGTATACTATTGACTTTCCTTTCGTTTTCAATAAGTGTATTTATTTTTGGCTGCATTGGGTCTTCATTTCTGTGTGTGGACTTTCTCTAGTTGCAGTGAGTGGGGGCTACTCTCTGTGTGGTGTGGAGGCGTCTCATCGTGGTGGCTTCTCTTCTTGCAGAGCGTGGGCACTAGAGTATGCAGGCTTCAGTTTGTTGGTATGCCCTGGGCTTAGTTGCTCCAAGGAATGTGGAACCTTCCTGGACCAGGATCTAACCCATACCCTCTGCAGTGGCAGGCAGGCAGATTCTTAACCACTGGACCACCTAGGAGGTCCAATATGACTTTTCTTATTTCACTTTTCAGACGCTTTGGATAAGACCTTTCGTGAACTTCATTTTGAGATAGTGCACTACAAAGACCAAACAGCAAAGGGAATCTGTGAGGTTCTAGAATCCTACCAGAAGAAGGACCACAAAAACAAAGACTGCTTCATCTGCTGCATCCTCACCCACGGAAACAAGGGCATCATCTATGGCTCCGATGGGCAAGAAGCCTCCATCTATGAGCTGACCTCTTACTTCACTGGCTTAAAATGCCCTTCCCTTATTGGCAAACCCAAAATCTTTTTTATTCAGGCTTGCCAAGGGGACAAGTACCAGAAAGGTGTAGCCGTTGAGACCGACTCAGAACAGATGGAAGCCTATTTAGAGGTGGACTCATCACCTCAGAAGAGATATATCCCAGATGAGGCTGACTTTCTGCTGGGGATGGCCACTGTGAAAAACTATGTTTCCTACCGAAACATCTGGAATGGGGCCTGGTATATCCAATCACTTTGCCAGAATCTGAGAGAAAGATGTCCTAGGTAATTTTTGCTTATTCAATCCTGCATTCATCTCCAAATATCTAATTGTGGATCACATAGCTGATTCTCAGGTCAGTTGCAGAGTGAAAGAGACAGCAAGTGTTAAGATCTTTAGTTCACAGATGGAAAAACCTGAGATGCTTACAGAGGATTTTCTTTTATTTAGCACTTCAAAGGACAATCAGTGTATCATAGAGCTGGAGAGATGGCAAAATCATATAGTACAGCTCTGTTTTTAGGCAGAAACATGACTGAACGCACTCAACAAGTTTGGAATTTCAATGTTTAACATTCTCTTACTGTGTCAAAAGTGAAAGTGTTAGTCTCTCAGTTGTGTCTGACTCTTTATGACCCCATAGATTGTAGCCCACCAGGCTCCTTTGTCCATGCAATTTCCCAGGCAAGAATACTGGTGTGGGTTGCCATTTCCTCCTCCAGGGTATCTCCCCAACTCGGGAGTGAACCCAGGTCTCCTGCATTGCAGGTGGATTTTTTTTTTTTTAAACCATCTGAGCCACCAGGGAAGCCTTCTATAATATCTTACCAACCTCAAACCCTCTTGTGGGAGTTAAGAGCCAAAGAGTAGAAACCTTTTATATTCCCAATAATTTGACTTCTTTGAAGCTCACAAAATATGGGGAAGTATCTTTTCCTCATTTATTATCTTATGTTTCCATTAATTAAATGATAGTATGGCTTAGTTCACCTAATGTACATACAACCAGCAAATAAATAGCAAGAACTCCTCTCCAAGTTGCTTCTAGTTTTGTGTCTCATTATGTTTTAAGTGTGTGAAGAGCAAGAATTGTCCATGGCAGAGAAAGGACTGAGAGGGAACCATAACATCCAGGCTACATTTTCATTTTGTAACTTAGTGAATGAACCTGCAAGGTTCCAGGGGGCTAGCTACAGAATTGAATGAACAGGTTGCCCAACTAAACTTATAAGAGGTGCTGGTGAGAAAGGGGTGGAGTTGCTGCAGGAGACATTCTATTTCCACTTGCTTCAAGTTTGATGGGGCCATCAGTGAATCCACAGAAGAAATGCCAATTTGAGGCAGAGAATATTGAGGGGCCTTGAGGAGATTAGTGGGTAAGTGACATCATACTTGGAGTTGAGTGAAGTACAAATAGGTCAGGAGGGAAAGAAACCAAATCCAGTGTTGACACTGAGGTTTCTGATGGTCATAAGATCCCTAATAAACCAAGGGTAAGTTATGAAGCTCTGAGAACTTCTTTACCTAGAAAGCTGGGGTAGGCCTTGGTTTAACACCATATGAATTCAAATGCCCGATGTTTTGAGGGAAATAATTATCACTAACCACAGTAGATGATAGTGATTTCCTCCCATAGATGGTCACAAGGTTCTGTTACATTTTTCAGGGGTGAAGACATTCTGACCATCCTAACCAAGGTGAACTTCGAAGTAAGCAAACTGGATGACAAGCAACGTATGGCCAAACAGATGCCACAACCTACTTTCACACTGCGAAAAAAACTCTTCTTTCCTCTTAATTGATATTGTTTAGTTGTGTAACTAGACAATAGTTATGCAACTGAACAATAGTTAAAATGCTGCTACTTTATTCTCTTTCTTCTTCTTTTTATTTTCAAATAGCTGGGAAAGCATGGGAGTCAGGACAATATAATTTTAATGCAAATTCAAGCCTAAATCTCTGGCTTTGTAGACAATAACAGTCATAGCTGTGGGCTTGATTTAAATTGTGTTTTTAATTTGATGAAAAGGTTTAAAAATGAACTAAAATGGATACAAAAAGCACAGTAAGTTTAAAAGAAATATCAAAGATCATGGAGGGAGATTTTTGTGATCTGACCTAGCTAAAAAATCCTGACTATTGAGGTTCAGGGTATAAAGTTCCCATATCCAGCCTGATTGCTGCTGGTGTGTATGATAAGCTGTCCTGGAAACATGTGACCCTCCTCTCCTTAGCCATGAGCAGACCCTGATTTTCAGTGTTGAAAACCACCACTCTTTAGACTTCAGTTTCAAAAGCTTAGAGATTATTTTCCTTTTTTAAAAAAAATTATTCATAAATTCAGCATTCAACCTACTTTTAAGAGAAATGATGTTAATATTAACTTCTTTTGTACTTCCAGTAGGTCTTTTCCCAAGCTATCCTTTATACTAATTTGCAAGATTTTTTAAAATAAAAAATTTTTAAAAATTCATATATTAAAGATTTTTAAAATACCAAATGATTTTTTTTTTTTAAGAATCTTTCCAAACTCCTTTTCAGCTTTTATATACATGCTTCTGCAGTGCTGAACATGATTTGCTTTTTTGCTAACAATGCAGTATGCCTTTTATACATTTGCTCTTTCTTTATATGTTCAATTCACTTTAAATCTTTAGTAATTAATAGTAATGTAATAAATATTTTTAACAGAACAAAATATAATTTTATCATACTATTCCTTGGAGATTGTTTTCATTTTTTTTTGCCAGTGGAACCTAGTCTTACAGGTAGAAAATGTTTGGGTCATAGATATGTTTTCCTTGAGCCTTCCAATATTTGTTCACATAGTTGTATTTCTTAAACATTTCTTGTCTAAAAAAACCCCACTTCTTCTCCATATTTAAAAATTGGAAGCTGTCACATAAAAACCAGAATACTTTCTTTTGATGATCAGAGTATCTGACCACATTTACACCATGCTCCTGTTTGGCAACAATGAAATGCGTTCACCGAATTTCCACAACCCTTACCCCATACCCCAATCCCCACACCATCCTGCCCAATTCCCTCACTGAGACTGCTGCCAGTTACCATTTATCACTGTGCTTATGTGGTTATTTTTTCTTATGTTAAGCCCACTTCCCTTATTTATATTGCCTGCCTTCTAGACATTTGAATTCTGGGAATAGTTTAGAGACGATGACAGGAATCATCAGAAATTCTTCCCAAATCATAGAGTTGGGAACATATTGAGAAATAGGGGAGTAGAGACACATATAAGAGAGAAAAGGTTTGGGGGATCAATTCAACAAATTATCATTCTTGCTAGTGAAATGTCTGGGGGACAAAAGGCACACCCCAAAATATTGTCAACATTTAATAGAAAGAAGTTCTTCAGGTAAGTGTCTTTGGTAATGAAATATGTAAAGGTGGAAGAGAAAATAGTACAAAGCCTAGAGACCCTCAGCTCTAGGTATAGAGACAATTACTTTTCAATGAAGAGTCATGAATGTCTATGTAATTGAGTTGAGAATTCAAACATTCTCAGTCACTCAGAAGAAAACAAATTGTGAAAAGTCACAAGTAGAATCAAGGCAAGGCCAAAAGCTAAACTCACCATATGCATTTCTCAAGAAAACCTCACAGGAGTTCTTAAGCCTATCAAAGATGGTTCTAACATCTTTGGTTCCTAACATCTTTGGTCACAGAGACCAACTCTTCTTCTCATGATTCTTGTGTTTCGTTGCCACCATCTTCTAAAGTGTCAGAATTATGCTCATAAATAGTAACAGAGGTAGATCTCCCAAACCGTTCATCATAAATTTCTTCATTTTTGGCAATTATCTTTTGCCTATAAAGAGAAGATTTATAGAGGTAAAGGGTAGAAAGGGATACAAGACATTTGGGAAGCAGAGAAATGTAGTTTTGTTCCTTCACTAGTTGGGAGTGGTCTCTTTCAATATTTGCAGTGATTTTGAATTTAGGGAGACATGAAATTTGGATTACCAAATTCCCATATGAAGAATTTATGACAAAATTAACACAGTGAACAATTTCCCTTTGTTAAGTATTGACCAAAAGTTACTTCAGTGATTTAAGATGTATCTTCAGGTAACAGTATAATTTCTGACCTGAGGTTGATTTTCACAGGAACCAAATGTGGCTGCATCTAAAGGTAAACTATTGACACCTGAGTCCCATGTAAAAAAAAAGACACCAACAGAAGACTGTTTAATGGGCTTCCCTGATAGCTCAGTTGGTAAAGAATCCACCAGTAATGTGGGAGACCTGAGTTCAATCACTGGGTTGGGAAGATCCCCTGGAGAAAGGAAAGGCTACCCACTCCAGTATTCTAGCCTGGAGAATTCCATGGACTGTACAGTCCATGGGGTCATAACGAGTCAGACACGACTGAGCGACTTTATTCTTCTTCATTAAATAGAGTAGAGAGGCCAGAAGGGGGAGCTCTCATGCCCTGAGATGGTAGCAGAGCCCCAAAGGAAGAAAGACTCCTCTTGTTTCCTAGGAAGAACTCAGGCAAAGAAAAGTCATGGACTCTGTTTACTATGCTGCTGCTGCTGCTAAGTCGCTTCAGTCATGTCTGACTCTGTGCGACCCCACAGACGGCAGCCCACCAGGCTCCCCCGTCCCCAGGATTCTCCAGGCAAGAACACTGGAGTGGAGTGCCATTGCCTTCTCCATGTGTTTGCTATAGCCCTCCCCTATTACTTTTTCCCCTCTATAAAAGCATTCTTCTTCCCCTGCTATGTGGGACCTTGCACATGGCTTGCCATATTTCCGTTCAGTTCACTTCAGTTGCTCATTCATATCTGACTCTTTGTGATCCATGGACTGCAGCACTCCAGGCTTCCCTGTCCATCACCAACTCCCAGAGCTCACTCAAACTCATGTCCATCGAGTCCGTGATGCCGTCCAACCATCTCATCCTCTGTCATCCCCTCCTCCTCCCGCCTTCAATCTTTCCCAGCATCAGGGTCTTTTCCAATGAGTCAGTTCTTCACATCAGGTGGCCAAAGTATTGGAGTTTCAGTGTCAGATCAGTCCTTCCAATGAATATTCAGGACTGATTTCCTTTAGGATTGACTGACTGGTTGGATCTCCTTGCAGTCCAAGGGCATTTCAAGAGTCTTCTCCAACACCACAGTTCAAAAGCATCAACTCTTCAGCTCTCATCTTTCTCTATAGTCCACCTCTCACATCCATACATGACTACTGGAAAAAACATAGCTTTGACTAGACGGAACTTTGTTGGCAAAGTAATGTCTCTGCTTTTTTTTTTTTTTTCCAGTTCCTCACAACTGATTTTATTAGCCAACATATACCAAAGATGGGCGGCAAAAGATGTGTCATTTTTGCAGTTTTCTTTCACCACTGGAGCCCTGTGCTGTTGTCGACCATAGTTTTCTAGTCTTTTGATTAAGCCTTGCCTGTCGTGTGCTGCTGTAACATCAAAGTAACTGCTTTGCACCCTGTCACCTCCTCTGGCAGGCAGCCATCCTGGTCTTGGAGCGTGGGGTCAGCCCCGGACTGGAGCAGCAGCTCCACAATGTCCAAAAACTTACAGGCAGCAGCATAATGTAGAGCTGTTTGACCTTCATTGTCCTGACAGCTAATATCAGCTCTATATTGTAGCAAGACTGACTAGTTCCTTATGTCCTCGATCATAAGACCAGTGGAGTAGAGTTCTGCCCTCTTCATCTTTCATATTCACATCCATGTTTTTTGTTTTGATGACTTTGGTTATATGGTCAATGTTGTTTTCCCTGCAATAATCAAATATGTCTTTATCTTCTTCCCTGATGATTTCTTCGTGATACAGAGAACTAACAACTGGCCCACCAAAACCCGTATTTGCTTCTTTTCCTTTCTTCTCTGGTGACTGAGGATTCCAACTTGGATCTAATTTTTTAACTACAGCAATATATTCCTGCATTGCTTGGCTGGAACACCAAGCGCTTTCCATGCTTCCCATTTTTGCTTTCCTTCAAAGTCAAAGAAGCTTGGTTTAGGTGTATTGCAATTTCCAACTTGTACCTGCTTGTACCTGGCATACAGATACAAGAGCTGCTCCCTGCTAGCCACTTGCACCAGGCCTTGGAGCTGTGCTGCAGCCTTCTCAAACAGCTCTGCCAGGCTCCTGGATGCCTCGATCTCTGGGCTCTGGAGGGATTCCACATCCCTGGAGTCATCCCCCGAGTTCAGCTCTCCACCACTGTCGCCCGTGGTGGCCCCCGAGGGCAGGAATGACGAGGCCATGAGTCCGCCTGTCTTCTTCGGACGGACCGGGTGTGACACCGGCGTGGGAGCCTGGCCCACCAGTCCTGAACTCAAGTTGCACCCAAGCTCACCTAACCCTTGCTTAACTCAGCCTCGCTCCCTCTATCCCCCTGGTCTCCCTGGGTGTGCAGGGAGGGTCCCACCACCCTCTGCTGCTCTCCCCCACTGCCTGGTCTCTTTTGGCTTCCCCAGGCTAACAGGGAGCTCGGGGTAGCCCAGATCGCTCTCGCGGCACGGGGGTCTGTGAGCAACACAACCAGGGGGCCTGGAACAAGGCTTGTCTCTGCTTTTTAATATGCTGTCTAGGAGAAGGCAATGGCACCCCACTCCAGTACTCTTGCCTGGAAAATCCCATGGATGGAGGAGCCTGGTAGGCTACAGTCCATGGGGTTGCTAAGAGTCGGACACGACTGAGCGACTTCACTTTCACTTTTCACTTTCATGCATTGGAGAAGGAAATGGCAACCCACTCCACTGTTCTTGCCTGGAGAATCCCAGGGACGGGGGAGCCTGGTAGGCTACCGTCTATGGGGTCGCACAGAGTCGGACACCTGTGAAGCAACTTAGCAGCAGTAGCAGCAGATTGGTCATAGCTTTTCTTCCAAGGAACAAGCGTCTTGTAATTTCGTGGCTGCCGTCACCAACCGCAGTGATTTTGGAGCCCCCCAAAATAAAGTCTCTCACTGTTTCCATTGTTTCCCCATCTATTTGCAATGAAGTGATGGGACCAGATGCCATGATCTTAGTTTTCTGAATGTTGAGTTGTAAGCCAGCTTTTTCACTCTCCTCTTTCACTTTCATCAAGAGGCTCTTTAGTTCTTCACTTTCTGCCATAAGGGTGGTGTTGTCTGCATATCTGAGGCAGGTCAGGTGGTCTGGTATTCCCACCTCTTGAAGAATTTTCCACAGTTTGTTGCGATCCACATAGTCAAAGGCTTTGGCATAGTCAATAAAGCAGAAGTAGAGGTTTTTCTAGGCTCTTGCTTTTTCAGTGATTCAGTGGATGTTGGCAATTTGATCTCTGGTTCCTCTGTCTTTTCTAAATCCAGCCTGAACATCTGGAAGTTCACAGTTGTTGAACAGTACATGTTGTCATGGACTGTTGAAGCCTGGCTTGGAGAATTTTGAGCATTACTTTGCTAGCATGTGAGATGAGTGCAATTGTGTGGTAGTTTGAACATTGCTTGGCATTTCCTTTCTTTGCGACTGGAATGAAAACTGACCTTTTCCAGTCCTATTGCCACTGCTGAGTTTTCCAAATTAGCTGTCATATTGAGTGCAGCGCCTTTACAGCATCAACTTTTAGGATTTGAAATAGCTCAACTGGAATCCCATTATCTCTACTAGCTTTGTTCATAGTGATGCTTCCTAAGGCCCACTTGACTTCGCATTCAAGAATGTCTGGCTCTAGGTGAGTGATCACACCATCGTGGTTATCTGGGTCATGAAGATCTTTTTTGTATAGTCCTTCTATGTATTCTTGCCACCTCTTCTTAATATCTTCTGCTTCTGTTAGGTCCATACCATTTCTGTCCTTTATTGTGCCCATCTTTGTTTGAAATGTTCCCTTGGTGTCTCTAATTTTAAAGAAATCTCTAGTCTTTCCCATTCTATTGTTTTCCTCTGTTTCTTTGCATTGATCACTGATGAAGGCTTCTTATCTCTCCTTGCTATTCTTTGGAACTCTGCATTCAGATGTTTATATCTTTCCCTTTCTCCTTTGCCTTTCACTTCTCTTCTTTTCTCAACTATTTGTAAGGTCTCCTCAGACAAACATTTTGCCTTTTTGCATTTCTTTTTCTTGGGGATGGTCTTGATTACTGCCTCCTGTACAATATCATAAATCTCTGTCCATAGTTCTTCAGGCACTCTGTCTATCAGATCCAATCCCTAGAATCTATTTCTCATATCTACTGTATAATCATAAGGAATTTGATTTAGCTCATACCTGAATGGTCTAGTGGTTTTCCCTATTTTATTCAATTTAAGTCTGAATTAGGCAATAAGGAATTTATGATCTGAGCCACAGTCAGCTCCTGGTCTTGTTTTTGCTGACTATATAGGGCTTCTCCATCTTTGGCTACAAAGAATATAATCAGTCTGATCTTGGTATTGACCATCTGGTGATATCCATGTGTAGACCATGTTTGTAGACCCCAAATTGAAATTCTTTGGTGATTCCAAATAAACCCATCATTGCTGGAGAATAACTGGCAGTCTATTTGTTTTATGTCAACATTTGGTGGCCTATACAGGGACCAAAGATGATCCTCAATGGCTCTGGGACTGGTGAGCAGACAGGTGTGGTGCTCACAATTGAGCCCACTGAGTTCACTGTTTTTCTCAATGACCCTGGAGTTTGAAGGTATATCTTTCTCCTGGATCTGAACCCATGCCCTCTTTGCACTTGAAGCTCTCTGACTTTATTCAGAATCTACTTTAAGGTTTTGTGTTTCTGGTTAAGGCCTTGTTCTGTTTGTGAGTGCTCATTTGGCACTTTGGTCTGATTTTGTGATTATACTCCTTCAACTAAAGCTAGCTGAGAAGCTGTCAGCCCATTCCTTTGGGAACAGGAGCTGCTTCACTGAAGCTGAAGCTGTTGGCCCCTTCCTTTGGAACATGGGCTGTTTCCTGGAAACTGGCTGAAAACCCTCTGGACTGGCTACTTTGGGATCAAGCTGTTTCATTAGAACTGGCTGGTATTAGCTGGTAGGCTGTTTGAGCTGAAAGCTGTTTGAATTGAGCTGTTTGAGCTGTCAGTTATTTGAAAATTATTCTTTTATTCCAGAGAGAAACCTCTGAGAAAGGGGACCCCTGTTACCTAGATATTTTGAAATCCCAATCCCAGGGATTCCAACCAGTTTTATGTTTAGAAACTGTGGTCCTCAAAACAAAACAAAAAACTGTGGTCCTTCCTCATGTGCATTTCTAGCTAAATGGACTAGTCCAAATCAAAGGCAAGTTAGGATCTCAACGGCCATTATGGGGAGCTTTTGAAAACTCCAAACTTAATTTTCTTAAAACCAAATTAGACCACAATAGTTCAAAAATTTCCAGAACTGAGTGGAATGCTTATTTTGAACCTGATGAATGTCATGACTCTAAAATTGTCTCTCTGCAGAAATAAGATTTTTAAGGTTAACTGAGGCAAATAATTAAAGAAAGGTAAAATGGCTGCTGAAGCTTCTGGCTTGTCTTCTTTGGCCTCTTTGTCTCAGGCTCCATCTCTGTTTCCATCTTGAGTCTCTTCTTTGGCTCTTCGTGACCAGACTCTGCCTCTGGCACCATCTCCCTCCTTCCCTCCTATGCTGCTTACACTTCTTTTATATCCTTTGTTCCCCTACAGTAATTCCTTTACTGAACTTTCCCTTCTTTCTGAAATTCTCCCCACTCCCTCTTCCTCTGAACTTGTCAGAACCTGTCCTTTTAAAATTAAGCAGTCTGAGAATCCAAATCCTTAATTTCTCATACTCCTCGGACTAAAGCTGAACTGTGAGCCATAAAGATTCAGAGTAACCAAAGAGCTTCACAGATTTGCTTAGGAGTTTACTATAGTCATTCAAACTTACTGACCTTGTTTTTCTAACTTATATAGTTCATATATATGCTTGTTGGTGAAGACCAGTCACAGTATTGGATGAAACCTGCTAATTAAGAAAATCCTAACAGATCTCAAAAATTACAACCAGGAGACCTACTAACTTATATGGCTTGAGCAACTGCTAGATGACTTCATCCCATGATTCCTAGGGCTTTTCCAAAGCCTGTTGATTAGAAGAAAATTCAGGCTTGCACATAAAAATGTAACAAACCTGTTCATGACAAATTACAATTGACTTCAGATTGTTTTTAAAGAAAATTCTTGTCTTCCTAAAGAGTTTGATTCTACCCAGGAAGCTTTTAACTCTACTTATTAATGGGCTGAACTGAAATCTTCCCCTGCTAAAAGGACCCAACAGAATGGTAAATTTACATCCACTCCAGATTTAGTTCATCTGGCAAATCAGCTCTCTGACACTCATGGATGAGTCACCCACAAAGAAGACCACCAAAATTCTTATCTTCAATTTCACAAATTAAATTTCCTAAGCCAGACCAGAATCCTCCTAGATTCTCCTGTTATTGCAAAGAGCCAGGACATTGGAAAAGAGATTTTACAGAGTCTAGCACTTCAGGTTGCTTCAGCTCTCTTAACCAGCTTTTCCAACATCCTTTCAATTCTCAGTGATAGGGCTCCAAGGAACTCCAGGGCTCTTCCCAATCCTCCCTCCCAACTGCTTTGAAGAAACTTTTCTCCAAGTTGGGAATGAATCTCTTTCAGTCCTAAAAGACATCAGAGCCACATTCTCAGTGCTCAGCCCCACTACAATAAAGCAGCCCTCGCCTCAGAGTTCTAAAACATTTCAAAGAGTGGGGATCTCTAATGAGCCACAAGAGGGTCCTGTCTCTGCACTTACTTCCTTTTGTTTAGGTCCTTTGAGACACACATCCCTTTCTCCTTAGTTCTCCCATCTCTACCCATTTATTAAGCTGAGACTTCTTAGATAAGTTTCTTGCTGGAATTTCTTTCTCCCTATATAAAATAATTCTAGAATTTGACTACAATCATCAAAACAACCAACTAGGTGAATTAAAAGGCCCTGTGACATCTTTTATGTGCTCCATCTGTCATGGACCTAAAACTTATCTGGAAACATTGATCATCTGTCCCTCCTACATCAACTACTATCTTCCTTATGGGCAAACTCTCCAACTGATACTGGAAAAATTCACAGTGCACTTGCCATCAAGATATTCAAATAGATCCTTCAGAACCTCTTTCTGCTAAGCTAAGTCACTTCAGTCGTGTCCGACTCTGTGCGACCCCATAGACGGCAGCCCACCAGGCCTCCCCGTCCCTGGGATTCTCCAGGCAAGAACACTGGAGTGTGTTGCCATTTCCCTCTCCAATGCATGAAAGTGAAAAGTGAAAGTGAAGTCGCTCAGTTGTGTCCGACTCCAGCGACCCCATGGACTGCAGCCTACCAGGCTCCTCTGTCCATGGGATTCTCCAGGCAAAGGTACTGGAGTGGAGTGCCATTGCCTTCTCTAGAAAGAGGTTCTGCTAGAACCTCTTTCTAGCATTTATTAATACCCCATAAGTAAAGAAGGCCTTCAAGGCATAAAGCCCTTAATAGAAAATCACAAGGCTCAAGGCCATGGATTTAAAAATAATTCTCAGTCATAAAACTGAATAAACCCAGAGAGTCTCAGATAAACCTCATGTATTATTTTGCATTAAAAACTAACATAGGAAAGGGAGAGGAGTCTCCCAACATCACTTTAAAAGTGTTGACCTCAGAAGGTAACTTCTGTGGCCAGCAAATATCCCCCTCCTGACAGTGCCTGTGCCTTGACTTCATGAGGGAATACCTAGGTTCATTTCCACCCATTCCTCACCCATCACCACACAACATGTGGAATCACAGTCCCCTGATCAGGGATTGATCCCAGGCCCCCTGCAGTGGAAGCACAGAGTCATAACCACTGGGCTGCCAGGGAATTCCTGTTATCACTTTCTGAAGATAATTCAGCCATGTCTTTCTGAGCAGCATCATTCATACCTTAGATGAATGTTTTCTTCTGTCAGATTGTGTATGGTGTACTTAAACTTGTCTTCAGCTTCAGTAAGCTTGATCTGGAGTGTTTTCTCCAGAGTTGCTACCACAGCTTTCTGAAAGACAGGTACATTTTAATAGCCATCTTTCCTAAATTAGAGTCACCCAGGGCAGAGCTACATGGCAGGGGGTTCCTCCCTCCAGCTCCCATCCCCACTCCAGCCAAGATTCACCTCTCTCTGGAGTTCCATCTGGGTTTGGTAGAGGGTTGTGTTAAGTGATTCTAGGATAAAAGCTTGAGCATACAACTCTTCCTCTATGACCTGGGTAAGAATAAATTGTTTCAGGACATTGCACTGATGTCTACGCATTTATCCCCTCATTCAGGACATTTGGATTAGAATGTGAAAGCATCAACTTTAGCCACTCCTTCTCCTGCTCTGTTAGTATGCCCTGTTCATTCTACCCCTCTATGTCTCACTAGTCTATACCCCTCTCAACAGCCTCACTGGTACAGCCCTCACCAGAGCTCACATGGGTTGTCAAAACAGCTATCAATTATCCATTCATTAAACAAGGGTTTATTTAATATCTAGTATGAATTCCAACTACATGACTGTCTAGAAAATGCAAAACCATAGAGACAGTAAAAAGACCAGTGGTTGCCAGGAGTTAGGAAGGGAAGCAAGGAATGAATAGGAGGATGGAGGATTTTTAGGGCAGAGACACCATTCTGTATGATGCTGCAGTGGAGGCTGCGTGGCATGATGCATGTGACGAAACCTATGGGATGCAAACAGGCATGCCAACCCCGTATGCCAGCTGCTGTACTGTACTGCGTGCTTCTGAAGGTACTGTGCTGTAAGATTAAACATGTTTTCTTTATTTTTTGTGTTTGCTTGTTTTTTATGCACATATTATTTGTATGAAAGGTATTACAAACCTATTAGAATACAGTCCTATATAGTCGATTGTGTTAGTTGGGTACTTAAGTTAACTTTGTTGGACTTTTGAATATACTCTCAGAATGGAACTTATTCATATGTAGGGACTTACTGTACAACACAAAGAAGGAATGCTAAGGTAAATTGGATTTTAGTTAATAATAATGTATTGATATGGATTCATCAAGGAGCTTCCCAGTAGCTCAGTTGTAAAGAATCTGCCTGCCAATGCAGGAGATGTGGGTTCTATCCCTGGGTCAGGAAGAGCCCCTAGAAAAGGAATGACAACCCACTCCAGTATTCTTGCCTTGGAAATCCCATGGAAATGGAAGCCTGGCGGGCTACTGTCCACGGGGTCCCCAAAGAGTCAGACATGACTGAGAATGCATGCACCATCACTTTTATTGCAATGGCATTGGGCAAAACACTGTACCAGGTCATTTGGCATTCTTTCATTGAAGTATTTATTTAAAAATGAACAAAATTAATTTATTTATTCGTTTAAAAATTTGCAGTTTACTGGATGTCTGTGATATGGTAGGCACCATTCTAGGAACTGAGGATTAGTGGCAAGGAAAGCAGCAGACAAAAATCCCTCCCTTCACTGAGCTTATCAGGTTGAATGATTATAAGTCAGTGTAGAAACATAAAGTGTTAGGCAGGTTGTTGAGCCTTTAAGTAGAGCAGGCTCTGAGAAGTTGGCATTTGGAGAAAGACTGGGAGGACGTAGGGAAGTGAGCTGTGTGGATATCTGGTAAAGAGCTTTCTAAGAAGGGAAAAGATGGAGTGCAAAGACCCTGAAGTGGGAGAAATCTGGCCTGTTAAGAAACAGTATGCAGTCCAGTGTCACTGGAGCTACATGATGGCGAGAAGGAACAGAGGGAGACGAGGCAAGGGGAAAGAGCCACCAGCAGGCAGAACAGTCCCTAGCCCAAAACAGGACCGGGGAAATTCATGTTTCCACCATGCATGTATGTTAGTCGCTTCAGTCGTGTCCAACTCTTTGCAACCCCATACACTGTAGCCTGCCACGCTCCAGCCAGAATATAAAAACCCTGTTAATACACAGAGATTACTCAGCAGTGGGAGAAAACTAGCCCTAGATCAAGACTGCTGTAATTTTGCCTAAGAAAGCTTAAAAACCAAGGCTTGAAAAATCAAACTGTTTCCAAGTAACTTCTTTTTTTCAAAAAAAAGGTTTTGTGTGTGTGTATGTGTTTTGTTTTGTTTTGTTTTTTAGTTTTTATTGTTTATTCAGCTGTGCTGGGTCTTTGTTGCTGCAAGGAGGCTTTCTCTAGTTGCAGCGAGTGGCGGCTCCTCTGTAGCTGCTGTGCGTGGACTTCTCATTGCGGTGGCTTCTCTTGTTTTGGAGCACGGGTTCTGGGGCTCATAGGCTTTAGTAGTTGTGACATGTGGGCTCAGTAGTTGTTGGCTCCTGAGCTCTAGGGCACAAGCTCAGTAGTTGTGGTACATGGGCTTAGTTGTCCCCTGGCATGTGAGATCTTCCTGGGTAAGGGATTGAACTCCTGTCCTCTGCATTGGCAGACAGATTCTTTACCACTGAGCCACCAGGGAAGCCCATTTCCAAGTAACTTTACTGAATCCCAGAACAAAGGTTAATGATATTTAAAGAAGTACAAAAGTATTCAGCACCTAGTAAGGTAAAGGTCACAAAGGCTGGCATCCAATAAAAAAATCACCAGACATGCAAATAAGCAAGAAAATATGACCATGCATCAGGAGCAAAATAAATTAATTGAAATAGCCCCAGAAATGACACAGTGATAGAATTAGTAGTCAAGCTCATTAAAGCCATTCTTACAACACACTGAGTCTACATCATACCAAAGTCCACCCGTTTACCCTGCGGGACATTATGACTGCTTGCCCAACAAAGCTGACGTCCTGCCTGGGCTCTACGATGTCATGCCATGCTTTCAGAATGGCTAATCTTTTCCCAAACATGTCCATTCTGAATCCAAATTAAATTCACAGTGGAAGAAGAACCACAAGGCAGTTTGGGGGTTTGAACAATTTCCCTTCTGATACCTCCTTTATGGAAGCGCTATAGTCTGTTCCAGAAAAAAAGTTCCTAGAGAGGCTGTGGGGGTGAGGTAAATACACTCAGAGTTTTAAGGAAAGACTTGAACTCACAGTTCCCAAGAGGCAGTATTGTAGTTTTCAGGGTCTAAATGGAAGAATCTGGCATTTTACTGTTTAAGGCCCATTTGTTGTTAGAGCCTTAAGAGAAGTGCAAGGCATTTAACACTGAAGATCTCACAGTATATTGTTCATATATTTGTTCAGATCTGGCTCTAAAAAGACAGCAATGGCTTTCTTTTTTCAGAGAGTTCTAAAATCCTTTTTGACAGTGAATCCAGCAAACTCAGCTTTGTGTGTATGTGTGCTAAGTTGCTTCAGTCGTGTCTGACTCTTCATGACCCCAAGGACTGTAGCCGGCCAGGCTCTTCGGTCCATGGGATTTTCCAGGCAAGAATACTGGAGTGCGTTGCCATTTTCTCCTGCAGGGGATCTTCCTGACCCAGAGATTGAACCCGTGACTCCTGCGGCTCCTGAACTGCAGGCAGATTCTTTACTGCTGAGCCACTGGGGAAGCCCTAACTCAGCTTTAGCTCTTTTGTTTTTCAATGGTTTGGGGAAAATTATCATAGATTCCATTTTATTGAGAATGTATCATTTTAGCAATGTATTTGTTAGAGGCTAATTCCACAGGAAAAATGAAAAAGCTTACCTCTTTTGTCTTTCTAAGCTCCTCTAATTGCAAGGTATCCCTTTCATGTTGTTTTAAGAGCTCCTAAAAAGAATTTTATTTAGAAAAGGTCAGCAATTGGGGTTCTGGCACTTCTTTCAGAAAATTAAGAAAGCCAGAATATGATTCAGGGATGCAATATTCACAAAAGTTCAGACGTTGCTCTAATAAAGCACACATTACAAAGTAGTGACATGACATGTTGAAGTTAAATGATGAAAATCTTACTCCTTCTCAACCTTAGTGTATCAAGAAGTATTAAAAGCAGTCATATTTTCATTAAAGAGTTTTCTTTTGTTAGGGTACAGATTTAATGCTGTTAAATATCCAATTCTCCACAAACCGAGCTTTACATTCATTGCAATCCCACTTAAAATACCACTAGGCTTTCTTGACAAGATAATTATAAAATTTATATAGAAATTCAAAGGCTGAAGAAGAACCAAAATAACCTTGAAAAGCAAGAGCAAAGTTGGAAGATTTTTTTTTCTCCCTGATTTCAAGCTACAGAAATTAAGACATTGTTTTGTTGGCCTAAATATAGACAGATAGTTGAATGGAACAGAATGGAGAGAGTTTGCCCCCTACTCCCTCAAATACAACAAAGACATCAAGGTAACTTAATGGAGAAAGGGAGATTTTTTTCACCAAATCATTCTGAAACAATGAATATAAATATGGAAAAAATGACCTAAGACCTTTAATATAAAAAAAATTATTCAAAATGGATCACAGAATCATAAATGCTAAACTTATGAAACTTTTTAAAAACTAGAATATCTTCATGTTCTTGGAATAGGCAACAGTTTCAGAGGTGACAAAAAGCTATTACCATACAAGGAAAAAGTCGATAACCAACTTTTCATCGAAAGTAAAATTTTTGCATGTGGAGAGACAATGTGAGCAAAATGAAAAGGCAAACCACAGAATTCACAGCATGTATATCTGACAAAGAACCGTATTCATAGTATAAAAAGTACTCCTACGTACCAATTATAAAAAGGTAAATAACGCAATTTCTTTTTAACTGGCAAAAAACTTGAACCGAACTTCACAAAAGAAGACATATAAATGGTCCAATAACCATATGAAAATTTGCCTGACATAATTAGTCATCAGGGAAACTAAAATAATAATGAAATAGCACTTTATACCTATTGCTGTGCTGTGTTGTGCTCAGAAGCTTCTGTCGTGTCCAACTCTTTGTAATCTGATGGACTGTAGCCAGCCAGGCTCCTCTGGCCATGGGATTCTCCAGGCAAGAATACTGGAGTGGGTTTCCATGCCCTCTTCCAGGGTCATACGCATTGAAATAGCCAAAAGTAAAAGATCAGCAATACTCAGAAATTCGCTGGCAGTCCAGTAGTTAGGACTCCACACTTACTGAGGGCCTGAGGGCCTGGGTTCAATCCTTGGTCAGGGAACAAAGATCCATGGTGCAACCAAAAAACAAAATTAAAAAAAAAAAAAGCTTCTTAAGGAAAAGATTAGTAATATTAATTGTTGTTGATGATATAGAACAACTGGAATTCTCATATAGTTGAGGTGCAAGAGAAAAATGTCACAACTTCTGTGGAAAATATCTTAGAACTTTGTTATAAATCCCTACATTAGAGTCCAGTAATAACACATCTAGGTATATATTCATGAGAAAGGAGAGAGTAAGTCTACAAAAATAGTTACACATGGTATTTATAGAAGCTTTGTTTGTAAAAATCAAAAAATAGAACCAATCAAAATCTCCAAAAACAGAAAAATGGTGAACACATTGTGTTATATTCCTACAAATAAATACTACTGTGCAATAAAAGGAAAAAACTACTGATACGAACAATGGATAAATTTCACAGAAATAATTGAGGGGAAAGAAGCTATGCAACAAAGTGCATACACTGTATGATTCCATTTATATGAAGTTTAAAAACAGGTGGAACTAATCCATAGTTGTTTCGCCTGTTCACTTGCTCCTTGGAAGAAAAGCTATGACCAACCTAGACAGCATATTAAAAAGCAGAGACGTTACTTTGCTGACAAAGGCCTATCTAGTGAAAGTTGTGGTTTTTCGAGTAGTCATGTGTGGATGTGAGAGTTGGACCATAAAGAAAGCTGAATGCTGAAGAATTGATGCTTTTGAACTGTGGTGTTGAAGAAGACTCTTGAGAGTCCATTGGACTGCAAGGAGCCAAACCAGTCAATCATAAAGGAAATCAGTCCTAAATATTCATTGGAAGGACTGATGCTGAAGCTGAAACTCCAACACTTTGGCCACCTGATGCAAAGAACTGACTCCTTAGAAAAGACCCTGATGCTGGGGAAGATTGGAGGCGGGAGGAGAAGGGGACGGCAGAGGATGAGATGGTTGGATGACATCACCACCTTGATGGTCATGAGTTTAAGAAAGCTCCAGGAGTTGGTGATGGACAGGGAAGTATGGCGTACTGTAGTTCATGGGGTTGCAAAGAGCTGGACATGACTGAGCGATTGAACTAGACTGAACTAAATCTATAGTTATATGAATAAAAAGAGTGGTTGTCTTGGGGCAGGTTTTGAGGTAGATAGGGGTTAGCTGCGAAGGGGCACAGGCATGCTTTCTGGGTTGATGAAATGTTCTAGGTCTTGATTTGGATGTTGGTTACATGGGGCTTTCCTGGTGGCTCAGATGGTAAAGAATCTGCCTGCGATACAGGAGACCTGGATTCCATCCCTGGGTCGGGAAGATCCCCTGGAGAAGGGAGTGGTTACCCCCTCCAGTAGTCTTGCCTGGAGAATTCCATGGTCAGAAGAGCTTGGTGGGCTACATTCCATGGGGTCGCAAAGAGCTGAACACGCCTGAGCAACTAACACTTGACTTCACTACATGGATGAACATGTTTGTCAAAACTCACCAAACATGAGTTGTACGTGTCCTGACTTGCTCAGTTTAGTTTGCAACACTGCCATTTCTCTTCAGTTACAGTCAAGGATGAGAAGATCATTCAGAAACTGAGATTTTGGCAAATAGGGAACTGTGGGCTTTGTATATGGTTTAGCATTCTATTATTTCCTATAAATTACAATTTTCATTCCAATAATCCTGTGGTAAGACTGTCTAGATAAAGAACCACATAATGACAGTCTGCTTGCAGAAGTTTCCAGGGAAGCTGGAAAAGTAGGACCACACCCCACCCAAAAACAAAGAGTTTACCTCATTACAGAGGCACCCCTGGGAACTGGACATCCCACCCAGACTGCACATTCAACCACTGATGTATTTGCACTGAGTTACCTCCTTCTCCTGATTGAAGTTCTCAAAGATAGCTGTGTAGGACTCGTTTATTTTCTTCCTTTCTTCTTCTGATTCTAACTCAAACTTTCTGGTTATCTTATGTTCTGTGGAGATGAGGAAATGATATATATGGGTAAATGTGGGAAAAATAAACACACAAAGAAAACCAGAATATCTGAAGATAGTAGAAATTCCAGACTGGGTCTTTGTGTGATCCAGGTCCTTTCAGCCTGGTGTTTAACCTCTGACGCTCACCTGGAGATGCCTGAGAATGAGGTGGATATGGCGATGGTTCTCCATCACATCAGCCGCATGCACTTCTAGTGCATGCATGTGTGCTAAGTTGCTTCAGTTTTTTCTGACTCTTTGTGACTGTATGGACTGTAGTCCTCCAAGTTCCTCTGTCCATGGGATTCTCCAGGCAAGAATAGAATACTGGAGTGGGTTGCCATGCCCTCTTCTAGGGGATCTTCCCCACCCAGGGATCAAACCTGTGTCTTATGTCTCCTCCATCAGCAGGTGGGTTCTTTACCCTTAGAGCCACCTGGGAAGCCCCTTATTTCTAATACCTCTGGTTCTTTTTGTGTAGTTTATTTTGGATCTGTTATTTATTATTTTAAACATTGCCTCTGCTGAATTAATCACTATGTTTTCTTGGATACGCGAATCCTAAAATACAGTTCTTGGGTAACATGACTTTTCCAGCAATAAAATGTATTCTGTACTTAGCCCTGAGGCAGAGCTAGGCTTAATCATTTTGAGGGGCTGGAAGAGCTGCCAATAGAACTGTAATACTAAACAGGATGATGGACAGGTGAAGGTCTCACACAAATCTCTTCTTCAGCATCGTGGTGCTGGGGTTGGGTAGGGAGGCAAACCATGGGATCACAAGATAAGTCTGGACTAAGGTACACTGTGAGCAGCTAATGTCTGGTCTTCCAAAACCAGCTGTAGCATCTTAGCACAGACTTTGACAACATGGCATAGTTGTAGTATGAGTAGCTGGGAGTCTGGGCAATGACCTGGGCTGCTGCTGCTGCTGCTGCTGCTGCTGCATCTTATCAGTCGTGTCCAACTCTGTGTGACCCCATAGATGGCAGCCCACTGGGCTCACCCATCCCTGGGATTCTCCAGGCAAGAACACTGGAGTGGGTTGCCATTTGCTTCTCCAATGCACGAAAGGGTAAAGGGAAAGTGAAGTCGCTCAGTTGTGTCCTACTCTTAGTGACCCCATGGACTTCAGCTTACCAGACTCCTCCCTCCATGGGATTTTCCAAGCAAGAGTACTGGAGTGGGGTGCCATTGCCTTCTCCAACGACCTGGTCTACACCAAGATTCCAGGAAAGCCTCAAGCAGGAGCAGCCCCCATGCCCCATTTCCCAGCTTTGACTCCAGGGTCTTCAAGCTATCTCCTGGTTATCCAGGGAGGGAAGGGACTTGAGGATGAGCTTTCCCAGGGAGTATTTGCATTTAATGAGCGGTTCACTAGTCAGCTAAATCAGATCTGAATTGGGTTGGGCTAGGATGTGGAATAAGTTTATAGAGGTCCTACTTCTGCCTCAACTAGTCCTCTAGGTCAGGAAGCAGAAACTTCAGAGATTTCCCTCTCCTTTTTCCATTTATGAAAAAGCTCAGTGCAGGTAGGAGAGTCTCCTATAGGGCACTTTGTGTGATCCAGGCTCTGTACTAAGTGTTGGAAATGTTAAGAATACACAGCAGTATATGAATATATCAAATCAACATGCTGTACACTTAATCTCAAAAAAATACCTCAATTGAAAAATACATCAAACATGGCTTCCTTTGGAGGGGACATGGCAGTATAAAGACTCTGCATGTAATGGATCATGTTGCCCCTCTCCCAAAAAGTGAGTATTTGGAACTAATTCAGGAGCCTTTTTTTTTTTTTCCTGGAACTTCAGACAAGTCTGCAATCCTACAGATGTCCCCAAGCTCAGTCCAGCTCATGATTGCCAAACTTGCAACCAGAGAGTTCTGGATGGTACAGTTTAGTCCCTTGGGTGGTTAAACACTCTAAAAGACTCTATCCTGTTGCACTTGAAGTCTCCAGACACTTTCCATTCAGGAGTCCAGCCCTACAGCACATCATCTTTCAAGACTCCAAGGCCACCTTTCTCGAGTCGAGATCAACATTAATGCCAGTTTCTTGGGGCATCTGTCATCAAAAAGTCCAAAGTTTCTGAACTCACTTTGCTGTAACAGTATCCTTTCCCGTTCCAGCTTCTCATCCTTCTCCCACTCTGCCTTCTTCTTTGACCACTTGTCCTCCATTTCATCATAAATGCTGTCCTATTGGGGGGACAAAGGTACCATGAAGAAAAGCATCCTGAAAGGCTGCACCCCAGCCTGAGGCCCAGTACTGAGCTCTCTGCAGCTTCCCTTACCGCAGCCCCTGGCTGTGGGCCTCCATACATTAACTGGTGGGCTTTGATTCCAGCCCTGGGACCCAAGACCCTAAAGATCAAAGCAGACTCTGCGTGGTATTTGCCCTATTGGAATGGGGCTTCCTTTGAAGACAGGCAGTTGAGTACACTGCATGTGTTCATGCCAGCTCCCTCTGAATCATGAATTACTCATCAATAGCACAGTAGGAAACAAGGGAAATATCAAGATGCTAATTTTTTAAATCAACTGTCCTTGTTTGCCTGGGACTGAGCTGTTTCCTGGGACTCCAGACTATCAAGGCTGAACATTGGGAAGTCCCTGGCCACCCAGGACCCATAGTAGGGGCTTGCTGTCCCAGCCCTCCCTCGTCCACTTCCCGTTTCCTACTCTCTCATCCCCCTAGAATGAAGCTGTGCCCTAATTCTGGCTTCCTGGGCTCCCATCAAACTAGCTGACAAATGGATGGGCTGTGTTGTGGGGTGCCCCCTGCTCCACTTGCTGAAGTTAGTGCAGAGTGATACAGCCTTTTTGGATGGCAATTTGGTCAAATGCGTCGAAGACCTTTCAAATGTTTCTTCCTTTTGACCCAGTGTTCTGCTAAAATTAAAGATATTACAAAGTACAGATCTTAAAAAGTGGTTTTCTTTAGAGTGGCGATAGTTCTTTTGGCTGTTGCTGTTGTTGATTTTTGAATTTCTTAAAAAAAAAACACAACAAGCAGGTATTACTTTGTTCATGACAAACATATTCATCAATGGACTCTTTTAGGGTCCAGAGGCCAAACTGTCCTGCAAGGATGCCATAAAAGTCCGTAGGTTCACTTTTCTCCCTGGGTGCAGTGAGGGCCACTTAGGTTCAAGGAGACAGGGGTTCAGGAAATTATTTTCCGGGTAAGCACTCTAGATTCATCTCAACATCATCAGCCAAGAAGGAGCCTTGCTTCTCTCTCTTAATCCACCAAGGAGCTCTGAATCTCACCTGATATATATGAAACATATTCTTCAAATATTTATATTCTTTTCCCATCTCCTCTGAGAACAAAAGGAAAACAACAGAGTCGAGTCATCATTATTCCTCTGAAATACATGATTTCAAATTCATGTGAGAGCCCTCCTGCACACCATCCACACCTTGAACTCATCCCATCAGTGGTGAAACCATGGTGCTGCCTCAGCAGGCATACTGGAAGCTTATCAGAAATCAGATGCCTGGACCCCACCCTGAACCCACTGAGTCAAGGTCTCAGAGGCAAGGCTCAGTATCTGTTGATAATATGATGTCAGGTGATTCTGAGGCACCCCCAAATCTGAGAACTAATCCCTGGGAGCAAACCTACAACTGAAGGTAAAAGAGAAGCAAAACCTTCTGTCATTTTAAAATAACTTTCCTAGTGTATCCTGGTTTTGAAAACAATTATCTTTTATTTAAGACAAAAATCTTTTCTTTAGAAAATTGGAAAACTGGCAAGGTATTAATACTAATATCATTTTTTTTAATTGGAGGCTAATTACTTTACAATATTGTATTGGCTTTGCCATACATCAACATGAATCTGCCACGGGTGTTCACGTGTTCCCAATCCTCAACCCCTCTCCCACCTCCCTCCCCGTACTATCCCTTTGGGTCATCCCAGTGCACCAGCCCTGAGCATCCTGTATCCTGCATCGAACCTGGACTGGTGATTCGTTTCTTTTATGACTAATATCATCTTTTAAAAATATAACATAAAAAGGGAAAAATTTCTCCTTCTCCCTGTAGAGATTACTCTATAAACTCAGAATTCTGAATGATGCACACTTTGCCCTTCCCAAGGGCAGCATAAACAGTGGGATAAGTGGCCTGCACAACCCTTATAGGTTATAAAGTCATACAAATCACAGTGTGCCTGTTAGCATTTGATGAAGCACCATTATTTTACCAGTGAGGAAACTTGCTGAATTGGAACAGTATTATATTTGTAGAACTTTTAAATATTTTTTAAAAAGTGCTTTCATATTCTTACCACTGTGATAAAGGCAGGTATTATTGTCCTCAATTCCTAGGTGGGGATACTGAGACTCAATGAGGTGAAGGGACTTGTTCAAACCCCAAAACTTGGCTGTAGATCCTTCTAACTTCTTGGGGTAGAGAGGTTGTTTGTTGATATGGTTTGCCTTTTTTCAGTTTCATTCTCAATCACTCCCTCTTCCTGGGCTTTAAAAGCAAACTTCAAAAGTCTACCCAGAGTGCAGCCATGGCCATGGGAATTCCTTTGCTCTGGATCTGCATGGTCAGCCTCTGCCCCCTTCCTAGGGTCACCTCCCAAAACCTTACCTAGTTTGTCCTGGGCAGCCAACTTTTCTGCCTTCAAGGCTGCTTTGTAGTTTTTCTCCAACTCACTGAGTTGTGCTGCGTGAGCTTCCTCGAGCTTCCTGTGGGGCCCCAGGAGAAGGCCACAGTCACCTGCAGAAGGTTCACCTGATCTCAGCTCCCCTCCTCATGCAGGCAGCTGGTGGGCAGGCAGTGGGGCCCTCACTTCCTGACACATTCTTCTGGCGTCCATCCAGAAACGATTGAGGAGACCTCTGTTTTCACCATCCACTATTTTGAATGGAGTCTTCGGGGGGCCATAGACTACCCCCAACAACAGGGTCTTTGCTTACAGCAAAGAAACTGTGAGCTGATTAACACCCAGGATAATTTTAGAGCCTAAGTTCTTGCCAGGCTCCATTCCAGGAGGCAGATGTTGGCAGTGTTCAAGAAGGGCATTAAAACACAGGGCTGTAGGAGCTGTCAAGCCAAGAAAAGACCTGGAGGAACCTTAAATACATACTGGTAAGTACAAGAAGTCAGTCTGAAAAGCCTACAGGCTGTATGATTCCAACTATATGAGATTCTGGAAAAGTCACATCTATAGAAGTGGTCAAAAGATCAGTGGTTTCCAGAGATTAGTGGGGAGACGGCAATGAACAGGCAGAGCCCAGAGGATTTTTAGGGCAGTGAGATTATTCTGTATGATATTGTAATGGTGGATACATGACATTAAACATTTATCAAAACCCATAGAATCTGAAGTATCAAGAGTGACTTCCCTGATGATCCGATGGTTGGGAACCTGCCTCCAAAGCAGGGGACACGGGTTCAATCCTTGGTCAGGGAACTAAGATCCCCCATGTTTGGGGGAAATCAAGGCCGAGTACCACAACTAGAGAGGCTCTTTCACTGCAACTAGAGAAAGCCTGCATGCAGCAATGAAAACCCAGCACAGCCAAAAGAAAAAAAAAAAAAGGAGTGAACCCTAACATAAACTAAGACTTTGGGAGCAGGCTCATTGATTGTAACAAATACCCCTTGGTGGTGGGGCAGGACGTCAATGATGACGAAGGCTGTGCAGGTGTGGGGCCAGGGGGTATGTGGAAATTCTCTGTCCTTTATGTTTTACTGTGAATCTAAAAAATAGTCTATTAATAAGTAAGTTAATTAATTAATTTTAAAAAATTAAAAGCAAGTTTGCAACACTTATGAGGACTTCTCTCCAGCAGGACTAAGAAAGGGACTTTGTGGGTCTTCACTTTCACACAGACAACACATTTCCTTTTTCTTCCCCTTGGTTTGTCTCTGCAGCTCTGGCTCCTGCCCTCCCATACTTTCTTCCCATTTTGTCCAGCCTTGAGCTAGCAGCCAAGACGGTTAGAGGAGAGGGGAGGAAGAAGAGGGGGGCAGGGAGAGACTGGGCTGAGAACAATAGTAGTTTACCACGGAAATCTCATAGAGAACTGAAAATTGTTTCTTCTTAGCAATCAACTGAAAGGGAGATTATAACTGAAATAACTGGATGATAAAGTACAAAGTCAGGAATAACCTCTGTGCTATGTTTCAGTGGCCTCAGATCGAATCATCCTGCTCTCCAAAGACATGTCTCTTATCTCCCACCCCCACTTGCCACCCCACTGTCTGAAATCCCAGTGAACTGAAATCTCGCAAGGATGCAGGAACCTTAGGACCTGCAGTATACAGGAACTTGTGCCAGAGAGCATACCTCGTCTTGCTTTCAAAGT
The DNA here is from genome assembly GCF_027580195.1 of Bos mutus. Taxonomy (NCBI): domain Eukaryota; kingdom Metazoa; phylum Chordata; class Mammalia; order Artiodactyla; family Bovidae; genus Bos; species Bos mutus. The sequence goes on along the minus strand of NC_091618.1, from coordinate 45,951,862 downwards.
TCTTCTGCATCTCGGCACAGCGGAGATCCATTTCATTAGAGAGCTGGAAATGAGGCCAGGCCAGTATTAACAAGACAGGAATGAGGACCCCCCTCTCACTTCAACTTGCAACTTCTGAGAAGCCTTCTCATTCATGGGGTACCCCCCCCACTCCCTTGATCTCTCCCACATAGTTACTGAAGGAATGAAACAATTCTTGCCTCTATGTCAGTTGGTTGCATGGAAACCATTCCTTTAGCTGTTTTTTTTTTTTTCTCTTTGACTGGATGTAATCTCTATAAGACTCTTGAGAGTCCCTTGGACTGCAAGGAGATCCAACCAGTCCATTCTGAAGGAGATCAGCCCTGGGATTTCTTTGGAAGGAATGATGCTGAAGCTGAAACTCCAGTACTTTGGCCACCTCATGCGAAGAGTTGACTCATTAGAAAAGACTCTGATGCTGGGAGGGATTGGGGGCAGGAGGAGAAGGGGACGACGGAGGATGAGATGGCTGGATGGCATCACTGACTCGATGGACGTGAGTCTGAGTGAACTCCGGGAGTAGGTGATGGACAGGGAGGCCTGGCGTGCTGCGATTCATGGGGTCGCAAAGAGTCGGACACGACTGAGCGACTGAACTGAACTGAACTGAACCGAATCTCTATAAGGTCATGGCCTTTGGATCTGGGGATATGTAACTCAATTGAGCAATCATTTATTGTGCAAAAGGCTTGACCTGGAAACATCAAACAGGCCTAAGACTCAGGCCCTGTCTTTGATGAACTTAAAGACCATGTTAATAAGTCCTTGGCAGAATGACTGTGTTTCCAGAGGCAAGGAGTGCTCAGTTGTAGGTGACCCTCTGTTCTAACACATTGGGTCCTCTGGCTGGTGTCTCAGGAGGAATGGACACTGCCAGCTGGGATAAGGGTTGGGGGGCCAGGACTTCTCCCCTCTGTGCAGTCACACAACAATGTGGGGTGATGGGAGGAATGTGAGAATTACAATGTAAAGTCTCTCCATCGAAATAATCTCTAAATATGTCTTCAGTAGGGCCAGTGTTTTGAAAGCTTGTGTTTTGCCCAATAAACCACCAAGGTTGAGTTGAGTGATCTCACGCAAATTATTTAACTTCCTGAGTCTCAATTTCCTCTCTGTAGAAGGTGACCACAGAAACAAAACCACAAAAAGGTTTTCAGAGAAATACAGAGATGAATCACCAGAAGGGAAGGTCTCAGCCTCAGTCCTAGGCTGGGTCTCTATAGGATTCAGACACACCTGGGGTTGCCTGCTGGGAAGTCACCCTTCACACGTGGGTTCCAGTAACAGCAAGCATGGCGCAGGTTGGGGGTGGGGGGAGGAATGAGCGGATGGGAAAGAGATGTAAGTGTCGCTCTGGTTTATCACTCCAGCTCAGGACACCAGGCACCCCTGCTTGGGGTGGGGAAGAAGAGTCCTTGGTAAAGCAGATGGTAAAATCTAAAGGGAGTGTCACCACAATCCCCAGGAGACACAAAGAGTGCAAAGTGAAATCAACCGATTCAGGAGAGTGGGCTTCAGCAGTTTCAACAGCAACAGGAAGTGGGACTGGAGGCTTCTGGGTAGTTTTTGAGCAAAACTAAAGTACTGGTCATGCTGGTGCCATTAGCAAGAGTTTCAGCAAGGTCTGAAATTAATCTCACCATATGGCATAGTGGGCTCTGGTGGAAACTGTTGGTGCCCCCTAGTGGAGCAACCCACTCCAGTACTCTTGGCTGGAAAATCCCATGGATGGAGGAGCATGGTAGGCTACAGTCCATGGGGTCGTAAAGACTTGGAGCAACTTCACTTTCTTTCTTGCCTAGTGGAAAAGATAGTGGCATTGAGCATGCCAGAGATGCCCAGGGAGCTCCTGGAAATTGACTTAGGCCTGAAGATCAAACCAGTTAGTCTCGAAAGGAAATCAACCCTGAATATTTATTGTAAGGACTGACGCTGAAGCTGAAGCTCCAATAACTTGGTCACCTGATGCAAACAGCCAACTCATTGAAAAAGGCCCTGATGCTGGGAAAGATTGAGAGCAGGATGAGAAGGGGACGACAGAGGATGAGATGGTTGGGTGGCATCATCAACTCAATGGACATGAGTTTGAGCAAGTTCCGGAAGATAGTGATGGACAGGGAAACCTGATATGCTGCAGATAAATGGGATTGCAAAGAGTTGGACATGACTGAGCAACTGAACAACAATTAGAGGAAGGACTTGAGTTCTTGGCAGTTATGGATGAGGATGGAGTCAGAGAAATACGACGGGGTGACCACAGTCTTATCTGAAGAGCTGTTGCTTGGGCAACCTGGCTCCCATGAGCCAGGGACTTGGCCCCTTGCCTGGAACATAGCAGGTGATCTGAAGCTATTGGTCTTTCCCTTTCCCATAGCTCACTCAAGGACCACTCACCAACTTTTGGGCAGAACGATGGTCTCTGTTCATTTGCTCTATGATCACTGTCAGCTCTGAGATCTGTTCTTTGAGGTCAGCAATGATATCAGTCCTGCGGAACAAGTAACCCATCACCCACAGAGCTTCCAGGCTGTGCTGGCCAGGGCTCTCCCTGAGCATGGCTTGCTGGCCTGGTGAGAGCCAGGCTGTGTTCTGGACACTTCCTCCATCATCATGGGGTAGGGATGCAGGGGCAGAGGGTGGGCTGAGAGAAGGAAATTTGGCAGTAGGGTTGTTGAGCTCAGACACAGCCCTTTTGGGTAGACTGGCCAGAAGCGAGTAGGGGTAATTTGGTGACTCACTAGATTAGAAGAGAAAGAGCCAGATGTCAGAAATCTATTAGGGTTTGACCTTGACTCAGTAAAGATAGTTGAAATGGAGGAGGGAGAAGATCAGAGGATTAGGAAATGAGTTGAGGAGAATAGAATTGATGCTGACAGTGACTCACAGACAAGGAATGTACTGGAAACAGGACAAAGAAGGGATTTAAGATTGTGGCTTTCAGAATAGATTATGGATTTTTGTGTTTCTGGAAGAAAGTGAAAATGTTAGTCACTCAGTTTTGTCCAACTCTTTGTGACCCCATGGATTGTAGCCCACCAGGCTCCTCTGTCCACAGAATTCTCCAGGCAAGGATACTGGAGTGGGTTGCCATACCCTTCTCCAGGGGATCTTCCTGACTCAGGGATTGAACCCAGGTTTCCTGCATTGCTGGCAGACTCTTTACTGACTAAGGGAAGACCTGAATGGTCTTCACAGACAAGCAATGGGCTGAAAACAGGACAAAGAAGGGATTTTAGAGTGTGGCTTTCAGAATAGATTATGGATGTTTGTGTTTCTTGGGCCTCCATGAAATCTGTAAGATTATTCAGCTCTCTTTGATTGAGCTGGGGTAAACAGGGTGGCAGGCAGTGCAGCAGAGATGAGGTCCTTAATTCAACAGGTCGAGAAAAGAAGAGAGGATGTAGGAGGAGATGGGGAAAGAGGAGATATGAGTTAGAGATTCAGGAAGTAGAATGAAAAGGATGTGGGGACTGACTTTACATGGTCCTGGAGGATGGGGAGTGGGTGAGCCTTGAATGACAGAGGGGGTGGCATAGGCTCAACTGGAATGGAATCAGGCCAGAGTCTTACACACCACATCTCTCAGAGGCATTAGTGAGTGTTATCTTTGGACATAAGGAAAAAGATGCAGACTCGGGCCTCCCAGAAGTCCTGACTTTACTCTCAGTTCTCACTCTTCAAATTCAGACCATTGTATGAGTATTTCATCTACTCATTACCTTCAGGAACAACTACTCTCCTTTAGGATGAGTGACACCAACCCAGTCATTTTCCAGATCAGCTGCCTGACTTGTCCGTCCATCCTCCTGACTCCAGTGGGCTCTGAGCAGAGAGGTGGGTGCAGAGAGACGCCAGCACAGGGCTGAGCGAAGGGAGACTGTGGACTCGGCGTCAAGTGAGGGTTTGTCCTTGGGACAGGAGGGGAGAAGTCTGGGGAGCTGGAGGGAGTTCAAGGGCATTACCTGGAAATTTTGACTTTGCCCACGTCCTCCGATTCTGAATGTTTTTTCCTATCAAACATCTCATCTCCCAAGGTGACAGAAATCTGCTCCCTGTTCCGAATGAGGCAGTAGCCAGGTGACACGTTTATCACTTCCTGGGCATCAAGGTGGAATGTGAGGTCATATTGCAGACTTGTAGTGTTGGGATTGCTCCAGTATTCCTCTAGGGCCTTACTCATATCTTAGACCCATGAGGTGGGGTGTTCCCCTGTAGCCTTCCCCAGTTCCCTCTCTCCTGAAACCAAATTGCATGACTCAGCTGGTCCCTGGGTGTCCCCATAGGCTTCTCAAATCCAACATGTGCAAAACCCAAACGCTGACCCCTGCTTCCCCCTCTGCATTCTCCTTCCAGATGCCAGGAGGCAGCTGGGCGTTGTGGACGCTGCTCAGGTTTTGGAATTAGATGGGCCTGAGTTTAAATCCTTACTCTGCCACTAGCCACAGTTATTCAGCATCTCTGAGCTTCAGTTTGCTTATCAGAGAATGAAGATAATAACTCTTCATCAAAGGGCCTTTTTGATGAATAAACAAAATAACACATGAGAAAATACCTAGCACAATTGCGAGCAAAACAAAACAAAATCCTCAAAAATCTAGTCAGTTCCACCAAATCGTTCATCTACCAACCAGCGTGGACCAGGATAAGATGTACGGTCTTTTTTTAAAAAGATTTATTGATGTGGTCATTTTTTTTTAAATAAAAAAAGTATTTATTGAATGTGTGTTACAATATTGCTTCTGTTTTATGTTTTGGTTTTTTGGCCCCAAGGCATGTGGGATCTTAGCTCTCTGACCAGGGATTGAACCCGCACCCCCTGCATTGCAAGGCGAATTCTCAAGCACTGGACTACAGGCTAGTCCCAGATGTACTGTCCTGAGTTGTGCAGGACACCCTGTAGCATCTGTTATCTGCTAACTCTACCTCAACCTCATCCTCTCTTCACCACACGCCTGCCCCTCATGGTCCAAGGCCACTGTCATCTTGCTCCTTGGCTCTGGTGATCTCTTCTCAGTTGGCCTCTCTGCCTTTAGTCTGGCTCCCCTGAAGTTCATCATCCTCTCCACCTAGAGGGCTATTGTATTTTTGTTTATTTTTTTTCCTGACCATTAAGAGACTGTGTGATCTTCATATAAGACAGGCGGAGCAGGGGAAGAGAGGCAAGGAAAATAGATATAAACAGAGAGTGTAAAAAGGGCCAATAATACCCCACGGGAGGGCATTTTCTAAAAATGTAAACCTGACCTGTGTCAGACCCCTAAAGGCTCCAGACACCAAGAGAACTAGGTCTAAACCCCTAGGCAGGTGTCATGTCCTTCTGGGTTTGGTCCCGTCTCTTTCTCCAGCACCTCCTGTCCCTGCTTCTTTCCTCTCATCCTCCCATCCTGGCTCCTCTCAGATGCCCTAGTGGTCTGTCCCCTTGTCTTTGTGGGTTCCCAAGTGCAGCAGAGGGTTTCCTGCATCTGGGCTTAAGCTGTTCCCTGGCCTGGACTGATTGCCACCATCTGGTTTCTGTGGGAGACTCGCCTCACCCTACACCCTACAAGGCAGCAGAAAGTGGTAATTAAATGCCTTCTCTGGGATCCAGCTGAGCTGAGTTCGAGTCCTGGTTCCACCCCTCTCCAGCGACACATTAAATGTGATCTTGATAGAGGCTCCTCAGGGGATCATTGCACAGATTCAAGGAAGTGAGTGTGTGTAAAAGATCTATGTCTTCACATAGCAGGTCATGTTAGCCCCACTGCCCTCTTCCCAGTTTTACTCACATTAGGTAATTTATTGCTCTCCTCTTGTTTTCCTAAATGGACTTTCATTCTGTAAGAGAAGGGCATGCTCAGAAAGCAGTCGGGTAAAAAGGAAGGTTGGTACACAGATTGCGATGAAATGATGGGTAGTAAAAAAAGTAGGAAATCAATCCATCACTAGCCTAATAGTAGAACCATTCCGAAAACAAGGGCCTAGAAACTTGATATGAAGATCCAAGCACTCTCCTATGAGCCGGTGCCTAAACTTCAATGCACATGCTTTTTAGTGACATCCTTGCTGTGTCTGCACAACTGCCTTTCTTCCTGTTTGCACTGGGAATTGGTGTTCTGGGAACCTGAAAGTGCCCAGGGTTAAATAAATTCCGGGTAAGCAAAGTGTTACTGTTCTGAGACCTGGTGTTAACCCTGATTATAATTAATATTTTTTTCCAGATACAGAAACATGAGCAGAGGGTCAGGTACTCAAGTGTCATAAGAGTATTTACAGGGGAGCTTACCAGGGATGTTGGAAGAGCTGAATAAGAGTAGCTAACTTCTGCTATGGTGGCAAGCAAGGCAAATTGGATTGTGTCACTTTTCTCAGAATCCTCAGCTGGATTCCTATGTGTTATGCACTAAATTGTGTCCCTTCCATAATCCACCACATTGAAATCCTAGCACCTGCCATCCCAGAATTTGACTGTATTTGGATTTACGAACTTTAAAGAAGTGACTGAGTTAAAATGAGGCCATTAAGGTGGGCACTAATACCATTTTCCTGGTGTTCTTGCAAGAAAGATTAGGACACACAGAGAGAACCCTGGATGTGCACGCACAAAGGAGAGACCCGGTGAGGGGGCGGCAGGCAGGCAGCCATCTGCAAGCCAGGGAGAGAGTCCTCACCAGAGATCAACCCTGCCAGCATCTTGATCCTGGACTTCCAGCTTCCAGAACTATGGGACAATAAATTTCCGCTGCTTAAGCCACTTAGTCTGTGGTTTTCACTGTGGTAGCCCCAGCAGTGAATACACCATCCCTTTTGGAGTGAAAATCAAAGTCCTTATAGTGGCCAGCACACTTCCCTGTGAGTTTCCTACTGTTATTGTAACAAATTACTATGAATTTAGTGGCTTAGAACAACACCTTGTTATGTTTAGTTCTCAAGTCAAAGTCTGAAACGGGTCTTCCTGGGCTAAAATCGAGGTCCGGTTGTCTTCCTCCTGGAGGCTCTGGGGGAGAATCTATTTCCTTGCCTTTTCCAGATCCTAGAAGCTGCCCCTACTCCTAGTAGCCTCGTCCTCTGTCTTCAAAGCCAACAAGGTCATCACTCCAACCTGTGCTTCTGTTGTTACGTCTCCTTCTCTGACACACTGACTTCCTCTTTCACAGGAAAGGAACTTTCCTTTTATATTAAGTCCACCTTTACATTACATCCTGGATAATCCAGCATGATCTATCAGCTGCTGAGCAACCTAATTCCATCCACCACCTTCATTTCCCCTCAGCAATTAACAGAACAAAGTGATGGTTTCCAGGGATTAGGACATGGACTTCTTCGGGGAGGTAGGGGGGCGATTGTTACTCTACTGACTGCATTCAGCATCTCTGCAACTTCTTTGAGCTCATTTCCCTACACTCTCTCCTCCCTTCCTCCACTAGCCCCATGTGGGCCACTTTGCTTTCCAGGAAAACATCAGATGTGCCAAGCAAATTCCCACCCAGGGCCTCTATATTCATTGTTCCCTTTGCCAGGAGTGCTTGATCCCAATGGTCAGTGCAGTTCCTGCTGACCTCTTACCCAGGGATTGCCCTGATCTCTCTGTGCAAAATTACAACCCCACCCTCACCATCCCCTCCTCCCTATGCCTGCACTGTTTTTTCACATAGTGATTGCAGTCTTTGGAAGGATTTACATGTTCATAGTCATCTCCCCAGCCCTCCCCACTAGAATGCAAGTCCAGGAGAGCAGAGACTTTGGCCGTGTTCATTGCTGTCCCCCTGCACCTGACTCAAAGTCTAGCAAATAGTGAGTGAGTGAGTGAGTGAAGTCACTCAGTCGTGTCCGACTCTTTGCGACCCTGTGGACTGTAGCCTGCCAGGCTCCTCTGTCCATGGGATTCTCCAGGCAAGAATACTGGAGTGGGTTGCCATTTCCTTCTCCAAGCAAATAGTAGGTGCTCAGTAAATGGTTTCCAAATAAATAAGTAAATAGAACACAAAGTTTCATGCAAAGGCCTAAACCTAAATTACACTAGATAAGCTTATAAATGTGAATGAAAATTTTAATTGGTGAATAAAAACAGAGCTGCAATCTACAGAAATCCTTAGACATAGTAAAGTAATCAAGAAAAGGATGAGTGCACGCCATAAATCCGTGGGAGGCTTTTGGTCAAGGACGTGCATTCAACGCTTTTAGGGCAGGGAGGGGCTCTCTGGGGCACCCTGCTAAGAATTCCTTGGAAGTGACTTTGAAAGCAGTGAGGGCAAAGGGCCACAGAATCCACCTGTAGGAGCTGAGGTTTGGAGGAAATCCCAGTGTGTTCCAGCATTTCTCTTGCACACTTGGGAGCAGTTACCTCAAGTCAGGAAACGTTGTAAAGGCCTAGAAGTGGGATTATTTTATTCACATACCTCAAACCGTTCTTGTCCCTTGGACGTGAAAATACTTACTTTGGGGAGACAACAGGTTTTGTTATCAGTTGGGCATAATTTTGTTTTTTTCCAGCTGGAGGAAGAGGAGAGAGCCTGACAGTGAAAAAGGAAATCATGAGAAAGAAAATTGGAAATTCAGGAACTTGCTTTGGCACTCTCAGGTAAGGGAGACCCCCACAGTAACCCCAAATTGGAAGACACGGTCTGCCAATGGGAATCTTTATAATCAGGATGGTCTGGGGAACCTCAGGCCGATGACCCTGGCACTTGTTCACTGACCAGGGGTTCCTGGGCTGAAGTCCTCTAGTTCTAGAAGCTCTTTGACCTGTATTGGGGTGGCGGGGGGGGCCTGCCATGGCCCTTTCCCTCCTGTGCTTACTCTGCAGATTCCTCATTGAAACCACACTCCACCCCAGTTGCCCTGTCCAGAGTGCTGTGCAGCCAACAGGTGAGTAGTAAAGCCGGGCTTTCTGGCCGCTTTGGGATTTTGCTGCCAAGCTGACTGTTTTGGAAATCTTGTGAGAGAAAGATGGCTGCCCCACTCCATGGAACCCAAGCCCTCAGGCCACACTCCATCCTGGATAATCCTTACTTGGGCTTCACTGAGGAGGTCTTGCTTGGTGGCTGAGGGGTCTTGATTAGCTTTCGTGGCCCCAAGTTCCAGGGATCCCAGCAGGTGCAGTAGACGAGGGGGTTGGGGTACATGGCAGGTCAGGGGCTGTCTTGGCTGCTTGGTCAGGAGGTCCCCACTGAAGTGGGAAAACAGCAGCAGAGTTACACTGTTGAGAGTCAGAGCAGCAACGCTTAGAGATGAATTGGGAAGAACCCAGGGAAAGCCCAAAGCACAGATGACAGATTCTGGAAGCTGTCAGTGTGATACAGGGTCTCAAACACAGAACAACACCTCACCTCTGGCCACCCAGGAGATTGACTTGAAAGCTGTTTAACGTCTGATGTTGTTGTTTAGTTGCTCAGTCATGTCCGACTCTTTGCAACCCCATGGACTGCAGCCTACCAGGCTCCTCTGTCCACAGGATTTCCCAGACAACAATACTGGAGTGGGTTGTCATTTTCTTCTCCAGGGGATCTTCCTGACCCAGGATCAAACCTGCAACTCCTGCATTGGCAGGCGGGTTCTTTACCACTGAGCCACCTGGGAAGGAGTTGCTGAGTGCTTACTATGAGCCAGATCCACAATAAGTGATCAGTTATTGTTATGCCAACTTTACAGATGAGGATAGTGAGGCTCAGAAAGGTAACGGAGGTAGCAAGGTGGAAACAAACACAAGTCTATCTGACTCCTGAGCACTTTCTCTTCCATCAGGTCACACTAAATGCCTGTAACAGGTAGGTCACGCGTAGCCCTTCCTAGAAAAGCAGCTCTGTTACTCAAATTACAGTGCAAGGGAACCTTTCAGGTTCTCTTTCCTGGTCACCAGCCTGAATTGCACAGCCAAAACTCTTCCTTCTTGGCTTCATAAAAACAAAAAACTCTGTAACAAAGGTTTGCATGAAAAACTATCAGATAAACATGAAGGCTTGATCATACTTGTTTATCTTCTTTCTTTTCCAGAATTCCACTAAAATGAGACTACAGATGAAGAGATATTTAATTCCATGAGAACAGAGAGAAGGAGAGAGGAGATTATACTGCACAATGATGTCCATACGGGCTCGGCACTGTGACTCCCTCACTTAGTACACCGTAGGAAACTACAGCTTATGAGCCTGCAAAGGACGTACAAACCAGCGGAAGCCAGTTTCCAGGAGAAAGCCCCCCAAGATGCAGGGTTGGAACTGGTAGATTATCTGATGTTTCGGATGGGTATTCGACATCTGTTGGAGCACATGATAGGTCGAACAGTGCTCCTTCCCCTTCCTCCCCTGCCCCACGTTCTAAGTAAATATGTTACCTTACATGCCCAAAGGGGCTTTGTAGCTGTGATTAAGGATTCACCTCAACCATAGTTTTTTTCCTTCTAGTTTTTATTTTTTATTAAAGTATATTTCACATACAATATATTCAGTTCAGTTCAGCTCAGTTGCTCAGTCGTGTCTGACTCTTTGTGACCCCATGGACCGCAGCACGTCCAAGTCCAAATTCAAGTGAGTTCAAGTCTTCTCCAACACCACAGTTCAAAAGCGTAGATTCTTTAGCGCTCAGCTTTCTTTATAGTCCAACGCTCACATCTATATATGACTACTAGAAAAACCATAGCTTTGTCTAGATGGACCTTTGTTGGCAAAGATATGTCTCTGTTTTTTAACATGCTGTCTAGATTGGTCATAGCTTTTCTTCCAAGGAGCAAGCGTCTTTTAATTTCATGGCTGCAGTCACCATCTGCAGAGATTTTGGAGTCCAAAAAAATAGTCTCTCACTGTTCCCACTGTCTATTTGCCATGAAGTGATGGGACCAGATGCCATGATCTTTGTTTTCTGAATGTTGAGTTTTAAGTCAACTTTTTCACTCTTCTCTTTCACTTTCATCAAGAGGCTCTTTAGTTCTTCCTCAATTTCTGCCATAAGGGTGGTGTCATCTGCATATCTGAGGTTATTGATATTTCTCCTGGCAATCTTGATTCCAGCTTGTGCTTCATCCAGCCCAGCATTACTCATGATGTACTCTGCATATGAGTTAAATAAACAGGGTGACAATATACAGCTTTGACGTACTCCTTTTCCTATTTGGAACCAGTCTGTTGTTCCATGTCCAGTTCTAACTGTTGCCTTCTGACCTACATACAGAATTCTCAAGAGCCAGGTCAGGTGGTCTGGCATTCCTATCTCTTTCAGAATTTTCCACAATTTGCTGATATCCACACAGTCAAAGGCTTTGGCGTAGTCAATAAAGCAGAAATAGATGTTTTTCTGTAACACTCTTGCTTTTTCCATGATCCAACAGATGTTGGCAATTTGATCTCTGGTTCCTGTCTTTTCTAAATCCAGCTTGAACATCTCGAAGTACACAGTTCACATACTGTTGAAGCCTGGCTTTGGAGAATTTTGAGCATTACTTTAGTAGTGTGTGAGATGAGTGCAATTGTGCAGTAGTTTGAGCATTCTTTGGCATTGCCTTTCTTTGGGATTGGAATGAAAACTAACCCTTTCCAGTTCTTTGGCCACTGCCAAGTTTTCCAAATTTGCTGGCATATTGAGTGTGGCACTTTCACAGCATCATCTTTTAGGATTTGAAATAGCTCAACTGGAATTCCATCACCTCCACTAGCTTTGTTTGTAGTGATGCTTCCTAAGGCCCACTTGACTTCTCATTCCAGGATGTCTGGCTCTAGGTGAGTGATCATCCCATCGTGATTATCTGGGTCGTGAAGATCTTTTTTGTATTGTCCTTCTGTGCATTCTTGCTTCCTCTTCTTAATATCTTTTGCTTCTGTTAGGTCCATACCATTTCTGTGTTTATTGTGCCCGTCTTTGCATGAAACGTTCCTTTGGTATCTCTCATTTTCTTGAAGAGATCTCTAGTCTTTCCCATTCTATTGTTTTCCTCTATTTCTTTGCATTGATCACTGAGGAAGGCTTTCTTATCTCTCCTTGCTATTCTTTGGAACTCTGTATTCAGATGTTTATATCTTTCCTTTTCTCCTTTGCATTTAGCTTCTCTTCTTTTCTCAGCTATTTGTAAGGCCTCCTGAGACAACTGTTTTGCTTTTTTGCATTTCTTTTTCTTGGGGATGGTCTTGATTACTGCCTCCTGTACAAAATCATGAACCTCCATCCATAGTTCTTCAGGCACTCTGTCTGTCAAATCTAATCCCTTGAATCTATTTCTCAGTTCCACTGTATAATTGTAAGGGATTTGATTTAGGTCATACCTGCATGGTCTAGTAGTTTTCCCCTACTTTCCTCAATTTAATTCTGAATTTGGCAATAAGGAATTCATTATCTGAGCCACAGTCAGCTCCTGGTCTTGTTTTTGCTGACTATATAGAGCTTCTCCATCTTTGGCTGCAAAGAATATAATCAATCTGATTTTGGTATTGACCATCTGGTGATGTGCATATGTAGAGTCTTCTCTTGTGTTGTTGGATGAGGGTGTTTGCTATGACCAGTGCATTCTTTTGGCAAAACTCTGTTAGCCTTTGTCCTGCTTCATTCTGTACTCCAAGGCCAAATTTGCCTGTTATTCCAAGTATTTCTTGACTTTCTACTTTTGCATTCCTGTCCCTTATAATGATGAGGACATCTTTTTTGTGTGTGTTAGTTCTAGAAGTTCTTGTAGGTCTTCATAGAACTGTTCAGCTTCTTCAGCATTACTGGTTGGGGCATAGACATGGATTAATGTGATACTGAATGGTTTGCCTTGGAAATGAAGAGAGATCATTCTGTCATTATTGAGGTTACTTCCAAGTACTGCATTTTGGACTCTTTTGTTGACTGTGATGGCTACTCCATTTCTTCTAAGGGATACAATATATTACTTTCCAGTATACAACACAGTGATTTGACATTTATATACATTATAAGCTAATAAAAATCTAGTAACCATTTGTCACATGCAAAGTTATTACAATGTTATTGAGAATATTCCCTATGCTATACATTATATCTCTATGATAGTTATTTTATAACTGGAAATTTGTACCTCTTGATCCTCTTCACATATTTTGCCCAAGTTTTTACCCCTCTCTGGAAACCACTTTGTTCTCTGTATCTATGAATCTGTTTCTGTTTTGTCTTGTTTGTTCATTTGCTTTTTTTTTTTTTAAATTTTAAAAAGTCATTATTAAGGTTTTTGTTGAAAATAACTCACATTCAAAAGGAAAGGCCAATATGGTGTGTTATCAGAATAGAGTAAATCAGAGTTGATTGGCTGGTTAAAAAGTTGAAAGGAAACTGAGTTTTAAGAGAGTGTAAATAACTAAAATATTTTAAAATGTTATATTAAAATTAGAAATTTTATACTAAAGATATACTAGAATATACTGGAATGTTTGCAAAAATGAAAAAGGGTGCTTTGTTTTTTAGATTCCACATATAAGGGAAATCATACTGCCTTTCTCTGACTTATTTCACTTGGCGTAACAGTCTCTAGGTCCATTCATAGTATTGCAAATGGCAAGATTTCATTCTTTTTTGTGACTCAGTAATATTCCATTATATCCCTCTTCACAACATTCTTTACTAAAATTTCCCTTGGGTTTTGGAATCAGTTGGGTCTGATTTTGCACAGGAAATCTGCTTATCATCTGTGGGACCCCAATAAATGTACTTTCACTTGTATGAGTGAAAGCTTCCTCATCTGCAAAATGGGGAAAAAATTCATGCCTCCTCACTGGGCTCTCAGACACGTGAAATGAGACCATGTCAGGAAAGTTCTCAGCACACTGCCTTGCATACATTAGGGTTTCAAAAACTGGAAACTGAGTTTAGGAACATTATGAAAAAGGTATTCTGTTTACAGAAGCTTTTATTTCTAAATTTGTGGGAGAATAGTCTTTTTAAAAAAATATGTGTTAAATTAAATTATGTTCATTGTAAAGAAAATAACACAGAAAAGCCTAACTAAGTAAAAATAACCCCAAATACTAGCATCTAGAGATGACCACTGAAAATATTTTGGTGAGTGCCCTCTAGAATTCTCTCTAGCCTAGAGAAACAGATGCATAATTTTCCATAAATGAAAGCAAATTCTACTTACATCCTAGATATGCCTTTTTAAACACATAGTCGGTAACTATATACATATACAGTCATAGAATTATTTTTAAACTTAAGTTTACTGTGGAGAAATTTTTAAAATGTACAGAAGTAGACAAAAGAGTACAGTGAGCTCACACGTATTGTCACCTAGCTACAATAACTAGCAATTTATGGCTAGTCTCTTCCATCTTAGCTCACCTTTTTAAAAATTGGAGAATAACAGCTTTACAATGTTGTGCTGGTTTCTGCTGTACAACATGAATCACCCTCCCTCTTGAGACTCCCTCCCCTCCCCCAGCCCCCCCCACCAGGTCATCACAGAGCACTGAACTGAGTTAACCCACTTTTCTAACACTAGATTATTTTAGAGCAAATTTAAAGCAAATCTATACTTTTAATTATTTAAAACAAACCTTTTAAACAAGACTGAGGACTTCCTTGGTGGTCCAATGGTTAAGAATCTGCCTGCCAAAGCAGGGGACACAGGTTTCATCCCTGGTCCAGGAAGATTCCATGTGCTGCAGGGCAACTGAGCCCACGTGCCACAACTACTGAGCCCTCACACCCTGGGACCCACGCTGCACAGCAAGAGAGCAGCCCCCGCTCACTGCAGCTCGAGAAAGCCCACATCAGCAACAAAGACCCAAGCGAACCAAAAACAAACAAACAAACAAAAGCCTGAAATTTGTTTCTATATTATCATGACTTTGTAAATTTCTCTTTTATGAATGTACCCATTTATATTTTTAGCTAGTTTTGTATTAATAAACATTTGCTTGTTTCCTTTTTTCCCGATGATGAGCAATGACTTGGTGCATATTCTTTTGCTCTTAAAAAGTAAAGGCCTCCAAATACCCATGGGAATGATACTCCAAATTATTAACAACCAGTAAGACAAGGCTATGGAACAAGCAGAATAGTTGAGGGTTATGGGGTGGAACAGGGTGATAGAGGACCCCACTCCCATCCCCACACCAGGTAGTAACCACTCACTGAATCCTGAGGAAGTCTGGGGGTGCCAGGAGAATTGTGGAGGTAACCAAGGAGGCAGGCATGACATTTGAGGGGCTTGAACAATGTATATGCACAGCCAGTATGGCAGTATTTTTATATTTCAATAACTGTGCATACAAGCTAAATGTCAGCCCTCTGCCTTCATATTCCCCCAAGAGGGAATCACTGTTAACAGCTTTTTGGGTATCTTTCCAGAAATATTCTATAATATTTAAAAAGTTTTTACATAAACAAGAACACACTTTACACACTACACCATGCCTTGCCTTTTTTGGTGTATGTATATCTGGACTTTCCAGGTGGCTCAGTGGTAAAGAATCTGTCTGCCAGGCAGGAAACTCAAGTTTGATCCCTGGGTTAGGAAGATCCCCTGGAGAAGGAAATGGCAACCCACTCTAGTATTCTTGCCTGGGAAATCCCACGGACAGACGAGCTTGGCAAGCTACAAATCCAAGGGGTCACAAAACAGTTGGACACGACTTGGCAACTAAACAACAGGATATCTAATAGATATTTCCATATCAACATGGATAGATCTAACGCATACACAGTGGCTAGATGTGCGTTTTATGGCTCTAAGACTATAGGGGTGTGTGTGTGTGTGTGTTTTAGAATCTTGCTCCTCATTCTTTTCCTATCCTATATCTCTTTCTGATGATTTTACCCAAGACTTAGTGGACTGAATGTGCCAGTTGGTGACCCTGTAGTCACCAGTGAGCAGCTGAGCCTCCAGAAAGGTCACTGGTTAGCATTAACAATCAGAAGAAAAAAAATTTTATGAAACATCTTTTCAAAGAGCTTACCTTGGACTTCCCAAAGATTTGTTTTCCCCATGTAGTTTCTTTTCAATTCAAGAGGCTTAAAGTCACCATAAGGTTAGATAAACTCTTTTCATCAATGCAAAATCAGAATTAATTTTAGGTCAAATCTGGAGGGTTCCAGGATGCGAGACTGTAGTGGTCATTCCAAGTGATTGAAATGCCAGAGCAGAAAATCCACAGTTTTCCAGGGAATCCAGTCAAAATCTTTCACAAAGGCTGACCTGGCATGAGCATGAATTTCCCTTCTGAAGACAACCCAGTTTGAGTCTTTTAGTGTTGGAATGTAAGTCAAACTAGAGGAGAGAGTCACCCCTTCACTGGGACTCTCTTGTGAGAGTTAGAGTTGTGAGATTTTTCCTTAGCAGATGTTGGGGGAAGGTTTGTTTCTTTTATTGCTATGGAAACAGAACGGCAGCATCTCATTGGCTCAGGCCCTCAGCTCTTAAGAGAGAAGGCTGGAGAAGCAGCCATTAAAAA
The DNA here is from genome assembly GCF_027580195.1 of Bos mutus. Classification (NCBI taxonomy): domain Eukaryota; kingdom Metazoa; phylum Chordata; class Mammalia; order Artiodactyla; family Bovidae; genus Bos; species Bos mutus. The sequence goes on along the minus strand of NC_091618.1, from coordinate 45,935,474 downwards.
ATTCTCCAAGACGTGAGACAAGATATGTTTAAGACATACTACCAGAGGAAACAGAATTAAGTAGCACTCCTAGGCTTAGTAGGCTGTGGCAGGATCTGTGCTGGGTTTTAGATTCTTATCATTTGCTCACAGAAACCTAAAACTCTAAAGCAGGCACTTTCTTCCTTGAATTTCAGGCTTTGAAATCTGTTAAAGTGCCAGTCCTCCGGGGCAGGAGACCTTTTCAGTTACCAAGAAGCTCAGATTTTTTCCCGGAAAGAAAACTGCTTTTACTCATTACACAAAAAAAGAAGCTTGTTTATCAAAGACCAGTAGCTTTTATTTTTATTCTACTGCACCTCACTGTATTTTACACATTTTATTTAAAAAATTGCATGAAATAATACCCTTATTACATACTATTTTATCTTTCTTTTAAAATAATTTAAAATTTTTACTTATGTTTAAAAATTATTTTAAAAATTTATTTTATGTTGGAGCAGAGTTGATTAAGAATGTTGTGTTAGTTTCAGGTGTAGAGCAAAGTAATTTAGTTATACATATACATATGTCTATTCTTTTTCAAATTCTTTTCCTATTTATGTTACTACAGAATATTGAGCAGAGCTCCCTGCGTTATACAGTAGGTCCTTGTTGTCTATTTTAAATGCAGTAGTGTGTACATGTTAAGACCAAACTCCCAATCTATTCCTTCTTTTAACTATTTTTAACAATTCTTCTAGTTAAAATGAAAGCTGATTATAAATCCACCTTATTGATTTCATGATTTGCTGATGAGTCATACGCCAAAGTTTTTAAAACATTGCTATAAGTTCATCCATTCATTCTACTCCATCAGTTCAGTTCAGTTCAGTCACTCAGTAGTGTCCGACTCTTTGCGACCCCATGGACTACAGCATGCCAGGCTTCCCTGTCCATCACCAACTCCTGGAGCTTGCTTAAATTCATGTCTATCGAGTCGGTGATGCCATCCAACCATCCCGTCCTCTGTCGTCCCCTTCTTCTCCTGCCTTCAATCTTTCCCAGCATCAGGGCCTTTTCCAATGAGTCAGTTCTTTGCATCAGGTAGCCAAAGTTTCAGCTTCAACATCAGTCCTTCCAATGAATATTCAGGACTGATTACCTTTAGGATGGACTGGTTGGATCTCCTTGCTGTCCAAGGGACTCTCAAGAGTCTTCTCCAACACCACAGTTCAAAAGCATCAATTCTTCGGCACTCAGCTTTCTTTATAGTCCAAACTCACATCCATACATGACTACTGGAAAAACTATAGCTTTGACTAGAAGGAACTTTGTCAGCAAAGTAATCTCTCTGCCCTATAATATACTGTCTAGGTTGGTCATAGCTTTTCTTTCAAGGAGCAAGCGTCTTTTAATTTCACACATGCAGTCACCATCTGCAGAGATTTTGAAGCACCAGAAAATAAAGTCTTTCACTGTTTCCATTGTTTCACCATCTATTTGCCATGCAATGATGGGACCAGATGCCATGATCTTAGTTTTCTGAATGTTGAGCTTTAAGCCTGGTTTTTCACTCACTTCTTTCACTTTCATCAAGAGGCTCTTTAGTTTTTCTTCACTTTCTGCCATAAGGGTGGTGTCATCTGCATATCTGAGGTTATTGATATTTCTCCCAACAATCTTGATTCCAGCTTGCGCTTCATCCAGCCTAGCGTTTCTCATGATGTACTCTGCATAGAAGTTAAATAAGCAGGGTGACAACATACAGCCTTGACGTACTGCTTTCCACATTTGGAACCAGTCTGTTGTTCCACGTCCAGTTCTAACTGTTGCTTCTTGACCTGCATACAGATTTCTCAAGAGGCAGGTCAGGTGATCTGGTATTCCCATCTCTTGAAGAATTTTCAGTTTGTTGTGATCCACATAGTCAAAAGCTTTGGTGTAGTCAATAAAGCAGAAGTAGATACTTTACTGGAACTCTCTTGCTTATGTGATGATCCAGCGGATGTTGGCAATTTGATCTTTGGTTCCTCTGCTTTTTCTAAAAACCAGCTTGAACATCTGGAAGTTCATGGTTCACATATTGTTGAAGCCTGGCTTGGAGAATTTTGAGCATTACTTTGCTAGCCTGTGAGATGAGTGCAATTATGCAGTAGTTTAAACATACCTTGGCATTGCCTTTTCTTTGGGATTGGAATGAAAACTGACCTTTTCCAGTCCTGTGGCCACAGATGAATTTTTCAAATTTGCTAGCATATTGAGTGCAGCACTTTCACAGCATCATCTTTTCGTATTTGAAATAGCTCAACTGGAATTCCATCACCTCCACTAGCTTTGTTTGTAGTGATGCTTCCTAAGGCTCACTTGACTTTGCATTCCAGGATGTCTGGCTGTAGATAAGTGATCACACTATCGTGGTTATCCGGGTCATGAAGATCTTTTTTGTATAGTTCTTCTGTGTATTCTTGTCACCTATTTTTAATATCTTCTGCTTCTGTTAGGCCAATATCATTCTGTCCTTTATTGTGCTCATCTTTGTATGAAATGTTTCCTTGGTATCTCTCATTTTCTTGAAGAGATCTCTAGTTTTCCCCATTCTATTGTTTTCCTCTATTTCTTTGCATTGATCGCTGAGGAAGGATTGCTTATCTCTCCTTGCTATTCTTTGGAACTTTGCATTCAAATGGGTATATCTTTCCTTTTCTCCTTTGCATTTAACTTCTCTTCTTTTCTCAGCTAGGCAATGGCACCCTACTCTAGTACTCTTGCCTGGAGAATCACAGGGTGGAGGAGCCTGGTAGCCTGCAGTCCATGGGGTTGCTAAGAGTCGGACAGGACTGAGCGACTTCACTGTCACTTTTCACTTTCATGCATTGAAGAAGGAAATGGCAACCCACTCCAGTGTTCTTGCCTGGAGAATCCCAGGGACAGGGGAGCCTGGTGGGCTGCCGTCTATGGGGTCGCACAGAGTCAGACATAACTGAAGTGACTTAGCAGCAGCAGCAGCTTTTCTCAGCTATTTGTAAGGCCTCCTCAGACAGCTATTATGCTTTTTTGCATTTCTTTTTCTTAGGGATGGTCTTGATTACTGCTTCCTGTACAATATCATGAACCTCTGTCCATAGTTATTCAGGCATTCTGTCTATCAGATCTAATCCCTTGAATCTATTTCTCACTTCTACTGTATAATCATAAGGGATTTGATTTAGGTCATACATGCACGGTCTAGTGGTTTTCCCTACTTTCTTCAATTTAAGTCTGAATTTGGCCATAAGGAGTGCATGATCTCAGCTACAGTCAGCTCCGGGTCTTGTTTTTGCTGACTTTATAGAACTTCTCCATCTTTGGCTACAAAGAATATAATCAATCTGATTTCGGTATTGATCATCTGGTGATGTGCATGTGTAGTCTTCTCTTGTATTGTTAGAAGAGGGTGTTTGCTCTGACCAGTGTGTTATTTTGGCAAAACTCTGTTAGCTTTTGCCCTGCTTCGTTTAGTACTCCAAGATCAATTTGCCTGTTACTCCTTGACTCTTACTCCTTACTCCTGTTACTCCCTGGTATCTCTTGACTTCCTACTTTTGCATTCCAGCCCCCTATCATGAAAAGGACATCTCTTTTGGGTGTTAGTTCTAGAAGGTCTTCATAGAACTGTTCAACTTCAGCTTCTTCAGCATTACTGGTTGGAGCATAGACTTGGATTACTGTGATACTGAAAGGTTTGTGTTGAAAATGAACAGAGATCATTCTGTCATTTTTGAGATTGCATTCAAGTACTGCATTTCAGACTCTTTTGTGGACTATGAGGGTTACTCCATTTCTTCTAAGGGATTCTTGCCCACAGTAGTAGATATAATGGTCATCTGAGTTAAATTCACCCATTCCAGTCCATTTTAGTTCACTGATTCCTAAAATGTTGATGTTCACTCTTGCCCTCTCCTGTTAACCGCTTCCAATTTACCTTGATTCATGGACCTAACACCCAGGTTCCAATGCAATATTTTTCTTTACAGCATCACACTTTATTTCCATCACCAGTCAGATCCACAACTGGGTGTTGTTTTAGCTTTGACTCCATCTCTTCATTCTTTCTTGAGTTATTTCTCCACTCTTCTCCAATAGCATATTGGGGACCTACCCACCTGGGGAGTTCATCTTTCAGTGTACTATCTTTTGCCTTTTGTACTATTCATGGGGTTCTGAAGGCAAGAATACTTGCCGTTTCCTTCTCCAGTGGACCATGTCTTGTCACAACTCTCCATCGTGACCTGTCTGTCTTGGGTGACCCTACATGACATGGATCATAGTTTCAGTGGGTTAGACAAGGCTGTGGTCCATGTGAGCAGTTTGATTAGTTTTCTTTGATTGTGGTTTTTATTCTGTCTGCCCTCTGATGGATAAGGATAAGAGGCTTATGGAAGCTTCCTGATGGGAGAAACTGACTGAGGGGGAAACTGGGTCTTGTTCTGATGGGCAGAACAAAAGTTAGAGAGGTGATGGAATTTCAGGTGAGCTATTTCAAATTGTAAAAGATGATGGTGTAAAAGTGCTGCACTCAATATGCTAGCAAATTTGGAAAACTCAGCAGTGGCCACAGGACTGGAAAAGGTCAGTTTTCATTCCAATTCCAAAGAATGGCAATGCCAAAGAATGCTCAAACTACTGCACAATTGCAGTCATCTCACAGGCTAGCAAAGTAATGCTCAAAATTCTCCAAGCCAGGCTTCAACAATACATGAGCCATGAACTTTCAGATGTTCAGGCTGGTTTCAGAACAGGCAGAAGAACCAGAGATCAAATTACCAACATCTGCTGGATCATCTAAAAAAAGCAAGAGAGTTCCAGAAACACATCTATTTCTGTTGTATTGACTATGCCAAAGCCTTGACTGTGTGGATCACAAGAAACTGTGGAAAATTCTGAAAGAGATGGGAATACCAGACTACCTGACCTGCTTCTTGAGAAACCTGTATGCAGGTCAGGAAGCAACAGTTAGAACTGGACATGGAACAACAGACTGCTTCCAAATAGGAAAAGGAGTACGTCAAGGCTGTATGTTGTCACCCTGCTTATTTAACTTCTATGCAGAGTATATCATGAGAAACGCTGTGCTGGAAGAAGCACAAGCTGGAATCAAGATTGCTGGGAGAAATATCAATAACCTCAGATATGCAGATGACACCACCCTTATGGCAGAAAGTGAAGAAAAACTAAAGAGCCTCTTGATGAAAGTGAAAAAGTTGGCTTAAAGCTCAACATTCAGAAAACTAAGATCACGGCATCTGGTCCCATCATTTCATGGCAAACAGATGGGGAAACAGTGGAAACAGTGGCTGACTATTTTTATGGGCTCCAAAATCACTGCAGATGGTGACTGTAGCCATGAAATTAAAAGATCCTTACTGGTTGGAAGAAAAGTTATGGCCAACCTAGACAGCATATTAAAAAGCAGAGACTTTACTTTGTCAAGAATGGTCCATCTAGTCAAGGCTATGGTTTTTCCAGTAGTCATATATGGATGTGAGAGGTGGACTATAAAGAAAGCTGAATGCCCAAGAATTGATATTTTGAACTGTGGTGTCGGAGAAGACTCTTGAGAGTCCCTTGGACAGCAAGGAGATTCAAACAGTCCATCCTAAAGGAAATCAATCCTGAATATTCACTGGAAAGACTGATATTGAAGCTGAAACTCCAATACTTTGGTCACCTGATGCATAGAGCTGACTCATTTGAAAAGATTCCGATGGTGGGAAAGATCGAAGGCAGATGGAGAAGAGGATGACAGAGGATGAGATGGTTGGACGGCATCACTGACTCAATGGGCATGAGTTTGAGTAAACTCTGGGAGTTGGTGATGGACAGGGAGGTCTGGTGTACTGCAATTCATGGGGTTGCAGAGTCGGACACGACTGAGCGACTGAACTGAACTGAACTGAGTGACTGAACTGAAGTGAACTGAACTGATGGGTGAGGACATGCTCAGTGAATCTTTAATCCAATTTTCTGTTGATGGGCAGTGCTCTGTTCCCTCCCTGTTGTTTGACCTGAGGCCAAACTATGGTGGGGGTAATGAAGATAATGGCGACCTCCTTCCAAAGGTCCCATGCATGCACTGCTGCACTCAGTGCCCCAATCCTGCAGCAGGCCACTGCTGACTCACGCCTCTGCCGGAGACTCCTGGACCTTCATGGACAAGTCTGGGTCAGTATCTTGTGGGGTCACTGCTCTTTTCTCCTGGGTCCTGGTATGCACCTCCAAGAGTCTATTTCTCCAGTCCTGTGTAAATTCTGTCAGCTGTATGGTGGAGTTAATGGCGACCTCCTCCAAGAGGGCTTATTCCATTCCCAGGTCTGCCGCACCCAGAGCCCCTGCCCTTGTGGCAGGGCACTGCTGACCCATACCTCTGCAGGAGACACTCAAACACTCAAAGGCAGGTCTGGCTCAATCTCCATGGGGTCTCCTGGTGCACACAAGATTTTGTTTAAGCCCTCTGAGTGTCTCTGGTGGGTATGGGGTTTGATTCTAAATGCAATTTTGCCCCTCCTACCATCTTGCTGAGGCTTCTCCTTTGCCCTTGGATATGGGATATCTTTTTTTTTTTTGGTGGGATCCAACATTTTCCTGTCAATGGTTGTTCAGCAGCAACTTGTAATTTTGGAGTTCTCACAGGAGAAGATGAGGGCATGTCCTTCTACTCCACCATCTTGTACTTACTATCTATTGTGTGCCAGGCACTGTTGTGAGGTGTGGAAGATACTTCAGTTCCCCTGATCCAAAGAGCTTAGAGACTAGTATGGAAACAGACAATTAATAAATTCAATAAAAGCACAATGAAGCTTTTGTTGAGGGCCTTACCCCATGTCCTGGGAGTGGATAGAAAAGATCCCTTTCTAATTTAATGAGTCAGGCAATAGTTTTAACTAGAGAAAGAATTTAACTAGCTTTGTATATTAGAAAGATAAGTTTGACTGCAGTGTAGACAAACAATTGGAGGGGCCATGGGAGGAAAACCAGTTAGGAGTCTGTGGCAGTGGCCAAATGAGACCCAACAGTGGCCTCAACTAGGGAGAAGCAGTGGAGATGGAGAGAAAGAGGACACTATAGGGCTTGGTGACTGAAGGAGAAGGAGGAGGCGGTGATGATTCCTGGGTCTCTAGCTCAAGCAATTGAGTAGGTGGTGGGGTCATTTATCGAGATGGGAAAGTCTGAGGAACAAACAAGTTCAGGGAAAAAGGTCATGATTTCTTAGATTATTGAGTCTGAGGTGCCAGGAAGACATCTAAGTGGTGAGGTCTGTTACAGAGTTTGTTACATGTTTGGGGTGTTCAAAAGAAGAGTCTGGGCCAGAAACACTAGGAGTCTTCAAAGTAGATCATATTTTAAGCCAAGGTGGTGGATGAGATCATACAGGGAAAGGGTGTGTGTAAGAAGAGAAGAGGGTCTAGAACAGAGCCCTGAGAAACAATATTTATGACAGCATTTCTCAAACTGTGGGCCATGTATTAGTTAAAATATGTACAACTATCATGTGAATGATTGTGGCTTAAATCAAAGATGTTCATTAATTTCATGAAATACAAATTCTGTTGGTCATGCTACCAGAGTTGGTGCAGACTCAGAAATATCATTTTAGAACTGGGTTCTTTCCATTTTTCTGTCCTGCCACCCTCAGTGTGGCAGAGGGGAGCCTCATGGTTGCATGATGGCTGCCACGACTCCAAGTACCATGAGCAGACTGGGTGTTGTGTGTGTGTTAGATGCTCATTCATGTCCGACTCTTTGTGACCCTATGGACTGTAGCCCGCCAGGCTCCTCAGTCCATGGGGATTCTCCAGGCAAGAATACTGGGGTGGGTTGCCATTTCCTTCTCCAGGGGATAATCCCAACCCAGGGATCGAACCTGGGACTCCCACATTGCCTGTAGATTCTTTACCATCTGAGCCACCAAGGAAGTCCCAAGATAGGGTGGGGATGACTTCAAAAGCTGAAAGGGAGGGAGAAAAACTACCAAGAGAAAAAGGGGATTGGAGATTTACTTTGAGTCTGTTTATTGGGTGAAAGTTTATATTTAAAGGCTGTCTTACGCCTTTAAATACAGGATTTGGGTCTCGTGTGGAGAGTGGCTAAAAACAAAGACACAAATGAAGTGGGTAAGGAAAACCCCAGCCATTTGTCTGAGGTTCAGCACTGACAACTTTGTGTTTTTTTCCCTCCTTTCCTTTTTTTAGACATAAGGACAACTTTAACAGCTCTAAAACAGCAGAAGGGACAGAAATGAAAGCTTCTAGGAGCTAAGTGTTAACTAGAACTTCTAGGAGCTAAGAGTTAACTGCTCTCTTTTTGGTTGAATTTAGGGAAACTTTGGCATTGCCTAAGAGGCTCTTTCCAAAAGACCCCATAAGGGAATTGAAGCTACTAAAGTTCTCAGCAACTTTCCCTAAAGCAATCTGTCTTAGTATTTGGAATGGAGGTGAAAGAGGCTAGAATACCAACAGTATAACCAAGTATAAGCTGAATAATGGAGAAGGCAATAGCACCCCACTCCAGTACTCTTGCCTGGAAAATCCCATGGTTGGAGGAGCCTGGTAGGCTGCAGTCCATGGGGTCACTAAGAGTCGGACACGACTGAGTGACTTCACTTTCACTTTTCACCTTCATGCATTGGAGAAGGAAATGGCAACCTACACCAGTGTGCTTGCCTGGAGAATCCCAGGGACGGGGAAGCCTGGTGGGCTGCCATCTATGGGGTCGCACAGAGTCGGACATGACTGAAGTGACTTAGCAGCAGCAGCAGCAAGCTGAATAAATGAATGAGAGAAACAGTGACTTAACAATTCACACATCATCAAAACTAGTTTGCACATTGGTTGGGGGAATGGGCACCATCTTCTGTAACACTGCAGACCTCTTGAAGTGGCAAATGTGATCAGCTGGTGATCGTTTATAAGCTTCCTTCCCATTCATGTGGCTGTAAGAGAATACTCCCAGTGTGGAAAAGTCAGTATTACTCTTAAGGAGCTCATCATTATTTTCATTTCTCTTTGATCATTCCTTGTCTTTCAAGATGAATTAAAGGTGCCACGCTAAATCCCAGAGACACATTCAATAGTTTCCGAATGGCCCCTAGCCAGGGAGCCACAGGAATCATGCACAAGCCCGCAGTGCCACTCTCTCACCTACACAGGGAGGCCGCTGTCCTGAGCCCTGGACTTTAGAGGACTCTGTGTATCACAGGTATGCTCAAACACCTAACTTTGTTAAAGAGCACATGGGCACTCGATCTTGAACTCAGTTTTGGGATAGCGGGACCTGCAACCCTAAACATCCATTCTCATCATAAACATCATCAAGGACCCAGGGCAACAGTTTCAGCCATCTCTTGCCCTTTATCTTCAGAACAAAAGATGCCTGTGACCACATGCTATCAATGTTTCTGGGTTGTTCTGCTGCTAAGGTCAGAGACCCTGCTTTGGAATGCAGAAAGGACTAGGGCAAGAGCAGTGAGGTGAGAGGAAAGGGAACTTGTTCAAAAACTCTTAGAAAGCTTGAATGCTTGGATTCACCCATAATGAGATACTGTTTCCCAGTGACACTGAGCATTCATTTTTGCTTCATGTTTTCATTTGTAACTCCACAGGTGCTCATATATCGGAGTGGTACTTGACAGGAACTACATATTGTGGCTGAAGAGCATTTTGCAGTATGGGTCCTGATTATCTGTAAATATGTTTAGGTATAAAGATCTAGATGGAATGCAAATGAATCATGGTGTGAATTGTTCACATTATTGTATGAATTTTGTGGTTGCTTTGAGAGATGGTGAAATAGCTGTAAAAGTGGTAGTGAATTAAATGAAATCAAAATACGTTGTAATCTTCTGGCCCATTGTACTGTTTGAATATAATGTGAAATTCTTGCTTTTAAACGATTTTGCTGAGAAGGTAAAAAAAATTAAATTTAACGGAATTAAACTTTTTAACATATTTGACATTTATACTTTTTTCTCTATGGAGAAGGCAATGGCACCCCACTCCAGTACTCTTGCCTGGAAAATCCCATGGACGGAGGAGCCTGGTAGGCTGCAGTCCATGGGGTCGCTAAGAGTCGGACACGACTGAGCGACTTCACTTTCACTTTTCACTTTCATGCATTGGAGAAGGAAATGGCAACCCACTCCAGTGTTCTTGCCTGGAGAATCCCAGGGACGGGGGAGCCTGGTGGGCCGTCATCTCTGGGGTCACACAGAGTCAGACATGACGGAAGCGACTTAGCAGTAGCAGCATACTTTTTTCTCTAACTTCTCACATTACCTTTGATGTGCTTCACTCATGCTTTCTTACCCTAAAGAATAAAGCACTTCATGCCTGACAGTTGTGTTTTGGCATCTTTGGCAAAACTGCCCAGCATTTTTTCATTAAAAAAAAATTTGGGGGGGCATTTTAGCCTTACTTCATAAAAACTAATGAAAAAAAGAAAAACCAATACTAGCATAACTCAAACATATAATAAAAACAGAAACGAAAGGCAACAGCATGCTGAAAGTCTCAAATCTTTAGCCTTATTTCATCAGGTTTTTGAACTTCAAACACATGCACTGATAATCATTTGTGAAAGAAAACACAATCAAAGATGCTTGGAACATCACTAAATTATATATCAAAGAAGTGGGGACTCATTTCTCACAAAATGCTCATGTGAGCTTTAAAAAAATATAGCAGTTAAAATGTGACAGAGAAAAAAGAACATCAAAGAATCTTTTCTATTAAAATCCAACAATTTTCAATTTTTATTTCTTGGAAACAGTTTCTAAATAGTTAAGTATCAGTAGTCAGTTGTGGACCATCAGAAATGAATTGCTTCATACTTCCTGAGTCTTAAAGATCTGCATATCAACAACTTTAGGTTTTATTTTTTTGTTGCTGATGCTTTGCTGAGGAAACAATATGGTTATTCTATTTTAAAAACCTAAGAAAATACAGTGATATCTGTTTACTACTCATGACTATTGTTGGTTTGGCAAATAGAGCTTGTTCTCAGTACCCAAAACAACATAACAGAAAGGAAAGACTTTATGCAGGATTATCTGTGAAAAGAACTGGGACAAAACCACAGAAAGACAAAGGAAAATTTAAGAAGATACTCATGTTTATTATCTGATTTACATTCAACAAAGCAAAGGTAGGTGCACAAAGAGCCGTTTGACAAAGTCAAGCCCCAGATATCATACTACAGTATCTCGCCGGCAGCCACAGAGGGCCCCACGTCACTCCCTGATAGCTGTGAAGGCAAAGCGGCCACTCAGTGTCGACTCTGCTGTGCTGCGCTCAGGGTACAGGCTTGCGGGCATCCAACATCAGAGGAGTGGGCCACTGAACACCAGGAGCTCTGGTTCCAGATGTCAAGAGTCAATGTTTGAACAAGTACTAGTTAAGTACCAGAAAAAAATAACAGGCTTTGAATACTGTATAAAAATACACCTTTTCTAGAGAACAGGCTCTTGTGAGCTGCCGATAACATGCCTCCCTTTGTCAAAGTCTGTTTATTCAGGTCAAATCAAGGACATAGAGTACAAAATTTTTTTTAAAAACTACTTTAACAATGGTCATTAACTTTTTTCCAAGACCCATGGGTAAAGCTATTTACATAAGATTTGGGATCATGATAATTCTGGAGAACTTTTAATTCTGAATTCACAGGGAAGGTATCCCTCCTAGCAACAGGATACTCAGAAATACCTGAGGTATAATCATTGAGAGCCTTCAGAAGAAAAAACAAAGATTGGTGTTTTCCAAACTGGCATTAAAGTACCTACACAGTGGATACAAGAAAATTAAAATGTGAACAGTGCTAAAGCATAACAGATAAATTAAGAAAGAACTTGCTACAAGGCTCCAGTTCTTACTATCCTTTGCACACTATTTCATTATAATAGAGAGTCTCAGGCAGTATTCAAAAATGATTTTAGATGGAAATTTCAAAAACAACAAAACCCAATTTCAAAACAGGATTCATTTCTAGAGACAAGCAAGCATCAGTTTATAATCCTTGTGTTTCTGGTGGAACAGCAACATCAGTTTAATTTTCAAGAACCAAAGTCTGCTTTTCTTTAATCAGACAGGCTTATTTGGCTGTGAATACGCTCTTGCCCTGCCTCTAAAGCGATCATTTTAGCATCAGTTATTTTACAAATATACTAATTATACATAACATGCCCAAATCTTGCTTAACTTATAGCTGTTTATATAATATACATAAACTCTGATAATTTAACACTTTGTACTACTCTCTGGCCCTACATTTTCCTAGATTCTGATGTTTCTCGGCAACTGGCAATAGGAAGATTACTTTCTTAGAGAATAAATAAAAAGCTTAAAGAATTGTCTAAAATAAGCACTCCAGAGTTACTTTATGAAGTAGAAACTCAAATATTATCATTTAAAATGGGAATATTTTAGAAATTGAAGCATCAGGAATTCTTCTGGTTCACATTCAGGACACTGACATTCACTTACATACCAGCTGGAATCCTTTCTGAACATCTATGTATACAGTCTTCTGACTTCAGAAGGACTGAGCAAGGGGGAGAAAACAGGGAGAGGACACTCTCACTTTTAATTTTGAGAAATTTATTTAGAAAAGTCTTATTAAAAGATCTTTAAAAAGCACAGAAAACCCACACATTTTACTACTGCATGTGTGTTTTGAGCACATGAAGCAGCTCGAGAAGAGAGAAGGCCCTCTTCTGGTCTGTAACAGGTGTACGGATGGGAGCCCCAGGAGCAAAACTCCCATCAAGAATACTTCAGAAAAGGCCTTGCACTTTAAGTCAGAACAAAGGGGCAAAAAATCTGCTAATGAAACACTGAAAAGATCAAGTAACATGCCTCCCGTTTTCAAAAATAACTAGCCCCCTTCTAGCTTCTCTCTATTATGCCTTTTGTGTGATGGCATTTCTTTCTGAACTTCATGGCCGAGATAAAGACCTTGGTCAGCAATACTCAAAAAACAGGTCTGTTTCTTCCTAATTCACAGCCTTGCATCACACCGCTGGAAGCTGAAACCTAATCCCCGAGTTTCACTTTGCCATTTCACATAGTTAAAAACAAAAACAGAATCCCAGAGAAAAAACAAAAGCTTTGACTTTCCCAATGAAAAGTCATTCTCTAATTCTACAGATATTAAGAAAAAGGCAAATGTGTCTTAATTTTATTTTATATTAAAAAACAATCTCAAAGCAAGCACCTGGGTTTTACTTCAGTTTATAATATTAGACTGTGCCTGAGAATTTTTGTGCAAATACATGTCATTCTTCATTAAAAACATGCATAGCATATTTTGGAAAAAGTTTACTTGCAATCAACTTTCCTTACAAAAACCCTTATAGACATAAACACACAACATTCTCAAATTCCTATTGATTGCACTTCTGGTTTAACCTTTCCAGCCTCCAAGGAAATTTGAAAGACATGTAACTATGTTCATACAACTTGGTCATTACATTTATTCAGAATAAATATTCTGAAAACGAGATTCCTTGGTTCCAATGTACCCACACTTCCCTTCTTAAAATAAATCCTTCCTACCCCCATCCCCAACTTACACTGTTTGAGGGGGATATTGTATAAAAATACAAATTAAAAAACTGAACACTTATTAATCACAAGTGCAAAAGGAATGTGGATGACGTTTGGGCTCCCAGGGGTTCAAAGTCCTGAAAACAGAAAGCAAAAAGGGAGTCTCCACTACTCTGATCTTATGAAAAAGGTGAAATTCCTTGTTTGATAATGCAGTGAGCTTACTTTCTGATGGATGTGTAATTTAACCAGACGTTAACAGGGGCCAACATAAAGGCCATATCACTGTTGTCTCAGTAACAGACCGAGTTTACCCCAGCAACCTTCTGGAACAGCTTCTAAAGGCAGTGGTCCAAGCTGCTCCTTCTTCTATCCCATCTCCTAACCTAGGTCCTTCTTGCTTATGCTCACCAGAAGTAAGTGTACTAGGAAGTTCAGTATTTCTGGTGTGTTTCAATATTACTGGATTTATTTTCTAGTCACTTTTTATTTTCAAGACAAGAAAAACCAACTGAAGGACTACATTCAACCTTTTTTCTTTCCCTTGCCTCCAAATACTCATGACCCATTCATTTATACTTTCAAGTTATCAGACAGACCTCATGCTAATCCTGTTTCCATTCGTTCACCCTCCCCTTTCTACATTCACAACCCTTCTGCGACATTCCTTTTCTCTCAGACAAGACTACGTATAAACAGTGCAAATCTTTCGTTCATGTGCTAACTTGATAAGACATCAGTCAACTGCTGAACTTCAATCCTCCTTCAGGATATCCATTTTGGGGGATGATGTGCAAACTGGGGTGCTGAAGCTACCCAACATGACTGGAAGACTCTGATTCCTCCTCAGTCCACTCAGTAAATTGCTCCCTGAATTTAAATAGACAGCAGAGTTTGGTCTTTGAAGACCATTTTCTGCTTTTTGGCTTCTTCCATTTGCCTGGGCCTCGGGGGTCTTTATCACTCTGGCTATCCCCAGTCTCTTCAGCCTGTCCACTAAGTTCATCTTTAACTGGCCAACATCAGGAGGGTTTCGGGATGGTCTCAGGCCATACATCTCTTGGAGGAATGTTTCTGCTGGTCGGGAGGCCAAAAAATTTTCAGAGAGATGCACTCGAGGCTCCATGGGCAAAGGAGAAGGGCAAGGTGAATGAGATGGTGAATTTGGTGGTGTGGAAGGGGTAGACAGGCCTCGAGGGAGAGGCTGGAGGAGGGGGTTCTCTGAAATTGGGCTGTGGTACACTTTAGCGGAGATGCCTCGCTCCTGTAGAAGTTTGGCCAAGCTCACGGTGCTGCTGAAGGTTATGGTGGAATCTCGTCGGTTAGTGATAGATTCACCAACGCTGAGCCTGTAGGACATGGCAGGAGAATTCATTGCTGTGTTTGATGAACTGCTACCACTGCTTGCACAGGATAAGGAAGGGAAGCCAGAGCTTTACAAAGGAAAAAAAAAGCAGGAGGGAGTGTTTAAGAATAAAAAGTAATCCGAAGTGAGCATTTAAGGTAATTACAGTAGTTATCCATAGCATATGTAGAGGAACAGATAACACATCAGTATCTGAGGAATGAAAATTCTGATGTGTTACTTCAAAGATTGGTTATTTGTAATTTAGTCATTAACTTACTGAAACATATTTATTTTCACAGAATATGAAAAAGTTTACTATACTCTTAGATAAATTTATTCTTAAATTTTAACTCTAAAATATGTCACCTGTGGAAATATAACTAAAATTTATGATTAAAAAATCAAAGAAATTTAAATACTGAAGAAAATAAACTTCAGAAATTTTTATTAATATATCCATTGTGTAAAGCAAAATAAACCAAAAGATGATAACCCACAGTTTAACAATTCTTCAACCCTTTAGAAAATACAATATTTCAAAATTAAATCTAAGATGCTCTTTGAAGGAGAAACTTAATTCTTCATAATATTTTAATTATTCTAAATAATTAAATATTTTAAAATTATTTTAATAATTATTCTTCTCTACTTCTAGTTAACATTATCCCTGCAATGTTCTAGGTATCTCTGGAAACTACCATAGATTCTTTTGGGAAGTGGTAGGATAGAAACTATAGCAATATTGCTTATTGTTTTAGCCTATGTAATACATGATTTGGACTGCCCAGAGGTTTCTGCCTTTGCCTTCTGCTTCTGGGAGGTAATCCACGCCATGTTTGCTAGAAGTATGTTTGTTTAGGAAGGAGACTGGCCACACTAGCTAGATCTTGGGGTGGACTTGGCCATAGCCTATAGTTGTAGGGACTGGCCATGCCAGAAAAACTAACCCTGTGATTCAGGGTCGAAGCTTTGGGTCAGTGGACCCGGAGGTGAGTTTTTATATTTATAGTGAGTTATAACTATATGGGTAGTCAATCATGCCTTCCACAGTGAAAGCTCAGTAAAAAATCTGGACCCTGAAGCTTAGGTGAACTTCCCTGGTTGGCAGTACTCTGTGTGACTGTCAAACATCAATTCCAGGAAAGTAATGAACCCTAAGGAAGCTTCATGTGTAGAGTCCTCCCAGACTCTGACCTGTCAGAGTCTCTTCCTTCAGCTAATTTTATCCTGTAACCTTTCCCTGTAATAAATAGTAACCATGTGCACGATAGATTTCAGAGAGTTCTGTGAGTCCTTCTAGAATATCAGTCTAACAAGAGCATGGTTTTGGGAATCTCCTGAACCAGCAGGTGGTATCAGAACAGAGGGCAGTCCTGTACCGAGAACTAGTTCCTCCAGTTGTTCAGTTTGGCTAATTCTCTGTATAGGCTCAGTTGGGTCATTTACTACCTCTCTATCCTTGGACCAGTCACCCAAAGGTTCTATGCCTCACTTTCTTCATTTAGACACTACATACTTGCTCTTTGTCTCCTTGTAAGAGTTATAATCATCAAATGATTATATTCTAAAGGCAAATTATCATAGAACATTAAAATTCTAGGAATTAAAAAGACAGTAATTAAAAAAAGAAATTTAGTAAAATATATTTGAAGAAAGAAGTAAGGATTCCAACTGCTCAGCCCCTCTTACCTGGGGGTAACCTGAGTGATATCAGAGGGATGTAATATCCTACAGGTGGTGAAGGTAAATGTCGAGTTTGTGCAGGACAGACACTTGCCTGGGTTTGAGGTTGCAACTGACGTGGAGAATTTTAGAGAATCAAACACAAAATTGAAAGACTAGGTTAATAATGTAGAAAGTTCATTATTAATAATATGACATTTATCAAGTATCTTTTATACAAAAATTCCACAATCTAGAAATGCAATATACACACTGTAACAGTATCCACTGATCAATACATAGCTGAATCCTTCAATAATTTGAAATTATAATCAAACGGATTTAAAACAGCTTAGAAACAAGGGAAAAACACATTCTGAAAAAAAAAGAATCAAACCATCTAAGAACTAGTCATCAATCTTTCTAGCCAAACTACTCCAGTGGTTCTCAATGTGTGATTTGCACCATGTATTGCCAGGAGAAATATCAATAACCTCACATATGCAGATGACACCACCCTTATGGCAGAAAGTGAGGAGGAACTAAAAAGCCTCTTGATGAAGGTGAAAGAGGAGAGTGAAAAAGTTGGCTTAGAAGTCAACATTCAGAAAACTAAGATCGTGGCATCTGGTCCCATCACTTCATGGGAAATAGATGGGGAAACAGTGGCTGACTTTATTTTTTTGGGCTCCAAAATCACTACAGATGGTGACTGCAGCCATGAAATTAAAGGACACTTACTTCTTGGAAGGAAAGTTATGACCAACTTAGATAGCATATTAAAAAGCAGAGACATTACTTTGCCAACAAAGGTCCATCTAGTCAAGGCTATGGTTTTTCCTGTGGTCATGTATGGATGTGAGAGTTGGACTGTGAAGAAAGCTGAGCACCGAAGAATTGATGCTTTTGAACTGTGGTGTTGGAGAAAACTCTTTCGAGTCCCTTGGACTGCAAGGAGATCCAACCAGTCCATCCTAAAGGAGATCAGTCCTGGGTGTTCATTGGGAGGACTGATGCTGAGGCTGAAACTCCAGTACTTTGGCCACCTCACTCGAAGAGTTGACTCATTGGAAAAGGCCCTGATGCTGGGAGGGATTGGGGGCAGGAGGAGAAGAGGACAACAGAGGATGAGATGGCTGGATGGCATCACCGACTCGACGGACACGAGTTTGGGTAAACTCCGGGAGATGGTGATGGACAGGGAGGCCT
This sequence comes from Bos mutus, assembly GCF_027580195.1. Taxonomy (NCBI): domain Eukaryota; kingdom Metazoa; phylum Chordata; class Mammalia; order Artiodactyla; family Bovidae; genus Bos; species Bos mutus. The sequence goes on along the minus strand of NC_091618.1, from coordinate 45,917,720 downwards.
GGCGTGCTGCGATTCATGGGGTCTCAAAGAGTCGGAGACGACTGAGTGACTAAACTGAACTGAACTGATGGGATCTACAGGTCAGAACTACTTTCACAGCAACATTAAGATGCTGTCTGTCTTTCCTATTGGGCTGGCGTTTGCACTGCTGATGCAAAGGTGACACTGAATAAAGCTGTGGGCTCCTGAGCACAAAACAGGGCAAAAGCACCAAGTGGTACTAGCATCTCTCACTGCTGTCCAACTATGGTAGCAAAAAAAAGGTCAAATTCACATTAAAATGCCCTTGATGAAGCAGTATAAATTATTAAATCTTGGCCCTTGAATCTTTTTAATATTCTATGTGATGAAATGGGAAGTAAGTATTAAGTACTTCTTTGCAGCATACAGAGATACAATGCTTACATGAAGGAAAAGCACAAGTGCAATTAAGTTTTATCTTTTTTGACAGAACAGCATTTTTACTTAAAAGAACAATTAATACAAAAACTGCAGTTATTCAGATTTGCATATGTGGCAACATTTTTTTTTAACTTTTTATTTTATATTGAGGAATAGCCGACTAATAATGTGAGAGTTTCAGGTGGACAGCAAAGGGACTCAGCCAAACATATACATGTATCCATTCTCCCCCAAACTCCCCTCTTATTCAGACCATATAACACTGAGCAGAATTCCCTGTATTATACAGTATGGCAACATTTTCTTCAAAAAAAAATGTAGTGAGCCTGTCTCTTCAAGAAAATAGCTGAAAGGATTTGCTGCCAGTGACAAAATTTGAGCTTTGAAGTGAAAATGACTGTTTTGGTAGACTTGAACCCACCACTGAGAGCTTGAAAGCTTCCTAGTACTAAAAGACTTACCCAATGAGATAGGTGGGTAATATTACATGATTTTATTGTATTATATAATGAAATGTGTCAACATTTGGAAGATCTGCATAACTTAGTGAACCAATATTTTCCAAATGACCAGTGCATGATGTTATAAAATCGTGCATGGGTAAAAGATGTATTCAGAGTGTAGAACAGACTAATAGATTTTAATGTAACAAAGTATGAAAAGTTTTAGATTTACATTGTTATAAACCTTAAAGAAACTACCACTTATCAAGTTTTGGTGTAATATTCACAAGTATCTGAAGAGGCTATTAAAACACACTTTCCTTTTCCAACCAGATATCTGTGTGAGGCTGTACTTCCTTTTTTTAAACTTTAAGTTTTTTTTTTTATTTTATTGAGGTATAATTGATTTACAATGTTGTATTTCAGGTATACAGCAAAATGATTCAGTTATATATATAAACATATATTATTTTATATTCTTTTCCCTTATAGATTATTACAAAATATTGAGTATAGTGCCCTGTGCTGTAAATTTGGTCCTTAGGTCCTTGTTGGTTATCAATTTTATATAATAGTAGTAGTGTGTATCTGTTAATTCCAAACTTCAAATTTATCCCTCCCTCCCTCCCTCCTTTCTTTTTCGGTAGACATAAATTTGTTTCCTACATCTGTGGATCTATTTCTGTTTGGTATATAAGTTCATTTATATTAGTTTTTTTAAAATTCCACATATAAGCAATATCATATAATATTTGTCTTTCTCTGTCTTGCATACTTCCCTTAGTATGATAATATCTAGGTCCATCCATATTGCTGCAAACACCATTATTTCATTCTTTTTATGGCTGAATAATTCTGTTGTATTATGTAATATATATACATCACATCTTCTTTACCCATTCATCTGTTGATGGACATTTAGGTTGATTCCATATCTTGGTTATTGTAAACAGTGCTGCAATGGATACTGGGGTGCATGTAGCTTTTCAAATTAACGTTTTCTCTAAATATATACCCAGGAATGGGATTGCAGGATCATATGGTAGCTTTATTTTTAGTTTTTAAGGAACTGTCATACTGCTGTCCACAGTGGCTGTACCAGTTTACATTCCCAACAGTGTAGGGTTCCTTTTTCTCTACATCCTCTCCAGCATTTATTATTTGCAGATTTTTTGATGACAGCAAGGCTGTATTTTCTTCAAGTATGCATGCTCAGTCACTTCAGTCACATCCAACTTTCTGCAATCCTATGGACTGCAGCCCACTAGGCTCATCTGTCCATGGGACTCTTCAGGCAAGAATACTGGAGTAGGTTGCCATGCCCTCCTTTAGAGGATCTTCCCAACTCATGGATCAAGCCCATATTTCCTGTGTCTCCTGCATTGTAGGTGGATTCTTTACCCCCTGAGCCAACTGGGAAGCCTGTATTTTCTTCATACTCTCAATCAAAACAACATATTGTAATAGACTAATTGTAGATGCTGACACAAGAATCCTGCTATCTTCTATTAATCTGTAAATTAGGGACTTGCAAAATTATAAAACTAAACCATTTTTCTCACTACTTGAAAAAATACAGCTGTTTTTCATAAAATATATTATTTGTGTTAATATGTAACTATTTTAAAATAATGAGTTAATAAATATTTTAATAATTTCTCAGTTTTTATTTCTAATATGGTAAATTATAAGTAGATACAACCCAAACAGACATGCTCTCTGGAATTCTTCATGATTTTTAAGAATGTAAAGATGGGATGGGGAGGGAGGTAGGGGGGGATGTTCAAGTGAGAGGAGACATGGGTTAACCTATGTCTGATACATGTTAATTTTTGGTAGAAACCAACACAATACTATAAAGCAATTATCCTTCAATTGAAAAAAAAAAAAGAGTTTAAAGAGATGCTGAGTCCTAAAGGTTTGTGAACCATTGACTGAATTGCTCTCTCCTCTCTGCCTGATCTATTTATGCAGGTTGGCTAAGACATGGAGAGAATCAGAAGGGGCACTTACGCTATACATTTCTACTACCCTATTTTCAAGATGAGTACACTCCAGTAAGACTTAAGTAGAGGCAGTCAGCTGATCATACATGATGCAGAAAGCAAAGTACTACTGGTTACAAGCTATACTCTTCTCACCTGTAACTGGACCACCAGCTGAAGTCATGGGTGGCAGGAAGATTCCTGTTACTGGCTGGGATATTGATGTTTTCTGTTCCACTTGAAGAGGTTGCTGAACCTGAAAAGTGATACCCTCCTCTTCATCTTCTTCTAAATCTGAGAGGTGGTAGATGGCATCCTTGGGCAACTGGGTAAAGCCTTTAGTGATGACACCTGGTCGTGGGTCAAGAATGGTTCCTAAATTTGGTTGAGCAAGTTGCTGCCATTGATGCAGAGTTTGTGATCCTGAGTATGCAAACAAAAAAAGGAACAGGTTTTAAATTTCCCACAAATATTAAATCTTGAAAGAAGCTAAAATTATGTGTGTAAAAAAGTAATGATAATAATAAAACTGCTTTTTCAGTCTTAACATTTTGGTAAAATTTGTACATTGAAGTTCTCTGTGGAAAACTAACAAGATGCTAAAGGTATGAATAATCATCTTTTTATTTCAAAAGTTAACTTTAAAAAGGATATCTAAAGCAGATGTGAAAAGGTGAAAAAGCCAAGTCAACATGCTTAATAGGAACTAGAATGCTGAGGCAGTGATGAGAAGAGATGTGTACAATGTGGGGCTGTGTTTTTCCAGGTGACAAAAATTAATATTCCTCTGTTTTGGAACTATGCTTACGAGCTTTGAACTCAAAAGCTAGGCTCCTATGTTGGAAGGCATCGAATTACAGTGATTTTTTGTACACTTCTCCACTGTGTTCATGTCCTTTCACCAGGATCTCAGGGAGAGTAGGAAAGCTAAGGAAATGATAAAAGGAGAACATATCCCCACTATTTCTGTCTGCAAATGCAGGTTAATAATCATCCCAAGTGCCTGCACCAGATGCAGTTGCTAGTTGTCACTGAGAGTCATTTAATCCTAAAAATAGCTGCAAATATCTGCACTGACCATTAATAAAATGAACATAACACCTTTGAGTTTGAGAGGTCCTTCTAGGTTATCAACTCAAAATTCTGTCTAATGCAGACTCTTTTATGGTAACAGCAGAGGATCATTTGAAGATTGTCAATATTCCATAAGACAAAAAATCTTATTTTAAATTCAAGTCCCATTTTAAGAGAGAATAGAAACTGACTTGAAATTAACAACATTTTCTAACTGAACAAAAGAAAAATACAGGCACACATACCTCTAAGTAAAAGACACTCTTTGGGTAAAGAACTCTTTCTTGAAACAAAAGGTAGAGATGAAGTATTCCATCTAGATTATGTTTATTCATCTGTCATATCTCATTTATCTTATCATGAAAACTGCTATCAAGGATGTGTACATGCATTCTAAGTTGCTTCAGTCATGCCCAACTCTGTGCAACCCTACAAACTGTAGCCTGCTAGGCTCCTCTGTCCATGGGATTCTCCAGGCAAGAATACTGGAGTGGGTTGCTGTGCCCTCCTTCAGGGGGCCTTCCTAACCCAGGGATTGAACCCACATCTCTTACATCTTCTGCACTGGCAGGTGGGTTCTTTTCCACTAGTGCTATCTGGAAAGCCCCACTATCAAGGATATTCCTCAGCAAAGGACAAGAAAAGATTACTTCTCTTCCCCCACATTTGTATAAAAACAACATCTGTAGAAGAGAACTGACAGCTGATGGCGTGGAGAATGCAAATCTCTTCATTAATTTTCCACAAAGTTCTGCAGTGCATGGTCACATGAACAGTGAAGATTTAGGGATAATAAAGATAGCTCCTGCACAATTACAAGAGACATGTCCTTTCCAGGGGAAGGCAAAACCATAAGCAACATCGCTTAGAAATGGCCCTCACTTATTACCTTCAAGGGGCTTGACAATTTGTAATTTTTCAGGCATAAAACCTCGAAGGCAACTGGCACTGCTTAGGTCTGTGATCTCCGATTGGTCGGTGTAGAGGGAGGCCAGGCTCTCTGTGGGCGTGCCACAGCCACTACCCTCTTCTTTCTGGTCAGCCAGAACTTGGATCTTCCGCTGCCATTCTTCTGCAAAGAACTGCTTCTCACTTAAGTAGTTCTGTCGCCGAAGACTAAGGCGATGAAGTGCTGTTGCCAAATCGCTCTCTGTAGAGGGTCCTGGTTGATCCGCCTTCTGGATGTTCCTATGGGAAAATCATATTCACTGACTACATCTGTGAGGGTCAGAAGCACAGCAAAGAGCTCTCCTTTCCACAATGGTGAATGTTCGAGAGACTGATCTTAAAAACACGTATTTTTCTTAGATAGCTGGAATACAGAAATAGTAACAAACCCAGATCTCTAATACTACGTTGTACCATTTTTATAGATCATTTCAGATGACTTCAGATAGGCTATATTATGTTGTGTTTATTAAAATTTCTGTTTCACTTAATTCATTTAGCTATAAATGTTATCTTGTTTCACTGAATCTATAATACCATTGAGGGCAAGAGGTATCATTATTTTATGTATTACTAAGAAATTAAAAATGCTACTCATTATACTACAACACATCATTAGCGGCAAAAGATAAACAATTTCAAAAATATTAAAATGTGAAAAAATTTACTTTAGGCCATAAAATCCACTATGAATACTGCAGACATTTAAAAGAAAACAAGATTCATAAATACTGTATTTTCATAGCTCTGCAACACAGTTTTTCACTTCTCAAGATTAAAAAAATCGGAGATATCTTACAACTGATACCAAAAGAAAGAGTAGTAAGCCAAGTTTTAGGCATTCCACGTGTGAATTCACATAGATGTTCTTGTTAGATCTTTTCCTAAGGTAACTGTGTACAATGAGGTAGTATCAACACATAAGGCTACCATGGGTGCAGAATCTACCCCTAAGACCAGACAATACAATAAAAAACCCAGGGTAATGGATTTCTGCATTAGGAATGACTTCTCTCAGGTGCCAAACATCTAATTTTCAAAAACTTTCAGTTGACTTTCCAGTAATTCTCTTTAATTTCTAGTTAAACAAAATTCAATGAACTGAATTAATAAAAAAACAGAAACAGAAATCTCAATTTAAACAAATAGGAAATTAAGAGCAATCTAGTTTTCCTTAATAGGTATTCAAGATTATTGTTTATCGTAAAGGCACCAAAGCTGAAATTATGAGCACGGGTTATGAGAAACTATCATCTAATGCTATGCATAACTGCCAATGACCAAACAGATTCAAACAAATTTGATTCTGAACACAAAGACAGAGACTCAAATTTTGCCAAACCAGAGAAGAAAGAAGTAAAGAATTTTATAGTTCAATGCAAACTCCATTTTGAATATAATTAATTAAACCTTTCACTCCAGTGATCCGTCTAACGAATAATGATACAAGGCATCACTACTGAATGCGAACTGATAGTTCCTTTCAGTGTTGTCTTCAGACAGCACAGAACAATGCTGAAATTTGTGTGTGAATCCATGTTTCTTACCCTGGATCTTCCTCCAAGTTACTCTTCTGGGTTGTTTTGCCCTCTGTTGGTTCTAAGCCAGATTCAAATGGTTTTGCTGTCATGATGACACTCGAGCGGTTGGAGCCTGGGATGGGCAGTAGAATTGGGAATGGGACAGAGCGACCCCGGGTGTCATTGGCAGCCTTGACAGTGTCAAATACCCGTTTCTGTTGGGCTCTGTCAAAAAAGAAGTGTTTATTATTGCCACTGCCTACCATTGGAGTACTCTAGAAAAGATGCATGTAAACGCAGCTCATTAAAAACAAAGCCACCCTGAAGAGCCTCTGAAGTTTGGGAGAAATTATTAGAAAATAAATTTCAGGACAAGAGAATGCTCTCACAGATGGGAGCACTATCAGGAAAGAACTGAATAGTAAGAAGATATACTACTGAATCTCATAATACTGGTCACTTTGGATTGTAGCTGCTTTTCAATTTCCATCCCAATGGTCTAGTAACAACACATACGACCTGTACTTACTTTTGTTTAAAGAGAGAAGATTCCTCATCCAAACTCAACTTCTTACGCATGGTCCCCTCAATCTCCGCTGCCAGAGATTCCTAAGAAAAGAGTTTGAGGGTACTAACAGTGATTAACTAAGAAGCCTGTTATGAGAAATAAATGACCTTTCAATTATCTAATAGAATTCCCAGAATCCAATACTTTCAGTGTTACAGTAAAAGAAAACACAAGAAAACAGTCATAAGCTAAAATGCAGGGGAAGAAAAGAGACATTCTGGAAATGTAGCTTTTATACAAGAAACGACTACTTTTTCATCATATATATTTTTACAGGAAGCAATGGGAAAAGCCAATTATGATATATAAATGTATTACATATACAGATACACAAAAATAAAAGGTTTGAAAGGCTATAAACCAAGAGGTTAATAGTGATTCTGTGGAGGTCAGGATTTGATAGTATTTAACCATTTCTTTTTGGTCCTCTCTAGTTTCTAACTTTTCTATAATGAACATGTAAAGCTTTTACAATATAAAAAATTGTTTAAAATAAAAATCAGCAATCCTCTCCTTCCCCTGATCAAAGGTGAAGATTCAATTAGCATGGATGGTAGACTCAATGGGGCTGACAATGACTAGAATTGGAGGTACTGGTGTGAACTCATGATGTTAAATATGCATAGAAACATAAGATATGAATAGAAAGATAGATATACATGTGTTTATATGAGTGCATATGAACATACATATATTTCCTAGCTCTATCTGTTGAGAGGGACTGAAAGCAATAATAACTCTAGTGGCAAGGCATACCTAGCACCCAGATTTTGGATTCTAAGTATCATTCCTCACTAAAAATAACCAGAGCTCCTTGGAGAATGGCTGATCTGAAGGCCGGGCCAGGGAAAGGGCAAGAAGAGCCTGAAGGAGATCCTACTGACCACATCTGGGACAATTTAAGTATCAAAATAAAAAAGAGTAATGATGGCTTATAATCCACTGATTAAAATAGGAATTCATGGGTCTATACTGCATAACCTAAATGAACCAATGAATAAATAAATGAGACAGAAAAGTTCTGACAAAAGAATGCCAATTTTAAAAAGCTGAAAAAAAATGATGGAATTAAAAAGTCACCATTTGGCAACCATCATAGTAATAACTGAGTCAGATACATCCCAATTAATGGGTGCTAAAACTAGTGGGTAAAGCTTGATGGGAAACATAATATTTAAACAGTATCAAAGTATCACCCCAAAATAGTTATTTTGATCACTTGGTTAAAGTAGTATCTGACAATTTTCATCACTGAAAAGTTAATTAGTAATGTTAATTCAATTAACTAGTAATTAATTAACAATGACTAACCTTACAGTGAAAAAAAACTGGCAGATATTACCTTAACCAAGGGATCAAAGTTAATTAACATCATCAGTAATGGGACAAAAAGACAATGTGTGCCTCCCAATACAATGCACTGAGGAGAATATGGCATTATTTCTGCTGAAAATGCATTGCTGCTGCTGCTAAGTTGCTTCAGTCGTGTCCGACTCTGTGCGACCCCATAGACAGCAGCCCACCAGGCTCCCCCATCCCTGGGATTCTCCAGGCAGGAACACTGGAGTGGGGTGCCATTTCCTTCTCCAATGCATGAAAGTGAAAAGTAAACGTGAAGTCGCTCAGTCATGTCCAACTCTTATCGACCCCATGGACTGCAGCCTACCAGGCTCCTCCATCCATGGGATTCTCCAGGCAAGAGTACTGGAGTGGGGTGCCATTGCATTACCTAAATCTAATTGTGGGGAAACAACAGACAAATCAAAACTGAAGACATTCTACAAAGGTCATAAATGACAAAACAAAGACAGAAGAACTGTTCCAGACTGTAACAACCCAATGCAATGTACCCTTCAAAGGTCATTGTTGGGACAATTGGCGAAATTTAAATGGGCTCTGTGGATGAGACAGTGATAGTATTGTATCAATGTCAATATCCTGGAGTTGATGGTTGTATGTGGTTAGGTAGGAGAATGTCCTTGAGAGGATCCTTTTTTTTTTTTAATACATACACACTGAAGTATTAAGGGGTAATAGGGTTACTAACAACCCTGTTACTCTCAAGGACCATCAAATCTTAAGCAAGTTTCCTTAAATACATAATATTTTTATCAGTTCCTTACCCCAGAGAAAACTCCATATGGCTGAGAGAAGTAGAGATGAGCTGCAGGGCTAGATCTACTGCGAAGTTCCTTTATTTCTTCTTGAGATTCATGTAGCATTCCAAGACACTCCATATTCCTGTCTTGTAACTCATGAAGCTGAAAGATTGGAGGGCGATTAGTGTACCTTATTATACTACAAAGTGACAACAGGAAAAAAAAAAAATTGAGATAAGTTTAAATTTTATCCAGAGGACTAACTTTATGAATTTAAATTTTCTACAAAGACTCTGAAACAACCTAAGCAAGGAAAGTATATATATTTCCAGCTGCCAGATTTAGAGGTGTCTTGGCCAGAATTATATACAAACATGATTTCCTAAAAATGTGAAAAGTAACTGAGACAACCATAGCTGTCAATTCAGTATTTAATGCTTCTTATATAAAAAAAAAAACTTATAGAGGAAGTATAATAGCTATGGTCAAGTTAGTTTAGCACAGTATTAGATATGTATATTTTTAAACATCTCTCTGAAGCTTGCAAATGACAAGATCAAGTCTATCACGTCTATAAGATGTCAGGGTGCAGGTTTCTGTGGTGGTCGAGCAGTTAAGAATTCACCTGCCAGTGCTGGGGACAGTGGGTTCAATCCCTGGTCCAAAAAGATCCCCCATGCCATGGAGCAACTAAGCCCATGTGCCACAACTACTGAGCCCAAGCTCTAGAGCCCATGAGCTGCAACTACTGAAGCCCATGCTCCATAACAAGAGAAGCCAACCACAATGAGAAGCATGCAACAGCAATTGGAAAAATAAAATAAAATAAAATGGTAAAAAAAAAAAAAGAAAGTAGGTCCTGCTCGCTGCAGCTAGAGAAAAGCCCGTAAACAGCAATGAAGACTCACCACAGCCAAAATAAATAAATAAATAAAATCTTAAAAAAAAAAAAAAAAAAAGATATCAGGGTACTCAATCGACATAAAACAGGTAGTTTCTTCTCCCTTGTTTCAGAAACTTTCTTTTATAGTTAGAATACATAAGTGTGTTAAAACAGTACATAATTTTCAGAGTACATTCTAACTTCAAAAGGTTCTTCAAGTGTATGTATTATGTGGACTAGATGATCAGCATCACTAGGGCTAGAGGTGCTTATTAAAAATGGAGATTGCCTTATTTTAAAAACTGTTAGGTTAGTTGACAGAGACCTGAAAGGGATCATACATTCCTAAAAAATCTTATAATCTCAAGGTTTCCCTGCTAAGAAGGATGTTGTCATGTTATGATTAGTTTTAGAGACAGAATTTTTAAAAAGCTTTATTTTGTAGATCTCATAATTTCATTTTAATCTTCTGTGGTTATTTCAAACCTGGTAATCATCTTTAATCATTCTTATTCACAAAGAAGAAAGAAACTATTAATCCCTCTCTCCCATATTACACAAGATAAAGGAAGATCTCATTACCTCCATCGTCAATTGTCTTTGGGCATCTTTGGAAGCTTGGAGGTGAAGTCTCAGTTCTTCCTTCTCAATCACATGCTAACAACATATTAAAAGAGACATATGAAACCTTCTCACGTAAAATAGAGGTTACTCTCTTTTTAAGACATCTGGAGAATGTTTTCCAGGGGAGAGTCCAAAGGAATAGCAAAAGCTAATTTTTCAAAAGCCAAACAATAGCAATAAAATGGGCAGAACACAAAATCCATCAAGGTGTTTAAAGGACAAAGAGCATGAGTCAATAGTTCATACCACAACTTTCTGAGGAAAAGAGAATTCCATTTAATGGAAAGAAATAATGATCTGAAAGTAGTTATTCACGATATTTTATGACAGAAGACTAAAACAGGAGTCAGAAAGACTACAGCACTGTAAAAGGGCAGGGACTATGTTTATTTTGCTTAGCACTTAACAGAGTGCATAAGTATTAGGTCAGTGCTTAACAAACATCTGTTGAATGAATGAACCTACTTCTTTAAGTTTGTGCTGAAGATCTACAATCTGAGACAAGAGAGAGGAAATCTCTTCTTGGTATCGAATCAGTTCATCACTCTTCCCAGACAATTCTTCAGTCATTCTGGACATCTGAGCATTGGTTTCACCTGGAAAACAAAAATCTTTTAATTAATATAAATATAGGACATTAAACTATGGCCTGTGGGCCAAATTCTGTTTTGTAACAAGCACTGGGCTATCATGAATTGATTTTTCTTTAACATAAATTTAAAGTAATAAACCTGAATAACCCAACAGAGAAAACTGAAGGTTCTTCTGAAATAGACAAATGCTGGGAATTTAATAAGAGGCACTGAAGCCAAAAAGAGATAACTTATAAAGGCAAACAAGCTAAAGATTTTGCCTCTGTCTTTTTCTTTATGAAGGATAAAGCTGAAAAAAGATAGGTGAATTATATATGTTTGCAAGTGCTGAGACACTATGTTTTTGAGTAATCATCAGGGATATAAATAAGGTCCCAAAAGAAATGAGAATCAAACTCAACAAATATAACAAAGGCTATACACTTACAGAGAGATTCAAACTTTTTCTCTAGTAAAGCTGATCTTTTCCCAACTGATTTATTTTTTTTTTAATTTAGGTAATAATACATGAAAGCAAAATATATTCCTTTATAGAAACACAGATACTCACTGAATGTTATATTTTACACCATCATTTAAGCTCTAGTTTTGCTACTAATCAGTTTCCTGACTTTGGCAATCATATTCTCTACAGGACTATTTCTGCACCAACAACATAAGAGTTTTGGTTCCTTTCATTTTAATATGCTGTAACAGGCAGAAATATAGGTCTTTATTTAATGATGACAAAGATATTTCTTAAAAATACAAATGGAACTTTATTTAGAGTTGTGGGCTCAATGTTATATTCCAAGATTTTTAGTAACTATTTAAACTGTTTCTTGACATGTTTTTATTGAAATCATTGATCTAATTTCTGAGTTAGTGATACACTACCAAAGAATTACCCAGAGGCTATAAAACAGAACACATTAATACTTACGAAGTTCTTTAACACAATCACTGACAAGCTGCTGTTCTTTCTCTTCATAGGTAATAGTTTCTGTCTTTATGTGACAAGCCTTCAAGGGAAAAAAAATCAGTATGTGATAATATCTTCTAATGATTTTCTAGAATTAACTAAAGAAAACATTTAATACTCATTTAAGATAAAAGTTCATCACTTGCAAAGGAAAACAAAAACTCATAAAGCTTTATCTATCACAAAATAAAGACTATGGAATAGGACACGACAAATATCTCCCCCTTATTCCTTGCAGGGCCTTTGCACACCACCCCCAGCCCCTGCTCTCCATCGTATATCTCTGATAGGCTAATCGTCAGCCTCAACTAAAATGTCACTTGTTTAAGTAGCACTGCTTTGATCCATTCTCTGACCCTCCCCCATTATATAAGCTCATGAAACATTTTCCAATACAGTTCTTACCTTGGTTGTAATGATTTAGCTATTTGTGTAAAGTCCACAGCATATATATTGTATGCTGTGGTTTCCCCTCTTTCACCTGTCAGCTTGCTATTCATTTTTCAGTGGGCTCTAAGTAACAGTGGAAGGTAATCAGTCACCTGTGCCTTAGCTGCCACCCACTCCACCCCCAATGGAAGGTCAATAGCAAGTCCTTAGTTATGCCATATTTCACCCCAATACTACCTAGACCTAAACCTTATAGCCTTTAAGGTAAAGGAGAGTGAGAAATAATGTGACTGTGCCTTGGATCGAAGAAGCATATTCTCTTCTTCCAGTTCCTTGAGCTTTTCCTGCAGCATGTCCAATTGCAGCAAACCTTGAGATAAGCTAAAGGACTCATTGAAGCGAAGAGGTGTAGAGCAGCTGGAATCAGTTTCACTCTCTTCAGAAGCAATGGAGACAATTCGAAGCAACTCATCTTTCTTGGACAGCTCATGCTGCAGTTGATTAACCTGCACATCAAAAGGGCTTGATTTACAAGATAGTCTTTATTTTACATTATTTACAAGTAATATACCTTCTAATTCATGGGGCAATTGTTTCTCGCCATAAAACAAAATCATAAAATCAGCTTCTAGGTTCTATTGATTAAAGTAATAAGAGCTAAAAAGAGAGTCAAAAGCCTCATATATTTCCTGAGCTATAATTTCAGAGCACTAACTCAATGAATATAGTTTTTTCTATAGTAGGTGAAAAGAAAAGCCAATTTCCATATTCAATATAATAGGAATATAGGAGGAAATTTCACATAAGGTGACATATTCACAGTTCAAAACAAAACAGAAGAAACTTCAAAATATCAGAATAGAGCCTTATTTCAAATTCTCATTCTAAAGGTATTTTTTCCCCCATAATTTCCATTTTATTTATTTATTTTATTATTAAAATATTGTATTGGTTTTGCCATACATTGACATGAATCCACTGCAGGGGTACATGTGTTCCCCATCCTGAACCCCCCTCCCATCCCATCCCTCTCGGTCATCACCGTGTACCAGCCCCGAGCATCCTGTATCATGCATCCAACCTGGACTGGTGATTCATTTCACATATGATAATATACATGTTTCAATGCCATTCTCCCAAATCATCCCACCCTCCACCTCTCCCACAGAGTCCAAAAGACTGTTCTATACATCTGTGTCTCTTTTGCTATCTTGCATACAGGGTTATCATTACCATCTTTCTAAATTCCATATATATGTATTAGTATACTGTATTGGTGTTTTTCTTTCTGGCTTACTTCACTCTGTATAACAGGCTCCGGTTTTATCACCTCATTAGAACTGATTCAAATGTATTCTTTTTAATGGCTGAGTAATACTCCATTGTGTATATGTACCACAGCTTTCTTATCCATTTGTCTGCTGATGGACACTTAGGTTGCTTCCATGTCCTGGCTTTATAAATAGTGTTGCGATGAACAGTGGGGTACATGTGTCTCTTTCAATTCTGGTTTTCTCAGTGTGTATGCCCAGAAGTGGGATTGCCGGGTCGTATGGCAGTTCTATTTCCAGTTTTTTAAGGAATCTCCACACTGTTCTCCATAGTGGCTGTACTAGTTTGCATTCCCACCAACAGTGTAAGAGGGTTCCCTTTTCTCCACACCCTCTCCAGCATTTATTGCTTATAGACTTTTGGATCGCAGCCATTCTGACTAGCGGGAAATGGTACCTCATTGTGGTTTTGATTTGCATTTCTCTGATAATGAGTGATGTTGAGCATCTTTCAAGTGTTTGTTAGCCATCTGTATGTCTTCTTTGGAGAAAGGTCTGTTTAGTTCTCCAGCCCATTTTTTGATTGGGTCGTTTATTTTTCTGCAATTGAGCTGCAGGAGTTGCTTCTATATTTTTGAGATTAATTCTTTGTCAGTTGCATCATTTGCTATTATTTTCTCCCATTCTGAAGGCTGTCTTTTCACCTTGCTTATAGTTTCCTTTGTTGTGCAGAAGCTTTTAATTTGAATTAGGTCCCATTTGTTTATTTCATGAAATTAAAAGATGCTTACTCCTTGGAAGGAAAGTTATGACCAACCTAGATAGCATATTCAAAAGCAGAGACATTACTTTGCCAACAAGGGTTCGTCTAGTCAAGGCAATGGTTTTTCCTATGGTCATGTATGGATGTGAGAGTTGGACTGTGAAGAAGGCTGAGCACCGAAGAATTGATGCCTTTGAACTGTGGTGTTGGAGAAGACTCTTGAGAGTCCCTTGGACTGCAAGGAGATCCAACCAGTCCATTCTGAAGGAGATCAGCCCTGGGATTTCTTTGGAAGGAATGATGCTAAAGCGGAAACTCCAGTACTTTGGCCACCTCATGCGAAGAGTTGACTCATTGGAAAAGACTCTGATGCTGGGAGGGATTGGGGGCAGGAAGAGAAGGGGACGACAGAGGATGAGATGGCTGGATGGCATCACTGACTCGATGGACGTGAGTCTGGGTGAACTCCGGGAGTTGGTGATGGACAGGGAGGCCTGGCGTGCTGCGATTCATGGGGTCACAAACAGCCAGACACGACTGAGCGGCTGAACTGAACTGAACTGTTTATTTTTGCTTTTATTTCCAATATTCTGGGAGATGGGTCATAGAGGATCCTGCTGTGATGTATGTCAGAGAGTGTTTTGCTTATGTTCTCCTCTAGGAGTTTTATAGTTTCTGGTCTTACATTTAGATCTTTAATCCATTTTGAGTTTATTTTTGTGTATGGTATTAGAAAGTGTTCTAGTTTCATCCTTTTACAAGTGGTTGACCAGTTTTCCCAGCACCACTTGTTAAAGAGATTGTCTTTTCTCCATTGTATATTCTTGCCTCCTTTGTGGAAGATAAGGTGTCCATAGGTGTGTGGATTTATCTCTGGGCTTTCTATTTTGTTGCATTGATCTATATTTCTGTCTTTGTGCCAGTACCATACTGTCTTGATGACTGTGGCTTTGTAGTAGAGCCTGAAGTCAGGCAGGTTGATTCCTCCAGTTCCATTCTTCTTTCTCAAGACTGCTTTGGCTATTTGAGGTTTTTTGTATTTCCATACAAATTGTGAAATTATCTGTTCTAGCTCTGTGAAAAATACCGTTGCTAGCTTGATAAGGATTGCACTGAATCTATAGATCACTTTGGGTAGTATATTCATTTTCACTATATTGATTCTTCCAATCCATCAATATGGTATATTTCTCCATCTATTAGTGTCCTCTTTGATTTCTTTCACCAGTGTTTCATAGTTTTCTATATATAGGTCTTTTGTTTCTTTAGGTAGATATATTCCTAAGTATTTTATTCTTTTCATTGCAATGGTGAATGGAATTGTTTCCTTAATTTCTCTTTCTATTTTCTCATTATTAGTGTATAGGAATGCAAGGGATTTCTGTGTGCTGATTTTATATCCTGCAACTTTACTATATTCATTGATTAGCTCTAGTAATTTTCTGGTGGAGCCTTTAGGGTTTTCTATGTAGAGGATCATGTCATCTGCAAACACTGAGAGTTTTACTTCTTTTCCAACATGGATTCCTTTTATTTCTTTTTCTGCTCTGATTGCTGTGGTCAAAACTTCCAAAACTATGTTGAATAGTAGTGGTGAGAGAGGGCACTCTTGTCTTGTTCCTGACTTTAGGGGAAATGTTTTCAGTTTTTCACCACTGAGGATAATGTTTGCTGTGGGTTTATCATATATAGCTTTTATTATGTTGAAGTATGTTCCTTCTATTCCTGCTTTCTGGAGGTTTTTTTTTTTTTTATCATAAATGGGTGTTGAATTTTGTCAAAGGCTTTCTCTGCCACTACTGAGATAATCATATGGCTTTTATTTTTCAATTTGTTAATGTGGTGTATTACGTTGATTGATTTGCAGATATTGAAGAATCCTTGCATCCCTGGGATAAAGCCCATTTGGTCATGATGTATGATCTTTTTAATGTGTTGTTGGATTCTGATTGCTAGAATTTTGTTAAGGATTTTTGCATCTATGTTCATCAGTGATATTGGCCTGTAGTTTTCTTTTTTTGTGGCATGTTTGTCAGGTTTTGGTATTAGGGTGATGGTGGCCTCATAGAATGAGTTTGGAAGTTTACCTTCCTCTGCAGTTTTCTGGAAGAGCTTGATTAGAATAGGTGTTAGCTCTTCTCTAAATTTTTGGTAGAATTCAGCTGTGAAGCTGTCTGGTCCTGCGCTTTTGTTTGCTGGAAGAGTTCTGATTACAGTTTCAATTTCCATGCTTGAGATGGGTCTGTTAAGATTTTCTTTCTTCCTGGTTCAGTTTTGGAAAGTTGTACTTTTCCAAGAATTTGTCCATTTCTTCCAAGTTGTCCATTTTATTGGCATATAATCGCTGATTGTAGTCTTTTATGATCCTTTGTATTTCTGTGTTGTCTGTTGTGATCTCTCCATTTTCATTTCTAATTTTATTGATTTGATTTTTCTCCCTGTGTTTCTTGATGAGTCTGGCTAATAGTTTGTCAATTTTATTTATCCTTTCAAAGAATCAGCTTTTGGCTTTGTTGACTTTTGCTATGGTCTCTTTTGTTTCTTTTGCATTTATTTCTGTCCTAATTTTAAAGATTTCTTTCTTTCTACTAAACCTAGGGTTCTTCATTTCTTCCTTTTCTAGTTGCTTTAGGTGTAGAGTTAGGTTATTCATTTGACTTTTTTCTTGTTTCTTGAGGTATGCCTGTATTGCTATGAACCTTCCCCTTAGCACTGCTTTTACAGTGTCCCACAGGTTTTGGGTTGTTGTGTTTTCATTTTCATTCATTTCTATGCATATTTTGATTTCTTTTTTGATTTCTACTGTGTTTTGTAGGTTATTCAGCAGCATGTTGTTCAGCCTCCATATGTTGGAATTTTTAATAGTTTTTCTCCTGTAGTTTAGATCTAATCTTACTGCATTGTGATCAGAAAAGATGCTTGGAATGATTTCAATTTTTTTGAATTTACCAAGGCTAGATATATGGCCCAGAATGTGATCTATCCTGGATAAGGTTCCATGTGAGCTTGAGAAAAAGGTGAAATTCATTGTTTTGGGGTGAAATGCCTATAGATATCAATTAGGTCTACTTGGTCTATCGTCCTTTAAAGTTTGTGTTTCCTTGTTAATTTTCTGTTTAGTTGATCTATCCATAGTTGTGAGTGGGGTATTAAAGTCTCCCACTATTATTGTGTCATTGTTAACTTCCCCTTTCATACTTGTTAGCATTTGTCTTACATATTGCGCTGCTCCTATGTTGGGTGCATATAGATTTATAATTGTTGTATCTTCTTCTTGGATTGATCCTTTGATCACTATGTAGTGTCCTTCTTTGTCTCTTTTCACAGCCTTTGTTTTAAAGTCTATTTTATCTGATATGAATATTGCTACTTCTGCTTTCTTTTGGTCTCTATTTGCATGGAATATCTTTTTCCAGCCCTTCACTTTCAGTCTGTATGTGTCCCTTGTTTCAAGGTGGGTCTTTTCTAGACAACATACATAGGGGTTTTGTTTTTGTATCCATTCAGCCAGTCTTTGTCTTTTGGTTGGGGCATTCAACCCATTTACATTTAAGGTAATTATTGATAAGTATGATCCCATTGCCATTTACTTTATTGCTTTGGGTTTGACTTTATACACCCTTTCTGTGTTTCCTGTCTAAAGAAGATCCTTTAGAGTTGGTTTGGTGGTGCTGAATTCTCTGAGCTTTTGCTTGTCTGTAAAGCTTTTGATTTCTCCTTCATATTTGAATGAGATCCTTGCTGGGTACAGTAATCTGGGCTCTAGGTTATTTTCTTTCATCACTTTAAGTATGTCCTGCCATTCCCTCCTGGCCTGAAGAGTTTCTATTGAAAGATCAGCTGTTATCCTTATGGGAATCCCTTTGTGTGTTATTTGTTGTTTTTCCCTTGCTGCTTTTAATATTTGTTCTTTGTGTCTGATTTTTGTTAATTTGATTAATATGTGTCTTGGGGTGTTTTGCCTTGGGTTTATCCTGTTTTGGATTCTCTGGGTTTCTTGGACTTGGGCGATTATTTCCTTCCCCATTTTAGGGAAGTTTTCAACTACTATTTCCTCAAGTATTTTCTCACGGTCTTTTTTTTTGTCTTCTTCTGGGACTCCTAAAATTCAAATGTTGGGGCATTTAACCTTGTCCCAGAGGTCTCAGAGATTGTCCTCATTTCTTTTAATTCGTTTTTCTTTTTTCCTTTCTGTTTCATTTATTTCTACCATTGTATCTTCTACCTCTGTTATTCTACTGTTGGTTCCCTCCAGAGTGTTTTTGAACTCATTTATTGCATTATTCATTATATATTGACTCTTTTTTATTTCTTCTAGGTCCTTGTTAAACCTTTCTTGCATCTTCTCAATCCTTGTCTCCAGGCTATTTAACTGTAACTCCATTTTGTTTTCAAGATTTTCGATCATTTTCACTATCATTATTCAAAATTCTTTATCAGGTAGATTCCCTATCTCTTCCTTTTGTTTGGTTTGGTGGGCATTTAACCTATTCCTTTACCTGCTGGGTATTTCTCTGCCTCTTCATCTTATTTATATTGCTGTGTTTGGGGTGGCCTTTCCGTGTTCTGGCAGTTTGTGGAGTTCTCTTTATTGTGGAGTTTCCTCCCTGTGGGTGGGGTTGGACGGGTGGCTTGTTAAGATTTCCTGGTTAGGAAAGCTTGTGTTGGTGTTCTGATGGGTGGAGCTGTATTTCTTCTCTTTGGAGTGCAATGAAGTGTCCAGTAATGAGTTATGAGATGTCAATGGGTTTGGAGTGACTTTGGGCAGCCTGTATATGGAAGCTCAGGGCTATGTCACCGTGTTGCTGGAGAATTTGTGTGGTATGTCTTGCTCTGGAACTTGTTGGCCCGTGGGTGGTGCTTGGTTTCAGTGTAGGTGTGGAGGTGTTTGATGAGCTCCTATCAATTAATGTTCCCTGGAGTCAGGAGTTCTCTGGTGTTCTCAGGATTTGGACTTAAGCCTCCTGCTTCTGGTTTTCATTCTTATTCTTACAGCAGCCTCAAGGCTTCTCCATCTGTCACTTCCAAGGCGGTTCCCTCTGTTTTAGCTTCTTCTGTTTGCTGGTCTCTTCAGTGTCTAATTTCCGCCCTGACACAAGGGGGCGGTGGTGGACACTTTTTTAGGCTCCCTTGTTCAGTCGTGCTGTGGGGAGGGAGGAACACTGAAAACAAATAACACTGGCATGTGCTTGCAGTGTCTCAGCCACACTGGGTTTGCCCCCGCTCATGGCGTGTGTGCTTTCCCTGTCTACACTGCTTAGGCTCTAGGTTGCTCTGCCGGAAACTGTTGCGGCCAGCCCTGGGTTGTATGCACTTCCCAGGTCTAAGCCGCTCAGGTTCAGGTACTCGGGTACTCCTCAAATGCACAGACTCGGTTGGGCCTGCGTTTTGTGCCCTTCCCACGTCCGAGCAGCTCAGGTGACCAGGTGTTTGGCGAGCACGGTCGCTGTGACTTATCGCCTCCCCCGTCCCTCCCACTCGGCTTTCTGGGTGTACAACTGGTGCACCTTCTCAGGTGGATGTCAACCGTCCAGAATCCCAAGAAGTCTTGGTTAGCAATGAAGCCTGCTTACAGTTTGGTAAAGGGTGCCTCTCTGGGGCCGCAATTGCCCCCTTCCGGCTCTGGCTGCCCTCGCCTGCTTGTCTCTAGTGGGGGATGAGTCGGTCTGCAGCCAGCTAGCTCTGCTCAGTCCTTTGTTCTGGGAGTGGGCCTACTAGTGTCTTAGGTTAGGGCTTTTCGCGTAGCTCTAGTCAGTTCTTTGTTCTGTGAGTGGGCCTATTAGTGTCTTAGGTTAGGGCTTTTCGCAGGGTACCTATCCCACAGTCTGGTTTGCTCTCAAGTTAGTTCCCTCAGATTGTCCTCAGGACATTCAGGCCTGGTCCTTACTCTAAGCAATGCAGCCCACACCTCCCTGCCCAGCCACCGCTTGCTAGTGGCTGATGTGGGCATCTGTGCTGCTTCTCTGCTGGGGGAGTTATCGTTGGGCACAGAATCTGTGGGTTTTAATTATTTATTTATTTTTCCTCCTGGTTATGTTGCCCTCTGAGGTTCCAAGGCTCGCCACAGACTCGCCAGTGAGAGTGTTTCCTGGTGTTTGGAAACTTCTCTCTTTTTTAAGACTCCCTTCCCGGGATGGATCTCCGTCCCTAATCTCTTTTGTCTCTCTTTTTATCTTTTATATTTTTTCCTACCTCCTTTTGAAGACAATGGGCTGCTTTTTTGGGTGCCTGATGTCCTCTGACGGCATTCAGAAGTTGTTTTGTGGAGTTTACTCAGCGTTCAAATGTTCTTTTGATGAATTTGTGGGGCATAAAGTGGTCTCCCTGTCCTATTCCTCCATCATCTTAGGACCGCATCTAAGCTGTGTGACTCTATATGACTTACCAACTTTAATTCTAGGGAATTAGTACTTTAAACTCAAAGGCTTGACTGTTACTAAACACGATATCTTTATATAAAATATAAATGAAACTAGATAACAAGTTAAAAATTTTTTCCTTTTCTTGTTTGGGTTTTTGAAAAAAGATACTTTCTTTGGGTATCTATTACTTTGGGGTATATTTTAAAATACTAAGATAATACAAAAAGTCTACACAAAGGGCTAAGAATAAAGTGTTAGAATTTGCAACCCAATGGTCTATACAGTCCATGGAATTCTCCAGGGCAGAATACTGGAGTTGGTAGCCTTTCCCTTCTACAGGGGATCTTCTCAACGCAGGGATTGAACCCAGGTCTCTTGCATTGCAGGTGGATTCTTTACCATTGAGCCACAAAGGAAGCCCCAAAATACTGGAATAGGTAGCTTATCCCTTGTCCAGTGGGTCTTCCTGACCCAGGAATTGAACCAGGGTGTCCTGCATTGCAGGCAGATTCTTTACCACCTGAGCTATCAGGGAAGCCATTAGAATCTAAACAGGATGCCACAAGTACGGTAGGTACTCAATATAGACTTTATATTGACCAAGGTAGAGTCACATGAGTACTCCTCTGTACATTAACATTTCATTTCTCTACTGGTTAGTTCAATGGATACCAACAGTTAACATGTGCTGGTATTATCTGTCTACCTATTGTCATCATTTCAGGGACACCAGGAAAATAAATTCTCCATTTCCCAAATCTAAATGTTTCATGCTGCAAATACTTGATCCAAGACATACTTGATCAAAGGCTTGTCCCAGTTGCTCCTCCAGGGTTTCATTCTGCTCAGACAATGCATGGTTCCTCTTTAAGAGAGCTTGTCCAATTCGAGCAGCTAGCTCCAGATCACGATCCCTCTGTTAAAACACCAAATACATGTCTTGAGTACAAACAAAATTAAGTAGTAGTTTAGAAATCCTGCAGTCATTAAAAGTAATGTCCTAGAAAGCATCAAGGCCCATTTTAATGCCCAGATATACAAACGAATACAGGGCCTAACACACAAATGGTGTTTAAAATATGTGGTCAAATGGATGACCACCGTAGTTATAAATGCAAGAGAGTATTTCCTTATATTAAGTGAGATTTATTGATCATCCTATTAGTTAGGATACAGCAACTCTATCTTTAAACTTATGATTTTGGAAACTTAGAAAACTAATATAGTCTTTAAAAATGAGGACAGGGCCTGACCCACAGTAAAAGCCCAATAAATATTTGTTGAATGCATTTGTCTTTGAGCATGGTAATGATACAGTAGGCATGTTGAAAACCAAGGCAAAGCTTGTATGCATTCAGAGCCATAGGCTCAGAAGAAAGCACAATCAAGAACCCTATTGTCAACTGGTGTTAAGAACCATGATATGAAATAAAATAGGGGATATAACAAACTGGACATTTCAAGGCTATAGGGTTCTTCTTTGAGTATAGAGAAGAAGGGAGTCTGAAGAAATCAGTGGTAATGATGAAGGGAGGCCCAAGCCAAGAGTCACTGTATCTGGGTAGATGGTAATAACTTAGCAAGGGCATAGGGATTCCCTCTATATGGTGGGGATGAGGATTGTATTCTGTAGGATGGAAAACTATCAATATAGTAAAACATCTAAGTGCCTTATGGTATATGGTTATGCTTACATTAATCACTGCAAATAAAATTAAGGTTCTTTTTGTTCCATAGTAACATGAAAAGTGGTAGATGGGTTATCTCTAAATTTTCAAGGCCCACTTATTTCATTTTCAATATAGGCTAAGTGGCATACACAAAATCATTCTGGGGAGCTGCCAGGGGTGATGGGGACATGTGAGGAGAAGGGTACTTCAAAGAGAAAGATAATTCCCATAAGATCAACTGAACTTGAAGCATAGGGAGAGCTCTCTAAGACCACCACTCAGAAGAGATACACTACATATACTAAAAATGTCATGGACAAAGTGAGCTCAGATAATAGCCTGAAAGAAAGTAGAAAAGGGAAGGTGCTCCAAACTGTTGGTGTTTATTTGCAAACAAGCTGCTTCTTGAATGGGAGCTCTGTTTCAGGGTAAGTGACAGCAAGGATTTATTTAAAAAACATATTTTTTTAAAGATTGCTTTTCTAAGACAGTGAAGCCAGCCAGCATCATTATAACACAACAATAAAAAATTAAGCACTGTGCAACTTTATAAAAATAAACTTCAGGAGCCATTCTACTTTGGAATGCCAGTTGGTTTGAGTTGTTCTAGTTGTAACAACCTTATACAGAACAACCT
This sequence comes from Bos mutus, assembly GCF_027580195.1. Taxonomy (NCBI): domain Eukaryota; kingdom Metazoa; phylum Chordata; class Mammalia; order Artiodactyla; family Bovidae; genus Bos; species Bos mutus. Next base: position 45,894,527 of record NC_091618.1, on the reverse strand, counting down.
AGGGCAAAGACATCATCATTCTTCATTGATATGCAAATTTAATAGCTTCTAAATGATCTTCAAGGTTTACTTTTTGTACTGGAGAAAAAGGACACATTCCTACCTCTGCCAGGAGATGTGTAACCATGTCGATGTCATTGTAAGTTTTGGTCATCTGCTCCACCCTGTCTGTGCCTAGAACTAAGATAGTTAAAACAACTGTTTATAGGATATAGAAATAACACAAAGTTTTAAATATTCATAAGAATTGAAAGATAACAACACAACAAACAACTCAGGCTTTTACAAAAAGTTATTTAGAATAAAAATACAGGTGAAAAAAGAAAAAGAAAGTAAATAGTTCACACGTTAGACAGTCAGGACAGACCAATTACTACAAACAAAATGTATATCGTACAATGAATTAAGAAAGTATCATCTGGTCACAGGGTAGTCACCTCCTGACTATCTTCTCTTTCTGTGGTAAGACTGGAATTTTGTCTCACTCATGTTAGAAGATATAGGCCAGAGAATTAACTGAATCGTTTTATACCCTAGTCTAAAGTTATTGAGGGGTGAGTTTGTGAGGAGTTATTAAAAAAACTAAGATCATGGCATCTGGCCCCATCTCTTCAGCAAATAGATGGGGAAACAATGGAAACAGTGACAGACTTTATTTTCTTGGGCTCCAAAATCACTGCAGATGGTGATGGCAGCCATGGAATTAAAAGACACTTGCTCCTTGGAAGAAAAGCTATGACCAACACAGACAGAATATTTAAAAGCAGAGACATTACTTTGCTGACATAGGTCCATCTAGTTAAAGTTATGGTTTTTCCAGTACTCACGTATGAATGTGCAAGTTGGACCATAAAGAAAGCTGAGTGCCGAAGAATTGAACTGTGGTGTTGGAGAAGACTCTTGAGAGTCCCTTGGACTGCAAGGAAATCAAACCAGTCAATCCTAAAGGAAATCAGTCCTGAATATTCATTGGAAGGACTGATGCTGAAGCTGAAACTCCAATACTTTGGCCACCTGATGTGAAGAACTGACTACTTGGAAAAGACCCTGATGCTGGGAAAGATTCAAGGCAGGAGGAGAAGGGGACAGAGGATGTGATGGTTGGATGGCATCACCGACTTGATGGACATGAGTTTGAGCAAGCTCCAGTAGTTGGTGATGGGCAGGGAAGCCTGGCATGCTGCTGTCCATGAGGTTGCAAAGTCGGACATGACTGAGTGACTGAACTGAATGTATAAAGGAAATTAATTAGAATTCTGTTGTGATTATTTTGAACATCTGTGATCAGCTATCATGTGAGCTAATATCAATAAATAAGGAATAGGACTTGCAGGACTTTTTGTAGTTTTATTGTGAATCATAACCCTTTTTAGTTTTAAAATTCTTTTTCTTTATAATAAACTTCATCGTAGGTAGGCCCTTGCTATAAAATGAATTGTATATTATTATATTCCTTGTATTACTCAAATCCATTATTTCTGACACTCCAAATTCAAGAATTGCACTTGACTAATTTAGCTCCAAAGAAAAGAACAGATAGGACCCTAATGATTGTACAAGCACAATAAGCAATACCTTTTTAAAGCCAATGATGCATAATAAGAGAGGGAACTTTTGACTTTGAAGAGCATTAATGAAACAGACTTGGGTTTGATTTAGACTGATTTTATAATTTGTTTGCCGTGAAATGTGAAAAAGCAGAGATTTGAAGCAGACAAGCTGAATTCATGTATTTGAGTGAACTTGAACAAGTCACTTATCCCTTCTGAGATTCAGATTCATATTTATAATATGGAGGTGACAGCATCTCACAAGGCCATTAGGAGGTTCAAATATGATAATTTACTAAGTACTATTTAATAAACTGCTGCTGCTGCTGCTAAGTCACGTTAGTCATGTCCGACTGTGTGACCCCATAGACGGCAGCCCACCAGGCTCCTCCGTCCCTGAGATTCTCCAGGCAAGAACATTGGAGTGGGTTGCCATTTCCTTCTCCAATGCATGAAAGTGAAAAGTGAAAGGGAAGTCGCTCAGTCGTGTCTGACTCTTCGAGACCCCAGGGACTGCAGCCCACCAGGCTCCTCCGTCCATGGGATTTTCCAGGCAAGAGTACTGGAGTGGGGTGCCATCGCCTTCTCCGAATAAACTGCTAAGTATCATATAACTATTCATAGCTATACTCTTTAAACACAACTGGTATGTATGAAACAGCCTCAATTTAAAATTCTCTGTAAACAATGCACTGACTTGGCAGCAGAAACTATGAGTTAAGTTATCTTTAGTTCCTTGGACCCATCTTAACACTTAAGATTGCTCAAAAGACACCAGTAGACAGGTTTTACTTTAATCTGAGCCTTTAATTTTTCTTCCCAGCTTCACTGCTCAAAATGAAAATAGCCATTACCCAGAGCAAATTATTAATGATAGTCTTAGTTCTAGTTAAAAGTAAAACAAAGTGCTGGATTGTCAGTATTAAGAGATTGCTGGAAAAATTTTAAACTGAAAACTAACAACAACAGCAACAAAAACAAAAAAAACTAGAAACATTTTTATTACAAAAGAATTTTTATTTACAAGTAGATAAAATGGCTCTGTACTTTAACCACACAGGGATAAAAGAAATAGGCTTTTGGGCCTAAGGAATTTTCACAGTTTAACTTGGTAGCATAGCTCAGGAACAAAGATTAAAAATTAAGGCAGATACATACAGTGTGTGGTCTCTTCTACTTCCGGTCTCAATAATGGGGGGGTGAGGAATTCAAGTCAATATAACTACACTCTAAACTACAAAAAACTAGCCAATGTTTGCAAAGACAAATGTAACACAGTGCAGTGAGTCTCAACTCCAGATTCTAACTGAGTTCATTTGGAGGGACCCCAGGGCACAGTAGTAAGGAAAACACGCCAGATGTTATAATGTGAAGCTAGGGATGAGAACCACTGAGCCAGGATTAACACTCAAAGTAAGAACCAGGAATCCTGGAAACTCAGTTAAAGACAGTTTTTATACAACTAATTTAAAAACTGCAAGATATGGCTTATATTATATGACTGACAAGAGTTGAAGATGAAGTGGAAATTTTAATTTGAAGTAAAACCTGTAAATTAAGAATGTAATAACATTGTGAGATACAAGTCACACATGATAAAAGGGGACTTGAAAATGAAGGACCCAGGAATTATAGAAATGTCTGGAATAAAATACGTTTTAGTGAGGAGAAACTAAAATATATTTCCTATAAATGCTAACCATCTGTCATAGTCTGATAATTTCAAGCTGAACCTTAAGAAGATATCTCCTTTAATGATCTAATTTTCTTATATGAGGAAACCTGACTGAGAGGAATTATGTGACATGTCTAAGATGGCAAAGCAAACTATTAGTGGCAAAGCCAAGATATAATAAGGAGGTGATAGCAGCTTCCACCTCACAAAGTCCTAAGAAAAGCTTGGGGCTGCTCATTCTCAATGATGGGCTCTTTACACCATGTTGCTTTTTCTACCATAGTACCACCAAGATCAAAAGGCTCTTATCTGATGAAATATTAGAGTACTTATCTGTGAACACAAGTTATAAAACAACATAGGTCCTGATTTTGTTTTTAAGGTGTGAGTATATCTATACATCAGAGAAGGCAATGGCACCGCACTCCAGTACTCTTGCCTGGAAAATCCCATGGACGGAGGAGCCTGGTGGGCTGCAGTCCATGGCGTTGCTAAGAGTCAGACACGACTGAGTGACTTCACTTTCACTTTTCACTTTCATGTATTGGAGAAGGAAATGGCAACCCACTCCAGTGTTCTTGCCTGGAGAATCCCAGGGATGGGGGAGCCTGGTGGGCTGCCGTCTATGGGGTTGCACAGAGTCGGACACGACTGAAGTGACTTAGCAGCATATCTATACATATCTATACACAAGAGAGGTTGAAAGAACATACATCAAAATGTTAATAGTGATGATCTCTGAGTATGGATTATAGTTGATTTGTTGTTTTCTTCTCAGCTTTTTGCTAATTTTCAATGAAGAACGAATGTTATCTTTGCAATAAAAAAATAGCAGCTCTTAGTTCAGTTCAGTCACTCAGTCGTGTCTGACTCTTTGTGACCCCATGAACCGCAGCACGCCAGGCCTCGCTGTCCATCACCAACTGTTGGAGTCTACCCAAACCCATGTCCATTGAGTCAGTGATACCATCCAACCATCTCATCTTCTGTCGTCCCCTTCTTCTCCTGCCCTCAATCTTTCCCAGCATCAGGGTCTTTTCAAATGAGTCAGCTCTTCACGTCAGGTGGCCAAAGTATTGGAGTTTCAGCTTCAACATCAGTCCTTCCAATGAACACCCAGGACTGATCTGCTTTAGGATGGACTGGTTGGATCTCCTTGCAGTCCAAGGGACTCTAAAACACCACAGTTCAAAAGTATCAATTCTTCGGTGCTCAGCTTTCTTTATAGTCCGACTCTCACATCCATACATGACTACTGGAAAAACCATAGCCTTGACTAGACAGACCTTTATGGACAAAGTAATGTCTCTGCTTTTTAATATTCTGTCTAGGTTGGTCATAACTTTCCTTCCACGGAGTAAGTGTCTTTTAATTTCACGGCTGCAATCATCATCTGCAGTGAAATTAGAGCCCCCAAAAATAAACTCAGCCACTGTTTCTGACAGAATGTGGTCCACTGGAGAAGGGAATGGCAAACCACTTCAGTATTCTTGCCTTGAGAACCCCATGGACAGTATGAAAAGGCAAAAAGATAGGACACTGAAAGATGAACCCCCCAGGTCGGTAGGTGCCCAATATGCTACTGGAGATCAGTGGAGAAATAACTCCAGAAAGAATGAAGGGATGGAGCCAAAGCAAAAACACACCCAGTTGTGGATGGGACTGGTGATAGAAGCAAGGTCTGATGCTGTTAAGAGCAATATTGTATAGGAACCCAGAATATTAGGTCCATGAATCAAGGCAAATTGGAAGTGGTCAAACAGGAGATGGCAAGAGTGAACATTGACATTCTAGGAATCAGCAAACTAAAGTGGACTGGAGTGGGTGAATTTAACTCAGATGGGCAGGAATCCCTTAGAAGAAATGGAGTAGCCATCATAGTCAACAAAAGAGTCTGAAATGAAGTACTTGGATGCAATCTCAAAAGCGACAGAATGAGCTCTGTTCGTTTCCAAGGCAAACCATTCAATATGACAGTAATCCAAGTCTATGCCCCAACCAGTAACGCTGAAGAAGCTCAATGGTTCTATGAAGACCTACGAGATCTTCTAGAACTAACATCCCCAAAAGATGTCCTTTTCATTACAGGGGACTGGAATGCCAAAATAGGAAGTCAAGAAACACCTGGAGTAACAGGCAAATTTGGCTTTGGGGTACAGAATGAAGCAGGGCAAAGGCTAATAGAATTCATCCAAGAGAACGCACTGGTCATAGCAAACACCCTCTTTCAACAACTCAAGGAAGACTCTACACATGGACATCACCAGATGGTCAACACCGAAATCAGCAGCTCTTCTTAAAAGGCTCCAAAAGGGAAAAATGAATTTTCAAATGGTTAAGTATTTATTATGACAAAAAAGTTAGATAATGCAACCAGAATTCTCCAGTTTGTTTAGTCTGTAGACCACCAAGCCCAATGGCTGGGCTACCTCAACTGCACAGAGTTGCTCAACTGATAAAGGAACACAAAGGATTCTTCTCTGCAGCCTAATCAGTTCTGTCTTCTTTTTGTTAACACAATACTCCTGATAAAGATAAGCTGCTTGGAATGATTCCAAAAGCACTCAGGGCAAGGCTCTTAAGTGTTCTCTTGGCATTTAGGCATGGTGATAAACATTTTCAAAGCAATAGACTAATTCCTCACTTTAATTCTATAACCATGAATGCAGGGCCAAACAGATTGACTTTATTATAATTAATCCTATCAAATTCTACTTTCCCTTCAGTTCTCAGAGGTTAAAATAAAAATGCAAAATGGTACAGAAATTACCAATGCTCTGTGCTTGTTTCAGTCTAAGAAAGAATTATTCATCAGAGAGATGATAAACATTTTTATAGAACACCTTTGGTTTATGAAGGTTGCTAATTAATGTCCAGTGTTTCTGAAAAAACATGGGGGAGATGGTTTTTTTGTCACTAATTCTTTTTTTTCACTAATTCTTACTTTATAACACATAGTTTTACACCAACTCCACCCAATCATTTTCAGGACGGGAAATGCCAATGTTGACCCATTTTGATATCCCTGTTATTTACATGAGATGGTGCCTGAATAGTTCTCTCAAATGTCCTTTTTCAAGGTCTAGAGTTTTTACTGCAATTATTTAATTTTTAAAAGATTTCTGATCTTTCATCACTCTCCAATTCTTCCACATGAAAAAAAAAACCAAAAAACAAAATGAAACACAAACAGTTCCTGCATGACAGAGTAAAAGCTGAAATAGCTCCTGGTAACTACAGACAGGTTTTGAGGTTTTAACTCCAGAGAAGTGTTTTTTGCTACTATAATACAGAGAACATTTCTGCAATACAAAAAACTGCCTTCAAAAGAACTGAGATGGAACAAAAAGGAGGCTGATCATATGTTCCATCTAGGACAGCCTTTCTCAGTGGGGTTCCAGGAGAGAATTAAGCCCCATAGATAATGATTTGAGAAACAATTTTCTCACTAATAATACCTAGATAGGACATGATGTATAAGTGATAAGGTAACTCATTCTACAATAGATGTCTTAGGGCAAATGACTTAATTCTTCCATGGAACTGGTCAAAAGGAATTATAAATCCGCTCACCTCTATGACTAGACTTATGATTATTGCTTCCTGAGAATTACCTGTTATATTTCCTTCCTGCAGGTAAAGGTTAATGAATTTCAAGGGCAGAGGAAAAGTATAACTATCAACCAGAAGTAATAATCTCTAAAACTGTACTTCTCTGCAAAATTCTGTACCCTCCTTCGTTTCTCAACTTCTCCATTTAACGTCACTATGAAGTGGCCAGTTTTGGTGACAATGCTTCAGATCACTGGTTCTCAAATCTGTGTGCATCAGCACCAGCAGGAGGACTTATTTAATTTAAACAGACTAGGCCCCACCCCCAGAGTTTCTGAATTAGTAGATCTGGGATGGGGACACAGGATCTGTGTTTTTAACAAGTACCAAGTGACATTTATGCCTTAAATATACTTATATAACCACCCCCCCCTTTCCTTATGCATTAGGAAGTGGTAAGGTGATCTTTTATTCCCAAATAAAAAATACCCTGAAAAGCAGATCAGGTTTCTACTTTGAGCCTTCACATGAACAAATGGTACTTTCTGTCATGGTGTGATCTGATTGCACTGCTTGTCCTACATGTCACTGTGGGCCTCTCTTAATAAAATTAGAAAACCCTGCAAGCGAAACCTTCTTTGAGTATCTTAAACTGTGTGTGTATGGCAGGGACTGTATGTGTGTCCGTCACTTCAATCATGTCCGACTGTTTGTTATCCCATGGACTGTAGCCCACCGGGCTTCTCTGTCCATGGGTTCTTCAGGCACGAATACTGGAGTGAGTTGCCATGTCCTCCTCCAGGGGATCTTTCCAACCAAGGGATCCAACATGCATCTCCTGTGTCTCCTGCATCGCACGTGGATTCTTTACCACTTAGCCACCAGGGAAGCCCATGGCAGGGACTAGGAGGGAATTATTTTTCTGGACCCATCCATTGTTTACTTTTAAAACACATGAAAGCAAACTCTTTCTGGTTTGGAAGGGGCTTCAGAGAACAACCAGGATCCTTTTATTCATGTGAGACAGGTTCCTATCACAAAACTTTCCCATTTCCTTCCAAATTTCATTATTTTCTTATGGTGCTTTGAACTTCTTTGTGTGAACTAAGAAAGAAAGTGCCTCTGCTTGGCACCTCTTTTTATTAGTTGTCATAATTCATTTTAATGAGCACGTGTCTATTGCCATGTGAGGGAACTAGGGACATGAAGGGGCTGAAACAGAACCAGGGAGCTGAACCCTAGGATCACTTGCCAGTGTCTATAGTAAATATTCAAAACCAAAAAATCTTGACATCTCAGGGGGACAGAAAACAGTGGAAAAAGGTGAGAGAATGGTTTGTATCATGCTTTTTGAGACCTTGGTCAATTTGCTAAATAAAGTAAATCATTTATCTTTTACATTCATAAGATAGGAATTCATAATGAAGTCTATTTATATTTGTGTGAACTGTTAACCCAAAGAATTGATAACTTTAAAATAACAGTGAAATTAAAGTACAATATAGAGAAAAAGTAGGCTTCCCAGGTGGTTCAGTGATTAAAAAGAATCTGCCTGCCAATGCAGGAGATGCAGGAAACACAGGTTCAATTCCTGGGTTGGGAAGATCCCCTGAAGGAGAAAATGGCAACCTACTCTGGAAAATCCCACGGACAGAGAAGCCTGGTGGGCTACAGTCCATGGGATTGCAGGGAGTTGGGTATGACTTAGCAACTAAGCATGCAGTTACACAGAAAAAGTATTAGTGAACCAATGATAATCCTAATTATTTGCTTCATGATCTTAGTAAATCATATGTAGTTTAATTTTCAAATTGTTGACATGAAAATAGTACCATTAGATGAAAGGAATAGGACAGTTTTCCAGATCCTGGAAGTATGGATCTTGTAACATCCTATTAATCTCTAGTTTTAATTACACTCTTGTTTACCTTTAAACCAAGTATTTTAGAATCTGTTTACCTTTTATTTTCTAGTCTTTTTATGTAAAATTCATCCTAACAGCAACTCCATTAAATCATAACCTAAAACATCTTTCTAGCTAGTCTCCCCTCCCTGCCCCCTCCAGTGATGTATAGAACAAAGAACATGTAAACTAAGGGCACTTTCTGTACGACTTTATGAAAACAATGACAAACTAAATTTATCCCGATGAAAGTTCAGTTTGAAATTTTCTCACAAATCTAAAAACTCATGGCACAAAAGAAAATGGAATCTAAAAATGTTCCTTTTAAAAAGTATTTTCCAGAAATCTCAAGTAAGTAATTTCTCAAACTAGAAAGTTAAGAAAACCTTAAGAGACCTAATATTCAGCTACTTAAAAGAATAAACTGTACAGAAACAGTTTTATTTGAGTTCCTAATTCAAGTGTAAACAAAGTTTAAAATTCTTTTTTCTGAGCAGTAAGTAACCTGGTTGTAGGAAAGTACCATTAAAAGTTAATGATTACTATGAAAATGAGGATTTCACAACATTCTCCAGCTAGAATCTTTAAAAACATGGAAGCACTCACTAGGCAAATATCTAGGAGCTGATGCAACCTCATATCTAATTCAAATGAAAATAGTTTTATAAATATATCAATATTGAACTCAGAGACTCACTATGTATTCTAATAGCTATTATGCATACAACATCTTTATAGTGAATGCATTAGAAAAAGGTAAGCTCGGCCTGAAGGCAGATTTTTGGAATAAGGTCAAAAACAACAACAACAAAAAATCTCTATATTTTAAAGTTTAAAGAGTGTTCTATTTAATTTTGTCATTTTTTAAGAGTGTGGGATAAAACAAATCTATGTTTAGGACATATCTGACTTAGTTTCTCACTGAAATATTCTCTCTGAATCCTTACATAAATAATGAAGATGACTATATAGTGTGCATGTATTTCTCCTTGGCATTATTAAAACTACTTATGTATCCAGGAACTATGTTTCTTAATGACTTGACAAGTTCCTGTGACTATGTCAGTTTAACAGACTAAATATTAAATTATTAAGATAACAAATATAAAGGGATATTAAAATTTGAAACACGTTCACTACTTTTTTAAAAAAAAGTTTCCCTTTCTACTCAGTCTGAGGAAAGTATGAAGGAAAAGAGGAGAGAAATGGAAACCTCTGGGTATGCTCGCAACCCTGGACACTCAGAGTCTTAAAAATGATAAACTTTCTGCGTTCAGACACAACAGAATTAGAGTCATCTCTTCATGTTGTTAAAGCAGTTTGAATTAAAGTAGGTACAAACTAAACAACATTTAGGATTGTCAAATATTGTAAAAGTCAACAAGACACTCATGATCTTTAGTTCAATGGATAAATTCAAATACTCACTCATATAACGGAAAGTCTCTTCAGCAAGTACTGGAGAGAGGGTGTCAGATGCATGTTGCTGCTGGTGTGGAGATTGAGTCCAATCTTGGTTTTCATAAAGAAATAGAGAGTCCACTCTGAGCTTATACTGGGGTAGTTGTTCTTCTAGCAGGCTCACAAGCTCAACTTCAGGGACATCTTCATTGGAGCAGACATCTGAGGAGAAGATTCCATGTAAATGAATCCAATATATTCCAATTTACTAGGCTACAGAGAAAAATCAGTGAAACTAGTTCTGTGAAACTAAGACAATCAAGAAACATTAGTCAAGATCATGTCGCCAATGATTTTTATTGCTGTATCCTGGAATTCCAGTTGGTCTTTCTCTAGGTTTCTTTACTATAAGAACTTCCACAGTAAAAATAATACCATGACTTTTAATTATATTCTATATTGCTTAGGGAATATAACTATGGCTTTAGGTTTAAAATTTATTTCCTCCTTATCAATCTATTTAGTGCCGCTTAAAAGACATGTGATCTCAAATAACTCATAACATTTGAGGGAAAAAAGGCAACAAGACAACCAGCAGAAAATAGTGAGTTCAAAAGGAATAAAATGATATGTTCTTCAATAATAGAATTTGACCTCTGTGGAAGGATTCTTCAAAATATGGAAAAGTTACATTTTACTATATTCTCCCAGAAGCTATATATAAAAAAATTAATATTTACTGGTTAAATGTTAAACAGTAATGTTAACATTCCAGCACAGTGTCCAACATTGGTACTAGAATAAGTACTTAATCACTTTTACTTTAAAGATGTGATACATTTAAAGTCTTGAATATCTTTTACATCACTACTCTCACCTGCACATCTCTAACTGTCCCTGCATATGCTTCTCTGAACACACTTGGGCTTCTCTATCTTTATGTGTTTGCTCCTGGCTTCTTATTCCAAATGCTGCTCATCATTTAACACCTTCCTAATTTAGCAGTTTACAAAAAAAAGTTACCCTTTTTAATATGCTTAAAATAGTAGGGCTTAAAATACAGAAAATACAGGATGTCATCTCAACCCTCTCATTTTTTAAAGACATCGGGTATTTCCTTTGTGGGTGGCACAGAGAAACATGTTCTAACTCTGGCAAAGAACAACAAAATTTATTTTTAGAAAATGTACCTTAAAAAAGTAAATTTCAACTACTTGACTTTAATTCAAAAATGAGGAGGCTGACATTAATCAAATATGAAGAGGCTGACCATATTAGAAAATCCTATCCATATAGAAAGACAAGCAGTGGCTTCATAACCAAAACATGAGGTACACAATCACAGATATGAGGTACATTTAAAACCTTAAATGTGTGTCTGAAGAAGCTCCTCTCAATGCTTAGCAGATCGTTAAATAAGAACTCCAAAAATACATCCAAATAACATTACTATGAATTCTAGGTGACTATTCACATTTTTTTCCTGCCATGAATATAGGACATACATATTATTATTATTAATATATGTGCAGGAAGAGAAGTTGACTATAAATACATGCAGAGCTAAAAACAAACTCTTAAATACTCAAGGGTATAATGCAAGTGATGAACAAAATTAATATTCATTAAAATAACTACTATTCCATATACATTTTAATAAGCATTAATGAAATTCTGTGAAAATTCAAGACTACCAGTTGCCTACTTCCAAAATGAGTATACAGTCATGGTTTAATAGATTTGAATAATATCCTTCAGACTAGCACCTCCTATTTGCTTCTGCATTTCTGATAATGTACTATTTAGTGATTTCCTAATTGTCCAATCCTAAAATTTTTATCCTCCAAATGTTCTTTTCTTGTGTTCACGTCTTTCTAGCCACACTGCCTCATTTAGATTCAAGGTCTCCTCTTGTTTTTCGGCCTCGAAGTGATCTGTTCTCATTACATTCATATTTTCCTCCACATCTTCATATCTTTCTTATGTTACTCTCCTATGCAAAGCTAAGAAAGGCTTGAATTTCATCTAGACAGAGTGTAAAAACCTAATGAACAGTGTTGTTGTTCAGTCGCTCAATCATGTCCAGCTCTTTGCAACCCCATGGAGCAGCATGCCAGGCTTCCCTGTCCTTCACCATCTCCCAGAGTTTGCTCAAATTCATGTCCTTTGAGTCGATGATGCCATCCAACCATCTCATCCTCTGTCGTCCCCTTCTCCTCTCACCTTCAGTCTTTTTAAGCATCAGGGTCTTTTCCAATGAGTCAGCTCTTCACATCAGGTGGCCAAAGTATTGGCGCTTCAGCATCAGTCTTCCAATGAATATTCAGGAATGATTTTCTTTAGGATGGACTGGTTTGATCTCCTTGCAGTCCAAGGAACTCTCCAGAGTCTTCTCCAACACCACAGTCCAAAGCATCAATTCTTCGGTGCTCAGCCTTCTTTATGGTCCAACTCTCACATCCATTCATGACTAGTGGAAAAACCATAGCTTTGACTAGATGGACCTTTGTCAGCAAGGTAATGTCTCTGCTTTTTTTAATATGCTGCCTATGTTTGCTATAGCTTTTCTTCCAAGGAGCAAGCATCTTTTAATTTCATGGCTGCAGTTTCTGTCCACAGTGATTCTGGAGCCCAAGAAAATGAAAAGTTGAGACAATCAAAAGATCCTAGAAGGGTTGTGCCTGCTAGTAGTAGAATTAAATTAATGCTAGAATAAAGCATAATGGAATATGGTCTTGTGATCTACAAACTCAGATAGCAAAGATTAAAAAAAAGACCCAAAAGAACTGATCTTATCAGCAAATAATTTAAGGACCTGCCAAAATAACAGTTTTCCAAATAAGACAACGAAATTCAAACATCAATGTAACATTGAAAATATTTGATAACAAGTTACTAGAAATGCAAAGAATAAGCAATTTGTAACCCATTACCAGTTGGAAAATAAATCAACAGAAACAAGCCCAGTAATGACAAAAATGATAAAATTAGTAAAGAGAAATTTTTAAAAAGCCATTATAAATATGCTCAAAGATTTAAGAGGAAAACTTAAATTTGATGAAAAGAGAAACAAAAGTATACTTCTAAAATTCAAATAGAACTAGAGTGAAAGAAAGTGAAGTCACTCAGTCGTGTCCGACTCTTTGCGACCCCATGGACTGTAGCCTACCAGGTTCCTCCGTCCATGGGATTTTCCAGGCAAGAATACTGGAGTGGGTTGCCATTTCTTTCTCCAAGAGATCTTCCCAACCCAGAGACTGAACCCAGGTCTCCTGCATTGTAGGCATACGCTTTACCGTCTGAGCCACCAGGGAAGCCCCCCAGAACTAGAGTACAATATTGAAATTAAAAATTCACTGGATAGCATTAACATATTAGACACTCTCCAGAAGAAAAGAAAAGTAGACTTGAAGGCACAGCAATGGTAACTACCTCAAATGAAAAAAGACTAGGGAGAAAATCCAGAGCACTATTGACTTATGTAGACAAAGTTAATAAAACTAAGTTAAGCAAAGTTGCAGAATACAAAGTCAATATATAAATTTCATTTCTACATACTAGTAATAACACCTGGAAAATAAAATTGAATAAGCAATGTTATTTATTGTAGCAGGAAAAAAAAAGTAGGATTAAATTTAACAAAGTATGTGGAAGACCTGTGTAACAAAAATTGCAAGTACTATTTAGAGAAATTAAAGAAGACCTAAATAAATGGAGGGATATATCATGTTCATGGATTAGATGACTTAACAGTCTTAAGATGTCAATTTTCTATCAAGTATGTATCATGCCATTCAAAATTCCATCACTCTTTTTTGGCTGAAACTGACACATTGGTTTTAAAATTTATATAGAAATGTGAGAGGTCAAGAACGGCCAAAATAAGTTTTTAAAAAGAAGAGCAAAGTTGGAGAATGTATACTACCTGATTTCAAGATTTACTATAGATTTCTGTACAGGACCAATCCAAATTAATGCTTTTAAAATCCAGATTGTACAAACACTGTGTTGTCTTTTCATTTGTTAATAACTTCTTAAATTCCAAAAAATAACAATTAGCATTGGATCATTTGTATAAAAGTTTAAGTAAAAAGAAAGAAAAGAAACAAATTAAAAATAGTAATAAAATGATTTACTATAGAGTTATAGTAATCAAAACATTGTAGTATTTATGTAAAGATAGACTTGGGGATTAAAGAAACAGAATGGAGAGTTCAGAAACAGACCCACACATATAAAAATCAAATGATTTTTCAATGAAGTTACCAAAGTAATTCAACAGCATAAAAGACAATGTTTTCAACAAATGGTGCAGGAACAATTAAACATTTAACTGGGGGAAAAAATCTGGACCCTAACTTGATTATATATTCAAAATTAATTATAAAATGGACAGTTGACCTTAACGTAAAAGCAAAAACTGTAAAACTCTTAAAGGTAAAACTGAAGAGATATCTTTGTGATTCTGAACTATGCAAAGATTTCTTAGAAATGACACAAAAAATATGAACTATAAAAGCAAAACTTGATAAACTGGGCTCCACCAAAATTTTAAACTTTTGCTCTTCAAAGGACACCATTAAGTAGATGAAAAGGCAAATCACAGTCTGGAAGAAAATACTTGTACCCCTTTACCTAACAAAGAATTTACATAGAATATATAAAGAACATTTATAATTCAATAGTAGGACAAATATAAAAGTGAGCAAATGATTTAAATAGAAAACTCCAAGTACCTAGAAATAGCCGATAAGCACAAGAAGAGACTGAAAATCATTAGTCTTCAGGGAAAAAGAAACTGAAACCACATAGAGATACCAGACACACCTACTAGAATGGTTAAAATAAAAACACTGATGCTACCAAGTGTTATGTTGTGAAGAGGTCAGGAAACTATGGCCCAGAAGCCAACTCTAGCCTATTGCCTCTGCTTGGCTTTATAAATTAAGTTTTATTGAAACACCTATATATGTTCTTTTATGTATCATCTATGACATCTTTACTGCTATAACAGCAGCGTTTAGTAGTTGTAACTTGGCAATAAAAACAAATGAACTGCTGACACACACCATAATGTTGATAAATCTCAAAAGCACTTTGCTGCATAAAAAATCCAGACACAAAAGACAGATTAATTTATATGACCTTCCAGAACGAGCAAATTTTTTCTGTTATCATAGTAACAAAAAGCACATTGACTGGAGTTAGCAGTTGAGGGGTGGAGAGATCTTGGTATGAGGGAACTTTGGGGGGATAATAAAAATATCTTACAACTTGATTGTACTGGTGGTTACATGAGTGTACATATTTGTCAAAACCAAACTCTACACTTAAAATGGGTGCATCTTAATATACATATCTCAGTACTGGTGAATAAAAACAGAGAAAAAACCCTACAGATTTAGATGCGTTTCAGAATTTTATGGAGTTTTAGAAAAGTAGTCCTGTGCATTTATTGTATGTTATATACCTCCAACTAGTTTTGTAGCAGTATTCCATATTTAAACACAATAATACATTTTTCAGCAAACAAACATTCAAACAAAGTGGGATAAATCTAGAAATAACTGGACAGGTCAGGTTTTATGGACCAATGAGTTTTAGAACCAAAGTGTAGAAAAAAAGTTGGGTATACAGAGTTTTTAAAATTTAGTCTTGCAGATGAGGACTTACAGGGTTGTACCTGTTTTGCAAACTTATATGTCCTGAGAGCTTTATGTGCCAGATACTGATGTTAAGTGACTGCAGGGCATAGATAGCAACTCTGTCTTTTCGGAGATAGGAAGATGAGAATAGGAAGATAAGATAAGGGAGATGAGTATGACGCAGTTTCTACTGGTCAGGGCTCACAGATATAGGGAGTCAGACATAGACAAGGAACAACATCCAAGGCAGATTTTGATAATGCAGTAAGAGGGGTCCCCAACCTCTGGGATCTAATGTCTAAAGATCTGAGGAGGAGCTGATGTAATATTAATAGAAATAAAGTGCACAATAAATTTAACATGCTTGAATCATCCTGAAACCAGCCCCTACCCCTGCCCCAATCCGTGGAAAAACTGTCTTCCATGAAACCAGTTGTGGTTGGGGACCACTGTGATAGGAGACCTGAGGAAGGAGAGATTAATTCAGTGGTCTCTGAGAAGACAAGGCTGGAGAGAGAGGCTGAGTTTCATCATGGCGGGTCTTAAATGCATTTTGTCCTGTAGGCAAGAGCACTTCATTTATTAAACTGGACTCACCAGTGATGCTCTCTGAGTCTCTGTGATTGATATTCATGAGGTTTTCTTCACCCATTGGTGCTGTAAAAGTGGCATCCTGGGATTGACTCATGCAAGATCCTTTTTTGTTTTGGTTGAGAAGGATAGCTTTGGTTTGAATCAGAGTAAAGGAAATCCATCAAGCCATTGAATAAAGAAAGGTTCTGGTCAAAGGGATATTTGCTTTTAAATAGATTTTTGTTTGATGAGTCAAATGACATCTGGAGCAGAGTCCTCTCATGTGATTATCACACCTTGGATGGTCATGACCTAAAACAAAGAACACATCAAGTGACTTTAGAATTCAGCATGCTTGTTAATAACAGCAATTCAATTACCTGGAATATATGTCATTAAGAATGTTTTCCTAATGATACACACACCACGTGGATAAATCTCAAAATAATTATGCTGGATGAAAGACGCCAGACAAAAAAGGTACATAATTTATGATTCCATTTATATAAAATCAAAAAAATGTAAACCTACCTACAGTGACAGAAAGCAGATCACTGGTTGCCTGGGGCTAGGGAGGGATTACCAAGGACAGGAGAAAAGTTTAGAGGATGATAAATATGTTCATTATTTTGATGGTGATGGTTTCACAAGTATATACATGTCAAAACTTATCAAATTGTATATTTGAAATATGTGCAATCTAATGTAAATTATAGGGGCTCCCAGGTAGTGCCAGTGGTAAAGAATCTGCCTGCCAATGCAGGAGACACCAGAGACACGGGTTCAGTCCCTGGGTTGGGAAGATCCCCTGGAGGAGGAAATGGCAACCCACTCCAGTATTCTTGCCTGGAGAATCCCATGGACAGAGGAGCCTGGCGGGCTACAGTCCACGGGGTCACAAAGAGTCAGACGTGACTGAGCATGCATACACATAGAATGTAAATATAATTCATTAAAGCTGTTTAAAAAATGTAATCTACTGTTTAAAGTAAAATAATAATAATATACAGTGGGGTCTATAACATATATAGAAGTAAAATGTATTAAAACAATAGCACAAAGGCCAGGAAGAGAAAAATGGAAATTTACTATAGCAAGGTGTTTATACCATACAGGAAATAGTAAACTACTACTCAAAGTTGAACTAAAAAAATGTATATATAAACTCTAAAGCAAACAATAACTTAAGAATTACAGATAATAAATCAAAAAAGAAGAGGAAATGGAATAATATTAAGCAGAGTTTCTCAACCTTGGTGCTACTGCTATTTAGGGCTGGATAATACTTCGCTGTGTGCATTGTAGGATGTTTAGCAGCATGATAGAAGAATCCTCTTCCCAGACCTGCTTCCAGTTTTAACAGCCCCCCCACCCCGCCCCCTCAATTCCAGACAGTATCAAATGTCCCCTGGGCACAGGGATAAATTGCTCCCAGTTGAAAATTACTGATATAAAAGATGCTCAACCTTACTTATAATTAAAATAAATTAAAATGTAAAGAAAATATTTTTCATCCATTAGATCAACAAACATTATGTTTGTTGTTGGAGGGGATATGGAAAAAGTGGTACTCATACTGTTGATAAAAGTGCAAACTGATACAAGCTTTCAGAAAGGCTATTCAGCAATGCCTACTACACTTTTCAATGCATATACACCATAATTTAACAATTTTACCAGTAAGAATTTATACGATGGATATACTCACAGAGTATGCCAAGATGTAGGCATAAGGATGCTCATATAGTACTTTCTTAAAAAAAAAAAATACACACAACTGGAATCAAAACATTCATAAAGAAACAGTTTACAGAGGAACACAAAACAATACAGTGCATTAAATACATGTGTGTACTTAAAAAAAACCTAATTGTTGCCAATTAAAAAACTGTTTAATATTAATTTTAACCCTAGCTTTATATCAAAAGACAACCTCTACTAAATAGTGTCTACTTAGCAACATGCAGCTTCTATTTATGGCTAAATCGTTCTCATGCCTACTATTTACAGGCATCATAAACACTGTGTTGTTTTTTTTTTTTTAACAAGAGTCACCACCAAGAAATAGAGAAGACCAAAATACAAGCAGTAGAGGAGACTGAAAATGGTCACTAAGGTACTGCAGAGACACAATCCCAGCAAACACTAGGAAAGAGAATTTCCGAGATAGAATGGGCAAAAGAGTTAAACACACAGAAATGTCAAAAAAGGTATCTGGTTTTTAAAAGGGGGTATACAGAGACCATAAAATCAATAGTAATGATCTAGAAAGCAGTCCAACCAAGAGGTTAGGCCCAAAGCCAGGCTGTAAGTAATCACGAAAAAGAATGGAGCATAGTGAGCATACACTGAGGTTTGTAATATCCAGGCTTTCCGATTATCATGGACAAGTAAAATTTAAAAAAACCTCTGTGGTTATTGGCATAGGGTTGCTGTTTTTATACTTCATAAATGGATAAAAAATGTATAAGGAAAAAAACATAATAAACAACAGTCTTTACCAGAGAAGTTTATAATTTTATGTTGGTATAAGAAAAAATTTCCTATACTTGAATTCAGAAAACTAATAAATTTTTAAAATTCCATCTTATATAAACAATTATTTTCTTGAAATATGTTTGTCAATATAGTAATCTGTACAAGCCAGTGCAACATGAAGTAAAGCTGAAAGTATTTATTAGGTACTTTAATTTTAATTCCAGTTGTCAAAAACTCATT
This sequence comes from Bos mutus, assembly GCF_027580195.1. Lineage (NCBI taxonomy): Eukaryota > Metazoa > Chordata > Mammalia > Artiodactyla > Bovidae > Bos > Bos mutus. The sequence continues at coordinate 45,875,510 of NC_091618.1, read as the reverse complement.
TTCCTATCCAAATTCAGTCTATTGCATGCAATTAAATTCTTCCCCATGTGCTATCTTACTGTCCAAGCTGTCATTTCCAAATTAACCACTGCAAGGGCAATGGAACTAAAATGGGATCAAACCAATTAAGATTTGCCTACACCCACCCCCTGAAGTTGAAGGGAAGAAGAAAGCACCTTCCCTGAAGAACTCGACCGCCAGGAGCCTGAACAGAATCTCAACTAAGAGTTCTGTCCACAAAGAATCGATAACCGTTGAGCTGGCAACTGAAAATCACATGTTATGTAAGTCCTTACAGCACATGTAATTTTTATCAAGTTCTTTCAAATTATAATACTCCAGTGCTATATTCTTAAAAATAGAATGGTAATGCAAATATAAGAATAAACATGCTACTGTCTAATAGGTCATTAGTTCAGAGTCAGCAAATGTACTGACTGAATTTGACCTGCCACCTGTTCTCTGTAACCTGTGAGCCAAGAACAGGTTTCACATTTTTAAACTGTTGGGGAAAAAAAAAATCAAAGTTAAAATGTTTCATGGATGTGTAACAAATATGTGAAATTCAAATTTCAGTTTCTATGAGTGAAGTTTTACTGGAGCAGAGCCACGCTCCCTTATGTGTCGTCAACTGGTTGCTTTCATGCTACGATGGCAGAGCTTAGTAACTGTGATGAAAACCTTATAGTCAGCCAAAGCCTAAAATATTTACTATCTGACCTTTTATAGAAAAAGATTTCAGACTCCTGATCTAGTAGTAAAATAATTCAGACATCAAATAACCATCTGTATATATCAATAGTTTCCTAGTTCAAAATTCTGAAATAGGGAACCACCTACATTTAGGTATACTTATAATTAGATCACTATCTCTAAAGAATTTCAGTAAGGAACAGACTTCTATTTTCTATACCTACTAGTATATTTAAAAGTTATTTTCAAGTTCTAATAAAATATTTTTTAAAAGTCCATAAGTTACAAATTCGGAGAAGGTGATGGCACCCCACTCCAGTACTCTTGCCTAGAAAATCCCATGGATGGAGAAGCCTGGTAGGCTGCAGTCCATGGGGTCGCGAAAGAGTCAGACACGACTGAGCAACTTCACTTTCACTTTTCACTTTCATGCATTGGAGACGGAAATGGCAACCCACTCCAGTGTTCTTGCCTGGAGAATCCCAGGGACGGGGGAGCCTGGTGGGCTGCCATCTATGGGGTCGCACAGAGTCGGACATGACTGAAGCGACTTAGCAGCAGCAGCACCAGCAGCAAGTTACAAATTGCTTGTGAAGTGGAGAGGGAAGGGAAAGTGAAAGAAGGAAGAAAGAGAAAGAAGAGAGGCAGGATGAGGAGGAGGAGGATGAAAAGGAATAAAAGCAAATGCCTTTCATATGGTCCAAATGGGTTCTTAAACAAAATTGTGGTCCTTAATCATACTGTAATCAAAGACCACTGTGGAAATCTACTGATAACTTCGGGATCTTCTGCTTGCTACTCTGTTATACACTGGCTGGTTTAATCTCATATTTTCGTTATGATTCCCATTTTTGTTTTTTATGTTTACTATAGCACACAGGAACACAAAAAACTGTATGTGGGTGTTCACTGTGGATGCTGGTATCCATCTTTAGTCTGGAGAATTGCTTTTAAATTAGTTTCAGAGGTTTTGTTAATGATTTGGGCTTAACTGTCATATACAAGAATAGAGAAACCCAGGTGAACACAGAACTAAGTCCATCTCCAGAGTCATGCAGGAAGAATCTAGGTCTCCAGGGCAGTTCAGGAACCTGACCAACCTACACACTGTGCACCAGGTCAGGGGTGATCTGGAAGCAGTATGTTCTTCCTTATGACTCTTTAGGACTAAGGAAACCCATTGGCTGTGCCCTGGTCTAGGATCTGAACTCCTCCCTAGGATTAGTTTAGACTAGCAATTCTGACCGGAGAAGGCAATGGCACCCCCTCCAGTACTCTTGCCTGGAAAATCCCATGGATGGAGAAGCCTGGTAGGCTGCAGTCCATGGGGTCACAAAGAGTCGGACACTTACTGAGTGGCTTCACTTTCACTTTTCACTTTCATGCATTGGAGAAGGAAATGGCAACCCACTCCAGTGTTCTTGCCTGGAGAATCCCAGGGACAGTGGAGCCTGGTCGGCTGCCGTCTGTGGGGTCGTACAGAGTCGGACACAACTGAAGTGACTTAGCAGCAGCAGCAATTCTGACATATAGGATATATATATATATATATATATAGCAATATAGGACAATGTATGCACCTTGGCATTAGACAAGCCTGAATTTTATCTCATTTACTGGTTTTCTGATTCTGAGCACATTACTTCCCAGTTTATAATTGTTGAGGCAGAAGTAATAATCAATTATTCTTTACAGGGAGGGTCAAGTATGATAAGCACCAAAATGAATAACAGAAATTCCTAACTCGGTAAAGATGTACAGTGGACACTGAAATGTGACACTCATCCCCTCCAGCTACCCCCTTTAACTTGGCCCTGAAGAAAAAAATGATGTCTTCTTAATATTTCTAAGGTTCTGACCCAACAGTCAACTCTGAGCTCAGAATGGCTACTTTATGTATTAGATGTAGTCTAAAGATTACCACTGAAAAATCTTCATTTAGAAAGAGATAAAGATTAAGCAATAAAGCAACAAGTGCCATAAAGCAGGACCACTGAAGGAGATTATTACGGAACTGATTCCTTCATGGATTCTGGGGAAGGGCTGCTGACCATAAAAGCTTAACTGTAACTAGTGGCATTAGCTTCCTATTGCTGTTCTAATGAATCACCACAAATTTCAGTGGCTTAAAACAACACCAATTTATTATCTTACAGTTCTGGACCTCAAGGGATGAAAAACTTTCAGTGGATCAAAACCAAAAACCAAGGTATTGGCAGAGCTATGCTTCCTCTTTCGGCTCTAGGGGGAAATTCCTCTCCTGTCTTGTCCAGCTTCTAGAGCTGCAGTCCTTGGCTCAGGGGCCTTTCTTCCATCTTCAAAGCCAGTATCTCCGGATCTCTCTCTCTCTCTGCTTCCCCTGTCACATCACCGTCTTCTGCCAAATCTTCTGCTATCTCCCTCTTATGGACACTCATACTTTTATTTAAGGCCCAACTGGATTAGCCAAAATAATCTCCCCCTCTCAAAATCCTCAATGTGGTCCTTTCTGCAAAATCCCTTTGGCTGTATCAGGTAATATTCACAGGTTCCAGGAGACTAAGGTCTAGGTATCCTGGAGGGCCATTATTGAGCCTGTCACAGAGGTTAAGAACATGGATTCTGAACCCCAGTTCTACTACTAGTTGCATGACCTTGGATAAGTTACTTAACCTCGTTTCTTCATTTGTAAGTGGCCTTAATAACATGTCTCCTTTATGGAGATTAAGTGAGTTACAAGAGGATAATAGAAGAACCTGCCTCAGATGGTCACTGGGAAATTCCATGAGTTACTACATGTAAAGCTCTTAGAACAATACCTCAGAATACAGTAAATGCTATGCAAATATTAGTTATTATTATTTCTATCACCATCAAATAATACTATTTTATCTTTATCATTATAATTATTCAAGACTACAGAAAGCTGTACACACTGTAAAGCCTACGGTTGATTGCTTTATGATATCTTCTTGCAACTAAGAAGTCACATTTACTTCCTGTCCTCTGAATGAGTGATGCTAGTTTAGTGCCCTTTATCATTTTCTCTCTACCTCGTGATGCATAAATAGAAAGTCTGCAGCGTCACAGTCCTAAATGCAGTCAAAACTAAACTCTGGCAAGCACAAACAGTACATATCCAGTGCCTTTCCTAGTTCATACACACACACTTCCTTGAATACTTTCTACTTGCTATGCTGGATCTATATTCATTCTTTTTAGGAACAACTTCACCACTTTTCTTCATAAAACAATCAACCAAGCATGCATTATTTAACAAGAAGCCAGCTTTTGTAATTCTTGCACATTTAGGAGAAAATAAACTAAACCGGCCCAGTGACTTATTTTAATAACAATGAGACATAAAAAGAACAAACAAAACATGTCATTGATATAAATACTGCTGGCAGAATACAACAGGCGGATGACTTAGTTTAGCTTAGCCATGGAAACTAAATGGTCAACAGTGAGGGCCTAAATATAGGTCCTGTGCCATTAAAAAAAAAAAAAAAAATCTTGCTACTTCCTTAAAACAGGATACTCTGGCCAAAACAGATTTACAGGATAGGCTAAAACAATTCAGGGACACTTCACTTGGACAAGAGTGCAGAGCCTATAATTACAGTAACTATAATGATGTGACAAATATTTAAATTGAAAAAATATACTTAAAATTTTTATTGTACAAATAATACTTTGGGGATTAATTTAAAATACATGCTGGCTGCTGATCTGCCTGCAGAAATGGGAACAGTGACAATCACTAATTCCAGCAGCAGCTCTGGTAGGCAGTGAGAACCTTAATCCAGACCAAAGATAAACTGTACAATTTCAAACATAAAATAAACGTACCACGTTCCTACATGAAACAACAGACTTTCAAGAGACTCATTAATTTTCTGGCTACATCAAAAGATAAAACTTACTGAAAAACCCCACAATAATTTTAAAGTCAGATACTAAACTACAAAAAAGTCTACAGGAAGGTTTCTGTGCTAAAAGCTGAAAAAGGGGTGGCGGCGGAGGGGTGTACCTCTGAAATCCACCCTGGATAGTGAGCAACAGATCTCACAAAGGCAGAGACCACACACGACACCAGGGCCAGCTGCACGGGTGAGCCACAGTACACCGCCTCCAGTACACTACCTACCTCCAGCACACCTATGCTACCAGCAGCTGTAGAGCTCACCCCAGGAGCTATGTGGTCCCAGCAAAATCTTGACCCCTTTTTTGTGTGTCATTCAATTTGATGACCAGTAGGGTTTCCAGAGTATAAAATACAGAGAGGCAGCTCTACTTACAAACAGGATGAATTCCAAAAGGCTGTGAAATCCATTAGTCTAAAAGTCCAAAACTATGAGTGAGATTTAGGTTTTTGGGGTCCACATTTCCTCTGAGCTGGTATATTTTTGGCATTAAAAAAAAAGTGTCCTGTTTTGTTTACAATGAACATTTACTGAGGCAGGCAACCCCTCCCTTCCACAATCTCCACCAACAGAAGGGAGGGAACCTCTGGCAGCTAAGGAATCCACACTAGAGTTTCACCTGCAGATTAGAAATGGCCATGATCCCACGGTGCCATCTGTGGTGTTTGATAAGTTTCCACAGAACCACTTTCACTCATCATACCCAGCCTTCAAGTTCTTGAACTTCAACTTTAACCTGAATTAGACTTTGACTAAACAGGCATCCCATTTTAGACATTCATATCTCTTCACCTTTGGCTGCCTGTCAAAGGTACTGGCACATCCTGGGACTGTCCTTAATAATCATTTTTGTTACCCAGTCATAAATTTAACATGCGTAATTTTTTCACTTTCAGTTTTTGACACAATTTGTATTTTCATGGTGATCCATCTATCACCAGTACTGCTTTCAGAGACAAAATGGGGCTTTATAATATTTACAAGATACCTCAAAAGTATACACATATAAAATAAACATGCTATAAATAACAATGGCTATAAATGAAATGGAAATCATTTCATCTACTGGTGATCGGCGGAGCTGAACTTGATCTGTAGCATCCATGGAGCTGAACTTGATCTGTAGCATCCATTGCCCCTATCCAGAAACTTTCAGAAGTTACAGGTTTTAAGCAGACAAGCTTGTGTTTCAGAGGATTTATAAGAAAGAAAATCTACCATGCAAGGACAGGACTTTCTGTCCTATACATTTAGAGATGTAGTTTTCCACTTGATCTTAGCCAAAAGGCCCAGAAGCGATTGGAGAGACGTAATTTTAGATGTCGCTTATGCGTGACATTTGGTTTCAAGCCAAATATTGAAGAAGGTTTGAAGAAAAAATTAGTCTACTGTCCTGTCTGCAAAGATAATGAATTTATGTTTCAATAATCCAGTCTGAACTATGGCAGTAGAAAGGGATACTGTTTCTCTATCCTTCCTCAACAAACAGTAAATAGCAAGAGAATGGGTGACTGCTAATATGTATCTGATTCATCAGGGTCATCAAATCACTAAGAGCTAAAACCACCATGGTTGGATGGCATCACCAACTCGATGGACACGAGTTGGAGCAAGCTCCGGGAGTTGGTGATGGACAGGGAGGCTTGGCATGCTGCAGTCCATGGGGTTGCAAAGAGTCAGACATGACTGAGCGACTGAACTGACTGAAAACCACCACAGCAACACTGAAGAAGATTTTCCAGGCAAGGAACCATCTGTGAGTCAATGATTAATTTTACAGCAGGCATATTATACAACTGTGGTTGTATATTCCATATAGTACCTTTTACAAAATTAGACAAATAATCCAAAAGAAAAAAAACATTAGGGACTTTTTTAAGAAAGCCAGGTCTAGTCGTTATTAGAAGCCTTCTGTTTCATGTTTGACACCTACATCCTCATCAAAGTACAATGACAATTATTAAAATATGATCCCAATCATGAGGAAAATGTTAAATCATGCTCTCATGCCTACTCTTCAAGAAGTTAGGAAAGCAGGATTTAAAAGAAAATGTTAAGAAATAATATTTTATGGTGTTTAAATAAGTTTTACCTATCTGGAAAATTCATACACCCAGGTGTGCTGGCATCTTTTTTTTCAAGTTTTTAAAAAAAATTTGTTTTTAATTGGAGGATAACTGCTTTACAATGTTGTGTTGGTTTCTGCCATACAACAGCACGAATCAGCCATTAACATATGTATGTCCCCTCTCTCGAACCCCTTCCCCACCCCCCTAGTTTGAACAACTATGCCATCTAATAAAGATTATCATTACCATTGGATTTTATTTTCCAATTTTTGGAAGTATAATATTAAACATGTTAGTAAATGTGCTTCCTTTTTCCATTTGGCATTTCAATGAGTTACACACACTGGTGTTCAAAAGTTAAAGTCAGAAAAGTTAAATAAAACCTTTATATTTATAATGGATTATGAAATAAATTACATACCCCATTTATTTTTATAGGCTTTTCATTAATTATCCACAATCACCAATTGGTAATATTAAAACAGTCTTTCTGTGCCTCAGTTTTCTCATTTATAAAATAGGAGCAATAATAGGACCTATTTTATGTGGATTAAATGAGTTAATATTTATAAAGCATATACAGTAGTATTTGGTACACAGTAAGCATTAGTTATGTGTTTAACAAAATGTAAAAGCTAAATAGATAAGGAGGTAGAATTATAAAATACAAATCACACCATTTCATGGTACCTGGTCATGGCACACAGACTTAAAAGAAACAGGACTCAGATCCTCTCCACATGGTCAGCAGCCCTGGCTCTCAAGAAGAACATGCTTTTAAAGAAAGCATGGTTCTGTATCTCATTGCTCTATATCTCTCTATATCTATCTGGGAGTGCCACCTAGCAATAATTCAGGAGTTATTAACCGTTATTCTTACCTAAGGTAATCCTTTCTTGTCACTAATTACTGGCCTTAGAGGAACTCTTCTAATTCTATAAAAATTTACCCAAATAAAAAGCCCTTGGTGAGAATGCAGACTAATACAGCCATTCAGAAGACCCCTAGAAACTATGCTGTCAAATTAAGTACACACATACCCTTCAATCCAGCAGTTCTGCTCCTGGGTATATCTATCTTGAACAGATTCTCATATTAGCACATAAAAAGACAGGTGTCAGATTGTTTCTTGCCTTGCTATTTGTGATAATAAGGTGAGGGCCTGCTCCCTGGAGACTAATAGGTTAAATGTGGATACATACCATGGAGTAACATAGCACTAAAAATACAGTGCTGAGTGAATAAAGCAGGAAGCAAAATGAGAGATGCCACAATGCAATTCACATAAATTAATGTTTTCTGCATTATAAACATCAAAATGCTTGCCTTGATGAGAAGAGAGTGGGAGAATTTGGAGCAAGGTATGGAGATACAAGGGAAAAAATTTTAAAAATCAATGAAATCCTACTGTTGTTTAGACAGACTATTATCGTATCATTACTATTGCATCTCTTCAGTCCTTAATGTCTGAACATGTACCTGGACATGAAAACACTTGCTGGAGAGAGTATATGCAGAACTAGCAATCTCTGCGATGTAAACTATGTGGGGCACAGTTCCTGACAATTTCTTAAAAGGCCATGTTACTTTTCTATTACTATCTAGCTGCTCTAAAGCAGTATAACTAGATTTCAACTAAAAAAGTAGTTAAAAAATACAAAGTGAGATTAAGCCTTGATGTTGACATCTTCAGGTGTTTGGTTATCTGGTAAAAAAAAATTTTTAAGGGAAAAATGCTAAAAGTTCAAAGATGACAAGAGTTTAAAAGTGGCATATAATAAGTTTATATTTGTTAAACAAACCTACTTACCATCTGATGAATAGCTCAAAATTACTAAATGCATACCTCAAAAGGGTAGACTGTTCACATTCACAAAATTTAGTGATTTTCTTCTCTAAGAGAAAGAGCAACTTGATACTTAACCTCTATCTGAAACTCTATCTAAGAGCGCACCATCTTTGAACCACCCGGCAAAAGAACTACACAAGGTTACATAATCAATTCTAACACTGCAAAAGTCTTTTCAAGATAGGTTTTCTTATAACTTCTGTAAACAGTGGAGACTAAGTTTGATATGAATTACTGAAATTTTGTAAAGTTTTATAAATGGAGAAAACAAGCTACTGGAAGGATTATTATTATCAAATTAAACCTAATAAGGCACACATTTCATCATTTTAATATACAACAGCAGAGCTCCTCTTAGGAAAGAAATGCTTTTTGTTTGGGAAAACACATGGAAAATGCACTTATGGTGGAAGGTAAGGCCTTGTAGCAACAAAGGAAGGCAAAGTGGCTCTGCATGAGCCCAGGGAAACAACTATATACTTTTCCCTCCGCTGGAGGGGAGAGAGAAGGGAAGGGAAAGAAGTCCCATCCAGATGGCAGTAACTCAGAGGTCACAGAACACTAGAATCTGCAGAAATCTTAGCGAAAGTTTAGGCTTCTTCATAACATAAAACTGAAGGCTCTTGAGCCAACTGTTTAGTTCTTAAAGGGTCTGTCTGGACACTCAGATGACATTTGGGTACAGATATATTAAAATATTCATTCACAAGAGCAGTTGCTGTCAGGAATTTATATTCTAGGATATTAATAAAGTCATTAGAGCTACCATATTTTAAATCTTTTTTTTTTTTTTTTTTTTTTTTTACAGAAAATTATGCCCTTTTGACTAAGTGAAAGTGTTAGTTGCTCAGTTCTGTCCGATTCTATGCCTCCATGGGCTGTAGTCCGCCAGGCTCCTCTGTCTATGGAGAGGCAAGAATACTTGACTGGGTAGCCGTTCCCTTCTCCAGGGGATCTTTCCAACCCAGGGATCAAACCCAGGTCTCCTGCACTGCAGGCAGACTCTTTACCGTTTGAGCCACCAGGAAAGACCTTTTGACTAAAGTAATGGCTAAAAATGATAAAAAAACAATTATAGGTCTTCAAAGATGGATAATGCAGAGTAAATGGCATGATAGAGTTTGTGGTTTTCCTGTTCTCTTAACCAAAAATGAGGGGAAATACCTCAAGCAGAGGCATTTTATTTTATATAATAGATTCTGTGGGGACCAAAATATGTACGATACTTGCAGAACCAAATAAATCCTTCCCTAACAAATCAGAAAGCACTGTCTTTCAAGATTGACTGGTAAAATTTAAGTAGTAGAATAAATCCAAAGATACCATCACCTGAAAATCTACAAACATTTCATATAAGGTTAAGAAATAAACGGAATAGATATAATCATGCTGGCAACTTAAGAATATTCCTGTATAATCTGCTCTTCCAGACTTATCTTCAAATCAAACAGCCAAGAAGACACCTTGAAACAGACTTTCATAGAACAATGAGGTAAATTCAAACTTTAAACACAGAAATTCAAGGAGAGGTTAAAAAATCTATGTCATTTCTTTTTTAAAGATTTTTACTGGAGTATAGTTGATTTACAATATTGTGTTAGTTTCAGGTGTACAGCAAAGTGAATCAGTTATACATATACATACATATCCACTCTTTTTAAGATTCTTTTGTGTCCTCATTTCTGTCTCCTCTGACAATAAGATATAAATTTGCTTTTGGTGGCTTTAAGATGATCCTAAATCCTTCAGTTATTTTAAACTTAACTACTTAAAGCCTTTTGAAGTAAAAAGTTTTCAAAAGCTGACACAAGAAAAACCCTAGGCAAGACAGCTCTTCAGATCAATGAAGTAATCAATGGCACCAGGACAGGCAAGCTTACTTGACCAGGAATACGGTATAACTTAAAATAGGGGTGAGTGATGGTCAGGGTAGAATATGTATCATAAACATATTTACAAACATATAGAATTCTAGAATTCTGCATATCTAAGACAAGTAACCATTTCAATAATATAATTCTACTGCACAAGAGACATTCAAATTATATTATGGACATAACATAATATATAATGACATAACAAAACATAATGAGTTTAGACATAACACTCATTATTTTCTAAATCAGTTGTTATGGTCAACTCCAGGACTTTGAAATAAGATTACCTTTTGAGGGTGAACTGACATGTGGTGGGTGATTTTGATTTGCTGTGAAATTCAGGAATCAAATATGAACAAGTACTTTTTTTGGGGGGGTTGACTATTGGCGTGAGTCTGAGTGAACTCCGGGAGTTGGTGATAGACAGGGAGGCCTGGCGTGCTGCGATTCATGGGGTCGTGAAGAGTCAGACACGACTGAGCGACTGAACTGAACTGAACTGACTATTGGCTATCTGCAACACAGATAGACCATTAGATTCTGAGTTTGATGCATACAGTAACTAGATGGCTGAGGAAATTCAGGTATTCTCTTCCTCTATCTATCTTTAATAGCTAATATTCCAAGTGCCTCAGGATTTTATCATGAAAAAAACCCTCCTCTCCTTTATCTCCTCGGAAATTGCATCTGCTTCAAGGACTTAACTTCTAATTATACAGTAACTGGTCCTGAAGGCCCTATTTTCAGTCCAAATTGGCATTTCTTAGCTTTAAACTGGACTTCTAAATATCAACTTATAATCAACATCATAAATTCACCACAGTATTGGTTTACATTTGCTTTTAGAAATGAGTCATCCGATCCCAAAGTTGGGTGTATTTACAATGAAGCAAAATGACCTTTGTTTCCAAGTCTATCATGATTTTTTTAACAAGACAACTCCAAATATGAGACTGATTTTGCCTTTAAATGGGCGAGTCTACAATCAAGAAAAGAACACATTACCATATTACCATATGGTAACATATTACCATAAATTGGGAATACTTTTGTTTCTTATTCTGAGCTGCTAAAGATAGTACATGGACTATAGATCAAAAGAAATCCTTATTCCAAAAAATTAAGTACACCTCTATCTTAATATCTTGCAAATGGCAGGCATTCAATAAACATCTATTAAATGAATGAATCAATCTGTAGTCAAGTTGCTGCTGCTGCTGCTAAGTCGCTTCAGCAGTGTCTGACCCTGTGCGACCCCAGAGACAGCAGCCCACCAGGCTCCGATGTCCCCGGGATTCTCCAGGCAAGAACACTGGAGGGGATTGCCACTTCCTTCTCCAATGCATGAAAGTGAAAAGTGAAAGTGAAGTCACTCAGTCATGTCTGACTTTTCGTGACACCATGAACTACAGCCTACCAGGCTTCTCCGTCCATGGGATTTTCCAGGCAAGAGTACTGGAGTGGGTTGCCATTGCCTTCTCCACATCCTTGCAATCTGCAGTAGGGAGAAAATGGAGCCACGTGAGAAATAGAAGACTGAGACCATTTGAAAACTGAAGGCTTCCTTAGCCCGATTTACAAAGATCTGCATAGGCCTCTCCTGGGTTTCTGTAAGAAATGTGAGCATATACGTAGGGCTTTATCAGTTAAACCCATCAGTCACACTGAAGGTGAAAACATCCCCTAGAGATGGGTTTGACAGCAGTATGGCAAAAAAACCACAAAACCTTTAATATCTGTATCCTCTGCTTCTTGAAATTTGACTTTACATCACTTTGCTTTTATGAAGGACCTACATAAGTACCTGTATTCACAAAAACAACAACAAAAAAAAAATCAAAGAGGATTTTGCTTTTATGAAAAAAGGCATTTGTTTTCCTGAGAATCGTTACAGAGGCAGTGGGCATCCCAGGCAGTGAGCGAGGCACCGTCCAGCTCCTTCCCAGGGATCTACATTCAGCATCTCATTATCCACTATGGCTTTGAACTGTGTTTGTGACCATCTGTGCTTCATCCTGACTTATTCTGTGCATCTGTAAGTAAGATGTGTCCTAAGGTAACTGCTTCACTTTACTCCAGCTTTCTAAAAGGTTTCACACGAGTGCTCTACTTTCTGATATCAGGGGAACCTTGTATCGAACTCTCCCACACCACCCTCATTTTCTTCTCTTAGAAATATTGATAGTAAGATGTTTTCCCCCTAAAGTTAATACATAGTAATAAGAAAGGTCCAACAAACTGCAATGGGCAGGGAGAAAAGTCTTTAGATTAGAACAGAATAAAAAGAATTTGATGATGCAGGGGCATAACTATGACCAGCAATTTATGGTGACTGTGGTGATATGTGGGCTTCCCAAGTGACAGTGGTGGTAAAGAACCCGCTTGCCAATGCAGGAGATATGAAAGATGCGGGTTTGATCCCTGGGTTGGGACAATCCTCTGGAGGACGGCATGTCAACCTTCTCCAATATCTTGCCTGGAGAATCCCATGGACAGAGGAGCCCAGGGGGCTACAGCCCATAGGGTCACAAAGAGTTGGATATGACTGAAGCGACTTAGCACGCACACACATGGTGATATGCTCCAGGATTATGAGCTTTTAAAGACTTCTTTCTCCCTATGCTAAATGGTCTCAAGTGGCTAATTTTTTTTGAGCTATGAAGTCCACTTTTAATTTTCTTTTCTCCCTCACTGGGAGGTTATCAACCTTTGCTGCCAGTGTGCCTCTCCCTTTCTAACCTGCTGTTGGCTGAGAAACCAGATAACCAGGTTATCAGAGAACCCAGAAGGTTCTGCTTGAGACTGAACCCTAGGACCTGTTTTTTGACCCTTGGCTCACTCTTTAAGCACCTCTTTTTTCACCCCTCTAGCACTAGGGATTTAGCTGGCTGGCTTCTCTTCCTTTGACACTGTTGCCAAGTGCTTTTTTCAACCTGGTGTTCTTTTCTCTAGGCTGGCTATGAATACGTTCTGTCTTTAATCTTTACTGTCTCCTCTGAAAAGCATAGGTCCGTCTCTTTTGTGAGAAGTTTACTATGAATCACTCTAGAGACATACAGTGGAAACAAGGAGAAAATGGTTCAGGAAATGTTATAAAATCTGTATTGTGATTTTGCTCCTTAATCAGTGTTTACTGACTGCCCCACTTGGATACCCCCAGCAGACTACATGCTCAATTCTTTCCTGACTATACTACAAGCTCCTTGAATGAAGGTATTTTACTTTTGTATGCCCCAAACCAAACTGACACACAGTAGGCTTGCAGTACATGCCCAACTATAATTTAATGATTAAAAATGTCAACACACTGAATTAAAGATGTAATTGAATGAATGAAATTGATTATTGGTACATTTCAATCCAACATCAACTAAATGAATTGCTCGGGAAAGCAAAATCAAGCTAAGATTCAATATTTGAAAGAAAACACTATATTTGCTTTATGAAAAACTCTGTATAAGAGTTTGCTGGTAAACGGATGATTTATCATCTTCATAGCAATAACACAGTACCCACTTTCCTTGTAATAACTAAAAAGAATGAGTTGTCAGTTTTGTCAGAAAGCTAAACCTGAACCTTTGACTCATTGCTTAGTTTTATCATGTTTTCCACAAATAGCATTTGCAGCTGTTTATGAACGCATTTAAAATGAGTTCTGTATCAAATAAGAAATGACCATCTTCTTTAAAAACTTAGCTACTAATATAAGTCTCATTTGTAATCTTTCAATTTTGTGACTAAAAATAAAACAAAGTCACACTCAGTGCTTTAGCCTAGTACTAGCTAAAAAGAGGAGAATGGTTGAAAGGAAATTTTTTTTTTTTTAGGTTGTTAAATTATGTGCTTTAGGATCAGTAAGTAGTGCCATCTCAGAGACACTGTAGTTGGTTTCCAGTCTCTTCCTTTCCTTCAGACAGAGACTGTTCTTTCTTAGCCAACAAGCTTCCCTTTGTTTTGATTTATATCACTGGCTGAATAACCCCAAAGCACCACACAACATGGTGCGGCGTGGAATGGAAGACTGTGACTGAAAGCAATTAAGAGCTGCAGGCAGCGTTTTGGCACTCAGAACCCAAACACGGACTTACTTTCCACAAGTGATGGGTTTTTGAGAAATCCGTTTTCGAAGCTGACATACATTTTAATTGTAAAGAAGTTAAGTTCTGAAAAGATCACAGAACCTTGTGGGGAGAGGCTGTTGCAGGTTCTTCAGCTACAGGCATCACACCATAAATATGCCCTCTGTTATCCTGTTAAATAACAATTCCATATCATATCTTCTCAGTCTTCTCTAAACCCCTATCTATGCTCCATCTCTCTCTCATTCCTCCCACCAATAAACCCACATAACCTATAGTAGCTGTCTCTCCAAACTCTGAGAATTTAGTACAAGCACAATGCCAATCATACATCTACACACTTGTTGATGGCAGTGCAAATTAGCAAACCTCTAAGAAGAGGAACTGCATGGCTGGAAGACAAAAGGGGGAAAGAAACTTATTTTTCATCATTTCCTTCATTTCAACCCGTTAAAAAATAATGAAATGTCCAAGTCTCTACTCCTGCCTAAACTGCTCTGCTGGTTATCTGTATACTCCATTAGCTTCACCTTCTTCCATGACCTATTATCATGTCCCAAGTCTTCCATTTTATTAAAAACAGATAAAATAAAAATTTGAAAATCTCCCCCAAGACTCTGAGGTCCCTTCTAGCTGCTGCCCTCTGTCCTCAGCCAAGTTTCTTCACAGAGCATTCACTCTCATGTTCTTCCCCTCGTCTCTCACTGTTACCTCAACCCCACTATAGTCTGATCTTTCCTGAAACCAGTTTCCCTTCAGTTGCCAATAGTGAAGTGAAGTCTCTCAGTCGTGTCCGACTCTTTGCGACCCCATGGACTGTAGCCTATCAGGCTCCTCCGTCCATGGGATTTTCCAGGCAAGAGTGCTGGAGTGGATTGCCATTTCTTTCTCCAGGGGATCTTCCTGACCCAGGAATCAAACCCAGGTCTCCCACATTGCAGGCAGACGCTTTACCATCTGAGCCACCAGCGAAGCCCTAGTGACTTCCGTTGCCAATCATCTCTGCTAACCAATCTAATCTACCTTCTTAGGTGTTATCTTGGGTTACTTCTGATTCACTATTACTGACCACTCCCTCCTTGAACTTTCCTCCTGTGGCTCTCATGGAGCCTATGATTTTACAATGAATGCTCTTTCTCAAATGCCTCCACTGGATCACCCAGCTTCCTCCTTTTGATCCTTAAATGTTGGTATTCCCCAGAGTTCCAGTTTTGACCATTTTCTCATTTTTTTTTTTCATGTATCTTTGTACAAACCATTCAACACCACAGATTAAACCACCTCTTTCATGTTAATAACTCCCAAACAGACCAGACTTCTTCCTGAGCGCCACTCACATTTCTCACAGCTGATCATGATCCATGAACTGACCCACGGAACCACAGATACCTCCTTTCTCTCACCTTGCTGCATTCAATCCATTATCAATCCCTGTGTAGTATAATACAACTGCACCCACTTCTCTTCATCCTCTCTTCCACCATCCTAATTCAAGCCATCATCATCTCTTAGAATATGAAAAACCTAACAGACTCTATTCTTAATCTCCTCTGTATTCTCCAAAAGAATAAAGCTTTAAAAATTAAACTCCTTTAAAAAAAAATTCAAGGATGTCCATAATATACAGAATAAAATTCACACTTCAGATCGCCAAGGTCCAGCCCCACCTGGCCCCTGACTACTACTCTTCCCTCATCTTGCACCACTCTCCTCCTCGCTCATACTCAGCCACAGGCCTTCTGTCATTTCCTTCCACTTCCTCATCACACTGTCTCCTATCTTGTGCCTTTGCAACTGTTCACCGTACCCAGAATACTCTTCCCTCTTATATGTTAACTGCTTTTACCAGTTCACCTGATCTGAAGTAGACTCCCCTGCCACCTTTATTTTCTAACTTTGCATTTAATGTTTCTTTCACAACATGTATTCCAATTTACATTCTGGAAGTCCTCTTCCAAACAGGAAGGAGAAAGGTGCTATCTTCTCCCTTTCCTCTCACTTGCTGACCAGAATGGATATATAATAGCAGGAGCTCAAGCAACTCAATAAGTATTTGTTGTTGAAATGAACTATTAACTGAACCTGGTGGGTGAATTCTTTCACCACTAACATGCATAACTATCAACTTCATTGTTATACAACATAGTGTAACACTCTTAAATTAGACTCTATTTTATTTGAACTATTCCTTCATTCTTCATGACTTGTCAGAAAGCTTTCTAAAGAAAAAGAACTCGCAGTTTGGCAAGCTGACAGAGATATATGGATAAGCTTCAAAGACCTCAGTGATCTTTACAGCATGAATTAGTTCCACTTCTATACTACGGGTAGACTTTGTATGCTCATTTTCCAGCAGCATGAATAAGCCATAATACAGAGTGTAATTAATCAGAATGTCCCCAAGGTTATGTGAGTCAGTAATAAAGCAACAATAAAGTCAGAACATTACATATTAAGAAGCCAGTTATAAAAGAAATTTTAATAAAATGATCACTATTAACAACTGGTCAACAAGCTGCTTATTGGACTGCTTTCAATAAATGCTTCTTGAATTAAACTACAAGTACTGAAAAGAGATAAAAAGTAATATCTTCCCTCTTAAAGGGAAGATAAAGATCTAAGAACTCTAATGAAGAGTTCTAATGAGCTCCATGATCTAGATTAGATCTAAGATTTGATGATCTAAGAAATCTGAGAATATAAGATAACACCACTAGATAAGAAATAAGTATTTAATGAGTATTGGAACAGAGCTGCTGTGTAGATAGTGAGTGGGGTGAGTTCTTTTCTAGCTGAAGTGGCCTGGCTTCACACAGGAGTAACATTTAGTACAGTGCTACTCAAGGAACACAGGATTCCTCAAGGATGGAAAGATTTCAGTACCGAGAATGGCAGTGTCTGGTAGGCAAAGGTTAAAGAAAAAGAGGCCCCAAAGCAAACAGCATGCATGCTAAGTCATGGCAGTCGTGTCTGACTCTGTGCGACCCCATAGACGGCAGCCCACTAGGCTCCTCTGTCCCTGGGATTCTCCAGGCAAGAACACTGGAGTGGGTTGCCATTTCCTTCTCCAACGCATGAAAGTGAAAAGTGAAAGTGAAGTCGCTCAGTCATGTCTTACTCTTCGCGACCCCATGGACTGCAGCCTACCAGGCTCCTCCACCCATGGGATTTTCCAGGCAAGAGTACTGGAGTGGGGTGCCATTGCAAACAGCAGACAGAGCCAATTTGGCAGCAGTGTGAAGACCAACTGAAGTGGGAATGATTATGAAGAAGGTACTTGGAGTTTTAAATTAGACTAGTTCAGATTAGGAAGTGTGAACTTGATCCCTCAGGGAACAAGTTTCTTTCTTTTTTCTTTTTTTCTATTAAAACTTTTTTTTTTCCTACTATGAAACAATATTGTTTGGTCAGTTGGTCACATTTGTGTTCTAACTCTTTTTTTTTAAACTTATTTTTTATTGAAGTACAGTTGAATTACAATGTTAATTACTGCTATACAGCAAAGTGACTCAATCATACATATATGTATATTCTTTTCATATTCTTTTCTGCTATGGTTTATCACAGGATACTGAATATAATTCCCTATTCTATACAGTAGGACCCTTGCTGTTTATCCATTTTATATATATATCAGTTTGCATCTGTTAATTCCAAACTCCTAATCCAACCCCTTCCCACCTCCCTCCACCTTGGCAACTACCAGTCTATTCTCTATGTCTTTGATTCTATTTCTGTTTCATAGATAGTTTCATTTGTGTTGAATCCAGATATAAGTGATATCATATGGTACTTGTCTTTCTGACTTAATAGGACAATCTCTAGTTTCATCATGTTGCTGCAAATAGTATTATTTCATTATTTTTTATGGCTGAGTAGTATTCCACTGCATGTATACATCATATCTTCTTTACCCATTCACCTGTCAATGGACACGGTTGTTTCCACGCCTTGGCTATTGTGAATAGCGCTGCTATGAACACAGGGGTGCTTGTATCTTTTTGAATTATAACTTTGTCCAGATGTATGCCCAGAAGTGAGATTGCTGGATCACATGGTAATTCTATTTTTAGTTTTCTGTGGAATTTCCATACTGCTGTCCACAGTGATTGCACCAATTTACATTCCCACCAACAATGTAGGAGGGGGAACAAGTTTCTAAGTGGAAAATGACATTTGAAAAATAAATTTGGAGTCAGAATACAGGATAAATTTCAGGAATGGAGAGATTAGAGACAGAAAATTAAGAAATTTTATTATT
Source organism: Bos mutus (assembly GCF_027580195.1). Lineage (NCBI taxonomy): Eukaryota > Metazoa > Chordata > Mammalia > Artiodactyla > Bovidae > Bos > Bos mutus. The sequence continues at coordinate 45,856,777 of NC_091618.1, read as the reverse complement.
ATGCCTGAATTATTGTAATAAAGGCATAAACTATGTATACAGAAGCAGTAAGAAGGATGTGTGCAATTTGTGAAATGGTAAAATAAGACTTAACTGTTAAGTAGAGATTAGATGAACTTTATCCTCTCCTAAAAGATTATTACTTCTAATATACACCTCAATCATTTGGTTTAAAAACCTATACAATTTTCCTTGCCCCTCACTCCCTAGAGTTCTCTTTCTCAGACATTTGCTGTTTTCTGCCTCCCATCCCCCAGACTGGCTTTTCCAACCACATAATATATTCCAGCCAAAACAAAGGACTATATTTACTAGTTCGCTAGACACACCAGGAAATTCCCAAACCAATGACTTTGTTCACGCTATGTCTTCTTTAACATCCTCTCCCCATTCTATGTATCCAAAGTCTAGACATTATTCACATCCGAGGTCAATGCTACTTTTCCTATCTAGCTCTCCCAGAAGCCCCAACTCAGAGCAAGCATTGCCTCCCAATACTCTTCATTTTCCTCTAAAACACTCTTTTCAAAAAGCTTACACTTGTTCCTTATTTCTTCTGACAAACTGTAATCTCCATGGCAGACACACCCAATTTATTTCCTCCTCCTTTCATACGTAATTGAAGATCTTAATAAATAATACATGGCAACAGTAAAGATCTTGATAAATAATATATGGCAATTATATACAGCTAAAAGCACAGACTCTGAAGACAGCCTGTTTGAGTTTGAATCTTAATGCTGCCATTTATTAGCTATGCGACCATGGGCAAGTTACTTAGTCTCTCTGTGCTTCAATATCTTTATGCATAATGTAGAGACAATAAAAGTAGATCCTGGAGAAGGAAATGCCAACCCACTCCAGCATTCTTGCCTGGGAAATCCCAAGGACAGGAAGTCTGGTGGGCTATAGTCTGTAGGGTTGCAAGGGTCGGACACGACTTAGCGACTAAACCACCACAGCAAGAGTAGATATTTCATAAAGCTGTCAGAGGAGTTGGCTTAGAATAGAATAAGTACTATAAAACTGTCTATTAAATACAGTGGAAAAATACTAAATATTCTGTGATAGGTGAGTGAAGCTTTATTTACAGAAAGCAAAATGTCAAAAGCAAAGCCAGTCTCTAGGTACAAAATAGGTATATACAGATTCTTCTTAAATCTATGTATGCCCTAAGGGTTGCTGCTGCTAAGTCGCGTCAGTCGTGTCCGACTCTGTGAGACTCCATAGGCGGCAGCCCACCAGGCCCCCCTGTCCCTGGGATTCTCCAGGCAAGAACACTGGAGTGGGTTGCCATTTCCTTCTCCAATGCATGAAAATGAAAAGTGAAAGTGAAGTCGCTCAGTCGTGTCCGACTCTTAGCGACCCCATGGACTCCAGCCATGGGATTTTCCAGGCGAGAGTACTGGAGTGGGGTGCCATTGCCTTCTCCGGCCCTAAGGGTTAGCTGTGCCCTTTTAAATCTTCCTTATATTAACAACGGTCTTGTTATGTCAAACAATTTAGTTTGACATTTCAACATTCTGAGAAAATATTTAGTTCAGCTTCCTGTGACAATAAGACACCCAATTGATCTTCTTGCCTCCAGTCTTACCCTCTTTATCCTTCCATGCTCACAGAGTATCTTTCTAAAATGCAGACCTAATGTTTTCCCACTGCTGCAAATCCCCTCCATTCTACCTCCCTTAGGATAAAGTTTAAAATCCTTAGAGTCTCATACACATTATCCAAAATGGCCCCTGCCTCGTCTTCAGAATCATCTCTCAACACTTTTTACCATGAAACCTAATCACCTGGCCACACCTCAAAGACTTTTTGTATGTCATTCCTCTGCTAGAACATCTCTCCATTCGTTTGCTAGGACCACCATAACAAAATACCGATGGATAAAGAATCCACCTGCAAAGCAGGAGATGTGGGTTTGACCCCTGCATCAGCCAGACTCCTTGGTGGAGGAAATAGCAACGCACTCCAGTATTCTTGCCTGAAAAATCCCATGGACAGAAGGGCCTGGCGGGCTATATAGTCCACAGGGTCACAAAGAGTCAGACACGACTCAGCAACTAAGCACAAGCACAGGCTAGGTAGCTTAAACAACAGAAGTTTATTTGCTCACAGTTCTGGAGGCTAGAAGTCCAAGATCAAAGTACCAGCAAGACTGGCTTCTCCCGAGGCTTACATATGGCTGCCTTCTCGAAGTATCCTCACATGGTCTTTTTTCTATGTGCACATGTTCTCAATGTCTCTTTTGTGTCCAAAGTTCCTCTTTTATAAAGATACCAGTCAGAATGAATTATACCCTAAAGGTCTCATTTTAACTTAGTTACCTCTTCAAAGGCCCTATCTCTAAATATAGTCATATTCTGAGGTTATGGGGTCTAGGGCTTCAATTTACAAATTTTGGAGAAACACAACTGAGCCCACAATAAGGCCTTCTTTTCTTTGGTCAGGCTAATTCCTATTTGTTTTTCCAAGATTGGCCCAAGTCTTCCTATCCAGGCAGATTTCATTGCCCTGTCTCTGTGTTCCCACAGTACTTCTGTGTGCTGCTCACTCATAAACACACTATCCCAATTGTCTCTTTCCTTCTTCAGATTGTATTCCTTAAGAGCAGAGAATAAATCTCTAGCACTTAGCACAGTATCTATCCCATTGAAGAGATTTATTAAAGATTTGATTATTTAGGGAACACAGAAGAAAGAATATGAGCTTTGAATAAAGGCAAGCATGAGTTCAAATCCTGGTTCTAATATGCACCTATGATTTTAAACTGGAGAAGGCAATGGCAACCCACTCCAGTGTTCTTGCCTGGAAAATCCCAGGGACGGGGGAGACTGGTAGGCTGCCATCTATGGGGTCACACAGAGTCGGACACAACTGAAGCAACTTAGCAGCAGCAGCAGCATGATTTTAAACAAGTCATTAAATGTTGATCTTCAATTCTACATAAGGTACTTATAAAGATAAATGACTTAATTATAATATAAGCATCCATTTTTTAGGGTTGGTAGAATGAGTGAGTGAAGTTGCTCAGTCATGTCCAACTCTTTGCGACCCCGTGGACTGTAGCCTACCAGGCTCTTCTGTCCATGGGATTTTCCAGACAAGAACACCCGACTGGGATGCCATCTCCTTCTCCAGGAGATCTTCCCAACCCAGGGATTGAACCTGGGTCTCCTGCATTGTAGGCAGAATGCTTTACCATCTGAGCCACCAGGGAAGCTGGTGGTACATAGTAGATGCTCGCTAAACATTAGAGTACAGATTCTGGGATTGCCTGGGTTTGAGACCCAATTTCCCCACTTAGTAGCTGAATGACCTTGGGTATGTTAACTTCCCCTCTGCTTCAGTTGCTTATCTAAATAAACATTTCTCACTGCTAATGTGGGGATGTTTACTATTATATGATCACTTAAGATCTGAACAAAAATGGCTGGATATCATGAGTAATTTAGTTCCTTCAATTATAAAGTTATTTTAAATGTGAATATTACTTAAATGCCTCAGACTTCTTACCAACCACATAGCATAGTAACTAAAGAGGTTCAAAAACTGTTATGGATAATATAAGTAAAGATCAAAATAAACATTAAATAATAAATTTTCATGTGTCTCATTCCTTATTTTGGTGTTTAAACATCCTGAGTATTGAAGTAAAAATCTTATCAAGTTTTTCTACTCTCTGTGACTACGGATGTTAATCATTTGTAGTAGAGAATACTACTTCTTGGCTCAAATTTTCAATTTCAGAACCACTAAACCTTTGAACTAGAAAGGCCAATCCCATCATGGCTTACCTAAGTAAACAGGTGGATTTGTAATGGGCTCTTAGGGTCTTAATGAAAAGCTCTGTAAAGGACAGGCATTGCAAGCAGAGAGAACACCTGGTTCACAAGTACTAAAGCGGGGTCCATCTCTTATTCTAGATATTCAAGGTATGTAGTAGGAACTAGTATTAGAAAATAATGCTGGAAAATGCTTTTTAATCATCCAACCTTTAAGGTCAGCAATAGGTAAAAGTTATCTGACCTATAACTTTGAAGTAAGGCAGATCTAGGTATGAATCTCCACTTGTTACATAAGCACAGTTTTAGAGCCTTAGATTATGCAAGGGGGTTATTATAGTGATTAACTGATCAAATGCACATAGAGCTCATAACTGAGATGCCTGGCTGACTGGGAGGTACCTAGCCACACAGTGACCCCATGGACTGTAACCTGCCAGGCTCCTCTGTTCATGGAACTCTCCAGGCAAGAATACTGGAGTGAGTATCCATTCCCTTCTCCAGGGGAATTCTTCCTGATCCAGGAATCAAACCCAGGTCTCCTGCATTGCAGGCAGATTCTTTACCATCTAAGCCACCAGGGAAGGCCCAATAGTGATTAATCGATCAAATGTATGGAGAGCTTATAACTGATATGCCTGGCTGATTGAGAGTAATCAAATGTTTGTCTTTCTCACACCTGTAATCATATGAATAAACACCTGTAAAATATCTTAAAACCATCTTTCACGTAGTATGTATTTGCTGAGTGTCTGAGGCTTACTGAAAATGACTTAATTTTAAAAACAGAAAGCTGGCCAGTGCTTTCCCCAGCCACCCAGGCAGCCTTCCAGCTAGAGCCCCCGCCTCCACATCTCCTCCAGAAATTGAGACCCGATCATCCTGCTCACTCTGCAGCAAGAAATCCAGACTTTCAGGGAGAGGAGGGAACATCAAACAGAAAGTCTGCAAGGACATAGTCTCATCAGGAAAAACTCTCCCCAAACTGCAGAGCCTCAAGTCAGGGGGTAGGGGGTGTGGGATGGAAGAGGCTCCTCTGGTCAGCTGGGTGAGGTGAAGAAGGTAGGTGGGACTTCCAAGTTCCGGAAACACCTTGGAATCTTCCCCAAGAGCTGTCAACAGGTCTCCCCTTCACACAGACTGCTGCTGCTGCTGCTAAGTCGCTTCAGTTGTGTCCGACTCTGTGCAACCCCATAGAAGGCAAGCCACCAGGCTTCCCTGTCCCTGGGATTCTCCAGGCAAGAACACTGGAGTGGATTGCCATGTCCTTCTCCAATGCATGAAAGTGAAAAGTGAAAGTGAAGTCGCTCAGTCGTGTCCGACTCTTAGCGACCCCATGGACTGCAGCCTACCAGGCTCCTCCATCCATGGGATTTTTCAGGCAAGAGTACTTTAGTGGGGTGCCATTGCCTTCTCCGTCACGTAGACAGAAGTCAACAAAAAAGAAACCTGCCTGATTAGAAGATAAAACAACAGAAAGCTGGGATAACGGCCGAGATAAACAAGTGTCTTCATCCCTGCCCATTCTCCTCACCAGTGTCTTTCACAATTTCTTCCCAAGTATCACCACACCAGCAGTAACATGCTATCTGGAGATCACTGTAGCTCAGACTTCCAACTCTATAGCAAAGATTAGAAGGCCAGGGGAAAAAAATCACTGAAATAGATAAAACAAAACTGGAAGAATTCATTTCCTTTCTTACCCTATAGTCCATTATCGCTTGATGAATTTCCAGTGAAAAGTTAGTTTTCGACGCAGAAACTGCAGGCTTCAATAAAAGGTCCTTGGGCAAGTAACTGAGTTCACGACAATTATAATAACCTAGAAATCTTTTAAGTGTTTAGGAGACTACCTTTACTCTGGTACTAAAAGGACGTCGGTTAATATCCATTATACGCTTCAAACTGAAGGCAAGCGTCTTTCTTTTAAAAGACGTGCGGTGTCTGGCTCAAAATCAATCTCAAGAAAAGCCCAACTCAACACAGAAAGAGCTCTTTTCCACACCCTCTCGTCTCACATCACAGATGGCAACCAAGGCTTGAGATTTAACATCCAGACACTAAAGCGGCTCATCGCTCAACGATGGGGCACCAGGTGGGTGCTGTCCGGCATAGGACGGGATGCTGCCAATCCTGAAAGGTGCAGCTGGTGTGAACCCCGAGGCCAGAGCCTAATGCCCATCACTTAGCACTTACACTTGGGAAACCACCCGCTTCCCATCGCGGGGCTGAGACAAGGGGAGGACCCAGTCCTCTGGTACCCCAATTCCGGAGTCCGCGCGTGACCTCCGAGGACCGGGAGAAGCGCGGGGCGGGGAAGCTCCTCCGCCTTCAAGGGAAGATGGCAAGGGCAAGTTCGGGTCGTAAACGGAAAGGTTACTCACAGGAATGACCTGGCGTCCTCTGTCCAACGCCCAAGCTCCCTCAGGGAAAAGTCTCCAACGAAGCGGCAGCTGGAGAGCAGCAGCCTGCGCGGCCGCCGCTGCCAAAAACTACCTGGGCGTGGCAGGGACGGGCGGGCAACTTCACAACATCATCATTCAGCGACTTCGGTTTTGCAGCGACGCCAGGTCAATGACAGCCCCCACACAATCGGGGAAGAGAGGAGGAGACCCATTCTCCCAGCAGCCTGCACGGCGCCAGCGCACGACCTGCTGGGAATTGTAGTTTCATCTCGGCCACGCCCCTTAATTCGAAGGCCACGCCCCTCCCTGCTAGCCCTGAAGCGGGAGGCGGGAGGCGGGAGGCGGGGCAGTGACCCTGGGGCCGGGGTGGGGCGAGTCCAGTCCCGGTGGGCTGCGGGGGTTTAGGGCAGAGTTCCAGGCCCACAGCCCCAGTCTGGGTCGCACCGCCCCCTTGGCTCCGCGGCCCGCGCTGGGAGCGGGCCTTGCGCTCTCGCTTTGCCCCTGGGCGGGCCGGGCGCCCAGGGCCCGCACCGCTGACCGCCTGAGGAGAACCGCTGGCCGTGGTCGCCGCCAGGGTAATGAGGGGAGGCCGGGCAGGGAGGGGAAGGGCTAGGGGCCGATCGCGAAGTGAGGGAGAGCAGCTTAGTCCGCGCGCGCATCGGGAAGCTCGAGGCTAGAACTCGCCGTCATACCTCCAGCCGGAGCCCGGGCGGCTGGCGGAGCCGTGGCGGGGGTCCGGCTTCGCATGAACAGCGGCCCCTGCGCCCCGCGCAGCTCCGGTTCTGCCCGGCGTCCCGGGCCGCGTGGCGGAGAGCACCTGCGTGTGGGTAGGCTGCGCTTGCTGGGGTCGGCGGCGCCAGGTGCGCGGGTCCGGCCGCCCGTGGTGCTCTCCCGGGTCCTGGCACCCCTATCCCTGCTCTCACTTTTGGCCGCACTCACCCACGCGTGGCGTTTCCAAACCCGAGACGCCCTCCGGCCCGGCTCCGTATGCCACCTTCTGCGAGTTCGCTACAAAGTCCCCTAAAGCAGGACTCGCAAGGAAGCTTTTATATAATTGAATGCAAGCTGTGTTTTCTCCTCGTTAGTTAAGTTCAGGGTTGTGTTTTTCCCTTGTGGATTTGTTGTGTCAAGCACCTTTTCCCTCAAAACGGGATTGGAATTTGTGACAGCGCGTACGTAGCAAAGAGCCTGGCCCACAGTAGGCGCTTAGTAAATATTTTTTGAAAGCTTGAGTCACGATGCTAAGTTTGGAAAATTCTACCGAGTTGTGCGTCGCTATAGTTAAGATTTTATGGGTTCCCAACATCGCTTTGAAAAGTACAGTAATTTTAAGGCTCCACAAAGATTTAAATCGGGCTTTTTTACATTCCCGGTAACAAGTGCCTCTGTTGGATGCTTAAATTAACTCAAAACCCGAGTTCTGTAATTTGCGCATTCTGATTGTTCCAGAAAGTGTTAACCTTTCAGATTAAAGTTTTCAGAGGAACCATTCTTCATTCATTCTTCATTCAGATGAAGTAATTCATTTGATCTGAATCACCTAGAATAAATTTATTTACAAAGCTTTTTCCTGATTAGCTTTTTAGATACAAGTATGAGCGATCACAGTGATGTACATGTGAATACATTCAGAAATACAAGTCTCAACTATGAATTTTTTCAAAAGATATTCATACCTAGTGAAAGCATGCAGGAGAAAATTATAACAGCAAATTTGCCCCCTCCCCCCGCCCTTACCGGGGACAACTGCTGCCTTGACCTCAAAATGTCTTATAAAATTATCTCTTAATAGTCTGTCACATCTAAAGCAAAATCCTCAGGGATTAAGCCCCGCACAGGGGCAACCCCTTTAGTACTAACAGTTTTCACAGATTGTGTCAGTTTCTTGTAAGTTTTCCTGAAAAAATAGATAATGTAGTTGGAGAAGGCAATGGCAACCCACTCCAGTACTCTTGCCTGGAAAATCCCATGGACGGAGGAGCCTTGAAGGCTGCAGTCCATGGGGTTGCTGAGGGTCAGACAGGACTGAGCGACTTCACTTTCACTTTTCATTTTCATGCGTTGGAGAAGGAAATAGCAACCCACTCCAGTGTTCTTGCCTGGAGAATCCAAGGGAAGGGGGAGCCTGGTGGGCTGCCGTCTATGGGGTCGCACAGAGTCAGACACGACTGAAGTGACTTAGCAGCAGCAGTAGCAGATAATGTAGTTAAAATTTTTTTTTGTTTAAGAAAGAACTTACTATTATTATGTGGAAAAAACAGGAAACAATCATGAGAACTAGGAAATTCAGTTAATCACCACATCTCTAATCTTGGTTTGTGGGAATGTATGCTGCAAGTGGCCTGGACCTTGTTTGCCTGGGTCACTACTGAGTGTCCCCAGTGCCCAACACAGCACCTGACCCATGACAGCCATTCATTAAACACTATGGTAAGAATACTTGATTGTTTCAGATAGCAGTGTAATTACTTTCTGCATGTGAATGGTTTCTTCATTTACTTGGATTTTTTTTAGATTACTAGAAGTGAGGATTTTATAGGATCAAAAGGTATCAATGTTTTCATAGTTATCAAAACATTGCCAACTTGCTTTCAAATGAGCCCTACCATTTGGTACTGCCACCAGTAATAACTGAGTGTACCTTTCAGAGCATCTTCTTAAGCTCTTATATGGATACAGTATTTGGTAATTCTAAGCACTTTCAGATGAAGCAATTCTTTTTATCTGAACCACCTGGAAAGTGGGCAAGGCAGGTATTGCATTATCCCTTTTGTAACACAGCAAACATCAGTGCCTTATTTTTATGATAATGAATGGCAGGAGACAAAAATAATCAAACCCTGTCAGGTCCCCCCCAACACACACCCATTCTTTACCTTTGGTCTGTAGTGAATATCATGAACAAATTGACTTCTTTCCTTAACAGTAAAATTAGATTCTGGTCTATAATTTCTGTGGTTTACAAAATCTTTTTCTTTGCCATTTGTTCAGATGTTTGCAGATGCCTTGATCAAACTTGGGAATTTCATTAAAATGAAATAATGAGTCACAATTTAGGTGAAAGAGAAATTGGGTAGGTGTAAGGTAATACCTCGCACTAGGAAATTTATAACATTGCCACCCTTTTTAAGCAGAAAGATATGGGAATTTTGGCAGTGCTTTTGTAGCTTCCTGAATGTAAATGTAGTAAGTTACTATTTTAAACCTCTGCATCTGTTGGAGTCTTCATAAACTATTGAGATTAATATGCCATCAGTGAAAGTGGACAGGAATTATTTGTATAATAATCAGTATATTTTCGTATTTGTCAATAAATTCCAAGAAGAATGGAAATGAGAACTAAGATCATAAGTTAAAAAAATTCAACCTACAGAAAATATTTTCACATTAAAACTGAAAAAAAATTTTTGTAAACATATGGCAAGAAGAAAATGTTATTAATTCCAAGTCTGTTACTAATCCTGATTCTTTCCCAAATTTGCTGATCAGTGACCCTAAATGATTTAATAGGTAACGAATTGATAAGGAAGCTTTGGAAGATTCAGAGTTTGCTTATAAGTAGAACCATTGGAAATTCTTGGGCATCATTTGTAGTAAAAGTAGGTCCAAAATTGCCTTTTTGTATTGTTTTTACATTTTGCTTAGGGTTCTTTGAAAGAAGTAGTACAGATAAGGAAGAACAGATGCAGGTAATCAAGGCTTTGGAAATATTCAGAACCTCCTTTCAACTGCACTTTGCCTTTGTGATGGAAATCTGTGAAAGGGAAAGTCGCTCAGTCACGTCAGGCTCTTTGCGATCCCATGGACTATATAGTCCATGGAATTCTCCAGGCCAGAGTACTGTAGTGGGTAGCCTTTCCCTTCTCCAGGGGATCTTCCCAACCCAGGGATTGAACCCAGGTCTCCTGCATTGCTGGTGGATTCTTTACCAGCTGGGCCACCAGAGATGCCCAAGAATACTGGAGTGGGTAATATCTGATATCTCTTGTGATATCAGAACCGAAATGGCGTTCGGTAAACAGAAATGCTCTTTAAGAACACCTTTCAGAAATGTCAGTAGTCCTTGTGTCAGAGAACAGCTGCCCAAATAGTGGTGGGTTTTGGCAACTAGATCTTTAAGGAATTGTTATGTAAATATGTTATTTTGCTTCTGTTTTTTATACTAGGATATTTCACTGTCTTGAAGATTAAAGCAGAAATCTTCTTTGGAATAGATGGATTTTTGTTACTTTCTGTGAACTAAAGCGATTCAATGTCTCTTTTGGTAAGTTTTTATAAATGTGAATCTAATTTTGTATCAACAGAGTAGTTAGATATGATATTAGTGTAAAGCCATAAGAGAAGGAGTACTCTGATGCAATGTTCTTAGGCTCTGAGATGTTATTTTGATCTGAATGACTTCTGGTCTTTAAACATAAGTTAAATTCTCACTGAGTTTTTGTCTCTTTAAAAAAGAGCTTCTCCTATACTTTTCTGATATACTTCCTCTATTCCTTTGTCCCATACACACTTTTTCTCATACATTTACTATCCTTACGTATTCCTCTTCCATCCAGCCTTATTCTTTAAATCTTTCAGAAATCCCTTTTTACAAATTTCCATTTGACTAAAGGTAAGCAAAATAGTATGAAAAATAAGCCCCTTGACTTAGCAAGACAAAATACATTTAGATCAATGTATAATATGATATATAGATACTAACTTGGTTTTTGTTTATATGAAGTCCATGGTATCTAGTCTAGATTAAGTAGTTTTAGGACTTTCATTGTGTCATATAAAATATAATACTTTATTTGAATATTTAAATTATTAAAGCAGTAATCTTTTAAAAAGTGGTGGGTGCATATGTAATTTTCAAATACTTTAATATATTATATCTCTCTTAGTCTTCAAAATTGTTAGTGATTGTCAGGGCAGGTGGTATAATCCTCATTTAGAGTTTGGCCTAAGATTGCAAAGAATTAGAGGCAAGGATCAAACTCATATCTGCCAATTCACTCCATCAGTTGCCAAATCTGAGAGCCAGCACTATGAAGTTAGACTATATTGTAGGTTATTTGGAAAATATAGAATGCATTCACTTTGTGTTTAAAGTAAAGTTTATCTACCTAAAAGGGGAGCTTTATATATCTGGAAAATACATTGAGGTGAAATATTACCTCATTTTTCTAAAGCAGGATCTGCAAACTTTTTCTTTAGAGAGCCAGGTAGGATTTGTGGGCCAGGTATATATAGGGCCAGGTATGATCTATATATCTATATACCCTATATATAGATCACTGCTTTAATAATTTAAATATTAAAATAAAGTATTATATTCTATATAAGACACAATGAAAGTCCTAAAACTGCTTAATCTAGACTAGATACTATGGACTTCGTGTAAACAAAAACCAAGTTAGTATCTATATATCTATATACCCTATATATCTATATAAGGCCAGGTATGATCTCCATTAAATTACTCTTCTGTTATCAAAGCAGCCATAGGCAATATGAGTTAAATGCAAATAAAGGTATCTGTGTTTCTGTAAAACTTTACACACTTAAACAGGTGGTGGGTCAGATTTGATTCATGGACCATAGTTTCTGCTGTAAAGGATTATCTAAGATTTAACAATTTATGTCAGTTTGTAGGTTGGATGAGATGTAAAGGGGCATTTGATAGATGAAAATCCTGAGATTCGAAGGGCTATGTGGTTGCCCAGGTTTCCAAATTTGGGGGGAAAGACATCTTATTTAATCTATTATTTCATAATTATGGATTTTTTGGGAAAAACAGAATTTGATAGTGGGTCATTTATATTTGTTCAGTTTGTTGATAATTTTAGTTTATATTCTTCTTGCAATGATGAAATATTTAGACTCTTTTGAATCAAAACCTTCATGCTTTCTCCTCAATGAGATATTTGTGCAACTCAGATAAAGTTAATGAAGGATTCTTCCCTGTTCAAAGTTTACTGTCTGTTTGACAGGTAGGAAATAGTGTTTTCAAAGGAGCAGCAAGTAACAAAATTCCACACTCTTAGAAAAAAAGCAGGTGTTCAGCATAAACCATGTTGTTTGCACAAACAGTTTAGGCACCATGATCCATTCTTATCAAGGAATGGTGGGAACCCTCCCAAAATCCGAGTTGCTAGATACCAGCCAAGTGTCAGCCTTGTAATCAGGCCTTTCCAAGAGAGCAGTTTTAGGTCTGCTATGTTAACCCCTTTTCACACAAAGTATTAGTGATTATTGTGAAAGATTCAGGGTAAATGTTGGAAAATATATTTAAGTACCAAATAACATATAAATGACCTAACTGGTGATTATTTTTTATATGAACAACAATAGTATCTTCAAAAACTGTTTTATTATAAATTTTTTCACCCTACACAAACCAATAGAAATTTGCAAAGGAAATGATTCTACAGCTAGCTAGACACTCTTAGATCCTGTTGTTCAGGGGAAAATTTTACATAAAATGGTAGGGATCTATTTAAGAGTATTGTAGTAAGATTGATAACATATACATACTATAGGAATTAAATTTAATCAGTAATTTAGACTAACTGGGAAAATTATTAGTTTGATTAGTGAGAAATTATGGCATATTTTTAGAGAAAGGAAGTTTGATTAAGTAAGTGACTAAAACCATTAAGTAGACATGGATGGATTTATCTTAAAGACTCAGTTGATGTTATACTTTAGTAGTGAAAAGTGAAAGTGTTAGTCACTCAATCTGACTCTGACTCAGTCACTCAGTCTGACTCAGTCATTCGTGTCTGACTCTTTGTGACTGCATGGACTGTAGCCCACCAGGCTCCTCTGTGCATGGAATTCTCCAAGCAAGAATACTGGAGTGGGTAGCCTTTCCCCACTGCAAGGGATCTTCAGGACCCAGGAATCAAACCCAAGTCTCCCGTATTACAGGCATATTCTTTACTGTCTGAGCCACCAGGGGCCCAATTATACATTAATGTTCATATAAAAATGAATGTTCATGAGATGCTTGACATTAATTAAAAATCTCTTTCATATAGCTTGTTTATACTTTTTGGGGGGCATATTTTCTTCCTAAATAATGTAACATCAGCTTCACATTGCTAGCATGTTTAGGTGTTACATTTCTTTATTGACAGTATGTGATAATGGAACCTTGAGTTAAAATACAGGAAAATGTAACTTGTGATAATGGAACTAAGTCTCTTAATTTGATTTGAGTTGGTTAGAAATCTTTATCACTTTATAAAACAACATTGGTTCCAAATATATGTGGTTTAAATATAGATAAACATGGTTCCTACACCTGAGGGAAAAAATCTGAGGATCAAGATAAAATGATATGAGTACAACGAAATAATCTCTAGCTAAATACTCAGAAGAAAACTGCAAAGATGATGAAAAAGTTAAATATTAGCACCTGCAGTAAGAATGAATTGATATTACCTCCAGGGTAGAGAGCAAGAGTCAGAGATAGCACCAAGTAACACCAAAGCAGATATGAAGTTTGTCTTCTGCATACCCAGCTGCTTTTCCCTTCTCCCCCCATATGAATCCTGGCTCCAGTTCAGGCTCCTGCATGTTGCCCTTTCTCTCTGTTCCTCACTCTAGTCAACAAACTTTTTTGTATCCATGTGCCACCCTTACAGTATTTTTGATTTTTCACTTATTTAATATATTTCTGACTTTACAGGATTGTTTCTGCACTTCACGAACACAAGTTGAATCACTCAGACCTGAAAAACAGTCTGAAACCAGTACGCATCAAAATTTGGTAAGAAAATGGTTGAGTACAAATGTTCTTCTGCCTCCTGTAATGCCATTTTATAGAACATAATTCTTGGTTCTCCTTTACCTCTTTTTCTTTTCTTCTTATTCTTTTTTCTTCCTCTACTTAAGCTGTTCTCCAGAAGTCTATAATTGATCTCTGCTCTTCTGCCTAAACAGACTCTCCCTGAGCAGTCTCACAGGCTCCTGTGGTTTCAGTTGCTCATATTTCAGATTGTCCAGAGGTACCTAAGGTTATCCTTCAGGTTGATAGGGGACCCGGTGATCAGGCAGGACTGATGATTCTCAAATTTTTACCTGCAACTTTGACTCTTTCTTGAGTATCAGATATGTCTATAGAATACCTCTGGCTAGAGTTTTCAAAGCTATCTCTATAGCAAATTGAGTAAAACCTTAATCTTCTCTCAGACCTCACTGACCTATTGAATTTCCAGCTTTGGCAAATGAAAATCCATCTGCTAAATCACCCTCACTGGGAACTTTGTAGTTATCCTCACACTGCCTCTTCCTTTGCCCTCACATCTAGTTATATACCAAGTCTCTGAAATGCCCATGAGTCCATCCCCTCCTTCACCTGATCACTGTTACTACTCAAATCTCATCATCTCTCACCTGGACTATTGTAGGTAAACTCATTGCTTGTAGTTTCCTAGTCATACGTATAACCTCTTATGGTCTCTCACTTAGGTCAGTATTCAACAGTTACCTGAACAGGCCTGTTTGTGCCACTTTCCAGCTTTAAAATTGCCATTGATTTCCTAAATACTATTGGATAGAGCCTAAATTTCTTAATGTGGTATAAGGACTTTTAATGGTGTGGAATATGTCTGATTTCTGAGTTTCATTTATTACTACTGAGTCTTAGCACATACTTTTATTTCTGCTTGAAATACCCTTCTCGATTTTCTGCCTCTAAAATTCTTCCTCTTGCTTAAAGAGTTGGCTCAAACATCACATCTGAAGCCTTTGCTCTTGTATCTTTAATTCTGTTATGCTCCTACAGATCTTAGACATCCTCATAAAAAGGCATTTACTATATTAATCTCAGAATGATTGATGCATATGTCTCTCCACATGAGCCCCCCAAAATAGGCATCCTGTCTTCTTTATCATCCCTGGGTAATAACATTAAATAATATTTAAAGAAACATGCTGATAAATAAATGTTTCTCTGGGATCTTCCACCTTTAATCTCTAAATCTTTATTTTATAATTATTTCTATAAAATAGAACCCGCCTTGCAAATACCTTAGTCCTACAAAATAGAGTAATCTTAGTTAGTTTTGTTTATAAATTTATCCTGATCTTATCTTCAGTTGTCATCATTTTTGTCATTTCACTTTTTACTTACTTTTAAGTCTTCTAGTTACATACCCTTTTGTACAATAGAATACAGTATCCAGTCCTAGTTTTCATTCAAGTATTACCCTTCAGACTGAGGTAGAGTTTAGAAAGTAAAGTATCTGTTGTTGGCTCTTTGCTGTTACCAAGAGAGAGGCCTAGAATTCAGGAAACTTCCACAAGTGCTGCCTTTTTTTTTTTTTCCCCCCAGCAGGGGCGAGAAGTAGGGGAAATATTGTGGTAGGATACAAACAACATAAAATTTACCATCTTAACCATTTTTAAGTATATAGTTCAGTGGCATCAAATAATTCATAATATTGTACAAGCATCACTGCTCTTCATCTCCATAACTCCCCACCTCTTGGAAACCACAATTCTACTTTCTGTCTCTGATATTTGACTACTCTAAGTACCAGTATAAGTACTGTATTTATTATTTTCTGACTGAGAATTTTCAGTTAGCATAATATCCACAAGGTTCATTGGTATTGCAGCATATTGCAGAATTTCCTTAATCTTTAAGGTTGAATACTTCTTCATTATATGTGTACACTATATTTTGCTTCTTCATTTATTTGCTGTTGAAAACGGGTTGCTTCCACATTGCAGCTATTGTGAAGAATGGTGCTTCTATGAACATCAGTATACAAATCTCTTTGAGATTGTAATTTCAGTTCTTTTAGGTACATACCCAGAAGTGAAATTGCTGGATCATATGGTAATTCTATTTAAATTTATTGAGGAGCCACCGTACTGTTTTCCACAGTAGCTGTACCATTTTACCTTCCCACCCATAAGAGTTCCAGTTTCTCTACATTCTCTCCAAAACTCAGTATTTTCTGCTTTTTGATAACAGCCATTGTAAAGGATGGGAGTTGGTATCTCATGGTAGTTTTGATTTATATTTGCCTAATAAACTGTGGGAAATTCTGAAAGAGATGGGAGTACCAGATCACCTGACCTGCCTCTTGAGAAACCTATATTCAGGTCAGGAAGCAACAGTTAGAACTGAACATGAACAACATTGTCTTTGAAAGGAGGTAGGAAAAAATATAAAAGATAAAAAGAGAGACAAAAGAGGTAGGGATGGAGATCCGTTCCGGGAAGGAAGTCTTAAAAAAAGAGAGAAGTTTCCAAACACCAGGAAACACTCTCACTGTGTTTCCTGTGGAGAGCCTTGGGACCTCAGAGGGCAACATAACCGGGAGGAAAAATAAATAATTAAAACCCACAGATTCCGTGCCCAACGGTAACTCCCAGCAGAGAAGCAACTCAGATGCCTGCATCCACCACTAGCAAGTGGGGGCTGGGCAGGGAAGTGCGGGCTGCATTGCTTAGAGTAAGGACTGGGCCTGAATGCCCCGAGGGCAATCTGAGGGAAGTAACTTGAGATAACAAACCAGACTGTGGGATAGCTATCCCATGAAAAGCCCTAACCTAAGACACTACCAGGCCCTCTCACACAACAAAGGACTGAGCAGAGCTAGCCGGCTGCAGACCGGCCCATCCCCCACTGGAGACAGGCAGGTGAGGGCAGCCAGAGCCAGAAGGGGGCAATTGCGGCCACAGAGAGGCATCATCTACCAAACTGCAAGCAGGCTTCGTTGCTAACCAAGACTTCTTGGGATTCTGGATGGTCGAATTGCCTGAGAAGGTGCACCGGTTGTACACCCAGAAAACCAAGCGGCAGGGATGGGGGAGGCGATAAGTCGCAGCAACCATGCTTGCCAAACACCTGGTCACCTGAGCTGCTCGGATGTGGGAAGGGCACAAAACGCAGGCCCAACTGAGTCTGTGCATTTGAGGAGTACCCGAGCACCTGAACCTGAGCGGCTTACACCTGGGAAGTGCATACAACCCAGGGCCGGCCTCAGACAGTTTCCCAGCAGAGCAACCTAGAGCCTAAGCAGTGTAGACAGGGAAAGCACACACGCCATGAGCGGGGGCAAACCCAGTGTGGCTGAGACACTGCAAGCACATGCCAGGGTTATTTGTTTGCAGTGTTCCTCCCTCCCCACAGCACGACTGAACAAGGAAGCCTAAAAAAAGTGTCCACCACCGCCCCCTTGTGTCAGGGCGGAAATTAGACACTGAAGAGACCAGCAAACAGAAGAAGCTAAAACAGAGGGAACCACCTTGGAAGTGAAAGATGGAGAAGTCTTGAGGCTACTGTAAGAATAAGACTGAAAACCAGAAGCAGGTGGCTTAAGTCCAAATCCTGAGAACACCAGAGAACTCCTGACTCCAGGGAACATTAATTGATAGGACCTCATCAAACACCTCCATACCTACACTGAAACCAAGTACCACCCACGGGCCAACAAGTTCCAGAGCAAGACATACCACACAAATTCTCCAGCAACATGGGGACATACCCCTGAGCTTCAATATAAAGGCTCCGCAAAGTCACTCCAAACCCATTGACATCTCATAACTCATTACTGGACACTTCATTGCACTCCAGAGAGAAGAAATCCAGCTGCACCCACCAGAACACCCACACAAGCTTCCCTAACCGGGAAATCTTGACAAGCCACCCATCCAACCCCACCCACAGCAAGGAAACTCCACAATAAAGAGAACTACACAAACTTCCAGAATACAGAAAGGCCACCCCAAACACAGCAATATAAACAAGATGAAGAGGCAGAGAAATACCCAGCAGGTAAAGGAACAGGATAAATGCCCACCAAACCAAAGGAAGAGATAGGGAATCTACCTGATAAAGAATTCTGAATAATGATAGTGAAAATGATCCAAAATCTTGAAAACAAAACGGAGTTACAGATAAATTGCCTAGAGACAAGGATTGAGAAGATGCAAGAAAGGTTTAACAAGGACCTAGAAGAAATAAAAAAGAGTCAATGTATAATGAATAATGCAATAAATGAATTCAAAAACACTCTGGAGGGAACCACCAGTAGAATAACGGAGGCAGAAGATAGGATAAGTGAGATTTCAGAAGATAGAATGGTAGAAATAAATGAAACAGAGAGGAAAAAAGAAGAACGAATTAAAAGAAATGAGGACAATCTCAGAGACCTCTGGGACAATGTTAAATACCCCAACATTTGTATCATAGAGGTACCAGAAGAATAAGACAAAAAGAAAGACCATCAGAAAATACTTCAGGAGATAATAGTTGAAAACATCCCTGAAATGGGGAAGGAAATAATCACCCAAGTCCAAGAAACCCAGAGAGTCGCAAACAGGAGAAAGCCAAGGCAAAACACCCCAAGACACATATTAATCAAATTAACAAAGATCAGACACAAAGAACAAATATTAAAAGCAGCAAGGGAAAAACAACAAATAACACACAAGGGGATTCCCATAAGGATAACAGCTGATCTTTCAATAGAAACTCTTCAGGCCAGGAGGGAATGGCAGGACATACTTAAAGTGATGAAAGAAAATAACCTAGAGCCCAGATTACTGTACCCAGCAAGGATCTCATTCAAATATGAAGGAGAAATCAAAAGCTTTACAGACAAGCAAAAGCTCAGAGAATTCAGCACCACCAAAGTAAAGTAGCTCTCCAACAAATGCTAAAGGATCTTCTCTAGACAGGAAACACAAAAAGGGTGTATAAACTCGAACCCAAAACAATAAAGTAAATGGCAATGGGATCATACTTATCAATAATTACCTTAAATGTAAATGGGTTGAATGCTCCAACCAAAAGACAAAGACTGGCTGAATGGATACAAAAATAGGACATATATAGCAGTCCATATGAGGTGATGGAATTCCAGTTGAGCTATTTCAAGTCCTGAAAGATGATGCTGTGAAAGTGCTGAACTCAATATGCCAGCAAATTTGGAAAACTCAGCAGTGGCCACAGGAATGGAAAAGGTCAGTTTTCATTCCAATCCCAAAGAAAGGCAATGCCAAAGAATGCTCAAACTACCACACAATTGCACTCATCTCACACGCTAGTAAAGTAATGCTCAAAATTCTCCAAGCCAGGCTTCAGCAATATGTGAACCGTGAACTTCCAGATGTTCAAGCTGGTTTTAGAAAAGGCAGAGCAACCAGAGATCAAATTGCCAACATCTGCTGGATCATTGAAAAAGCAAGAGAGTTCCAGAAAAACATCTATTTCTGCTTTATTGACTATGCCAAAGCCTTTGACTGTGTGGATCACAAGAAACTGTGGAAAATTCTGAAAGAGATGGGAATACCAGACCGCCTGACGTGCCTCTTGAGAAACCTATATGCAGGTCAGGAAGCAACAGTTAGAACTGGACATGGAACAACAGAATGATTCCAAATAGGAAATGGAGTTCGTCAAGGCTGTATATTGTCACCCTAATTATTTAACTTATATGCAGAGTACCTCATGAGAAACGCTGGGCTGGAAGAAGCACAAGCTGGAATCAAGATTGCCAGGAGAAATATCAATAACCTCAGATATGCAGATGACAACACCCTTATGGCAGAAAGTGAAGAGGAACTAAAGAGCCTCTTGAAGAAGTGAAAGTGGAGAGTGAAAAAGTTGGCTTAAAGCTCAACATTCAGAAAACTAAGATCATGGCATCTCGTCCCATCACTTCATGGGAAATTGATGGGGAGACAATGTCAGACTTTATTTTTTGGGGCTCCAAAATCACTGCAGATGGTGACTGCAGCCATGAAATTAAAAGACGCTTAATCCTTGGAAGAAAAGTTATGACCAACCTAGATAGCATATTGAAAAGCAGAAACATTACTTTGCCAACAAAGATCCATCTAGTCAAGGCTATGGTTTTTCCAGTGGTCATGTATGAATGTGAGAGTTAGACTGTGAAGAAAGCTGAGCGCCGAAGAATTGATGCTTTTGAACTGTGGTGTTGGAGAAGACTCTTGAGAGTCCCTTGGACTGCAAGGAGATCCAACCAGTCCATTCTGAAGGAGATCAGCCCTGGGATTTCTTTGGAAGGACTGATGCTGAAGCTGAAACTCCAGTACTTTGGCCACCTCATGCGAAGAGTTGACTCATTGGAAAAGACTCTGATGCTGGGAGGAATTGGGGGCAGGAGGAGAAGGGGATGACAGAGGATGAGATGGTTGGATGGCATCACTGACTCGATGGACGTGAGTCTGAGTGAACTCTGGGAGTTGGTGATGGACAGGGAGGCCTGGTGTGCTGCGATTCATGGGGTCGCAAAGAGTCGGACACGACTGAGCAACTGAATTGAACTGAACTGATATATGTTGTCTGTATATAGGGGTCTTGAGAGACCCACGTCAAAATAAGGGACACATACAGACTGAAAGTGAAGGGCTGGAAAAAGATATTCCACGCAAATAGAGACCAAAAAAAAGCAAGAGTAGCAATACTCATATCAGATAAAATAGACTTTAAAACAAAGGCTTGAAAAGAGATGAAGAAGAACACTACATAATGATCAAAGGATCAATCCAAGAGGAAGATATAACAATTATAAATATACATGCACCCAACATAGGAGCAGTGCAATATGTAAGACAAATGCTAACAAGTATGAAAGGGGAAATTAACAATAACACAATAATGGTGGGAGACTTTGATACCCCACTCACACCTATGGATATATCAACTAAACAGAAAATTAACAAGGAAACACAAACTTTAAAGGATACAATAGACCAGTTAGACCTAATTAATATCTATAAGACATTTCACCCCAAAACAATGAAATTCACCTTTTTCTCAAGTGCACACGGAAACTTCTCCAGGATAGATCACATCCTGGGCCATAAATCTAGCCTTCGTAAATTCAACAAAATTGAAATCATTCCAAGCATGTTTTCTGACCACAATGCAGTAAGATTAGATCTCAATTACAGGAGAAAAACTATTTAAATATTCCAACATATGGAGGCTGAACAACATGCTGCTGAATAACCAACAAATCACAGAAGAAATCAAAAAAGAAATCAAAGTATGCATAGAAACGAATGAAAATGAAAACAACCCAAAACCTGTGGGATACTGTAAAAGCAGTGCTAAGGGGAAGGTTCATAGCAATACAGGCATACCTCAAGAAACAAGAAAAAAGTCAAATGAATAACCTAACTCTACACCTAAAGCAACTAGAAAAGGAAGAAACAAAGAACCCCAGGGTTAGTAGAAGGAAAGAAATCTTTAAAATTAGGGCAGAAATAAATGCAAAAGAAGAAAAGAGACCATAGCAAAAATCAACAAAGCCAAAAGCTGGTTCTTTCAGAGGATAAATAAAATTGACAAACCATTAGCCAGACTCATCAAGAAACAAAGGGAGAAAAATCAAATCAATAAAATTAGAAATGAAAATGGAGAGATCACAACAGACAACACAGAAATACAAAGGCTCATAAGAGACTACTATCAACAATTATATGCCAATAAAATGGACAACTTGGAAGAAATGGACAAATTCTTGGAAAAGTACAACTTTCCAAAACTGAACCAGGAAGAAAGAAAATCTTAACAGACCCATCTCAAGCATGGAAATTGAAACTGTAATCAGAACTCTTCCAGCAAACAAAAGCCCAGGACCAGACGGCTTCACAGCTGAATTCTACCAAAAATTTAGAGAAGAGCTAACACCTATCCTAATCAAACTCTTCCAGAAAATTGCAGAGGAAGGTAAACTTTCAAACTCATTCATGAGGCCACTATCACCCTAATACCAAAACCTGACAAAGATGCCACAAAAAAAGAAAACTAGAGGCCAATATCACTGGTGAGCATAAATGCAAAAATCCTTAACAAAATTCTAGCAATCAGAATCCAACAACACATTAAAAAGATCGTACATCATGACCATGTAGGCTTTATCCCAGGGATGCAAGGATTCTTCAATATTGACAAATCAATCAATGTAATATACCACATTAACAAATTAAAAAATAAAAGCCATATGATTATCTCAATAGTTGCAGAGAAAGCCTTTTACAAAATTCAACACCCATTTATGATAAAAACCCTCCAGAAAGCAGGAATAGAAGGAACATACCTCAACATAATAAAAGCTATATATGACAAACCCACAGCAAACATTATCCTCAATGTTGAGGATAATCCTCAAAATTGAAAGCATTTCCCCTAAAGTCAGGAACAAGACAAGGGTGCCCACTCTCACCACTACTATTCAACATAGTTTTGGAAGTTTTGGCCACAGCAATCCGAGCAGAAAAAGAAATAAAAAGAATCCAAATTGGAAAAGAAGAAGTAAAACTCTCACTATTTGCAGATGACATGATCCTCTACATAGAAAACCCTAAAGACTCCACCAGAAAATCACTAGAGCTAATCAATGAATATAGTAAAGTTGCAGAATATGAAATCAACACACAGAAATCCCTTGCATTCCTATACACTGCTGCTGCTGCTGCTAAGTCGCTTGTGTCCGACTCTGTGCAACCCCATAGATGGCAGCCCACCAGGCTCTGCTGTCCCTGGGGTTCTCCAGGCAAGAACACTGGAGTGGGTTGCCATTTCCTTCTCCAGTGCATGAAAGAGAAAAGTGAAGGTGAAGTCGCTCAGTCGTGTCCGACTCCTAGTGACCCTGTGGACTGCAGCCTACCAGGCTCCTCCATCCATGGATTTTCCAGGCAAGAGTACTGGAGTGGGGTGCCATTGCCTTTTCCGTCCTATACACTAATAATGAGAAAATAGAGAAATTAAGGAAACAATTCCATTCACCATTGCAATGAAAAGAATAAAATACTTAGGAATATATCTACCTAAAGAAACAAAAGACCTATATATAGAAAACTATAAAACACTGGTGAAAGAAATCAAAGAGGACACTAATAGATGGAGAAATATACCGTGTTGATGGATCAGAAGAATCAATATAGTGAAAATGAGTATACTACCCAAAGCAATCTATAGATTCAATGTAATCCCTATCAAGCTACCAATGGTATTTTTTACAGAGCTAGAACAGATAATTTCACAATTTGTATGGAAATACAAAAAAACTCAAATAGCCAAAGCAATCTTGAGAAAGAAGAATGGAACTGGAGGAATCAACCTGCCTGACTTCAGGCTCTACTACAAAGTCACAGTCATCAAGACAGTATGGTAGTGGCACAAAGACAGAAATATAGATCAATGCAAGAAAATAGAAAGCCCAGAGATAAATCCACACACCTATGGACACCTTATCTTTGACAAAGGAGGCAAGAATATACAATGGAGAAAAGACAATCTCTTTAACAAGTGGTGCTGGGAAAACTGGTCAACAACTTTTAAAAGAATGAAACTAGAACACTTTCTAACACTATACACAAAAATAAACTCAAAATGGATTAAAGATCTATACATAAGACCAGAAACTATAAAACTCCTAGAGAAGAACATAGGCAAAAGACTCTCTGACATAAATCACAGCAGGATCCTCTATGACCCACCTCCCAGAATATTGGAAATAAAAGCAAAAATAAACAAATGGGACCTAATTAAAATTAAAAAGCTTCTGCACAACAAAGGAAACTATAAGCAAGGTGAAAAGACAGCCTTCAAAATGGGAGAAAATAATTGCAAATGAAGCAACTGACAAAGAATTAATCTCAAAAATATACAAGCAACTCCTGCAGCTGAATTCCAGAAAAATAAACGACCCAATCAAAAAATGGGCCAAAGAACTAAACAGACATTTCTCCAAAGAAGACATACAGATGGCTAACAAACACATGAAAAAATGCTTAACATCACTCTTTATCAGAGAAATCCAAATTAAAACCACAATGAAATATCATTTCACGCCAGTCAGAATGGCTGCTATCCAAAGGTCTACAAACAATAAATGCTGGAAAAAATGGAACCCTCTTACACTGTTGGTGGGAATGCAAACTAGTACAGCCACTATGGAGAACAGTGTGGAGATTCCTTAAAAACCTGGAAATAGAACTGCCATATGACCCAGCAATCCCACACCGAGGAAACCAGAATTGAAAGAGACACATGTACCCCAATGTTCATCGCAGCACTGTTTATAATAGCCAGGACATGGAAGCAACCTAGATGTCCATCAGCAGATGAATGGATAAGAAAACTATGATACATATACACAATGGAGTATTACTCAGCCATTAAAAAGAATACATTTGAATCAGTTCTAATGAGGTGGATGAAACTGGAGCCTATTATACAGAGTGTAGTAAGCCAGAAAGAAAAACACCAATACGGTATACTAATACATATATATGGAATTTAGAAAGATGGTAACAATAACCCTGTATGCGAGACAGCAAAAGAGACACAGATGTATAGAACAGTCTTTTGGACTCTGTGGGAGAGAGCGAGGGTGGTTTGATTTGGGAGAATGGCATTGAAACATGTATATTATCATATGTGAAATGAATCACCAGTCCAGGTTCGATGCATGATACAGGGTGCTTGGGGCTGGTGCACTGGGATGACCCAGAGGGATGGTATGGGGAGGGAGGTGGAAGAGGGGTTCAGGATGGGGAGCACCTGTGTCCCTGTGGCGGATTCATGGCAATGTATGGCAAAACCAATACAATATGGTAAAGTTAAAAAAAAAGACTTTGGCATAGTCAGTAAAGAAATAAATGTTTTTCTGGAAAAAAACTGGACATGGAACAACAGACTGGTTCCAAATAGGAAAAGGAGTATGTTAAAGCTGTGTATTGTCACCCTGCTTATTTAACTTATATGCAGAGTACATCATGAGAAACACTGGGCAGGAGAAAGCACAAGCTGGAATCAAGATTGCTGGGAGAAATATCAATAACCTCAGATATGCAGATGACACCACCCTTATGGCAGAAAGTGAAGAACTAAAGAGCCTCTTAATGAAGGTGAAAGAGGAGAGTGAAAAAGTTGGCTTAAAACTCAACATTCAGAAAATGAAGATCATGGCATCTGGTCCCATCACTTCATGGGAAATAGATGGGGAAACAGTGGAAATAGTGGCTGACTTTATTTTTCTGGGCTCCAAAATCACCGCAGATGGTGATTGCAGCCATGGAATTAAAAGACGCTTATTCCTTGGGAAGGAAAGTTATGACCAACCTAGATAGCATATTTAAAAGCAGAGACATTACTTTGCCAACAAAGGTCCATCTTGTCAAGGCTATGGTTTTTCCAGTGGTCATGTATGAATGTGAGAGTTGGACTAAAGAAAGCCAAGCACCGAAGAATTGATGCTTTTGAACTGTGGTGTTGGAGAAGACTCTTGAGAGTCCCTTGGACTGCAAGGAGATCCAACCAGTTCATCCTAAAGGAGATCAGTCCTGGGTGTTCATTGGAAGGACTGATGTTGAAGCTGAAACTCCAATACTTTGGCCACCTGATGCGAAGAGCTGACTCACTGGAAAAGACCATGATGCTGGGAAAAATTCAGGGCAGGAGGAGAAGGGGACAACAGAGGATGAGATGGTTGGATGGCATCACCGACTCAATGGACATGGGTTTGGGTGGACTCCAGGAGTTGGTGATGGACAGGGAGGCCTGGAGTGCTGGAGTTCATGGGGTCGCAAAAGAGTCGGACATGACTGAGCAACTGAGCTGAATGATTAGTGATGTTGAACACCTTTTCATGTGTTTATTGACCATATACATGTGTTCCTGGAGAAATGTCTATTCAGGTTCTTTGCCCATTTTTGAATTGGGTTGTTGGTGGGTTTTATTTTGTTTTGAGTTTTAGTTCAATTTGTATTCTGATTAACATCTTATCAGAAATGTGACCTGCAAATATCTTCTCGATCCGCCTTGAGTTAGTTTTTGTTAAGTACGGTCCATCTGCATTCTTTTGCAGCTGGATGTCCAGTGTTCTTAGTACTATTTGTTGAAAATAGTGACCTAGCCCTATTAAATGTGTTGGCACACTTGTCAAAGTCATTTGACTATATACATGAGGTTTGATTTCTGAGTTCTCTGTTCTGTTGCCCTATATGTCTGTCTTTTCTGTCAGTACTGCATTGTTTTAAGTACTGTAGCTTCTAGTAGATTTTGAAATCAGGAAGAGTGAGTCTTCCAATTATTTTTTCAAGGTGTTTTTGCTATTTGAGATGCTTTGCATTTTCATAATATTAAATCTTACAGTCTTTGAACATGAGGTGTGTTTCCATTCAATAATGTCTTCTTTAATTTCTTTTGGCAGCATTTTGTAGTTTCCATTGTACAGGCCTTTCACTGCTTTGGTTAATTTCTAAGTACTTTATTCTTTTTGATGCTATTATAAATGGTATTGTTTTCATCACTTTTTTCTAGACTATTCATTAGCCAAGTCTTTTGATTTTTAGAAAATTATTTAAAAAGTTTGAGAAGGACAAGGACACTGCTATGATTTTTGCTTTTAATTCTCTAATTAGTTATCAAAAAGAGTGCTGAGGTTCAAAATGATTTACTCTTAGTAAACCTATTTTGTCTTCTTGTGACTGCTAATGTTGTTTTCTTAAGTGTCCATAACTGTCTATGTAGTAATTTGATACCAGACCTTACTGGGCAACAGCATCAAGCTTTCCCCTTTATAATTTTTCCCTTTTCTCAAAATTGAGTTAATGTTTGACTGTTTCCATTCTGGTTTCTCACCTGAGTTCTACTGTATTTGCAGACTTAATATTCTAGATGTAATAGGATATTTGATCTGGAGGTTTAAGCTATTTAAAACAATCTGTTTTGGTCTTCAGCTACTTAATTACAAATTAAGTGCATCTTTAGTTTAAAGAAGACTGTTCCCTAATGGAGTTGATGGATGCAAAGTAGAGGTTTATTAGCCTGATTTCAACCCATCATCTGATAATCTGATGCCATATTTTTTCTAGCAGTGAACTGTAAGTCTCAATTCATTCTGTGCTCTAGCCTTCCTGACAGACTTACAGCTTATCACTTTGAATTTTTTAAAAATTGCTATATGCTCTTCATTCTGTCTCTCTTATAGTGTTCTTTAAATCTGAGTTTAATAAGACTACTATTCTAAAGAAATTGAATTGGTTTTTTTAGATTTCTTTCTTCATTGGGATTATTTCCAGTCATATGGTAGAATTTCTTTTTTACAGTCTTTTATCCCTCTTGAAGACTATTCACCTTTATTCACCTTTGCCAGGATCTTATAATTATATTCTGCTCTCTTAAAAGTTTAGGGAACATGTAGAATCAAATGTAAAAAGTGGTTAGCAGAATTCCTAGTACATAGTAATGTTATTTCTAACTGCCTCTTCATTCTCTTTACCTTGGAGGTAATGACAAGATTCCTGCCACCTACTGGTGCCTGTAAAGGCTACTAAGTGTCTTTTGGAAATCCTCATGGCTATCATATGACACCAGTGGTGCTGGTCACTTCTTTCTCCTGCGTGTATGTTATTTTACTGCCCCTGGGATCTGGTGCAGACTTAGGACTCTTGACTCCATAGTACCCTGTGAAAGGCCACAGTAGTAGGTCATTAACTCAGGATTTCTATACCCTATTCTTTTCTCCCATCTCCTGAGGTTTATTTTTCTTTCTGACCTCCCTTCTGATTCATCTCATCTTGTGAAAAACTTCTTCAGCTTCTTTTAATAAGCCACAGTGTGGAAATTGTTCCTTAACTGTTAACATCTCCACTAGTTGAGCAGAATAGCTGAATGTGTAATGATTGTAACTGGCAACCACTTGAAGCAAGAACAGCAGAATAGAATATTTTTCATCTATTTGCATATATTTTCATCTCTTCCCTTGATATATTTGTTAGATACCCCAAGGGCTCAACAGCCATTCTTAGCAGCTCCTGACAATGCTTCCTGAAAATTGAGTAGAAAAGTGTTCTTCACTACCTGTAAATCTGCTTCTCTAGCCCTACCCTACTTCACAGGCTGATAGGCATAACTTGTTAGCTATTGTGAATACTTTTTGGATCTTAAAATAGTCTCTTAAGCCACCTTTCAATACCTTCCTAATAAGCACTTGTGTGTTTGAAAAGACAATATCAGTATTTTATACTGGAGTAAGGGACTCAGTTGGGGCACCAAAAAAGTTTATACCTATTTTGTTTTCATGTTTTCAAAACAATGCAGGTTGATGAGCCAACCCTTTCCTTGCGGCCTTCGTCCACTAGAGCCAGTGAAGTGATCTGTTCCACCAATGTTTCTCACTATGAACTCCAAGTGGAAATAGGTAATAATTATACAGTGCAATTATTTGACTCATCATTGTTAGAAATGAAATTGATGACAAATGATTATTTTGTTAGCAGTCTTTTTCTGTTGTTACCCACATCATAGAACTAAATGTTAATTGTGTCAATCAAATGGATCTATTAATTTTATTTGTCCTAAAACAGTAGCCAGATTTTTTTCAAGATTACCTTCTAGAATTTTTACTTTTTCACTGAAGTACTTGTAGAGGAGGAGGACACTGAATAAGTATTTGTATCTTTATTGTAGGAAACCTCTCATCATTTGTCTGAATTAAATCAAATCATGTGAATCTTTTCAGTCACAGTCCTTTAACCAAATTACTTTCTTCTAACTTAAAACCTTACCTAAAATTCCATTTGTAGTAGAAACTTTTTTCAGTTAGGTTTGGAACAGGCTGAGTTATCATTTATAGTCTTATACATGTGAAAATTTGTTTTGACTATTCAGAAACATCTGTTAAGCACTGCAAAAAGGTACTGTGTTAGGTGCCAGGGATATAAAGCCATGTAAAACACTTGAGGAGTTCACATCCTCTCTGGGAAGATAAACATGAAAGACAGCTTTGTCTTATGTACGGGAAAGTACTGTAGTAGAGCTATGCTAAGCGTTATGGGAACAGAGAAGATGGAGCATCCAACTGTTCATCGTGACTCTCCTAGGAGTCAAGGAAGATGGCAAAAAAGGGGCTGGATCCTGAAGTATGAGGAAAAGTTTACTAAATATTCTAGTCAGGGTTTTTGTTCAAACAACAGAATCAAAGAAGGAATTTTTTGAGCAATTTTGCTAACTCACAGAATCATTGGCTAGAAAAATATACTTGGAAAAAGCCAAGAGAAGCTCTGTGGCTAAAACCACAAGAAGGGTCACAGCATAAGAGCAGCCTCGCTAATGTACATGAGTAGGTGCTTTTATCACCAGACACTGGACCCCACTGGGGAGTTCCACACTTAAATGAAAAAAATTTCTACTAAAAATGGGATTTTAGATAAGTTTTAAGTGAATTCTGACTGCCCCTGCTTCCTTTGTCACTTACGTCATCCTCCAGTTGACTAAGCTTAGATCATTGACCCTCACCTGCTGGGGTCAAGGTGACAAAGAATAAGGATTTTACTTTTTATACAATAAAATAGCACTGGTAGAAAATGCTCCCCAAATTAAAAAGGACTTTCAGATGATGTCAATAAAAAAAGATTTAAAAAATACTCCAGTAGGTGACTGAGGAAGGACTATCAACATGGTTGCTCTGTGCCTAAATTCAGGAACAAAGAGAACATAGGCAGTAAGGAGAGAAATCTGAAAAATAAATGGATACATCTGAAAAAGGAGGTTTGGAACATATTGTGGAAGACCTTATATGGGGTGTATAGAGGTTCACACTTTGTGCTAAAGAGACATTGTGGAATAGTGATGATAATAATAGCATCCAGTAGGCATTAGGCTGAACATTTTGTATGAATTTTTTCCATCTCGCTCATTTACTCCTCCCATTTAATAGATGAAGATACTGAGACTCTGAGAATTTAAGTAATTTGAAAGCAGACTTTTGTCCTTGTAAGGTCTAAGCTCTCAGCTGCTGCACTGTAGTACCTTTCTTTTGACAAAATGTTAAATTTAGGACAACTGGCAGCAGTTCCAGGCAATAACCTGAAAGAGAAGATCACTGGTTTAAAACCAGAAGTATCATCCTCATCACCTGAGTCTTTTTAAAAATTGCAGTGTATGAATCCCATCAGACCTACTGAATCAAAATTTCTAGTGAATGGGACCTTGGCACAGGCTTTTGAAGTGGCTCCATCAGTGATTTTGGTGCATGTGCTGGTTCAGAATGTGGGGCAGGTGAGGAAGTCAGTCTATCCAGAGAATAAGGACAGGACTTGGGCAAGTGGTGCTGATACTGGGGAGAAAGGGATGAACCTCAGATTAACTTCACTTCAACAGTAAAAGTGGCAGAATTTGGTGACTGTGGAGAGAGGGAGGAAACTAATATTTATTAGATGTCTGTTAATAGATTACCATTCTAGATGTTTTTAGTTTAAAAACTAACAGCAACAAATGCTGGTAAGTATGTCAAGCAACTGCAGTTCGTACACATCGCTTGTGGGAATGCAAAGTGGTTCAGCCACTTTCAAAAACATTTTCACAACTTCTTATAAGGCTAAATACATGATCCAGCAATCCCGCTTGAAGGTATTTGCCAGAGAAAAATGAAAACATGTGTCTACTTAAAGAATGTTTTTGGCAATTTTATTTCTATAGTCACCAAAGACTGAAAACAACCCAAGTACCTTATCAACTTATGAACAGATAAATAAATTGTGGTATGTACATTTGATGGATTATTACTCTGCCAGGCACCTCTGTCCCTGGGATTTTCCAGGCAAGAATACTGGAATGGGTTGCCATTTCCTTCTCAAGGGGATCTTCCAGATCCAGGGATCGAATCTGGGCCTCCACACTGCAGGCAGATTCTTTTACCATCTGAATATTGGAGTAGATTGCCATTCCTTTCTCCAGAGGAACTTCCCAACCCAGGGATTGAACCCTGGTCTCCTGCATTGCAGGCAGATTATTTACTGTTTGAGCTACAGGGAAGTCCTATTATTACTCTGCAATAGAAAGAAATTACTAAAACATGGATGAATCTTAAAAGCATTATGCTAAGTGAAAGAAGCCAGACCCTAAGAAACTGTACTCCTTATGATACTATTTACATAACAAACAAATTATATCAGTGGTTGCCGGAGACTTGGAGCAGGGGATTGCTGAGTAACATTCTGTTGTTGAAGTATGTCACAACTTGTTTATCAAGTCACAGTATTAGCCATTACAATAGGTATATAATGGTATACTGTGTTTAATTTGTGCTCCTCTATCTTGAACATCTTTTCATGTGCTTATTGGCCATTTCTTTTCTACTTTTTGGCTTGCCTGTTTAATCTTCTGCATAATTTTTAATTGGGATGTTTGTCATTTATTATAGAGCTGTAGGAGTTCTTTATGTGGTACCCTGGCTGTGAGTCCTATCAGATACAAATATTGTTAATAATTTGAGTCAGTGGCTTGCCTTCCCATTTTCTTATCAGTGTTTTCTTGAAGAGCAAAAGTTAATTTTGATAAAGTCCAGGTTATCAGTTTCTCTCTTTGGTTTTTAACATGAGTTTTACGTCTGATTTTAGGAAGGGGATTTGACAACTTGACTTCTGTCCATCTTGCACGGCATACTCCTACAGGAACACTGGTCACTATAAAAATTACAAATCTGGAAAACTGCACTGAAGAACGCCTAAAAGCTTTACAGGTAACAATACAAAAAAAAAAAAAAAGATACATCTAATTTAATGTCTATTTGAGGAGATACATTTGTAAGAACTTTTCTTTTTCACAAATTAGTACTTCTGTTAGAAAAAGGTAGATTCCTTTCTTTTAATAAACATAAAATTACAGAATTGGAAAGAAAGGAAGCCAGATCAATGAAAGAACAAATAAATTCAAACTTTGGTGTCTACTCTAAGTTCCTTCAAATGAATGTCATATTTGAAACACTGGTCTGAAATTAATTTAAATATTCCTCATCAGTCCAGTCACAAATAATAGGAAAATAGAAAAAAACAAAAGCAAACAGTTTCTTTTTCATACAGCTAAGTTAAATTAGCTTCTGAATTGATAAATTTTAACAGATTGCATTTCAGGAATATTATAATACTATTTCCATTGTCACTAATCATTTTTGATATAAAAAGAGAAAGGATTTCATTTTTATAACGTATTTAACATATTTGTGCACATGTACATTGAACAGAAAAAGATTGGAAGAAATTATACTGAAATATTAACAGTGGTTCTATCATTTAGTGTTAGAAGGGACTTTTATCTTCATGTTTTAATGTATTTTTTAAATGTTTCTATCATAAGAACACAGAACAGTTATTGAATATGACCTCTGGAGTCAGACTGTCCTACTTTCATTAATTATGTGCTCTTGAACAAATTTTCTATCTTGTTTTTAAATATTCTATTCTATAAAATGGGAATTACAATGCCATATACTCTGTGTAGTGGTTGTGAGATTGAAAGACGTGACAGTACAAGAACAGTGCTTAGTACTAAAAAACTCCATTATTAGTACTAGTAAGCTGCCACTGCTGTTATCTTCATCATGAAGGAAAAACCATTGTTTTTAAATGTCTTGTCTCTTGTGTGTCTATACTAGAAAGCAGTGATTCTATCCCACTTTTTCCGGCATCCCAATATTACAACTTACTGGACTGTTTTCACTGTTGGCAGCTGGCTTTGGGTTATTTCTCCTTTTATGGCCTATGGTAAGAAAACTCATTTTAGGTAAAATAACTCATGGTTTAGCCTGGATGATGTAATTTTAAGGATGAGTGTGATCTTAGATTTATGGTTTACTACTTTTAATTTATAAACCTGGCCAATTTTAGATTTCATGATATATTTCTATATCTGGTTCATGTTGAATTTAGTCTTCAGAAAAAAAGGTAGAATGGCTCTCATGATCAGTGAAACCACCTCTGATTTCTCCAAGAAATCCATGCCTTTGAACAAACTGTCTTTTTTCCCTTCAGTTTCCTTTCTCTGTCAATGGAGAGCTGCTATTTTTCTTCAAGTAGATGTAGTTTTCCTACTTGTGTACACCATCCCTGTCTTTGTTTCTCTGCATTTGTAAACTAATTTAACTGCATTGTAAACATCTGTGTATCTGTCTTCCTTCTCTGGATTTGAGCTTCTCAAGGGCAGGATCATGTATGTATTTTTCCTTTTGGTGTCCCCAGGTACTCATAAAATACCTAGCATAAAGTAGTGATCAGTAGGTGTGTTGAATAAATAAATGGATTTTAGAGGTTTGATTTTTTTTAGAATGCTTTTATGGATTGCCTGTGGGTTTAAAAATATATATATTCTCACACAGTATATATTTTTTCACTAATATTGAGCATTATTAATTCACTGTCCTAATCTCTAGCATGTCATTAGAAAAGTCTTTTTAAAGATTCTTGAAGGGAAATTACCTTTGCATAGGAAAATGGTTAGACTCTAAAATGTAGCATGAGTGTATGTGTTGATTGTTGATAAGAACATTTAAAACATAGAAACAAAGTCACTTTTAGTGTTCATCTGAGGATTTCAGGGGTCTCTTTCAGGTTCAGCAAGTCAACTCTTGAGGACTTACTTTCCTGAAGGAATGAGTGAAACTTTAATAAGGAACATTCTCTTTGGAGCAGTGAGAGGGTTGAACTATCTGCATCAAAATGGCTGTATTCACAGGTATGTACTTATTTGTACTTTACAAAATGAAAGAATTTGAGAGGAAGAAATATTTTAGGGAGCTTTTAGGAAGAAACAGTTGAGTGTTAAAATGGAGGATAGGAAATTTGCAAATGAATATTGGGGGAGGAAAGGACCAGTAGTTAAAGTAGATGCTTACATTTTTTGGTTCATTCACCAGAAATGTTCAGCCCACCTCCCCTGTGCCAAGTGCTTTGCTCAGCACTGGGGTGAAATGCCTGCCCTCCAGTGAGCTCATGTCTCAGTGATGAGGGATACAAGAACCTGCCTGTTTCAACATATAAGCTGTGGGGAGTGGGATCCTAGTTAGCTCTTGTGTTTTGTTTTTTTCTTAAGCAAATAAAGAGCTGCTTTACCTGCTTTTCAGCTTTATGTCATGTTTATATTGTAT
Organism: Bos mutus; assembly: GCF_027580195.1. Classification (NCBI taxonomy): domain Eukaryota; kingdom Metazoa; phylum Chordata; class Mammalia; order Artiodactyla; family Bovidae; genus Bos; species Bos mutus. Next base: position 45,822,676 of record NC_091618.1, on the reverse strand, counting down.
ACAGGTTGTAACTAAACCTTTGATTTCTTAAGTGTTTTTGTATGTAGCACATTGAGATTATCATACTAAATACCAGTTCTCTAGTTGCCAAACTGTAGGTACAGAAGTGATCGGCTGAATGTTGAAAACAGTGCTGCTCTGAGATACTTGGGAAATTTTTTTCCTTTTTAATTAAGTTACTTTTAAATAAGCTTGTTTTCTTATTGTTTATTTTACCTCCTTAAAGGTTTTTTTCTTACTGTTTATTATTTCTTAGCAGCATTCTGGTTAACTGAAGATTTCTGACAGTATTCTAATTAATCAAGCTTTTATTATACTTTACCAGACTATTGGCCATCCTGCTCTATTAGTTTCCAATTTTCCATGTTTCAAATGAAAAACAAGGCTCTTCTATATTTGACAAAGGAAATTTTTATATTAGGCATGTCTTTATAAATTTTGTTAATACCATCAGAGGCTATCTTTTATTGGATAATATTGCATTTAACTTTAAATTATAACTTCGTGCTTTAAATATTATTTTATAAAGAGTATTTAATTTCCAAGGGAATACATGAATTTATTCTGACCATATTTCTATTCTTTCTTTCTTGGCCAATTTCTTAGTATTTAGGATTGTTTCTTTTTGTTCTAGGAGTATTAAAGCCAGCCATATCCTCATTTCTGGTGATGGCCTAGTGACCCTCTCTGGCCTGTTCCACCTGCATAGTTTGGTTAAGCACGGACAGAGGCATAGGGCTGTGTATGATTTCCCACAGTTCAGCACATCAGTGCAGCCGTGGCTGAGTCCAGAACTACTGAGACAGGTCAGGTGTGGCCATTGCATTGGGTTGTCTATGCGTATTGAGTGTCTTCTGAGTTTGACAAAAGGACAATTGTGCCCTTACATTCAGACTGATGAAAGGCCTACTGCAAGACTTTTTTTTATTCTTTCTTATCAAAATTATTGTTAGGAATTTTTAAATGTATATCAAATATTAGGTGTATCTTGATTTCTCACGAGTTTTTTCCATTATTAATCACCATCCTTTATCAAAAAAAAAGCATATGTATATAACTTTTTAAAGGGTATTTACACTAAAGGACTTCAAATTAATTGTTCTATAGGATTTACATGGATATAATGTAAAGTCAGATATTTACAGCGTTGGGATTACAGCCTGTGAATTGGCCAGTGGGCAGGTTCCTTTCCAAGACATGCCCAGGACACAGGTAAGTGCTGCCAAAATTCCTGAACTACTTTCCCTTCATGAGATCCCTTATGTTCTAGATAATTTCTTTTAAACATCTTTTAAACTCTTAGGATCCTTACTGTCATTGTTATTGTTTTAATATTTTGCCTGAAAAAGGTTGAAGGAAAATTTTCTTCTTTTAGATGTTATTACAGAAACTGAAAGGTCCTCCCTACAGTCCATTGGATGCCAGTATTTTTCCTCAGTCAGAATCCAGAATGAAAAATTCACGATCAGGTGTAGACTCTGGGATTGGAGAAAGTGTACATGTCTCTAGTGGAACTCGCACCGTAAATAGTGACAGATTGCAAACACCCTCCTCAAAAACATTCTCTCCTGCCTTCCTCAGCTTGGTACAGCTCTGTTTGCAACAGGATCCTGAGAAAAGGTAATACCGGTCAGATCTAAATAGCATAAAACATCCGTGTTTCATAAAAGTTTTTGTGATATTTGCTTCATGCCAAGTTCAAATCTTCTATCAGTCTTTTTTCCAAAAAACTATAGACTAATCCAGAAAATACCAGTGCCTAAAGCAAGTAGAGACAGTGAAGAAATGGGAAGAATACTAGGTTTGAAGTCAATACTTGGGCTTGAGTCCCCACTATATCATTTCCTAACCGAATCCCCTTACAAAAATCAGTTAATGTTTCTGGACATGAGTTACTATGCTTATATTAAGCCATTTTAGAAACTTCCAAGCAGTACAAGAGTGTTAGTTGCTGGTATTAAAGTAATTATTATCATAGATAACTATTAGCATTAATATTTTAGAAATAAGGTGTCAATTTTTTTTTTAAGCTCCTTAATGCCTAGGATAATTAGTTAGTGCCTAATAAATGTTAAGTCATGGAGTGAAAGTAAAGGTCACTCAGTCGTGTCCAACTCTTTGACACCATGGACTATACAGTCCATGGAATTCTCCAGACCAGAATACTGGAGAGGATAGCCTTTCCCTTCTCCAGGAGATCTTCCCAACCCAGGTATCGAACCCAGGTCTCCCACATTGCAGGTGGATTCTTTACCAGCTGAGCCACAAGGGAAGCCCAGGAATACTGGAGTGGGTAGACTATGGAGTGGGCAGCCTATCCCTTCTCCAGCGGATCTTCCCAACCCGGGAATCGAACCGGGCTCTCCTGCATTGCAGGCGGATTTTTTACCAACTGAGCTATGAGGAAAATCATGGAGTAGTTGAAGACAATCTCTAGAATTAATTAGTCAAGGTTGAAGCTAAGAATTGGACCTCTTTACATATATTCTTTTTCCTTTCAATTTTTGTATATTGAGTTTTATAGCTTTAAACTTATGTTCTAACAGTTTAAACCAAAATATCTACATTCTAATAGGTTCTTTTTTTATAATTTTTTAAAAAAAAATTTCAGGCCATCAGCAAGCAGCTTACTGTCCCATGTTTTCTTCAAACAGGTGAGCTAATTTATCTTTGTTGTCTAGATGTTTTTTAGTACTATTACAGTCACATCATTTTGTTAGCTTAATGGGACAGTTTGGTTACTGAGATTCTTAATAACTTTCTTACAAGGTAAAATTTAAAACAAAACATTTTTGTAGACTTTCTAAAATAAAACAAATGGAATATCATCACATGTTACTTTATTCTAAGTTTATATTTTGATTAATTTAGAGGTATTTTTCTATATTGGCTAGAAATGATGGAGGGGCAAAATAATTCTCTGATAAAAATCAGTTTATTTGGTTAGTACTACTTCTTGTTTTCAGATGATCAGAATCAAAGGCATGTTTAAATGAAAATACCTAAAACAATTTAAACACTTACAACATGACTTCTTTAAAAGTTATTTATAATTTTTTAAAAGTTAATGTATTGAATTTATGTGCCTTCAACCTTATTTTGAGTTTATTTAACAGATGAAAGAAGAAAACCAGAGTTCAATACTTTCACTGTTGCCTCCTCCTTGTCACAAGCCATCAATATCACTGTCTCCAGCATCACCGTGGACTGAGCCAGAATGTGATTTTCCTGATGAAAAAGACTCAAACTGGGAATTCTAGGGCTGCCGGATCCTTTTATGTCCTATATACTTGACACTTTCTCCCTGCTGCTTTTTCTTCTGTATTGCTAGGTACAAATACTAGAATTATACTTGAAAATACAGTTGGTGCACTGGAGAATGTATCATTTGAAACCACTCTGTTCAAAGGAGCAGGAGTTTATAGCCCGTTTGGTTAGCTCAGAGTGCTCTGACAACTCCAGGGAAACTTTGGAATTATTACTCTAACTACATTTAGTATCATCTGTAGATGACAGATGACATGAAAAAAATACTCTTCCCCAAGCTGTGACTAACTCTTCTTTTTGATCTCTCAGTATGATTTTTGAGCCAGTTAAATTTTTCAGAATTTTGCTGCCCTCAGGGGAATGAGCCCACAGAGGACAGTGCTTCTAAGTACATTTTTTACTTCCAGATCCTAGCCTTTTTGATCAGCCATTGTTAAAACAACAGGGTTTTATCCTGGCGTCAAACCCTTTTCTGATAGAAGGGAAAATGCTTATACTTTCCCACTTTCTTCTGTTAATATTTCTGGTAATGTCAAACTGAGCCTCACTCACATTAAATGATTCACTTGAAATACACACAGAAGTTGTAATTTGTTTTTTTTTTAAAGGGGCTAAAGTAACAGTTTTCTACTTATGTAAATTATAGATCCTAAATTCATGCACTCCATGGGAGCTCAATAAAGATTTATTGAATTGAGTTTATACTTAATAATTTTGTGTGGTTTGACAGAGCTAAAACATAGATTATAATTTGTTTTGCCAAGGAAAGCTCTTTCTCAGAGAAATAGATATATAACCTCTTGAACTGGGGACAACTTGGTATTTGATTCAGTGGAAGCAGATCTTCCAACCCTTTATATGATTATTCTTGCTCCTGTAGGGGGTACAACATATAAAGACATAGAGAACTTGAGGTTTTACCTTATTAGCCAAAGGGGCTATGCTGTCTTAAAGGGAATATGTATTTTGGACTGTGATAAGTTGGGTTTACCTCAATTAGCAGATTTTACTTGCACACACTTGACATTACATTAAAAATTATTTTTAAATGATTGCTTTAAGACTTGATACTAATGAGATAAATAATATACAAATTAATAGTTAAAAACACAAACCTTTTCATGTTTATTGGCCAGTCTCCCTCAAGGATGTTTGGGTTACTCCATCAAGAAGCCTCCAAGACTTGCCAACGTAGAGAGAGACGAGACAAGTACCAACTGAGGCTTTGAGGTGGGGCTGTAGTTGGGGGTCGGGGAGCTATAGTTCATCTCACTAACCTCCTAAATTCCCCTCAGCAAGAGGAACCATAGAGGAAATTCTCCAAAATCTGTGTGGAGAGTCAATATGTGTACTGCAAAAGGTGACTGGAGGTCAAGGTACAGTGCCTCTCAGTTCCACTATATTAGGGTTCTCCAGAGAAACAAAGCCAGTGGATTTTTTTTTTAAGTAGTAAATATAGTTGACTTACAATGTGTTAGTTTTAGGTGTATAGCAAAGTGATATATATATGTCTCTCTCTCATGTTCTCTTCAGATTCTTTTCTAGTATAGACTAAAAGATATTGACTATAGTTCCCTGTGCTATACAGTAGATCCTTATTGTTTACTTATATATAGTAGTGTGTATCTGTTAATCCCAAACGTCTGATTTATCCCTCCACCTACTTAACCCTTTGGTAACTGTAGGTTTTCTGTGTATTTATAAGGTATTTTTTTTCATTGGAGGATAATTGCTTTACAATGTTGTGTTAGTTTCTGCTGTACAATAGTGTGAATCAGCTATATATGTGTGTGTGTATATAACCTCCTCCCTCCCACCCCAGTTCCACATCCTACTCCTCTAGGTCATCACAGAGCTTAAAAGGAACAAAAAAGGAGTGAAATTGAATGAGATTGGGTCAGTTACAGTGATGTGTATGACCCTAGAATCTGTCGTACAGAGTGAAGTAAGTCAGAAAAAGAAAAATATTGTATATTAATGCATATATATATGTGGAATCTAGAAAAATGGTACCGATGAACCTATTTGCAGGGCAGAAAAAGAGATGCAGGCATAGAAAATGGACTTGTGGACACATGGTGGGAAAGGAGAGGGTAGGACGAATTGAGTTATCACTGACATACGTACACTACCATGTGTAAAATAGATAGCTAGTGGGAAGCTGCTATGTAACACAGGGAGCTCAGCTCAGTGCTCTGCGATGATCCAGAGGGGTGGGATGGGGCATGGGGTGGGAGGGAGGACCAGGAGGGAGGGGGCATACGGATACTTACAGCTGATTCACGTTGTTGTGCAGCAGAAACTAACACAATATTGTAAAGCCATTATATCCCAATTAAAACAAATTTTTTAAAAACTGTTAACTTTTTTTAGTTAATGATTTGGGAGAATAGCATTGAAACATGTATATTATCATATGTGAAACAGATCGCCAGTCCAGGTTCAATGCATGGGACAGGTTGCTCAGGGCTTGTCCACTGGGATGACCCTGAGGGATGGGATGGGGAGAGAGGTGGGAGGGGGGTTCAGGATGGGGAACACATGTACACCCATTAAAAAGAAAAGAATTTTTAAAATTAAAAAAAAAATGGTTAACTTTAAAAAAACAAAAACAAAAAAATTAAACATCCCATAACCAGTTAAAACTATGGTTTTTCTAGTAGTCATGTATGGATGTGATAGTTGGACCATAAGGAAGGCTGAGCACCAAAGAATTTTTGCTTTCAAACTGTGGTGCTGGGGAAGACTTTGGAGAGTTCCTTGGACTGCAAGGAGATTAAACTAGTCAATTCTAAAGGGAATCAACCCTGAATATTCACTGGAAGGGCTGATACTGAAGCTGAAGCTCCAGTACTTTGCTCACCTGATGTGAAGAACTGACTCATTAGAAGAGACCCTGATGCTGGGCAAGATTAAGGGCCCGAGGAGAAGGAGGCGACAGGAGATGAGATGGTTGGATGGCATCGCTGACTCAATGGATGTGAGTCTGAGCAAACTCTGGGAGATAGTGAAGGACAGGGAACCTGGCATGCTGCAGTCCATGGGGTCGCAAAGACTTGGACGCGACTGAACAACAAAAGAAGTAGATACGGTAATTAACAGCCTCCCTCTGAGAGTGAATGCCTTAAATTTTGTTCCTGAGGATCCTGGAATGCTGTATCAGTTTTTTTTTCATCACTGTTATAACAAATTAACACAAATTTAGTGACTTCAAACAACCACAAGTTTATTATCTTACAGTTCTGGAGGTCAGAATTGTAAAATGATTTGGCAGGGCTACATTCCTTCTGCGAGCTCTCGAGAACTTGCTGCCTTTTCCAGCTTCTAGAAACTTCCAGCCTTCCTTTGCTTCACAGGCCAGCATTACTTCAACTTCTGTTTCAGTGATCGCACCTCTGTCTTTCTCTGACTGACCCTGCTGCTTCTGTCTTAAAAACCCTTTTGATTATGTCAGGCCAATTCAGATTATCCAGAATAGCCTCTCTATCTCCAGATCATTAATCACAGCTTCAGAGTACCTTTTGCCATGTAAGGTAACATGGTCACAGGTTCCTGGGATTAGGTTGTAGATATGTTGTTGACTGGGGGTGGGGGTGGGGGCAGTTATTATTCTGCTTACCATATGTGACTGATCTCATCTTGGTATCTGCTTTCTGAAGGATCCAAACTAGCCTAGCCACTTTGGCCAAAATGTCCCTCCATGAGTTTCTACAGTACTTTCCCCAACAACACTTGTGACTCTAATTCTGTGTTTATGTCCCCAGTATACTGAGGATGTCTTGAGAACATTGTCTTATTCACGAGTATATAGTGTTTAGCAAAATGTTTGGCATTAGACATTTAATAAATATTTAAGGGATTCTTTGAATAAAGGGCATGGGTCTTCTGCTTTTGCTGATTTTTAAAAAGACTTGAAAAAAGTTTATTTCCATGGTAGGAGATTTTTGACTGTGTCACAGTATTGCCATTAAAAGTTTAATGAGGCAAAGTGATTTGAGATTTCCATCTAGTAAGTTATTTCCTCCTTTACTGCAAGCTAGTAGTAGTGAAAGTCACTCAGTCATGTCCAACTCTGCGAGCATATGGACTGTAACCTGCCAGGCTCCTTGTCTATGGAATTCTGCAGCCAAGAATCCTGGAGTGCATAGCCGTTCCCTTTTCCAGGGGATCTTCCCAACCCAGCTCTCCTGCACTGCACGTGGATTCTTTACCATCTGAGCCATCAGGGAAGCCCAGGAATATTGGAGTGGGTAATCTATCCCTTCTTCAGGGGATCTTCCCAACCCAAGAGTCAAACCAGGGTCTCCTGTACTGCAGGCAGACTCTACCAGCTGAGCTACCAGGGAAGGCCTTACTGCAAGCTAGATCAATGGTTTTCTCCATAAGTGTTGTTTAGTTGCCTCTTAGCTGTCAAATACATTTCTCCATGCTTCCTCTGCTCTGCCTCAATGGAAATTAAACATCCCATGCTCCCTCACTCTCCCAGTTTCCAGGACTTCCCTGATGGCTCAGACGGTAAAGAATCTGCCTGCAAAGCGGGACATCCAGGTTCAATCCCTGGGTTGGGAAGATTCCCTGGAGAAGGGAACGGCAACCCACTCCAGTATTCTTGCCTGGAGAACTCCATGGATGAGGCTACAGCCCATGGGGTCGCAAAGAGTTGAACATGACTGAGCGACTAACACTTTCAGAGGGCAGAAGGAGAGAGAACAATTCTCACTCCTTGCCCCACTCCCCAGTTTCTTGTTGTGTCTCTCACTGGTTGTATCTTCTTTGACTTCTGGCTTTAGGACTTGGGTCACACCACTTCTTCCTGATGTCCTGAGGGGTGGTATTTTCTCCTCTTGCTAATCTCTGGATCGCCACATCATCCCTTTTAGTTTCCTAGCCCTGTTTTCCATTACCCATGAAACCAATTCCCTATGTTCCTTCTTCTTGGAAGATCCAAGGGTATTTGTGCTTTCCAAGTCATACTCATTGATACATGCGCCGGCAACTTTGAGAATTGCTAGAAATTCTTGGTCTCCCTCCCAAAATTACTACTTTGATTATGCTATTAAATGAGTGATCAGGAATTAATGTTTTCCATCTATTTGAATTCTATTTGAACTCCATAGACTTTATGATTTATGGTAGAAAATGGAAACTGACAAAAATTCTATAAATTGAAATTCTTACTTTTCAAGAGTAAACCAAAGTTTAACAATATTCAGATATTGTATTTGGTAAGAATAGAACCAATCTCTTGGTTTAAATCCTATGCTGATTAGCTAGATACTGTAATGCAGTTTCTTTTTTTTATACAGTTTCTTCCTGAGTTCTGTGTTATTAAAGAGGCTGTTTCATAGTCAAAGTTAGAAAGTCACTCCAGTGTATTAGATGCCTCAGGTCTTAGTACTATTAAACCTGTTTTTTATTATCTTTATAGTGTTAAAAGCTGTAGTATCAGATGATATTGAAATTAATAGATGTTCTACAGGCCCAGGGAGTTGCATACTATTGAATCTAGAGCTCAAGAGTTAAAGTATATTCATACCAAAGGCTAAACATACATAACTTCAAATAGAGACCCTGAAACTGGGTGGTCAGGGATAATTTAGAGCATAGCAAAGATTTGGGAAATAAGAGAATAGTGGAAAGGGGGAAAGCTGGGAAATAAAACTTTACTAATGAATACATATTTCTGAGTTTGTTCCCTAAGGTTCACAAACAAAAACACATTTACATCAAAAGTGTTTCTTTTTCATTTTAATTAAAACAAAATGGTTCTAACAAGATGAAATTTGGTTACTGATTCCTATCACACAAAAAGGACTGATCTCCAAACCATTTTGCTAATTGGAGAAATGCTATTCTTTTGGCCTCACATATCATTCTGAACTGTTTAACATTTGGATAATATCACAAATGAGCAAACATTTTTCAATATTCTCTTTTAATTTTTTTTTTTGGCCGCATTTTATGGATTTCATACTCTGGGATTGAATCATTTATATGAACTAAGCCTGCTGAAACCATTCGAGGACTTGTAAATTTTCCAGTGTAGCTTTCTCCTCTTTTGTTAACCTCTGGAGCAGTATATGGTCTTGCAAAGCGTTTGAACTGATTATGGCTATCATCTGGGCTCTTTTCTAAAAGCCTTGCTCTTGATTTTGCATTTTCAAGATGCTTAAATGAAGTCACATGTAATTCCTCAAATCTATCCGAACAATCCTAAACATTAAAATAAAAGATCAGGTTGGTGAGTTAGATTTCTTAAAAGTGCATTTTAGATTTACAAGGACTAAAGTTTATAATATCAACAAAGAATGAGAGCATTCAAATGTTTTATAGATGGTCCCTAAATTCAGACCCTACATTCAACGCCTGCCATCAGATACCATAGAAACCATACTTAAAATAATCTTATTGTTTCAAAGAATCTGTTGTTTCAAAAGATGCAAGATATGAAGCTGGAAACCAGAAATCTTAAGGGGTCTTCAGGGGTCAGACTCAGGCAAAGCCAGCCCTAATTCTCCTCTAATTTAGCTCTTCCCCAACCCCAAATATAAATTATGAACTCATTTCACTTTTTAAATCATCTAAACATTCTTTAAAAATTAACACCTTCTTTGATATATCCAACACACACATGCAGAGCTCAGCATCTATATGGTTATGTTTATTGTGATTTTTGTTGTTATTCAGTGGCTAAGTCGTGTCTGGCTCTTTGCAACCCCATGACTGCAGCATGACAGGCTTCCCTGTCCTTCACTATCTCCCAGAGTTTGCTCAAACTGATGTCCATTGAGTCTAAAATATTAAAAATTTTTGTGGACATTCTGAGACTAAACAAATTTTACATTTAAGAAAGCAACTGGAAGGAAATATGCCATAATAATTTTTTTTAAATGATGGTTATTTTAGGGTGGTGGGATTATGGTCTTTGTTTTCCTTTTTTTTTTTCAAATCTGTATAATATGACCACATTAAAAATATAATCTATAAGTACCCATAGGAGGGTATGAAGTTATCAGCCATTTCTCAGATTAGCGTAAACTTTGCAGTTTGTCACTTAAAACCTTGGGCCCCAAGGGAATGGCCACCCCATAAGCCTACTTTGATCTGGTGAGAAGGTGGGAGTAGATTAATACAGCTGGCAAGTTAAAAGAATTTAGGCAGGACTAAGAAGAATTAGGGCAACCTAACACAAACATAAACATAACTTCTTATTTTGTTTGGAAAAGTGATATTAAAGATTCCACTTATCTGAAGGAGCTTCAGAAAGTCTTCCCTCTCCAAAAACTATGAACATCTTTTACTTCCTTTTTCCTGTACATGCACACACACACTCATTAAATTACTGAATTTAGAAAAGAGAAATCCAAAGTTGAGAGAATAAGCTATGTTGATAATATTTACCCTGTGACTGATTTGCCTTACTATTTACTAAAGCTAATAATTTGCTTTCTATTTTCTCATTCAAAGATAGTTATGCACGTCAAATGATCAATATTATGTCATTTTAGAATTTGTGTTTTCCCAACTGTGGGTCATGCCTATTTATATATACTAACAGAGAAGAGCAATGTTCCATAAAATTAAAATAAGTCCCTTCCATTCTAGATTTTAACTCTGCTTTTGAATTGTTTGTATAAAGTCGGGTAGCAGAGGTACCTTCCTAATTGTTTTATGTTAGTATCAAAAATAGATTTGAATTCTCATGTTTTTCAACAAGGCAGAGGGGTGGTGATGGAAAAAAGAAAAGAGTAGAAGCTAAATTTAAACTGTAATTCATAATTCAAGAGACTAAATTCTGCATATCTCTAAGGCTTAGAAGAATAACTGGCATGTAATAGGAGCTTCATATTTGTTTTAAAAACAAAGAAAATTAAGTGATCTGAAAAAAGACTATATACTTATATCTGCATGAAAAGACAGTCCCAGCCTTTCTGTAGTATACAGCCACTGCCCGTGGTTGCACGGGGTGTGGCTGCATAACAGCCCCCGGCTGAGGGGTCAGTCAGGGCTGAAACAGCTAGCCTTCCGTACACATAACTAACTGTGTACCCTGCGCAGGCTGTGTCAGCCTGGAGTCGGCCTGGAGGAAAGAGTACTTTTTTCTAATTCATGATCTGGGGTGGGGGGTCCCTTTTATCTATTTTATACAAAGGCACTAAGTATGTTAACAGTCCCTTGATTTTCTGACTACCTTTTGAATGAGGCAAGGTGATATTTGAATGTCAGAATTTTTTTAAATTTGGAGGTCTGTATATTTTAGGGCAATTAAGGTTACACACATACTTGCATGAAGACACATACACTCTACGTTATCTAAAGAACTTTGCCAAATAAAGAAATAAAAGACTTAGAAAAATATTATTACATGTGTAGTTCTTCTTGCAGTCCAATGAAGCAATGTCCTTGGAACAGATTTTCTTAGATGGATTCCTGTGCTGGGCGGTGTAGTTGGTAATGCACTATCTATCTTGTTAAATGACTTTTTTTGTTTGCTGACACGATCTCTTTCTTTTCGGACCTTGGGCTTTAGATTTTCTCTCTTTAGTACTTCCGGGAAGAGAGATGGTTTTGAGTTTTTCTCAGCTATTAAAATTTTAAGCAACTGTGATTCAGGCACCCAGGCATATTTTTCGTTGCAAAGTTCATTTGGTTTGGTGTAAAGGGTTTGTATTTCTTCTTTGTAATGTGTAAATATTTCTAAATGTTGTTTTTTATTATTGTTGTTATTTCCTTTCAATCTCTGACAATACTGGTCTTCTAACTTTGATTTCTCTCCAGCCTCTGAATTGAGGCAAGTTAGATTATTATTTTGCCTGGAAGGAAAAGTGAATTTGTTTACATATTCCTCATCTTCATTTGGCATCTTGCAATTAGGAATTCTTTGATATGGTGACAATACTGCTTCAGGTTTTTCCTGTACCATCAATTTATAGGTGTTACAGTGATCCTTTTTGTCAAGAGACTTCATTTTTAGTGTCTTTTCAAAGCAAGCCTTTGATTGAGTTATTTTTGATTTACCATTCCAATTATGTTGGTCTTGACTCTCTGTTTTAAATTCAAAATTTTCTTCATGAGGAAACTGCATGAAACCATGTTCTTTCTTTTTTTTCTTAGGCACTGTATCTGTAAGTCTTTCTGAAGACTTATTTAGTGGAATCACCTGAGTGTTTTTGTTGGAACAGGGTTTTACTTTAATTGATCTCAGTATTTTAGCTTCTTGAGAATGTCTTTTCTGTTCCTGAATTATTGGTGGGTTTTCTTTAATATTTTCTAAGGAAAAAACTTCTTTTTCTTCCTTTTTGGTCAACTCTGTTTCTACAAGTCTTTCCTCAGGAGCTTTTTGTAAAGTGGTTTTCTGAGCAATTTTTGAATATTTATTTTGCTTGTCTGAATGCTCCGCCACAAACTGATTTTCATCTCTTGAAGACAAATCTGGCTTTATACATTTTAGTGGTGTGGAACTAAAATTAACCAAATTTATGTGCTGGCTTATCCCCTTTAATTGCCTTTCTGTGATTAGTCCTGATTTTGACAGTTTTTCTATAAAAAGGCTCTGGAGGTGTTTGCTTAAATCAGCTTTTAGATCTAAAATTTCATTTTCTGATAAAGCTATAAGATAGCTTTGTAGAGATTTACTTAAGGGATATTTCATGTTTATTTCAAGTCTACTGCCAAAACTCCTGCTTGAAGTATCTTGTCCTAACTCCTGGAAAGATACTGAGGCACTTTGAGCTCTTAGAGAAGATACTTTTGAGCACATAGGGTCAGATTCTGTCTCTTTAAATAAACTGTTGTCTGAAAGGTTTTTCAGAAAATAGTTTTGGAGAACTTCATTTAAAAAAGATCTTAGTTTTATTTCCAAATGTTTATCTATGAAATTATGATTAAAATTATTTACAAAAGACATGATTTCTTTTACAGTTTCTGAATATTTCTCCAGAAAAATATTTTGTCCTTTTGGTTCTACTTTCTCATTCATCAAATACAGATTTTGATAGATTTTTGGTAAGTCTTCTTTGGTGATATGTCCTGATTCTGAAAGCTTTTCTACAAGGTAATGCTGGACATGTTTACTTAATTCAGATTTTAAATTTTTTATTTCTGACTCTGAGAGTTCTTCTAGAAATATACGCAGCTTTGGATTCAAAACAGGTTTTCTGTCCAATTTGTCTGCTGTATCAAAATTCTCTTCGATTTCTTCAAGGTCTTCTGTCTTATTTTGAAAAGGATGTTGAATTAGTCTTTCTAATTCTTTTTCTGGTGGTCTGTTTTCAGATTGATTATATTTGAAAAAAAAGTTAAATATGTTTTTCAAAAAAGATTTTAACATTATTACATCAGAGTCATTAAGTTTACCTGTTAATGAGGTACATAAGTTTTCTAAAGTAGAACTTGTATCATTTTCTTCTCTATCAAGTCTCTGACCATTATTACTTGGCAAATCTGATTTTTTATCTGGTGTCGACTGGTATTTTGAATCATGTGGGGATGTATTTTGGCCTTTGTCTATGAATTCAACTCTTTTAAAAGAAGAAGTGGTTTCTTGGTGAATGATGGCTGAATTCTGGTCTGAAAGAGGTTCTGCTTTGCCTCTGATTTCTGAATACTCCTCTGTGGAATCCTTTGGCTTTTCTTCAGCAAAAGCTGTCTCTGTATCCAGCAAAAAACCTTTCTGGTATTCTTGATCTAATTCTATCACTTTGATTATCCCTGATTCTAAAAGAGTATCTACAGGAAATGCCTGTATTATCTGGCTTATAACAGAATTGGCTGGTGGAAATTCTATTTCATTACTGCTTTCTTCATAGTGGGGAACTAGAACACTGGAAGACAGCGAACTCTCCCAAGCTGTGGGTAACTGCCTCTGTGAGTCTATCTGTGTTTCACTCGCTTCTTTCACTCCTTTTGCCAACTCTGAGAAGATCGGTGCAGTGAATATTTGCTTTATAACATAATCATATACAAGGCTATTCAAATCTGGTTTGGAGCTAGATATTTCACTTTTTGAATGTTTCTTTTTGAAACTACTCTTTTTTTTAGTTGGAAAATCTATCTCACCAGGCTGTAAGTGTTTTTCAGAGACAGGTTCCTCTTCTGCCTCAGGAGAATTTCCTGGTCTGCCTTCTGAAAGTGAATCTGGGGGAATATTTTTAATTATTTGACTTAAAAGAGACTTTGAATTTAAAATGCCTCCTTCTGAATGCCAGTTACTTAAATCTTGACTTTTTTCAAATACTTTATCTTCTAAACTACTTGGTTGTTCATCATGGATAACCAGAAGTGGAGAACTGTAACTTTTCTTTCTTGCTTCAGGGTCCATAGAAATACCTGGTGTAGAAAATAATCTATCTGAAAGGTCTTGCAGATTTTTACTTAAAATTGACTTGAGCACCATTGATTGTTTTAAATTTTCTATGTGGGAAGTAAGACTTAATGATTTTGAGAGGCGACATTTATGTACATTTACTTTTCCAGTCACTGATGAGTCTCCCTCAAAGTTTGGTAAAGAAACATGTGGTAGTTTTTCTTGTAACATATTCTTAGCGTCTAAAGTCTTTATTGTGGTGATACTAGGATGATGAGCTAAATTATTCTTAGTGTCTAGAGTCTTTATTGTGATGATACCTGGATCATGGGCCACATTATTCATAGGGTGTGAAGTCTTTACTGTGGTGATACCAACATCACCAGCTAAATTATTCTTAGTGTCTAAAGCCTTTTCTGAAATGATGTCAAGATTATGGGGCCAGGTTTTACTAGCAGGTCTTGAAGTTTTTGAATGTGTTGGGTAAGGAGGGTCTTGATCTTCATGCTCTATAATCTCTGCACTTAAAATATTTCTACATTTGAGCATATCTTGGTCTTTCCTTTTTTGAACTGACATTTTGTTGTTTATATTCCTTAGAAAAGGATCAAAACCATTCTTGATGTTGAATTTCTGGAATTATAATATTTAAAAAAGGTAAGAAATTCTGAAACATTTGAAATTTATAATAAAATTTCTACTTAATTTTCTGTGAGCAATCTTCCAATTTATTCATCTTCCTACCTTTTTACCAAGAGAAAACCAACTTTAATTATTTTAAAATATTTAAAGTTGGAATAATAATGAGAATCATAGTGCAAATTTTTCAAATTCCTAATTCTTATACTATGTTGTGTTCAAGAGCTTTTTGCTATCTGAAAGATTTTGAACACTTAAAAGGCACTCATCAATAGTTTTTCTTTAAGAACTCCATTTCCAGAGTTAGCTGAATTTGCTTAGACAAAAGCTAACATCATAATCTAAGTCCTATCCATATAAATATTTTAGTAGCAATGGGGGTAACTTTTTTAAAATGCAAGGCAAGTAATAGATATTCCATTAAAAGTATTCTCTAAAGATTGATTTGGGAGCATAGATCATTTGAGAATTTAAACAGTGATGTCCTTAGTATGTTACAGTAGAATCTTGCTGTTTGATAAATATATATGCCTCCCTCAGAAACTGTAGAAAACAGTACACAAAGTTCCAAAGTACAGCGAAATGTCAGTGTAATAGTTACAGGCAATTTTGTAGCTCTGAGATTAGGCTATTCTATTATTGAAGTAGCCTTTCAAAATGAAGTCTCTTATTCAAACTTTTTGTTCATACTCCCATTATTCAATTTAAAAGGCAAAATGTGAAATAATCAACCTAGTATTTGTTTAGTTCATATGGTTTTCAAATGTTAATTGATACCCAGGCAACAGCATCAGAATCCTTGTTTTTTTTTTAAAAAAAATACAAATTCCAGGCTCCATTTCCAAATTCAGATTTATTAGGTCAGAGGTGGGACCTGGGAATGTGTATTTTTGTAAAGATAGGTGAGTGCTTCCAATGGGTAGTCTGGTTTTGGAACCACTGAATTACACAAAGTATTAGAGAAACCTATTATTAAGTATAATTGCTATTGGGATAAGAAAACTCAGGACTCACCTGATATGCTGGTTTGAATTCTGTATATTCTGGTTTGAAACATGGTGAAATGTATTCTTTTGGTGAGAAAACCACCTTATAAAAAGAGAAGTTTTAATTTTAGACTGCTTGTAATGAAAGGATACTTCCCAAGATAATTTTACTCATTCAATAGTTATTAAAGATAGTAAACATTTTAAAAACTAAAGAAATATTTTCCTCATAACTACGTAATTTGCTAATAATCAAAAGAAGTTTATATCAGACATATATAATAATCTTCACTTCCCTGACACTACAATACTCTATCGAATCTGTAAAACCAAAATAATGCTCAGCAACTTTAAGCAGAAACAAAAGTAGAAAAGAAAACAGAACTGTTAAAACAAATTTAATCTAGTTTTAAAAGGTTGTGAAACGCTTTAGATAATAAGTGGCATCTGATATTATAGTGAGACAACAATTTCAATGACTCTCAACCTGTAATTGTTAAATGGGTAACTACTGCCTAAGGAAACACTTTATGCTAAATCAAGGTGTTCAGGAAAATTACAGAAACACTGAATTTTTGCAGATGGAAGACACTTTGTATATGTGTGTGCTCAGTCACGTCCAACTCTTTGTGGCCCCCTGCTCTGTAGCCTGCCAGGCTCCTATGCCCATGGAAGTTTCCAGGCTAGAATACTGGAGTAGGGTGTCATTTCCCACTCCAGGGGATCTTCCCAACCCAGAGACTGAACCCACTGGTAGGCAGATTCTTAACCACTAGCACCACCTGGGAAGCCCAGAAGACGCTTCAGAGATAATCAAGACCTACTCTCTGTTTTACACAAGAACCTGCAGTTGAAGTTTTGCCCTAAGTTACCAGATTAAATCCTAGGCATTCTAAATTTTCATCCGACGTGCCTACTACCACACAATGAAAACTGCAGTGAAAGACAATGGCGCTTTGAAAATATCATAAGATGCATGTATACCTCCAACTCGTTAATGATACTATCTCTTTGCAGAACACTTAGTATTATAAAGCACTTTTCTCTAC
Source organism: Bos mutus (assembly GCF_027580195.1). Classification (NCBI taxonomy): domain Eukaryota; kingdom Metazoa; phylum Chordata; class Mammalia; order Artiodactyla; family Bovidae; genus Bos; species Bos mutus. Next base: position 45,805,430 of record NC_091618.1, on the reverse strand, counting down.
ACTGTTTCCTTTAGTCTGTAGCTGCTTCATTATATATCAAGTCAGTTAAAATAATTCAATGAATGACGCTTTCATAAGAAATGCTTTTGGTTTAAGTATTCGTTAATATTAAGCAGTCATAACATGACTTTATTCTTATATCTTCAGCAGTTTCCCATGTTATGTTATTAACTACCGTTAGACACTGACTTTAAATGATTTCTCCAAGTATCTCAGAATTCCCCACTACAGTTTCTCTCCTCCAGAAAAACGTGTCTTAATTTGGAACTCTACAAATACATCTCATTCTTTTCCACATCTGTTCTTTTGCTCATTTTATTTTTCCTTGAACTTTCCAAAATCTCTCTTTAAAAGTTTAAATTCTAACATTTGAAAGTTTGTTGCTTTAAGTCAATTTAGTAGAAAAATTAAAGTTAAATGAAATATGTCTGACAAGGAAGTGGAAGAATAAGTAGTAGGAAAAAAAAATTAAAGCTCCCCCCTAATATATAAGCATGGAAAAATATATGAAAGGATACAAAATGTTAACGTTGTTTTCTCAAGGGAGAAAACTCTGGACAAAAGGTAAGATGATGACACTATTAAATTTTACTGTTAACTCTATATTATTGATTAGATGAACATCCAATACTTTTGTGAGTTAAAAAATCCAGGACAGTTGTTATTCAGTCCCTAAGTCAATGTCCAACTCTTTGTGACCCCAGGAACTGCAGCACCCCAGGCTTCCCTGTCCTTCACTATCTGAGTTTGCTCAAATTCATGTTGAGTCAGTAATACCATCTACCCATCTCATCCTCTGTTACCCCCTTCTCCTTCTCCCTTCAATATTTCCCATCATCAGGGTCTTTTCCAGTGAGTCAGTTCTTAACATCAGGTAGCCAAAGTATTTGTGTTTCAGCTTCAGCACCAGTCCTTCCAATGAATTTCAGGATTGATTTCCTTAAGGATTGACTGGTTTGATCTCCATGTTGTCCAAGGGACTCTCAAGAGTCTTCTCCAGCACCACAGCTCGAAAACATCAATTCTCTGGCTCTCAGCCATCTTTATGGTCCAACTCTCACATCCGTACATGACTACTGGAAAAAGCATAGCTTTGACTATATGGACCAGCAAAGTGATGTTTCTGCTTTATAATACACTGTCTAGGTTTGTCATAGTTTTTCTTCCAAGAACCAAGTGTATTTTAGTGGCTGCAGTCACTGTCCGCAGTGATTTTGGAGCCCAAGAAAATGAAATCTGACGCTATTTCCCCAAATACCCTCCAGGGAAGCTTGCCTGTCACACAGAGCATGCCTATACAGCCAACATACTCCTTCATTCACAAACATAAAGCAAACCAACAAAACTCATCAGATATGTGAGGAAAATCAGTATATGTAAGTGAAAGATCAATAAGAATAAACAGAGCTAACCCCAGAGTAAATAGAGCTATTTCTGAGGAATGCAGGGGGAGAATGACCCTTGGAAAGATTCAAAATAGTATCCTCGGAAATATTTAGAAGGGCATTGATTTCCACATAGCTATATAATCAGTTCAGTTCAGTTGCTCAGTCGTGTCCGACTCTTTGCGACCCCATGAATCGCAGCAGGCCAGGCCTCCATGTCCATCACCATCTCCCGGAGTTCACTCAAACTCACGTCCATCGAGTCAGTGATGCCATCCAACCATCTCATCCTCCGTCGTCCCCTTCTCCTCCTGCCCCCAATCCCTCCCAGCATCAGAGTCTTTTCCAATGAGTCAACTCTTTGCATGAGGTGGCCAAAGTACTGGAGTTTCAGCTTTAGCATCATTCCTTCCAAAGAATACCCGGGGCTGATCTCCTTTAGAATGGACTGGTTGGATCTCCTTGCAGTCCTATATAATAGGCACGTCAAATTTAATGTATACATAATAGGATTCTAGATTACCTCCCTGCTCCCCACTTCCCTCAAAAAAACACACACACACACACACACACACACAAAACCTTGGCTTTTCTCTATTTTTCCTCATCTCAGGTAATGGTGCCACCTCTACTGAACTGTTAGACCAGAAACCTGTCTCAACCTTTCTGTCCTCCTCTTCATATGTAAGCCAGCATTAAGTCCTATGCCTACTGCCTTCAAAATATATTAAATATCCAATAATATCCTACCACCACCTACTACCCCTGCAGCACAAGTCACCATCATCTCTTTCCAACAAGAGTCTCTTAACTAGTCTCTTGCTCCCTGTGACACAGACTGACAGTTACTTTCCCAAAATACATATTATTTCAAGAACCTCAATATTTTAGGAGCAAAAATGTCCCTTACTCAAAAAGCTACATCTTCCAGCCTCCTTTAAAAGACAGGAGTGGCCATGTAACAAGGTTCTGGCCAACTACATATAGCTGAAAACTGTTGGAAGATGCTTCTAAGAGTATATCTTAAAACAGAGGCAGACTGAGCTGACAGGTACTTAGTCAACCTTTATTCCTTTCTTCTTCCTGCCTGGAACACATCATGATTCCTAGAAGTACAGAGTTCATTTAGTGTTACTCTATACTAACATGCATATGCTGACAATAGATTCCAGAAAGAAAGGACACGTGGGTCCAGGATGACATCACAAAAACCACTGCACTACTATTTAAAGCAGTGTTTCTAAATTTTTGTTTATAATTCTTAACTGATTCAACAACTTCCACACATACTGAGTCTATTCATCCACAATGGAATGAAGCTAGAAATCAATAATAGAAGGAAACTGGAAAAATAACAAATATGAAGAAAGTAAACACTTGTAGCAATAAGTACACGCAGTGCCCAGAGCTTGATTTACAAATATTCTCTAGTAAAATAACCAGGACTTTATGTAGAAACTATTGACATGACTGGGTAAGAAAAATTCAGTATGAGCCTGGAACATCATAGAGCACTAAAAACTATGAAAATGCTCAAAAAATAAAAGGATAGGGGCATGTCATTGGGACACAGGACACACTGAAAGTCCCAATGGCCAAAGCTTGAAAAATTAATACAACAAAATACATAATACCATAGATTATAATTATATATATATATATATATATATATAGCTATATGAAAAAAATACACCCTTGAAAGTAGGCTAGAGTTAGGGACTTACTTCAAAAAATCCAAGCAGTGAAAGCAAAAAAAACAGTAACTGCACCGTAGAGAAACCTGGCAATCAAGACCTAAACGAGGTAGGGGGTGGGGGGGAGGCGGTCCTAAGATGGCAGAGGAATAGGATGGGGAGACCACTTTCTCCCCCACAAATTCATCAAAAGATCATTTGAACACTGAGCAAATACCACAAAACAACTTCTGAACACTGGCAGAGGACACCAGGCACCCAGAAAGGCATTGTCTTTAAAAGGAGGTAGGACAAAAGATAAAAAGAGAGACAAAAGAGTTAGGGATGGAGACCCGTCTGGGGCGGGGGAGGAGTCTTAAAAGAGGAGAAGTTTCCAAACACCAGGAAACCCTCTCACTGGCGGGTCTGTGGGGAGTTTTGGAATCTCAGAGGGCAACATAACCAGGAGGAAAAAATAAAATAATAAAACCCACAGATAACAGGCCTAACTGCAACTCCCAGTGGAGAAGTAGCCCAGATGCTCACGTCCACCACCAGCAAGTGGGGGCTGAACAGGGAGGCCCCGGCTGCATTGCTTAAGGTAAGGACTGGGCCTGAATGCCCTCAGGGCAATCTGATGGAGCTAACGTGAGATAGCAACCCAAACCGTGGGATAGCCAGAGAGGAAAAAAAAAAAGAAGAGGAAAGAGAGAGAGAACTTTCCTGCGAAAAGCTCTAACCTAAGGCACTGCCGGAGAAGGCGATGACACCCCACTCCAGTACTCTTGCCTAGAAAATTCCATGGACGGAGGAGCCTGGTAGGCTGCAGTCCATGGGGTCGCGAAGAGTCGGACACGACAGAGCGACTTCACTTTCACTTTCATGCATTGGAGAAAGAAATGGCAACCCACTCCAGCGTTCTTACCTGGAGAATCCCAGGGATGGGGGAGCCTGGTGGGCTGCCGTCTACGGGGTCGCACAGAGTTGGACACGACTGAAGCGACCTCAGCAGCAGCAGCAGCAAGGCATTGCCGGCCCGCTTACAGAACAAAGGACTGAGCGAATACCAAAGGAGAGTTAGCCGGCTGCGGACGGCCCATCCCCCACCGGAGGCTGGGAGGCAGGCAGGTGACAGCCAGAGCCAGAAGGAAAGGGGCAAACTCGGCCCCAGAGATGGCATCCCCTACCAAACTGTGAGCAGGCTCCCAGTTGCTAACAAGTCTTCCTGGGGTCCTGGACGGTTGACATCCATCAGGAGGGTCACAGCCAGAGATTAGCACCCCAGAAGAGACACACAGCACACCTGAGACGGCACTCCGGCTGCACACCCAGGAAACTGAGCAGCTGGGACTGAGAGGTGATAAGATGCACCACCCAGCTGGGAAGAGTGTGCTTGCCAAGCACCTGGTTGCCTGAGCTGCTCCGACCTGGGAAGGGCACAAAACGCAGGCCCAACTGAGTCTGTGCCTTTGTGGAGTACCTGAGAACCTGAACCTGAGCAGCGTAGATCTGGGAAGTGTACGCAGCCCAGGGCTCGCCTTAGGCAGTTCCCCCGCAGAGCAATCTGGAGCCTGAGCAGTGTAGACCGGGAAAGCACACACGCTGTGAGCAGGTGCAAACCCAGTGTGGCCCAGACACTGCGAGCACTCCCCACACACGCCAGTGATATTTGTTTGCAGCATTCCTCCTTCCCCGCAGCACAATTGAACAAGTGAGGGTAAATAAATGACCACTTTAGCACTCTTGTGTGAGGGTGGACATTAGATACTGAAGAGACTTGCAAACAAAGCCAAAATAAAGAAGAGGGAATGGCTTTGGAAGTGACAGGTGCAACAGCTTAAAACCCTATAGTTAGCACTGGCATTGGAAGGGACCTACAGACCTTGAGAAGAAGTGTAAGGTCGAACAAAGAACTATCTGAAACTGAACTGACCACACACTGCCCTCAACAGCTCCAGAGTAATTCCTAGATATATTTTACTATTATCATTAATTAAAAAAATTTTTTTTTATTTTTAAGTTCTTTATTACTCCTTTAATTTTCGTTTTTAAAACCTTCTATTACCTTGAAAAAAAGATGCTATTTTTAAAGCAAATTTCATATTTTTTATATATAACTTTTGCGATTTTGTTTTTTTATATTTTAATATTGTATTTTTGAGAGTCTAACCTCTACTCTAGATTTTTAATCTTTGCTTTTTGGTATTTGTTATCAATTCTATACCTTTAAGAATCCAATCTTCAGTACACATTTTTACTTAGGAGTGTAATTACTGGCTTGATTGCTCTCTCCCTTTTGACTCTCCTTTTTTCTCCCCCAGGTCACCTCTATCTCCTCCCTCCCCCTTCTCTTCTCTGCTTAACTATTAACTCTATTAATCTCTTTGGGTGTTCTGGGCTATGGAGAAAACTTAGGGAACTGATCACAGGCTAGACTGGTCTCTCTCCTTTTGACTCCCCCTTCTCTCCTCCTGGTCACATCTCCTTCCTCCCTCTTCGATTCTCTATGGAACTCCATGAACCTCTCTGAGTGTTCCAGAGTGTGGAGAGCAAATAGGGAATTTATTACTGGCTAGACTGCTCTCTTCCCTTTTGATTCCCTCTCTTCTCTTCCTGGTCACCTCTATCTCCCTCCTCCCTCTTCTCTTCTTCATGTAACTCTGTGAACCTCTCTGGGTGTCCCTCACTGTGGAGAAGCTTTTTCACCATTAACCTAGATGTTTTATCATCAGAGCTGTACGGATGGAGACGTCTTGAGGCTACTATAAGAATAAGATGGAAAGCCAGAGGCAGGAGGCCTAAATCCAAAACTTGAGAACACCAGAAAACTCCTGACTCCAGGGACTATTAATCGACAAAAGCTCATCCAAAAGCTTCCATACCTACACTGAAACCAAGCTCCACCCAAGAGCCAACAAGTTTCAGAGCAGACATACCAAGCTAATTCTCCAACAAAACAGGAACATAACCATGAGCACAAAAATACAGGCAGCCAAAAGTCACACCAAACCCATAGACACCTCAAAACTCACTACTGGACACTTCATTGCACTCCAGAGAAAAGAGATCCAGCTCCACCCACCAGAACACCCATGCAAGCTTCCCTAACCAGGAAACCTTGACAAGTCACTCGTCCAACACCATCCGCAGGGAGGAACCTCCAGAATAAAGAGGAACCACAAACTTCAAGCATACGGAAATTCTGACCACCCCAAACACAGCAACCTAAACAAGATGAAAAGGCAGAGAAATATTCAGCAGGTAAAGGAACATGATAAAAGCCCACCAATCCAAACAAAAGAGGAGGAGATAGGGAGTCTAACTGAAAAAGAATTCAGAATAATGATAGTAAAAATGATTCCAAATCTTGAAAACAAAATGGGGTTGCAGATAAATAGTCTGGAGACAAGGACTGAGAAAATGCAAGAAAAGTTTAACAAGGACCTACAAGAAATAAAAAAGACTCAATCAATAATGAATAATGCAATAACTGAGATCAAAAGCACTCTGGAGGGAACCAACAGTAGAATAACTGAGGCAGAAGATATGATAAGTGAGGTGGAAGACAGAATGGTGGAAATAAATGAAGCAGAGAGGAAAAAAGAAAAAAGAATTAAAAGAAATGAGGACAACCTCAGAGACCTCTGGGACAATATTAAATGCCCCAACATTCGAATCATAGGAGTCCCAGAAGAAGAAGGCAAAAAGAAAGGCCATGAGAAAATACTTGAGGAGATAATAGTTGAAAACTTCCCTAAAATGGGGAAGTAAATAGCCACCCAAAACCAAGAAACCCAGGGAGTCCCAAACAGGAGCAAGCCAAGGCAAAACACCCCAAGACACATATTAATCAAATTAATGAAGATCAAACACAAAGAACAAATATTAAAAGCAGCAAGGGAAAAAACAACAAATAACACACAAGGGGATCCCCATAAGGATAACAGCTGATCTTCCAATAGAAACTCTTCAGGCCAGGAGGGAATGGCAGGACATACTTAAAGTGATGAAAGAGAAAAACCTACAGCCCAGATTACTGTACCCAGCAAGGATCTCATTCAAATATGAAGGAGAAATCAAAAGCTTTAAGACAAGCAAAAGCTCAGAGAATTCAGCACCACCAAACCAGCTCTTCAACAAATGCTAAAGGATCTTCTCTAGACAGGAAACAGAAAAGGTTTATAAACTCGAACCCAAAACAACAAAGTAAATGGCAACGGTATCATACTTATCAATAATTACCTTAAATGTAACTGGGTTGAATGCCTCAACCAAAAGACAGAGACTGGCTAAATGGATACAAAAACGAGACTTTTATATATGTTGTCTACAAGAGACCCATCTCAAACCTAGGGACACATACAGACTGAAAGTGAAGGGCTGGATAAAGATATTTCACGCAAATGGATACCAAAAGAAAGCAGGAGTAGCGATACACATATCAGATAAAATAGACTTTGAAATAAAGGCCATGAAAAGAGACAAGAAGAACACTACATAATGATCAAAGGATCAATCCAAGAAGAAGATATAACAATTATAAATATATATATGCACCCAACATAGGAGCACGGCAATATGTAAGGCAAATGCTAACAAATACGAAAGGGGAAATTAACAGTAACACAATAATAGTGGGAGATTTTAATACCCCACTCACACCTATGGATAGATCAACTAAACAGAAAATTAGCAAGGAAACACAAACTTTAAATGATACAATGGACCAGTTAGACCTAATTGATATCTATAGGACATTTCACCCTAAAACAATGAATTTCACCTTTTTCGCAAGTGCATACGGAATCTTCTCCAGGATAGATCACATCCTGGGCCACAAATCTAGCCTTGGTAAATTGTAAAAAATTGAAATCATCTCAAGCATCTTTTCTGATCACAATGCAGTAAGATTAGATGTCAAATACAGGGGAAAAAAAACTATTAAAAATACAAACATATGAAGGGTAAACAACACACTTCTGAATAACCAACAAATCACAGAAGAAATCAAAAAGAGATCAAAATATGCATAGAAACATATGAAAATGAAAACATAACAACCCAAAACCTATGGGATTCAGTAAAAGCAGTGCTAAGGAGAAGGTTCATAGCAATACAAGCCTACCTCAATAAACAGGAGAGAAATCAAATAAATAACCTAATTCTACACGTAAAGCAACTAGAAAAGGAAGAAATGAAGAACCCCAGGGAGAGTAGAAGGAAAGAAATCACAAAAATTAGGGCAGAAATAAAGGCAAAACAAGTAAAAGAGACCATAGCAAAAATCAACAAAGCTAAAAGCTGGTTCTTCAAGAAGATATATAAAATTGACAAACCATTAGCCAGACTCATCAAGAAACAAAGGGAGAAGAATCAAATTAACAAAATTAGAAATGAAAATGGAGAGATCACAACAGACAACACAGAAATACAAAAGATCATAAGAGACTACTATCAGCAACTATATGCCAATAAAATGGACAACTTGGAAGAAATGGACAAAATCTTAGAAAAGTATAACTTCCCAAAACTGAATCAGGAAGAAATAGAAAACCTTAACAGACCCATCACAAGCCCAGAAACTGAAACCATAATCAGAAATCTTCCATCAAGGAAAAGCCCAGGACCAGATGGCTTCACAGATGAAGTCACCCAAAAATTTAGAGAAGAGCTAACACCTATCCTACTCAAACTCTTCCAGAAAATTGCAGAGGAAGGTAAACTTCCAAATTCATTCTATGAGGCCACCATCACCCTAATACCAAAACCAGACAAAGATTCCACAAAAAAAGAAAACTACAGATCAATATCACTGATGAACATAGATGCAAAAACCCTTAACCAAATTCTAGCAAATAGAATCCAACAACATATTTAAAAGATCATATATCATGACCAAGTGGGCTTTATCCCAGGGATGCAAGTTCAGTTCAGTTCAGTTGCTCAGTAATGTCCAACTCTTTGCGACCCCATGAACTGCAGCACGCCAGGCCTCCCTGTCCATCACCAACTCCTGGAGTCCACCCAAACCCATGTCCATTGAGTCGGTGATGCCATCCAAACATCTTATCCTCTGTTGTCCCATTCTCCTCCTGCCCTCAATCCTTCCCAGCATCAGGGTCTTTTCCAATGAGTCAGCTCTTTGTGTCAGGTGGCCAAAGTATTGGAGTTTCAGCTTCAACATCAGTCCTTCCAATGAACACCCAGGACTGATCTCCTTTAGGATGGACTGGGTGGATCTCCTTGCAGTCCAGGAACTCTCAAATTGATGTTCAAAGCATCAATTCTTCAGCGCTCAGCTTTCTTGACAGTCCAACTCTCGCATCCGTACATGACCACTGGAAAAACCATAGCCTTGACTAGATGGACCTTTGTTGGCAAAGTAATGTCTCTGCTTTTCAATATTCTATCTAGGTTGGTCATAACTTTTCTTCTAAGTAGTAATCTCTTCCTTTTAATTTCATGGCTGCAGTCACCATCTGCAGTGATTTTGGAGCCTAAAAAAATAAAGTCTGATACTGTTTCCACAGTTTCCCCATATATTTCCCATGAAGTGATGGGACCGGATGCCATGATCTTCGTTTTATGAATGTTGAGCTTTAAGCCAACTTTTTCACTCTCCTCTTTCACTTTTATCAAGAGGCTTTTTAGTTCCTCTTCACTTTCTGCCATAAGGGTGGTGTCATCTGCATATCTGAGGTTATTGATATTACTCCCGGCAATCTTGATTCCAGCTTGTGCTTCTTCCAGCCCAGCGTTTCTCATGATGTACTCTGCATGTAAGTTAAATAAGCAGGGTGACAATATACAGGCTTGACGTACTCCTTTTCCTATTTGGAACCAGTCTGTTGTTCCATGTCCAGTTCTAACTGTTGCTTCCTGACCTGCATACAAATTTCTCAAGAGGCAGATCAGGTGGTCTGGTATTTCCATCTCTTGAAGAATTTTCCACAGTCTATTGTGATCCGCACAGTCAAAGGCTTTGGCATAGTCAATAAAGCAGAAATAGATGTTTTTCTGGAATTCTCTTGCTTTTTCGATGATCCAGCGGATGTTGGCAATTTGATCTCTGGTTCCTCTGCCTTTCCTAAAACCAGCTTGAACATCAGGAAGTTCACGGTTCACGTATTGCTGAAGCCTGGCTTGGAGAATTTTGAGCGTTACTTTACTAGCGTGTGAGATGAGTGCAATTATGCGGTAGTTTGAGCATTCTTTGGTATTGCCTTTCTTTGGGATTGGAATGAAAACTGACCTTTTCCAGTCCTGTGGCCACTGCTGAGTTTTCAAAATGTGCTGGCATATTGACTGTAGCTCTTTCACAGCATCATCTTTCAGGATTTGAAATAGCTCAACTGGAATTCCCTCACCTCCACTAGCTTTGTTCGTAGTGATGCTTTCTAAGGCCCACTTGACTTCACATTCCAGGATGTCTGGCTCTAGGTGAGTGATCATACCATCGTGATTATCTTGGTCGTGAAGATCTTTTTTGTACAGTTCTTCTGTGTATTCTTGCCACCTCTTCTTAATACCTTCTGCTTCTGTTAGGTCCATTCCATTTCTGTCTTTTATCGAGCCCATCTTTGCATGAAATGTTCCCTTGGTATCTCTAATTTTCTTGAAGAGATCTCTAGTCTTTCCCATTCTGTTGTTTTCCTCTATTTCTTTGCATTGATTGCTGAGGAAGGCTTTCTTATCTCTTCTTGCTATTCTTTGGAACTCTGCATTCAGATGCTTATATGTTTCCTTTTCTCCTTTGCTTTTTGCTTCTCTTCTTTTCACAGCTATTTGTAAGGCTCCCAGACAGCCATTTTGCTTTTTTGCATTTCTTTTCCATGGGGATGGTCTTGATCCCTGTCTCCTGTACAATGTCATGAACCTCCGTCGATAGTTCATCAGGCACTCTATCTATCAGATCTAGTCACTTAAATGTATTTCTCACTTCCACTGTGTAGTCATGTGGGATTTGATTTAGATCATACCTGAATGGTCTAGTGGTTTTCCCTACTTTCTTCAATTTAAGTCTGAATTTGGCAATAAGGAGTTCATGATCTGAGCCACAGTCAGCTCCTGGTCTTGTTTTTGTTGACTATATAGAGCTTCTCCACCTTTGGCTGCAAAGAATATAATCAATCTGATTTCAGTGTTGACCATCTGGTGATGTCCATGTGTAGAGTCTTCTCTTGTGTTGTTGGAAGAGGGTGTTTGCTATGACCACTGCGTTTTCTTGGCAAAACTCTCTTAGCATTTGCCATGCTTCACTCTGTATTCTAAGGCCAAATTTGCTTGTTACTCCAGGTGTTTCTTGACTTCCTACTTTTGCATTCCAGTCCCCTATAATGAAAAGGACAACTTTTGGGGGTTTTAGTTCTAAAAGGTCTTGTAGGTCTTCATAGAACTGTTCAACTTCAGCTTCTTCAGCATTACTGGTTGGGGCATAGACTTGGATTACTGTGATATTGAATAGTTTGCCTTGGAAACGAACAGAGATCATTCTGTCGTTTTTTAGATTGCATCCAAGTACTGCATTTCGGACTCTTTTGTTGACTATGATGGCTACTCCATTTCTTCTAAGGGATTCCTGCCCACAGTAGTAGATATAATGGTCATCTGAGTTAAATTCACCCATTCCAGTCCATTTTATTTCGCTGATTCCTAGAATGTCAACGTTCACTCTTGCCATCTCCTGTTTGACCACTTCCAATTTGCCTTGATTGATGGACCTGACATTCCAGGTCCCTACGCAATATTGCTCTTTATGGCATCAGACCTTGCTTCTGTCCCCAGTCATATCCACAACTGGGTATTGTTTTTGCTTTGGCTCCATCCCTTCATTCTTTCTGGAGTTATTTCTCCACTGATCTCCAGTAGCATATTGGGCACCTACTGACCTGGGGAATTTCTCTTTCAGTATCCTATCATTTTGCCTTTTCATACTGTTCATGGGGTTCTCAAGGCAGGAATACTGAAGTGGTTTGCCATTCCCTTCTCCAGTGGACCAGGTTCTGTCAGACCTCACCACCATGACCTGCCCATCTTGGGTGGCCCCACAGGGCATGGCTTAGTTTATTTGTCTAACTGAGTTAGACAAGGCTGTGGTCCTAGTGTGATTAGATTGACTAGTTTTCTGTGATTATGGTTTCAGTGTGTCTGCCCTCTGATGCCCTCTTGCAGCACCACATTAGCAAATTAAAAGATAAAAACCATATGATTATCTCAATAGATGCAGAGAAAGCCTTTGAAAAAATTCAACAACGATTTATGATAAAAACCCTCCAGAAAGCAACAGAGAAGGAACATACCTCAACATAATAAAAGCTATCTATGACAAACCCACAGCAAATTTATCCTCAATGGTGAAAAGTTGAAAACATTTCCCCTAAAGTCAGGCAAGGATGCCCACTCTCACCTCTACAATTCAAAATAATCTTGTTCGTTTTGGCCACAGTAATCAGAGCAGAAAAAGAAATAAAAGAAATTCAGATTGGAAAAGAAGTAAAACTCTCACTGTTTAGAGATGACATGATACTTTACATAGAAAACCCTAAAGACTCCACCAGAAAATTACTAGAGCTAATCAATGAATACAGTAAACTTGCAGGATATAAAATCAACACACAGAAATCCCTTGCATTTCTATAGACTAACAATGAGAAAACAGAAAGAGAAATTAAGGAAACAATTCCATTCACCACTGCAACAAAAAGAATAAAATACTTAGGAATAAATCTACCTAAAGAAACAAAAGACCTATATATAGAATACTATAAAACACTGGTGAAAGAAATCCAAGATGACACAAATAGATGGAGAAATATACCATGTTCATGGATCGGAAGAATCAATATAGTGAAAATGAGTATACTACCCAAAGCAATCTATAGCGTCAACGCAATCCCTATCAAGCTACCAACTGTATTTTTCAGAGAATCAGAACAAATAATTTCACAATTTGTATGGAATTACAAAAAACCTCGAAGCCAAAGCAATCTTGAGAAAGAAGAATGGAACTGGAGGAACCAACCTGCCTGACTTCAGGCTATGCTACAAAGCGACAGTCATCAAGACAGTATGGTACTGGCACAAAGACAGAAACATAGATCAATGCAACAAAATAGAAAGCCTGGAAATAAATCCATGCACCTATGGACACCTTATCTTTGACAAAGGAGGCAAGAATATACAATGGAGAAAAGACAATCTCTTTAACAAGTGGTGCTGGAAAACTGGTCAACCACTTGTAAAAGGATGAAACTAGAACACTTTCTAACACCATATACAAAAATAAACTCAAAATGGATTAAAGATCTAAACATAAGACCAGAAACTATAAAACTCCTAGAGGAAAACATAGGCAAAACACTCTCTGACATAAATCACAGCAGGATTCTCTATGACCCACCTCCCAGAGTAATGGAAATAAAACCAAAAATAAACAAATTACACCTAATTAAACTTAAAAGCTTTTGCACAACGAAGGGAACTATAAACAAGGTGAAAACACACCCTTCAGAATGGGAGAAAACAATAGCAAATGAAGCAACTGACAAAGAATTAATCTCAAAAATATACAAGCAACTCCTGCAGCTGAATTCCAGAAAAATAAACGACCCAATCAAAAAATGGGCCAAAGAACTAAACAGACATTTCTCCAAAGAAGACATACAAATGGCTAACAAACACATGAAAAGATGCTCAATATCACTCATTATCAGAGAAATGGAAATCAAAACCACAATGAGTACCATCTCACACTGGTCAGAATGGCTGCTATCAAAAAGTCTACAAGCAATAAATGCTGGAGAGGGTGTGGAGAAAAGGAAACCCTCTTACACTGTTGGTGGGAATGCAAACTAGTACAGCCACTATGGAGAACAGTGTGGAGATTCCTTAAAAAACTGGAAATAGAACTGCCATACAACCCAGCAATCCCACTGCTGGGCATACACACCTAGGAAACCAGAATTGAAAGAGACACGTGTACCCCAATGTTCATCACAGCACTCTTTACAATAGCCAGGACATGGAAGCAATCTAGATGTCCATCTGCAGATGAATGGATCAGAAAGGCACATATACACAATGGAATATTACTCAGCTATTAAAAAGAATGCATTTGAATCAGTTCTAATGAGGTGGATAAAACTGGAGCGTATTATACAGAGTGAAGTAAAGTCAGAAAGAAAAATACCAATACAGTATATTAACGCATATATATGGAATTTAGAAAGATGGTAATGATGACCCTATATGTGAGACAGCAAAAGAGAAACAGATGTATAGAACAGTCTTTTGGACTGTGTGGGAGAAGGCGAGAGTGGGATGATTTGAGAGAACAGCATTGAAACATATATTATCATATGTGAAATAGATAGCCAGGCCAGGTTCAATGCATGAAGCAGGGTGCTCAGGGCTGGTGCACTGGGATGACCCTGAGGGATGGGATGGGGAGGGAAGGTCGGGATGAGGAACACATGTACACCCATAGCTGATTCATGTGAATGTATGGCGAAAACCACCACAATGTTGTAAAGTAATCAGCCTCCAATTAAAATTTAAAAAATGATAATAAACAAACAAAAAAGACCTAAACGGGTAGAGAAGGCAAATATCACTACCATATCATGAATCCTGATGTGATGTGCTGAGAAGGACATATCATCATTTTCTGCAAAAACTCATGAATCTGTTCATGATTCAGTTAGTTCAGTCACTCTATCATGTCCAACTCTTTGCAACCCCATGAATCACAGCACGCCAGGCCTCCCTGTCCATCACCAACTCCTGGAGTTTACTCAAACTCATGTCCATCAAGTTGGTGATGCCATCCAGCCATCTCATCCTCTGTCGTTCCCTACTCCTCCTGCCCCCAATCCTTCCCGGCAACAGAGTCTTTTCCAATGAGTCAACTCTTCACATGAGGTGGCCAAAGTATTGGAGTTTCAGCTTTAGCATCAGTCCTTCCAATGAACACCAAGGACTGATCTCCCTTAGAATGGACTGGTTGGATCTCCTTGCAGTCCAAGGGACTCTCAAGAGTCTTCTCCAACACCACACTTCAAAAGCATGAATTCTTCGGCACTCAGCTTTCTTCACAGTCCAACTCTCACATCCATACATGACCACTGGAAAAACCATAGCCTTAACTAGATGGATCTTTGTTGGCAAAGCAATGTCTCTGCTTTTTAATACGCTATCTAGGTTGGTCATAAATTTCCTTCCAAGGAGTAAGCGTCTTTTAATTTCATGGCTGCAGTCGCCATCTGCAGTGATTTTGGAGCCTAAAAAAATCGAGTCTGACACTGTTTCCACTGTTTCCCCATCTATTTCCCATGAAGTGATGGGACCAGATGCCATGATCTTCATTTTCTGAATGTTGAGTTTTAAGCCAACTTTTTCACTCTCCTCTTTCACCTTCATCAAGAGGCTTTTTAGTTCCTCTTCACTTTCTGCCATAAGGGTGGTGTCATCTGCATATCTGAGGTTATTGATATTTCTCCCAGCAATCTTGATTCCAGCTTGTGCTTCTTCCAGCCCAGCGTTTCTCATGATGTACTCTGCATAGAAGTTAAATAAGCAGGGTGACAATATACAGCCTTGATGTACTCCTTTTCCAATTTGGAACCAGTCTGTTGTTCCATGTCCAGTTCTAACTGTTGCTTCCTGGCCACAGGACTGCAAAACGTCAGTTTTCATTCCAATCCCAAAGAAAGGCAATGCCAAGGAATGCTCAAATTACTGCACAATTGCACTCATCTCACACGCTAGTAAACTAATGCTCAAAATTCTCCAAGTCAGGCTTCAGCAATATGTGAACTGTGAACTTCCAGATGTTCAAGCTGGTTTTAGAAAAGGCAGAGCAACCAGAGATCAAATTGCCAACATCTGCAGGATCATCAAAAAAGCAAGAGAGTTCCAGAAAAACATTTCTGCTTTATTGATTATGCCAAAGCCTTTGACTGTGTGTATCACAATAAACTGTTGCAAATTCTTCAAGAAATGTGAATACCAGACCACCTGTCCTGCCTCTTGATCATGATTAGATGGGCACATATAGGGGGACATTATACAGGGTACTTGGCCAGAGCTCATCAAGATTTTTGAAGTCATAAAAAGAAACAAAATCAAAGAAAAGCAGAGAAACTGTTGTAGACCCAAGGAGTCAGGGAAGACATGACAACTAAATATAATGTGGTGCTCTGTACTGAAACCTGGAACAGAAATAGAACGTTAATGGAAAAAATAGTGAGACCCAAATAAAATCTGGATGTGGGTTATTAGTAATGTACTGATGTTGGTTTCTTAAGTTTTGGCAAATGTACTATGGTAATATAAGATGTTAACAATGGGGGACAATAAGTGTTGGTTAGACTGTGGAGATGGAGAAGGCAATGGCACCCCACTCCAGTACTTTTGCCTGGAAAATCCCATGGATGGAGGAGCCTGGTAAGCTGCAGTCCATGGGGTCGCTAGAGTCAGACACGACTGAGAAGCTTCACTTTCACCTTTCACCTTCATGCAATGGAGAAGGAAACGGCAACCCACTCCAGTGTTCTTGCCTGGAGAATCCCAGGGACAGGGGAGCCTGGTGGGCTGCCGTCTATGGGATCGCACAGAGTCGGACACGACTGAAGCGACTTAGCAGCAGCAGCAGCAGCAGACTGTGGAGAAAAAAGAACCCCTGTGCACTGTTGGTGGAAATGTAAATTGGTGCAGCCATTATGGAAGTCAGTATGGGTTTAACTATTGGGCTTCCCAGGTGGCACAATGGTCAAGTATCTGCCTGCCAAAGCAGGAGAAGCAAGAGACATGGGATCAACCTCTGGGCTGAGAAATCCCCTGGAGTAGGAAATGGCAAATGCTCATTTTCATGCCTAGCAAATTCCATGGACAGAGGACCCTGGTGGGCTACAGTCCATGGGGTCGTAGAGAGTCACACATCACTCAGTGACTGGGCACATACACACACAGACACACATGGGTTATAGTTGCCATATGATCCATCAATCCCACTTCTGGGCCTGTATGTGAAGGAAATGAAAACACTATCTTGAAGAGATATCTGCACTCCACATTCACTGCAGGTTTATTCACATTAGTCAAGACATGAAAATAACTTACGTGTCCATTGACAAATGAATGGATAAAAAAGTAAGAAACTATTGGTTTGCATGCATGGACCTGGAAGGCATTATACTAAGTGAAATAAGTCATAGAGAAAGACAGATATATATGTTCTCACTTACATGTGGATTCTAACTAGTCAAATGGTACAAACTCTCTGCTATAAGATGAATAATAAGTTCTTGGGTCTAATGTTCGGTATGGTGACTACAATTAGCATTACTGTACTATATATCTGAAGTTGTTAAAAGAGTAAATTTTAAATGTTATCACCATACACATGAAGGTAAATATATGAGGGGATGGAGGTGCTAAACTTAATGTGGTAAACATTTTGCAATATATACACGTATCAAATTATCGCACTGTATACCTCACACTTACATATGTTGTGTCAATAATACCTCAAAGTCAGTATGGGTTTAACTATTGGGCTTCCCAGGTGGCACAATGGTCAAGTATCTGCCTGCCAAAGCAGGAGAAGCAAGAGACATGGGATCAACCTCTGGGCTGAGAAATCCCCTGGAGTAGGAAATGGCAAATGCTCATTTTCATGCCTAGCAAATTCCATGGACAGAGGACCCTGGTGGCTACAGTCCATGGGGTCGAGAGAGTCACACATCACTCAGTGACTGGGCACATACACACACAGACACACATGGGTTATAGTTGCCATATGATCCATCAATCCCACTTCTGGGCCTGTATGTGAAGGAAATGAAAACACTATCTTGAAGAGATATCTGCACTCCACATTCACTGCAGGTTTATTCACATTAGTCAAGACATGAAAATAACTTACGTGTCCATTGACAAATGAATGGATAAAAAAGTAAGAAACTATTGGTTTGCATGCATGGACCTGGAAGGCATTATACTAAGTGAAATAAGTCATAGAGAAAGACAGATATATATGTTCTCACTTACATGTGGATTCTAACTAGTCAAATGGTACAAACTCTCTGCTATAAGATGAATAATAAGTTCTTGGGTCTAATGTTCGGTATGGTGACTACAATTAGCATTACTGTACTATATATCTGAAAGTTGTTAAAAGAGTAAATTTTAAATGTTATCACCATACACATGAAGGTAAATATATGAGGGGATGGAGGTGCTAAACTTAATGTGGTAAACATTTTGCAATATATACACGTATCAAATTATCGCACTGTATACCTCACACTTACATATGTTGTGTCAATAATACCTCAATAAAGGGGAAAACAAAATGAGGGAAACAAACCAATGTAAATTGGTGCAGCCACTGTGGAAGTCAGTATGCATTTAACCATTGGGCTTCCCAGATGGCAGAGTGGTAAGGAATCCACCTGCCAATGCAAGAGATGCAAAAGATATGGGTTCAATCTCTGGGCTGGAAGACCCCACCAGGGAAGTACCTCTAAATATTTTTATATCAAATTACATGGTCATCCTTGTTGCCACAGAGGTGTAGTGTCAAGTTTGCCAAATATACCCACAATTAGAGTTGGGCAGAGAGGATATCCTCAAGAAGGGTTACTGACAAGACAAAAATCTGTTAACCATATGGACAATTAATAAATAGCACTGAGACAACTATCTATCCATTTCAGCAAAATTATCAATAGACCCTTACCTCATACCAAAAACATCAAATATAGATGGATTAAATATAGAAAGTATACATAGAAAAACATCTAAGAAAATGCTGACATAATTTTGGAGATGGGAAGGATATTCTAAACAAGATGTAAACTAATAGCCATAAAGGAAAAGCTGCCAGATTTGACTACATAAACATTTCAAATTTCTATAAGGACCGTGAAGAAGTAAAAACAAATGTAAATAACAAACAGCACAGATAACAAAGTGTTGTTATTCAAAAATAAAAAGCATTTTCACACATAAATAAGCACACACACAACCCAATTTGTAAACATGAGCAGAGATTATAAACAGTCAAATAATAGAAATACAACTGGGTAATAAACACATGAAAACTGTTCACTCATTAATTTTCAGGACTATGCAAATTAGAATATCAATGGAATATCATCTTTGTGCATCAAATTAACAAAAACAAAAATGACCAGGCTGTGAGATAATGGATATTTTCCTACCTTTTGGATACAAATGCAAATAAGTAAATCTGGATTAAAGGATAATCTTGCAGTATCTATCAAAAGTAAATATGCTTATTCACTTTGATCCAACAATTCTGCTTCTCATATTTATCCTATCATATACTTGTACAAGTGAAAAAATAATGTATACCATTTAGTAAACGACTATTATGTTCCACGTCCTTTAAATTCTTTGAAATATTTGATAGTATAATCATTTTGCAGGTGAAAACTGAAACTCAGATGTAAATTGCCTAAGGTTATTTGACCATGGTAGTAGAAGATTTGGATTTGAATCTAGGTATTTATTCCTATAAAATCCAAGCTCTTTTCCCCATATCCTAGTTTCCTAATTCTCTTACCTCACCAAACACTGCCTTTCATTGGTAGGTAAATGCCCTCCTCCCTGCCCCTACCTTTCTTGAATCCTGACCTTTGGGGAAATGATTTCACATTCTGTCACTGTCAGGGTTTAGAGAGAAACTTATTATGCTATATTTTAAAAATCTTAATTTAGGAAGGGACTCTAAAAATGTGAAGGAACTATTGAAAGACTGTCACCTGAATCAGCTGTGAATTGAAAGAGATGTCAGTCCTTTCCAGTTCAGATTAGCATTCCAGAAGTTTGTCTCAAAATACAGCATTTCTTTAACACACTGTCTACCTTGGTTCATAAAAAACTCTTCTTTGAACTTCAAACTTCAAAGTTTATTTTACCATAGAATTCTGAAGATTTTGTGACTTGTTGATGAAGCAATTAGCTTAGACTTTAAGGAATTTGTTCTAGAACTCCAGTTTTCAATAAACAATCCTGTTGCCTTAGGTGATAGATTCTTTCAACTTTCTAAGTCTGTTGATTTTATATAACCTATGTTTTACAGGTTACCCACTGAATTTATCTTGTTTAACTTAATTTAGTTTTATCTCTCATACACAGGTGTGACTATCACCTTAAAGAAAAATATTTAAGGTAAGTTTTTTCCTTTTAAACATTAAACTTTATTTTGAAATAATTGTAGATTCACACAGTTGTAAGAAATAACACAGGGAGACCATGTACCTTTCATCCAGGTTCCCTCAATAGTAACATCTTGAAAAACTGTATAATGTCAATATCGGTCAGGATATTAACATTATACAGTTAAGATGTAGAATATTTTCACAAGGATCCCTAATGTCCTTTTATAGTCACAGCCATTTCTTTCCTGCCTCCATCTCCTAGTTAAGTAAGGCCTGGCAACCACTAACCTGTTCTGTATTTTTATAATTTCAAGAATGTCATATAAAAGAATCCATATAGTGTATAATATTTGAAGATTGGCTTTTTTTTCACTCAGCATAATTCTCTGGAATTTCATCCAGGTTGTTGTATGTATCAATGTTCCTTTGAATTGTTGAGTATTATTCCATGGCATAGAGGTAGCACAGTTTGTTTAGCCATTCACCAATTAAAGAATATTTGTATTGTCTCCACTTTTTGGCTACTAATATTAATAAGGCTCTATGAACATTTTGTTCAGGGTGTTTGTGTGTGTGTGATTTTAAGACAATTTTTCTAGGATAAATGCCTAAGAGTATAATTGTTGGGTTACATGGAGGTTGCATAGTTAGTGTTTTTGAGAAACTGCCAAAATGTTTTCAGGAGTGGTTATAAAATTTTAAATTCCCATCAGCAATTTCTCCACATCTCACCAGCACTTAATTTTATTACTGTTTTTTATCTTAGGTAAGAGACTTAGGACAAGGTTTGGTTTGGTTTGCCCATGGATGTCCCAATAGATTCAGCACTACTTCTTGAAAAGGCTATCATTCCTCCATTAAATTGCTTTTGCATCACTCTTGAAAATCAGTTGGGTGTACTTTTGTGTACATTTCAGGGATGTCTATTCTGTTCCACTGATCTTTGTGTCTCTCTTCTAATACCACACTATCTTTACTCTTGACTACTGTAGCTTAATTACTATAGCTGCTGCTGCTGCTAAGTCGCATCAGTCGTGTCCGACTCTGTGCGACCCCATAGACGGCAGCCCACCAGGCTCCTCTGTCCCTGGGATTCCCCAGGCAAGAACACTGGAGTGGGTTGCCATTTCCTTCTCCAATGCATGAAAGTGAAAAGTGAAAGTGAAGTCACTCAGTCGTGTCCGACTCTTCACAATCCCATGGACTGCAGCCTACCAGGCCCCTCCGTCCATGGGATTTTCCAAGCGAGAGTACTGGAGTGGGTTTACTATAGCTAGTAGGCCTTAATATGGGAAAAGTGATTCTTCCCATTTTCTTCTTTTTAAAGATGACTTTAGCTACTCTAGGACCTGTGCTTTCTATATAAATTTTAGAACGGTTTTCTCTATATTTACAAAGAGCTGGTATTTAGATAAAAATTACATTAAATCTAAAAGTCAATCTGGGGAGAACTGACATCTTTACTATGTTGAGTTTTCCAATTCATGAATATGTTATGTCTGCAGGACTGCAGTTTTTGTGCTTCTAATGTCTGCCTCCTGGTGGGTGAGGCTTGTCTAGAGACTTGTACAGGTTTCCTGGCAAGAAGGGCTGGTGACTGTTCTCTGGTGGAGCTGGGTCTTGTTCCCTAGTGGGCAGGGTCATGTCTCAGGGCATGTCTAGAGGCAGCTTTGGGTTCAGGAAATCTTTAGGCTGCCTGTCTGTGGATGGGAAGGGCTGTGTCCCTATCCAGTTTGTTGTTTGGCCTGAGACATCACAGCACTGAAGCCTGTGGTCTATTGGGTGAGGCCAGATCATGGTGCTGAAATGTCAGCCTGGAAAACTCATGCAAATGAATGTTCTCTGATATATCCACTGCTGCTGCTGCTGCTAAGTCGCTTCAATCGTGTCCGACTCTGTGCGATCCCATAGACAGCAGCCCACCAGGCTCCTCCATCCCTGGGATTCTCCAGGCAAGAATACTGGAGTGGGTTGCCATTTCCTTCTCCAATCCATGAAAGTGAAAAGGGAAAGTGAAGTCGCTCAGTCATGTCCGACTCTTAGCGACCCCATGGACTGCAGCCCACCAGGCTCCTCCATCCATGGGATTTTCCAGGCACGAGTACTGGAGTGGGGTGCCATTGCCTTCTCCGGATATATCCACTGCCAGTGTCTATATCTCTGCGGTGGGCCACAGCTGCCCCCTTCCTCCCCAGGAGACCCTCTAAGACCAGCAGGTAGGTCTGGCCCAGCCTTGTCCCAAATTACTGCTTTTGCCCTTATTCTTAGTGTGTGTGAGATTTTGTGTGCACCCTTTAAGAAGGCAGTCTCTATTCCCTAATCCTGTGGAGCTTCAGGCAATCAAGCCCCACTGACCTCCAAAGCCAAATGCTATGGGGGTTCCTCTCCTTGGTTCCAGACCCTGGGCTTGAGGTCCTAACATGGGGCTCAGAACTCTCCTGGGGAGAACTTTTGTAATATAATTATCTCTAGTTTGTGGATCACCCACCTAAGGATATGGGATTTGATTATATCCAGAGTCTGCTTCCCCTACCAGTCTCATTGTGGTTCTGCCCTTATGTCTTTAGCTGTAGAAGGTTATTTTCTGGTAGGTTTCAATCTTTTTCAATGATGATTATTCTGCAGATTATTTTGACTGGTATACTCATGAGAGCTGGTAAGCTTAGGGTCCTTCTACTCTGCCATCTTGGCTGCTCTCTCCCAACCATGTCTTTTAAATGGTGCATTTAGACCATTTATCATTTACTAAATTTCTACATCAGTTATTATTGACATGTTGGGACACCAGTCTGCCATTTAGTTATTTTTTTCCTGTTTGTTTCCTCTATTTCTCATTCTTTTTCCTCTTTTCTTACCTCATTGTGGGTTATTTGAATATTTTTTAGGATTCCACATTGATTTATAGTTTTTTAGGTTTTTTTTAACAGTTTTCTTAGTGGTTGTGCTAGGTATTATAACATATTCACTTATTTCAATCTACTGGTATTGATATTTTACCTCCTTGAGTGAAGTATAGAAATCTTACTTCCATTTAGGCATTTTAATCATCCCAATTTTTAAAAAATAATTGTCCTATGTATCTCCCCTACTTGCATTTCACATCTGCAGATTATTTTGGTCAGGAGGTGGTGTTATAATCTTTGATTTAATGATTACATACTATTTAAAAACCCATGAGAATTAGAATGCTGCTGCTGCTGCTGCTGCTAAGTCACTTCAGTCGTGTCCGACTCTGTGCGACCCCATAGACGGCAGCCCACCAGGCTCCCCTGTCCCTGGGATTCCCCAGGCAAGAACACTGGAGTGGGTTGCCATTTCCTTCTCCAATGCATGAAAGTGAAAAGTGAAAGTGAAGTCGCTCAGTTGTGTCCAACTCTAGAATTAGTTAGAATTCTAGTTAGAATTAGTTAGAATTAGAATTAGAATAGGCTATAATATTTGCCCATTCTGCTGTTTCTTTCTTTCTATAGCTCCAAGCCTTTTTCTGTTATCATTTTCTTTCTTTTTAAAAAATTTCCTTTAGATATTCATTAGGGGTATGTTTGCTAGCAACAAATTCTCTTAGTTTTCCTTTGTCTAAGAATATCTTCTTTGCCCCATCACTCCTGAATTATTGCTGGGTATAGAATTTACAGTTGCCAGTTCTTTTCTTTTCATACTTGAAAAATATTGTGCCACGTCCTCTGGTTTCCATGATTTCAAATGAGAAAATCACTATCATTCAAATAGATATTCCATGGTATGTTTCTATTCCCTATAGATTTCACTGTTTTCCTCTAGCTGCTTTCAAGACATTTTTTCTTCAATTTTTAGAAGTATAATGGTTGTGTGCCTTGAATTTCTTTGGGTTTACCCTCTTTGGGCTTTGCTCAGCTTCTTTAATCCACAGGTTTATGTTTTCCACCAATGCTGGGGTATTTTCAGCCAATATTTATTTGAATAATTTCTCCTTATCCTTCTTCTCTTTCTCCTCCTTCTCTTCCTCTCTCCTCTTCTACTAGGATTCTAATGAGTATCAATATTGTTATTGACAATATTGACAACTCATATTGTCATATTGCTATTGTTCTACAGATCCCAGAAATTCCGTTTTTTTTTTTTTTTTTCAGTTTATCTTCATTCTTTTGTTCAGATTGGCAAATCCTACTGATATTTTTTCAAGCTCACTACTTCTGTCCTCTATCATTTCCACTCCACTACTGACTCAAATTGATGACATTTTAATTTTGCTTATTGTCTTTTTAAAAAAGCTTGGAGTATGTTTTTGGTTCCCTTCTATAAGGCTGTGTTAGGCTCAGATAATGGATTCTCCAGAAGCTAAGAAGACAGAGGCAATAAGGAGCTACACTTCTAGTGAATTTAGAGGATGGATACCTGTTGGTGGTCAACATCCACGTAATTCAGGTGTAGGAACAAGACCTGAGTGATAGAAGGCTCAGAAAAGGCCAGTAAAAAAAGAGGACTTCTGAAATAAAAATAAGATTATTTCATACTGAAGTCCTTTTTGAACAACTGGTCTATGGTAGCTTAGAAAGTGCTTTCTTGGACAACTGTTATACTGTTAAGGTGTCAGTTAATAGGCCTAATGATGATGATATTACTGAATTAAAGTGACACCAAGTCACTAAGCCTGTGGTTATTAGAAGCACTGAGAGAGCTCCTGTAAGGGGTCAGAGCTGGGACTTACTATGTGATATGGGTTTGGAGGCTCACTGTGTGTTGTCATGTAAGTAAAGACTTACTAGAAAGGTGAATACATAAGCTTGAATTAGGGCAATGGCAAATTCAAAGACAGTAAGTAAAACAAGGACTGTTGTCGTTGTTGTTGCTGTTGTTCAGTCACTCAGTTGTATCTGACTCTTTGTGGGCCCATGGGCTGCAGCACACCAGCTTTCCCTGTCCTTCACTATCTCTTGGAGTTTGCTCAAACTCATGTCCAGTGAGTTGATGATGCCATCCAACCATCTCATCCTCTGTTGCCCTGTTCTCCTCCTCCCCTCAATCTTTCCCAGCATCAGGGTTTTTTTCCAGTGAGTTGGCTCTTCACATCAGGTGGCCAAAATATTGGGGCTTCAGCTTTAGCATCAGTCATGTCAATGAATATTCAGGGTTGATTTCCTTTAGGATTGACTGGTTTGATCTCCTTGCTGTCCGAGGGACTCTCAAGTGTCTTCTCCAACACCACTGTGTGAAAACATCAATTCTTCAGCACTCAGCCTTCTTTATGGTCCAACTCTCACATCCATACATGACTACTGAAAAAATGATAGGTCTGACTATACAGACCTGCTGGCAAAGTGATGTCTCTGCTTCTTAATACACTGTCTAGGTCTGTCATAGCTTTTCTTCCAAGGACGAAGCATCTTTTAGTTTCATGGCCGCAGTCACCATCTGCAGTGATTTTGAAACCCAAGAAAATAAAGTCTATCACTGTTTCCATTGTTTCCCCATCTATTTGTCAGGAAGTGATGGGACCAGATGCCATGATTTTTGTTTTTTGAATATTTGACTTTTAATTCAGCTTTTTTACTATCCTCTTTCACTTTCATCAAGAAGTTCTTTAGTTCCTCTTCACTTTCTGCCATAAGAGTGATGTCATCTGCATATCTGAGGTTATTGATATTTCTCCCAGCAATCTTGATTCCAGCTTGTGCTTCATCCAGCCCAGCATTTCACATGATGTACTCTGCATATAAGTTAAATAAGCAGGATGACAATATACAGCCTTGACGTACTTCTTTCCCAATTTTGAACCAGTTTGTTGTTTCATGTCCAGTTCTAACCATTACTTCTTGACCTGCACACAGGTTTCTCAGGAGGCAGGTAAGGTGGTGGTCTGGTATTCCCATCTCTTGAAGAATTTTCCACAGTTTGTTGTAATCCACACAGTCAAAGACTTTGACATAATCAATGAAGCAGAAGTAGAAGTTTTTCTGGAATTCTCTTGTTTTTTCAATGATCCAATGGATGTTGCCAATTTGATCTCTGGTTCCTCTACCTTTCCTAAATCCAGCCTGTACACCTGGAAGTCCTCAGTTCATGTACTGTTGAAACCTAGCTTGAAGGATTTTGAGCATTACCTTGCTAGCTTTTAAAATGAGTGCAACTGTGCAGTAGTTTGAACATTCTTTGGCATTGTCATTCTTTGGAATTGGAATGAAAACTGACCTTTTCCAGTCCTATGGTCACTGCTGAGTTTTCCAAATTCATTGACATACTGAGTGCAGCACTTTCACAGCATCATCTGTTAGGATTTGAAATAGCTCAGCTGAAATTCCATCACCTCCACTAGCTTTGTTAATAGTGATATTTCCTAAGGCCCACTTGACTTCACACTCCAAGATATCTGGCTCTAGGTGAGTGATCATACCATCGTGGTTATCCAGGTCATAAAGACCTTTTTTTGTACAGTTCCTCTGTGTATTCTTGCCACTTCTTAATACCTTCTGCTTCTGTTAGGTCCATATCATTTCTGTCCTATTGTGCCCATCTTTGCATGAAATATTCCCTTGGTATCTTTCATTTTCTTGAAGAGATCTCTAGTCTTTCCCATTCTATTGTTTTCTTCTATTTCTCTGCAATGTTCACTTAAGAAGGCTTTCTTATTTCTTCTTGCTATTCTTTGGAACTTTGCATTCAGATGGGTATATCTTTCCTTTTCTACTTAAATATTATGAAGGCTGTGGTGTTACTAATATTTGGTAGTGCTAGAGTTGTTCCCCCAATTAAGTGAATTAATAGATGACCTGCTATAATGTTAGGTGTTAATCATACAGCAAAGCCTATTGGTTGAATAAAAGAGGAACTGGTGTTCCTTGCAGTAAAAAATGGCAGAAATTTTTGGGTTTTGCCATAAAATCTGCCAAAATTCTGCCATAAAATTTTGGTTTTATGGCAGAAATCAGTAGTTACATTTCCTGCTCACAGAGGGACTGCTATATCTAAACTTATTGACAGTTGTATAGCGTGTGTAAATGAATGTGATATGAGTCCTAATATATCTGTTGATCCAATAAACAATAAATATAAGGATAACTGATATACATATTAGTGTTATACATATTATACATATACATATATTAGTGTTATATGTAATACATATTATATATGTATATATACATATACTAATGATATACATATTAGTGTTCAGGTCTGTTCTTTGTGGTTGTGAATAGCTATTATTTGTTTCAGTGTAAGTTGGACTAATCGTTGTTGAATAAAACCATGCAGTGTTGATTAGTCAGTTAGCTGTGGGGAATAAAATACTTGAGAATATAATGATTAATACAACAATAAGAAGTTATTATTGTTGGGTTAATGAAAGAGACAAATAAATTTTCATTCATTTTGCTTCTCAAGGGTGAGTTGTTTTTGCATTTTAGTATATTTTTATTTCTGGGTTTGAAGTATATTTTTAAAATTTTAGTTGGAATATAATGATTAGGACTAGAATTTTTTATAAAATAGATGTATGGCAAAACCACTACAATATTGTAAAGTAAGTAGCCTCCAATTAAAATAAATAAATTTTAAAAAAGAAATAAAAAAATAGAAATAAACCATGATGATGTGTCTAGTTGTGGCATATCATTAAGGAGAGAGTTAACACCCAGTCTTTAACTTAAAAGGTAAATTAGTTTTTTAATGAATTTATAATATTGATGAAGATCATTTCTCAAAATATTTCAGTGGAACTAATTCAAGGACAACAGTCATGACACTGTGATTTGATCCACAAATTTTAGAGCATTGTCCATAATCTAAGGTTGCTTGTTTTACACATCCTGGAGTAGCATCTGTTTTTAGGCTGAAAGAAGGAACAGCTCAACAGTGCAAAACATCTTTGGAGGAAATTAATATTTAGATTGTTATCTCTATGGATAGTACTACTTGGTTATCTATTTCTAATAATTGCAGCTCTCCTGGTTTTAGATCTGATGTATGAATCATATATGAAAGTCTTCACAGTCTGTGTATTCGTAACTTCAATATCATTGGTGTCCTATAGTTTTTATAGTCATAGAGGGATTATTTATTTCATCTATCATATAAAGAATTCATAGTGATGGCAAGGGAATTAAAATTAGGATGATGGCCGCTAAGATTGTTCAAACTTTTTCCACTTCTTGTGTATTTATTGTGCCTGTATGTATTAGCTTAGTTGTTAACATGAGTGAAATAATACATAGGACTAAGGAGCTAATTAAAAATATGATTATTAACATATGATCATGGAAGTGCAGAAGTTCCTCTATAACAGGTGACACTGCATCTTGAAAGTCTCGTTGGAAAGGATATGCCATAGAGGTATATACGATTTCACCTACAACTTTGACAAAGTTATGTATATTTTACTAATATCACATTTATTGAGAAAGACATAATGGTGTTGGCTTGAAACCAGTAAAAGAGGGCTTGTTCCTTCCTTTCTTAGTTATTTTAAACTAATATAAGTGGGTTCCTCAAATGTGTGATATGGTAGACATCTATGTAATCATTCTAAGTTTGCAGTAGTTAGCTCTCTCATTTTTATACAAATGCTTCTCAGATTATAAAAATTCTAAGTATCACTGCTGTTAGTGAAATGAATGAGCCTATTGATGAAATAGTATTTCATGTTGTGTATATATCGGGATAGTAGGAATATTGTTGTGATATTCCAGATAGACCAAGGAAGTGTTATGGGAAAAAAGTTATATTTATGCCTACAAATATAATTACAAAATGAATTTTTGCTCATGCTGAGTTAAGTGTGTGGGAATCAATGTCTGAAGCCTCCTATAATGGTGAATACCACTTCTATTGATAGGACACAACGGAAATGTGCAACTACCTAATATGTATCATGAAGAGTGGTTTCTAGGGACGAGTTGGCTAAAGCAATTCCTATTAAACTACCTATTATAAAAAGGAGAGTAAAGCCTGAGGCTTATAATATAGCAGGGGATCATCTGATATTACCCCGGTGAAGAGTTGCCAGTCAGCTAAATACTTGCAGACTTCCCTGGTAGTTCAGACTATAAAGCGTCTGCCTACAATGTGGGAGACCCAGGTTCAATCCCTGGGTTAGAAAGATCTCCTGGAGAAGGAAATGGCAACCCACTCCAGTATTCTTGCCTGGAGAATCCCATGGATGGAGGAGCCTGGTAGGCTACAGTCCATGGGGTCACAAAGAATCGGATACAACTGAGTGACTTCACTCCTATTTAGTTGGAGTACTAAATACTCGTACTCCTACAGGAATAACAATAATTATAGTAGCTGATGTAAAATATGCACATGTATCAACATCTATGCCTACTATAAACATATGACTCTTGAGAGTCCCTTGGAATATTCTTTGTAAGGACTGATACTGAAGCTGCAGCTCCAATTACTCTGGCCACCTAATGTGAAGAGCCGACTTGTTAGAAAAGACCCTGATGCTAGAAAACATTGAAAGCAGGAGAAGGGGAGGACAGAGGACAAGATGGTTGGATGGCATCACTGACACAATGGACATAGTTTGAGCAAGCTCTGAGAGATGGTGAAGGACACGGAAGCCTGGCATGCTGCAGTCCATGGGGTTGCAAAGAGTCGGACAAGACTGAACATACAACAACAACAATAAACATATGACTGGCTCATACGATAAACCCTAAGAGATATCATAGCTCATAATATGCCCATATACCATATACTATGCCTCAAAGGCTCTGTTTTCCTCAATAATAAGTTACAATATGTGAGATTATTCCAAATCCAGGTAAGATAAGAATATAAACTTCAGGGTGACCAAAAAATCAGAACAGATATTGATAAAGAATGAGGTCTCTTCCTTCTGCAGGGTCAGAAAAGGTTGTTTTTAGATTTTGGTCTGTTTATAGTATGATAATTCCAGTGCTAGTGTTGGCAATGATAATAATAGTATACAGCTATAATTAGGAGAGATCACACAAATAATAATGTTTGGTATTGAGGTATAGTGAGTGCTTTTATGTTCATAATTGTGGTAATAAAATTAATAGCACCTGGAATTGTAGGAAACACCTGTAAATATAAAGGAAGAAAAAGGTAAGATCAATTGAAACTCCTGCGTGAGCAAGGTGTTCGACTAGAGATGGGTATACAGGTCAGCCTGTACCTGCACCAGCTGCAAACAAGAGTAAGAAAGAGGGTGGAAGTAGTCAGAAGCATATGGTGTTCATATGAGGGAAGGCTATATTGGGTGATCCAATTATCAGTGGAACTAACCAGTTTCCAAAGCCTCCTATTGTCACAGGTATAGATGATATACCTATGAAGTGTGTGTGTGCGTGTGTGTGTGTGTTAGTCGCTTAGTCGTGTCCAACTCTTTGCAACCCCATAGACTGTAGCCCACCAGGCTCCTCTGTCTATGGAATTCTCCATGCAAGAATACTGGAGTGGGTTGCCATTTCCTTCTCCAGGAGATACCTATGAAGTATATCATATATAATGAAGAAAATTATTACAAATGCGTGGGCTGTTAAAATTACATTGCAAATCTGATCATCCCCAAGTAATGCTCTAGGTTGACTTAATTCAGCACTAATTAGTAGGTTTTGGCAGTACCCACTGTTCCAGCCCAGGCACCAAATAATAAATACAGGTAGCCGATTTCTTTATGATTGGTTGAGAATAATCAGTGGTTTATGAACACAGGCAAAAACGGCTGAGTAAGCATTAGATGGAAATTTAAAGACAGAGGTTGAGTCCTCTCATTGTGAAGTCCTGTGGCGAATTAAACATACTGAACTGCAAATTCAAAGAAACAGCCTCAATTCTGCTGGAGCTTTTCCTGCCTTTTTTCTCCCCAGTGGCAGAAGTAGACAGAAGCCAGTTGATTAGAGTATTTTATTGTTGTTTAGTTGCTAACTTGTGGCCAACTCTTTTATAACCCCATGGACTATAGCCTGCCACGCCCCTCTGTTCACAGAATTTTTCAGGCAAGAATACTGGAACAGGTTGCCATTTCCTATTCCAGGGGATCTTCCCAACCCAGGGATCAAACCCACGTCTCCTACATTAGCAGGCAGATTCTTTGCAACTGAGCCACCAAGGAAACCCCAAGAGTATTTAGCTGTTTACTACAATTTTGTGGGTACATAATCCCACTAATCTCATGAGGATTTAGCTTAACTAAAGTGTTTGATTTGCATTCAATTGATGTAGGATAGAGCTTTGCAATTCTTATTGCACAGGAATTAAGGAAATTATACGTGCAATGGCACCCCACTCCAGTACTCTTGCCTGGAAAATCCCATGGATGGAGGAGCCTGGTAGGCTGCAGTCCATGGGGTCGCTAAGAGTCAGACACGACTGAGCACTTCACTTTCACTTTTCACTTTCATGCATTGGAGAAGGAAATGGCAACCCACTCCAGTGTTCTTGCCTGGAGAATCCCAGGGATGGGGGAGCCTGGTGGGCTTCTGTCTATGGGGTCACACACAGTCAGACACGACTGAAGCGACTTAGCAGCAGCAGCAGCAGCATAGCTTTGAAGGCTCTTGGTCTGTATTAATCTAAATTCCTATTCCAGTACTGAAAGGATTGGTGTAAGGGGTAAAAGTAATATAGATATTACAGCTATTATTGGTAGAAAAGTTGTTTGTTTTATATATTCAAATGGTCATTTTACTTTTATGTTATTGACTGATGGAAATATGGTTAGTGATGTAGAATATGTTAAGTTGTATGTAGAAATGCAGGTTAAGAAGTGCTACGGTGGCTAATAGTGTAGGTAACATAAAGTGCTTATTTTTGTTATTTCTTGAATAATTACTCATTGGGATATGAATTCTGATAGTGGCAGGATGCCTTCTACTGGTAATAGAATGGTGAGGATAAGACTTGTAATGATGGGTATTTTGTTTCATGTGTGTGATAATGAATGCAGTGGTGGCTGAGCTGTGAATGAGTAATGTGAATATAGTGAGTGTTACTATAATGTAAATTAGTAGGTTTAGGATTGTTAGAGTCAGATTATATGATAGCTGTTATTCATCCTATGTGAGTGAGTGATGAATAAGCTATGATATTTTGTAGTTGGGTTTTATTCAGTCTACTTCATCTTTCAATTATGATTGATAGTGTGGATATGATCAGTAGTAAGTTTAGGTTAATGGATGGTGTAATTTGGTATAATGTGGATAACAGTGCAAGTTTTGGTTTTATTACTAGAATTAAGCCTGCTGTTAGTGAAATGTCCTGTGTGACTTTAAGTACTC
This sequence comes from Bos mutus, assembly GCF_027580195.1. Lineage (NCBI taxonomy): Eukaryota > Metazoa > Chordata > Mammalia > Artiodactyla > Bovidae > Bos > Bos mutus. Next base: position 45,772,959 of record NC_091618.1, on the reverse strand, counting down.
AGAAGTGGAAGGGAGATAGTCCTAATTTATGACTAGAGCTATTGTTATGATTATTGATGATGTTGGATTAAAAATGTTTACAGTGGTTCATTGACCAGAATATGGTAGGCTATTTATAAATAATATTGATCTGATGGCCTGTGTTAAGAAATATTGAGTTGATACTTCTATGGCTCATGGGTTAAAGTTTTTTATTAGAATAGGGATGATAGCTAATATATTTCGAATCCAGTTCAAATAAGTAATCAGTATGAACTAGTTATTACAATTACGGTCCCTGAAATAATGGTTATTAAGATAATGATAAAGATAATGGGATTTATTGGTAAAGGAAGGATATAAACCAACATTTTCAAGGTATGGGTCCAATAGCTTATTCAGTTGACTTTACTATAAAATATAGTGAAATGTAGTGGTATGAAGAATTTTGAATTCTTAAGGTTAGGTTCAATTCCTATAATTCTAGAAATAAAATAATTTAAACTTCTATTATTTACTCTGTCAAAGTGACTCTTTTATCAGACATATTTCTTATGTTTGTAGAGGGATGTTTGATGTTATGTTCAGTAGTGAAACGTCTCATATACACAAGGTTAGTGTTAGTTATAGAAAATTTTTTCAAAGTACATGTATGAGTTGGGTGTTGAGAATCGTGGGTGTTAATAGTAGTGTTTTGATAATAAAATTCATTGTTTATAGTTCTGGTGTACGGGATCATAGAATGCTCCTAGAAATAGGACTGTTGTGAAATGTTTATTATGATGGATGTTGGCATATTCTGATAGGAAAAATATAATAAATGAGCCTGCTACATATTCTATGTTAAAGGCAGATAAAAGTTCTAATTCTTCTTCTGTTAGACCAAAGGAATCAATTAGTTTCTGCAGAATAAATACAATTTATTCTGAAATAAATTATATTATGGCTAGAGGTCATGATGTAAAAATTAATCATAGATGTTTTTGTGTTGTGATGCAAGTTGAGAGGGTAAAATCTATTTACTAAAAGGACTGATAAGAGGATAATTTCTAGTGTTACTTCACATGAAACTGTTTGTGCTACTGCTCCTAGGGATCCAATTAGAGCATATTTTGAATAATAAGCTCATCCACCTCACAGAATAGAATAGATGGCTAGGCTTGACACAGCTAGTAAGAATACCCCTAGATTTTTGTTGATGAGAGGATAACGTATAGGTAGAGGGATTCATATGGCTAAGGCTAAGGTTAGAGTTAAGATGGTACAATAATAAATATGGAGATAGATGATGTATTAAATAGCTGGTCATAGTGGTTCTTTAACGAACAGTTTGATTGCATTGGCAACGGGATATAATACACCATATGGTCCAATAATGTTTGGTCCTTTTTGAAGTTATGTGAGACCTAAAACTTTTTCTTCAATTAATATGACAAATGCCACAGCTAGAAGAATTGGGCCAATGAGTATTAAGATGTCAGTTATAAACATTTAATTAGGGAGAGGAGTTGAACCACAGTTATAAAGGGTTAAGTTTTATGCAGATCCCTAAAAAATTCTGATTTTGGGTAGTACATTTATAAAATAATTAAATTAAATAAGATTATATCATTAATAGATTTTAAGACACTTTTGTAAAGTAGAGCTTGTTTCTCTTGTCCTTTCCTACTGGAAGAAATATATAATAGAAATTAATCTGGATCTACACCTGTCCAGAAAAACATCTATTTCTGCTTTATTGACTATGCCAAAGCCTTTGACTGTGTGGATCACAATAAACTGTGGAAAATTCTGAAAGAGATGGGAATACCAGACCACCTGACCTGCCTCTTGAGAAACCTGTATGCAGGTCAGGAAGCAACAGTTAGAACTGGACATGGAACAAATAGACTGGTTCCAAATAGGAAAAGGAGTACGTCAAGGCTGTATATTGTCACCCTGCTTATTTAACTTCTATGCAGAGTACATCATGAGAAACGCTGGGCTAGAAGAAGCACAAGCTGGAATCAAGATTGCCGGGAGAAATATCAATAACCTCAGATAGGCAGATGACACCACCCTTATGGTAGAAAGTGAAGAGGAACTAAAAAGCCTCTTGATGAAAGTGAAAATGGACAGTGAAAAAGTTGGCTTAAAACTCAACATTCAGAAAACGAAGATCATGGCATCTGGTCCCATCACTTCATGGGAAATAGATGGGGAACAGTGAAAACAGTGTCAGACTTTATTTTTGGGGGCTCCAAAATCACTGCAGATGGTGACTGCAGCCATGAAATTAAAAGACGCTTACTCCTTGGAAGGAAAGTTATGACCAACCTAGATAGCATATTCAAAAGCAGAGACATTACTTTGCCAACAAAGGTCCGTCTAGTCAAGGCTATGGTTTTTCCAGTGGTCATGTATGGATGTGAGAGTTGGACTGTGAAGAACGCTGAGCACCGAAGAATTGATGCTTTTGAACTGTGGTGTTGGAGAAGACTCTTGAGAGTGCCTTGGACTGCAAGGAGATCCAACCAGTCCATTCTGAAGGAGATCAGCCCTGGGATTTCTTTGGAAGGAAAGATGCTAAAGCTGAAACTCTAGTACTCTGGCCATCTCATGCGAAGAGTTGACTTATTGGAAAAGACTGTGATGCTGGGAGGGATTGGGGGCAGGAGGAGAAGGGGATGACAGAGGATGAGATGGCTGAATGGCATCACCAACTCAACGGACGTGAGTCTGAGTGAACTCCGGGAGTTGGTGATGGACAGGGAGGCCTGGCGTGCTGCGATTCATGGAGTCGCAAAGAGTTTGACATGACTGAGCGACGGAACTGAACTGAAGTGAACTGAAACTATGTAGGTAGCTGGGCAGAGATGGTCTATGCTCTCCTGGTGCTACTGTGAGTTGCCTATTAAAACAATTTGGGAGAGGCAGAATTAAATAATATAACTTGTTAAAATTAATGTTATATTTATTTATATTGCTTTATAATAATTTATAAGTTTATAATAAACCATGACAAATAATATAAGTAACTTTACTTATGACAAGGTAATAAATTCATAGTGATAAAGTATATGCTTTCTTTTTTTATTTGAATGATTTTCACCAATAGACAGCTTTAATGAAAATATTTTACTAATAGAATGCTAAAGTCTTTCCATGAGATGTAAGTAACCTTTAGGTTATTTAGGTGGAAGGAACTTTTAATATAATGAATTAAATGCAACTATTCATATAAATGAACACTTTTTCTATTGTCTGTACTCAATTCTTCCTGAGATGATTGTGTTAGTATCTTGATTAATTTAGTGAGCCTTTTATCTAGTTAATCCTATGGTTACCATGGTATTATATACTTTTCCATTTCTCTGCCTAATAATCCTCTATTTAGAGGTATTTATTTTATTTTTTAAACATAATTAAGATTTATACAATTTTCACAAAATAGGATACAAATTCTATTCAAGTTACCATAGACTAAAAATTAGGAGACACTGGAATATATCCAAGGACATAAAATAAGGTGCAAAAATTTCATAGTTTAAAGATATTGAAATCATACAGAGTCTGTTCTCTTATCACAGTGGAATTATGTTAGAAATCATGTTCTCTTAACACGGTGGAATTATGTTAGAAATCAATATCAAAAGATATTTGAAAATAACACATATATTTTCAAGAGCAATGTGACATTTACCAAGAAAGACCTTTACTTAGCCAATGAAAGCCTCAATAAATTTAGAAGACTAAAAGACCACAGAAGTTGATTGCAGAGAAGAAAGCATATAAATGAGGAATTAACATTAAAATTAGAAATTAATATCAAAGATACTTTAAAAACCCCATATATTTGAAAATTAAATGTCCACTTTTAAATGATGGATGTATCTAAGAAGCCATAAAAAGGAAAATAGGAAAATATCTTAACAGAATAAAGATGAAAAGAGAATTTACCAGGTTTTGTTGCACAGAGCTGAAGCTGCTCAGTGCAACTAAATACAATGTGGAGTCCTGAATAACGTATGAAAACAAATAATGGACAGTAGCATAACATTTTGTGAGATTTGAACATAATCTGTACTTTATTTAATAATACTGTGTGTGTGTGTGTTCAGTTGCTTCAGACGTGTCTGACTCTTTGCAACCCTATGAGCTGTAGCCTGCCAGGCTCCTCTTTCCATGGGAATCTCCAGGCAAAAAAATTGGACTGGGTTACCATGCCCTCCTCCAGGGGATCTTTCCAACCCAGGGATAGAACCTGGTCTCCTGTGTCTCCTGCACTGCAGGCAGATTCTTTACTGCTGAACCACCAGTGAAGCCCATTAATAGTACTGTATCACATGTTAATTTCCTGTTTTGTTTTGTTTTTTACACAACATAGTATTTCTTTTTTTTTTAATTTTATTTTATTTTTAAACTTTACATAATTGTATTAGTTTTGCCAAATATCAAAATGAATCCATACAGGTATACATGTGTTCCCCATCCTGAACCCTCCTCCCTCCTCCCTCCCCATACCATCCCTCTGGGTCATCCCAGTGCACTAGCCCCAAGCATCCAGTATCGTGCATTGAACCTGGACTGGCATCTAGTTTCATACATGATATTTTACATGTTTCAATGCCATGCTCAGAATTGGATTGAAATTTCAAGCCTCAAATTTTTTTTTAAAAGAAAATCACTAAGGTAATAAACTTTCTAGTCTTTTAGTAGTAATATCAGATGCCAAAATACATGAAACTATATAAAAATTTTGAGTGAACATAAATTAGAAATCTAGCATTCTATTCAGACTAAGTCAAACAAGTGCAATCAAAATGTCACAAATTTTTCAGCTAGGCAAAAATTCCTAAGTTTTCGAATATATATATTATACTATATAAGTATATGCCTTTTGATGACAGGATATACAGTAAATATTAATTAATTCAAAATAATATAAAATGTTAACAATGAGTTTTAAAGGATATATCAATATGCTTACGGATTTTCCTTTTCTATTTGTATTTTTCTGTCCACAGGCTTTATCTTGCATTAACTCATCTGAAAAAGAATGAAAAAAATAATATAATTAAGTCAGCACTTGTGGCATTTGATAAACATGTTATTCAGACACGTCTCCAGTGACTGTGTAGTACAACAGTTAAGGGAACAGGCTCTAAGCCGGATTGCCTAGACTCAGCCTCTGCAACTAACCAACCACCTAAATTTGGACATGTTATCCTGCTTCACTCTTTCTCGGTTTCCTCATCTGTCAAAGGGTGACGATCCTCTCTCACAGGGTTGTGTCATTTAAAGGCTAAAGCATCTAGCACTGTGTCTGGGACATAATAAGCACAAATGAATGTAAGTTTTGCTGTTAATTTTACCATCATTGTTGTTGTTCAGTTGCTAAGTGGTGTCCGACTCTTTGAAACCACACAGACTGCCCCGCATCAGGCTTCCCCATCTTTTACTGTCTCTCAGAGTTTGTTCAGAGTCATGTCCATTTAGTTGGTGATGCTATCTAACCATCTCATCCTCTGCTGCCCACTTCTTTTGCCTTCAGTCTTTCCCAGCATCAGGGTCTTTTCCAATGAGTCAGTTCTTTGCATCAGGTGGCCCAAGTATTGGAGCTTCAGCATCAGTCCTTCCAATAACGGTAATGTCCTTTAGGATTGACTGGTTTGATCTCCCTGCAATCCAAGGGACTGTCGAGGGTCTTCTTCAGCACCACAATTCAAAAGCATCAGTTCTTCGGTGCTCAGCCTTCTTTATGGTCCAACTCTCATATCCTTACATGACTACAGGAAAAACCATAGTTTTGACTAGATGCACCTCTGTCAGCAAAGTGATGTCTCTGCTTTTTAATATACTATCTAAGATTGTCACAGCTTTCCTTCCAAGGAGCAAGCATCTTTTCATTTCATGGCTGCAGTCACCTTCTGCAATGATTTTGGAGCCCAAGAAAATAAAATCTGTCACTGTTTCCACTTTCTCCCCTTCTATTTGCCAGAAAGTGATGGGACTGGATGCCATGATCTTCATTTTATGAATGTTGAGTTTCAAGCCAGCTTTTTCACTCTCCTCTTTCACCCTCAAGAGGCTCTTTAGTTCCTCTTCACTTTCTGCCATTAGAGTGATATATCATCTGCATATCTGAGGTTGCTGATATTTCTCCCAACAATCTTGATTCCAGGTTGAGATTCATACAGTCTGGCATTTCAGACAATGTACTCTGCTTATAAGTTAAATAAACAGGGTGACAATATACAGCCTTGTTGTACTCCTTTCCCAGTTTTGAACCAGTCAGTTGTTCTATGTCCGGTTCTAACTGTTGCTTTTTGACCCCGCATACAGATTTCTCAGGAGACAGGTAAGCTGGTCTGGTATTCCCATCTCTTTAAGAATTTTCCAGTTTGTTGTGATTTACAGAGTCAAAGGCTTTAGTGTAGTCAATGAAGCAGAAGTAGTTTCTCCGGAATTCCCTTGCTTTCTCTATGATCCAGCAGACATTGGCAATTTGATCTCTGGTTCCTCTGCCTTTTTAAAATCCCATTTATACACCTGGAATTTCTCAGTTCATGTACTCCTGAAGCCTAGCTTGAAGGATTTTGAGCATAACCTTACTAACATGTAAAATGAGCACAATTGTACAGCGGTTTGAACATTCTCTAGCGCTGCCCTTCTTTGGGACTATACTGAAAACTGACCATTACTCATTCTATTCTAACCCCTGACACACTGCACCCTTAGGTTTGTCATTAGTAACTCTACTAATTTGAATAGTATTGTTAAAATGCATACATTAAGTTATTAAAGTTAAATGTCAATATGCACTGTACTTGCACTGTACTTTATGTACATAAACGACTGTCTTTTAATCACATTGTAGTCAATATATTGAATACTTCTACTTTTCTGGCTCTTAATGCCAGTTCAAAAAATGAAGTAAAAATTAAAAAAAAAATCACTGTACTCCAGGTGATTCTGAATATTTTGTGGCTGTCATGCACCTTATCACATATGTGCTTGCTGCTGCTGCTACTGCTAAGTCGCTTCAGTTGTGTCCAACTCTGTGCGACCCTATAGATGGCAGCCCACCAGGCTCCCCCGTCCCTGGGATACTCCAGGCAAGAACACTGGAGTGGGTTGCCATTTCCTTCTCTAATGCATGAAATTGAAAAGTGAAAAGTGAAAGTGAAGTCGCTCAGTCGTGTCTGACTCTTAGCGACCCCATGGACTGCAGCCTACCAGGCTCCTCCATCCATGGCATTTTCCAGGAGAGTACTGGAGTGGGGTGCCATCATCTTCTCCCCATATGTGCTTGACAATGTTTAAGAGAACACTTTTACTAATCCTTCTTGGAGCCTCATTTTAGCCTATCCTCTGGCAGTCATTTGGGTGATCTTCCATCATACATTTGCTATACATACCCAATTCTGCAAAGCTGTGTGGAGACACACCCTACATTCTAGATACGTTTCATGAATAGGTCTGTATTTCCTCAATTCATGACACTAGAGAAGATTCTTACATAATAAACATAAAGAGCTCATAAAAGCATGGAGTGGAACAATCACGTTCTTCAGTGAATTGTGGTAGTATGCTTAAATATATGTACATACATATCAGTAGCCAGAGGGTATCAATGAAAGCAGCCGCAAAGGAACTGGGCTAGTATATGTCTCTAATTTGCTTAAAGGTAATGATCATGCAAGGAATTTATTAGCAAGAGTGCTACGTGAAACTTACTAAATAAACTCTTTACTATAGCATTTTATTTTATATAATGTATCCATAGAAAAATTAGGTTAATTATATAAGACTAATCAACATAAATAAACTGAAAAGTGTAAAGCAAAGTATAATAAAATCATATAAAATATGTATTTAGGAATTGAATCATTTTTAAAAGACTCTATTCACATATAAACTTAGAAATATAGACTTTTAGAAAAATTGGAGACTGAGTAGTCTAAAACCATCTTTCTCATTTTAAAAATGAGAAAAATCCAGAAAAGTTAACAACCTACTCAAGAGCGAACTGGACTGAACAATAAGAAAATAAGCCCTGTTTTGCTCCCTAAGCATTTACTTTTTAAAAGATATACCACAGATGCTCTTTCCAATTCTGTTTGTTCTTTCCAATTGACTTGGCACTGCTTATAAAGGCTCTTCACTCTTCAGAAGAGATTGGACCACTGGCTTCTTTCACAGACTACTGTTCCAGAATTGTCAAATGACTCAGCCATTCAATGCCTCAGTTGCTTCATCTATAAAACTAGGATAATAATGTCAACCTAACAAGGTTGTATGCTGTTGCTGCTGCTCCTAAGTTGCTTCAGTCGTGTCCGACACTCAGCGACCCCATGGACTGCAGCCCTCCAGGCTCCTCTGTCCATGGGATTCTCCAGGCAAGAGTACTGCAGTGGGGTGCCATTGCCTTCTTCAAGGTCGTATGAAGACTAAATAAATTAATATATGTGAAATGTCTACAAAGTTATGAAGATTATAAGGCAATAAAGGCAGACTGCAAGGGGGTGGTATCTAGTTTCATTCTTTCACTTTTAAAATGGAAAAATCAAGGCTTTTATAAGATAAATGGTTGCCTAAGTTTCAGAGCAGATGGTGACTGCAGCCATGAAATTAAAAGATGCTTGCTCCTTGGAAGAAAAGCTATAACCAAGCTAGACAGCATATTAAAAAGCAGAGACATTACTTTGCCAACAAAGGTCTATCTAGTCAAAGCTATGGTTTTTTCCGGTAGTCATGTATGGATGTGAGAGTTGGACTATAAAGAAAGCTGAGTGCCAAAGAATTGATGCCTTTGAACTGTGGTGTTGGAGAAGACTTTTGAGAGCCCCTTAGATAGCAAGGAGATCAAACCAGTCCATCCTAAATGAAATCAGTCCTGAATATTCATTGGAAGAACTGATGCTGAAGCTCCAATTCTTTGGCCACCTGATACGAAGAACTGACTCACTGGAAAAGACCCTGATGCTGGGAAAGATCGAAGGCAGGAGGAGAAGGGGATGACAGAGGATGAGATGGCTGGATGGCATCATCAACTTGATGGACATGAGCTTGAGCAAGCTCCGGGAGTTGATGATGGACAGGGAAGCCTGGCGTGCTGCAGTCCACGGGGTCGCAAAGAGTCAGACACCACTGAGCAACTGAACTGAAGTTCCATAGCTAATCAGGTTACCCCCTCATCAATATTGTCCATTACTTGATACACTATTTCTCCCTTTGAAGAAATAGTTGGAAGTATTAATAATAAAATAAGGAGCTTGCTTTGCTGTTATATCAGATTTACTCCAAAAGTTATTTTATGATTAGAATATTCCAAAGGATATTAGAAAGAAAGTTCTGGAGGAATCACATTATGGGTTTCCAAATATCCTAATCTTCCAGGATGTTTTATTACTCCTGAATATTATTCCAAATGGTCACTTTTTCTTCTAGGATAAATAATAATTTAAGTGTACTATAAAATTTTCCTGACATTTAAAGTATTCCAGACACTGACATACTATGTTGTCAAATAGTTTCCTGTACCACAATATATGTTCTTAGAATTGTTATTATTGTGTAGAACATATATACATATACATATGTATTCATATGGATAAATACAAAATATATGGCTAAAACATTAATTTGTAATAATTTTCATTTCACCACATCAACTACTGAGGTAAGTCAAATTTCCACTTCAGAAACTTTCTTCTAAAATTATACTTCTTAATCACAATTTCATCTGGTATTTTCCCTGTCTTTTTTTAAATACATTTTTCATCTTCTATTTCTCCATAAGTTCCTAGTTGGAGAACACTCTCTACAACTCAAGGATGCTTTCATGTTACAAAAAAAATGTTCTTGCTTGCTCATCTTCTGTCAAGTGTTTGAGCTATATTCTTATTCTCTCTTCATTTTAATTACATTTCTACAGTCTCCTCTGGATAGATATTCAGTTATTACACAGTCATATAACTGTCCCGATTGTTAAATATTAAAACATTTCTGTTGTTATTGTTGCTCAGTTGCCAAGTTGTGTCTGACACTTTGTGACCTCATGAACTGCAGCACACCAGGCTCCTCTGTTTTCCACTATCTCCCGGAGTTTGCTCAAATTCATGTCTATTGAGTCAGTGATGTTATCTAACCATTTCATTCTCTGCCACCCTCTCTCCTTTTGCCTTCAATCTTTCCCAGTATCAGGGTATTTTTCAATGAGTCAGTTCTTCACATCAGGTGGCCAAAGTATAGGAATTTCCCATTTCCTTGAACCTCAATATGGCACAGCAAGGGACTTCCAGAACTTTGATCCAACAACATTATCTAATCTAGTTGTTCCATGCTTATGCTGTACTAGTTGTTAAATATTTTGATTATTCAGTTCAGTTCAGTCATTTAGTCATGTCCAACTCTTTGCGACCCCATGAACTGCAGCACGCCAGGCCTCCCTGTCCATCACCAACTCCAGAGTCCACCCAAACCCATGTCTATCGAGCCGATGATGCCATCCAACCATCTCACCCTCTGTCCCTTTCTCCTCTTGCCTTCTCAATCTTTCCCAGCATCAGGGTCTTAACCAGTGAGTTGGCTCTACACATCAGGTAGCCAAAGTATTGCAGTTTCAGCTTCAACATCAGTCCTTCCAGTGAATACTCAGGACTCATCTCCTTTAGTTGGATCTGGATCTGGTTGGATTTCCTTGCAGTCCAAGGGACTCTCAAGAGTTTTCTCCAATACCACAGATCAAAAGCATCAATTCTTCAGCGCTCAGCTTTCTTTATAGTCCAACTCTCACATCCATACATGACCACTGGAAAAACCATAGCCTTGACTAGATGGACCTCTGTTGCCAAAGTAATGTCTCTGCTTTTGAATATGCTGTCTAGGTTGGTCATAACTTTCCTTCCAAGGAGTAAGCGTCTTTTAATTTCACGGCTGCAATCACCATCTGCAGTGATTTTGGAGCCCAGAAAAATAAAGTCAGCCACTGTTTCCACTGTTTCCCCATCTATTTGCCATGAAGTGATGGGACCGGATGCTATGATCTTAGTTTTCTGAATGAGCTTTAAGCCAACTTTTTCACTCTCCACTTTCACCTTCATCAAGAGGCTTCTTAGTTCTTCTTCACTTTCTGCCATAAGGGTGGTGTCATCTGCATATCTGAGGTTATTGATATTTCTCCCAGCAATCTTGATTCCAGCTTTTGCTTCCTCCAGCCCAGCATTTCTCATGAGGTACTCTGCATATAAGTTAAATAAGCAGGGTGACAATATACAGCCTTGACGAACTCCTTTTCCTATTTGGAACCAGTCTGTTGTTCCATGTCCAGTTCTAACTGTTGCTTCCTGACCTGCATACAGGTTTCTCAAGAGGCAGGTCAGGTAGTCTGGTATGCACTCATCTCTTTCAGAGTTTTCCACAGTTTCTTGTGATGCACACAGTCAAAGGCTTTGGCATAGTCAATAAAGCAGAAATAGATGTTTTTCTGGAACTCTCTTGCTTTTTCGATGATCCAGCAGATGTTGGCAATCTGATCTCTGGTTCCTCTGCCTTTTCTAAAACCAGCTTTTCTAAAACATTTTAAAATTCTAAAACCTTTTCTAAAACATCTGGAAGTTCATGGTTCATGTATTGCTGAAGCCTGGCTTGGAGAATTTTAAGCACTACTTTACTAGCGTGTGAGGTGAGTGCAATTTTGATTATTACCTTTGCGTTTACTGATATGTCAAGTATGTCTTCATGATGATATCACAGAACAATTCGTTGAATTAGAAAAACTTCATTAGGTATATCTACACATAGCCAGAATGTTTGTAAACACAGATAAATGTAATAAATGGCTTAGCAATATTATAATGCATGTAAAATAAATATTATCTAGGATCTTTCAGCCACTTGTATTTTGCTTTGCTTGATTTCCCACTAATACTGTAATTCCATAGTTTTTTCATGTCAGTAATCACAAACATCATGTGTAGTTAATATTTTGATGAAAATTCTTGATAATAATTGTTTTACATGAGTTTATGTTCTCAATTTCACTAAATATTTGAAAATTACAAGTATATATACAAATAATAACTTACCTAAACTACAAGGTCTATTTAAATTTTCCTTTGTGCAACAGTAAGGTGAACTCTGAAGTAAAAACAGACCAGAGAAGGTGAATAGAAAAAATAAGTATTAATATAATTTTTAAACTCAGCATTATTGATAGCTATAAATAATAATAAAATGGGATCTAGTGTTACCATTTGGCTTTATCTTAAATAAACAAAATAATTCATTGATAATTTAACTAGTACAATGGAGGTAGTGAGAGAACTTGAAACACAGTAATAATAGTTTATTGAGGTAGGAAATGGCAAACATCACAAAAAGTACATGATAGTACTTTGTATATTATTGACCTCTTTTTATTCCCCTAAGCCCCAGGAAACAAAAACAGTAACTTAAATAAAAATCAGTTCAGTTCAGTTGCTCAGTCATGTCCAACTCTTTGCAATGCCATGAATCGCAGCAGGCCAGGCCTCCCTATCCATCACCAACTCCCGGAGTTCACCCAAACTCCTGTGCATCGAGTTGGTGATGCCATCCAGCCATCTCATCCTCTGCTGTCCCCTTCTCCTCCTGCCATCCCTCCCAGCATCAGGGTCTTTTCCAATGAGTCAACTCATAGGATTAGCATAAAATAAAGCATATATTAGAAGAGAATGCAAAAGTGATATCATAGAAAATGGTAGATTGCTCAAAGAATAAGTCCCTTCACTGAAACAAATATAATAAACTGTCAAAAGGTTGAAAGATCAACTAATTAAAACTTCATAATTTAATACAAAACTTAAAGCAACCAGGGATTGGTTAATGAAAAAAAAGGGCAGTTAAATTTTGGTGTTTTAAGAAATCAGTCAGGTCATTAACTGGATGCTGAGATAATGGAAGAAAGACTTTGATGACTGACCACAAATGACAAGGAATATAGTCTTTGAAAAAAAAATCATTCGAATGGTCATTAAAGAAACATGTGACCACAGCCCTCAAAAATAAAAAAAAACAGGACTTCTCTGGTGGTACAGTGTTACAGGCAGAGAAAGTCTGCCTGTCAATGCAGGGGACATGGGTTCTATCCCTGCTCTGGGAAGATTCCACATGCTGTGGAGCAAGTAAGCTCATGTGCCACAACTACTGAGCCTGAGTGCCACAATTACTGAAGCCCATGTGCCATAGAGCATGTGCTTTGTGACAAGAGAAGCCACTGCAATAAGAAGCCTGCATGTTGCAACTAGAAAGTAGCCTCTGTTCGCTGCAACTAGAGAAAGCCCACACACAGCAAGAAGACATAGAGCAGCCAAAAACCAATCATCAATACCCTAGAGACAGAGGAGAATTTCCAGTTACACTATAATATTTAAAATGCCCAATTTTCAACAAAAATAACATAGCATACTAAAGTATAGGAAATTATGGCCCATTCATAGGAAAAAATTTAATAGAAATGTCCTGTGAAGAAGCCCAGATATTGGACTTAATAGACAAAGATTTTAAAACGAACTTTCTTAAATATGCTCAAAGAGCAAAAGGAAACCATGGGTAAACAACTAAAGGAAATCAATAAAAAAATATCAACAAAATGTAAATAAAGAGATAGAAATTATAAAAAGGAACCAAATACAAATTCTGGATCCGAAAGTACAATGACTGAAATGGAAAACTCTTGAGAAGTTCAACAGCATATTGAGCAGATAGAAGAAGGAATCATTGAATTGAAGATAGGACAATAAAATTGTTGAACCTGAAGAGAAGGAAGAAAAAAAGAATGAAAAAATGAACAGAACCTAAAGGATCCTGGGAACCACAGTCAAATGTACCAACATACACATGGGAGTCAAGGAAGGAGAGAGAGAGAGAGTCAGGGAGAATATTTGAAGAAATAATGGCCAAATATTTCCCAAATTTAGTAAAAGTCATGAATCTACACATCCAAGAAGCTCAACACATTTCAAGGATAAACTCAAAGACATATATACACCAAGACCCAATAAAACTCTGAAAAGACAGAGAGGGAACTTGAAAGCAGCAAGGAAAAAAGTGACTCATCATGTATAAAAACTCTTCAGTTTTTGGCTGCAAAATTAACAGCTAATTTCTCGTCAACAAACCACATCAGTAGAGAGTGGAGAGAAAAAGATCATCAACCAAGAATTACATAACAAGCAAAACCATCCTTCAAAAATGAAGAATTAAGACATTCCTGATCAACAAAAGTTAGAGGAGTTTGTCACTATTATTTCTTTGTTACAGGAAATGATAACGGAGTCTCTCAGGATAAAAGGAAAAGACACTAGACAGTGACTCAATTAACAAAGAACTCTGGAAAAGGTATCTATGTAGGTAAATACAAAAGCCATCATTATCATACTTCTGGCTTGTAACTTCTAATATTTCCTACATGCTGGTGTACAACACTGTATTAGTTTTAATATACATAATGGTTTTATATATGTATATATTATAGAATGATTACATAATTTTAGTTTACATCCATCACCATACATTTATAATTTTTTTCCCCTGATGAGAACTTTTAAGATTTATGCTCTGCAACTTTCAAATATACTCACTGTATTGTTAACCACAGTATACATCACAAACCAAGGACTTATTTGTCTTATAACTGGGAAGTTTGTACTTCTGACCACCTTTACCCATTTGACCCACCTCCCAAAATGCACCTCTGGCACCCACCAATCTGTGGTATCAAAAATAAAATACTTTTGAATAAATTTAATCAAGGAGGTGAAAGACCTTTACACTGAAAACTGTAAGACACTGATAGAAAGAAACGGACAAAGACACAAATAAATGGAAAGATAGCTAATGTTCATGGATTGAAAAATCACTATGGCTAAAATGTCCAACTAACCAAAGTGATCTATGGAGTCAATTAAATCCCTGTACATTCCAATGACATTTTTCAGAAAAACATTAAAAAAAAAGTCCTAAAATAATGTATGAACTCCAAAGGACCCTGAACAGCCAAAGCAATCTTGAAAAAGAAAAATAAAGTTGGAAGTCTCACAATTTCTGATTTTGAACTGTATTACAAAGCTATTTTGTAAGCAAAACAGTATGGTACTGGCATAAAAACAGACCAATAAAACAGAATAGAGAGCCCAGAAATAAACTGCCACGTATCTGGCCAACTACTATTTGATAGGATAGCCACAAAGTCTCACTGGGTAAAGTATAGTCTCCTCAATAAATGGAGTTGGGAAAACTGGATATCTCCATGCAAAAGGATAAAACTGAACACCTATCTGATATCACTCACAAAAAATTAGCTCAAAATGGATTAAAGGTTAAAATACAAGATTTGAAAATATAACACTCCTAAAAGAAAACTTAGGGAAAAAAACTCCTTGAATTGATCTTGGCAATATTTTTTTTAAATATGACACCAGAAGCAAAGGTAATAAAATAAAAAATAAACAAGTGAGGCTAAGTTAAACTGAAAGCTTCTGCACAGTAGGGAAACAGTCAACAAATGAAAAGGCAATCTAGTAATGGGAGAAAATATTTGCAAACCATACATCTCTAAAGGGGCTAATAGTCAAACTGTATAAAGAACTTATACAACTCAATAGCAAACAAACAAATAACCAGATTTTTAAAAGGAGCAAAGGAAAATGGTGGGGCAGAAGGACATATGTGCCTCTCCTCCTGAGAAAGCACCAAAACTGCAACTGGCTGTTGAACATTGACAGGAGAATGCTGGAACCCACCAAAAAAAAAGATATCTCACATCCAAAGACAAAGAAGAAGCCACAGTGAGATGGTAGGAGGGGCACAATCATGATAAAATCAAATCCCATACCCACCAAGCGGGTGGCCCACAAACTAAAGAATAGCAAAAAAGTTCTCTCACTATTTTAAAAGTTCTGAACCCTACGTCAGGCTTCTCAGGCTGGGGATCCAACAAAAAGAACTGGGAATCCCCAGAGACTCTGAACTTAAAGGCCAGCAGGATTTGATTACAGGACTTCCAAAGGACTGGGGAAAAACTGAGACTCCAAACTTGGAGGGCACAAACAAAATGTTGTGTGCACCAAGACCCAGAGGAAAGAACCAGTGACCCCACAGGAGACTGAACCAAAACCTGCTAGTGTTGGAAGGTCTCCTGTACAGGTGTGAATTGGCAGGGGCTCACGCCAGGGACAGTGGCACTGGCAGGAGCAGTCCTGGAAAGTCCCCTTTGGTGTAAGCCCTCTTGGAGGTCACCATTAACCCTACCAGAGAGCCAGTAAACCCCATGGCTGGGTTGCCCCAGGCCAAACAACTAACAAGATTGGCCCTGCCAACCAGAGCAAGACCCAATTTTCCCCACCACCAGTCCCTCCCATTGGGATGCTTACAAAAGCCTCTTAGCCAAAAACCACAATCCCACAGTGGCTAGAACAAAAACCACATTACGGAAAACTTAATCAGGATATTGCTGTTGTTGTTCAGTCGCTCAGTCATGTCCTATTCTTTGTGATCCCATGGACTGCAGCATGCGAGGCTTCCCTGTCCTTCACCATCTCCTGGAGCTTGCTCAAACTCATGTCCATTGAGTCAGTGATGCCATCCAACCATCTCATCCTCTGTCATCCCTTTCTCCTGCCTTCAATCTTTATCCTGCATGAGGGTCTTTTCAGGATGAAAAAGCAGACAGTTATGTCTCAGATGAAGGGAAAAGATAAAATCCTAGAAAAAAACAACTAAATGAAGTAGAAATAGGCAACCTTCCAGAAAAAGAACCGAGAACAATGATAGTGAAGATGATCCAGGATCTCAGGAAAACAATGGAGAAGATGCAAAAAATGTTTACTACAGACCTGCTTTTGAACTGTGGTGTTGGAGAAGACTCTTGAGAGTCCCTTGGACTGCAAGGAGATCCAACCAGTCCATTCTAAAGGAGATGAGTCCTGGGTGTTCATTGGAAGGACTGATGTTGAAACTGAAACTCCAATACTTTGGCCACCTGATGCGAAGAGCTGACTCATTTGAAAAGACCCTGATGCTGGGAAAGATTGAGGGCAGGAGGAGAAAGGGATGACAGAGGATGTGATGGTTGGATGGCATCACCAACTCAATGGACATTGGTTTGGGTGGACTCCAGGAGTTGGTGATGGACAGGGAGGCCTGGTGTGCTGCGGTTCACAGGGTCGCAAAGAAATGGACACAACTGAGCAAGTGAACCGAACTGAACTGAACCAGAAGAACTAAAGAACAAACATGGATGAATAATACACAAGAAGGAATAAATGCAGAATAACTGAGGCAGAAGAATGGATAAATGATCTGGAGGACAGAAAGGTGGAAATCACTGCTGTAGAACAGAAAATAGAAAAAAGATTGAAAAGAAATGAAGACAGCCCAAGAGACCTCTGGGACAACATTAAATGCACCAATATTTGCATTATAGGGGTCCCAGAAGGAAAAGAAAGAGAGGACCTGAGAAAATATTTGAAGAGATAATAGCTGAAAACTTCCCTAACATGAGGAAGGACATACTCAACCAAGTACAGAAAGCACAGAGAGTTCTAGGCAGGAAAATTTCAAGGAGGAACACATGGAGACACATAGCAATCAAACTGACAAAAATTAAAGACACAAATAAAAGTATTAAAAGCAACAAGAGAAAAACAACAACATACAAGGAAACTCTCATCAGGTTATCAATTGATTTCTCAACAGAAAACTCAAGCCAGAAGGAAATGACATGATATATTTAAAGTGATGAAAAGGAAGAAACTTACAACCAAGAATACTCTACCCAGCAGGACTCTCATTCAGATTTGAGGGAGAAATCAAATTTTTTCCAGACAAGCAAAAGTTAAGAGAATTCAGTAGCTATTGCCTTTTCTCTCCAAAGCTCCAGATGTGTTTCTAATGAGCAGCCATGTTTAAAAACCACTGGACTATATGATGATCTTTTACTTTTATCCAGTTTGTTTCACTTTTTCTATTTCATATTCAGTGCCCCCATTTCATTTAGTTTGTTTTCCAACTCTCCATCTCTTCTTTTTCTTTTTGATGTTCTTTATCAAGGCTTTATCAAGTGTGTTAGAAAAGCTTTTGCATATATATATATATATATATATATAGTGTGTACAATATATATATGTTTTAGAAAACTTATCAACTTTTGTCTAACTAAAAAATTTATGACATTTTGATTCTACTTGTTTGGTATGAATAGAATGCTAGATTTGTAATTTTAAAAAATTAGATATGCAACAAGCAACAGAGGTTTACTGTGTATCACAGGAACTATAGTCAGTATCTTGTAATAAGCTATAATGGAAAATAATATGAAAAATAATATATATGTGTGTATATATATATATATATATACATATATATATATATAATATATATGTGTATAAAACTGAATCACCTTGCTGTACATCTGAAACATTGCTAGTCAACTATACTTCAATAAAATATACATTAATAAAAAAATAAAAGGGGGCAAAGGACCTGAATAGACATTCTTTAAAAGAAAACATCCACAGTCAACAGGGGAAGTGCTCCAATTACTAATTTCATGCTCCAATATGAAAAAGTACTCCAATTACTAACCAATTACAAATCATCAAGGAAATGCAAATCAAAACCACAAGATCACCTCATAACTGTTCAGTTCGGTTTAGTTCAGTCGCTCAGTTGTGTCCAACTCTCTGTGACGCCATGGACTGCAGCATGCTAGGCCTCCCTGTCCATAACCAATTCCCAGAGTTTACTCAAACTCATGTCCATTGAGTCAGTGGTGCCACCCAACCATCTCATCCTCTGTTGTCCCCTTCTCCTCATGCCTTCAATCTTTCCCAGCATCAGGGTCTTTTCCAAGGAATCAGTTCTTCACATCCGGTGGCCAAAGTATAGGAGTTTCAGCTTCAACATCAGTCCTTCCAATGATTATTCAGGCCTGATTCCCTTTAGGATGGACTGGTTTGATCTCCTTGCAATCCAAGGGACTCTCAGGAGTTTCTCCAACACCACAGTTCAAAAGTATCAATTCTTCAGCGCTCAGCTTTCTTTACAGTCCAACTCTCACATCCATACTAGACCACTGGAAAAACCAAAACCTTGACTAGATGGACCTTTGTTGGCAAAGTAATGTCTCTGCTTTTTAATATGCTATCTAGGTTGGTCATAACTTTCCTTCCAAGGAGTAAGCATTTTTTAATGTCATAGCTGCAGTCACTGTCTGCAGTGCTTTTGGAGCCCCCCAAAATAAAGTCTGCCACTGTTTCTACTGTTTCCCCATCTATTTGCCATGAAGTGATGGGACCAGATGCCATGATTTTTGTTTTCTGAAAGTTGAGCTTTAAGCCAACTTTTTCACTCTCCTCTTTCACTTTCATCAAGAGGCTCTTTAGTTCTTTGCTTTCTGCCATAAGGGTGGTGTCATCTGCATATCTGAGTTTATTGCTATTTCTCCTGGCAATCTTGATTCCAGCTTGTGCTTCCTCCAGCCCAGCGTTTCTCATGATATACTCTCCATATAAGTCAAATAAGCAGGGTGACAATATACAGCCTTGATGTACTCCTTTTCCTATTTGGAACCAGTCTGTTGTTCCATGTCCAGTTCTAACTGTTGCTTCCTGACCTGCATATAGATTTGTGCACATCAGGATCCAGGGACCCCACAGAGACAGAGAGAACTATGTCTGAGCATCTCCTGTGGAGGTGTGGGTCAGCAGTGGACTGCCACAGGGACAGAGGATCTGGGTGCAGCAGATTTGGGTATGGCATAAGCCCTTTTGCAGGAGGTCGCCATTAACCCCACCATAGAGCTACCAGAACTTACACAGGACTGGGAAATAGACTCTTGAAGGGCACAAACAGAACCTTGTGTGCACCAGGACCCAGGAGAAAGGAGCAGTGACCTCACTAGAGACTGACCCAGACTGCCTGTGAGGGTCTAGGAGTCTCCAGTGGAGGGATGGGTTGGTAGTGGCCTGCTGCAGGGTTGGGGGCATTGAGTGTAGCAGGACATGCATGGGCTCTTTCGAAGGAGGTTGCCATTATCTTCATTACCTCCACCATAGTTTCAGTTCAGTTCAGTTCAGTTCAGTTGCTTAATCGTGTCCGACTCTTTGCGATCCCATGAATCGCAGCACACCATGCCTCCTTGTCCATCACCAACTCCCGGAGTTCACTCAGACTCACGTCCATCGAGTCAGTGATGCCATCCAGCCATCTCATCCTCTGTCGTCCCCTTCTCCTCCTGCCCCCAATCCCTCCCAGCATCCAGTCTTTTCCACCAACTCTTCCATGAGGTGGCCAAAGTACTGGAGTTGCAGCTCAGCATCATTCCTTCAAAAAAATCCCAGGGCTGATCTCCTTCAGAATGGACTGGTGATGCCATCTTTCTTCACAGCCATCTCAGCCTTGACTCGGACCTTTGTTCTGTTGTCTCTGATTTTCAATATGCTATCTCCTCCTTCCCCCAATCCCTGGCCCAGTCACCATCTGCAGTGATTTTGAGCAAAAAAAAGTAAAGTCAACTGTTTCACTGTTTCCCCATCTATTTCCCATGAAGTGATGGGAACAGATGCCATGATCTTCATTTTCTGAATGTTGAGCTTTAAGCCAACTTTTTCACTCTCCACTTTCACTTTGATCAAGGGGCTTTTTAGTTCCTCTTCACTTTCTACCATAAGGGTGGTGTCAAAAGCATATCTGAGGTTGTTGATATTTCTCCCGGCAATCTTGATTCCAGCATCATTTCTCATGATGTACTCTGCATATAAGTTAAATAAGCAGGGTGACAATATACAGGTTTGACGTACTCCTTTTCCTATTTGGAACCAGTCTGTTGTTCCATGTCCAGTTCTAACTGTTGCTTCCTGACCTGCATATAGGTTTCTCAAAAGGCAGGTCAGGTGGTCTGGTATTCCCATCTCTTTCAGAATTTTCCACAGTTTATTGTGATCCACACAGTCAAAGGCTTTGGTATAGTCAATAAAGCAGAAATGGATGTTTTTCTGGAACTCTCTTTCTTTTTTCATGATCCAGCAGATGTTGGCAATTTGATCTCTGGTTCCTCTGCCTTTTCTAAAACCAGCTTGAACAACTGGAAGTTCACGGTTCACGTATTCCTGAAGCCTGGCTTGGAGAATTTTGAGCGTTACTTTACTAGCATGTGAGATGAGTGCAATTGTGCAGTAGTTTGAACATTCTTTGCCATTGCCTTTCTTTGGGATTGGAATGAAAACTGACCTTTTCCATTCCTGTGGCCACTGCTGAGTTTTCCAAACTTGCTGGCATATTGAGTGCAGCACTTTCACAGCATCATCTTTCAGGATTTGAAGTAGCTCAACTGGAATTCCATCACCTCCACTAGCTTTGTTCGTAGTGATGATTTCTAAGGCCCACTTGACTTCACATTCCAGGATGTCTGGCTCTAGGTGCGTGATCACACTATGGTGATTATCTGGGTCATGAAGATCTTTTTTGTACAGTTCTTCTGTATATTCTTGCCACCTCTCCTTAATATCTTCTGCTTCTGTTAGGTCCATACCATTTCTGTCCTTTATCGAGCCCACCTTTGCATGAAATATTCCCTTGGTATCTCTGATTTTCTTGAAGAGATCCCTAGTCTTTCCCATTCTGTTGTTTTCCTCTATTTCTTTGCATTGATCGCTGAGGAAGGCTTTCCTATCTCTTCTTGCTATTCTTTGGAACTCTGCATTCAGATGCTTATATCTTTTCACACTGTGGGGCCACCATAGTTTGGCCCCAGGTAAATAGCAGGGAGGGAACACAGCTCCATCCATCAACAGAAAATTGGATTAAAGATTTAATGAGCATGTCCCTGCCCATCAAAACAAGACTCAGTTTCCCCCTCAGTCAGTCTCTCCCATCAGGAATCTTCCATAAGCCTCTTATCCTTCTCCATCAGAGGGCAGACAGACTGAAAACCACAATCATAACTGTTAGACTGTCTCTTATTAAAAAGACAAGAGTTCAGACACTTTTCAAGGAGGTAAAGAAAAGGGATTCCTTATGCAATGTTGCTAAGAATGTAAATTGGTAACAAGTACTATGAAAAACCGGAGAAGGCAATGGCACCCCACTCCAGTACTCTTGCCTGGAAAATCCCATGGACGGAAGAGCCTGGTAGGCTGCAGTCCATGGGGTTGCTCAGAGTTGGACACGACTGAGTGACTTCACTTTCACTTTTCAGTTTCATGCACTGGAGAAGGAAATGGCAATCCATTCCAGTGTTCTTGCCTGGAGAATCACAGGGACAGCGGAGCCTGGTGGGCTGCCATCTATGGGGTCGCACAGAGTCGGACACGACTGAAGTGACTTAGCAACTATGAAAAACAGTATGGATGTTCCTCAAGAAATTAAAAGTAGAGTTATATGATCCAGCATTCCCACTGCTGGGCATATACCAGAATTTATAACAATATATCAAAGAAATATCTGCACTTTAATGTTCATTGCAGCATTATTCACAATAGCCAAGGTATGGAAACTACCTACATGTCTATAGAAAGATGAATGGGTGAAGATGTGGTATCTATTTCAAAATAATATTATTCAGCTGTGAAAAGTAAGGATATAATGCCACTTGTGACAACATGGATGAAATCTGAAGGCATTATGTTAAGTGAAATAAGTCAGATAGAGAAAAATACTGTAGATCTCATTTGTAGTTAAATCTTAAAAAAAAAAAAAAAAAAGGCCAAACTGGTAGAAACAGAAAGTAGAATGGTAGTTACCAGCAGCTAGGGGCTAAGGGATAGGGAAATGCTGGTCAAAGGGTTCAAGACAGTAGTTATAAGATGGAAAACGTTCTAGAGTATAGCACATAAGTTCTGCATACAGCATAGTTACTATAGTTATTAACAGTGATATTGCATTTTATACTTGGCATTTGCCAAAAGAGTAAATCTTAAGTTTTCTCACTACACACACATGCAGGTAACTCTGGAAGGTGATGGATATATTAATTAACCTGATGATGATAATTATTTCACAAGGTATCCTTATATCAAATCATCACACTGTATCCACATTGTGTTGTGCTTAGTTGCTTAGTCATGTCCGAATTTTTGGACCCCTTGGACGGTAACCCACCATCCTCCTCTGTCCATGGGGATTCTCCAGGCAAGAATAATGGAGTGGGTTGCCATGCCCTCTTCCAGGGGATCTTCCCAACACAGGGATCAAACGCAGATCTCCCTCATTGCAGGCAGATTCTTTACCATCTGAGCCACCAGGGAAGCCTGTATACATGTTAAATATATACAATTTTGTTTGTTAATGAAATCTCAGTAAACCTGGAGGAAAACATTCTCATATTTAATGGTGTAATGATGAAAATATTCTAGATCTTCATATAGTGAAATACACATTATCAAAACTCATTGAACTGTCCATATAAAATTGGGTACATTTCATGGTATGTAAATGTTATGGGTTGACTTTGTCTCTAAAAAAGACTTGGGACACAAAGTCCCTCAAAAAAGTTCAAAGTCCCAATAGCTCAGAATGTACCCTTACTTAAAAATAGAGTTATTGCAAATACAATAAATTAAGATGAGGTCCTATCGAAATAGGCTGGAACCTTAATTGAACATTTCTGATATCTTCATAAAAGAGAGACACACACAAGGAGAAGATGACCATGTGATGACAGAGGCAGAGTGGCAGTATATGGTTATAAGCCAAGGAATACTAAAGATTACTGGCCAATACCAGAAGCTAGAAGCACCAAGGAAGCATTCTCCCCTACAGGGTTCAGAGAGAGCCAGACCTTGCTGACACCTTTGTTTCAAACTTGTAGTCTCCGTAACTGTGGGACAATAAATTTCTGTTGTTTTAAGGTACCTGTTTGTGGATCATGACAAACTGTGCAAAGCCCTTAGAGAGATGGGAATACCAGACCATCTTACCTGTCTCCCTGAGAAAACTGTATGCGGGTCAGAAAACAACAGTTAGAACACTGTATGGAACAACTGACTGGCTCAAGATCAGGAAAGGAGTTATGACAGGGTTGTCTGCTGTCACCCTATTTGTTTAACCTATATGTTTAGTGCATCATGAGAAATGCCGGGCTGGATGAGTTACAAGTTGGAATCAAGACAGGTGGGAGAAACAACAACCTCAGATATGCAGATGATACCACTCTAATCACTAGTACTACTCTGGCAGCAAAGGAAGAGGAAGAGGAACTAAAGAACCTCTTAATTAGGGTGAAGGAGGAGAGTGAAAGAGCCGGCTTAAGACTAAATATTAAAAAAAAAACTAAGATCATGGCATCTGGCCCCATTACTTCATGGCAAATTGGGGTGGGGGAGGGTGGAAGTAGTGACAGATTTCCTCTTCTTGGGCTCCAAAATCACTGTGGACAGTGATTGCAATCATGAAATCAGAAGACGGCTGCTTCTTGGCAGGAAAGATATGACAAACCTAGACAGTGTACTGAAAAGCAGAGACATTACTCTGCTGACAAAGGTCTGTTTAGTGAAGGCTATGGTCTTCACAGTGGTCATGTACGGTTGTGAGAGCTGGACTGTAAAGAAGGCAGAATGACAAAGAACTGATGCCTTTGGACTGTGGTGCTGGAGAAGACTCCTGAAAGTCCCCTGGACAGCAAGATCAAACCAGTCAATCTTAAGGGAGATCAACCCTGAATATTCACTGGAAGGATGCTGAAGCTCCAGTATTTTGGTCATCTGAGGCAAACAGACTCATTGGAAAAGTCCCTGATGCTGGGAAAGATTGAGGACAGAAGGAGAAGAGGGTATCAAGGGATGAGATGGCTGGACGGCATCACTGATGCAATGAATGTGAACTTGAGCAAACTCCAGGAGATGGTGAGGGACAGGAAGGCCTATCATGCTGCAGTCCATGAGGCTGCAAAGAGTTGGACATGACTGTGCGACTGAACAACAACAACAACAGCATCCCTAGGAAAATAAGAGAAATTAATAAGGTATAATTAGTAAAATCATAATTAGGAAATTATTATAGTAATACCTCAATAAAGTTTATAAAAAACAAAAGAAAAAGAGAGAAAAGTACCATAAGATTTCACATTGATAAAATTAATAGTCCAAGAGTATCAACATGTTATTCAGAAAATATCTATAGGAAAACTTACACTGTAAACATGTAAACAAGTGTAAACATGTATAATATCATATAAGAAACAAACTGCCAGTCCAGGTTCGATACAGGATCCTTGGGGTTGGTGCACTGGGATGACCCGGAGGGATGGTACAGGGAGGAAGGTGGGAGGGGGGTTCAGGATGGGGAACATGTGTACGCCCGTGGATTGATGCTGATGTGTGGCAGAACCAATACAGTATTGTAAATTAATTAGCCTCCAATTAAAATAAATAAATTTAAAATTTAAAAAACAGGAAAATTCTTAAAGAGACAGGAACACCAGACTGTCTTACCTGCCTCCTGAGAAATCTGTATGCAGGTCAAGAAGCAACAGTTAGAACTGAACACGGAACAGCAGACTGGCTCCAAATTGAGAAAGGAGTACGTCGAGGCTGTATATTGTCACCCTGCTTATTTAACTTCTATGCAGAGTACATCATGTGAAATGCCAGGCTGGATGAAGCACAAACTGGAATCAAGATTGCTGGGAGAAATAGCAATAACCTCAAATATGCAGATGACACCACCCTCATGGCAGAAAGCGAAGAAGAACTAAAGAGCTTCTTGATGAAAGGGAAAAAGGAGAGTGAAAAAACTGGCTTAAAACTCAACATTCAAAAAACAAAGATCATGGCATCCGGTCCCATCAATTCAAGACAAATGGATGAGAAAACAATAGAAACAGTGACAGACTTTATTTTCCTGGGCTTCAAAATCACTGCAGATGGTGACTGCAGCCATGAAATTAAAAGATGTTTGCTCCTTGGAAGAAAAGCTATGATCAACCTAGACAGAATATTAAAAAGCAGAGACATTACTTTACTGACAAAGGTCTGTCTAGTCAAAGCTATGGATTTTCCAGTAGTCACATATGGATGTGAAAGTCGGACCCATAAAGAATGCTAAGTGCCAAAGAATTGATGCTTTTGAACTGTGGTGTTAGAGAAGACTCTTGAGACTCCCTTGGACAACAAGGAGATCCAACCAGTCCATCCTAAAGGAAATCAGTCCTGAATATTCATTGGAAGAACTGATGCTGAAGCTGAAGCTCCAATTCTTTGGCCACCTGATGTGAAGAACTGACTTACTGGAAAAGACCCTGATTCTGAGAAAGATTGAAGGAAGGAGGAGAAGGGGACGACAGAGGATGAGATGGTTGGATGGCATCACCGACTTGATGGACATGAGTCTGAGCAAGCTCCGGGAGTTGGTGATGGACAGGGAAGCCTGGTATGATACAGTCCATGGGGTCGCAAAGAGTCAGACACAACCGAGCAACTGAACTGAACTGAACTGAACTGATGAGGTTGGTTTATATTACTGGTTTCTCACATCAGTTTTCCTTCAGGGGCTTTTTCTCCTTTACTTGATGATTATAAGTATGGTAGGAATATTTAATATACTTAGACACACTTCTACTTGGAGACATCTGAATGCATTTCCAATTTATTTGTATTTAATTTTTATTAATGAATTTTTGTTTTTCCTAGTCTTATACTTCTAATATGATGGCAGATACCTTTATTCAAAGTCTTCTTTGCATCCCTGCCTTGAAAGCTACCTTTTGATTTTGAATCTGGGGAAACTAAGCTTGTGTTCTTCTTTCAAGCTAAGCTTAGACTTTTGCTTTGCCACTGAATTTCTGTTGGAGATAAATCCAAGTTCCTCCTTTTTATTCTACTTGGATTCATATGGATATTTTTCAACTTTACCTCTGATGGATGTAAGTCAGTTTTCAAAAGGCTTGGGTATCTATCTTTTAATTTTTCTTCTGGTAGAAAGAAGAGATTTTTCATTTTTTTCACTGGCATGGCTTCTTGCTGGTGTTCCTCTAAAGGTGGTATTTGGTTCTCTTCTGTTATTGACAGCCTAGGAATAGTGGACAATGGAGTATCTGTTTCCTTTGATGGCATGTCAGTTTTAGGAGCTACAACACTTGAATCATCTTTACTTGACTGGTTCAAAGTTGGTAGACTCAGGCCTTTCTTATCATCATTATCCAGTAACTAGAAAATATATCAATAAGACAGCTACCAATTAATCATTGCCAATTAAATTCTTTAAAACAAACTAAACTGGATTTAAAATCATTTGTACTTCTATCCTTTATCATAAAAGTTACCATCAATATTTGTAAATTATTACATTCCTTAAGAGTTGAGAAATTCTCTACTTGCCTGCGCCATGGACTACAGAGATTATCCATAAAAATGATCATACTGCATTATAAAGCAGTAGTTCTCATATATTCATATTTTATAAATCAGCAACATCTCAAAGAAGGAAAATCGAGGTGTCTGATATTTTACTGTTACTATACTATCACCAATATATCATAACAAAAGAAATATTAATAGCAAAATAATACAAAGAACAGTATCATAAAAACACAATTATATAATAAAAGAAATTTTAATAGTAAAATATTACAAGTAATAGTATCATAAAAGAAAGGATAAAAGTCTGTTAAGTAAATTAGGTGTATGAAAAGTTCCCTATATTGCCTTTTTTGTCTCTTCTTGGACTATGGAAAACAGTGTATATTGACTCTTCAACTGGTATTTGGGGACCCAGTGACCCAAGAATAGATAGAAATCATTAAATCCTATTTGTCAAGTAGTACAAAAGAACCTTTTATATTTTATTGGTTTCCATAGGGGTCCACTGGCTTTTGGAATTGATACCTTATGTAAAATTAGCTAAAAAGTAAATAATATTATGTGAAATATATTATAAAATATAGACTACTATTATGGAGATTGCATATTACAGAGAGTATATAGTTACAGAGGAAAAGTACAGAATATAGTTAGGTCTGTGGCATCCATATGTGAGATGTAGAACTTCATGATTTTTTTTTAACTTGTTTCCCCCACTTTGGTTCGTAAACGCCTTTTGTCCCCTATAGTCATATATACTTTAAAATGTTACAATTTAATGCTGAAACTTCCCCTTTAACAGTATAATTTAACTTAAATGAATCACGTAACTGTACAAATATTGCTTATCAGAAATAACCATGAAGACCTAAATAACTTCTTGAGTGCTTTTTTCCTTCCATCTATAAATATTTTCTGTTTACAAATATTTCATCCCTTTATAAAACAGTAACTATTAGAGGTTCTCTTTCAAGTTTCCTTACCTCACTTGGAATAGTCTCAGCTTCCTCCTTTATAAGAGAGACACCTGTTAAGAAATTTATAGAAGTATTTTATTATATATAAAATAATAAACATTATGCATTAATAAAATATCATTACAATTTTTCTCACCAAGAATAAGTGCAATTTAAATCAAAGCAGCTATTCAAACATAGACACTACATAGTTATAAAAACAGGCTGATGAATCTCTAGGAAGATGGAGGAGTAAATGAATAAGTATAAAGTGAAAAAGTATAATATGATAACACTTCAGATACATCAATATAAGACATTGAAACAGGCATATAATATTGGTTGTTCAGTCACTCAGTCATGTCCAGTGATTTGCAAACCCATGGACTGAAGCCTGCCAGGCTTCCCAGTCCTTCACCATCTCTCAGAACTTGCTCAAACTCATGTCCATTGAGTTCGTGATGCCATCCAACCATCTCATCTGTTGACTTCAATCTTTCCCAGCATCTGGTCTTTTCTTGAGTCATCTCTTTTGCATCAGGTGGCCAAAGTATTGGGGCTTGACCAATCAGTCCTCCAGAATATTTAGGACTGATCTCATATATGACCAACCTAGATAGCATATTCAAAAGCAGAGACATTACTTTGCCAACAAAGGTTCATCTAGTCAAGGCTATGGTTTTTCCTGTGGTCATGTATGGATGTGAGATTTGGACTGTGAAGAAGGCTGAGTGCCGAAGAATTGATGCTTTTGAACTGTGGTGTTGGAGAAGACTCTTGAGAGTCCCTTGGACTGCAAGGAGATCCAACCAGTCCATTCTGAAGGAGATCAGCCCTGGGATTTCTTTGGAGGGAATGATGCTGAAGCTGAAACTCCAGTACTTTGGCCACCTCATGCGAAGAGTTGACTCATTGGAAAAGACTGTGATGCTGGGAGGGATTGGGGGCAGGAGGAGAAGGGGACGACAGAGGATGAGATGGCTGGATGGCATCACTGACTTGATGGACGTGAGTCTGAGTGAACTCCGGGAGTTGGTGATGGACAAGGAGGCCCGGCATGCTGCGATTCATGGGGTCACAAACAGTCAGACACGACTGAGTGACTGATCTGATCTGATCCTTTAAGATTGATTGGTTTGATCTCCTTGAGAAACGACACCATAATTCAAAGTCGGAGAAGCCTTTTCTCTGACACCACAGTTCAAAAGCATCAATTCTTTTGGTGCTCAGCCTTTTTTATGGTCCAACTCTCACATCCATAAGTGACTACTGGAAAATCCATAGCTTTGACTGGATGGATCTTTGTCAGTAAAATAATCTCTCTGCTATTTAATATGCTATCTAGGTATGTCATAGCTTTTCTTCCAAGGAGCAAGCGTCTTTTAATTTCATGGCTGCAGTCACCATCTGCAGTGATTTTGGAGCCCAAGAAAATAAAGTCTCTCGCTCTTTCCGTTGTTTCCCCATCCATTTGCCATAAAGTGATGGGACCAGATGCCATGATCTTTGTTTTTTGAATGTTCGGTTTTAAGTCAGTTTTTTCACTCTCCTCTTTCACTTTCATCAAGAGGCTCTTTAGTTCTTTGCTTTCTGCCATGAGGGTGATGTCATCTGCACATCTGTCATCTGCACTAACTGTTGCTTCTTGACCTGCACACAGGTTTCTCAGGAGGCAGGTAAGGTGGTCTGGTATTCCCATCTCTTGAATAATTTTCCACAGTTTGTTGTGATCCACACAGTCAAAGGCTTTAGCATAGTCAAGGAAGCAGAAGTAGATATTTTCCTGGAATTCTCTTGCTTTTTCTATGATCCAACGGATGTTGGCAATTTGATCTCTGGTTCTTCTGCCTTTTCTAAATCTAGCTTGAACATCTGAAAGTTCTCGGTTCACATACTGTTGAAGACTAGCTTGGAGAATTTTGAGCATTACTTTGCTACCATGTGAAATGAGTATAATTGTGTGGTAGTATAAACATTCTTTTGGATTGCCTTTCTTTGGGATTGGAATGAAAACTGAGTATATCTTGGTAAAAATCAAGAGGAAATAAAATAAATCCCAGATGGTCAGTGATAAGGTTGGTTTGGAAAAAGAGATTAGAATAAGGCTGTATATAACCAAAAAACTAAGACCTCTCAACAGAGGCTAACTGAAGCACTTACAAAATCTTCCTGAAAGTGAAAGTGAAGTCGCTCAGTTGTGTCCGACTCTTTGCGACCCCATGGACTGTAGCCTACAACGCTCCTCTGTCCGTGGGATTTTCCAGGCAAGAGTACTGGAGTGGGTTGCCATTTCCTTCTCCAGAGGATCTTCCCAACCCAGGGATCGAACCTGGGTCTCCACATTGTAGGCAGATGCTTTACCATCTGAGCCACCAGGGAAGAAATATGTTGGCTTCCCTGGTGACTCAGTCAGTAAAGAGTCTACTTGCAATGCGGGAGACCCAGATTCAATTCCTGAGTTGGGAAGATCCCCTGGAGAAGGAAATGGCAACCCACTCCAGTATTCTTGCCTAGAGAATTCCATGGACATGGGGAGCTTGGTGGATTACAGTCTATGGGGTCACAAAGAGTCGGACATGACTGAGTGACTAACACTTTCACTTTAGAAATATAAACAATACGTATTTAGCAAAGAAAAAAAGTCTAAAAGGGGAAAGGGATTAAATACAGAGATAAAATGGAATGCCTAAGTCTAATAAAAACAGCATTTATTAAGGTCACTATTAGCTGCATGACTACTGTCAGCTCATTTTTCTGAGCCTTGGTTTTCTCACAAGTAAATCAGATTAGAGACAGTTTATCTTATAGGAATGGTACAAGTATACAAACGTGTGCAGCAATGTGGCTAAAAGCTTGAGCTCTTGGATCAAACAGACAAGGTTCAAATTAATGGCTATGTGACCTCTCACTGACTTGATCCTCAGTTTTCTCATCTGTGAAAATGTGGATAAATAATAATAGCTTCCTCAGTTGACTGCTGTGAGGACTGATTTATATAATCCAAGTAACATGCCTGGAACATAGTGATCAGTAAATCACTTAGCTGTAACTACAGGAAGCTATTGGAATGCCAAAAGGAAAGAAGTCACCAGAGGATCCAATGGGATCTGAAATAAACTCCTAGGATAATTGAAAAAAATTAAAGAAAAATAAAGCTAGCAACCACTAGTGAGTGAGAAAGGTTAACCTCCAATATTCAACAGTGGTATTAAAGAGGGAAGCTGTGATTCTGCTACAACCTAAAACTTGAATGTTTCAGTTAAAGGGCAGATTAGAGATGAAATAGCTCTGCTAGGCTGGTTGATCCTCAGAATTTAGGAAATGAATATACCAAAGGCTGAGGTAGCTGGAGAAGTAGAATTAGATAAATAACCTGTGGCAAAAACTTATAACAATAAATCATTAATCCATATCAGCAGAATCCAAGATTTTGAAGACAGAGTATTATGCATCTATTTTAATTTACTAAGTGAATCTTTTAATAGATTTTTCTTAAAGCTGCATGAACAGTATCTTTTATTAATTAAATACGTTACTGATAATTTGTAGAGAAGGAAATGGCAATCTACTCCAGTGTTCTTGCTTAGAGAGTCCCATGGACAGAGAAGCCTGGTGGCTACAGTCCATGGGGTCCCACAGGGTCGGGCACGACTGAAGCGACTTAGCATGCACACATGCACTGATAATTTGTATGAAGTTCTCAGATTTAATGCTAACTTTATTTCCTGTTCAACTTTTTCCCTTTTCCCTTTCTCTTACACACACATACACACCCTCCACATAAAAGAAATCAATAGGTCTACAGTTAACAATGTTTAACAACATACCTTTTCATAGACTATAGATAAGATTCAACTTTTTTCTTGTCCTTAAAGGAGGAAAGGAGTATCAAAAATAAAAATAATTCTTTATTGGGTCTAATTCTTTTCTTTGGAGTGTTACAAAATAAATACTATATACCAAGACTATAATGAAATGTATTTTTATTCCCTAACAAAAAATGAAATCTACTTAAAGCAGATTACTGGTTTGCTTTTTGTAATATAACCACCCTGTTTTAATTATCTTAATAATAAATACAAAAGTAAGTTAGTTATATAACCTGATGTTACAGTATCTGTAGGTCTCTCTTCCAATTGGCTTTCTGGTATCTCATTGATATTACTTTCCTAGAAGGAAAGAATAAAAAGAAAACATATTGGGGAAATGTTTAAAGAGCTAAAACACTTTTCTCTGCCTTCATAACTTCTTTTAACACTTTAAAAAAATTATAGAAGACAAGAAGAATATGGGTTTGTCAGAAAAGCAAAATTTGTGAGAAATAGTACTGTTTAAATAGTACTAACACCCTGGCTAGGAGCTTGATGTTCCAGGGAGAGAAGATCCAAGAATTGATGGGGTTTCTGAATGCTGAATGCATGAGAGAAAAAGAAGTAAGTCACAAAGGACCATATATTGTATGATTCCATTTGTATGAAATATCTACAACAAGCAAATCTATAGAGACATAAAGTAGATTAGTTATTGTTTAGGGCTTGTGGGGCATGGAGGGTTTGGAGGTTATAGGCCAAGAGGTTTGGGGTTTCTTTTACGGGTAATGGTAATATTCTCAAATTTATTACAACAATGGATGCACAACTGTATGAATATACTTAGTGTCACTGAATTGTACTCTTAAATGGGTGAATGGTATAGTATCTGAATTATACCTCAACAAAGCTGTTAAAAACTAAACCTTATAAGTAATCAATATTTACTGAATGTCACATTATCAGAATATGAAAGTACAGAAACTATGCTCAAAATCCTTCAAGCTAGGCTGCAGCAGTGTGTGAACTGAGAACTTCCAGATGTAAAAGCTGGATCCAGAGATCAAACTGCCAACATACACTGGATCGTAGAAAAAATAAGAGAATTCTAAAGAAAAACATCTGCTCCATTGGCTGTGCTAAAGCCTTTGACTGTGTGGATTACAACAAACTGTGGAATATTCTTAAAGAGATGGGAATACCAGACCACATTACCTGCCTCCTGAGAAACCTGTATGCAGGTCAAGAAGCAACAGTTAGTACTGGACATGGAACAATGGACTGGTTCCAAATTGGAAAAGAAGTACGTCAAGGCTGTATATTGTCACCCTGCTTATTTAACTTATATGTAGAATACATCATGAGAAATGCTGGGCTGGATGAAGCACAAGCTGGAATCAAGATTGCCAGGAAAAATATCAATAATCTCAGATATGCAGATGACACCACTCTTATGGCAGAAAGTGACAAGGAACTAAAGAGCCTGTTGATGAAAGTGAGAGAGGAGAGTGAAAAACCTGGCTTAAAACTCAACATTCAAAAACAAAGATCATGGCATCCAGTCCCATCACTTCATGGCAAATGGATGGAGATACAATGGAAACAGTGAGAGACTTTATTTTCTTGGGCTCCAAAATCACTGCAGATGGTGACTGCAGCCATGACATTAAAAGACATTTGCTCCTTGGAAGAAAAGCTATATCTACATCTAGACAGCATATTAAAAAGCATATTAAAAAAGCAGAGACATTACTTTGCCAACCAAGGTCTGTATAGTCAAAGCTATGGTTTTTCCCAGTAGTCATGTATGGGTGTGAGAGCTGGACTACAAAGAAAGCTGAGTACCAAAGAGGTGATGCTTTTGAACTGTGGTGTTGGAGAAGACTCCTGAGAGTCCCTTGGAGACTCTCAGCAAGGAGATCAAATCAGTCAATCTTAAAAGAAATCAACCCTGAATATTCATTGGAAGGACTGATGCTGAAGCTGAAGCTACAACACTTTGGCCACCTCATGCAAAGAGCCCA
Organism: Bos mutus; assembly: GCF_027580195.1. Taxonomy (NCBI): domain Eukaryota; kingdom Metazoa; phylum Chordata; class Mammalia; order Artiodactyla; family Bovidae; genus Bos; species Bos mutus. The sequence continues at coordinate 45,738,871 of NC_091618.1, read as the reverse complement.
CTCATTGGAAAAGATCTTGATGCTGGGAAAGATTGAGGGCAGGAGGAGAAGGGGATGACAGAGGATGAGATGGTTGGATGGCATCACTGATTTAGTGAACATGAGTTTGAGCAAACTCTGAGATGGTGAAGGACAGGGAAGCCTGGAGTGCTGCAGTTCATGGAGTTGTAAAGAGCCAGACATGATTTAGCAACTGAACAACAACAAGAGAGGGAAAAATAAGCAGTGTCTGATCATTATTTATTTAATTGGAGAAGAATTACTTTACAATATTGTGATAGTTTTGCCAAACATCAATATGAATCAGCCTTGGTATACTTGTGTCCCCGCCATCCTGAACTCACTTCCTCCCTCCCTCCCTACACTATCCCTTGACGTTGTCACAGAGCACTGGCTTTGGGTGCCCTGCTTCATGCACTAGTTATCTGCTTTACATATAGCAATGTATGTGTCTCAATGTTCTTCCATCAAGTCATCTCACCCTCTCCTCCTCCCACTGATTCCAAAGTCTGTTCTTTCCATCTGTGAGTACAAAGCAGCAAAGGAGACACAGACATAAAGAACAGGCTTTTGACCATTATTTTTAGCTATCATAATTTTAAAATAAAAATCTATATAGGGAACAATGTATTATGTTAATTACCTTAGGTTCTTTATGTTCTAATCCTGGGGTAAGAAGTCCTTCTAAATAGCTAGCTTTTTCTGCCCATGTACTTAGATGTCTATATTCTTTTTTCATTTTTTCCAGCCTAAAGAAAGAAATCAGTCACAGATTTAAAAAGTGACAGAAGAATATATATGGTATGAATCAAAGAACAACATATACAGTATGATACATTTATATAAAGTTCTTAAAGAAAAAATCAACAATATATTGTTTAAGGACACAAAGGAAAAAGAATGATTACAGTAAAATTCAGAGTAGTAGTTTCCTGGAGAGGGATGTAATCTTATAAGGGTACATAAAACACATTATAATATTGGTAATGTTGTATTTCTTAACCCTATATTGTAAATATCTAGCCAATGGTCTTATTATTTTTAAGTTATATACACATATATTTTAGAAATTATTCTATATATATTGGTTTCATTATGTAAACAATATATACATATTTTTAAAATTATTCAGTACATATATATCATCAGTAATAAAATAAATAAAAAGAGAAGAATTTTTTTCTTTCTAATCCAAGAAATTTCAAAAGATTTTCATAATCTAAATATATAATTGACAAGAATTAAATAGAAAAGAGGAAATGTTTCTCAATTTATTTCATAAGGACACTGATCTTGATAATAAAGCATAACAAGGACATTACAAAAAAGGAAAATTAGTTTAATCTCACTCACAATATATAGATGCATATCTTACAAATAAAATACAATTTTAGTACAAAAAAATCTAGTGGTATAAGGAAAAGATAATATACTATGAACAAGTTGGCTTTATTCCAGGAATATAGGGCTATTTTGACATTAACAATAAAACATATAATTTACATACAATTTAGCTGATTGAAAGAGAAAAATAATTTGGCAAAATCCCATGGCCATTTATGATTAAAATAAAAAAACTCACAGAAAACGAGGAAGAGAAGGAAATAATTTACTTGGTATAAAACATCAGCAAAAAAAACTACATAATGTGTTTGGCTTTCTAATGCTATGAGCTTTGCCATGAAAGATCCTAAACAAAATAAAGATATCCACTATTTATAACAGACGTTAACTGGAGCTTCTAGCCAGCACAGAATGACAAGAAGACAAAGTTACGGATTAAGGACTGGGAACAAAGAAACAGCTGTTATTACCTATAGATGATTGTTTAAATAAACCCCCCCAAATGATACCACAATACAGTATTATGAATATAAAAGTTTTGTAAAACAAGGAAAATTCCAAGATGATGATAGAAGCAGTGACAGTATAGTTTTTGAATCTTCCCAAATATCTACATAAAAACTCACAGTATCTGGCTAGCATACCCCAAAACTTACCGGCAACATTTACAACAAAATCATGTGACAAGGTTTTCCTATTAACCCCATACACATAACACCTTCATGGTATCAGTGAATATATGGCGGAAGGCAACAGGTGTAACAGGGGCATCTAATGAATGTGAGAATAAGTCATCCCCAAACAACCAACAGGCAGTCACAAGAAAGCACAGCCAGCCAGTCTGAGAATAAGTCACAAGAAAGCACAGCCAGTTGAAACTGGGAGGGTTTTGTTCATTTCCATTAGTGAGTACATAGCTGAGTGCCAAGGATTCACGATAAGAACCAAGAGGACTGGAGTAGTCTAACTACTGAGAATAATCAAAAGTGACCAGCTTGGTCTCTGCTTTGAGACAGGGCCTGCAGAAACCTGGGTTTCCTGCAATGTAGGCAGATTCTTTACCATCTGAACCACCAGGGAAGCCCCATTGTATTTTTAAACACCAAATAAAAACTTCAGAAGTGGGAGCTCTGTGAAACTAGAAGAGTTTTCTAAACCAAGTCTTCTACAAAAAATTCAGGAAAATTAATTTCATATAAGATAAGCAATAGAGAATTACCAGGGCCGAGGTATTGGGTTGACCAAAAGGTTTGTTCGTTTTTTTCCATAAGATGGCTCAAGCAGCACTTAATGGTTCAGTTCAGTCGCTCAGTCGTGTCCGACTCTTTGCGACCCCATGAATTGCAGCATGCCAGGCCTCCCTGTCCATCACCAACTCCCGGAGTTCACTCAGACTCATGTCCATCGAGTCAGTGATGCCATCCAGCCATCTCATCCTCTGTCGTCCCCTTCTCCTGCCCCCAGTCCCTCCCAGCATCAGTCTTTTCCAACGAGTCAACTCTTCGCATGAGGTGGCCAAAGTACTGGAGTTTCAGCTTTAGCATCATTCCTTCCAAAGAAATCCCGGGGCTGACCTCCTTCAGAATGGACTGGTTGGATCTCCTTGCAGTCCAAGGGACTCTCAAGAGTCTTCTCCAACACCACAGTTCAAAAGCATCAATTCTTTAGTGCTCAGCTTTCTTCACAGTCCAACTCTCACATCCATACATGACCACAGGAAAAACCATAGCCTTGACTAGACGAGCCTTTGTTGGCAAAGTAATGCCTCTGCTTTTCAATATGCTTTCTAGGTTGGTCATAACTTTCCTTCAAAGGAGTAAGCGTCTTTTAATTTCTTGGCTGCAGTCACCATCTGTAGTGATTTTGGAGCCCAGAAAAATAAAGTTTGACACTATTTCCACTGTTTCCCCATCTATTTGCCATGAAGTGATGGGACCAGATGCCATGATCTTCATTTTCCGAATGTTGAGTTTTAAGCGAACTTTTTCACTCTCCACTTTCACCTTCATCAAGAGGCTTTTTAGTTCCTCTTCACTTTCTGCCATAAGGGTGGTGTCATCTGCATATCTGAGATTATTGATATTTCTCCCAGCAATCTTGATTCCAGCTTGTGCTTCTTCCAGCCCAGCGTTTCTCATGATGTGCTTTGCATATAAGTTAAATAAGCAGGGTGACAATATACAGGCTTGACGTACTCCTTTTCCTATTTGGAACCAGTCTGTTGTTCCATGTCCAGTTCTAACTGTTGCTTCCTGACCTGCATACAAATTTCTCAAGAGGCAGATCAGGTGGTCTGGTATTCCCATCTCTTTCAGAATTTTCCACAGTTTATTGTGATCCTCACAGTCAAAGATTTTGGCATAGTCAATAAAGCAGAAATAGATGTTTTTCTGGAACTTTCTTGCTTTTTCCATGATCCAGTGGATGTTGGCAATTTGGTTTCTGGTTCCTCTGCCTTTTCTAAAACCAGCTTGAACGTCTGGAAGTTCACGGTTCACATATTCCTGAAGCCTGGCTTGGAGAATTTTGAGCATTACTTTACTAGCGTGTGAGATGAGTGCAATTGTGTGGTAGTTTGAGCATTCTTTGGCATTGCATTTCTTTGGGATTGGAATGAAAACTGACCTTTTCTAGTCCTGTGGCCACTGCTGAGTTTTCCAAATTTGCTGGCATATTGAGTGCAGCATCATCTTTCAGAATTTGAAATAGCTCAATTGGAATTCCATCACCTCCACTAGCTTTGTTCATAGTGATGCTTTCTAAGGCCCACTTAACTTCACATTCCAGGATATCTGGCTCTGGGTCAGTGACCATACCATCATGATTATCTGGGTCATGAAGATCTTTTTTGTACAGTTCTTCTGTGTATTCTTGCCACCTCTTCTTAATATCTTCTGCTTCTGTTAGGTCCATACCATTTCTGTCCTTTATCGAGCCCATCTTTGCATGAAATGTTCCCTTGGTATCTCTAACTTAGTGGTTACCTTCACTCAAAACAATTTTGTTAGACTGTATTGTGACAGTTGCCATATAAGTATGCATTTAAACAATTATCAAAATTGGTGAACTTTTGTGTTATTGAGGACAGAAAAAAAGAAGCAACATTTTCAGCATATTCTGCTTCATTATTTCAAGAAAGGTAAAAACACAATGGAAACACAAAGATTTGTGCAGTGTATGGAGAAGGTGCTGTGACTGATTGAACATGTCAACAGCAGTTAGAGATATTTCATGTTAGAGATTTCTTGCCGATGATGCTCCACAGTTGGGTAGACCAGTTGGAGTTAATAGTAATCAAATCAAGACATAAATTAATCAACATTATATCATGTGGGAGGTAGCTGATGTACTCAAAACATCCAAATCAAGCACTGAAAATCCATACGTTTGGTTATGTTCATCATTTTGACGTTTGGATTCCACATAAGTTAAGTGAAAAAATCCTAGACTGTATTTCCACACACAATTCCCTACTTAAAACACATCAAAAACATTCTATTTTTAAAACAAACTGTGATGGGCAATGAAAAGTCAATACTTCATAATAATAAGGAATAGAAAAAAGATCATGGGGCAAGCAAAATGAACCATCACCAACCACCAAAGGCCAGTCTTCATTCAAAGAAGGTGATGTTTTGTATATGGTGGGTTTGGAAGGATGTCCCCTATTATGAGCTCCTTTTGGAAAACCAAATGATGAATTTCAATAAGTACCTCTCCAATTAGATCAACTGATGGCAGCACTCAACAGAAAGCATTTAGAATTAGTCAACAGAATCACATAATCTTCCATCAGGATAATGCAAGACCACATGTTTCTTTGATGACAAGGAAAAAACTGTCATGGCTTGGCTGAGAAGTTCTGGTTCATCCTCTGTATTCACCAAACATCACACCTTTGAATGTCCATTTATTTCAGTTTACAAAATTCTCTTAATGGAAAAAAATTTCAATTCCCTATAAGACTGTAAAAGGCACTTGGAACAGTTCTTTGCTCAAAAAGATAAAAGAGTTGGGAAGATGGAATTATGAAGTTGTATAAAAAGTAGGAGAAGGTAGTAGAATAAAATGGTGAATACATTGTTCAATAAACTTCTTGGTAAAAATGAAAAATATGCCTCTTATTTTTACATAAAAAGAAAACAGAGGAACTTTTTGGCCAATCCAATAGTTATAAGAAGAAGATAATACAGAGCAAAATAACATTCTTAGATTGCCGAAATACACAATAAAGATATTTGGGAGTCAGTGAGCAGAGGGGGACCCATTCTTCTAGAAGGAAGGGGGTTGGGTGGTACTACCATTCAAGAGAAGACAGAGCAACAGCCATCCACGTCACTGGAATCCAAACAAGTTGAGGTTCAGCAGATGGACCTCAGGGAGCCACTCTGAGTGGAGAAGCTGTTATGGTGATCCAGTTGTGTTTTACTAAGCCAAGAATTGAAGAAATTTGTGCATTTCTGTCCAAGATGGTGAAAAAGCCTCTGAACTCATTCATCTCCTCCCAAAGATACACCTAATCTACAGCTATACAGGAAAGAAATCCAGAAATAGAAATCCTGCTGAAAGAAATCTAGAAATAGCTGAGCAACTCTGAAACACTGGACAAATGAAAGAAAATTCACAACAAAATGGGTAAGAGAGGCTGAGACACACTTTCACCATAAACCTAACCCTGGCATAATGCCATACAATTGGGAAGGAATCTACTTGAGGACAGAAAAGTTTGGACTCTACATCTAGTGCTCCAACGTCAAGACTGCCACTTTAAAGACAGGCCCTGAAAACACCTTGCTAGGTCACACCTACCTTGTGACCAGGAGACACCCAAGGTTAAAAAATAAATAAATAGTTCTTAATGGGTTCACTAAGGGCTTGCCATACCTGTTTGCCCAAGGCTCAGCACAGTTTAGGCAAATTTGTTCATCTCCCAGTCCTTCCCCAAGAAAAGCCTACTTGAATTCTGTAAAAGCTGCTGCTTGAGGGTCAGGCCTCTAATTTAGCATGCTTCTAGGAGAAGGCAATGGCACCCCACTCCAATACTCTTGCCTGGAAAATCCCATGGGCGGCGGAGCCTGGTAGGCTGCAGTCCATGGGGTCACTAAGAGTCGGATACGGCTGAGCGACTTCACTTTCACTTTTCACTTTCATGCATTGGAGAAAGAAATGGCAACCCACTCCAGTACTCTTGCCTGGAGAATCCCAGGGATGGGGGGAGCCTGGTTGGGTTCCATCTATGGGATCGCACAGAGTCGGACATGACTGAAGTGACTTAGCAGCAGCAGCAGCAGGAAACAAGGGAAGCCAGCAGACTCCATATCTCCCTTCTCTCCTAGCCTGATCCAGATCACCAGTATCTCCAAGGAAAGAGCTTGTACACACAATTGGCACCCAGATTTTGTGGCTGCCATTGGAGGTACAGGTCCCCAGATTGCCTGATGTCATAGTCAACAGGGTTTGCATTTTCTGGTCCACAGGACTACAGCACACAAAAAAGAAGTTCTTAATGGGTACAGGAGCTACCAACCCTGTGCATATACACACAGACCCAGCATAGAGAGAACAGGAAAAAAAAAGTCTTACCAGTTTCTCCTTGGAAGGGTTCTAACTACATACTTTTCCAGCATCTACCTGGGGGTTCAGCCTTCCAATCAGCCTGAATGTAGGTGCTGACTGAAGTCCTCCCGTTTGGGACACTGACAAGTCTTGACACACCCTCAAGTCTTGGGAGGGTCACTAAAAACAAAGAAGGTGACTGGGACAGTCACAAAGGTGTAAGGGACAACCGAGAACTTGGACTAGGCTGATGAGGTTCATTTCCTACATGAGACCACAATACCAAAACTAACAGAGGTGGTTGTTTTATCCGATGTTCAGGAACCAACATGGAGAGTTAGGAAAATGAAGTAAAGAGGAGTAAGTCCTAAACAAAAGAATAAAACTCCAGAAACATAAGTTCCAAACAAAAGAACAACATAAAACTCTAGAAACAGACATAAATGAAACAGAGATAAGTGACTTGCCTGATAAAGAAATCAAAATAACGCCCATAAAGATGTTATCAAGGTCAGAAGAAAAATTGATGAGCAAAGTGAGAATTTCACATAGAGGCAGAAAATACTAGAAAGGATCAAACAGAAATCACAGAGCTGAAGAATACAATAACTGAACAAAAATTCAACAGAGAGATCAAGAGCAAACCAGATGATTCAGAAGAAAGGATCAGTGAATGTGAAGACAAAGCAATGAAATTCATCCAGTCAGAGAAGGAGAAAAGAATGAAAAAGAGAGAAGATAGCTTAAGGAACTTATGATACACCATCAAGTAGACCAATATATTTATTACAGGGGAACTAGAAGGAGAGAGAAAGAAAGGGACAGGTGCTTACTCAAAGAAATAATAACTGAAAACTTTCCTAACCAGAGGAAAGAAACAGACACCAGATCAAGGGAGTCCAGATGGTTCCAAAAAAAGTAATCCAAAAGACTCACACTGAGACACATTAAAATTAAGTTGCTAAAAAAGAAAGACAAGGAGAGAATCTTAAAAGCAGCAAGAGAAAAACAATTTGCTATGTACAAAGAAGCCACCATAAGACTATGAACAAATCTTTTAGCAGAAACTTTGTAGGCCAGAAGAAAGTGATAATCATACACTCAAAGTGCTAAAAGAATAAAATGGACAACCAAATAAATCAGCCAAGACCATAACAAGAGACAAAAATTTCTTGTTTACTAACAAGACATTGTAAATCAGTTCAGTTTAGTTCAGTCACTCAGTTGTTCCGACTCTTTGCAACCCCATGAACAGCAGCATGCCAGGCCTCCCTGTCCATCACCAACTGCTGGAGTCTACCCAAACCCACGTCCATTGAGTCGGTGATGCCATCCAACCATCTCATCCTCCGTCGTCACCCTCTCCTCCTGTCCTCAATCCTTCCCAGCATCAAGGTCTTTTCCAATGAGTCAGCTCTTCGCATCAGGTGGCCAAAGTACTGGAGTTTCAGCTTCAACATCAGCCCTTCCAATCAACACCCAGGACTGATCTCCTTTAGGAGGGACTGGTTGGATCTCCTTGCAGTCCGAGGGACTCTCAAGAGTCTTCTCCAACACCACAGTTCAAAACCATCAATTCTTCGGCACTCAGCTTTCTTTATAGTCCAACTCTCACATCCATAAATGCCTACTGGAAAAACCATAGCCTTGACTAGATGGACTTTTGTTGACAATCAGTTTACAATTTAGAATTGTAAATCAACCATATTCCAATAAAAATTATAAATAAATAAACTTTATTGAGGGCTTCCCAGATGGTACAAGTGGTAAAGAATCCACCTACATGCAGGAGACGTAAGAGATGCAGGTTTGATCCCTGAGTGGGGAAGAACCCCTGGCAACTCACTCCAGTATTTCTGCCTGCAGAATCCCGTGGACAGAGGAGCTTGGAAGGCTGCAGTCCATAGGTTTGGAGAGTCAGACACAACTGAAGCAATCGAGCATGCATGCACAAATGTTATTAAATGAATAAAACATATGACTAGGGGAAAAAGGGGTTTCTTGATGACTCGACTCAATGTTTATGAATTAATTTATAAGTCTAGTAAACTATGCATACACATAAACATTATTTTTAAAATATTCAAGAGTTCTATTTCTGGCAATGATGGAATAGGTTATTTCAGACAAACCATCTCACTGAACAACTGGAAAAAACTGGACAAAATATTAAAAAATTTTTTGTTTGGAAGCATCCGTCAGTTATAAAGGCAGCAAGGATTTTCAGATCTACGATTCCAGACAGAAAAGAAGTCTGGAGACTTTGAGCCCATAATTTGGAGCCATTTTCCTTCAAGGTATTTTGGTGATGAAGAGTTAAGAGCTCTGAGATAAATATGTAAGAACGAGGGAAAACCAGAGTTCAGACCCTGCTAAGGATGAGAAGCCATGGTAAACACCCAGGTTTTCAGTTGGGACCCTTAGGGTTCTTCCTCAAGAATAAATGCCTCCTTAAATATTGTACCCTGGTTGCCTCACATTAGTGTCATTCTTTTTTATTATTATTTTTTAATTCGAGGAAAATCGCTTTAAAATGCTGTGTTGATTTCTGCCATACAACAACACAAATCAGCCATAATTATACATATATCTGCTCCCTCTTGAGCCTCCCTCCCCTCCCCCTATCCAACCACTCTAGGTCATCACAGAGTGCCAGGCTGGGCTCTCTGTGCTTTATAGCAACTTCTCACCAGCTATCTATAGTAAACCATGAAAAGACTAATGTTCACAGGAATGAAAGCCCAAATCACTTCAATCTCAACTGAATTAAGATGATCTAGGATTGCTTAGTGTTCCTAGGCTAGCTGGCAACCAGATGCAAATGTATTTATATACTATCTGTAAAAAATGTATAACCAAGATCCTCAAAGTAGTTCTACAGATTTTCAAATACAATGTTTGGCACTTGATAAAAACAACTAGACATGTGAGACAGAAAATATGACTAAAAACTATGAGTAGATAAACCAACGACAGAAATAGACTTTTAGGAAATCCAAATAATCAAGTTATCAGGGATGAACTTGCAAATAACAATAATTATTATGTTTAAAGAACTAAAAGATAAGATTGAGGATTCTGGCAGAAAAGTGGCACTATGAAATAAATTATGAAAATTCCATAACTGAAAAGGAAATAACTGAAATGAAGAATTCAGTTGGCTTAACAACAGATAAAGAACAAAGATTCAATGATTATAAGATAGGTCAGAAGAAAATATCTAAACCATAGAGAAAAAAAGATAGGAAATATAGAAAAGACCGTAAGAGACCTATAAAATATATTGTTGAGTGAAGAGACAGAGCAAATATTGTACTTTCTCCTTTATAATGAATTCTCACCCCTTTTCTTCCCATGTCATTGACTTTTTACCACAAACTCTTAAATATGCTAAAGCAAAACTCTGGAATAACCTCTGGGCACATGAAATATCACCATGATGAAGTTTTCCAGACCAACAGCAAGCCCATGTCTCAAAGGAAAAAATTAATGTATACATAATACATAAATAAGATGAAAATTTTGTTTTGTTACGGTTTGGTTTTTTACCTTTCCCGGGGTTGTTGCTGAAGTTTTTCAAGTTGCACGACAGATGGCTGGTTGGACTGGGATGTAGCTGGCACCCCAACAGTAACATTCAGGTCTGGGGATAAGAATGCTGGATATGCTATTGGCTGTGGTATAATAACATTTCTGGAAAATGGCAATAAAGTTAAATATTAAAATTATACAAAAGTACACTTCTAAAATCAATGTTAGCTATTACTTTTGAATCACTCTCTGTTTTAAACTGTAAGCTCACATATCCACATTGGACCGCTAGAGAACAGAGCTAGGAAAGAGGAAGTCAGAAATACTGAGAGAGTGGCCTTTTGAGTACTCCTACTACTAAGATTTCAGAGAAGGCAATGGCACCCCACTCCAGTACTCTTGCCTGGAAAATCCCACGGGCGGCGGAGCCTGGTAGGCTGCGGTCCATGGGGTCGCTAAGAGTCGGACATGACTGAGCGACTTCACTTTCACTTTTCACTTTCATGCATTGGAGAAGGAAATGGCAACCCCCTCCAGTGTTCTTGCCTGGAGAATCCCAGGGACGGGGGAGCCTGGTGGGCTGCCGTCTATGGGGTCACACAGAGTCGGACACGACTGAAGCGACTTAGCAGCAGCAGCAGCAACTATATAAGATTACGGGTAGCAAAGATGAGAAAGGAGAGAAGGATCTGAAGTTCTAAGGAGATGTAGAAAGCATTTGAGCCCAGATTTCTCTTCTTATCTCTAGGTTCAAATCTTTATGTCATGGCCCAGTCAAGTGGACACAAAAAATTAACCATCATAAGTTCATCCCCTTGTCAACTTGGCACCCATACACATCTCCTTACAGCATGCTTTATTTACAAATGAGAAAATAAAAAGGTCATAATTCACCTTACATGATACAACTCTCCTTCATACAGCCAAAAACTCACTAGCTCCTTCCTTGTAAGAGTATGTAAAGTCCTTGGGTGATGTTTACTCTCTGATTAATATCCTGAAACTTAAATAACTATGACATAAGGTTACAATACTTAAATATTATGATATAAAGTGAATACACGTTATGTTACATGATAAGGAAAATGAGAGATATATATATATAAATATATATATATATATATATATATATACACATAAAATTTCTTCCCAGGTTCCTGAGTAAATTGGCCAGAGCAGCATACCCAGAGGAATATGTTGTCTCCAAAACTCAAGAATCCCACTAGGTGGTATGTCTCTTTTTTGGTTGTAGGAGAGCCCAGACACAATAACTTACCCTTCACCTCAGCAGGAATATCTTAACAAGCCACATGTCTGGATCCCTAAAATTTCATGTAAGTAGTAAAAAAGTGTCAGAGTCGCTCAGTCATGTTCAACTCTTTGCAACCCCATGGACTTGTAGCCCACCAGGCTCCTCTGTCCATGGAATTCTCCAGGCAAGAATACTGGAGTGGGTAGCCACACCCTTCTCCAGGGGATCTTTCCAACCCACAGACTGAACCCAGGTCTCCTGCATTGCAGGCAGATTTTTTTTTTACCATCTGAGCCACCAGGGAGGTAGAAAGTCCTCAAATTTTATCAGACTTACATTGAGGTAGAAAGCCCTCGAATTTTATTAGACATTTCCCATCTTCTAACATGCAAATATCTTACCAATAGGTCTACAGTAGTGCTGCTCACTAGGTCAAATCAGCATGTCATCACTGGAAGGGACAGTGTGTATCTTATATAAGAGAAAGTAATCAAGAGTCCTGTCTACTAAATTATAGAGTTGGGAAGAGATATATCTCTGAGGTAGGACAGAGAAGGTGTACTACTGGTCTTGCCTGTGGAAAGAAAACTGTTATGGATGGTCTTTATTAGCAAACGTGGAGAAAAAAAGTATTTGCTAAATCAAGAGTGGCAGGCCAGGTACTGAAGACGTGTTAATTTACTCAAGCAATAAAACCACATCTGGTACAGCAGTTGCATTTGGAGTCACCACCTGGTTAAGCTTACAATCATCTACTGTCATTCTCCAAGATACATCTGTTTCAGCACAGGCAAGATAAGTGAGTTGAATGGGGATGTGATGGGAACCACCATCTCTGCATCTTCTGCATCTTTCAAATCCCTGTGGTGGCACAAATCTCTGCCATCCCTCCAGTAATATGGTATTACTTTTGTTTTACCATTGGAACCTCTAGTGACTACCATTTGGTCTTTCCCACTGTAACATCCCTCATTCCACAGGTCAAGGGAGGTATTCATCAACTGCTGAATATGTCTATTTATGCATTCTGCTGCTGCTGCTAAGTCACTTCAGTCGTGTCCGACTCTGTGCGACCCCATAGATGGCAGCCCACCAGGCTCCCCCGTCCCTGGGATTCTCCAGGCAAGAACACTGGAGGGGGTTGCCATTTCCTTCTCCAATGCATGAAAGTGAAAAGTGAGAGTGAAGTTGCTCAGTCGTGTCCAACTCTTAGCGACCCCAAGGACTGCAGCCTACTCCTCCGTCCATGGGATTTTCCAGGCAAGAGTACTGGAGTGGGGTGCCATTGCCCTCTCCGATTTATGCATTCTAGAACTGAGGAAATAACTACAGGATGGATTTGGGGACCAACTGGGTCCCCTGTGAGATGAATCAGAGTTAAAACTTCCTTGACCACCTGATCTCCCTAAGCCCCTCTTCTAAGTGGCAGACAACTGCGACGTTTTGTTGTTGTTCAGCCGCTCAGTTGTGTCTGACTCTTTGCGACCCCGTGGACTGCAACATGCCAAGCCTCCGTGTCCTTCACCATCTCCCAGAGCTTGCTCAAATTCATGTCCATTGAGTCAGTGATGCCATTCAACAATCTTGTCCTCTGTTGTCCCCATCTCCTGCCTTCAATCTTTCCCAGCATTAGGGTCTTTTCCAAGGAGTCAGTTCTTCACGTCAGGTGGCCAAAGTACTGGGGCTTCAGCATCAGCATCAGTCCTTCTAATGAACATTCAGGATTGATTTCCTCTAGGATTGACTGGTTTGATCTCCTTGCAGGTCAAGAGACTCTCAAGAGTCTTCTCCAATACCATAGTTCAAAAGCATAAATTCTTCGGCACTCAGCTTTCTTCACAGTCCAACTCTCACATCCATACATGACTACTGAAAAACCATAGCTTTGACTAGATGGACATTTGTGGGCAAAGTGATGTCTCTGCTTTTTAATATGCTGTCTAGGTTGGTCGTAGCTTTTCTTCCAAGGAGCAAGCGTCTTTTAATTTCATGACTGCAGTCACCATCTGCAGAGATTTTGGAGCCCAAGAAAATAAATTCTCTCAGTTTCCATTGTTTCCCCATCTATTTGCCATGAAGTGATGGGACCGGATGCCATGATCTTCATTTTTTGAATGTTGAGTTTTAAGCCAGCTTTTTCACTCTCCTCTTTCACTTTCATCAAGAAGCTCTTTAGTTCCTCTTCACTTTCTGCCATAAGGGTGGTGTCATCTGCATATCTGAGGTTATTGATATTTCTCCTGGCAATATTGATTCCAGCTTGTGCTTTATCCAGCCCGGCATTTCTCATGATGTACTCTGCATAGAAGTTAAATAAGCAGGGTGTAACAATATACAGCCTTGACATACTCTTTTCCCAATTTGAAACCAGTCCGTTGTTCCATGTCTGGTTCTTAACTGTTGCTTCTTGGCCTGCACACAGGTTTGTCAGAAGGCAGGTCTGGTATTCCCATCTCTTGAATAATTTTCCACAGTTTGTTGTGATCCACACAGTCAAAGGCTTTAAATGAAGCAGATGTTTTTCTGGGATTCTCTTGCTTTTTCTATGATCCAATGGATGTTGGCAATTTGATCTTTGGTTCTTCTGCCTTTTCTAAATCCAGCTTGAACATCTGGAAGTTCTTGGTTCACATATTGTTGAAGCCTAGCATAGAGAATTTTGAACATTACTTTGCTAGTGTGTGAGATGAGGGCAATTGTGCAGCAATTTGAGCATTCTTTGGCATTGCCTTTCTTTGGGATTGGAATGAAAACTGAACTTTTCCAGTCCTGGGGCCACTGCAGAGTTTTCCAAATTTGTTGGCATATTGGGTGTGGCATTTTCACGGTATCATCTTTTATGATTTAGGTAACTTTTGTTCACTTGATCTAGAACTTCAATGCTAATACAGATCAAGCAAGAATTTAGTAGACTTCCTGTATTCTGGTTTCCAGCAATATCATGATCCAATGCCATGGCTCTGCATGAGTCAGACTACTCTGTTTGCTGCTTCGACTCTGCTGTCCAGCACAGTACCCACACTTACCTTGTGACTCTGGGATCCAATTCCTCCCAATTCATTTAGGTTTTCCATTCCAGTGACTGCAGTTCCCACTGCAAGGTCTACTCAGAGAAGAACAATCACAGGGATCTTCAAGGGTGGGGATTCCCTCACAAACTTTTTTCTCAGCTTCATAAAAATCAGTGTGCCTTCTGCATGCAGCCTCTCAGAATAAGTAGGTCTTAAACGACAAATCCTCTCTAATACTGCTAAGTCACATCAGTCGTGTCCAACTCTGTGCGACCCCCTAGACGGCAGCCCACCAGGCTCCCCAATCCCTGGGATTCTCCTGGCAAGAACACTGGAGTGGGTTGCCATTTCCTTCTCCAATGCATGAAAGTGAAAAGTGAACACTTTTCACTTTTCTCTAACATTATAATCTCCCTAAACCTCTGAATCCCTTCCTCTACATTAAACTAAACTAGGTCTGGTTTCTCAATTCACTCATAGTGGGTTATCTTTTGGTCCATGTTTCAGTAACCAACACACTGTAAAGAGTTCTATGTAACCCCTCAAGCTGCAAATTAAACACAGAATCTCTACTTAGTTAGCTCATGTCAGTAAATTTTTTATATGACCCAACTTAATGGTCCTGTCACCATTATACGTAATACCTTAAATATCCTTACCCCTACACATCCCCTGGATTTTTGTATACATAAATGAGAAAACTCAGGCAGTTCTTTTTAGAGTGTAATGCACTTCCTC
This sequence comes from Bos mutus, assembly GCF_027580195.1. Taxonomy (NCBI): domain Eukaryota; kingdom Metazoa; phylum Chordata; class Mammalia; order Artiodactyla; family Bovidae; genus Bos; species Bos mutus. The sequence continues at coordinate 45,723,439 of NC_091618.1, read as the reverse complement.
GAGGGTCACACTTTGAACCTCACCTTTAGGAGCTTGCTGGGACTTGCATCTAGTTATAAGCCTAAAAGCAAAGAGGGGTTGTGAGGGTGAGTCTTGAGGAGAATCAACATCATCTTGCACGGCAACTGCCTCAGAAGAGGAGGTTACTATTTCCTCAAGCAATACAGAGTTAATCTTCTGAGACGGAGGCAGAAAGCCCACTTTCACTTTGCTACGGATAGAGACGTCACTGGCAAAGGAGGTATATCAGAATTTATGGGCTCAGTGTCCCCAGTTTCATCAAGATTTTCTCCTATTTTCCCATTCTAACTTGAAGGTTCCACTTCAGTTCAGTCAAGTCAGTCGTGTCTGACTCTTTGCGACCCCATGAATTGTAGCACGCCAGGCCTCCCTGTCCATCACCAACTCCCAGAGTTCACTCAGACTCACATCCATCGAGTCAGTAATGCCATCTAGCCATCTCATCCTCTGCCGTCCCCTTCTTCTCCTGCCCCCAATCCCTCCCAGCATCAGAGTCTTTTCCAATGAGTCAACTCTTCGCATGAGGTGGCCAAATTAGTCCCAATCAATATTCTCACTTTAAAAGTTGACACCTTGTGAAGCTGGGAGCTCAATTTGCCTTGTAATTCAGCCAGCTGCAAGATGAAATTCTGCCTTTGATTCTTAGTAATCTTAGTATTACGGCTACAGGAGATCAGGGTCTCCTTCAGAACACTCATGGAAGATTTCAGGTCATTTATACAAGGCTTGAGCTGGGAATTTGAATCCTTGAGCAAACTCATTATGTTCACTAGTTTGACAAAAATGTTTGAAAGTATCAAATATATAGTCACTCATATCTTTGCTTATAAATTGTTGATTAAGGATATCCAATGGTGATATTTTTCACATCACTATTGCCAGGTCATGCTGAGGAGTATCAGTGTCTCTTTACCACTAGAAATGGAGTCATTAGTCTTTAAATCTAATCAGATTAGAGAGCTAACTTCAAAAAACTCAGAACCAATTCAGAAAACTCATCCTTAATCTTCTGTTTCTCTCAAGCCACTCTCAGTATCAAAATCTGTATTAGTGAGAGGCATTCAGAGAAACAAAACAAGTAAGCTGGGAGAAGGCAGCGGGGTGGGGAGGGAGGGGCGGGGGGGAGAAAGAGAGCGAGAGGTTCAGACTCCAGATCCAGGAAGATCTGATGTTTCCATTCAAGTCCAAAGGCAGGAAAAAGCCAACATTTCAGTCAAAGGCCATTATTGGGAAGGAGGAATTCTCTCCTACTCGAAGAAAGGAAAGGTCAGATTTCTTTGTTCTATTCGGGCTTTCAACTGACTGGATGAAGCCTACCCAATGAGGGCAATCTGCTTTACTCAGTCTACTGATTTAAATGTTAATCTCATTCAAAACACTCTTACAAAAACATCCAGAATAATGTTTGACCAAATATCTGGGAACCCCATGGCCCAGTCAAGCTGACACACAGAATTAACTGTATACCCATCTAGCCATTGCCTTCATTCAGACTGTCAGTACCTCTCATGTAGACTACTGCAATAGCTTCCTCCAGTCCTTGATCTCCAATACTAAACTAATTCTGTCTATATTCAATCCTATTTACTCCCTCACTTAAAATTCTTCAACGGCTCTACATCTGAAGTATTTCCAAATTTTCCCTATAAAGAACTCCTGTGGGTAGAGGACAGTGAAGATATCTGGAAGTATAGCTTAATGCAATCAGACACAAACCACATCATTTCTTGGAATCATTCTACCTGTGGCGGATTCATTTCGACATTTGGCAAAACCAATACAATACTGTAAAGTTTAAAAATAAAATAAAATTAAAAAAAAAAGAAAATTTATGTGACTTTTAAATTCTACTATATAATATATAGATGTTAATTTTAAGATAACATTTCCCTTTCAAAATCTTTGAGCAAAGTAATACTCCAGAAAGATGCACCATATTTTACAGTGCCTTTGTGTTGCACTGCCACATGTGGGAGGACTCAAAACAGTAACATTTACTCACATTTGAGAAGTATAAACTTACAATGATGATGATGGTGATGATAAAACATTTATTACTTCAGTAAGTAGTTAACAACTGAGAATTTTGTTATTTGCTACCATGTTCCAACTTATTTAACATTACAATAACTCAACTGAGTAGTTGTTATTTTTATTCCATTCAATAGATGAAGCACAAAGAGCCAAAGTAACTTGCTCAAGGTTGCACAGCTAGTACATGGGAGAGCCCACAGAGTCCGGTTCTAGAGCCTGACCTCTTGACTGCTACGTCTTGCCCTGACTGCTGCTCCAGCTCATCTCCTACTGCTCCCCTCCTTATTCCTGTGTACTTTGCAACCCACAACTAACCACTCACTGTTCCCCATCATAACATAGCCTCTTATGGCTCCCGCCATTTGTTCATGTGCCCTCTTTAGGGAATGTGTCTCCTCACCCTTACAAAATCAGCCTGGTGCACCACTACTCATTTTTCAAGTCTTACATCCAGCGCTTTTTCTTTTGTGGATCCTTACTTCATACTTTCCTCCTAACTCCCCTAAAAAGTATAGGAAGCTCCCTGGCTGTGTCCCACAGACCTCATGTTTATCTCTAGGAGGGCTCCATCTCATTCATATTACCCTATTTTTTACATGCTACCTTTGCATTAAACCTGGGGTACAGCAAACATTCAATAAGTGTCTATTGAATCAATGGATGGGTATGAAATAACAATCAATAAACATAAGAAAAACATTAAACTTTACCATTTCAACAAATCACTAATATCAAATGGACAAAATTTATTTTTAATGATAATGCTCAGTGTTGACAGGACAATCAGCTCTTCAGAATATAATTTCCTGTTCTATACCTAATTTCCTCAATCCCATTTCAAGTATTTTCTATTCCTTATTCTTGCATAGCACCATAGATTAAATATCTCTCTTGGGTGCTCATTTTTCTTTGATCTATCTTTACTGTTGAAATTTCAAGGCTAATTTACATACTATATTTTAAGTTACTTTTTGGCCTACTAATGGCATTTTTTGACCATAAGCTTTTTCCTGAAAGTTTAAAAGTAACAAACGGAGTGTGTGGAAATGGGCGTAATGCTACCATACTGCAGAACAGAAAATGCAACTATTAGGCACCTTGATCTTAAAAGTTCCTCACCTCTTTCTGCAAAAGGAATATCTCACTGGCCAACTTCCTCATTAGGCTTCCACTCCTTTCCCTCCTTTAGCCACAAAGTTGGCAACCCTTCTCTTCTTTTTCTTATCTCCAGACCTCCTCAACTACTCTCTCCAGGGCTACATCCAGAAACTCAAAATATCTTCCACCTGAGGCAAAACAATTCACTGCTTTCTTTACCTTGGAGACTAGCTCATTCTGGACATGTCTTAAGACAATCAAGATGTTCCACCAAATGGATTACATGTTTTAAATGACTGTTAGTAAGACTTTAATACTTACGTCACAGGGTCTGTTCTTTCTGGAGGTGGTGCAATATCCATAAACATAGATGGCTTAATAATTTTCTGAAGTGGTTTTAACTGAAGAAAATAATAAGTACATATTAACACTGTTTAGTCACAATTTCAGTTCATCCTAATATGACTATTTCCTGGACTTATATGATATATATATATATATATATACACACACACACATAATTATATAATGAAATGAGGAGGAAATGAATTAAGAGAGGAAGAAAGAATTAACATTGAGCACTGAGTATACAGTCCATGGAATTCTCTAGGCCAGAATAGTGGAGTGGGGAGCCTTTCCCTTCTCCAAGGGATGTTCCCAACCCAGGGATCAAACCCAGGTCTCCCGCACTGCAGGCGGATTCCTTACCAGCTGAGCCACAAGGGAAGCCCATACATATAAAAGGAGGAAATTAATTAAGAGAGAAAGAAAGAATTAACTTTGAGCACTAAGTATCTGCCAAGAATTTTACATCTTCAATATTCTTTAATCCTCTCAATAATTCTATGAGGTAGATAAGTATCTCTATTTTACAGGTAATACTAACAATCAGTAATTTGTTCAAGGGCTACCCAATAGGCACAAGAGCCAGGGTTTGAATGCAACTTCATTTCCCCAGTGCAAGTACTCGTTATGCATTACCATAACAGGTAAGTAGGGAATATGTAACTGAAAAGTTCACAGACATAAAATCAAGTAGAACTTTTATTAAACTTCCCACTCTTTTCCTTATAATGCCTTCGTTTCTAGTTTTTAGTAGAATCCACCTAAATAAAATGCAAAACCTGCCCAGTTTATTTGAAAAGGATCAATCTCTGGGATTGTTACATGTTATATTCACACAACACCTACCTCAGAAATTAGTGCTCATGAACTGTGACTGTAACAAAAGGACTAAACAATTAAGGATCCCTATAAGGCCCAATTCATGATAAGAAAATAGGCAGAATGAACAGAAGAAAAATCAAAGGAGAAAAGAAAAAAAGCTCGTGTCTAACGGCTTTCATCATTACGTATTTGTGATCCAAAATGTTATTTAAAAAATTATGATATACCATAGGTAAAACTTAAAAATGCATTTATAGGGATTTCTGAGTTAACCAGCAGTAGACTTATTTAATAAGACTGATCTACTGACTCTAAATTCCTAATTTAAAAAACCAAGAGTATATAAAGTAGTAAAAGCTGAAAATTCAAGAGTATATGTAAAGTATAGGGGTCCCCAGACCACCTGATCTGCCTCTTGAGAAATTTGTATGCAGGTCAGGAAGCAACAGTTAGAACTGGACATGGAACAGACTGGTTCCAAACAGGAAAAGGAGTACGTCAAGGCTGTATATTGTCACCCTGTTTATTTAACATATATGCAGAGTACATCATGAGAAACGCTGGACGGGAAGAAAAACAAACTGGAATCAAGATTGCCGGGAGAAATATCAATAATCTCAGATATGCAGATGACACCACCCTTATGGCAGAAAGTGAAGAGGAACTCAAAAGCCTCTTGATGAAAGTGAAAGAGGAGAGTGAAAAAGTTGGCTTAAAGCTCAACATTCAGAAAACGAAGATCATGGCATCCAGTCCCACCACTTCATGGAAATAGATGGGAAAACAGTGGAAATAGTGTCAGACTTTATTTTTCTGGGCTCCAAAATCACTACAGATGGTGACTGCAACCATGAAATTAAAAGACGCTTGCTCCTTGGAAGGAAAGTTGTGACCAACCTAGATAGCATATTCAAAAGCAGAGACATTACTTTGCCAACAAAGGCTCGTCTAGTCAAGGCTATGGTTTTTCCTGTGGTCATGTATGGATGTGAGAGTTGGACTGTGAAGAAAGCTGAGCACTAAAGAATTGATGCTTTTGAACTGTGGTGTTGGAGAAGACTCTTGAGAGTCCGTTGGAGTGTAAGGAGATCCAACCAGTCCATTCTGAAGGAGATCAGCCCTGGGATTTCTTTGGAAGGACTGATGCTAAAGCAGAAACTCCAGTACTTTGACCACCTCATGCGAAGAGTTGACTCACTGGAAAAGACTGTGATGCTGGGAGGGATTGGGGGCAGGAGGAGAAGGGGACGACAGAGGATGAGATGGCTGGATGGCATGACTGACTCGATGGACGTGAGTCTGAGTGAACTCCAGGAGTTGGTGATGGACAGGGAGGCCTGGCGTGCTGCGATTCATGGGGTCGCAGAGAGTCGGACACGACTGAGCAACTGATCTGATCTGATCTGATCTGATAGGGGTCCTTTCTTCTATACAACAGAAGTACTAATGAGACTGGATTTATAAATGCCCCAAAGCTGTGACAATACCCAGAGATATCAATAGTTCTTTCAAATACTTAATAAGAATATATGTTGGTAGATTATTGGGTAGATTTTTGTAGACCAATTCCTTCAAAAGGTCATTACTGAAATAATTTCCACTATAGGAATCCAGTCTAAGGACAAAATGAAAGAAAAGGATAAATGTTAATGTATAAAAATCTTCACTGCAACTTTGGATATACATAGTAAATTTAAAGAGGTGGGCTTAAGCTAGAAAGATATCTTCTTTGGGCATATTACTTTCTTGATAAATCAAGAAGAGTTGACACTGAAACAATTATGGTGAGAAAGGATTCTGTGATTAGAGCACAATATATCTGAGTAACATAAATGACTCCATTTTAATGATTTTTTTAGATATAAAAATACACTCACTTCTTGAATATTTAATTTTGTTTTCAATCACATAAGTGTATTTGTACACAGACACTAACACACAAAAGTTTTAAAATAAAGACATCCTGAATAAAATATCATTTTAAAAATGTATAAACAAACAATGGTGAAGTTTCATTTTTCTTTAGACTAGAGAAAAATATCATTCTTTTTAAAAATATTTATTTTAAAGAACATTATCAAACTGGAAAGGGAAGAGGCTCAGGAGGATTATATGACTAAAGAGCTGCAATAGAATTATTTTTAAAAGAGGGAAACTGACCTGATGTGAAAATCCATAACCAAAGTTTCCATAGGAGAACATAAATTCCACCTCCACCCTGCAGATAAACTAAACGTGCCAAATTTATTTTATTATTTGATCAGAAAGATATTTGAATGGAGAGTTATAGCAAGTGATATTTTTACTTCACAAATCTTTAAATTAGAAAAACCAAAGCATGAATCTCTTCATTAAAAATATTTTTACAGAAGTAATTCCTATGTAGCAATCTATGGTGTTCTGGAAATGTTAAAATAAAACTTAAGGAATATTATATGATTAAGATATGAAAAATATCAATTTAAAATTGCTAACAATTATGCTGAGCTATATACATACATAGGTATTCATAGCCATGTATATATGTTTTAAGTATTTATTCACACTTTTACCATCTCTACTTTCATTTTAAGATAAATTTTTAATTTAGAAAAAGTGATTTCATCTCTCTGAACCTCAGCTTGCTCATATGTGAAATGAAGGAGGGAATCAGAGGTTATGACCTCAAATGTTCTTCATTTTTTCGTTAATGTTCCTTGTCCTCAATTTGGCTTTTGTAAGGAGAAGCCTCTCAGAGTAGATGATCAATTAATCAAGATAATTTTTAAGTACTTAAAAAGAAATTCAGTAAGAACTGTAAACACCAATTTAGAGACTGCTCAAGGAGGAAAATAATTCTTCCTCAATTCAGCAAGTGGGGATCCTGAGGCTATACAGTCAAAGCAGCAACAAGAGGCATTTTACTCTTTTACCCAGTGATTTCTAATTTTTGTGTTCACCATTTAGCAGTAAGATAGCAGCGTTTTTTTTTAAAGTAGAGATGAAGATTTTTTGAGCAAATATTATACTTTCTCTTTAATATGTTTACATTAACTCGAACAGTGACTGGAAGTGTAACAAAAGAATAAAAACAATATCAGAGCAAAGTTACACGAAATGTGCACACAAGGCTTTGAAAGTTTCAGTAAAGTTCTTACTGTATTTTTATTCAACACTTGGAGTTCTCCAGTAAAGCACCCTTTCTAGAAAAAGAAACAAGAAAATTATTAAATATAGAATTACTGATATAGTCATGGTGTCACTTGTAAATTATCTAAATCATTTCATAAATTAAAAAAAATCAGGTAGTGATTTTTAACGCATATATGATCTAATAGCTAAAATATAAAAATAATGAATGTTTGGAAGAAAATAAAACTTCCAGGTTGTATCAGAAATAAATGTTAATATTTACATTTATATTTTAAAGAAAAATGCTCCTACTACTTCTACTTAGAGGAACCACCAGGCCTACACTCCTTTTGAGGGGTAAACACGCATCTATATGATAGGCTGACTCATGACAGAACAGTGCTTCTCTCATCTCTTGGGGACTATTGGGATCTTTTTACCCAAGGAAACCTTTGGTATTGAGAGGATAACAGGCAGGAAGGCCAGGAGTCTCCAAACGGAGGAAATAGGCTGCAAGTGTCAGACATTTTTTCTCTCTCTCATAAGCGACAGGAAGAAACAAACTAGTGTTACATTTTTTCCCGTTCTCTATACAAATTTAAAAAGAAGTTTCTCTTAAAATTCTGTGCTGCCATAGTGATACCTGGTTCCACCTGAACTTAACTTTTCTCAAACCTTGAGCTAACCAATGCATTTTTCTTATGGAAATGTTTGTCCTAAGCTATGTTAACGTGCTATGTATTTACCCCAGACCCTGTCTTCAAGTCAGTTCTGCCTAAAGGCTCAGAACCGACTTGACAAACCAGTATGTTACACTCATACATAGTTCATCAGGCACTCTGTCTATCAGATCTAGTCCCTTAAATCTATTTCTCACTTCCACGGTATAGTCATAAGGGATTTGATTTAGCTCATACCTGAATGGTCTAGTGGTTTTCTCCAGTTTCTTCAATTTCAGTCTGAATATGGCAATAAGGAGTTCAAACAATAGTAAAGCATAATAAAACTAAAAGCTGGTTATTTGAGAAGATAAAATTGACAAACCCTTAGCCAGACTCACCAAGAAAAAAAGAGAGAAACATCAAATCAACAAAATTAGAAATGAAAAAGGAGAGGTTACAACAGACAATGCAGAAATACAAAGGATTATAAGAGACTATTGTGAACAGTAAGGAGCAGTGGCTGTGCTTTGCTGGAGCAGCCGTGAAGAGATACCCCATGTCCAAGGTAAGAGAAAACCAAGTAAGATGGTAGGCACTGAGAAAGGGCATCAGAGGGCAGAGAGACTGAAACCACAATCACAGACAAGTAACCAATCTGATCAAAAGGACCACAGCCTTGTTTAACTCAATTAAACTAAGCCATGCCCTGTGGGGCCACGCAAGACGGGTGGGTCATGGTGGAGAGGTCTGACAGAATGTGGTCCACTGGAGAAGGGAATGGCAAACCACTTGAGTATTCTTGCCTTGAGAACCCCATGAACAGTATGAAAAAGGCAAAAAGATAGGACACTGAAAGATGAACTCCCCAGGTCAGTAGGTGTCCAATATGCTACTGGAGATCAGTGGAGAAATAACTCCAGAAAGAATGAAGGGACGGAGCCAAATCAAAAACAGCCAGTTGTGGATGGGACTGGTGATAGAAGCAAGGTTCGATGCTGTAAAGAGCAATACTGCATAGGACCCTGGGATGTTAGGTCCATGAATCAAGGCAAATTGGAAGTGGTCAAACAGGAGATGATAAGAGTGAACATTGACATTCTCAGATGACCATTATATCTACTACTGTGGGCAGGAATCCCTTAGAAGAAATGGAGTAGCCATCATAGTCAACAAGAGTCCGAAATGCAGTACTTGGATGCAATCTCAATAACGACAGCATGATCTCTGTTCGTTTCCGAGGCAAACCATTCAATATCATGGTAATCCAAGTCTATGTCCTGACCAGTAATGCTGAAGAAGCTTAAGTTGAACAGTTCTATGAAGACCTACAAGTTCTTCTAACTAACCCCCAAAAAAGATGTCCTTTTCATTACAGGGGACTGGAATGCAAAAGTAGGAAGTCAAGAAACACCTGAAGTAACAGGCAAATTTGGCCTTTGAGTACAAAATGAAGCAGGGCAAAGGCTAATAGAGTTCTGCCAAGAGACGAACTAGTCATAGCAAACACCCCCTTCCAACAACACAAGAGAAGACTCTACATATGGACATCACCAGATGGTTGACACCAAAAATCAGATTAATTATATTCTTTGCAGCCAAAGATGGAGAAGCTCTATACAGTCAGCAAAAACAAGACTGGGAACTGACTGTGGCTCAGATCATGAACTCCTTATTGCCAAATTCAGACTTAAATTGAAGAAAGTAGGGAAAACCACTAGACCATTAGGGTATGACCTAAATCAAATCTCTTATGATTATACAGTGGAAGTGAGAAATAGATTTAAGGGACTAGATCTGATAGAGTGCCTGATGAACTATGGATGGAGGTTCGTGACATTGTACAGGAGATAGGAATCAAGACCATCCCCAAGAAAAAGAAATGCAAAAAAAGCAAAATGGCTGTCTGAGGAGGCCTTACAAATAGCTGTGAAAAAAAAGGAAGTGAAAAGCAAAAGAGAAAAGGAAAGATATGCCCATTTGAATGCAGAGTTCCAAAGAATAGCAAGGAGAGATAAGAAAGCCTTCCTCAGCAATCAATGCAAGAGAGGAAAACAATAGAATGGGAAAGACTAGAGATCTCTTCAAGAAAATTAGAGATACCAAGGGAACATTTTATGAAAAGATGGGCTTGATAAAGGACAGAAATGGTATGGACCTAACAAAAGCAGAAGATGTTAAGAAGAAGTGGCAAGAATACACAGAAGAACTGTACAAAAAAGATCTTCATGACCCAGATAATCATGATGGTGTGATCACTCACCTAGAGACAGACATCCTAGAATGTGAAGTCAGGTGGGCCTTAGGAAGCATCACTATGACAAAGCTAGTGGAGGTGATGGAATTCCAGTTGAGCTATTTCAAATCCTGAAAGATGATGCTGTGAAAGTGCTGCACTCAATATGCCAGCAAATTCAGAAAACTCAGCAGTGGCCACAGGACTGGAAAAGGTCAGTTTTCATTCCAATACCAAAGAAAGGCAATGCCAAAGAATGCTCAAACTACTGCACAATTGCACTCATCTCACACACTACTAAGTAATGCTCAAAATTCTCCAAGCCAGGCTTCAGGAATACGTGAACCGTGAACTTCCAGATATTCAAGCTGGTTTTAGAAAAGGCTTAGAGGAACCAGAGACCAAATTGCCAACATCCGCTGGATCATGGAAAAAGCAAGAGAGTTCCAGAAAAACATCTATTTCTGCTTTATTGACTACACCAAAGCCTTTGACTGTGTGGATCACAAGAAACTGTGGAAAATTCTGAAAGAGATGGGAATACCAGACCACCTGACCTGCCTCTCGAGAAACCTATATGCACGTCAGGAAGCAACAGTTAGAACTGGACGTGGAACAACAGACTGGTTCCAAATAGGAAAGGGGGTACGTCAAGGCTGTATATTGTCACCCTGCTTATTTAACTTATAGGCAGAGTACATCATGAGAAATGCTGGGCTGGAAAAAGCACAAGCTGGAATCAAGATTTCCAGGAGAAATATCAATGACCTCAGATATGCAGATGACACCACCCTTATGGCAGAAAGCGAAGAGGAACTCAAAAGCCTCTTGATGAAGGTGAAAGTGGAGAGTGAAAAAGTTGGCTTAAAGCTCAACATTCAGAAAACGAAGATCATGGCATCTGGTCCCATCACTTCAAGGCAAATAGATGGGGAAACATTGCAAACGGTAGCTGACTTTATTTTTTTGGGCTCCAAAATCACTGCAGATGGTGACTGCAGCCATGAAATTAAAAGACGCTTACTCCTTGGAAAGAAAGTTATAACCAACCTAGATAGCACATTGAAAAGCAGAGACAATACTTTGCCAACAAAGGTCCATCTAGTCAAGGCTATGGTTTTTCCAGTGGTCACGTATGGATGTGAGAGTTGAACTATAAAGAAAGCTGAGTGCCAAAGAATTGATGCTTTTGAACTGTGGTATTGGAGAAGACTTTTGAGAGTCCCTTGGACTGCAAGGAGATACAACCAGTCCATTCTAAAGGAAATCAGTCCTGAATATTCATTGGTAGGACTGATGCTGAAGCTGAAACTCCAATACTTCAGACATCTGAGCTGAATCATTGGAAAAGACCCTGATGCTGGGAAAGATTGAAGGTGGGAGAAGGGGATGACAGAGGATGAGATGGCTGGATGCAAACACCGACTCAATGGACATGGCGGGGGTGGACTCTGGGAGTTGGTGATGGATAGGGAGGTCTGGCATGCTGCAGTTCACGGGGTCTCAAAGAGTCAGATACGACTGAGCAACTGAACTGAACTGACTGATTGTGAACAAGTATATGGCAATAAAATGGATAACCTGGAAGCAATGGACAGATTCTTAGAAAAGATCAATCCTCCAAGAGTGAACCAGGAAGAAATAGAAATTATGAATAACCCATTACAAGCACTGAAATTGAAGCTGTGATCAAAAATCTCACAAAAAACAAAAGCCCAGAACCAGATGGCTTCACAGGAGAATTCTATCAAACATTTAGAGAACAGCTATTGCCTATTCTTCTAAAACTCTTTCAAAAAATTGCAGAGAAAGGAACACTTCTAAAGTCATTCTACAAGGCCACCATCATCCTGATACCAAAACCAGAGAAAGACAATACAAAAAAAGAAAACTACAGGCCAATATCACTGATGAACATAGATGCAAAAATCCTCAACAAAATCTTAGCAAATAGAATTCAGCAACACATCAAAAAGCCCATATACCATGATCAAGTTGGGTTTATTCCAGGGATGCAAGGATTCTTCAATATACATGAATCAATCAATGGGAGACACCATATTAACAAATTGAAAGATAAAAACCATATGATAATCTCAATAGATGCAGAAAAAGGCTTTGACACAATTCAGCACCCATTTATGATTAAAACTCTTCAAAAACTGGGCACAAGAAGGAATCTACCTCAACACAGTAAAGGCCATATATGATAAGCCTACAGCAAACATTATTCTCGATGTTGAAAAACTGAAAGCATTCCCCCTAAGATCAGGAACAAGACAAGGGTGTCCACTTTCACCACTATTACTCAACATAGTTCTGGAAGTCCTAGCTACAGAAATCAGAGAAGAAAAAGAAATAAAAGGAATCCAGATCAGAAAAGAAGAAGTAAATCTGTCACTGTTTACAGATGACATGATACTGTACATAGAAAACCCTAAAGATACTATCAGAAAATTACTAGAGCTAATCACTGAATTTAGCAAAGTTGCAAGATACAAAATCAATACACAGAAATCACTTGCATTTTTATATACCAACAATGAAAAATCAGAAAGAGAAATTAAGTAATCAATCCCATTTACCACTGTAACAAAAAGAATTAAATATCTAGGAATAAACTTACTTAAGGAGACAAAAGAACTGTACACAGAGAGTTATAAGACACTGATGAAAGAAATCAAAGATGACATAAACAGATGGAGAGATACTCCATGTTCCTAGGTAGGAAGAATCAATATTGTGAAAATGACTATACTACCATATGCAATCTACAAATTCAATGCAATCCCTATCAAATTGTCAATGACATTTTTCACAGAACTAGAACAAAAAATTTCACAATTCATAGGGAAATACAAAAGACCCCGAATAGCCAAAGCAGTCTTGAGGAAGAATAGAGCTGGAGGAATCAATGTTCCTGACTTCAGATTATACTACAAAGCTACAGTCAACAAGACAGTATGGTACTGGCACAAAAACAAAAATATAGACCAATGGAACAAGATAGAAAGCCCAGAAATAAGCCCATGCACCTATGGATACCTTATTTTTGACAAAGGAGGCAAGAATATATAATGGGGCAAAGACAGCCTCTTCAATAAGTGGTGCTGGGAAAATTGGACAGCTACATGTATAAGAATGAAACTAGATTACTTCTTAACACCATACACAAAGATAAACTCAAAATGGATTAAAGATCTAAATGTAAGACCAGAAACTATAAAACTCTTAGAGGAAAACATAGGCAGAACACTCGAAGACATAAATCAAAGCAAGATCCTCTATGACCCACCTCCTAGAGTAATGGAAATAAAAACAAAAGTAAACAAGTGGGACCTGATTAAATTTAAAAGCTTTTACATGGCAAAGGAAACTATAAGCAAGCTGAAAAAACAACCCTCAGAATGGGAGAAAATAATAGCAAATGAAACAACTGACAAAAGATTAATTTCCAAAATATACAAGCAGCTCATACAACTCAATAGCAGAAAAACAAACAACCCAATCAAAAAGTGGGAAAAAGACCTAAACAGACATTTTCCAAAGACATACAGATGGCTAACAAACACATGAAAAGATGTTCAACATTGCTCATTATTAGAGAAATGCAAATCAAAACTACAATGAGATATCACCTCACAGTGGTCAGAATGGCCATCACCATAAAGTCTACAAACCATAAATGCCGGAGAGGGTGTGGAGAAAAGGGAACACTCTTGCACTGTTGGTGGGAATATAAATTGATACAGCCACTATGGAAGATGGTATGGAGATTCCTTAAAAAACTAGGAATAAAACCACCATATGACCCAGCAATCCCACTCCTAGGCATATATCCTGAGGAAACCAAAATTGAAAAAGACACATGTATCCCACTGTTCACTGCAGCACTATTTACAATGGCTAGAACATGGAAGCAACCTAGATGTCCATCCACAGATGAATAGATAAAGAAGTTGGGGTACATATACATAATGGAATATTAAAAAGAAACACTTTTGCATTAGTTCCTAATAAGGTGGATGAACCTAGAACCTATTATACAGAGTGAAGTAAATCAGAAAGAGAAAAATAAGTGTTGTATTCTAATGCATATATATGGAATCTAGAAAAATGGGACTGAAGAACTTACTTACAGAGCAGGAATGGAGAAACAAACATAGAGAATAGACTTACGGGGAGAGGGGAGGAGAGGGTGAGATGTATGAAAAGAGTAACATGGAAACTTGCATTACCATATGTAAAATAGATAGCCACAGGAATTTGCTGTATGGCTCAGGAAACTCAAACAGGGGCTCTGTATCAACCTAGAGGGATGGGATGGGCAGGGAGATGGGAGAGAGGTTCAAGAGGAAGGGGATGTATGTATACCTATGGCTGATTCATGTTGAGGTTTGACAGAAAACAAAAAAATTCTGTAAAGTAATTATCCTTCAGTAAAAAATAAATAAATTAGGAAAAAAAAGAACTGAACTGAAACTGGAACTGACAGTTAAGAGAGTTTGTGGTCTGAGTCTTGTTTTGAGACATGTAAGAAAACAAAATAAAACAAACAAAAAGCATGCTTAGTCTTTTAGGTTGTATCATTACCCTTAGGGGCTTCCCTGGTGGCTCAGATGGTAAAGAATTTGCCTGCAATGCCTGAGACCCAGGTTTGATCCCTGGGTGGGGAAGATCCCCTGGAGAAAGAAATGGCTACCCATTCCAGTATTTTTGCCTGGAGAATCCCCAAGGACATAAGAGACTGGCAGGCTACAGTCCATGGGGTCACAAAGAGTTGGACACAACTGAACAACCTGCACTTACAGGAAATTTCCTGCCCTCCAGGAAATAAAATTAAAAAAACATTATGCTGTTACAAACTAACTTTTTTTTTTTTGAGCCAGAGGGAAATATTGTTTACTGCACACGAATTTACTAAGTACCTAAGACAGAAAATAAGCAAAAGAAGTTCATTAAGTACAGATAAATCTTGAAAACAAACACCAACTGGACAATGTGATACCGAGGTGAAAAAATGATTTGATACATACCTGAATTACTTCATAAAGATGTACCTGAACACTCCCTAACAAGAGAAGGTACTTTTTTGTATTGTCATGTTGCATTAGTTCTAAGCGAATATTATTCTTCTCATCATCTTGACGTCTGGGAACCTTAACACAAAATACATATGAAAAGAAACAATAAATTTTCAGTCTTAATTTCAGACATAATTTCTGAATAAAAACACCCATAAAATATATTTTTTGAAGCATCCATTTTTTGAAACACCCATTTCAAGTACCATGGACAGAGGAGACTGGTGACTTACAGAGCCATGGGGTTGCAAAGAGTTGGACACAACTGAGTGACTGAGCACACGTATTGTTAACTATAGTCACCATCCTATTCATTAGATCCCAAGGATTTACTCATCTTATAACTGGAAGTTTGCACCTTTTGATTACTTTCATTCATTTTGCTCACCCCCAAACCCCACCTCTAGCAACCATCAATCAGTTCTCTATGAGTTCATTTCCCGTTTTTTTTTCTGGCTGTGCTACATAGCTTGTAAGATCTTAGTTCCCTGATCAGAGATTGAATCCACACCCTGGGCAGTGAAAGCACAGGGTTCTAACCACTGGACCATCATGGAATTTCCTCATTTTTTTGGACTGCACATATAAATGATCACACAGTGCTTGTCTTTCCCTGACTTATTTCACTTAGCATAATGCTCTCAAAATGCATCCATGTTGCTACAAACAGCAGGGCATATTTACGTATTTATTTTGGCTGGGTCTTCACTGCTGCGTGAGGGCATTCTCTAGTTGAGGACAGTGTGGGTTACTCTCTAGTTGTAGTGTGAGGGCTTCTTGCTGCGGTGGCTTCTCTGCAGAGCATGGGCTCTAGGTGTGCGGGCTCCAACGGTTGTGGTACATGGGCTCAGTTGCTACATGAGCATGTAGGATCTTCTCAGACCAGGGATCAAACCCATGTTTGATCCTGCACTGGCAGGTGTATTTTTAACCACTGGACCCCCAGGAAGTCTCAGATGTGCAATATATAAAGTACAGGTGTACAACATAGTGATTCATAGTTTTTAAAGGCTGTACTCCACTTATAGTTCTATAAAATATCTGCTATCTTCTCCATGTGTAAAATATATCCATGTAGCTTACTTTATACCTAATAGTTGGTACCTCTTAATTTTCCATCCCTGTTTTGCTCCTCCTCCTTCCATCTCCCCACAGGTAGCCATTATTTTTGTCTTCTGTATATCTGTGAATCTTCGTTTTTCTTATATTCACTAATCTGTTGTATATTTTAGATGCCACATATAAGTGATA
The DNA here is from genome assembly GCF_027580195.1 of Bos mutus. Lineage (NCBI taxonomy): Eukaryota > Metazoa > Chordata > Mammalia > Artiodactyla > Bovidae > Bos > Bos mutus. The sequence continues at coordinate 45,706,778 of NC_091618.1, read as the reverse complement.
TAATACAGAATTTGTCTCTCTTTCTGACTTATTTCACTTGGCATAATGCCCTCCAAGTCCATCCATTTTGCTGCAAACGGTAAAATTTCATTCTTTTTATGGCTGAGTAGTATTCTGTTGTGTATACATGTATGTATTATACCTTCTTTTTCCATTTATCTTTTGATGGACACTTAGGTTGCATCCATATCTTGGCACTATAAATAATTCTACTATAAACACTGAGGTCATTTAGATACAATCTATTGACTGCTTATTGTGGAAGAAAAATATTAGCTGTCAGTAGCCTCATCCCACAACTTTCACATTTCTTTTCCCATTAGTCCTCCAATATATTTCATACATTTTTGTTGGACTAATACTTAGTGGTTTTATTATGTATATGTAACTATTTTTAGGATTTAATAATACACTTACAATGATTATGTTTCTAGTCCTGTATAATTTTTTTAATTTCCCTGGAATTAATGTCTTGCTTTTTTGTTCACATTTCTTTGTTTGCTTGTCCAATTTTCTATGTTAATATTACTAGATAATTCCAAAACTTTCCATTAGAGTTCCACTAAAACTCTCTTCTTATACTAATCAAACTAATACCTCCTATTAAAATAAACATAGGAAAATTATTTTGATTATCTAATGAAAATAAGCACCCTATTAATTTATATTTTTTCCAGTATTATTTGCAGGTTTTATTTAAACGAACATATATCTACAAAATTCCTGAAAACTTGGCAAAAAAGCATAGGAAAATTATTTGCAAAGTAAAAGAAATAATATGGATTGCATTTAGGAAAATAATGCTTTTTTAAACACGTTTAAATAAGTATTTTCAATACTCAACATTTAGGCAAAATGAAGTTTGAAATATATATACACACACACACACACATATGTACACAAACACACACACACACATATATACATATATATGACACAGAGAAAATATTTTAGGATTTCACTAAAATTCAACAGATGTAATAAAACTATCAGGAAACAGTTGGACTAATCAAGGAATCCTGAAGCTAAATGAAATAGTATCTCTCATTTTAAAGACAACTCTGAGATACATTTAGGATTCTAGGAAGTTTAACTGTAAACAGAAGTAAACTCAGCAGAGCAAGCCCTGGTGTGAGAGACGGTATAATGAAGTCGGTTGAAGCCAGACTGACTGTATTCTCAGCTCCACCAATTACTAGTTCTATGACCTTAAGAAATTTCTTTAAACCTTACAGTACCTATTTCTTTATCTGCAAAACAAAGAGTATATATAAGACAATAAGAATATATATAAGAGTATAGCAAAGGGTTGTTATAAAGACTAAATAAGCTAATCTGTACAAAAGGAATGAGAGAGTCTATATAAGAAGAAAGCAGAGAGGTAAAGGAAAAGGAGATGAAAAAAAAGGTGTGCTATGGCCTGAACATTTGGGTCCTCTCAAAAGTCATGTTGTAGCCTAAATCTCCAATGCAATGGTATTTGTTCATGGGGTGTTTGGGAGGTAACTAGGTCATGAGAATTGGAGCCCTTGTAAATTCTGATTAGTGTCCTTCTAAGGAGCCAGACACCCTGGAATGTGAAGTCAAGTGGGCCTTAGAAAGCATCACTACGAACAAAGCTAGTGGAGGTGATGGAATCCCAGTTGAGCTATTTCAAATCCTGAAGGATGATGCTGTGAAAGTGCTGCACTCAATATGCCAGCAAATTTGGAAAACTCAGCAGTGGCCACAGGACTGGAAAAGGTCAGTTTTCATTCCAATCCCAAAGAAAGGCAATGCCAAAGAATGTTCAAACTACCATACAATTGCACTCATCTCACACACTAGTAAAGTAATGCTCAAAATTCTCCAAGCCAGGCTTAAACAATACGTGAACCGTGAACATCCAGATGTTCAAGCTGGATTTAGAAAAAGCAGAGGAACCAGAGATCAAATTGCCAACATCCACTGGATCATGGAAAAAGCAAGAGAGTTCCAGAAAAACATCTAATTCTGATTTATTGACTATGCCAAAGCCTTTGACTGTGTGGATCACAATAAACTGTGGAAAATTCTGAAAGAGATGGGAATACCAGACCACCTGACCTGCCTCTTGAGAAACCTATATGCAGGTCAGGAAGCAACAGTTAGAACTGGACATGGAACAACAGAATGGTTCCAAATAGGAAAAGGAGTACGTCAAACCTGTATATTGTCACCCTGCTTATTTAACTTATATGCCGAGTACATCATGAGAAATGCTGGGCTGGAGGAAGCACAAGCTGGAATCAAGATTGCCAGGAGAAATATCAATAACCTCAGATATGCAGATGACACCACCCTTATGGCAGAAAGTGAAGAGGAACTAAAAAGCCTCTTGCTGAAAGTGAAAATGGACAGTGAAAAAGTTGGCTTAAAGCTCAACATTCAGAAAACGAAGATCATGGCATCTGGTCCCATCACTTCATGCAAAATAGATGGGGAAACAGTGTCAGACTTTATTTTTTGGGGTTCCAAAATCAGTGCAGATGGTGACTGCAGCCATGAAATTAAAAGACGCTTACTCCTTGGAAGAAAAGTTATGACCAACCTAGATAGCATATTCAAAAGCAGAGACATTACTTTGCCAACAAAGGTCCATCTAGTCAAGGCTATGGTTTTTCCAGTGGTCATGTATGGATGTGAGAGTTGGACTGTGAAGAAAGCTGAGTGCCAAAGAATTGATGCTTTTGAACTGTGGTGTTGGAGAAGACGCTTGAGAGTCCCTTGGACTGCAAGGAGATCTAACCAGTCCATCCTAAAGGAGATCAGTCCTGCGTGTTCATTGGAAGGACTGATGCTAAAGCTGAAACTCCAATACTTTGGCCACCTCATGCAAAGAGTTGACTCATTGGAAAAGACCCTGATGCTGGGAGGGATTGGGGTCAGGAGGAGAAGGGGACGACAGAGGATGAGATGGCTGGATGGCATCACCGACTCGAAGGACATGAGTTTGGGTAAACTCCAGGAGTTGGTGATGGACAGGGAGGCCTGGCGTGCTGCGATCATGGGGTCGCAAAGAGTTGGACATGACTGAGCAACTGAACTGAACTGAAGGAACTTCCTACCTTCCAGAAAAGCAAGAAATAAAGGTCTGTTTTTTAAGCCATCCAGTCTGTGGTAATTTGCTATAATAGCCCACCCTGACTAAGACAGGTGGAAGAGGGCAGATGGGAGGGGAAGAGTGAGACAGAGAAGAATGCATGCATGTGTGATAACACTGAGAATCACCACCAACAAGCTCTCAGAGAACACCACAATTATATATTTTACAGTAAGCTGCAAACACATCAATATAGCCCATAACATAGAAATAAATACTGTAAAATACCAAATAAAAGAACACTGCTTTTGTTTTTTTCCTATCCCCTGAGGAAAAAACACATTAGTGTAGAATATTTCAAATTATAAAGAATACATTATTTTTTCTTGAAAAGAAATTTAACATTACCTGTACAGAAAAATACTTCACTTCATCAAATGTAATCATAATGTCCTTTTCAGTGTTTTGGGACAGCAAGCTACAAGTTTTTGTACATTTCACCACATTGTTAATAGAGATGCGAATGAACAAATTACTGTAATGCTGGGAAATGACTGAAAATACATATTTAGGAAGCAAATTTTACTGTAATTGACAGTAACACATTGTAAAATTAACCCATTAAACAATTCAGGCCAAAACCTAAGACTCAATAAAATAAAGAAAGAAGTTACAGAGCATATTAAACAGTAAAGAAAGCATTTTAAAATAGTACTTTTGCCCACTGGTGGTAGGCACAATCAGGAAAAGACGGTTGATTCTTCATTAGATAACTTATGTTTTTATCCTCACATTTTCATTATAATTATTCTGAAAACTTTCCTATATATTATTTTTAAGGTAACCAAACATTCACAACACATACTTGAAAACTTTTTCTAATAATTATGTGGAAATTCAAAAAAATATAATAATTCAGAATAATTTATTTTTAATTTTATTCTAATTTTAATTTCAATATATTTTAATTTAATTTTATCTTGTAATTCACTTTAATTCACTTTACTATCTACTTCACATATACTATATTGGTCAGTGTTTTTATCTTTCATAGCACTCCATGAATTAAAACAATTTTGTTTTTATGATTTATCTTTAAAACTCTGTTATATAGAATTCTCTTCAATAATTCACTTTATATAAAAAAGAACCATCAAGGCTTCATAATGAGGCTGGTTTTATGCTATAATAATCCAATAATAAGCATTCAACTTACTTAAAGTCACCGAGAAAAATAAATTCTTTAAACAATGTTTAAGAGATGCATAGAAATAAACTAGTACTATCATCCAAGAAGATAAATATTTTTTCTTAAACTTACATGATAATTGAGGTGGATTACAGATAGTTCAAAATCTTTTGTCACTCCCCGCCTCAAAAAGTCAACTTAATATTTTCCTCTGCTCTTGAATCTGGCCTAGTCCTGTGACTATTTTAACATGCAATGGACATGACCATGGCTGAGATTAGGACAAGGTGAGAGAGGCACTACCCAGGGTACAAAGTTAAGTGGACACCAGAGACTTTAGTAATCAAGATAGTATTTTAATATTTTAAAATCAAAATTAATGATGAAAGACAAGACCCTGGGACTACATGGGTAGAAAGGTCCAGCCTCTCAGCTAAGTCCAGTCCTTCAGGCATTCTCATTAAGGCACCAGACACTTAAATGAGTTCTTTTGGACATACCAGCCCTTTTGAACTACAGCCCCAGCTGTGAAAATGTGAAGCAGAAGAACCACTTAGTGAATGCACAGATAATGATTGGTAGTAAAATGGTAAATGTTTTAAGCTACTGAGTCTTTGAGTGTTTTGTAAGGCAGCAATATATAACTGAAACAGTGACATACGATCATAGTATGATCGTTAAATCGAAAGAAAGGATACTCTTAGGCGTAAAATGTTTGCAGTTTCTTATATGAATGGCCAGGCAGCCGACCTATAACAATCAAAATAAAAACACAGAGAATGTATTTTTTAAAGTTAATTTTTCTTTCATTTTACTATCACCAAACTGTATTTTTTAAAGTTTCACTTTGTTAGTTTTTCTCATTAGAAATTTTTTATTAGCAATATCTAGTCACAGATATAAAACAGAAATACAGAAGAAAAATAGGCAAGATTTGTTCAAAGTAAACCTAAAATAAACAAGAATTAAAAGCCAAAAATGGTTCATTTATTAACTTCAATACAGCTGTCACTCTCTGAATCATTTTCATTTTACATTAGGTGAGGACATTTTACATTAGGTGAGATGTTATATTAAAACATAACATCTTGGGAATCCCTAGTATAGATAACAGTTTTTCTGCGAATCAGAATGTTTTCTGTAATTTCAGTGATTATTAGAATGCTTATCTGACTCATAAAAATGAAAAATTCATGAATATGGTTATCAGAGACAGCCATTTTCTATTCATGTTTTTGATACCATGTAATAAACATTAAACTGTCTTCATATGAAATAAATAATTTATATGGGTTTATTGAGACTTAGTCATACATACCACATCCCCAAATGGCACCAAACTCGGTGCCTCATGTGTTACTTCTGGTGCTTTATTTTCAGACCCTTTAAGAGTTTTTCTCAGCATCTACAATGTAAATAAGTTGAGACTTTAGAAGGCAAAGAAGAATATAATTAGATAAAATATCACTTCAATTCAACAAGTATTTTATGAGTGTCTAGTATCAGATACTATATATTTTAGTATTATATATTCTATGACTTGAAAACTCATCTCTACCCCAAGCTTATTAAGTTAGCAGAGAAACAAAATGTGTACATTTAAATGTAAAATCATTAATGGAATTGTGAGACAGGAGAGAAGTACATAATAGCATGAACAGTGAGTTCTCCTTGCTAACAAAAAATGATCATCTCAATCTAATGTGGACTAGATCCTGTATCTCACAAACAGCAGTAATCCTGGTGCAAATTATTCCAGTATTCCTTCAGTTATCAGCCACTGCAGGGACTGCAATTACATCCTTTGGAATAATAGGTACCCTGGAAAGGACTAATAAATAGATGGCTTTTGGTTTTTGGTTGTGTGATTTCATCCAGAATAATTCAATCAATTGGTATCTGTGGGTTGATATTTAACTTTGTTTTTATTTTATTTTTTTAATTAAATTTATTTATTTTAATTAGAGGCTAATTACTTTACAATATTGTATTGGTTTTGCCATACATCAACATGAATCCACCACGGGTGTACACATGTTCCCAATCCTGAACCCCCTTCCCACCTCCCTCCCCATACCATCCCTCTGGGTCATCCCAGTGCATCAGCCCCAAGCTTCCTGTATCCTGCATCAAACCTGGACTGGCGATTCGTTTCTTATATGATATTATACATGTTTCAATGACATTCTCCCAAATCATCCCCCCAGCCCCCCGAGTCCAAAAGACTGTTCTATACATCTGTGTCTCTTCTGCTCCGGTCACTACACATAATGGTTAGCATTTAAAAATTATAAAACATTTTAATACAGATTTTTAAAGTAAAGAGCAAGGGATGGGAAGGGGAATGAGAGGAAAGGTGAGGGGAATAGTGAACAAATGGTCTATTAAATCTAACCTGAAAAGGAGAATTATATTTATTCTCAACCAGTGCTGAACTTGAATCAACATGATCTTATCTATAAGGAAAAATTTCCCAAAAGCTTTGTTGTTATGTGTCTTTTAAGAATCACTTGTTTAATTCATATAATATGCATAAATCCTTAGTTATGTTGAAAATTTCATTTTAAAGGACAAAACAAATACTTGAGGTGTACTGAAAACATTTTTTTAATATATATCTTGGATCATTTTGTTATTGTTGCATCTGTGGTTTAATGTGCTTTTTATATATGATTAATTCACAAGTTAAGCTAACTGAATGACACTGTATTGTTACAAAAATATCAATCTGTGTACAGTCTATGTGTATTTAATATGGAACACCATACTTTCTAATGTTTTAATGATCTTCTTATGGAAGTCTACTTTGAAAATGCATCTTAATGACTACAAAATAATTAGGAAAAACTTCTTTAGAATACTAATACTCAATTTAGCCTTAACAATTTGGCATTTTACTTAACAATCCTCACTTTATTATCTTTTTTACTTTTCCTTCCTCATATGAGCAGAGCTCTCTTCAATGGCAGCAGCATGAGCAAAACAACTCTTTGCCAAAATTCTATTTAGAACCTTGAACAAAACTTCTAAAGACTAGTCTCATAAAGCCTCTGACACCACATAGAATTTCTCCTGAACCTGTGGAGAATTTTAATTCCAGTTAATTCCACTTGCCTTTTTTCTCCGCTGCCTTCGGCCCCACCTTGAACAGAAGTCCCTCCTGGCACTTCTATTTAAAAGCCTCTACGTTCACTTACATCGCTCTGCACTTTGTCTCCAACGGCCTTTCTGGACCACTCTCCCCTATTCCACAGTTTTCCTTGAAAACCCACCAGCCTACATACAGGTTTACCTTCTCCTAGCATTCTCCCCCTCCTAGTGCTAATGGCAACATCACTATCCTTACATCAATTAACATTCACTGGTGTACTGGAGTGGAGAAAGCAATGGCACCCCACTCCAGTACTCTTGCCTGGAAAATCCCATGGATGGAGGAGCCCAGTAGGCTGCAGTTCATGGGGTCACTAAGAGTCAGACACGACTGAGCGACTTCACTCTCACTTTTCACTTTCCTGCACTGGAGAAGGCAATGACAACCCACTACAGTGTTCTTGCCTGGAGAATCCCAGGGACAGGGGAGCCTGGTGGCCTGCAGTCTATAGGGTCGCACAGAGTCGGATACGACTGAAGCGACTTAGCAGTAGCAGTGTACTGGCAGGATTATATGCCTGGCATTGTGTTGATTTCAGCTTGAAATGTTCCTACCCTTGAGAAGTTCAGCCCAGTGTTGAAGACAAGTTAAAAAACAATGACAGTTTCACTATAAGAAAACAAATGCTGAGAAGGAGTTTATCTTTACACATTCTCTGCACATATCTTATACATGGAAAAACAATAATTTATTCGATTGGTCAGATACTGTCATTCATTGTACAAGCTACAGGTGCATGGAATTCTTAAAAACAGTTTGGGTACTGAGTTTGCTAGTTAAGTAGGTCAATCAATTACATTACCTTGAGTAGAATATCTAGTCTACTTTGCAAATAGATAAACATTGATCACAAGAAATTTCATGGCAAAGCCCTTTTAAAAAGTTAGTAAACATAAAGATGCATCATACACTTTGGTTTTACAAAAAGAAATGTTTCAACTTGCTAAACTTTTCTTCGATGGCTGTCAGTAGTACACAAACTAGCAAATATTTTAAAATATATACTTCTTAATCTGTCCTTTCAGAGTAAGGTGGTGACATTTTAATGAGTAAGAAAATAACTATCTTTTTGAAATAAACTCACGTTAAGATGAGAACATTTTAAAAACTACTGGAAATATTTCCTTCTAATGTTACTTTATGTGTATGCAAATGTGTTATGAGCACACTTGAAAATTTAGAAACACTTTTGTTTAAAAAATTCACAAATGAAGAGTTTCAGCAGGTTGTGTGCTGTGTGCTGTGCTTAGTCACTCTATCGTGTCTGACTCTTTGCGACCCCATGGACTTCTCTGTTCATGAGGATTCTCCAGATCTTTACCAGCTGAGCTACCAGGGAAGCCCACCAGCAGCTTAAGAGACCACTTTTCCTTTTAAACGTAAAAAAATGAAAGCCCTCCCCAGAGTTTACCAGAACTAATTAATCAGAAAAGTAACATTTTATGCAAAACATGTGAGCTAAAAACTTTGAATAACATGACAGAAATGAAAAATGAGTACTGTGATTTAACAGGCTCAACGAAAAAGCATTGCTTCCAATTGGAATTTCGAATATTTAAAGGTATCTTTTCTAAATATAACAGCATTAAAAACCTAATACTGAAATACATTTGCCTTAAACCAGACCTTCAAACCACTACATCACTAAGTATTAAATCATGTTTTTCAAAAATAGTGATATTTATTGAGTTCTGTACCAGTAATAAACAAAATGAATTAAAAATCAGTTTTAGAAATATTGCTTATTTATAATTTTTAATTTTTGTATATTGTAGAATCTATAAAGTAAATTGCATTACATTTTATAAAGTATAAATAAATATTAAAAACATTGGTTAAAGATATTCACATATTTTTACTGATAATATTGTGCAGTCAAAGAAATTTGGAGAATATTGCTAAGAAGTCACATTTAGATGCCTATGTCTCTCTTTCCAAATCTGTCTTTCTGGAGGTTTGAAGCTGCCAGTTCCCACGTGTATGCCCATCTCGGCACAGTCTGCTCAGAATGAACACCTTCTCCATCTGATAGGCCCACTGCCTTCAATATGATATGGAGGTAAGAATTCCATAATAGTTTTCAACTGTGACTCATCACCAGAATTCTTAGCATAACAATAGATAAATGCACCAAATAAACTCATTAGAGAGTCTGGAAACAAACATTTATGCAAACTTCACTTGTGACAAAGATGGAACTAAAGAATAGTGAGGTAAAAAACACTCTCAAATGAGTAAGTAGAAATTGCCATACAGAAGAAAGAGAGAGAAAGAAGAAAAAGCAGAAAGAGAGAGAGAAGGGAAAGAAGAGAAAAGAATGAAGAGCAAAAGGGAAAAAAAGAGAAAAAAAGAACAGAAAACCTGACACATACCTCACAGTGCACACACAGAATCAGTTACAGTGAATTGCAGATCTCAATGTGAAAGGAAAAACAATTAAAAGATGATACAGAAGAAGATTTTCATGACGTTTTCATGATATAAACAATTAGAAGATGATATAGGTAGATTTCTAAAACAGAACACAGAGCAATAACCACAAAGAAAAAGTCTGAAACAGTAAACCACATTAAATTTAATAACTTTTGTTTATTAATGACACCGTTAGGAAAGTGAAGGGGCTTCCCAGGTGGCGCAGTGGTAAAGAATCCACCTCTCAATGTAGCAGTTGCAGGAAGCACGGATTCCAGTCCCTGGAGGAGGAAATGGCAACCCACTCCAGTATTCAGTTCAGTTCAGTTCAGTCGCTCAGTCGTGTCCGACTCTTTGCAACCCCATGAATCGCAGCACGCCAGGCCCCCCTGTCCATCACCAACTCCCAGAGTTCACTCAGACTCATCTCCATCGAGTCAGCGATGCCATCCAGCCATCTCATCCTCTGTCGTCCCCTTCTCCTCCTGACCCCAATCCCTCCCAGCATCACAGTCTTTTCCAATAAGTCAACTCTTCGCATGAGGTGGCCAAAGTACTGGAGTTGCAGCTTTAGCATCATTCCTTCCAAAGAAATCCCAGAGCTGATCTCCTTCAGAATGGACTGGTTGGATCTCCTTGCAGTCCAAGGGACTCTCAAGAGTCTTCTCCAACACCACAGTTCAAAAGCATCAATTCTTTAGTGCTCAGCTTTCTTCACAGTCCAACTCTCACATCCATACATGACCACTGGAAAAACCATAGCCTTGACTAGACGGACCTTTGTTGGCAAAGTAATGTCTCTGCTTTTCAATATGCTCTCTAGGTTGGTCATAACTTTTCTTCCAAGGAGTAAGCGTCTTTTAATTTCATGGCTGCAGTCACCATCTGCACTGATTTTGGAGCCCCAAAAAAATAAAGTCTGACACTGTTTCCCCATCTATTTCCCATGAAGTGATGGGACCAGATGCCATGATCTTCCTTTTCTGAATGTTGAGTTTTAAGCCAACTTTTTCACTCTCCTCTTTCACTTTCATCAAGAGGCTCTTTAGTTCCTCTTTGCTTTCTGCCATAAGGGTGGTATCATCTGCATATCTGAGGTTATTGTTATTTCTCCCGGCAATCTTGATTACAGCTTGTGCTTCTTCCAGCCCAGCGTTTCTCATGATGTACTCTGCATAGAAGTACAGGGTGACAATATACAGCCTTGACGTACTCCTTTTCCTATTTGGAACCATTCTGTTGTTCCATGTCCAGTTCTAACTGTTGCTTCCTGACCTGCATACAAATTTCTCAAGAGGCAGGTTAGGTGGTCTGGTATTCCCATCTCTTTCATAATTTTCCACAGTTTATTGTAATCCACACAGTCAAAGGCTTTGGCATAGTCAATAAAGCAGAAATAGATGTTACTGTCAGCAAAATCCCATGGACAGAGGAGCCTGCCGAGCTGCAGTCCATGGGGTCACAAAGAGTCAGACACCACCGAGAACACACATACACACACACACACACACACATACGCAGAGGAAAGTGAAAAGATAAGACACTGACTGGAAGATTTTTGCAACATGTTTAGTATAACTGACAAAGGGCCTATAACTAGAATGTATACACAAAAGTATACAAACTAGTAAGAAAAAGACAATCCAACAGAAAAATGGAGAACAAGCACTTCACAAAATAGTTTATAAGATCACTCATAATCATTTGGAAGGGAACTCACCCTCATTAGTCATCAGGGAAATGAAAGCTAACACCAGAAAGAGATACCACTACATTTCCCTGAGATGCCTAACCATTAAGAGACGGGCACTATGAAATGGAAGGATGGAGATTATCTAGAACTCTAACACACTGCCAGTGGGAATATAAATTGGTATATTCTCTTTGAAAACCATTTGGTATTTGGTTGAATATATACATAATAATGACCCAGAAATTCCATTCTTAGATATATCCTCAACACAATGTAAAAACATGTGTATCAAAAGACATATACAAGAACAGTTACAGCTGTATTATTCACCATAGCCAAAAAATAGAAACAACCCAAATATTCGTTAACAATGGAATGGATAAATATAATGTGTTATGTTCATACAATGGAACATTACAAAGCAAGGAAAATTAATAACTACACATACACACAGCGTGAATGAATCTTACAAACAAAATATTGAACAAAACCCCCCGAAATACATATCTTTAACTGCACATAGGACATTCTGTAAGATGTACCATATACTAGCCCATAAAACCAGTTTCAATAAAATTTGGCAAAATTGAAATCAAACAAAGAATGTTCTCCTACTTCAACAGAATAAATTATAAGAACACAAGGAAATTTGGGAAATACACAAATCCTGGAAATTAAAAACATTTGTAAATAAACTCTGGGCCAAAGAAGAAAAAAAGTCAGAATACATTATGAGCTGAATAAAAATGAAAACACAACACAAAACTCATGAAGTGCACCTAAAGCAGTGCTCAGCTGAAAATCAGCATTAAACATACTTAGAAAAATAAGAGCAAGCTCAACTCAAAGTAAGCAAGAGGAAGAAAATAAAGGTTAGAATAGAAATTATTAAGATTTAAAAAAATCAATGAAACTAAAGGTAGGTTCTTGAAAAGATCACCAAAACTGCCAAACCTTTAGCTATACTGATGAAGATAAAAGACAGAGGTTACAAATTACCAAAACCAAAAAAGAAAGGGGTATACCACTGATCTTACAAAATTAAAAGGGTTATAAAGAAATAGCATTGTATTAGTTCTTGTAGCTGCTATACAAATTGCTACAAACTTGGTGACCTAAAACAACAAAAATTTGTTTTTTCACAGTTGTGTAGACCAGAAGTCTAGTATCAGTCTCCCTTGGCCAAAATTTTAAGGAAAAATCCAGTCTTATGCCTTATAGCTTCTGACAACAGGGCAGCATTCCTTAGCTTGTGGTCACATCACTACAACCTCTACCTCTGGTCACATTACCTTCTCTTCTGAGTGTGTCCAAATATCCCTCTATCTCTCTCTTATAAGGACATTTGTGATTATACATAGGGCCCATCAGATAATCCAGGATAATGGCCTCCATCACAAATCCTAAACTTCACTGCATCAGCAAAAGTTTATTGACATATAAGGTAACTACTTACAACCTCAAATAATTTTATGTTAACCAATTAGAAATTTAGATGAAATGGAAAAATGTCTATCAAGGCGCATATTATCAAAATTGAATAAGAATATCTGGAAAGACTTACAACAACTAAAGAAATTAAATTACTAATTGAAGCTCTTCCTACCAAACCAAACAAAAACAACTTAGGCCCAAACTGTTTCACTGGTGAATTCTATCAAATACTTACAATCCTTAACAAACTCAAGGAAAAAGAAAAAAAGAAGAGGAAAGTACACATCCCACGTTATTCTATGAGGTCAGTATTATATTAATACCAAAGCCAGACAGGCATCACAAGATGAAAAAACAATAAATCATTATTCCTTACAAACACAGAGGCAAAAATCTTCCACAAGATGTTAGTAAATTAAATCCAACAACATATTAAAAAGAACCATACACCATGACAAAGTGGGATTTTTTTCATCTGAAACATCAATGTAATAAAATTAATATAATAAGTCATATTAGTATGTCCAATAAAGGACAAAATGACATAATTTAGCTAGATGCAGAAAATGTATTTGACAAAATCAAGATATATTCTTTTTAAAAAAATATTTACTTATTTATTTGGCTGCACTTGATCTCAGTTGTAGCACGTAGGACTAGTTCCCCAACCAGGGATTGAACCTGGGCCCCCTGCATTGGGAGTGCAGAGTCTCAACCACTGGACCACCAGGGAAGTTCTAAAATGTATTCTAAATAAAAACTCTGAACAGACGAGGAACAGAAGGGAAATTCTCCAACATCACACTCAATGGTGAAAGACTGAATGTTTTCCACTTTAAGATTGGTAAGGCAATAATGTTCAGTCTATTTTTAATCAACATCGTACTACAGGTTCTATTCACGGCAATCAGACAAGAAAAAGAAAGAAAAAGTATCCACATTTGAGAGAAAGAACTAAAACTATCTTTATTTGCGGGTGACACCGTTCCGTATACAGAAATTCCTAAAAAATCCACCAAAAAAACAAGAGGAAGAGAGAAACTACTGGAATTAACAACTGAGTTCAGCAAGGTCTTAGGCTATATGAACAAAATATAAAAATCAACTGCATTTCTATATACTAGCAATGAAAAATCTGGAAATAAAAAGAAAACAATTACATTAGAAATAGCATCAAAATAATAAAATACTTAGTAAAATTAAAAGAAGAAATGTAAGACTAGTACACTGAAAACTATAAAACATTCCTGAGTGAAATTAAAGATCTAAATGAATGGAAAACTTCCATGTTTATGACTGGAAAGATTCAATATTGTTAAAAAATCGATTCTCAAACTGATCTATGACTGTGTGTGTGCTCAGTTGTGTCCGACTCTTTGAGACCCTATGGACTATAGCCTGTCAGGCTCCTCTGTCCATGGAATGTTCCAAGCAAGACTATTAGAGTGGGTTGCCACTTCCTTCTCCAGAGGATCTTCCCAATCCAGGGATTGAACCCATGTCTCCTGCATTGGCAGGCAGGCTCTTTACCACTGAGCTGCTAGGAAGCCCAAATTGATCTACAGAGCCAACAAAATATACAAACCACTAGCTAGCTTAATCAATATACAAGGATAAGACACAAATAAGAAATAAGATCTTTGAAAAACCATAAAAGACTACTTTGCAGACCTCCAAATGTATTTTAAAACCTAAATATAATGTATATCTCCTGCTGCTGCTGCTAAGTCGCTTTAGTCATGTCCCACTCTGTTCGACCCCATAGACGGCAGCCCACCAGGCTCCCGCGTCCCTGAGATTCTCCAGGCAAGAACACTAGAGCGGGTTGCCATTTCCTTCTCTAATGCATGAAAGTGAAAAGTGAGAGTGAAGTCGCTGAGTTATGTCTGACTCTTAGCGACCCCATGGGCTGGAGCCCACCAGGCTCCTCTGTCCATGGGCTTTTCCAGGCAAGAGTAACGGAGTGGGTTGCCATCGCCTTCTCCGTATAATCCCCTAAGGAAATACAATTCAACAAAATTGATGCTGTTAATGGTAAACAGTTTGAACAGACCACTTTCTATTTAAAAAGAGAGAGAGAGAGAGCTAGCAATGAGCTATCACCAATGAAAAGCACCGGGCCCAGATGATTTCACAGGGAATTCTACCAAATTAAAAAATTAAGTATCCCATAGCACCATTAACAAAAACTTTCCTATTCTTTTTACAAAGCAAGCATAGCATTGATACCTAAACCCATAAAGGAAATTACAGATGAATGCGAAGGTACTTCAGTTCAGTTCAGTTCAGTCACTCAGTCGTGTCCGACTCTTTGCGACCCCATGAATCGCAGCCAGGCCTCTTTGTCCATCACCAACTCCCAGAGTTCACCCAAACTCATGTCCATCGAGTCAGTGATGCCATCCAGCCATCTCATCCTCTGTCGTCCCCTTCTCCTCCTGCCCCAAATCTCTCCAGCATCAGGGTCTTTTCCAATGAGTCAACTCTTCGAATGAGGTGGCCAAAGTACTGGAGTTTCAGCTTCAGCATCAGTCCTTCCAATGAACACCCAGGACTGATCTCCTTTAGGATGGACTGGTTGGATCTCCTTGCAGTCCAAGAGACTCTCAAGCGTCTTCTCCAACACCACAGTTCAAAAGCATCAATTCTTCGGTGCTCAGCTTTCTTCACAGTCCAGCTCTTGCATCCATACATGACCACTGGAAAAACCATAGCCTTGACTAGACAGACCTTTGTTGGCAAAGTAATGTCTCTGCTTTTCAATATGCTATCTAGGTTGGTCATAATTTTCTTTCCAAGGAGTAAGCGTCTTTTAATTTCATGGCTGCAATCACCATCCACACTGATTTTGGAGCCCAAAAAAATAGTCTGACACTGTTTCCACTGTTTCCCCATCTAGTTCCCATGAAGTGAAGGGACCAGATGCCATGATCTTCGTTTTCTGAATGTTGAGCTTTAAGCCAACTTTTTCACTCTCCTCTTTCACTTTCATCAAGAGGCTTTTTGTGTCCAACTCTATGCGACCCCACTGACTGTAGCCCACCAGACTCCTCTGTTCATGCGATTCTCCAGGCAAGAATACTGGATTGGGTTGCCATTTCCTTCTCCAATAAATGAATATAACAAAAATATTGATACAAAGATACTAAATAATAAAAACAATCTAATACCGCAAAGAAAATAATATGCAATAATCAAGTGAGATTAATTCTAGGAATGTAATAAGTTGGTTCAATAATAGGAAACTCACTAATAATGAATCTCTCCTTAGGATATAAGGAGAAAAATTATGCAATTATTTCCATATATATTTATTAATAAATGGCCTCTGATAAAATTCAACAACTTTTCCTGTTAAAACACTCACAAAAATAGCAATTAAGCCAGTACTTGAAGTTTGAACCTTCAAATATTTCATTTGGTGGAGAAATAGTGGAAACATTTACTAAGATCAGGAACAAGGCAAGGTTGTCTACTGTCTCTACTATGACTCAACATGTTACTAACTGGTAGCATTAGTCCAAGCAGTTAGGCAAGAAAAATCAAATAGAGGCAAGATCATCTTCAAATATATCTAAACCCTAGAGAATTAATACTACTACTAACTCAATTATTTAAAAAAATTCAATAAGGAAGCAGGACATGAAATTAACATACAGACATCTATAGCCTTAATATAGACAAATAATTGAAGTATATAAAGCAGAAGAAGCCCCACCTGAGGAATAATCTTAACAAGAAGTGTGCAAAACTCTTAAGAGGAAAACTTTAAAACACTTCTGAAAGACACAAAAGTAGAGTTGAATAATGAAAAACATCTCTGGATAGGACAGACCAACATCATAAAGATGTCAGTTCTACTTAATTTACAAATGTAATGTAATCTTTAGTTTTTTAAAAGCCTTTTATTATGAGATAAACAAGTTAACAAAGTTTTTATAAAGAGTGAGAATAATCAGGAAGTTACAGGAAAAGAAAACTACAAAAAGGAAGGGGTCCAGCCCTACCAGACTTCAAAACATACTTTAAGTCTTTAAATAAAAGAGTATGGTCTTAACTACCTTTCCCAAGGTAGAGTCATGAAATATATGGAAATGCCTACTAAATATGATTGACCTTGGGAAATGCTGCATTTCATATTCCCTTCTTGAATATTCACAAGGCATTCAGCATGTTAAAGATTCCTGCAACAAAGGATTTATCTTTTCTTAAAAAAATTGTAAGGTCTTGGCACTTGAATTGATAAACACCAATGGAATAGAATAGAAGTCCAGAAAAAAAAACATATATGGAAGCTTAAATCTTATGCATAAACGAGGCATCTCAAAACTCTAGGGCAAAGACAGACTTTTTTTTTTTAAAGAAATGGTGTTGGGACATTTATTTGGGAAAAGAATAAATTAAATCCAGACTGCATACCACACATTACAAATAAATTAGGAATCTAAATATAAAAATTATATACAAGAACTAGAAGGCAAATTCAATTCGTGTACTGTTTGTTTCCTAATAGAACAATATCTTTATGTACATGAATTGTTTCCTGATAAATACTGTACTATTTTTTAAAAATTTAAGAACAACAAAGAATGAAAAATTTCCTAATAACACTCTAACAGACTTTGAAAATGTGAGTTTCAGTTTGATTCCCCTTTTCCATTTCCTCTAAGTTTTGGCAGTACCACCGCTGCTGCTGCTGCTAAGTCGCTTCAGTTGTGTCCGACTCTGTGCAACCCCATAGACGGCAGCCCACCAGGTTCCCCTGTCCCTGGGATTCTCCAGGCAAGAACACTGGAGTGGGTTGCCATTTCCTTCTCCAATGCATGAAAGTGAAGTCCCTGAGTCGCGTTCGACTCTTAGCGACCCCATGGACTGCAGCCTACCAGGCCCCTCCGTCCATGGGATTTTCCAGGCAAGGATACTGGAGTGGGTTGCCATCGCCTTCTCTAAATGGAAATTAAACTCAAGTTTCACACACTTCAGATACAAATTTACCTAATTAAAAACAGGACACCAACGCCATGTATAAGAACCTCAGGCATTGAAAAGAGAGCTAACTGATGTTTCTGGAGTTGAGCCCTTTAGACAAATGAATTCCCAGTGATGCTTATGATGATGTTAGCAGCTAACATCTATTAACGCTTTACTTCGCACTGCATTAAATATTTTATATTATTACCTCTTTTAGTTCTTCAGACAACCCTTCAGGGTAGGCAGTAATTAAACGGGGCTCTGACAAGTTAAATAACTGTCAGTGTGCCCCACAAGAAAACTCTTCCTCAGGTGTTCAGTTCAGTTCAGCCGCTCAGTCATGTCCGACTCTTTGCGACCCCATGAACTGCAGTACACCAGGCCTCCCTGTCCATCACCAACTCCCAGAGTCCACCCAAACCCATGTCCATTGTGTCAGTGGTGCCATCTAACCATCTCATCCTCTGTGGTCCCCTTCTCCTCCTGCCCTCAATCTTTCCCAGCATCAGCGTCTTTTCAAATGAGTCAGCTCTCCGCATCAGGTGGCCAAAGTATTGGAGTTTCAGCTTCAACATCAGCCCCTCCAATGAACACCCAGGACTGATCTCCTTTAGGACGGACTGGTTGGATCTCTTTGCACTCCAAGGGACTCTCAAGAGTCTTCTCCAACACCACAGTTCAAAAGTATCAATTCTTCTGCGCTCAGCTTTCTTTGTACTACCACTCTCCAAACGAGGGCTGTTTTCCCTCCCTCAACTGGCACACTGACCCCTTGGTCCTGCCTGACCCTCTATGGGGTCAGGGAACAGACTCCACCCACCAGACCCCCCACTTACATTCAGCAGCCGGTACCCAGGACCCTCCTTGGACTCGACTTTGGACAGATTAGAGGGCTTGTCCCGCCCCTGGACGTTCCAGGCTGTAGAAGAGAATTCCGACCCCCTCGCTTGCATGTTTTCCAAGTTGGTTTGGGAAATTCTCTGAAATAACGGTGCTGTGTACAGGGAATGGACCCGCCTGTTGTGATTATCTTCTGCGTTGGAAACCTTCTCCACGTCTTGGGGCGGCTCCATCCCTCCATCCTCGGCTGGGCAGGTCTGCGCACTAACCGACTGCCTGCTACTGCGCAGGCGCAGCCCTCTCCCCCACCTTTCCCGCGCTTTTCCTGTGCACGCACCCACACCACGTGACCTGCGCATTCAGGCCGGCCTCTGCCCCAGGCTGGAACAGGGGCTGTGCTACTTTCAACTGCAAGCCCTTGCTTAGGCCGTTTCAGCCTCCCTTTGAAGGAAGTCTGAGCTTGCTGGCTGACAGGAAAGCTCCTCAGCACGGTGATTGAATTTAGTTCGTTTCCTGCCTGCCCTTTTAGTTCAGTTCAGTTCAGTTCAGTCGCTCAGTCGTGTCTGATTCCGCGACCCCAGAATCGCAGCACGCCAGGCCTCCCTGTCCATCACCAACTCCAGGAGTTCACTCAGACTCACGTCCATCGAGTCAGTGATGCCATCCAGCCATCTTATCCTCTGTCGTCCCCTTCTCCTCCTGCCCCCAATCCCTCCCAGCATCACAGTCTTTTCCAATGAGTCAACTCTTCGAATGAGGTGGGCAAAGTACTGGAGTTTCAGCTTCAGCATCATTCCCTCCAAAGAAATCCCAGGGCTGATCTCCTTCAGAATGGACTGGTTGGATCTCCTTGCAGTCCAAGAGACTCTCAAGAGTCTTCTCCAACACCACAGTTCAAAAGCATCAATTCTTCGGCACTCAGCCTTCTTCACAGTCCAACTCTTACATCCATTCATGACCACAGGAAAAACCATAGCCTTGACTAGACGGACCTTTGTTGGCAAAGTAATGTCTCTGCTTTTCAATATGCTATCTAGGTTGGACATAACTTTCCTTCCAAGGAGTAAGCGTCTTTTAATTTCATGGCTGCAATCACCATCCACACTGATTTTGGAGCCCAAAAAAATAGTCTGACACTGTTTCTGTTTCCCCATCTATTTTGCATGAAGTGATGGGACCAGATGCCATGATCTTCGTTTTCTGAATGTTGAGCTTTAAGCCAACTTTTTCACTCTCCTCTTTAACTTTCATCAAGAAAGCTTTTTAGTTTCTCTTCACTTTCTGCCATAAGGGTGGTGTTATCTGCATATCTGAGGTTATTGATATTTCTCCCGGCAATCTTGATTCCAGCTTGTGTTTCTTCCAGTCCAGCGTTTCTCATGATGTACTCTGCATATAAGTTAAACAAGCCTGCCCCTTAATCCTTCATAAACCTTCTCTCTTCTCCATACACCTCCAAATACTATCCCCTGAGTTCCAGATGCTATATTTTTAACAGTCTACTTGGATACTTTTACTCGACTGTCCCATAGATTCATAACCCAACACATTAACATTCATCTTCCTTCTCAGACGTCTATGTTCCAAACACATTTCGTGTAGCAATGTCATATCCACAAAATCTTAAAACTTGACAGTTTTTAATTCATATCCTAAATATTTGAACCCGACTATTCCTCTTTATGGCTCCTCATTTAGGGTATCTCACATAGACGACTGCAGTGCTTTACTGCAGGGGTCCCTGGCCTACCATTATCCACCCTTCCCACTGCCCCAGTGTTCATGCAGCTTACCTTTTAAAACACACGGAATCAGAAATGTTCAGAGTTTCTTTAATCGGCCACAAAAAATTCTTTAATACAGAAAACAAGGGACTCCAAAATGCTCTATACCACCTCAGGATCATTTCTTATGTCTATTCTATATGGAATCAGGTTTTCTTTTATTCAACGGTCACCTCAGAGTTTAGCCTTTAGTTAAGTTTTATAACCCCATACACATACCCCCAAAGCAGAATTAACTGCTGTCTCCAAGCTTCTACTTGGCATATTCCTATTAGTGGGCTCACACTATTAGAATTAGTTGTTAATTTCAAAAAATAAGAGTTCTTGGAGGTAAAAACCTGATCCTCACTTTTCACTCTTCAGGGCTCACCACACAATAGCTCAACATCCTTGACATGTTTGCTGTCATTTTGGGTCGTGTTTAATGACTGTTCAAAGAGACTTGCTGTCCATCAGCACACTCCAACTTCCTTAGGGTTCATGTGATGCAACAAAAATCTAACCTAAATCTAACCAAACCTCTAGCCCTAACTTCTGGGCTATAGGAAATTCAGGAGATACAAAGTGGATGATACTTTCAGGAGAAAAAATTAAATAACAATACAGGTGGGACATTTAAAAAAATTGATTTGGATTCTTCATACACACACACACACAAAATGTCGTGGGAATGTGTAGAATGGTATGGTCACCCTAGAAAAAGAGTTTGGCAATTTCTTAACAAACTAAACATAAAACTACCATACAACCCAGTGGTTGTACTCCTGGGTGTTTTTGTTGTTCAGTTACTAAGTCTTGTCCAACTCTTTGTGACCCCATGGGCTGGAGCACACCAGACTTCCCTGTCCTTCACTATCTCCTGGAGTTTGCTCAAACTCATGTCCATTGAGTCAATGATGCCATCCAACCATCTTATCCTCTGTTGTCCCCTTCTCCTCCTGCCCTCAATCTTTCCCAGCATCAGGGTCTTTTTCAATGAGTTGGCTCTTTGCACCAGGTAGCTAAAGTATTGGAGCTTCAACTTCAGCATCAGTCCTTCCAATGAATGTTCTCAATTGATTTCCTTCACGATAGACTGGTTTGACCTTGTGAGAAGACTCTTGCGAGCACTCTTGGAGTCAGCACTCCAATTCAAAAGCATCAGGTCTTTGGTGCTCAGCCTTCTTTATGTTCCAAATCTCACATCCATACATGACTACTGAAAAAACCATAGCTTTGACTATATGGACCTTTGTTGGCAAAGTGATGTCTCTGCTTTTTAATAGGCTGTCTAAGTTTGTCATAGCTTTTCTTCCAAGGAGCAAGCATTTTTTAATTTCGTGGCTGCAGTCTCTGTCTGCATTGATTTTAGAGCCCAAGAAAATAAAATCTGTAAAACTCACATTCATTCAAAAACCTATACACAAATTTTCATAGTAGTTTTATTCATAAATAAAAAAGTGGAATCAGCTCAGATGTCCTTTGACAGGTAAATGGTTAAACTTCAATAACTTGCAATGTGACTTTGCAATCAAAAGGGATGAACTATGGCCTTACAACATGGGTGAATCTCCAGGGAATACACTGAGCAGAAAAAAGCTAATCCCTAAAGATTATATACTGTATATTTCAACTTATTATTGAAATTATAAGATTTAAGAAATAGAAGACATTAGTAATTGCCAGGGCTTGGGGTTAGGGGTACAGGGAAAGGATGTAGGAAGGATATTGTCTGTTTATAAAAGGGCAACATGAGAGATTCTTACAGCTTTTAGACTTGGTAGATACACAAACATACACAATTGATAAAACTGTATAGAACTTAATATATACATAGACATACACATACATGTAACAGTAGGGGGATTCCCTTTTCAGCAGCTCCTGACAGCTGGAGAATACCTTATAGACAAGCAAGATATTCCTAGTTGGCATGTGTATCAAATTTAGACCTATTCTCAGCGCCATCCAACTCCACCATCAACTTATCAGTCCTCTTCTATTCCACAACATTCAGTGGGTTGCTAATCAGGGCAGGCTCAGTTTTACTGAGGTGCTCAAGAGACTCTGAGACATCTTTTCCCACAGTGAGCCTTAATGTCTTGAGCTCTAAGTCTCATGTCAGTTGAGGCACCAATAGATACAGCTCTGAAGAGATCTCTTCCAGTGCAGGACCCACCTGAAGAGTGGGATTTCCGTGAAGGTCAAAGATCTCTCTGACAAAGAACTCAGGAACAGGTACGGTGAATTTCGACTCATACTTCTTGTCATTTAAAAAAAGAGGCAGGGGAAAAGGTCTGCAGAGGTCAAATGAGTGTTAACTTAATAAGCTCACAGGCCTCTCCTTTACTCTCCCGAACTCTTGGCCAGCTTGGCTTCTCTCTTGCTATGTATGTTTCTTAAAGCTCCCTATATGATTCTGATGTGCAACCAGATATGGGAACTACTGGTATAGGTCTTAAAAAAAAATAAACTTTTACAATTATATAACTTCTCAAACGAAAGTTACATTTCCTTTTTATTAGCCATCTTTCAAGCTAAATTACATTTTACTTATTACATGATACACAACCACTGAACCAGTTTCAAAAATGACAAAATTCATACTTCAATTTATTCAGTCAGGAAACATGAAAAATAAATAATGAAGGTCCTTTTCCTCCACTTCTTCTCTATTCTCTAAACTTATGTTTAAACTTGATAGATATTTTGTAACACTAAAGTTATGGCTTTTTTAAAAGCACTGTATTACTGCTTTTAAAGATAATGATTATAAATGCAACTAATCTGAAAAAACAGGAAATAAACACTTTCACCTGTTGGTTTCTAGTTCATTATCTCCTTCATCATAAAGATGATAATGCTATAGAAATTAATGTTTGGGTATAAATTACAGATACAATTTTAACATTTTCCATAATCCTGAGACATTTTTCAGTATTATATATCAAAAATCAATTCCAAATACATCTGTACATATATAAAAATACATTTACAAACAAGAATGGGAAAAATTCTAAATACTAGGTCATTACTCAGAAGGTGAGTTGGCACTATGAAGAGGCTTTGATTCCTTTATCAGGATATTCTTCCACATCCGAGGAAAACATCAACTCTGGGAGAGAAAATGAACAAATCATACTTAAAATGATTTCCCAGCATCTCAAAAAGTTTTATAACTTACTAATGAACAGTCTTAAAATACTGACATATTATAGAATTATAATTCTTTATGTTATAAATTATTATTATAAATTCTTTATATAATTATTATATCATATAATATAATTCTTACTTGAGTACAAGTAAGATTTCTTGATAGTGAACTCTGAGTTTTAAAAGATGAGCTATTGACAAAAATACAAGTTTTGCATTTTGAGATGTACAAGTTTTTAATGCATTGTAACTCCTGAAAAATAAAATATATACAATAGAGACAATATAATAACTCATACCAGGAAGTTTAAAACACTTAGAGAATCCAGGATCATTAAACGGCTAAAGAAGTCTAATTCTATAGTGATCATGAGAACCTAAAATATAGGACACAGCCATAGAGGAGGACCTGGAACTAAGATTAGGTGTGTGCCAGGAAAGTTTAAATATGTGACCCCATTTAATCACCATGAACTCCCTTTAAGTGAGAATTATCTTCCCATTTTATATTTCCTTTTTTTTTTTTGTCCATATGGAAATGCTATTTGACTCACATAACCCTAAAAGAGAGCAGGATTCTGGAAATATAAGTAACATATACTTTATGATTAAGATTGAATACTGCATAAGCCAGCTGAATTAGCTTCAATCCCAGTGGAGAATGTTATTAACTGGCATTTCGACATTTAAACTATCACTAAGCATAGTCCCATAATTTACTAAAATACCAATAAATATTAAAAAAAGAAAACCTTAGGAATTTAGTAAAATAAAGTCCCCTGATGTAAACATGAGATGAAAAAAAAAAACTTTGAATGATGAAAAACTACACCAAGTTAAAGAAAAACTGCGAACTACCTAAAGCCTAAGAAGATTTTTTAAAATATTTTAAATATATCTAAAAGGAATAATTAGTGAATAACACAAGAAAAGGTACATTCATGAATGAAAACACACAAGATTACATTTTTTGTCTTGGTTTTTACAAATGGAAATGTTGGAAAGATTCTCAGTTTCAAGATTTCTGAGACACAGGCTGTAATCAGTTGATCAAATTGTGGTTAAATGCTTTGTTTAACAAATCAAGAATGAAATAATAGCCAAAGTCCAGAAAACAGCAAAGAGATTCAAGGGTGAAACTGTGGAACATCTACCAGGAAACACAACTTACAATACAAATATTAAGCTGTTCTCAGAGCAATGCTGAAAGACGAGCAGTTTACAAATGTGATCCTTCTTCAGGTGTTCCAAAAGAGGTCTGAGGACTACAGATTAGTAAATCTCACTTTACTCTGGGCACTTTAAAGATTGCTAAACACTTCATTAGACAATGAAGGGTTAAGAATTTGTGCCAGGTAGAGGAGGAGGTAAGGGTAAATTCACCTGAATATGTGTCTAGCAGAGGCTAACAGATGAAGCATATGATTAATTTCAAATTTATGGGCTTCCCGAGAGGCTCAGCAGTAAAGAATCTGCCTGCAATGCAGGAAGCACAGCAGGAGCTGCAGGTTCAATCCCTGGGTCGGGAAGATCCCCTGGAGGAGGAAATGGCAACCCACTCCAGTACTCTTGCTGGGAAAAGCCCATGGACAGAGGAGACTGGAGGGCTATAGTCTATAGGTTCGCAAAGGGTCAGACACGACTTAGTGACTGAGCAGCAAGAGATACTTTGATCAGAAAGAGACTAAGAGAAAGGAAGAGCAAAGACTTTCTATAAAATACCTGAAAGGGTCCAAGAAAAGAAATATCTCCAAAATATGTGGAAACCCTCATTAAGTGCTCCAAGACTCCAGCTCTCCTACACACGCCTCTGTTTTTTGCAGCATTCAGTTTCACCGCTTTATTGTTATACTTCTTGGGTTATTTTAAATGCATCTTTGTTATTGAAATGTTATAATACTATAAAGTATAAATGACATAATGCTATATCCATTAAAAGAAGATTTATGAAGTCATTATAGAAGATTTTATGATGTACTTATACTATTTTTTTCTTTAATACCTTCACTAAGATCCATGCCTGGCCTGTAAGACAAAAAAAGCCAAGATAACCCAACCAGAACGGCCACCACCAGATTCACCACAATCCATGGCTGAAGAACCTGCTCCTCAATTCCTTCTGCCCTAGAGGTACAGAAATACTCATCAGAAATGTCTTCATTGTGATCCATATATCCAGATATATCTATTTTATAAACTTAAAAAAAAATTAGCCATCCTTATCTAGAGGAGTAACAAGCATAAAATAAAACTTCCCTATGAAATACACTATATAGCATGAGAATTTTAAAACCATAACTTAAAAGATTTAAAACATTGTTTACAAAACATTTCATTAAAAATGCAAGAGTATATAACAATAGTTATCCATTAACCAGTGGAATAGGGGGTTTTTTTGGCCACAATTGTAGAAACAAAAACAAGGCCCTCATTACTATCTTGAAAAAACAAGAATAGCACCATTCCTCCCGCTGTTGCTATTATTACGATCAACAATTACAAGTGCTACTATGAATCCTTACCAGAGGCTACCGTTAACAGAAGAAGGTGTGTAAAGGTGGATTCTGTCACTCGTCATTTGTTGACTCAGAGATAATACAAGAGCAGTAAAGTACACTGAGAAAAGACAAATGAATTACTAATCATGTACTTTTAACAACCCAGTTTGTTTGGAACTTATAAATAACTTTAAGGTCAAAAATAATCTGAGCTTTGGGAAATGATGACACAAAAAATTTTCATTTGGTCAATTTCAATAGGCTGGATAGTCTTACATTATTTTTCAATATAGGTAGAGAAGGGTCTTTAGATACTCACTATTTTATCATTAGACTGACAAGAATCTAGAAGATCATTTAAGAAATTAAATGATTCAAGGTCTTAAAATTAGTTTTATTAACATTCTCATAATTAGAACAAAATTTACTCCAAATTACCAAAAAGGTAAAAAAAAATAGTATTTGTTACTAAAATGCCCTATCAGCCTTATTTGTTTAATGTCAAGTAGAAAACACAAAAGTTAAATATTAAGTAATACAGAACAATAAACTTTAAAAAGTTAGATAACCTCTACTGAAAAATAATTCTAAACCTCCACTGAAAAATAATTCTATCAAAATTATACCTACCATAGTTTAATTACAAATTCCACTGAATATTGATATGAAATGTTTAGAAGTAGCAATAATATAAAATCATTTAAAAAATAAAATTATACTTTTTTTCTGATTCAAATTTACACAGTTATCAAATTATTTACTTACAGAAAGATGCTAAAGCTCTTGGATCCAGAGCAAGAAAATTTCGGATTGCTACTGACGTTTTAGCAAAGTCAATCCTAGAAAATACAAAAGCCTCTCGTCACAGTGTAGTTGTAAACTTATTACAAAACTGTACAAAACTGTAGTCTCTAGACAACAGTTTCTTCTCTATTTTAATGCTACCACATGTACTGTCTGTTATGAAGCTTTAAGTAGCTACAGTTTATACTTAACACACACAAAAGAATCTTATTTACAAAGGCCACATAAAACATTTAACTAAAAGACTATTTTAGTCATTATTCCTTTAGCATTAAGAAGAAACAAATTTGATCAGCTATTTCATTAGATTCTACTTCCTTTTATTACTCATATTGAGTGACAAGCTGTTGTTTTCTTAGTGGGTTAAATTGTGTTCCTAAAAAGATATATTGAACTTCTAAATCCTGGAACCTGTGAATGTGACCCTATTTGGAAATAGAATCTTTACTGATGCAGTCAACTTAAGATGAGGCCATTACAAGGGGCCTAATCCAATAAGACTGGTGTCTTTATAAGAAGAGACACAGATCCATGAACACACAGGTAAGACTGTCATCTGATAATTGAGGGAGAGGCTGGAGTAATGCATCTACAAGCCAAGGAACACCAAGGACTGCCAGAAACCACTGGAAGCTAAGAAACAGGCAAGAATAGACTCTCCATGGATCCCTCTAAAATGGAACCAACCTTGCCAACAACTTGGTTTTATTTTTTATTTTTTTAATTTTTATTTTATTTTTAAACTTTACATAATTGTATTAGTTTTGCCAAATATCAAAATGAATCCATCACAGGTATACATGTGCTCCCCATCCTGAACCCTCCTCCCTCCTCCTTCCCCATACCATCCCTCTGGGTCGTCCCAGTGCACTAGCCCCAAGCATCCAGTATCGTGCATTGAACCTGGACTGGCATCTCGTTTCATACATGATATTTTACATGTTTCAATGCCATTCTCCCAAATCTTCCCACCCTCTCCCTCTCCCACAGAGTCCACAAGACTGTTCCATATATCAGCGTCACTTTTGCTGTCTCGTACACAGGGTTATTGGTTTTAGACTTTCAGATTCCAAAACTGTGAGAGAACACATTCCTGTTGTTTCAAGCCACCCAGTTTGCGGTACTTTTGTTAGAGCAGTCCTGCTGCTGCTGCTGCTGCTAAGTTGCTTCAGTCGTGTCCGACTCTGTGCGACCCTGTAGACGGCAGCCCACCAGGCTCCCCCGTCCCTGGGATTCTCCAGGCAAGAACACTGGAGTGGGTTGCCATTTCCTTCTCCAATGCACAAAAGTGAAAAGTGAAAGTGAAGTCGCTCAGTCGTGTCCGACTCTTCGCAACCCCATGGACTGTAGCCCACCAGGCTCCTCTGTCCATGGGATTTTCCAGGCAAGAGTACTGGAGTGGGGTGCCATTGCCTTCTCCATTTGTATTGCAGTATAGCCAATTAATAATGTTGTGATAGTTTCAGGTGAATAGAGAAGGGACCCAGCCATACATATACATGTATCCATTCTCCCCCAAACCCCCCTCCCATCCAGGCTGCCACATAACACTGTGCAAAGTTCCATGGTCTATACAATAGGTCCCTGTTGGTTATAGATACAGCAGTGTGTATGTTTGGGACTTTTTGAGTTGATTATATTTGGATGAAATTTTGGATTTAGAGTTGATGCTGGAACGGGTTAAGACTTTGGGGTATGTTTTTGCTCACAATCGTCCCATCTCCTCCCCTCAAAAAGAACAGAAACAGAATGGCTCTTTAAAAAGTCAAAATAATATTAATATCCTGTAATTCTATTTTGAAAATGTCATAGTTTGTCAGGGACACATTTTGCTCAACACTTCCTTCCGAAGAAAGTTAGAGGGGCCTACAGTCACAACAGTCTTACCTGTCAAAGGCTGAAACTGTACTCAGAGCCAAAAGCAAGTAGAGAAGACTCTGGAATGGATATGCTAATGTCTTGTATTGCTGCAGAAGGTTTGAGAGGTCAGAAAGCTCATCTCCTGCCAGAACATAGATCACAACAATGTTCCACACAGCACAGCCAGCCAGGAAGCCATGGGAGAAGACACCAATCATCCTGAATGGAAAAGGGTTTTGTTAACATACACGAAAGACTAAAGCAAAAAGCTCATTCTTCAAATCTCTTCATGTGTAAGAATAAAGTTCAACATTTCACAGAAACAAGCTTTTCTTTTCTCTATACTAACAGGCAGATCATTTAAATCTAATTGAATGTCTGAAAACTATATCCACCCACCATTTTAAGCTGTCAATTTTTTAACATTATTGAACAATCAATTCTTAAAAAAAAAAATTGTGGAACATTAGTCTTTAGAAAAGTCCAACAAAATCAGTCACCGGAAAGCCCGATGCACCGACAGTGCAACATCTCTGGTCGTCCAGGAAGGTTTCATGTCCATTGACACATCGATCTTTTCTGTGGTCTTAATCAACTCTGAACGATCAGCAGCCTGGAATCGCCCTAAGAACACAACACACAATTAAAAACAACTCACAACAGAGAACCCTGGTGATCTTTCTTGTTATTCCACATTTAAGAACCCTCAACGTTGAGACTGAAATTTTACAGTTTTCTTGTCTTAAAATTCTCCCTGATTTGGCTCCTATTTCAGAAGCCTCTTTTCTCTCAGTTGCTAAAAACATACAATGTTTTAATCTTGAAGAGAAGTAAATGATGTCCACGTAATTTCTTCTCAACCCAAAACAGATGTTAAAGTAGCAGTCTTGGAAATCAATTTATTTAATGAAATACAATGAACTTGTAATTCAGAATGAAGTCTGGAAACCTTTAACATGATATAGTCTAAAACATTCTAATTTAGAGATTTTTACAAGTATCAAAGTGTAAATCCTACCACTATAAAGATAAGTCAATATTTGAAAACACTTCAAATTTCTCAGGCAAAGATGCCAGCGTATGTAGTATGGTGTTCTGTGGTGACAGAAGAGAAACAGATTGTTTCATACACTGGTCTTAAGATTCCCATGGAAACCATCAGTTCAAAGGTCAGAACTCAATACTGTGAGCAGAGCTTTATGCTTCTACTGCAGACAAGGAGGCTCCTTCTCAGTCATCAGCCAATCCACAAATGGACCTCAGGAAACTGGAAAGGTTCCATTATCTTTGAAAAACCTGGCTGTCAGACACTTTGGAGAAGGAAAGACAAAAGTGGGATACCTAATGTTCCCAAAGAAAAAGCAACTGCTGGGCAAATCACTGGTACGTTTCATGGTCAGTTACTTTACTAAGGGAAGTTTCTGTGCTACAGGAAGCAAGAATAAAAATGAGGATTGAGTGATATTGCTTGAAAATCAGTTCAGTTCATTCAGTCATTCAGTCGTGTCCGACTCATGAGGCCAGCACACCAGGCCTCCCTGTCCATCACCAACTCCCAGAGTCCACTCAAACCCATGTCCATTGTGTTGGTGATGCCATCCAACCATCTCATCCTGTCATCCCCTTCTCCTGCCCTCAATCTTTCCCAGCATCAGGGTCTTTTCAAATAAGTCAGCTCTCCGCATCAGATGGCCAAAGTATTGGAGTTTCAGCTTCAACATCAGGCCCTCCAGTGCTTGAAAATAGACTGAAGCAAATTAAATGGCCACACGGTATACTAGTCCTGCTGCTTGCTGCGTGCATGCTCAGTCGTGTCTGACTCTTTGCAACCCCATGGACTGGAGCCTGCCAGGCTCCTCTAACAGCCCTTACCTAGAAGTCATGAAACTTTGGTTCGAGTCCCTATTCTGTACTAATCAACTGTGAGACCCTGGGTGAGTCTGCCTCTCTGGGTCACAGGTTTCTCACTGGCCAACAAAGCCAAGATCCCTTAAGTGGGCTCTTAAGGAATCAGAATTCTAAAACAATTTACGCAAAATCTAAGTTGTAAATTTTAAGGGTTAACCTTTATGTTTTAGATGAGTTCTTTAGGCAGCATGTTCACAGCATATCCATGGGACTAATATATGGTTCTGATCATGCTTTCAGTAGGTTTTTCTTAAACACCACAGATGTAGTGTTATAACCAATGTGTGCTATATACAATGTCAGAACTATTTTTCTAAAAGAAAATATAGCTATAATGTTGTATTCCTCATTTAATATGGCAATACTCTCATGTATTTTCTCTTATTTATTTTTAATGATAGCATTTATATCATTACTTGCTCCACCACCAATATCACTACCAATTGCAGAAAACTGGTAAAAGTACAACAGAGAATAAAGAAATGGGTGGGAGGAGAGGGAGGTTTTTTAAATTACCAATCATCTCATAACCTAGAAACAACCAGCATTAATATTTTAGCATATTTTCTTCTAGTCTTTTGTCCTATGCATTTCTCTATAGTTCAAATCTAACTACAAGTATGTATGTTTGCTTTTCATTAGCATCTTAACATGAAGTGAAAAGTTCTCCCTAAACATTATTTTTAGTGGTGCAGAAGATTTCATTGTATAGATATGCCATAAACTGTCTGAAATCACTCCCCTTGTTTTTTGATCTCATTAATAACAATATGATGGTTTTTTCCAGCTTTTTGCTCTCATTAATAACAATATGATTAGCTTTATGTTTTTCCAGTTTTTTGCTCTCATTAATAACAATATGATGATTAGCTTTATGTATAAATTTTTATCCATATTTTTACTTATTTCCTTAATTCAGATTTCCAGAAGTATAATTCCTAGGTCAAAGGATATCCTTGTATAATTCTTAAAGGGTTCATGTTCCAAAATAAGGACCTACTTACTGCTTTTTTCCACAAACACTTTGCCTACAGGCTGGCTAATGCCCGTGGGTGCAGTGAATACAGACTGTTGTTCTGGACTACTTTGCTCGTCAGTAATTATGTCTTCATCTTCAACTCCTAGTTCATTGGCATAATGTAATTCCGCTGGCTGGGTTTTCCTGTAATCAAGGAGAATGTAAGAAAAATGGATTATTTCTGACCTTTTATAGACCCAAATAAGGAGGTTCTTGTGAGTCTAATGGAAAGAACCCTGGATTTGGAGTCAGGAAATTTGGTTTTTATTCAAATGGATCAGTTATTAACTGTTATGTACAGCAAGTCACTTACATTTCTGTGGACCTCAGTTTTCTCATCTGGAAAATGAAGTGACTGAACTAGATTTGAAAGGTTCTTTATAGACTTAAAAGTATATGATTCTATATAGATACTGATCACTATGTTGTAGAGTCATTTCCAAATATGAACAACAACGTTATATAACTTCCAGTATACTCCTTTAGAGTCTACCATTCTATCTTACCTGGGACTTAATTTCCTATGAAATAAACATTTTATGTATTGTTAGAATAATCATAATTTTAATTCTATTAATACGAGAAAATAAATAATAGCCTACCTTATTATACTGCTACTGCTAAGTCACTTTAGGCATGTCCAACTCTATGCAACCCCATAGATGGCAGCCCACCAGGCTCCCCTGTCCCTGGGATTCTCCAAGCAAGAACACTGGAGTGGGTTGCCATTTCCTTCTCCAATGCATGAAAGTGATATCACCTTTAATTTTTAATATCTTTAATAGGTAATGTTTTTACTACTTATATAAAATCTTCTATTTGTGTTCCTCTTCTTTAGATACAGCTCCTAAATATTTTATTTATTTAAATATAATATTTTACTTTTCTCAGTGGGCTTACTCTTTTCAAAGTTATTCTTAGATTAGTTTAACTAATACCTTTGTAATACTACTTATGCGAGAGAACACAACTGCAAGCATTTAATAAGACTTAGAAGCTGCTTTTTGGGAGCTCCAAATTAAGCATCAGGGTATATCTGCAGAATATTTAGAAGGACAAATAAATCCTTACTTCATCTTCCTTCGAGGTTTCTGAATAACTGGCTCCTCATCTGGCTCCACATTGATACCATTTTCATTTGGTAATAAAGATGGACTAGCTGTCTTCTTCTGGGTCAAGGTAGTCTCCAATTCTGAAAATAAAGCAGATTAAGTTTTTAAATAACTATAATGCAAAAAAAGAAAAGTAGCATGTAAGATTTCTGTAAGACAAAAGAACTTTAAGAATTCTAATTGGCCCCCAATTTTTTTCACCACCTTATTAATCTTTAATTTTTAAAATTTTACACCTCTAAACACTCAACAGAAAATTTGAAATCATGATGCCAAACAACATGAAAAAAGAAAAATTAAGTCATCCAACATTGAGGGTGTGTCAGAGCTCCAAGATTACCTCCAAGTTCTATGATTCTCTCAATGGACTCACAAGTCATTTACACTCACAGTTACGGTTTATTACAGGAAAAAGACACAAAAATCAGAAGAAGGAAAAAGCTCATGGAACAAAGTCCCAAAGAAACCAAGTCCAAGTTTCCAAGAGTCCTCTATCAGTGAAGTCACACAGGATGGTGCTAACTCTTCCAGCAACAAGTTGTGATGATATACATGTTCCTTGCTCTTTCCAGGGAAGCTCATCAGTCACTTAGCAGCCAGGAATTTTACTGGGGAGTGATCACAGAGGTACCTCCTGCCAAACACATACCAAAATTCTAGACTCCCAGAAGAAAAGCAGGTGCTCAGCATAAATCTCACTGTTTGCATAAGTGCACAGTGAGCCATCCTGACAGTTTATAGAGAAAGCTTTGTATCAGTGTAGACAACTGTTGCATAGGAAGCTGGAATGTTAGGTTCATGAATCAAGGTAAATTGGAAGTGGTCAAACAGGAGATGGCAAGAGTGAACATTGACATTTTAGGAATCGTGATCTAAAACAGACTGAAATGGGTGAATTTAACTCAGATGACCATTATATCTACTACTGTGGGCAGGAATCCCTTAAAAGAAAAGGAATAGCCATCACGGTCAACAAAAGAGTCCAAAATGCAGTATCTGAATGCAATCTCAAAAACGATGGAATGATCTCTGTTCGTTTCCAAGGCAAATCATTCAATATCACAGTAATCCAAGTCTATGCCCCAACCAGCAATGCTGAAGAAGCTGAAGTTGAACGGTTCTATGAATATCTACAAGACCTTTTAGAACTAACACCCAAAAGAGATGTCCTTTTCATTATATGGGCCTGGAATGCAAAAGTAGGAAGTCAAGAAACACCTGGAGTAACAGGCAAATTTGGCCTTGGAGTACAAAACGAAGCAGGTTAAAGGCTAACAGAGTTTTGCTAAGAGAACACACTGGTCATAGCCAACATCTTCTTCCAACAACACACAAGAAGACTCTACAAATGGACATGACCAGATGGTCAATACCAAAATCAGACTGATTATATTCTTTGCAGCCAAGACAGAGAAGCTCTATACAGTCAGCAAAAACAAGACCAGGAGCTGACTGTGGCTCAGATCATGAACTCCCTATTGCCAAATTCAGACTTAAACTGAAGAAAGTAGGGAAAACAACTAAACCATTCAGGTATGACCTAAATCAAATCCCTTACGATTATACAGTGGAAGTGAAAAATAGATTCAAGGGAATAGATCTGATAGAGTGCCTAAAGAACTACAGACTGAGGTTCGTGACATTGTACAGGAGGCGTTGATCAAGACGATCCCCAAGAAAAAGAAATGCAAAAAGGCAAAATGGTTGTCTGATGAGGGCTTACAAATAGCTGAGAAAAGAAGAGAAGCTAAAGCAAAGGAGAAAAAGAAAGATATAAGCATCTGAATGTAAAGTTCCAAAGAATAGCAAGGAGAGACAAAGTCTTCCTCAGTTATCAATGTAAAGAATAGAGGAAAACAATAGAATGGGTAAGACTAGAGATCTCTTCAAGAAAATTAAGACATACCAACGGAATATTTCATGCAATGATGGGCACAATAAAGGACACAAATGGTATGGACCTAACAGAAGCAGAAGATATTAAGAAGAGGTGGGAAGAATACACAGAAGAACTATACAAAAAAGATCTTCATGATCCAGATAATCACGATGGTGTGATCACTCACCTGGAGCCCGACATCCTGGAATGTGAAGTCAAGTGGGCCTTAGGAAGCATCACAACGAACAAAGCTAGTAGGTGATTGAATTCCAGTTGAGCCATTTCAAATCCTGAAAGATGATATTATGAAAGGGCTGCATTCAATATGTCAGCAAATTTGGAAAACTCAGCAGTGGCAACAGGACTGGAAAAAGTCAATTTTCATTCCAATCCCAAAGAAAGGCAATGCCAAACAATGTTCAAAGTACCACACAATTATACTCATCTCACACACTAGTAAAGTAATGCTCAAAATTCTGCAAGCCAGGCTTCAACAGTACGTGAACCATGAACTTCCAGATGTTCAAGCTGGATTTAGAAAAGGCAGAGGAACCAGAGATCAAATTGCCAACATCCACTAGATCATCAAAAAAGCAAGAGAGTTCCAGAAAAACATCTAATTCTGCTTTATGCCAAAGCCTTTGACTGTGTGGATCACAACAAACTATGGAAAATTCTGAAAGAGATGGGAATACCAGACCACCTGACCTGCCTCTTGAGAAATACGTATGCAGGTCAAGAAGCAACAGTTAGAACTGGACATGGAACAACAGACTGGTTCCAAATTGAGCAAGGAGTATGTCAAATCTGCATACTGTCACTCTGCCTATTTAACTTATATGCAGAGTACATCATGAGAAATGCCAGGCTAGATGAAGCACAAGCTGGAATCAAGATTGCCAGGAGAAATATCAATAACCTCAGATATGCAGATCATACCACCCTTATGGCAGAAAGTGAAGAAGAACTAAAGAGCCTCTTGATTTAAGTGAAGAGGAGAGTGAAAAGGTTGGCTTAAAGCTCAACATTCAGAAAACTAAGATCATGGCATCCGGTCCCATCACTTCAGATCAGATCAGATCAGTTGCTCAGTGGTGTCCAACTCTTTGCGACCCCATGAATCGCAGCACGCCAGGCCTCCCTGTCCATCACCAACTCCCGGAGTTCACTCAGACTCATGTCCATTGCTTCATGGCATGGCAAATGGGGAAATAATGGAAACAGTGACAGACTTTATTTTTGGGGGCTCCAAAATCACTGCAGATGGTGACTGCAGCCATGAAATTAAAAGATGTTTGCTCCTTGGGAGAAAAGTTATGACCAACTTAGACAGCATATTAAAAAGCAGAGACATTACTTTGCCAACAAAAGTCCGTCTAGTCAAAGCTATGATTTTTCCAGTAGTCATGTATGGATGTGAGAATTGAACTATAAAGAAAGCTGAACACCAAAGAACTGATGCTTTTGAACTGTGGTATTGGAGAAGACTCTTGAGAGTCGCTTGGACTGAAAGGAGATCCAACCAGTCCATCCTAAAGGAAATCAGTCCTGAATATTCATTGGAAGGACTGATGCTGAACCTGAAACTCCAATACTTTGGCCACGTGATGTGAAGAATTGACTCATTTGAAAAGACCCTGATGCTGGGAAAGATTAAAGGCCCTGATGCTGGAGGAGAAGGGGATGACAGAGGATGAGATGGTTGGATGGCATCACTGACTTGGTGGACATGAGTTTGAGTAAGCTCTGGGAGTTGGAGATGGACAGGGAAGCCTGGCGTGCTGCAGTCCATCAGGTTTCAAAGAGTCGGACACAACTGAGCAACTGAACTGAACTAAGAAAACTGTTTACCTGCCAAGTTCCCAGATTCCAGTCAAGCGGCCCTACAGCAAGTAGGCCTGTCCAGTCCTGCTGAGTTAACTCTTTTCTAAACACAAAGCATTAAATTCAGGCAAGTCAATAGAGCCTTCTAACCCACTAGCAACTCTTCCTATCTGGAAATACAGGAAATGGCTCCCTGGAATGCCCACAAAGACCCTAGAAATCTATTTTTAAAAGCACTTACAGCCTGGGCTGGAAATAGAAGCAGTACAGGCAACCACAGATGTGCTGGACAAAATAAAAATGAAACAAACATGTGGGAAGCTAGGCCTGTCGTGGCAGGTGCATTCTAGAATGGCAGTAAAGGTACTCTTTGGCCCAGGACTTAGTTGGGATCTTAATTTTCTAAAAACTATCACTTCTATAAATAAATTTGCTCCTGAATTATAAAGCTAGGTATTTTGGTATCCATCTTGATTTTCAACTTTGTACCCTAACTGAATTACTGAGACAGTAGTTTTAATCCAACTATCCTTGAATTAAATCAAAGGAAATAAACTGTTGGTAAAACTGTCTGAGGATCATTTCTGTCTCTTTTCGTCTCTTCTGCCCTCTACTTCTCCTCTTACTGCCCCCCGGCACTGTGGTATCCCACTTCAACTTGCCTCTCAAAACTGTGTTCCATTCTCCTGGCTTTTCTAGTTCCTGCTCTCTACTCCTGTAATCTCTTCATCTAATAAGAATCTATTGTTTTCTAAGAAAACAAAGAAATAGTCTTGGGAACTATTTTGTAATTAAACATTCATTGGGGCTAATGTTAATGGGAGAAAGCTAATCTTACAATCTTTGTTCCTTCCTTTTTTTTACTCTAATAAAATCTATTGTCATTTTCTAATTATTATAAAAGTTACACATACAATATATGAAAATTTAGTAAACATAAAGAAAATTTTTAAAAATCATCCCTAATTCTGCCTTCTAAAAATCTTACCACTGTTGACACTTTGCTATATCCTTCCATTCTTTTTACTGTATGTGTGTGTATGTACATATGTTCTGGATTGAATTGTCTCTCCTGAAAGATATACGCAAGTCCTAATCCCCAATACCTGTGAATGAGACTTTAGAAATAGGGTCTTTGCAGATGTGATCAAGTTAATATGAGGTCATGCTGGATTAGGATGGGCCCTAAATTCAATGGCTGGTGTCCTTATAAGAAAAGCCAAAGTTGGACACAGAAACACAGGGAAAAATGTGAAGATGGGGGCACAGAATGGAGTTATGCTGTTACAAGCCAAGGAATGCCAAGAACTACAAACCACCACCAGAATCTGGAAGAGGCTAGGGTGGATTCTTTCCTACAAACTTTGGAGGAAACATGGCCCTACGGACACCTTGATTTTGGACTTCTAGCCTCCAGAACTGTCAAGAGACTAAATATCCATTGTCCATTGGAAGGCATGCCGAGATCTAAACTTTCTATTTTGCTTCTGAAATTGCATCCCTTCTCTCATAATCTGTACATATATTCCCTCATAGCTCAGTTGGTGGTGGCTTCCCTGATGGCTCAGAGGGTAAAAGCATCTCCTTGCAATGTGGGAGACTCAGGTTTGATCCCCGGGTTGGGAAGATCCCCTGGAGAAAGAAATGGCAACCCACTCCAGTACTCTTGCCTGGAAAATCCCATGGATGGAGAAGACTGATAGGCTACAGTCCATGGGGTGGCGAAGAGTCAGACACAACTGAGCAACTTCACTTTCACTTTTCAGCTCAGTTGGTAAAGAATCTGCCTGCAATGCAGGAGACCCCAATTCGATACCTGGGTTGGGAAGATCCCCTGGAGAAGGGATAGGCTACCCACTCTAGTATCTGACCTGGAGAATTCCATGGACTGTATAGTCCATGGGGTCACAAGGAGTCGGACACCACTAAGCAACTTTCACTTCACTTCACGATCAAAAGAGATCCTGTTAAATATTCCTGACTTAACCCTCTGGAGTTACCCTAGCAATAAAAATTTTAAGCAAAAACAAACAAACAAACAAACAAAAACTGGATATGAGTGGGGAAAAATAGAAATAGACAGGTTTTTAATCATATCCCTCAAACCACAACTGTTGTCACAACCTAACCTTGGTTTCTTTACATACCAAGAGGTAGCCTTGTTTTCTTCTGCCTCCGTTGAACAGGAGCTTCTTGATGTTCTATGGAGTCTTTGGTTGGTGGCTCGCTGCCCTCAGGTGGCCTGTGAACAGCAGTCTGAACAAGACCTTCCGAAGAAGCACTAGCTACAGAGATACAGAGTAGGGGGAAATGGGGATAACTTGAGCAGAGACTACTAACTCTCAAAAATATGGGGAAAGGGGAACTGGAACGTTTCCTATCTAATATCCTCTTCTCTCACAGAACTAATTGTGCCCCAAGTCTTGATTTCCTCCCCACTTACCTGTAACTTTGGGCTTCAAGTTGAAAAAACAAAGAAATGAGGGAACAAGGAAGACTGAGGAAGAAAGAAAACTGGGGACTAGAAAGAAGAACAAAAGACAGGGAGGAGGAAAATCGCTTCTGAACTTTCAAAAAAGTGAAAACATGATAGAAACTGTCACCATAGGGAACTTTCTTATGCCTTGAGGATTATCAGCCTCTAAATATCAACAGTTTAGTCCTTCATTTATAAATTAACACATGATAACTTCATCATGGATAACTGGAGTTAACAGAGAACTTATAAATCTCTCCCCTCATTAAATCTTTGAACAGATTTTGACACATTTTGGCAGATCTGAACTCTGCTTCATACATTCCCTTGC
This sequence comes from Bos mutus, assembly GCF_027580195.1. Taxonomy (NCBI): domain Eukaryota; kingdom Metazoa; phylum Chordata; class Mammalia; order Artiodactyla; family Bovidae; genus Bos; species Bos mutus. The sequence goes on along the minus strand of NC_091618.1, from coordinate 45,667,398 downwards.
CAGTTTCTTCACAAAAGAATACAAATGAGTGAACAAATGAACAGATCTATCAGTATCTTGGTATTATCAATAGTGTTCAATGAAATAGAAACTAAAATAAGCTACTTTTTGTCCACTAGGTTAACAAAAAAAAATTTTTTTAAGTTGATATTTTCCAGCGTTCCTTAGCAAATGTGACACTCAAACTCTGTTGCTGGTACGAAGATAACTAAAGCTCTGTTAAAGGCAATTTAGTAGAAACATATTAATAATGCACAGGTCCTTTCATCAGTTTCACTGCTAGCAATCCATGTTATAGAAATATCTCTTCTTCCCCATCATCCACTATTTTATGTAGAAGAACTGCAAACTGTTGGAGTGAAAAATTTGAAATAACCTAATCAAACAACAACTTTAATAAAAGCCAGCAATACATCCCTTTGTCGAGAGCACTGATTTTTTTTTTCTTTTTCACAAGAAAAATAGTTGGTAGCTGGGATAGAGCTATACCTCTGTTCCTACAACTCACTCTTTATTGCATTCTTCACCAGTGACCTTTTTAAGTCCATAGGTAAGACATGTCTGTACTTAATTGTGAGTACACTTTTAGAGCCTAGCATTTCAGCGAGTATCTTTGTGAATCTAAGTCTCTCTGCCTCTTTTCTTTTTGTTCCATGTCTGTATATTTTTCTGTATACATCCATCTCCATTTTTTTCTCTTTTCTTACACCCACCATCTATTTATTAGGCAATGATAAGCTAATATAAGTTTCCCACCGGGTATAAGGTAGGACCAGCTATGAGCTTTAGGACATTCATCCAGCAGTGGTGGACAGGACAAAGTGGGGTGGAAGGAAGCTAGAGGTACAGAGCGATGTTGGAGGCACCCCCCGCACCTCAGGTGAGAGGAGGAAAGGTGCTAGACTAACCAGTGGAGATGGCAGCAGGAAAAATACATTAAAACTACTATATAAAAAGCAAGCTTGAGCTTCCCTGGTGGTCTAGTGGTTAAGAACCTATCTTGCAATGCAGGGAACATGGGTTCAATCCCTGGTCCAGGGGATTGTGTCTCTAAATCCAGTATCTTGTTCAAGGGTCTGGAACTGATCACAGCTTAAGACAACTTACGTTATCTGGGGATAAAAGACCTCAAAGAGTCCAAGAAAGTTGTGGAAGTTAAGATTGGGGGCAGCACTACCCTTTATTCCACAAATGTTTCTAGATACTCCTCAGCCTGCCCATTGCCTTATCCCTCATTACCATCAAGAATCCCACTGCTTCAGAGTGAACTTGATCCTATCTTTAATAAAGCAGTGACTTGGGACTGTTAGGGCCTTGCCTCTCCCTGATCTGTGATGTTTATCATGTCCGAGGTCCTGGAAAAACCTGTGGTCCCACACAACAAAGAACAACTTCTTACCAAGCGGGGTTTTCGTTCTGGGCTTCTTTTTCTTAGGACGACTAAGTGGAATATCATCTATAAAAGAGAAAGAACACCAGAAAAGGCTGCCTAAAAGTCAATGCATGGAAAAGTCAAAAGGGAACTTTTAGTGGGGAAGACCTTTCCCTTCTCTTCCCTGGGTCCAGTCAACTTCTATACATTAGGGGAAGAAGGTGAGAAATTGACAAAGTTAAAGGAAGCCCAGAATGTAGCACAGGTAGCTCACAGCTGGTCAGTAAAGTTATAAACTGTGACAGAAAGTGGGCTCATCAAATATTCATCTGATCCCCTACATTTCCCAGCCCCTTTGCACTGGGGCCTATGACTGGTTCTGACCAGGCTGTAAGCAGAAGTGTTCTGTGCCATTTGGGGGCCAAGACATTGAAAGAGCCAGTGAGTAACCCTCCAGCTTCCTCATCCCTTGCTGTGGCAACTGAGGGGGCCTCACGTTAAGATGGCAGAACTGCAGCATGGAAGTAGCTGAGATCACTGCATCATTAGTGAAGAGGGAGAGGAAGGTAACTTTCCTGGATTGCTCCTATGATGGACTTTGCATTAACCAGAAAAACCCCTTATGATATTAGGTAACTGTGATTTGGGGGTTAGTGTGACGTAACCCAGTCTATCCTGATGAAATGAGACAAAAGAAGATGTAGTCCCTATCACAGAACTATATGCAAGACAACAGTTATATTCTAGGTGACTCCATTCAGGGATGAATGCTTTTTAACTTTTAAGGTCAAATATCAACCATATAACTAGTGTCACATAGTATCAGCCATCCTTTAAAAATGGCAGTCATAGGAGATTAATATGATAAAAAAAATTGTGACATTATATACTATTCAGATTCAAGTTTAAGGGAAAATTAAGGGGGAAAAAACTAACTTCCAAACATCAAATACTGTATTTAGAAAATTTTACATTAACAGAAAACTAACTCACCTTGAATAGCACTTTACATGACACCACCAAATTTAATCAGGACAGAGACAAAAAGAGAAACTCTATTAATTAGAAATCTATTAAACTGTCAGATTGTAAATTGACTTATATCATTACAAATTTAAAATAAAATTAGCTTTCACAGAAAATAAGCTAATTTACAAACTAGCTTATTATTTATAAGTAATAAGCTGTTTAATAAAACTAACAAAATAACCCCAATATTTTCTGAACCTACATATACATACTCCCTGTCTATTAATAAAGTGGGTTAAACAGATTAAGGACTCTCATGTTGTCACTGATTAAAATCAGCTTAAACTCTGAGGAAACTATTCTCACAAACAAAAGAGGATCAGAATTCTGATCAACAAATCACTAAAACATTCAGAACAGACACAGTATACGAATATGTGGACATTCAGTCTTTGAAACAGAATGTTTAATTACAACTGTTATCTTAATGATTCAAGGATTTTTCATCTTTAAGCTTGAGGAAGTCTTTTCTGAATTATTATAATTGTGCAATGCTATGCTATGCTATGCTAAGTCACTTCAGTCGTGTCCGACTCTGTGCGACCCCATAGACGGCAGCCTACCAGGCTCCCCCGTCCCTGGGATTCTCCAGGCAAGAACACTGGAGTGGGCTGCCATTTCCTTCTCCAATGCATGAAAGTGAAAAGTGAAAATGAAGTCGCTCAGTCGTGTCCGACTCTTAGCGACCCCATGGATTGCAGCCTACCAGGCTCCTCCGTCCATGGGATTTTCCAAGCAAGAGTACTGCAGTGGGGTGCCATTGCCTTCTTCGAATTGTGCAACGGTACTAGTCAAATTTTTTCACTTTGTTTATTTTGCATTTTTAAAACTAGATAATAAAATTACTGTAAATTATTTTTACCTTGGCACAGGTGGAAGGGCTCGTGGAGGACGCTATGGGAAAAAGAAAACTGCTTGTAAGTGAAGGCCTGGGGGAGCATCTTTACTTCACGTATTTTAAACTTTTGATAACCCTGTTCATCAAATGAAACCCAAGAGATACAGATGAGAAATCAGATGGGCAATTTTAATTTTTTCTATCACTTCTAAATTTCACATAAAATTCCTTCCTTCCTATATTCCTATCTTCAGGCCAGGCACTGTTCTAAGCATTAGAGATACATTAATAAACAGAACCGAGAGATCCTTGCCTTATGCAAAGTACATCCTAATGGTTAAATATTAGAAGATAACATTAGGCATATATATTTTTATATATATGATGAAGAATGCTGCTTTAGTTAGGAAAAGTCTCTCTGAGGTATTTGAACTGAGACCTGAATAAGAAAGGAGCCAAAGGGGAGCAAATACAAAATATTTTACTGGAGGTTGGGCTTGGAGAGTTTCAGATAAAAGAAGGCCAATAAAGGTGAAGCACCGTTATCAAGGCATGGGAAAATTAATTAGGAAGACCAACAGAAAGAACTGAGATTTTGCTTTAATTCAATGGGAAGCCAATGGAGGTTTTAAGTCACAGAGTAAAATACTAACATTTATATAGTAACATTTTAAAAATGTTACTAACACAACACAGTAACCTTTTAAAAAATATACTCTGAATACAATGTGAAACACCCAATTTAGGGCAGAAAGAAAAAAATTCTAAATGTACTATAAATTTTCTACTTTACATGAACAAGAAAAGTGTTCACAACATTAATTGGCTATAGGCCAATATAAAATAACACACGTTTTAAGACGTGCTTGCAGGTCACAGAAATTACAGTTAAGTAGCACTCTGGAATCTTTCAAAATAAAATAATAACAAATATGTCTAGTAATCAGTTTAATATTCCAAGTATCTCAAGTTGCTTGCAGAAGACATTGATTTTGAAGGGTTAAATTTTAAACAACTCATTGCTTGTTCCACAACTGTCCCATTCAGCTATCCATTCGTTCAAAAAAAGTGTGTTAATAAAAATGCTACAAGACTAAGACATCGCCGGCTGTCTTAGCACTATCCAGTAGCCAAAACTGAACTGGCAAAGGATGGGTACTGTTCCATCAGTCTACAAAACGGTATTGTTCTAAAGACGCTATGGACCGTGTTCTAACCAAAGACTCAGTTCAGACGACAACTCCTCATTTCAAAAGTCCCGCAAAAATGACGTGTCATCCATCCAGAAACTCAACCTCTATGTTCCTCAAAAGTAGAAAGTCTCATCTGAACTGAAAGTAACTAAGGCTCGCTTACCACCTGCTTCTTCCCCATTGCCTCTAAAGCTTGGCTCTCCGGCGGCTGCCGGCTCCCAGGCGCTGGTAACTCACACCCCGCCGGGGTTCACACCCGCCTCGCTGCCGCGCGCGCAGGCGCAATGCGTCATCAAGCTGCGCCGCACAGGCCGTACTGATCCCCAGCCTCCACGCAGCAGGGTGGGAGCGAGGGGGAGCACGGAGACCCGGTGTGGCTTTTCCGGGCTACACTTGCGGCGGGCGTTGGAGTCGGAACCCCGGGAGGGGAGACTCCGGCGGATGCGCAGTAGCAATCACTATTTTCCCCGTGGTCTCCCAAGTGGTTGCAGTGATTTGTTCGAGAGAAGTGAGAGAAGACCAGGATTAAAAGTCCCTGCTGGCAAACAAACCTCTTTCCTGGGCAGCTAAAACGCTCCCTGGGAGGAGTCGATAAGGGCCTCGCTGGCAACCCCCGCACCCGCAGGGGCGGGGTCTAAGTGAGTGAGGCGTCGTCATGGCAACACCCTCACTCAGACCCCCCCACCCCCACCCCAGGCCCCCCGGAAACTTCACACCTGGCTCTCCGCCCGGCTTTTGGAGTTCGGGTCCGGCCCTGGGAAGAACTTCTAGCCCCCGCTCCCAATCCCTCTCCTGTGACCACCGAAGGGGCGGATGCGCGAGCTTCCAGACTGGGGTTCGCCCCTTCTTGTCTCCAGCACGTCGGTATCGGCCCCGCCCCAGAGGCTGCGGCCGCGTTAAGGCAGCGGCTGACACGCCCTTCACCGCTCACCCGGTGGTCCTCTTCCACCCCGAGCCTGGAGTCGGCCCTCATGGCGTTGTGCCCGCCTGGGCTCCCTCGGCGCAAGTGCTGCCGGCGGGAGCCTGGTTCCCCGCAACCCTGCAGCCTTCGGGACCAGCGGGAGGCGGGGGCTCTGCGGAGCCGGACTAGGCCGCCGCCCCCGGGCCAGGTCTCCGCCCGCCTCCGCTTTGGCAGGCTTCGCGTTCCGAGGCTTCGGGGTTGAGAGACGCAAGCGTTTAGCCACCAGACCTAATGTTTAGGTTCGGGTATGAGTGAGTGTGTGTTGAAACAGGCAATTCTCAGATTTTCTCCAGTTGCTTACCCTCCATCCAAAGACGCACGACATAAAATCTGAGCTCACATAAGTGTTTTAAAATGACAGTTTTCTTCGTTTTGTTTGGTTGGGTTTCTGAGAAAAATAATGGTCACTTTAAATAAAAAACTACGAATATTTTGAAGCATACACTCAGTTTGCTCAATAATTAAGAAAGAGCAGATCGGATATGGGGAAAGTTAGGGAATGATCCTGTAGTCCTGTATGGATGGATGTGAGAGCTGGACCATAAAAGAAGGCTGAGCACCAAAGAATTGATGCTTTTGAACTATGGTGTTAGAGAAGACTCTTGAGAGTCCCTTGGACTTCAAGAAGATCAAACCAGTCAGTCCTAAAGTAAATCAGTTCATTGAAAGGACTGATGCTGAAGTGGAAGCTCCAATACTTTGGCCACTTTATGACAAGAGCAGACTCATTGGAAAAGACCCTGGGAAAGACTGAGGGCAGAAGGGGGCGACAGAGGATATAATGGTTGGATGGCATCACCGACTCAGTGGACAAGAATTTGAGGAAATTCCAGGAGATAGTGAAGGACAGGGGGACCTGGCTGTCCATGGGGTCCACATGACTGAGTGACAGAACATCAAGGGAGAGATCCAGAAGGTGAACATATATAAGGGCAGGAAGAGCGACTGGAAGTCTCCAAGTTCGTGGAATAACATCCTCATCCCCTTGTTTTCTCAGATGTTGGTGTTTAGCACTGAAATTCATTGCTCTTTCCTAATTTAGGCATAAATGTAGATACTGGCTTTTAGGAAAATTAATGATTGCTACAGCCCTGATCAAAAGAATAATTTTTCTTTGTAGCTTAATGTGTAAAATGAGAGCAGTGCTGTTTCTGTAAGTTTTGATGTTAGAGGTGATTTGTATATTAATCCTTCCTTCTTGCAGTTAAACTGCATACTTTTTGAAAAATCCATGTTTATAAAACAAGTTTCATAAGGTAAAATACAGTTTCTGAAATTAAGTGTATTTTATTTAGGAAAGCTCTTTTTTATCTGAATCACACAAAGGCCACGTGAAATCTATGAAAGGTCCTCATACTCTGTGACTTAACATTGTTCTCTACCAACTGCTGCATATAAGGTAAAGGAAAACATTTTTTCCCCCTGAAATCCAAACAGATAACTCTACATAACCATACAAATTTCTTTCACATAAGATGAACAAACTGCAGCACTTTTGCAGCTGCACATATTATAATAGAGCAAATATGACACTGATGTTTTAGATTATAGCTGTTTTTCCAGCACTAGTGAACAGGTGAACATTGTTAAAACTCCAGTATTAAGCAGAAGGCCTCTTTAAGATTTTGTATCAGAGGAAACCCATGTTGCTGGTACCCACTGAGACTCCTCCTGAGCCTTCTGAACTGCAGACAGCAACTGGGCACATGCCTCTTCCAAGTTGTCATTCACAATCACATGGTCAAAAAACTGGCCAAACTGAGTCTCCATTTTTTGGGCTAAATCCTCCATCTCTTGTAGATCTTCATCCTTTAGGAAAAATAGAAAAATACAAATAGCAAACTTAATGAGATGAATAGAAATAATAGGCAGTTATGTTGTTATACTCAGAACTGTATCTGTTTATAAAAACAGGTCATGTAAATGTTCTCCACTCTAAACCACAAAACTTATGTTTCTGTGTTTAGTCTTACTTAATGTCTCCCAGATCAAGTTTTCATAAAGTTGAATTAATAGTTTGTAGACAACCAATCCTCTCAACTTCCTATTTGGACTTAAATTATCTTATTCTATTATCTAAACACTTGGAGTTCTCAAACCCCATACAACATAAAACCAAAGAAATTTTATCAGTTAAATATAAATAAAAATTAAACATAAATTTCAAATGAACATTAATCTGATAAGAATGACATTATTTTGTAGACACAAATGGCCACTTTGAACATGATGCTATGACATGGGTCTTCAAATGAGGCATTTCTAAATTACTCTTCATGATGACTGACTTCACTTATCAGATCAGATCAGATCAGATTTGTCAGATCAGATCAGTCACTCAGTCGTGTCCGACTCTGCGACCCCATGAATCGCACCACGCCAGGCCTCCCTGTCCATCACCAACTCCTGGAGTTCACTCAGACTCACGTCCATCCACTGATGCCATCCAGCCATTTCATCCTCTGTCGTCCCCTTCTCCTCCTGCCCCCAATCCCTCCCAGCATCACAGTCTTTTCCAATGAGTCAACTCTTCGCATGAGGTGGCCAAAGTACCGGAGTTTCCACTTTAGCATCATTCCTTCCAAAGAAATCCCAGGGCTGATCTCCTTCAGAATGGACTGGTTGGATCTCCTTGCAGTCCAAGGGACTCTCAAGAGTCTTCTCCAACACCACAGTTCAAAAGCATCAATTCTTCGGCGCTCAGCCTTCTTCACAGTCCAACTCTCACATCCATACATGACCACAGGAAAAACCATAACCTTGACTAGACGAACCTTTGTTGGCAAAGTAATGTCACTGCTTTTGAATATGCTATCGAGGTTGGACATAACTTTCCTTCCAAGGAGTAAGCGTCTTTTAATTTCATGGCTGCAGTCACCATCTGTAGTGATTTTGGAGCCCAGAAAAATAAAGTCTGACACTGTTTCCACTGTTTCCCCATCTATTTCCCATGAAGTGGTGGGACCAGATGCCATGATCTTAGTTTTCTGAATGTTGAGCTTTAAGCCAACTTTTTCACTCTCCACTTTCACTTTCAGCAAGAGGCTTTTTAGTTCCTCTTCACTTTCTGCCATAAGGGTGGTGTCATCTGCATATCTGAGGTTATTGATATTTCTCCTGGCAATCTTGATTCCAGTTTGTGTTTCTTCCAGTCCAGCGTTTCTCATGATGTACTCTGCATATAAGGTAAATAAACAGGGTGACAATATACAGCCTTGACGAACTCCTTTTCCTATTTGGAACCAGTCTGTTGTTCCATGTCCAGTTCTAACTGTTGCTTCCTGACCTGCATACAAATTTCTCAAGAGGCAGATCAGGATTTTCCACAGTTTATTGTGATCTACACAGTCAAAGGCTTTGGCATAGTCAATAAAGCAGAAATAGATGTTTTTTCTGGAACTCTCTTGCTTTTTCTATGATCCAGCAGATGTTGGCAATTTGATCTCTGGTTCCTCTGCCTTTTCTAAAACCAGCTTGAACATCAGGAAGTTCACAGTTCACATATTGCTGAAGCCTGGCTTGGAGAATTTTGAGCATTTCTACTGCTGTGAAAACTTCATTTAGTCAAGATCATTTGGCCTTCACTTGGCGATAATACATTAAATTCATTGCTATTATTTTCTTATTTGTCTACAATAATTAGTACAACTTGTCACAAATACAAATATAAATATGGGCACTGAGATCTTGTGGCAGTACTCCTTTACATGGTGACCATACACAAGCCCTAGAAACAATTTTGTTAACTTTTCAGATTGCCATAAAACTGGGAACAGAATTTAATTAAGACTCAGAGAATATATCCATAGACTCCACTGTTTGAAATGCAAACTGGAGAATCAAACTTCCATATAGTAGCCTTTGAAAAAATAACGAAGATAAAAATAACGAGAGGTAAAGGATAATACAAAGATACCTCATGCCCACTTCAGCAACACATATACTAACATTGGAATGATGTAGAGATTAGCATGGCCCCTACTCAAGGATGACATGCAAATTCATGAAGTAATCCATATATTTATTTTGTTTTACAAGATTAAAAAGTTCTGGAGATCTGCTTCACAATATGAACAGAATTAACATTACTTAACTGTACACTTAAAATGGGTAAGACGGTAAGTCTTGTTTTATGTTATATACTTTTTACCCCACCACATACACACACACACACACGCACGCGTGTGCATGCACACACAAGTGGATATAATGTCTTGATCTAGATGATGGTTACCTGGGTGTATACACACTGTAAAAAATTCTTTGAACTGTACACTTAAGATTTATACACCTTACTGAATGTATGTTATGACTCAAAATATTTAAAGTATATTTAATTAAAAATATACATATATATATGGAAAAATCATTGATTAATCCCACCTGGCCTGGCCCTCTATTATTACTATAATTATTAATAAACATCTTTTATATTTTAATATATTTATAAAGAGATCTCATATAATAGATGATATAATCGATTAGAGTATTTTATTTTTTCAGGTTTACTTTTTTTAATATAAATTTATTTATTTTAATCGGAGGCTAGTTACTTTACAATATTGAAGTGGTTTTGCCATACATTGACATGAATCCACCACAGAGGTACATGTGTTCCCCATCCTGAATCCCCCTCCCACCTCCCTCCCCATCCCATCCCTCAGGGTCATCCCAGTGCACCACCCCCAAGCACCCTGTCTCATGCATCAAACCTGGACTAGTGATCCATTTCACATATGATAACATATATGTTTCAATGCCATTCTCCCAAATCATCCCACGCTTGCCCTCTCCCATAGAGTCCAAAAGACCGTTCTATACATCTGTGTCTCTTTTGCTGTCTCTTATATAGGATTATCGTTACCATCTTTCTAAATTCCATATATATGCGTTAGTATACTGTATTGGTGTTTTTCTTTCTGGCTTACTTCATTCTGTATAATAGGCTCCAGTTTCATCCACCTCATTAGAACTGATTCAAATGTATTCTTTTTAATGGCTGAGTAGTACTCCATTGTGTATATGTACCACAGCTTTCTTATCCATTCATCTGCTGATGGACATCTAGGTTGCTTCCATGTCCTGGCTATTATAAACAGTGCTGCGATGAACATTGGGGTACATGTGTCTCAATTCTGGTTTCCTAGGTGTGTATGCCCAGCAGTGGGATTGCTGGGTCATATGGCAGTTCTATTTCCAGTTTTTTAAGGAAAACTGTTCCACACTGTCCTCACTGTTCTCCATAGTGGCTGTACTAGTTTGCATTCCCACCAACAGTGTAAGAGGGTTCCCTTTTCTCCACACCCTCTCCAGCATTTATTGCTTGTAGACTTTTGGATAGCAGCCATTCTGACTGGCATGAAATGGTACCTCATTGTGGTTTTGATTTGCATTTCTCTGATAATGAGTAATGTTGACCATCTTTTCATGTGTTAGCCATCTGTATGTATTTTAAAGTAAATTCAAATATTTTGCAAAATAAATAATCCATTTTAAGTACACACACGCAATTTCTGTGTGGTTTTGCAAATTGTGACTTGAGGGCCTTTTAAAGCTAGACCCAAAAAGAGAAGAAAAATAAGAGTAGTTATTAAACTTTATTTTAATATCTATAAATGATATTCAATAAGGATAATTCATAAGGGTAGTAATCATTAGAAACAAAAATTACATTCCTTAACATAGGGATACTGTGGAATAATACAGTAATTTTTTTGACTGGGGAAAAAAAACAATATACTCATCTATCTCCTCTGTATCTTACCTTGAACTTCATGTCCACAAAGTAGTCTGTAATAATCTTGGCATTTTTCCGAGATCGTTTCATACAACTCATGTTAGATGGCTTTATAAATATGACATAGGGCTTCAGTTCTTGGGTTCGAGCCACTTGAATACCCTACACAGAAAAATGCACATTTAAAACAGAAGTCCTTACATGTATATGTATGGCTGAGTGCCTTCGTTGTCCATCTGAAACTACCACAACATTGTTAATCAGCTCTACAAAATAAGAAGTAAAGTTTGGGGAAAACAATAATGAAGAAGAAAATGAGAAAAAAAGAAGCCCTAGTAGCTGAAATATCTCAAGAGAATATTAAATTGAGGATCTAAAAACATAAGTCCTAATTTTCTAGAGTCAACATGAATGTTCTCAAAATTTCTAAGACCAGAAATTAGCAGTTATTTTTAGCCAGAGTATATTCTCATGTGCTCCCAAGTCCTCAACTCTAAAAAACATTTTAATAATTAAGAGATGGAGTTCTGGAATCAAAATTAAGTTGAAATCCTGGCTCTTCCTCTTACTAGCCATGACACCCTTATTGAAACCTGAGAATAGGATTCTACACCTGATCTCATGGGCAAAAGACAAAGACAGATTCTCAAGGCCAGTCAGCTCCCTCACTTCTCTTTCCCCTTGCCATCGTCTCATAACAGATAATACTGACATCTTCATGCTGACCATAGCTTCAACCCAAGCGAGAACAACTCTCTCGTCCTCTGATTAGCATACAAGGTAATATTTTTACATGACTACAGAAAACATGGAGTTGGTGATGGATAGGGAGGCCTGGTGTGCTGCGATTCATGGGGTTGCAAAGAGTCGGACACGACTGAGCAACTGAACTGAACTGAACTGACTGGGGTCGCAAAGAGTCGGACACGACTGAGCAACTGAACTGAACTGAACTGACAGAAAACATAAACACAAGGTTTATAAAAATTTCGACAACACATTGTATGTTCTGTATCTCACTTTAACTCACTCACTCCTGCTCTATTCCACACATGGTCTCAGGGAGACAGCTATTGATATGATAACATGGGAACCTCATCTCCTTGCATAAAGCAACATTTTATTCCCTCCACAAGAAGTTACCTTGATGCCTTTGTAACCAAAGGCAAAGCAAGATTCTCAGTTGTTTTTTTTTTTTTAAAGATCCTCAGTTTTCTTTATGGCTGTCTGCTCATTTCTGGGGGTTTTTCGCTTTGTTTTTTTGTTTTTTTTAATTTTTTATTTTATTTTCTGTTGTTGCTGTCGGTTTTTTTTTTTTTTGGGGGGGCAGGTCTGAGAAACTAGATTTTTTTTCCCTCCAACTAAAAGGACAAAATAATGACAATTGATTTTTCAAGTAACATCCTGGTCCTTATATATGGGAAGTAGTCTTATCCTAACAGAATAAAGTGGCTCAACTACAGCTTAAAGCATGTGCAAAAAATGGATGGCATGCATTCATTACTTTGGGGAGATGGGAAATATTCCACCACAGACCCACCTGAGGCTCTAGGTCCATAACACAGATCTTTCCATCATCAAGGACTGCTTGAACCGCATCCACACTGGTGCCATACAAGTGGCCTTTGTACTCACCATACTCGAGCATTCTGCAAGGGTGAGATAAAGAAAACAAGAACTGTTTGTACAGGTAAAATATTATTAGCAATAACATAGAGATAAATTCCAACAGAAGAGAGTAAAATATGTGGATCTTGATAAATGAATTAGTGGATATTCAACAGGAAAAATATATATTAGGAGATCTAAGACTTAAGTACTCCAAATTCTCTGAAATTTGCAACTCAGTTCAGCTCCTTCTCCAAATTCAATGAGTTAGTGTACTAGTAAATCAATATACATTTTCTTAATTTTTCAGAATAAAAAAAATGTATCCCAGAAGTTTTGGACAAAGCATGAAAATAAGAGATCTATTTTAAGTATAAAACAACGAGAGGGGAGAATCAGATTCTGAATGTCTAGCTTACCTGTGACTGTACATGAGGCTTTCAAATGTTTCCTTTGACACATAGTGATACTCACGACCATCCATTTCATAACTCTTTTTGGAACGAGTAGTATCTGTCAAAATAGGGAATTTTTAAAAGATTTTAGAATCTACAAAATGTTTGGACTTATTACCCATATACATTTGGATAAAGATGATCAAAATAATTAATACATAAGCAGATAGATAAAATGCTAGAACAAAAAAGGGAGCCTGATTGGTGATAAGAAAGTAGAAGTTCCCATATCAAAATGAGCTAATCATAAGCCTTTGTTAAGTGTTTGTGGTGTAGACTAGACCAGAATGTATCGTATTTAAACCAAGATAAAGAGGCTCTAAAGGAACTCTTGCTGTTACTTCAGGACAGGAAGTGGTAAGTTATACGTGAGCCCTATGGTGCCTAAGGGCTTCCCAGGTGGCTCAATGGTAAAGAATCCACTTGCAATGCAGGAGACACAGGAGACATGGGCTCAGTCCCTGAGTTGGGAAGATCCCCTGGAAGAGGAAATGTCAACGTACTCCAGTATTCTTGACTGGAATATCCCATGGACAGAAAAGCTTGGTGGGCTATTGTCCATGGGGTCACAAAGAGTCAGACATGACTTAGTGACTGAGCACGCACACACAAGGTGCCTAAAGGCCCTCAGGTAGCAAAACCAGCAATATCTTATGTTTAGATAATGCATCTCCCAAGATCTCATTTCATCCTTCATATTCCTAGCTAGGTGAAATGCTGTTATTTGTAGTTTACTGATAAGTAACTAAAGATTTTAGAGAGTAACTAACTTGCTCATGTGAATAAAATTAATGAAAAACAAAGTTGTAAACAAGCACCTAGGTGTCCTGACTCCCAAACTAATCTCTTCTACCACAGCAGATTCTGTCAGATTTCAAATAAAGCCCCTGACACTCTGTAGTCTAGCTCAGATGCATTAACATCCAAGTAAGCTGGTGATCAGTTTTAGGGATCTCCAGAAAGAAAAGATTGGTAGAGTCTAGATTCAGTCTGATTCTTTGATACAACCACTTTGTTCATAGATCTTCAACCTAAATAGTACCTAGTATAGAACAAGGAGTTCACTGACTACCTAAAAGTGATTCTTGTCTGCTTACCCATTTATTCAGCTAGCATATACTGAGTGCCTATATTCCAGCTATCATGTTAATTTCTTAGAACACAAAGATGAATAAGACATGGTTCCAGCTCTTGACCTGTATAAACTATAAAGCTGCTAGTTCCCTAACCTGCATTACAATAAATTCTCCTTATTCATAAAAAATTTGTATTTACATTTGATAAAGTTTAAAGATGAAATAGATCAACATCTGATGATACCAACACATGGAAATAACCAAAAAGGAACTTGAAATAGACCCTAAATGATAAAAGGAGTTCCCAACGTTTCAAGATACAATACTTTGGCCACCTGATGCGAAGAACTGACTCATTTGAAAAGACCCTGATTCTGGGAAAGATTTAAGGCAGGAAGAGAAGGGGACAACAGGATGAGATGGTTGGATGGCATCACTGACTCAATGGATGTCAATTTGAGTAAACTCTGGGAGTTGGTAATGGACAAGGAGGCCTGGCGTGCTGCAGTCCATTGGGTTGCAAAGAGTCGGACATGACTGAGCGACTGAACTGAATTAACTGAACATTTCAAGAAGCTCAAAAAGCAAAATTTTTTTCTTTATTCAAGCCTCTCTTTAGATCCTCAGAGTTCCTACAGTTATGCTACCTTCCTATACCTTTGTACTGAAAAAAAAATCTAGTTCTCAGGTGATAGAAAATTATATTACTATCAGCCTAAGATCAGCCCTTCTCCTTGGCTTCTATCCTACTATGTTATATATGGTAGGCTAAGGTCTGTGAATTGGTGCATAACTTGAGGCGTTCATTCTGAGCTTAAAACTGTTCACTCAATTTAAAGAGCAAAGTATGGGCAACATATTCCCATTTTGAATGATGGTTATCCAGACAACATACAATTCTACATTTTGTGGGCATTTTATTTTTATCCAGGTTATTGTAAGTGGTGATTTCTTTACTAGTTTTTGCTTTGTAGTGCCCATTCTTACATAGGTAAACAGTACTTGGAAAGCACAACTTATGGGATGTGATCATAAAACAAGTTCATTTGTTTGGCCCTGGATAGAATTCTCAAATTCGTCTGATTACTCTTAGATTTGTTTGTTTGTTTGTTTTTTAAGAAAGGTTCAATATCATTTATGCCTGAAACTCCATCTCAATAATTAAAACTCTGTTTCCATGTAATACTCAAAATTATGAACTTTATTTATATTTCAGGCTTCTTCTCCCCACAGCTGGCTCAGGCTTGCTACACCAAGGGAAGCCTGACATCAGAGAAGTCAGAAATCAGGAAAGGGAGCTTGATTCTCTTCTCTTCCCTTTCATTGCATTCCTACTGCTCCTCCTCCTGTTTTATAACTCTCCAAGCCTAAGTGCAGAGAGAGAGGAGGAACAAGCAGGGCAGGAAAACTCTTACTTAATTGATGCTGATGCTGGCTTTTCATGGCTCTTTTTAGACTTGCTGCTGCTGCTGCTGCTAAGTCACTTCAGTCATGTCTGACTCTGTGTGACCCCACAGACGGCAGCCCACCAGGCTCCCCCGTCCCTGGGATTCCCCAGGCAAGAACACTGGAGTGGGTTGCCATTTCCTTCTCCAAGGCATGAAAGTGAAAAGTGAAAGTGAAGTCGCTCAGTCTTGTCCGACTCTTTGCGATCCGATGGACTGAAGCCTACCAGGCTCCTCTGCCCGTGGGATTTTCCAGGCAAGAGTACTGGAGTGGGGTGCCATTGCCTTCTCCCCTTTTAGACTTAGCAGATGTTTAAATCTGGCTCTTAATCTCCCAGAGGATTCAGTGGACTATTTTGCAAAGCCTACCCCTCTACCCCACTACTGGGTATCTCAAATCCATCTCTATTCCACCTAGTCATTTGTGACTTCTTCCACACCCTCAGGTAACCGGGGCTTCACGTTTGATCTTCCTCTTGGGCAGGAACCAAGACAACCCCAGGCAGACTTTCTTCCACATTATCCACCCAGATCTGGTCTTTGGGGAAAAAAAAATCACAACTCTTTTGCAGTGATAGACTCTAAAATGGCAGCTACCTGCCCAAACAGCCTTTGGCCACTCTTCTAAACTCTCACGCTTTAGATATTTCAGATATAATTCTGATTCCAGTCTTCTGTGTCTCCCAAATAGCACAAAACACATATTAGGCTCTTTAAGTGGTTTTCCTAACTTCTTCTCTCTTGCCCTGAGGTAAAGGGGAAGCACCCACATCCACATGCTCCTTCACCTTGGATGGTATAATAGTTATTGTTCTTATTGTTCAGTCTCTAAGTTGTGTCCAACTCTTTGAGACCCCATGAACTGCAGCACACCAGGCTTGCCTGTGTATAGTTGATTTAAAATTATATGTGCATATATTACGGGGAAGGCAATGGCACCCCACTCCAGTACTTTTGCCTGGAAAATGCTATGGACGGAGAAGCCTAGTAGGCTGCAGTCCATGGGGTCGCTAAGAGTCGGATACGACTGAGCGACTTGACTTTCACTTTTCACTTTCATGCATTGGAGAAGGAAATGGCAACCCACTCCAGTGTTCTTGCCTGGAGAATCCCAGGGACCGGGGAGCCTGGTGGGCTGCCGTCTGTGGGGTTGCACAGAGTCGGACACGACTGAAGTGACTTAGCAGCAGCAGCAGTTCATATATTAAAATAAAAAATATGATAAAGCACTGAAAGAGCCAAGCACACTGCCAGGAGGATTGTAAATACTGAATGAATACTAGCCATTATTATTAAATATTTAGTTTTCCTAAAAGGTTATGTATATGGTTACTAAGCAATGGAAAAAAAGAGTCACTTTTCAAAAGCCTAGCTAGCTAGCTACATGCTAGTAAGTCAATTTCCTCTATTAAAATAAGTTTAGTTAGAAATGCTGAGGACTATCTGTGTCTTACATTCTTACAACGAAGATGGTATAACATAGTTGAGATCAGTACATCTGAAGATCTTTTTGCATCTGTAAAAAGAAAATCTTACTCCAGTATGAACCGCTATGAAAGATAAAGTAAACGTACGTGGCACGGCACTTTGAAAACGGTTAGGATTAAGTTCAATAAGTTGTCTTCTCAGTTCATTTACTCCAACACCAGAAGGTCCTAAACAAAACATCACATATGGAAATTATTAGAAGTGGATAAGCAGAGGTATGTGGTAAAACCATCACTTTGATCCTTTCCCTGAAGACACTTGAGAGCACATGTTTTTGCAGGGAAAATAACATAACTTCCATTCTCATGAATTGAAATAACTCTGGAAAATTCTTGGGAATTTCCCTGATGGAGTAACCCACACTTCTCCACCTGATGATCTGTGGAATAACCCCCACTTTCAGAAAAGAAGTAGGGAATTGCAGGAACGTGGCACCTCAGAACACTGCCTAATGTTGGCTACTCTGAGAAGTCTCTAGCCTCGTGTCAGATCATTTCAGACACGCTGCCTTTCCTCTTCCCATGAAGTTCCTATCACAGCACAACCCAGAAACCGGCTTCCACAATGATAGAATGCAGGGACACATCCCTGACCACAAGTGGAGAAGTCAACACCCCCATGTGCAAGTGAAGGCAGGGCTGGCTTCCTGGGCAGAGAACTGTGCAAGCCACAGGCCCACGCTTAGCTGCTGCATCTGGCTTGATGCTCTTCTTTTGCCACACATATAGTCTTCATTTTTTAATAAGGGGCTTTTGGATTTTTATTTTGCTGTGTCCTGAAAATTCTGTAGCTGGTCCTGGCTGTGAGGTATGTTGTTCTGCTTCAAAGGGGCCTGCCTTCACCACAACTGGAATACACAGAGAAGATGGCAGTAAGAGTAAATTACTACTACTGAAGGCAGGAGGAGAAGGGGACCACAGAGAAAGAGATGGTGGGATGGCATCACTGATTCAATGGACATGAGTTTGAGCAAGCTCCAGGAGATGGTGAAAGACAGGGAAACCTGGCGTGCTGCAGTCCATGGGGTCACAAAGAGGTGGACACAACTGAGTGACTGAACAACTCCTACGGCAGGGACCAGCTTTGTAGACATCTGGGTCACAATGCAGGTCATCCAAGCCCTATATTTGCCCTGTTCTTTAGCAACAAAGATACAGCCCAGAAGCTTTTTAGAAACTCTCCTAAAGGAGACAGTTACACACTTCTTAGGGAAATGGATCTTAAGAATTTTTATTCCTAATATAGACTAATGATGTGGGGTGGGGGGGATGGGAAACATCTCATCCATGCTTCTAAAAGAAATTCTAAACAGGACAAAAAAAAAAATTTTTAAGTTATAACCTCATCATATCACACCTTGTCGTTACACAGGTTCATATACACCCTGACATACCACATTCAACTGTAGACATTAAAAGTATAATTAATAACGTTATATTTATAAACACATTAAAAAACGGTTTCGTCTTTAAAAAAAAAAAATATGCAGGCTCACAGAGTCCTACTTTTACTACTACGCCCAATGCAAGACTACTGAACGCAGGGGAACCTCGCCGCGGATGGGGAGACTGCCCTCGGGACGTACCCACGAGCACGATGAGGCGGTGCTTGTCGGTGGGGCGTCGCTGGTATCTCACCACCTCCTCGTACGGGACGCCCACCGCGCCGGCGCAGCTGCTGGCGCTGCACCCCTGGGCGCGCAGCTGGCTTCGGTGGGCCCTGCGGCGGCACAAGCGCATGCTGCGGCGGAAACCCGCTGCCAGGGTGGAAACGGAGGGACAGTGAGATCCAGGGCAGGGGAACTCGCTTCCTGCGTCTGGCCTGGAGAAACAGGCGGCGACTGTGATTCGAAAGAGTTCATTTTATTTTTTCATATGGGACCTTAGTTCTCCTCGGAGAAGGCAATGGCACCCCACTCCAGTACTCTTGCCTGGAAAATCCCATGGACGGAGGAGCCTGGTGGGCTGCAGTGCATGGGGTCGCTAGAGTCGGACACGACTAAGCGACTTCACTTTCACTTTTCACTTTCATGCATTGGAGAAGGAAATGGCAACCCACTCCAGTGTTCTTGCCTGGAGAGTCCCAGGGACGGGGAAGCCTGGTGGGCTGCCGTCTATGGGGTCGCACAGAGTCGGACACGACTGAAGCGACTTAGCTTAGCAGTAGCAGTAGCAGTAGCAGTAGCAGTTAGTTCTCCGAGCAGGGATAGAACACATGACCCCCTACAGGGGAAGGGCAGAGTCTTAACCGAGGGACCTCCAGGGAAGTCCGGGAAAGAGTTGACTATGTGTGTCTGAAGAAGAAGGTAGGAAGCAATAGAAAGGCTGCAGGGTCTGGAAAGCAGAATGTTGGTCCCTAGGCCTGGTTGCGTACTGGAATCATCTGGGAGCTTTTAAAATTAAAAAATGGGGCCACTGACTAAATAAAAAAAAAAAAAAACAGAGAAAATAGTTTGAGAACACCCATCAGCAAAAGCAGCTTTCAGAAGAGCCAGGCTTATCCATTATGGTATGAATATAACTTAGCAAGTGACAAAGAGCCACCTGTTATTAATCATTACCTACCAATATAGAACTTCTGACCATAGCCAACAAATTCCTCCTTGTCTGGAACACAGCAAATGGCAGGAACAGAATATGTGAAGGAGAAAGAGAAGTTTACTTAGAAGAGGTACTTGAAATAAATCTTTAAATAAATAAATCTTTAAATCTTCAAGCCACACTATTTCAGTAGATGGCAGCACAGCTGAATTTGTCCTTGGCAGCTTATTGAAAACTGTCCTAAGCACTTTCCATTTTATCACATGCACTAAACTATATAGAGACACGCTCCAGAAATTTAGCAACACACTGCATATATTCTGTCTAGAATAGTTGGAACAAAAATCTATTATAGGCTTCTTTAAAATTATAAGAAATACTGAGTCATAGTGAAAACATATATTTGGGTATACATTTTTAAATGTTCCCAAGGAAAACTGATTTTTTAAAAAAGAAACATATAAACTGGTTTTGGCTTTAACTCCTAGCTATGGCGTTCTGTAGACCCAATAATTAATTTCTTTGTTAGAAATGGGTTGTTATTTTTTCCCTTATGAAATGGTTCATTCTGTAGAAAATTAGTATTTGCTTTATAGATGCAAATTCTTTCTGACTCTGAGAGACAAAAGAGTGGAAAACTGTGCCTCGTAGTAACATCTAGAGCTATTTTAAACTTCTGTCTCTGCTTCCACTGGGGTCTCAGAAAAATTATCGAAAACTACGGGGAAAAATTTTATAAAACTGTCATTTGAAATTACTTCTTAACTAACGTATTCCTTTTCACTTATACAACTCTGTTCTGATCATTGAAATAATATAGAAAGAGCATTTATTCATAGAATGAAATGACATAAATCTTTCTTAACTTTTGTGTTTAAACACACATTTTAAAATATAAAGAAAACACACAAGTATCGATTCCGTCTTCTGGTAAGAAAGCACATTTTTCTAACTGAAAATTGGCAATAAGTTTAAAAGAAAATGTTTACTTAGGGATATAGTCATAAGAGTACTTTCATTGTTCATTTAAATATATTTTCTATGACATTGAATGTCTCATCATTGATTTCATCCTTAAAATATCATATCTTAAAACACTTCCAGTGAAGTATTCATGTTGAGGCATGTTTGAAAGATCTCAAACAGCTCTATTTGGTATACCAAGGACATAAAAATGAATAGTTACCTTCTGAAAGTTCCTCTGGATATTTTGGTAAGTTAAGAAACAGACATGAAAAAGTTAAGCCTTTGAGGAGATCAAGTTGGCAAACTGAAGACAAATAACAAACAAATGACACAAGTGAGGCATTCGTGTTACCCTTAGAGAGAGTTGTAAGCTGGGCAAGATGAACAGCACACAAACTAGACTCAGAAACTCACTGGACCTGTGTCTGCTGCCCAGCAGACTCTAACTTCCTGAAAGCTGCTTATCTCAACTCTCCTCAAAGGCCCTCTATCCATGCAGACTTCCCTCTACCCGGCTGGCACAGATGGGGATTGAAAGAGAGAAATTATAGGAAGTCAACTAATGTGAGCCTTCTCTCCCTGTCTCTGCCAGAGGCCATCTGCCTGCAACCCTGTGATGTGGAGGAAGCGGTGGAAGGGGCACTGGCAGCCTTGAGCCACACCATCCTCATTCCTTACCCATCCCAGGCCCAGTTACATATTCCACCTCCAGTTGGCCCCTTGAAGATAGGTGTAACTAAACACAGAGCATACTCTTTTCTTTGTTTTCTAGATGTCTTGAAACATCTATCATCCCTGTTTTTGTTTGTTTGTTTTTGGTAGGGGAGAGAGAGAGAGTGTGTGTATGTAAATTGAATTCCTAATTAGACTATACCATTCAGAGGTATTCAAAGAGGTCACATCATACTTCATTCAGAGACAAGTTGGGGATAAAACTTAAGAAAATTAACTGCCCGTTAAGTGCTCAAGGAACAGAATTGAGCATCTTAGAAAAAAATGCCAGCCTCGAGCCAATTGTTCCTTAATTGAGCTCCTAAGTGAGGAGGATTCAGAATGTACTTGAGAGTTCTCATGCTTTCAACCATGAGGAGTCCAGAAGGAGCCCTACCGTAACTAAGGGCAGCTGCTCGCTTTCCTCTGCAGTTCTATCAGAGAACGAACTGCTGACTGCCCCTATATTTCTTTGTAATAATGCTGGCTAACCCTCATGCACTTATGTTCTAAGCATGTTTTATATATATAATTTTTCCCACTTTAGACATGGGGCACCTGAAGGATAAACTGTGGAAAATTCTTAAAGAGATGGGAATACCAGATCACCTTACCTGTCTCTTGAGAAACCTATAATGTGGGTCAAGAAGCAACAGTTAGAACCAGACATGGAACAATGGACTGGTTCAAAATTGGGAAAGGAGTATGTCAAAGCTGTATATTGTCACCCTGCTTATTTAACTTATATGCAGAGTACATCATGTGAAATGCTGGGCTGGATGAATCACAAGCTGGAATCAAGATTGCTGGGAGAAATATCAACAACCTCAGATATATAGATGTTACCACTCTAATGCCAGAAAATGAAAAACTAAAGAGTTTCTTGATGAGGGTGAAAGTGGAGAGTGAAAAACTAGCTTAAAACTCAACATTTAAAAAACTAAGATCATGGCATCCAGTCCCATCACTTCATGGCAAATAGAAAGGGAAAAAGTGTAAGCAGTGACAGATTTTATTTTCTTGGGCTCCAAAATCACTGCAGACAGTGACTGCAACCATGAAATTAAAAGATACTTGCTCCTTGGAAGAAAAACTATGACAGCATATTAAAAAGCAGAGACATTACTTTACTGACAAAGGTCCATCTAGTCAAAACTATGGTTTTTCAGTAGTCATGGTACAGATGTGAGAGTTGGACCATAAAGAAGGCTGAGTGCCAAAGAATTAATGCTTTTGAGCCTTGGTGTTGGAGAAGACTCTTGAGAGTCCCTTGGATTGAAAGGAGATCAAATCAGTCAATCCTAAAGGAAATCAGTCCTAAATATCCATTGGAAGGACTGTTGCCAAAGCTGAAACTCCAATACTTTGGCCACTTGATGTGAAGAGCCGACTCATTAGAAAAGACCTTGATGCCTGGAAAGATGGAAGGCAAAAGGAGAAGAGGGCAACAGAGGATGAGATAGTTAGATGGCATCACCAACTCAATGGACATGAATCTGAGCAAACTTTGGGAGATAGTGGAGGACAGAGGAGCCTGACATGCTACAGTCCATGGGGTCGCAAAGAGTTGGACATGACTTAGCTACTGAACAATAACAACAATAACCTGACGGGCAGAGAGGTTAAGTGACAGAGGAGCCTCCCAGTTAGTGAGTAATGGGCCAGAATTCACGCTTGGACATTCTGCCTCCAGTCCATGGCTTTGACCACTGCAACACTGCCTTTCCTTTCACAGATGTCTCAAGTACCTCTAAGCCTAAGCTGCAACTTTGGCATGCAGAGTGTCTCCAGCAAAATGACCAGTTGAACAGAACAAAGAAGGATGACTATAATCCAGAGGAATTAAGCATTAAACCAATCCCAAACACTGAACCAAGTGTAGATCATTAAATCACCCCTAACAGGCCAATTATCTAATTGAAAACAGGAAATTTAGAAAGAATATAAATGGTAAATAATTTCAGAGAATTTAGGTGAGTAGTTTCCCAGCTCCATCTGCCTCAATGCTATCTCTTTTATAACTAATATATATACAGCAATCTCTCTACTCTTATAAAGTGAAATCCATAGATATAATCTAACACATATAACTTTTAAAAACCAGTGCAATGCTCTGCATGTGTGTGTGCTGTCACTTCAGCCATGTCCAACTCTTTGAGATCCTAAGGACTGTAGCCTGCCAGGCTCCTCTGTCCGTGGGATTCTCCAGGCAAGAATACTGGAATGGGTTGTGCAATGCTCTAACTGGAATATAAAGAAAGTAAAAGGAAGCGATTTATATTTTAAAAGTCTGTATTTTAAAAAAGTATATATTTCAAAATATAAATCTTTGGGAATGACTTCTCTATTAAACAAGAGAAACTATTAGATGCCTATACCTACCTATATTGAGGGCTTCCCTAGTGGCTCAGTTGGTAAAGAATCTGCCTGCAATGCAGGAGACCCAGGTTCGATCCCTGGGTAGGGAAGATCCCCTAGAGAAGGAAATGGCAACCCACTCTGGTACTCTTATGATGCTTATACCTACCTATACTGAAGAAGCCTGGCTTTAAAGGAAGTAAGAAGATCAGAAAATAGTCCTAATATGAAGTAGAGAAAAATACAGGAACAAAGTAACAAGTGGACATTAGAAAAAAAACATGTTCTGATAAATAGTAACAGATTAGATTTATTTGTGTATATGGGAAAGGGGGAACTTGACATAAATGAAGTAGATGTAATGTATGCCAAAGTAATTATAGACTGATGAAGTGAAGAAAATGAGACATCATACACTAGAAGAGGGTGAGTAAGGTTAACACGCTCCCAAAGGTTGCCAGTGCCTAAATACTCTGTGGGATTTATTTTTTTTTACTAACAAGGTCAACAGTACTTTGAGGACCAGATACTGGATGAAACCATGTGTCATCAATAATGACAATAACATGTTAAAGAAAAAGAAAAGAATTGATTTAGTATAAATACCTCACTTGCCAGTGTATTTTCTATCAGTATAGATTAGACAGAATGTGTGGAATAAATTATTCAACACTTGCAAAATAAATGTCTTTATTCTGTATAAATATCTGTCTCCATAATGACACTCTTCTAAACCAATGAGCTTTTCATGTTACATCTTGTGAAACCTTACATCACTACTGTGTATTAAAGAATTACTTACTCAGATTTGTAATGAGTTTTGTCCATTCAGGAGTTGGTGTAGGATGGTCCCACACTCGGCAGCTCAACTGGCATCCCCAACTCCCAGCAGTTGAAGGCCAGTAGTGCCCCCCAATCAATATGAAAACCAAAACAGTGCTCCCAGAGGGTTCCAAAATGTCCCTAATGAACAGCACCTCTTAAGGTGAAGTTTACAATATCTCACAACCATACCGTTGACGTATTTATTCACATCCTTAAAAAGTGTTTAACGTATACCAAAATTTGGATAACACATTTATAAACCAGTACCAAATATTCACATCTTACCAGATTCAAATGTTTCTTCATCTGTCGTTTTTCCATGAGGCAAAACAGAAGTGTAGTTATGTTACTATCCATAGCAAGTCTATAGTTCAACAGTCTAATTCCCTGACCCTGTGTTTCTGCACACACAACACTTTTAAAATGCTTTTCCTAAACCAAGGCCAACTCAGGGGTGTGTCTGTGGCAATAAAGCTTTAAATGAGATATATAAGCAGCTGGGCTGTGATGACAAGAAGGGATACAAGCAGGAGCTTAAAATAAATAAAATCATAAAATAGAAAAGGATAAATAAGATCAAAAAGAGACTCAGAGGGAAGGGAAAGGTGGAATGTCATGGTAAACTCCAATATCTGGTTGGATGTTACACAGCTTTGCTGCTAGAGGCCTGCCTGAAGCTTTGGAGGTCTATAAGCAAAGGGAGCAGGATGAGCGGAAGAAGGAGACAAATAGCTTGACAGGTTAGGGTTGTTTAGGTGACTGAAAAATACCTGAGATAAAGCAAATGCCTCATCAGTTAAAATGATTATTGTTAGTGTTTTAAGGAGACATTAAGCATTGAGAAGCTAGAATTTATATGCAGAGCAATTTGAAATATATAGCAATATTACTAATACATCCTTGAATCTGGTGATGCTACATCTATGGTCTACTCATGTATGAAATTGTTTATAATAGAAAATATTAGACATAATTCAAATGTCTACCAGTATGTGATTATATAAATGCACAACAACTTACCTAATCAATAAGCTGTTTAAAAAAATATGAGGAGGCTCTTTATGTATTATGATGGAATCACCTCCAAAGATACAATTTTAAGTAAAAAAAAACAGGAACAGAACAGTGTATATAGCATACCATCAAAGAGTACATGCATTTGTGTTTTAAAAAGAGGTGAGAATGAGGTGTGTGGGAGAGGAGGAAAAAACATACATCATTGCACAGAATATGTCTGGAGGGATGCCAAAGAAACAGAGCGTTTATTGCCTCAAGAAAGAAAACTGAGTAGGGAAACAGGAAGAGAGAGGGAATTTTACTGAATATATTTTCCTAGTTTTTTGAACTTGAAAGATGTGACTGGTTAACCTAATAAAAACTTTTCATTAAAATTATAGAAAGGAAATGAATATTACTGCTAGTTAAAACCACTCACCCAGGATGTGTTCTTGGTAGAATAAATATAATGTCAACATTATTCTGTAGTTGTTCTGGGAAATATATGTAAATCTTTGAAATACTCAGTATTTAAACATTTCATGTCATTCTTTAATTTCTAAAACTAGATTAACCTGTAAAGCCAAGACACATTCACTTATCAGACTAAAGACTCTCCATTTAGTCTTCCAACAAAATCCTAGTGATTCTTGAGTCAATCTTAGTTTTGCCACTAAATTTGAAACATCTTTTCCCAATTTCCAAAAAGTATAAGGATAGAAATGTGAAAAGTTTTAATATATCTCTCAGAAATTTGGAACCCATGACTATTGATCTGTACTGGAATCTACCAGAAGATGATATCAAACAATAACTGGATATTTTGCTTTTAAAATTTTGATATCTCAGTATTCCATAGTATTTCACAAAGAGCATGTGGATTCTAGAATTTCTCCTGAATGTTACTGAATGTAACACTAGAGCATTACTGTGTGTTTCTGTGATCGTTTCCAAAAAGTGCTTTCTAGAACACTTTCTAAAAGGTTGGTCTGGAGCATGGAGACATCCTTCCACCTGTGCTTCCCTTCTGAGTGTCAGAACCACAGGAAAATGCTGGGGTGGGGACTTATTTTACACATTTCTTCCAGAGAAAAAGGTCCATGGGTCCTTCGACTGACTCTGCTTCAGAAAATCTATAGTTGAGCTGCTTTGTATCTCTCCTAGTAGTAAATCTATCAAGAAATGCTACCTGCTTCCACACATTTCTCATCAATCTTCATGTCATCATCTATAAAAGAGCATAGACAGGGAAAAAATGAAATTAAAATGTGTTACTATCACAACAAAAATCCCCTGTTAAATCACTTTAGTCGTGTCCAACTCTGTGCGACCCCATAGACACCAGCCCACCAGGCTCCCGCATCCCTGGGATTCTCCAGGCAAGAACTCTGGAGTGGGTTGCCATTTCCTTCTCCAATGCAGAAAAGTGAAAAGTGAAAGTGAAGTTGCTCAGTCGTGTCCGACCCTCAGCGACCCCATGGACTGCAGCCCACCAGGCTCCTCCGTCCATGAGATTTTCCAGGCAAGAGTACTAGAGTGGGTTGCCATTGCCTTCTCTGCAAAAATCCCCTATGTATAGGCTATGGCAATGAAACTCAGACCACCGTATATCATGTTATTCTTACAGCAATCACTCACTCAGATAGATAAAAAGGACTCTATTGTACTAAATGAAAATATATGTTATGGGAGGCTACAGGACATCACATGGTTAAAATTATAAAAGCATAGGCTTTTGAATGCTGGACAAATGATTTTACCTCTAAGCCTCCATTTTCTATCTATAAATGAGGGTAGTAACAATACATACTGTGTAGGATAGATTGAGATAATGCAGGAAAAGCTCATACACATGGTAAGTGCTCAATAAGATTAACTATTTTTACCTTTAGTTAGGATATATATATATATGAGAATAAAAGAATATAACTTTCAAAATTGTTCAACTCAAAACTCTTTACAGTGTAACCCAAACCCTGCATATGTTTTCTTTTGACTGACATCTTTTTATAAATTAGGGTATTAGTGATTAGTACATTATTAGGCACACAGAAAGAGCTTATTAAACAGCTGAAATGAAGTGAATTAAGAAAGCTACAGGAATTTTCTAGGTGGCTTTTGGAAATGAAGCTTTTTTCCCCACAAATACTGTTTCCTACCTTCTTCCATAGAAATCGCTGGGTACAGATGATTGAAGCAAGGGGGGAAAGAGAGAAAGCACAATATTTTATGCTATAATTTATCAGATGAATTTACCCACATTAATAAAAGTGAAGTGCCAAAATTATTCTCTAAAAATTCAGTGGAGATTTAGTAACAAAATGCTAAGTGAATATCCTATAGAAACCAATACATTCATGAGCCTTGCTGGAAACAGAATCTGTTTGCTTCTGGCAAATCCTATTCCCTTCTATCCTAATAAACTCTGCAAGAGTTGCATTCTACTCATTTTGAATTAAGGCACTTATTATTGATTCATTATATTTTTAGAACTCAAACCTTGAATGAAAAGAAGAAAGAGAAAGGAAGAGAGAAAGAGGAAGAAAAGATGGAAGGAAGAGAGAGAAAGGAGGAAGGGAAACAGATGACAACTACAGTGAATCTTCAGTAAATAACTCTTTAGTAACTGTGTATAAACTAACATATGCTTGGAATTTTTCAATAACTCTTGAGTAATAAAGTTGTGTACACCTTCTGAATCAGTATCTTTACCTGAGATTTTTTTTCCTATAGTAACTTTCAAGCAGAACAGAATTATATGAAATAATATTTCATTTTGATATTTCATATTTAGAAATATTTATTTGTAACATCATCTCCAAAAACTAAAAAGAAATGACTCGATAGTTCAGATAGTGCTGTCCTCCATCAAAAACATCTCTGCGAGAAATGATCCTTTAAGTCAGTGGGCTCCATACCTGGGATTCTTGGACTCAGAAATATGTGAAGATAATAATACAGAGCTGCAAACTCTTTTCAAGATGGACTTTGCAAAAGTCTAACAGAAGTGGCACATAGCCTGTGCAAGCAAATTAAATGTGAACAAGTGGTCCTACTGGTTACCAGATACTGATTAAAGCTGAGTTAGACTTTTCTTATGCCTTTGATAAACAAAATAGGAAAATGAGTTAAAGAAGTCCTTCAATCTGGTTTGGTAAACAAAATTTTTTTCAAAGCACAGGGGAAATAACTAGAATATCACCATGAAGATGATATCATGACAAATGTTTCTCATAAAATGTTACATTAGAGAAAAAAGATAAAAGGTAGTACTGCAGCTGTTACTATAATCATGTCAAATACGGTTCCATAACTGGAAGGTAGTATGAAACTATTGCCAGTGTAAAGGAATTCTAAGAATTTATTTCCCAAAAAATGTCTTTATAGTTGTCATGTTTTCAAGAGAAAAAAAAATGGGAATTTTTGGCTTAGAGAACTGAGAAATAAAGAGGGTGAGAACTCTCTATGGGCAAGTCTACGTCTATGCCCCTCTCCCTCCTCGGGGTGCCTCTTCCCCTTCTGTAACTGCTGCCAGGGAGCATATCGGAAGGGCCTTGATCAGTAGGGTCTAGCTGCACTCTACAAGCTAACATCCCTCATTAAGGCAGTAAGTCATTCACAAGCGTTTGCCACCGTGGATGCCTTTGCTGACCATTGCCCCATTGCCATCTGAAAACACTGTGTAGTGAACAAACTACACTCATCGAACTCATTCAGTCCCATGTTTACTTGTCAAAGGCACACACACTACACCACCACGCAGCCTTGCTTGCCAGTAGATGTACAATGCATGGACTAGCCATAGACACCTCAGGGGACTTCAAGCTGGGGAGTGGACCCTGAAAGTGTCACAACACAAGGACATTTGCATTTTCACAAACTGAAAACTGAAAAGTCTTCTAAATCCCAAGGAATGAATGTTTACGGTAGGATTTCAGACGGCTGCCAGGAGGCCATTTGGGGCATGGGGACGTTTAAAGATCCTCCTTTGGGCAGGAAGCCAGTCCTGGAAGAGACGGAGCTGGCTTCCCCATGAGGCAAGCGCTGGATTTGAGGTGTCAGCATACTCACAGATGGTGGATCTGAGGTGTTTGTAAGGCTGGTACGGCTGAGACCACCAGAACTCCCGTTGCTTCCTGTGCAAAAACAAATACACTGTGAGAAAAAAATAGAACCCAGGTTAACCCAGGTGAGATAGACCCAGGACAGAAAGTTTTCTAGAATTCTGTTGCCTCCAACCAAGTGAACAAGATTCCACCTCCAAAGTGTCAGTTGCTCAGTCAAGTCTGAATCTTTGTGACCCCATGGACTGGATAACCCGCCAGGCTCCTCTGTCCATGGAATTCTCCAGACAAGAATACTGGAGTGGATAGCCATTCCCTTCTCCAGGGGACCTTCCTGACCCAGGGGTCGAACCTAGGTCTCTTGCATTGCAGGCAGACTCTTCACCATCTGAGCCACCAGGGAAGCCTCCACACACATTGTCAAATACGTTCTGCAAATGTACAGTCTTTCTTATTTTGTCCTGCCTCATAGCATCTTCTCAGAGCCAAACTGATTTAGAGTTAACACCCAGCCCATGACCCTAGTTCATATGCCCAAGGCTTCAGTGCATGAGCCCTGGCACCCCCGTTTCTGGTGTGGTAGCCCGCTCCAGCAGGTCTCAGAATATTCACCACATGTTCTGGTTTCCCTCCCAACCTGTGAGGCTCTCCATAGTCCATTTAGAGCCACATGAATTTCAACTCCTTCTGTTGCCCTTTATTTGTGCACTGATCCAATAAGCCTGTCATTTCTGTGTGCTCCTTGCAAGACCCCCACCAGAGCCTCCACACCACTCCCTGCTCTGAGACCATGAGGACTAATCTCATTAGGCCTTTATCCCTGGTGCGTGTCCTCAGCCCCCAAATTCGGGTCATTCCTTATCCTCTGCACATTAATCCCTGTTCCATCTACCATCCACCGCTCCCTGACACCCTTTCTCACACTCTCTAGAACTGGTAGAAAACCTTCAGTGAAGCCTCTCACCACACTTGACCTTCTTGGAGCTTCCCTGGTGGCTCAGATGGTAAAGAATCTGCCTGCAATGCAGGAGACCTGCATTCAATCCCTGGGTCAGGAAGATTCCCTGGAGAAGGGAATGACAACCCACTCCAGTATTCTTACCTGGAGAATTCTATGGACAGAGGAGCCTGGCAGGCTACAGTTCATGGGGTCTGAAAGAGTCAGATATGACTGAGTGACTGATACTTGCACTTTCACTTTTCACCTTCTTGCCTTAACTAAACCCAGGTCCCCGGAGGTCCCTGCTCCCCTTTCCTCTTGCTCCCAGGCTTGTGTTGGTATACCAGCCCAGACTCGAGGGGGAGGGGAATCCTGATGCGCAGCTTAGCTGATTTCGGTCTTGTCAACTTCCCACTGTGACTGATTTCCAGCTGCCATCTGACGTCACTGACCATGAGGAAGGGTGCACACGGGCTCTGAGGGCTGGCTCCAGCATACCACAAGGCCCTCACCCCACAGGGCCTGGAGGTGGGGGTCTCTGCCCTGCCATCTCCAGACCATTCTCCCTCTTCCCTAGAAGAGGCTCTCACTTTGAATACCCTCCTCCTGACTCTTCTGGAAGCCATTCTCAGATGATTCCTGCTCACTCCCATGCTCTTAACACTGCTAAGTCACTTCAGTCGTGTCCGACTCTGTGCGACACCATAGACGGCAGCCCACCAGGCTCCCCAGTCCCTGGGATTCTCCAGGCAAGAACACTGGAGTGGGTTGCCATTTCCTTCTCCAATGCATGAAAGTGAAAAGTGAAAGTGAAGTCGCTCAGTCGTGTCCGACTCTTAGCGACCCCATGGACTACAGCCTACCAGGCTCCTCCGTCCATGGGATTTTCCAGGCAAGAGTACTGGAGTGGGGTGCCATTGCCTTCTCCAGCTCTTAACACTGCTCCATCATAATTCATGAATATTTTTATTTGGCACATTAATGCCTCTTCCAACACCCTGGCCTCTTGGTTCCTTGATCTCCTCTCTTCCAATGACCTTAGCTACTGCCTCCCACTGTCATCCCCTAGACCTTTCAGTTCCAAAAACTACAATCTCTATAATTTCAATTTCTAGCATCCCTTTCTTCTACCAGCAACTTCTGTCTTCCCACTCCAATAATCTATCAACCTCTTAGGAACCTATAATCCACTGACCTGACTTCCTTTCCACTGATCCTACACTGTCACCTCCCTCCTTAACATAAATGTCATGATCCTTCATAAAAGACACTCTCTTCTCCCTCTCTTAATTTACTGCTAAGTCTGACTCTCTGTCTAGTCTGGACCTGTCCTCCCAGGAAGCTGACCAAATTTATGTAAATTTGACTGTAAATTTATGAACTTGAAGCCTAAGTGGGCCCTTAATGCTGATGACTGTATTTAGTCAATCAATTTCTCTCCAGTTCTCATAGAAACTTTTCAAGCTTTCTCCTCTTTCCTTCCCAAAATCTCCTACCCACTTTACTCTCAGCCATGACATTGGTTGATAAGAAAATAAGAGCAGATGGAAGAGACTTTCCATAAGCTCGCACCATATCCCTCATCCTCAGCTGTGCCCACACTCTGCATTCTCTACTGCTGCGATTACTGTGGGTAAACTGTTCAGAATCCTGTACAAGGCCAACCCCTCTACTTATAGACTTCATCACCTCTCCATCTGCCTCCTCAAGGACTGATAACAGCAGCAATTCTCTCCTTTTTCTCCTGTATCAGGAAAGTTTCCCTCTCACTGGATTTCCCCCATTAGCATTATCTACCCCATCTAAAAACTCTCATACTACTCTGCTCTCTCCTCTAGCTATTTCTCCACTGCTTTGCTCTGCCTTATACAAAATGTTGCAAAGACTTTTCTGTGCTCAGTTTTCAATGTCTTCAAATCCCCTTTTACTCAGATTTTGGCCCACCCCTCCACTGAAATTGCTTTTATCAAGATCACCAATGACCTCCTTTGCTAAATCCAGTGGTCAGTTCTCAGTCTCCACAACAGTGGTGAACATAGTTGATCAGCACACTCTAACATCATGATTTTCATCCTGTCTCATTGGCGATTCCTTCTCAGTCTCTTTTGCTGGCTCCATTTTCTTCTTTGTGATCTCTTAACATTGGCTGAGTCTTGGGCCTCTTATTCTATCTTCTTTCTCTCTCTAATCACTTCCTTGGGTGATGAATTGAGATTCAGTAACTGAGCTTTCAACTCAGCCTTGAAAGGTTAATAGAGGGAGCCAGAACTACCTTTTAAACTTTAGTTTCCCAAGTACTAGTCTCTCTTTTCTAGTTGATATGATTATCCTGGTCCCTTTGGTATTTAAGATGTTTAGGGCATATTGACAAGTTGACATTTGGATTTATAGACCAGTGTGTGTTCATCTATCTGCTTGTCTCTCCTCCTATCTTAATTGCAGTAACACTGCTTATCTTCCTTAATTGCAAAAACCTGAGAAATGTTTTATTTCCTGATGACTCAGTCTTGGGTCCAGGAATAATGACTTTTCTTACCTCTTCAGAAGTTGGTTAGAAGGGATTAGCCCAGCACAGGTATCAAGGTCAGAGATTTTCCGGGCCTGCCACCAGAGAGCATCATTCTGGTCCACAATCTGGAGGATGTCTCCTTTCTGGAAAGGCAGCCCGGCATCCATGCAAGGGATGGTGGGGTCCTCCTGGGGCCAGTACTCGATCATGGCACGAACATACACCTGATGGTAGGCACATAATGACATCATCAGAAGAATCCTTACCCCCAGGTTGTTAAGACTTAAAATCATCTCTCTGACTCTTCTACCTACTAGTGCTATCTTTCCTCTCCATCTTCACCAAGAAGAAATCCCTTCTTGAACTGAGTCTAAGAGCCATGAAAAAAAAAAAAGTGACTTTGGGAATAAAATCTTTTAGCTCTGAGAAGTCTCTGCTCAAATGTTCACCATTCCTGATGTTACTTCTTAACTTCTCAATACCCCCATCTTCTCTTACTGTGTTCATTTACTGATTTGCGTCTCATGTCATCAGTGTTGAAAAATATGCAATACAATATTGAACAAATGATCAACACATTACAGAGGATAGTAGTAAAATATAAAGTTTTTTTGTTTTGTGGTTTTTTTTTTTTGCTGTTATTGTGGAGGATTTACTGTGTGTGGGTAAAGGTTTTTACTGTGTGGGTCTGAAGGTTCAGTTAATTCTTACCGTCTTCTGGCTGTTAACAGGAGGGTCAGAAACTGGAACCACCTTGAACATAATTGTGCCACGAGACATGGCCTAGAAAATGTCAGAGGAGAGAATGGCAAACCTCAGACTTTACTGGGTTATTAGGGTTTGGCAGGTGAAAGTTAAAAACAATGTGTGCAGGTCAAATGGTGACATCTCCCACAGGGGCTTTTACAAGGGCTCAACAGCTAAATATCACCACCCAGAAATGGACATTAGAAGAACTTTAGCTTCACTTCTGTCCTGCTGTGTGGGGTCCAGGGTCCTGAGGCTGGACTCTCCTAGTACCCTCCACCTTGCTCTCATCAGGACACCACACTCAGCAAGCTCTTTTCCCCCAAAGCATGAGGAGGGAAAGGAACTCTTTTTTTTTTTAACCAACGAAGTATCATCTTTGTCGTGTGTAAGAACTTTTAGGTTCCTCACAGTGTAGAGTCATAGTAAGGACATCGTGACATCAGCCATGTATACTGTTGGGGTAGGTAGGAGTTAGTCATTTTCCCAGCCTCTCAGCAGTAGAGAATCCGCCTACTAATGCAGGAGTCCTCCCCTCCCCACCGCCCCCCACCCCCGCCCCGTCAACCCCAACGCCCCCAGCCCCTGCCATTGGATCTGTGGTTCCAGAAGATCTCTCGGAGAAGGAAACGGGTAACCCATTCCAGTATTCTTGCCTGGAAAATCCCTTGCACAGAGAAGCCTGCCGGGCTACAGTCCATGGGGTCACAAAGAGTTGGACTTGTCAGACTGAACAGGCTAGGTGAAAAACTTCAGAATTGTCACTTAATTACTATATCTCTGCTTAGAAATGCCAGGACCCTAGACAGTAATCATCAGAAACAATGACTTTGAAAACTTATTAATACTGTCAAAAAAAAAAATCAATCTTAAAGAGCTTTGCTTTAACTTCATCTTTGTTTCAAGGATTAGAAATAATGTTAAATAAATACCCTCCGACAAAATAGTCTCACAATAAATGGTATCTATTACTGTCATTCCTTGCTGTCAAGGTTCATATATTCTCATATCTGTACCACCTCCTAACGCCTAGCACATATTGGACAGTCATATAAATATTTCATTCGAATGAGTGAAGGAGTGATAGCACTGAGATTCAAGTTGCACTCTAGTTAAAGCTTCGAGTCTTGCTTTTCGCGTTAGACCCTGAGTGCATGAGAAAACGAAGGATAAAAACCTTCTCCGACTTGCTGCCAGTGCTAAACTATTAATTCCCAACATGCAATAAAACTCCGTAGTTACCCGAGCCAGGTCAAAGCAGTCTCCAACTCTCCTTTCGCTACGCGGGAGTAGAGCAGAAGTTTATGCAAATACGGGAAAGGAACTCTTGATCTGACTTTCACTCTTCATGTCTCTGTCAGTAAGTCTTTCCTAAACACTTGTTTCTGTATCAGGCAGCCTCATCTGATGGGGAAGAAGATCCCAAGTCTTCTCAGGGGTACTGACAAGCCTCTAAACTAATGGTAGAGGAGACAGAGAACCTCCTAGCTTGATGTGGGAGGTAGGAACACACCCCTCAGCCCCACTCCCCAAAACACACACCATGACAGACACTGGAGATCCAGAGATGAACAAGAAAGATCTCATTCTCACTCAGGAATCTCATGATCCCACTGTCATGGTAACTCCACAGCTGGTACCAAAAGGACTGTGGTGGACACATGCGTATCTGTGACTGACAGTCCTTTAAGCTCTTTTGGCAGTACATTTTAAACCACAAAGAATCTTGCATAGCAGTTTGCAAAATATTTAGGTGCTTAATATACTCCTTACTGGGGGCTTCCCAGGTAGCGCTAGTAGTAAAGAACCTGCCTGCCAATGCAGGGGATGCAAGAGACTCAGGTTCAATCCTTGGGTTGAGAAGATCCCCAGGGAGAAGGAAATGGCAGTCCACTCCAGTATTCTTACCTGGAGAATCCCCATGGACAGAGGAGCCTGGCAGGCTACAGTCCATAGGGTCACACAGAGTTGGACACAACTGAAGTGACTTAGCAGGTACACATACTCCTTATTATACCACTTCTCATCTCAGTCCCTAAGGCACATCTATGAAAATCCAGAGTTCCTGCAAGAACCCAGTGTGAGAACCACTAGTACACATAATATATAATAACCGACCTCGGGCCCCACAGGGGGGTGTGCACGGGGAGAGGTGGGCAGGGCATGACGCTATGGCTATATTGACAGCTGAACGGTGACCCAGGCAATGGTTGGAAGGATGGGAATGAGAACTGAAAAGAAACCAAAAGCTCATATAATCAGGTCATAAATCCCCATCTCAACCACAAGGACTGGCAGGGCCAGCAAAGATGTCCCCCTCCCCATTTGCTGCCCTCTGGGGACTTCTTTTCTACCTCAAAGCTGCCTCAAAGAAACTGCATAAAAATGTTAGGGGAGCAAGGGGTGGTTTGCTCAGGTTCAGACTCTCCTCCACAGTCTCACTCTGCCCACCCCGGGCTCAGTTTCCAACAGAGCAACCCAGGTGATGAGGACCTGGGCCGTCTTCCTGAGGCTGAAAGAGCAGCTTGGGAAGGGACATCTCCAGCAGGGTCCAGATCAACTGGGGAGAGGGAGTACGTGAGGGGGATGAGATGCATAGAAACAGACAAGTTCTAGGGCCTGGAGAGAGTAGGCTGCCGGGAGGGACTCGAATCCCCCTCCCGGCGCACACGCCAGAGGCTGGATGCAACACGGAGTGAGTCATGGATAAATCGAGGAGAAGACTTGTTACCAGAATGTGGATCACTTGCTCAGGGTCCAGTCCTTCAACTGAAACTCCATTCACTTCCACCAGTTTGTCCCCGGCGTATAACAGCCCTAGGCAAACCGGAACACAAAACAGAGGGGTGCCAAATAACTCGCAAAAAGGGCGGCAGCCATCCCAACACTACTTAACAAACTCACTAACCTAAGCATGCTCTGACATCTTAAATTCTACTGTGAAACAATAGTAATAATAAACTGGTTATTTGAATTTACAAATAACCACCAAATTCAAACTGGTTATTTGAATTTACACTACCACCAAAGTACATGAGAATTGCCTTTTTCTACCTTTTCACCAACACTGGGCATTAACTAAAGGTGATACTTTTATTTTTGCTAATCTGATGTTGTAAAATGGAACTGGAACATTGGTAAGAAGATAAGACTAAAAATAAAGATGTCTATAATTTCCTTTGCTGTGCAAAAGCTTTTAAGTTTAATTAGGTCTCACTTATTTATTGTTTTTATTTCCATTACTCTAGAAGGTGGGTCACAGAGGATATTGCTGTGATTTATGTCATCAAGTGTTCTACCTATGTTTTTCTCTAAAAGTTTTGTAGTTTCTGGTCTTACATTTAGTTCTTTAATCCATTTTGAGTTTATCTTTGTGTATGGTGTGAGGAAGTGTTCTAATTTCATTCTTTTACAGGTATCTGTCCAGTTTTCCCAGCACCACTTAAATTTAAAAATAAAAATAAAGATGTCACGGTCGTGAGTAAAGGTTAAATGAAAAGGAAATGGGGTGGGGGTATTCTTCAAAAGAGAAAGTGTAGAGAAACTTGGGGGTTAAGATTAAGCCTTGAGAATTATGAGGTAAGACAGTGGAGACAAGAAGCTTCTTGAAAATTTCAAGAAAGCTATCTTCAACATCAAATGTGCTAGAGAAGTAAAAATAGAACTGAGGCTTAAGGGAGGGCCAGTAGACTTAGCAACTAGGAAGTCTCTGGGTAATTTCTCTAAGAATGTTGGTGTATGAATTCTACACCAGGTTTCCGGGGTCATGAGCAGGGAGGACAAGGGACAGCAGGTAGATAACTGATGGTTTCAGAAGCACAGCAGTGAAAAGAAGGAAATTCAATTCCCAGATAGAAAAGGCAAGCAACAACAGTCTGAAGATGTGGAAAAGCTGTGCCTTTAAGAAAGCAGAAGGACCAAGTGGAGAGTGAAAGTTGGGAATATAGAGAGAGGCAGACCTAGCCTTGAACCCTAACTCCAACTGTGAACCTCAAGCAAGTTAGGTGGTTAATCTTTGTGAGCTTCAGTCTCCTCATCT
Organism: Bos mutus; assembly: GCF_027580195.1. NCBI lineage: Eukaryota > Metazoa > Chordata > Mammalia > Artiodactyla > Bovidae > Bos > Bos mutus. The sequence continues at coordinate 45,629,501 of NC_091618.1, read as the reverse complement.
ATACAGTAGCATGATGATGCTTAGCTTGTTAGGTTTATGTGGGAATGTAAAGTGACAGAAAATTAATTTAATGCATAAAATGGAGGGACTCGGTGAGGAAGGGCAACGGGGTTGGTTTCTCTGGAATATTTCTGTCTTCCTTCTTAGTAACAAAGCAGTGGAACTTATTAAAGGCTCGACCTCACATAGGAGACCGGGGTCCCCTGTTTTCCCGGTTGCTTGCACACCACTGCTCCAGCTTACCACTCCTCTCGGCCAGCCCACCATGGATGACTCTGGCCACCAGGATGTCCCCTGTCATCTCATGGCGCTTGATGGTAGCTCCCTGGGAAGAGAGTACAGTGGAACCCATTTTTTACGTAACATGACCACTTTCCTGGGGGCTTCCCTCAATGTCGTTCTGGTCTTTCAAACAAGGGAATTCATACCAACCAGGGTCATGGAGAAGGAAATGACAACCGCTCCAGTATTCTTGCCTGGAGAATTCTGTGGACAGAGGCGCCTACAGGCAGGCTACAGTCCATAGGATCTCAAAGAGTCAGACACGACTGAGTGACTATCACTCACACTCAGGGCCATATGTATACCATGTCATCAAAAAGGAAAGGCCATTTCACTCAGGTCTGCCAGAATCTCTATTCAACCACATAGACATCAAATAATATTGAGATCCTTCCAGAGATAAACAGAACTTCCACGATTCCAACCTAATCAAAGGAAATATGCTTAGAAAATCATATTAATGCCTTACTTAGCTTCCCCTTAACAGAGGAAAATACCTAGGCAAATACATTAGAACTAGGTGAAATACATATACATGTCACAGAGCCAAATAATAAAATAATTTCTTTTTTTCTCATAGCTGTTAAAAAAGAAAAACACTAAGCAGAAATCTTTCCTGGTGAAAACATTACAACCTGTAAAGTGCTTGAAATCACAGGCAAAATTGATTAAAATATATTTTAGCCATTGTTATCATGGATTCCCTCGTGTTGCCTGAGTGCCTCACACTATAGGTGACCACAAACAAGAATATTGCCCAACAGTTATTTCAAGCTACCTACCACACTAAATTTCAAGAATCCTAAGATGAAGCAGTGATCTCTGCTAGAATCATATGAGGAAAAAGTACAACAGCACTGATTTTGACTGCTTTCCTCTGGCCAACTGAAGAAACAGAACAGACAAGCATTACAAAATTCTGTTGGCAACCATGCCTAGCTGGGAATAGGATTGCTATGATAAAGTCAGAAAGACAGGTAGGTAATCAGCAAATCAGCAGAAGAGGGGAAACACATAACCCTCACCAAAAGGGAGAATAATTTGTAGCTCAAAGATATCCTTGATTGGATGGGGGAAGTTAATAGTTAAATAAAGAGAAATTATTAGTTTAAATAACACATGCATAAGGAAAACTGCCAGTGATTCTGTTTTTGGCCTTTGAAACATTTTGCTTATTTTAAATTAAAGAAAATTTTTATTAAAAAAAATATTGTCTAAATAACTACTAGAGATAACTTAGCTCCCAATTAACCCTGGTGTAATCCTAAATGAAAAGATTTCCTTACCAGGGGCTGCTGGTTCTTTACCAAGCAAACAATCCTCATTGCTTCCTCACTCTCAGGGATGTTGTCTGGCAGTGGGGGAAGAAGAGGCTCAAAGTCCTTCTGAGCTACCGTGTCGTGGGCGCTGAGCAAGGCCTGGAAACAGAGAAGGAAAAGGCAAATGAACCTCACGCATAGAATGCACCCACCTAGAAGATGCTGACTCAGTACTGTGTGAGACACACGACGACAACCAACAGGGACGCACCAGGCACAGTTCTAAGTGTTTTATGTGGATTAACTCAATCGTTACAGTAACTCTGAGGCAGGTGTACACATATATTTTTAACTTTTAAAATTTATTTTTATATAATTTTAAAGTTTACTTTCCATGTTCAGTTATTACAAAACACTGGCTGTGTTCCGTGTTTGTACAGTACATCCCTGTAGCCTGTCTCACACACAGTAGCTCACACTCCCCGCCCCCTCGCTCCTGTATTGGCCCTCCCCACTCGCACTCTACTGGTCGCTCCTAGCTTGTTCTCTGTATCTGTGAGTTTGCTCCTTTTTTGTCATATTAGATTATTGTATTTTTTAGGTTCCCCATATAAGTGATATACAGTATGTCTTTTCTCTGACTTATTTCATTTGGCATAATTCCTTCAAAGTGTCCGTCCGTGTTGCTGCAAATAGCAAAATCTCATTCATTTTTATGGCTGAATGGTATTCCATTGTGTGTGTGTGTGTGTGTGTGTGTGTACCACATCGTCTTTATCCATTCGTCTGTTGATGGAACACTTACGTTGATTTCATACCTTGGCAACTAGTGCTGCTATGTACATTGGAGTGCTTGTATTTTTTTCAAATTAGTGTTTTTTGGGGGTATATACCCAGGAGTGGAATTGCTGAATCAGATGGTAGCTCTATTTTTCGTTTTATGAAAAACCTCCATACAGTTTTCCATGGAGGCTGCATTAATTTACCAGGGTTCCCTTTTCTACACATCCTCATGAGGCAAGTATATTTACTGTCCCCATGTTATAGATAAGGAAACAAGGCACAGAGAGGGTAAGCAACACACAATTTATTCTTTCATTTCTGATAAAATGTATTCTGTCATGTTCTCATTTCCTGGAAACCCATGTAATCCATGATGCTCCTGCAAACTTGAACTACAAAATAATTATTGTAATAGTTTCCCCAGGCAAGGTAGAATGAGAGGCAGTAATCAAAACATCTTGCTGGTTTAATTTGTCAATGACACCTAAGATCCCATGTGAAACAGGATGAGAAAAAGCAGTCCCCTGGTTTAGGGTACGATCAAATAGTTCCGGTGTGTTAAAATTTCATTTCATGGGGTGGGGAAGTAGTCATTCTACAACTCTGCTTGAGACTGGTGGACAGAACTCTGTTGGAACTCAGAGAAAATTATGTAGGCTTATCTTGTGAAATAAAACTTTTTGACTCAAAAATTCCATTGCTCCAGATGCAGATATTCTCTTAAAGTTCTAATTTGTTGATAAATTGGTCTCAAAACCTGTAAGGTAGGGTTCTGTTCTGCAATCAAATGTTCTTTATATACCCCCTCATAGAGCTATTCATTATTATACTGTTTTTTCCAAATACCTTCATACACTTTATCTCTGAAACTTAAAATATTTCCCAGTTGGAAAGGATGTATGGTGCCTTAATTGTCCCCCAGAATTTTAGAGGAATGGTGGCTTTTCAGGGGGAAAACAAGATGCCATGGGAAGTCCTGAATGCCTCCATATAAATAGAGCCGGCTTGGCTCCATAACCAATGAGATTAAGTCGCCCATCAGTCACATCTGAGTCCCACATCTTTCAGTATAATCTGTTGGTTACCCACATACAGTAAAAGAACATCTATTCCAAGAGCACATCTTTATTTCTTCTTCCCAACTCTGTCAATGTGCTGGATGGTTATACCTTGTCAATTTTAGCAAGCACTTGCCTTAAAGTGTGGAGCCTGGAGGATCTGTCTTAGCTCTTGGATCTCAGGGGACTTGGGGGTTTCGCGTAGTATCTTCACTACCTGGTTGGTGGGAAAACATACATGTGAATTTTTAATAATCTTTATCACCTAGTTAACATCACCCAGGTTGGATAACAGGTATATTGACATGATATTTACCTAAGAAAAGCTGTTACTAAAGCCTTCTTCTTCACCTTTAAAGTCAGGTGAAATTAGCATTTTTTCCTTATTCACTAAACTTCATTACAGCAGATAGAATCCAAGACTGGGGATAGATCTAAACCACAGTGCCCTTGTCCTGGCACCTCACAGACTTGGGGGAAGGACTAACTTAATCGTGTAAGATCATATGTGCCAAGGCAGTTTCCTCAGTGCCTCTAAAGTGACTGTTTGCTCATGTGAATGCTTTATGGGCAAGTTAAGATATCTGAGTTCTCCAGGTACAGGCTCAGTTACCTGGAAAACCAAGTAGCTTTAATCCCATGGGATGTTCCATTTTTCAACTAAAAAACGAAATGGTAATTTGTATTTTAAGGCTTTTATTTGATTAGTAATTTTAATGTTTGTTGCAACAATAAAAAAGTGTTAGAATAAATTCTGATCCCTTTGCTTTGGTTTAAGTGTAGACCTGGCTTCTGATAGAACATAAGAGCTTTCAAGAATTTAACTCTGTAAATCCTCACCAGTCAAGCAACATCACATCCAGTCAAATGAAAACAAGAGGTTTAGCAAACTTCACCTCCACTCACTAGAGTTACAGCTGAATAAAATCACATGTATGTGTTTCCCCATGGATAGCTAAGAACAATTTGAGTTGTTGATTACTGGAGTTTTGGCTGTAAGGCTTTATTTTTTTTCTTTTTAAAAGTTTCTATTAATGTGGTTTGGACAATAAATAAAAATAAAATGGATTATATTTATGCATCCAAATATTGGGCTTCCATGGTGGCTCAGATGGTAAAGAATCCACTTGCAAGGCGGGAAACCCAGGTTTGATCCCTGGGTGGAGAAGGTCTCCTGGAGGAGGGCATGGCAACTCCAGTATTCTTGCCTGGAGAATCCCCATGAATACAGGAGCCAGGTGGACTATGGTACATGGGGTTGCAAAGATTCAGACATGACTGAGCGACTTCCATTTTTCAACAAATATGTATTGAACATTGACTATGTGCTAGGTATAGTTTTTTGTTTGTTTGTTTTTAAATATGTATGTATTTATTTACTTGGTTGTGCTGGGCCTGTCGTAGTGCTCGAAATCTTTGATTTTTTTCTGAAATGCAGGATCTAGTTCCCTGACCAGAGATCGAACCCTGGTCCCCTGCTTTGGGAGGGCAGAGTCTTAGCCACTGGACCACCAGGGAAGTCCCTAGACACTGTTTTAAGTGATGCAAATACAGCTGTGAATAGGCAGACACAAACCCCCACACTCATAGAATTTACATTTTTGTTAGGAGCCACAGAAAAGAAGTAAAATGTGTAAATAAAAAAAAGAATAGTTTTATTTGATGATGAAAAGAATTAATTAAGAAGAAAAATAAAACAAGGAGGGTGGATAGAGAGTGCTATGAGGGGATTGCAGTTTTAGATGGGGTGACCAGAGAAAGTCTCTGTGAGAAGCTGACGTTTCAGTGGAAACTGGAAGGAGATGTAGAAGCATATCGTGTGGATATATAGGCAAGAGCATTACTGATGTAGGGGAAAGCAAATGCAAAGGGCCTGCAGCAGGAACATGTCTGATTCAAACATCCACAAGCGGTTCATGAGTCTGAAGCAGAGTGAATAAGGGAGAGGGTGGTAAGTCAACATCCAAGAGAGGTAGCACTATGTTTGCCTATATGATAGCTTTGATGTTTACTCTGAGATAAGAAGTTGTAGAAGAGTTTGAGCAGGGAAGTGACACATTTTGACACATCTTTAATTCAGAATGTCTTAATGGCTGCCATGACAGGAATAGATAGGGAGCAAGAGTAGAAGGAGACGACCAGGCAGGATGCTACATTGCAATTATCCATGTAAGAGAAAATGATGGCTATATGCAGTGATGCAGCAGAGGTGGTGTAGCTCAGAGTATTTTGAAGCCAGAGCTGAAGGACTGGGTGTGGGTATGAGAGAAAGAGAAAGTCAAAGATGATCCCAAAGATGTTGGTTTAAGCACCACAAAAACAAAAATTGTGCTCAGTCATGTCTGACTCTTTGCAACCCCATGGACTGCAGACCACCAGGCTCCTCTGTCGATGGAATGTTTCCAGGCAAGAATACTGGAGAGGGCTGCATTTCCTACTCCAGAGGATCTTCCCAACACAGGGATCGAACCCACAACTTTGTGCCTCCTGCATTGGCAGGAAGCTTCTTTACCACTAGCGCCACCTGGGAAGCCCCATGCAAGAACAAAAATAGATAGAAAAGGCTGGAGGAGGAGCAGCTTTGGGGTGGGGATGATTAGGAGCTCAGTTTGGGACCTGTTAAACTGGAGGGTCCATTAAACAGTAAAATGGGCAGGAGACAGTGGATATAAGAGTATAATTTAGCGGAGAAGTCCAGACTGGAGAAGTAAAATTGGAGATCATTAGCAGAAAAACAGGAGAAGGCAATGGCACCCCACTCCAGTACGTTTGCCTAGAAAATCCCATGGACGGAGGAGCCTGGTAGGCTGCAGTCCAAGGGGTCGCTAGAGTCGGACATGACTAAGCGACTTCACTTTCACTTTTCACTTTCATGCATTGGAGAAGGAAATGGCAACCCACTCCAGTGTTCTTGCCTGGAGAATCCCAGGAATGGGAAGCCTGGTGGGCTGCCATCTATGGGGTCGCACGGGGTCGCACAGAGTCGGACACGACTGAAGTGACGCAGCAGCAGCAGCAGCAGCATAACCGAGTCGAATATTTAGGGAAAAAGAGAAAAACAGACACATTTCTCTAGAAATGTGTTTTGTTTTAATTTGGGGAGGCAGGAGGCCAATTGTCTTTCTTCTTTTAAAGCTCAATTAGAAGCAAGGATTAGATGCATAGTCACCAATTAAATATTTAGAGCATTTAAACTAGCACTATGAGTAAAATGGCATCATGTTAAAACTACTATTCTTTGGATGAAAGAAAGCACCTCACCTCACAGGATAACGCCTGTGCATGGGGTGTGGCAGGAACGAGCTTCTTCTCTTTGAATTCCTGGAGGCTGTCATAAACCTGCAGAGGGGCAGCAAGGAGAGAATGATGTACTGAACAAAGGTTTGCCAAGGGGAGAAGCAGCCTGGGCAACGGTGCCAGCAGGTAGGCAGCCTGTGTGCCAACCTTTAATAAGGCTTGTTAGGTTGCCAGAACTTTTTCACCTTATAATTAGAAGCTTGTACCCTTTGACCAACATCTCCCCATTTCCTCCATCCCCAGCTCCTGGCAACCACTACTCTCTCTGTCTCTATGAGCTCCACATTTTTAGATTCCACATACAAGTGAGATGACATGATATTTGTCTTTCTCTGACTTATTGCACTTAACATATTGCCTTGAGATCCACCCATGCTGTCCCAAAAAAGGAAGATTTCTTCCTTTTATGGGTGAATAATATTCCATTGGACATCCCATTTCTGAGGATATTGTAAAATGAAATCATTATCTCAAAAACGTATCTGCACCCCATGTTCACTGAGGCTTTATTCATAATAGTCAAGGGCTTCTCAAGTGGCATTAGTGGTAAAGAACTCATCTGCCAATGCAGGAGATATAAGAGACCTGGGTTCGATCCCTGGGTTGGGAAGATCCCCTGGAAAAGGAAATGGCAACCCACTCCAGGATTCTTGCCTGAAGAATCCCATGGATAGAGGAGCCTGGTAGGCTACCGCCCATGGAGTCACAAAGAGTTGGACATAACTGCGTGACTTAGCAAGTACACAAAAGCCAAAACATGGGGGAAAGGAATCTGTGTCCAGCAATGGATAAAGAAATCAGGTATTTTAAAGCCAGTGCTGTAAGGAGTACTTCTGTGTTCACACTAAATACATTGACACCTCTTTTAAAAATATTAATATGCACCATAAGGCTGACCACATTTCACACCTAAGTGAAGGAAACACATCCCCCAAAAATAACTTCAAAAGGATCTTTCTTGATAATAACATTTGTTTAGAAGAACAAAATTTTAGTCAGATAGTAGACACTATTGTATAGTGTGAAATTTCAGCCAACTTATAAAAGAGAGCTTCAGAGTAAGAAAAACTTAAGATACCTAAACAGAACTGTGGACATTTCATTTCCTAATTTATAAAAACAAAGAGGAATGATATTTTAAAGCCTTTTTATTTGTCCTGAGTTGACCTCAAGGACAAAGGGTTATGGACAGCTGCGTATGGGGTTGCTGATGGCCATTTTCAGTGGCTGCTTTGTGATCCTGGGGCCCCTGGAAGAGAGGAAGGTGAGGGCAGAAAAGAGAGGAGCTGCTATATTCTTTTCCACTCAAGTAATTTCCTTCCTGAACTTGGGGTTGTGTAGGTCTTCCTTGAACTTTTTCCCTGTTGAGATTTCCCGCCATGTGACAGGCGACATTGCTGGATGAACAGGTGCCGCTCCCAAGGCCATGGCTTCAGAACAGTGGCGCGCTCACCTTGAGTAGAGCCTGCAGCCACGGGGAGTGGAGGAGGTCATACAGGAGGCACACTCCGTTCACGTCTCGGCTGTAGAACAGGTTCAGCTCCTGTAGCACGAGCCTCAGGAGGTGCGAGATCCCTAGGAACAGGAGAGGGCAGAGATGGAGTGGCAGATGAGGGCGGAAAGAAGGGCAGGTGTAACAGGAAGGACAATTCAGACCCTGAGGAGGCTCCAGGGGCTCAAAAGGAGAGGAGTGGACACTGCATTTAAAGCCGAAAGATCTACCTTCTGGCTCTGTTATCACTGTGTGTGCTTCAGAAAACCATCCAACTCTCTGGGAACTAGTTCCTTATAGAAAATGAGGGTATACTTGCTTTGCTATAGAGTTCTTGCTAACATTAGATGAACTAATAGATCACAATATACAGATGAAAAATTTTATGAGAGCAGTATTGCTTTCCCCTCCTCAGTCCTAACAGCCTCTGGTTTATTCCAAAATTATATAGTTGTTTTCTGGATCCTTCAAATATGCAGTCATCTGTATTTACCCTTTATGAAAATTCTTACTGAAAAACTCTCCCAACAGGCTCTTAGAAAATATTTACTCATGTATGTGCCTGCGCTGGGTCTTAATTGTGACACGCAGGCTCTTTCAGTTGCAGCTTGCGGAATCTTTAGCTGCAACATGTGAGAGCTCCCCGACCAGGGATCGAACCTAGGCCTCCTGCTTCTGGAGTGAGGAGCCTTAGCCACTGTAGCACCAGGAAAGTCTCTCCCAATAAAAAGGCTTTTAATACAAACCTCAGGGTTCCACTATTAAAAGGACTGGACAGATTTTAGCAAATGGTTGTTTTTATAAGTGTTTTCATAGAAATCCTATTTGTTGCAATGACATTCTGAATGTGAACAAGTTGCAAAGTTCTAAATAGAAGTAAAACATTGTGGGATAGGAAAAAAAGATTCCTCATCTACTGTATCGATTTCTTTCCTTTCTGCCTTAAAAATTGCTTGGACATATCACTAATAGATGCAACAGTACACTTCAGAGTGTATAACAAGTCCATATAGAAATCAGAATAAATCTATCAGAATTTCTGCCCCTAAATTGGATCACATGTTTAGAGTGATACTGAAAGGCCTTTCTGGTCTATAAAAGGAACTTGGCACCACATACCGTTCTCCGGATTGGTTCCCGTAGAGAGCTTCTCGTCCTTCTTGTCTTTTTCATCTGGAAGATCTGATCCTTTGTCTGACTGTATCATCCTCCTTGCCCAAGATTTCAGAGGGGATTCAGAGCTAGGGAACAGATCAACAAACAGCACACAGCTCATCCAGTCACATTGGCCCCATAGCTGTTAGTACATATAAAGGCATATATTTTCAACTAGCAATAGTCCAACTGAGCAAGTTGGACTCTGTGCTACATTCACACCAGGATCCACATCAGATAAAATGGTCCTGGGTCCTGCCCAGTGGTACTTCCTCTCTAAATTCACCACCACCAGCTGCGTGGACGAGAAAACTCACAAAACATTCCTTCTATCCCCTCTTTTTTATTTTTAAATAAATACTTTGACACTTTATTTTTTAATGTGTTTATTTATTTATTTGGCTGTGCTGGGTCTTAGTTGCAGCGTGTGGTATCTAGTTCCCTGACCAGGGATTGAGCCCGGGTCACCTGCATTGGGAGTGTGGAGTCTTAGCCACTTGACAACCAGGGAAGTCCCTGTTCCCCTCTTTTTTTAAACAAAGGACCAAGTTATATTTGTTTATTTCCCACCTCTTTGCCTTGTTGATTTTACCACCATTCTGAGTTTGGAAGGGCCTTCTCTGGCCTGACTCCATCTAGCCTGTCCATCTGGCCCTGTTCCCTTTCATTGCACCAATGGCACTGGTCACAGTTGCAAAAGTTATGGATTACTGCTCTAAATACCATTAGAGTTTATTTTATATATTGCTATAAGTAGGTTTAAAGAAACAGAAACTCCAAACAATAGTGGCTGAACAGAGTAGAAGTTCATATCTTGCTCGTGTAAGAGTCCAGAGGCAGAGACATCCCAGGGCTAGTAGGGCTGCCCCACTCCTGAAATTGTTAGAGAATAGGCTCCTTCCAGCCCACGGTTCTGCCTCCTCAGGATGCAGTGTGATTCTCATCTTCCTGCTCTAAGATGGTGGCTGGATCTCCAGCCCTCAGGCCTACATTTCAGCCAGCAGGACGAGGATCAAGAAAATGAGGGCAAAGCAGACATGCTCCCTGCTCTTTGAGTTAGTTTGACAGACAGAAGTTACCCTACATGATGGGAAATCACTTCAGGCCCTGTAAACTTTCAAATGTCCCACTGGACTCTCATGTTGCTGAGAAAAACAAAACAAAAAACTTATAATTATCTGACCCCAGGTGGTGCTAATGGTAAAGAACCCACCTGCAAATGTAGGAGACATAAGAGACCTGTGTTCAATCGCTGGGTAGGGAAGATCCCCTGGAGAAGGAAATGGCAACCCACTCCAGTATTCTTGCCTGGAGAATCCCATGGACAGAGGAGCCTGGGGGGCTATAGTCCATAGGATCACAAAGAGTCAGACACGGCTGAAGCGACTTAGCACACACACACCAAAACTCAACTTCTCTTTATAAACACAAAGTATTTTTGCACAGTTTTAATGTACATTGAATTTTCTGGAATGTTACTACCATAACTGAAGAATGAATTTACTTCGTTTTGCTTGGACTTTATCAAGCCCACCATTTCAGAAAAACCATGTCATTGACAGTAAAGCTGCTTACAGTATATAACACACACTGCAACACACCAGGCTGCGGCTGTGTCTGTCTGCATTCAAAGCCGCTGATTCCCTAGAGAATTCTTTTATAGGTGCAAACGTGTTACTTCATTATATCTTTTGGTATAATGATATCCCATTTTATACATTGTAATAGTATCTTACCAGCCACATAATTTACTTAATTAAATAGAAATTAAGTAATTAGTAAATTACTAATTAACAGAAATTTACTTAATTTCTCTTTCTCATTATTACTAGGATTTTGTTTGTTTGTTTGTTTCATGTAAGTAAGTGCATTAGTCTGGGCTTCCCCAGAATCAAACACCGAGCAAGGATTCTAGTGAGGTGATTTGCTTGGAAGGTGATCCAGAACATTAGTAGGGGAGTGGGGTATTAAGACAGGGCAAGGGCGGAAAGACAGTAAAAGGTGTTATCAAGCAAGAAGCTGCTCTGGGTACTGTGGTGCTTAACCCATGGAGAAACAAGGGGCAGGGAGTGGGGTTATTCATCCCAATGCTGCCAGATACTGGTGGAGGGCTTTCCCCAGAAAACATTACTTCTGGGCCTTCCAGCCTGCTTCATGTGTGCATTCACAGAGTGTGGACGTAGAATGCACCAAAAGGGACAAGGTAGGGCACTGACAGTACTTGTTACAGGAGGATAATAATGAATAAATCGGGAATTTTTTTAAAAGGAGCATTTCGCATTAGTTGTTAAGGACATGGGTATTGAATCGGATGAGGCTGAGACCACTGTCTAGAATCTAGACAGACTGTGGTGTTGACTCAGGGAGGATGTCTAGGAAAAGACAGATCATCATGTAGTCTCTCAATTCTAAGGCAGTGAGAAGAGCAAAGCAGAAAGCTGTTACGAAATCTTACACATTCTTGCCCAGTCACATTGAAGTTTTCTAGTTTGCTAGATTCTGCCAAAACTTGACATCATAAACTTTTGCCCTGCCCAGCACCACCCATCCTACCCGGCCCCAATTCGGTTTAAATCCTCCCTTGTTCCTGCATTCCAATTTTTGAGCCTCTATTGAATCATTTAGCACAACAGTTGCTTATAAGACTCATCTTCCTCCCTGGAGGGGAGCACTACCAAGGTAGCATTTGAAAAGGGAGATGGGGTGTCTGCCAGACAAAATTCAAAGCAAAGAGATGAGTCTAACACCAAGCCATCATACTTGGGCAACTTCTTAAAATGCTTCTCACAAATTGTATGTTCTTGGTGAGGCAGTATGAATCAGACAATGATGCTATGTGTGCATTGTGGGCGAGCCATAGTTCTTCCATATTTAATGCCCAGATGACAGTGTGCCCTACCAGGCCTATCCATGCAGCATATGGGACACTGGAGACTGTAGACTCCTGAGATGAAACTGTGAGAGAAACTTACAGACTGTGGTTTCTATGTGCGTGTGTGCTAAGTCCCATCAGTCATGTCTGACTCTTTGCAACCCCATGGCCTGTAGCCCACCAGGTTCCTCTGTCCGTGGGATTGTCCAGGCAAGGATACTGAAGGGGTTGCCACGCCCTCCTCCAGGGGATCTTCCTGACCCAGGGGCGAACCTGAGTCTCTTTTGTCTCCTACATTGGCAGGCGGGTTCTTTACCACTAGTGCCACCTGGGAAGCCCAAACATTATCTGACATTGTTGTTCAGTTGCTAAGTCATGTCTGACTCCTGTGTGACCCCATGGACTGTAGTCCACCAGGCTCCTCTGTTCATGGGATTTCCCGGACAAGAATATTGGAGTGGGTTGCCATTTCCTTCTCCAGGCGATCTTCCTGACCCAGGGTTCAAACTCATGTCTCTTGCATTGGCAGGCAGATTCTTTACCACTGAGCCACCTGAGAAGCCTTAATAGAAGGTTTCTATGCTGCTGCTAAGTCGCTTCAGTCATGTCCGACTCTGTGCGAGCCTGTAGATGGCAGCCCACCAGGCTCCCCCGTCCCTGGGATTCTCCAGGCAAGAACACTGGAGTGGATTGCCATTTCCTTCTCCAATGCATGAAAGTGAAAAGTGAAAGTGAAGTCGCTCAGTCGTGTCTGACTCTTAGCAACGCCATGGACTGCAGCCCACCGGGCTCCTCCGTCCATGGGATTTTCCAGGCAAGAGTACTGGAGTGGGGTGCCATTGTTCTCCGAGAAGGTTTCTATAATGAGTTCTAATTATCAAAGTGTGTATGTGCTCAGTCACTCAGTCACATCTGACTCTTGGCAACCACAAGGACTGCCGTCTGCCAGGCTCCTCTGTCCATGGGATTTTCCCAGCAAGAATATTGACTTCAGCCTCATTCCTTGTCAAAACTTGGATCGAGGCTGACGATCCTTGAGGCAAACAAATGCAATCTTACAGATAAGGAATCTGACACTCAGTGGGGTATTCAGTAGATTTCACAAGTAGTAAGGACAAATGTTTTCCTCCTTTTTTTTTCCCATATTTAGCCCTGAAACATGGTAGTCCCTGGCAAAAGATTGTGATGTCCTTTCCTTGCCTGCCTTTTTATGACCGTCAGCTGAGACTTAATCTATTTCTGTCTTGAGGATGAGAATACTTGATTGAGACTGTAGTAGCCAATCATAGGCAATCCTGAGCTAAGTAACACAGGAAGCATGGCCAATTCTTATTATTAACTTAGAAGCTGCATTAGTGTTATTGACACCTAAGAAATTTGCCCTAATGTTATTTTAAAAATCAGTATATGTGAACTTTTAAAAATATAGTGATTATTAAATGCCACAATCCTTACCCATATTATGCTTATTTTTCAAAACAATGCTTTCTACTAGACAAAGCTGAAAAAGCACTTTAAACTTAACGATGAGAAACAGCCTGTACACAAATGGCTGGCTTCCTCTGGGTCAAAAGGCTGTTGACTGGGACTAAGACAAATGTTCAGCTTTACTTAGGCTCCACAGCAATTTATTATTTCATACTTATGAAAGGGTTTCTCAAAGCAAAACCTGCTCTTTCAAAATCAAAAAATTCTCCATGCAACTAAAGCATTCATGCATCGATGCAACTAAAGCATTCAAATATTACTCACAATTTTTAGCTCTTAAAAATTGACAGAGGGCAGACATTTGTATTAATAGATTTCTTCTGGTAACTGGGGGTCATCTGGAAGGGTCTCTTACCTGCAAGACTGCAAACATGTAACGCTGCTCCTATGCAGAGAAAAGCTTTAGCAGGAAATACCAGTGGGCTATTAGGTACCAAAGTCACCTCACTGTTCTAGATAAAATCTCGGTGCATCCTCTTTGATCTAATCCACGGAAGCCTAACCCCGCCTCACCACTAAATTACACTTAAGCCTCCCCTGTTACAAATCTTCCTACGTGTTCCTAGCACTGGTTTCTTGCACTGGATCTGTAAAGTCCAACATACCATTTTCAAACCTTCGCTTTAGTATTTTCTGATGGCCAGCACATAGTAACCAAAAAAAGATGAATATTTTTGTTGACTATTTCAGGAAAAGACACCCCATGATAGACAATAGCATCTTTATTGAAATCTAAGGGAAAAACTGATACTTGAGAGTAAGCTGACTTACTAATCTCATTTTCTCACATTATGGTGAGGAAACAAATGGAAGACTCTTCACCCAGTAATAATGAGACTGATACATGATTTCCTTCTGCAAGTTCAGTTCAGTTCAGTTCAGTCACTCAGTTGTCTCCAACTCTTTGCAACCCCATGGACTATAGCACACCAGGTCTCCCTGTCCATTACCAACTGCTATAGCTGCTCAAACTCATGTCCATCGATTGGTGATGCCATCCAACCATCATCTCACCTTCAATCTCTTCCAGCATCAGGGTCTTTTCCAAGGAGTCAGTTCTTTGCATCAGGTAGCCAAAGTATTGGAGCTTCAGCTTCATCATCAGTCCTTCCAATGAATATTCAGGGCTGATTTCCTTTAGGAGTGACTGGTTTGATCTCATGGCACTCCCAGGGACTCTCAAGAGTCTTCTCCAACACAACAGTTCAAAAACATCAGTTCTTCTGCACTCAGCTTTCTTTATAGTCCAACTCTCACATCCATATTTGACTACTGGAAAAACCATAGCCTTGACTAGACAGACCTTTGTTGGCAAAGTAACGTCTCTGCTTTTTAATATGCTATCTAGGTTGGTCATAGCTTTTCTTCCAAGGAGCAAGGGTCTTTTAATTTCATGGCTGCAGTCACCATC
Source organism: Bos mutus (assembly GCF_027580195.1). NCBI lineage: Eukaryota > Metazoa > Chordata > Mammalia > Artiodactyla > Bovidae > Bos > Bos mutus. The sequence continues at coordinate 45,614,404 of NC_091618.1, read as the reverse complement.
TGCAGTGATTTTGGAGTCCAAGAAAATAAAGTCTGTCATTGTTTCCATTGTTTCCCCATTTGCCATGAATAGGAATAGGAGTACGTCAAGGCTGTGTATATTGTCACCCTGCTTATTTAACTTATATGCAGAGTACATCATGAGAAACGCTGAACTGGAAGAAACACAAGCTGGGATCAAGACTGCCGGGAGAAATATCAATAACCTCAGATATGCAGATGACACCACCCTTATGGCAGAAAGTGAAGAGGAACTAAAAAGCCTCTTGATGAAAGTGAAAGTGGAGAGTGAAAAAGTTGGCTTAAAGCTCAACATTCAGAAAACGAAGATCATGGCATCTGGTCCCACCACTTCATGGGAAATAGATGGGGAAACAGTGGAAACAGTATCAGACCTTATATTTTGGGCTCCAAAATCACTGCAGATGATGACTGCAGCCATGAAATTAAAAGACGCTTACTCCTTGGAAGGTAAGTTATGACCAAACTAGACAGCATATTCAAAAGCAGAGACATTACTTTGTCAACAAAGGTTTGTCTAGTCAAGGCTATGGTTTTTCCTGTGGTCATGTATGAATGTGAGAGTTGGACTGTGAAGAAGGCTGAGCGCCCAAGAATTGATGCTTTTGAACTGTGGTGTTGGAGAAGACTCTTGAGAGTCCCTTGGACTGCAAGGAGATCCAACCAGTCCATTCTGAAGATCAGCCCTGGGATTTCTTTGGAAGGAATGATGCTACAGCTGAAACTCCAGTACTTTGGCCACCTCATGCGAAGAGGTCACTCATTGGAAAAGACTGTGATGCTGGGAGGGATTGGGGGCAGGAGGAGAAGGGGACGACAGAGGATATGGCTGGATGGCATCACTGACTCGATGGACATGAGTCTGGGTGAACTCCGGGAGTTGGTGATGGACAGGGAGGCCTGGCGTGCTGTGATTCATGGGGTCACAAAGAGTCGGACACGACTGAGCAACTGAACTGAACTGAACTGATGGGACCAGATGCCATGATGGGACCAGATGCCATCTTAGTTTTCCGAATGTTGACTTCTAAGCCAATTTTTTCACTCTCCTCTTTCACTTTCATCAAGAGGCTCTTTAGTTCTTCTTCAGTTTCTGCCACAAGGGTAGTGTCATCTGCATATCTGAGGTTATTGATATTTCTCCTGTATATCTTGATTCCAGCTTGTGCTTCATCCAGCCTAGCATTTTGTATGATGTACTCTGCATATAAGTTAAATAAGCAGGGTGACTACATACAGCCTTGATGTACTCCTTTCCTGACTTGGAACCAGTCTCTTGTTCCATGTTCAGTTCTAACTGTAGCTTCCTGACCTGCATGCAGATTTTTCAGGAGGCAAGTCAGGTGGTCTGGTACTCCCATCTCTTTCAGAATTTTCCAGTTTGTTGTGATCCACACAGTGAAAGGCTTTGGCATAGTCAATAAAGTAGATATTTTTCTGGAACTCTTGCTTTTTCGATAATCCAACGGATATTGGCAATTTGATCTCTGGTTTCTTTGCCTTTTCTAAATCCAGCTTGAACATCTGGAAGTTCACGGTTCATGTACTGTTGAAGCCTGGCTTGGAGAATTTTGAGCATTACTTTGCTAGCTTGTGAGATGAGTGCAATTGTGCGGTAGTTTGAACATTCTTTGGCATTGCCTTTGGACTGGAATGAAAACTGACCTTTTCCAGTCCTGTGGCCACTGCTGAGTTTTCCAAATTTGCTGGCATATTGAGTACAGTGCTTTCACAGCATCATCTTTTAGGATTTGAAATAGCTCAACTGAAATTCCATCACTTCCACTAGCTTTGTTCATAGTGATGCTTCCTAAGGCCCACTTGACTTCACATTCTAGGATGTATGGCTCTAGATAAATAATCACAAAGTCATGGTTACCTGGGTCGTGAAGGTCTTTTGGATAATTCTTCTGTGTATTCTTGCCACTTCTTCTTAATATCTTCTGTTAGGCCCATACCATTTCTGTCCTTTATTGTGCCCATCTTGGCAAGAAATGTTCCCTTGGTATCTCTAATTTTCTTGAAGAGATCTCTAGTCCTTCCCCTTCTATTGTTTTCCTCTATTTCTTTGCATTGATCACTGAAGAAGGCTCTCTTCTCTCTCCTCGCTATTCTTTGGAATTCTGCATTCAGATGCTTATATCTTTCCTTTTTTCCTTTGCTTTTAGCTTCTCTTCTTTTCTCAGCTATTTGTAAGGCCTCCTCGGACAACTACTTTGCCTTTTTGCATTTCTTTTTCATGGGGATGTTCCTGATCACTGCCTCGTGTACAATGTCACAAACCTCTGTCCATAGTTCTTCAGGCTGTCTATCAGATCTATTTCCTGGAATCTATTTGTCACTTCCACTGTATAATCGTAAGGAATTTGATTTAGGCCATATCTGCATGGTCCAGTGGTTTTCCCTACTTTCTTCAATTTTAAGTCTGAATTTGGCCATAAGGAGTTCATGATCTGAGCCAGTCAGCTCCCAGTCTTGTTTTTGCTGACTGTATAGAGCTTCTCCATCTTTGGCTGCAAAGAATATAATCAATCTGATTTCGGTGTTGACCATCTAGTGACGTCCATGTGTAGAGTTGTCTCTTGTATTATTGGAAGACGGTGTTTGCCATGACCAGTTGTGTTCTCTTGGCAGAACTCTGTTAGCCTTTGACCTGCTTCACTTTGTACTCCAAGGCTAAATTGGCCTATTACTCCAGGTATTTCTTGCCTTCCTACTTTTGCATTCCAGTCCCCTATAATGAAAAGGACATCATTTTGGGGTGTTAGTTCTAGAAGGTCTTGTAGGTCTTCAGAGAACCGTTCAACTCCAGCTTCTTCAGCATTACTGGTTGGGGCATAGACTTGGATTACTGTGAATGGTTTGCCTTGGTAATGAACAGAGATCATTCTGTCGTTTTTGAGAGTGCACCCAAGTACTACATTTCAGACTCTTTTGTTGATTATGAGGGCTACTCCATTTTTCTAAGGGATTCTTGCCCACAGTAGTAGATATAATGGTCATTTTAGTTAAATTTGCTCATTCCGGTCCATTTTAGTTCACTGATTCCTAGAATGTTGACGTTCACTCTTGCCATCTCCTGTTGGACCACTTCCAATTTACCTTGATTCATGGACCTAACATTCCAGGTTCCTATGCAATATTGTTCTTTACAGCATTGGACTTTACTTCCATCACTTTACATCCACAACTGGGCGTTGTTTTTGCTTTGTCTCTGTCTCTTCATTCTTTCTGGAGTTATTCCTCCACTCTTCTCCAGAACGTATTGAGCACCTACTGACTGGGGGAGTTCATCTTTCAGTGTCCTATCTTTTTGCCTCTTCAAACTGTTCATGGAAGGTCCCCTACTAAGTGACTGTTCTGATCCTAACAGTCCATTCTCTATCTCAGGTGGGAGCTACCTCTTTTTTGAAATTTTCAGGGAGGTGACAGCTGGAAGAATATTTGGAAGCAGGATGAGAGAGGGTACATACCCCTGGCAGCCATGCAAAGAGTAAAGACCAAATGGCAGCTGTTAAAGGTTTACCAGCCCTTTCATCCTAAATTAGACAGATGGCATTCTGTTACTCTGTTGTAGATGGAAGCTCAAGCTAGGAATGTGATACATTTGTGACTGCTTGAGCACAGTGTATTTTATCAAAAAAACTTAACTTTATTTAAAATTTGCAACTGTTTTTCTACTTATGAGTAGCCCACTATGAAATAACATCTCTGGCACCTGCAGTAGAAAAAAGCACTGGAATTAAGAGTAGGGAAGTTTCAGTTTGGAATCCCAGTTCTGATAGCAAGAAAATCCCAGCCTCTGCTTGTCTACAAGATCAGGGGGTTAACACCTGCCCCATGGGGCTGTGGGCATTAGCACACATGTGTTAGACCTATGTAAGCTGCTGCATCAAGGCTAGGTATTTCTACTTGCAGGCACTGGCCTGGCGACTTATCCTCGAGGTTTTCCCCTCAAGGGAACTGAAAATTTACAGTTTTAATATGCTTTCTGAAAAGTATAAATACAGTGTGAAGAGTCAAGTAATGGAATAACTGGCTTTCAAGACTCCCAATAAAAGAATGAATTGTAACTCTTCTCTTAGAATTAAGATAGCCTACTATCATTTGAGAACTTCAGTATAGGTTTCAAGTCTGTCAGTTTCTAGAATTATCCCTCTCTCTTCCTCTAAAGAGGTCATTCAGTAAATTTGTCTTTACAAGCCAAATGTGAAATCTGTGTTTATCCCAAAATCAAAACAATTGCTAATGGTAAACGTAAAGTGCTTAACATAAACTAAACTTTAAGCGTTGGTCTCTTTCCAATAATGACAGGTACATCCTGGTAAATGCTCCCTGAGAAGACATTACAACTGGTATGCAATTAAATAATGCCTAATATTTTTAGCCAGAATTTTAAATCCTCCATTTTCCCTCCTCTGTATCTGTTTAGGAAGGGAAAAAATTTAACTTCTAACTATCAAAATATATCTTATTCAAAGAAATAATAGTACCATTTCTCTTAAGACCCTTGTCCTCAGTTTATTAGGGTCAGAAATTTAATTTGTTCTTTGTCAGCAAAGGTGCTCTAATTTATGTCTATTCTAAAGAAAGAGAGCTCTAAAACTCTGTGGGATCTCTGAGGCCTGTACAAAGAGGCATGGATTACAATACAGGGGGCAAAGCCCCCACCCACAAATAACTAGACTCGGATTTCTTTTAAATTTTTAGGTGGCCCAGTGTCACTTCCTTCACAATCATAAAACAACCTCATAAATATGAATGTCTTTTATTATGAAAATTGCTGTTACATTACAGCCAACATTCCAAAACAGTATTTTAATAAACACTTGTCTTGATTACAAAGTAGAGCAGAAACCATGATCCTTTTTCAAAATCGATTAACATCTGCAGATGTTAACATGAAGAAGGAGGAGGACACTCCAAACGCTCACCCTGGTGTAGAGGAGATGAGATGGGGAAGAGCACCTGTTATCCAGAATAGCTACTAGTGTTACTTGTACAGTGTAAACCAACCACTTACAATAGGACATTTAAAAATGGTGAAAAGCAAAACAATAAAAGGCTGAGGTGTCACAATACTTTTGAGATGGGAAAAGCCAAAGTGAGTTTCCTTTTCCTTCCTCTCTGTGAGTTCAGTGCAAGGTATAGGGAAGAACCACAACACTAGGTCAAGGATGGATGCAGTTCTTTGCTTCCATATTTCCCAGTCTCCAGTCCTATTTTTAAAAACAGCTTGCATGTAAAAGCCCTTCAGGCTTTCACAGGTCCTGGAACACAGCGTTTGCACGTGGATGAATGAGGTTCCACAGCAGCTCAGAGTCAGTGTCTGAATTCCAGTGTATCCACTCTGGAGCATTGTAAGGAATCCAAGAACACAATTCCTATGTTCTTTCTCATTGGGAGGCAACAGACTCCTATTTGGGTGTGCTCCATGTTTGGGGTCAGGGTGTAGAAGTAGTAACTGCACAGAACCTTTCCATCACGAATAAATGCCCTGGTGGAAAAGCTTAGAAAAAGTTAAAATTGCAGTTTAAAAGTTCCTCTTTCCCCTTCCCTCAGCAAAGAAGCATGGTGCACACATGATTGCAAGGAATTCTGGAAGGCATAGTGTGGCTACTATAGTTTCAAGTACAAAGTATTCCTTGCAAAGGGGTCTGGGGTGACTGTGGGCAAACCAGAAACTCAAAAATATTCATCAACCTCTTTAATGTAAGAAGCCACACTGAGAATTTTATCCTACAAGTTCATGAGCTGGCATACTCTTTACCATAGGAAGGGATAGCCTCGTTTCTCCAACAGCAGATGTATGATACTTGGGAAACTTAACACAGGCCAGGGACTGGTCTAATCTGATTTCTACCTCCTTTTCCGTCCTCCCTTTCCACCGGTCTTTTATTCTGGGCTCAGAGCTCCAATCACTAGCAAGGCTCAGAAATAACAACCAAAATAATACAACGTCCTAATTTCAACACTGTTCTTTTTTGCTGCTACAGGAAGACACCAGATGGTGCTGAAACACTCTGAATAGATAATCCAGTTGTCAAGCTGTTATGCAGCCTAGTTAAGCTTCTCACGCTGGATCTGATAGTAACATGCCTGAAAGAAAAGTTCAAAACCATTTAAAATTTACTTTAAAAGAAATTACATAAACATAACAATGCACATGGGACTAAGAAAAGAACTCCTTTATGAATACTGAGCGCTCAACAAAATCAGCTGCTCTCATATTTTCCCATTTTCTTCCAGTCCCCCTATCCTATCCCATGTCTACTTTGTCTAGTTGTAATTAGTAGAAATAAAACTTTGTAAAATTCTGATTCTAAAACAGACAAAAACATTTTTTTCAAGCTGTTTAACATCTGTTATTAAGCAGAAATATCTTAATTTGCTAAGCCACTACTGACTGGACATTTAGAATATGCTGATGATCAGTATAAGGTACACAAACAAGTGTAATCAGAATCACCAACATGTTTGATAAACACACAGGTTGAGATTAAGCATCATTCCAGACCTACTGAGTCAGAGGATTGGATAACTTGCTTTAGTATTTTGAGACTGACCAATTCTATTTTCTTTAATATAGTATATATTTTAAAATATTAACAATATGTGCTGTTTGCATTAAAATTTTATATAAAAGAAGGTGGTTAATGAAAGATTCACAATATTGTAAATGAAGGAGAGATTTTAACAAAATATTAAATAATATCTATACTTTACCTTCAAAGTAGTGAACATTATACCCTGTTCTCCATGCTGAAGATATGGGTCCATTAGATCCTCGATGAGGTGTACCTCAGAGCCTAAATTCCTAATCCTGCCCCAACGAGAAAGAGATATTGAGTTACTTCTGCTTATGTATGTCCTACTTCTGAATCTATTTAAGTTAGAAGAGATTGGTCACCTGGCCCGGAGCACCACATATAAAAAAACAGGGAATAAGTCATCCATGGACCATAGGAAGTCTTCCTGAAGTGATGCCAGGACACTCTGAGAGATCTCTTCAAAAGTCTGCTGGATGACTTTTAGTTTGTCTGATGGGGTAAACGTTGTGCTGTTGTAAACAAACAAACAAAAGAAACAATTAAAAACTAGAAATAAATGACAAAATATAGCCTATGGTTGTTTTCTTAGTAGAGCCATTTGACATTGTTTGACAATATACTCTAAGGGCTCATGTGCCTTAAGCTGGACACATCAGGCAAAAGGAGTCACCAGAAGGGATGACCTCTGTAAGCCTATGATTCTTTGAGGAAAGAAGCCTCCAGCTATGAATGGTTCACATGAAAGAATTCACTAAGTCATAGATCACCTCCTTTTACCCACATGGAACCTTATTGTCCTAATACATGCTCTTCTCTGAGTAAGAAGCTTAATTTCCCTTTGGCTAAAGATATGATTATGTAGATAAATTTCTGGGTAGGTTCTTCACCACTTCTGAAAATGCAAGGGCCTTGTAGAGTAAAAGGTAACCCAAATGTCTCAAGAGTTTTTCTGATATCCAGGCTGAGTTTGACACCATCTTGGGGAGTTGGGTGTGGAGGGACTAGAGTTTAGGTAAATATAAGATCGCATCAATATCTTAGTAAACTAACCACTCCTTTGATTTATGTAATTTTCAACAAAGCAGAGATCACCTGATCTGTTGCAGACATTCCACAGCTGAGGCAAAACAAGCATCTTTCGTGGTTGGCAAAACCTGCAAAAAAAAAAAAAAAGGACTGATAAAGGTCAAAGAAGAAAGCTGTCTTTTGCAGTGACAATAAACATAAACGACACCAATCACAGAATGCGTGTCTTAAGTGAGTAACTTACGATTGTATACTATACTATCAAAGTAAAATGGAAATTTTTTTGCTAATCCCCCACACCAAACAAAAGCATATTTGCTAAGGAAACCAAAATTCACTGTACCTTTTTATTCTCTCCAAGGACTGACAAGGCCACTGGCCAAAATTTCCTACAATGGAATCCATATGTTGTTAATATGTGTTTGTGTCTTATGGTAGATTAAGCCCCATAAAAACAGTTAATGACTAAATTGACTTTCCTGTCCCCACTTAAAATAACTATTTCAGTTACTTAGTTTTTACTACTGAACCAGTCCATTGAAAAAATTTACTTTCCAATTAAGGCTCAATCTCTTTTTTCTAATAGCACAAATCTATAATTATTGGGTGCTGTGGTAATCAGCTTCATCATAACACTTCTAAAAAGTATAATTATTGACTGTTTCCTTAGATTATAGGAAACAACGCCCTACAATAAAAAAGGGCACTTCTAAACTTTTAATTAGAAATTGTAGATGGGAAGGGAGGGAGGAAAGAGAAGAGAAAAGAAGGGAAAGAAGAATGCAAGAGACTGAATACAATTAACTTTTTCTGAAAATGTGAATGTATGTACTTGGCTTCGAAGAACTGCAAAATATCAGTCAGGAAAAACTCAAATTATTTACATATATTCAGAAGAATAATCAGATTTCAAACTCACATCTAAAGATTCTCAGAAATAAAGATTTTTAAATATCACTATTTTGCTAAAGACAGGCAATAAGTAATAAGTGCAAACCATATATTCAATTAAATATCAAAGTACCAAATTCCTGATAATGCTGTTTGCATTTTGAGTTAAAACCACTAGCTCCCATTCATAATTACTGTACTGACCTCTGCACCCCAAGGAAGCCCAAAAGAGCAAGGTCTGTCTGCTTATTTAGCCGGAGAACACATTCCCAGTAAACGTCCTCCTCACGATCATTATCCAGGGCGTACAGCATGAACAGTGGTGGGTAGAGCCGAGGTAGGAGTACAGGAAGCAGTAACCCAGAACCTGTTACCACATAGCTACAAAACATCACAGGGAGGCGGAGAACCCTTAACATTAAAACTGAATATAGAATCAAACATGGAGCTTCATTTTCTAGAAGTAGAAAGTAAAGGTGGAAAATTTTGAGTAAAGAAGCAGTTCTATTACTTCTTTTACGTAAGGAGTTAACATGAGAAGTTTACCTATGGCCCCAGAGTTTTGTCTTGGGTCACCTGTGAATTCTTTTCATAGGCTCAAAATCTAAATGAAAGCCCACTGTGTTTACATTTTAAGGTTGACTTCTCTGTTGAACTGTGGCAAAATGATCTACTTTGCTCATCAGCCTTTGTGCCTAGTCATCTGTGGTTACAGCTTCATGGCATTTGGCTAACAGAACTTGAGACCTAAAAGAAACCTCAGAGATCACCTAATCCAACCAAACTATTTTAAAAAGAAGGAAACAGATCTAGAGAAAAGAATTTTCCCTGAGATTCTCTGCATAAGATCACTTGGTTCCCATCCTCTTTCTTCACCATCTCCACCCAGCTCTACTCACCCTGGCTCTGGTGATTCAGATCTGGAATCTGACTTTCCAGTGCAGAAGGATTTCCTTTCGGTCGGCAGAGGGGCAGAGAGAGGAATTGTGCTGCCCTCTTCAGGAAGCTCAGGAAATAAGAACCTAAGGAAGAATAAAACAATCATTATACAGTTACACCTCTAGAGTGAATAAAAAGAGTAAAAACACATTTCCATTATTTAATCCACTTAAGGACCAATTAAATCAAACTTCATATCAATTATAAAAGAAAATGCCAATTCCCTTAAGAGTCTTAACTAATGCTTTTTACATAATAAAATTAACAATGTAGCTAATGAGTGTATATGTGCTCAGTCCTGTCCCACTCTTTGCGACCCTATGGACTATAGCCTGCCAGGCTCCTCTGTCCATGGGGTTGTCCAGACAAGAATACTGGAGTAGGCTGCCAATTCCTCCTCCAGGGGATCTGCCCGATCCAGGACTGAACCTGCGTCTCTTGCATCTCCTATACTGGGAGGCAGGCTCTTCACCACTGCACCACCTGGGAAGCCTCACGAAACATAAATGCTCGGGGATAAAACTTCCTATTAGACTTCGTCTTCTCCAGGTGTTAGGTTAGGCTAGGTTTTAGAGACACAACTTTGCCTAGAGATTAACTCCAAATAAGACTCCTATATGTCACACCAAAATTGGTATTAAAAATTTATTTTTAGCTTTCTATTATACTTAATGAGTAAGAAAGACATAAAGGAAATAAGTTACAATGGCTATGAACACAAAGTAAAAATGTGTTTTCACTAATCTACTGAAGGATCTATGGCATAAAACCATTTTCCTGATGAATAATTTCTGCAATAAAGAGGAACATTCATGATTACAGCTTTCCTCGCAAAGCTGTAATCTCTAGATTCAGGGTGAAGCCATCCAAGCATGAGTGTAAACTAGTATTTCCACACCCTGCTGACATGAAAAGCTCTCTCACCTCACCAGCTGGAAAATTCGCTTAAGGTAGGACTTAATCTCCTTCACAGCCTCCTGCAGTAGCCGGCGGTTGGCTCCCACACCCACATATGTCATTCTATACACTGCAACCAGAGTCTCCACAAGCCTGCCCAGCGGGTGCAGAGGAGTGTCGCAGGCCTGAGCAGGAGAGAACCAATGCAGCCAGTCAGTGTGCACCAACAGCGGAAACAATCAGAATAAACAATTTCATAAAGGATAAACAATTTTCAAAGCGCCAAGAGTCTACTTTTTGGACCAGGAATATTTAAATACTTCAACTTCTCTGAAAGCGTTAATTCTACCCAAATTATATGGAGTAGGAATTCTTAATCAAAGAATCCTATTAACATTTTGGAAAAATAGCTTTGGATACTGATATAGAATAACATCATTAAAAGAAAGGTTCTAAGGGAATTCCCTGGCAGTCCGGTGGTTAAGACTCTGCACTTGCACTGCATAGGTTCAATCTCTGGTCAGAGAATTGAGATCCCACATGCCATGTGGCCCAGCCAAAGGAAAAAAGAAAAGAAAGATAACATACCTTAAATGTCAAGAAAAATACATGAAATGTTACCTTGCAGAAAACTGAATAATGAGAGTTGAAACAGTCACTGTTCAGTTCCCTTGATTTCTTCTAATACTCCTTCCTGCAACCCTACATCAATGCCTGTCATACTTTAAACTGTGGTCTGATTTCACAGGATTGGAGAAGGAAGCAAAGACAGCATAACCATGGGGTGAGGGTGGGGTGCCTTCTTTATATAACTTTTAGTTTGTTAATGTTACAAACAGAAAGCCATTTTAAACTCTGACCCTAGATGTCCAGGATCCCCTTGAACATTTACAAAACTTATAAATTTCTACCATCATAATCAGCCAATCTTCAGGTGGAAATGTGTTCTTAGCAGTCAGAGAATTAACAAAAGACATATTAAGAAAGCAAAAACAGGATATGAGTAACAATAAGCTGTGAGTACATATGAATGATATACTGTGTTAGTTGTATCATTAATTAACAAAACCAGTATGGTTCCGATTCTCATTTACCTTTATTAAGTATTTCTTAATGTCATCATATTTCTCCACGGAGAAGGCACCAACATGCTGAGGAATGAATTCCAAACTCTCTAGTGTCTGAGTCTGTGAACGACTTAGTATCTCTGGACTATAAAAAGGGAAAAGAAAGCCTATCATATATTTTAAGAAAGCAAGATAATTTTAAGTGCACATGAAGCTCTATTAAGGATGAAATGGAGCAACCATCACAGTGTTCAGACAAATGTACTTATAACTTGTAATTGTCCTATATTAGATTTATATAAGTTATTCAAAATAGCACTTAATGTTACTCCACACAAACCACAATAAATTAATGAAAATGTTGTGCCAATATAAACCCTGGTGTTGAAAAATACTGTTATACTGTTGTAAAATACTGTAATGTAGTATGTGTAATAGCCTGAAGAGAAAACCGGTGACAGACTTGTTAGTGATGATAGAAATGGAGTAAAGGGGAGAGGGAGAGCTAAAGAATGAAGGAAAACAAATCAAAGGGCAAAGGGTGAAATGGAAATGAGCTCAAGATGTAAGGGGATAATGTGGACACTACAACAGGTGGTGGGGTACGCACACAATGGGTAAAGGGAAGCTTCGGATGAAGAGGTTAAGATAAAACACATACCAGTCATCAACTGAAATTTTTTGTATTGGCACTCTATCATTAGATTACAATTAATGAGAAATTAGAAACAGTGCACAATTAACATTGATACTATTTTAATAGTATCAATGAACAAATAAGATCTTTGTGGCAACAATGTGGTTTTACACAAAAGTTCATTCATTCTCACTTCTTGGAAATACCCAACAAAAGTTAACCAAGGTTAACTGGAGGACTCAAGTCTCAATGTCTTGGCCCAGGGGCTCTATCAGCGAAGGCTGACCAACTACATCCCATAAGGACACATCCACAGCTTTAATCAATCCTGGGAGTTTCCATTTCTTTCACTGATACAGTAGGAGATAAAAATCATAAACTTCATGAATGAAACACTATAATCAATTCCCACTGATCCCCAATACAGGAAAAAACAAAACCAAATCTTCTTTCTATACTGCAGGGATGAGAAAGTTCTTTAGATTCAAATGCTAATCAGTGCTTGTGGAAGTGACTGGCCAAGTTACATACAGAAATATGAAGAATGGTAGATGGAAAAGAAAAGCAGGAAAAAGAAAAAGGAAGAAAATAAGAAAAAGAAAGAAATGAAAAGTACATCTGTAATTTTTCTTTCAGCACTTCCAAATCATTGTGCCACTTCCTTTTGGCCACCAAGGTTTCTGACAACAAAGATGCAGCCATTTGAACTGAAATTGCCATATACATGCAATGCATAATTCCTCTGTAGCTGCTTTCAAGATTTTTTCTTCCAATTTGAATATGACATGTCTGTGCATGGATATCTGGTTTTTTCTAGGATGAAGTTTGTTCAGCTTCTTGAATGTGCAGGTTTATGTGTTGGGCTTTCACCAAGCTTGGGAGTTTTCAATCACTACTTATTCAAATATTTTCAGCTCTGCAATTTTTCTCGTTTCCTTCTGGGATTCCAAGGACACAAATATTAGACTGTCAGGTCCTTAGAGCTCTGTTCACTTTTTTTTTTCACACTCTGTTGTTCAGCTTAAATAATTTCTATTAGTCTATTTTCAAGTTTACTGACTTCTGCTGTCGTTTCCTATCTGCTACTGAGTCCACACAATGATTTTTAAAATTTTGCTTAATTTTTCATTTCAAAAATTTTGATTTGGTTCTTCTTTATATCCTCTATTTCTTTGCAGGTACTTACAATTTTAACATTTGTTTCAAGGATATTTACAATTGCTCATTTGAATGTTTTTATAATAGCTCCTTTAAAGTTCTTGTCATATAATTCCAAAATCTAGGTTAAGGGGTCATGGATATCTGTTGATTATCTTCCCCTGAATGAGTTGAGATTTTCATGGTTCTTTGATTGCCAAGTAATTCTGGTTTATTTCCTGGACATTTTGAGTATTACGCTATGAGATTCTGGGCCCTGTTTATATCCTATTGAGGATGTTGACATCCAAAACATAGTAAACATAGAACTGAAACTGTTGTCTTTACAAAGACCTGCTTATGAAGCTGGCGCTTGGGTGGCACCTGGGAACCAAACCCCCTATACGAATATGAAGCATTTCCTAACATAGGGTATTGTGGCGCTGCCCGTAAACTGTATTAACTAAGTGATTTACGGTGAACACATGCTTCCTTCCGCGACTGTGGGATTTTGGTAGCTGGTAGGCTTAAGATTGGAGAAGGAAATGGCAGCCCACTCCAGTACTATTGCCTGGAGAATCCCAGGGATGGGGGAGCCTGGTTGGCTTCCATGTATGGGATCGCACAGAGTCGGACACGACTGAAGCAACTAGGCAGCAGCAGCAGGCTTAAGATGCCTATGTGACCAGTCCCCATAAATACCTGGGGCAGTTCATCTCTAATGGGCTTCACTGAGCAGAAATACTGTGTTTGTGTGGCTGCATTTTACTGCCTGGGGGAGAGTGTGCTGTGTGTGACCCCTCAGAGAAGAGGCAGAGCACAGGAAGCTTGCACATGGATTCCTCCAGACTCTGCTTGTGTCTTCTTCCCTTATGATTGGCTGTGGAGCCTTACTGTGTTGCTGGAACAACTCTTACCTGTGAGTACAACTATATGTTGAGTCATATTATGAGTCCCTCTAGTGAATCACTGAATGTGTAGGTGACCTTAGGAGTCTTTCAAACAGCTGATATTTTTGTTTCTGCTGGCTGTGGGCTGTGGTTCCAGTGTTAGCCCACTTCCCACGGACTATGCAGGCCTGTCTGGGTCTGTTCCGTGAGTACCACTCAAGTGTCAGTCTGGGACCTAGGTGGACTGCTTAGCTAATTAGAATCAAATCCACACATGAACAGGTATGGGGTGAATCCAGGAGTTCATAAACAACTTATCAGGGTTGCTTTCCAAAGTTCCTCTCTCTCCATGACCTCTCCAGCATTTTCTGATTCCCCCTGTAGGTAAGTCTTTCAGCCTGAAATTACCCACTTCCATAAAGTGGTGGGAGGACAGAGAGAGAAGCCAACATAGCAGTAAGATTTGGCCCTGACTCCTGGACCTGATGATCCATCAAGGGAGAAGAAGGCTCCACATCGTAAGAGTCCTGGCTCCTCCAAGCACTCCTGGCTGCTCCAGCTGGTGCATCGCTGTCCTGCCACAGAAGTGCCTGTAGGCTGAAGCATGAGAAAGTGGAGAAGGAGAGAGAAAACCCAGTGTTCCTCCTCCACTCTTTCTGAGCTCTAGGAGTCTCTGGCATCTTAAGCCAGAAATAGAGGGGTTTTTCTGGATCCCCACACCACAGTGTGTGCTTCTAGTTTCAAGTTATACTGAGTTCAAGCTGAGGAACATGGAGGTTAAAAAACTTGTAAACTTTCCCTGGTTGGGTGGCACTTTAAATTCAGGTGTTCTCCCCCAATAATCTGCTGACATGTACTCTTCAGAGTTTTGAACAGCTCACCACGTATTCTGCCTGCATTTTATATTAATAGTTGAGTTCAGTAGAAGACACAGGGAGGCGTGTTTTATCCATCCTTACCCAGAAGTACATCGCTGACTTCTAAATTGTCCTTAAAACCTAAATGTGGAAATCCTTAACCTACTCGCTTTAGGTTTCATCTTCCACCAGACTCTATGCTGGGCAGGCATCCACGCACCTGTCTCTGTGTTGGCGCCGATTGGTGGTCAGGGCCACAGCAATATTGTCCCACGCTTTCCAAACCTCCCCTTGGCCTGGGTTCTCACAGCCGAGCTGATGCCAACATTCATCAAACACGGCTTTCCACTTCTCATCAGCCGGCACCGCCAGGTTTCCAAGCTTCCTGCTAATAAGGTTATGTCAACTTTTTATTGATTACTTATTTTTGTGCAAATATCCTAAGAAACAGAAACTTTCTAGTAATATACGAACTATAAATACTTCTATGACAAAAGCTGCCTAAGTTGATAGTGGCTCTGTTGTCTAAAGACTGAATAAGAAGTGTAAAGGGATGGTTTTTAGCTACTTAGTGTTTATTAGATACTAAAGTGTATGAACTGTTAAGTATGAAGCACATCAGACTTGTCTCCTTTGCTTTCTACATTTCTACAGAATTGATTTTGAAAAACTGATTCCTGCTAAAAAGAGAAGTTTCTGTGCCTTGCATATCTCACAATGAGAACTGTAAAATACATTATGCACTGGGTTCTAAAAATACTCTTTAAGAATAAACATGCTACAGAAAGTATATCATGCTCCCATGAAAACAAAGAATCTGAGATGCTATCAAAATAAAAAAACAAAGCAGAAGCTGGAATCAGTAAAGGAAAATAAACGTGCCAAAAACCTAGAGAAAGAACACAATACACTTAGAGACCTTGATTTTCCCCATATATGCAGCGTATACTATTCCATTTATTGTATCTATAGGGCTGATCTTTACTTTTCAAAATCAAGTTGTGCAGGGCTTCCATTTTAAAAGGTTCTCTTTCGATCAATTTGGATACCTGTACCATTAACAGTAAGATTATTCCTGCACACAGAACTTCCATCAGTTTAAACATTTATGCTCTGAGGCTATAATCGAAGATAAGACTATAGATTTAGCTATCTGTAGCAGTTGTCAGTTTACAATTCAGGGTTATACACTACTTACAAAAACAGACTTTAAAAACCTGTTCTGCATTTGAAATATTAACCAGTTTTTACAAAAGCGAGACAACTCAAAACATTCAATAATTAATCCATAATTAATACTCATTACTCACAAAACTTTAGGTCGGTCTTTATCACTCTCATACAGACTAGGCTTGAAGTATGTTCCAGTGATTTTGATCCCAGATCCCCATTCTCCACTAAAATAACCTTCAATGTAATCTCCATTTGGCATAGTCAGTGTTCCCTAGGTAATGGTAGAGAAAATGTGGAATTACAAGAGGTACTTCCAGTCTTAAAAATCAAGGTGGGGGCATTAAAAAAAAAAGAAAAAAGAAAAAGCACTACATGGTTGGCATTTTCACTTTTAATTAGTCCCTAATCCTTAAAAAAAAGTATATGTACACGTATGTGCAAAAAGAGTATATGAAAATAACCCATGGGTTAAAGAAAAAGAAATAACAAGAAAAATTGTTAAAATACATTGAGTTGTAAAAAATGAATACACAACTTATCCAAATTGATGCAATGCTACAACAGCAGTGCTTAGAGGCAAATTTAAAACTGTAAATGTCTATATTATTAAAAAAAAAAAAAGACCTGAAATCAATAATCTAAAATTCTACCTCACAAAATTAGAAAAAAGCAAACTAAACCCAAAGCAAGAAGATACTAAATATTAGAGTAAAAATCAATGGGAAAGAAAATAAGAGATAAAAAAAACAATGAAACCAAAAGTTGCTTCTTTGAAAAGATACTAAAATTTGACACACATTTAACTGGATTGACTAAGAAACAAAGACCAACACTTAACTAGATTGATCAAGAAAAAGAGAGGACATAAAATTAGAAAATCAACAGAGGATATTAAAATGCAATAAGCTATAAACAAGTAAATTCTTAAAATGTCAAAATATTTGAATATATACATTTCACCAAAGAAGACAGATGAATTGCTAGTAAGTACTTGAAGATATGGTCTATAATGAGATTATTAGTCACTAGGGAAATGTTAATTAAATCCATGAGGTTTCAGTTCACATCCACTAGAATGACAAAGAGGAAAAAAAGAAAATAAAACGTATTGGCAAAGGTGTGAAGAAATTTGAATCCTTATACATTGACTATAGGAATGTAAAATGATGCAGCCACTGTGGAAAATAGTTTGGCCATTTCTTAACATGTTAAACATCAATTTTCCATAAACCCAGCAACTGTACTACTAGGTATCCACCTGAGAGAAATGAGAACACATGTTCACAGAAGAAGTTTTAAGTGGAAACGGAAAACAGAAACAAACTCAGAGAGACAGAAAACAAACCTGTGGTTTTCAAATGGGAATGGATAGAATATGGACAAATTAGTGGTATGGGATTAACAGACACAAAGTACTATGTACACAGTAGATAAGCAACAAGGATATACTGTGTAGCACAGGGAATTATACCCATTATCTTGCAATAACCTATGCAAAAATACTGAGTAGTCATGGTGTACACCTGAAACTAACACAATATTACAGATCAATCATATTTCAATTTAAAAAAGAAGAAAAGAAGTTGTAGTTAACTTCACTATACACAATAGCCTAAAGTTGAAAACAGTCTGAAGTTGAAAATAATCCAATGCCCATCAACTGGTGAAGGGACAAACAAAATGTGGTTTGGGGATGCTGTTCAGCAATAAAAAAGGAATAAAGTACTGCACATGCCACAATATGTAAAAATCTCACAAACATGCTAAGTGTGAGAAGCCACACAAAAGAAAACCCTTGTTGCATGATTCCAACTACATGAAAGGACCTGAAAGGGCAAATCTATAAAGTTTATCAGAGGTCATCTGGGACTGGAAGGAGAACCAGGGAATGACTATAACCGGGCAGGAGACGCTGATGGAAATGATCTCAAACTGGATCATGGTAAGAGATCAGTCCTGGGAGTTCACTGCAATGACTGATGTTGAAGCTGAAACTCCAATACTTTGGCCACCTGATGCGAGAGCTGACTCATTGAAAAGACCCTGATGCTGGGAAAGATTGAGGGCAGGAGGAGAAGGGGACGAAAGAGGATGAGATGGTTGGATTGCATCACCGACTCAATGGACATGGGTTTGGGTGGACTCCAGGAGTTGGTGATGGACAGGGAGGCCTGGCATGCTGCGGTTCATGGGGTCACAAAGAGTCGGACACGAATGAGCGACTGAACTGAACTGAAGTGAATGGTTGTACAACTCTGCATACGTACTAAAAAATCACTAAAATGCACACTTGAAACAAGTAAATTTTATTGGAGGCCAGCTTTTTTAAAGATCAAGAAAAAAATCAGTAAAAGATTATTAAGAGAGAGAAAGAAGTTTCCAACCTTTCCACTGAGGGTCCAGTCATCTGAAAATTCCCCTTCATAGATAGTATCATCTTCAGAAAGTAAAACCCCATTTCCCTATGTGAAGAAAAAAAAACAAAAATCACAACACATAAAACATAGGGCAACTTAGGGTAACACCTAACTTAGGGTATCTGTAGCCACATCCTCCAAAGCCTTACATAATCTTAAAAAAAAAGATAAGAAAAATTGTATTAGGGAAGGTGGAACATTAATAAAAAGATGACTTAAAAATTAAGGACTAGGAGTTTAAAAAAGTCAACCGTAACTATATGCAAAACATTCCACTCACCATCATTTTATTAAGATGGAAGTTGCCTTCATAGTATAAACCAAACTGGGTAACTACTACACCATTGCCTTGGCATACATCATCTTGCCACAGTCCCATATACTTCTCCCCTCTGCAGAGAAATAGAAAAAAAAAATTAAAAATAGAAATTTAAAAAAAAGAAATGAAATTAAAAAATCAATTATGATAAGGATGAGGTAGGGAAAAAACAATGATCACATGGAAGATACCAAGCATCACCCCTAGGTTAGTATCTGTCCCATTTCATTAATTAAAGTGTTAACGCTATCTCCTCCAACAGGGGAGAATGTGACTGCAAAACACATCCCACTCTGAGCACTGTCCTCTCAGGAACTGGTGGCTCAGATGATAAAGAATCTGCCTCAACTCGGGAGATCTGGGTTCAAACCCTGGGTTGGGAAGATCCCCTGGAGAAGGGAATGGCTACCCACTCCTGTATTCTGGCCTGGAGAATTCCACAGACAGAGGAGCATGGTGGGCTACAGTCCATGGGGTTGCAAAGAGTCAGACACCAACTGAGTGATTAACATACACATACTACCAGACACAGATCTGTATATATTTTCAGGGCTTCCTTGATAATTATAAAATATTAATTAATGCCAGAATTCAACTCAAAACAATGTCACTCAAGAGGTGAACTTAAAGCTATGCACAATTTTTCTTATCCAAAATTTATTGACTCAAATGGGGTTTATCAAAAAAGAAGGCTCATTCTTCTACCTACTCAAACTCAAGAGAAATCTTACTAATCTCCACTAAAAAAATCAAATGAGTACAAATTACCTGTTAAATAACCATGGATTTTAGTAACTACAGCAAAAAATTTTCAATCCCACATTATGACAATAACATGTGTGTGCTAAGTTGCTTCAGTCGTGTCCGACTCTGTGCGACCCTATGGACTACAGCTCACCAGCCTCCTCTGTCCATGGAATTCTCCAGACAAGAATACTGGAGTGGGTTGCTATGCCCTCCTCCAGGGCACGAGATCAAACCCATGTCTCTTACGTCTCCTGCACTCACAGGCAGGTTCTTTACCACCAGCAATACCTGGGAAGCCCCAACAATAACATGAGAGGCAGATTATATATTTAGTCTAAAAGCAAATCAGGCCAAACCAGATACAGAGGCAAAAGAACTATTTTCCTCCCCAAAGTTTAGTTCATTGAATTTAACCAAGTTTGATTCCTGGGTGGCTGGCATGGTAACAAGTCAGAGGCTTGACAGGAACAACTACATAGAAAGGTGTTTAGATACTATTTCATAATCCCAAAAGGGAATTTCCACTGATCTTGCTAACTTTTTATTCCTATTATCTACTGACTGCATTAAAGGTTTCTCTTTGTATAATAGTCAGATTTGGTAGCCCCTTTGAAACATGAAAAGCTTTGTATGGGTAAAGCTTTAAGGAAAATCATACCAATGTTAATTTTTAATGATCCAGATCTTGTACAGAAGTAACCTGTTGTTTGGTTCACAACCGAATGAATAAAATGACACCTGACAACTCTGTTTTCTTATTAAAAATGTTCTCAGTATTGTCCAATTAATACACTTAGCCTTCATAAAATCATCTTTTTTTAGAGACGAATAGGAACCTTATCCTCTCAACTAAACTGTGAGAGAAGCAGCAGAATACTGTACCTCGTGATATCATCAAAGACACCATATCCTGCTTTCTTATCCATTACCCACTGGCCAATGAACATACTGGGAGAAGAGGAAGTCAGCTTGCCGCTTCGCAGGAGACCATGACCATGACGCATATTATCTTGAAAACAGCCTTCAAACACTTCACCAGAGGCATAACTGTGGTTAGAAAGAATGGATAAAGATCACAAGCATACTGAATTCTGATGCTCATTTTTACAAAGTTTAGGAAATTCAAAATTATACTCATGTCTCACTGGTATTTGTTTATTTATATGACTATTTTTCACCATCAAAAATCTCACTTTTGAATGACTGAGTTTAAGAAGTTGAAGATGTTATGGGGGGAATTTTATGCTAACATGGGGGAAAATGTGTCCCTTATGGGAAAATGATAATGAGTGATCTCTGGAAGAATGACAGGTTTTATCCATACTAGAGCTATGCAATAAATATCAGATAAATTCACAAGCAAGAAGGAGATTCTATGAGAAAGTTATGGCTTACAATGATTTTACAGTTTTAAGAACTAAATAATAAGCTAATATCTTCATCCTCTGATAGATGAGAGGCTGATATTTAAAAGAAGAGTCAACACATTTTCAGTCATTAAGGATAAGTAAAATTTACTGCTTGGAAATAGAAAATTCAGGTTTACATGATTTTTCTTTTAAATTTATTTTTAATTGGAAGATAATGGCTTCACAATATTGTATTGGCTTCTGCCATACAACAATGTAAACCCGCCCTAAGTATATATACATGTCCTCCCTCTTGAACCTCTTTCCCACCTCCCACCCCATCCCACCTCTCTAGGTTGTCATAGAGTACTGCTGTGAGCTCCCTGTGTTAAACAGCAACTTCTCATTAGCAACCAGTCAGCAACCTTTCCAATGCTATTACCTATAGACTCCTTGACCACACATTTTTCCTTCTTTCCAATGGCCCACATAATGGTCTTCTTTGTTCAGTGCTTTGTTTGGGATTCTATATTCTCCGTATCTGCCAAGGAAAGTAAAAACATTTTAAGATGCATATATGACATACTCACTTTTGGTATGAATATGTTGGTAAATGTAACAAGAACAGAGAAAAGATCTACCTAGAAGAGTAAATGGGTTATTGGTTTACGTGGTTTTCTATTACCTAAGCTATCTGGCAAGTATTAGAGACTCAGAGAAAGGATTCATCAAAAGAGCATTTAAAAAGCAATCCAACTCTTGAAAGGAGGTAGGAAAAAATATAAAAAGACAAAAAAAAGACAAAAGAGGGAGGGGCGGAGCTCCGTCCCGGGAAGAAGAAGTCTTAAAAAAGAAGTTTCCAAACACCAGAAACCTTCTCACTGCGAATCTGTGCCGAGCTTTGGAAGCACAGAGGGCAACGTAACAGGAAGAAAAATAAATAAACAATTAAAACTCGAAGATTGCAGAGTCCTACGGTAACTCCCCAGTGGAGAAGCAGCGCAGGCGCCTGCAGGCGCCATTAACAAGCGGGGCTGGGCAGGGGGAGGCGCAGCGCGGGCTGCATCAGCAAGTAAGAATCTGGCCTGAATACCTGAGCACTATCTGGCGAAATAATTTGGGCTAACAAACCAGACTGTGGGATATCTACTACTGCGAAAAGCCAGCCCCAACCTAAGACCGCCAGGCCCGTGCGGAACAAAGAATTGAACAGAGATAGCCGGCTGCAGACCTTCCCCCTCGGTGATAGGCAGCCAGAGCGGAAGGGCAATCGCAGCCCCAGAGAGACATTATCTATAAAACTGTAAGCAGGCTTCTTTGCTAACTAAAACTTCTTGGGGTCTGGACGGTTAACATCTGCCTAGAAGGTGTGCGCGGTTTTGCGCCCAGATAACCGAGTGGCGGGAGGCGATAAGTCGCAGCATTGGCGCTCGCCAAACACCTCATCACTTGAGCTGCTCGGACCTGGGAAGGCACAATACTCAGGCCCAACTGAGTCTGCGCCTCTGAGGACTATCCAGTGCCTGAACCTGGCGGCTTGGACCTGGGAGGTACATACAACCCAGGGCCAGCCTTGGATTGTTCGGCGGAACAACCTAGAGCCCGAGCAGTGTGGGCAGGGGAGGCTACGCGCGCAGTGGCGGGGCAGACCCAGTGTGGCTGAGGCACTGCGGCGCACGCCAGTGTTATTTGCTTGCAGCATCCCTCCCTCCCTCCCCACAGCGCGACTGAACAAAAGAAGAAATACAGTTCCACCCATCAGAACACTGACACAAGCTTCCCTAACCAGGAAACCTTGACAAGCCACCTGTACAAACCCACACACAGTGAGGAATAGCCACAATAAAGAGAACTCCACAAACTGCCAGAATACAGAAAGGACACCCCATACTCAGCAATTTAAACAAGATGAAGAGACAGAGGAATAGCCAGCAGATAAAGGAACAGGATAAATGCCCACCAAACCAAACAAAAGAGGAAGAGATAGGGAATCTACCTGATAAAAAATTCGAATAATGATAGTGAAATTGATCCAAAATCTAGAAATTAAAATGGAATCACAGATAAATAGCTTGGAGACAAGGATTGAGAAGATGCAAGAAAGGTTTAACAAGGACCTAGAAGAAATAAAAAAAAGAGTCAATATACAATGAATAATGCAATAAATGAAATTAAAAACACTCTGGAGGCAACAAATAGTAGAATAACAGAGGCAGAAGATAGGATTAGTGAATTAGAAGATAGAATGGTAGAAATAAATGAATCAGAATAAAAAAAAAAGCGAATTAAAAGAAATGAGGACAATCTCAGAGACCTCCAGGACAATATTAAGCGCTACAACATTGAATCATAGGGGTTCCAGAAGAAGAAGACAAAAAGAAAGACCATGAGAAAATACTTGAGGAGATAATAGTTGAAAACTTCCCTAAACTGGGAAGGAAATAATCACCCAAGTCCAAGAAACCCAGAGAATCCCAAACAGGATAAACCCAAGTGAAACACCCCAAGACACATATTACTCAAATTAACAAGATCAAACACAAAGAACAAATATTAAAAGCAGCAAGGGAAAAACAACAAATAACACACAGGGAATTCCCATAAGGATAACAGCTGATCTTTCAATAGAAACTCTTCAAGCCAGGAGGAATGGCAAGACATACTTAAAATGATGAAAGAAAATAACCTACAGCCCAGATTATTGTACCCAGCAAGGATTTCATTCAAGTATGAAGGAGAAATCAAAAGCTTCTCAGATAAGCAAAAGCTGAGAGAATTCTGCACCACCAAACCAGCTCTACAACAAATACTAAAGGATATTCTCTAGACAGGAAACACAAAAATGGTGTATAAATTGAACCCCAAACAATAAAGTAAATGGCAGCAGGATCATACTTATCAGTAATTACCTTAAGCGTAAATGGGTTGAATACCCCAACCAAAAAGACAAAGACTGGCTGAATGGATACAAAAACAAGACCCCTACATATGTTGTCTACAGGAGACCCACCTCAAAACAGGGGGACACATACAGACTGAAAGTGAAGGGCTGGAAAAAGATTTTCCATGCAAATAGGGACCAAAAAAAGCAGGAGTAGCAATACTCATATCAGATAAAATAGACTTTAAAACAAAGGCTGTGAAAAGAGACAAAGAAGGTCACTACATAATGATCAAAGGATCAATCCAAGAAGAAGATATAACAATTATAAATATATATGCACCCAACAGGGCACACATGCAGTATGTAAGACAAATGCTAACAAGTATGAAAGGAGAAATTAACAATAACACAATAATAGTGGGAGACTTTAATACCCCACTCACACCTATGGATAGATCAACTAAACAGAAAATTAATAAGGAAACACAAACTTTAAGCGATACAATAGACCAGTTAGACCTAATTGATATCTATAGGACATTTCATCCCAAAACAATGAATTTCACCTTTTTCTCAAGCGCACATGGAGACCTTCTCCAGGATAGATCACATCCTGGGCCATAAAGCTAGCCTTAGTAAATTCAAAAAAATAGAAATCATTCAAGCATCTTTTCTGACCACAATGCAGTAAGATTAGATCTCAATTACAGGAGAAAAACTATTAAAAATTCCAACATATGGAGGCTGAACAACACGCTGCTGAATAACAAACAAATCACAGAAGAAATCAAAAAAAGAAATCAAAATTTGCATAGAAAGCGAATGAAAAATGAAAACACAACAACCCAAAACCTGTGGGACACAGTAAAAGCAGTCCTAAGGGGAAAGTTTCATAGCAATACAGGCACACCTCAAGAAACAAGAAAAAAGTCAAATAAATAACCTAACTCTACACCTCAAACAACTAGAAAGGAAGAAATGAAGAACCCCAGGGTTAGTAGAAGGAAAGAAATCTTAAAAATTAGAGCAGAAATAAATGCAAAAGAAACAAAAAAGAGACCATAGCAAAAATCAACAAAGCCAAAAGCTGGTTCTTTGAAAGGATAAATAAAATTGACAAACCATTAGCCAGACTCATCAAGAAACAAAGGGAGAAAAATCAAATCAATAAAATTAGAAATGACAGTGGAGAGATCACAACAGACAACATAGAAATACAAAGGATCATAAGAGACTATTATCAACAATTATATGCCAATAAAATGGACAACGAGGAAGAAATGGACAAATTCTTAGAAAAGTACAACTTTCCAAAACTCGACCAGGAAGAAATAGAAAACCTTAACAGACCCATCACAAGCATGGAAATTGAAACTGTAATCAAAATCTTCCAGCAAACAAAAGCCCAGGTCCAGGCGGCTTCACAGCTGAATTCTACCAAAATTTAGAGAAGAGCTAACACCTATCCTGCTCAAACTCTTCCAGAAAATTGCAGAGGAAGGTAAACTTCCAAACTCATTCTATGAGGCCACCATCACCCTAATACCAAAACCTGACAAAGATGCCACAAAAAAAAAACTATAGGCCAATATCACTGATGAACATAGATGCAAAAATCCTAAACAAAATTCTAGCAATCAGAATCCAACAACACATTAAAAGATCATACACCATGACCAAGTGGGCTTTATCCCAGGGATGCAAGGATTCTTCAATATCCATAAATCAATCAATGTAATACACCACATTAACAAATTGAAAAACAAAAACCATATGATTATCTCAATAGATGCAGCAGAAAGCCTTTGACAAAATTCAACACCCATTTATGATAAAAACTCTCCAGAAAGCAGGAATAGAAGGAACATACCTCAACATAATAAAAGCTATATATGACAAACCCACAGCAAACATTATCCTCAATGGTGAAAAATTGAAAGCATTTCCTCTAAAGTCAGGAACAAAACAAGGTGCCCACTTTCACCATTACTATTCAACATAGTTTTGGAAGTTTTGGCTACAGCAAT
Source organism: Bos mutus (assembly GCF_027580195.1). NCBI lineage: Eukaryota > Metazoa > Chordata > Mammalia > Artiodactyla > Bovidae > Bos > Bos mutus. The sequence goes on along the minus strand of NC_091618.1, from coordinate 45,588,576 downwards.
CAGAGCAGAAAAGAAATAAAAGGAATCAAATTGGAAAGAAGAAGTAAAACTCTCACTATTTGCAGATGACATGATCCTCTACATAGAAAACCTAAAGACTCCACCAGAAAATTACTAGAACTAATCAATGATTATAGTAAAGTTGCAGGATATAAAATCAACACACAGAAATCCCTTGCATTCCTATACACTAATAATGAGAAAACAGAAAGAAATTAAGGAAACAATTCCATTCACCATTGCAGCAGAAGAGAATAAAATACTTAGGAATATATCTACCTAAAGAAACTAAAGACCTATATATAGAAAACTATAAAACACTGGTGAAAGAAATCAAAGAGGACACTAATAGATGGAGAAATATACCATGTTCATGGATTGGAAGAATCAATATAGTGAAAATGAGTATACTACCCAAAGCAATTTATAGATTCAATGCAATCCCTATCAAGCTACCAACAGTATTCTTCACAGAGCTAGAACAAATAATTTCACAATTTGTATGGAAATACAAAAAACCTCGAATAGCCAAAGCGATCTTGAGAAAGAAAAATGGAACTGGAGGAATCAACCTACCTGACTTCAGGCTCTACTACAAAGCCACAGTTATCAAGACAGTATGGTACTGGCACAAAGACAGAAATATAGATCAATGGAACAAAATAGAAAGCCCAGAGATAAATCCCACACATATGGACACCTTATCTTTGACAAAGGAGGCAGAATATACAGTGGATTAAAGACAATCTCTTTAACAAGTGGTGCTGGGAAATCTGGTCAACCACTTGTAAAAAGAATGAAACTAGAACACTTTCTAACACCATATACAAAAATAAACTCAAAATGGATTAAAGATCTCAACATAAGACCAGAAACTATAAAACTCCTAGAGGAGAACATAGGCAAAACACTCTCTGACATACATCACAGCAGGATCCTCTATGACCCACCTCCCAGAATATTGGAAATAAAAGCAAAAATAAACAAATGGGACCTAATTAAACTTAAAAGCTTCTGCACATCAAAGGAAACTATTAGCAAGGTGAAAAGACAGCCTTCAGAATGGGAGAAAATAATAGCAAATGAAGCAACCGACAAACAACTAATCTCAAAAATATACAAGCAACTCCTACAGCTCAACTCCAGAAAAATAAATGACCCAATCAAAAAATGGGCCAAAGATCTAAATAGACATTTCTCCAAAGAAGACATACAGATGGCTAACAAACACTTGAAAAGATGTTCAACATCACTCTTTATCAGAGAAATGCAAATCAAAACCACTATGAGGTACCATTTCACACCAGTCAGAATGGCTGCGATCCAAAGTCTACAAATAATAAATGCTGGGAGGTGTGTGGAGAAAGGGAACCCTCTTACACTGTTGGTGGGAATGCAAATTAGTACAGCCACTATGGAGAACAGTGTGGAGATTCCTTAAAAACTGGAAATAGAACTGCCTTATGATCCAGCAATCCCACTGCTGGGCATACACACTGAGAAACCAGAAGGAAAGAGACACGTGTACCCCAATGTTCATGCAGCACTGTTTATAATAGCCAGGACATGGAAGCAACCTAGATGTCCATCAGCAGATGAATGGATAAGAAGCTGCTGTGGTACATATACACAATGGAGTATTACTCAGCCATTAAAAAGAATACATTTGAATCAGTTCTAATGAGGTGGATGAAACTGGAGACTATTATACAGAGTGAAGTAAGCCAGAAGGAAAAACATAAATACAGTATACTAGCATGTATATGGAATTTAGAAAGATGGTAGCGATAACCCTGTATGCGAGACAGCAAAGAGACACTGATGTATAGAACAGTCTTATGGACTCTGTGGGAGAGGGTGGGAAGATTTGGGAGAATGTCATTGAAACATGTGAAATGTCATGTATGAAAGCGAGATGCCAGTCCAGGTTCAGTGCGATGCTGGATGCTTCCACTTTGTCTAAGAGCAAAAAGTACATGCCAGTAAGCTTAAGGCAACAACTCATCAAGCATTGCTTTAAATCTTGATAGCTTTCCTTACTGTGGAAATTTCATCTGACTCCTAACACTCTCTTTATTAAGTAATACTGATTGGCTCTTAAAATTGATTGCTTTATGTTTAAAATTCATTGCAAGCAAGAACAATTTGTATTTCTTCCTCACTACCATAAAAGACAGAAACAGTCAGGCCAAAGATGGAAAGAAAATACCGTAAGACTAACCTTTTCCTGGGGTGTTGATGAAATGAGAGTGAACTGCTCCTCGGGTGTAGTTATCTTTAGGCCATTCCTAAAATGTGCACAAGAATAAAGGCCAGTAGGTAAAACAACCTGTTATTATAACATCAATCCTCAAACATGAAAAGCAACTTGTTTATTTCAAGAGGATGAGAAGTCAATCAGATGTAAATGCAGTCTTGCCCTGGGTTTGGGTCCCATAGTGGGGAAAGGACACAGTTTCTTTGCTCTGGGTTAAACAATGGGGACGTAAGCAGTGGAGAAGCCCTTCCAACACTCATCATGTTGGCTCTTCATGATCTTCCCGCTAGGCCACTTACTATCTATGTGTTGGGATGGTGAGCACTCTTGTACACAACAGCGAGGCCTCTTGAGCTTTTATTTGTCTAAGGAAGCAACCTGGGTAAGTAACACAAGAAGGGAATGTGGTAGGGGGACACTTACACACCACCAGCTTCTTCAGAAAGTGGCTCGGCCCACAGTGTGGCCAAAGGGAAAACATGGTGTGTGGAGAACTGAAACAAAGAATATGGAGACACGTCTGAGAAGGCCGATGTGGGCCCTGAAGTTGCTGCTGCAGAACGCCTTTCAAGTGGTTAAGTCCACCTCAGCCACATCCCCATAACACAGCCAACCCCAGTGGTCTCGCCATGTTTGCAGCTATGGACCCCTTCACATGGCTGACACTCATTTTCAATTTGGAAACTAAAACAGCTCCTGGAAGTCTAGCCTGTGCCACCAAGCAAACTAAACATTCTCTTTCACTCAAGTGTTTCAGTAAAATCACAACAGTTTATAAAATAAACTGATGGTACGATTAATTAAATACTCATAGTACTGCCCCTTCCATGGCCTCTTTTGAGGTGAGGAATCTAACCTACCTGGGCATGGACTAGGGCATCATTAAAGAGAATGAACCAGTTCACAGAAAACCTCCCAGCGTGCTGCAGGGACAGGGCCCGGTTGCTGCTCTCACACAGCAGCCGACGCTCGGGCTTCCGCAAGGAATCCTGGGATTGAAAACAAATACAAAATCAAAGTATCAAAATTATTTTATGCAAAGAGAAAAAGAAAAAAAAATACAAATTACATTTAGGAGAATTTGTTGGTCATAGCTTAGCTTGGTGTTAATAAACTTAAATTCAGATGGGATCCAAACATTTCATAAAAGCAGAGCTCAAAGGAAAATAAAAAAGACAGGAAAGTGGCTCAGTTGGTAAATCTGCCTGCTATGCAGGAAACCCAAGTTCAATTCCAGGGTCAGGAAGATCCCCTAGAGAAGGAAATGGCAACCTACTCCAGTACCCTTGCCTGGAGAATTTCACAGACAGAGGAGCCAGGTAAGCTACAGTCATGGGATTGCAGAGTTGGACATGACTATGCTACTAACTTTCATTTTCTGGAACAAACAAAAGAAGAGACATATTCAGAAAAGATTCCCAGAGATGAGGGAAGGTGCTGATTCTCAGAACCCCCATGGCTGTGGCCCTTAGATCACCCTTAGAAAAGGGGTCACTATAGCACCATTACCGTAAACAAGTGAGGAGTCAAGAAAATTATGGCAGCTATTACAGCTATGCCTGCTGTCTGTGGGGTAAGACCATTGGCATAGTTTACCGTCATTTTTCCAGGAAAGGTCTTCCAGAAACTCAGTGTGTATTCTGCTTCCTTCCTTTTCCTGCCGAGATGGAGAGCAAGTGACTCATAACAAGAGCTGGAATCCTGCAGCTTCTGGTATTCTGGAGATGTCTAGAGGCCAATAATTAAGAGTGGGGGGTAACGGATATATAACAATAGTCCAGAATTTGTAGACTCATTGTGGTTTAAATAGGTAGTAATAAATTTAGGGAAGGAAGCCAGCCTAAGAAAAGACATGGTACACTATAGGGAACTGAGAAAAAAGAAGACTGTCTCCAGAAAATTCTACCACATACAGTTACACATGTATCACATACAGGTACATATGGAATAGGTGAAGAACTCAAGAGGGAAAAGAAACAAACACTGGCAGTTATCAGTAAGGAGAAAAGCAGAGAACTCAGGATAGGAGAGGAATTATCAATGGTTTTGGTCTCAGGATCCCTCTATTTTGCTTCTGTGGGCTATATCTCTTGATATTTACCATATCGGAAAATAAAGTTTAAAAAATTTTAAATCTTTATTAATTCAAATATAACAATTTTTAATGAAAATTAAAATTTTCAAAACAAAAAATGTTTCATATTAGAAGCAGCACTGTTCCACATTTTTTCAAATCTCTTTATTATGTGAGTTAAAAGATAACGGCCGGATTTTCATATCTGACACTGCATTTAATCTGTTGAGACTGTTTAGTTCAAACAAATGAAGAAAATCTTGCTTTATACAGTTGGAAATACAGCTGAAATTAGATCAGTTTGGGGTAACACCAAAACCAGACAAAAGAAAAGACCTACAAGACCACAATAGGATCAAATATAAAAAGACCACATAAATTCCTAGATCATTCTGAAGACAATATCTGTCCTAAATGAGGACCCCAAGATATAAAAAATTCTAAACTATAAGAAACCCTAGAATCATTATGGTTTCTCTAGAGCCCTTCAGAATGGAAACTAAAACAACACATTTCAGTACAAGTTCAAAAATGACTATCTTAGGACCGGCTTTAATATACACTCATATCCTAGAATGATGCTAATTATCTAGGACTCCACCTAACTAAGTTTATACAGAAAGTGATCTAGTTAACATTTGAGAAAATCCTATAACACTGCTGATTTTTCACAGCATATGTCAAAGTGACCCAAATACCTGGCATTAAGTCTACCATGAATCCAGGCCAGGTGCTAACGCCACACGGCCTTAGAAGGTGTGTCATTATAGGCAGGGTTTTAAACAGCTCTGTTTAACTTGTAACTTGTACTCAGTATGTACTCAAAGTTGGACAACTACTGAATGAGTAGCAAAACTGGGTCTCAGCTTTAGACTGACATAAAATGAATAAAATTAATCTTGTCAAGGCCCTGAAAGAAAATTGAATCCATAGCAAAGAACACAAGATAAACCTACAGTCATACTTTCCTCTTTCATTTCCCTGAAGAAAAATAAATTTAGTGGAGTTCCAGATCTTGGGGTAGAATAATTCAAACAAAAAACTATGATCCTTGGCGTCCCAAGTGTCCACAAGAGATACATATGTGAGCTTACCACTTCAAAACAAGTAGCAAGTTTTAGCAAAACTTTTGCATAACTATGAAGCCGTCTGATTGGCAAGAAAAACAGAGTATTCAATATTTCCATCAACTGGGTGTTTTCCTCATCCACTTCTGATAAATCTTGCAACAGTTCCTGGTTTTTATTTAGGAAATCACTGAAGGTAGAGACAAAAAGGGATTCAGTTAATCATTTTGATATTGACAATATGCATGATATAAATAGAAGTATTTCACCACATACTACTTTCTTCAAAATGTACATTTTTAGGTGCTATGAGAGAAAGTAATAGATGATTAATACAATGAAATAAACATGATGTAATTAAAACAATTTCCCTGCCTATAAATATGGGATTTTTGAGTATGAAAAGTAGTAAATGGTAGCAACAGTAACACTGTAATAGATATGGTGCATCACAGACTTGTGCCTAAAGTTCTAGGAAATGAATCATACATCCCACAGTTACAGGGAATAACTGGAGACAAGCTGACACAGTTACCTGTTGATTTCCAAGTAGGAAGTCACAGCAATAAATGGAAAAACCAACTGTTCTAAACACTTGTGCTAAACACAAATACTGGAAGAAAAACAAAGTTCTTTGCTCTAACAAAATTGGCATGGAATACTAAATACTGCTAATTTCTTTTTTTTCAATTTGTGATCATCTAATAAGCGTTTATTACAAAGGCGTATTAAAAGGTGGCCAGTACTACAATTAACAGCGAACAGTAAAGCAAATTGTATGTGTGGATTTTAATGCTGAGATCACTGAAAAAACATTTCAAACTGAAACTAATATTTACTTTTTATATTCAATTATGAAGTTAAGTCACTCAGTCGTGTCCAACTTTTTGCGACCCCACGGACTATATATAGTCCATGGAATTCTCCAGGCCAGAATACTTGAGTGGGTAGCCTTTCCTTTCTCCAGGGGATCTTCGCAACCCAGGGATCAAACCCAGGTCTCCTGCATTGCAGGCAGATTCTTTACCAGCTGAGCCACAAGAGAAGCCCATGTGTGTGCTCAGTTGCTCAGTCGTTTCCAACTCTTTGTGGCTGTAACCCGCCAGGGTCCTCTGTCCATGGAATTTTCCAGGCAAGAATACTAGAGCGGGTTGCCATTTCCTATTCCAGGGGATCTTCCCGATCCCGAGATCAAACCCACATCTTTGAGTCTACAATATTGGCAGGAAGATTTTTTTATCACTAGCGCCACCTGGGAAGCCGCCTGGGAAGCCGCTAGTGATAAAAAAAGTCCTCCTGCCAATACAGAAGACTCAGAAGATGTGGGTTTGATCTCGGGATCGGGAAGATCCCCTGGAATAGGAAATGGCAACCCGCTCTAGTATTCTTGCCTGGAAAATTCCATGGACAGAGGAGCCTGGCGGGTTACAGCCCATGGGGCCACAAAGAGTTGGAAACGACTGAGCAACTGAGCACACACAATATAAGTTCATGATTAAAATTTTACTGCAAATTTTAAGGCTGGTCAGTAACCATTGAGATTATCCACACCACACTAAAACACTTAAAAGATCTGTAAAGAAGTAAGAGGGCTTCCTTTGTGGCTCAGCTGGTAAACAATCTGCCTGCAATGCAGAAGACCTGGGTTCGATTCCTGGGTTGGGAAGATCCCCTGGAGAAGGGAAAGGCAGCTCAGACGGTAAAGCGTCTGCCTACAATGCGGGAGGCCTGGGTTCGATCCCTGAGTTGGGAAGATCCCCTGGAGAAGGAAAGGGCACCCCACTCCAGTACCCTTGCCTGGAAAATCTCATGGACAGAGGAGACTGGTGGGCTACAGTCCATGGGGTCACAAAGAGTCGGACACGACTGAGTGACTTCACTTTCACCCACTCCAATATTCTGGCCTGGAGAATTGCATGGACTGTATAGTCCATGAGTTGGTGGAACAGAATAATAATCATTATCTGCCACTTAATGAACAATAATTATGTGCCAAGTACTGCCCTCACTGCTTTGTAAGCACGATACTATAACTTTTAGCTACAAGGCTTCAAAAACAAAACAATGTCACACAAGGCTATAAAACAAAAATGAGTAATTTTAGAATCCCTTAGAGAACTATGGAATAAAGAGATGTTTAACTCAGAAATTATAAAACATTATCTTGGAAAGATGGAAAAATATGTAATAATTTCCAGGAACCCGTAAGTTCAATGGCACAAACTGGACTGCTATACAATGTAATTAAGAGATCTTGGAGAGTGTGCTGCAGGGAACATGGCCCAGATTTTTGTTTATATTTGGCTTGTTGGATGGTCCTACTTACTCCTCCATGTTCTGCTGGGGAAACTCTCTTAACCCTACATAAGTATTCTGCTTTGACCAGCTCCTGAGAGATGGAAGTGGTACATGCTGAACACATAATCCCTCTGTCCACATTTCTGCTGGATGCCCAGTACTGGACCAAGAATATTCCAACTCTCATGAACCTTATTATTTTTCTGAACTCACTGAAGTACTTGCCTATAAATCTTCCCAAAAGGAGCCCTAGTATGCACTCAGAAAACCTGAACTACTCTGTTTAGCATATTTTCTCTTGGGAGTTTTTAATCCAATAGTGGCAATATTGCTCTTTCTTTATACGGTTAGGTTTGTACTTGTCACCCAAAAAATAAATACATTAAAGGTAGAAACAACCCAAGTGTCCGTCAACAGATGAATAGACAATCAAAATGTGGTATATTCCTAAAATGGAATATTATTCAGACACACAATGAGATGAAATTTTGATATATGGTATCACATGGATGGACTTTGAAAAATCATGCTTAAGGAGATAAGCCAGACACAGAAAGACAACTACTGTATGATTCCACTTATGTGAGGTACCTAGAGCAGGGAAATTCAGAAAGACAGGAAATAGAATAGAGGTTACCAGGGGCTGGTGGAGGAGGGGAAGTCATTTTTAATGGGTACAGAATTTTTGTTGGGGATGATAAAAAGTTTGGTGTGTAGACAGTGGCTTGTACAACACGTGAATGTACCTGATGCCACAGAAATTGTACCCTTAGGAATGGTTAAAATGATAAATATTATGTATATTTTACTACAATATTAAAAAAAAAAAAAACCTTTATGAAGATCAAACTACCAGGCTAGTCTGAGGTGAATGTCTAAGTGATAAACCAGCTGAGTGAGGAAAACGTGGGCAGGGTCACTACCTGCCTGTGGGCCCACTAGTATGTTCTAGAGATTCTCAAATGGTTCTTTTTAAATGAATATCTTAAAATTCTGATCTTGTAAACAGAAGTTTAAAAAGAAGTTATTACTGCCTTTAACTATGTAAAACCATGGGATTCATGGACCATCACTTCGGAAAGGCTGCCCAAATCCAAATTTAACATCTGCTGCCATAGCTCAGAGTCACCCAGAGTTCATTAATTGCTTTCTACCCATCCAGGCTCTAGCAAGAGGCTTTCACTTACGTTATTGTGAACTCGACTCTTAAATACTAGCTCTTCCTAGGCACTCAAAAACACAGGCTGCTATAAAACATGTTCTTTGGTTGTTAGAATAACTGGAAACTATGCATTTGCTTACATGGCAGGTTTAGCAAGAAGCTGGAATCCTCCCATAACCAGGAAATTTGTAATAGATGTGCAATACCTTGAGCAAAAAAGAAAACACACAGATATTAGTGTAAAAGTAAATTTGCTCTTCAGAGTTTTGAACAAGCATCTGGAATAAACACTTCTTGGTATCTCATGAGTGAGTTTCACTTCAGAACTTCGTGATGTTAATAATCATGAACTACGTAGGGCATATTATGTGATCATCACAACAATCAGGAGTAAAAGGCCATTTTTGTAAAGATGTTAATAGGAATTTTTTAAAAAACACTTTAAGCTGTGCAGAAGATGCTAGAAGTATCTTTATTAGGTATGTTTTACTTTGGTAATTTAACAAATGTGAGAAAATACGATTTAAGTTATTGGATTTTAAAAAAATTTTCTCTAATCTTCACTTTAAGTCTTCCAATTAAGTCTTCAGAAATAAACAATAGGGAAGGTAAGAATATATGTTTAAAAGAGCTTAAGCGAAAAAGTGTTAGAAAGTGTTGGTAAAGTACTGATCTACAGTTAGAGGAAGTCGTGACATACTGCTTCGCACCACATACATTTCTTCCACACTCCTGGGCCGGCAAATAAAATCAACTGACTTTGACAAAGACGACAAATTCCTGCTAAAAACACCCCAAGGTACTGAACACTTAAAAATAGTTACAATGGTAAATTTTATGTGTATTTTACCACAATTATAAATAATTTTTAAAATTCATACACAAATCAAGTTTTTTACCTGCCCAGTATATAGGAATACATTTTAAAAACCCAAGGAATCAAAATAAAAGCATTTCCAAGCATAAGTCCTAAAGTATTACAGCAGAAAAAGAGAAATACACATGAGATCTATACAAGTCAAAACAAAAAATTTATACCAATAAAAGCTGAAACCTTCACACATACAAAAATCTAGTTTAAAAAAGTAAATTCATATCAAATTATGCTACTTTTTATGTCCGAAAGAAGATGAGTTAAAAGACTCTAACAAGGGTAATTCCTCCCAGACAACAGCCAACAGCTTCAAATATACTCAGTTTTGCTTAGAACTAAAATCACATAATCCATCTGCACATTTATGCCTAAGTCTGTAAGGAAATACACTAAGATTATTAACAATGGCTGTTTCTGATAGTAGGATTATGAGTGACTTTAAAATCAATACTTCAGATCAATAGCATAACCTAATACACATTAAAGTAACACTTAAATTATGCCTCACATCACAATGCCAAAATGAAAATGAAAAAGGCAAAAGAAAAAGTGAGAAATACTGACTATTTCAAATACACTTGGGATATTTTACTTGAAAAACATGAAAAGAACCTTGGATCACTATCCTAGGTTTTATTACAATAAGATCTTTATTTTTAAACCCTCCTTTACACAACAGTGAAAAGCAGGCATTGGAAGAGCTCCATATTTACAATCATTAGTTGATCTTAAAATAATCTGTTTACTTATTTCTTCAAATTTTAGTATAATTTATTTAAGTACAAAATTGTTCTCTAAAGAGCCATCTTTATTATAGTACATTTTGTAAATTAAGAATACTATCATTCTGCTAGAATGCAGAAGGAAATTTGAGAATGCATTATTTCTTTTTAAAATTTTCCCCTCTTAGAGCAAACTAAAATTGTAGTGACATGGAGCTACATAGTTGTCTTAAGATTAAAGCACTGCTTTGCAATTTCTATTACCTTATAGAACTCTCCCTAATCTAGTCTCTTCTGATTAAGGAGCTGTTCTCCTTGGCAGAATAACCCTGCAGAGACTGAACATGACACGGGACTGGATACTTGCTCTGTATAACTATCCAAGAAGAGACTTGCATGCTTCAGGATGACCAAACTCCTGGCTTCCTTCATCCCCTGAAGGAAGCTGCTCAGTGAGGTTCCATGCTGACCAATTAGGTAACACAGCTTGCTGAATCGGCTTGCCACTTCCTGCAACAGCTGGACTGTATTTGCAGTGCCCAGATTTTCTGGAACAAAACGATGATGATGATGACATAACCTAAAGACTCATTATATAAATACTTTCTTATGATCAAGATTATGAATTTTCCTTTACTAAAAATTCTTAACATGTTGAAATGGACTCTCAACTATGGAACCCAAATAATTTATGGAACCCAAATAATCACAGTGCTTAAAATGCAGAGATCAGTGTCCAGTCATTTCAAGAACTTGTTAAAAACACATTCATGGGACCCCTACAGATTCTGACTCAGCAGCCAGAGTTTAGACACCAGGATGGATATTTTTTTTAAAGCACTTTCCAGGTAATTCCGAAGATCAGCCAATATTTGATAACCACCGTGCAAATCCAACTCTCTTCTCATCTTGAAGTCATCTAAGGCCAAGGGAAAGGAAGTGAAATATCTATCTTTACACAACTGGTTAGTAACAGCCAGGAATTAAACTCACTTCTATAGCTATACCTTTGTCAACATTTCCCACTTTTACACTGACTTCAGCTCTGCTTGCCCCCTGGATAAGCCCTGTCCTTCCATGCAAAGAAAAAGATTCCAAAAAGATTGCCTTTGATCGGGATTAAGACTAAGTCTAAGATTGATTTAGACTGCCTCGGTTACTCTTAACTTTATAAAGGACATGAGGAGATTACTACTTTTTCCCAGTCCAAAATACCCAATTTGCAGGACTTCTAAGAAGTAAGGCTGATGAGCAGACCACATGAAACCAATATAGAAATCAGGAATCAGAACAGGAAAAGGGTAGGTTTCACTTTCTTTTCAGAGCAATCCAGGAAGCTTCCAGCTTGGACTGCTTCCTATCTCTTGCCAAAGTTCTAGGAAGCTGGGCCCACCCACTGGAGGAGTATTTATAGAACAGGAACTCTACAACATTTAAAAAAGCAAAACATGTTAAAAACAAAAACAAATGCTGACTGTCTCCAGCTTATATAGGGACTGAATTCAGAAAGACTGTAAGTTAGTTGTTTGAAAAATAGATGTTTTCCCATTAAAAACAATGGACTGACCTACACAAGCCAGTCACCCTAATGTGGAAAAGTGATGCATGAACAGGGTACAATTTAAGTACTAGAGTACTGGTCTGAATTCTGTGGCCTCACAGGGGGTCGAGTTCAGGTGAATGAAAGAGAAAAAAGGTCCTTTCCATTTTCTGAGAGTAGGGTCAAACCTACAAAAGCTTTTTGACTAGGGGAAGTTAATCTTTAATAGCCCACCCACCCATCTCCATTCTGCATTCCTTTATAACCTCCTGGAGATCCCAGTATTGTATTTCTGGACAGTAGCACCCCACTGAGAACCACTGTAATCTATTTTCTCCATATTATCTCCTTACCTTCAATCCCTGTTGTCACTGATTACAGCTAAGGGATAAGATTTAATCAATTTCTGCTAACGTGGGGGGGTAAGATCCTTAACATTCTTACAGTTATTCACATTTTGAGATATTACTTGTAAATCCAAATGAAGTTCTACTTGATAAAATTCTAAGAAGCAGAACAAAGAAAATGAAAATTTGGAGTAGTATATAAGCTATCTTGGGGCTTGCCTGGTGGCCTAGATGGTAAAGAATCTGCCTGCAATGCAGGAGACCGGGTTTGACCTCTGGGACCAGAAGATCCCCTGGAGAAGTGAATGGCAACCCATTCCAGTATTCTTGCCTGGAGAATTCCACAGACAGAGTTGTCCAGCGGGTACACGGGGGTCTCAAAGAGTCGGACATGACTGAGTGACTAATACTTTCACTTTACACTTTTAGGGTATCTTAGAACTAGTGCAGCTAGAAGTGTTGTTTAGAAGTCTGACTCCTAGGATCAACTTTTCCACAGTTGCTCTGCTTCTCTGCCATGGATCTTATGAAAGCTCCATGTTTCTACTTCCATAAGTAACAGGACCTCTGCGGGTGCCAGGACAGCGGAGCTAGGCTACCAGCAAAGAGGAAATGGCTTGTAAGCTGTTGACCATCTGGGCACAAAAGAAGAGACTGGAAAGAAAGGAGCAGAGTACAACTCAAACAAAAAGTTTTCTTTATTTGTGATATAGGAAGAAGAGGTAAAACAAGACTCCTGATAACTGACTGGCTGGTACTTACCTAAACCAAGAAGAGGCCTGAGAATCTGGGACTTGATATCACTTAGTTTTGAATAGAAGCGTCTTTCAGTAGTAGCCAACTCATGGAGACTGGCAATATATCCCATAATGTTTTTGTCCACCAAGGCTAGATAACTGTCTTTTCCTGCTGTCACTCTGCTTATATACCCAAGCTAAAACAGGAGAAGAAAGAGATTAAAAATAAAATCTAATTTACTAGCAGTAATTTGGGTACTGAAGTTAGTTCATAACAGCTGGTGAGAGCCAAAAGCTAACTACGCAGGAATTCTGCAGCAAGTTGGTTATTAAATCATTAATAGTTTGAAAGTGGCAATAGTGAATTTACTAAAAAAAAAAAAAAAAAGCCTGGAAAACATTACAAATCAGAGCTTTTGAGTTTACTTTTTAGGGCTGGTTTACCAGTATACTGTTGTTATATACATATAACACAATCTATATAACTATAAACATCTATAGTATTATTTATTGCCACAATACCTTTTATTTCACTTTACACAGAGTTAGAACCATAAATACTCTAAATATACAAAGATCCAAATGATACAAATACATGTCTCAGGACTTCTTTTTGCATGAAACAGATGAGAGCAGAGACCATCTCTATGCTGTATGTCAAAATATCAAGGATCTAGGAGCTATATTTTAAAAGCACAACAGATATATGGCAAAACCAATACAATATTGTAAAGTAATTAGCCTCCAATTAAAATAAATAAATTTATATTAAAAAAATAGATACGCAACAAGCAAAAAAAAAAAGTACAACAGAAAGAGATTTTCTTTAAAAGTGGACTTTGTCATTTATTCATGATAGCAGTGAACAAAAACATTTGATGTCTTTGTCACATATCCCTATTAAACTAGGCAACCAAGCTGCAGGCTCAATACACTATTAAGAGCCCATGGTAACTAAAGACACAGATTGAGCCTCATCGCTTTCATCAGCCCATTTTATCCTTTACCTGGACTGTGGAATCTTTAATGAGGAATGTGGAGTCAGGGCCAAGAACTACAAAGAGTCAATTAGTATGTCTGGAATAACAGGCTATATACAGGTCAAGAGTCAAATCTTGGCCAGTGTTACCTTTAGCAAGAAAGATCTTGCCCTTATTACGCATTTAGCCAGAAAAACAAAGGATTAAAAAAAAAAAAACAATCCATAGGATATATTATTCAGTAAGAATAAAAAACCCAGAATGCACAAGCTTTGAAGGTTAATTTCCTTGCAATGTGTGAGGAAAAAGAAAACTAGAAACAGACCAATGGTATTAAGTTTAAGAAAAAGAGGTAAGCAGTAAGAAAGCAAATAAATTCAGATCAACAACGGAAAAATAAGTTAACAGTAGTAAACAAAAGAAAAAGCTAAGAGAAGAGGGGAAGCGATGGAAAACAGTATGGTTGGTGGCCTGTCAGGTCTGCCACGAGCCCATCTCAGGCCCCTGCAATTTTCACTTTCTACTAACAGTTAAAAATTTGTTATTCAATTTCTATTCTGATTCATTTCTGAGGACTCCATTAACACAGTCAGAAAACTTTGCTGTGAAATAAATATTTTTAACATTCCTATGTGAGGGTGTTACATCAACAATCATTTATAAAAGCATTTACTTCAACAAATATTTATGAAATATACATAAATATAGCTATAAATGAGAGAGCCTAAAATCCCTACTCTAATGAATTTTACAGTTAAGGAGGACAGACAATAAACAAAATAAGTAAACTCTATAGAGGGTGAGATGATGACATGCACTGTGGAGAGAAATAAAGCAGGAAAAGGAGATGAGGAGTGAAGGGGGATGGGAAGCAGCTTGCAATTTTAAATATATTAGTCAGGGACACTTAATAACAGGCATACATACAAACAGCAACAGTGTTACGGGATGTGGGCCTTAGGATCTAATTCCTGTTCACCTTACTACAGGAGAGGAGGACTGGCATCTTAGTACCACTGTGATTCTCTGGAAGGTTGTCACCTTCTGTCGGGTCCAGCCGGCCACTGTAACATAACCCAGGCTGGAAGTCTTCGGTATCCACTAAAAACAGGGAATAATCCTGGCCTGCAGCCACACTCCAGACTCCATTTTCACTGTTCACCTGCAGTGACAGGAAGACATGTCTGTCTGATATGAAGGAATCAGATGCAACTCCAAGTCCACGATAACTAGAATGTTAGGTTACCTGAACAAGTGGAATAAAAGTCACGTCTCAGAGGGCAAAACTCACCCAGAAACATACCCAATCAACTGCGGAACAGATGCAGCAGTGAAAAGGAACCCTGTTCAGCCAGTAAATGTAGAACTGGATTGTTAAGTCGCCAGTCCAGGTTCGATGCACGATACTGGATGCTTGGGGCTGGTACATTGGGACGACCCAGAGGGATGGTATGGGGAGGGAGGAGGGAGGAGGGTTCAGGATGGGGAACACATGTATTATCTGTGGCGGATTCATTTCGATATTTGCCAAAACCAATACAACATTGTAAAGTTTAAAAATAAAATAAAATTTTAAAAAAAACTGAAAAATTGGAATTCAAAAAGAAAAAAACTACACATTTGATATTTTAATTGTTATTTTTGGAAGCTGTCATAGGACTTAGCCTGTACTATAATCAAAGACCCAAAAACTTCTAGAGCCCTATTCTACAGCTAGGACACACCTTTGTCCATTCATATTCTGCTATGTACACAAAAATCAATGTAAAAAGAAAACCTAACTAGGCTAAATTCCATTCTGGCCAACTAAACCCATGAGTGCGAAAATTGCTTTCTGACTTGGAACTCACTAATTCTCACATGATTTCACTGTGTCCCAGGATGTTGCAACAGGCAGAAACCCCCAGAAGCCCATCTACAAGGATCCCCTAGACCAATGGTGCTCAACAAGAAGCTTTTGCAGCAGCAGCAGCAATCATCTAGGAACACATGAGAAATGCAAACTCAGGCCACAGAGCCACTGAGGGGAGGTACTGGGCAGTCGGCTTTGACAAGCTCTTCAGGTGTTTCTGATATATGCAAAAGTTTGAGAACCACTGCCTTAAACCAATGGCTTTAGGTTTCCAGGATTCCAGGTAGTGATTCAGGAGCCACCATGGAAAGGCAGGTGCCCGGGTTCTATCCCCACCCACCTCCATCCCTCAACTAAGACAGTCCTACAGTTATCTGTTTTATGTAGGGGATTCAGCACAAGGTTTCGTTTGAAGGAAGTGTTCTGCTACGAAAACCACTGCCCCATCCTGCAGACCCAGCTTCAGCCATGACTCGTATAACAATAAAGCAAAAAAATTTCTTATCTTGAGATTCCATGTCTAGATCTGGTTCACATCCTGGGTGATTAGGTGATAGTGTGTGTGTTACTATCACGCACATCTCCACTACTTTACAGTTATCCTCTTCAGGCATGACATTATCTTCTCAAATTCAGGCTATCTATAAAATTGACTTCCTGCTGGTTTTGCAAAGAATGAATTAAAATTTTTGCAGGAGGAAAGAGTTGTCTTCCTAGTTTCTAATCAAAACTAATTCAGGTCTCACTCTGCCTTGATTTTAATTCACACATTAATTTAAATGACTTCAAAATAATTTTCTCAAATAAAAAACCAAAATAAAACCTTCCCCCAAATAAAGACCAAACTAATGATGTTGCATTTTCAGAGGTATAGGTAAACAGTAATGAAACTAAAACCTTATAACAAAC
Source organism: Bos mutus (assembly GCF_027580195.1). NCBI lineage: Eukaryota > Metazoa > Chordata > Mammalia > Artiodactyla > Bovidae > Bos > Bos mutus. Next base: position 45,571,757 of record NC_091618.1, on the reverse strand, counting down.
TCTATTCTCTCGTCTGACTCTAAAATGTTAAATAAAAATTGTATTTGCAGCATCTCCATGCTGGATTATAAAACTTTTCTTAGTAGGAATATAAGCATGTTCTAATTTATTCAAATGAACAGAAAACAAGAAACAATGATTTACCATATTTTTATGTGTAATAAAATATCAGAAATTGAATTTGCTGTTCAGTTGCCAAGTCATGTCCAACTCCTCAGGACACATTATTCAAAACTGAATAGCTGACCACTAAAACATTTTATGCTAAAAATATTTAAGATTGGAGCTAGAAATAACAACTGTTCTGTAATGTTTCATTTAAGACTTTCCTTCCCAGTAAAATTAGTTCACTGGAAGGAAAGGTAACAGGTAAAGGTCTTATGTAGTGATGGATGCACAGTGTACACTGAATACATGAATCACTGGAATACATATTAACTGTAGCTCATATGTTGAATCAGGTTCCTGAAACTCAAGTAAACATCCTTTTCTAGTCTCTAATACTCTCAGGGCAGAGAGCATGCATCAGGATGGAGAGGATTCAAATTAGAAACACATGAGCCCCATATCCCATTCTTTTAGGCTATTGGGCTATCATCATGCCTACTCTCTGCCCACAACACATCCGTTCCCCAAACAAACAGATCTCATATGAGGAGCCAATACTACTGATGAATTCTGTATTTCTGCAGAACATTGTGACAGAAAAAAAAGGGTGAGAAACGGTCCTCTAAAACTGCACCCATTACATAAACTAAAACCAATTCATACAGCAGTGAAGAAATTATCTATACTTTTAGCTTCCCTATAGAAAACAAAAAGGGTTACAAAAAGGTTTTACTACTGTGTACATAAAAACAAAACAAACCATCAAATAATGTTATGTAAAAGTTACACTTAAAAGAAAGTCAAACTTAAGTGAGAAGTCGAAGAGTAGGCATTATTCGGTGGTATAAAGCTTAGAAGTCAATCTCACAGTCCAAGAAACATTTGCTTTAAAATAACTTGTTCATTTTTACTTAAAAAAAAAAACAACACAGAACTATGAATACTTAGTGAAGCTAGGAAAAAAAGAAATATTAATACAAACTAACACATCAAAAATGGGGAACATTTTGCCTGAAAACAAGCAGCTTCAGTTTTTTAAAAATTTTAATGTACGTGATAACAAACAGGTTACAAGTATACAATTCTCCTAATTTTATAAAACAAGAATTGGAGAAATATAGTGTTATAACTTAGAATTCTGGAATAAGCTGCTGTAAAAGTTATCAAGGTTACAAAAGTACCTTTGCAAGACGGGGAACTGTTGTTGGAAAATCTGAATGCCCAAGTTGACCAAAGGTGTTGCTCCCCCATGAGTAAACCTATTAGAAAACCACAGGAAACTAGGTAAGAGGCGTGCCACTGATTTTTGCATGCCAATTCTGAACTTTTATAGTAACACATATATACCAAGAGTTAGACACAAATTACTTATCCTCGTCTTTCCACTCTTTAGAAAATTCATTTTAACTAACATTTCTCAGGACTTTATTACCTGCCAGGCCCTGTTCTTAATATATTTTGTGTATTAATTAATGTTTCACTATCACACAATCCTTTTTTTTTTTTAAACATATAAGGGAATTGACCCAGAGAGGTCACAAAATTTTCCAGGATTTAATCCCAGGAACTATCCTATACTGCCTCTTATAAAGAAAGTGATTTTTAAAAATAAAGCTAAGTACCATGAAGAAAAAGGAATCACGATTCTTTATTCTGTGGACAGGAGTAAAATGGAATAACTAGAAAGCTTTTCATATATGAAGAATCACATATATGAGAAGCATAAAGCACCTATGCACTAATATAGACAAACAATTCAACCAGATTACAGTAATTATGCTTAATGCAAATGATTTTGTTTATTCTGATTATAAAAGCAATTCATGACCACTGTACAAGACTGTGACAATACAAAGAAACAAAAAGAAAGTGAAAACCACTGATGAATCACCCACTCAGAGACAACTCCTACCTTGCTTTAGGAACATACACATATATAATTCCAGAAATTTTATTATCTACTAGATATAATGAATATACAAAATGTAAAGTATAAAGTGGGACTCTACTATCAATGCTGCTTTGTGACCTGATGTTTTTTATGTAATGCTCTGCACACTTACATCTTTCTAGGTCAATACGTATAGAGCTACAATATCATTTATAACTACATGAAACTCCACTGTGGGTGTAGTTTAATCAATTACCTAATGAAATAAGTACATTTATTAATAATTTCAATTACTTAATATAAAAATTAATTAAAATTCTTTATATATATATATAAAATGTATCTGTTTCCTTAGGATAAATTTCTAAGCAAAGAACTTTGGGTCAATGAACATACACATTCTGATTTTTGCTATATACCAACAAACTGTCTTCCAGCAAAGTCCAATTTACATTCCCACCAGCAATGTGTATACCTTTTCCCCACATCCTCACCAACACTTAGCATTAAATGCAATCCCTGCTAATATGATAGGTGAGAAAATTTTGTTTTAATTTAAATTTGCTTACTGAGTAGTTGACCATCTTTTGTTGCTGGCTACTTCTATTTTTTCTTCAGTGAATGGAATATAAATGCTCTTAAACAATTTTTCTTTATGGATCAGGTCATATATGTTACAGTGTTTTTCCCCGTATATTATGTATCTTAAATTTGTTTGTGGGGTTTTTTGGTTTGTGTTTAGGTTTTTGCTGTGTGGGACTGTTGAATTATTATGTAGACAAACATATATCTTTACTTTCTAATTTCTGGTTTTGATGTCATATCTTATTCTACTCCTAAGATTACTGAAAAAATAAATCACCTAAATTTGTTCTTACACATGTAAGGTTTTATTTTTTAACATCTAGATCTTTACTCCATCCAGAATTAGCATATGTAAAGTTATCTTAATTTTCTTCTGCAAATAAGAAGCCAGTGGTTCCAACAGTATTCACTGAACACTCAAGTCTTGTTTCTCCACCTGATCTGAAATGCCTACTTTTTAAAATTTTTTTTAATTTATTTTTTAATTGAAGGATAATTGCTTTACAGAATTCTGTTGATTGCTGCCAAACACATGTACACCTATGGCTGATTCAGAATGCTGAAATGCCTACTTTTTATCACAGACTAAATTCTCATATGTACTTATATATGAGAATATATAATATATACTCATATATTCTCATATATACTAAAATCTCTTATATCTCTATAGTGTATTTCTGTTATAATAATCTGTAGTTTTATAATATGTTTTATAAGGCTAATGCTTTCTTTTTCAGAATTTTTATGGCTCACCTCCTTTGTTTATTCTCCTAGAATAATTTTGGGAATCATTTTATTAAGTTGTAAATATTATATTGGAATATTCTGGGGATTGTACTGAATTTACACTCTACTAATTTAATGATCTAGGAGAAATGGTATTTTTGCAATGTTCAGTCTTCTCATCTAAAAAGAAAATTTTCCCTCTTTACTCCTATTTTCTTTTATAACTTAGAAGAGTTCTTGAATTCATGTCATGTGGGCTATATACTTTTCCTATTAACAATGTTCCTGTTTCCTTAACACTTGTTTTGTAATTGTGAACAGCTTTTTCCTTAAGCATGCTTTCTGCTTTACTTTATGTATATAAGAAAGCTAGAAATTTTTATGTTTACTTTGTAACTTACCATCTTCCTATTTTCTTATTTTTAAGCCTTTTTGATGATTCATCACATTAATAACAAATTATCCTTTTCTTTGCTAATATTTATATTTATTTATATGAGCTATAATAGCTTTTTGGTGAGACTATTATGTCATTTAAAATAAAGTGTTTAGAATCTTTTACTGACTTTTTATAGCAAGATAAAGGGACTGATGAAGAATCATTATATGAATATATTTAAGAGTATGTTTAAAAATCTACCTTCCTCAGAAGGATTTGTGTATGTGGGCATGGTTTTAAATGATTCTGGAAGTCACTTTCAGGTCTCACTATTTTAAGAGAGAAATGCCTTCTGTTTTCTTAATGTCTTACGTAAGTGTTTCCTTCATCAAGAAATAAAAGTTTACCAATACCTTAGAAAACTCTGAGTTCTATTTTTCCATAAGAGCACATTATAAAAAGCTTCTGTGTCAAGCAGACCAGTGTTGAATCCAAACTCTACAGTCACACATGTGACTTTTGCCAAGTTACACAATTTCTCTAAATCTCCCTTTCCTTACGTATAAAATGGAAATAATACAGTGCAATGTAAAACACTGAAAAGATCAAATGAGATATAGGATTGTTGCCTGACATATAGCAGATAAGATTCTCAATAAATGATAGTCTAATCTCATCATGTTGGTCTTTCATGAAATCAAAATCAGCTTTTAACAGTTTGCCTCCTACCTGGGATTTTGCAGTAAGTGCAAGAGAATGGTAACCACCTGCCTCCAGATGGATTACTTCTTTACCGTCCAGACATTTTACACACAATGGTTGAAGCCTTAAAGAAAAACATACACACATACACACAAACTCAGAGGAAGAAGTATTCTCAGCAAGAATCATGGACTTTCTCAAATTATGTTTTCAAATAAACATTTCCAAAAAAAATTAAAATAAAAATACTGGATTTATATTCAATCTACTCCTAAATACAAGTAATTTTAAATGGTTTTAATTTAATCTTTGTCTGTTAATCACTAATTCACCACCATAATTCGAAATCATAAAACAACTAAATGATTCATATAGCAGAGAGTATACTTTTTAATGATTAGGTGCTTTCACTCTGCTAAGGAGAAAAGAGACATTTATATTAACTGGTTTAGATAATCATTCTATTTACACACTTTTACAAATATTTATTGCTAATATCAAAAGAATTTCTCTTAAAACAGTTTTTCCATGATATACATGAACAGACACGGTTTAATACAGTGGTTATAGTTATTTTGGCAGCAGCAGATAGACCTCTCTCAGGTTAAGAAAACTGTTGGCTCTTTTTTATAAGTTAAAAATGTGAACCATTCACATGTTCCAGTGACATATAATCTTATCCCAAACACCCCTTTCTGCATTCTAACATGAATAAACATCAAAGAAGAGATGGAAAAATATACCATGGATACTTAAGTCCTTTATTGTCAGGAAAAATTCAAGACTAAGAATGACTGGGGGGAGCAGATGGTGTTTGTTTTGGTTTTTTATCAGAGTTAATGGTGTATAACAATCTAGAGCTAGAAGGGACCAGATTTCCTCCAGAAGGAAGTGGAGATTTGGAGACCTTCAAGGGGGACAAGTTATTTGTCTAAACTAATTCCTAACAGTAAACACTGGCAGCACTCACCTGGGCAGAACATCGCCATGCCCCAGCTGTCCTTCCTTCCCTTTCCCCCAGGTCCACACCTCTGTTCTCAGAGAAGGCAGGAGCGCGTCTGCTTCTCCACTGTATGTAGGGGTCAGAACCACTGTTCGAGTTTTTACCCGTGCAGCTTTCCTCAGGAGCCTGGGCGAGACTGAAAACAAACCAGAAATATCATGAGGGAATAGACAGATGAAAAGAAAGGTACCCTTTTAATAAACTGTTGATTTTCAAGTAAATATACTAACATGGTATTTGTGAAGCATATTCTATAGGTCTGCAAAACTGGGGATTAAGTGAGTTTGGTAAATACTGCCTACTACATTCTTCCTTCCTGCCCCTGTGGAGATTCACACACACATCAGCATGCTAAAGGTACAGACAAGTCCTGCAATTAAAAGCCATGTTTAAATCTGTTTAGCCCTACCCCACTTCCAAGCATTTGGCCACAAAATTCTTTTCTGTACATTTTTTATATAGAATAGCTATATGACATCCTATGTAACTGGTATTCTGAAGAACAAGCTTACCAAAGTACTGCTGCTGCTACCACTAAGTCGCTTCAGTTGTGTCCGCTTCTGTGCGACCCCACAGACGGAAGCCTACCAGGCTCCCCCGTCCCTGGGATTTTCCAGGCAAGAACACTGGAGTGGGTTGCCATTTCCTTCTCCAATGCATGTAAGTGAAAAGTGAAAGGGAAGTTGCTCAGTCGTGTCTGACTCTTAGAGACCCCATGGACTACAGCCTACCAGGCTCCTCCGTCCATGGGATTTTCCAGGCAAGAGAGCTGGAGTGGGGTGCCATTGCCTTCTCTGAACAAAGTACTACACTAAGGCTAAGAAATAGTTCTTCCATGTCAAAGCAAAATTAAAAGTAAAGCTTTTCCAAATGAAGGTCTTAAGTTCAAGCATACTATAAATATTGTAACAAAAGATTTACTTTAGACATAAAGTGTTAGTTTTTAAGTGAGAAAATGGTTATGAATCAAAAATACTAAAAAGCTTTTGTATTTTGCCTGCTAACTTTATTTTATAGAGAACTTCAACTTTTAAAAAAGAATGCTGACATCTTTTACAGTGTTCTAAATTATACCAAAGGCTGTTATAACATTGTGAAAATCTTGTACACCAATCTGGTGACAGAATGTTTTGAAGAAAATCATCAAGTGTCACTAAGTACAGACTCAGTCACTTGATCACTAAGTTGTGGGTCACAAAGAAAGTGATCATCACTGGCTAAGATTACAATCTTTTCTGCTGAATGTGCCACTAGCTTACACAAGGTTCATAAGCAGAAGCATGTATCATGAAAAAGTGAGGGTCTAAAGTTATTTCTAAAGCACAGTAATATGTAACTTTAAAAAAATTAATTAATGAAATAAATTTTGATATTTGAATATGTTAGCTTTAATAATTAAGAAAGCGAATTTATTATAACACAATATGTGATGTCAGGAGCATCTTGGATTCACCAGAAGTCAGCTCAGAAAAGCTAGCTCCTTACCTTGTGACAACAAGCCAGGGAGAGAGAGTCTTCGGCTGCCTCCCTCAGACTCTTCTTCTCTGATATCCACAAGACTTGAACTCTTCTTTCCTTGCATTGACTCCTGTTTAACCTGTTCTTCTCTGCTATCTTTCAGACCTTCTGGGCCTATGGAACTGCTGCCTGCCAGAGCTCCAGGCTCACAAGGGGCTGTATTATAAAAGTTCATAACTTTCTTAAGAGACAAGGCCCCAGCTTCATATGTAGCAGCCACTCTCACACCAACAGCAGATGCACAAGAGACCACAAGGCTGTTGAGGGCTGAAGTGCTTGTGGTTGGTGGGCTGTGAAGATTAGGAATTGCTTCTTCTACAAGAGGCTAAAATATACACACATAAAACAGCATATAAAAATATAATCCCTTATACAACAAGTAATCAATACAAAGAAAATGTAACATCTATCACTATTCGCAAATATAAGACTGAAACAGGAGGTCTTCATCTCCAACCTAAAGGTATCCCTTCTTGATCATGTATTTAACACATTTATATGGAAAAGAGTACTCAAAGTACAGCTCCTTATAAAAAGTACTTCCTTTTGTTTGAGCGGGATTTTATCATGGTATTTAAAAATAAGTCCCAGCTGCTTTATAAAACAAAACACAGTAGAGGAGAGAGGGGAGGGAAGGTATGAAAAACAAAGCCTTTAACATGGGGTAATAGCCCTGGATAGAAGGTTGAAAAAGTATAAGCTTTACTATTGATCACTACTAGGAAAAATTATACAGATTTCTACTAAGAAATTATGAGAAAAAATTCTATTTTAAGAAAATTCTATTTTAGGCTTTTCCTAAAATATTTTATAGACAGAAATTTATATATGGCATACACAGGCAGAGAAATAAGTTATATCTCTAAATTATCAGCCCCCAAATTATGTTTTGAAGTTTATGTCCTCCTCCTATCTAATCAGGAGTTATTTTCCATGACCCAGGCACAAGGTAAACTGAAAGATTACTTTTGCTCTCATTACCATTGAGTAATGTGGTAGGTTAATCATTAAACACTTGGATCCAATGTGCTTAGTGTTATTCACAGCTGGATTAGAAAGCTAACTAAAGTTTTCTAGTATCTTAGTGAAAGATCAGTTAAAATTTACTCTGAGCTGTCAAGCACCACTGCTTACTAAAAAAGATAAGCCTACTAACCCACACAAAAAGCTTTTAGTTTATGAGCACAGGTCACAGTGAAAATTTTGTTTCCTATGCTACCCAAATATCCCCCAAATATCCCAGAGGTGTGTGTGTGTGTATAATATTTCTTCATTTGTCCTGAATTGCAAACCAAACCCCCAATTTTTTTTTTAACACTGGCTTCTGATTTTCTTACAGGAAATAATGCCTATTCCCTGCACAGTGTCTGACATGTAGTAGGCACTCAACACATTTTGGTGAATTAAATACTAAATTCAAGAAGAGTCACTTCTGTGTGAGTCTTTAATTAAAATATCCAACAAAATAAACAAATAGACCATATAAAAAAAGTTAAATACAAAGTGTGTCACTTCCCTGGTAACACAGTTCCCATGATAACGTGTTCAGAAAAGCTAGTGTTGCTACTTCCACCCTCTATTTACAAACGCTCACAGGTGGTGCTAGCTGGTAAAAACCCGCCTGCCAATGCCAATGCAGGAGACTTAAGAAACGCAGGTTCAATTCCTGGGGCGGGAAGATTCCCTGGAGGAGGGCACAGCGACCCACTCCGGTACTTCTTGCCTGGAGAATGCTATGGACAGAGGAGCCTGGCAGGCCATAGTCCATAGGGTCGCAAAGAGTCGGACAGATTGAAGTGATATTAGCATGCATGCACATAACAGAAGCTTAAATAGTATTTACAGGTGACTGACTTAGGAAGTTCTTAGCATCAGGCTCAGGAAAAAAAAAAAAAAAAAAAACTCTACCTTATATAAACTTTATTGTCTTAATTTGTCCCTCTACTTAATTACATTTAACAATTCATAAAATAAGTAAATAAAACAAAAACACATGCCCAGCAATTCTGACAAAAGACACAATTTTAGTAGTCCCAGTCAGTAAAATTCAATAATGAGATATATGCTTCATTACCAAATACTTTGGCTTATTTCATAAATATGTGATATTCTTTCAGTTACATCTGGCCAGAAGAAGAAAAGACTTATCCTAGACTACATAAATTCCTAAGGGTTAGCTGTATGACTGAGACACTATTTACAAAGATGGGTGAGTTACACTTAGTTAAACACACAATGTCAAAACTAGCATAGGTAACCAAAGCTTTAAATGTTTAACCAAATGATTGGGTCCAAAGAAAAGTGCAATTTCAATGATGACAATCTATTAATCAAATAAACAGTACAAAATAAACTTTTAACTTCAACTTTAACAAATCAGATGAATGACTTTTGACAAGTCAAAATCTAACTTTTTTATTAGCGTGCGCAAGTCCTGTTAAATTATTACTTTCACTTGGTTTAGATTTCCCTTTCTCCAAACAGCTTCTTAACTAAAAAAAAAAAAAATCAAATATCTACAAGGTTCAGGGAGTAGACTGTGAAATAAAGACTGTTTCTGAAAACACCTCTAAGCCACATTTCTATCCTGAGCCAGTAAACAACAGTAAGGAAGAATCAAGAAGCAAGGTGGTTTCAAAAACCTGAAAACAATGCCACAGGGTAGCTCTTTTATTTGAGTCTTAATCACTAAATTGCCAGGAAGTCCATATGATTAGATGTTCCTCTTCACATTTATTTTAGAAAAGCAAAAGCCTTCTACTAAGAGTAAAAAAACAAGTATCCTTTAGAACAATTTGTTTGAAGTAGGGAGACACAGTTTACTATATGGCCCTAGTAAATAGCTTCTCTCCACTTATTACACATTTTCCAACTAAAAATAGTTTAAACAAGTTGAAAAAAAAAAATTAAAGCCTCCGTCCAATAATGCCCAGTAAGGACCACTGATATAACTGAAAAGAATTCAAATATGTAATGCCAGTCAATTTTAAGTCTGCCCTCAATCAAGGGATCTACCACATAGCAAGCTTCCCTGATAAAGAAGGAACCTGAATAGTGCTACAAGTACAGATCAGAGAATTCTTTGTGAATATACAGTCATGTTAGATCAAACTTTTTGGGGAGCCCACCTTAGCCAGAGGGGGGAAAGTACTTGGACAAGAAAAATGGGATTTTGCTACTTATAAAACAAGCCCAGAGTAACATCTTGCAACATCATAAAGAGCCAGAATTTGAACAAAAAGAGTAATTTTGAATCAATCCAGGGTTTTTCTTATCTAGGCTTGCATGATGAGATAGAATCATACTCAAAACTAAAAAAATTTTAAATGGTACCAACCCTTAGGTATTTAAAGTTTCTCAAGAAAAACTCAGATGGTTCAACTCCAGAAACACCTTTACAAAATTTAGCAGGTACCTGAGATGGCACTGGCTTTTCACCATTCTCGGAGCTTTCTCTTACTGAATGATCCGACAGTTTCTGCACATATTCATTTACTGCCTGAGTGTCAGGGTATGATGGTCTACTTGCAGAAGAAACTTCAGTTGTTCCCATGATATCTTGTGGGAAGGAAGTGGTTTGAACACTTGCGGTCTGAACATTTCCAACATTCAGTTCAGTAGCAGCAGGCGGCTCATTCTGCACAAGAGTGTTCTCAAACACTTCTCCCTGGGTGTCAAGGGTTTCAGAGGAGGGGCTGACGGTGGTGCTGGCCTGGATTTCTGCCTGGGATTCTGACAGTGTCACACCTAATGGACAACAGTGGCTGTCTGATATAATCACGTGGTCTTCCTTGTCAGTCATCGTAATCAAGAGCTGGCTGCATTGGTTGCATCTTTCTGGCACTGGCTTCAGATCCTGGGAAGGGAGGCACTGGACCAGTGCTAAGCTGTGGAAGGCACCGCAAGCAACTTGGAGCACTACTCGCCCAGCAAGGTGTTCCACCTTTTGTGGCTTTGTCACTGGAAAGGTGGTGGTGATGAGACCCAACTGACAACCAGTACCCCATGCCCAGATCTCTCTGCTTAGGGACAATGCCAGAGTGTGCTCCTCACCACATGCCAACTGCAAGATCCTGACCGCTAACAAAGGACTGGTCTCAGAATCAGAAATGCTGACAGGGTTTGGCTCTGGAACATATGGCTGGTTAGCTACCGCACACTGGCCAGAAGAGTTCTCCCCCCACATGTACACCACACCACTGTCTGTGACTGCTCCGGTGTGGAAACTCCCTGTTGCCACGGTAACAACATACTGCCCAACCAGGGCACTCTCCAGAATGGGGTTGCTTGGACAAGTCTCTGCTGGCTCACTTCTCCAGGGGAGAGTCCCAAAGCTGTAGACCTCACCATCTGAGGGTTTAAAAACAAAACAAAACAGAAACAAAAAGTTAGTGAATTAACTAGACATTTTCTCAGCTAACCTTTAGTCCCCTCTAGGTTTAACAAAATAGAATTTCTTTTTTTTTTTCCTTTTTTAATTTTCAAGAGCACAGCTATAGAAATTTGGTTCAAGCATATAGCATTCCATACTTACTAATCTTTTAACAAAGAGCATCTTTTTTTTTTTTTTTTTTTTTTTTCTTTAATTTCAGGTTAACGTGCTCCCCATCCTGAACCCTCCTCCTCCCCCTCCCCATACCATCCCCTGGGCCGTCCCAGCGCACCAGCCCCAAGCATCCAGCATCGTGCACTGAACCTGGACTGAAATTTGTTTCACATGACATTTCAAATGTTTCAATGCCATTCTCCCAAATCTTCCCACCCTCTCTCTCTACAGAGTCCATAAGACTGTTCTATACATCAGTGTTCCAACAAAGAGCATCTTTGAACATTCAGAAATATGGTGACAATTTCTACAAATTGCAGGAGACAACTTCAAATGAAGGTGCTCCTCTTATTCAGCCTCATCCTAGCACTGATCATTACTAACGGCTCTCATCGTAGGCTATTACAGAAGTAGATTCCAAGTTCAAATACAGAACAATGATCATGATATGATTAGATAAAATACGCAGAAAACAAAACAGATACATTCATTAATATCTATAATATTCACTACTAATGTTTAACAGAGCAGTAGATGAATATGCAATGGCATAAAAAATCCTAGAGATTCACTTTGGCCAAAACTATGAAATCAGCTTTATATAACACCTCCAGGTTGGACTGAAAGCAGCAATATTAACAATATGTGACTGTCTTCATGTTTTGTACTATACTATGTGTAATTTTTAAATATTATATATAATATATATTGTGTACTAGACAGCCTTTCTGAGTTGCATTTAAAAAGCACATCACAACAAAACAAAGTAAAACACAAACGAAGTCATGACTGGTAGCTTTAGACTGAAGGGTAACCGGCCAGCTTTAGAAATAAAAAGGAAGGCACCAGTGAGTTGGAGACATGAATGATGACAACCCATTTATGCTCACTTGTGCTATCAAGTCGTAATTTTACTGCAGGCACTGCAGGAATTTGGGGGCATGTATAAATGATCCATATTAGCTAAAAAATTTAAATGGGACAAAGATTTGGCCATGGATTTTGAAAAATACTAAACAAAGCCCACTATCTTTTCTTTCCTATATGACCAGGGATCTACCCATTTTTTTTTTTAATAAAGAAATGAGTACTATTCTTCCTCCACAAGCAGCGATTCAGTCACTGATGAAAAAAATGCTTATTTTATCTCTGGCCTATGATACATGGCAGATACAATTATATATTCAAATTAACTCACTACAAGATCTGTGTTAGGAAAAACACAATAGTGGCTAGAAGAAAGATCAGCTTTTGTTAGGGAATTTTTAATTTGGATAGAGTACTGAGAAAATAAGCTCACTGGTTAAGAGCTTTCAAACTTTTCTTCCCAAGTGATACACCTATCACACTTGTTTACCAAATCACACAGTTCACCAAAACTTTCAATTGGTATTATTCCACTGGAATAATAGGCTCTCTAGAGAAAACTGCAAGAAATGAATATTTAGACATCATTTAAAAATAGTATCCCACACAAACAGTGAGTCAATGAGGTGTCCTCACTGAATTAGGAGCTAATGGCTAACTTGAACAGAGACAAAGAAGCTTGAAATTTCTAGTATTCAATCAATACCATTTCCTCACTTAGAAAAGAAAGTACTGGAGATCTCTGTGCCATTTCAAGCTACACAGTTGTGTTGAGAGGAGATTTTTTGTTACTTTGACACTTAAACCAGAATACTGCTTACACATGAACATTATTTACATATTTTTTAAAGTTTTCCCTCAGATTTCCCAGCCTTTTAGGTTTGATTCTAGATGTTTAAAGATCCCATGCTCATGAAGGATTCCTAAACAGCTTACTGAAGGGCTCAAACAACAACAGTAACAGAATTCCATTTATATATGCTTGAGAACTATACATTTTGAAGCCCATAGTGTAGGTACTGAATATAGTTTACATTTAAAAAATAAGGCTTTTTCCAAATTTTGGCCTAATAATAATGATAGTATTATGTATTATCATAACAAAAGTGACAAAATAACAAAGAAGTTAGAAAGAAATCTATGTTTACCCCATAAAACCACCAAGGTCAGCTTTAAGCTTTGTTTCCTAGAATTTGTCTTCCCTTAGTTCCTACAAGGAAAATACCAAAGCATTATAAAATACTTAACAAATGCTTATAGAGCAGAAATTTATAAATTAGTGGAGTTGATGGCAGTCCTGACCCAAATCAAATTTGCCATGACTGCACTGGCAAAATGCCATCAAAATTAAAGGTAGCTCTCTATATAAATTATAGCCTAGGTTTCTGTTACAGATTTATAGACTGCATTATATTCTTATAAGCTGCCATTTATGCCTGAGAAAACCTAAGACAGTATAGCCAAGTGATTTTAAAAGCAGGCTTTGAAATCAGACTTTCTGGGTTCCCATCCTGACTCTGACCCTTTAAATAGCTGTGTGTGCTTGGTAAAACGATTTAACCTCCCTGACCTTCAGCTTCCTCATCTGTGAAGTGGGGCTAATAACAGCAGCTACCTCATAAGGTGGCTGTCAGGACTCGATGAGATAATACATATAAAGTGCTTAGCACAGTGCCTGGCACATATAATTGCTTAACAGACATTTGCTATTATTAGCATTATTATTTTGATACATTTAATGAACAAAGGTATAGCAACAGGATCTCTGAATACATAATCTTTGAAAAATCTAATTTTTCATGTACTTATCACTACAAAAAAATTTAAGCTATAATTCTCCCTTTTATTCTAGCTAGGGAACATCTTAAATTTAAGAACTAATCTGATTTCTGATAAAGGGAGTAAGAACATATTTTGAAAACAAAAAGAAAATAAGCTCCAGCAAAGTCCATTGAGAACCCCGGGCACACAGGAAGCTCAGCTATTCTTACACACTCAGACACTGGTCAGAGTTTCGGTTAATGCTGGCTAAGCCATTCTCAGCACCTTCAGTCAGAAGCACTCCATGTTTCACTCCAAGGGCAGCGTGAAGAACAGTCTTTCCTCCCCAGCCTGGCAATCTCTCTGGTGTCACAGAACAGGACCCTGCCTGCCACACATGGACCAGGCCTCTTTCTTTGGATCCTTCAGCCTCTGTGGAACTACAAACATCAAGAAAAATAGCTTAATTGTTTCTGTAGTTCAGAACTATACCTTTTGTCCTTAATACTGTCATGAAGATTTATACCTTTTACCAGTACATGGGTGACTGGGTGACTGGGTCAGACAGGTTAGCTATTTTATGACTTGGTTACGACACAGAAGCAGAGGCAAAACAACTATTTATATGAGACCCTGAGGACAAATCCACAAATTACTTATTTCTATCTAAGAAGCCAACAAAACCTGGGCTATTTTTTGAAGTTTTTTGATTAACATAAAATTTCAAAATTCTAACTTCTCAATACATTAACTCCTCAGCTATTAAAGTTACAACATATCCACCATGGGTATACATGTGTTCCCCATCACACACACAAAAAAATATATAAAGTTACAACATATCCAAAGTTGGAGTCTTACTTTTAAATTTTTTTAATTTGGTAGAAAAAAAAACAACAAATAGATATCTGATGAGAAAGACAGGAGCAGTAGAGATCCTTATTTCACTTTATGCTAAGTTTAAGCTCTATAATTCCTATTTAAATTTTTAAGAGTTAAATTTATAACAGGTAAAATCCTTCATGCTTTACTTACATTTTAGCCAAAGAATTCTATCCATCTGATGACACTGGCTCAAAAATCATAAAACACACAGCTGTGTAATAATGATCATATCCTAACTGTCTCCCTTTCCAAGAAAAGGCCATATTAACATACTCTGGATTTCCTTTATATAAAGTCTTCCTTTGTGTCGCCACTGATGGGACATTTCTTTTTTCATAATCTTTTTTCTAGAACACTGATGCCAAAATTTTAATGATGTTCAGAAACTTTCTTTGACTTTATTTTGTAATACCTAGATTTTCTCTATTTGTGCTAAATAATATTCCTGTAAGTTGTAATTGGGCACATCCATGGTTTTATGAAAGGGAAGCCAGAAACCTAACCTCTTTTTCAAAATATCGTTCATGACAAGTTTTCCAAGAATATAATTATAAGTAATAAGGCTACTTTTGAAAAAACGGAAATTATGTGAGGAAAAAATGGCTTCAAAAGCTTTGCAATGATGAAATGAAGACATCTGTGCCTTTAGTAAGAAAGGGACTAGCAACAAAGTGAACCACTAACAAGCTTTATTGTAATTATCTTCTCTCTTTGCCAATCAACACAAATGTCGCTATTCCTACTTAATAACCATCAAGAAGAAAATTAAACTGAAGAGAAGCTACACATAAGTGGAACTGCTTGTTGTGTTTTCCTAGAAAGACAGAGGAGAAGGAAAAAATGGTTTTACCTTTTCTTCTTTGAGTCCATCGGTCAGTGGGAGCACTCCATCACCAAATCATTCTCTCCTTGCAAAAGGTAAAGACCTAAACGGCAAAACGCAGGTAAGCACAAAGAGCAGTAAAAGAACCCTTTGCTATTTTATCAGTCAGATTTTTCAAAAAAAGGAAAAAAAAAAAAAAAAGGCAGCCTTCCAACAAGTGCACGTTCACTGGGCAATAAATATGCAGCAAAACTATTTAAACTATTTCACATCCTGCCTGCCAAAGTTGAATCTCTAGACTGAGCCTGCCCACTAGCTTATAAAAAATGCCTGTTGAACGTCAAATGTAATTTCAAAGTGAGAAAAGACTACCTATGACCTCGCTGTACTTTGTCAAGCAACAGACTTTTTTCGTTTGTTTTATTACAAAGAAGTGGAATCCAAAAACTCAGTGTGTTACATATTCACTACATACACACTAAGGCTACTTTTTAAATGCTTCTGGGACATATGTACACTTAAATACCAACTAAATAAACAAGAAATTCTACAATCTCTCCAGTAATGTATCAGATTGAAGCAGTTTTAATTTACATTTTCCAGCAATGCCCACACACAAAATTACATCATTAGAACAAAGTTCTCCATTTATTGGAACCAGCAGTATTTTCCCCAAATCAATCTTAATTCAAAACCATAATCCAAAGGGCTAGAAGAAAGAAATCTGAATTTTAAAATATCATCTGCCATTTAATAGAAAAGAGTTATATGAAAATAACAGTACCAATATCATGATCCATCATTTCAGCAACTCAAAATTTAATAAAGTTAGAGCTAGCAATAGGAACAGGCAGACAGAAACACTCAATGCATTTCAACTTAGAAATTCACATTTTTAAGGGCACCAAAGCTCATGAAAATAAGGGCAATGGGGTTTTAGATGTGTGAGTGATAAAAATACTGGGGCCAAATTTATTATTGTCCTGCAAAAGGATATGGCATGATCACAATGCTCTGCAAACCGCCCACACCGGCAGGAGAGATGTAAGATCCATCTGTTTACTCCAGGTTGCCTGTGAATTCTTACTGTTTCCCATCTGTGTATCTGGAGGAAATTACTCTCTACCTAGTGCTTATTTTAGAAAGGTTCTGAATCATTCCAAGTTGGATGAAGGGTACCATATAAATCAAAGATATATTTGAATAGATTTAGCCGATTCATCGGAAGAGACCCTAATGCTGGGAAAGATTGAAGGCGGGAGGAGAAGGGGACAAGAGGACGAGATGGATGGATGGCATCATCAACTCAATGGACATAAGTAAGAGCAAACTCTGAGAGATAGTGAAGGACAAAGAAGCCTGGCGTGCTGCAGTCCACAGGGTCGCAAAGAATCGGACACAACTTAGTGACTGAACACCACCACTTAATAAATGATTACTAAGTGGTACTATGCTTTGTGTGTGACAGTAATATACTTTTAGTAAAAAGGTACGACTTGATGGACTCGATGGACGTGAGTTTGAGGTGAACTCTGGGAGTTGGTGATGGACAGGGAGGCCTGGCATGCTGCAATTCATGGGGTCCCAAAGAGTTGGACACGACTGAGTGACTGAACTGAACTGAACTCAACAGTTCACAGCATAACAGAAAAGTTCTGAGGACAGGTCTAACCTTCGCTTATCTATCAGAGATCACAGAGTAACTGGTCCCTTGATACAAGTAACAATGCCCTGGAAGAAACCAGAGAACTGCTCGGGAGGGTGCGGCAGTGTACAAACACACTTAATGCAACTGACTCACTGCCTCTGAGCTGAACTGGCAATCAAAACTGTGGAGAATCTTTTGGTAAAGTGACTGAAGCAGCTGACATATCTTCCCTTTTGGGGTCCTTTTTTTGAATAAAGGGCTTTCTTAAAGTAGATTACTCCTTATGTGATATGATTTCTCACCAACAATCATTTTTTCAAATCCAAGTGAAATTAAAACTCTACTAACTGTTTTGCAACATTCCTTTGTTACTTTCTATCTATGGTAGGGAAGATAATGATCCCCAAGATGTCCATGTATCCTAATGTCCAGAACCTGGGAGTATATCAGGTTACACGGCAAAGGAGAAGTAAAGCTGCTAACCAGCTGGTTTTAAGTTGGGGAGATGATTCTATTAATAGCTATCCAGGTGGACTCAGTATAATCACAGAGTTCTTAAAAGTGGGAAAGGGAGGTAAAGGAGAGTTTGAAAAAGAGATATGATGATGCAAACAGGGTCAGAGAGCTGCTAAACTGCTGGCTTTGAAGATGGAAGGGAACAGCCCTAAGCCAAGGAACGCAGGTGGCCTCTAGGAGCTGAAAGGGGCAAGGGAACGGATTCTTTCCTAGATCCTCCAGAAAAAAAACGCTCCCTGATGACACACTGAAACCTAGAGAGACTTGAGTCTGACTTTTAACCTAAAGAGCTCTAAGATAATAAGTTAGTGTAATTTTGAGCACTAAATTTGTAGGAATGCTATAAGCAGCAACCAAAAGCTAGTATACTATTTCACAGACATCTTTATCAATATTTATAGATCTAATTTTGTTTTAATGGTGTTTAATATACTTCTAAGAAGATATGCCCACCTGAAATTCAAATATGGCAATGACAAAAAAGGAAATGAGTACTAAGTAAACATAACTAAAAAGGAATATTACAGCTAAATGTGGAAAGCTTAAAAAGTTTTACCTCACATACTTAAAATATGTAGCATTTACCAAATCCAGTTAACCCAGTATTCTTCCTCAACTATGTACCGAAACAGAAAAATAAATTAAAAAATTTTGTTTTCCTAATATTTTTATGATCCCCCCCCACTCTGGGAAATCTATAAGACTTGCCTCAACCATTCAAATAGCATTTAAAGTTGCTTATGTTCTTCCTCTATTTAACATTTTTAATTGTTATAAAACTATCTAATTATGAGGCTTCTTCTGAGGATATTTCTCCCCAGGTGAGTCAGGATCCCTGCACTCTGCTTTTCTTCTGTTACAGTAACTTTCCCTAACAGCCTTTATTATATTAACTAGCTCTGACCCCGGAGAAGGCAATGGCACCCCACTCCAGTACTCTTGCCTGGAAAATCCCATGGACCCTGGTGGGCTGCAGTCCTTGGGGTCGCTAAGAGTCAGACACGACTGAGCGACTTCACTTTCTCTTTTCACTTACATGCATTGGAGAAGGAAATGGCAACCCACTCCAGTGTCCTTGCCTGGAGAATCCCAGGGACAGGGAAGCCTGGTGGGCTGCCGTCTATGGGGTCACACAGAGTCGGACACGACTGAAGTCACTTAGCATAGCATAGCATAGCTCTGACCCAGAAACTGTGTGATATTTACGGAGTCAAATAATGTGGGGTCCTCTTTTACTTCACCTGGCCTTTCCAGACACCAGTGGCATCTGTAAAAGAAGCAAAATAGACTCTGGCATCCCCTCCAACTACTAAGTACTATGAGCCACAGAAGAAAGCTACATTCAGTTTAAATATACCCCTGAACACTTCAAATGATCTCCTTCACTGTGAAATGTAAAGTAATCAAACTCTCAGAAGACCCTTTAAAACAAAAAGCAAATCTTGGTTCTTAATGAATTGATTCCATTGTTAGATCCCAGTGGACACACAACCTCCTGTTACATTTAACAGAGAGATAAGCTAACTTGTACATGCTGAGGATATGGTTTTAGTACCATGATCTGGAAGTGTCTAAAAAAAAAAAAAAAAAAATCTGGTCTAGATGTTCTAATTATCACTAGAAAGAAGAGCTGCAAACTATCTACAGGTCCATGATACCATAACCAGAAATCCAAAGGCCAAAAAACTCTGAAAACTAAAAGTTTTTTTCATTTAAGTCTTCTGGTGGCAAAATTTAATCTGACCTGAACTCACCCAAGAGCAAAACCTGACCAGAACTAACGTGAGGCTATTTAGTTTTTACCCCTTTGGTGCACATCTTCATAAGTTCTGTCACAGAAGTATTAATATGAATGTAGGGTGGGATCAAAAGCCCCATAGCAAGTGTTATATATGGTTTATGCATCTTAGTCCAAAGATCAGAAAAACTCAGTTTCAAAACACGTCTTGCCCCAAGGGTTACAAGCAAGGGACTGGGAACCTGTATTCTAAAACTATCATTTTGGTAGGCATCCTCAACTTTTTAACGGCAATGATTTACATCACTTGTTTCAAAAGTTTTAAGTCAATTTTACGGTGAACATAGTCACATACAGTGCCCAAATGAGTTTTGTAAGGAATACCCTCCCTGAAAATACTCTCTTGCCTCATCTGAGTGAAGGAAAGAAGCCTGGGCTCTTTAATTTCACACAAGGCTACCCATCTGGTGGAAAGTGGTAAACAAGGTGAGAGGTGCTGTGTCCTAGAACAATCAGGACTTAGTGATGTATTAGATATAAGGGGGAGATAAAGAAGAAGGAAGAATAAAAAATGACCTCTGACTTTTGCCTTGAGCAACTGTGTAGTGGTACCATTTACTGAAATGAGGAAAAGTGAGGGGACAGGATTCTGAAGTGGAAGGTAAGATTCTGGTTAGACAAGATTTTTTATATATATAAATTTAAGGTGCCTGTGAGAAATCCAAGAGTACATATCAAGTGAGCAGCTGAATATATGAGTATGGTGTTCAGAAGAAAGGTCTTAACTGTTGACATGAACTTGGGAAGCATATGGACAATATCTGAGATCAAGACAATGGACAGTGACAGTGGACACACAAAGAAAGGGAAGGCACAGAATCAAGCTGTAAGATGCCTGGACAGACAGCAACAAGCAAGGGCTGAGGTGGGAAGTGGCCTGAGAGGCAGAAGAAACGTGAGTCAGATGTGAGCACACAAAGCAAAGCAGAAAACGTTTCCAGCAGGAAGGACTGATCAGCACAGCTGGGGTCTCAGTTGGGGAATGAAAACCAGATTGGAGCAGGCTGACTGTAAGTGGGAGGTGAGGACACGAAAATAAAGTTGGTGCAAATGATTCTCTTAAAAAAAAATGTTGAAATGGCAAACAGAAAGGAGCAGTCACTGGAGAGAAATATGAAGATCAAGAGTGTATTTTGGGGGAGCAGGGTAAGATGAGAGACAGCTGAACATGTCTGCAGGACGATGACACTGATCCTAGATATAAGGGGGACAAGGACAGAGGGCAAAACCAAAATCCTGGACAAAGTGGGAAAGGATAGCATTCAGAACACACATGCAGTGGGACTGATCTTTCATGAGAGGAAGGGTCTACATTTCAAGAAGAAACAAAATGGCAGGTATAAACACAGGCAGGATTATAGATTTCATGGTGGGAGGATAAGAGTCCCGCAGGATAGCACCTGTGACTAGGACTTCACTGCATGTGTGCTGTTTTCTCATCTCACACCTGGCTCCATTCATTCCATCTCTTCGTTTTATTTTGCCACATTGACATATTTCTGTAAACTGCCTTGTAGGAACAAAGTAGAATATAAATAAACATTTTAAATATGGAACAGACTGAACTATTATCAATGAACTATTTTCCCCAATGCAAAGAGAAAATTAAATTCTATGTATTCACATTTAGGAAACTTTATTCTCTGGACAAAGTCCATTTGCTTTAATAATTTAGTCAAAGTTAGCATACTAACTTTAAAATGCTTAAATTTCAACAATTAAAACCATATGTATTTTTCTTACCTACTATACTTCAGGTATGGAACCAATATAAAACTTCCATGGAAGCCCAAAACACCTTATGTTCTATTATATCCCAGCTGCTTAAAACAGTCCTGATATACAACAAGTACTCAATAAATACCTGTAGATAAACTGTGCTGTGCTGTGCTTAGTCGTTCAGTCATGTCCGAATCTTTTCGACCCCAT
Organism: Bos mutus; assembly: GCF_027580195.1. NCBI lineage: Eukaryota > Metazoa > Chordata > Mammalia > Artiodactyla > Bovidae > Bos > Bos mutus. The sequence goes on along the minus strand of NC_091618.1, from coordinate 45,550,069 downwards.
GGACTAGCCCGCCAGGTTCCTCTGTTCATGGGGATTCTCTAGGCAAGAATACTGAAGTGGGCTGCCATGCCCTCCCCTCCAGGGGATCTTTCCAACCTAGGGATTGAACCCATGTCTCTTAAATCTGCACTGGCAGGCAGGTTCCTTACCACTATCACCACATGGGAGCTGACCACCCCTTAAATCCTGACCCAGAGTTCATGAATTCAGTAAGTTAATGCATATACATAAAGTCAGTAGGATGGCCAGAAAGTACTTACTTATAATGCTGTTACTAATGGGATAATGCACTTACTAAGTCATTGATTCAAAATATATTACAAACTCCGGGAGGTCAGAAACCATGACTTATTTATTGGTAAGCTCTTGTACCCATAGGAACCATTAGGTGCAAGCTGGCTACACGTAAGAGTACCCAGTGGAAGACAACCCTTGATCTTAAGTTCCTGTCCACAGACTTTCAAATGATTAGAAGGTTTCTATGCTTATATATAATTAAAAGTCAGTTTTAGACACAAAAGGGAATCTTCTCATAATAAAAACTCTCATCCATAATTTGCTAATGATCTTCCTAACAAGGAAGATGCTTTTCTTTCATGCCACTTCACAGATGTCAGATAACGCAGGAGAGAACAGTCCCTTTCTCCTTAGCACATGGAGACTTTTTGGTGTAATCAGGGACATTAAGGCTTCATAGTCTCTCTCTTTTTACTTATTTTTATTTTTTTATGGCCCAATAATCTCACCCTGGGGGCTTCCCTGGGGGCTCAGTAGTAAAAAAAATCCACCTGCCCAATGCAGGAGACACAGGTTTGATCCCTGGGTCGGTAAGATCCTCTAGAGATGGAAGTGGCAACCCATTCCAGTATCCTTGCCTGGGAAAACCCATGGACAGAGAAGTCTGGCAGGCTGCAGTCCATGGGGTTGTAAAAAAGTCCAACACTACTTAGTTACAAAATAACAACAACAACAAATCTTACCCTGAAACCTATTAAAACTGTATTCTTCTGACTGTTGAGAATCTTCTAAAATGAATATTGCTCATGGGAGGCGGGAAACATGGTAAAATAAACATCCCACAATACCCACTTAGCTCTTTTTTACACTCACTGCATACCTCTTTGAAATGCATTTGTTGGAAATACTAAAATTCCAAAGAAACATTCTGATAAATATTATAATTCTGCAAATGAATTTCAAATTCCCAGGTACTGCAACCATTTATGCCTATTATTACTTGACAATGTATAACTTATGATATAAATTATGTATATATATTAATTTATATTATTTATTTATATATATATTTTTATATATAATTATTCCTTTAATAGTTTGCTACTATTCTTTCATTAAAATGGCTGCTTTTTTAAAAAAAAAAATTACAGAAATACAGTTCAAAGTATGTTGTGACTTATTTCTTATTTTAACGATCAATAATACCCAGTGCTTAAGGTCAAAAAGGGACCACAACAGGGAGTACACATGCCAAAATATACTGTTCTGGAGACATATTTCACTTAGAGTATTTTGAAAGTGCTAATACCAGGTACCTTGATTAGGCCTGAAAATATTCTTTTTAAACTTGAGTTATATTAGGGATCAGCCACTAAATTGACTATTCATAACTCAACCATTTAATACATTATCATCATGTTTACTTATTAATACCTGTAGAAAGAGAATTATTTTGCTTGAGCAATAACTAGGACACTTGTATTCACAGTATAAAACTTAGGATTACTACACTGTAATGAAATTTAACCAATGCAAACTTGAAAAAAAGTAAATGTTAATGACTATATGATACCTACAGTTATGTTGTATCTGAGTCACTGTCCAAATTCATTTCAGGATTTTAGGATACAATGCACTCCCCTACACTCTGAAAGTTCACCATCATGTACTTCTCAAGGGTTTCTAGAACTTGAATTCCCCTGCAGCCTCTTAAGAAGGATCACTCCTCATATCCTAAGGAAAGCATTTCTCCCAGGAGCTCAAGTCAAACAGCAAAATAAACTTGAATAAATAATTGGTCTGGCTCCTTTCTTTAAAAAGCTTCACACAGTGGCTATGAAGTGGCACAATCTTTTCCTGCTGCAGGGAGAGAAGCTCCAAAGTAAAATAAAAAGAGCATATCGAAGAGAGCCCAATTATAAGCAAAAATTATAAGGTTCTAGTTTCACAAACTATCTTAACCATACACAAGTCTTTAAAAACACAAATCCATGCACCTATCATTCCATTTTATATTTTAACACATTTTCATATCTGCTTCAGCTCTCTTTAAAACAGAAGAAAAAGTTATACAGAGACCTGAAGGAGTTCTGTCCAAACCTTCCTTCTCCAGGGTTACCCACTATTTCTAAAGTTAGTATGTATTTCCATGTATATTCTTGTATGTTTATGTAATTTCAGTAGATATACACATAACAATAAACAGTATATGTTATATTGTTTTAAAACTCTACACAGTTGCATAATACTGTGTGTATCTATCCTTTGGCAATTTGTTTTATTTTTATTCTATTATATATTTGAGGTGTATCCATGTTGATAAGCAAAGATCTAGTTCACTCATTTTTACCAGGGGATAGTATTTCATTGCGTGAATGCTGCTGCTAAGTCACTTCAGTCGTGTCCGACTCTGTACGACCCCATAGACAGCAGCCCACCAGGCTCCCCCGTCCCTGGGATTCTCCAGGCAAGAACACTGAAGTGGGTTGCCATTTCCTTCTCCAATGCATGAAAGTGCAAAGTGAAAGTGAAGTCCCTCAGTCGTGTCCAACCCTCAGCGACCCCATGGACTGCAGCCTTCCAGGCTCCTCCGTCCATGGGATTTTCCAGGCAAGAGTACTGGAGTGGGGTGCCATTGCCTTCTCCATCACTGAATGAATAAACCATAGTTTATCCATTTCCCTACAAAAGTAGAGCTGGATTGTTCTACTGATTGCTATTTTTTAAGAACTGCTATCATCATCTTTGTTAGATGTTTGCTTAGGAAATTGCCCTAAGTTTAGTTAAGAATTCAGCTCAAAAAAAAAAAAAAAAAAAAAATTCAGGTTGTGGAAGAAAATAATCCTAGAATGAAAAACCTACCCATATCACACTGACCCAGTCTTTTTTCCGTAGGAGTTGAGAAAGCTACATTTTCTTCAAAACAAAAAACTCTACAATAAAAGAGTAAGTCTGCAAGAGCCCCCCAAAGTACTCATTACCTTGCTGATTTGAATATCTGTGCTCTATCCACATGGAGAAGGCAATGGCAACCCACTCCAGTACTCTTGCCTGGAGAATCCCACGGATGGAGGAACCTGGTGGGCTACAGTCCATGGGTGCGAGAAGAGTCGGACACGACTGAGCAACTTCACTTTCACTTTTCACTTTCATGTATTGGAGAAGGAAATGGCAACCCACTCCAGTATTCTTGCCTGGAGAATCTCAGGGACGGGGGAGCCTGGTGGGCTGCCGTCTATGGGGTCGTACAGAGTCAGACATGACTGCAGTGACTTAGCAGCGGCAGCAGCAACAGCTCTATCCACATGGATCAATTAATTCACCTATTTAACCAATTGCTCATCTGTTCTATCAAGTTGTGTGATACAGGCAAATATCAGGACAAAATGTGACGATAGCACTGTTACATCTATAGAGGAATGGGAGGTGGAGACAGGAAAATAAATGGAGTGCTAAAAAGAATCAAGTCCAAGTTGGCTGATTTAATTTGTGGTTCCCATGCATGTTCTTAAGGACTGATATCCTGTTAAACCTACTGCTATTATATTGATGACTGAATTACCTGGTCATCAATGAAGAGTTAAAAGAAAAAATTGCTAAAAAAATAAAACTAAGTCTACCAGAATTATGTATATCCCTAATACAATCAGAATATGTGGTAGGTTTAATTTCACAAAGTAATTAAAATCCTCACAGCATTCCCCTGAGTGTCTGAGAAAAGGGCTCAACCTCACACTTTATTAAAGCAAGGCTTTTTTTACACCAGCTCAAAAATCACCACTCGTTACTTCCTTCACAGTTTTTCAACCCACTCCTTACCTAGTCTCATATTAATAAAGAATTACAAAAGGTTTTTACAAGTCAGTCATATTCTTTGGAAATACTTTTAAAATGGACCCAACAATACTACACTAAACCCATGTTTTTCATGAACAGGTAGAGGATAGTACTCTTTCCATCTAATTATATGAAAAAAATCAGCTTTCAGTGAGGTTCATATCATACCTTTTGCTTCTTTAACAGTCAAAATGTCCAAAGTAAGTCAATGATGACCTAAATTCTGTCAAGCTGAAATCTGGAGAGAAGGGATTCCAGTTCACATTATACGAATCAATTTTAAAAATAAGGGGCTTACATAATGTTACTCAAATTCTCCCCCTCAAATTACTTGCTTGGTACTTTATTTTCTGCATCGTTATCTTTCCAAATTTTAATATTGTGAAACAGCTTTTAACATTTCTCCTTATAACTATGAATCTTACATCTGCCAATACTAGTCACAGTTTGCAAACTAAGTAATTAATTTAAACTAGGTATGGATTCCATCAGCATTTTCCCCGTTAAAAGACTCTAATGGAACACCAAAGTTACTACAGACCAACTTGAAATCATATTTTCTCTAAATATACCCCTGCATCATAAAACTATCTGGAAACTAACCCTTGATATTAAAAACTATAGCTCTTTTCTAAAAAAAAAAAATCAGTTCTCTTTCACATCATTTAGAAAACAGTAAGTCAGTGGGTCATGGTGTAGTGGAAAAGAAAATGACATAAAATGGCTAATATGTATTGAATATTTACATACAGTGCCAAGTTCAGTAAAAAAGAAAAAAAAATACAATACATGAACCACTACATGTAAAGATACTGTTATAAAGAAAGTACTTTTATCTCCAGTTTAAAGACAAGGAAATTCAGACAGATGAGTAACTTGCCCAAACTCAAAGATGTAGGTTGATGGGGCTCCAGGTACGCCCAGGTCTAAAGCCTAGGATCTTCACCATTATGATTGTACTATTAAGATTAAAATACTGTAACCTACTGCAAAAACAAATTTTTCACTCTTTTAAATTCTTAATCACTAACTCAGAGGTCAAGTGGCCACTCCAAACCATCCCTATCTATGATAAACTGAAAAAATACTGGACCAACAGGTTTGCTGAATTTCTGTACTTGTTCAAAATAAACACACATCACACAATTTTATTTTTCTAAGCATTTTAAAGAACATTTACAGCCACCAACAAATCCAGAAGGCAACAGACTAAGGATGAGCGTTTGTTGCTGCTGCTATTGTTCAGTCGCCCAGTCGTGTCCAACTCTTTGCGACCCCATGGACTGCAGCACGCCATGCCTCCCTGAACCTCACCATCTCCCGGAATTTGCTCAAGTTCATGTCCATTGCATCGGTGATGCCATGGACAAATGGTGAGCGTGTGTATTCAACAGTTATTTCCTTTTCCATTCTAAACCCAAAAGAAAATACTGTACTTGGATAAGCCACTTCAGCCAGTGTGTTTTTCCTATTCCCTCATCAACAAAGCCCTAAGCAATACACCACCACTTTAGCCAAACACACAAGGAGGACCAACACCAGCGTCAGTACCATTTCCTCACGAAAACCCCTGTTATTTTCCTCTTCACTTGTCAAAAGAACTTGCCACCCTCTGCTGGATCACTTGACACGCAAAAGGACTAACCTAAACTCCTAATTCTTAGTATCATTTTCTTTTTCCACGACCGCCTTTTCAAGTCAGCGAAACCCTTGGTCCACTGTCCACCGCGAGCTGCATCCAGGGGCAACCCCTCCCGGGACACTCACCAAGGTTCGCGGCCAGGGACCCGAGTTTATCTGGTCGGCGCCAAGAGTGGGCATTCAATAAATCCTCCGGAATGAATGGCTGGAAGGCAGCGTGGGTGGAGGCGGGAAGGGGGGACGCGAAGAATTTCAGGAGGCTGAGGTCTCCGCAGTGGCGCCCCGTGTGAGGAGGGAGGAACCGGGGCGACTGGGAGAACCTGGGGCCGTTGGGTGCTCCTCCACAGGCAGGCGCAGCGGGGCGGACGCTGGCTTGGGAAGATGGGGGCGCCGTCTCCGCGGATCCCCGCAGAGCGCTCCTGGGCCTCTGCCTGCGCCTCCGCCTTTCTCTCGGACCCCGGCCGCCCTCAGGCTGGAGGCCCCGGCCGGTCAGCCTTCCGAAGCCACGGGCCAACCCGGGACCCGCGCTCGCTCACCTGACGCTCCACCAGCGGCACCGCCGTCTGCATCCGGCGCGAGCCCCGCAGCTCGGCGGGCCGTGAGATCAGCTGATTCATGGGGGGCGGGGCTTCTCAGCTGGGGCTGGGCGGCTTGCGAGTCTGAAGGCGGGAGGAGATCACCCCCGAAGTAGGTGGGGTCAGATGCCAACGGCGTCTGGTAGGGATCAAAATTACTCAAGGGGCGGTGGGCACAGCGGGCAACGTCCCGGGGGTACTTGCCTCTCCCTTAAGACCAGGCAGAACCACCCCTCCTGAGATGCACTTGGACAGTGACGTAACGTGGCGTCGCCGCAGCCTAACTACCCGAGCGCTTCCATGGTAACGGACAACTAGGAGGGTGGTCGGGAGCCGCAGTCATTTTGTTGCTACCTCAAACTGCCGAAGTCCGAAGGGTAAGCGCTACACTTGAAGGCGAAGAGGCTAAAATGTGAAATGTATTCAGACTACTTTGATGGACTGTACCTACCCCAACGGTAGCCGCTTGCTCCCGCGAGAATGACGTCATCGCCATGCGGCGCGGGTTGGCGCTAGTGTTCATACTGTGTTTATACTGTTATTTAGACTCCAAAGGATGGAGTCTGGTCGGAGGGAATGAGTTGGTCTCTCCTATGATTCCCACTGGGCTCTCGAGTGTACAGTCTTAGTAAAGCCAGTTTGTTTGCCCAGCACACATTTTCACGACCTTTTGCTTCTTGCAGTCACTACCCCACCCCGTCTCAACTCGAGCCCCATAAGTCCCCTCGTGAAGATTTTCCGGAGACGCCACTCTTGGCAGAGAGTGGATGCAAACTTTACGGCTAGGCAGTGTGCCATCGCTGGACCTGCAAATCTGTATTCAGACCATCAGTGAGAGATGTGCAGTCAGGGTCTCACCGTCCTGTGCATAAATGGTCTATTGTGTTCACCAACATCTTCAACTCAGTGACCTCCTTGATCCTCCATCACCTGCAAAACTGTTAGCCTGTAACAATTCAAGCTTATACACTCTTGCAGCAGTTCTGGAAAAAACATAACCCCGAGGATTCGTACCACTGCAAACCAAGGGTGTCCAACTTCAGTCAGGACTACCATGTGGCAGGGCAACCTTGGTGAGCCCCAAACTGTCCTTAATATATTGCTACTCAGAATTTCTCTTATCTCTGTCCCCTGCTATTCCCAATCGTCACACTCCGCTAAGTTCTTACTGAACTCTACCCACCCACCCTTTCTGATGCAAATTTTAAAAAATAAAAAAAGTTTGCTTCCTACATTTCTGAGGAAAATGAGACCAGTAAGTCAGGAAGCAACAGTTAGAACTGGACATGGAATGACAGACTGGTTCCAAATAGGAAAAGGAGTAGGTCAAGGCTGTATATTGTCACCCTGCCTATTTAACTTATATGCAGTGTTCATCTGGAGAAGGCAATGGCACCCCACTCCAGTACTCTTGCCTGGAAAATCCCATGGATGGAGGAGCCTGGAAGGTTGCAGTCCATGGGGTTGCTGGGGGTTGGATATGACTGAGCGACTTCACTTTCACTTTTCACTATGAAAAGGAGAAGGAAATGGCAACCCACTCCAGTGTTCTTGCCTTGAGAATCCCAGGGACGGGGGAGCCTGGTGGGCTGCCATCTATGGGGTTGCACAGAGTTGGACACAACTGAGTTGACTTAGCAGCAGCGAAGTTCATCATGAGAAACGCTGGGCTGGAAGAAGCACAAGCTGGAATCAAGATTGCCAGGAGAAATATCAATAACCTCAGATACACAGATGACACCACCCTTATGGCAGAAAGTGAAGAGGAACTAAAAAGCCTCTTGATGAAAATGAAAGAGGAGAGTGAAAAAGTTGGCTTAAAGCTCAACATTCAGAAAACGAAGATCATGGCATCTGGTCCCATCACTTCATGGCAAACAGATGGGGAAACAGTAGAAAGAGTGTCAGACTTTATTTTTGGGGGCTCCAAAATCAGTGCAGATGGTGATTGCAGCCATGAAATTAAAAGACACTTACTCCTTGGAAGGAAAGTTATGTCCAACCTAGACAGCATATTCAAAAGCAAAGATATTACTTTGCCAACAAAGGTCCGTCTAGTCAAGGCTACGGTTTTTCCGGTAGTCATGTATGGATGTGAGAGTTGGACTGTAAAGAAAGCTGAGCACCAAAGAATTGATGTTTTTGAAGACTCTTAAGAGTCCCTTGGACTGCAAGGAGATCCAACCAGTCCATTCTAAAAGAGATCAGTCCTGGGTGTTCATTGAAAGGACTGATGCTGAGGCTGAAACTCCAATACTTTGGCCACCTCATGCGAAGAGTTGACTCATTGGAAAAGACTCTGATGCTGGGAGGGATTGGGGGCAGGAGGAGAAGGGGATGACAGAGGATGAGATGGCTGGATGGCATCACTGACTCAATGGACATGAGTTTGGGTAAACTCCAGGAGTTGGTGATGGACAGGGAGGCCTGGCATGCTGCGATTCATGGGGTCACAAAGAGTCAGACACGACTGAGCGACTGAACTGAACTGAAGGATGAATTTCCTTAGCTCCCAACTGCTACCTTTACAAAGACTACCTGCAGCCCCAGCCTTCCTTTCCTTCTCTCTCTTTCTCCTTAGAAGTGTTCTGTCCTCTCAAGGTTAATCCCTTCCAATCCCCTTAGAGGCTTGCTCCATTACTTATCGCTTCCCTTTTGTGTATTTTCAATCTCCTTGTCCCTTGTTACCTTTATTCTTAAGGATATAAGCCTGCTCCTGCATATTCATCTTTTATTTCTTTTTCCTTTGTCCTCTCCTTGTTTACTTTCTGACCCCTCAATCTTCATCCCAATCTGCAGTCTCTACTTTTTCAGGAGGTAATGAAATCAGTAATTGCCTTCTACTTTTGAAAGCTAAAGATACAGCCTAAGAATGGAACCATTCTATGCAACCATTTGAAAGAAAGAAAATGTTCTATATGTACTGATGTGGAATGATCTGGAAGTTAGGTTAAGAGAAAAAATGCTAGAGGCTGAATCATGTGAATTGTATTCTACTAATTACATACATTAGAAGAGAGAGAAGATAAATATCCTTGTCTTTGTGTATTCATATTTTAACTCTGAAAGGATCCATTAAGATGACTGACACTGGGGAGGAGAATTGGGAACAAAGGTAGGGAAAAAATTCACTTTTCACTCTATGCCATTTCGCATTGTTTGAACTTGTAACTTTACAAATGTAGATTAAATATGCTTTTTCAAACTTATTTTTAAAGCTTTTAAATCTGGGGGGGAAAGGAGTATAATTTTCATTCTTATCTTCCTTTCCCTCTTTTCTTAACTTCTGGGACACATTCCTTCTGGGCTACTGGTCCTACTCCTTAGACCTTTCCTTTACCTTTTCAGACTCTTTCATTTGTCCCTTAAATACATGGGCTAAATAAATATTTGTTGTACATGTATTATGTGCCAGGCACTGCTCTAGGCACTAAAGAGACAATGAACAAAACAGACGAGCCCCTCCTCTCATGGAACTTGCACTCTGTGGTGGGGAAGACAGTTTCCAGCAGTAGCAGCCATCAGTTCCTCCCTTTGTGTATACAAATGCCACTCTTGACATCAAGAGATGGAGTCTGTTTCCTCTTCCCCTGAATATGGGCTAGGCTTATGTTTTTTTCCCCAACTAATGTGACAGAAATGAAGATCTGATACTTCTGAATGAAGGCCTTCTAACGAGCTGTATGTTTATTTAGTCCATGTATTTAAAGGACAAGTGAAAGAGTCTGAAAAGGTTAAGGAAAGGTCTAAGAAGTAGGAGGAAAGCCCAGAAGGAATGTATCCCAGAAGTTAAGAAAAGAGGGAAAGGAAGATGAGAGTGAAAATTATCCTCCTATAAATAAGTTTGAAAAAGCATATTTAATCTACATTTGTAAAGTTACAAGTTCAAACAGTGCGATATGGCATAAAGAGAAAATTGAATATTTTCCCTGCCTTTGTTCCCAATTCTTCTCCCCAGCGTCAGTCAGTTTAATGCGGCTGAGTGAGTGACATCAGCCAACGTGAAGGGGAGCATACACAACAGCCCAGTTAAGCCCTGCCTGAGTTTCTGACCCAAGTTTCCAAGAAATAGTAACTAATTGCTTCAAGCTGGTGAGTCTGGAATGGTTGATTACGCCACAATAACTGAAACATATGGGAAGAGTGAGAGATAATAAATAAATACAGCAGTGACTGGGGCTACCCAAGAGGCAAAATAGTGGAGTAGCTAAAAGCACAGGCTGGAGCCAAACATCCTGGGTTCAAATCTCAGCTCTTTGGACCTCTGTTTCTTCATCCATAAAACAAGGATAGTGGGACTTCGATGGTGGTCCAGTGGTTAAGAATCTGCCTTGCAATGCAAGGGATACAGGTTCAATCCCTGATCCAGGAAGATCTCATGTGCCCTGGAGCAACTAAACCTATGGGCCACAACTACTGAGCTTCTGCTCTAGAACCCGAGAGCTACTGAGCCCTTGCGACACTACTAGAGAGTCCGTGCATGCGTGCGTGGCCAGTCATGTCCAGCTCTTTGTGACCCCATGGACTGTGGCTCCTCTGTTCATGGGATTATCCTAGCAAGAAAACTGGAGTGGGTTGCCATTTCCACCTTCAGGGGTTCTTTTTGACCCAGGATTTGAACCTGCATCTCCTGTGTCTCTTGCATTGGGAGGCAGATAGTTTACCACTGAGCCACCTGGGAAGATGTAGGCAGTCCAAGATCTCACATGACTTGCAATGAAGATACTGCATGCTGCAAGACCCATCACAGCCAAGTAAATAAATATTTTTTAAAAACAGAAATAGTAAAGTCACTTTTACAGGGTGATAGAATTACATGTAAATTACTTAGAATAGTACCTGGCATATAAATGTTATATAAATGTTGTTATTTTGAACAATAAACAAAGGTAAGGGAATAGACAAGAAAGAGTGCAATTTTATGTAAGGTGGGTAGGACAAACCTCTTTTTCTATTAATAAGAAGATATCTGAACAGAGATCTAAAAGTAAGTGAAGGCACAAACCATATGAATATCTGACACTCCAGGGAACCCAAACAAGTATTCTCTAAGGCTAGGAGGGCAATGTGGCTAGAGCTGAATAAGAGACTAAAAGTGACTGAATGAGGCTAGAGTTGAATGAGAAGAGGATGAAAGGTAGGAGATAAGCTAGTAACTGGTGGCTCAGCTGTAAAGAATCCTCCTGCCAGTGCAAGAGATGCGGGTTCGATCCCTGGGTCGAGAAGATCCCCTGGAGAAAGAAATGGCAACCCACTCCAAAATCCTGTGGACAGAGGAGTCTGGTGGGCTAGAGTCCATAGGGTCTGAAAAGAGTTGGACACAACTTAGCAACTAAACAAAAAGATGATACTATGTAAGAATTTGGGCTCATAGAATTCTCTGAAAATATCTAACTGTGTGAAATCCTGTTCTGCCCATTTTTCCCAGAGCACAGAGTGCCTCATTCCTGATCTCCTCCCTGGACTCCCTTTCAGGGTAGATTGATAAGATCAGGTAAATAATGATCTGAAAGTAGAGGCAGATCCTCTGGGCTGGGGAAAGGATGGAAAGGACTTCGAGTTTATCTGAATGATAAGAGCAACCACTGTGGCTTTAAGCAGAGGGTGCTGTAATCTGGCTTCTGTTTTAAAGGAATGACTTCTGCTCTGGATCATAGTGATCATAGTATCAGATCAGATAAGATCAGTCGCTCAGTTGTGTCCAACTCTGCAACCCCATGAATCGCAGCACGCCAGGCCTCCCTGTCCATCACCAACTCCCAGAGTTCACTCAGACTCACATCCATCAAGTCAGTGATGCCATCCAGCCATCTCATCCTCTGTCGTCCCCTTCTCCTCTTGCCCCCAATCCCTCCCAGCATCAGAGTCTTTTCCAATAAGTCAACTCTTCACATGAGGTGGCCAAAGTACTGGAGTTTCAGCTTTAGCATCAGTCCTTCCAAAGAAATCCCAGGGCTGATCTCCTTTAGAATGGACTGGTTGGATCTCCTTGCAGTCCAAGGGACTCTCAAGAGTCTTCTCCAACACCACAGTTCAAAAGCATCAATTCTTCGGCACTCAATCTTCTTCACAGTCCAACTCTCACATCCATACATGACCACAGGAAAAGCCATAGCCTTGACTAGACAAACCTTTGTTGGCAAAGTAATGTCTCTGCTTTTGAATATGCTATCTAGGTTGGTCATAACTTTCCTTCCAAGGAGCAAGGGTCTTTTAATTTCATGGCTGCAGTCACCATCTGCAGTGATTTTGGAGCCCAGAAAAATAAAGTCTGACACTGTTTCCACTTTTTCCCCATCTATTTCTCATGAAGTGATGGGACCAGATGCCATGATCTTAGTTTTCTGAATGTTGAGCTTTAAGCCAACTTTTTCACTCTCCACTTTCACCTTCATCAAGAGGCTTCTTAGTTCCTCTTCACTTTCTGCCATAAGGGTGGTGTCATCTGCATATCTGAGGTTATTGATATTTCTCCCAGCAATCTTGATTCCAACTTGTGTTTCTCCCAGTCCAGCGTTTCTCATGATGTACTCTGCATATAAGTTAAATAAACAGGGTGACAATATACAGCCTTGACGAACTCCTTTTCCTGTTTGGAACCAGTCTGTTGTTCCATGTCCAGTTCTAACTGTTGCTTCCTGACCTGCATACACATTTCTCAAGAGGCAGATCAGGTGGTCTGGTATTCCCATCTCTTTCAGAATTTTCCACAGTTTATTGTGATCCACACAGTCAAAGGCTTTGGCATAGTCAATAAAGCAGAAATAGATGTTTTTCTGGAACTCTCTTGCTTTTTCCATGATCCAGCAGAAGTTGGCAATTTGATCTCTGGTTCCTCTGCCTTTTCTAAAACCAGCTTGAACATCAGGAAGTTCACAGTTCACATATTGCTGAAGTCTGGCTTGGAGAATTTTGAGCATTAGTAGTTTAAGAGCAGAAGCAGCAAGAGCAGTAAGAGGCTATTGCAACACATAGGCCGTATCCACTAGGCACTGGTTGCAAGACCCCTGTGGGTAACAAAATCTGCAGATACTCAAGTCCCTTATAGAAAATGATATATTATTTACATATAACCTATGCACATCCTCCCATATACTTTAAATCATCTCTAGATTACTTATAATAACTCATACAATGTAAATGTTACATAAATAGTTGCCTGGCACAGCAAATTTAAGTTTTTCTTATTGGGACTTTCTGGATTTTTTTTCCAAATATTTTCAACCTATGGTTGGTTGAATCCATGGATGCAGAGCCCACAGACACAGGAGGATCAAGGCAAACAGTTTTGATATTTTGGCTAGACTGGAGGAGAAGGTGAAAGAAGTTGGATTCCTGATGTATTTTGAAAGTAGAGTCATGAGTATTTGCTCATGGATTAGACATGAGCTTTGAGATAAAAAGAGGAATTAAGGTCTGATTTGGGCTTCCCTCATAGCTCATTTGGTAAAGAATCTGCCTGCAGCGCAGGAGCTGCTGCTGCTGCTGCTAAGTCGCTTCAGTCGTGTCTAACTCTGTGCGACCCCATGGACTGCAGCCTACCAGGCTTCTCTGTCCATGGGATTCTCCAGGCAAGAACACTGGAGTGGGTTGCAGGAGACCCAGGTTCAATTCCTGTGTTAGGAAGATCCCCCGGAGAAGGAAATGGTAACCCACTCCAGTATTCTTGCCTGGAGAATCCCATGGACAGAGGAGCCTGGGAGACTCCAGACCATGGTGTCTCATGCATCGGACACAATTTAGTGACTAAACCACCACCAAGGTCTGAGTTGTTGGTAAAAATGCACTATTGTTTACTGAGATGGAAAAGACTGAAGAAAAGAGTATATCTGGGAGTATAGGGAGGAAGTACCAAATATTCTTTTTTTATATATATAGATTATATGGCTTATAAGCATCTGAATGGAAATGCCAGGTAGACAATTGCAGATACAAGTCTTGTGTTGGGGAGAAAGGTTACGGCTGGAGATAAAATTTAGGAACCTGTCCAAGGAAAAGATAAGCAGTCTTAGGTCCAAACTCTATCTAAAGACTAAGAAGATAGGGAGAATCTAGCCCAGAATCCTGCGAGTTTCTTTGAAAGGAGAAATAGAAAGAAGGCAACGATATCTAGCACGGAGGGGTTGTTGTCATTGTCGTTGTTCAGTTGCTCAGTCATCTCTGTTTGCAACCCCGTGGACTGTAGCACACCAGGCTCCTCTGTCCCCCACTATCTCCTGGAGTTTGCTCAAACACATGTCCATTGAGTTGGTGATGCCATCCAACCATCTCATCCTCTGTTGTCCCCTTCTCCTCCCACCTTCAGTCCTTCCCAGCATCAGGGTCTTTTCCAGTGTGTCAGTACTTTGCATCAGATGGCCAAAGTATTGGAGTTTCAGCTTCAGCATCAGTCCTTCCAATGAATATTCAGGACTGATTTCCTTTAGGATTGACTGGTTTGAACTCCTTGCTGTCCAAGAGACTCTCAAGAGTCTTCTCCAACACCACAATTTGAAAGCATCAACTCTTCTGCACTCAGCCTTCTTTATGACCCAACTTTCACATCCATACATGACTACTGGAAAAACCATAGCTTTGACTGTATGGACCTTTGTCAGCAAAGTGATGTCTCTGTTTTTAATACGCTGTCTAAGTTTGTCATGGGGCTTCCCAGGTGGCTCAGCAGTAAAGAATCCACCTGTGAAGCAGAAGATGCAGGAGGCCCCGGGTTCAGTCTGTGGGTTGGGAAGGAGGGCATGGCAATCCACTCCAGCATTCTTGCCTAGAGAATCCCATGGACAGAAGAGTCTGGCAGGCTACAGTCCATAGGGTCACAAAGAGTGGGGCATGACTGAAGCAACTGAGCACGCACGCACTAGGTTCGTCATGCCTTTATTTATTTCTATCATAGGTTTTTGTGAGTTTTTGGAAGAGAAAACACATATATAAAGCACTGTGCAAATTGTACATTCTAAAATATATTTTATTGCAAGAGTATTTAAATTAGTCCGAATATCATTACCTTCCAGTGGACATATCACCCACCTCATGAACACACACGTTCACACACTCATTCATCAATTGCCTCAGGGCAGGTAAACCACTGCCTTCAATCCTTTTGCCCTTTGAGCCCAGAAGGGGCTTATCTTGTATGACTTTTGTTGATGGAAAAATTAATCAATAGTCAATCTAAGAAAGAAATAGAAAATTTTACTTGAGGCAATCTGAGGATTATAACCTGGGAGAGTCTTTGAGAAAGCTCTGAAGAGTGTTCCACCCATTCAAGTTGAGACAAAGGATTATATTATATACATCAAATGTTGTTGACAGTTTACACAATCCAGATCTACATGTACAAAGTGAGTAGTGGGTCATAGATTGTCACAGCCCCTTGCAATATTTAGAAGGAAGATTATTTCCTAAGGAGTTGTTACCATTAATGAGATTCAGAAGAAATCATATCTCCTAAGGAGGTCTGATTGCCGGGAGAAATGTCAATAACCTCAGATATGCAGATGACACCACCCTTATGGCAGAAAGTGAAGAGGAACTAAAAAGCCTCTTGCTGAAAGTGAAAGTGGAGAGTGAAAAAGTTGGCTTAAAGTTCAACATTCAGAAAGTGAAGATCATGGCATCCAGTCCCATCACTTCGTGGGAAATAGATGGGGAAACAGTGGAAACAGTATCAGACTTTATTTTTTTGGGCTCCAAAATCACTGCAGATGGTGACTGCAGCCATGAAATTAAAAGACCCTTACTCCTTGGAAGGAAAGTTATGTTCAACCTAGATCAGATCAGATCACATCAGTCACTCAGTTGTGTCCGACTCTTTTCGATCCCATGAGAATCGCAGCAAGCCAGGCCTCCCTGTCCATCACCAACTCCCAGAGTTCACTCAGACTCACATCCATCGAGTCAGTGATGCCACCAGCCATCTCATCCTCCGTCGTCCCCTTCTCCTCTTGCCCCCAATCCCTCCCAGCATCACAGTCTTTTCCAATAAGTCAACTCTTCACATGAGGTGGCCAAAGTACTGGAGTTTCAGCTTTAGCATCAGTCCTTCCAAAGAAATCCCAGGGCTGATCTCCTTTAGAATGGACTGGTTGGATCTCCTTGCAGTCCAAGGGACTCTCAAGAGTCTTCTCCAACACCACAGTTCAAAAGCGTCAATTCTTCGGCGCTCAATCTTCTTCACAGTCCAACTCTCACATCCATACATGACCACAGGAAAAATCATAGCCTTGACTAGACGAACCTTTGTTGGCAAAGTAATGTCTCTGCTTTTGAATATGCTATCTAGGTTGGTCATAAGTTTCCTTCCAAGGAGCAAGCGTCTTTTAATTTCATGGCTGCAGTCACCATCTGCAGTGATTTTGGAGCCCAGAAAAATAAAGTCTGACACTGTTTCCACTGTTTCCCCATCTATTTCCCATGAAGTGGTGGGACCAGATGCCATGATCTTCGTTTTCTGAATGTTGACGTTTAAGCCAACTTTTTCACTCTCCACTTTCACTTTCAGCAAGAGGCTTTTTAGTTCCTCTTCACTTTCTGCCATAAGGGTGGTGTCATCTGCATATCTGAGGTTATTGATATTTCTCCCAGCAATCTTGATTCCAACTTGTGTTTCTCCCAGTCCAGCGTTTCTCATGATGTACTCTGCGTATAAGTTAGATAAACAGGGTGACAATATACAGCCTTGACGTACTCCTTTTCCTGTTTGGAACCAGTCTGTTGTTCCATGTCCAGTTCTAACTGTTGCTTCCTGACCCTCATACAAATTTCTCAAGAGGCAGATCAGGTGGTCTGGTATTCCCATCTCTTTCAGAATTTTCCACAGTTTATTGTGATCCACACAGTCAAAGGCTTTGGCATAGTCAGTAAAGCAGAAATAGATGTTTTTCTGGAACTCTCTTGCTTTTTCCATGATCCAGTGGAAGTTGGCAATTTGATCTCTGGTTCCTCTGCCTTTTCTAAAACCAGCTTGAACATCAGGAAGTTCACAGTTCACATATTGCTGAAGCCTGGCTTGGAGAATTTTGAGCATTACTTTACTAGAGTGTGAGATGAGTGCAATTGTGTGGTAGTTTGAGCATTCTTTGGCATTGCCTTTCTTTGGGATTGAAATGAAAACTGACCTTTTCCAGTCCTGTGGCCACTGCTGAGTTTTCCAAATTTGCTGGCATATTGAGTGCAGCACTTTCACAGCATCATCTTTCAGGACCTGGAACAGCTCAACTGGAATTCCATCACCTCCACTAGCTTTGTTCGTAGTGATGTTTTCTAAGGCCCACTTGACTTCACATTCTAGGATGTCTGGCTCTAGGCCAGTGATCACACCATCGTGATTATCTGGGTCATTAAGATCTTTTTGGTACAGTTCTTCTGTATATTCTTGCCATCTCTTCTTAATATCTTCTGCTTCTGTTAGGTCCATACCATTTCTGTCCTTTATCGAGCTCATCTTTGCATGAAATGTTCCTTTGGTATCTCTGATTTTCTTGAAGAGATCCCTAGTCTTTCCCATTCTGTTGTTTTCCTCTATTTCTTTGCATTGTTCGCTGAAGAAGGCTTTGTTATCTCTCCTTGCTATTCTTTGAAACTCTGCTTTCAGATGTTTATATCTTTCCTTTTTTCCTTTGCTTTTCGCTTGTCTTCTTTTCACAGCTATTTGTAAGGCCTCCCCAGACAGCCATTTTGCTTTTTTGCATTTCTTTTCTATGGGAATGGTCTTGATCCCTGTCTGCTGTACAATGTCACGAACCTCATTCCATAGTTCATCAGGCACTCTATCTATCAGATCTAGGCCCTTAAATCTATTTCTCACTTCCACTGTATAATCATAAGGGATTTGATTTAGGTCATACCTGAGTGGTCTAGTGGTTTTCCCTACTTTATTCAATTTCAGTCTGAATTTGGCAATAAGGAGTTCATGGTCTGAGCCACAGTCAGCTCCTGGTCTTGTTTTTGCTGACTATAGCATATTCAAAAGCAGAGACATTACTTTGCCAACAAAGATCCATCTAGTTAAGGCTATGGTTTTTCCTGTGGTCATGTATGGATGTGAGAGTTGGACTGTGAAGAAAGTTGAGCACCGAAGAATTGATGCTTTTGAACTGTGGTGTTGGAGAAGACTCTTGAGAGTCCCTTGGACTGCAAGGAGATCCAACCAGTCCATTCTGAAGGAGATCAGCCCTGGGATTTCTTTGGAAGGAATGATG
Source organism: Bos mutus (assembly GCF_027580195.1). NCBI lineage: Eukaryota > Metazoa > Chordata > Mammalia > Artiodactyla > Bovidae > Bos > Bos mutus. Next base: position 45,531,582 of record NC_091618.1, on the reverse strand, counting down.
CTAAAGCTAAAACTCCAGTACTTTGGCCACCTCATGCAAAGAGTTAACTCATTGGAAAACACTCTGATGCTGGGAGGGATTGGGGGCAAGAGGAGAAGGGGACGACGGAGGATGAGATGGCTGGATGGCATCACTGACTCGATGGATGTGAGTCTGAGTGAACTCCGAGAGTTGGTGATGGACAGGGAGACCTGGCGTGCTGCAATTCATGGGGTCGCAAAGAGTCAGACACAACTGAGCGACTGAACTGAACTGAACTGAAGGAGGTCTGGCTAATACAGAAGCACAATACATAATAAAGGTGATGGAGGAGGGCCAAATGAGCAAAGAGAAATTTTACATATAATTTTTCTCATCTTGCCATCAAATAGGAATTTTATTTTGTCACTTTTAAAGAGAGGAAAGTAGGAGAATCATGCCTCAGTTCTTCCCAGTGATCAGAGGACAGGAACAAGAGCCCATGTCAGTCAGGTTAACTGGCAGAAGAAGCAACCACTTATGTCGCTTTCAATGAACTTCACTTCAACAAATTGTTGAATTGCTAGATCTCAAGAAACAATATTACTGAACAATTATTAAATTTAAGGCACTGTAGCTAGTCTCTCGGAGTAGGCAATGGCACCCCACTCCAGTACTCTTGCCTGGAAAATCCCATGGACGGAAGAGCCTGGTAGGCTGCAGTCCATGGGGTTGCTCAGAGTCGGACATGACTGAGCGACTTCACTTTCACTTTTCACTTTCATGCATTGGAGAAGGAAATGGCAACCCACTCCAGTGTTCTTGCCTGGAGAATCCCAGGGACGGGAGAGCCTGGTGGGCTGCTGTCTATGGGGTCGCACAGAGTCAGACACGACTGAAGCGACTTAGCAGCAGCAGCAGCTAGTCTCTAGAGAATTAAAAAATAAGAAACATTGTCTAGGACCTTAAAATCTAACAAGAGAGACATACGGGCTTGAAAATTAGTGTAACACATGCCATGCTAAAAGAACATATATATAAGTAGAATTCAACTCAGGTTTTGCATTACAGTACTAAATCTGGGATAATATCTAGAAAGATGTGTTTGGATGTGTTTTCTTTTTTTCCTTATAGGATCAATTTCTTTCCAATAGGAAATCTGGGTTTGCTATCGTATTGACCTTTTTTTTTTTAATGCTTGGGTTTGGGGTATCTGTTCTTTGCCTTAATATCACATTCCCTTCCAGCCACTACCCAGTTTTCTATTCCACTTCACAACAAAACTTCCTGAAGGAGATGTCCCTGCTCTCACATCTCCTATTCTTTCTTTAACTCACCCTTGATAAAACCTCTGTCTATTGTTCGACTGAACCTACTCCTGTCAATGTCTACTGAAAGAAAAATGCATAACATAAAAGTTGTGAGTTAAGTTTTATTCAGGAACCTTCCTGAGGACAACAACCTGGAAGCCAGCCTCTCGGATAGCTCTGAGGAACTGCTCTGAAGAGATAAGGGAGGAGCCAGTATATACATATATTAACTTTTTTTTTTTTTGCTGGGAAAAACATGGAATCAAGCATCGAAAGACTACTGCTAACCACAAAGAACAGATATCTGAAGTTAATTATTTTATTTAGTGCTTTTCTATTTATATAGTCATGTATGGGTGTGAGAGTTGGACTGTAAAGAAAGCTGAGCGCCAAAGAATTGATGCTTTTGAACTGTGGTGTTGGGGAAGACTCTTGAGAGTGCCTTGAACTGCAAGGATATCAAACCAGTCACTTCTAAAGGAAATCAACCCTGAATATTCATTGGAAGGAATGATGCTGAAGCTCCAATACTTTTGGCCATCTGATACAAAAAGTGAACTCATTGGAAAAGACTCTGATGCTGGGAAAGATTGAGAACAGGAGGAGAAGAGGGAGACAGAGGATGAGATTGTTCGATGGCATCACCAACTTAATGGATGTGAGTTTGAGCAAACTCTGGAAGATGGTAAAGGACAGGGAAGGCTAGCCTGCTGTAGTCCATGGGGTTGCAAGGAGTCGGACATGAATCACATGAAGGAATTGAAGCCCACTGACTTGTCCAAGTGAACCCAACTACTCTAAGTGGCCCGCATCTCCTAATCTAGATCTCTGAACTCCAAATTCTTTGTTTTGACCCCTACTTCAACTCTTATTGGATCAATATGTTGAATATAGAGTTCTGAACTAAGATTAAAAAGTCGGGTTCAAAAAGAGGAGGATAGAGTATGACAGAGAAGAAGTAACAGAGCCAGTGAAGGCCACTATTAGACACTGAGAATAACACTCATGGGAGGGCAGGCTTCAGGGACTTGTCTCAGAGTGGGATCAGCATGAACATAACATAAACCCTGATTTTAGGCTCCCATCCCCTATATGTATGTGAATATGAGTGGGTGTGGTGGTACATTCACACACATTTGTACGTTATTACTTAATATAACTGCCGTTTAATAGGAATCTGAAAGTTCACACCCTAGAGAATATACTTTTCAACTTGTTAGGAAAACATTAAAAATAGTGATTAGGATATTCAGACAATCAGTGATTCAGGAACTCGTCCTTTGAAGAGATGGGAGTCGGGTGGGGAGAATCAAGGAAGCAAGGGAAGGTTTAGAGAGAGAAGATAGAAGCTCAGCCACGATTTGGAGGATGGGCATGAACAGGGGAAGGAAGAAGTGTCAGATGGGAGACACATGAAAGAAGGTCTGTTGCACAGCTACAGGTGTGGCCACAGTAGGGGATGACAGGGAAATTGTGGTGGGTGGAGCAGGATATGAGTCAGGTTGTCTGAAGCCAAACTGAAGAATTTAGACTTGATTTCATAGGTAACTAAGGGTCTATAGCTTCCCTGGTACCTCAGACAGTAAAGTGCCCGCCTGCAATGCAGGAGACCGGGGTTCAATCCCTGCATTGGGAAGATGCCCTGGAGAAGGAAATGGCAACCCACTCTAGTACTCTTGCCTGGAAAATTCCATGGACAGAGGAGCCTGGTAGGCTACAGTCCATGGGGTCACACACTACTGAGCGGCTTCAGTTTGTACTTTTGTACTAAGGGTCTATGAGGAATTTTAAAAGTATACCACAGAAACATCTACTGAATTTCAAAGAAAAGTTGTAGTCTGCATTTCTTATTTTACTTAACCATTAAAATAGAGGGTGTGTGTGTGTGTGTGTGTGTGTGTGTGTGTTATACCTTTTATTCTTACTGAATTATATTACATTTCTCTTTGAGGTCTTCCCAGGTGGTGCTAGTGGTAGAGAACCCACCTGCCAATGTAGGAGACATAGGAGACATGAGTTCGATATCTGAGTCAGGAAGATCCCCCAGATTAGGGCATGGCAACCTACTCCGGTATCCTTGCCTGGAAAATCCTGTGGACAGAGGAACCTGGTGGGCTGCAGTCCACAGGGTATCAAAGAGTTGGGCACAACTGAAGCACCTTAGCACGCACACATTCTCTCCCAAGTTCCATAGCATAGTTTAAAACAACTTGTGTTCAGCTGCTCAGTCATATTCGACTCTGTGACCCCCATGGTCTGTAGCCTGCCAGACTCTTCTGTCCATGGGGATTCTCCAGGCAAGAATACTGGATTGGGTTGCCATGCCCTCCTCTGGGGGATCTTCCCCACCCAGGGATCGAACCCACGTCTCTCACACTGCAGTGTTCTTTACTGTCTGATCCACTAGGGAAGCCCTAAAACAACTTAGATCTTTGTGTTTTGAAATGCATCCTGAGATTCTAAGTAGCTGAGATTTTAAAGGGGCACCCAACTCTCTTTGACATCTGGGAGCATTTTACTCTATGGCCAAAATTCATGTAAGAAAATAATGACTGAAATGAGGAACAAAGTCCTGCTGATGACATACTATAATTTGGGGGAATGGTTTAAAAAGAAATGCTTCTACTCATCTTGTACCAAAAATAATCAGTGAGTTAAATGACTAACCAGCAGATATAGGTAAGCAGATGCTAAGTTGTTATTTTTAAAATGGAAACACATAGCTGTATGAGACTTGTTGAGACATATATTGATAAATCCCATATTATGACGTAGAAGTATCCATTAGAACAAGCATAATAAAAAGGAGCTTCCCAGGTGGCACTAGTGGTAAAGAACCCACCTGTACCTAAGAGACAAAGGTTCAATCCCTGAGTTGGGAAGATCTTCTGGAATAGGAAATGGCAATCTACTCCAGTATTCTTGTCTGGAGAATCCCATGCACAGAGAAGCCTGGAAGGGTATAGCCCTTAGAGTCAAAAAGAGTTAGACAGAACTGAAGTGACTTAGCATACACAGCACATTGTAATTTAAAAAGTATTTATATTTAAATGAAATGTTTTTTCTGGATCTGAGTTATTTTTATGTAATATGTGCCTAATAATGTTATACTTTTCTCTTTTATTCTTCCCTTATTTCAGTTTCTTGACAAAACCCATTCTACTGATGTATCTTAGTCTTCTGATCTCAAGCTGGGCCCCACAAGTCACTGTTTTTCTTAAAAGTAAAGAGCAGTAGTCTGAGTTAAAGGGCATCCTTTGTTGGTGTGTATTACAAAGTGAAACTTGTAAATTGTTGTAAATATTTAAAGAAAGCATTTAGGGCCCAATGTACAAAAAACAGCATCTCAAATATTTATTTGCAAGTGAGTTCTTTGAAACTTAGAGCTTGGCCTTCTCATAGTCATAGTGAGGTAAATGATGGATTAGTTCCTGGGCTAATCTACAAATGTTATTTGATTTATGATGTTATTCAAATAATGTGCATTTGCAATTAAAAATGTGCCTTAAGCAATACTTCTACAATGCTTTACAATTTAAAAAATGAGAAAGAAAACCCGTCCATATTGAGTGAATAATTTTGCATGAATGCTGGTACTTAAAGAAAGGTGGGTTTTAAGGGTCAAGCATAAAAAGTTGGTTGGAAGTTGTGGAGTTCTAGAGCAGGAAGCAGCACCCCTGCCAGCCATATTGGAGCCTGGGCAACAGGAAAAACCTGCACTCTTATACATACATGGATCAAAATAAGCTCCCATATCTTATAATCAAGTGGAAACAAAGTTATTAAAGCCCTATAGTTGGGAAAAACATAGGTAGATGATGGATATATAGATAGATAGATAAATTATAGATATAAAAATTTGCATGGCCAATCTCTTGCATATCCCTGTCAATCAAACCTCATAAACCCACCCAGCCTGTTAGGGTGGGTTTGGCTCCTATAGGAGCCAAATTTGGTTTACTCAGTCATAGTAACTGCTAGGCTTATGCATGTAGTAAAGGCAGTTGGAAGATTAAGAAAAGCTTATGAAGTAACTGGGTGAGGAAAAGAAAAAGATTTTTTTAAAGAAGGATGTGTACACTATTGATACTATGCATGAAATAGTAATGAGAGCTACTGTTTAGCTCAAGGAACCCTACTCAGTGCTCTATGGTGACCCTAATGGGAAGGAAATCCAAAAAAGAGGAAACATATGTATATGTATAACTGATTCACTTTGCTGTACAGTAGAAACTAACACATTGTAAAGCAACTGTACACCAATAAAAATTAATTTAAAAAAGAGTTCTAAGCCAATAGCAAAAACAAAAAGGATGTGTGTAAATTTGAGGAAGATTACCTGAAGTGGAATCACCTTGGCTGTGAAATGACAAAGTCCAAAGAAAATTGAGGTGAGTGTGTGGTGGAGGAGAGATTGGGGTTGGGGAGGGGCATTCTCTTGAGGAAAAAAGTTTGGAGGGAAGAAATGTTGATTTGACCTGTTTTCCATCCTGGCCACCTAGTGGTGCTGTTGGAACAGGGCTGGTTGCTTTCCAGAATGAAGGACTAGAGGGGATCAGGCATCCTGGGGTGGATGTAGGGAGAGGGAGTCTCAGATTCTGCCACAGAGTTTGTGGGGATCAGAAATTGACCACTCAGGTTTTTGTAAGTTGTGTTTATCTGTATTTACAGATCCACAATATACACATATTTTAAAGTGATAGTAAATTGCAGGAGAGGGTTTCAAGCATTTCTAAAACTACTAATTTTAGTACTGTGGAGGGTACTATGCTTCAACATGAAAAATGATGGGTTTTAAGGCTAGACCATTTTACTCTGACAGAGCAAGAAACTTTAAGGCAGCGTTAAAAAGGTTATGAGAACATTTTAATCCATTTCACAGAAATAACAATGATGAGTTATACAAAATTAGCATTATTCTTTAATCACCAGCATGAGCACTTCTGTGGTGGACTAGTTGTTCCGATGGTACATTGAAATTGTGAGGGGCTACGGGAAGAGATGCAGATGGCTGTGGAGGCCACGGGAGGAAGACAGCTCAGCCTCTGCTTCCAAGAATGCAAGTTTCCTGTCAGAAGCGATGTTCTTTCACATGGTTTAGGGTGCCCTTCTGGACACCAGGAAACATAATTCCCTTCCATGTACAAGAGAACAGTGTGCTGAGTTGATGGACCCCCTGTGTGTCAGGGAAAAGGATGCCCATACCACCTGGGTGTTCACTGTGTGGAGATGTAATTAAGAGCATGGATCCCAGAATCAATACCAGTGTGTTTAAATTCTAATTCTGACACTTATACTCTAAGAAATTTTGAGAAATTCTCAGTTTTCTCATGTAAAATTGGGAGAATAAATGTCTCTGTCACAGAATTAAATGAGATAATGTATATGAAGTGCTTGGTTAGAACAGATTTTAAATAAATTTTAGCCATATTTAGGAGAAGGAAATGGCAGCCCACTTCAGTATTCTTGCCTGGAGAATCCCAGGGATGGAGGAGCCTGGTGGGCTGCTGTCTATGGGGTTGCATGGAGTTGGACACGACTGAAGCGACTTAGCAGCAGCAGCAGCCATATTTAGCTATTCCCTTCCCCAGGGGATCTTCCCAACCCAGGGATCAAACCAGGATCTCCTGCACTGCAGGCAGATTCCTTACCATCTGAGCCACGAGGGAAGCCCATGTTAAGTGGCAATGCCTAATAAAAAAACGGAGACCAAGAGCAGATGTGGAAAGTCTTTGCTGTGACATTCTTGATCAAGAATGAAAATGGTCAAGTAGATTTAAAATATGGACATCAGAGCTGTTCTTCTTTGATTTAAATCCTGGTTCCACCACAAGCTGGAATCAAGATCGCTGGGAGAAATATCAACAACCTCAGATATGCAGATGACACCACCCTTATGGCAGAAAGCGAAGAACTAAAGAGCCTCTTGATGAAAGTGAAAGAGGAGAGTGAAAAAGTTGGCTTAAAACTCAACATTCAGAAAACTAATTCATGGCATCCGGTCCCATCACTTCATGGCAAATAGATGGAGAAACAGTGGAAACCATGACAGATTTTATTTTGGGGGGGCTCCAAAATCACTGCAGATGGTGACTGCAGCCATGAAATTAAAAGACGCTTGCTCCTTGGAAGAAAAGCTATGACCAACCTAGACAGCATATTAAAAAGCAGAGACATTACTTTGCCAACAAAGGTCTGTCTAGTCAAAGCTATGGTGTTTCCAGTAGTCATGTAGGGATGTGAGAGTTGAACTATAAAGAAAGCTGAGTGCTTTTGATGCCTTTGAACTGTGGTGTTGGAAAAGACCCTTGAGAGTCCCTTGGACTGCAAGGAGATCAAACCAGTCAATCCTAAAGGAAATCAGTCCTGAATACTCATTGGAAGGACTGATGCTGAAGGAAACTCCAGTACTTTGGTCACCTGATGCAAAGAACTGATTCATTGGAAAAGACCCAGATGCTGGGGAAGATTGAAGGTGGGATGAGAAGGGGATGACAGAGGATGAGATGGTTGGTTGGCATCACCGACTCAATGGACATGAGTTTGAGCTAGCTCCGGGAGTTGGTGTTGGACAGTGTTGGACAGGGCCGCCTGGCGTGCTGCAGTCTGTGAGGTTGCAAAGAGTTGGACTCGACTGAGCGACCGAACTGAGCTCCACCACCTTTTCTTGTGTGGCCTTGGTCAAATTGTTTAATGCTTCTGACCACAGAATTGTTATGAGTAAATACAAGTAAACCATGTGTCTGCCTTATTATTGTCATTTTTTCCCCCTCCCTTTAGCCTGAAGACTTAGACTAACTATATGAACAGTTGCCTCATCATGGAACCTGATTATGGTATGAATACAGATCTACTCTTTATAAAAAGAATGTGAAATCACTCCTCTTAAAAATTATAATATTATTGGTGTCCCCCATTTCATTTGGCACTAAATCATCAGTTTAAGTCATTTCTGGAATTTTCCCTTAATAAATCAAGACTCAAGAAATTAAAACAAACAAGCAATCATAACAAAAATTCAAATTTGTTATGCATTAGTTATGCATAACAAGGAAACAGGGAAACAACTAGTCTCTAGAAGGAGAATTTTATTTTTTGCTCATACTGGAAATAGTGTCTTTCTACTTTCCCTTCATCTACAAATATCCCAAGGATTCATGCAGTTTTAGACAAAGGATCCTCTTTACGTATATCTCTTTAGGTAGCCTACCAGGCTCCCCTGTCCGTGGGATTCTCCAGGCAAGAATACTGAAGTGAGTTGCCATTCCCCTCTCCAGGGGATCTTCCCCATCCAGGGATTGAATCTGGGTCTCCTGTATTGCAGGCAGAGTCTTTACATCTGAGCCACCAGGATAACCCCTTAGGTAAAAAGTTCAGTGTAACTTGGTAGTTTCATAAGCTAAGCCATCTGTCACAGGAACACCTTATAATTAGATTTTTTTTCCTACTTGTGAAACGTCTCTTAACCTGTCATTGCTTTCAGGTGGTTTTAGAATACGGGTCTGCACTCTCTGACATACATCACAGCAGGATCCTCTATGACCCACCTCCCAGAATATTGGAAATAAAAGCAAAAATAAACAAATGGGACCTAATTAACCTTAAAAGCTTCTGCACATCAAAGGAAACTATTAGCAAGGTGAAAAGACAGCCTTCAGAATGGGAGAAAATAATAGCAAATGAAGCAACTGACAAACAACTAATCTCAAAAATATACAAGCAACTCCTACAGCTCAACTCCAGAAAAATAAATGACCCAATCAAAAAATGGGCCAAAGAACTAAATAGACATTTCTCCAAAGAAGACATACAGATGGCTAACAAACACATGAAAAGATGCTCAACATCACTCATTATCAGAGAAATGCAAATCAAAACCACTATGAGGTACCATTTCACACCAGTCAGAATGGCTGCGATCCAAAAGTCTACAAATAATAAATGCTGGAGAGGGTGTGGAGAAAAGGGAACCCTCTTACACTGTTGGTGGGAATGCAAACTAGTACAGCCACTATGGAGAACAGTGTGGAGATTCCTTAAAAACCTGGAAATAGAACTGCCTTATGATCCAGCAATCCCACTGCTGGGCATACACACTGAGGAAACCAGAAGGGAAAGAGACACGTGTACCCCAATGTTCATCACAGCACTGTTTATAATAGCCAGGACATGGAAGCAACCTAGATGTCCATCAGCAGACGAATGGATAAGAAAGCTGTGGTACATATACACAATGGAGTATTACTCAGCCATTAAAAAGAATACATTTGAATCAGTTCTAATGAGGTGGATGAAACTGGAGCCTATTATACAGAGTGAAGTAAGCCAGAAGGAAAAACATAAATACAGTATACTAACGCATATATATGGAATTTAGAAAGATGGTAACAATAACCCGGTGTATGAGACAGCAAAAGAGACACTGATGTATAGAACAGTCTTATGGACTCTGTGGGAGAGGGAGAGGGTGGGAAGATTTGAGAGAATGACATTGAAACATGTAAAATACCATGTAAGAAACGAGTTGCCAGTCCAGGTTCGATGCACGATACTGGATGCTTGGGGCTGGTGCACTGGGACGACCCAGAGGGATGGTATGGGGAGGGAGGAGGGAGGAGGGTTCAGGATGGGGAACACATGTATACCTGTGGCAGATTCATTTTGATATTTGGCAAAACTAATACAATTATGTAAAGTTTAAAAATAAAATAAAATTTAGAATACGGGTCTGCACATATGGAATTGCTCAGCATTCTTCAGTGCTCTATCTGTAGCTCACCGTTTTGATCCACAACAGGGAAAGCTGGGATGTGAGGAGAGCCTGAATGTGAGGCAGGGTCCAATAGTGTCAGAGTCAGGAGCACAGCACAGAATTTAAGTCTAGAAAACTGTAACTGGGGCGTTGTGCATTACTGAGCTGAAGTTCCCAAGCTTCAGAGTCGTCTTCTTAAATCAGGGAGAACTTGTGAAATTTGGAAAATGGCCATCTTGCGCCACAAAATTCCTCATTAATTCATCAGTTTTAAAATTGACTCTTTCTTGAAGGAAGTAGAAATAAAATGTAACTCTGGAGTTTACACCATCAGCTTCATTATGAAAACTGAGTACAAGGCAACAAATAACACTCTAACAGGCAATGATACAGATGCATGCAAAGGTGCAAAGGAGACCCAGATGCCACGCGCTTGCAGTTCTGCTTGTTGTCAGCAGACAGCACTCTCAGCATGTGGAAGTGTCAGGTCAAAGAATTCCAAGAAGAACTAAGGCAAGAGATTTCAGAATCATGCTCTAGCTTGTATTGGGACCGAAGATGATGTCACATGCCTCCTGATTAACAAATTAGAGTTACTTACCTATTACTGATTTATTCTAAATACAACTAATTTAAATATGTGTGTGCACACTCAGTCGAACCCGACTCTTTTTGACCCCGTGGACTGTAGCCCAGCAGGATCTTCTGTCCATGGAATTTTCCAGACAAGAATACTGGAGTGGGTTGCCATTTCCTGCTCCAGGGGATCGTCCCAACACAGGGATCAAACCTGAGTCTTTCGCATCTCCTGCATTGGCAGATGGATTCTTTACCACTGCACCACATGGGGAAGCCAGTTTAAATGTAGGCCTAATAATTAATAAAGAATGAGACCAAACAGAGAGATTTTGTGCTTTTTATGCAAATACAATTATCAGTGTGTCCTCATTAAATAAAATCTGGGGAATTTAGTAGTCTTTGAGCTGCTTTTTAAATATTTTCTACTATTTGTAGTTTAGTAGTCTTGGGAAGGGACCTTCCCTGGTGGCTCAATAGTGAAGAATCCACCTGCCAATATAGGAAACTCGAGTTCAGTCCCTGGCTGGGGAAGATCCCCTGGAGAAGAAAATGGCAACCCATTCCAGTATTCTTACCTAGGAAATCCCATGTACAGAGGAGCCAGGTGAGCTACAGTCCATAGGGTCACAAAGAGTTGGAAACAACTTAGTGACTAAACCCAAACCTAATCTTGGGAAAGTTAATTAAACTCTCTAAGATTCAGTTCCCTCATGACTAAGTGAGGCTACTACTCGTACCTACTCAATGTCAAGGAGTTGGAGGATCAGCCTGGAGTCTGGCATACAGTGAGCACTGATATGGTAACTGTTGTCGTTACTATTACTACTGTACTTTTATCTAAAGCCTCCCCCTACCCCCCACCTTGTTGAAAAAAGGCAGGGATATAAGGAAATAAATAACCAAAACGCATGCATTTCATGTGAATGCATTTTCAAAACTGTTATTCTTTTTCTGTCTTGTTTAGAAAATTGTTAAACACACAGAAATGAACCTCCCTATAGCCATCACTCAGCTTAGCCAATGATCAACATTTTTACCAATTTTGGGTTTTTTATCCCCAATATTATTTTTATGAAATATTTCAAAGCAAGGAAATTAAATCATTCCACCTGCAAATACTTGAGTATTCATCTTTAACCATATAATTGTTTTAAAAACATAATCATCATGCAACACTGAAAATGAATTCTTAATGTCAACTAATACCATATTTACATACCCATATTTGTCTCAGAAATATCATTTTATAATTGTTAATGGGTTGGGACGTGAGGGGAATGGGAAAATATTGGTCAAGGGGTACAAAGTTTCAGATATCCAGGATAAATACATTCTGGGGCTCTAATGTACATCAGGGTAACTATAGTTAACCATAGTGTATTGTATACTTGAAATTTGCTAGAAAGTGAAGTCACTCGGTTGTGTCCGACTCTTTGCAACCCCACAGACTGTAGACCACCAGGCTTCTCCGTCCATGGAATTCTCCAGGCAAGAATACTGGAGTGGGTTGCCATTTCCTTCTCCAGGGATGCTCCCAACCCAGGGATCGAACCCAGGTCTCCCATATTGCTGGCAGACGCTTTACTGCCTGAGCCATTTGCTAAGAGTAGATCTTAATTGTTCTCACATACTCAAAAGTTGTGAAGGGATTGATATGTTAATTAGCTTCCTTCTGGTAGACATTTTGCAAAGTATACATATATCAAAACATCACCTTGTATTTCTTAATTACATGCAATTTTTTTTGTCAATTATACCTCAGTAAAGCTGGAGGGAAAATCTGTTTTACAGTTAATTTATTTTTTAAAAAGAAACTGTTTTGCATTTAGTTTATTCAAATCAGGATCCAAATAAGGTCTACATATTGCATTAGTTTGTCCTGTCTCTTGACTTTTTCTTTTTTTGCCATTGCTGCTTTAAGAGAAATCAGGTTTACTGACCTTTCTGATTTAGGGATTTGCTTCCTTGTGGCATTATGTAACTTTTCTGTTCTCTGTGTTTCTTGCAATCTGGTTTTAGATGCAGTTATTTGATTGGCTTCAGGTTAAATTCTTTTTCCTTAGTCAAAAATACATCACAAGTGATGCTGTGCAATTTCTATTGTATCATCACATCAGGAAGCACATAATGTCTGGATGTCCCAAATTTAGTGGAGCTAAGATTGATCTGAGGACTCAGGTGGTGTCTACTTGACCCTTCATTGCAGAATTCTTTATCAATCTTCCACCTAGGGACTTCCCTGGTGGTCCAGTGGCTAAGACTCCATCCTCCCAAAGCAGGAGGTCCTAGTCAGGGAAGTGGATCCCACATGCCACAGCTAAGAGTTCGAATACCACAATTGAAGATTCTGCATGCTGCAGCGAAGATCAAAACTCCTGAGCGCAAAACTAAGACCTGGCGTGGCTAAACAAACTTAAAAAAAAAAAGTTTCACCTAACCATTTTAACATCCATTAATGATGGCTGCTTTGAAGTATTATTGCATTGCTACTGCTGCTACTGCTAAGTCACTTCAGTTGTGTCCTACTCTGTGCGACCCCATAGATGGCAGCCCACCAGGCTCCCCCATCCCTGGGATTCTCCAGGCAATAACACTGGAGTGGGTTGCCATTTCCTTCTCCAATGCATGAAAGTGAAAAGTTAAAGTGAAATTGCTCAGTCGTGTCCAACTCTTAGTGACCCCATGGACTGCAGCCTATCAGGGTCCTTCATCAATGGGATTTTCCAGGCAAGAGTACTGGAGTGGGGTGCCATTGCCTTCTCCGATTATTGCATTAGGGACTGCATAATAGTGAATTTCTTACTTTTGTCATTTCTTCTGCATTTATTAGTTGGAATTCTTCCATGAAGAAGAATTTCCCCCTCATTAACTACTTGATAACCCTGGAAAAATAGTCTGTATAGAAGAGACAAAGAAAGTACTTGATTTTCCCCTTTATGTCTCAATAGCGTGAGTAATGAATTGCTGCACTAGAAACCTCCAAGTTGTCCTTTTTATTTCAAATAACTATAAAGTTATGGATTTTATGTATTTGGTGTGTGCCAATCCTTTATAGCCATTATTCTTTCTTGGTTTTCAAATTGTCCTCTCTTAAACCAAATGAGACTCTTTCAGGTTGGCTCCTATGTCCTGTTCATGGGGTTGCAAAGAGTCGGACACGACTGAGCAACTGAACTGAACTGAACTGAACATGCTCATAGTTAAATTATCTGAATAATTACAATAATTATAATTATTTTTGTAAGATTCAGATATCAAATATATGTAAATATTGTTGTGATAAAAGAGATGACTCTTATTTTTTCCTTAATGATCATGTGTGTATGTGTCTTATTTTCCATCTCATTCTAATTAGCACATTATAGTGGTAATGACCTTTAGGATTCCATGAGAGAAAAAAGTTCTGTTCTAAGACTGCAAACTAGCTTGAGGTCCTGCCCTGACATGTCACTGTATTAATATATTGATCAGTTCAGTTCAGTCGCTCAGTCGTGTCCGACTCTTTGCAACCCCATGAATTGCAGCACGCCAGGCCTCCCTGTCCATCACCAACTCCCGGAGTTCACACAGACTCACATCCATCGAGTCAGTGATGCCATCCAGCCATCTCATCCTCTGTTGTCCCCTTCTCCTCCTGCCCCCAAATCCCTCCCAGCATCAGAGTCTTTTCCAAAGAGTCAACTCTTCACATGAGGTGGCCAAAGTATTAGAGTTTCAGTTTTAGCATCATTCCTTCCAAAGAACACCCAGGACTGATCTCCTTTAGGATGGACTGGTTGGATCTCCTTGAAGTCCAAAGGACTCTCAAGAGTCTTCTCCAACACTACAGTTCAGAACCATCAATTCTTCGGTGCTCAGCTTTCTTCACAGTCCAACTCTTGTATCCATACATGACTACTGGAAAAACCATAGCCTTGACTAGATGAACCTTCGTTAGCAAAGTAATGTCACTGCTTTTGAATATGCTGTCTAGGTTGGTCATAACTTTCCTTCCAAGTAAGCGTCTTTTAATTTCATGGCTGCAATCACCATCTGCAATGATTTTGGAGCCCAAAAAAATAAAGCCTGACACTGTTTCCACTGTTTCCCCATCTATTTCCCATGAAGTGGTGGGACCAGATGCCATGATCTTCGTTTTCTGAATGTTGAGCTTTAAGCCAACTTTTCACTCTCCTCTTTCACTTTCATCAAGAGGCTTTTTAGTTCCTCTTCACTTTCTGCCATAAGGGTGGTGTCATCTGCATATCTGAGGTTATTGATATTTCTCCCAGCAATCTTGATTCCAGCTTGTGCTTCTTCCAGTCCAGTGTTTCTCATGATGTACTCTGCATATAAGTTAAATAAGCAGGGTGACAATGTACAGCCTTGATGTACTCCTTTTCCTGTTTGGAACCAGTCTGTTGTTCCATGTCCAATTCTAACTGTTGCTTCCTGACCTGCATACACATTTCTCAAGAGGCAGGTCAGGTGGTCTGGTATTCCCATCTCGTTCAGAATTTTCCACAGTATATTGTGATCCACATAGTCAAAGGCTTTGGCATAGTCAATAAAGCAGAAATAGATGTTTTTCTGGAACTCGTAAATGTTAGTTACTTTTATGTGGACAGAAGGAGGTCGGGAGAGGGAAGGAGAGAGGGAGAGAAAATATTTCGTGCAAACTCCTGTCTCTCCACTACTGGGTAACATTGTTAAGAACAACACAAGTGCTCACTAGATAGTTTTTGAATCAGTGAATGAATGGGTACCCCTCTGGGACTATTAGTTACACTGTTACTCGAAGGCAAAGAGATGGACTAGATATCTTCAGCTCTCTTTCAGTCCTAGGGTTCTGTGGTTTCTTTGACTACTAAAAATTGGTTAGGTTGCAAATTTATTCTGTAGTCTTAAAAACAAAATACCTTCACATAAAAGGCAGGGAGAAAATATTTCTCAACATGTCCAGGAAAATCTAATAAATATCTTCAGTAATATGTATAAGCAATGCAAATTCATTAAAAAGGTGTATACCAGTGGCACTAACTTGTGGCTGGAAGAACTTGAGTTGTGTCAAAGTTTATTCTATCCAACATTAGCTGTCTTGGTGTCCATTGTGCACATATGAAGGCAGGCGGCTGCCTTTCTGAGGTATATACTCTCTTGCACTGATCAAGAAAAACTGCTGAAGTCATGAGGCTGCTCCAGGCAGAGCCCTCATGTGAGTCATATGAAAGCTCCCGCACTGCTGACCTCTGGCAAAAAAGGGAGTGAACAAGGAGAGGAGAAGCAGAGGGAGAGAGGTTCAAGTGCCGGTGTTCTCCTTGAACCTAGAAGATTATGGGTCAAGAGCTGTGTGCAAAGGCTCTGCAGCCTGGATGCAGCTGCCATCGCTGTTGGGAGGGAGGCAACGCACACAGCTGTCAGAGGAGTGCGCCTGTGATGACGGAGGCTGCGATCGAGGTATTCATATCCCAGGAGCATCTCCCTCTACTGATAAACAGAGTTCAGAGGCTCCCTTTCTGTAGCAGGGTCTGCTTTTCCTGCATTAGGACTAAGGCAATAAAAAGAAAATTCTATTAAAGTCACAAAGAATGTGTGGCTGTTGTTATCAAATTCGGGGATTTTCTTTTAAGCCGAAAGGGAAAAATAACCCTATGCTTTGGGCTGCACGAAATTCACTTGCCTTGCAGTCAAGAAAGTTATTCTCTTGAAATCTCTGAAGTACTAAATTAGCGAGCTGAACCTCAAAAAACAAGCTGCGGTATTTGGTATCCTATGGATTAAAATTTTCAGTTAATTAGCTCATGGCTATCAGCAATGCTGTACAGGAAAGTTATTCCCCTAAAGAGGTAAATTAAAGGGACAAGAAAAAGAAAAGTCTAGGTTTAACAGAAAAATTGGAACCCATCCATCAGAGAAATTTAGGTTAACCTAAGTGTCTAAAGACAGATTTTTTAGGTAAAGAAAGAATGTTGTGTTTTAGCAGTTGATATCATTATGGGTTTTTTGTTTTTTTAAAGGAACTGATGTTCAAGAAAGGTACATTTTGAAAGTGTGGGAAGCTTAGAAAACATTTGAAGAGTTAACATCAGGCAAATAAAGAAAAAGCGGTTTATGCTAGCCGTTGTCTTGACTTTGCATAAATTTTATTCCTGCACTTTCCTTTTTCTCTAGCTAACAGACCTAAAAGAAGCATCATGTTCCATGACTTCATTTCACCCCAGGGGACTTCAGGCTGTGCATGCCCGGAAGTTCAAGAGTAAAAGGCCACGGAGTAACAGCGATTCTTTTCAGGAAGAGGATCTGAGGCAAGGTTTTCAGTGGGTGAGTGAGCAGCTGATGTTGATCAAGAGGAATTTAATGTGTACTTATCTAGGAAGGCTGGCCCTTTTTCCAAGACAATTACTGAGCAGACCTTCCCAAGCACATTCTGCAACGTTGTCTAATTTCTGTGGGGGGAAAAGTCAACACTAAAAAAATGCTCTTTTCTTTCCCCCCTCCTCACTCCTCATTCCCCTTATGCAGAGGAAGAGCCTCCCTTTTGGGGCAGCTTCATCTTACTTGAACTTGGAGAAGCTGGGTGAAGGTTCTTATGCTACAGTTTACAAAGGGATTAGCAGGTAAGTGACTCATTAGCTGGGAGAGACTTTAGAGATGAGGATTTCACCCCCAGGGTTTGACATTATGAAGCCAGCTGACACATGGTAGAAATTCAGGACCTATGCAAGACCCCACTGTCAATATGGAATGACATAATGACTGAAGCAGCCTTGAAAGCAGACAGACTTCCCGTGCCCCAATTAAAATCAGCCCACTAAGATGTTTATCAGCTTTTCCTCCTTTTGAGTCAATTCAAATTAAACTTTCTCAATTACTGTCCATCACTTGGTGGGGAGTACAGTGGATAAGGTGTCATATCCTTCCTGAAACACGACAAGGGTTTCAGTAGCACCCTTGAGTTTGCTCCTTCCTTCTTTTACTTTGCCTTCTTAGAAGATACTGAAGTTGGTTTCTACAAAGTAAGACCTAGTACGCAAAGATTGATTTATCCTGGGTTTTCTACACTTGCAAATTACACAAAAATGGCTGGAGAATAAAAAAGACTGTTAATCCAGAAAGCGAATACCCATTTTGGTTAATAAAAACTATGTTAAACATATTTGAGAGAGTCATGAATTTCACTGCTTTTTCAAGGTGGGATAGTCAAGAAGGTCTGATTTCCTTAATTTACATTACTCCAGTGGAGAAAAATAATGGCTCAAAGTGGTTTAATGTTAATTTTTAACAATTTAATATAAATACTACAAAACTAAGTATTTATTATGTATCTTAATACTTGTGGTATTGTTTTTACTTGTTAAAGGCGAGTTTGGAAGAGATACCATTTTAAATATTTTATGTAGAAACAGGATTTAACTCACTTCCATAAACTATCTTAGGAACTAAGAATATAAAAAATTTCCTTCAAAATATTCATCCTAGTAACAGAATGAAAAAATACACTAGAAATATATACTCTGTCCAAGTTCACAGAGATGTATATAACAGTATATTAATTGCAGCAAGACTTATAATAGAAAGAGTGAAAGCCTGGTTACCAATATCCATTAATGGAGGACTGGCTAAATTATTACTATATAGTGAAATAGTATGCAAACATCTAGAGTATAAGATAGACATGTATGAAGAAAAGCAAGTTACAGAACAATATATGATCTCATTTAGGAAAAAAAAGCACTGTTCATGTATAAATTTGTATGTGCTTAGAGGAATCTGGAAAAATCTAAAAGGGACTATTGAAAATAGCTACTTTTAGTGGTTGAAACTGGAATGGAGGAAGATCACTCAAACTTTTCACTGTATTTCTTACCATAAAAGTGTTACATTCATAATTTAAAACAAGTTAAAACATACCATAAAGATAGATGTCAAGAAAGCATTTTATAAATTCAACATCAATTACTAGTTTTTAAACTCTGAACAAAATAGGAATAGAATGATAATTACCCATCATGATGTAGAGTAATTTCAGATCAACAACTTCTATACTTTTTCTTTGCTCAATACTAGTGACATCACCATTAAGTTAGAGTAGGGCAAGACTGCCCATTATTTTCTATTGTTAAAGATCATCAGAAGCATTCTAGCTCAGGCAACAAGGAAAAAAGACTGAATATAATTTTTATGGATTATAGAATTGTCTACTTAAAAAAACCCCAAGAGAATCATCTAAGAAACTTGAAATAGTGAGATAGAACAACTAGGTCATCAGTTATAAAATCAAAATGTACTTGTTAACAATTGCCTTATGTATTAGCAATAAGCATTTAATGGAAAATATTGTAGGGGAAATTATTCTTAAAGTAGCAACAATAAAAAGTCATTAGCATTAAAAAATGGGCAGGATTTATATATAAGATTTACTAAAGGATATAAAAGATTTGCAAAAGCCAGAAAGGCATTCATTCTACTCGTATTTATTAAGCACTTACTATGTTACTGCTGTTGGTTAGTCACAACTTACCAACTCAACCAACTTACAACTAAATTAGTAAGTTGTGTCCATTTCTTTTGCAACCTCATAGACCGTAGCCTGTCAGGCTCCTCTGTCCATGGGATTACCCAGGCAAGAATACTGAAGTGGGTTGCCATTTCCTTCTCCAGAGAATCTTCCTGACCCACAGATCAAACCAGCATCTCCTGCATTGGTGGGGTGGATTCTTTACCACTGAGCTACCAGGGAAGCCCTACTTACTATGCGCCAGGCACTATTTTTAGCCAATAAGGATTCATTGAAGAAAAAAAGTGATAAGTACGGAGTGTATGTTCTAGTGATGATGAGAGAGGCAATAAACAAACTCTTTGACCAAGTTTGTCAAAGAATGAAAATGTTGGGGAAGAATAAAACAGGGAAGAGGAATCGGGAGTGCCGGCATGGGGTGGTGAATTACTATTTTAAACAGAGTGATGAGATGCAGGCTTACTGAGAAGGGAACACTTGAACAGAGATTCTGACAAAGGTGAGGCATGAACTGCGTGGGTGTGTAGTGGAAGAGGACCTCAGGCAAAGGGAACAGCAAGCAGCAAACCCCTGAGGCAGGAGCATGCCTGGCATTGGAGGCAGTGGGTGGAAGGACTTGAAGGTAGGAGGAGTTGCAGATACAGTAGGGCCATTGTGTAGGATCTTGTAGATCATTCCAGGGACTCTGTAAGGACATTTAGATTAAAAAATCTAGTAATACAAAGATGTTAATGATTCTATAATTTAGAATTTTAATGCATTCTAAATATGTTCAAACGCTACAATAATTAAAATAGTGTAGCATGAGTACAAGAAAAGACAGATCAAATAAATATGATTTGTAAAGCCCCAAAGAGTCACAAATCCAAATATTAGTAAGATCTAATATACAATCACTGTTCATGGGGTTCTCATGATTGTCGGGAGAAGTATCAATAACCTCAGATATGCAGATGACACCACCCTTATGGCAGAAAGCGAAGAGGAACTAAAGAGCCACTTGATGAAAATGAAAGAGGAGAGTGAAAAACTTGGCTTAAAACTCAACGTGTAGAAAATTAAGATCATGGCATCTGGTCCCATCACTTCATGGCAAGTAGATGGAGAAACAGTGGAAACAGTGACAGATTTTATTTTTTTGGACTCCAAAATCACTGCAGATGGTGACTGCAGCCATGAAATTTAAAAGACACTTGCTCCTTGGAAGAAAAGCTATGACCAACCTAGACAGCATATTAAAAAGCAGAGACATTACTTTGCCAACAAAGGCCTGTCTAGTCAAAGCTATGGTTTTTCCAGTAGTCATGTAGGGATGTGAGAGTTGAACTATAAAGAAAGCTGAGTGCCAAAGAACTGATGCTTTTAAACTGTGGTTTTGGAGAAGATCCTTGAGAGCCCCTTGGACTGCAAGGAGATCCAACCAGTCCATCCTAAAGGAAGTCAGTCCCGAATATTCACTGGAAGGACTGATGCTGAAGCTGAAACTCCAATGCTTTGGCCACCTGATATGAAGAACTGACCCACTGAAAAAGACCCTGATGCTGGGAAAGATTGAAGGCAGGAGAAGGGGACGACAGAGGATGAGATGGTTGGATGGCATCACCAACTCAATGGACAAGAGTTTGAGCTAGCTCCAGGAGTTGGTGATGGACAGGAAAGCCTGGCATGCTGCAGTCCATGGGGTCACAAAGAGTCGGACATGACTGAGCGACTGAACTGAACTGAACTGAAAGGAGTTGAAAAAGAAAACATACAAGAACTAGAAGAATAAACAAGGGAAGTCTATATAACTTTTGGACTGGAAAGGTCTGTCTGTACATAACACTGAAGTCAGAACCTATTAGGGAAGATTGGACATGTTCATGGTGGCCCATCTATCCAAGTACATTCTGCTGCTGCTGCTGCTGCTGCTGCTAAGTTGCTTTGGTTGTGTCCGACTCTGTGCGACTCCATAGACGGCAGCCCACCAGGCTCTGCCATCCCTGGGATTCTCCAGGCAAGAACACTGGAGTGGGTTGCCATTGCCTTCTCCCTTGTGTGAAAGTGAAAAGTGAAAGTGAAGTCGCTCAGTCGTGTCCGACTTGTAGCGACCCCATGGACTGCAGCCTACCAGGCTCCTCCATCCGTGGGATTTTCTAGGCAAGAGTACTGGAGTGGGTTGCCATTGCCTGAGGACCCCTCAATTCTGAGCTACTTCAATAGAGGTTCACTGAAACAGTTACCATGGTCAAATTGACACAGGTAACCCTAGATCAAAATATAATGTGATCCTTCATCATAGGTGCTCTCAGCATCTTTAAAATGTTGATGTATAGCATGACTGTCTAAAAAAGATTAAGAAAAATTTTAAAGTAAAAGCATTTTCTAAACATATTTGACTTCCCTGGTGGTTCAAATAGTAAAGAGTCTGCCTGCAATGCAGGAGACCTGAGTTCAATCCCTAGGTCAGGAAGATCCCCTGGAGGAGGAAGTGGAAACCCACTCCAATATTCTTGCCTGGAGAATCCCCTGGATGGAGGAGCCTGGAGGGCTACAGTTCATGGGGTTGCAAAGAGTCAGACATGACTGAGTGACTTCATTTTCGCTTTCATATTTGACCAGAAAACTTTTAGCATAGGGGGTGGGGAATATTTCACAGACCTATTCTCTGAGTAAAGCATTTTGGAAAATACTGAATGTCATAAGAAATTGAAAGTTTAAAATTTCAAAGAAATGATAAGGCAAACAAAAGAAATTGGTAAGAGGTATATGCAAAATACCTCCCCCCAAAATGGACAAATAGGGAAACTACAAAAAAACATAAAAGGCCAATAAGCTTATAAAAATTCAGTTCCACAAGTAGTTGAAGGAATAGAAATTAAAATGGAATCATCCTTTTCATCTTCTAAAAGACCAAAACTGAAGATAAAGGCATGCACCTGATAAACAAGCCCCACATTTGTGGAAGTATGTCAAAGGGACCCAGAAGCCAAGGAAAGGCTCCCAAGGAACAAATGTGGAAATTGAGCAACAAAATAAAATAGTATTGGGTTGTAAGCCAAAGTATAAAATGAGTACCTGTGAGTCCAAAGTGCTATGAATAAGTAGTTTGGTTGATTAATAAATGGGAGAGAAGAGGCCATTTCCAGACAATTTAAGTCACTATTCTACCTTCAAGCTGGCAGAGCATAACTTTCTACTCTTTAAGTGTGGGCTACTGAGAGTGACATTCCCCCAAAATACAGTATGGAAAGGGATTAGGGCGAGAATGAATTTACAGTGAAGAAACCTGATAGATATTACCTGAGCCAAGTGATTAAGGCCACATCAAAAGTCATGTATTATGATGACAGCATGTACCCCAACACAATGTGACAAAACCAAAACCCATGACCATGGTCTAATCATAAGAAAAACATCAGAAAAATTCTAATAAAGAGGTATGCTACAAAATACTTGACCAGTACTCCTCTAAATTGTCAGTGTCATCAAAAACAAGGAAAGTCTGGGAAAGTGTCACAGCCAAGAGGTGCCTAAAGAGACATAACAACTAAATGCAATGTTTGTCCTAGATGATATCATAGAATAGAAAAAGGACATCAGGTAAAAACTAAAGAAATCCTGGTAAATCATATTTCAGTACCGAAATGTATCAAGTCAACCTGTTGCATACCTTAAATTTACAGGGTTATATGTATATACATTGTATATGAGTATACAATGCTATATATCTCAATTTTTGAAATGACTAAGAGGTAAATTGATTTTCATACATTTATACATATCTAGAAAGAATAGTTTCTGTGAGAAAGCATTTTGAAATGAAATTGGAAAGTTGTAATGCTATTTTAAAAGGAAATATGCAACAGCAGATGAATTTTTTAAACTTAAAAATCATTTACTGTGTAATCATTCCATCACTTCGGCATAGCAATATGCACACGTGCATTTTGTCTTTCACTTGCACATAGATTGTTTAGTTACAAATATGGTGTGCTTGCTGTTATGTACTCTATTTTTCGTATTATCATAAACTTTGTGGCTTTTTAAAATTTAATTAATTTAATTTTTTAAAAGACCATACTGAGTCTTTGTTGCTGCGTGGGCTTTTCTCAAGCTGCGGTGAGCAAGGGCTATTCTCTAGCTGCAGTGGCCTCTCCTGTTGCAGAGCACGAGCTCTAGGGCATGCGGGTTTCAGCAGTTGCAAGGTGTGGGCTCAGCAGTTGTGGTTCCTAGGTGCTAGAGCATAGGCTCAATAGTTGTGGTGCATGGGCTTAGCTGCTCTGTGGCACGTGGGATCTTCCCAGACCCAGGAATCAAACCTGTATCTCCCCCTGTATTGGCAGGCAGACTCTCTACCACTGAGCCACCAGGGCGCCTCATGTTTCTTTCTATATGCCTCTGGACTTAACTTTTGTTATGAATGCAAAATATTCTACTATACTGATGTACCACAGATTTTTTAGCTGTTTCTCTAATGTTGAACGTTTCAGTTATTTCTTTTTTTTTCTATTGTAACTAACACAACAAACAATGTCTTTCATTACTTGGAATTATTAAAATCTTTGTTAATTAACATTATTGGGAAAAATCCCGAGTATGATAATCTCAAGGCTTTTCATATGTATGATCATGTTATGGTGGTGGTTTAGTTGTTAAGTTGTGTTTGACTCTTGCAAGCCCATGGACTGTAGCCTGCCAGGCTCCTCTGTCCATAGGATTCTTCAGGCAAGAATACTGGAGTGGGTTGCTATTTCTTTCTCCAGGAGATCCTTTCCACCCAGGAATTGAATCCAGGTCTCCTGTATTGCAGGCATACGTTGCAATACTGAGCTATGAGGGAATCCCATGATCATGTTGCAAAGTGGAAGTCATTCAGTCATGTCTGACTCTTTGTGACCCCATGGACTATACAGTCCATGGAATTCTCCAGGCCAGAATACTGGAGTGGGTAGCCTTTCCATTCTCCAGGGGACCTTCCCAACCAACCCAGGGATCAAACTCGGGTGTCCCATATTGCAGACGGATTTTTAACCAGCTGAGCCCCAAAGGAAGCCCAATAATACTGGAGTGGGTAGCCTATCCCTTCTCCAGTGGATCTTCCCGACCCAGGGTCTCCTGTATTGCAGGTAGATTCTTTACCAACTGAGTTAGTTATACTCTCCCAAATTTTACCAATTTACAGTGCAACCCACAAGAAGCAATACAATTTTACTGCAAAAAACCCTAAAGAATTCCTAATAAACTATGGACTTTAGTTAATAATTATGTATCAATATTGCCTCATTAATTCAACAAATGTATGATACTAATATAAGTATGATAACAACAGAAGAAAATGGATGTGAGGTATATGGGAACCTTTTGTACTATCTTCTCAACTTTTCTGTAAATCTAAAACTGTTCTAAAAAATGAAATATTGAAGCAATAACAATGAAAAGCAAGGAATCTGTCTGGTGTCAGTCAGTGGGTGCTAGAATGGCCAGCCTCATGACCAGTTAGTGGTGCGACCACTCTGTGACACAATTTGGGAACATGTGTGCAAAACAATAAAAACTTGTGTGCTACATACTCTGATTTAGCAATTCTATCTCAACCCTGAAAAAATAACAGAGGCTATGTGAAAAGACTTATGTGCAAATACAAACAAATATGATTGTCAGGGTATTTTTATAACAGTCAAAAGTTAGAGACAATATTAAAATATTTGGATCTGGCAAAACACATTGTAACATATTTATCTGATAAATGTTATTATTAAATATCACATAATACAAGAATGATTAGAAGTCAAATGGAGAAAAAACTAATAATATGATATAAAACCTACTGTATTAAAAAAAAAACAGTATAGTTACACTTGCATTAAAATCGTCTCTGTTTTCTGGCATTTAGCTCACATCAGTAAACAGAACAATGAATAACTGGAGAGTAGGAGGCGATGGAGAGAGAGAGAATGGTGGGACTGGGCAGGTTGGCACCCCACTCCAGTACTCTTGCCTGGAGAATCCCATGGACAGAGGAGCCTGGTAGGCTGCAGTCCATGGGGTCGCTGAGGGTCAGACACGACTGAGCGACTTCACTTTGACTTTTCACTTTCATGCATTGGAGAAGGAAATGGCAACCCACTCCGGTGTTCTTGCCTGGAGAATCCCAGGGACAGGGGAGCCTGGTGGGCTGCGGTCTCTGGGGTCACAGAGAGTCAGACACGACTGAAGTGACTCAGCAGCAACAGCAGCAGGATCCGATTGTAAGAATTTGACTTTTATTCAGGATGAGATGTGGAGACAATGTTGGGTTTTGAGCACAAAAGTGACTTGTTTTGACTTTCACTTTAAAAAGATTCCCTGGACTACCGTTGGGAGAAGATAGTGGGGGTACAAACATACAAGCAGAAACTCTGTAGGAGTTCATTACAATAGTTCAGATGAAAAATAAGGATGGCTCAGTGGTAAATAAAAGGAACAATATACATCGGAATATGAGGATGGCTTTGTTGGGTTTGTCTTCTGTGCTTTCCTGAATTCTCCATCTTTTCTGTAATGAATATATATCACTTTGGTAAAGAGAAAGCAATGGTTTGATATATACATGTGACTTTTAAAACTTTTTATTTTGAGAAAATTGTACATTTTATATGCTGGAATAAAATTTGAAGCAAAGTTACTTTTGTTAAGCCATCTCTAGTATAAATTGCTACTATGAGGCATGTCGACAAATGTATGCCCTTTCCCCCGACTCTTCCAGGATAAATGGACAACTAGTGGCTTTAAAAGTCATCAGTATGAATGCAGAGGAAGGAGTCCCATTTACAGCCATCCGGGAAGGTAAGAACAGTAGAGTGGACCCAAGAGATGTTTTAAGTTTTTGATTCGATAAAAACACATTGAATCTATCCATTCAGCATCTAGCTTTTATAGAAGTAATGTTGTAATTGCAATTTTATTCTTCACACCAGTTTTCCAAATCATTTTATTACTTACTCTTGAAGAAATTAGAATTCAAAACTATTATATTAATTGACCCAAACTATGAACTCAGTGAGTATTTACTAAATATTGTCTGTGAGCTTGGTCCCATGCTGTGTGCTAAGGCCATATCTATAAAACCCTAGAAATATCCATACAAAGGAGAAAATTAATGTACTTACAAATCCTCAGTAAGCAGCTTACCTGAAAATAAGTTCTTTAGATAGTATTTGAAAAACTCTCTGGAAAAACATGTATTTTTAGTGTTATGCCTATATTTTCTCTGAACCTCAGGTGGTAGAGCAAGTAGATGAGAAGTCTGGTGTCGGTAGGACTTGGGCTTGAATCTTAGAGGTCTACAGATTACTAGTGCTGTGACCATGGGTAGATTACTTTTCCTATTTAAGACGTCTATTGCAGAAAGACGATTTGTTGTTCAGTCTCTCAGTCGTGTCTGACTCTTTGTGATCCCGGGGACTGCAGCACGCCAGGCTTCCCTGTCCTTCACCATCTCCTGGAGTTTGCTCAAACTTCTCTCCATTGACTCAGTGATGGCATCCAACCATCTCATCCTCTGTTGTCCCCTTCTCCTCCTGCCCTCAATCTTTCCCAGCATCAGGGTCTTTTCCAATGAGTTGACTCTTCCCATCAGTGGCCAAAGTATTGGAGCTTCAGCTTCAGCATCAATCCTTCCAATGAATATTCAGGGTTGATTGACTGGTTTGATCTCCAATACCTATTTCTTTGAGTTATTATGAGGGTTAAGTGACAATATGCATATAAAACACTAATCACAGGGTTCATCTTCAGAGTTCAACATGTTGGCAAATATCATAACCTTTTTGCTCCTTTCTTTTAGTGATGTCTCGTTCACTATCAAGATAACTAAAAATTTATAATTTAAAAATCAAGAAGCCAGTACAGTGAAAATAAATCATTAAAATGCAACTTATTAGCCTTCTTACATGAGCCATTTGAAATAAAATGATAATAGAATTAGTATCTTTTTCATCAAAAACCCAGAGAAATGGCTCCTCTCTGGTCTTGCTTGTCCCCTTTTAACAACTTCATCTTCCCTTTTTTAATGAAGCACATACTGTACACAAAGCATACTGCAGGGTGTTGTGAAAGATGAGAAGAAAGATCTGATCTTTGCTATATATCTTTTCAGTTGTAACAGAGCAGATGGTTCAGGTTGTAAGCAGTGTTATGATGAAGGTAAAAAGGACCTTGTAAACTGAGATGAGAACCAATCAGTCTCAGTATGGCTAATTGAGTCAATAGATTTTGAAGTGAGCTTGGAGGATGGGTCATGCAAACAGGCTTGGGAAAAGCAATTCAGAAAATGAGTTTATAACTGAATTTGATGCCATTTTCAAAAGACTTCCAGAGCCCCTGGGAAATATGTCATTCTGAATTTCAGTAGAAGGACCAAATGGCTGTCTGATTAGCCGGGGCTTCAACCTGGTAGGATCAGGTGCATTCTGGAGGAAAGCGTGTTTTTAAGTGTTTAATATAATGGACTCTGTATTTACTGATGGACATATTAGTGGTCCCCATGAAAGGATGATCAGATTTAGAAAGAGATGTGTGGACAGGCTAAGGAGCATTTCTGAGCATAGTAGGCATCCTCAGGCGGCCAGCATCAGGCCTGGGTCTCTAGGCCCAGGTTCGCCCTCTTCTCACAGCGTTTCCTTTGCGAGGTGCGCTTGCCTGTTGCTACAGGCCTGCCTTGCTCAGATTTTCTCCGCAGCCAAGTTTTTTTTCAGGTTGACATTTGACTTTAAACAGCAAAAACTTTGCCAGTTTTGCTAACAGATGGTTCTCAGCATGGTTCAGAAATGCTGGATCTGCATTGTTCTGTATGCTAAATGTTTCTTTTATTTCTTATTTACTGAGAAAGTGCCTCTCCATCACAGGTGTTTGCAATTACATTTAGTATTCAACTGTGGACTTTCTTGGTTTGTTTTATGGACTTACCTTACTGAATGCTTTGCTTGTTTAATACGAAAAACCACAAAAGGATTTTTTTTGACACACTGGAGGTTGTTAGGCATCCAGTTTCCAACAACGCATGTTTCTTTTTTCACCAATGTAAATGCTGGGAGCCCTTGATAGAGGAGCCCTCTCTTTTCAAGAAGACAGAAGGCCTCATTTGAAAACTTTGGCACTGTCCCATTTTTCCTGTAAGAACTTTAAGGATGTGAGGCCAGGGAGACAGGAGGTTAAATGAGAAGGGCTGGAAGGCAAAAGAAGAACAGCTGGAGTTTGTTAGTTAAAATCCAGGGTCACTAGCTAAAAAGGCAACCGAAAGCCACGTGCAGAAAAACTAAATGAGCAATGCAGACTTCTCTAAAAAGCCTTGAAGTAGGAATTACTTTTCCTGAACAGTTTGGCTGCTCTAATGGTGTATCAGCCAAAGATTCATTGAGTAGGATTTTACTCCATGTGCAGTCTCTATATGTATAGGTAGAAAGCATGTGGCAATTTATTAATCTGGTCATTTGGAATATTATTTGATTGTAACATGTAATATAATGAAATTAGCAAAAGTATGCACAGTACTAAGGGCAATATACCTTAATACATGTGCCAAATATTTTTCATGTGTTAACCTCTTCCAGTCCTTTGGAGGTAGATATTATTATGATTCCTGTACAGAGCTGTGAGTCAAGCAAAATCTGAGTCAAAATCCATATGGGAGAGTGTATGGATTTTGACTTCATACACAAACACCTGGCCACCTACTATGGCTAGGTATTTTGCCGACTGCTATATACACAACAGTGGACACAATAGGCATATTGCCCATCCTTATTCCTTTGCTAGTTAAAAAGATTAACCACCTTCATTGAAACTTACAGAATCTTTCCCAATGGGCTCTATATTTTAAACATTTGTTTTTGCAACTAGGAGATAGCACTTTCATTGGAATAGGCTAATATGATGTTTTTATATAAGAACATGTTCCCTAGTTTTATTAACCTATGTATCAATGTCTTAATAATGTACATTATTTTAAATATCTGTCTATAAAAATAGAAACTGTTTAAAAAGCACTTCCAGGACTTTCAGCCCCTTAGCGGGATTCATTAGGAAGCATTCATAGAAATAATCTTTTTTGAGGACTGGGCACATAATATAATCTTCCCCCAACTTCAATCTCTTTTTTGAACCTTTACGTCAACTCTAGTTGGTAAAGTGTGTTTTTTGTCGTAGTGATGAAGGAGTTTGAACTTAAGAGAGGTTAGATAACTGGTCAGAGGTCACAGAGCTAGTAATCAGAGGCATTACATATTCAAATCCATTCTATTCTATTCTAAAGCCTTTCTACTTTATTACAGTAAAGTTAGAAATCCTTAACTCAAGGATTTTTTCCTTTTGCAAAAGTAAAACTAAAAAATCAAAATAGAAATCTATTTTATGAAGCATGTTGTATAAACATTAAGTAAATGCAAGAGAAACATTTTAAAGAAAATATACAATATTGTATATTTATCAATTCTGATTCTTTCATATGCTCTATAGCACTATAATTCCAAATCTTTAAGTTAGAAAATGGTTTCAGCTGAGAATCTTTTAATATCATTCTCTAGTAGAAAACATTACGGAGTAATTATTTTCAGTCCATATATAAAAAAAAGCCAAAAACAGACAAAGGCACCTCTACAAGGTGATACAGTGAAGTCTTGTTTTTGCTCACTCAGTCGTGTCCGACTCTTTGTGACCCCACGGACTGCAGCATGCCAGGCCTCCCTGTCCTTCACCATCTCCCGAAGCTTGCTCAAACTCATGTCCATTGAGTCAGTGATGCTTAGTTGCTTAGTCATGACTAATTCTTTCCAACCCCATGGACAGAGGAGCCTGGAAGGCTATAGTCCATGGGGATTCTCCAGGCAAGAATACTGGAGTGGGTTGACATGCCCTCCGCCAGGGGATCTTTCCAACCCAGGGATCAAACCCAGGTCTCCCTAATTGCAGGCAGATTTTTTTTACCATCTGAGCCACCAGTTCAGTTAGTTCAGTCACTCAGTCGTGTCTGACTCTTTGAGACCCCATGAATTGCAGCTCGCCCGGCCTCCCTGTCAATCACCAACTCCCAGAGTTCACTCAAACTCAAGTCCATCGAGTTGGTGATGCCATCCAGCCATCTCATCCTCTGTCGTCCCCTTCTCCTCCTGCCCCCAATCCCTCCCAGCATCAGAATCTTTTCCAATGAGTCAACTCTTCACATGAGGTGGCCAAAGTACTGGAGTTTCAGCTTTAGCATCATTCCTTCCAAAGAACACCCAGGACTGATCTCCTTTAGGATGGACTGGTTGGATCTCCTTGCAGTCCAAGGGACTCTGAAGAGTCTTCTCCAACACCACAGTTCAAAACATCAATTCTTCGGTGCTCAGCTTTCTTCACAGTCCAACTCTCACATCCATACATGACTACTGGAAAAACCATAGCCTTGACTAGATGGACCTTTGTTGGCAAAGTAGTGTCTCTGCTTTTGAATATGCCACCTAGGTTGGTCATAACTTTCCTTCCAAGGAGTAAGCATCTTTTAATTTCATGGCTGCAATCAACATCTGCAGTGATTTTGGAGCCCAAAAAGATAAAGTCTGACACTGTTTCCACTGTTTCCCCATCTATTTCCCATGAAGTGATGGGATCAGATGCCATGATCTTCATTTTCTGAATGTTGAACTTTAAGCCAACATTTTCACTCTCCTCTTTCACCTTCATCAAGAAGCTTTTTAGTTCCTCTTCACTTTCTGCCATAAGGGTGGTGTCATCTGCATATCTGAGGTTATTGATATTTCTCCCAGCAATCTTGATTCCAGCTTGTGCTTCTTCCAGCCCAGCATTTCTCATGATGTACTCTACATGTAAGTTAAATAAGCAGGGTGACAATATACAGTCTTGACGAACTCCTTTTCCTATTTGGAACCAGTCTGTTGTTCCATGTCCAGTTCTAACTGTTGCTTCCTGACCTGCATACACATTTCTCAAGAGGCAGGTCAGGTGGTCTGGTATTCCCATCTCTTTCAGAATTTTCCACAGTTTATTGTGATCCACACAGTCAAAGGCTTTGGCATAGTCAATAAAGCAGAAATAGATGTTTTTCTGGAACTCTCTTGCTTTTTCCAGATCCAGCAGATGTTGGAAGTTTGATCTCTGATTCCTCTGCCTTTTCTAAAACCAGCTTGAATATCTGGAAGTTTACGGTTCACATCTTGCTGAATCCTGGCTTGGAGAATTTTGAGCATTACTTTACTAGCATGTGAGATGAGTGCAATTGTGTGGTAGTTTGAGCATTCTTTGGCATTGCCTTTTTTTTGGATTGGAATGAAAACTGACCTTTTCCAGTCCTGTGGCCACTGCTGAGTTTTCCAAATTTGCTGGCATATTGAGTGCAGCACTTTCACAGCATCATCTTCCAGGATTTGAAATAGCTCAATTGGAATTCCATCACCTCCACTAGCTTTGTTCGTAGTGATGCTTTCTAAGGCCCACTTGATTTCACATTCCAGGATGTCTGGCTCTAGGTGAGTGATCATACCATTGTGGTTATCTGAGTCATGAATATCTTTTTTGTACAGTTCTTCTGTGTATTCTTGCCACCTCTTCTTAATATCTTCTGCTTCTGTTAGGTCCATACCATTTCTGTCATTTATTGAGCCCATCTCTGCATGAAATGTTCCCTTGGTATCTCTAATTTTCTTGAAGAGATCTCTAGTCTTTCCCATTCTGTTGTTTTCCTCTATTTCTTTGCATTGATTGCTGAGGAAGGCTTTCTTATCTCTTCTTGCTATTCTTTGGAACTCTGCATTCAGATGCTTATATCTTTCCTTTTCTCCTTTGCTTTCTGCTTCTCTTCCTTTCATAGTTATTTGTAAGGCCTCCCCAGACAGCCATTTTGCTCTTTTGCATTTCTTTTCCATGGGGATGGTCTTGATCCCTGTCTCTTATACAATGTCATGAACATGAATGTCCATGGTTCATCAGGCACTCTCTCTATCAGATCTAGTCCCTTAGATCTATTTCTCACTCCCACTGTATAACCATAAGGAATTTGATTTAGGTCATACCTGAATGGTCTAGTGGTTTTCCCTACTTTCTTCAATTTAAGTCTGAATTTGGCAATAAGGAGTTCATGATCCGAGCCACAGTCAGCTCCCAGTCTTGTTTTTGCTAACTGTATAGAGCTTCTCCATCTTTGGCTGCAAAGAATATGATCAATCTGATTTCAGTGTTGACCATCTGGTTATGTCCATGTGTAGAGTCTTCTCTTGTGTTGTTGGAAGAGGGTGTTTGCTATGACCAGTGTGTTCTCTTGGCAAAACTCTATTAGCCTTTGCCCTGCTTCATTCTGTATTCCAAGGCCAAATTTGCCTATTGACTTCCTACTTTTGCATTCCAGTCCCCTATAATGAAAAGGACATCTTTTTGGGGTGTTAGTTCTAAAAGGTCTTGTAGGTCTTCATAGAACCGTTCAACTTCAGCTTCTTCAGCGTTACTGGTTGGGGCATAGACTTGGATTAATGTGATATTGAATGATTCGCCTTGGAAACGAACAGAGATCATTCTGTCGTTTTTGAGATTGCATCCAAGTACTCCATTTCAGACTATTTTGTTGACCATGATGGCTACTCCATTTCTTCTAAGGGATTCCTGTCCACAGTGGGTAGATATAATGGTCATTTGAGTTTAATTCACCCATTCCAGTCCATTTTATTTCGCTGATTCCTAGAATGTCAACATTCACTCTTGCCATCTCCTGTTCGACCACTTCCAATTTGCATTGATTCATGGACCTAACATTCCAGGTTCCTATGCAATATTGCTCTTTACAGCATCGGATCTTGCTTCTATCACCAGTCACATCCACAACTGGGGATTGTTTATGCTTTGGCTCCATCCCTTCATTCTTTCTGGAGTTATTTCTCCACTGATCTCCAGTAGCATATTGGGCACCTACTGACCTGGGGAGTTCCTTTTTCAGTATCCTATCATTTTGCCTTTTCATACTGTTCATGGGGTTCTCAAGGCAAGAATACTGAAGTGGTTTGCCATTCCCTTCTCCAGTGGACCACATTCTCTCAGCCCTCTCCACCATGACCTGCCCATCCTGGGTGGCCCCACGGGCATGGCTTAGTTTCATTGAGTTAGACAAGGCTGTGGTCTGTGTGATTAGATTGACTAGTTTTCTGTGATTATGGTTTCAGTGTGTCTGCCCTCTGATGCCCTCTAGCAACACCTACTGTCTTACCTGGGTTTCTCTTACCTTGGATAAGGGGTATCTCCTCACCGCCGCCCCTCCTGACCTTGAACGTGGAGTAGCTCCTCTCAGCCCTCCTGCGCCCGCGCAGCCACCGCTTCTTGGACGTGAGGTTGCTCCTCTCGGCTGCCGCCCCTGACCTCAGACATGGGGTAGCTCCTCTCGGCCATGCTTCTGTGAGGCCCATTGCAGCCAGCACTCTTCTGCTACCAGGGAAGCCCAAAAATACTGGAGTGCATAGCCTATCCTTTCTCTAGGAGATCTTCCCAACCCAGGAATCAAACCAGAACCTCCGGCATTGCATGCAAATTCTTTACCAGCTGAGCTACCAGAGAAACCCAAAGGGGCCTTTAGTGACCTAATAATAACCTGTTATTGAAGATACAAGAGCCAGTCCTCAGCCCTTCCCACTCATACGGGCTCCCCAAGTTTGGCTCTCTCCTCTTTTTAACTTTGAATTTCCTCCTTTCCACAGGTTTTCAATTCTCCCATTGTGAAATGGAAATCCCCTCCACTCTCTGTATTATGCTTCAGCAATCCTTCATTCCATGCTCCTGCCCTCCATCGAGCACGTCCACAGGCCCTGCTGACCTCCTGTGGGACTTTGAACTTTAGAGTATGGTCACATCTTGCAGTCTTGCTCTAGAAGGCAGAACACCCCTTTCCTGGTCCTCCAATGGCCTCTATCTCTCCAGGCTTCCTCTCCTGTAGCCTGAAGCAGAGTTGATAAGCTTTCCAGAGAAAGGCATATTCAAAGTGCTCTGAGTTGACTGGGAAAATGGAATCTTTTTT
The DNA here is from genome assembly GCF_027580195.1 of Bos mutus. NCBI lineage: Eukaryota > Metazoa > Chordata > Mammalia > Artiodactyla > Bovidae > Bos > Bos mutus. Next base: position 45,497,476 of record NC_091618.1, on the reverse strand, counting down.
TTTTTTTTTGCAACTTCTCTGGCCTGTAAGAAAAATAAGTTACGTAAATGCAATCATTGACTGACCATTTACTAAATAATGCAGTTTTAAAAATAGTTTTAAATATTATTTCACAACAAGTTTTTTCCAGGCTTGAAAAATCAGAATGCTTGATTTGAAATGTTTAAAAAACAAATGGTGCTTGATATTTTTAAAGCAGTATTTTCATGATCAAAGATTTAATTAAATTTTTGTTTAATTTTTCTAGCTTCACTCCTGAAGGGTTTGAAACATGCCAACATTGTGCTGCTGCATGACATAATACACACCAAAGAGACACTGACATTCGTATTTGAATATGTGGTGAGTTGTCCCAGCATTTTACAAAGTGTAAGGGAAAAGCCTGGTGCTTGTATGATGAATATGTTAATATTTTATGGCATGACAAAACTTTGATAACCATGTGAAAAGTGTCATGGAAATTTTCATTATTGGAAATTTCTCTATTGTTCTTATGCTTTTTTACTCACTATTTTTGTTGCCTTTTTCCCTCTCATGAACAAGAATAAACATTTCAAGTTTGCCTCCTAAATAAAACTTTTGCACTTATTTTTTAATCTAGTTTTAATCACTATGTGAGGAGAGACCAAAATTTTTTTCATTGACAATAATGACAATAATGGAAAAAACTCCATATGAGTTTACTAAAGAATAAATCATTTTGTATTTTTGAAAGATAAAAACCATTCAAATATAACAGAAAGAAAGCATAAGGTATGTGTACACAACTTGCTTTTCAGGACACTTGGAGAGTACAAATATCCCCACATCATTGTGTTCAGTGGCAGTCATTTAAAATGAACCTCTCTTGTATGATTTCAATACCTTTAGACCATGAAATTTTTACACCTTGTTTTACATTCCTGGATATGTTCCAGTGTCTCCAGTTTACAGTCTATGGAGATTTGAATAGAATTTGTATCCTACTGGTGTGTGAAAATTGTATAAATCTTAATTACGTTGAATTGGTTGACAGTGCTTATCAGGTCTACTATATCCTACTGCTTCTCAGTATATTCATTCTATTAATTTTTGAGTATGATATTGAAACTCCAACTAAAAATCTTCATTTATCTACTTTAAAAAATTATAATATATAGAGGAACTATATGTAATCTTGTTCTGTATTTTCCAAGTCTCCTATAAATGTGTTATCATACTTTCATAATTAAAAAAATAATAAAAAATAAGTAAAATGAGCCTCTCTTGTGTCAAGAAACAGGGTTCCTTCTAAGAGCAGCTAATTAGAAAGACACACTGTGTTTGACTTTAACAGTGGTGTCTCAGAAAACCTGGTTGTGTACCTTTTGCACATTATTCTCAAAAATTCTAAACTTTGTAATGCCTCTGAGAGTCAAGTCTGTGGTCTGCTTTGCGACACTGACCAAGCACTACTAACATCACTCTCTCCACTATTTTGTGTAGCACACAGACCTGGCTCAGTATATGTCTCAGCACCCAGGAGGGCTTCATCCTCATAATGTCAGGGTAAGTATTTTGAGGGCTGGGACTCCCCTCTGGCTTGCCCACGGCAGGAGAATTCAGAAACAGACTGCCATCACAAACTGAAAGCCCATGATACTAGGTAAGAAGATGGACACCACTGATATTCTAGAGAAAAGTTAAAAAAAAAAAAAATCTGCCCTCAAGATATGGAGCAAAGTCCAGCTGCTTTCTGGGCAAGCTAACCCTGTCAGTCATCACCATCAAGCAAATGTGTCTTTAGAAGTATAATCCAATTAAAAAGAATCGCCTTAAAAGGAAAGAAGTGAAGTTAAGCTATCATAAATTAAATACTTTCTTCATAGCAGACTACTGTGCTCTGTGATAAAGTTCATGTTGCACTTAAAGTTCCCAACTAGGACTAGCAGACTACCTTGACTGGTTCTTTATCAGTTATCTGTTTGCCTGTTCTATAAAATCGTATTACATGCAGGACCAACTTCCATTTTTCCAGTTATTGGAATAGAAATAATATTAAACTCTTAACTAGCTATAATTCCACATTTGTTATAAATTTTAGAAACCATTTGTATACCATATTTTTCATTCTCTAAGGTTTTATTGGCATTAATTGATTGGCCCTTAACATAACCATATGAGATTTGTATATGATGTACCCATTCATTTAACTAATATTTATGTGTTCATTTATTCATTCATTCAAGATATATTTGAGTACTCAGTACCATATTAAATCCTAAGGTTTCAATAATGAAAAAGTTGTGTTTCTTATTTTCAATGAGCTGATGCCCAGCAAGATATATGGACTTAGATAGGTAGTGAGAAGCAAGGTGATGAGGGCTATGGCCAAGTTAATTAGGAATACTATGAGGACTCATAGTAAGGGGACTCCAGTCATGGAGGCAAGGGGAAAGGAAGGTTTGAAGACAGGGTTTTGAAGAGAATGAAAACATTTAAAAATACTTAGAGGAAACTGAAATAGAAAACTAACTAAGGGGACCAAGAAGGAATGTCTAGTAGTGTGTTAAGGACTCTGATGAGGATGGAATCCATTAAATTATATGCATGATGATGGGATTTCTTTTTTATTTTTTTAATGGCAGCAAATAGAGGAGCAGAGAAAGTAGAAAGTTGGACTGATTGAGACATTGGGTCTGTGCCAGACATGTGAGAGGAAAAGACAGTTGGGCCACATATTTGGAGACTATCAAGAGAGAGGCTAAAGGGATGGTCAGGGGCTTCTACGCTGAGTCCAATCTGAGGGAAAGAAGTGAAGACTGATAGCTAGGGAGAGAGCAGAAGAGTCAAGGAACCAGAAGTTTGATTAAATAGAACAGTTGGAGAAAGAGTAACTGTGTGAAAGATAGAACATTTTCAGACTTGAGGGACTCTTGTAGCAAGCACTATGCTAAGTGTTTAGCAGGATAGAAAGATGCAGAAGACATGATTCCTATCCTCAAAGGATGTAGAGCCTAAAACAGGAGGTAAGACATACACACCACCACTATTCCAGGACATTTGTGAATAATATCAAGTAAGAAATAAGACCTAATGTTGTAGATGTGCAAGGAAAAGATATCTTCTCATTTTAAGAGGTTTTGATAAGCCAGAACTTACAAGCTGCAATGCTTTTCAGAGGCTGGAATAGGGGAAGATGTTAGAGGAGGAAGGAATGTTTTCAGCGAAGGTTCAGAGCAGGGAAGTAGAGGGTGTGTTGAAGGAAGAAGATCCCAGCGCCACACTGACTGTTGGGGTCAAAGGGACTATTGTGTTTTTCACTCTCCAGGTGCTAGTCCATTAGTGGGTTATGAAATCAATTGGTAATCAGCAACCAGCATTTTTTTTAAAAAATGAAATGGAATGGGTAAGAAGAGAATGTGTATCTGTGTGCTAAATCAATTCAGTAATGTCTGACTCTTTGTGACCCAATGGACTGTAGCTGCCAGGCTCCTCTGCCGATGGGATTCTCCAGGCAAGAATACTGGCTTGGGTTGTCATGCCCTCCTCAAGGGGATCTTCCTGACCCACAGATCAAACCTGCATCTCTTACTTCTCCTTCGTTGGCAGGCAGGCTCTTTACCACTAGTGCCACCTGGGAAACCCTCCAGAGAAAGGAATAGAAAATATTATAGTATGCAACACTTAGTAAGAACAAGTTTTATTTTGTGCAGATTCTTTTCCATTAGAAACTGTGCTTATATCTATGCATGAATGTGGAAACTGGAAGCATATCTATTTCTTATTGTGCAATGCAGTAAGAAAAAAAAAACTTAAAACACTGGGTTGGTCTAACTTCCTTATTTTGCAGAATTAGAATTCAAGTTTGAAAAGAAATATTTTTCCTGAAGTTATAGAACCAGCTTTTGCCATTGCTCAAAGAGATTCTTGGTTGAGGTTCTTTTCCACTACTGCCATCCTGAATCTCTGGTCCTGTTGGCCTGAAACAGATACTGTCTTAGTGACATGGAGTACATGAGTCTGGGGGAGTAGATTGGGTAGGTGGCTGAGAGCCTTACTTTCTAAGATGTGGACTTTATTTCTTAGACAGGAGAGTCATTAAAAGGGCTTGATTGAAAAAGAATAGCATGATCAGAAGGAAATTTCTGTAATTGTGGTCTGTGGGAGAGATTAAAGAGAGGTGACTGGAATCAAGGATTTCAGTTAGGAGTTTGTCAATGTGGGCTAGCCCAGTGCTTCTCAAGCTTCAGTGAGCACACTAATGACCTGGGGATCTGATTCAGTAAGTCTGATTCAAAGCTCGAGGTTTGTGTTTCTAACATACTCTAAGGTGACGCAGATGCTGCTGGTTGAGGACTAAACTTTGAATGGCAATGTTATAGGTAAGAAGTGATAAAGGCCTAAATTAGGACAGTGAAGGTACGAATGGAAAGGACTGTGGAAAACAATAACAGAGAAGGGTTCGGCCAGGACACGAGGACAGCAGTGGTGTAGATGTGAATTGGTGGTGGAAGAAAGTGGACATATGGGCAATTGATTACTTCACCAGAATTGTTGGGAGATGGAAGAATCAACAGTGTTTTTTCTAGCTTTAATTAATTATGTGGATGATGGTGCCATTCACTGAAATAGAGAAATAGGAAAATAGATTCTGGAGGAACACAGAGAGTTAAGTTCTGGCATACTGGGTTTGAGGTGTTATGGGATGTCCAGGTGAACTTCAGACTATATGGGTCGAACAGTTCCAGAAAGAGATCTGAAGTGAAGCTAAAGCCTTTCAAATTATCAGAATACAGTCGTTAATTGAAGCAATGTTAGTGGATAAGATGGGTAAGGGAAGCATGTATGGTGATAAGAGAAGGTCAATGATGGAGCCCTAAGGAATATCACCATATTAGATATCAGTAGAGAAAGTGGAGCCTATGGAAAGTACAGTCAGAGAAGTAGGAGAAAAATTAAGAGATTTTGGTACCAAGTGGGGGTAAGAGCATCAGGAAGGAAGATAGAAGCAACAAAGCCAGATCCTGTAAAGTGAAGGATCCATTGGATTTTCGTAGCAAAGGACATCGGTGGGACTTCCCTAGTGGTCCAGTGGCTAAGATTCCAAGCTCTCAATGCTGGGGCCCAGGTTTGATCCCTTTCAGGGAACTAGATTGCACGTGCTGCAACTAAATTTCAAACATCACAGCAATGATCGAAGATCCTGCATGCCACAACTATGACCTGGCACAGCCAAAAAAATGAATATTTTAAAAAGACATTGGTGAGCACCGTGAAAACATTATGAATAAAGTGATCGCAGCAGAAACCATTTTGTAGGGGAAGGAATTTCACCTTTCAGAGGACAAACAGTTCTATATGATGGTGGGACCCAGTGTGTGACCATGGGAGCCAAGGGCTAAAGTGGGTTGGAGAAGCAGATCGTTGGAGCATGGAGGTTGGCTGGACATATTCACGTGAGCACTGATGTCAAGGGAACAACAGCTGTGATCCAGGTGTCCAAGTCTTGAGTGAATGATGGAGAGTGGTAGGAGTTGTGTGGATGACAGTGAGAAGAGGGGTAGAGGGGTAGAGAAAGATGGCATGGAAATCCAAGGACAAGGGTTTTTACATGAGGGTGGATACACTGGAATCAAGTTGATGAACACCAGGGTCTGGTCTGAGAAAAGCAGGATCCTGGGGAGTTTGCCTCCCACGGCACAGCTGTGGCTGTGTGGGCTCCATACAGGTCCCATATCAAGGTCCCCAAGCCATTTAAGAATGTTAAAATTTTCTTGAGGCTCCTACTTCAGATGTTTGCTGCTTCTATGAGTCTTTCTCATCACAGTTCTTTCTCTTTCTGGTACTTCAAACATACACACTGTTATTCATTTTTACCATTCACTTTTTATTCACTTGTTATTCATTTTTACCATCACTCAACTGTCAAGGCATAAAAGTCCTATACCAACATGTAAACACATTCTTAAATGGTTTGGGGACCTTGGTATGGGACCTGCATGGAGCTCACATGGCCACAACTGTGCCATGGGAGGCAAACTCTCCAGGATCCTGCTTTGCTCAGACCATGGTGCATATCAATCTGATTCCAATGTGTCCAAGTCTTTGTTAGGTCATTACAGGTTCTATAAAAGCATCTCTGAAGTTCCTAGTTTCCAAGATGTGATGGAAAAAGTGAATTTATCTGCACAACTTTGTGTCTTCTATTAGATCCATGTCCCAGAAATGCTGGGGCTGGCTCTTTCTTTTCAAAACTGCCAGAACATGTTCTCAGTTGGCATAAGTCTTTGTAAACTCTAACGTTGGTGTTTGCATTCTCAGTTGCCAGTTGCACTGGAAAATAGCAAAAGACACTTAGAATACTAAGCTTTCTTTTTTTCCCCTTAGGCTTCTATATTGGTGGGAATCTACTAATGTCTTTGGTTTCTGTGCCTTGTAATCACCAGCAATGTTTTAAAATTTGGATCCAGGATGTATTTTTCCTTTTGCTTCCCCCCACCTTTTTTTTTTAATTCTCTCTACTATTTATTCCTTATTCTCTTTTGATTTTTTTCTTGGTCTGATTTATTTTGGTGTCTTTTCCCTCTGAATCTATACTGTATATTTCCCTTGTTTTCACTTTGAACTTAAGACTTTAAAAATATGTTTAAAAAGATAATGGTTCCTGTATTTCCTAACACCATCTAAGGATATACTTCCCAGTCTGGACTCCCTGTGTTCTGTTTTTAAAAGGGTTTTATATCAGAGAGCCTGGAAAACTTAAGCAGTTGTAAACCTTAGAATATCATTTCCAGGTCAACTTTGATCTTGTATGCCAAGTTCATTGGTGGGAAAAAAATTAAATCTTTCACATCTAAATCAATAACTAGTGTTCCAAAGGAAACTTCAAAGTTTCACTTTAGATTTTTAAGGAAGGGTAATTCCTTCAGTATCAAAGAAATGAGATGTCAGGAAAAACCAGAATCCTTTTGTTTAGGACATGGTCTACTTATTTGACTTTCCTTGTCTTTTTTCTTCCTATGTGAATGTAAAATCTTCTTTTTTTTTTTTTTGGTCTCTTAAGAGACACTTTTACTATATTCTTTCAGATGACTGGTTTTGATTTAGAGGAGAAATCAACACATAATGGCTCAAATCTGCTTAGATAAGGTGTTCATTCCTTCCAGCTTTTCATGTTTCAACTTTTGCGGGGCCTGGCATACATCCACCACCAACACGTTCTTCACAGGGACCTGAAACCTCAGAACTTACTCATCAGTCACCTGGGAGAGCTCAAACTGGCTGATTTTGGTAAGTCACCCCCTGAGTCTCTTTCTGGGCTATGAACAATGATGCTTTTGTGAGCAAGTGTTTAAAGCATCAATTAGGCCTGGACTTTGAAAAGTGGGGACCAGGGAACTTGACATTTTTTGAGGATATCAAACAACCATACAGTAAGAGTGAGGCAAGACACTGAGAGAGACTGATCGCTTCTCAGGGTCCCATCAAGCCTCAGTGTAATCAGATCCTAAAATGTGGGCACCCCTATTACCTCACTGCTGTTTTTGATGCAGAGACTTTTGTAGAGTGAACGGTACTTCTTAGGTTTCCCTAAATCTGGGTGGATGTACAAATTCCATCAGACTAGATCAAAGTTATCCCAGGATGGCCAGATAAAAAGGTCACCCCTAGACTCTAGGCTGGACTCTTGCTGGAATGGAGGTTCCAGAACACCTATGTATTTATACAGGTGGGACTGTATGGTGTGTTTATGTGTGTGTGTTCAGTCGCTTAGTCCTGTCCAACTTTTTTGACCCTACGGACTGTACCCTGCCAAGCTTCTCTGTCCATGGAATTCTCCAGGCAAGAATACGGGAGTGGGTTGAATACAGAAGTGGGAGAATACAGAAATGGGAGTCTTCTGCATTGCATGCAGATTCTTTACCACTGAGCCACCAGGTACCTGAGGCTTTCATTCCCATCAGAGTGATGCAGACTTACCCTGAGTGTCACTGTATCTTTCCACTCTAGCAGTTATCACCATTTATAATTATACATATACACATACATACATACTTATATGATGGTTTTGTCTCCTCCACTAGACTACAAGTGTTATGAGGGCAGCCTGGATCCATTTTTGTTTATCATTATATCCCTAGTGCCTGACACCATCACAGGTGCTCAGTAAATTTTTGTTGAAAAACTGGTTCCATACAAGCTGAGAAGACCCTCTTCTCTGTTTGGCAGAGGTCAAATGACACTGCTATAACTGCAGTAAGCATGTAACAGACATTCGTTTATCAAATTCCCTACAAAAGTAAACTCATCTATTGAGATTTCATACGGCTATAGATCATGTGATTCTGTGAGATAAATAGCTAACTGACAAATGTACTGTTTTGCAGAGGAGCGCTTGAGAATGACTCATCTAAGTTCCTGCCAAACTAGCTAATGTGGATTAACAGTCCCTACCCTTTATCTACTAAACTGGGGATTCCTGAACTGCAGAAATGGAGGGTGGTCACATTAGTCATGAATTGATCTTCCCTTGCTGTTATAGAAACCTCCAATTACAGAGGTGTAAATATGCTTGGAGCTTAATTTTCTCTCGTGTAACAGCTGACCTAGGCAGTCAGAGCTCTGTGGAAGCCCCCAGATGTCTTGGCTCATGCTCCTTCTGACACGTGAGCCCCACCACCCCTAGGTGTTGCCCGCTGGCATATTTCAAGATGGCAGCCGCCTCCTCCTCACCACAGCCTGGAGGAAGGAGAAAAGGGACCAACATTTAACCCCTCCAGGAAGTTCACACGTCACTTTTATTCGTATCAAATAGGCAAAAATTTAGTTGCCTTGCAACACTTAGCTGCCAGGAAGGCCACATCTAGCTGCAAAGTAGGCTAAATTTAGAGAAATTAATGCGATGAAGAGGTACACAAGAATCAAGATAGTTGAGTAGTTCTATTAAAAGCACTGAAATTTGTGTATCATTTTAAAAATATTGTTTACTCTGCCAGTTGCACTCTCCTTGGCAGACTGTATCACTGTGCCTCTCCGGGAAGTCTCAGGACAACAAGTTCTGTGCTTTCCCCCTTCGCTCAGGTCTTGCTCGAGCCAAGTCCATTCCCAGCCAGACATATTCTTCAGAAGTTGTGACTCTCTGGTACCGCCCTCCTGATGCCTTGCTGGGAGCCACTGAGTATTCTTCTGAATTGGACATATGGTAAGAGCAAGTGCCAAGAAAATGTGAGTCATCCTAGCCATGAAGATTGCTTTATTAACCGTGTTACATTTTAGATAGTCATTCTAATGGCTTCCCAGGTGGCTCAGTGGTAAAGAATCCGTCTGCCAATGCAGGAGATGTAGGAGACCCAAGTTCAATCCCTGGGCTGAGAAGATCCTCTGGAGAAGGAAATGGCAACCCACTCCAGTATTCTTGCCTGGAGAATCCCATGGACAGAGGAGCCTGCCAGGCTACAGTCCATGGAGTTGCAAAGAGTCAGACATGACTGAATGACTGAGTATGCACACACAAACATTCTAATGATGACAATCACATTTGTATACAGAAATATAAGGTACTTTCAATACATATCTCATTTGATTTTTACAATAAGTTTTAACAGTTAAATAAGTTGAGGCTCATAGAGGTCTTGCCCAAGGCATCTTCTGGATTCTATCCTTTTTTGTCAATGCTCCTTCTTCTAGCTCTTCTCTTAATCCTTTGTCTTTTCCTTTGTCTCCAGGGAAACATACATATGCTCCCAAACCACAGATCTCACACACACACACACACACACACACACACACACACCTGCTTGTCTACACATGGCCAAACACAGTTCAGAGCCTGATGGAAAAAAAACATAAATACCAAGATTCTGTAGACCTGATTTTCATGTCAGTTCTATTTCTAATCATTTCTTCTGGATTATGTTATCTTCAAAAAACCATGTACCCTCTCTGTGTTTATGTTTCTTTGTTTTTAAAATAAGGGCAATATACTCTTCCCATGAAGGTTAAGGGGGACTGTGGTGTGAATATAAGAAATCAGACAGATGCTGTCAAGTAGAAACACATTGTTGGGAGGCTCTGGGATTGAAGAGGTGCAGTGGTGAGTGTGGGATATCAGTCACTCAACATCCCAGACCTGCACTGTTATGTTGTCTGCTTCTGATTCCTGGAAATATCCCAGTCATTTGTGTGGTGAATTTACAGTCACAGCCAGCACCTCAAAGGTAACAGAGTATACGGACTTCTTTCAATTCTTTAGACGGTCTTATATACACTGAAGGCCCTGTTTAAAAACACTAAGAGGCGAAACTAAGCTTTTGAATTTCCCAAAGTCTTGAGAAAAGTTGAAGAAAATTTCCTGCAGTGTATCGGGAGTCGTTGATTTCCCGATACCCGGTACCATGTCTCAGAATATCACCTGCTAGTCAAAACCCCCCTGAAACTGTCAGTACTCACTGCTCCCTGCTGTCACTTCAAAGGCTTTCAGCGGGCTCTGGTTTTCTCAGTTTTTAATGATCACTTCCTAGTTGTGCTTCACAGACAGTGAAACTTCTGCTCACCACTTTTAAACATTGCTTTATTACTGAGCATTTAAAACATTCAAAATACATAAACATATACATCAGTGATTCTTCACCAGGATCAATTTTACTTCCCAGAGACCTTGGCAATGTCTGAGACATTTATTGTCACACTTGGGTAGGGGCGGGGTGCTCCTGGCATCTAGTGGGTAAAGGCCGGGGATGCTACTAAATATCTTACAGTGCACAGGGCAGCCTCCCGCAACAAAGATGTATCCAGCCCCAAATGTCAATAGCGTCAAGATTGAGAAACCGGATGTAGATTGAAAGCATAATGAAGCGAACTCCATGAACCCACTACCCAACAAAACAACCAGAGCATGGTCAGTATTGCCACATTGGACTTCCCTGGTGGTCGGTGGTTAGGACTTTGCTCTTCCAGTGCAGGAGGTATGGGTTCGACCTCTGCTCGGGGAGCTAGGATCCCACATGCTGCATGGCACGGCCAAAAAATATATTTCCACATTCGCTTGTGTCTTTTTTCCATCCACCAGAGCCTGCCCCTCCACCGGAGGGGCTCTACCCTGAATTTTTATTCTTGTTGTCCATCCCTCACCTTTTTTTAAATAATACTTTTACATTTTTATGTATTTTAAAAATATTATTTTACCTACTTTTGAGTTTTTATAAAAATTGTACTATATTGCTTTTAGTTTTCTGTGATTTGCTTTTTTTAAACTCTGTGTATTTATAGGATTTATCCACGTTGATCTAAGTTACACTTTATTTTCTGTTGATGAACATTTCAGTTATCTAACTTGATGTTTTTGGTTTTGCTATTTTGAATATACTTGGTACTTATATTTAAGGATTTCTCTAAGAGTACTTCAAAGTAGATTTGCTGTGTCATGGGGTATATGAATGTTCAACTTCATGAAACAGTGTCCAATTGTTTTCCAAGTGGTTGTAATAATTTATGCATCAGCAGTATATCATAGTCCCTTATCCACATCTGTACTAGCTTTATAAAATCAGATTTCTTAATTTTTGCTAATCTTGTGGGAAGAATGGTAGCATGCTGTGATCAAATGTGCATTTCCCTAATTACTAATGAGGTTGGAAGTCTTTTCATGGATTATTCGTGGGTTTTCTCCTCTGAAATACCTCTGTGTGTCTTTCATTTATTTTCTTTTGGTCTCTATGTCTCTGACAGTCTCTCCCTTTCTTTCTTTATTGATTTATAGGAGTTCTTATACTCTGAATACTAATCTTTTATCAGTTATGTGTGTTGCAAGAAGTCTCCCCAGTTCCTGGCTTACATTTTCATCTTAATGTTGTCTTTTTAAGCAAGAGTGCTTTGTTTTAATATTACTGACCTTAGCAGTCTTTTCCTTTATGGTTAGTCTTTTTGTTCCTTATTTTAAAAATCCTTCTCTCCCTGAGACCAAAGTGATATTATCTAATACATTCTTTTAAAAGCTGTAGAATTTTTCCTTTCACTTCAAATCTTTAGTATATGGGAAATTGACTTTCTCTGTACTAACCAATTGTCTCACCTCAATTTCTTCAGTGATCTGCCTTGCCATATATCTCATATATCAGGTTTCTAAAGATGCATAGGTCTGTTTCTGGGCTCTTTACTCTGACTGGGGTCAGTTTATCTGTCCCTGTACCAGTGTCCCACTGTATTAATTTCTGTAGCTTTCTAATAATACTTGATTTCTGCTAGGACGAGTCTCACCACCTACTTCATCTTCTTCCTCAGGAGTATCTTGGCTATTTTTCCCCTTTGGTTCTCCATATAAATTTTACTGAATGTAAAAACCCTAGTGGGATTTTCTTTAGAATTACATTGAAATTATAGAACATTTTGAGGATAGTTAACACCTTTATAATACTGTCTTCCAATTTTAAAACAGTATAGTTCTCCGTCTGTTTAGTTCATCTATAATACCTTTTAGTAAAGGTATTATAAGCTCTTACATATCTAAAGTAAATGTTCTTTTCATGTAAGTTGATTTCTGTTGTTTATTGTTTCTTTTGGTTCTTGCATATGGTATCTTTTTTCCATGCGTATTTAGTTGATTTTGACAATGATATGCTAATTCTCCTTGGAATTTTATTTGTGGGATTTTTTTTTTTTTGAGGGCTTGAATAAAGTGTAGTCTGTCAGAGAGGATTTGCATTTGATTCTGCTAGGTACATTTTTTAAAAATTATTATTGTGTTTTACATAAGTGTGGGTCTCCTACTAAGATATTATTTCTTAATACCATTCCCTACTGAAAATAACTATGCCTTTTTGGAGAAGTAGCCAGTACTGAGACTGGGGCAGGAAAAGTTTAAGATGAGCTAGGAACATCTTGTTAGGCCAGAATATTTTCTAATAAAGTGATCAAAAAATGATGGGAATATGTCAAAAGGATGTGGAAAGCAGCTTGAAGAGACTCCCACTGGCCAAAGCCAATACCTTCTGAGCATCCTAATAAATAGTGCGGACAATGTATTTTAACACTGAATAACATAAGAATATATGTCTATATGGAAGATAGACAGATAATAGATGGATAGATTGGATGGCATCACCGATTCAATGGACATGAACTTGGGCAAATTCCAGGAGATGGTGAGGAACAGGGAGGCCTGTCATACTGCAGTCCATGAGGTCGCAAAGAGTTGGACCCGGCTTAGCAACTGAGCAACAACAGATGGATGGATAGATGGGTGGATGGATGGATGGATGGACCCATAGATACATAGGAAGGGAAGCTCCTTCTTACAATATAATGCCAACTAATAACTGGGGAAGAAATGATAGAATTCAAAATATCACTATTTTGTAATATATATAGTAGTAATCGGTTCAAATGAGAATCATCAATCCTAAATTAGTGGGGAAGTTTTCATGAGAAATAAAATATTTATTTACATAGTCTCAAAGTACCTCTATACAAATTATTTATAACAAAAGAAAAAATAACAACTTTGTATCAGAGGAACTTGGCAAACACCACCTTAACCAAGTGATTAGAGTCAGTATCATTAATAATGGGACTGACTACAGTCCATAGGGTCACAAAGAGTTGGACATGACTGAGCAACTGAGCATACTGACATCATTTGCCTCCTAACATGAATCAGAGGAGACAGTATCACGAATGTGGTTTTCCTGAAAAAAGAGCATAACCGGAGTCAAATCATGAAGCAGCATCAGATAAACTCATTTTGAGGAACATTCTATGACGTAACTATACGGTACTCTTCATTTTACTTTTTAATACTTTTATTTATTTATTTGGTTGCACTGGGTCTTCATTGCTGCTCCTGGGCTTTCTCAGTTGCGGGGAGCAGGGGCTGCTCTCTAGCTGTGATGTGTGGAGGGCTTTGGTTGTGTCGTGTGGCAGGCTTCTCGTTGCGGTGGCTTCTCTTGTTGTCGAGCACGCGCTCTAGGGTACATGGCTCAGCAGTTGCAACTCTCGGGCTCTAGAGCACAGGCTCACTATGTGTGGCACACAGGCTGAGTTGCTCCACAGCATGTAGGAGCTTCCCAGACCAGGAATCAAACCTGTGTCTCCTACATTGGCAGATGGATTCTTTATCACTGAATTACCAAGGAAGCCCCTAGACTATACTCCTTCAAAGAGCTGTAGAGGAAGAAAAAAATTTCTTCTATTCTCTGAGGTTCAGTGGATGGGTCTGTGAAATAAGCTGACAAAAGATAGATGAACAGAAGAAAAGCATACATGTTTTATTTTATGTTAAAAGTTTTATGTGACATGGGGTAAGTGGCTTCATAAAAAGGAGAGAAAATCCCCAAAGAAACAGCTAGACTTGGAGGCTTTTATACCATTCTGACAAAAGATGATATACTCCTCTGTAAAGAGAAGTAACAAGACAAAGGAAAAGGGCTTCTGAAATCTTTAGGGTGATAACTGTGAGAAGGTAAATATGTGTATGGGGAACCCTAGTGGTGGATAAGGGTAACTTATCAACAACTGTTTACATACATTCTTCTTGGTGCCATCTCTGCATCTGGTGATAAGGTTTTTCTCCCCTCCGGGGCTGGGAAAGGGGTCATCTTCACAAGGGGATTTTATGTCCTCCTTATGGGCTTCCCTTGTGGCTCAGATGGTTAAGAATCTGCCTGCAATGCCAGAGACCCAGGTTTGATCCCTGGGCTTGGAATATCCCCTGGGAAAGGGAAAAGCAAACCATTGCAGTATTCTTGCCTGAAGAGTTCCATGGACAGAGGAGCCTGGTAGACTACAGTCCATTGTGTCGCAAAGAGTCAGACAGGACTGAGTACCTAACACTTTCACACTTTCAGACAGCCCAAGAGAAGCAAAATCTCATCCTGTGTCTGCTTTTTCTCAATTGCCTTCAGCTCATACTAATCCTTATACCCGAATGGCATATTTTGGGGGTGGTATTTTCTGTTCCTATATAGAGTCAATGTTTGAATAGACCAAAAAAAAAAAAAATTAGGGAAATGTTCCAGATTAAAGAGACTAAAGAAGCATGTCTACTAAACATAATGCATGGTCCTAGATTGGATACTGGGGGAGAAGGAGCTAAAGAACCCTCCTGGGACAATCAGTGGAACTTAAACATGGACTGTAGATTAGATAGCGGTATTGAGATCAGTATTAACTTTCCTGATTTTGATAATTGCATTGTTGTTGTGTAAAAGAATGCTTTTGTTCTTAGAAGATACATGTGGAAGTATGTAAGGGTGAAGAACCATGGTATCTGCCACTTATTCTCTATTGCTTCAGAAAAAAATTAGATAATAGATAGATGGATGATAGAAAAAATGATAAAACCAAAAAGGCAAAGTGTTGGCAATTGGGAATCTGTTTGAAGTATATAAGACAATTCTTTCTACTGTTTTTGTAACTTTAATTTTGAAATTATTTCAAAATTAAAGGTTAGCAAAAAAAAAAAAAGTTGAAAAAAACCTGGTGTTTCACCAAAGAGAATGAAGTAGCACTGGCTTTGTTAGAAGCACTGGCCCGGTACATAGTCAATATTTTCAGTTATTTACTATGTGTTTGAGAAGGATGTGTATTCCCAAATTGTTGGGTACAGGACTTTACATATGTTCAAAATTTCAAGGTTGTTACTTGTGTTATTCACAATTTCTTTATATAATTTTTGTCTGTTTAAGCTATCAGGGGAAGATATATTGAAGTTTTTGATTTGTCATATTTCTATTCATTTTTCCTTTATTTACTTTGAAGCTATTTTCATCAAGTGAAAATAAATTTAAAACTGTTCATCATTCCCTCATGCACTTCAAATATGACTTTGGAATAATTTTCCTCTTTTGATACAAACCCTTTAAAACTTTCTTTAGTGTTGGCCTGTTGGTGTCAAACTCCGCTTTTGTTTCTTAAGATAAACTCTCATTGTTAAAGGTATCCCATTGCTGGGGGTGTAATTCTAGATTGACATTATTTTCTCTCAGAACTTGGAGGATCTTTCCCCATTTTGTCTTCCAGTGCTGCTCCTGTGAAGATTGCTTTTAGCCTAATCGTAGGGAAGTTTGCTTTTGGCCTTATTGTCTTTCTCTTTTACAGGTGATCTCCCATTTTCTCTGGATATGATAAAGAATTTTTTTTGCCTTCATTATTATGCAGTTTTCACTATAATGTGTCCAATGTGGACTTCTTTTTACTTACCCTGCTTGGTGTATATTGTGCTTCTTCTAATTATGAATTCATGTTTTCCATCAGCCATTTTCTTTTTAGTGTTGCCTCTATTCCAGTCTCTCTTTCTGGAGCTCCAATGAAAGATTATCTTTCTATCATCCTTGGCTCTTATCCTCTCTATCATATTTTCAGTCCCTTTAACTCTCTGTGCTACTTTTGGGTAATTTCTTCATCTACCCATTCTTTAAACCCCTCTTAAACTATGTATCCCTTAGTTTTTACTGAATATACCAAAGTGTATGTTATTCCACTGATAAGTGTTTCATTAATTTAATCATGAATAACGATGCGATGCTCACAGAATAAAAACTCAGTCATAAGTTAAAATTATTGTCATTACTGTTATTAATTTGATGATTGTTGTTTGTCCAGTAAAACTCGAAAAGTAATGTAGAAATAGAATAATCATTATCTTTCAGTATTTACTATAATGGTTTACTCTACATAACTGTTAGACATTACGTGTTTACATTGGGAGGAGAAGGCAATGGCACCCCACTCCAGTACTCTTGCCTGGAAAATCCCATGGACGGAGGAGCCTGGTAGGCTGCAGTCCATGGGGTCACTAAGAGTCGGACACGACTGAGCAACTTCACTTTCACTTTTCACTTTCATGCATTGGAGAAAAGAAATGGCAACCCTCTCCAGTGTTCTTGCCTAGAGAATCCCAGGGACAGGGGAGCCTGGTGGGCTGCCGTCTATGGGGTCGCACAGAGTCGGACACGACTGAAGCGACTTAGCAGCAGCAGCAGCAGCAACATTGGGAATCCTCTTCTATTTTTTTTCTTTTCAGGGTGAGGAAAATGAGCAAGGAAAAGATTTCCAATTCACAATGGAAGAAAAGGCCATGCAACCCCATAGGGTACAAACTGAACGCTTTTGTAAGGAAGCAGGTGACAGTGGTTGAGCATTAGAGCCTTTGTCCTAATGAAACTAATTATAACAAGAGCCTCTCATTCACGATAAACCCTGGGAGCAACAGAGTCCATGGCCCAAAGCAAACACTTAAAATATGGAAAATACACCAGTAAGACACATTGGTTATTCCCAGCACTTACAACCAACATCCTCTAATCTCCCATCATCTTTTCCTCTCTTTCTGATACTTTTTCAGACCTAAAAAGATTTCATTAGCAACTTCAGTGGAAAAAAAAAAAAAAAAACACCTCAATGCTTTAGGATGATTACACTTTTTGTTTTTAATTTTTGTATTGTGTTAAAATATATATAACAAAAATTACCATTTTAACTATTTTCAAATGTACAGTTCAGCGGCATCAAGTCCCACCACCTCCACCATCCACATCTCCAGAACTTTTCATCATCCCAGTATGACTCTTTGTACCCATTAAACAATCACTTCTTTTTGCTCCCTCCTCTCAGTCCCTGACAACCACTATCGTACTTCCTCTCCCTGTGAATTTGACCACTCTAGTACCTCATATAAATGCAATCATACAGTATTTGTCCCTCCATGTCTGGCTTTTTTCACTTAGCATACTATTTTCAAGGTTCATTCATATTATGGTAAACTGGGTTTTAAACAAGAATTTCCTTTGATAGTCAACTCCTCTATTCAAAACTAACTGCAGGCAGATGCTGGATTTAGAACTACAGAAAGTTATCAGTGCCTGAGGGATTCTTTATGGTCAAATCTCCTGCTGCAAACTTCCAAATATAAAGAGTGGCCCAGGGAAAAGCAAATAGAAATATCATGTCACTGCCATATATCAGGCTGCTCTGAATTAACTTCAATAGTGAAAAGTGAATATTGACTCACTTCTCCCAACAATGTTCTTATAGACTCCTTGCATCTCCCCAAACCTAAAACTCCTGAGATGGTTTATTTCTCCAGAGATTGCCTGAAGAATTTGAGGAATCTTTTTCTCTCTTATGGGAAGAATTTGCTCATGCTCAGAATAGAGAAAAGACCAGGAAAAAAGCCAGAAAAAGCAGAAAACATGTTAGCTGTTTCTTCTAACGTGACTGAAGAACCACAGTTGGAGCAATAAAATGACCCAGTGCATCTCTCCCTTCTGGAAGGATTCACTGTTTGATGTCACCAGCTCTTTTTTCCCCTGCGTGTGAAGTTTCCCTTCATCTACATGGGCTGCCCCAAGGGTATCTCCACAGAGCAGAAATCCTCTGAGAAGCCTAAAGATATGTAGGGTAATAAGAGCCACAGGAATGAAGATTTAAGAACAAAACAGAGGAATAAAAAGAAATAGGAGCTGGCTCCCTATCTGGACATGAATGTTCAGAATACTTAAAATGTTTGCTTTAAGACTAGTCTGGGGTGGACAAAATAGATGATAGCCACACAACTTGCTTAAGAAACAAATAAAAACAATGAAAGTCACACAACTTGTTCACAAAACAAAAAAAAAAAAACAGTTCTGAGGAATAAATGGAAAAAATAAGAAAGTGAGTTGTACATTTTTTAAAAAACAGTACTTACCTGAAAAAAATCTTTCCTTCTTCAAACTTAAGGTGCACAGACTTATTTTCTTTCCAGTGCACTGATATTTATGATACAAATAGTCCAGCTTCTGAAATACAATTGATTTAGGAATTTTGTTTGTCTTGTAAGTATTCTAAGTGCATAAGTGCATTGCACATGCACACACACACACACACACACACACTCACACACACACACACACATATATTTTATTAGTCTGCCAGGCTCCTCTGTCCACGGAATTCTCCAGGCAAGAATACCGGAGTGGGTAGCCATTCCCTTCTCCAAGGGATCTTCCCCACCCAGGGATCAAACCTGGGTCTCCTCATTGTAGGCAGATTCTTTACCAATTGAGCCCCCAGGGAAGCCCTTATAAAAAACCTTAGACTCTAGATTGGTAGGTGAGGAAGGTTTAATCTGTCCCTAAGTGAAACTTAAAAAGAAAGACTCAAGAAAATGTCTATATGGCACCAACCGCACAAATGCAGATATAAATGGAATTTCAACCAATATTAGCATTTTATTCTTTTATGCAAACATCTCGTGTTATTTTGTAGTACTTACACAGAAGCCTTAAAGTCCAGCTTTCTCCAGTATATTTTACATAGTTGTGCCCACTGTCCTAGTGGTGTAGAAGATAAAGGACACTAAGAAATTGTGTAATGAAAAGGACTTCCTTTTTGGTTCCTCTCAGCCACCATTATAAAAGGACATAAAAAGGCAACAAGCTCTTTCTTAGCCATGAAAGCCTTTTGAGGGGAGGGAAGGCTCAGTAAACTAGCAATGACTATGGTTTGAACCTTGTTTAGAACATCCTCAAGCCTTCTGGTAATTTGTGAGCTCCTGGGGTTTCTGGAGCTGTTGTGATACTGGATGGAGAGTTGGTTCAAATCTTCAAAAGCCAGTACATTTTCATTTCAATTTTGTGTCAGTTAATAAATAATCACTTGTGTTTTATACCCACAGATACATAAATATATATTTGTGTGTGTTTTTCTTTTTCACTTCAAATTGAAATGGCTTGAGACCTTTCAAGAACGCAGAGAAAGCATGAGGGGAAGTGGGTGGAGACCATTTGATGGTATTCACCATCTCAGTTTTTCAGCTGGCTTGTCTCACAGTTGACATTGCTAGCAACCAGGATGTTTTTAAACCATTTGACAGTTTGCTATTACTTTCATTATTCTCCATGTATTGTTTAATTTACACCTTTTATATCTGTTGCTTTAAAGACAAAAAGTAAAAAGAATATGAATATTTAAAAGCAAGCCAGTAAGGAGTCTTAAAATGATAATAAAGAAATAGAGGAAAACAACAGAATAGGAAAGACTAGAGATCTCTTCAAGGAAATTAGAGATACCAAGGGAACATTTCATGCAGAGATGGGCTTGATAAAGGACAGAAATGGTATGGACCTAACAGAAGCAGAAGATATTAAGAAGAGGTGGCAAGAATACACAGAAGAACTATACAAAAAAAGATCTTCACCACCCAGATAATCACGATGGTGTGGTCACTCACCTAGAGCCAGACATCCTGGAATGTGAAGTCAAGTGGGCCTTAGGAAGCATCACTATGAACAAAGCTAGTGGAGGTGATGGAATTCCAGTTGAGCTATTTCAAATCCTAAAAGATGATGCTGTGAAAGTGCTGCACTCAATATGCCAGCAAATTGGGAAAACTCAGCAGTGGCCACAGGACTGGAAAAGGTCAGTTTTCATTCCAATCCGAAAGAAAGGCAATGCCAAAGAATGCTCAAACTACCGCACAATTGCACTCGTCTCACATGCTAGTAAAGTAATGCTCAAAATTCTCCAAGCTAGGCTTCAGCAATATGTAAACCGTGAACTTCCAGATATTCAAGCTGGATTTAGAAAAGGCAGAGGAACCAGAGATCAAATTGCCAACATCTGTTGGATCATCAAGAAAGCAAGAGAGTTCCAGAAAAACATCTATTTCTGCTTTATTGACTATGCCATAGCCTTTGACTTTGTGGATCACAACAAACTGTGGAAAATTCTGAAAGAGATGGGAATACCAGACCACATGACCTGCCTCTTGTAGGTCAGGAAGCAACAGTTAGAACTGGACATGAAACAACAGACTGGTTCCAAATAGAAAAAGGAGTTCGTCAAGGCTGTACATTGTCACCCTGCTTATTTAACTTATATGCAGAGTACATCTTGAGCAACGCTGGGCTGGAAGAAGCACAAGCTGGAATCAAGTTTGCCAGGAGAAATATCAATAACCTCAGATATGCAGATGACACCACTCTTATGGCAGAAAGTGAAGAAGAACTAAAGAGCCTCTTGATGAAAGTGAAAAAGTTGGCTTAAAGCTCAACATTCAGAAAACTAAGATCATGGCATCCGGTCCCATCACTTCATGGGAAATAGATGGGCAAACAGTGGAAACAGTGTCAGACTTTATTTTTCTGGGCTCCAAAATCACTGCAGATGGTGATTGCAGCCATTAAATTAAAAGACGCTTACTCCTTGGAAGGAAAGTTATGACCAACCTAGATAGCATATTCAAAAGCAGAGACATTACTTTGCCGACAAAGGTCCGTCTAGTCAAGGCTATGGTTTTTCCAGTGGTCATGTATGGATGTGAGAGTTGGACTGTGAAGAAAGCTGAGTGCCAAAGAATTGATGCTTTTGAACTGTGGTGTTGGAGAAGACTCTTGAGAGTCCCTTGGACTGCAAGGAGATCCAACCAGTCCATCTTAAAGGAGATCAGTCCTGGGTGTTCTTTGGAAGGACTGATGTTGTAGCTGAAGCTCCAGTACTTTGGCCACCTGATGCAAAGAGCTGACTCATTTGAAAAGACCCTGATGTTGGGAAAGATTGAAGGCAGGAGGAAAAGGGGACAACAGAGCTTGAGATGGTTAGATGGCATCACTGACTCAATGGACATGAGTTTGGGTAAACTCCGAGAGTTGGTGATGGAGTGGCTTGCTGTGGTTCATGGGGTTGCAAAGAGTCGGACACGACTGAGTGACTGAACTGAACTGAACTGAATTCTAAAAATTCACCTCAAGATACTATTCACCAGATTTTTAAGAGACATTCATCTCATCAAAATTCTGTTTTCCTTTTTTTGGCCATGTAGAACAGCTTGCAGGATCTTAGTCCTTTACCAGGGATTGAACCCGGGCCCTGACAGCAGAAAGGTGGAGTCTTAGCCACTGGACCACCAGGGAACTCCCAAAATGCTTGTATCACACATCAGGATGTCTCTTGTACATGAGAAATCAGTAAAACACATACAGTGGACATTTTATCCAATTAGTTTTTTTAGCAACTGGGGATAAAGACAACCTGTTGTTTGAGGGAAAGGATAAAAACCTACAAAACTCAGTCTGATACCTCTTATTTATGTGTACACAAAATTCTGAGAATAAGTTAATTGACTATTTTACATGCAAACCGAATATTAAGTCATGAAAATTGTCTCTTGAAATGGTAAGATATGTTTAAATGTGCATACTTTTAAAAATATATATATTCTCTCCCCAAACTAGACATAACATAAAAATTATTCTTAAGCTTGTTTATCAAGAAATCTTATTTCTGCTACACAAAATAAATTAAATAGCATGTGTCTATAGTCAGATGGAAAAGTGGAAATGTATCATGAAAAAGTATTAGTCACTCAGTTGTGTCCAATTCTTTGAGACCCCATGGACTATATAGGGTTCTCTGTGCATAGACTTCTCCAGGCAAGAATATTGGAGTGGGTAACTATTCCCTTCTTTAAGGAATCTTCCTGAGCCAGAGATCGAACCTGGGTGTCTTGAGTTGAAGGCAGATTCTTTATTATATTAATTTGAATAATATTAAAAACCATTTAAAATTAATTTCATAATAAACCTTTAATAATATGATGATAATCAGTTCTGAATATTCATTGGATGGACTGATGCTGAAGCTGAAACTCCAATACTTTGGCCACCTGATGCGAAGATCTGACTCACTAGAAAAGATCCTGATGCTGGGAAAAATTGAAGACAGGAGGAGAAGGGGACGACAGAGGATGAGATGGTTAGATGGCATCACCGATTCAATGAACATGAGTTTGAGTAAGCTCCGGGAGTTGGTGATGGCCAGGGAAGCCTGGCATGCTGCAGTCCATGGGGTCACAAAGAGTCGGACATGACTGAGCTACTGAACTGAACTGAACTGAATATGACGATCTATACTAAAATGTTTTACTTAAATTTTCTTCTTTATCATGCTACAGCAAAACATCAAGATGATTAAGGAAGTTTGCAAAATTATGTGTTATGGTGAAAGAGATTTGAGTCAAAAATCAGAAAGTATTAGACCATGGGAATAATCTCTGTAATCAGTTATTTGAAGTAAGTGAAAGTTGCTCAGTCATGTCCAATCTTTGTGACCCCATGGACTATACCATGGAATTCTCCAGACCAGAATACTGTAGTGGGTAGCCTTTCCCTTCTCCAGGGGATCTTCCCAACCCAGGGATCGAACCCAGGTCTCATTGGGTTCTGCATTGCAGGCAGATTGTTTACCAGCTGAGCCACAAGGGAAGCCCCTTGAAGCATTCTCAAAAAAGTTTTGTGAGAGTAAAAATGTGTGTTACCAGCAAAATCTTACTTCTTACTGTTCCTTAGGAATTACCCTCCCGTTTGACTAAGCAGGAAAGACAATTTATTTTAAGATGCATGCGCCTGAGTGCTAAGTCACTTCAGTCATGTCTGACTCTTTGCAACTCTATGGACTGTAGCCCGCCAGGCTCATCTGTCCATGAGATTCTCTAGGCAAGAGTACTGGAGTGGGTTGGCATGCCCTCTCCAGGAGATCTTGCCAACCCAGGGAGCAAACCCACGACTCCTGTGTCTCCTTCATTGGCAGATGGGTTCTTTACCACTAGTACCACCTGGGAAGTCCTTTAAAATGTGCATTCTCTGTTTAAATCAGGATGCATTTCAGTCAGTAACATCTTAGAATAGCCATCAACCATGCTGCAGTTGTGACTATAGTTACCCTTGTATGTGTGTGGACATCAAACATGTCAGCATCAAAACTTGCTGAATGGGAGTCAGTGACTTTGAAGACAGGAGAGCTTTCTTTCTTTCTTTATTTTTTAACTCTTAGGAAACCAAATGGTTGTGGAGAATAAGTGAATCAGACATATTTAGCAATATTTTTTAAGCTGGAATCAAAAGTGTAACTTGTAATTGCAAGGTCAGCCTAGGAGCCCAGCACCAATAACTCTTAGTTCTTTTATTTTAAGAAATAAGGATTATTTTAAGAAATGCTGTATCATCAAACTCCTGGACAATACCATCAAAAGACGATATCATGGATATAAACACAGACATTAAACAGTCTTTGTCAAATGCTGAATGTGAGAAAGTTTGATGAGTACCTGAATCAATTTCTTTCATTTAATATTTTTCATTGTACAAGTATGATAGTTGATGAAATAATCTGTCTGATTAAATTTGTAACAGCCCTTTCAATGAGTATAAAAGAAACATTCTGATCATGTCATAGTTTAACTTGTGGGTTTTTTTTTTTTTTTTGGTTTCTTAAAAGTACATACAATAATGATGCTTCTTATAATGATAGCACCTTAGATTCAGTGAAAGAGGGTATTCAGTTTGGAGACTCAGTATTTTCTTCCTCTCTCATAAAATAGATAGTTAATGAGCTTGAATGAACTAAAATGTTTGCCATCTATACTGTGATCCTAAATGCCCAATGCGTTCCATTTTAACAAAAAGCTGCAAGCTGTTCTTATCTTTGTTTAACATAGGGACTTTTTTTGCCAAGACTTTTCATAGTGCATGGCCCGTATTTAATCATCCTTAAAATATTTCTTAAGGGATGAAATGCTAGTAGTTCGGTTTTGCATGTATGGTTTCCTTGAAAGTATTGGGTTGACTCTTATTTCCTTTGTTAGGGGTGCAGGCTGCATCTTTATTGAAATGTTCCAAGGTCAACCCTTGTTTCCTGGGGTTTCCAACATCCTTGAACAGCTGGAGAAGATCTGGGAGGTAAGAGAATTCCTCTTAGGAAGAAAAAATATATGCATATAAAACTTTGAACCAAATTTGCGTTAGAAACAGATGAAGCAGTCCACCTGCTTTGAGAGATTAAGCCATATTTTGAGGTTGCGGAAACTGTGGTGTTTGCCAGGGGCTTAAGCACCTAGGGAATGAGTGGTTAGGAACACCCCCCCCTTTTGTCCCATGGATGCCCTTGAGTCCTCCTGCTCCTGATGACTATTATCTTAACGTCCCAGGGCAATTTCTGCCATTACTAACCTTCCCTGCAACCCCCAGGTCTAATTCTACCACATATTTGGCCATGGATCTTTGTCAACTGAAGATAAAACACTACATTTTCACAGAGCCCTGATAAAACAAAATGTTAGCTTCCCATGTTAGTGTGAGAGAAATATACTACTTATGCTCCAAAACTAGATTTCTAAGGTGACAGGATGCTTATGTATGTGTGTTTCCACTTCTTTATTCATTTTTTATCCCTCCCTCATTTGCACTATTGGGGCTTCCCTGGTGGCTCAGTGGTAAAGAATCTGCCTGCAATGCAGGAGACTCGGATTCGATCCCTGGGTTGGGAAGATCCCCTTACGGCTGACATGGCAACCCACTCCAGAGTGTATTCTTGCCTGGAGAATCCCATAGACAGAGGAGCCTGGCTATAGTCCATAGATAGGGTTGCAAAGAGTCAGACACAACTGAAGCAACTTAGCACGCACATGCACGCAGTTGCACATTATGTACTTCATTTTTATGTCCCTTGTAGCTTATATTTTTGGATTTCCCTGGTGGTTCAGTGGTAAAGAATTTGCTTGCCAATGCAGGAGATGACAGTTTGATCCCTGGGTCAGAAAGATCCCCTGGAGAAGAAAACGGCAATCCACTCTAGTATTCTTGTCTGGGAAATCCCAAGGATAGAAGATCCTGGCAGGCTACCATCCATGGGGTCACAAAAGACTTGGACATGACTTAGCGACTAAACAGCAATAGTGATAGTCATTTATATATGGCTCTCTTTTTCTGATGATTTTTAAATTGTGGTTAAATATATATATAGCATAAAATTTACCATTCTAACCATTTTTAAGAGTACAGTTCATAACATTAAATACATTCACCTTGCTGTGCAACCATCACCACCATCCATTTCCAAAACTTTTCATCATCCCCAACAGCAGCTCTGTATCCATTCAACCAGCCCCCCATTTTCCTGCCCCTAGCCACTGGTAACCTCTCATCTACATTCTGTCTGCATGAAATTGCCCATTCTAGATTTTCATATAAGTGGAATCATACAGTGTTTGTCCTTTGTGTCTGGCTTATTTCACTTAGCATAATGTTTTCAAGATCCATCCATATTGTAGCATGTATCAAGTACTTTAAACTGGGGTGGGTAGGGTATTCCTTGTATCCTGGATTCGGATTCCTTTAAGTTTGCTTGTTTCAAGCAAGCATCTAGAGCATTCTTGCTAACAGCCTCCCAATCAGGTATCTGGGGAAATAATGCAAAGTGGGATTTTTGTGTGCAGGTGAGGAAACTTATCTTTTCTCAAACTCTTTGTGATTTTGACTTAATGTCATCAAACATTTTGCCTTGCAGGAATAATATAAAATTTCATTTTTGAATTATGTTTCCACTGCGGAGTCCTTCATTTATTAAAAATTTTAAAAAGCTGGGGATTTCCCTGGTGGTCCAGTGGCTAAGACCCTGTACTTCCAACACAGGGAGCCCAGGTTTGATCCCTGTTCAGGGAATTAGATATCACATGCCACAACAAAAGATCCGTTGTGCTGCAACTGAGACCTGGCACAGCCAAATAAAAATAAATAAATAAATATTTGTAAAAGCCCATGTAAAAAACACTTATATCATTTTTTTAAGTTGAATTTTACAACATGAAGGTGAAGATAATCCTCAGGAAACTTTTAGGAAAAGGGAAGAGTTAGTTGCTAGTGTCTGGAGGGACAATGACTCACATTTTTGAAGATATTCTGTGCAAACCAGTCTAGTGCCACAGATTCATGACCCAGAAAACACAGTGTGTTGTGAACACTAAAATAGAATGTCCTTTGTGAAATTCAGATGTTTTATAGAGATTAATCACTGCCATTAAGCTTTCTTTTGGAAACACGGAGGATATAATGGAGGAACACAGGACAAATTGGGAAACACTCACACACTAAAAAAAATTTCAAGCCAAAAGATTTTTCTTCCTCAAAATTTCCCCGCAAGCACTGTTTATAATAGCCAGGTCATGGAAGCAACCTAGATGTCCATCAGCAGATGAATGGATAAGAAAGTTGTGGTACATATACACAATGGAGTATTACTCAGCCATTAAAAAGAATACATTTGAATCAGTTCTAATGAGGTGGATGAAACTGGAGCCTATTATACAGAGTGAAGTAAGCCAGAAAGAAAAACACCAATACAGTATACTAATGCATATATATGGAATTTAGAAAGATGGTAACAATAACCCTGTATACGAGACAGCAAAAGAGGCACTGATGTATAGAACAGTTTTTTGGACTCTGTGGGAGAGGGAGATGGTGGGATGATTTGGGAGAATGGCACTGAAACATGTATAATATCATATACGAAACGAGTCGCCAGTCCAGGATCGATGCACAATACTGGATGCTTGGTGCACTGGGATGACCCAGAGGGATGGTACGGGAAGGGAAGAGGGAGGAGGGTTCAGGATGGGGAACACGTGTATACCTGTGGTGGATTCATGTTGATATATGGCAAGACCAATACAATATTGTAAAGTTAAAAAATAAAATAAAGAAAAAAAAGAAGTTAAAAAAATTTTTCCCTGCAAGACTGATAAACGCTACTGATGAATGCTACCTTCAAAAATTATTACTGGATTCCATAACATCATCTAAGCTGGAGGTTCAGTTCAGTTCAGTTCAGTTCAGTTCAGTTGCTCAGTCATGTCCGACCCTTTGCAACCCATGAATCGCAGCATACCAGGCCTCCCTGTCCATCACCAATTCCTGGAGTTCACCCAAACTCATGTGCCCCGAGTCGGTGATGCCGTCCGGCCATCTCATCCTCTGTCGTCCCCTTCTCCTCTTGTCCCTAATCCCTCCTAGCATCAGAGTCTTTTCCAATGAGTCAACTCTTCGCATGAGGTGGCCAAAGTACTGGAGTTTCAGCTTTAGCATCATTCCTTCCAAAGAAATCCCAGGGCTGATCTCCTTCAGAATGGACTGGTTGGATCTCCTTGCAGTCCAAGGGACTCTCAAGAGTCTTCTCCAACACCACAGTTCAAAAGCATCAATTCTTCGGTGCTCAGCCTTCTTCATAGTCCAACTCTCACATCCATAATGACCACAGGAAAAAGCATAGCCTTGACTAGACGAACCTTTGTTGGCAAAGTAACGTCTCTGTTTTTGAATATGCTATCTAGGTTGGTCATAACTTTCCTTCCAAGGAGTAAGCGTCTTTTAATTTCATGGCTGCAGTCACCATCTGTAGTGATTTTGAAGCCCAGAAAAATAAAGTCTGACACTGTTTCCACTGTTTCCCCATCTATTTCCCATGAAGTGGTGGGACCGGATGCCATGATCTTTGTTTTCTGAATGTTGAGCTTTAAGCCAACTTTTTCAGTCTCCTCTTTCACTTTCATCAAGAGGCTTTTGAGTTCCTCTTCACTTTCTGCCATAAAGGTGGTGTCATCTGCATATCTGAGGTTATTGATATTTCTCCCGGCAATCTTGATTCCAGCTTGTGTTTCTTCCAGTCCAGTGTTTCTCATGATGTACTCTGCATATAAGTTAAATAAACAGGGTGACAATGTACAGCCTTGACGTACTCCTTTTCCTGTTTGGAACCAGTCTGTTGTTCCATGTCCAGTTCTAACTGTTGCTTCCTGACCTGCATAAAGGTTTCTCAAGAGGCAGGTCAGGTGGTCTGGTATTCCCATCTCTTTCAGAATTTTCCACAGTTTGTCATGATCCTCACAGTCAAAGGCTTGGCACAGTCAATAAAGCAGAAATAGATATTTTTCTGAAACTCTCTTGCTTTTTCCATGATCCATTGGATGTTGGCAATTTGATCTCTGATTCCTCTGCCTTTTCTAAAACCAGCTTGAACATCTGGAAGTTCACAGTTCATGTCTTGCTGAAGCCTGGCTTGGAGAATTTTGAGCATTACTTTACTAGCGTGTGAGATGAGTGCAATTGTGTGGTAGATTGAGCATTCTTTGGCATTGCCTTTCTTTCGGATTGGAATGAAAACTGACCTTTTCCAGTCTTGGGGCCACTGCTGAGTTTTCCAAATTTGCTGGCATATTGAGTGCAGCACTTTCACAGCATCATCTTCCAGGATTTGAAATAGCTCAACTGGAATTCCCTCACCTCCACTAGCTTTGTTCGTAGTGATGCTTTCTAAGGCCCACTTGACTTCACATTCCAGGATGTCTGGCTCTAGGTGAGTGATCACACCATCATGATTATCTTGGTCGTGAAGATCTTTTTTGTACAGTTCTGTGTATTCTTGCCACTTCTTCTTAATATCTTCTGCTTCTGTTAGGTCCATACCATTTCTGTCCTTTATCAAGCCCATCTCTGCATGAAATGTTCCCTTGGTATCTCTAATTTTCTTGAAGAGATCTCTAGTCTTTCCCATTCTGTTGTTTTCCTCTATTTCTTTGCATTGATTGCTGAGGAAAGCTGTCTTATCTCTCCTTGCTATTCTTTGAAATTCTGCATTCAGATGTTTATATCTTTCCTTTTCTCCTTTGCTTTTCTCTTGTCTTCTTTTCACAGCTATTTGTAAGGCCTCCCCAGACAGCCATTTTGCTTTTTTGCATTTCTTTTCCATGGGGATGGTCTTGATCCCTGTCTCCTGTACAATGTCATGAACCTCCATCCATGGTTCATCAGGCACTGTCTCTATCAGATCTAGTCCCTTAGATCTATTTCTCACTTCCACTGAATAATCATAAGGAATTTGATTTAGGGCATACCTGAATGGTCTAGTGGTTTTCCCTACTTTCCTCAATTTAAGTCTGAATTTGGCAATAAGTATCTGATCCACAGTCAGTTCCCGGTCTTATTTTTGCTGACTGTATAGAGCTTCTCCATCTTTGGCTGCAAAGAATATAATCAATCTGATTTTGGTGTTGACCATCTGGTGATGTCCATATGTAGAGTCTTCTCTTGTGTTGTTGGAAGAGGGTGTCTTCTATGACCAGTGTGTTCTCTTGGCAAAACTCTATTAGCCTTTGCCCTGCTGCATTCCGTATTCCAAGGCCAAATTTGCCTATTACCCCAGGTGTTTCTTGACTTCCTACCTTTGCATTCCAGTCACCTATAATGAAAAGGACATCGTTTTGGGTGTTAGTTCTAAAAGGTCTTATAGGTCTTCATAGAATCATTCAACATCAGCTTCTTCACTGTTACTGGTTGGAGCATAGACTTGGATTACTGTCATATTGAATGATTTGTCTTGGAAATGAACAGAGATCATTCTGTCGTTTTTGAGATTGCATCCAAGTACTCCATTTCAGACTATTTTGTTGACCATGATGGCTACTCCATTTCTTCTAAGGGATTCCTGCCCACAGTAGTAGATATAATGGTCATCTGAGTTAAATTCACCCATTCCAGTCCATTTTAGTTTGCTGATTCCTAGAATGTCAACATTCACTCTTGCCATCTCCTGTTTGACTACTTTCAATTTACCTTGATTCATGGACCTGACATTCCAGGTTCCTATGTAATATTGCTCTTTACAGCACCGGACCTTGCTTCTATCACCAGTCACATCCACAATTGGGTGTTGTTTTTGCTTTGGCTCCATCCCTTCATTCTTTTTGGAGTTATTTCTCCACTGATCTCCAGTAGCATATTGGGCACCTACCGACCTGGGGAGTTCCTTTTTCAGTATCCTATCATTTTGCCTTTTCATACTGGAGGTAGCCTAATGTAAATAACAGCTTTTAAGTTGCACATTTGAATTCTAGCCATTTTTCAGCTAAATGAATGTGTGCAAGTTATATAGTCCCTCTGAGCTTCAGTTTCCTCTTCTGTTACATGGGGCTGGTGATAATGATTTTATAACCTTGCTTTGAGAATTTTAAAAGAGCACGTGAGTAACAAGCACCACGTGCCCTACGTGCTCAACAAATGTTTGCTGTCTTTCTCTTTCTCTCTCAGAAATTATTTTCATAATTTCACAAACATCATAGTGATGTTTCAAAGACCAACCCAACTGTTGACAGGCATTTCCTAATATTTAACCTAATTGTTCTATTCTCTCTGTTAGTTTCTTGTCCACATTAGAGGAAGCAGAATTAACCCTGCCTAGATCTGACCCTGTGCAGCTGCTGCTGCTAAGTCGCTTCAGTCGTGTCCTACTCTGTGTGACCCCATAGACGACAGCCCACCAGGCTCCCCCGTCCCTGGGATTCTCCAGGCAAGAACACTGGAGTAGGTTGCCATTTCCTTCTCCAATGCATGAAAGTGAAAAGTGAGAGTGAAGTTGCTCAGTTGTGTCCGACTCTTCGCGACCCCATGGACTGCAGCCCACTAGGCTCCTCCATCCATGGGATTTTCCAGGCAAGAGTACTGGAGTGGGGTGCCATTGCCTTCTCCGTCTGACCCTGTAAAAGTGATCTTTTACACACTTGAAAAGTTTTTCCTATTCATTTAATCAGGAAGCAATATCATTGGGTACTCATTATCTTATAAGATGTTACAAAACATTGGAAAAATGGAAAGAATAGGAAAAACGCATAATCTGTGCTTTCAACTGTTGTTCAGTCTAGGTGGGGTGATGGGTGGTATATAAGTAAATACATGCAAAACAAACATGAACTATGTATAGATGCAAAAGATGTATGTATAACTAGATAGTTAACAACAATTATAATAGTGAGATAAGGTATGCCATTAGGATATTTGAAAAGTTGTATATAAATTGGTTTTTTAAAACATTACTTCCTATTTTTAAATGATTGTGTTCTTAAAGCAATCATTTTATAGTTCTTTGCATTTAGTGCAGCCTTTAGAAATCATAGAACACAAAGAATGAGTTACGACACTTCCCAGAATCTGATGGTTTTCTAGTTATTGGCTCAGGTTTCCAGGACTGGTCTTGGTGACTGTCCCTGACCATGTGAAGGATGTTTTAGGTATTAATAACTCGGTAAGTGAGAAGTTTGGACTTGTATCTGGACATAAAATACCCAAACATGAGTGATGCAACCAAAGCAAGCACATCTTAACAAATGGGTCCAACAGGTCTTACCCAGGAAGCCATGTTCATGTCTAACATTATGCTTATCACACTGCAATAAATCAGAAGGACTTTATTTTGACATTTATGACAACTCATTACACATTTAAAACAAGTAAACACATTAGAAATAACACTGGCATGATGTTAGAGTCGCGAGTTCAGAACTCAGCTCTAACTTTAGGTTAGGAGGTAAAGCAAGCCTCACAACCTAACTTCTTGGGTCTTTAGTGTCTTCTAGTGTATTTGGTTTTCTGACTCCTGAACTTGTGACCTCTTTGAACAAAGTGTTATGAGACTATTGTAGCACCTATCATTTTTAATCATAACGTTCTTCTCTGTTTATTAAGTCTCCCCCTCCTCCACTTCTGAAGTTATTTCTCAAGCTTATAGACTTGCCTAGCTCATTGTTGCACTCCAGTACTCTTGCCTGGAAAATCCCATGGGGGTCACGAAGAGTCAGACACGACTGATTGACTTCACTTTCAGCAACAGCAGCAGCTCATTGTTGAGCTTCAGACTGTACTGATGAGGAGATAGTTCCATATTGCTTAGCTCTCCTTACTGGGCACCAGGAGGTCAGATTCATTATGTCTCATTTCCCCCCTTCTTCTGTCCAAGCAGGTAGAGACCCCAGTTTTGTTACCACATCTATAGTTTCATGCTCTGAGAACAAGGAAGAACCATATTCATCAGTGTGTTGTCTATTATACTGTTACATCCCAAGTAGTTTGGAAATTCGAACACTACAAATGGCTCCTGAAGTGTGTTTTACTAAAAATGGTGTACATAGACAAAAAAGGAAAGCTGCTTCAGGCTCTGTGATATTTGATGTAGGGACTAGTGGGTATCTCCCAACCTCTAATCACAACTTTTCTTTACATGTATTCTGAGATCTCATTCTTGAGAAGTCCTGAATCTTTACTTATCATCTTTCTGAAATACCCCTAGGTGTGTATGTGTGTGTGTGTTTACACCTGAATGGCTGTTATTAATTTTTGATCAATTTTTTAGAAATCTAATTCTTTCAATAAATATTTTTAGCAAATAATACCGGATGTAGCTCTAAAATCCAAATAAAATAAACTATGCAGACTTTAAAGCCATTAATCAAAATGCCTTCAGTTTCCATTTCAACAAAGGCAGAAAACAGCCTCTGCAGCCCACTGTGGTTTCAAACATAGCACTCACTAACTGCCTTTTAAGAGCCTTCAGGGAGAGAGTAAATCAACTATTTTTGGTTTTCAGTTTCCCAGTCAGTGAAGTGGAGATTTAGTAATTTTCTCAAGTGAAAATGAACTCAATAATTTTCAAATAAAAACTGAGCATCAAATTTCCAAATAAAGGATATTGAATTTTTGTTTAAACTTTTAAAATCTCAAAGCTTAAAGCTTTTAGCACAATCTTCTAAAATTGTTGGTATCCATTGTTGGCTTTAATTACACAATAATACAAAGTAGCCAACAATTCTGGTAACTTTTGCCTTAGAGAAAATATGGATGTGGTCATTTTTATTTCCTTTATTGCTTTCTCTTCATTATCTTTGCTTTCTTGTCATTTTCTTGCTAGGCAACAGAGATGTAGGGGTATTTGTGAATCATTCTGCCCACTTGTTTACACACACATCTGTGCAAATACATAAGATGGCAGTTTAGCAAAGAAGAATTAACTCCCCATCCTTTGGCCCTCTCCCACAAAAGAAGAATTAGTCCAGTTGGTTTTTCAAAATGGATTCCAGGATTCTCAGTGTTCCCTCTGGCTCGGGGTGGCTGATAGGAAAAGCTCACAATCCTCTCAGTAGCTTTTCAATTTGTTTAGGGAATGGATCAAAGAAAGAAGCTTCTACTGGGTGGCTTGATTTATTATTATTATTATTATTATTATTATTATTATTATTATATGAGGGAAAATGGCACTTTGGTATCTTTTGTTTGAGGACAAGCTTAACAGGCACCACAAAGTATACTTGTCAGCCAGAGTCCTACTCAGCTAACTGGTGGTTATTAAGAGGCTTCCAGATTCCTCATCAATTTTCATCAGTCGAGGCTTCCCAGATGGTGCAATGATAAAGAATCTACCTGCCAGTGCAAGAGACACAAGAGACACAGGTTCATTGGTAAGATCACCTGGAGTAGGAAATTAGTCATTGTTGGGCAGTTGATTTCCTGCCATAACAATTGGGCCAGCATCTGTCTCCAGCATTTTACAAATGGATTCACTAGGCTTCTTCTATGAGAGATGCTTGTATTGAGGTATGCTTCCCAGAAGAGCTATATTGTAGTGGTGTATGAAAGCTACTAATGTTTCATTAGTATTTCACAAAAACAATATTATTCTAGCTCCCAACTGACATTGAGCATTTATGATTATCTTAAAAGAATGGTACGGTTTTGTCTACAAGGGAACTCAGAGTAACAGAGTCATTTAAAATCTGAAGTATTTTGACTTAAATTCTAAAAGATTTTTCTTTTCTTAGTAATTAAAAAGTAAAGCTTCAGTTTAGTAATCCAAAGCATAAGTGAGCTCTTTTTCAAGCAATGTTGTTACTATTATGATCCACCAGTTAAAAACCAAACACTATATTCCAAACTGCTGGGCCACAGAGAAAAGAAGCAGATAAGATGAATTCAGTAGAAAAGACTAGAGTTAGGTTTCGGATCATTTTTAGCCAACATTCCACTGCCTAAAGGTCAGTAATCTGAATCCTTTTTAATTTGAGCACATTGGTGAACAGCTGAATGCCCATGCTGAGGCATAATTTAAACTGTCAAATGTCTCCTGTTGAGATATATATATATATACAGAGAGTTATCTGATGTAAGGGAAAGGGACACTTTGCCACTCACGTCTTTCTGTATTTCCAACTCCAAAGATAGCATCCCAATGTATGGTGATCATGCACTACATACAGTAGGCAAACTTCGTTTTATTGCGCTCTACTTTATTGCACTTTGCAGACATTGCTTTTTTAAAACAAATTGAAGGTTTGCAGCAACGCTGTCTTGTCAGATGATGGATAGCAATTTTTTAGCAAGGAAGCATTTTTAAAATTAAGGTATGTACATTGGTTTTTAAATTAAGGTATGCACATTGTTCTGTTACACACTTAATAGACCATAGTATAGTGTAAACATAACTTTTATATATACTGGGAAACCAAAAAATTTGTGTGATTCACATTATTACAGTATTAGCTTTATTGCTGTGGTCTGGAATTAAACCCAAAATATCTCTGAGGTATGCCTGTAGATATTTAGGGATGAGAATATGACTTTAAGTAAGGTTATATGATCTGTATTAGTCAGGGTTCTCCACAGAAACAGAACTAATGGGAGATATGGAGGGGTGTGTGTGTGTGTGTGTGTGTGTGTGTGTGTGTATACACAAGAGCCAATTCCATGATATTTTATATTTATATACATATTTTTATATATATATATATATATATATATATAGTGATTTATTATGGGAATTGGCTCATGTGATTTCATGGAGGCTGAGATATGTCCTCTGCAAGCTGGAAAACCAGGAAAGCTGCTGGTATAAGTCAGTTTAAGGGGGCCACTGGTATAAGTCCCAGAATCTGAAGACCAGAGAACTAGGAGCTCCAAAGGCAAGAGAAGATGGATGTCCCAGCTCAAAAAGAGAGACAAAAAATTTGTGCTTCCTCCACTCTTTTGTTCTATTCAGGCCCTCTACCGATTAGATGATGCCACCCAAATTGGTGAGGGCAGTTCTCTTTATTCCGTCTACTGATTCAAATACTAATCTCTTCCAGAAACACCCTCACAATCACACTCAGAAATAATGTTTTATCGACTGTCTTGGGCATCCTTTAGTCCAGTCAAGTTAACAAGTTGACACACAGGACAATGGAAATATACTGCAATTTTGCCTGGGAAACTACAAATGTTGGAAACACTAAAATTTCTTTCTTGTACACATCAGCTGGCACAATGTGATATACATCCAGTTTTTCCCTGTTCCTCCCCGATGTGTCCTCCATGTCTCCACACCTGCTCCATCCACTTCATCTCTCCCCGCATCTTTGTCTTTATATAGGTGCTGGGAGTCCCTACAGAGGATACCTGGCCTGGAGTTTCCAAGCTACCTAACTACAACCCAGGTAATACTGATTTGAGCTTCCAAAAGATCTGTGAGTTATCAGTGTAAGAGCACTGGCCACACAGACAAGGTATTTTCCTTTAATTGTTAACAGTGTAGACAGATATTTAGACTCTTATATTCCCTGACTAATCTTTTTATGAGGAAAACATTGAAATAGTAGTTGAGGTTAGATCAGTTTTCCAACTCTGTAAAACACAAGTAACAAGTGGAATAAAAATTGGGAATGACTATTACTGTGGACTCCACATCCATTTCCAAACACCCAATGGTTTAAATGGAAAACTCAAAAGAAGGTCTCATTTTTGAGCCCAATGACTATCATTGAGTCTATTTGCTAGATTATTGTACTTCATAAAGTATAAAAAGAAAGCTATAGGGGAAGCAGAGGCTCCCTGGGCCTAGGACAGGCCAGGTAAGATGTTTCTAGATTATACAAGAGTTCATCCATTGTCTCTAGACCTAACACTTTGTCATTTTCTGTCCCATATTTGGCCCTCCAAGACTGGCTCCTGGGGGTGGATTTGGAAGTGTTGCAAGTATTCCAAGGGGGATGTTTTTGAGAAATGGTCCCAAGGACATGCCAGAGAAGTCAGATTACCTAGTTGTCACTTCAAGGACATTGAAACAAAAGAGAGAAGGCAAGCAATGAGCTATAGGATGAAGGACCACATCATGGCCATACCAGAGCTGGACTCTCGCAGGCAGGATTAAAGGGGAGGTAGATATGTATAGTGTGGGAGACCTGGGTTTGATCCCTGGGTTGGGAAGATCCCCTGGAGAAGGTAAAGACTACCCACTCCAGTATTCTGGCCTGGAGAATTCCATGAACTGTATAGTCCATGGGGTTGCAAAAAGTCAGACATGACTGAATGACTTTCACTTTCACTTTCAGATATGTACACAATTAGGGAGAATGTGGCCCAAGTTTGATTTTCCAGTCTTTATATCCTTCCATTGTCCCAAAACTAAAAATGGAATTTCCCCAAATTGTTGTATTACTAACTTTGGTATGAGGGGGTTTTTATGAGAGTAAGAAATTGTAAGAAAATTTAAAAGGCAATTAAAGTGGAAAACAAAAGACATAGAAGGCTAATTTTCTTTTATTCCTCCAGCATCTAATACTTTTACTCAAACAGCTGTATATAGGGTTCAGTCATCTTGAACTGACTAAGATTATGGAACACCTACAGCAGCTAAAGACCAACTCTAAAATCATTTCAGTTGCTTTGTGAATGATCTATATGCATTGTTAGATGGGGTTTGGATAATTACAAATAGTTTGCCATTTCTAATTAGCACTTGAGAAAAATGTCACTCTCTCACCTCAGGGCTTGGAATAATGCCTTTTCCATTTGGTCTGAGACCGAGAGAAAAAAGACCAGGCTTCTCATAGAGATGATGGTCCAGTTGACAATAAAGCCTATCTCCAGGTGCTTCAGTTTCTAGGAGAACTGGGTCTCATCTTTTTCCACCCTGCCTGCACCCCTCCCTACCTACTCTGCTCTCCAGGTGAAAATGGGACCCCTCAGCTTCCTAAAGTAGGTGCAGGCAGAAGTTTAGGGTCACAGATGGGTTGTAGAAAATAATTGGAATGATCTCAACACAAAGCTGCCACGGTGAGCATATGCTATTCCCTCAAACTTGAACTATTTGGGTTTCAGGTTGATTCCAGCAATAAACAGTGATCCTTGGTGAGAACAATAATGAAAGGAACTTGTCCAACATGCTTTCCTGCCAGATTCTGTACTAGATAAGATAACTGGGTTCCAATAAACCAGCGAGAAATATGTTGCATTTTTCATTTTGCTGTCATTTCAAAGTAATATGCAATTTTTTATTTATGAAGAAAATTCTCCAGGCCCAACATCAATAGGGTTCATACTTTGCATTGTTTTTCTAGTAAGGATTCAATTTAATTCAAATAAGTCAAAAAGTTTTGAGCACCTACTATCTGCCAGGCATTGTGTTATATGCTGGGCCTGCATAGATGAATTTGGCACATTCTTGGATCTCTAAGAGGTTGGGTTTGTAGTCACTCAACCACAGTCTTTCACCAGCTCAGCTTATGAGAGGGTGTTCATTTGCAAACCCCACTTCCATGGGCTTGGACAGTGTATAGACCATGGGCCCGGCTAGGCTTATGGAGGGAAGCAAATTGTAACCTTAGTCATAGCCAAGATGTGTAAACCTGAGCTTATAAATCTTAGAAGTCCAGCATATCCTGAGCGTGCAGTCAGTACTATTGATAGCTCAATCATAAGGAGTATGTTTTAAAACAACCACCCTTATGTGTTCCAAGAACATCCCCTTATGTGAATTAAGAAGTCCCTTCAAGACATACCCCTCCTACCTCCATCCCCAAGCCATTGCTGCTACTTGCAGGCACTTGAGCTCCAGTGATTAAGGGACCAGAAGAGGGGATGGGAGCCAGATAAACATCACAGAGAACTGTTAACACTGTTCTTGATGAGATTTCCATTCCTTTCCTTTTCATTCCATAGGCCCCCAAGCTTTGAATTCAGCAGTACGATCACTCTGAGGGAGCTGGAGAGCTCAGAGCCTAGAGAGCCATCCAGTGTCCATTTGTATCCACTCTGCCCTTTCCAGACCTTGTCCGGACTATGTATGAACAACACAGTTTCTGTTTATACAGGTTTTTTAAAAAACACCTTGTACTGACCCAGCTGGACAGGTTTCTCTGACCAGTTACCTCTTTTCTTGGGGTGCTGATAAGCAGGTTGTCAGTTTTCTCACCATCAATTCAGACTCCCTTGCCAGATTAAATCTGGCCGAGGAAAGAGAGGTATATAATTTTATACCCTAGCCTTTCTTTCCTTCTTTCTTTCCTTCCTTCTCTCCCCCACCCCACCCCCCATTTTAAGCAAGCTGGCTGAGAACT
The DNA here is from genome assembly GCF_027580195.1 of Bos mutus. Classification (NCBI taxonomy): domain Eukaryota; kingdom Metazoa; phylum Chordata; class Mammalia; order Artiodactyla; family Bovidae; genus Bos; species Bos mutus. The sequence goes on along the minus strand of NC_091618.1, from coordinate 45,458,517 downwards.
CCGTGTCTTCCACTTCAAAGGGCCAGTTGTCTTATTTTGATGTGGGCAGATTGAGAAGTAGGCTTTGAAAAGTAGGCTTTTTTTGTTTAATCTTTTCTCCTGGGATAGCTTTCAGAGCAATATATCCAAGTGTCAGTGAAGGGGTTCTGACGAGCACGGATTCCCAGACTCTCAGCAGGATCATTCTCTAACAGAAATATAAAAGTGAAATATTAAAAACCCTGGAACGTGAACTCCATCTGCAGAGTAGCCAGTGTCTTGCCTTGCTTGCACCATGGGAAAAAAAGATCTCCTTGAAAAAAGAGGGAGGAAGAAAAAAGTGCTTTGAGTAAGAGGTTTACAGGTTTAGTAGAGCATAGTAACATCCCCTCAAAGAAGTGGGTGTTGCTCCGTGACCCCCCAAAACGCTCCTCCTTTGACTCAGCCGCCAGAACACTCACCCTCCCCAGCAACACACCCCCTTTTCACATGCTAACTGAGGCGCCTGTGATTGGCTGAACAATAAACTGGTCACACTTGCTAAAGGCCTGCCATCTTGCACACAATCAGCCAAGACACATTAATCAAACTGGCGGGAACAGGGGTCTGTGCCGGCCTCCTGCAGGGGGGGAGGGGAGAAGTTCAGTGACCCTTAGTAAGAGTCCACAGGAAGCAATGATAAAGAAGGCATGCTGGAGAAAGTCTAAAAAAGGTTAAAGCCCCAATTGATGCCATGTCTGGGATGCACTGGGTTTTTGACACAGAGGATCCCAGAAGCTTAACGCAAACTGGATATTGGGCTTGACTGAAGTCTGCCAATGCAACAGTAGTGTGAATTTAAAGGGTGGACCCCTATAGACATTCTTACAGAGCTTTCTCAGGCCTCTTAGCTTCCCCTCCGGCTCCCAAGAAAATACCCCTCCTGTTTTTAGCCTCAAGCACATTGGGCCCAACTGGACCCGGTAAAAATAAAATGTACGAAAGGGGTAGAGATCCCTGGGTCAGGAAGACCCCTGGAGAAGGAAATGGCAACCCACTCCTATATTCTTGCCTGAAGAATCCCATGGACAGAGGAGCCTGGTGGGCTATAGTCCATGGAGTTGCAAAAGTGTGGACATGACTTAGCAACTAAAATAACAACAGCGAGGAACAGATGAACCTTTCAGGAATAATTAAGAGAAAGTATTGACTGGCAAGGTATTGGTCCTAAATTAAATATTTGGAGGACATTAAAAAGAGTTAATTTTGAGAGAAAAAGAAAAGTTAACATTTGTACTTTCAGTGGTAATATCTTCTGACTTTTCCAAATTCCCTTTAAAAAGCTCTGCCAATGGCAGTATAGAGCCAATAAGATCATACCTTAAAGACCAGTTTGCTAGAGGCTCACATAAGGCTTTTAAGAGAATCAACTAAATATTTAGACATTTCTTAGGTAAAGTAAACGGAGGCCTTACTCCTCTGGACCTTGTCCAGTCACCATCTCATTAGATGCAAAGATCCTGTGATAAAGAAAAACTTTTTTTTTCCTGCCCACATGATTGCAGCCCAGTTGTGGTTTTTTAATGTGTCATTGATTGTTTCATCCAACTCCTTTTGCTCCCCTGAAAGGGTCTGTCGTGGCTCTGTTTGCTTCCTTAAACACGGTTTTTGAAAGCGCTCACGCTGTGTGAGCTCAAATCCTAGCATTAATGTACTGCTGGGTTCATTTCACCACGCTCAAAAGCGCCTAGTTTAAATCCCTCTCAATTCCATTTGAGGCACCAGAAGACTTTATCCTTCTCCACTAATGGTTCCAAGTTTACATCTAGATACTGGGGGTCAAGGACAGGAGAGGATTTAGAAATAACAGTGCATGACATTAGTCAATGCATTTGCCAAATTGGCAATTAGTTCCTGATGTGCGTGCAAAGCATTTTATTCCTGTCTCTTTGATGCCTGTTCCTGTTGAGAAGGGAATAGAATCCACAGAGGCCTTCAAACTTTTAAAGAAATATCTGCTGAAAATCATGCCTGATTTGTGACATGAGCTCAGCTGCAGGGAAGCATCCTGGATTATCCTGGTTCTTTCAGCCCCAGGAAAGAACGCCGCACATGGAAAGACTTTCCACTGGAAGAACTTGGTAGAAATCAAAAGGCAGGAAAACGGTTCTAAAAGCCCTGCAGGGACCCAGATTCAGATGTCCTATAAACGATAGGCAAATGGATCCTGCTGACACCTAGTTATTTTCAGTACGTCTGCTTTTTCAGTTTTTGACCACCAGGTGGAAGCAAGAAATAACATGGACGGAATACTGGCATCAGACAACATGAAAACAGCCATCTAGCCCCACCCTGGGAATGTTTTCTTTTGACCTGAAATCCAGCGTGAGCACTTCACTTCATGTGACACCGCTACAGGACAGAGGATGATTAAAAGTTTAAAATGGTCTTTGTCTGTGTTGCGGTGACCAAAAGCTACCATGCTTTAGGCTCAGTAGGTCTTTGTGTGTTTGCTATGAACACAGCCTAAGCTGTGTGCATCGCATCCACTCGATTCAGTGAACTGTTAGACAAGGGAGTTGCTCAGTGGGCTGAACTAAGGGGAAGGATACTGATAAGAGAGATTTTAATTATCAGCATCAGTTCCAGGAGTGGCAGGTCCACGCTCCATCTGGCATCCTCTGGGGGTGCTTGAGGAAGTTATTCTTTTCCAGTTCCCTAATGTGTAAAAGGAGAAGGCAATGGCACCCCACTCCAGTACTCCTGCCTGGAAAATCCCATGGACAGAAGAGCCTGGTAGGCTGGAATCCATGGGGTCGCTGAGGGTCGGACACGACTGAGTGACTTCACTTTCACTTTTTATTTTCATGCATTGGAGAAGGAAATGGCAGCCCACTCCAGTGTTCTTGCCTGGAGAATCCCAGGGACGGAGGAGCCTGGTGGGCTGCCGTCTATGGGGTCACACAGAGTCGGACACAACTGAAGTGACTTAGCAGCAGCAATCTGTAAAAGTGAGAAAGATCCTATGATTTAAAATATGTTCCTCCTGGGTTGCGAAGATTCCCTGGAGGAAAGCATGGCAACCCGCTCCAGTATTCTTGCCTGGAGAATCCCCATGAACAAAGGAGCCTGGTGGGCTACAGTCCATGAGGTCGCAAAGAGACAGAGAGGCTAAGCACAGCATAGCACAGCATACTGTCTGCTGGGGTCCATGCTGGTCAGAATAGCACAGTTTTACACCTGAGGAAAGAGCAGCTTTCTCCCAGGTCCACCCAGAAGTATTTCCTAGGCTGGGAAATGGGTCCATCCAAAGCCAAACCTTGTTCTCCTTCTACTAACTATGTTATGTCCCTGTCTCATTTTGCAGCCAACATAATGATTTGATATGTGTATATATTGCAAAATGATTACCACCGTAAGTTTAGTTAACATCCACAATGCCTAACTTTTAGGCAGTGCCCACTAAAAGGTAGTTCCCATCCTTTTTTTTTTTTACACAGTGTGGAAGTTCATTCAGCTGCTCAGTGACGCGCCAGGGTTTAGACCCAATGACAGGTGTGTGAGAGATGATGCTATGCCTGTTTCTTTCTGTTTGTATGTGTGTTCAGTTGCTCAGTTGTGTCCAACCCTGTGACCACATGGACTGTAGCCGGCCAGGCTCTTTTGTCCATGGGATTCTCCAGGCAAGAATACCGGAGTGGGTTGCCATTTCCTCCTCCAGGGGATCTTCCCAACCCAGGGATCGAACCCACATCTCTTACGTCTCCTGCATTGGGAAGTGGGTTCTTTACCACTAGTGCCACCTAAGAAGCCCCCTCTTTCTGTTTAGCTCCCTTAGAGTTCTGGACTTCCTTCTAGATGTCAGGCACACCTCCTAGGCCAGAACTGATTTGATTTTTGCTTGCTTGGGCTTAAACACTGCCTGAATTCACACACTGTAAGAGTTGACCGGCAATTTTCCAACACCTACCTGAGTCAGTCTGAGCACCTGTTAAAGCTGTCCCTTCTGGTGAAGGCTCTTTTCTCCTCATCCTGAACCACTGTGAGAGGCCAGCCCATGCTGTGGCCACAGGGCTCTTCCCCTGGAGACCCTTATTATCTTGGTGGGTGTCCAGTAAGGACCGCTACATCACAGACGGCAATCATGTTGTCATTGTTGGTTTCACCTAAATCTTGATACAGTGGAAAGAGCACTAAAGGTTTCTGCAATGCAAACCTGACCACTTCCAGTGTTTCTAGTATCTTACACTTGCCCCTGTAACTGTCACATAAGAATAAATAGATATCTATTAAATGAAATCAATAACCAGAAGTGAGGAAACCTGGGTTCCAGTTCCAACTGCATCCTCTGAACTAATAATCCTTGTTCTGCCTGCTTTATCAAGGAAGTACATGTAAGTTACTATTCACCTTTTGCTGGGTAAAATAACTGTTGCTTATCTGCTAACATGGTTAGCAGAAGGAGAACAAGGTTTGGCAGTGGACTGACCCATTTCCCAACCTAGGAAATGCCTCTGTGTGGACCTGAGAGAAAGCTTCTCTTTACTCAGGTGTAAAACTGTGCTTCTCTGACCAGAATGGACCCCAGCAGACAGTATAAGTTAGTATGAGTTAGGCATTTTACTGTAATATTGAATGATTTGCCTTGGAAAAGACCCAAGATCATTCTGTCATTTTTGAGATTACACCCAAGTATTGCATTTTGGACTCTTTTGTTGACCATGAGGGCTACTCCATTTCTTCTACGGGATTCTTGTCCATAGTAGTAGATAGAATGGTCATCTGTTCACTCTTGCCATCTCCTGTTTGACCCCTTCCAATTTACCATGGTACATGGACCTAACATTTCAGGTTCCTATGTAGTATTGTTCTTTTACCGCATCGGACTTTACTTTCACCACAAGACACATCCACAGCTGGGCATTGTTTCTACTTTGGCTTAGCCTTTTCATTCCTCCTGAGAAACCTGTATGCAGGTCAAGAAGCAACAATCAGAACCGGACATGGAAAAACAGACTGGTTCCAAATTGGGAAAGGAGTGCATCAAGGCTGTATATTGTCACCCTGCTTATTTAACTTATATACAGAGTACCTCATGCAAAATGAGCATAAGCTGGAATCAACACTGCCAGGAGAAATATCAATAACCTCAGATATGCAGATGACACCACCCTCATGGCAGAAAGTGAAGAGGAACTAAAGAGCCTCTTGATGAAAGTGAAAGAGGAGAGTGAAAAAGCTGGCTGAAAACTCAACATTCAAAAAACAAAAGTCACAGCATCTGGTTCCATCACTTAATGGCATATAGATGGGGAAACAATGGAAACAGTGACAGATTCTATTTTCTTGGGCTCCAAAATCACTGCAGATGGTGACTGCAGCCATGAAATTAAAAGGCACTTGCTCCTTGGAAGAAAAGCTATGACAAATCTAGACAGCATATTAAAAAGCAGAGACATCACTTTGCCAACAAAGGTCTGTCTAGTCAAAGCTATGGTTTTTCCAGTAGTCATGTATGGATGTGAGAGTTGGACCATAAAAAAGGTTGAGCATTAAAGAATTGATGCTTTTGAACTGTGATGTTGGAGAAGACTCTTGTGAGTCCCTTGGACTACAAGGAGATACAACCAGTCCATCCTAAAAGAAATCAACACTAAATGTTCATTGGAAGGACTGATGTTGAAGCTGAAGCTCCAATACTTTGGCCACATGATGTGAAGAGCAAACTCCTTGGAAAAGACCCTGATGCTGGGAAAGATTGAAGGCAGGAGGAGAAGGAGACAACAGAGGATGAGATGGTTGGATGGCATCACTGACTCGATGGACATGAGTTTGAGCAAGCTCTGGGAAATGGTGAAGGACAGGGAAGCCTGGTGTGCTGTAGTCCATAAGATCACAAAGAGCTGGACATGACTGAGCAACTGACCGACAAGGCACTTTACATACATAATTCTACTTGGCTTCACTACGGCCCTATCAGATGGGGCAGTGCTATCATTTCTACTTTACAGATGAGAGAGCTGAGGCTTGGGGAGGTATGTGACTTGCCCAGGGTTACCTGGCCAGGGTGACCCAGAATATCCAATCTGTTGGACTCCAAGTTGGTGCTCATAGGTGATTCCATAAGCAAATATAACTTCCAAGGACAAATATAATTTGGTAATAAAGCAATGCCCTAGGCTGACATTAGCCAATAACATTTTTCCATGTTCATTTTCAAATGATTATGTCCTTTAACCCAGATTTGCTTTTAGAATCTGTGAGCTTGGCAATAGGTTTCTGGAGTGTAATATGAGTGGAACCCTTGCCCTGGGACCCCAGGAGGCAACCCCTCCACCCCTCACTGCAGCTAACGAATCCACGATGTTCACAGAGTCTGAATCACCATCAGGCTCATCGCTGTCACGCTTCTGGAGTATGGCAAAAGCTCCTGGGAGTTACAATTAACATCTTTATTAACCTGTCCCCCAAATAAGGCAGTGAAATTCGTTTATATACATGGCCCACTTTGATCTTCATTAATAGTCTCTACATTTATTTTTAGTTTTCTCATCTTTAATTTATTTTATTTCAATAATTAGTTTTTATTGGGGGAACTGGATGATCTCAGAGTAATTAAGACTATGAAAAATTGCAAATGAAAGAAAGCAGGTTAAAAAGAATTTTTTTCCAAGCAACATCCTGCTGTGTTTCTTCCCAGTTCAAGAAAAAAGCCTTAAGGTCATAAGTATCTTGGATCTGGTTCAAAACAGGCTCCTTCCCCAGCCCCATAGCCAGTGCCTGGCATTATGGATCTCTGTAAGATATACAGTGGGAATCACAAGTGGGCTGTCTTGAATTACTTTTACATTTTAAAAATAAGGTTTAGTAAATTTATCTCACTTTTTATTTTTTTACCCAAGCATCGATTTTTCATTTGTTCAACAAATATTTATTGAATGCTAGATGCTGGGACTAGGATTCAGAAATAAATAAGACATTGATACCTGCCTTCAAGGCATACAGTCTAGAGGGAGAAACAAATAAATAATACAATGTGGCAACTATTACTATAACAGGGTCCCCTGAGGACCTCTAGGAACACTAGGAAAAAATGCCTTGGTTGTCTGGGGAATCTAGGGACTGTTTGGGAGAAAGAGACATGCACTGGGTTTCAGGAATCATGAAATGGGCTTTCTCTATGTGAGCAAGAGGGGAAGGACATTCCAGACAAAGGAACTCAACAGAGGAGTAGGGAAGCAGGTTTACTTAATATAAAAGTAGGTGAATTGCTCAGGGAAGCTAGAATGTTGGCTTTTTGGCAACTACTGCTAGAGATTGGAGCTTCCCAGGTGGCTCATTGGTAAATAATCCACTTGCTAATTCAGGAGACAGGTTTGATCCCTGGGTTTGGAAGATCCCCTGGAGAAGGAAATGGCAACCCACTCTGGTATTCTTACCTTGGAAATCCCACGGACAGAGGAGCCTGGCGGGGCTACAGTTCATGAGGTCACAAGAATCAGACACAACTTAGTGACTAAAACAACAATTGCTGGAGATTAACCTGGAAGGGTAGACAGCAACCAGACTGGAAAATTATTTGTAAACATCCTAAGGATTAGATTTGACTAATAAGCAAAGAGAAGGCATTGGATGGTTGTTCATAGGGAAGAGATACGGCAGGATTTAAATTTTAGAAAAAATTGCTTGGAAGGCTATATGTAGAATTAAATTGGTGGTAGTCAGTATGGCAATGCTCTAGATTCTAGAAGATAAGTAGGAAGTCTCAACCAAAGCAGTGGCAATGGATGAGGAATGTTGGGACAAATCTAAAAATCAAGAGGGAGGTACAGTCAAGGCGAGATTGTAGCTGACTGGATTTGACCTGTGAAAGAGAAACTGAAATCCAGTGGGTGAGAGAAGGATAGTGCCATTTACTGGCACAGGAAATAAAGTGGGGAAGGAACAGATTGTGGAGAACGTAATGAGTATAAGGTTTGAACATTTTGAGTTTAAGCTATCTGTGAGACCACCAAGTGGGGATATCTAAAAAGCTATTATAATAGAAAGACAAGCCTGTGGGGACCTCCCTGGTGACCCAGTGTTAAGGACTCCATGTTCTGACTGCTTAGGGCCCGGGTTCTATCCCTGATAGGGGAGCTAAGTTTCCCACAAGCCACTCAGCATAGCAAAAAAAAAAAAAAAGAAAGAAAGAAATAGAAGCCTGTGATTATAGAGGTCTAATATAGAAATACAAAATTGGAAGTCATCGGCTTAAAGTGGTATTTAAAACTCCAGGTGTGAATTTAGTTGCCCAAGGGAGAGTGTGTAGAGAAAGACTACAATGGAATTCATGGGAACCAATACTGAAGGATCTGGTAGAGGGGATGGGTTCTTTGAAAGCTGAGAAAGAAGAGCCAGAGGGGCTGGCAAAGACCATGATCCCATGAAAATCATAAATTAGGGGGGAGCACCAACTACCATGTCTGTGCATTTCCAGCACTGAACACAACAGCTGCATGTGGGGGCCCGTAAACGTTTGTAGAGACTACAGGGGAAATGATACATGTTGCCAAATGATGAATCATTAAATACCATAAACACTGAATGGCATGATCAAGCTATAGCTCAAACATCGATTTTGAAGGTGGACAGACATTAAACAGAGCACTGCCTCCAGGAGAGAAGAGACTCCTGACACCTTCTGTCACCTCCACCCTCTCCATCCACGCACCGGGAGCAAAGCCTAGCTTCCCCTTCTGCTATATAGACCATTACCTTAGGAACAGGCTTCTGAGGATGGAATACTTTCTTAGAGAATCCACAAAAAGTTTTGATGCATGGTTAGAATGGTGGGTAGGGCTTCCCTGGTGGCTCAGACAGTAAAGAATCCACCCCCAATGCTAGAGACCTGGGTCTGATCCCTGTGTTGAGACGATCCCCTGGAAAAGGAAATGGCTACCCACTCCAGTATTCTGGCCTGGAGAATTCCATGGACAGAGGAACCTGTCAGATGACCCCTGACAGTCCATGGGTCGCAAAGAGTCAGACACAACTGAACGACTTTCACTCTCTCTCTCTAGAATAGTGGTAAGCCTCCAATGCAAATTGAAGTGCCAAGTAGCGCCCTGCATGAGAGCGCTGACTTTTGGTATCCCAATGATTCTCAAACAGGAATTGAGAGCCTGGTAATGCAAAGCCAAACTCAGACATCTTGAGCAAAAGACTAAGGCAATTTCTAAGCCAGCCACCTGAGAAAGGAGGGCGAGCAGTTGGGAGGGTGTGAGTGTGTGTATATGGGCTGAGGCTGAGGGTGAAACAGAAGAGCTACAGACTTTTTGCAAAGCCACTTTAAAGTTCCTGCTGGAGATACCAAAATAAGGCTAACAGCATTATCAACTATCTAAATATATGGTATCTTAAGAATGCACTGGGTTCGGGAAATTCCAGAGGTGTAGATCAGTAGACCGGGCTGTAAGATAAGCGTAGGGTAATTGTGCTAAGACTATAGTAACTAGAAAATGTTTCACTTTGAGCTAAGGCTCCAAATGGTCATGGTGATATTTTATCAACCAACCAACAAACCTCTATTGACTTGAATCACTTGTGAAATGAGCTTTCTTAAAGGTTTATGAAAAATGCATTATTTTACTGTGGTAGCAACAGTTGGGCCCTCATTTTACTTTTACTCCATTCAGTTGGGAAATTAAAATGTTCAGCTTTTTTTTATTTATTTGCCACTTTACTTTTTAATTGAAGGATAATTACTTTACAGAATTTTGTTGTTTTCTGTCAAACATCAATAAGAATCAGCCATAGGTACACCCATGTCCCCTCCCTCTGGAACCTCCTTCCCATCTCTCTCCCCATCCCACCCCTCTAGATTGTCACAGAGCCCCTGTTTGAGTTCCCTGAATCATACAACAAATTCCTATTGGCTATCTATTTTACATATGGTTTGTAAGTTTCCATGTTACTCTCTCCCTATATCTCACTCTCTCCCTATATCTCACTCTCTCCCTCGTCCCCTTCCCCTCGTCCCCCTCCCCCATCCATAGGTCTGTTCTCTTTGTCTATTTCTCCATTGCTACCCTGCTAATAAATTCATCAGTACCATCTTCTTAGATTCCATATATATACATCAGTATACGATATTTATATTTCTCTTTCTGACTTACTTCAATCTGTATAATAGGCTCTAGGTTTGTCCACCTCATTAGAACTGACTCATTACAACTGACTGCGTTCATTTTTATGGTTGAGTAATATTCCATTGCATATATATGCACCACAGCTTCTTTATCCATTCATCTATTGATGGACATCCAAGTTGCTTCCATGTTCTAGCTGTTGTAAATAGTGCTGCAATGAACATTGAGTTACATGTGTCTTTTTCAATTTTGGTTTCCTCAGGGTATATGCCTAGGAGTGGGATGGCTGGGTAATATGGTAGTTTTATTCCTAGTTTTTCAAGAAATTTCCACACTGTCTTCCATAGTGGCTGTATCAATTTACATTCCCACCAGCAATGCAAGAGTGTTCCCTTTTCTCCACTGTCTCTAGCATTTATTGTTTGTAGACTTTTTGATGATGGCCATTCTGACAGGGGTGAAGTGATATCTCATTATAGTTTTGATTTTCATTTCTTTAATAATAAGTGATGTTAAGCATCTTTTCATTTATTTGTTATCCATCTGTATGTCTTCTTTGGAGAAAAGTCTGTTTAGGTGTTTTTCCCACTTTTTGATTGAATTGTTTGTTTTACTGATATTGAATTGTATGAGCTTGTATATTTTGGAAATTAATTATTTGTCAGTTGTTTCCTTTGCTCTTATTTTCTCCCATTCCAAGGGTTGTATTTTCACCTTGTCTATAGTTTCCTTTGCTGTGCAAAAGCTTTTACGTTTAATTAGGTCCCACTTATTTATTTTTGTTTTATTTTCATTAGTCTAGGAGGTGGGTCATAGAAGATCTTGCTTTGATTTATGTCATTGAGTGTTCCGCTTATGTTTTCTATGAGTTTTATAGTTTCTGGGCTTACATTTAGGTCTTTAATCCATTTTGAGTTTATCTTTGTGTATGGCATTAAGAAGTGTTCTAATTTCATTCTTTTGCATGTAGCTGTCCAGTTTTCCCAGCACACTTATTGAAAAGTGTATCTTTGCCCCAATGTATATTCTTGCTTCCTTTGTCAAAAATAAGGTACCCATAGGTGCATGGGTTTATCTCTGGGTTCTCTGTCTTCTTCCATTGGTCTGTATTTCTGTTTTTATGCCAGTACCATACTGTCTTGATGACTATAGCTTTGTAGTATAGTCTGAAGTCAGGAAGGTTGATTCCTCCAGCTCCATTCTTCTTTCTCAAGACTGCTTTGGCTACTTGGAATCTTTTGTGCTTCAATATGAATTGTGAAATTTTTTGTTCTAGTTCTGTGAAAAATGCCATTGGTAATTTGATAGGAATCACATTGACTCTGTAGATTGCATTTGGTAGTATAGTCATTTTCACAATATTGATTCTTCCTACCCAGGAACATGGAATATTTCTCCATCGGTTTATGTCAACTTTGATTTCTTTCACCAGTGTCTTATAATTTTTTGTATGTAGTTCTTTTTTCTCCTTAGGTAGATTTTTTTCCTAGATATTTGTTGTTGTTGCAGTGGTGAATGGGATTGATTCCTTAATTTCTCTTTCTGATTTTTCATTGTTAGTATATAGGTGTGCAAGTGATTTCTGTGTATTGACCTTGTATCCCATGACTGCTGATTTCACTGATTAGCTCTAGTAATTTCATGATAGTTTCTTCAGGGTTTTCTATGTATGGTATCATGTCATCTGCAAACAGTAAGAGTTTACTTCTTTTCCGATCTGGATTCCTTTTATTTCTTTTTCTTCTAATTGTCATAGCTAGGACTTCCAAAACTATGTTGAATAATAGTGGTGAGAGTGGACACCCTTGTCTTGTCCCTGATCTTAGAGGGAATGCTTTTAGTTTTTCACCATTGAGAATAATGTTTGCTGTGGGTTTATCATATCTGGCCTTTACTCTGTTGAGGTAGGTTCCATCTATGCCCATTTTTTGAAATGTTTTAATCATAATTGGGTGCTGAATTTTATTGAAGGCTTTTTCTGCATGTATTGAGATGATCATATGGTTTTATCTTTCAATTTGTTAATATGCTGTATCACATTGATTGATTTGCATATACTGAAGAATTCTTGCATCCCTGGAATAAACCCAGCTTGATCATGGTGTATGAGCTTTTTAACATGTTGTTGAATTCTGTTTGCTAGAATTTTGTTGAGGATTTTTGCATCTATGTTTATCAGTGATATTGGCCTATAACTTACTTTTTTGTTGTCTTTGCCTGCTTTTGGTATCTGGGTGATTGTGGCCAGAATCTGGGTGATTGTGGTGTAGAATGTGTTTGGAAGTGTTTCTTCCTGTGCAATTTCTTAGAAGAATTTCAGAAAAATGTTTCATAGAATTCCCCTATGAATTCTGAAGCCATCTGGCCCTGGGTTTTTGTTTTTTGGGAGATTTTTGATCACAGTTTTGACTTTGTAATTGGCTTGTTCATAATTTCTGTTTCTTCCTGGTTCAGTCTTAGAAGGTTGAACTTTTCTAAGAATCTATCCATTTCCTCTAGGTTGTCTATTTTATTAGCATATGGTTGCTCATAATATTCTCCTATGATCATTTGTATTTCTGCATTGTCTGTTGTAACCTCTTCTTTTTAATTTCTAATTTTGTTGATTTGATTTTTCTCCCTTTTTTTCTTGATGAGTCTGGCTAGTGGTTTGTCAATTTTGTTTATCTTCTTAAAGAAAATATTCAACTTTCAAACTTGCCTCTTGCAATGTACTTTGCTCCTCCTGCCTCAAATTCCAATTGAACTCAAAGGAGAACTCCTTTAAAGAGAACTGCAGAAGGAGGAGATGGAGGAAAGAAAAGTGAAAGTGAAGTCATTCAGCCGTGTCCGACTCTTTGTGACCCCATGGATTGTAGCCCATGGAATTTTCCAAGCAAGAGTACTAGAGTGGGTTGCCATTTCCTTCTCCAGGGGATCTTCGTGACCCAGGGATCAAACCTGGGTCTCCCACATTGTAGGTAGAGGCTTTACCTCTGAGTCACCAGGGAGATGGAGAAGAATATGGTCTAATGATTTACCATCATCTTTGGAAGGAAAAGGATAATAAGCTACCTACAGATCTATGATTTGAGAGGTTATTGAAACCAGAGAAACAGACTTGTCTTGAAATGGCATTGGATAAAATGACTGTTTTCCAGTAGTCATGTACGGATATGAGAGTTGGACTATAAAGAAAGCTGAGTGCCAAAGAATTGATGCTTTTGAGCGGTGGTGTTGGAGAAGACTCTTGAGAGTCCCTTGGACTGCAAAGAGATCTAACCAGTCCATCCTAAAGGAAATCAGTCCAGGTGTTCATTGGAAGGATTGATGTTGAAGCTGAAACTCCAATAATTTGGCCACCTAATGTGAAGAGCTGACTCATTGGAAAAGACCCTGATGCTGGAAAAGATTGAGGGCAGGAGAAGAAGGGGATGACAGAGGATGAGATGGTTTGATAACATCACCAACTCAATGGACATGAGCTTGGGTAAACTCCGGGAGTTGGTGATGGACAGGGAGGCCTGGCATGCTGCGGTTCATGGGGTCGCAGAGTCGGACATGACTGAGCGACTGAACTGAACTGAAAATGACTGTTTGCGGATCACTCTCTCATTGATCGCTTGCAGTTTAACTACTGGGAAAAATCAATGGGGGCAAGGCAAGGTCACTCAGCAGCAAATTATCTGCATAAGTGTGGAGGGCTGGCCACAGACAGGCACAGGGCTTGCCTTTATAACAGCAACCTGGCTGACCCTGGACGCCTCAGCCCCTCTTTATGGGCTCACGTAGCTACAGAAGAGATGTGGGGAGAGAGTCAAGCCCAGTCTACACAAGACACAGAACTTTAAGTTCAATGTTGTGTCATGGCCTCCTGGGGCCACTCCTACAAGTCATCCTCTACTTTTTAGGGGCTGATTTTTCTCTCATAATGCTTCCTTTTTCACATCCTTGAAAAACATGTGAAGTAGGCATCAGACATGATGTTCGGTAATTTTTATGTCCATTGATTAGTTGAATTTTCACAAGCCCACGTAAGGAAATGGGCCTCAGAGAAGTGTGTGGGAGTTGCTGGTGAGTGGTCCACCCTGCCCTCCTTACTAGACCAGTGTCCTCTCCTTCATTTAGTGCTACTCTATAAACATCTGGAGGTCATTAAACATTGTGCATTTGTGTGTGCTAAGTCACTTCAGTTGTGTCCAACATTTTGTGACCCCATGCACTGTAGACCACCAGGCTCCTCTGTCCATGGGATTCTCCAGGCAAGAGTACTGGAATGGGTTGCCATGCCCTCCTCCAAGGAATCTTTCCAACCCAGGAATTGAACCTGTGTCTCTTATGTCTCCCACATTGCAGGTGGGTTCTTATCACTAGCGCCACCTGGGAATACCCCATTAAATATCATCATAACACAATAATGGACCGATGTGGGCCTCCCCAGGCTCATTGACACAGGCTCTGTGGGGTGAAGCTGAGGCTTCCTTTTGGTTAAAAACTCTCCCAGGTGATGCTAGTGTGCTGCTTGGCTTGAGGACCACTGTGTGAGACTAGGTGTCTCTTCAAAATGAAAGGTAGAACCAAGGAGAAAAAGTAAAAGAAATAAGACTGATGTTGATTGAGCACCTACTACAGGCCAAGTGCTTAATCTTGTCTTATCCTCCCAGGCAACTGGAAAAGGGTTCCAACTTTACAGATGAGAAACTTCTGAGTCACTTAACTGTAGAGGTGGAGTAATTTCCCCCAAACCCCAGAGCTCAGAAGTGGCAGAAAGGAGATGTGTGAGCCCAGGCTGTGTTCATGTTGCTACACCACAAAGCTAAGGCACACACCTCCGGCCCACACCAAAGACTCAGAAATTAAGCCAGGCTTGTAAGAACTCAAGCTCGGAACACATTAGAATTTCAGTAGACTGAAACAGCAAGTTATGGGTTTCCAAGGAGAACAATAAGGCAGAGATACCTGGGAGGAAAGAGAAAGATGTGATATGCCACATGAGAGAAAGAGGCAGAAAGAAAAGCAGCAAAGGGTAAGGAAATACTTATACTACACTCACTGTTCTAATTCTCACAATAACCCCGTGCAGTAGGAGCTCTAATTGTCTCCTTTCTGCAGATGGGAAAACTGAGACCCAGTGAGCAACACCCTCAAGTCACACAGCTGGTTAAGTGGCGTGTTGTTGCTCAGTCACCAAGTTGTGTCCAACTCTTTGCAACCTCATGGACTGCAGCAGGCCAGGCTTCCTGTCCTTCACCATCTCCCGGAGTTTGCTCAAATCATGTCCATTGAGTCGATGATCTATCCAACCATCTCATCCTCTGTCGTCCCCCTCTCTTTCTGCCCTCAGTCGTTTCCAGCATCAGGGTCTTTCCCAATGAGTCGGCTCTTCTTCACCTCAGGTGGCCAAATTATTAGAACTTCAGCTTTAGCCTCAGTCCTTCCAACAAATATTCAGGGTCGATCTCCTTTAGAATTGACTGGTTTGATCTTGTGGCATTAGTGTGGATTCAAAACACAAGTCAGAGTCCCAACTACATACAGTTTACATTTCCCATCGCTTTTCAAAGGAAGAGAAAGAAGGAAAAGCCAAGAGGATTTATTTTGTTTAATGCTGAGGCCAGCACATTCCATTCATTATCTTAATATATCCATAAATTCAACAAATCACTTTGTCCTTGTGAGGTGACTATGACTTCCAACTTGAGGTACAGAAACAGGCTGGCCATAGTGAAAATGTCTTGCTTAAGGTCTCCATGAACCTGAAGCAGCAGTTTCAAACCCATGCTCAACAAGAATACTAAAGCCAGCAACTGTATTAAAAAACTAAATACCCAAACCCCCAGCATCTAGGGCTCATCTAAGGGATAAATACAACATGGGAAAGCTTTGAACTGGATTTCACTACACTGATTGGAAATTGAGATATGACTGGTGAGGACATATTTTAATTTTGTTTGGCCAGGGAAAACTATCAATAGGCAGCAGAAAGTGGTTTGGAAATGAACGTTCTGAATGAATGCCAGGTATTCTGATCTTTACTGGTTATTTGAATTTGGGCACAATCACCCGAGAGAAAGTAAATAACCAGTTTAGACAAGGACTTCCCTTAGTGCCCACCTGGGACTGTAAAATGACAGCACAGTGGCTCACTTTTCTTTGAGTGGGGAAGGTATCCTTGCTTTATAATGTTGTGTTAAGTCTCCACTGTACAATGAACTGAATCAGCTATTTGTATGCATAGATCTCCATTTTGGACCTCCCTCCTAGCCCCAGCCCCCCACTCCACCCCTCTAGGTCAGCACAGAGCACTGAGCCGAGTTCCTGTGCTATACTGCAGCTTCCCACTAGTGATCTGTTTCACACATGGCAGTGCACAGAGGTCAAGCTCAGTCTCCCAAGTGGCTCACATTTGATTGTATCTGATCTTGAAAACTCAGCTTAAATCATGTTCTTTGATCATGCCTTTCACTCCCCAACTCTTAACACCATAAAGTCCATCTTTAATTGAACTTCCTTTTGAAGTTACACAGTAATATGTAATTTTTGTTTGAAAATAAATGTAAGAAAATAAGCGTAGAAGTGAATAGGGTAAGCCCCCATAACCATTATCACAATCAGGTGAGTGGTCTTCCTGGGTTCTTTTCTGTACACTTACAGACACCAATAGGTTGGTATTATCAAAACCATTTTTTGCCCGCTACATTAGATTCTTTTTTGAATAAACAGTCTTGGTGTATCCCAATCCTATAAGAGTTGGAAGAAGAAAACTTTTAAAACCAAAATGATTACATTTCAGACCCAAGGAAAGTATAAAGCAAAGATATAATTGTGGATGAGAGTTGAAATACTCTTTTCTCAATTTGGAGTCAGAAATAGGATTGAAGCAGCCCCAGCTTGTGTCATTGCAGCCCCTTTTATCACTTTACACAGAGTAAGCATTTAATAGTATTTCTTGAATGAATACAAAATCATCTCCTTTTACAGATTTCATTTTGGATTAAACAGTGTCAATATAAAAAAAAAAAAGAAAACCATGCGTCCACATGTAAATGTAGTAAGGAGTGCTCCAATGAAAATTAAAAATCTTATTATCATCCATGTTGGATTATTCAAGCCAGGATTCACTTCTGTGCGTGAAGTATACTGTACGTGACATATAAAATTAGTCCCATTCCTTTTTACCGTTTTTGAGTCTTTGAGACTTTGCCGCCTCACTTGTCACATGAATTTTCTTGGAGGGGAGCACTTTTGTTTTCTCAAATGAATTATAAGCTTGGTAAGAGTGGGGAAGTTTCTCACGATTACCTGTGTGTTCTCCCAGCACTCACACGTGTTCACACACCAGATGTCGAGTATTGTGACTGTATTAGTTTAGTTTGCTAGGAATGCCATAACGAAGTGCCACAAACTGAGTGGCTTAAGCCATGGAAATGTATTGTCTCACACTCTGGAGGCTAGATATGAAGCTGAGGTGTTGTCAGGATTCCTTCGAGGCTCTGACAAAAGGATTTGTTCAGGCCTCTCTTCTTGGCTTGTAAATAGCTGTCTCCTTCTGTCTCTTCATATTGTCTTTGTCTTCCTCCATACATGTCCATGTCTGTATCCAAAGCTTCCCTTTTTATTTGGACCCCGGTCATATTGAATTAAAGCCCACTCTAATGACCTCATCTTAATTAATTATATCTATAACAATCCTATGTCAAAATAAAGCCCAATTCTGAGGTATTTGGGGCTAGGACTTTGGCATATGAATTTGGGAGAAGGACACAATTCAACCCAGAATAGTGACCATCCACAGAATCATAAAATTTCAGAGGGAGACAAGCCTTTAATGTCATTTAGTTTGCCCATCTGATGACTGGATTCTGTCTTACCCAAAGCCAAGAGGAGCGTTTAGAATTTTAATAGTATTTTTGGCAACAGGATTTTAGGATTGTTTTTGTCTTTTAACATGTCCATGTATGTTTTTCAGAATGGTTCCCGCTGCCTAAGCCTCAGAGCCTTCAGAATGTCTTCAACAGGTAAGAACCACCTTGGAAAGCTTACCTTTCAGCAGGGCTGAAGGGACATTTCACTCAGCCTCAGTCCACTGAACACTCAGCCCCTGAGCACCTTGATCTGGGGGCCCAAACCCCATGAAGATGCCTCTTGAAGAGGCAGCCACCTGTGAGTCTGTTAGTTTTTCTCTATGAACCATTTTACTTTCAGTGAGTTTGGTCATTAAAATTGTTTTGTGCCCCTCAACCACGCCCGAGGCCCTGAGAACGAGGGAGTGTTGGCCTGTAAGAAAACCTCGTGGGTTTATTATTCTTCGACACAGAGAAACCAAATAACATCATTGAGTGGCTATTGGAAGAGGGGGGCAACGTGATTCATGGAGGTCATGCTTTCCCAGGCCCTCTCTACGCAGTCTCAGCTCAGACCAGGGCAGACTTTTATTACCAGCTTTCAACAAATCCCTAGTTTCTTTTGCAAAGTAAAACAGATAATAGAGACATTCCCGGAATAGTTAGCTAACTAAGCTGTGCCAGGCAACCTCAGGGCTAAGAAGAACTCAGTGTTTTCGGACAATGACCAATTACAATAACCAGTATTATTTGATCTGAGAGTAATTAGCCAAGGCTCTGTTCTTTTTGCTTCAGTGAGGAGGCAAAAAGGGCAGTGAGGAAAACATCAGAGACAGGGGAAAGGAGCTCAAATGTCAAAGAAAAACACACTCTCGCAGGTGGGGAGAAGGGAAAGACATCCCAACTGAACGTTTGAACGCTGTTCTTCCCTGAAAATGTGGTAGGGTTTAACCCAGCCAAAGTTTGTTTGATTTTTTTTTTTCATAGTTACTGTTCATGTGCTTTAAAAAAGCCTCATAGAGAGTGAATATCAGAGCACAAAGAGTAAAATAGGTCGGAACACAGAACTGTGGACTAGCAAAGGATCTTTTTTTGGGAGGGACGATTCTCCCCAGGGTATCCCCGCGCTCCACTCTTATTTTCAAACACGCTATATCACCTGAAACTCTCCTGTTTGGAGACAGGTTCCAGGGAACTGCTGTTTATCATTTCATCCAAGAAGCGCAAACTTTCTCTTGCTAGCATAGTCAGGCTCCCCAACCCCTAGCTAGGGAAATCTGGACTTTAGTGCTGTCCTGTGGCTTTCTTCCATTTCACCACTGGCTTCCAAAATAATGGTAGCTCCAAACCTGCACACCATCTTACTACTCTATGCTGCTGCTCTTGGAACCATCACATGGCAGGAACATCGCTGCAAGCCCCCCGCAGTTACCCTACCAGCCCTTCCTTCCAGGCTGAGTGGGACTTGGATTGGCCCAATATCCCTCTGGCTTTTCTGAACATACGCAACACCTCTGCCTTAGCCCAGCTGCCTTAGCTCAGACTGTCTTTGCTCAGATTCTCAAAGTAAGGAGTAATGTCTAGAGATGTGCTATCTCATACCATAACCACTAACCACATGTGACTATTTCAATTTAAATTATTTAAAATTAGATAAAAAATTGAGTTACTCTACAGATTGATTGTATAGCATGAGAAATTATATCCAATATCCTGTAATAAACTAGAATGGAGTAAAATCTTCAAAAGAAAACCCCCCAAACTGAATCACAATGCTATACACCTGAAACAAGTGCAATTGTAAATCAGTTGTACTTCAATTCAAAAAAACAAAATGAGTTGCTCAGTTGCACTAGCCACATTTGAAGGGCTCACTAGGTACATGTGAGTAGTGGTTACCATATGAGATGGGGCAAAAATAGACTATTTCCATCATCATGGAGCAGGTGGCACTGGCAATAGGAGAACTTGACTGCCAATGCAGGAGACACAAGAGACGTGGGTTCGGTCTCTGAGTCAGGAAGATCCCCTGGAGAAGGATGGCAACCCACTCCAGTATTCTTGCCTAGAGAATCCCATGGACAGAGGAGCCTGGCAAGCTACAGTCCATGGAGTCACAAAGAGCTGGACATGACTGAAGCTACTTAGTTCATCATCACCGGAAGTTTTGTTAGACAGCACTGGCCTAGATTATCACATGAGAAAACTCTTGGCTTTGAGAAGGGTTTTGTCATGGAAAGGGAACTAACATTAGGACGGATGTCCTGGTTTAAGCACATATCCAACTCCACCATCCTATAGTGAAAATGGACTGGCTAAAAATTTTTTCAGAAGATTTCCCCTGATTCTCCTTTGAGACTGATACTGAGTCCTACTGATTTGTACCCGCTTACCCACTCCAGACTCCTATTTCATTGACCTGAAAACCTGTGCCTGGGCAGGGCACCCGTGATGGAGAAAATATCCGCCAGCCCTTTGGGTTACAATCTCTTAAACCAGCCTCCACCTCTGGTTCCCTTCTCTCCTAACTGGCCTGGAACTTTGCAAGGACTGGGGGTTTGAAAATTTCTTCTCTGCCTTAAGTCTGTGAAGCAATTACTCTTGAGTTTGAGAGTAAAGTTCTCTGGTTGCAGAAACAGCTTTATGTCATGGGAATCAAATACCTGAGTTTTTATGCAAATCTTATGCAAAAATTAGGCAAATTCCAAGTCAGGGTCAGGGCTTCCAGCATCGCTGCATCATGGTACCTGGGGAGGAAAGGGTAACTGTTGATGACTTCAGGTTGGTGTGTACATTCAGCATTAAGAAAGCCCATCTGTTTTTGTTTATTTGAGGAGTTGCATGGCAATGCAACTTAGTTCTGAAAGTCAGGCATTAGTTCTGCAGCTAACTGCCTCTCAGAATCAGCAGTTTTCTGTCTTGTGCTTTCCACTTGTAAACCTGTCTGTGGCCTCTAGAGATGGGTGTACTTGAATGATTGGCACTAGATTAGCAAAGACTTTCAGACTTTGTAAGTAAATAGGAAGCATGAAGACCCACCGGGCTTGCAGGGTCAGCCCCTGCCACTCTCCATGGCTTCATAGCAAGCCCGTCTTCTCTTTATCCCAGGCCCACCAGCTGGCCTTTCTTTCTTTCTTTCTTTAAAATCACTTTTCTCCGTCTCACGCTGGGGGTCTGCAACACTTGCCCCTCCCCTGCCCCAAATCCTCAGTTCTCAGCCCAAATGCTGCTTCCTCAGGAGAGTCTTCCCTGACCCCCTCCTAAGTCAAGTATCTGGACCTTCTTCACAGTTGTGTTTATGCATCTGTATGACCATTTAATTAGTGTCTGATTCCTCTACTGGATTAAGCTGCCAGAAGAGAGCATTCCTGTATCTCCCAGATCCAACCACCTACATAGTAGTTGCTCAACTAATGGATTTGCTCTACTCCAAATTTATAATTCAGCATAAGGTCAACTTGAGGACTTGTCCTTACTGTAATTTGGGTATTTAATTATCTTTCTTGCTTATGCTCTATCTCAGGGGAAACCAATAGAGCTTCTTAGAGAAAGCCCTGGGAGCTGAGCTTCAAAAATGCTGTAAACAAGCCTTTTTTCCCACTCAAGTTTCACCTTCCAGGATCTCTTCTCTCCTTCCTCCCATTCCAGAATTCTGTGCTCACCACCGTTGGAGCCTATTTCCAACTGGGCTTTTCTGCTTGCAAGGGGCTGCTGTATCCCTCAAAGAAAGAATCCTTAATTATATATTTCTGTTTCTATAATTACAATTTTCAGGTCTTTTATGTATACAGGGTACCCAGAGCCATCGTGGAGGGGGTGGGCTGGGGCCTGAATGATGGAATGCTGAAGTTTTGCCTTCATCTTAGTCACAGGACAGGTAACAGTTTCAGTGTGGGGGTTATTTTTCCATTGCTATCAACTTTACTAGTCCCAGGAAAACTCTATCTATCTGAAATTTTTCTAGCCACCTTCTTTTCTTTACTATTCTTCTTTCCCCCTTGACTTTTCAGAAATGAGGCCTCTGGAGAAATTCTGTGTCTTTCTCACTTTTCCAGGCTAGGCAGGGCTCCCGAAGCGGAAGATCTGGCCTCCCAAATGCTGAAGGGCTTTCCGAGAGACCGTGTCTCAGCCCAGGAAGCGCTGGTTCACAATTATTTCAGTGTCCTGCCGGCTCAGCTGCACCAGCTTCCAGATGGTGAGTGAAGGAGTGTGTGTGTGTATGTGTGTGGTGGCGGGGGGTGGGGTATACATGGACGCACATAAGTCTTGGTGTCTGTTTTCTTGAAGCACTGGAGAATCATAGAATTTGCAACCAGAAACATGCTTAGAGCTGGGAAAAGCAAGATGGGACAAAGTCTTGCCCAAGTTTTGTTTGTGGTTTTCTAAAACTCAAAAGTTGAGAGTTGAGGTGACACAGGCCTCCTTGTAACCATCCAAACATTTCCCCTATACACACACCTAGAAAGTAGAAGAGATGAAAGTTGCCTTTGAGTTTGCTTTCGCTAGCATCTGCCAGGAGAAGCCAAACCAAAGTTTCTAACAACCCCCTTTGCTCTTTCCGTTGAGTAAGATGATAGGTGACATGGATACATCAGGAGAGGAGAGCTGGGCCTGTCTTGATTGGAAATCTGATGCTGCCCAAGGAAGTGCGGGTGGGGCATGGGGAGCGGGGAGCATCCTCCCAGGCTGGATGCACACGGAAAGCACAAGTTACTCTGAAATCAGCCTTGCTGCCTGGGCCTGAAGTCATCCTCCAAATCTGAAAACTGCTGAGGGGTCATGTGGCTGGAGCGCTCCTCATGTTTCTCAGAATGTGGCAAGGAAGGGCTGTGCGGAGGTTGTGGGTACTGCAACCACGGCCCTGGCTGTTTGCCTGGGACCCTCCTTAGGTGGGATTGCTTTCAAAACACCCACCAATCAAGTGAAAACAGTTTTTAGAAGTCCTGAGCCAGAGAAAAGAAAGCTAAGGAAGGTTGTAGGGGCTCTGACTGAGAGGAGGGAACTGGGATGGGGTGTGGTCAGGAACTACTGTCCAAGAGGCTCAGATGCAGGGTCTGACTGATGTCTCCAGGATTTGCAGGCACAGCTCCACAGTATCTGGGATGTGATTTTGCATCTGTCCAAAGCTTTTAATTTGGGGTTTCTCAAGGTATTTTATTATTAAAGTGAGTCATTTAGAATCTCCAAAAATAACCATAATCATACAACCAGGGTTAATGTCATACTTAACCCTGTAAGAAAAATCGGTCATCAGTATTTATTAAGTTGCCATTAAGTGTCGAGAACATATTAAGTGCTATAACATTTGAGCGAAAAAGGAGGCTTGTCCCTGACCTCAAGGAGCCTATGAAGTGGGAGGAAAAGAGGGTGAGGAAGAGGAAACAGGACACCCTCGTACACATATTAGCACAAATCATATCTAAACAGCTAAAGTCTGTGCATAATCAGCTACAGATGTTCAGAGAATATGTGTGCACTGAAGGCAGTCCTCGGAGGAACCGCTGTAGAATAACTCCGGTAAGACAGATGAGACTGGAGGTGACTCCAGAGAGGAATTTGGAAGGAGGGGAGGGACACGGCTTGGCAAATGGGTAGACTAAGAGACATTCCAGGCGACTTAACAATTCTTACTCCCTTCTTGGTACCTCCTCCCAAGCTTTATCCCCACCCCCCACTCCCATCTCAATACCCTCTTCCCAGTCTGAGCCCCAAGATCCCCCCTTCTTAGCCTTCTCCTCTTGAGATTGGGACTTTTCTAACTCCCACTTCATGCAAATATACACGCTGGGGGTGTGCACACACACATTCACACCCCTTCTCTCCACTTAACAACATATCTCCCATGAGAGACATATATAAATAAATAAATATAAATAAATCCTCCTCCAGGATTTATTATTCTAGGTCCTGAGAACTAATGAGGACCTTCAGAGTTTTCTGGGTACCAGCTTTTCCTTTAGAGTAATTAGCAGGAAACAATCACTGTGCAAACGGGATGTGTTTGTTAGAAACTCGGGTTTTGATTCTTCCTGGTCATCTGAAGCAAAGCCACCAACAGAGGGGCTCCATTGTACGTGTGTGTGCCTGTGTGTGCATACACGGGCACAGGAGAGGGACCCATCTGTATTCCTTCTCTGTTCACCCAGCCACAGAGCCCAAATCTACTTTGACACTTTTAGAAAAATGAAAAGATGGAATCTTGCAGGAGCCTGCCTGCGCTAAGGGGGGAGATGAGGAGTGCTCACAGCAGGAGGGAAGTTGACTTTTCTTTATACATATAGGGGTTTTTCCATGCAGAGTTTAAATTATGCCTGATAAAAGGAGTTTCGTGGATGTTTCAGTTCTTTCAAATTCTCCTGGCTTCCTCCCAATTAAATGAGGTTTGTCAAAGCCACAGGGCTCTGCTGCTGCTGCCTCGGCCGACAAGCACTTCCTGCAGCGACATCTCGAATCCCCAAGGGAGAAGATGAAAGGGCCAGCGCCAAGAGACAGGGGAAGGGGGGCAGATTGTGTGTGTGTGTGTGTGTGTGTGTGTGTGTGTGTGTGTGTGTGCGCGCGCGCGTGCTTGTGGGGGTGCAGTGTGCAGAAACAGGTTTAGATACAGATTGACAGATAGGACGTGGACAAGAAGGTGGGGAAAGCACAACTAACTACCAGAGAAACTGGAAAGAAAAACAGAGGAAGAGAGAGCAGCACTGAAGCCAGTTTGGGCACCTTGAGAACAGTGGCCACCACCACGTGTGACATGACGTCACCATGTCTTCTAAGGGTGCCCTCTCTTGGCCTGGCAGTGCCAGTCTACGTTTTCATTGTTCATGGCAATGAGCCTTTATTAAGAGCCTCCTTTGCAGATAGGGTGCACCAAAGGGTCCTCTCAGTTCCCAACCCTCAAGGACCCAGAGTCTCCATCCCAGGGGCAGGCTGTTCCAGGCGTAAGGACTGTGCAAAAGTCAGATATACTCTTGTGAGTGCTTTGTAAAGAGAGTTTCCCTGCCATAATTATGCAAGAAATTTTGCTCTCTGGTGGCAGTATGGAATCACTTAGTGGGTTATATTTGTATCATTTTATTATTCTGGCTTTATTCCGGTTGCAGGATAACAAAGTTGTCACTTTAAAATATATTCTGTTTCCCCTTTGATCTGGGAGATGCCAGCTCTTATTGTCTGCCCTCTGACGATTTAAGCATGAAGCCTGAGTCTGGGAACTGTGAGAAGAGTGGAAGGACAGCCTACATCCCAGCAAAAGCATGGCACACGAATCCACCCCCCAAACGCCAGGGCTGTTCCTATCCATCCATGTGTGTTTCCATGAAGCTGAGAGGTCCCAGATACCACTGTCCCGAGGCTGTGGCAGTAAGCTTATGGCCAGAAGAAATCGAAGGGGAAGGAGTCACTTGTCACAAAATCCAGGAATTCTAGGCTTAGTTCTCCTTCGGAGAGCAATCTTAAGTGGAAAAGCGTGATTACTAGAATGGCAAGCATGTGGAAATTTCTGCCAAGCACTGACATCCTCCCTTATTGACTCTTGAACACCTGAAGAAACATTTGTGGAAGGAGAAATTATTGGTAGTCTCTCTCAAAACACACCCAACAGCAAGCTAATTGCTTTTGCAGATGGCCGGGGAGACGTTGTACCCACACAGCCATCGGCTTATGGCCACACTTGTGGTCCTCACAGCTGAGCCAGCAGTGCAGGACGTCAGCTGGGGCAGCTAGGACCTAAAATTAGGCCCTTGGCAACTCTCTAATCTTAGCTGCAGGTTCAGCTTCTTCGTTTAATTCCCTTTGCCCTCAGCATGAACTTGGGCTCTGGGAAAAGAACGCTGCTTAACGATTTGAAAGTGAGGGGAGTAGAAAATCATTAAGCTGCCCCTTCTAGAAACTGGCTCCACTCAGTTCTTGCCAGGCTTCCAAATGTTACCCTTGGAAAGTTAAAACTAATTTTGGAACGGAGCCATTTGGAACCACAGACACTGATCCAGAAAAGTTTTTTTTTTTTTTTTTTTTTATCTCGGGCAGTAAATGCCACGTGATTTAAGAGTCTGGTGCTTAAGCCATGGTCCTTGATCGTCAGAACATCAAAGGCTGTCTCTTTCTGTGGGTTGGTCCCATTTTGCTTTCCAAATCCCAGGCTTGAGCCTCTCCCATTCCTTCCTGGACTAAATCCCCCTTCTCCTTTAAAACAGGTTTCAGCATCTTAAAAAAAATTAAAACTTAAAAGTTTGCAATTGTTTCACAAGTAATTTTGCAAAAACAATTTACCAGAGTCCTTTTTGTCATCACATACTTTGGTACCTGTAGGCATGGCATTGACCTCTACCCTGGAGAAGGAAATGGCAACCCACTCCAGTATTCTTGCCTCGAGAATTCCATGGACAGAGGAGCCTGGCAGACTACAGTCCATGGGGTCTCAAAGAGTCGGACTCGACTGAGAAACTAACACTTCATCACATCACTCTACTATCTATACTCTGGTAATTCATCAGCAGGCCTTATTCATTTTGCCCCCTTAAAATCTGAGAAATTTTTTGTTTTGCTCCAATAAAAGAACTTCCAGCCTTCTTTTAATAATATCTCCTTAATATATTTGAAGGTTCCTCAATATCATATTATAAAGCTGGGTTCCCTTGACCTCTCTCTCCACATACACAAACCCCCAATATAGATTCTGTTTCTTTTACCTTTTAATTATTTTGTTTCATTATTCTATTCTGAACCTATTCCAACTATTCTGCTTATCTCGAGACTATGAACCCACCATAGGCTCAGATTTCTAACAGAGTGGGAGAATTATTTTCATTCATGGAAGATTATTTTCATTTTCATTCATTCATTATTTCATTCACGGAAGATTTGCTGAGGGTCTATTAGATATGAGGGGCTTCACTGGTGGCTCGGTGGTAAAGAATCCACCTGCTAATACAAGACATGTAAGAGACTCGGGTTCAATCCTTGAGTCGAGAAGATCCCCTGGAGAAGGAAATGGCAACCCACTCTAGTATTCTTGTCTGAAAAATCCCATGGACAGAGGAGCCTGGCAGGTTACAGTCCATGCAGTTGCAAAGAGTCATACAAGACTGAGCGACTAAGCACTTGAAGATTAGATAGGAGATTGAAGGACACAAAAATGAATTAGTCTTAGACTCTGTCCTCAAAGAGCTTACAGTCCTTAAGGAAATGAGACAAGAAGATAAACAGCCATAGACCAAGTGTGAAGTGCTCTGGGAGTTCAAAGGAGGCAAGATTAAACTCCAGCTGTAGAGGCCCAGGATGGGTTGGTGAGGTCTTGAAAGATGATAAAGTGAAAGTCACTCAGTTGTGTCCAACTCTTTGTGACCTTGTGGACTATACAGTCCATGGAATTCTCTAGGCCAGAATACTGGAGTGGGTAGCCTATCCTTTCTCCAGGGGATCTTCCCAACCCAGGAATCAAACTGGGATCCCCTGTATTACAGGCAGATTCTTTACCAACTGAGGATCAGGGAAGCCCTGAAAGATGATGGGGAGGAAGGATATCCAGGGAGAGGAAAGTCATCCTCCTCTGAATGCCATCTAATGTCATCCACAGGTGTCTTCTTTGTTAAAATAGTGCAATCCTGACTCATATTCCATCCTAAGTTTTACTCTTTGTCACTGTATGCCTTCTTGCAATGACATTCAATTTAAACATTCTTTAACATGTACTAGAAAAGCTTAGTTTAACTGTTTGTGTGCTAATGATATCAAATCTTACTCTGTTTATTGTTTTTATTGTCTAGTCTAGTCAAAGTTTAACCAGAATATTTTGTCATTCCACAGGTCAGGGTTTAGAGGCTGGATTTGGTGGGGAAGGGAGATTCCAAGCCAAGTCTCTCAATCCTATTCTGTTTCTAGGAGTTTGTAATTTAACTCAGACTACTCTGTCTACACCCTTTGGAAAAGACTCTGATGCTGGGAGGGATTGGGGGCAGGAGGAGAAGGGGACGACAGAGGATGAGATGGCTGGATGGCATCACCGACTCGATGGACATGAGTTTGAGTGAACTCCAGGAGTTGGTGACAGACAGGGAGGCCTGGTGTGCTGCGATTCATGGGGTTGCAAAGAGTCAGACATGACTGAGCAACTGAACTGAACTGACTCTGTCTACTTTTTAAATCCTCCACTAATCAGTACTTAAAAAGCAAGTTATCCTCTATAACACACTTCTCCACCTTCCATGCTCAGTGTTGTCCCCAGCCCATTTTAATACACTAGAATACAAGTTGTTGGGTTGTGATTTGGCTTATGTGTTGTGTAGAGTTGCCTTGGTAGGAAAAATCTGACTTAACCAAGTTCCTCAGCTCTACCAAGCTCTTAAGTTGGTTACATCTGTTAGCATCATGAACTGAATCTCCAAATAAAGATAAATGCTTCAGGAAGGAGTCAGAGACCTTTTGACAAGAAAAGGATCTTGGGGCTCACTGTTCCATATCTTCATTATATGGATGAGTCCCTAACACCCATAGAAGAAGAATAGTGTCTGCTATTTCTTGGACGTCTATGTGTTTTACATAAATTCTCATTCAGATAGTAACTGGCAAGGATGGAGCTGTTTTCCTAATATTACATATTAAAAAATTGGGTCCAATTACTTAAAGTTACACAGCTAGTAAGTGGGAGAGGCAAGATTTGACTGTAGGTCAGCCTCCCAAGCCACTCTCTTCCACTCCTCATCCTAGGGAAGATGTCACATGCCCCCAGGTAACATATTTAATATCTCACAACTAAGAGGACTCAATCTTATCTTTAATAAAGACTCAAACCCCTGATCTCTTCCTTAATCTTTAATGTCATCTTGTCTTTGTTAGGGTTTTGTTTTGTTGGGGTTTTTTTGCGTGGGGTGGTGGTGGAGAATAACACAGTCACCCTTGGGTTTTAAGATTTCTTAATCAGTGGTGGTTATT
This sequence comes from Bos mutus, assembly GCF_027580195.1. Lineage (NCBI taxonomy): Eukaryota > Metazoa > Chordata > Mammalia > Artiodactyla > Bovidae > Bos > Bos mutus. The sequence continues at coordinate 45,429,683 of NC_091618.1, read as the reverse complement.
ATTTTTTCCTTACTATTACTTATTCGGAGAAGGAAATGGCAACCCACTCCAGTACTCTTGCCTGGAAAATCCCATGGATGGAGGAGCCTGGTACGCTGCAGTCCATGGGGTCGCTAAGAGTCAGACACGACTGAGCGACTTCACTTTCACTTTTCACTTTCATGCATTGGAGAAGGAAATGGCAACCCACTCCAGTGTTCTTGCCTGGAAAATCCCAGGGACGGCGGAGCCTGGTGGGCTGCCATCTATGGGGTCACACAGAGTCGGACACAACTGAAGCGACTTGGCAGCAGCATTACTTATTCAGTTTTGTCAGAAAAATATCAGGAATCAAATCCAACAGAAAATTGGGCAAACATATAAAACAGCAAATTACACAAAGGAAATGAAAAGAGCACACTAACACGTGGGATAAATAGGCAGTCGAACTAGTGATTAAATAAATACAAATAACTGTTAAAGTAGTTATTTTTCCCTTCAACTTAATGACTCCCTGTGCTGGGAAGGTTGTAGTACGATGATTCTCTGCAGGCGGTGGTTTTAGTTGGGGCAACCTTTGCAAAGCATTTTGCCATACCTACCAGGAGCCATAAAAATAACATTCAACCTTATACTTAGGTTCCTGGAAATCATCCAAAGAAACAATTGAACAGGGGAAAAAAAAAACCTTAGATGCATAAAAATGTTCATTGCAGTGTTGTCTATAATTTTTTTTTAAATAAAGAAACTAAATATTCAACAGAAGAACTGGTTGGATAGATATTATTATATTGACTCAGCATACAGTACTATGTAACCATTTAAAATGGTAATTCGCAGGAGTGTAGAGTAGTATGGAAATGTTTATGCTAAAAGAAAGTGGGATACAAAATTGCATATTATAATGCACCAGTGAAAATGTATTATGCATATCAACAAAACTGGAATGTAGAGTACAAAAATAAAAATGCTCTTCTAGTTAAAGGGAATGGTGGGTAATTTTTTCCTTTTTTCAGTTTTCTTTCATGTGGATGTTATATTGCCTTTAGTGTTTAAAGGAATGAGGTAAGACAAATGGTACAGGGAGTTCAAGCTCTGAATTGAGAGCTAAAGAACCTAAGTTTTCTTCTTTTCTCCTCCAGCATCACATGTATTATTGGCCTTCATAAATCTCAGTTTCTCAGTCTGCACAATGGGTTAACATTAGTTTCCTGTACCCCAGATTAACAGAATGTTTATTTTATACAGCTTTTAACTCACTGAATTCAAGAGTTCAATGTAAATGTGGTCCTGGGAGAATGAGAGGAGGGAGGGAGAGGAAAAGATAAATAGGCACTAATTAATTTTAAAAGGAAAGATCATCTGCTTTAATCGGAAATGCATATGTGCTGTGCCCCTAGTCAGAGTTTTAAGTGCACTCCGTGTTAGTTAGCAACTTCAATTTAAAGTACTGTGTGATCCTTTGGGCTTTGAAGATATGAAGCCTATATACATACACATGAGCTAAAATTACCGCGCAGTCACGGAGGCTGTGTGCACTCTGAATAATTAAATGCACTAAGCAACTCCAGCTGATGGATTGATGATGTGTAAGAGCAGCGCAAAAACCACGTGACAAGGGAAATTACAAGACATTTAGAAATGATGGTTTAATTTCCAAGCTTTCTTTTCTACTTGTGCTTTCTCTTTCAGCCATTACAGGCTAGTAGAAGAGATTTGATTATCTTGTTTCCTGTGAAAGGTTATTTAGCCCCTCAATCCCATTAAGTCACTCTCTGCACTCCAGTGCACTGAGACTCCACCAGGTTATCAGCCCAGGAAGAGTAAATGGAGACACCAGGATCAGATTTCTAAAGGAAGGAAAGTTAAAGCAAAGTTTGAAAGCGGTGACAGCCAACAGCCAGGAGCTTAGAACTCAATTAGACTGAAAGACAACTATGGCATTATCTCATTCCGAAATGATCTAAATACATAAGAATCTAAAAGTTTTAAATAAACTTGTCGTACTGTCTGGATGACTGAATTTCCCTTCTCAAAAAATTTTTAAACACTCACTTTTGTATTTATTTATTCTAAGTGCAAAGCAGCTTCGATAATTATGCTGTCAGATTCAGTAAGCTAATGAGCAGTCAGCGAATGGAAGGTTTTGCATTTGTGAGATTGCTACAGGAAAACCACTCGGCTGCTTTTTTCCTTCTTTTTTTCTTCCCTCTTGTTTTCTTTTTCTTTTTCTATGAGTTGGGAAGGAGAGTCGGGCAGTCCATGGCCAAATTGGAATCCCTTTGATTAACTGGTTGCTTTCCCAGCACTGTTCTGCTGCACGTGTCCCCCCCACCCCCATCCTCCTTCCCGTCTCCTCCCTCCCTCTCTTTCTCTTTCTCTCTCTCCCTCCCTCTCTCTCTCTCTGCCTCTCTCTCCCTCCCTGTCTGTCTCTCTCTTCCTCTTTCTCCCTCTCTCTCCCTCTCCTCCCCCTTTTTCTGCTCTCTCTCCCCCATCTCCCTCATTGCCGCTGAGGAACTGTTGCTTTTGAGGGACATTTTTCATGTCACTGTCCCCAAGGCAAGAGGATGTATCTCCCTGAGGGAAGCTCCCAAAATGGTTTGGACTTGAGCCTATTTGAGAGTTATCTGTAAAGTTTAATATGCACTGCTTATTTGAACTGTTTATGCTACAACAGGAGCGAAAAAGAAAGTAGAATACAAAATTGCACATTATAATGTGCCTGGGAAAATACATTATGCATATCAACAAGACTTGATGCCTCCCCTTTCCAGTCTGGCAAATATGTAATTCCAAACCCAAGGAGTCAGGGTTTACCCCAGGCAGCCAAGGCAGAGCAGGCATTGCAAGTTTATTTCTCCCCTTTTGGTGTGAGGAGCTTCGAGCAAACAATATTGATGCATTTTATGCTTGTGGTGCACCAAAGCTGGAGCTTCTCTTTTTGTGAAATTGTGCAGTATTTAGAGCAACCGCTTTGTGCAGCTTGTGAGCCTTGAAAAAGTGATGCCCAGGTAGAAAGATGTCCTGAGCAGGTTTTATCGACGTGCTTTCGTGACACTGTGGCTGTTGTCCCTGGATATTTTTCTCAGATGGTATCTGTGCTGATGCTACTAGCTAATAACAGTGGCTAGTTAACTAGTTAATAACTAGTTAATAACAGTGGCTACTAGTTATTAAGAATACATGGTGTGGGACTTACTCGGTGGCCCAGTGATTAAGACTCCATGCTTCCACTGCAGGAGCCCAGGTTTCATCCCTGGTCAGGGAGCTAAGATGCCACAAGCAGCAAGGTATAGCATGTGTATCTTATTTCACTACTCTGGAAACCCCAATAAAAACTATAATAAGGGAATTTAACTTAATTAATTATATACATAAATGGGCTTCCCAAGTGGGCCTAGTGGTAAAGAACCCACCTGCCAATGCAGAAAGACGCAGGAGACATGGGTTCAATCCCTGGGTTAGGAAGACTCCCTGGGGGAGGGCATGGCAACCCACTCCAGTATTCATGTTTGGAGAATCCCGTGGATGGAGGACCCTGGTGGGCTGCATTACTTAGGGTCACAAAGAGTTGGACATGACTGAAGTGACTTAGCATACACACACACACACACACACATATATAGTATCAGAACAACCAAAGATGTTTGGCATGTATTATGTTCTTTAAACTTATAGCAATCTGCCCAGAAGTTTTATTATCCCCATTTTGCAGGTGAGCCCCTTAAAATGTTAACTTTTAGGGAACTTGGCCCATATCTTTAGCATAATAAGCACCCAGGAATAATATCCACTTAACAAACAAACAAATATTACCCATTTAACTCATTTATAAAAATGCAAACTGCCAGCATTCTGAGCTAACCAAATATATAATATACATATATTCTGCCCCCCTCCCCATTTTTTAATTTACAAAAGTTGCAGTTTAGAGTCTACTTAAATAGATTGCCAAAGCAATCTAATGTAACAGAAATTTGAAACTTTCCAAAATGTATCTGACCTAGCACCAGGCTCACTGCCTGTTGTCGCTGGGACTCCTTGGCTTGATTTTGGCCCTTGTTGTTAGTGTGTGTGTGCCTCCCAGTTCCACTCCTAGTTTTACCACCTTCAACACCAAGCCTAGTGCCTTACCCAAGTGTTCATTTGGTAAATATGCATTGAAATGAATTGAATCGAACAGAAGGCCCTTAACAGCTATTCAGTAAAGTGAGTTATCCGTGAGTCAGTATAAGTTATTGGTGGATAAATCCGGCTCACATTTTGACATCTCTTTGGGTGACAAATATTACAACAGACATAAAAAAACACACCGTGAAAGATTCCCAGGAAATAATACGTTGGTGCTTTTCTCTTTTGTTCCCTACAGAGGAATCATTGTTTACAGTTTCAGGAGTGAGGCTGAAGCCAGAAATGTGTGACCTTTTGGCCTCCTACGGGAAAGGTCACCACCCAGCTGGGTTTAGCAAATGCTGGTAAAAAGAAAGGGTGAGATTACCAAGATCTTCCAGGTAAGTGGTTCCAACAGTGTGGGGCCTAGGATGGAACTGAAAGTTATTCACTCTCCAGTGAAGACCTGGTTCCTGGGTTCAGAGATCTCTGTCCTGTGCCTGGCTCTTCATTCTCACTCTGGGCACAGAGGCCTAAGCTCCACAGGCTGTGAGAGGAGGTGGCATCAGCGTGCATCAGCTCCCCCTCCTAGGGGAGGGACAAGACTCCTAAGATGACCCGTACATGTCATTGTAAGGCCTTGAGTTGGTGCACCGGAATACAGGACTCCATTGGCATGTTGCTGCTGCTGCTGCTGCTAAGTCGCTTCAGTCGTGTCCGACTCTATGTGACCCCATAGACGGCAGCCCACCAGGCTCCTCTGTCCCTGGGATTCTCCAGGCAAGAACACTGGAGTGGGTTGCCATTTCCTTCTCCAATGCGTGAAAGTGAAAAGTGAAAGTGAAGTCACTCAGTCGTATCCCACTCTTTGCGACCCTATGGACTGTAGCCCACCAGGCTCCTCTGTCCATGAGAGTCTCCAGGCAAGAATACTGGAGTGGGTTGCCATTTCCTCCTCCAGGGCCATTGGCATGTTAAGTTCCCTGAACTATGTAATTCTCACTGTCAGCTGACAAGACAAAAATCAGATGTCAGGGTGACCAGCTTTCCCCATTTGCTCGAGACCAAGGGGTGCCCCAGGATGTGGGATGTTCAGTGCTAAAATTGACACAGTCCTGGATAAACCAGGATGGTTGGTCACCATAGCAGTGCAAATTACCACCTGGCTTGCCCCCAAGTGCCAGAGAAGACCTGATTCAGAGTCTAGCCCCACCTAGGAGGTGGTTTTGGAGGATTGTGAAAACCCAGTCATCACCACTACAGGCTTTTGCACCACTGGTTACAGAGTGTCCTCTCCAGGGTGCGCTCTGGGAACCACCAGGACCTCATGGTCCTGGGAGACAGGAGCCATCCACAAATGTCACAGACTCAGCTGCTCTCAGGAGTCTCCTCCATCAGCCTAGGGCAGCCCAGGCTTCCAAGGCAATCCTGAGGGAGAAGGGTGCTGTCGAGGTTTTTCCCAAAGCTTCCATACCCTAGAGTTCTGCTGGCAGGCACAGGAAGCCAGGAGGGACAACTCCTAAATCCACCACAGTCCAGACATTCGTAGATCTCATAAGAGCACTTCCACAGTGAGTAGAGGGGACAGTAATCCAGACAGAGGAGTCAAGGTGAGACCCATGCACAGAGCCAGCCATCCCTGTAGGTGACTCTGGCTATATCCAGACAGAGGAGTCAAGGTGAGACCCATGCACAGAGCCAGCCATCCCTGTAGGTGACTCTGGCTATATCCCAGACCACAAACAAGCCTAAGGTTTGATCATACCTCAGGCAACTACAGCTTGTCATGCTTCCCGACAGAACTTTTGGGGTCTAGATGGCAATGACTGGCATGCTTCCTGCAGCACCCTCGCCCCATCGTCATTCACATAGCAGGATTCAGTTCTTTGCCAGTTTCTCTGTTAAAGACATATACACATCAAGAATGTCTGCCTTTCGGATTTTCTAAGATCATTGTGTTTAGAAATTTGGGGAGATCAGGGAAGTTTAGAATTATAGTTCTTCCTCAGGTATAATTCTGAAGTTTATATTTTGACAATATACAACTGGAATTACAATGGGCAATACAATAATAATATGGTATTTTGATAGTAAAATATTTCTAGAGCAGAGATTTTACTATGTAATTATGCCATTTTTAAACCCACTAGTTATGAAAGTAGGATGTACTTTAGCTACATTCTATAGCATGAAAGATTTGCCCTTGATAAAATTATCAAAGACATTGATGGAAATGGTCTTGGATGGTAGTACTGCATAAGAATTAATAATTATTTCTATTGAGTTGTTATTCTGTTTTACTAAGCAACCAGAAGGTAGGGAGATTACCCGCCTCTCTGAACTACAGTCAAAGAATTGTTACCTGTAGGTGTAAATTGGTCACAATAGAAAATCAATTAAAAGCAGCATGACAAATGTGATGCCTGTGCTAGCAATTGAAGAAGGGAGAAGGCAGGCTGAGTATGCATTGGAGTAATCTGATGTCCCTAGGCCTCTGGTACTAATGCAAGGAGATAAACCCGTAGGAGATGAACCACAATAAGGAAAGGCTGGAGCAATTAAACTGTTTAATAAATGGCTTGGGATGATCAAAATCTGGAAGTGCCAGAGTGAGGGACTAAAAGTGGTTATCACATGGACACTTGGGGCCTGTAAATCTTTTCCACTAAATTAAATTTATGTTAAAATATTCACTTTTCAGGAGATTCAAAATGTAAATTGGGATATTAGGACTTATAACTAGCAGCAATGCCTGAAAATTAAGACTCTGAAAAGATCCTCAAAATGTCAGTTTCAGGTATGGAGAAAATGTACACTAACATCTACAATAGAGAAATGGGACTAAACTCTGCTGGGAACATAACATGTGCCAAGCACTTTACAAATAGTTTCAAAGCTTTGTGCGTTTTGAACAGTTAGGGTGTGGTGAGGTGTAACTATAGTTTGTACATTTGGAGATAAATTTTGATTATTTTTAAAGCTTTCTCAGGGAAAGCTTTCTTAGTTCTTATTACCAGGGTAAGATGCTACCTCTGTTCATATCTGTTATCAAGCTTTCTGTCAATATCTATGTAATTCCATCAATAACTTTGCAACAATATTGCACAGAATTTCCCCACTCAATCTGTAAGATGTTACTCATGATTTTCATTTTTTTATTCTTCATTCACTTCCAGGGCTATTTTACTGTTGCTTCAGTTTTAATTTGCTTCAGCTTACTAAGAAGCTACAAATCTAACTCCACACTGGACCAAGGGTTTTATGCCATCACCTGTGATGTGGAACATTTTAAATACAACGTCCTAGGCAACAGCGCATAATACTTGAAGAAAAAGCAGTGAACAGTTATCGCTATTGTCATTTGCCTAGAATTTAACAGGGATTGGCTCAAAAATGAGACATAGACAGAAATCATCTGAGAAGAGAACTTCTGGATAATTTCATCCATTTCATTATTTGATAGAGAGATCCCTGGGCCAGAAGGAGCACAGGACAGATGGGGACAACAATTGAAAGACTTTGGAGACAGAGCTCAGGCTTAACAGAGGCCTGTCACTCCTGTGTTCACTTACAATTTTCCCCAACAAAAGGACTTCTGTGGCCAAGGAGAGGATTAGGCTAAAGTTTAAAAAAGCCTCCAGGGAAGGTGGTTTCTTGGATAAAGTTGTCAACAAAAGTACTTGCTGAAGACTCTTTGTTATGATTTCCTAGGGGGCGCCTCTTCCTTTGCTAACTGGATTATCAAAACACATTACCACTCCATCCCAGCCAGACTTCAGTAGGAGTTTGGATTGAGATGCTGGTTAGAATTAAATTTCAGGCTGTCCTCTTCTGCTGAACTCTATTGTCTGTGATGATAGCAAAAGTGATGAGGAATCTCAGCTCTGATTTGATGGCAGAGATACCGAATAAAGGCCAAGAGTTCCAAAGTAGTAATTCAAGTCCTATTGCATCATCAGACACACATGCATGTGTGCACACCCATAAGCCTCAAATAAAATGAGAGATCTGTCTCAGCTAACACGTGTTTCATTTTCTACAATGGGTCCTTCTGAAAGAAGCTGGGAAACTCAAATTACTTCATCTGAGGATCATCTACCCAGGAAATGTAGTAGCCTAGAAACCAAAGACTTCTATATGGCCTTTAGAAGAACAAGGCGGAACTAATTAAGAGAGAATTTAAAAATAGTACCTATGTACTCAAAGTCTGAGATGAAACTATATACAGATAGTCCAGAGAAATCTTCCTTACTGAGTATTCAATTTTAGTGAGGCATTTGGCAAAGCCTGTTCAGATATACCTGAAAGAGGGAACTGTGTGGGCTGGATGATGGGGTGTGTGTGCTCAAAGAACAGTGGCCTTGCTGGAGAAAGGCTGGCAGTGGTGTGGTATGAGGTTCAGCCCTGAGTTCTATTCTGGTCAAATGTTTTTATTAATCACTTGAATAAAATCAGAGAGGGCATGCAATTTATTCATACAACTCATTAAAGTAAGTACTGTGGCCATTCATTTATTACTTCCATTTTACAGAAGAAGGAAACTGAGGCTCAGAGAAGTTAACTAACTCCTCCATAGTAGCACACCAGAGTTAAGGTACAGATCTTAGGCCTGGCTGTCTCCAAGGTCTATGATCCTTCCAGTCATCATGTATCTATCAAATCTGTAGAACACACAACTCTCGAAGAAGCAGCTGATGTTTAGCATTGGATCATGATTCAAAAGACTGAGATATTGCCAAAAGCTGATGTGTACACTACACATTCGTCCTGGGTTTAGAATGATCAAATTCCAGAACACTGACAGCACCAATGCTGTGTGGAGCAACAGGAACTCTAATTATTGGTGGGAATGCAAAATGGTAGAGGCCACTTTAAAAGGCTGTTTAGCAGTTTCTTACAAAACTAAGAAACACTCTCTAAGATCCAGCAATCATGCTCCTTGCTATTTACCCAAAGCAGTTGAAAAATTATGTCCACAAAAAACCTGCACACAGATGTTTATAGCAGCTTTATTCCTAATCACCAAACCTTCGAAACAACCAAGATGTTGTTCCGGTTGAGGATCATCTACTCAGGAAATGTAGTAGCCTAGAAACCAAAGACCTCTATATGGCCTTTAAGGCCATATGCTGTTCAGTCACAACATATGAATAAAACAGACTGTGGTACATTCAAAAAATAGAGTATTATTCAACAGGAAAAAGAAATGGAGCTGTCAAGTCATGAAAAGACATGGAAGAAGCTTAAATGAATATTACTAAGTGAAAGAAGCCAATCTGAAAAGGCTACATCGTACATGAGTACAAATGACAATCTGAAAAAGGCAAAACTATAGAGACAGGAAAAAGATTGGTGGTTGCCCGGGGTTAGGAGGAAGGGAGTGATGAATAGGCAGAGCACAGAGGATTTTTAGGACCGGGTAACTACATATGACACCATAATGGTGGATACATGTCATTCGTTATAAATTTGTCCAAACCCATAGACTATCACCAAGACTGAATCTAATTGAAACGGACTTTAGATGACAATGATGAGTGTGTAGGTTCATACAGTGTGACATATGTAGCATTCTGTGGGGGATGTTGATAATGGGGGAGGCTGTGCATGTGTGGGGGCAGGGTGTATACAGGAAATCTGTAACTTCTGTTGAATATTCCTCCGAGCCTAAAGTTGCTCTGAAAAGTATTAAAAAAAAATTTTTTTTAATAAAATAAAAAAACCTGATGAACAGCAAGCCAATACATTTCTACCAAATTTCATGGTTTAATTTTTAAACTTTAGGTTTAAAATGTCAACAAGTTAAATAAAGTTGTGACTTAGTGGATATTGGATGGTGGATATTGGCTTAGTGGATATTTATATTTAAAGTATAATATGAATTAATAGTATGTTTGTGTGTTTGTGAACTCAGTTGTGTCTGATTCTTTGTGACTGCATGGACTGTAACCCACCAGGCTCCTCTGTCCATGGGATTTTCCAGGCAAGAATACAGGAGTGAGTTGACACTCCTACTCCTGAGGATCTTCCCAACCCAGGAATCAAACCCGTGTCTCCTCTGTCTCCTGCATTGCAGTGGATTCTTTACAACTGCGCCACCTGGGAAGCCCCAATAGTAGGTTTGACTGACCACAAAAATAATGCTAATGCTTGTAGGTGATTGGAGAAGGAAATGGCAACCCACTCCAGTACTCTTGCTTGGAAAATCCCATGGACGGAGGATCCTGGTAGGCTACAGTCCATGGGATCATAAAGAGTTGGACACGACTGAGCGACTTCACTTTCACTTTCACTTTTGTAGGTGATATAAATAAAGGAATAGGATGGTGTCCCAGAGAAGGGAATTAGTCAGATCACATCTAAATTATTGTTTAATTTAACTCTATTCATCACACTTTAAAAAAAATATTAATTTGGCTGCTTCAGGTTTTAGTGTGGCACATAGGGTCTTCGTTGCATGATGTGGGACATAGAGTGGTAGGATTTTCATGAGAGTCGGTAATGTTGTCTTCTAACTTTTCTTGGTATTTTTCAGTTCAGTTGCTCAGTTGTGTCAGACTCTTTGCGACCCCATGAACCACAGCACGCCAGGCCTCCCTGTCCATCACCAACTCCCAAAGTCCACCCAAACCCATGTCCGTTGAGTCGGTGATGCCATCCAACCATCTCATCCTCTGTCATCCCCTTCTCTTCCTGCCCTCAATCTTTCCCAGCATCAGGGTCTTTTCAAATGAGTCAGCTCTTCGCATCAGGTGGCCAAAGTATTAGAGTTTCTGCTTCAGCATCAGTCCTTCCAATGAATATTCAGGACTGATTTCGTTTAGGATGGACTGGGTGGATCTCCTTGCTGTCCAAGGGACTCTCAAGAGTCTTCTCCAACACCATAGTTCAAAAGCATCAATTCTTCGGTGCTCAGCTTTCTTCACAGTCCAACTCTCACATCCATACATGACCACTGAAAAAACCATAGCCTTGACTAGACAGAGCTTTGTTGACAAAGTAATGTCCCTGCTTTTCAATCTGCTGTCTAGGTTGGTCATAATGTTCCTTCCAAGGAGTCACCGTCTTTTACTTTCATGGCTGCAATCACCATCTGCAGTGATTTTGGAGCCCAGAAAAATAAAGTCTGACACCATTTCCACTGTTTCCCCATCTATTTGCCATGAACAGATGGGACTGGATGCCATGATCTTAGTTTTCTGAATGTTGAGCTTTAAGCCAACTTTTTCACTCTCCTCTTTCACTTTCATCAAGAGGCTTTTTAGTTCCTGTTCACTTTCTGCCATAAGGGTGGTGTCAGCTGCATATCTGAGGTTATTGATATTTCTCCCGGCAATCTTGATTCCAGCTTGTGCTTAATACCACCTTGGAGTTATTCTCAAAAATTTTTGCCTTTTTTATAACAAGATACCTGGGAACATCCAATAGAGGTTACCTCTGGAAGAAAATAAATGACTCTGAAAAGTTACATTTCTTAGAACCAAAGTGCTTAGACTTTCCTGAAGGTTATGTTGACTAACACCTTTTTGTTACTCTCAATGCCCTTCATAAATAAATTCCCAAGAGTAGTTTTATTTTAGTTCTCTTCTCTAAACCTATTCACATTTTCTCCTTCTAACTCCTCTCCATCCCTAAGTAGGTTCATGGGCACCTGGTAAATGATCTGACATACTAGATAATGAATTCATTCAAGTTTATTAGCATCCTTGTAAACAATTGTTTCTTTTGAAAGAATTTTCATTGGGTATTACAAGAAAATCTTGTGGGAGCCCCAAACTGAACCAAAATATAAAACTGAACCATCTATTCATTGATTTATTCCACAAACATCTGGACAGTAGAAATATAAAAATTAAGGTTCCCCCAAGGATCTTGTAGTCGAATGGGACATTAGCTGGAAATCAATACAAGATCTAATGACATTTCAGTCTTCCCTGTCATAAAGGAGATGACAATTAATCTTTGTCTTCAAATAAAAGTTGTCCAGGCAGGCGATTGGGAGTAAGGGTGAAAACAAGAAAGGACAGATGGTTTTGGCTGTAAGGAATAGAAAAACCCCATCCAATGGCTTAATCCATGAGAATATTGGTTCACATAAGAAGTCCAAAAGTATATGGTTCAGTGATTGATTAATTGATGGGTCAACGACATTATCAACAATCCAGTTTCCTTCCATCTTTCTTTAATTCATCTTCATGTCCTTTGTTGCCTTGATTCTCAGGCTGGTTCCTATCATGGTTACAAGATGCTGCCACGGTTCCCAGGGATCATATGTAGGTTTGACAATGCCCAGTTGAAGAGAGGGTGTCTCTTCCTGTCTGCTGCTTTTTCAAAGAAAGCAGAACCCTCTTCATATCTTACTGATCAAACTGTCACATATCCACTCCTAAACTGCTAGCAACAGAAATTAGATGACAGCTTTAAAATAGTCAGGATTTGCTACTCATCTGAAGCAGCGAATCACCTTTCCTGAGAGGCAAGTTCCTGAATAATCAGTTTTCTTTTAGCTGGAGAGGAGGGGAGAATGGCTATTGGACAGTCAACCAAAGGAACTGCCACAACATCTAATTGTCTGTGGCGTCTAGTGGTACAGGCAGCAGAGGAAGAATGATCACAAGGCTTCCAGTCTGGGAGCCTGGATGACTTGTTATATCATCTTAAGTCAAGCAATTAGTTCAGCAGAAGAGGCTATGAGCTCATTTCTGGACATCTTGAGTTGTAGGTGTGCATCAGATAATTGGAACTGCTGACCTGGGACTAAGGAAATGAAGAGTAGCTACATGTGGTTGTCACCTACATGCACGTCCCCGAAGTCCCAAAGATATGAGTACCCCAAAGAACATACACAAAGAGAAGAAACACAAGGGTGGGAGAAGGAAGAATCTGCAAAAGAGACAGGATATTAATGGCTAGAAACTGGAGGGGCAGGGCAGGCAACTAGAATCGTTCTGAGTGACAAGAGTCAAGAAGACTGTTTCAGTCTACAGTTTCTCTGTAGACTGCGGGGCCTACAGAGAAAATATCAGGAGGGTGTAATCCAAGGCAGTCCATGGATTTTATGGCTACTGGTCAGGGTTACCTCAAAGGGTTGGGGGGCAGTTTCCATGGAATTGTGGTCGCAGAAAAATGCAATGGATTAAAGAAGGAGTGATAAGAAAGTAGCAGCAGGACATATCTTTCAGAAACTGTCATGAAAAGATAAATAAGATGGAGTACTAGGTAGAATACGAAAGCACTGAGAGGGTCCTTCTTTTTTCTAAGCACAGGAGAGATCTCTGCACTTTATGAAGTGAAGGAAAAAGAAAAAAGTTGGGAGAACCAGCAGCTAGTCTAAATACACAGATGTGCTCCCTCCTTAGGCTTCTGCCTGGCTCCTCTGTCTGGAACTCTTTCCCGCAATTACCCACGCAGTCAGTGCTCTTACCAATTTCAAGCCTTTGCCCCAATGCCATCTATTAGTGAAGCCTACCCCGGCCACCCTGTTCAACACCCAAGCCGTCTGCTCACAAATCCCTCTGACCCTGTCCGGTTTTTCTAAAGCAAGTTATCACAGGATTTCATACTCTATAATTTATGGTTTACTTATTTATGGTGTTCATTGTTTTTCTGACCATTGCTAAAATGTAAGCTTCATGAGGATAGGAGACTTTGTTTTATTCACTGATGTATTTTGATCACCTTGAATAGTCTCTTGTACATAGTAGGTCCTTGATAAATATCTTTTGCATGAATGAACTCCTCTGCCACTTGTTTAATTGTGACCCCACCCTTCTTTAGCCCATTGACTCTGGGTTTTTTCCTTATATATTGCATATTGATGTTTTATATTTATTGTTTACAAGTGACCCTTGAAAAACTCAGGGGTTAGGGGCATCAACCGCCCCCCCACAGTCAAAAATTTGAATAAAACTATAGTCAGTCCTCTATGTTGGTGGTTCCTCCATATCCACGGATTCAACAAACCACAGATCTTATAGCACTATACTATGGACTACTGAAAAAAAAAACCAATCTGCATATAAGTGGACCCATGTTCGAACTCAGGTTGTTCAAGGGTTCTTTCTCCCCGTACTAGAAAATGAGTCCTGCAGGAGCAAGGATTTTAATGTTTTGTTCACTGATGTATCACAAGCATCTAGAATTGTGCATGACACATAATCTGTGTTTAATAAATATTTGTGGAATATATAATGAATGAATCAGTGAAGAATCAGAGATTGAAGGAAATGAGATTAAGAACTTACATTTGCCTGGAAGAGGATAAGAGACATGTATCCACTATGACAGGGAAAAAAGAAAAGTGCATGGGTGAAGACTGAGAAAAGACTGAAGACTACTCCATGTGGAGCAGGAGTAAGAGCCAGACTGCTTTTGGATCTGGCTGTGTGACTTTGGACAAGTTCCTACACTTCTCTGTGCTCTCATTTCCTCCTTTGTAAAATTGGGATAATAATAATGTTTATGTCACAGCGTTGCTCGGGAGGATCCAATGAGTTGATACATTTAAAGTATTTTAAACAGTGCCTGGCAGACAGTAAACACTATGAAAATCAGCTAACTTGTGGTGGTGGTGCTGTTCAGGGATGGTGGTTGTGATGGATGTCAGGTTGGTTCCAATTATGGTCATAAGAAAGTGGAAGATAAAAGGACCAGGGAAATGGTTGAAGGAAAGTTTCAAAGCCATAGGGTTCTAGCTAGCAAGGTGATGCAGGAGGCCAGAAGGACAATAAGAAACCAAGTAAAAGAGGTTTCTCATTCCTCTTCCCTGAAGGTCCAGTGGCTAAGACTCTGAGCTTCTAATGCAGAAGGGCCGGGTTCAATCCCTGATCAGGGAACTAGGTCCTACATGCAGCAACTAAAAGACCCTACATGCTACAGTGAAGAGCAAGTGCAGTCAAACACATAAATAACAAATAAATATTGTTTAAAAAGAAATCAAGTAAAAGAGTTAAATTGGGATTTAGAGTGAAGTTGGGGGAGGAAAAGCCACAACACCCAGCGCTGGTTTGTGACTGTGGTTCTCTGTGGGAGCCTTGCTAGTTAAAGCCGCAGGCATTCTAAGAAGTGTGTGTGTGTGAGTTGCTCAGTCATGTCCAACTCTTTGCGACCCCATGGACTGCAGCCCGCCAGGTTCCTCTATGGAATTTTCCAGGCAAGAATATTGGAGTGGGTTGCCATTCCCTTCTCCAGGGGATCTTCCCAACCCAGGGATCGAACCCAGGTCTCCCACGTTGCAGGCAGATTCTTTACCATCTGAACCACCAGGGAAGCCCATAAACAAAGTGCACTTGGGTTTTGTTAACCCCCTGCTCTAATAAACATTCAGAAATGAAGATTAGTGTTCTACAATTTGTTTCTCTCCAAATTCCAAGTCCTGATAACTTGTATGAAATATAATAACAGGACTGATGTGTTTTGCCCTCCCTGAGATTTTTTTTTTTTTTTTTGTCTTTTAGATTTGGAGGTTTTTTGTGATTTATCATATTTAAATAAGGTTTGAGGAGACATCTAGGGGATTCAAGGCAGGAAATGCAAAAGGCCAGGCTGATGGCACTGACAGAACCCACTACAATGGCCACCACGGCCACGCATCTCTGGAAAAGACAATTCCCCACAAGGGTGGCTGGGGAAGGCAGATAAAAGACGGAAGTTGGGTCATGTGACAGGTGTCACTTGAGTAACGGTACTGGGGCCAGAGATAAAAGCACGCTCCTTTTGGTCACATGATGCAGCTTCATTACGCTCCCAGCAGGGGGTTAGAGAGTCTGGTTGCCATTTTTACTTATTTATTTATTTGTGTTTTTTCCCCCCTTATTCTGTGATAATGAGAAAATGTTTAAACTCCCATCTCTGTGTTTAAACATTCTCCCTGCTGACAGCAGCGGGATACCCCTTGATCAACTGTCAGATTGGAAAGTGCAATTTCTCTGGAAAGTAAACAGCATGTTAGCTGGTTGGAAATAATTTTCTGTTTATTGGTAGCTGTTAGGCCAGGAGTGATGGAGCTCTGTGACAGCACTTGTCAAGTAAGGAATAAGAAACAAGTTTGGAAATACCTTTAAGGACAGAGCTCTGACAATAGGGCCTTACTATTTTTTGATAGAAATGTACTCTGAAAAAGTTAAAGTCATATGGGCAAAAAAAACCCCAGAAACTTTACCAGTGTTACCAGCTCCTGGAGATCCTTCTGGTAAAATTGACACTGACTCAAAGGAAAACTGGAGGAACACTGGAGTTGAAAAGCATCCTTAGCCATTGCTGGGCTTCCCAGGTGGTACTAGTGGTAAAGCTCATGCCTGTCAATGCAGGAGACATAAGAGACATGTGTTTGATTCCTGGGTCAAGAAGATCCCCTGGAGAAGGGCATGGCAACCCACTCCAGTAAATCCAACCCACTGAAGAACTGAGGCTCAGCCAAGGGTCCTGGATTCTGCTTGCAAATGAGAGGAAAACATAAAATTACCAATATAATAGAGAAATAAAGGATTTTGTTTGTTTGTTTGTTTTTGCTTTTCACATTCATGTGTGAAGATAAATGCAAAAAAATTGAGGGAGGTGGTTTTAACTTTTGACTTAGGCATATTTAACTACCAGGTTTAATGGGTTTTGCGTAATGTGGGATCTTTGTTTTTATAGAGTGGTTCCAAAGACATCACCACAGTCTTTTATTAATTAAACATAACCAGAAAAAAGTGGCTCCAGTAGAAGCAGTATATACTCTCAAGCAATACAGAGTCAACAGTTCATAACTATCTTGAATTAGGTTAAATCTGAGGTCCTGATTTGTCCCAGAATTTGCCTCACTTCTTCCAGATAGCTAGAGAAGTATTCCCAGCTGCTGCCTAGTTGCCTTCACCTAGATCTTCCCAACAAATAAGTCTAGTCCTACACGTTCAATCATCTTCTCTCCCATATCATAAACAGAACAAAAAGGCTTTCTCCACTCCCATTTTGGTTAGTATCAGTGCCTTACCATCAGATGGTTGCCAGATCCCCCTCTCCCTGCCTCCAAAATACCTCCCAGTCCTTTTTCTCCTCTCCATCCCACAGCCTGGCCACAGACCTGTGGTTCTCAAAGTGAGGTCCCTGCACCAGCAGCATTGGCACCACCTGGGAAATGGCTAGAAATGTAAGTTCTCTGGTCTCACCCTAGACCTCCTGAAGCTTGGGGCTGGGGCTTAGCAAATTCACAAGGCTTCCAGGTGATCCTGATGCACTGAAGTTGGAAAACCACTGCCCTGGAGCAGTTCTCCAGGCCTCCAGTAGTCCCCTAACTGGCCTTCTTTCTTCTTTGGAGTAATTCTCCACACCAGTAGTTTTCAGCCTTGGTTGCACATTGGAATCGCCTGGAGAGCTTTTTAAAACTACCGAATACCTGAATCCTACTTCTGGGAATTCTTGCTTAATTGAACTGATGTGCAGCATTTGGCATCAGGATTTTTTTTTTAAAGCTCCCCATGCTATTCTGATGTGCAGCCAGGACTGATAAACACTGCTCTGCACTGAAGCAAATCAGATGATGTCACCATCCCCCCGGGAAAAGACTCCATCAGTCAAAAGATAAATTCTGAACGGGACCCTTCAACACCACCCCTTCCAACCTATCCATCTGGCTCCTCCATCCTCATGGCTCATTCACTCCCTCCATGCTCAACCAAACATGCTCATCGTTCCCCAAATGCCATGTTCTGTTCAAATCACTAGGCTTTGTTCTTTCTGTTTCCTCTGCTTGAAGCATCCCACCTCTTTCTTCTGCCTAATGAATTCTTCCTATTTATCCTTCAAAACTCAGCTCAAAGGTCAACTTCCCTGACTACTCCAGCCCAGAGTTAGTTGCTGCTCTCTCCTCTGGGATCCCAGAGCACTCTGTTCCATTTTGGTGTAATCACTAGCTGACATTTCTTTTTCTCCTTTGCTAAAACCATCTGCACCAGGAGCAGGAGAGAAGATTACTTAGTTTTAAAATTTTAGACACTGAAAAGATGCACAATAAACGTTGATTAAGCGAATGAATTGAAAATAAAATCAACCACATTTGCTGCCTTTCACTGAGATGGAGTTATGGTGTCATTTGGCTCTTCTTTCCAGAATCAGTAAAGCTCATATAGCTCTTCTCACATCTGTGGATGAGGAGTTAACCAGACACAGGTTCTTGACCTTTGTTTTCTAACCTTTAATAATAATACTTTGAAAGTGAGTATGAGGACTCATTGTACAACATCCATCAGACTGCTTGATGCAGAGAAGGCATGAAATAAATTAAAGCGTTTATTATCATAATAAGTAAAACTAACTGAAAAGAAAGTCGAACTGAGCAGCACATCTGTTTACACATCTGTCTCCCCCTTCAGAGCATGAGCTCCTGACAGGCAGAAACTGTCTTATTTATCTGTGTGTTCCCTGGGGCTGGGAACTCCGTAGGCATTCATTAATTAATTCAGTCCCTCACTCAGCAGCATTTATTAAGCTAATGAATGCAATAAATGGTATTTGGGTTAGAATGATGGCTTGCTGTGTGAGGGCAGAGAAAGACTCACACATTCGCCCATCTTATAGAACAGAATCACAATCTTGGCAGAGGGAAGGTATCTTAGAAATCACTTTAAAGCTCCTTATTTACAGATGAGGAAATGGAAATACCACCACAGGGAAGCCATTTTCATTTCAATATTTAACAAAGACTTCCTGGGTTACAAATTGGTGCTGACCCTGTAGCAATACGTCTGTATTCATAACAGTTGAGGCTCACGGTGACTTGTTGAGTGAGCACTAGGACTAGGACAGCACCTGATTTTCCATGAGGTGAGAAACTGACAGATGGAGAAGAATTTCAGAAGAAAAATCATGGGTGGCACCTCTGAGTATGGTCAGTTCCAGATCATATAGTTGCTTTCCTGGAAAATAAAACACATTTACTCAATATGCATTTAAGTTTGTGACTCTGACCTTTCAAAAGGCAGGCAGGAAGTCCAGTTTGGGTCATTTCCTGCTAAGTCACTTCAGTCGTGTCCAACTCTGTGCGACCCCATAGATGGCAGCCCACCAGGCTCCTCTGTCCCTGGGATTCTCCAGGCAAGAACATGGGAGTGGGTTGCCATTTCCTTCTCCAATGCATGAAAGTGAAAGTGAAAGTCAAGTCACTCAGTCATGCCCAACTTAGCGACCCCATGGACTGCAGCCCACCAGGCTCCTCCGTCCATGGGATTTTCCAGGCACGAGTACTGGAGTGGGGTGCCATTGCCTTCTCCATTGGGTCATTTAACAGGTTCTTATTCAAGCAACAACAAAGAATGGATAAAAGCAATTAGCAGATAGGATCATGTAAATAAGCCTCTTTTTGTAAAAAAAACTAATCACTTCAGTAGAGTGTCCTGGTCTGAGTCACTCCCAAGAGGTCTTGAAAGCCACTTTCAGTTTTCAGGGCAGTCTAGTGTGGAGTTACCTGGGTGAGCCGCCTTGGACTGGCTTGGAAGTCAAGAAGGCTGCTCAGCAGGTACAGACAGAACAGCCAGGGCATTGGTCACAGATGTGCAGATGGAAAACCCAGGAGGCCCTTTGTATCAAATACCCAGCACCACTCGGTCTTGGCACCCAGATCTCCTGGAAGCATCTCTGTGCAGGACTCTTCTGGGAGGCCTCCACACCCTCCCCAACCCTTATGTTCAGGCCTGAAAATGAAGCTTAGGCCTTGTATTCGTTTGCTTAGGATGCCCTAACAAAATATCACAGGCTGGGTAGCATAAACATAGGAATTTATTTTCTCAACAGTTCTAGAGGCTAGTAACCCAAGATCAAGGCATCTGCAAGGTTTGTTTCTTCTGAGGCCACTCCTTGGCTTCCAGAAGATATCTTCTCACTGTATCCTCAGCCTTTTATCTGTGTCCTAATTCCTTTTGCTTATAAGGACACCAGTTACGGTGGATTAGGACCTACCTACATGACTTCACTTTACCTTAATTACCTCTTCAAAGGTCTTATCTCCGAATACACTTACTTTCTGACATATTGAGAATAGGACTTCAACATGTGAATTTGGGGGAGACACAGTTCAGTCCATAATAGGCCTCTTAGCTGCAAGATTGTTTGCTGACTTCTCTCTTGCATAAGATGAATGAATGAATGAACAAATGAAGACCAGCGGGACAATAAGCTGCAACCGATGCTACGTTTCCTCTGGCCACTCGGGGTTTTTCTTATGTCACCGTGTGAGAAGGGACTACATGAGGAGGTGGGGGGCAGTTCCAGGCAGGAATGGGGGTGGGCAGCCAGCAGCCCCCTCCACCCCAGATAACAAACTGCTCTCCAGGAACATGTGTTAGGAAAAGTGCTCGATCAGAGTGTCAACTTGTGGGCCGAGAAGGAACACTAAGTGGTTCTGTCTGTCACCTCCTCCGCCTCCACTGGAATTTGGCCACAATCTGATGGAAACACTTTGCCCACTTTCAGGAGAATTTCCCACTATCAGTGAGGCTGTTTTCCATACTTAGGCTATCACCAGAGGCTTTCGGAGCAGCGATACTGCTCTCTCCCTGGAAGGTGTGTGTATCTTGAGGGTAGCCTCCTATTCAGATGAAGAAAATGAAGCTCAGAGAGGATAAGTGACTTGCTTGAGGTCATACAGCTGAAAAAGTATGGAGCTGAACTTTGGTTCCAGGATTGACTTTAGAATCTGTGCTTTTACTCACTAGGATGCAATGTCTCTTTGAAGTAATAAACTTTAAGACAAATTCTAGAAGTTACTACTCTCAACTGTGCACAAAGTCTTAATGAAATCACTTTGAAAAGTGTCAAATAACCCCCTCAATGAGGCCATTGTTCTTACTCAGAGCCATCTACAATCCTCAGGAGAAAACTAGTCTCATTCAATTATATCAGACTCATCTTTAATCTAAAATGGTATAACTTCATTTGATTAGTCACCTGATTTCCCAGACTTTGATACAAATGAGTTTTGACTGTTGGTAAAAATCAAATCTACCTTTAAAGGATAAGCATTTGCCTCCATCAAGATACTCCAAAGTATGCACTTAAGTGTCTAAAAAGAAATGATCCAGATTGTATTTAACAGTATCTTTGGAATAAGTGATTCATCTTCCAAGGGGACTGTGTTAAAGGAAAGAGTCATGTGGGATGCATATGCTCTGGTATGTTTATTTAAAACATATCTTAGATTTCCTTATATATATTCACAAGTAACTTGCCTGGAAGCCCCAGACATTCAGCTCCGCTAAGGCAGAGGAACCTGATCAGATCATCCAGCCTTTTTCAACTTCATCTTGCCTGGACTTTTAAGCTCTTATTTAGTGGATTATAAATGTGAACAAAAGGGTTCATTAAGGAAAGGGACACCATCCTCATACACACCTTGAACCCGCTCTCTGTCCTGCAATGCTGAGCCCTAATAGACGGGGAAACAATGGAAACAGTGACAGATTTTATTTTCTTGGGCTCCAAAATCACTGCAGATGGTGACTGCAGCCATGAAATTAAAAGATGCTTGCTTCTTGGAAGAAAAGCTATGACAAACCTAGATAGCATATTTTAAAAGCAGAGACATTAATTTGCCAACCAAGGTTTGTCTAGTCAAAGCTATGGTTTTTCCAGTAGTCATGTATGGATGTGAGAGGTGGACCATAAAGAAAGCTGAGAGCCGAAGAATGCATGTTTCTTAACTGTGGTGCTGGAGAAGACTCTTGAGAGTCCTTGGACTGCAAGAAGATCAAATCAGTAAATCCTAAAGGAAATCAAGCCTGAATATTCATTGGAAGGACTGATGCTGAAGCTGAAGCTCCAATACTTTGGCCACCTGATGCCAAGAGCCAACTCATTAGAAAAGACCCTGATGCTGTTGAAGGTGGTTGAAGGTTGAAGGCAGGAGGAGAAGGGGATGACAGAGGATGAGATAGTTGGATGGCATCACCGACTCAATGGATATGAGTTTGAGCAAACTCCAGGAGATGGTGAAGGACAGGGAAGCCTGGCATGCTGCCGTCCATGGGGTCACAAAGAGTAGGACATGACTAAGCGACTGAACAACAATAAGCCAGAGATGGCAGTTACTAATAGTAACTAGAGAGTCTTGGGCTCTAAAGACACAAATAAGAGTATTGGAAGTCAGCAATTCTCTCACTGATGGAGCTACCCTGAATTTAAGTGCCTCCCAATTGCTAGAAATCTGGTGTTGCATCTGATCCCAAACAGTGCTGGTTAAATTTAGACAAGATTTCTTCATGTGGCTGGCCCATGTGACAATCAGTTTCATGTCAGACAAAGGGTACCATCCTTCCATAGCTTCTCTCAGCCTCCAACTCTTGATAAGTCAGGATAGCTAACATAGCCCAAAGACATAACTGGGCTTAGCATTTACATTAGACTCTCCTTTCAAATATATTCAAAGCACAACCTTCTAGTTTTTTGCATTGCATAAGTTGGGTACCTTCAAGCTTTTGTCACTTTTAGTTTTGCCTATGCTACTGCCCACTTCCTCCCAAAGCTCCCCCTCTCACCAGACTGTGCTTCCCAGATGTTCGTAACCTTGAAACATCCCAGACAACAAAATGTATACACATTGTAATTGCCCAAGTAAGTCCATCTTGGCTCACTTTGCTCTGCTTCCCATTTGTCTTATCAAGTTAAACAATAAAACTTTGATTGGTGTGGTAGACAGAATAATGACCCTCTAAAGATGTCCACATCCTAATCCAGGAACCTGTGAATATGTTACATTACATGACAAAGAGGAATTAAAGTTTCGGATGGAATTAAGGTTGCTAATCAGTTGACTTTAAAACAGGGAGATAACCCTGGATTAACCAGGTAGGCCTAAATGTTATCCCAAGGTCCTTAAAAGTGTAAGACAGGCAGAAGAGGAGGTCAGAGTGATGTCAAATTTAAGTAGATCCATTACTGCTGGCCCTGAAAATGGAGGAAGAAGGCCAAGAGCCAAGGAACCTGGGCAGCTTCTAGAAACTGGAAAGATCAAGGAGATAGATTCTCCCCTAGAGCCTCTGAAAAGGAACAGAGTCCTGCTGAGACCTTGATTTTAGCTTGGTGAGACCCACTTCAGACTTACAGACTATAGAATTTAAAATAATAAATGTGTGCTGTCTTAAGCCACTAAATTGATGGTGATATGATTTGTTACAGTAGCAATAGGAAACAAATGCAGATAACTGAGACCTAAATAACCAGAAAATACAATTTACTAATATTTTTTTCTGCTTACCACTTTTAAGAGAAACATACAAATCTCAAGAAAAATTTAAATCAACAATGTACTTTCAAGCAAGATCTTAGATTGAGATAGGCTCTCAACTGGAAAAGTTGGGGGCCACAGGTTTCCTGGGGAGAGCGCTCAGCAAGTACACCTGTAAGGGGTAAACTCACAGCAGAAGGAGACACTGACCTGCTTCTGAGGCCTTAGCTGATCCAACAGGCAACTCAGGAGCTGGGGCAGTCCTTCAAAATTGTACCAAACTGAGGCAATGGGACTGAATTTTTGTCTCTAGGTCCTCCAGCCTGGGAGGGAGTATAACCTTGGGCCAGACAGTGCCTGATGGCTATGGGCCGTATCCAGCCAGGAACACAACTGTGAATGGTCAGCAGCTGATGTTCCCAGCTGCGAAGGACAGGTGGCCAATCCCTGAGGAGGGGATCTGGGCAAGCATTATAGTATTCACTACCAGCAGTCAATATTTCTAGGGTAGGAGAGATCTATCTGAGCTCTATTTGCATTCCATCCTATCTTGACACAATAGATAAGAAGTCTGATTTGTTTGGTGCTTCTTATGTAGCAGATTGAAGGCAAAAAGAGAAGAGGGCAGCAGAGGATGAGATGGTCACATAGCAGCACCGACTCAATGAACATGAATTTGAGCAACCTCCGGGAGACAGTGAAGGACAGGGGAGCCTGGCATGCTGGAGTCCATGGGGTCAGAAAGAATTGGACACAGCTTAGTGAATGAACAACAAAGGCATCAGGTACTATGATTAAGGATCTACACTCATCATCTCTAATCCTAGCCAAGGAACTACTATCAGTTCCATTTCACAGATGAGAACACTAAGGCTCAGAAGCTCAGCCTGGTGACACAGCTTGCCCCAGGCCACCCAGCTTGTTTGAGTTAAGCAACAGAGCCATAAGCAACAGAGCCAGGTTTTGACATCAAAGCCAGTCGCCTTAATCCCCAGTCCACCACGGAGTTCAGGGAGCAAAAGAACATGTACAAACATCAGTCTGACACCGCAAGATCCTTGGCCATCAAAGAAAGATAAGATTATAATTGGTAAACTCTGCTTCCTAAATAGGAAAGGGGGCCCAAGACCAATCTATAAGGTATTAAATGACTGAAACAAAAAAGAACTTCTGGTGGCCCAGAAAGGTTGAGTAGATCGAAGTTTGTACTACACGCAATAAATCAAAGTTAATTACATTTTTGCTCCACACTGTACATGGTGAATTGGGTCATAATTTTTACGTATGCTTCAGTGTTCACTTTCCAAATGGAAGCTCCTAAGGGAAAAGCCTCGAGACGGTCTACCTTTCCTCATATGGCCCTTAGCACCACGTCAACACGGGACCGCACATCATAAATACCATTCGATGATTTTCTTGCCTGACTGCCGAGGCCCAGACCCCATCTAACGGCCTATAATGCAATACCACTCCCTGTAGCGGTCTCCCTGCGGGTTGGGTCTAGAAAATATGGTGCTCTGGAAAATGCTGTAAAAGCTCGCTCTTTAATAAGGAGCCCGGTGTCCCGTGATGGATGCTATAAAGTTTGGACCGGCTGGTGTGTTCATAGCCATGTGGGCCCATTAACAGTGTCTGGTTCTGCAGTAACATACTTCATATCCTGGGAAGGGGAAGGTGGTCACCAGAGAGCAAAAGCGAAAGCATTTATTATAAATAACACTAGGTGACCCTGGAGTAAACACAGCTGTGCCCTCACAGTGTCTTGTCGGGCTGCTCCCTCAACAGATTAAAGAAATCCATGTTTTATGGGGCCATCACTTATTCTGTATATACACCACAGAAGGCGGCTTTTCCATCAGACCTTGCTGGCTGTGTATAAGGTTTCAAACCCTGGAATTGTATGAAGTGGAGAGGCTTCATGAAAAAAACTTATTCTTGCCTGTTCTAATATTTTAAAAGGGGGATGAGGATCACTTCCTATTTGTTCCTAAACGATTTACATGGCATTTCTGGCTCTGGACAACTTGTAGATGCCCTTCCGATTTCTCAGGCTCTTCTCACTCACCTCTTGCCCCTGTCCCAGCACGCTTCCCTGCAGCCAGGGTGAGCAGAGTGAGCAGGAGACTTTATCTAGGAGGGGTTGGGGGAATGGGTCTGTCATTCCCCAGCTGTGAGGCTTGGGCGATTCCTTCAACTCACTGAGACTTATTCTTCTCATCCTCAAGTTGGGAGAAGGAACTCTGCTTCCTAGAATTGTGCTTAGTTAGATCAGTTGTCCCCAAATTGGAGAGCAGAGTGGGAAGGGAGTAGCAACACAGAGAAAGGCTCTTTAAACTGCTGGGAAGAAATAGAGTCACAGATTAAAAAACAAACTTATGGTTATGGAGAGAGGAGAGGAGATGGGGAGGATAAATTGGGAGACTGGGATAGACATGTACACACTCCTATATACAAAACAGATAACTAATAAAACCTACTGTATAGCACAAGCAACTCTATAAAAATGCTCTGAAATGACCGATATGGGGAAAGAAACTGAAAAAAAAGTAGATACATGTATCTGTGTAACTGATTCACTTTGTTGTACCACAGAAACTAACACAACACTGTAAAGCAACTATACCCCTATAAACTGCTGGGGAAAAAATTTAAGTGTACAATAATGTAAGTCTGAGTGAACTCCGGGAGTTGGTGATGGACAGGGAGGCCTGGCATGCTGTGATTGATGGGGTCACAAAGAGTCAGACATGACTGAGCAACTGAACTGAACTGAACATTACTATATGATTATATACCTGTTGCTGCTGCTGCTGCTAAGTTGCTTCAGTCGTGTCCAACTCTGCGACCCCATAGACGGCAGCCCACCAGGCTCCCCTGTCCCTGGGATTCTCCAGGTAAGAACACTGGAGTGGGTTGCCATTTCCTTCTCCAATGCATGAAAGTGAAAAGTGAGAGTGAAGTCGCTCAGTCGTGTCCGACTCTTAGCGACCCCATTAACTGCAGCCTACCAGGCTCCTCCGTCCATGGGACTTTTCAGGCAAGAGTACTGGAGTGGGGTGCCATTGCCTTCTCCATATACATGTTAATAAATATAAATATTTATTGGGTTTCCCTGGTGGCTTAGATGTAAAAAAAAAAAAAAAAAAATCTGCCTGCAATGCAGGAAACCCATGTTCAATCCCTGGGTTGGGAATATCCCCTAGAGAAGGGAATGGCTACCCATTCCAGTGTTGTTGCCTGGAGATGAATTTAAAATCACACAAGGGCTATATAGATATTGTGTGTGTGTATATATATATATATATATATAATACATATACATGTGTGTGTATAAAACCCTCGAGTGATTTCACACGTATGCAATTAGCACAGCAGTACACACAAGACTTACAAGTATACATGCCCTGGGGTTAGCTGCCAGGGGTGCCACACAGCACAGATGTGGCAGAACATTTACACTGCCCACTGTGGTGGTGAGTCAACGTCCTTACGGGGGTTTTCTCTCAAGTTTCCATTACTTCTCCAACCACTTCCTCCTCACTGGTCAGAATTAGGCCCAGAGAAGCTGGACTGTCTTCTCCACCTTCCACAAACCATGTCAAAAGAAGGAGACATCCTTAACTAGGTGTGTGAAAGTGAAAGTCGCTTCAGATCAGATCAGATCAGATCAGTCGCTCAGTTGTGTCCGACTCTTTGCAACCCCATGAATTGCAGCACGCCAGGCCTCCTTGTCCATCACCAACTCCTGGAGTTCACTCAGACTCACATCCATCGAGTCAGTGATGCCATCCAGCCATCTCATCCTCTGTCATCCCCTTCTCCTCTTGTCCCCAATCCCTCCCAGCATCAGAGTCTTTTCCAATGAGTCAATTCTTCACATGAGGTGGCCAAAGTACTGGAGTTTCAGCTTTAGCATTATTCCTTCCAAAGAAATCCCAGGGCTGATCTCCTTCAGAATGGACTGGTTGGATCTCCTTGCAGTCCAAGGGACTCTCAAGAGTCTTCTCCAACACCACAGTTCAAAAGCATCAATTCTTCGGCGCTCAGCCTTCTTCACAGTCCAACTCTCACATGCATACATGACCACAGGAAAAACCATAGCCTTGACTAGATGGACCTTTGTTGGCAAAGTAATGTCTCTGCTTTTGAATATGCTATCTAGGGTGGTCATAACTTTCCTTCCAAGGAGTAACTGCCTTTTAATTTCATGGCTGCAGTCACCATCTGCAGTGATTTTGGAGCCCAGAAAAATAAAGTCTGACACTGTTTCCACTGTTTCCCCATCTTTTTCCCATGACGTGATGGGACCGGATGCCATGATCTTAGTTTTCTGAATGTTGAGCTTTAAGCCAACTTTTTCACTCTCCACTTTCACTTTCATCAAGAGGCTTTTGAGTTCCTCTTCACTTTCTGCCATAAGGGTAGTGTCATCTGCATATCTGAGGTTATTGATATTTCTCCCGGCAATCACTTAGTGGTGTTCAACTCTTTGGGACCCCATGGACTATACAGTCCATGGAATTCTCCAGGCCAGAATACTGGAGTGGGTAGCCTTTCCCTTCTCCAGGAGATCTTCCCAACCCAGAAATCAAACCCAGGTCTCCCACACTGCAGGCAGATTCTTTACCAGCTGAGCTACAAAGGAAGCCCAAGAATACTGGAGTGGGTAGCCTATCCCTTCTCCAGGGGATCTTCCTGACCCAGGAATCAACCGGGGTCTCCTGCATTGCAGGTGGATACTTTACCAATTGAGCTATCAGGGTGGGTAATGTATCTATAATTTCACACAACTGGATTTTTGCAGAAAAAAGTTATCAGAGATCACTGGAACAAAAACAAACTCTCAAAGGTTCTGTTTATGCTTGAATTAGGTTGCCTCTCCTCCATTCCAAAAGAAAAACCCCAGCACATTATCTACTCAGATAATGCACTTTCACTGTCACGAGCTCAGGGCCATCAAGTGTTATCAGTCTGCCCGTGCTCTGAAGGCCCACTCTGTGTCAGGCATGCTGCTAAGCCCTGGGATTTCATAAGTCTCCACAACATCACCCCTGCCCTTGATGGGGAGGAGGCAGACAAGTCCATAAAGCATGTGTCAGCGATGAGATCTGTACAGAGTTATGGGCACAAGTCGGTTGTCTGGAGATCCAGAGAAGACTTCGTTTCCTAAGAAGTGAGTTGCATTTTACCAGATAAAGAACAACAGGGTGGATGGAGCAAGGTGTAAAGGACAGGGGGAATCTCATCTCTGAAGGCACGAAAGTGTAGAATTGCTCAGGTGGACTGCAGAGCAAGGGTGCGCCATTCTGAATGACAAGAGAACAGAGGGTGTTAGAGAAGGCATCAGGAGATGCCCTGCTGCTGCTGCTTCTAAGTCTCTTCAGTCATGTCCGACTCTGTGCGACCCCATAGACAGCAGCCCACCAGGCTCCCCCATCCCTGAGATTTTCCAGGCAAGAACACTGGAGTGGGTTGCCATTTCCTTCTCCAATGCATGAAAGTGAAAAGTGAGAGTGAAGTTGCTCAGTTGTGTCCGACTCTTAAAGACCCCATGGACTGCAGCCCACCAGGCTCCTCTGTCCATGAGATTTTCCAGGCAAGAGTATTGGAGTGGAGTGCCATTGCTTTCTCTGCAGGAGATACCCTACTTTGTTGAAGAAGGGCAGCTTGTTGAGAGCTGCATATGTTCTGACTTTATCTTACAAGCCAAGGAGAGGGGTTAAAGTCTTATAAGGAGGAGACAGGCATGATGTTGGGGGTTAAATATATATATATTTCTCGTTTCTTGTCAGTAAATGAAAGGCATAGGGTATGGATTGGGACCCATTAGTCAAGCCTTAAAAAATCAGAATAGTATCTAGCCATGTTAATTACTGGAAGATCATAGGACATTTTGTAGGACGCTATTCTATTATTGGGCTTCCCTGGTGCCTCAATTGGTAAAGAATCCTCCTGCAATGCAGATGACCCCAATTCCATTCCTGGGTCAGGAAGATCCCCTGGAGAAGGGATAGGCTACCCACTCCAGTATTCTTGGGCTTCCCTTGTGGCTCAGCTGGTGAAGAATCCACCTGCAATGTGGGAGACCTGGGTTCAGTCCCTGGGTTGGAAAGAACCCCTGGAGAAGGGAAAGGGGTTCTCTCCAGTATTCTGACCAGGAGAATTCCATGGACTATATAGTCCATGGGGTCGCAAAGAGTCAGACACAAGTGAGCGACTTTCACTTCACTTCATTCTATTATCACTGTTAGGACACATAAACACATCAACGTACAAACACAACCTTTAACTTGTCACATGAAGATTTCCTCAAAACTGGAAACTGCTAATTTTATTTTTAAAGTTTTTAATATGACAGCTTTGCTTTTTAACAGCTTTTTTGGATATAATCCACGTATCATACAATCCACTCCTTTAAAGCATACAATTCAATGGCTTTTGGCACATTGACAGTGTTGGGCAACCAACACCACAGTCCATTTTAGAACATTTTCATCACCCCAAAACCTTGTAGCCCTTAACCATCACCCCCAAACCCTCCAGCCCCCTCAACCGTAGGCAACCACTAATCTTTCTTTGTAGATCTATCCTGGATATTTCATATACATGAAATCACACAGTTTGTGGTGTTTTGTGACTAGCTTCTTTCACTTCGTATGAGGTTTTCAAGGTTCTTGCATGTATATACTTAATTCCTTTTTGTAGTTGAATAATATTCCATCTATGGATATAGCACATTTTGTATTTATGTATTCATCAGTTGATGGACATTTTGATTGCTTCTACTTTTTAAGTATTATCAACAGTGCTACTATGAACATTCGTGTACAAGTTTTTATATGGATGTATGTGTCTATTTTTCTTGGGTATATACCTAGGAGTAGAATTGCTGGGTCACGTGGTAACTCTGTCTTTAACATTTTGAGGAACTGCCAGACTGTTTTCCAAAGCAGTAGCACCATTTTACATTTCCACCAGCAGTGAATGAGAACAACCTATTCATTTTAATGCCAAATTCTCATTAACTCCTATAGGAATTCCCTTTGGATAGAAGGACTGGCTCCCAGCCTTCAATGCTGAAGGAAGAAGTATTTGCTGTGGCTGCCTTTGCTTTCAGCCCTGCTTGGAACTTATTTTAGAGTATCCAGGCCACCCTCCTTGGCTTCATGCAGACTCAACCTCTGGGACGGTTAGGATGGAATGCTTATTTTCCTGTTTCTCAGGAGTATTTTCAGGAGGGAAATTCTTTGTGATCCTTGGAATGGAATAGCACAATTTTGTAGAGTCTGTTGGTGGTGGTTGCCACAACAAAAGGAATAGCTGTAATACTTAACATCATTGAACCTTAGCCTTGGAAGGGACAGGCAAGAGATCATTTAGGCCAGGCATGGTAAATAAGCTGCAACAATCAGCTCAATTGTAGGCACATGGGATTATGAAGCCTGTCCAGGCTCAGGAGAAAGGCTGGGATTGATTAACGATGTCTGCCCTGGTGACAGGAGGGCACCAGTCATGGCACATGTGCTACCTATTTGCTTTCCCTGATTGAAGCCAGCCATAGTACAGCTGAGGCTGCAGCCAAGGTCACACAGCTGGTTAATGACAGAGTCAGGGCAAGAAATCATTTCAACATTTTTTTCCTCTGAGCCATACAGCCCCCAGTTCTGAAACGTGTCTCATAAAGGGACCTGCATAGGGACAGGACCACATCTACCAGTCAGCAGATCAGTTTCCACCCTGCTATGTTCAGACAGTTCTCATCAATGTCTGCAAGAATTATTCCATCAATATGAAAAAGGATATATATGTGTATAAGTGAGTCACTGCTGTACAGCAGAAATTAACACAACATAGTAAATCAATTACAATAAAATTTAAAAAAGAATTACTCTAAAACTCAAACTAGTTAATGATTATAAAGGCTTAGTAAATGCTAACTAATAAAAAAGGGCCATTCCCACCTCCTGAACCCCCATATCTCCAGCACTCACGTGGAACGCCCTTTGAAGTCCACAAATTTGATGCATTTGTACACAGGGAGTGTTGAGGGGGATGGGTTTGGACCAAAACAAAGAAGTTAAGCCACTTCTGATTTGAAAGGCAACAATTGTGTGTGCGCTTTCCACTTGAACAAAGAGAAAGAAGCTCCATATTCAGCCCTTATTCAGTAAGGATCAAGGTGATTCTAAGGGAGAAAAAATGATTTTTTATAGGGAAGAAATGAATATTATCTATAAAAGATAACTGTTTTTAAAATCCTCAAATCTGTTCACTTCATTAGGATGTAAAATATATCTTTCTCCTTTTCCACTTTATTAATGAATTAAATTAGATACCAACAAAAAATTACATGGAAGAAATCAGAGACCTTTTGTAACTAATTCCTTTTCCTTTTAAATATCATTATATAAAAACAGATATAATACAAAAATGATCTTCCTTCTCCTTCTGTCCCTCTACCTCTTCTTTCCCTTTTCTTCCCATCATCACTAGAGACCCATCATATGTCCTGTATCCCACCAGGATTCAGGGGAGTGAGCCACAGTCTCTGCACCTGAAGAGCTCAGTCCCATGGGGCCTGTGCTGCTTCCCAACCCAGGGGGAGGCAGTAACCAAGTGGTTCCAGGGAAAGGCTCTGGAAGACCAGTAGGTGGTCCATGGGCAGAAATGCAGGAGAAAGCATTCCATGATGAGGATGCACAAAGGCATGGAAGGCTTCCAGAAATGCAAAAAGGTGAAGATGCTAAAGCAGAAGATGTATGTGGAGGAGGGAGGACTTTAGAGGAGGGAAGGTGGCCTCTCCTCTCAGGCTCCTGGAGAGAACCTGGCTCCAAACCCTTTATGTGGAGAAGACTGATTTTTTCATCAAATGGTTGAAATTAAATGCTGAATGCAGGCAGGTGTGTATGTGAGAGTCTAGAGAGGAGAGAGACTCATGTTTTATTTATCCATTCATTCTTTGGTGGACATTTGGATTGTTTTCCCTTTTTTGGCAATTATGAGTAATGCCGCCATGAACATTCACGGGCAAGTTTTCAGGGGGCCCTGTGTTTTCATTTCCTTAAGTTATAGATGTAGGAGTGGAAATACTGGGTCAAATCAACTCTGTTTGACATTTTGAGAAATTGCCAAACTGTTTTTCCCAGATATCTTTTAAATCTGAATTTAAAAGATAATTTAAAACTTTCGAAATACATGACTTTCCTCCAACAATTATATAGCTGTGCTTCTCAAGGATTATGTGCATATTATTGTCAAATGACAAAACTAAAACAAGTTAGTAATGAGTTTGATGTCCTTTATTCAAGGGAAAACAACCCATGTCTTGGAGGAATACAGGGCTCTTCTCAAGGGATTTTGGTCAAGAGTGAGGCTTTAGTCTATTAGAGGCAACAAAGGAGCGACTTGGAAATAGGGCATGACTGGCTGGGAGGTTGGGGCATTTCCTTATAAGGCTCAGGCCTGATTTTCCAGGGTAAGGTGAGCCAGCTGAAGCTAAACTGGGGGTTGTGATTGGTGATAGCTTGCCTTGATGGAAAGGTGTTTCCTGTTAAGTGCAGGTTGATTTAGGGTTGAAACTCCTGGCTTGAGCTGGGCCTTGGGTCAGCCTCCATTCTGTGAGTCCAGATCCATGAACTAACTTTATCATTATTTAAGCAGGGTGGGGTTTCCCAAGTGGCACTAGGGGTAAAGAATCCGCCTGCTAATGCAGGAGACATAAGAGACCAGAGATATTAAGAGAAGCAGGTTCGATCCCTGGGCTGGAAAGATCCCCTGGAGGAAGACATGGCAACCCACTCCAGTATTCTTGCCTGGATAATTCCATGGACAGAGGAGACTGGCAGGCTATGGTCCATAGGATCACAAAGAGCAGGACACAACTGAAGTGACTTAGCACACATGCACAAGCAGGACATTTAAAAATATTTATTATTTGTTTGGCTGTCTCGAGTCTTAGTTGCGGCATGCGGGATCTTCATGCGTGGCCCGCAGACTCTCTAGTTGTGGCTCACGGGCTCAGTTGCTCTAAGGCATTTGGGATCTTAGTTGCCAGACCAAGGATTTAACCAGTGACCCTTGCATTGCAAGGCAAATTTTTACCTACTGGACCAGGAAGTCCCAAGCAGGGCATCTCTTAGACCTGCAGTTCAAGGCTAGAGCAAATGAGACTCAGGGGGACTAGGACTAAAGAGATCTCCATCCTACCAGGAGATCGCAGGTCAGTGCCTCAGACTCGTGCAGGAGTGGCTTTCTGCCTGCCTGGCTAAAACCTCTTGCTTTTATACAGAAACAATGGCTTTGAGCAATGCTCATATCTCTTAGATCTCCCTTCCTCTGTAACTGACCAGAGTCTATGGGATCAATTAGGTTGAAGGCAAAGGCCTTCAACTTGTGGGGCTTTTGAATTCCCACAGCAACTTTGTAAACACCAAGTGAAACCCTCATCATGACCGGAAGATCCAAGCAACAGTTCCTTTCCTGGGTCCCAGGAGCCCACATTGGGGAAGGCAATGGAATGAACAAAGGGGTCATTGAGCCTAACAGCGATGGGGTAGGGAAGGGCCTAGCCCAAAGAGCTACTCCGAACCATGTGCTCTGGGTCCAGGTGCTTATTTATTCCTCTTTTTATAAAGAAGGAAACTGAGAGCTGGGACGCCCCACAGCAGTTAAAAAGGCAAGACAGAAATGAAGACAGAGTGGGTCTGCATCCCACCTGGGCCACCATAGCTGTGATCTGGGGCCTAGAGGCTGGAACAGGAGCGAGGGCCTGGCATCCACGCCACATCATTCAGGGGCCTTCCAGCACCAGCACCTGATCCAGCCCAGCAGAGCGGCTCTCCCTGATATTTTGGAAGCAATCATATATTTTTAATGACCTGCAAAATCTCCCTGTGAGAAGGGAGGGAGAGTTGAAATTACAGCCAAGCAATTTGCATTGCGAATAAGTTATCCTGCCTCCTGCTCTCCAAGAATATGCAGAAATAAACGCCTCCTAATGAACCCTGGGGGGCTGAGGCTTTGATATGAATTCTGCTGCAGGGGTAAAGAGTTCTAGCCAGACTGAAACTCAGCGTGAAGTTGGAGCAGGAGGGCTGGGGCAGTCCCCTTCAGAGCGAGGGAAAAAAGAAATTGGATTATCTTGCTAGCAGTTGGTGTTTTTCTATCTCTTAGAACCACAGATTAGTGCTCCCCTCCTTCAGATGGTTGGGGAGGGTGGGGAGAGATTCCATTTAGCCCTATTTCTCCAGCCGGCTGCTCACCTGCTTGTAACCCTTCCACCCTGGCCACTGTCAAGCTCCTTCTAGATTCCCTGGACATACAGAGACCAGGAGCTCCAAAGATTTTGCCTTTTCCAGAACTAAAAAAGACCTATTAAACATAGATGGGCTTCCCTGGTGGCTCAGACAGTAAAGAAACTGCTGCAATGCAGAAGACACAGGTTCCATCCCTGGGTCAGGAAGATCGCCTGGACAAGGGAATGGCTACCCATTCCAGTATTCTTGCCTGGAGAATTCCATGGACACAGGAGCCTGGTGGGCTGCAGTCCATGGGGTCGCAAAGAGTTGGACACAACTGAGTGACTTTCACTTTCTTTTTCATTAAACATAGATAGATGGATGGATAGATAGATAGATGATAAACAATCTTTCTATCTAAAGTCAGGTAACCTTTAGTTCTGGCTGCCATAAGGAAAACACCAGCGCCCACCCCCGACCTCTCGCCGCCCTCCCAGAGCCTACAGGGTCTGTGTTTATTCTGCACAGTGAAGTGTGTGTGTGTGTGTGTGGAGCGGGGACAAGTACGTGCTTGCAGGCCTGAGCTGTGTGGGGGCTGGCCTGTGAGCTGAGTGGTGTGGATCTGAGGGCATGAGGATGTGGTATTTGTGTGGGCTTGAGAGGTGTGGTAATGATGGTTTGTGTGGACTTGTGAAAGAGAGGAGGTGGGGAGGCCTGTTCACAGCCTCCCTGGGGAGTTGGTGGGGCTGGGCAAAAGCCCAGGTCGGACAAAGGGAATCCATCCGCAGCAGACCCAGAACTCCGTGCTTCTCTGCAGCTTCCTTGTCCTCACCTCTCCCCAGGACTGCAAACACATTCGTGACCCAGATTCTCACCCTCCCCTCTGGCCCTGCTCGAGGAGCTTGGAAGCTCAACAAAGGCCCTGAGACCTTGTGCCATGAAACAGGGCCCTTCAGAGGTTAAGAAATGGGTGCATCCATCAGATAATTTGATTTCAAAGCCCACATCCACTGATCAGAAAGAGTAGACCATATTCTTCTATCCCTCTACTTATTTCCTCATCTGGGAAAACAGAGATGGTAGAGGATGTGGTAAATGCTTTATTGTTCAGTCGCCATGTACTAATAAATATGAGTTATTGGGGTGAATGGGTTGGGACTAATCAGCACTGTAGAATCCTATTATTGCAACCAGTGTTGGGGTAAGATGATTTAACCTTCCTTTTTTATTGAATGAAAGATTTGTTCAATTCTGTAGTGCTTTACAATTTTCAAAAGCTTCACACACATGATTTCATATAATGCCATAATAACCCTTTTTTAAATTGTATAATCTCCTATCCCTATATGGCCTCCCCTCCCCCCCATTAGTCTCTCCTCTGTTTCTGTGATTCTGCTTCTTTTTTTTTGCTTTATTCACAAGTTTGTTATATTTATCTATCTATCACTATCTATCTATCTATCACTATAGATCTATCAATAGATAAATATATCGATAGAGCGAGCTGTCTATACACCTAGCGATCTATAAATCTATCACTATCTATATGTGATCGATAGTATTTGTCTTTCTCGGACTTATTTCACTTAGCATAATGACCTCCAAGTCTATCTGTGTTGCTGCAAATGGCAAAATTTTGTTCTTTTTTATGGGCAGGTAACATTCCATCGTGCATATGTGCGTGTGTGTGCGCAAATATATATACGTCACGTCTTCCTTACCCTTTCCTCTGTGAGGGACACTTCTGCTGCTTCCATATCTTGGCACTGGAAATCATGCTGCTATGAACACTGGGATACATTTATCTTTTTAAATTAGTGCTTCTGTTTTTCAGATATATACCCAGCAGTATAATTTCTGGGTCATATGGTAGTTCTATTCTTAGTTTTGTGAGAAACCTCCATACTTTTTTCCACAGTGGCTGCACCAGTTCACATTCCCACCAACAGTGTGGAGGAGCCCCCTTTTCTCCATACCTCGTCCACGTTTGTTATTTGTGTCCTTTTTGATGATGGCTATTCTGACAGGTGTAAGGTGATATCTCATTGTATTTCCCTGATGATTAGCGACATTGATCATCTTTTCACATGTAATTTAGCCTTTTTAAGATACTCTGAGGGACAGCAGGCAGAGGTTTGTGGGTTAGGGCCATACCCAAGGACATAAATAACCCTTGTTATAGGAAAGGTCTGTGCCGGCAAGGGTGTTTTCAGTGTATCCGTGCTGGTGATGGCACAGTGTACATTTGTTTCAGGAGCTTGTCTACATCAAGATGTCCCTGAAAAAAAAAGAGGAGCCATTATAGATTAAAAACAAACTTGAGCCATATTAAATCAAATGAACTTGGGAGCACTGATTAGATCCTGATTTAAATGAATCAAGTATTTAAAAATTATGAGACAATCAAGAAAATATGAACATTGAATGGATATTAGATAATATTAAAAACAGATTGTTATAGAGAACAGACTTATGGACACGGGGGCAGGGGTTGGAAGGAGAAAGTGAAATGAATACAGAGAGTGTATGGAAACATATACACTAACATAGCTAAAATAGAGTGGGAATTTGCTGTATGACTCAGGGCACTCAAAGCAGGGCTCTGTGACAACCTAGAGGGGTGAAATGGGGAGGGAGGTGGAAGGGACGCTCAAGAAGGAGGGGATATATATATACCTGTGGCTGATTCATGGTGACGTATGGCAGAAACCAGCACAATATTGTAATTATCCTTCAATTAAAAATAAATGAAGGGAAAAAATAAAAACGTATTGTTAATATTTTTAGATGTGTGCATGGCATTGTGGTTAGACTAAAAGCACAGACAGTCTTTATCTCTTAGAAAATATACTGAAATGGGTGGAATGATAAAATGTTCGGGATTCAAGTTAAAATAATCTATCTTGAGGTTTGGGAAGCAGGGAGAAGCAAATCAAATGAGATTGGCAAGCTGATGGTTCAAGGGGTTCCACTATACAATTAGATTTTCTCTAATCTCGTGTGTTCAAACATTTCCAAAATTAAAATATTAAGAAGGAAAGAAGAAGCCCTTTCTGGAGTTGCCACTTGGAATGTGGCTTCTGCCCTCCCCCAGTGTCACCAGGACAAGATGATTCAGGCCCTTGACCAACAGGGAGGGGCACAGCTGAGCAGGGCATCCTAAGCCCTATAAATCAACAAGCACAGCTGAAGCCATTTAGTAGGAAGCTTGTTAATAAGAAAAATCTGGTTTAAATGGGTCATTTTATTGGGAAGAGGGAACAGAAGATGATGGATACCAGGGCCGCCCTGGCAGTGGGGAAGTTTATACTAGTGCCAAGCTCTTCCTCACAGGTTCCGATTGGATTGCATTAACTCCATCACCACCCTGAACCTTTTCCAGGATGGTGAACCCAAAGTGGGAGCAACAGGAGTGGGGGCTGGGCCTGGAGCATGTACAGGGGAAGGTACTGTTGGGTGATCAACTTCCTCATAGATGGGGGGTGCCTCCCAGGGGTGCTGGGAGTTTTCATATTCTAGAGAAGCCACATCTGGAATCTAGCATAGACTCTCATGGACCCAGGGCAGAAAAGTGAAGGAGAAAACAGTCAACTCAAAAGACAAGAAGGTTTTAAGTAGAGCATGTGCTCAGTCACTTCAGCTGTGTCCAACTCTTCGCTATAGACTGTAGCCCACCAGGCTCCTCTGTCGGGATTTTCCAGGCAAGAATACTGGAGTGGGTTGCTGGTCCCTTCTCCAGAGGATCTTCCCAACCCAGGGAACCTGCATCTCCTGCATTGCAGGCAGAGTCTTTACCACTGAGACAGCAGGGAAGCCCATAAGTAGAGTAACCTGAGCCAAAGACAGAAGGAAGGCCTCCTGTAGGAGTGGGACTTTGAAGGGGGATCTTAATGGAAAGAACCCAAGAGGGACCCTGAGAAATAATGTAGCCAAACCCAGGTGAGGATACTTGTGGTTAAATTGCACTGGAAAGTGGTTTTGATGAAAGAGGCCTTGGAGGGTCACATGACTTGGCTTGCTCAGCCCAAGGCCTAAGAAGACCTAAGCACCTGAATCCAGGGCTTTTAGGTAGTGACAGGCCGAGGCAAGGGACCCTGGAGGAACCAGGAACTCAGCTTTCTATCCTTTCTGAATTTGCCAGCAACCCAGGGCTGCTGCAAGGGTCAGAGGAAGAGTGCTGAATTTGGAGTTAAAACACTCAAGTTCCAGCTTTGCTATTTCCCAGTGGCAAGACTTTGGGAAAGTGGCAAATCACTTGCATTCCATCAGCCTCAATTTCTCTATTGGCAACAGGATGAATGACATGTTTTGT
Source organism: Bos mutus (assembly GCF_027580195.1). Lineage (NCBI taxonomy): Eukaryota > Metazoa > Chordata > Mammalia > Artiodactyla > Bovidae > Bos > Bos mutus. The sequence continues at coordinate 45,390,850 of NC_091618.1, read as the reverse complement.
TTTGTTTTTTAACTTTTTATTTTATATTGCGATATAGCCAATTAACAATGTTGTGATAGTTTCAGGTGAGCTTGAAGGCACTCAGCCTTGCACACACATGTATCCATTCTCCCCCAAGCTCCCCTCGCATCCAGCCTACCACATAACATTGAGCTGAGTTCCATGACCACACCTGTTTTACAGGTTGCTGAAGACAGTTATTTATGCAGTAAAAAGTGCATAGGATTTGAAGACAAGCTGTGGAGGCTCAAGCGCAGGCCTCACCAACCATGAGCTGTGGGCCTCTGAGGCCCTATTTCCTCATCTGAAAAATGGGAGAAGAATACCAGCTTAACAGGAAGACATATAGGGGAAACGTAATCAATTTATCACAGTGCCTAGCTCAGGAAAACACTCAATAATATTAGCAATTGGCATTAATAATATAATACACAAGAACAGAAAAGAGGTTAAATGTAGGTAGTCTCTAAGAATGACATAGAGAAAGCACCCTGCTTGAGAGAAGGAGCTCAGATCTTCCCAGACTTCGGGCATCTCAGCATTGACTTCGGGCACTTTGCTTTTATCTTTTCACAAAGAGCACAGGGACCACCCTGTTATAATACAGGCATCCTTCTGCATTGACAGGTAGCAGACCTGGTAGTGCCTATTAGATCAATAAAGTCACTTGATTGATCTGAGATCTTTCTCCACAGGCAGAAATGTACAGAAACTGTAGCCTGGGCATGATCAAGGTTTAAGAGAAGAGATAGGGAGCTTCAAAATTGGGAAAATAAAGGCAGACTATTGTTTTAATCTTGAGATTAACTGGGTGCCTTCAAAAGAAACTTTAACACGAACAGTGATTTGTAGGTCAAAAATCTTAGCATGAAGCAAAAAAAAAGAATCTTGTTTGCATTATTCATACTCATGGGTGTGTGTGTGTGTGTGTGCATATATATATATATATCTTTAAATAAGACGTGCAGTCATTTTTCCCAGAGTTTGTACCTTGTGGTTACTAAAGAGACAGTTATGACACTTCCTTTGCTAAATTAAACCACGTCCACTTCACCCACATTTGTTCCTGGCTCTGCCACACAGTAACACCCCTCCGTGTCCTGGCCAGGCCTCTGCCTGGGCTGGTCCCCACCCCTCCCACAGTGCCGGAGGCAAGCCCAGCCAATGGCGGGATGTTTTCCTTCCCGTCTGCCCCACGGTTCCCTGATGGCAGACGCCTAGGGTGTGAAAGTGCACACCTCCAAAGTCAGCCTTCTGGTCCAAGAGGCCTCAGGAGGAAGCCAGCAGTCCCTCCATTTCCTGTGGGTGAAGGATTATGTGATGGAAACAGATCGCCCCCCATTCCTCTTCCCAAGTCACACACGCCCAGCCCAGCGCCTGAGTTAGCAAGCAAATGACATCCAATTAAGGCTGGACTAAGACCCCAGAATTTAAAAATAGGTGTTTGGACTTTCAGGCTTTTTTGTCTCCTTCCGGCTCCATTGCCACACTCTTCTCTGTAGGGAGATACTGAGCTGGGAACAGTCCTGCATGCACAAAGGGTTACTCCCCTCGTGGAGGGGGGCGGAATTCTACAGCCCCACTGGTTTGCTTGCTGCTGTTTTCCTGTTGCTTTTCTTCCGTTTTTCTTCTATCTTGAAGGCTCATTAGGAGCTCTGTGAGTTAGAAGATGTTTGTGGCACCAGGCTCTGCACTGCCAGCTGGGCACCAGGCAGGGAATATGCACCCTGTTGACACGGGCCAGCACAGGCCAGGGGGCCTCACAGGCCCGCAGCACTTTTTACATGGAGATGAGCTGCCACTTGGCTCCTTCTGTAACTAATCACCAGTGTTGTTGAAATATTACTACTTCTGTTACAACCACTAATGCCCCAAATGAGGAACAGGTGCTTTAGGGTAACATCAAGCACGGATGTTACTTCTCATTGGGAGCTCCAGCCCGCCCAGTGAATATCCAGGGAACCCGTTTGATTTCAGGGCCATGTTGCTGCCTCTGTTGACAGAGTTGGAACAGTGCTGGGATCGGCAGATACAGGATCCCTGTATCCTGTATAAACCCAGGCTGCCCTGAGGAAGGTTTGAGGAGCACAAGATCTAAAAATAAAAAGAGAGAGACACAGGAGGAGGGAGTGCTAAGGGCATGAGCCTTGGAGTTCACCCAGCCTCAGTTTGAGTCTTAGCTTCAGCCTTCATTAGCTGTGAGACCTTGGACCACTACTTTCCCTCTCTGAGCTAGTCGCTTCATCCAAAACACAATAATATCAGGGTTGTTATGAGGGCTCAAAGTAATGTAAGCAGGTGGTGAGCACAGTGCCTGGCACCCAGTAGGGGCTCCATAATGGAAGCCGTTACAGTTACATTGCGCTGGGTGGCTGATGCCTTTCACAGAGCCCGTCCCCTCCTCCACACACACACACCATGCCTGACATGCCCAGGGTCCCTAGCAAAGTAACTGGCTTATGATTTATACTTCTCTCCATGCTGACCCCATATCCAAACCAGATGGAGATCGTAGTCATGCCAACAACCAGCATTTGCGTTTCCCTTCCTGGCTTATAAAGCACACACATCCACATCCCACTTCTCCATTCTCAGAGCTACCTTGTTGGGTATTTGTGCATCCATACTATTTTCAGAAGAGAAAGTGAAGGCTTAGAGAGGGTAAGCGAGGTGCCCAAAGTCACACAATGTACAAATGGCAGACCCAAGACTGAAGTTCAGTGTCCTTTCTGCCACTGCAAACTCCCTGTTGCTCAGCACCCTGCCATGAAAGGAGGAAAACATACCCATCCCCTCTCCGAGACAACACTTCGCATCTCTCCAGGGCTGTCTGCTAGGAAATTAACCAATTTACCTGTGACAATGCAGAAGCAGCTGTCAATAGCTTACCCTTCCCAAGGTAAATATTTGTATTTGGATGAGGATCTTTTATTGACTGGAAGAATTGATGCTTTTGAACTGTGGTGTTGGAGAAGACTCTTGAGAGTCCCTTGGACTGCAAGGAGATCAGCCCTGGGATTTCTTTGGAAGGAATGATGCTAAAGCTGAAACTCCAGTACTTTGGCCACCTCATGCGAAGAGTTGACTCATTGGAAAAGACTCTGATGCTGGGAGGGATTGGGGGCAGGAGGAGAAGGGGACGACAGAGGATGAGATGGCTGGATGGCATCACTGACTCGATGGACGTGAGTCTGAGTGAACTCCGGGAGTTGGTGATGGACAGGGAGGCCTGGCATGCTGCAATTCATGGGGTTGCAAAGAGTCGGACACAACTGAGCGACTGAACTGAACACAAAGGAATTATTTTCTGGTCTTATGCTGAGGGAATTACAATAACCCTCTAGGTGACTGCTTTTCCTTCTCTGTGGAAGACGTGTTACACACGTTGAGGCTATGACCACATGAAATGCAGGGAAGATATCACACAATTATAAAGCTGTCAGCAGGAATTCCCTGGTGGCCCAGGGGTTAGGCCTCCACACTGCCCCACTGGGGTCCTGGGTTCAATCCTTAGTCTGGGAACAGCAAGCAGTGTGGCCCAAAAAAAAAAAAAGTTAGTAATCTTTAACTCAGTAAAGCATAGCCCAATAATTGCATCACTCTATACTAGATTTAATTCCATCTTCTCCCCCAACTAGACTCAGTACTGGGCTCTGGCTGAGTGGCTCTGGCCAAAGAGTACCAGTTTAACCTTTCTGGGCTGAGCTGAGGGAACCGCGAGCTTTTCAATGACATCCACATCTCTGATGTTAACAACACCCTGTGAGGCTGTGTGAGTTAGGTGCTATTTTCCCTTACACAGATAAGGATACAGAGAGGTTCCAAAGGCATGCCTGAGGTGCCCAAGATCCCAGGCTAGCATGCAGTGGTACCCGGACCAGTCCTGCCCTTTCAGAAGGGTGCCTCTTCTACTTCTTCCTGCAGACCTCGTACCTCCTGGGTGTTTGTGAAGTGAAGCAGCCACAAGTTTATTCTCCCACGTTACTCGGCACTGGCCATCTGCAGACGAAACAGTGAATCATGGAGACAAGTAGAACCCATGGAGGCCACCCTGTCCACCACCGCATTATATCTGAGTGTGGACCCTGGAACTCCACTGTGAGGTGGGTTTGAAGAGTGCATGGAGACAACTCTCTCCCCAAATAGAAGCCATGGGAAGTAAGCCTTAGCTGTCTTGTTAGCTAGGGTCGGGGGTTAAGGGAGGTTAGAGGTTGACTTAAGACATACTCTCTAAGAATGCGAAGAGTTAACTGTGTCTGTCATTTTCCTAGGACAAGGCAAGAAGTTGTGGGTTTATGTCATGATGCAAAGAAATAGGGTAGACATTAGAATGGTCTGACCATGAAGACCACTAAAATAGACTCATTCAAAAGAGGAGAGGATGCTGCTTCTTTGGAGATTTGTAGCAAGTTGGTTAGTTGCTGGGTAGGGTAGCATACCCATCATGGAGATGAGGAAACTGAAGTTTAGGATTATTAGATTTCCCTTTGAGCCTTATGGCCAACAACTGCTAGAAGATACCATATAAACAAAAAGCATAACTCACTTATTTTTAATTGAATAATCGTTACTTCTAATTTGGGATGATTTCAACAATGATTCTTCTTGTACTTCTATTTTGGCTCTCTAGGGGCAATTTGAAGTTTCCTGGTAATTTATCATTTTAACCACAGTTTTCCTGAGGCAGTAAGTTTATATGGGAAAAGAGTTTACTCCAAATCTTAAAGTTTTTTCCTACAGTATAATTTACCATCACACTAAACACACATGTCATTATCTCATAAGCTCATAATTGCCTACTCCTCTAACCTTGACATCTCCAGAACAGGTAGCCTTCTTCAAAGAATATATCATCGTAACACCAGTACAAAATGCAGATGACCCTGCATGACAGATAGAGAAGTTTGTTTTTTTTTTTTTTTTTAATGGAAATAACACCCAAGAAAGAGAGAAATAAAAGGCGCTCTGTGACCCTGACTTTATACTTTGTCCTCCATGGATTGGAAGTTCCTGCCCTTCGTACGCACAGATGAGGAGGCTGATCTGTACCCGGAGGGCAGGTGCTCCATAGCCTTTCTGGGAGGTGATGGTTTACACAGATCCAGACACACTCTGGTCCTCCCTCCCTCATTCGTGTGAGACAGCTCCCTGAGGAGCAAGTGGGGGACTAAACTGCCAGCCTTTGGGGCTGAACCTGTGGCTTTATTTTATCCTGCGCTCACCAGACAGCATGAATGATATAGAAACGAATCGAATCACTGACTAAAACTCTGGTACACAATAGAGCAGCGTCTCCCAACCTTTCTCACAAACAGGCATATAGAAACAATCACGCACCATAACAATAACATGATAATAATCCAGAGAAAGCAGATAAGATTGCTAGCAAGCAATTGGGTGGCTCCTGCCACTCCAAGACGTTCCTGACCTGCAATGGGTGAAGGGCCAGTATTTTGTGCCACCTACTGGGAGGCTCTGGAGAGAGCACAATGGTTAGAGCAGAGTGGTACCAGGTGGGAGACGGCTGTGCAGTTAGATGAGTTGGATTTTTTTTTTTTTTAATATAGTTGATTTACAATGTTGTGTTAATTACTGCTATACAGCAAAATGACTCAGTTACATAAACATATACATACATTCTTTTCCGTATTCTTTTCCATCATGGTTTATCACAGGATATTGAACGTAGTTCCCTGTACTATATGGTAGATCTTATTGTTCATCCATTCTGTATATACCAGTTTGCATCTGCTGGGAGGGATTGGGGGCAGGAGGAGAAGGGGACGACAGAGGATGAGATGGCTGGATGGCATCACTGACTCAATGGACGTGAGTCTGAGTGAACTCCGGGAGTTGGTGATGGACAGGGAGGCCTGGCGTGCTGGGATTCATGGGGTCACAAAGAGTTGGACACGACTGAGCGACTGATCTGATCTGATCTGAACCTCAATCCATCCATCTTCCACTCCCCTCGACAACCACAAGTCTATTCTCGATGTCCGTGATTCTGTTTGTTTCATAGATAGATCCATGAATTTGTGGCATATTTTAGATTCTACATATAAGTAATATCAGACGGTGTTTATCTTTCTCTTTCTGACTTGCTTCACTTAGTATGATACTCTCGAGGTCCATCCATGTTGCTGCAAATGGCATTATATCACGCTTTTTTATGGCTGAGTAGTATTCCATTGTATATATGTATCATCTTAATCCATTCCTCTGTTGATGGACACTTAGGTTGTTACCATGTCCTGGCTATTGTGAATAGTGCTGCTGTGAAATAAGGATGCATGTATTTTTGAATTATAGTTTTGTCTGGATATATGCCCAGGAGTGTGATTGCTGGTTCATATGGTAATTTTATTTTTAGTTTTCTGAGATGGGTTAAATGTGAGTCCTGGCTCAGTCATTAATGGTCTTAGGTGAGTTGTTTAATCTCTCCTTGCCTCAGTTTCTTCACAGGTGTAATAGGATGAATAATAGTATATACTTCGTGGGACTATTTTAAGGATCAAATGAGTTAATCCATGTAAAGTGCTTACTAAAATGTCTGGCACAGAGCAAGCAACTGGAGAAATGGCATCTGCTGCTGTTACTGCTGTATTCACTCCACAGTCCCAGGGTCTGCTTCCCAGCAAAGAGCAAGCATAAACAGTAACGTGCTCCCAGTCCAGTTAGAAATCACACTCAGATGATTCATGGTTTTCTCAAAATCTGTACCTGCTTTTTTCTTCTCTATCAGCCCATCTCTAATATGGCCATAGACGTCTAAGAGGGAGCAGTAAAAAAGGAAAGAAAATGGACTTGGGAGCAGGAATTTCACATCCCAGTCCTGGTTCTCCTGCTGGATAAATCACCTCACCATTCTGGTCCTCAAACTCTTCATGGATCAAGAGATGGTGGTTGACCAGATGACTGCAGAGATCTTTTCTGCTCTAAGATGTCATGGAATGCTTTGTGAATTAGAATTGGAGTATGAGGTGTGTGTGCTTGGTCACTGGTGCCTACATCTGCATCACTGATTTCCAGGAAGATTAACACAAAAGGAGTTAATGTTTTCTCTGAATCAAAACACCCAATACATCCCACCTGCCATAAGAACATATCTTCAACTCACCGTGGTTGCCCTCCCAATAGCTGAATTCTAAATTAGAGGCTTTTATAACTCAAGAATGAATCCGTAAATATGTCTCCTAGGTAACATCTTGTTAGCTTCATTGCTCAAAGCCCTTGAAAATAATAGAACTGCATTTCTTTTTAAAAATAGTAACTCAGACATCTCATTTAGGCCTCCCACCCAATTAGTCTGAATTAGTAAAATGTGTTCATTTCTTTCCCGATGAGAACATTGAATAAAAACATTGGATGAATACATTGTATTCATCCATGAGAAATACATATAAAATGTGATTTCCCAGCACCTAGGATTGTTCTTACCTAGCTCTTTTTTCAGAGGTGGTTATAACATGTACATCCTTCTTGCTATTAAAAATTAATATCTCAGCCCATATAGTCACTCAGAAATAACAGCCAGAGCAACATCTCAATTTAATCCTGGTCCTGACAAGAACCATCTCCCTCCTGCAGAGTTTGAGGAGAATTTTCTCTCCCTTTCTTTTTCCCCATCCTTCTAGAAAGGATGGCTCTCTGAAGCCATTTCTCTGACCACCTGTGTACCAGCTGTACTGCTCCTGCTGAATGTCAGAACATCCCAGCCCAGTGAAGAGGGGAGGTGGGGCAGAGCTATGTGGCCTGAAGGACTTGGCAGAACAAAGCCCCACTAAGCAGGGCCCTGTGTTTTCACTGACATGAATGCCCAGTGAAATGCTCTGGGAAGCCCAGCCCAGGCCTGTGTCAGAAAGACTTTCCTGGAGTTTGAACACATACCACAGGCTCAAAAGACCACCAGTCTCATCCAACCAGTAGAACAGTGTTCTACTGAGCCTTGGAGAGAGCTCAAACCTGCTGCTCAGGATGGGCTGGTAACCTGAAGTGGAGCCAGGCCAACAACTGGGTGTCCTCAGAGACGTCAAGAGGGTGTGGGAGAGCCACAGGGCCGGCAGGGGTGGCACTCATATGAGGACCGGCATCCTGGCGTGGGGAGGAGTAAGATGAATGTGGCCAGGACGTTTACTGCCCACTGCCTTTGACAAATGACAATGGTCAGCAGAATGAATTCACCAGCAAAGAAAACACAACTCACAGGGCAGCCACGGAGCCCTTTAAGAAGTGCCTTTTTTCTCCCCTAGTGGTGTGGCCATCACCAAGGCAAAGAGAAATAGGCCCCCAAGAGTGGCCTGGGTCAACCAGACTTCCCCATGACTTGCTTCCTGTGATAGGCAGAAGGGTGGCCCCCAAAGATATCTAGGTCCTAATCCCTGGAACCTGAAAACATCCCCTTACCTGGTGAAAAGGAATCTGCTGATGCAATTGAACTGAGGCTCTTGAGATGGGGAGATTACCCTGAATTATCTGGGTGGGCCCTGAATGTCATCACAAGCGTCCTTATAAGAGAGAGGTAGAGGGAGATTTGACTACAGAAGATGAGAGGGTGATACGAGGCCTGAAGCAGAGATTGGAGTGACGCTTCTTGAAAATGGAGGAAGGGGACTTCCCCTCCGGTCTAGTAGTTAAGACTGCGAAGTCCCACTGAAGGGAGTGCAGGTTCAATCCCTGGTCAGGGAACTAAAATCCCACATGCCACATGATAATGGCCAAAAAAATGGAGGAAGGGCTACAGGCTAAGGAGTAAGGCAGCCACTGGAAACCAAAAGGGTAAAGAAGTAGATTCTCCTCTAGAGCCTCCAGGAGGGCCCAGCCCTACTAACACCTTGATTTCAACCCAATAAAATTGATTTCCCACTCCTGGCCTCTGGTAAGTACTGTAAGAGTATAAATTCATTTTATTTTAAGCCACTAAACGTGTGGCCATTTGTTTCAGCAGCAATAGGAAATTGCAAACGTTCCCAAGAGTAGGGGATGCCCCAGTGGCAGGGCCTTCTTTTATGGCAGAGAAATTCCTGAAAGACAAAAAGGAGCGTCAATGCACTTTTGGGCAGATACACCCCAGCATAAACACCATGCCTCTTTGGCCAACGCTGGGAATGCCTGGGGCAGGGGTGGAGGAAGAGAACTGGCGTTTATTGAGCACCATATTTAAGCCTCACAGCAGCCTGGTGAGGTAGATGTTAGGACTCCAGGTTCTGGTGAAGAGCACTGAGCTGACATTTTGGTCATTTGTCCAAGGTCACAGCTCATCAGCTGCAGTTCCCCAGGGAAGTTTGCTCCCACTCCTCTGCCCTGTGTGCCCTTTGCTTAAGGATCCTCCACAGTGAGAGATGGGGGCAGGCAGTTGCTGTGGCTACAGTTTCAAGGAGCTCATTCATTCATTCATTCAATAAACAGTTAGCCAGCACCTCCCAGTCGTTAGGTCCTGTGCTGGAGGAAAAGAAGCGACCTTCTGCTGCAGGCCACTTACAAGCTGCTGCTGCTTCAGTCGTCTTCGACTCTGTGTGACCCCACAGACGGCAGCCCGCCAGGCTCCCCCATCCCTGGGATTCTCCAGGCAAGAACACTGGAGTGGGTTGCCATTTCCTTCTCCAATGCATGAAAGTGAAAAATGAAAGTGAAGTTGCTCAGTTGTGTCCGACTCTTCGCGACCTCATCGACTGCAGCCTACCAGGCTCCTCCATCCATGGGATTTTCCAGGCAAGAGCACTGGAGTAGGGTGCCATTGCCTTCTCCGACTTACAAGTCAGGAGCAGACTTTTACAACACAAGTCGTGTTGTCATTTCCCTCTGAAAACCCCACGGCCCACCTCAGGCAAGGACGGTTGGCACAAAGGCTCACTCACAGTCCACAAGGAGAGTTCTCTTGTTTTCCCAAGAAGGAGCCAAAACTTGGCCTTGTTGGTGACTTTTCAGAACAAGGAATGCCCCTGTCTTGCACTCAGGGCACCTTCCTGGGGGTGCACATAGGTTTTCACCCCCAACCACCAGGGGTGAGTTCTGACTAATGATCAGTTTAGGGACACAGTCTGTGGCCAGTGGATCACACCTGCTACACTTGATCCAGAGTTCACCTGGACTTATTCCATGACTTTAGGCTCTATGGGAGACCAGTGCAGGGCCTAAGACTTGCAGTTGCATCAACTGCTCTGTCCCTCAGGTGTGGACCCGGAAGGCTCTGCTGAGTTTTGACTGGACGTCTCTCTCTCTTTCGTCCTCTCCCATCAATGGTGCTGACTTTGTGTCCTGTTTGGTCTTCTCTTGTTGGTTGTTTCACATAGGATATTTTCAGTCTCAAATAACAAAATCCAATCCAAACTGTCTCAAATAATCAAGGTATTTTATTGGCTCCATTTAACTGAAAGAGTCTAGAGATAGGGCTGGTTTCTAGGGAGGCTTGTTCTAGTGCCTCAAGCAATGCAGCCAGGCCTTTTGTTTTCTCTCCATTTCTCAGCTTTGTTTCCTCATCAGACTCTACCCATATGAAGTTCTCTTCTCATGACCCCCTAGAGTGGCTGGCAGTACCCAAAACTGAGTCTGGTTGGCTCTTATGGGCAGGCTAGGGTGACATTGCCAACTGGGAGCCAGTCTAGGCTAGGAGAATTGTTATGCACTGATGTTTTAGAGATGATCACATGCTCCCTATATAGCACTAGGGGAGGAATCATAGCTGAGAAGGGGAGTGTGATTTCCCACAGGAAACTGGGGCTGTCATGAAGAAAGGGAAGAGAAGAATGGATGATACTGGAGATCCAAACCAGAAAAAAAAAAATGTCTATGAAATGTCTACAAAACTGATAGGATTTTGTTGTTGTTTTTATCTTAAATGAACAAATGTTCTACCCTTCTTAATACTTCCTTAGAGTAAATAATCTTGCGAGGTCTTCCTTAATTTAGTACTTATAATATCACATACTCCATAACACCCTGGTGACCAGATTTCTTTTTCATTAAGGCTACCAGGCTTTTAGATGCCGACTCTTCCCTCTGTGAGCTCTGCATGTCCCCTAAAAGAAGCAGTGCTGAAATATTGCCCTTGATTAATCACAGCCCAATTATCTAGTTTGTGGATTATCAGGGCTCCTCCTTTTTTCTTCCCACATCCTGCCTGCCTTTTAGTCAACCCCTGCTCATTAACAAACCTGCCTGAAAAGATAGGGTAAAAAAAAAAAAAGAAAAAGAAATGGAAATGGAACTGTAAATCAGCCAGTTTAGCTTCTTACCAACCCTGGTAAAAATGTTTGAGGAGGAAGTTGAAAAGAAGTGATGGCATGAGATTTACCTTAAATTTCCAAGATCTGTGATAACTTTGTGAACCCCTTCCACCCCTTTGTGAGCCTCTTCCACCCCTTACCCGATCCTTCTTAGAGATATTGAAAACAGCTGAATTCTCCAGAAAAGGCACATTCCTCAGATACCCAGACATTTCAAACGGCTCCCAAGTATCTCAATAACTTTTTAAAATAAACTTTCTTTTTAAATCAAGATGATTGGTTTCTCTCTCTCTCCTTCACCGGAGTGTAGTTGTTTTACAATGTTGTTAGCCTCTGCTGTACAGCAAAGTGAATCAGCTATATGTATACATATATCTCCTCTTTTTTTGGATTTTCTTCACATTTAGGTCACCACAGAGCACTGAGTAGAGTTCCCTGTGCTATACAGTAGGTTCTCATTAGTTATCTATTTTACATATAGTATCAATAGTGTATATACATAAACCCCAATCTCCCAATTCACCCCACCACTGTCCTTTCCCCCTTGGTATTCATGCATTTACTCTCTGTGTGTGTCTCTATTTCTGCTTTGCAAATAGGTTCATCTATACCATTTTTCTAGATTCCAGATATATGCATTAATATATGATATTTGTTTTTCTTTTTCTGATTGAAGGGAAGACCTGTTGAAAGGATAAGAGCTCAAATCCACTCCCAGATGGAGAATTCAGACCCCACAGCTCAGTTTCCTAGTGTGTGGGAGTCAATAACACTTGTTTAACCTGGTAACCAAAGTAAAGGGGGTTGGGGGCAAGGTGGAGCTAGCAGGAACCCCTTCCATCAAACCAGAGTCCTTCTATCACCTTCACTGAGCATCTGATCACTATTTCTACCTGCCACCCTCATCTAGCTGATTCCTCCTAATTCTGGAGGGCTGGATAAGGATTGATGACCACCTCTGGGTTTTCATGTCTCCTTAGAAAATTCAAACAAAAGAGAAAAGGACATCTGTTTTTTAAAGAACATTCTTTCCCAATATCTAAAAACAAGTCATTTTCCTTTGGACTTATCTTTCTCCTGACCACTCCTGGTGGAACAGACTTCCAATTCAACTACTACTGGAATTGGTAGGAGAGAAGAGCCAAGATTAGAAAGACCCAGCTCCTTCATGTCATCTTGTGAGAGTAACTCAGTGGCTTGAGGTTCAGTAGTGAAACTGGGGGAAATGTGTTCAAATGTAGTCCACGCATCCCACATTCAGCCTGTAAGTCTGAGTAGACAATTGGGGTTGGGGGCTTGTCTCAGTCTATTCAGGCTGCTGTAACAAAATAGACTGATGGTATATAAAAAACAAAACAGTTGTTTCTCATAGTCCTGGAGGTTGGAAAGTCCAAGATCAAGGTTCCAGCAGATTTGGTGTCTGATGAGGACCGATGCATCCCTGGTTCATAGATGGCTGCTGGTCTTTTCACTACGTCCTCACATAGTAGAAGGGGACAGTTCTTGGGGGGGGGGGGCGGTCTCTCTCTTCTTTTTTTTAATTAAAGAAAATTTAATTAACAAATTTCTACATTCAACATGGTCGTGCCATTTTATAAACATACAAACATTCCATTCAGTAGCTCAGTCATGTCCAACTCTTTGTGACCCCGTGGACGGCAGCATGCCAGGCTTCCCTGTCCATCACCAACTCCCGGAGTTTACTCAAATTCATGTCCATAGAGTTGGTGATGCCATCCAACCATCTCATCTTCTGTCGTCCCCTTCTCCTCCCTCCTTCAATCTTTCCCAGCATCAGTGTATTTCAAATGAGTCAGTTCTTCACATAGGTGGCCAAAGTATTAGAGTTTCAGCTTCAGCATCAGTCCTTCCAATGAATATTCAGGACTGATTTCCCTTAGGTTTGACTGGTTGGATCTCCTTGCTGTCTAAGGAACTCTCAAGAGTCTTCTCCAACACCACAGTTTGAAAGCATCAATTCTTTGGTGCTCAGCTTTCTTTATAGTCCAACTCTCACATCCATACATTCCTACTGGAAAAACCATAGCTTTGACTAGGCAGAACTTTGTTGGCAAAGTAATGTCTCTGCTTTTTAATATGCTTCCAGGTTGGTCATAACTTTTCTTCCAAAGAGCAAGCCTCTTTTAATTTCATGGCTGCAGTCACCATCTGCAATGATATGGAGTCCAAAAAAATAAAGTCTGTCACTGTTTCCACTGTTGCCCCATCTATTTGCTATAAAGTGATGGGACCAGTTACCATGATCTTCATTTTCTGAATGTTGACGTTTAAGCCAACTTTTTCACTCTCCTCTTTCACTTTCATCAAGAGGCTCTTTAGTTCTTCTTTGCTTTCTGCCATAAGTGTTGTCATCTGCGTATCTGAGGTTATTGATATTTCTCCCGGCAATCTTGATTCCAGCTTGTGCTTCTTCCAGCCCAGCATTTCTCATGATGTACTCTGCATATAAGTTAAATAAGCAGGGTGACAATGTACAGCCTTGACATACTCCTTTTCCTATTTGGAACTAGTCTGTTGTTCCATGTCCAGTTCTAACTGTTGCTTCCTGACCTGCATACAGATTTCTCAAGAGGCAGGTCAGGTGGTCTGGTATTCCCATCTCTTTCAGCATTTTTCACAGTTTGTTGTGATAAACACAGTCAAAGGCTTTGGCATAGTCAATAAAGCAGAAATAGACATTTTTCTGGAACTCTCTTGCTTTTTCCATGATCCAGCGGATGTTAGCAATTTGATCTCTGGTTCCTCTGCCTTTTCTAAATCCAGCTTGAACATCTGGGAGTTTATGGTTCACGTACTGTTGAAACCTGGCTTGGAGAATTTTGAGCATTGCTTTACTAGCATGTGAGATGAGTGCACTTGTGTGGTAGTTTGAACATTCTTTGGCATACAAACAATATCTTCCATTAAATTACAATGTGCTCAGAGACAGTCATGTGTCTGAGTCATGTGGCCTCACATGTGGGGTTTAGGACAGCAGTTTCCTCAGAGGAGAAATTCAAATAAATGGTCATAGAACTTGACAATTATGGAGCTCTAAGTCTTCATAGAGGAGGAAAAGGAGGAAGGAAGGAAACTATATATGAGGGAACCTTTGAAAACATCATGGAAGCTCACAATTCTGTTGTCATAATCCATAATCCAAGTCTACCCAGAGGCCATTTCACATATTGAATTAAAGGTGGGGAGTTTGTGAAAAGACTATAATGATTATTCACCTTCCTAGAAAACAGAAGAAATGCTTCTTCAAAATCAGTACTGATATTAGTATGGCTTATCAAGATGTCTCTACAGGCTCCCAGAGTCCAGTTGGAGGAGTGTGTCCAGTAATACCTCTGGGAGGTGAGGACTGAGCTCCTTCCTGGGTCTATTTTATGAGGGCACTGATCCCCCCTGTGAGGGTTCCACCCTCATGACCTAATCCCCTCCCAAATGCTCCACCTCCAAATACCATAATTTGGGGGATTATGCTTCAGCATATGAATTTTGCTGGGACACACATGTTCAGTCTACGGCAGGGCTGGCACTTTCTTTCACCAGCAGTGGAGTTTGGTGACTTGCACATTTATGGACAGAGAGTTAAATCAGACATTGCTGGCAACTTCTCCCAGCAATGTTTAGAAGGGTCATAAGCACCCCATGCCCTCAGCAATGTTAGAGGTGTCTGTCATCATGATAGCATGATGCACTGCTGGACTCAGAAAATAATGGACTTCAAATCCCCATTTCTCACCCAGGCCTGTGGCCAAGTGAGGCAAATAATAACCTCTCTGAGCCTCATTGTCTCATCTGGAAATGTGAACTTCATAGGTTGTTCTGAGGATCAAATGCATTCATGGACATAGATGTGTGCAAACCACACTCCAAATCTGGATAATGATAATGACAATCAGGATGCCTGGATAGATGCCGTCCTCCTTATGGCCACAGTCAGTAAGTGAATAAACTTGGGAGGAGGGGTGTTCCACCTGGACCACCCCCAGATGCCTTCCCTTGTGACAGTAATTGTCTCCTTAAAAACTCAAGCTTCAACTCTGCTCCAGCTGGGTTGACTTCACAGCTGCCTCCCATCCTACTAAGAGACATGCCCTCTCCCCACTGCCCATCATTTACAGTTCCCTCCCTGGTGGTAAGATGATAAAGAATCCACCTGCAATGCAGAGATACAGGTTTGATCCCTGGCTTGGGAAGAACCCCTGGAGAAGGAAATGACTACCCACTCCAGTAATCTTGCCCAAAGAATTCCATGGAGAGAGGAGCCTGGCAAACTACAGTCCATGGAGTTGCAAAAAGTTGGACACCACTGAGCGACTAACACTTTCACTGCCCACTGAGGGCTGAAAACATCTGCCTTGGGCAACATGACTTCATTTGCTTATCCAGTCTCATCACTGCCCTAGTGATGGGCACCAGGAGCGTCACACATAGACAACATTATGTAATCCTTATTTGTAGGTGACAGTATAGTAACAGTTGTTATTATTACCCATTTTTACATGGGAAGAATCTGAGACCCAGAAAAAGATTAGGCTGCTTGTCTTGGACCCTAACAAAGCTAGAGCTTCCCTCCAAGAAGCTGACAACTCCTCTTTAGGATGGTTGGTCCTCTGAGCCCCTGTAAGTTTCCCACAGGACCTCTGGACTTAGCTCCACTAAGTTCCATGCAGTTGTACCCTGGTCCCCACCCAACAACCTCACAAATGAACAGATGCCCATGAAGGAAACAGATCCTACTCCAGCTGGGTCTCAGGAACCTGAGGATTAATTTCCCTGCAAGCCAGTTTGTTAGACACTGTGTTGGCAGATGAGGAGAGAAGCTATCCGTTCAATTCAGTTGCTCAGTTGTGTCCAGCTCTTTGCAACCCCATGGACTGCAGGATGCCAGGCTTCCTTGTCCATCACCAACTCCTGGAGCCTGCTCAAACTCATGTCCATCGAGTCAGTCATGCCATCCAACCATCTCATGCTTTGTTGTCCCCTTTTCCTCCTCCCTTCAATCTTTCTCAGCATCAGGATCTTTTCCAATGAGTCAGTTCTTCACATCAGATAGCCAAAGAATTGGAGTTTCAACTTCAGCAACAGTATCAGTCACCCAAAAGATGCTATAGAATCAGCCAATTAAGCAGCCAATGGTGCTGAACTAAATGTGACCTTATATTTAATTGTGGACGTTGTTTCTCAGAAGTTTCTCACTAGTCTGGGTTTGGGGGAAAGAATGGGACAGTAAGGGGAGTGTGAGGGTCAAGGGGAGAATCCCATTTATAAGGACACACGTCTGCTCTGCTCATGACTCTCATTTCTTTCTTTCTTAAGGGGACAGTAGTATCAAGGATTCAGTGATCTCCACCACAGGAAAGTTGGGGAGGTATAGCCAATCTCTCAGCTGTAACCCAGGGGCAGCAGGCAAATGACAAGGGGACAAGGCCTTGTCAGTTGCATGAAACATTTACCTAATAGGCCAGAGACCCAGTTGCAGAAGCACATCTCTAACAGGGGTTAGGGGACAGTAGTAGAGGCAGGAGCCTGGGCTGTACTCTGCAGAAGCTCACACACAATTTGAAAACTTTTCTTTGCTGTGTACTCAGGCCACCAGCTTCGTGATTGGGGAGCCCTGTTGGTCCCCTCCACACTTTCTCAGTAAAGTACTTGGAGCACAATTTCAGAAAATATGTGAGCCTAGAGAACAGTGGAGTTGAGGGTTCAGAGGGAGAATAAGACAATAGTGCTTCCATAGCTAGCTGGCACCAGTCAATCTGGCTGCTTCCCCAGGGCCTCTGTGGCAGCAAGGGTTGCCCGCCATTCAGGTCTCCCTCCGAGAAACAACTTGCCATTCAGCTGTAGGGAGTGCAGTGAGAGAGGACAGGTCCCACCTGTGAGAGCTTCAGGCCCACCTCAGTTCAGAGGCCATGCTCCTCCTGGGGCACCCCACCCAGTGACTGAGCTTGGAGGAGCACAAGGGCCTGAGGGATCCTCTAACAGGCAGTCTTGGCTCCAGAGTATGAAGCACCAGATGTATAACAATGGTGCTTGTTGTACACAAGGGAACTCAGAAGAGTGAGAGATTAACTCAGCTCAGGGGGACTCTGGAGGACTTCTTAACAGGCAGTATTAGTGTTCAGCCTTGGATGGTAGGAAGGGTGAAGTATTATAAGCAGAAGGAGGGGCAGAGATCCAGGGTCAGCAAAATTCAGGAGGATTCCAGGCACAGTGACCAGCCCTGAAGCATGGAGTGTATGGTGTTTTAAAATGGATATAGTTAAATTATGGAAAATTTCAAATGCTAATGTATTTGGATTTTATTCTGTTGATACTAGGGAGTCATGAAGAGATGCCACCATAAAAGTGACCTGATCAGATCAGAATTTTAGAACTATACGTTCTTGACAGGACAAAAATGCAGAACTTGGAGATGGGTAGAACAGTTAAAGACTGTTCTAACAGTGAGAGCGAGAATGATAAGGACCTGACTAGGTCAGAGGAGTGACCATGGAAAAGAAGGCTAAGAATGAGATTTATTGTAGAAGAGAATGAGGAGATGCAAAGAAGACATTGGGGTCATGAGTCTGAATTTTCTACAAAGTAACCTTAGAATGGGATTGAGTCAGAGAGAAAGAGCATGGGTGTCTCTAATAGGCTGAGGCTGAGCTAGAAGCAATTCTAGAGTTTAGGAGAATGGTAGGAGTAAAGATACAATTCTGGAAGTCATCTCTACTATCATCTTCCCATTTCTGGTCCAGGTGCTGAAAAAGAGAGAGAGTGAAAAGAGAACAGAATTAAAGACCTAATCTTGAGAGGGCCTCCATTTATTAAAGCATGAGTACTGGGAATGATTGAGATGACATCCTCAGAGTGTGACAGGGCAGATCTGCAAAGAGCTCCAAGCAGAAGGTGATGTTCAGCAGCGTCAGGGCTATAGAGAGATCTTGTCACCAAGGATAGGGATCTGGACCACCGAGAGACTGTCAAGTGGAGAACACTAGGGTGGGCGTGGGACCTTCAAGAGAGTACTTATAGCAGAGAGCTGTGGGCAGAGGACAGCCTTAATCTAAACATAAGCCTTTTAATTTGAAAATCATTTCAAACGTGTGGAAATGTTGCAAGAACATAAATTGAACATAGAATGTCTATTTACTTTTTACTCAGTTTCTCCTATTGTTAACATTTTACCCATTTGTTTCATCATCTGCTCTCACGCTTTCTCTCCTTTATATATATATATTTATTATATATATGTAAATTATATGTTTACATGGACATATATGCACATATATGTAATATATTTTTCTGAGTCTTTTGAGAGTAAATACATGCGTATGAAAGTGAAAGTGAAAGGCACTCAGTTGTGTTTCTTTGTGATCCCATGGACGCAAGACCCCTGCCTGCCATGTTCCTCTGTCCATGGAATTCTCCAGGCCAGAGTGCTGGAGTGGGTTGCCATGCCCTCCTCCCAGGGATCTTCCCCACTCAGGGATCAAACCCATGTCTCCTGCATCTCTTGCATTGCAGGTGAATTCTTCACTGCTGAGCCACTGGAGAAGCCCAAATACATACATATATCACAGCCTTTTACCTCTAAATATATTAGTGTATATTTACTCAGAATACAAAGCTTCTCTTACATAACCATAGCATATTATCAACTTCAGTAAATTTAACATTGACACAATTCTTTCTCCAATTGACCCAACAATGTCCTTTTTAGCACTTCCTCCCCCCACCAAACTGGGTGGGTGTATAAGCTGTCCTTTGTTCTTGGGTTCTCAGGAGCTGTGGCCCCAGGGGTGAGGTGAGGTCTAGGTAGAAGGGAATGGTTTCCTCCATTAGCACCCACTTAAGCCACATGTCAGTTACCAACGGCCCTAGCTCCCAAGGACAAGGCAGGATGCAGGTCTACATAGGAGGTTGCTGCTGCTGCTGAGTCACTTCAGTCGTGTCCGACTCTGTGCGACCCCATAGACGGCAGCCCACCAGGCTCCCCCGTCCCTGGGATTCTCCAGGCAAGAACACTGGAGTAGGTTGCCATTTCCTTCTCCAATGCATGAAAGTGAAAAGTGAAAGTGAAAAGTGAAAGTGAAGTCACTCAGTCGTGTCCGACCTCAGCGACCCCATGGACTGCAGCCTTCCAGGCTCCTCCATCCATGGAATTTTCCAGGCAAGAGTACTGGAGTGGGGTGCCATTGCCTTCTCCCATAGGAGGTTGAGTACAGGTCAAAGAGCAGACTTGTGTAGATGTCAGTCAGGCTAACTTCCACATGGGCTAAGCTCATGGCCTATGTGTTAGAAGAACTCCTTGCTAATTTCCTTCTCAGTTTTACACAAGAAAAAACATTTGTGAGTCTTCTAAGGCTTATTCAGCAGGGTAAACAGTACCTGACTTTGGCTCTATATTCTCTCTGGGCCAAGGATGCATTTTTGAGCCTGTGTTAATACATCTATGTCAATGAAAATGACTTGTTCATGGAATCCAACGGCATCTCAAGGACTTTATCACTTGCTTAAAGGAGATTCCACTGAAGCTTTTTTTGGGGTGATGGTATGTTTCTCTTCATGTTCCCACAGTCTCTGGCCCAAGAGGGATGCATACGGTTTTCATCCTTTTTGAGGCTGTTTACTTCCTGGATTGGCTATTTCTAACTCTGAGACAGAACACACCTGGTGCTAAACCAACTATAAACACAAAAATCAGCCTGAGAGGGAGGCACTTACAGGGGAGTTTCTGACCAGAATACTTTTACTAGGGTTCTTTGGCAACACAAAACTTTGTTCTCCTTAATAATTGTCTTCGTGGGTCTTGGTAATTCCCATAATTCCACTCTGGTATTCATCTTTTTACCAGATAAAATTATACAGCCACTTTGGGTTTCCTATTTTGTGTGGGTTGCCAGAAATCCCAGAACTACGTTCAGTATTCAATTACAACAAATATATCAGCATAGATTTTTCTTATATTTATATCTCCATTTACCATATATGTGTTATGGTTTATGTTTCTTAAATATATATGTATGTATAAATAGTAAATGGAGAATATGTATGATATCTACATATAGCATTTACTATTTTTCTGTGGGTTTCTATGTACGACTATCTATTTACTATGGTTTCATTGTACGTATGTCTTTAACATTAAACATCCTAAAATCATTTTGGGAAGCAGACAGGCCATGACTCATGAATATACAGTTCCTCACAGGACACTTGTTTCCTTATGGCCGCTTATTCCAGCCATTCCACATATAAAAGCAAGTCCAAGACATTTTCTCTTGAGCCTGTTAACTACCCTCTCTCTCTTCCCATTTTAAATGGCCTTGCCACGGAAGGCAATCCAGTTTGGGGCAGGAGTTCTTAGTTAAAATAGAAACTTCTCTCATTGGATTACATCCTGAGTTCTTGTGTTTATCCAATTTCTTCGGGGAATTCAAGTCTGATGCCGACAAAAGCCAAAGGGAACGCTGGTGCACAGGGGCACCGCCTTCCCAAGCTGACTTTTGTAGGAGAGAAAGCCTTGCCCTGGGGAGACCTGTGCTCCCCCAGCCATGGCAGAAGAAGCAGGGAGGATCAGAGGACAGAGCCTCCTCTCAGGTGACTTCGGAAACAATGTGGACTCCTACTTGATTATCCACTCAGGCCTACAGAGTGGGACCAAGAACCAGGGACAGGCGGATCTGTGAGGAACTTTCAAGGCACTTCTCCCCGTGATACAGGAAACATCCCAAAGCACAGAAGATGCTTTTTCTCACAGTTGATTCTAGAGCCAAATCTATGCTGGCTTTCTATTAAACACATATTTCTAGGAGGAACTAGAGAGGCCATAGAATATATACATAGGTGAAGTCATTTTACCTTTTCTCCACCATAGAAAAATATTGGGTTAGCCAAAAAGTTAATTTGGGTTTTTCTCAATAATAAAATAACCTACACTTGTACAAACTATCCAAGAGCCAGGCACTGTTCCAAGTACGTGTGCGCACACACACACTCATCATCATCATCAACATCGTCATCCATAAAATAGATATAGTATCATTATCCCCATTTTACAAAGGAGGAAACTGAGGCTCAGAGAGGGACACAACTTGCTCAAGGTCATGCATCTAGTAAGATGGCAGAGGGGGCTCTTGTACTCCAGGAGTCTGGCTTCTGAGTTTGTATTTCCTACCATCTACTCTACTCATCTAGTGGCCCCTGTCCCATATAAGCCATAGGGAGTAGACACCCTGGGGCCCAAATAGGGTATAATATTGGTCTCAAGGCCCTGAAAATTCCAGAGAAGATTTGTTTAGTCAGACTGTGTCAACTTATTTCTTATCCACTGGCCAGAGATAATATAAAGTGTGCCAACTTAGAGTCTATATCTCTTCTGAAGAATTTCAGAAATACAACTCTTCAATTTCTAGAAGAAAGAAAGAATTTAGCTCACTCACCCACCCATGTTCACCACATGCAATGCACTTTGCTGGGTTCTAGAGAGATGATGATTCAGCCTCAGTGGTCCCTACGCTGTGAGAAAGGTGGTCCCTGTTAGTCCCAGATGTGACATAATGGGGGAAAGATGGAAGGATGCATCACCAGGTTAGGGAAGGCCTGAGGTAGGGAGACCCTCCTGCCCTTCACCTGCTGTGTAACCTCACGTTAGCCCTCTGGACCTCAGTTTCCATGGCTGCAAAGTGAAGGGGTGGTTCAGGAGACTACATAAAGAGTGCTTCTAGATCTAAAGTTTGATGCTAACGGTGGTAGCTGTTAATGCTATAAAACATTTACATCTTCTGTACCAGTCATTGAGACAGGCTCTGTCCATACATCTCTTATTTTTCAAACAGGCATGAAAGACAAAATGCAGCAAACAGTGAAGATGATTCTACTCAGGCTATTGCAATAGGAAGAACATTCATTAATGAGGAAGGTACAAATGAAAAGGAAGGACCCTGAGGTTTTATGGAGGCAGGAAGACAAGGGAGTCATCACCAAGTCTTTTGGGAGTCAGATGAAAGAATTACCTTGGAATATTCCATGGCAGACAGACTGGTCTTTTGTAGTTACCCATTTGCAGAACAAACATGGTGAGGGTTTCCTTAGCTGTTGCTGTTTTCCAGAAATGTAGAGCTTATATACTGTCTCAGGGGCCACATACTTCTGTGATGCACAAATGTATAACCCCATGGTACCTAAAACCACAAAATAAACATGGAAAATCTTCCTAAAGTATCTATTTTTACTTAAAACTGTGGGGGCAGTATCAATATTTTATATAAAACAAACGCCTTAAAAAGGAATGAAAATACGTACAATTTTAAAGTTTAAATCTTAAAGAGATTTTATCCTTAAATAGGGCCCCTTCTCTCTCTCTCAGCCATCGGTGTACCTCTATGAAAAAGTTTGAGAAGCACTGGTCATTTATTCTCTGACTAAATTATCAACAACAGCTCTTAGGTCATACATATGTTTTTTTGTCAGTACTTTGTGGGGGTGATGATGTTATCTTTTATGTGATGTTTTGTTTCTTCGTGTGCCTCTATAACTTTTTCCCTAACCTCGTAATTTTTTTAATGATGTTTTATTCTGTAATATTACAGAAATGTTGCAAGAATAGTACAGAGAGTTCCTGTATACTCTTTACCTATACACTCCTTTTCTGCTAATGTTACCATCTTACATAACCATGGTATTGGGTTGGCCAAAAGGTCCATTCGGGTTTTTCCATCTCAGCTTATGAAAAACCCAAATGAACTTTTCGGCCAACCCAATACACTGGTTAAAACTAATATAATTAACATTGGCCATTACTTAGGTAAACTACAGACTTGATTTAAATTCCACCAGTTTTTCCACTAATGTTTTTTCACTGTTCTGGTATCTAATTCCACATTGCACTTAATATAAATGCCTTTTGATTGACTGAAAAAATCTCATGAAGCCTACTAAGTGCCAGTGGGCTTCCCTGGTGGCTCAGATAGTAAAGAATGTACCTGCAATACAAAAGACCCGGGTTTGATTTTCCTGGGTTGGGAAAATCCCCTGGAAAAGGAAATGGCAACCCACTCCAGTATTCTTCCCTGGAGAATTCTATGGCCAGAGGAGCCTGGTGGGCCACAGTCCATGGCATCACAAAGAGTTGGACACAACTAAGCAACTAACACACACACAAGTGCCAGGCACCACCCTACGTCTTGGGAACCAATGAAACCAACCGTCCTGGGTTTATAGCATATAAAGGACACTCACCATGGGGAAAGCAGCCCCTTGTGGTTCTGTGTTACACAGACCTGAGGAATCTTAACTATCAAAGACTGTGTGTGTGGATCTGAAACCATCTGCAAATAGGTGTGCCAGCTCTGGTACACACCCATGGGTCTTCACATAGAAGGCCCCGGGTGCTGACAGCAGTGGGGTTCCCCCAGCTCCTGCTCCCCAACTCCAGGCAGCATTTCTGAGCCATAATGTGACCCCCATTGGTCTCTGCATTGGGCAGCCCCCTTGGAGCCCAGTGCTGAAAAGTTAGCACCTTTGAAATCAGATAAAGCGCATCAAGCCACAGCTGTGTTTGTTTTATAAATTAAAGGGCGAATCATTAAAATAATTGTTTTCCTGAAAATAAAGAGATTAAACAAGTCTCCCTTCTCCCCTGCAGCCTCCCTCTTCTTTTCCCAATTTGTCTGCAAAGGACTCCAACTTCAGGTTAAAGAGCAAAGAATTATCTCTGTTTCAATCTTAGGGACTGGACTGGCTCCATAACAGTTATAATCTCTTATCTGAACCCGCCTGGAGGCAAGGGGCCCACTAGAGCTGAATTCTTTTCAGCATTAACTGCCATTCAAATGGATACAGAATAGTTGAGCTTTTCCTTTAACGATGGGGGCCCTCAAGGTGATTCTCAAACTTCCCTGTTTAGTATTGCTTTTCCCCTAATTTCTCTTCTGTAGGAGGTTTGGTACATGTTGGGGATTTAAGATTTTCATACAGAAAAGGAGAATGCGTGTAAAAAGGGCTTAGAAAATCATCTAACAAGTAAGTGCTCGACAAATGTTATTGTTACTACGTGGGCTTCCCAGGTGGCTAAGCAGCAAAGAATCCAACTGCCAATGCAGGAGATGTGGCTTCAGTCCTGGGTTGGGACGATCCCCTAGAGAAGGAAATGGAAACCCACTCCAGTATTCTTGCCTGGGAAATCCCATGGACAAACGAGCCTGACGGGCTACAATCCATACGATTGCAAAGAGTCAGACATGATTTAGCAACTGAACACACACGCATTGTGACTCTATCGAAAAAGATCTATGAGAGACATTTGTACCTAATTTGGAAGTCAGTGAGGAGCCTTCAGGGTTTTTCAGGAGAATGATACGGTTGGATCAGGTAGGTGGTCCTTAAGGAGCTTAAAAACTAGTAAGGTCTTGGGATTTCCCTGGTGCCTAAGACTCTGTGCTCTCAACGCAGGGGTCCTGGGTTCGATCTCTGGTTCAATTCAGTCATGCAGTCGTGTCTGACTCTTTGTGACCCCATGGACTGCAACACGCCAGGCCTCCCTGTCCATCCCTGTCCATCCCTGTCCATCACCAACTCCCGGAGTTTACTCATGTCCATAGAGTTGGTGATGCCATCCAACTATCTCATCCTCTATCGTCCCCTTCTCCTCCTGCCTTCAATCTTTCCCAGCATCAGGGTATTTTCAAATGAGTCAGTTCTTTGCATCAGGTGGAGTTTCAGCTTCAGCATCAGTCCTTCCAATGAATATTCAGGACTGATTTCCTTTAGCTTTGACAGGTTGGATCTCCTTGCTGTCCAAGGAACTCTCAAGAGTCTTCTCCAACACCACAGTTTGAAAGCATTAATTCTTCAGCGTTCAGCTTTCTTTATAGTCCAACTCTCACATCCATACATGACTACTGGAAAAACCATAGCTTTGACTAGGCAGAACTTTGTTGGCAAAGTAATGTCTCTGCTTTTAAATATGCTTCCAGGTTGGTCACAACTTTTCTTCCAAGGAGCAAGCCTCTTTTAATTTCATGGCTGCAGTCACCATCTGCAATGATAGGGAGTCCAAAAAAATAAAGTCTGTCACTGTTTCCACTGTTGCCCCATCTATTTCCCGTTAAGTGATGGGACCAGATGCCATGATCTTAGTTTTCTGAATGTTGAGTTTTAAGCCAACTTTTTCACTCTCCTCTTTCACTTTCATCAAGAGGCTCTTTAGTTCTTCGCTTTCTGCCATAAGGGTGGTGTCATCTGCATATCTGAGGTTATTGATATTTCTCCTGGCAATCTTGATTCCAGCTTGTGCTTCATCCAGCCCAGCATTTCTCATGATGACTCTGCATATAAGTTAAATAAGCAGCGTGACAATGTACAGCCTTGACATACTC
Organism: Bos mutus; assembly: GCF_027580195.1. Classification (NCBI taxonomy): domain Eukaryota; kingdom Metazoa; phylum Chordata; class Mammalia; order Artiodactyla; family Bovidae; genus Bos; species Bos mutus. The sequence continues at coordinate 45,365,247 of NC_091618.1, read as the reverse complement.
CTTTCCTGATTTGGAACCAGTCTGTTGTTCCATGTCCAGTTCTAACTGCTGCTTCTTGACCTGCATACAGATTTCTCAGGAGGCAGGTCAGGTGGTCTTGTACTCCCATATCTTTAAGAATTTTTCACAGTTTGTTGTGATAAACACAGTCAAAGGTTTTGACATAGTCAATAAAGCATAAATAGATGTTTCCGTGGAACTCTCTTGCTTTTTCAATGATCCAAGGGATGTTGCTATTTGATCTCTGGTTCCTCTGCCTTTTCTAAATCCAGTTTGGACACCTGGAAGTTCACGGTTCACATACTGCTGAAGCCTGGCTTGGAGAATTTTGAGCATTACTTTGCTAACCTGTGAGTTGCGTGCAATTGTGCAGTGGTTTGAGCATTCTTTGGCATTGCCTTTCTTTGGGATTGGAATGAAAACTGACCTTTTCCAGTTCTGTGGCCACTGCTGAGTTTTCCAAATTTGTTGGCATATTGAGTGCAACATTTTCACAGCATCATTTTTTAGGATTTGAAATAGCTCAATTGGAATTCCATCACCTCCACTTTGTTTGTAGTGATACTTCCTAAGGCCCACTTGACTTCGCATTCCAGGATATCTGGCCCTGAGAGATCACACCATCATGATTATCTGGGTCGTGAAGATCTTTTTTGTATAGTTCTTCTGTGTATTCTTACTACCTCTTCTTAATATCTTCTGCTTCTGTTAGGTCCATACCATGTCTGTCCTTTATTGTGCCCATCTTTGCATGAAAATTTCCCTTGGTATCTCTCATTTTCTTGAAGAGATTTCTAGTCTTTCCCATTCTATTGTTTTCCTCTATTTCATTGCATTGATCACTGAGGAAGACTTTCTTATCTCTGGTAGGGAACTGTTAAAAAATCCTGCATGCTGCAACTAAGACCTGGCGAAGGCAAATAAATAAAGATTAAAAAAAAAAAAAAACTAGTAAGATCTAAATCATGCATACATAACAAGACATAAAGCAGGGAATCTAGTAAATATCTAATAATTATGCATTCATTTCACCTGCGTGATGTCATTTTAGCCTCATATCAAGCCTATTCAATAGCCGTTATTTTATCCCCAATTTACAGATGGAGAAATGGATGTTATGAAACTAGAAAAAGTAGAGCTCTGAGCTCAGGTGGTCTCCACATTTTCCTTTCTCCCAGAGAGGTGTGGTGGGAGTCCTCCGTCCCCATCCACTCTCCACCCAGCTCCCTCACAGCAGCATCTGTTGGTGTCTCTCTTCCCTCCAGACTGGAAGCGATTTAAAAGTAGAGTCTATGTAGTCCCATTTCACCTCGAGGGGCTAGCACAGAGTCCACCTCATGTGGATATTCAATAAAAAACAGTTTAAATAAACAGGCAAAGGGATGCGAATCTCCGGCATCTCTGCCTAAGAACTCCTTGTGTGCTTGTTGTGTTGATTCATCTCATGCTTCTGTTCTCACTTCTAGGACAACAGACTCTGTGGTCTATTTTACCAAAACGTCATGGACAATTAGCAATGGGAGCTCTAAAATGCTCAGAGAATGCAAAAACACAGCCAGGGTAACTAACTGTGGTCAGTGCCTCGACCTCTGTCATGAAAGAAGATCCTTAATTTTTTTTAAACAGGAAAATAAAGAGCCTTCCCCTTCAAGGAAGCATGGAGGTTCTACCCCATGAGCAAAGGCTGATGTGGCCTGGGAGATGAAGTCTGAGAGTCAGCTTTAAGCCTGGAGGTCAGTCTACAAAGAGAATGTGCTCTGAGGGTCATTCTTGTGCCCAGGTGAGACTTAGAAAATTGGGGTAGACCTCAACCACAGCCGCTCTTCCCCAAAACAAGACGTCACACTTAACATTGAAAAAAAAAGAATAAACAACCACAAACCAAACCTGGTAGGGTAGGCAGTGAATAGAAGAAAATGAACTCTCCCAGGCAACATTAACAAAATGGACTCTTCCAGTCAACGTTAGAAATTCTTATGGGAAGATCCAAGACTGAGGTCAATTTCTGGAGCCCCCTCCAGGCCTCTGAATGACCCACCAAAACATCCCTAGGGAGAAATCACAAGAGCAAAATGACAGACTGACAGAAGAAGGCCACTTTGCATGGTTAAATAGCAACAAAGCCCTCCATTTTAAAGGTACAGTACTCAAGACTTCCTGGTGGTCCAGTGCTTAAGGCTCCCCACTGCCAACCCAGGGGGCAGGGTTAGATCCCTGGTCAGGGAACTAGGATCCCACATGCCCTGTGGTGCCACCAAGAGATACAAATAAGTAAGGAAATTTGGAAAAAGGCATATAAACTTGACATTATAGATTATATGATTGTACACCTGAGATAAGCAAGAGAAAAAAATGGGAAAGCAAGAAGCATGGAAGCACTATGGGAACAACAACAAAAACCACTTCTGAAGGACAAAAGACGGCATCAGCAAATGGAAAGGCATAGTATGTAGGACAGGAAGACTAAATATCAAAAATGTAAATTCTTCAAATTCCCTCTGTAGTATGAGTCCAATAAAAATACCAAGAGGACTTTAAAAAAATACAGTACTCAATGTGCTCAAAGTGAAAAACCAAGCAACCCCTAGAAAAGGCACGAAAACCAGTCTGAGCCAGACCAGACTTCCTGGGGAGGAGGCAGCCCGAGGTACCAGCAGCTGGGTGGGAGCCTGATGTCCCACTTCCTTTCCTCCATTTGCCCCTCAATTTTGGCTTTATGGAGATATAATTGAAAAATAAAATGGAAGATATTTAAAGTGTACATTGTAGGGGTGTTGATAGGCATGTAAATGGTGAAAGGACGGTCCCGATCTAGTTGGTGAACACATCCATCACCTCACCCTCATATAGTCATCTTGTTTGTAGTCACTCAATCATGTCTGTTTGCAATCCTATGGACTGTAGCCCACCAGGCTCCTCTGTCCATGGGATTCTCCAGGCAAGAATACTGGAGTGGGTTGCCATGCCCTCCTCCAGGGGGTCTTCCCAATCCAGGGATCAAACCCAGGTCTCCCTCATTGCAGGCAGATTCTTTACTGTCTGAGCCACCAGGGAAGCTCCTACTCTCTTAGCAAATTTCAATTATACAATAGTGTTATCAACTGTAGTCACCATGTTTTACATTACAACCTCATGATAACTTTTTTTTTTTAAGAAGTGAAAAATATCAAACATTCAAAAAAGTAGAGAAAATAATACAATCAATCCCCATATACCCCTCATCCAGATTCAACAGTTATCAGGATTTTGCCACATTTGTTCTGTCCCTTTATTTTGTTTCCCCCTTTGCTAAAATGTTTTATTTAAAGTAAAATCCAAGAGAGCAAGTCCTTTTATCCTTCCATGCTTCAATATGCGTCTCTAAAAGAAAATAAAGCTGTTTCTGACACAACCACAACACTAGTATCATGCCCCCCCAAATAAACAATAATTATTTGGTATCCTCTAATACTAAGCCTCTCCTTGTGACTAGAAGAAACGACACCTCAGATCAGAATCAGGGCTAAGGAAAAGCTCTCCCCTCGACCCCCAGGCATGCTGTTTATGGGAGAAGAGCCACTAGCCACATGTGGATTCTCCAAGCCTCAATCCAGTCTTTGCCCTGGTTTCATAGGATAGACACTTCCCAGGCAAGTGGGATGGCTCTCTTTAGATCAAGAATTATTTTGTATTATTTATTGTTATTTATCTACTAATTTGGCTGTGCCAGGTCTTAGCTGCGGCATGCAGAATCTTCCATCTCTGTTGCAGCACTGCATCTCTAGTTGCAGAATCTGGTTCCCTGACCAGGGATCGAACCCAGGCCCCCTGCATTGGGAGCATGGAGTTTTAGCCACTGGACCATCGGAGAAGTCCCTAAATCAGGATTTTTGCCCCATGACCTGACCTCACCCCTGAACCACTGTGTTTGTTCCTCAGAGCAGTTGCTGTCCTGAACTAATGTTAGGCCTAGTTCCCCACTTCTTTCAAAGGAGTTGCTCTTGGGTCTTGGATCCCTTTCTACACTGAATCCCTAGCTGACCAGCTGGTGAGTGAGCCAAATTCATTAGCCTATCAACCCCCAGAGGAGGCCCTGCAAAGATAGACAGAGTAGGCATGAAGGCCCCACACTGGGTGCCTTTACCCATCCATCCACCACCCAAATATTCACTGAGGGCCAATGAAGACCAGGTACTGTTCTAGTTACTGTAACACTGCAGTGAGCCAAATAGACAAAATCTGTCTACATGGAGGTTACATTCCACTGGAGGATACACACAATGAACGGGTAACTGCATAAGACCCAAATGAAAGGGTCCAAACAATGCACTGCGTAAAATGTGGGTTATTGTGGAATTAATGAAGCGGAGACAAACGTGCTATGGAGGACAGGAACCAATCCCCAAATGCTCTGTCCAGGTCAGGTTAGAGCAAGATGTGAGTGTGATTAAAAGGCCTGACTGAATATTAAATAACGTAAACGAAAATACTGAGAAAAAATAATAAAGCAAGGCAGAAGGATATAAAATGTCAGGGGAGGTTAACATTTTAAATAGATTAATCCACACAGTAAGTAGAATGCCTCACTAAGAATGTAACTGGAGGATGGGAGCATACCTCCCCAGTGACTAGTACAGAGAAACCCAGAAACACTGAGGAGTCGGAAGAGGAAACGGAGGGTCTCTGAAAAACCTTCAGCAAGCAGAGTTAGGATTTCAGTCTCTAAGGGACCAGAAACTGATCCTCCAGCCATTGATGCTGTCCTTTCAGGCATCCTTTCAGAGTCAGGGGCTTCCCTGGGGGTCACCTGGTAAAGACTCGGCCTGCAGTGCAGGAGACCTGGGTTCAATCCCTGGGTCGAGAAGATCCTCTGGAGAAGGGAATGGCAACCCACTCTGGTATTCTTGCCTGGAGAATTCCATGGACAGAGATGGGCGACTGTCCATGGGGTCGCAAAGGGTCAAACATGACTGAGTAACAAATACTTTTTTTCAGAGACAGAAGGAAGGTGACACTCCAGGTAGGTGGAACAAGACAGGAGATGGTTCAGAGGTAAGAAAAAGCAATGTGTTTTCGGAGGATACGCTTTCTGGACCGGGTCTTGAAGCAGGGGTTAAGCTAAGCCAGGGAAATGAAAAGTGTGAAAATCCAAGATCAGGAAGAACAATTTTCTCTTTGGAAGTCCTTGGACGCATCGCAGGTTTGAGACGTGTAAGAAAGCCTGGCCAGAGGACTGCTTCTAACGAGCTGGCTGTGGAGGTGGGAGGGCTGGGCAGGGTGGCAGCAGGTGCTGGGGGCCGCCCTGGCCCCTTTGTCTCTCCAAAGATGCGTGGGAGGCAGCGAGGGCCAGAGGTTTGCTCAGCTCCTGAGCATTCCTGTTTATTCTTCTTCCTTTAATAATACAATGAGCTCATGGTCCCCAGAGGTGCCAGGAATGAATTAGCCATTCAGCTCACTGCAGCAAAACCACGGAGCATGAATGTCCTGCAGCAGGTAGGTCCCAGCTGTGTGTCTGAGGACAGCCAGGTGACACATACACACACACACACACACACACACACACACACACACACACACACACGGTCTCTGCCTTCCAGGAACCAACAACCTACCCATTGGCTCTACCGGCCAAGCAACAGGGGTGGGGCAGGGGTGGGGTCATGGCCGCTGGGGGAGGGAGAGGGAAGCCAGGTTGGCTGTTCAGACTACCAGGGAACAAAATGTTCCACTCCTCTTTGGAGGAAAATAATCCAGGAGATTCATTTCCTCTTTCTTTTTTTAATCTTCTTGCTTGCTATGGCACAGCCTCAGACTCTCCGAGGAGAGACACACTTAAATCACCTCTTTCTTTCCTACGTCTCAGCTCTGTCCACACTCCCTGCATGTATGTGAAACCCCCACGCTTACCCGCAGGAATCCTCATTCCTAGCCAGCTCTGCTGAATCTTGACCTGCTCTTATCTAGGGGTTCTCTTGAGCCCCCACCTTTCCACAGCACTCTGTGGAAACCCACTCCATGGTCCCTTTATTCTGAATTTTCCCCTCACTTTAACCCAAACCTGCTGACACCGGTCACCATCCTGCCACTCACCACCTTGCCTCCTCGTGGGTCCCCAAGACAAAAGGGGAAGGAAGAGCAAGTCAAACCTTGCCGAATGGTCACAGTTACTAGGTCCTTATCATCTGGTCACACCATCTTCTCTGGGTCCCCACCACTTCCTGGTTTCCATTTTCCCTTTAAGCATCCTCAGTGACCTCAGCCTTCAGGTCAATGGCCTGTTCAGTACCCTGACCACTCTCTTCTCTGCTCTACTCTACCCTGGTGACCTTGTCCCATGGGATGGGGGCCACAGCCAGACCACGTTTCACAGTCTGCCTCCCCTCAAGACCTGGAGAATGGTGCTGTCTTTTAAACCACAGCTTCCTCACCTGCTGACAGTCCCCACTGCCTCGCCCTTCCTAGACCAGGTCTTATCCTCACGGAGTCCTCTCATTCCTTGACCCTTCATAACTCACACAGTCTGACATCCCTCTTTTGTCTACACCTCAACACACACACATGTCCGCACACACCTCTCTGGGCTCTACCATGCCTTCTCTCCTGGTCTCCTTCCTTGCCACTGATAAACACTGCTGAACCCAAGGAAGAAATACTCTATGCAAAACTACCTTCTCTTCCCAAAGGATACTGATATGTATTGTGCCCTGACTACTGCCTAGATACTATTTTGTTCCAAGCTTTTCTTGTGGATTGTTTCACTTAATCCTCACAATAACCCATGAGGGTTATACAGCTAATACTCCCATTTTACATGGAAGAAACTGCCAAGCACAGAAAAGGAAATGAATTTGTCCAAGATCATGCAGTTGGAGGCTTTTTTACTACCATCAGCCACCTCTAGCCCCCATGATATTGTTTTGCCTTAGTAAAATGGCAGTAATCTTGTGCCTACAGATTTCTTGTGACTCATTCAAATCTGTTGTGTGCTTCACACAGTGGAGGAATCAATAAGGACATGTTGCTGCTGTTGTTGTTAAGTCGTTCAGTCATGTCCAACTCTTGGTGACCCTGTGGACTGCAGCCTGCCAGGCTCCTCTGTCCATGGGATTTTTCAGGCAAGAATACTGGAGTAGGTTGCCTTTTCCTTCTCCAGGGGATCTTCCTGACCCAGGAATCAAATCCAGGTCTCCAGCTTTAACAGGCGGATTCTTTACCACTGAGCCACCCAGGGAAGCCCCTAAGGATATGTTGGAAGTATTTAAATTACAAAAATCTGACTTGTGCATAAAACTTTAGATCACTCAAGTTCATGAAATGACTTCCAAAAGTGGGATAGCTAAAAAGAGGGATGTTTGGATGAAAGGCATAAGCATGCATATTGGGAAAAAATGTTTCTATTATACTTGGATTATCAGACTGTAAAATGTTGATGACATTTTAATGCTCATTCAGACACAAATTTCCAAGCGTTGATGCACATAGATCCATTTAAAAACAAAATCAATGCTCGGAATAATCAGCTTTGCAAATATTATCAGAAATTTCTGAAACTCGATTCTTTATGTGATCCCAGGAAATGTGACATTTTCTGTCTCTAAAAACTGACCCCTGGAACAAGATAGTCAGAGATTTTAAAAAAAGAAAAGAAAAAAAAACTGTTATGCTCAGTTAACATAAGCATACAAATGCAGGCTTTGGTGCTGAGGCAAAGGATATCTGAGAACTATTGGGATCTTGATTGGCTTGTGGTTTACCAGGAAGTCGTCATTCTCCCTGCCATGTGGAACAATGGCATAATGACATGCAGAAGCTCTGTCATCACACTGAAAAATACCCTCGACCACTGCAAGAGAAAGTTTCAACTGGATACGTGTCTAGAATTCTGTCTTCTCTCTCTTCTCTCTCTAGTAATTCCTCCAACATCAAGGCAATTACAAGTATACAGCAGCTGCTCCCTGCCAGCCAGGTAACCAGAGTGACCCAGCTCTCTGAATTGGTCAAATTTACTAGCATCTCACATGCTAGTAAAGTAATGCTCAAAATTCTCCAAGCCAGGCTTCAGCAATACGTGAACCGTGAACTTCCTGATGTTCAAGCTGGTTTTAGAAAAGACAGAGGAACCAGAGATCAAATTGCCAACATCCGCTGGATCATGGAAAAAGCAAGAGAGTTCCAGAAAAATGTCTATTTCTGCTTTATTGACTATGCCAAAGCCTTTGACTGTGGGGATCACAATAAACTGTGGAAAATTCTGTAAGAGATGGGAATACCAGACCACCTGACCTGCCTCTTGAGAAATCTGTATGCAGGTCAGGAAGCAACAGTTAGAACTGGACATGGAACAACAGACTGGTTCCAAATAGGAAAAGGAGTACGTCAAGGCTGTATATTGTCACCCTGCTTATTTAACTTATATGCAGAGTACATCATGAGAAACGCTGGACTGGAAGAAGCGCAAGCTGGAATCAAGATTGCTGGGAGAAATATCAATAACCTCAGATATGCAGATGACACCACCCTTATGGCAGAAAGTGAAGAGGAACTCAAAAGCCTCTTGATGAAAGTGAAAGTGGAGAGTGAAAAAGTTGGCTTAAACCTCAACATTCAGAAAACGAAGATCATGGCATCCGGTCCCATCACTTCATGGGAAAGAGATGGGGAAACAGTAGAAACAGTGTCAGACTTTATTTTTCTGGGCTCCAAAATCACTGCAGATGGTGACTGCAGCCATGAAATTAAAAGACGCTTACTCCTTGGAAGGAAAGTTATGACCAACCTAGATAGCATATTCAAAAGCAGAGACATTACTTTGCCAACAAAGGTCCATCTAGTCAAGGCTATGGTTTTTCCTGTGGTCATGTATGGATGTGAGAGTTGGACTGTGAAGAAAGCTGAGCACCGAAGAATTGATGCTTTTGAACTGTGGTGTTGGAGAAGACTCTTGAGAGTCCCTTGGACTGCAAGGAGATCCAACCAGTCCATTCTGAAGATCAGCTCTGGGATTTCTTTGGAAGGAATGATGCTAAAGCTGAAACCAGTACTTTGGCCACCTCATGGGAAGAGTTGACTCACTGGAAAAGACTGTGATGCTGGGAGGGATTGGGGGCAGGAGGAGAAGGGGACGACAGAGGATGAGATGGCTGGATGGCATCACTGACTCGATGGACGTGAGTCTGAGTGAACTCTGGGAGTTGGTGATGGACAGGGAGGCCTGGCGTGCTTCGATTCATGGGGTCCCAAAGAGTTGGACACGACTGAGCGACTGAACTGAACTGAACTGAACTGAAAAACCAAACACAAAACAAAAAGAAAACTAACAAAAAGACAGTTCAAGGGTAAACACAAGAAATAGGGGAATATTTTCAGAAGTGGCTGAGGACCAGTGACTGCACAGAGTCAGAATAAGGCACATTGGAGCGTGTGCACCAGTAAATGAAGAGAAAGAACCACCTTTGCAACAGATGGGGAGTCAAACCCAAGTTCCAGAGATCATGGCAGTTGCAGCTCTGGCAAAACCTGTTATGCCCAAAGCAGCTTCACTTGTCTTTTAAGAACAGATGTCTCTTAGGAGTCAAGTGTCTGAAGGCAATTAACTAATCCTAACTCAGTGGGCCACTTAAGTATGTCTGCTTGGCAAGCAGCAAATGCTTCCCAAAAGGGTGATGGCAGAGTACAGTGGAAAGAAAATAAGCCGGAAACTGCAGAGGATGTGGGAAGATGGGCTTTCCAACCCTTTGCTGGGGAAGGTGGACACCATGACATGTTTGGCAAGAATCAGGCAGTACCTATTAAAGTTCCAAATGCACAAGCCCTTGGTACCAGCATTCCCACTCTGGGAAATTGAGCCTTCAGAAATGAAAGCACTCGACAGTAATATCATGTGTACAAGGCTACTGAGCGAGTGTTGTGTGCACGACCAACCAACTGGAAACAGCCAGTCTCTCGGTATAGGACTGACTGGGTGTGTGATGGGCCTCTGTTGGCTGCCAGCTCATCACCATCTGTCCCCTTCTTCCTTGCTAACAGAAATTCAATTTCCTTTAGGTATTCATTCTCCAGGAAAGGGGACCTGCAGGCCCAGCCCCAGGGGAAAACCCATAATAGTCCAAAGTGAAAGAGATTTGAGATCTGTGGCTCCACTCTTGTCCCACCACTTCCAAGCCCTATGAGCTGCGTGTCTTCTAAGATTTGTACCAACTTAAATGGCAATCCACTCCAGTACTATTGCCTGGAAAATCCCATGGACAGAGGAGCCTGGTAGCCTACAGTCCATGGGGTCGCAAAGAGTCGGACACGACAGCGACTTCACTTTCCTTTAAATGATTATAGATTTTGAAAATGGCTCCTGTGTATATATGTTAAACAGGCCCACAGTCACACTTGCTCCTTAACCCCAGACGCAGCCCACCAGGTCCCGAGTATGCCTATGGGCCACCTGTCCCCTTCCTCATGAGAATCCAGTAAACCAGCACTTTACCTTCTACATAAAAAATGCTAACGGCTGTAGGACCAGCTGCTCTCGCTTTGGAAGGGACTTCTCTGCCTTCCCAGAGTTTTCATTACGAAGATATTCCATGCGTATCTATCACCTTTCCAGAGGGGAACATTTAAGATTTGCTTTCAGATCCCAGTCACCGTCTCTGCACTTATGACCACAGCTGCTGATGTAATTTGAGGAGATGTAAACACTTGCTGGCCTTTCTCCATTTATCCCCATTCTTCTCTCACTGTCCGTTTCCTCTCATACCCCTATGATTTTCTCCTTTTCCTGACATTAACTCTCTTGCCTCCACTGCCCCGTGCTCCTTAGTTGTCTCTGAACACTTGGCTTTTCTGAAATGCACTTTTCCATTCTCTGTTCATACAAAACTGATGGCTTCTTCTCCAGTGAGCTAGGAATTAGCAAAATGTGCCCCCAAAGCTGCTGTTGCATTTTCTTTTCTCCAGAGATGTCATTCTGGTATGTTTGTGTGTGTGGGGTGTGTGTGTGTGTATGTGTGTGCATACACGAGTGTATTTTTAAAGACCTGAGGCTGCATCACTTGAGGATGAGCTGGTATAATGAACTCGCAGAACCAAACTTGATCTATTCGGTTATAACAAAAAGTTGTTTTCTCCCAAGAGTAGCTTTGAGGCCTGGACAGAGGAACAACAGATTGGGGAACAAGCAGAGATGAGAGGGGATCCCAGCAGACCTGGGAGAAACACTGGAGGTGGCCAAGGTTAAAAAGAAATGGGACTTGTTGCCACTTTGCTCTTGGGATGCAGGACTCTAGGACTCCTGCCCTCAGCCACCCTTCTCCTGCCTGGCTTCACATTCTCTCCAGAGTCTGAGGCCAATGACCCTCAAGGAAATGTCACAGAGAGCACCTAGGTGGTGGAGTCAGACAGACCTGGGCTTGAATTTTAACATTGCCCCTTGCTATGGCCTTGGGAAAGTCACCTCTCTGAGCCCCAGGGGCCTTCTCTGTGAAGGAGGAATGAAAAAGAAAAAAAAAAATTTCATATGGAGACCCCTGCTCCAGGAGTTATGGGCTCGGCTGCACAGGCCTCAGAATAAGGGTTTGCCAAAGGCTAGGGGCAGCTCATTCTGCCCTTAAGGAGACAATTAGCCCTGTTAAAGGGAACACAAAGCCAGCCCTTCACAGTAGGCATTAATTGCAGCCCTACCGTAGGAACTGGCTGGTGCATCGCTCTGCCCTTTGACAAGTTTGTTCTATTTTTGTCAGGCTCCGGTCTAACCCTCTGACTCTAGGTCTGCATTTCTCCCTGGATGGACAGTTATTTCTTTTTTTAAGAAGGCATTTGTCATTTGGTATGCGCTTAAGCGAGAGAAAACAATTTGTCTCCATCCATTCACATTGCAGAAGGGGCCCAGCTTAGCCTCCCCCGCATTATGGCCTGAGGTTCCCTGAGGATTTCCATGGTGACCTGGAAGAGAGACTGGTGTCTCAACCCAGATGCTGCGCTACTTGTGTGACCACAGACAGGGGAGTGACCCTCTGCTTAGGGCCTTGAGTGTTCACATGAAATGAAGCATTGGAAGAGGAGCGGTCTGCAGTTTCTTCCATCACAGGCCAATCTTGCCACATCCAGGCTCCTCCACTTCTCCACGAGATGACTGAGTCTGGGTTGCTTCCATGTAGAAAGGCCTCTGCCCTGCACCCCTATTTCCTCCTTATCTGTGACTGTGTCCGGAGAGCTAGGTGATCATGTATTTTAGAGAGAAAAGAACTCGCTCAACCACGCCTCCCAGGGGTCGCAGGAGGCCAGGCCAACCGTGCTCCTGCCCGTTCCCTTATAAACACGGAGCTCAAGTGGCAAGGGGGTCCTCATGCTCCACTGAAATTCACACAGACCTCCCTGCAGCCTGGTCTCAGAAAGTTAACAGCCTGTATCCTCTGCGAACACCTGATGCCAGCAGGGCTTGGAGCAGGAGGGGCGGGAGGCAAACCTTGCCAGTACTCTCTCTCAGAGCCACAAAACTTGTAGCAGGAGGGCTGAGAAAAGATAAGCATAACGTTTTCATGGATCACAGGGCAAGGGGGAGAAGACATGGCTCCTCCGTTGTGTGCTGACAGCTAAACTACCCTGTCCCACCACTCCTCAGCTGGTCCCACGACCCGGGCCTCTGTCCACGGCCCCCTTCCCTTCAATAGTCGGCATTGTTGGGGGAATCTCGTCCTTTTGTTTTTCCATCCATTTGTACCTCGGCTCATTTGTTTTCCATTCTTGAGAGCAATTCATCTGCTTCTGGGCCCCACAAGGTCTTTCTCCCCTTGATTCCTAGACAAGATGCTTGGACAGGTCCATTGTCTTAACAGTGACCGACTCGCGGCATTTAGTAAAAGTCGTGTTTTAAAAAGAAAACCCAATGGAGATTCCAGCTTCTATCCATGGTAACTTCTGGGCGGTTCGGTGCTGCCGCTGCGTGGCTCAGCCTTTGTCTTCTTGTCTTCATCTGGGCTTTGGCATAGACCAAGTTCCACAGGGAAATCTGGGGAGATTCCCATGATGCCAGGACAATGGGCAGAGTTCTCGTCTGTTCCTCTCTGCCATCCCACGGCATGGTAAAGGCATCGGAAAATTATTCCATATTGAGAATGAAGGGGAGAGGGTATGAGGTCTTCTCTCTGCTGCCCTGTGGACAGACAGCCCTCTGTGTCTGTTCAAGAGAAGTGGATCAGAGGACAAAGAGAAAAAGCCAGTGGGGTTCAGGACGGTTTGGATCCAGTTTATACAAGGGAGAGGCAGAGGCTAAGAAGAGGTGTTGCAAAGACCCGGCCCAGAGATCCCAGAGACGGCCCTCATCGTGCAGGGTTTTGTCAGAGCGCTAGCAGGTTTTGCCCTGGGTGCCCCAGAGAAATGACTGTTGCTGGGATGATTATGGGTGCAATTATCCCAGTTATTAATTCTCCACTGACTGTGGGAGTGGAGGGCGTGTCCTGCCCCATCCATGGGCTCTTTTGCTTCAGGTTTCCATTACCCCACAGAGCAGGGGGCCTCTCCATGATCCACAGAACTGTCAAGACCACTAATGGCACCTCTTATCCCCAACAGAAAGTCTCACAGAATTACCGATAGAGGAAAGGATGCTGAAGAAGTGGCCAGAAGAGTCTTAAAGATTGGTTCTTCAGGAATAAAAGAAAAGAAAGGAAAATAAGAAAGATATAGCCCAAAGGGGAATTATTCTTTACCTAAGCCTCTGGTTTTCCAGGTGAAATAAGCTGCAGATAAGGAAAGCATTTCTAAGCAAAGCTCTAGGGTAGCAGAGAAAGGGTCAGATACACTGCCCTCCGCCTAAGGTTTGGGGTTCATGATGTGTGGTGTAAGTGCACACACACACCTCGGTTCAGGTCCCAGGTCTCCGCGGTGGTCAGGAGATGCCACCAGCCTCGCTGATGTGTGGGGAGGCTGTCTCGGGAAGGCAGCCGGCACAAAGTTGCCTCTGCATCATGGCGGAGACTCAGCACTCTTGGCAGAGACACCCAGTGCTGGCAGGAAATCTCAGCAGGGCGGCTTGTTTCCGCTCATCAAACACCAGTAGCTTTCACCGAGAGCAGCAGAAAATGGGAGAAATGTGTCTGATCGCATCCGGGCTGTGTGTCAGCACTTTTCAGAGGCAGAGTTAGTTGGGAGCCTAGCTTTGAAGAAGAGGTTGTTACTCTCTTCTGTCCCACAGTATCAGCCAAGGAAACAGTTGGCAGGAACTTGCTGGAAACTCAGCTGCCCTCCGCCTACCTCTGAGCAAACCGAGAGGGTCAGTTACTGAGATACAGGAGGTAATGACAGCCTTCACTCTCACCCTGCTCATCACGAAGCTTCCAATTACTCGAAAGGAAGGACTGCCCAGGAACAAGTGACTCAGGTCTCTCCTGCACCTTCTCCATGACCATCTTCCACTCCACCTCCTGACTGTTTCCCTCTTGTGGGTCACACCAAAGGCTGAGAAAGGACCCCTTTCATCAGTAGGGCTTGCACGTGTGTGGCAGCTCCCCATGGGAAAACTCAGTGAGACAATCTGAGAATTATCAGTGAATCAGTTTCCTGAAGACGCCCAAGCGTCCCCCCAAAAGGAAGTGTTCCTGTAACCAAGGACCCACAGCTGCTCCCCTCATAAGAGATCCCATGAATCTTCTCCCTGCACAATTTCCTGCTCAGACTAGGGAAGAGAGTGGCTGTGTGGAGGACAGGATTTGTGTGCCAGAGTTGGATTCACTCCTGAAGGCCCAGCTCATATATCCAGCCGTATAAAAGGACGTCTTTAGAGGGTATCATGCCCCACATGCTCCAGAATGCTGCCTTGGAGAGTCAGAACTCTTTTTTATTTTTTTAATTGGAGCCTAATTACTTTACAATACTGTGGTAGTTTTTGCCATATATTGACATGAATCAGCCATGGGTGTACGTGTGTCCCCCATCCCAAACTCCCCTCCACCTCCCTCTCCATCCCATCCTTCTGCGTCATCCCAGTGCACTGGCTTTGAGTGCTCTGTTTCATGCATTGAACTTGGACTGGTCATCTATTTCACATATGGTAATATACATGTTTCAATGCTATTCTGTCAAATCATCCCACCCTCACCTTCTCCCACAGAGTCTAAAAGTCTATTCTTTATATCTGTGTCTCTTTTGCTCTCTCACATATAGGGTTGTCGTTACCATCTTTCTAAATTCCATATATATGTGTTAATATACTGTATTGGTGTTGAAAGTCATAACTCTTAAGAAGAATGAGTTTAAAGAGATGACCAATCAGGGTGATCTCTGAAGTACCCTCTTACACATCCTGAAGTCCAAAAAGGTTATCACACAAGGAGCATCAGGACAAGCAATTCATGGGCCTCCCCAGCAGTCCAGCGGTTGAGATTCTGCCTTCCACAGCAGGGGATTCAGTTTCAATCCCTGGAGAACTAAGGTCCCAGCTGACAAGGAACCTTAAAATTAAACCAAAAAAAAAAGACAAGCTATTCAAGACAGTGGTAGAGGACAATGTTCACCCTGTTTTATGACTTATTGTTTGTTTTCTTTATGCTTTTTACTTTTTTTGTTGTTTTTTTTGAGGTAGAGTATATACATTAAGGAGCTTCCTCGGTGGCTCAGTGGTAAAGAACCTGCCTGCCATGCAGGAGACACAGGTCCAGTTCCCGGAAGATCCGCGGGAGGAGTGCATGGCAGACCACTCCAGTGTTCTTGCCAGGAAAATCCCGTGGAGGGAGGCGCCTGCAAGCTACAGTCCATGGGGAAGCACAGAGTCGGACATGACTGAAGTGACTGAGCACACGGGCACACACACATATCAAAGTGCACAAATCTAAACTAGATAGTGACGGACTTTTTACAGATACACACAGGCCTGTACCCCCACCCACATCAAGCTATAGACCTGCCCCAAGAGACTCTCTCAGGCCCCTTCCCGTTAACCTCTAGCTCCAACACTTTGGCCACCTGATATGAAGAGCTAACTCATTGAAAAAGACCCTGATGCTGGTAAAGATTGAGGGCAGGAGGAGAAAGGGGACAACAGAGGATAAGATGGTTGGATGGCATCATCGACTCAATGGACCTGAGTTTAAGCAAGCTCTGGGAGATGGTGAAGGACAGGGAGGCCTGGTGTGCTGCCGTCCATGGGGTCACAAAGAGTCGGACAGGACTGAGCGACTGAACAACAACAACCAGGAGGAACTGCTTGTCTGCCTTCTGTCACCATGGGTGGTGCTGCCAACCCACCCCACAGAAGTGGACTCAGGACACTCTTTTTCATCTGGCTTCTTTTACCCAACAGTTTGCTTGTGACGCTGGCTCGTGTGGTTGAATGGAGGGGCAGCTCCGTCTTCCTCATGGTTGAGTTGTATTTGTTGTGTGAAATACCTTCATCTGTGTTAGTCCCTCCTGGCGTGAGTAAGGGAGAGCTGTGTGGGCCCAGGGCTTCTCCTGGCCAACCCAGAGATGGAGGCTGGAATCCAGGCCTTGGAAAGAGGAAACAGAAGGAGAAGACTGGCTGTAGAATCCTCAGGGAGGAAGGAGGGGAGCCCGCATGCGGTCTTGGGCCCTTTGTCCTGGGTGCTCCCACAGAGCTAGGAAGGACAGTTTCGGCCCAGCCTCTCTCCTGGCCCTTGCTCCTCGGCCATCACCCCCACGCCCACCCAAAAAGCCAGCTCTCCAAGGGCAGGGGGGATCCAGAGCCTTAAAGACTGCCCCACAAACCAGTATAAGGAGAGGCTCCTTATTTCATTCCTTTCCTTCTGGCTGACTAGCCAAACCAGTCGAGCATGACAACAGTCTGCCCATTAATGCCAGTGCCAGCCCCAAGCATCTGTTTCCATTTCTCTCCCATTTCCCGTGGGTGGTGGGTGGGAGCTCACTCCAGCTCCTCTCCACTTTTCCCTCCTAATCACAATCATTTGTTTTAACAGGACTGCCAGCGACTGTAGTACAAAACCCAGGCTGTGCCCACACAAAGCAGCGAGCACCAGCCGTGCCCACATCCCCAGGTTGGCCTCAAGTGAAATGAAAACAGCCCGCTCTGCCATTATCCTCCTTCCTGCTTGTCCTTCAGGCCCCTGGCTAGTTTTAAAGTTTTCCCACTGCCTGATGTGGCCTCCACATATCTGACCATCCCGCCTCTGGTTTCCAAAGACAAGTGCCAGGACCTAGTTTACACATGCCCAGTGCCTAGAAGGTCTGAAGACCAAGGAATGATTCTTTGCAAGGCAGCTTACCACAGCTGCTCTGGAAAGCAGGAAGCTCTCTCTGGGTGTGGGTTTTCTGAGGGAGTCTTGGCCTCAATCGAAACAGAAGGGAGCTTCTGAACATGTGAAAAGAGGTTGATTGCCTGATGGCAGAGCTGCCCCAGGCCACCCTTGACTATCCACTCTATCTGCCCTTTTCCACCCCAAACGATAGCCACCCAAACCCCTATCAAGGGGTCAAACACCAAGTCATCAGCCTGGTCCCCTAGCCATTGCCACACACTGAGTCTGATCCCAGGCCTAGCCTCGAAGCCTCTCTCCTTCAATTTTCTACCCATCATTCCCCCTACACACACACACTTGGCCCATAAGGCCATGCTTTACCCTTGACCTCAACCTGTGCATTCATTCAGAAGCAGAGCCACTGCTGGTGATTCATATGTGAACTCAAGGATGTTGGGATGCGGGATGCTCATGCACCTGGATTCCTAGGACCAGTCCTCCTGACTGATGTTCACTCTCCATGTGACTTTGGGCTCAGTCTCTGTGCTGAGCCTATGTTTTTATATATGCAAAATGGTGTAGAAATCAATGGACTTCCCTGGTGGCTCAGACAGTAAAACATCTGCCTACAGTGCGGGAGACCCAGGTTCAGGAAGATCTCCTGGAGAAGGAAACGGCAACCGACTCCAGTATTCTTGCCTAGAAAATCCCCTGGACAGAGAAACCTGGTAGTCCATGGGATCACAAAGAGTAGGACATGACTGAGTGACTTTGGGCTCAGTCTCTGCCCTGAGCCTATGTTTTTACATATGCAAAATGGTGTAGAAATCAATATCTTCACAACCTACTCTATAGAACTGTTTCTCACTGCAAAGTAACACATTTGTTGTAAATGATGCAAACAACCACAGCGTTAGGGAGTTAGGAGGTATGTAGGGGTGAATCTCAATTGTTGCTTTTTTCATCACTGGGTCCAGGTAGCTTCTGCCTGGCCAATTCCCTCCTTCACTGGAGGTTTGGTCCTGACACACAGTTCTTGGCTGTCCAGGAATAATAGTCAAGTTCCCAGGCATCAGGTCCTTACTGTATGCCAGGCACCATGCCAAGCAATTACATCCTCATCTCATTTAATTCTCACAAAATTTCTTTGAGGTAGGCATTGTTAATCTCACTGAATCTAGGAGGAAACTGAGAAGCACAGAGAGGCTAAGCAACTTGTCCAAGATCACACAGGAAGGGAACGGAGGAGCTAAGATTTAACTTTAGAACAACTTCTTTCAGTTACCAGGTTATACTGCTGTTACGAGATAAATTTATCCTCCCAAAACTTTTAAGTTGAAGCTCTAATCCTCAGTACCCCAGTCCCTCAGAAAGTAACTATATTTGAAGATAGGGCTTTCAAGACGTAATTAAGTTATAACAAGGCCATTAGGGTAGGCCCTAGTCCAACCTGACCAGTGTCTTTATAAGAAGTGGGAGAGACACTAGGGATACCCTTACACAGAGGAAAGACCATGTGAGGATGCAAGCCAGAGAGGCCTCAGAAGAAACCAGACCTGCAGACACCTTGAACTTGGACTTCCAGTCCCCAAAACTTCCATTATTTAAGCCACCCAGCCTGTGGTATTTTGTTACGCTAGCCCTAGCAACGGAGAAGGCAATGGCACCCTACTCCAGTACTCTTGCCTGGAGAATCCCATGGACAGAGGAGCCTGGTGGGCTGCAGTCCAGGGAGTCGCTAAGAGTCGGACACAACTGAGCGGCTTGACTTTCACTTTTCACTTTCATGCATTGGAGAAGAAAATGGCAACCCACTCCAGTGTCCTTGCCTGGAGAATCCCAGGGACGGGGGAGCCTGGTGAGCTGCCGTCTATGGGGTCGCACAGAGTCGGACATGACTGAAGAGACTTAGCAGCAGCAGCAGGAGCAGCCCTAGCAAACCAATACAACTCCTTCCTACATTTCGAGAATGTCCTGAACTATGGTCACTGCTCTAGGTGGCCCCACAGACCAACCAGCACTCAGAGGAGGAACGGAGAAATCTGGGGAAGGAAAGAAGGAGGAGGAAGGAAGCCACCCCGGTCTCCAGCCCTGGGCCCACTCCCACTGTCCTGAGCCCTTTTCCACCCAAGTGTCCCTGGGGCAATGTGACCCCTTGGTGAGTCCCTGCTCAGTGGTGGAGTCTCTCTGAGCCCCCTGACTTCCCCTGATGCAAGAGGACTCCCTGTATCCTAGCCAACAGGACCATGGATGCGTATGGTCACTTGGGAACAAACATTGTGGGGGGATCTGTACTGAGGCAAACAAATTTCAGCACAAGGAGATGGTGTGAAGTCCTGGAACGGAATGTGAAGGAGAGAGACCATTTCAGAGAGCTGCTACAGGCACTGGGGAAGCCTCTAGAAAGGCAGAGACAAGAGAGGCTCCCTGGGCCGGTATAGGAAGCTCTGAATAGGAACAGGCTTCAGAGCTGCCTCTGTGGCCCCATTTCAGCCTATCCACCACATTGGCTTTCTCTCTCCCCTTCCCCACTTCCAGACATTAGCCCAAGGCCCTGGGGCTCACTGATTTAACCCAGTCCAGCAGGTCAAGAGCCAGTATTGTAAAGCTCCTCTGGTTCATGGCAACTTGTACAATCATTTCCTCTCCTCTCACTCCTGAGACCCTGTCCCAGGCCCTTATACCATTTCCCATTGCTGCTGCAACAAATCAGCACACATCTAGTAGCTTAAGACAACACACTTTTATAATCTTCCTCTTCTTTAGTCAGAAGTATCACATGGGTCTCACTGGCCTAAAACCGAAGTAAGGGTGGGGCTGCGTTCCTTTCTGAAGGCTGCAAGGCAGGATCCATTTCCAGCTTCCCACAATCCTTGGCTTGCTCCATCTTCAAAGTCAGTGGTGGCTGGACTTTCTCACATTGTATCACTCTAACTCCACCCTGCTGTCTCCCTCTATTACTTACAAGGACCCTGTGATTACACTGGGCTCCCTCAGATAATTCAGGATTATCTCTTTAAGTCAGCTGATTAGCAACCTTAATTTCCCAGTGCCAAGTAACATGACATACTCCTGGGTTCTGGGAATTAGGACTTGGACATCATTGGGAGGCCATCAATCTGTCTATTATACCCCTGAATTTACTCACTCCCCACAGAGGCCAAGGTACTATAATAAATGTATTCCACCTCCCTCCCCTTCTCTGCCATCTCCCACCTCACTTTCCCTTCAGAATAAACTCTATCGCTTAGCCCACCCCAGTATGGAAACAGCATGTCCGGGCTCTGTGTGTCCCTCTGGATCCACTGGGCACTTCCTTTAGGATGCCTGTCCATGTGATGTGTTGTCCAAATCCAGGACTGGCCGCAGGAACAGATGGCTGCTACCGATGGCTAAGGAGGTCCAGCTAGTTCTCCTGGGCCTCCAGGTCTTACACCTCACAGACAGGATGTCCCACTGGGTTAGGAATCCCATTTCTCAACCCTTGTGACCATAACAGTCCAATCATCCAAAAGCAATTAATTTCTGAGAGACTTAAATCTGCCAAAATGTCAGGTTTCCAATCCCAGAGGCAGGGCAGGGCATTCCTTCTCCATCTTGGAGCTAGAAGACTGGTTAGCACAGAACCGTAGGAAAAAGCACTTCAGTTGTCTGGAGGGTATGTTTCCATCAGATCATGGAAGCTTGATGACTCACATTTTCCCAGCATCCAAATACTCTTGTTAAGTGGCCTGAGAGTTTCTTACTGAGTGTTTTAAATGAGTGCATCAAATATACAACCTCTTCCACCCTCACAACTCCAAGATAACCCCACATGTGTGATTTCTTCCTGCCGAGCCTATCAAAGGGGCTTCTCAGGTGGCACTTGTGGTAAAGAATCTGCTTGTCAATGCAGGACACTCAGGTTCAATCCCCGGGTCAGGAAGATCCCCTGGAGGAGAAAATGGCAACCTACTCCAGTATTCTTGCCAGGAAAATCCATGGACAGAGGAGCCTGGAAGGCCACAGTCCATGGGGTTGCAAAGAATCAGACATGACTGGGCACATACTATGAAAACCCCTCACAACAGGCACCCAAGGGCCACATCCTCGTATGCTGAAGCTTTATCTATCCCCAGGTGTCTGAATGAGCTACCAGCCTTTGGTGCAGGTGGACAAGCAGATAGAAGAATGGGGGTGGAGGGATGGGATTCACCTTGTCCCTATTTGAGAACATTTCTGGTGTGCTGTGAGGTAGAACTACAGAATGGGAAAGTTGGAAGAAGAAAGAGAGATCTCAAAGCTCACCTAATTAAACCCTCTCTTTTTAAAAATATAAGAACAGTTTGAAAAGCTAAAGCTTGTAAATGATTATTGCTCTTGTCAATTTCCTCACCATCACCACTGTGAGAGAGCCTGGATTCCACTATGCGCTGAGAATCACTTTATTCAGGGTCTTTTCTAGGGAACTGCATTTTCTCACCTCCCCTGATGTAGAGTCACTATTAACCCCTCTGGCTTTTAAAGGCAGAAGGAAAATAGGCTCACTTTTAGGAGCTTCCCAGGTGGCACAGTAGTTAAAGAATCCCCTTGCAATGCAGAAGACTTGGGTCAGATCCCTAGGTTGGGAAGATCCCCTGGAGAAGAAAATGGAAGCCTACTCCAGTACTCTATGCCTGGGAAATCCCATAGGCAGAGAAGCCTGGTGGGCTACAGTCCATGGGGTCGCAAAGAGTCAGACATGACTGAGCACACGCATACACACACACACATACACACACACACACGAGTTGTCAGAGCACTTACTCTTGGGTGGAGCTGCTATGGGCATGCACTGGCCCCTAACTCCCCTATTCTGAAAGGCTGAAAAGTCAGTCTCAGTGGGTTTATGACTCTATAGACCAATGTGGAGAAGGCTGCAGGAGTGAACGTCTGTGGGGCGACTTGAACAAATCACTCACGTGTATGGACCCCTGACGGAATTCCACAATTCCAGATCCTGGCACTTTATATGCAACTACTTCATTTGATCATCACACCGACCCTTCATAGTCACCCCGGTTTTGCAGATGAGGAAAGTGAGGTACCCAAAGAATAAGTAACCTTGACCTTTCCAAGGTCAAGAGGATGCCAAGTTGCAGATCCAGGATGTGAATCCCAGGTCCAATCCCTCATCCCCATTGGCTGGGTGCAGAACATTCTGGGACCCCATTTTCCCACCCCTTCTCCTTGTTCTCTCTCACCCTGGATCTGCCCTCCTCACAGAGCTGCCAGCAGGGTGACTCATATCCATTGCCTTGCCCAATGCCCTCCCCACCCCCAACCCCCACTCCCAGGCCTGAAGTGCTATTTCTAGAGGGAAGAATCTAGGGAGGAGCACAGGAGTGGCTGTTTTCAATTCTAAACTCTAAAGCACCCAGCATAGTGTTCTTAAGTGAAGATGAAGATGCTGTTGGCGGTGATGACAGTTAGAGGGGAGCAGGAGGCTGAAACATTAGGGACAGGGCAGGACAAATTCAGGGAGACTATCATTTGCTAAAAACCTACACCAAAATCTATGCCACAGAATTGCTGTGCTCATGACTGGACTTCCATTCCAACCCAAACGTCCTGAGCAGCCATCTGGGGGCCTCCCACCATCCTGTGGATGGAGCCAAAAGATGGCTGGGGCTCTCCGGTTCTCACAGAGCTGACGCCCAGAGCGCGGATGCTGCCTCCTCTGGGAGGCTCCAGGGAGCCTGGAGTCGGAAGCTAGAGAGAAGCTCCCCACCCCTTGAACCTGTCTCCAGCTAGAGACGAGGCGCTTGTCAAAGCCCCTTGGAATTGCCGGGGTAGGCACAATATAAACATTCATGTAGTTACAGGATAATAATTACAGCTTCCCTGTACATAACACCTCTCTTCCCCAGAGCAGCCGGCTTCTCCCATTATCTCATTAATCCTCCTGTCCCTGGGAGGCAGGGAGGGCCCCAGTGTGATCACCAGCGTTTCACTGAGGGAGAAGGGAGGGAGGAGGAGCTTGCCCGGGGTCACACGCTTAGTCATGTGGTTTAAGTGTAGTCTGTGCTGGGGCCCTGACCAGAAGTCAGAGAAATAGTAATAATGGCAGCCCTTGGTTGAGTGCTTTAGTGAGAAGACACCAGACAGCCATGGGCATGGTTTCCCTCTGTCCTCCAACAGCCTGGTAAAGCTGGGATTATTATGGTCCCATTTTACAGATGGGGAGACTGAGCTCCTCACTAGGTATCAGAGGCATACAACCCCACACACTTAACTCTTCTCTTCAGCAGACATCTAACAGTCTGTTCCTGAATCAGGTCCCCTTCCCAGAGCAATAATAGGTAAACAAAAGTGGTGTACGTTATTCAGGAGAGAGGGTGAAACCCTCCTCTCATCCCTGGGGAAGATCAGAGCTGTGGCTAAGCAAGCTGCTGCTGCTGCTGCTAAATCGCTTCAGTCGTGTCCGACTCTGTGCGACCCCATAGACGGCAGCCCACCAGGCTCCCCCGTCCCGGGATTCTCCAGGCAAGAACACTGGAGTGGGTTGCCATTTCCTTCTCCAAGGCATGAAAGTGAAAAGTGAAAATGAAGTCGATCAGTTGTGTCTGACTCTTCGAGACCCCATGGACTGGAGCCCACCAGGCTCCTCTGTCCATGGGATTTTCCAGGCAAGAGTACTGGAGTGGGGTGCCATTGCCTTCTCCAGCTGAGCAAGCAGGAGGCTGCAAAAGCAACTCATTCTGTAGCTTTATGGAATCAATAGAAAAGCCTCGATTGACTGAGAGCTGCACCCCACCCCCACCCTCCTCCAGTTCTATGCCTGTTTCCTGGCTCATCCTTTTGACGGGAGGACAATTACCACTATTCATATCCAGCCGGAGGCCACCTGCCAAGGACCCATTCTCATGCACATCGAGCTAAAGATCGAGCACAAAGCAGGACAATCTGGGGTTTTCCACCAGACCTGGGAGTGGACCCTCTGTGCTTACCCGCCTTGAGGCATTTAGGGTTCTCTGCAAATTCCAGGGACCCAGCCCACCCCGGGAGACCCAGTCAGAGATGCCTCAGGCTAGCTCACTCACACCAGGGCCTCAAAAAACTGAGAGCTTCAGCCCATAAGAAACTGGTCTTTGGTGTTAACTTAAGCCGCTCAGTCGTCACTCTTAGTGACCCCATGGACTGTAGCCTAGCAGGTATCTCCATCCATGGGATTTTCCGAGCAAGGGTACTGGAATGGGTTGCCATTTCCTTCTCCAGGGGATTTTCCTGACCCAGGAATTGAACCCAGGTCTCCCACACTGCAGGCAGGTGCTTTACCCTCTAAGCCAGAGGTGATTTGGCCACTTGATGGGTAGAGCTGACTCACTGGAAAAGAACTAATGCTTGGAAAGATTGAGAGCAGGAGAAGAGGGTGACAGAAGATGAGATGGTTAGATGGCATCACTGACTCAGTGGCCATGAGTTTGAGCAAACTGGGAAATGGTGAAGGACAGGGAAACCTAGAGTGCTGCAGTCCATGCAGTCACAGAGTCAAACGTGACTCAGTGACTGAACAACAATCACAATGAGACTGGAAGTCCTGACCCCCATGGAGTGTCCCTGAGGTGGCTTTGGAGCCAGCTCATACTGACTCAACAGAGCTGAGTGTTAATTTCAAGAATTTTGTGAGATGCTTGATGTCATATCAGTCAGTCAGTCAGTTTAGTCAGTCAGTCGTGTCTGACTCTTTGCGACCCCACGAACTGCCAACATGCCAGGCCTCCCTGTCCATCACCAACTCCCAGAGTTTACCCAAATTCATGTCCATTGAGTCGATGGTCCCATCCAACCATCTCATCCTCTGTCGTCCCCTTCTCTTCCTGCCTTCAATCTTTCCCAGCATCAGGGTCTTTTCCAATGAGTCAGTTCTTTGCATCAGGTGGCCAAAGTATTGGAGTTTCAGCTTCAACATCAGTCCTTCCAATGAACACCCAGGACTGATCTCCTTTAGGATGGACTGGTTGGATCTCCTTGTAGTCCAAGGGACTCTCAAGGTTGTCTCCAACACCATAGTTCAAAAGCATCAATTCTTCTGCGCTCAGCTTTCTTTATAGTCCAACTCTCACATCCATACATGACCACAGGAAAAACCATAGCCTTGACTAGACGGACCTTTGTTGACAAAGTAATGTCTCTGCTTTTTAATATGCTGTCTAGGTTGGTCATAACTTTCCTTCCAAGGAGTAAGCTTCTTTTAATTTAATGGCTGCAATCACCATCTGCAGTGATTTTGGAGCCCAGAAAAATAAAGTCAGCCACTGTTTTCACTGTTTCCCCATCTATTTGCCATGAAGTGATGGGACTGGATGCCATGATCTTTGTTTTCTGACTGTTGAGCTTTAAGCCAACTTTTTCACTCATTAAGAGGCTCTTTAGTTCTTCTTCACTTTCTGCCATAAGGGTGGTGTCATCTGCATATCTGAGGTTATTGATATTTCTCCCAGCAATCTTGATTCCAGCTTGTGCTTCAACCAGCCCAGTGTTTCTCATAATGTACTCTGCATATAAGTTAAATATAGGTGGCTTAAAATCAGTCCTGGTGGGAGTATTAAGATCATGTTAATTGACAAATGCTACGAATCAGCTCCACCCCTCCCCTGCCAGTTGTTAAACATTTACCAACACACCCTCTGCCTAGTGGGAGAAGCAGGGAGCTTCCAAGAACATCTAAAAGTGTTATCAGAAAAATGAAGGCCAATCTCTCATGGAGGCCGAGTGAACGGTGTTCTTCTTTACAGCGTGGACTGCCTTTCTCTTTGCCATGTTTCTGGGCATATCTTGCTACCCAGATCGTTGCACAGTCACATTAGGCCAGAGATTGAACCATGCTTTCTGCAAGATTATTGCAAATTTTTTGGTGTATTAGAATAAACTGAATTTTTTTTTAAGTTTCAGTTTCCCCTATCGGAATCTATAGAGGATCTTCTATAGATCAATCTATAGGTGTCAGAGACAAAATTTTTGTAAGGAAAGGTTTATCTGGCTACCTTTATCAGCTGTTGCCTTTGAATTTGGAATAACAACAAAGCCTTTCCCAGCTCAGCCTTGAGAGCATTGCCTATAGCCCAGACTTCAAATGGACCTTCTCAGAGTGTGTCTCAGAGTGACACTCAGTAGCCCAGCTGATTTTTATCAAAACAATCACAATCACTTCATATGAGAAACAGACGGGCAAGAGAGACTCCTCCGTGGGTGGCTTGGAGGTAATTTTCACGGTGAAATGCCTTGTGAATAAGACAGTGAGGACAGTGACAGCCTCCTGGGGTTGCTGCTTTATGTCCCAGTATGAAGTAATTAAGAATGTGAATAAAGCCCAAGCTTGTGCCAAAACCTCCAAACACCATCAAGTGAATGTTCAGTGAAGTTGTTACAACTGCTATCTCTTTGCGAGGCATCTATTTCACCTTATTCCCAACTCTGCACCCCTTCATCCTCACAGATTCCTCACATCCCTGACCCAAATCCCAAAGGCCCCTGCAGCTCCCACACGCTGTGGTTGTACAAGGAAAGCATCTCACATCCACTGGGCTTTTCTCAAGGACCCCAGACCTCCGCAAAGTCTCCCTGCTCAAAGCTCCTTGAGCCCTGGCTCTGAGCTGCCCTCTGGACGTTGTATCTCTTCAACTGGGAAGGAGGAGCCTCAAGTGCCATTCATTCATTCAACAAATGTTTACTGATCACCTACCACATTCCAGGCCTGGTTCTTCGATGGGGGTACATCGAAAAACAATGTGGACCTATCCCTGCCCTTGGGGAGACAGCTGAACAAACAGAAAATTGGGGGCACATCCAGGAGGGCTCCCTACCCAGTGTTGGTGCATCAAAGTCTTTCCGGAAAGCAACAGGTCGGATGTGAGCTAAAGGGTGAGAAGGAAATATCGAGATCAGGGCTCTGCAAACTTTTCCCATCAAGTTCCGTCCAGTCCTGTGATAGTATGACAGCCCATTTGCAAGTATTTCAAGCTTTTTGGGCTCTATGGTATCCACTGTAACTCTTGCACAGCTGTTCAAAAGCAGCCACTGGCAATACCGAAGCCAATGAGTATGTCAATGTCTCAGTAAAACTTTATTTATGGATGCTAAAATTGGACTTCCATATAATGGTCAGAGTTACACAATACTCTTGCTTTGATTTTTGTTTTGTTTTGTTTACTGTTAAAAAACATAAAAACCAATCGCTTCTCAGCCTTTTGGCTAAGAAACCATTCTTAATTCATGGGAAGATTCAGTCCCCAGATGTGGATGGAGGGTGTTGGTGAGAAGGTAGAAGTGGGGTTCAGGGTTTTTTAGGCTGAGGGCCTGGAGGTGGCAGAGAAGAAGGTGAGCCCAGATGGGACCCTGTTGGCCCTAAAAAGAAATTTGGATTTACCCTGTGAGTCAGAGATGGGTATTCAGAGGGGGAGTCACTTGTTAATGAAATATTTATTACATGTCTACTGAATGCCAGGCACCATCCAGAGGGCTACTTGTAGACTGGGTAGTCAGGAAAGGTTTTCCAAGGAGACAGCATCTGAGCTGAGATCTGAACTACAAGACCAGGTTTATGAGGTGCTATAACCCTTAATTCTTACAATTAACTGCAAGGAGAGATTAACTGATGTTCATTTTACAAGTGAGAAAATGGAGACTCAGCAAGGTTAAGCAAGTTGCCCAAGGTCACAGAGCTGAACGATGGCAGAGAACCAAGATTTCAACTGCTCTGCACACAAACCCTGCCTCTAGCCTTTATTAACCATGTAACCTTGGCTAGTGACCTCATCTCAGAGTCCCCATACACCAGTTATGAGCGCCCTTCTTTCTTCTATCAGTAAGTATGTTTGTAAAGCCTGTGCACTCAAAAAATCTGTATTGAGGGAATTCCCTGATGGCCAACTGGTTAGGGTTAGGCACTGTCACTGCCAGGCCCCGGGTTCAATCCCTGGTTGGAGAACTAAGATCCTGCAAGCCTTGCAGCCAAAAAAAAAAAAAAAGATGTCCTGAGGGCCTACTACATGCCAGGACTCTTCTAGGTGCTTGATAGGGATAATGAACAAAAAGCTCTTGGGGCAGTGAACAAAACAAAGATCCCTACACCCTCAGAGGGCAGCTATAGGGTTTGGATTGAGTGGTCAGGGTAAACCTCACTAAGGATATGACTTTTGAAAAGACTCAAAAGAGAGGAGGGACTTTGTTATAAGAGAATTTTGGGAAAGAGTTCCAGGCAAAGGAAACAGCCAGTGCAAAGGCCCTGAGGCTGAAAGCAGGATGGAATGTTCAAAGAACAACTAGGAGGTCAGTGTGGTTGGAGCAGAATAAGGGGTGTGAAAAGTGGTAAGATGTGATGTCTGAGAGGTAAAGCGGAGAAGCTGAGGAGGGGTTAAGAAAGCTTACTCTAAGTTTTACTTAAGTTTGGTTTTACTCTAAGTTTGCAGTTCAAGCCTCAAGCATCTAGATGTCCCCCAGGGCTATGATTTCATGTCTCTGTGACAAAGAATCTCTACCCATCACCGCCCACTGTGATTGTCAGCCAGGCTTCTCTCTGCACGAAGCAGTAACAGCAGGAGAGGTGCTGGCATTGGACAAGGACCAGGAGGGACTTTCCATCAGATACCCAGATGGAGAGGATTAATTCATTCTCTTCAGTTCTCTGCAGTATGAGATGGCCTAGGTTACACAGAGCTCCCTAACTTCCCAGCCCTTAGAGAGTGGGCTATGTTACAAGGGACAGGTTGGGTTTGGGAATCATGCAGGAAGGTTTCAGAGGTTTTCTTTTTTCTTTCAAATCCTCGGTATTCTGCAAGACGCAGGCGGCTCTAGCCCAGTCTTAGGATGATAAGAACACACTGAGAGGCAGGCTAGGCGCCAGACTGCTCAAAAAAGACCCCGAAGATCTCTCTTTCCACCAGCCCCCACTTCATTCATGGTTGGGGAGGGTTTGGGGTGAATATTAGAGAAGAACAGGAGGGAAGCTTCCAAAGCACCCTGGGATGCACTTGACACTAATTCCCCACTTCTGTTATGAATCTGGTTGGTTTAGTTGGCTTGTTTTGGCCGCTTAGCTTATGAGCTCTTTGTTCTCTGACCAAGAATCGAACCCATGCCCCCTGCAGTGGAAGTGCAGAGTCTTATAACCACTGGACTGCCAGGGAAGTCTCATAAATCTAGTTTACTATGTGTCCAGGCTTCCTGTTTGCTTGTTTTTTTTTTTTAATGGATTTGTTTGTTTTTATTTTCTTCTATATCTGTTTCTGAGTTTAGTTTCTTTGCTTTAAATGCATCAGTGATGGCTCAAACCAGGTATGGGTTGTAACTTAGACCTTGGGGATTCCTAATGGCCTCCCTCCAGCCCCTCACTTCACTTTCCATCACCCTGCAAGTGAAGTGAAAGTCACTCAATTGTGTCCAAGTCTTTGCTATCCCATGGGCTATACAGTCCATTGGATTCTCAAGGCCAGAATACTGGAGTGGGTAGCCTTTCCCTTCTCCAGGGGATTCTTCCAAACCCAGGGATCGAACCCAGGTCTCCTGAATTGCAGGCGGATTCTTTACCAGCTGAGCCACAAGGGAAGCCCAGGAATACTAGAATGGGTAGCCTATCCCTTCTCCAGCAGATCTTTCTGACCCAGGAACCAAACCAGGGTCTCCTGCATTGCAGGCGGATTCTTTACCAACTGAGCTATCAGGGAAAGCCCCCTATCACCCTGAGGAAGTAGCAGATGGCCCCAGAGCATCTGCCAGCATAAAGGTGAGATGTCC
This sequence comes from Bos mutus, assembly GCF_027580195.1. NCBI lineage: Eukaryota > Metazoa > Chordata > Mammalia > Artiodactyla > Bovidae > Bos > Bos mutus. Next base: position 45,335,320 of record NC_091618.1, on the reverse strand, counting down.
CTGGTCTTGAGACCAGTATAGTGTCTTGACTATAGTCAAGCTCCTCTTGACTATCTGACAGAAACAGACTCTTTTGTGTGCATCCCAGGGAATTTCTTCTGTCCTTAAGGAATCTAAAAGTAGCCAGGTTCCAGTTCTGCCAAGAAATCCACTTTCTAGACAAGGAAAATTCTTGGAGCAAAAAGCATGCTATGCCACTCGCCCCAACATGCACCATGGGGCACCTATAAATAAATCCATTGTCTTGTCTGAGCTCAGTGTGAATTCCTCAGCAGTTAAAAATGTTGGTTTGTTTTCTCCAGATCTTTATAGGCTGGTATAATTTCATTAGATACATTTCCTTCATTCCTCCCTTGCTACTCCCAGCTAAGAATCCCTTTACCTTTTGACACCTTCCTTTTTTGCGTCTCTGAGATCTTCACCAGGCATTGTCCTAAGTTATTCCCCTGCAGAGAATTAACAAATAACCAAGTAGTCAGTCCACTTCCTGTTCCATTTATCCCTTAGCACTCTAGGAATGTGCTCGTTTAAGTGAAGTTTTCTGCAGGCACATCTAAGAGGGTGTAGAGATGCACAAAGAGACGAACACTGCTTTTTTTTTCCTTTAAAAAATTTTATTTTTAATGACATGAAGTCTTTTCTTTCAACATCCAGAATGCAAAGACATTGATTCCTGGGGAGAAAGATGATTGTTTCCAAGCCAGCAGGGAGAAAGATTGTCTTATACCTCCTTTGTCTTCTACCTGGGGCTCAACTGGACCAGTCAGTCCTTCAACAGAGAAGGCTCCTGTTGCAAATGCCAGAGACCAGCAGGCTGAGAATAGGATCGTTCAACCCTGAGATGGAAACTCTGGTCTAAATAAAACCCAGCCAAAATTTTTATTACCTGAACCATGAAGCCTCACCAGCCGCAAGAATCTCAGGACCTTGTCTGAGAAGTGGAGGTGCCTCTGCATTCCTGAGCACAGGAGTCAGACTTGCCAGTCTCTCTGCCTGATATCATAAGGCCACGAGATCTAGTGGTTAAGGGCATGGGTGCAGGGTTTCTAAAGCACGTGCCTAGTTTCCGAAGCCTGCCTCAACCCCTTTCTACCTGTGCTAGCTTGGATAAGTTACTTAACAGCTCTGTGACTCAGGCTCCTCATTTATAAAGTGGGGATAAAAAAAAAAGCAGCTACCTCTTAGGGTTATCACAAGGGTTAAATTAAATTATATATATATATATAGCAATTAAAATAGTGCCTGTTGCATTGTAAACATTATATAAGCACTAGCTGTTTTTCACTACTGTCATTGCAGTAATACGTGATAATAGATAAAAAGCACATACCTCTCTTGTGGGCTGCACAAAGCCAGGTTTTGGCAAATCCTTCATTCTTTAGATATTTATATGCACCAAGAGTGGGCTCAAGTGCAGAATCTTTATAAATGCACCGGCCCATGCTGAGATGCTTTCACCCTAAGGCCTCTCTGTGAGCCTCTCCTCTAGCTACCTGCCCCTGAGCTGGCGGCCAGTCTCAGCCCCACACCAAGGTCAGAAAGGAAAGCGACAGAGGACCAGCTGCTTCATCTCCTTCAGTCTGGGGGAAACAGGCAGCAGTGACAGTTAGGACCTTGGCAGAAGTGAGGTCCCCAGACAAGGAATGACCAACCAAGCATGAGACAGAGACGCACTCTCCTCCTGTCACACTCCACCCCCAGCACACAACCTCACAACACCCCAACACACACACAAGACTCCCAACACTACACAGTTCCCCAAGACCACACCACAACACCCCCCCAACGCTACACATCAACACACACACAACTCCACAACACCAGCAACACCCTCTACAAACATGCCACCCAACACACACAATGCCCCTCACCCTACACAATAACCCAACACGAACGCAGCTACACAACACCCCAACACACATAGACACTGACAACGCTGTCCTGTTCTCCAGCCCCTCCCTCTTTGCCTTTTCTCTAGGACAGACCCTCACAGGGAAGCACTCCAGTCCAGTGTGTGATGTAGAACAAGAGCAGAAGGTGGGCAGAGGGGGACTTCCTGGTGGCCCAGTGGCTAAGACTCCGTGTTCCCAATGCAGGAGGCCCAGGTTCGATCTCCGGTCAGAGAACTAGATCCCACAAGTCGCCACTAAAAATCCTGCATGCAGCAACTAAAACCCAGCACAGCCAAATAAATAAATAAATGTTCTTTTTTAAAACGAGTGAAGGTGAGGGAAAGGAGCGGGACAGCATGCAGACACTGGAGTAGAGGTCCGAAGTGGATCTGGGCTCGTCTATGTACTACCCGTAGAACCTGGCAGGGGAAGTTATCTCTCTGAGCCTCTCTTGCCTTGTCTGCAAAATACTCATCATGTCTACATTAGGAGAATGTTGTTGGGATTAACCCAGATCATAAGCAGAACATACTCGGCACAGGTGCCTGGCATACAGCCCATCACCACCCCCTGTAAGCGGAAATGGTGTGGTTGTCACTGATTGTGATACTCCTGTTGCTGAAATGGGGCCGACTAAGGGAGAGGAAAGACGTGGTGAAGAAGCTCAAGTGAACCATGGAAAGAAGGATGTCTCCCCACCCCAGAAAGAAATCAGCACCTTTGTCTTCTAAAGTAAGTTTCCACAGCAGCCCTAGGAACTCACATCTGTCATGATCTCCACCTTAGGTCCTCCAAGGGGACAGTCATTAGTAAACATATTAATTCGCATCATGCTATCAACCCAGATCAATTCTTTGACCAGAAGAATCCTAACTTTACTGGACCAGCTGCCTCTCAGCAGGCGAGAACGTGGTTGTGTTTCCTGCGATCAGAGAGTACACTAGCCCCCGTCGCGTTCTCACACTTGACCATCCTCCACTACTGAGCAAGTCCTGGCAGGACCCCAGTTCACTCCTGAGGACCATCCAGTGTGGGGACATTCATCCAGGTTCTCCCTTCTAGCCGCAGACATCCCATCATTTTCTCCCACAAGGGCTCTTCTTTTTTAAGGTTCCAGATCCCTTTAAGAATCTGGTGAAAGAGACAAAGTCTTCCTTGCAATTTTCTTCTGACCAACTTCTGGGCCCCCTTAGGCCCCCAGTTCCAGAAGATGTGGGAAATTCCAGCGCCTGTTTCCCGTCTTGGCTGTTCCCAGCAGGGCTGACTGGAGCTTGGCTTCTCTGAGGATCAGAGAGTCCTTCCACCTGGCGGCCTGCTCAGAGCCAGCTTGTTAAAGTGAGCCGCCCAGGATGCACCACACAGCTCGGCTCAGAGCCTCAGATTCCGGCAATGAACCAAAGAGGGCCAGGCAGAGCACACACACCCGCTCTGTTCCTCCAGCAGCTGGTGGTGGGGGGGTTTGAAGGGGGGTTGCAGGACCTTGTGTGTCTGTGCAGTTGTCATATTTGCTAAAATATCCCACGTTCCTGAGTAGTTCGTGCATACTCAGTTGTGTTCAACTCTCTGTGACCCCATGGACTATAGCCCACCAGGTTCCTCTGTCCCTGGGATTCCCCAGGCAAGAGTACTCGAGTAGGTTGCCATTCCCTTCTCCATGGGATCTTCTGGACCCAGGTATCGAATCCTGTGTCTCCTGCATTGCAGGCAAATTCTTTACCACTTGAGCCATCAGGGAAGCTGAAGAAAACTTAGAAAAAAGAAAAAAGCCTGGGCCAATTTCCCAATATTCTATAGTCAGAGAGGAGTATGTGGTTCTAACCAGGTATCAGGAAGAACAGAAGCCCTCACGTCTGCTATAGCCAACATGGAGTCTGGCAGGAATAACTAACTAACCAGGTGTCCATTCTGAGCGATGAGCTGTCGTAACCATTTAGCTGAACCCCCTCAACAACCTATGTGGTGGGAACTAGTATTATCCTCATTTTATAGAGAAGGAAACAGGAACACTGGGGTGAAAGAACTTGCCAAGACCCCAGCATGGAAGAGCGGGGATCTGGCCTCAGGGAATCTTAACTCCTGAGCCCAAACTGCTAATCTCTGTGCCGTACCACCTCTGCTGTGCTTGCCTCAGCATTGTTATTGCGGAAACGGTGAGGAGAGGGCAGGAGAAAAAAATCAACTTTCCCATAGTGTTCACCTCTGGCAGGCTCTCCAATGCTATCACACACCACCAGATTCAAATCTAGAGAAATGAGGTAACAGTTTGGTCCCCTGATGCCCTCTAGTCCCTCCTGCCCATGAATTTCAGATGCCCAGAAACAAAAAGCGCAAGAGAGCTACAGGGGTTGAACTAAATACCAAAGGGCTTGCTTCTCTATCAAACTAAGCCATCCAGGCTTTTCACACTCAGACCAGACCTGGTCCCTGATTTTTCCACCCAGACCCACTCCTTAAGCAAGCACCCTGTAATGCTGCTGGCCAATCACCTTAGCGCGTCCACAATAACCAGAAGAGTAGTAACTAGACCAAGACGCTAAATACACGTCCCTGTGCCCATCCAAATGTCACCAGAACACTTGCATCTGAGTTATGTAAAGTGAGATACAGCTTTCAACTCAAGATCTAAAAGAGAAAGGCATTGAGCCTAGGCAGTACTCTGTCCTAAGTCATTCATGAAGAACCTAATTACAAATTCTTGCCCCAAATCCCTGCCATATGAGCACAAGTTCTAAAATACAGGCTGTGTACAGAAGCCCAGGAGTCTCAGTCACATTTCTACCAATAATATCATAGTGTTGAAACAGGACTGTTTTTTTTTTTACCAAAATCCCTTACTTTTGAACACCTGGCAATGCTAAGAACGGCTTCCACATCCACAATGTCAGAGGGCCGCTCTGGAGATGTTCCAGATTGATTCGATAACTGCTCTGATCGATACTTGAGAACTGCATGGGAACAACAACCCATCTTTGTCACCATGCAGGGGACTTGAGGTAAAACCCCAGAAGCTACCAAGAGACACAGCTTGATTTCTTCCCCTCATACTGTCAAGCTCCTGACACCCCTTTCATTGACTTTTTCTCGTGAAGGACCAAAGTGAGAAAACAGTTTAGAAGGTCTCAATAGAACCTAGGGAATAACCTCCTTTTAGATTTGGAAAATGAGACCTGGAGAAGTTAAATCACATCTCTCAGCGTATCTATCAGGAAGGTCCCTGTGTTTGGAGACAGAAACTTTGGTGGGAGTGCTAGTTCTACCCCTTTGATATCTCACTGACCTTGGCAGAGTTACTGATAAGCCTCAGTTTTCACATCTGCAAAAGGGGACCATAAGCCCCAACTCAAGGAACGGATGCAAGGATCCCATGGGATACTGCAGCATGTGCAAGTGCTTTATAAAATGTAACAGGTTATGTCAACAGTGTATAATGAAAGGCACGTCCCACCATGCCACTCCTGTTCTTTTCTCTATTGAAAAGACCAGAGAAGCAGCGGTGGAAGTTGGGAATGTTCCTGCTGCCTCCCTGCAGGTTGGGTTCTTTTTACTTAGGATTCTCTTTTCTTTTCCTCAGGACTGGGGAAGAAGGAGTGGGATTGGGGGTGGGGGAACCTGGCCTAGTCTTAACAGCCTCTAGACCCGCATATGTCACTGCTGTCAGCAGAGGACAAAACCCAAAAGGAGAGCAGGGAAAAATAAATCTTTTGTTTTTGAAGCTAAATAGCCCAAAATGCAGCTAGAAAATTTCCATAAAGATTTGGCTTTCACCAACACGGAGTGGAAACAAAGCTGACCCCTCCCCTGGCCATGCCCTCTGACCCATCTGCCTGGATGACCCCTTCTCTCTCAGCCTCAGGGTCAGGTTTCAGGGTTTTCCTTGGGGCAGGGGGGTGGGGGGGAAGGTGGGCTTGGTGCTTTTGGGGGGTGGGGGTGAGTGTGTTCGCACTAGCCCCAGTTTCCATGTGGCTGGAGGAGTTTGCTGGTTAATATTCATGAACAGTGATCTGCGCCTGCTGCAGTTTCTCGGGGGTGGGTTTAGCGGGAGGAATATACTACAGAAACAATCCTCCTGCCACCACCTTTGGAAGTTCAGGGCTCAGGGCTCAAATTGTAAATATTGAGTAGGGCAGGCCCCTCTTCCTTCTGTTTTCTCCTCACCACCCCCTACCCTCACCCCGTATACATTAAATCCATTCTTCCTATGTAACAAGGGCTACCGCGTTTCCTCAGGGCTCTGTTCCATTTGGGTCTGTGTCCATAGATTTTCCAAAAACATCCATAAATCCCTTCAGCCACCACAACACAACTAATGGCGATTCTTGTTTTCTGTTCAAGTTGCCAGTCCTAAAGCTGGGAAGAATATTCTGTCCTTCCATCAGACACAGGTCTACCAGTCAGAGGAGGAAGCCTGGGGCCTTCAGGATGAACTCAAGAACAAACGGTAAAGGGTAGGAGTCTGAGGTAACTTCCATTCATTTGGGAAAGCCTGGGGTGGCGGGGGTGGAAAGTGTCTTCCTCCTTTCCCATAGTTAGTCTCAATGTAGCTGGAATATTCTATCAAGTAGGAATATTCTAATTAGCAGCAGGTGAAGGCCAGAAAAAAAAAGAGCAGGGGGCTCTGGGAAACAGAAGACTCAGTTTTGAGGCCCATCTTTGCACTGAAGCTGTCTCATCAGGAAAATGGAAGAAAGGAGACTGGCTTTCTCTACCTCATAGGAAAATGGGGAGGACAGAAGGCGATGGTGATTTTGGAAGCGGTTGGACTTCCCTGGTGGCTCAGACTGTAAAGAATCTGCCTGCAATACGGGAGACCTGGGTTCGATTCCTGGGTTGGGAAGATTCCCTGGAGGAGGGCATGGCAACCCACTCCAGCATTCTTGCCTGGAGAATCCCATGGACAGAGGAGCCTGGTGAGCCACAGTCCATGGCATTGCAGAGAGTCAGACACAACTGAGAGACTAACCCTTTGGTGAACAGCTGAATGTACATGTGGCTGCAGAGCCCTGGCTTCTGGTTGTTGCTAACTGCATGGCAACAGTAAAATAAGGACATGCAGATTCTGAGATGGACGTGACCAGAGGCTCGTGATGAGCCTTTCTCTTGGATTATCTCATTCAACACCCACATTAGCCTTGTAGGCTGGGTACTTTTCTTATCCCCTTTTTCAGAATAGAAAACAGGCTTAGCAAGTTCAAGTATAATAACTCACTCGAGGTCCAACGACAAGGTGGTGATGGAGCCAGGCCTCAAACCTGGGTTTCCTATATGACCTTGGATGAACTAGGTCAGATCCTTGAGTCTTAGTTTCCTCATTTGTAAGAAATAAAATGGGCTGCACAGGATGATCTGTGAAACCCCTTCAGGCCTAAGAATACTGGGCTGCCACTCCCAAAAATTCCCCCTGAGACTACATCAACGGGCCAAGTCCACATTTCCTAGGTGGGGAGACCCTTAGCAAAGGTCTGGGGAGTAGGCACACTGGCAGCTTGTCAGTCCACCCACACGTGCATGCACACGCACACACACACTGGCTCCCTGCTGTCTCTTCCAGCCCAGTATCTCCTGTTGGCCACAGCAGAAACCTGGCCTGTGGGGTCCGTGCCCAGTGACAGGAACTCCACAGGGCTGAGAGGCCACAGGCTACAGAGCAAGCCAGACGGACACGGCTTTTCCCAAACAGAGCAAACACTCTCCCTGGCACCCGGCCTCCCTGGCTCTGTAAGCAAACCCAGACAAAAGGCCACCCTGCCGCCGCCTGACAGGCAGCCCACCAGTCCAGTGCCCATGTCCTTCCATTGGCCCATTCTCCTAGCATCCTCCCGGGGGGGCTGCTCAATTCCCCTCAGAGGGTCCTGCAGGAAGGCAGCAGGGCCAGAGCAGGCTGAGGCAGCCCGGCTCTCCGTCCAGTCTCCCCACAGGCAATTTCAAAGGCTCGACTCTGTGGGAGTTGCTGGGGACGCTCCAAAACCGGATGGCTTCAGAGCCTTCAGAAGGATTTCCTGTCTCACCTTCACCCCTGCTGCCTACTCTTCCCAGAATATGAGATGCGTGTATTCCGGAAAGCTCTCGCTGACATGTGAGATTACCTTCCGAGCCGTCATAAACATACCAGGAGGCAGAGTCAGAGTGTGGTTTAGAGGAAGAGACTTGGCCACCAACTGACTCCCTTGGCACAGTCTCTTCCCACGGAGGGCTCTGGAATGCCATACCTCAGTTTCCCCCAGGGGAAAAGTGAGGCCCAGTGCAATCTGAGGCTGGCTTGACTGTTGGGAGTATCTCTGAGACTTCAATACACACAACCAGGTACAACCAGGTCATTCGGACCTGAATGGTTTTTTTTCGGGTTGTACTGAGATACAATTGACACAAAACACTGTGTAAGTTTAAGGCTTACAACATATTGGCTTGATCCATTTATAAATTACGAAATGATGGCCGTCATTATTAGCCCCCGTCTCCACCCTGTCGCACAGTTACCATTTCCTCTCTGTGGTGAGAAAATTTAAGATCTACCCTTAGCAACACTGAAGTACCTGAAACAGTATTATTAGCTTTAACCACTGTGTTGTACATTAGATCCCCCAACTTGTTCATCTTACACCCACAAGCTTAAACCCTTTGACCAATATCTCCCCATTTCCCACATCCCTCATGCCAATAACCACTACTCTACTGTTTCTCTCAGTTTAGATTCCATGTATGTGAGATCATACAGTATATCTTTCTCTATCTGACTTATCTCACTTAGTCTAATGCCCGCAAGGTCCATCCAAGGTGTTGTCAATAGTAGGCTTTCATTCTAAACCTGAATTTTTTTTTGGCCACACTGAATGGCTTATGGGATCTTAGTTCCCCCATCCAGGGATTGAACCCGCACCCTTGGCAGTGAAAGTGCTGAGTCCTAACCACTGAACCACCAGGGAATTCCCCTAAGCCTAAATTCTTATAAGATATAAAATTTTCTATTTATCAACTCACGTCTGATACTGATCTCATGACCTCCACACTCCTGGCCTGAGTCCCTGAGATTCAGAGTAGAGAGTAGCCTTAGCATTTTACTAGGCCACCCACTCCAGTGTTCTTGCCTGGAGAATCCCAGGGGCGGGGAAGTCTGGTGGGCTGCCGTCTATGGGTCACACAGAGTCGGACACGACTGAAGAGACTTAGCAGCAGCAGCAGCCTTTTTTTTAACCTCAACAGAATAATCTGTTCCCTTTGTCAGCTGGTAAATGAAATTCATGTGAAAAATGAAAATCCCTGTGGAATCCCTGAAACTCAGTTATAAAATGCCAGGGAAATGGTATCTTCACTGACAATTCAAGTGACCAGTTAGTTGTCAGCCACAGGCACAGTCAGGGCTTCTGGTCAATTTTTTTTTTTCCCTTCTACATGATGCAGGATCATCTCTCTAAACACAAGGGGAAAAACAGAGGCCCTAGAATGTTTTTCCAGGTTCCTCCCAAGTATACGTTCTTGCTTTTAGATTTCCCAATTTCTTCCACTGGCCAAAGGCAGGGAAGTGTATAGCCAGGTGGGGCTCAGGATTTAAAGGCAGTGTTTATCTCACAAACTCCTCTGTGGACATGAGGACAGCCAGAGTCTGAGAAGCCGGACTAATCAAGTTGTGTGACTGTCCCTGCTTCATTTTTCTCCACCTATAAAAATTGGGAGAGGCTTCCTTAGGTCTAGACTTCCCTGGTGGCTCAGATGGTAAAACGTCTACCTACAATGAGGGAGACCCAGGTTCAAACCCTGGATCGGGCAGATCCCCTGGAGAAGGATATGGCAACCCACTCCTGTACTCTTGCCTGGAAAATCCCATGGATGGAGGAGTGTTATAGGCTACTGTCCATCTGGTAGCAGAGTCAGACATGACTGAGCGACTTCACTTTTCACTTTCCTTAGGTCTTAGCACAATAGAGGCTTCCTTAGCACAATAAAGAAGCTCATGAAACACCAGGACAAGCATTTAGGGAAGATAAAAATCCTGCTTGAGGATTTCAGGGATGTTTTTCTTTGATAAATGAAGAAGAGAAAATTATGGTTTGTGTTCAAATTTCCCTGGGCCTTCACTGACTTTTTAGGGTTTCCCTGGTGGCTCAGATGGTAAAGAATCTGCCTGCAGTGCAGGAGACCCAGGTTCGATCCCTGGGTCTGGAAGATCCCCTGGAGAAGGGAATGAAAACCCACTCCAGTATTCTTCCCTGGAGAATTCCATGGACAGAGGAGCCTGACAGGCTACAGTTCATGGCATTGAAAAGAGCTGGACATGACTGAGTGACTAACACTTTCACTTTCCTGCTGACCTTTATATGGATTTGGTAAAAGGGGCCATCTCTGAGACCCAAGGGGCTTGGATTAAGAACAAAGTATACCCCCATGAGGGCATTACCCACCTCTGTGGCACCACACTTACTTCTCCCTCCAAAACTGTGTGGTCTTCAGATAAAGCAGCTACTTTTGAAATGATTTTGAGCTGAATTTCTAGAGCCAGTTATACTTCTGTGCAAACCCACCCATCTCTTCCCAAGTGATCTCCTTGGAGGCCACAGTCAACTTTGGCGAGGGGAGGCTAGTCGGGGCAAGAGCCACAGATCTAGCGCTGTGGCAAGAACAAAGCGGACAGACTCACCAGGGCAGGATCCAGTGACCTCAGGCCCAGCTGGGCTATAATCAACTTGGCTGAGCTGCCACTCCCCAGGGTTAAGGCTAACAAATCCCAAAACATACTTAACCACCACTTAAGCTATTAGATAAGGCCAATTGCCTGTCCAGACCTGGGACTACAGCTCTTAATAAAAAAAAAAAAATTAACAGATGTTGGCATCTTTTGAGAAATGTGTTTTCAGAGAGTTTTTTTTCTTTTACAATCTAAAAAATAATATATTTGATTACATTAAAAACCCAAGACCAATGCCCAGCCTATTAATAAGTAAGCAACAAATACTTTTTTATAAATGCATTCATCCATTCATTCATGCAACAGCTACTTACTGAGCACCTACTGTGTACCAGGCATTATTCTAGGCTTTCAGGGACACTGTTGTGAATGACACAGATAAAAGTTCCTCACATAAGAGGGCAATAAAGAAATAAATTCATAGTATCACCTAAGAATGTAGGCCATGAAGACAAATTAGATAAGGTAGAGGGAAATGGTGGCTCCTCTCTTAGGGTCATGAGGGAACCTCTGAAACCATCTGAGTGAAGGTTTGATGGGAGTGTGGAAGCTGAATATGTATCTGAGAAAGAACCTTCCATGAAGAAGGAACAGCAAGGGCAGAAGCCCCGAGGCAGGAATACGCTCGGCACATCTGAAGAGTGGCAAGGAGGCCGGTGGCTGAGGCAAAGAGAGAGAGGGAGTGAAGATAAGAGGAGATGACCTTGGAATGGCTGCTTGGATCAGAACAGGCTGGGTTTTGAAGGCCATGGTAAGGCTGTGGGGTTTATACTGAGTGCAAGAGGACATGATAGAAGGGCTTCAAGCAGGGATGTGATTCTACACTATGAAGGATAAATGCAGAAGAGTCAGAATGGAAGATGGAAGATGGCAGAGACCAGGTGAAAGATAATGGTGTCTCTGGCCCAAGCAGAAGCATTGGAAGTCAGAAGTGCTTATACACTGGACATACTCTTAAGGTAGACCCCAACAATCTAATCTGATTTGTCAACAGATCAGAATGAATGAGTCAAAACTACTTTTCAGAAAAAGATCTCCTGGGACTTCCCTGGTGGTCCAGTGGCTAAGATTCTGTGCTCCCAATGCAGGGGGCCTGGGCTTGATCCCTGGTCAAAGAACTAGATCCCACATGCTACAACTAAGCACAGCCAAATAAATATAATATATATATTTTTTAAGTTAAAAAGATCTCGCAATATATAAGTCAACTAGGCCTCTTGAAGCTGAGAGAAATTTCTACAGGGGACTTTTTATTTTTATATTCACTTTTCTTTCTTTTTCAAAAATTTCTATTTAAATTAATAGATAAACAGTTCACCCATTTCTTCTACCTCACCCTCCCTGACACCCACCACATGCCTCTTCACTTTTCTTAATTTCACTCAGTTTGTCACTGATGGGTTATTAGAGTTACTATGACAATAAGCAGAGTTTAGTGATACACCCAAATAAAACTCCCCTTGGCATGTTTTTCAGGTACCAGGCCCAGGAGCTAAGACCGCACCAAGTCATTCTTTAGAAATCCCACTTCTGGTGTGCTTATACTGTATGCTACCTGGAGATACGTAGGCCTAGAAAGAGCTAGCTCATCTAGAACAGCATATTGCTAACCTTGAAAACAGCAATGAAAAGTATAGATGGGAACTGTGGAGCAAAGGCCATGTGATTTTTTTTCCAGCAATGAAAACTGTGAGAAAACACTTGTTTTTAAGAAGAAAATATTTCAAAACTCTAGACATATAAAAGGGGAAATGCACAACATTTTAGAATCTAGGCAAAACAAGCAAAAATAAAACAAAAACAAAAAAAGCCTCACTGTGAATTGTCCCCTGCGCCATTTCCACCCACAGCAATGTGACAAATTAGATGCCTGAGGTCATACTCCAGGCTGAGACCCAGACCTCCTTTTTCCCTTTATTCCTAAATTGAACCCTCCCCAGCAAGACGGATCTAAAGGAAACTTGGTAAGGATAAACAAAACTCAAGGGAAGCACAGATATGCCGTTTATTATAACATGCTTCATCTTGCACTTTGTACAAGGTGTGCTTGGATCAGAATATCAGGGATTATAAAAAGATCTGATTTTCCCTGCCTAGAATCACAGAATGACAGATATACAAGAACACTGAAATTATCTGGTCCAGATTTAAGATATTTGACAACAGGAATGTCAGGCCAGAATGCTTCTGGCAGCCTGGGCTGGTGCATCTGGGTTCACTATCAGCCCTGATCTTATCCAGCTCCCTCACTCCACAAGAGGAGCTTGACATCCGAGAAGGTGTAATGATCAGTTATTCTTACAAGACTTGTGATATGTTGAGGGATGGGGGGCTGAAGGGACATCCTCTGGGACAGAATTTGGCAGAGGACAGGAAAGAGCAGGAGGACCCCACCAGAGACTGCTTCCTCTATAATGTGACCTATGGCACTCACAACCCCTAAATCCAGTGGAAAAACTAGCTCCAGTATGTTACAAAGAATAAAGGAGTCCCCAAAATAAAAAAGAGGAACAGTGATCAGTTTGGGGATATAGTTGTGATCAGTTATGGGGATAAGATTTGTAGAATTGCTGGGGCCTGAGTCAAATGGAGGAAGCAGATGAAAGGATAGAAGAGAGAAATATTTCAAGTGGGTACAAAAACCCAAGGCTGCCAACATCATATGTGTGAGAGATGGAAAGCCCTCACTCCCTGGTTTATTCCTTCATTCAGTCGATGAATATGGATTGAATACCTACTGTGTGCCACACAGAGCAGGAGATGCTGGGCCTGTGACAGCAAACAAGAGCGTGACGCCTCATGGTGTCCATGACAAAGAGGCTGCAGAAGTGTCACAAAAAGGAAAGGAAGCACAGAGCATGGGCATATGTGAGGGACACCTCCCTGAGACCTGGGGGAAGGAGACAGGAGTCTCAGCTGAGTGGGGGAGAGAGAGGTTCTGGCTGAGGGAGGAAGATGTGCAAAGATCCAGGAGGGATGGAAGAGCAGGTCAAGGTGGTGGAAGCTCTTCAAGCCAGAAGGGAGAGTTTAGATTAGGAGAGGCAAGGCAGAGGAAACCACTGTGAGCCCTAAATAAGCCCTGAAAAACAGTATGCAAGTAAAGCTGTTCGACCAGGAAGAGGAGGTCTCTATCTAGCCAACTAGGAGGTGGGATTTCTGACCTTAGGATAGGAAGTCTAAATGGCATGAGCCTTGAGCTTAGAAAAACAGACAGCCCAGCAATGCAGACAAAAAGTGTTCGTAGTCAGAAGGAAATAGAAGGTGGGTGATGTAAAGATGAGAGCTGAAGGGAGCCAGAGAAGGACAGGGCATGGATAACAATGGCAGAACCTTATTTTAGCAAGAGTGCTGATAATAGAAGCCAGAATTCTCTGCCAAAAAATCCAGGAAGCTGGAGAATGCCAAATGCTGGCAGAGGTGTGGAGACTTAGGGGCCTTTGTACATGCTGATGGGATTGTGGGCTGTTGTGGAGAAGGCAATGGCACCCCACTCCAGTACTCCTGCCTGGAAAATCCCGTGGATGGAGGAGCCTGGTAGGCTGCAGTCCATGGGGTTGCTAAGGGTCAGACACGACTGAGCACTTCACTTTCACTTTTCACTTTCATACATTGGAGAAGGAAATGGCAACCCACTCCAATGTTCTTGCCTGGAGAATCCCAGGGACGGGAGAGCTTAGTGGGCTGCCATCTATGGGGTCGCACAGAGTCGGACATGACTGAAGTGACTTAGCAGCAGCAGCAGCAACTCTGGGAAGCAATCTGGAAATTTGATGATATTAAGCATAGGTAGATCTTATAACCCCCTTCATGGATCACAGCCTTGTCATGGCAGAGTGGCTTGCATAACTCAATGAAGCTATGAGCCTTGCCATTCAGGGCCACCCAAGATGGATGGGTCATATTGGAAAGCTGCAGTCCATGGGGTCGCAAAGAGTCAGACATAACTCAGCAACTAAACAACAAAGAACACATAACCCAGAAAATCCCCTCCTGGGTATAAATCCCAAACACATTTTCTATTATATAATGGTGATTGCAGCATTATTCATGGCAATGGGAAATTGGAAGCAATCTGAGTGTTCATACTGGGAAAGTAGGTGAGAATGGTAAACACGTAACATAGAATCAGTTCAATTCAGTTCCGTCACTCAGTCGTGTCTGACTCTTTGTAACTCCATGAACCACAGCAGGCCAGGCCTCCCTGTCCATCACCAACTGCCAGAGTCTACCCAAACCCATGTCCATTGAGTCGGTGATGCCATCCAACCATCTCATCTTCTGTCGTCCCCTTCTCCTCCTGCCTCAGTCTTTCCCAGCATCAGGGTCTTTTCAAATGAGTCAGCTCTTCGCATCAGATGGCCAAAGTATTGGAGTTTCAGCTTCAACATCAGTCCTTCCAATGAACATCCATGACTGATCTCCTTTAGGATGGACTGTTTGGATCTCCTTGCAGTACAAGAGACTCTCATAGAATATTATGCAGCAATTTACAACTTGATGTGATGCAAAAAAATAAATAAAAGGCAAAATGAGATATGTAATAATACTATTTATATAAACCAAAAATAGATGCTCAGAAAATTTAACACTGTAATTTGCCCAAGTCCTTCTAGTCAGCATTCCTGATACCCCTTTTCTGGATTATTTTTTCCATAGCATTTAACCACCATCTAACATACTGATAATTTTCTTATTTTTATGCTTATAGATTATTATCTTTCATCCCCTGTTAGCATATGTACTCCATAAAGGCAGGGAATATGATGGCTTTCTTCACTAAATCATCCCCAAATGCCTAGCACATAGTAGGTACTCAACAAACACTGTTGAGTGAATCAATGAATAAGACATTATCTTTCTTGCAAGAACATAAACAAACCTTAAAAGACGCTTGCTCCTTGGAAGGAAAGCTATGATAAACCTACTCAGCATATTAAAAAGCAGAGATATTTCTTTGCCAACAAAGGGTCCGTCTAGTCAAAGCTATGGATTTTCCAGTAGTCATGTATGAATGAATGTGAGAGCTGGACCATGAAGAAGGCTGAAAGTGAGAGTGAAAGTCACTCAGTCATGTCTGACTCTTTGCAACCCCATGGACTGTAGCTTGCCAGGCTCCCCTGTCCATGGAGTTCTCCAGACCAGAGTACTGGAGTGGGTAGCCATTCCCTTTTCCAGGGGATTCGTCCCAACCCAAGGATCGAATCCAGGTCTCCTGCATTCCAGGCAGATTCTTTACCCTCTGAGCCACCAAGGAAGGCCAAACATATCAGAGAACCAAAGAACTGATGCTTTTGAATTATGGTGCTAGAGAAGACTCTTGAGAGTCTCTTGGACTGCAAGGAGATCAAACCAATCAATCCTAAAGGAAGTCAACCCTGAATATTCATTGGAAAGACTGATGCTGAAGCTGAAGTTCCAATATTTTGGCCACTTGATCTGAAAACCCGACTCATTGGGAAAGACCCTGATGCTGGGGAATACTGAAGGCAAAAGGAAAAGGGGGCAGCATAGAATGAGATGGTTAGATAACATCACCCACTCGATGGACATGAATTTGAGCACACTCCAGGAGATAGTGAAGGACAGTGAAGCTTGGCATGCTGCAGTCAATGAGATCACAAAGAATCAGACACAACTTAGAGACTGAACAACAACAACAAAATAAACCCAAAGATCCACTTGAAGCAAATGAGAACAGTGTGAAAACAAGAGCTTGGCCAAGAGGGGTGTAAAGGGATGAAATGGAGGCTTAGCGGCCATGCTGCACAGAATGTCCTGCACTAAGAAGCATGTCTCTGGTTTCCTATCTCCATTCTCTCCTACCTTCCAATGGCTAGCCAGGACCTGTGATCAACCATGCCTGACTTTTCCAAGATACCGGATCTTAAAAACAAAAGTCTGATGACTGTGTAAGTGCTCATCCAGGGAGATCAGAAGTTTGAAGGAGGCCAGATGAGTGTCTGTCTCCAAACCCATTTTAGGAAATGTATTAGCTAGGGATTCTGCCCTAGTCCCTTAGAAGTTTGGCTAATTTTCAAATTTGGAATTCAGATTTGGTTCATATTAGCAGGTTTAAAATAAAACAAAGACTGTATTCACGCTAGCAGGCTTACAAGTCACAGGTTTCCTCACCAGTAGCATGAGAAATATCTGGGGAGCTTTGGAAACACAAATTCTCAAGCTTAATCCTTATGGAGATTTGGATTCAAAAGATCTTAGGGGGGCCAAGAATGCGGTATGTTTTGTTTTCACTCCTCAGGGGACTGTGGCCCATCCAGAACTGAGCATCAGACAGTCAGAATCCCAGTCTGGTCCCCACAGCTAATCTGGCCCTCCCTGAGGAGACAAGAAATCCTTGCTTAGCCTTCATCCCCCACTGAGAATGCTCCAGGGGGCTTCTGGAAAGAAGCCGTAGGAACTCTGGGTAGAGGTGGGCAGACAATGGGCCAAAAACACCCCCTCAGTCCAGCGCTAGTTTCGGCATTCCAGGCCCACCCACCTGGGCCCTTGGTCACCAGGAGACTTCACTCGCACACACAAGCCCTAACCTGCCCCGGAGCTTCCCAAGCAGCGCTCTGAGCCTGCTCGGAACAAAGGCGATTGTTCTCATAGGACTGTCTGTCCATCCTTGTCTTCCCTTCCCATCCCTCCAGTCTCTGCCCCTGCCTTGTAATCCCTGGGAGGGAAGGGAT
Source organism: Bos mutus (assembly GCF_027580195.1). Lineage (NCBI taxonomy): Eukaryota > Metazoa > Chordata > Mammalia > Artiodactyla > Bovidae > Bos > Bos mutus. The sequence continues at coordinate 45,318,059 of NC_091618.1, read as the reverse complement.
TCTAATATTATTGCTCTTGGCTACTTTTTCCTCTCCAGCTTGAAAGTCCCACGCTCCTGCGTGTGGTTGTTTGTGCATGGGCCCCTCCCCCACCAAGAGAACACCCTCCAGCTGTCCAAGGTGCATTCTCTGCACTGGAGGCTGAGATGTGGGTGGATGAGGGATTTTGTTTAAACACACACTTGGAGTTGCAGACCTTCCTGTGGGAATCATCCTCTATTAGTTAAAGGATGGATTATGCCGGTCCCTGCCCCCACCTGATGAAGCAGTAAATTGTAACAAGAGAATCTGGCTAAACGAGTTTCCGATTCAAACGTTATCTTGTGGACAAAGAACCCTTTGAATATGGTTTCTGTGTTTGGCTTCTTGAGATGGAGTGGAAAGTTATGTTTTCACTGGTGCTGGAACTCTTCAGCAGTGCCGGACAGTGGCCGTTCACCAAGAGGACAACCTTGGGGCAGTCAGGGACCACGTGGCCAGGAGAGCTGTCGCCAGGCCGTATCCTGCCCATGAACCCAGGGACACTGATGATATTTAGGTGGTCCATCCCCTTTGGTCACTGAGCATCATCAATAGGCAGAGAGCCCCTTTTCTCGAAGAGGGTATAACCCAAACATGCTCAGGGAGGGTGATTGATAGAAAGCTCCCATTTTAAAAGGATTCCAAATCTAAACAGAATGTGTCTGCTTACTGACAAAATTAAATTACCCTCTGCTGGAGGAACTTCTCCTTCCAGGGAAAACAGAGTTATAGTTACAGATAAAATAGAAACTTGGGCATAGATTCTTAGAGGCTTCTAAGAGCAAAAGTGAGTGCGATTGTTAAATTTACAGGCTTAATTTTATTTTATGTTTGTCTCACTTTGATGTACTTCATAAATGAGAAGGTACCAAAAAAAAAAAATGAGAAGGTACAAAAAAAATTTGTGTGTATGTGTGTCATATTTGAAAGGTCAAAAGTCCACTAGACACTTTGGTTGAAAGCCCCTAGAGGTCTGGGTCTTACTGAACTCTCTTCTCTTGGCTGCTCTGGAAAGTATCTCTGTTTCTCCCCACAAACAGATAACCAGGCCGCCCAGGAGGAAAGGAAAAGGCAGAAACTTTCTCTGTTCTGCAGCCCCTCTTTCTCAGGAGAAGGTTACATTCAACATCCTGCCTTCCCCGACATTTCTTGTCAAGCCTTTCTCCTCACCTTTCCTCACTTCCAGAAATGAGGCCAATGTAGCAAAACAGGAAGCTGCCTGTAGGGATTTCAGTTTCCAAACTGGCCAACAAGAGTGTTGTTCCAGGCAATTGTTTCATTTATTTGATGGTTCGTCATTGCATTTCTGCTTCAGGTCGCCACAGTTCTGGGCTCTGAGAGGGATAAAGGAGTCTTCGAGGGAACTCACGTTTGTAAAATACATTCCCGTTTATAAGATGCTTTCACCTGCCGTAACTCAGACAGATGCCAAGGGAGAGGGGAAAGTGGCTTCTGGATTGAAAATGCTTAGAGCCTGGCGAGGGAGTTCAGATTGCAGAGAGGAAACCTCCAGGGAAAGGCACAAGGCCTCGCTTAATCCAGGCCAGACCTGTGAGAGACATATCCAAAGTGCTACAGGCCAGAAAAGAGAGATCAGTAAGACCTGGGCCCCCAGGTGCTCTTGACCAAAGAGTCTAGAATTTCCAATTCTGTGGGTTTGGTTCATTAAGTGTTTCAGCTGGAAAGACTTCCTCTGAGGCCCAAACCTCAACAATAACGCCCCTTTCTTTCCTTTGAAGTTGGTTTCCAATCTCTTCCCCAACAGAGAAACTTTATCTCCTGTATCCTCTGCACTCTTCTGGGTTACTTCCATGGTCATGAAGCCGGCGAGTCCACGCCCAGCTGGACCCGGCCACGGCCCTGTTCTCAAGAGAGGTGTGCCGTCGACACAAGCTTATGTTTAGGAGGAAATTCGCTTTTATTTTGCTTTTGATTAATGTGCTAAGATGTTACATTAGGAAAAGCGCCCTCCACTCCCCTCCATCTCTGGGCCCCACTGGGCTGGGTGGGTTCTCAGGAGAGCTGCTGAGGCAAACGAGCATTCCGGGGCTTGGCAGGACTGCACGGTTGTGAGACGACGGCCCTTCCATCACACTGTCATCGCACTGCAGAAAACACCCTAAGCGGCCCAGCTGCAGCGCTGCTGGCAAAACAGAGCTGTCCCTGGGCAGGTCACCCAGCCAAGCCCTCCACTCCCTCAAAGCCTCCCTCCCACGTCTGCAGTAGGTGGTGGGTGCTTCACTGGTCATGAGACCTCTGACCCATCCCTGGGCCAGGGAGGGCACTCAGTCTCCACCCTGAACAGACTCGTGAGGACTTTGCCCTGCCCTGAGTTACCATCATTACCATTTACTACCACTGTTACCAAAACCACCCACCAAGATATGCTCCAAGACAGTTGCCTAGACTCCCTGTCAACCAGATGCCATTCCTTAACTCCCTCCTGCAGAGAAACTGTGAAGCCTTGACTGTTGGTATGGCAGTGGTTTTAACATTTACTCGGAAACAGATTTAATGAGCACCTATTATCTCCATTTCACGTGTATTCATCTCCTGAAAATGAAAAGTATTAGTCACTCAGTCATGTCAGACTTTTTGTGACCCCATGGACTATAGCCAGGCTCCTCTGCCCAGGGATTCTCCAGGCAAGAATACTAGAGTGGCCTGCCATTCCCTTCTCCAGCGAATCTTCCTGACCCAGGGATCAAACCCAGGTCTCCTGCATTGCAGGCAGATTCTTTACCACCTGAGCCACTGGGGAAGCCAGTAGGTGACCGCCAGTGAGAATACAACAGGGATGGAACCTGGCCATCACAGTTTATTGGAGGAACATCCAGGACAGTGGTAGCTGTTTATTCTCCAGTCTTCCTGAAAAATGCCCAGATGCTCTCTCCCCATGTGTTTGGCTCCTCCTTCACCTCTACCCTGAGAAATAGCCATCACAGCTAGATAGAGTATCGGAAAACAAGAGCACAAAAGAGTGAGTTTAAAGTCAGATGAGTTCAAATTGCAGTTCTACTATTGGGTTGGCCATAGAGTTCATTTGGATTTTTCCATAAGATATTACGAGAAAACTCAAATGAACATTTTAGCCAACCCAATTCTTCCTTATTATGAGGTGTTAAGCTATTTAACGTGGCTTCCCTGGTGGCTGAGACAATAAAGAATACGCCTGCAATGCAGGAGACCCGGATTTGATCCCTGGGTTGGGAAGAACCCCTAGAGGAGGGCATGGCAATGCACTCCAGTATTCTTGCCTGGAGAATTCCATGGACAGAGGAGCCTGGCAGGCTACAGTCCATGGGGTCACAGAGTTGGACACAACTGAATGACTAAGCATGTGCATGCAAGTTATTAACATCTCTGAGCTCAGTTTCTTCATTTATAAAAATGGTGATAATAAACCCAATCTGTTAACAAGTGCAGATCACCAATTTTAGTGCCAGACACGCAGTACATCTGCTGCATGGTAACTGCTACTGTTGTGCAAGTCACCCAGTCATGTCCGACTCTTTGCAACCCCACAGACTGTAGCCCGCCAGGCACCTCTGTCTGTGGGACTTCCCAGGCAAGGATACTGGAGTGGGTTGCCACTTCTTTCTCCAGGGAATCTTCCTGACCCAACTCTTCTACATCTGAGCCACCAGGGAAGTTACTGTTGTGGTGGTTACTTATTATTATTACTATTGCTCCAGTTGTGTTATTAACAGGATTGTGCTTAGTGAAGGAGGGGAGCCTTTTAGCAATAAGTAATATGGGGAAACCTTGGGAGAAAATCCCTTCTAGGGAGCAGCATACCTAAGACTCGAATGGGAACATACCACAGCGTACCAATGTAGATTTTTCACTGGAAGTGGCATTTTTCAGTAACAAAAGCAAATGTTCCATCTTTTTTGGAGGAAAAATCTAGTTGATTTTTTTACTTACATGTGATCACTCAATGATTCATCCACCCCTGGGGATGCATTGTCTTCAAAAAGATTAAGATCCTCTCTGCCAAGTCTATGAGTAAGGACAAACAAAAGATGCTGGGTTGGAGTCCTACTCTAAGGTACCAGAGGGAGGAAGCCAGGCACCAGAAACACTTATTTTCCCTTAATTTTCTTTTAAAGGGTTGGTAGATCATGATTTTATTTATGTATTTATTTATTTACTTATTTATTTTTGGCTGCGCTGGGTGTAGCAAGTGGGGGCTACTCTTCACTGAGGTGCACGGGTTTCTCACTGCAGTGGCTTCTCTTGCAGATCACAGGCTGTAGAGCTTGGACTCAGTCATTGTGGTACGTGGGCTTAGTCTCTCTGCAGAATGTGGGATCGAACCCCTGTATTGGCAGGTGGATTCTTAACCACTGTAACATGAGTCCCAGTGGATCATGATTTTTTAAATTATCATCATTTAAAATGTTTAATATGGGAACATGTGTTATGTTTTGTTGTTTTGGCTTTCCTCTTTTTAGCTTGGGGCAGTCAGAGAGTGTTACAAGAGAGAATTAAAATTTGAAGTTTCCTTTATCACCTTATACAAGCCAGAGAAAATAAACAACTGTCTGAATTCACCCAGGAATCAGTCCATTCAGACCTGATCAATAGTTTATAGCTGAGCTTACAGAGGTCAGCAAGGAAAAATATAGAAAAACTTACATGTTGACTTGGGTTTTACTGTACAGAAAGGACTTTCATTCTTAAAGATAATCTCTATTTTTTACAAGGCCCAAGAAGATAAACGAGGCATATACCCCTCAAGCATTTTTTAAAAAGTCTTTCAATCAACACAATAACCATAAAATGATTTTCATGACATTCATTTTCAGGTTTTCATTTTGAGCCCAATTCACAATTTGAGTACAGTTTTCCTATTTTTATTGCCAATACATTGAATACATATATTTCTCACTGTTTAAATCAGAGGGAGAAGTTTCATCTAAGATTATTTATTTTCCCTCTTTAATTTTAATACATGTGCCTCTGGAGAATATATCTTTTGTATGATTCTACCTTTAAAAAACCAAAGGAAAAGAGATGAGATACTATTGGCTAGTTACTTTAAAGGGTTATTTGGAGGGGTCTCTCCTGAACTTATTTTTTTTTAATAAGTCATATTTCAAGGCTTTGATCTTGACAGCCCTGAAATACTACCTCACAATTACATCATAACTATGAAATGACTTTTGTTGGCTAGTGGAATAACTTTTCAAAAAGTTTCCACCAAATGCACAAATATTACAGTGAAAGGATGTCAGAGTATTTCAAATGATTAGTGACGGTATTAAAATTGCCAGTATTGCTATATATTGTACCCCTAGGAAATTAAGCATATTTATGGCGAGGTCTTCATCTAAGTAGTCTGGCTGGGTTTTTTCCTTTTTCCTTTTTAAAGTGATTGGTAATTTCTTCTCTTAGTCTTTTTCACATGCTTTGCTCTTTCTAACGAGAAGGCAATGGCACCCCACTCCAGTACTCTTGCCTGGAAAATCCCATGGACAGAGGAGCCTGGTGGGCTGCCGTCTATGGGGTCGCATAGAGTCGGACACGACTGAAGCGACTTAGCAGCAGCAGAAGCAGCTCTTTCTAAAAGCCATTTAAACCATTGATTTTTTTTCCAGTGAGGAAAAACAGCATATATTCAAACAAGAGTTAGTGAAGCAACCAAACCAAATATCTACTACATCTCAAATATTTATTAATTCAATAAATATTTACTAGAGAGTCATAACATATCATATGGTACAAATTCAGCTATGTGCACTTGGCCTGTCTCTTCCCTACCAAAAAGGAAGAAAAATAGTACTCTCAATAGTGTGGACATTCCAAGCACCGAGTCACTCAATGACAGGCCCCAAATTCAGCAACATGGGGAGGAGACTGCTGTTTGCTTGGCTTGGTTTTACTTTCCCAGTACCCCTTAAAGGTGAGGCTAAATGTAAGGCCCACATTTGAAAGATAAGTGTTTGGAGGTACACATGCATTGGAGAAGGAAATGGCAACCCACTCCAGTGTTCTTGCCTGGAGAATCCCAGGGACGGGGGAGCCTGGTGGGCTGCCATCTATGGGGTCGCACAGAGTCGGACATGACAGAAGCGACTTAGCAGCAAGGGTCTCTAAATAAGAGCCAGCTGATTCATTTGGTTCCCAAGCAAAAGCAAATAAAATAACAATCTGATCCATTGTTGGAGAAAAACATAGCGAGGACTGTCCCTGTACTGTATTTCATGAGCCAGTGAGGATAACCTTGACTCCAAGATTACATAGACTTATTTGCCCTACCCCTTGTGGTAGACACTCAGTACAATGCAGTTAAGTAAGATTCACCTGCTATATACTAGACTCTGTTCTGAAATTACAGGGGAAAATTAAGGAGAAAATTCCTGGATTACTTAGTGGACATTTTAGAGGTATGAGAACAAGATTATTCATACACATGTATGCATGCACATACACATAGAATTTGAGAATGAGTCACATTTTTTTGTAGAGTGGGCCAATCTTGACATGCCCTTTCCTAAGCTAATAAATTAATCTTTACTTTCCTTATTAGGAGCTATGAGTGTGTCAAATGACATACAGTTAAAAGATGAGATAATAAGACAGATATTTGTTTAAACTTCTGTTTTTAGAATTACTTATTGATGGAGTTGGAGATTTGGTTGCCCATGGTAGCAGTGCTTTAGCACAAGCTAATGATTTTAAAACAAAAGCGTAAGCACACAGAGTTAATTTGCAAATCAGAGACACATTAGCCAGTGAAAGGCTTTATTGGTAACATGTATAGTAAGTATACATTGTATACTCGTACGCCATAGCATCGAAGTTAACTGACATGTCACAAGTTAACTGACGTGTCCATGGGTTCAGTGAATTACCTCCCTGTCTCCAATGTTACTTGCACCAAATCTGAAATGCATCATGCCAAGTGTTTTCCCCTCATTGTTTTAACGAAGGGTATTTTTAAGAAAAGCTAATCCACCTGTTTCTAATTCTGTTAAGCTTATTCCCTTAAGATAATACCTTGCCAGAGCTAACTCTATCCCCAGAAAAATCTTTTTACTCCTTTTTTTAAAGGTTTATTTGCAAACAGGTGGTCCTTCACAAAGCTGGGGCCTCCCAAGCCCTCAACTCGTATTTGATTCAAACTCAGGATGAGTCTTGTTTAATCACTTGGGTTGGAAAACATACCACCCCATGTACAGGAAGAGAGAGCAGTGAAGCAAGCACTGAGTTTTCTCACAGCTCAAAACTAATCGCCCTCTTTCCTTATAGGATTAAATGGAAATTGTGAGGGTTACATGTAGTACCTGATTCAAGCTGAACTTTTCCGTTCAAGAGGAAAAGAGGTGATCAGATGGGGAATGTGACTTTTAGACTGAGGGCCATCCTGTGTGTGGGGGCAGCATCGTCTTTTGGAATTACATCAACAGATCTTGGTAGCTTTATTTTATAACTAGAAAGGATGGCAGGAAAAGCAAAGGACATCCTCATTAAAGCTGATTTACTGGAGAGGCTCAAAATCCTCCTTTCCTCTTTGGTATCACCCGAGTTACTCATGCCAATTTGTGGAGCTGTACATCATTATTTTAATTGTCTGCAGCCCTTGGGTGAGTTTTAATAATCTCACTGGCTTGGCTGCAAGCAGGGCTCTGGACACTACAGTTAAGAGTTTTCACATAGATTACAACGTAAAGAATATGGCCAATAATATTGTAATGACTTTGTATGGAGATGTATGGTTACTAGAGGCCTTCCCTGGTGACTCAGTGGTAAAGAACCTGCCTGCCAATGCAGGAGACACGGGTTTGATCCCTGGATAAGGAAGATCCCCTGGAGGAGGAAATGGCAACATACTCCAGTATTCTTGCCTGGAGAATCTACTGGACAGAGGAGGCTGTCAAGCTACAGTGCATAGGTTTGCAAAAGAGTCGGACATGGCTTAACGACTAAACAACAAATATGGTTACTAGACTTAACAGAGTGATCATTTCATAATGTATGCAAATATCAAGTCACTATGTCGTACACTTGAAACGAACAAGATATTGTACGTCAACTACATTTCAATTTTTAAAAAATTTAAGCGTTTTCACAGAGATATTTGGTGGCCATCAATTTGGGTAGAACGAAAGGAACATTGCTGAGAAAAATGTCAATAACCTCAGATATGCAGATGACACCACCCTTATGGCAGAAAGTGAAGAGGAACTCAAAAGCCTCTTGATGAAAGTGAAAGTGGAGAGTGAAAAAGTTGGCTTAAAGCTCAACATTCAGAAAACGAAGATCATGGCATCTGGTCCCATCACTTCATGGGAAAGAGATGGGGAAACAGTGGAAACAGTGGCAGACTTTATTTTTTTGGGCTCCAAAATCACTGCAGATGGTGACTGCAGCCATGAAATTAAAAGACGCTTACTCCTTGGAAGGAAAGTTATGACCAACCTAGATAGCATATTCAAAAGCAGAGACATTGCTTTGCCAACAAAGGTCTGTCTAGTCAAGGCTATGGTTTTTCCAGTGGTCATGTATGGATGTGAGAGTTGGACTGTGAAGAAAGCTGATCGCCAAAGAATTGATGCTTTTGAACTGTGGTGTTGGAGAAGGCTCTTGAGAGTCCCTTGGACTGCAAGGAGATCCAACCAGTCCATTCTGAAGGAGATCAGCCCTGGGATTTCTTTGGAGGGAATGATGCTAAAGCTGAAACTCCAGTACTTTGGCCACCTCATGCGAAGAGTTGACTCATTGGAAAAGACTCTGATGCTGGGAGGGATTGGGGGCAGGAGGAAAAGAGGACAACAGAGGATGAGATGGCTGGATGGCATCACCGACTCGATGGACATGAGTTTGAGTGAACTCCGGGAGTTGGTGATGGACAGGGAGGCCTGGCATGCTGCAATTCATGGGGTCGCAAAGAGTCGGACACGACTGAGCGACTGAACTGAACTGAAAGGAACATAGTCCAAACTTTGGAACAAGATTTGGTGTGAGTTGGTTTTTTTTTTTTTTTTTCCCTTCTCATAACATATGAGCTGATTTTCTTCTGATGTAACAAAGATAAATTGGAATCAGGCTCTGGCACAGGTTTTTATTTGATCAACAAAACACAGCATAAAGAATAGTCCTGCTCACAGACAAAGAAAACAAACTCATGGTTACTAAAGGAGAAAGCAGGGAAGAATAAATTAGGAGTTGAGGATTAGCAGCCACAAACTACTATATATAAAATAGATAAACAACCAGACCCTACTGTATAAACACAAGGAACTATATTCAATTATCTTGGAAAAACCTATAATGGAAAAGAATATATACATATATAATCTGAATCACCTAGCCATACACCAAAAACCAACACCTTGTAAATCAACTATACTTAAATTTAAGGAAAAAAAAAAAAATTCCTGCATGTCTCTGCTTTTCACAACTCCTTCTTTTGTGGGTTTGTCCCTGCTGAAAAATTTCCCTTTTCTCCAACCCTCCTCACAAGTTCCCTAGAGGAAAAAGCCCTAAACAAAAGCTCTGTTTGCACAGAATGCTAATTATTCAAACCTAGAGTGTCAGTGAGGTCAACTTCAGTAGACAGAAATATCCAGTCTACAGAAAGGGAAATTAGCCCAGGCTGGAGTCAGCTGCACAAGCATCCTTTCTATACAACTCCTTTCTCCTTCGTGCACCTTTCACCCTGGAGAACACGTAGTCCCAGATTTCTCCCCAATCCCCACTCCCCAAGTGCTCAGCTGCAGCCTTGACAGAGTCCACCCATAGCCCTGGGTGTGTCCTGCCTGAACTTCTGCTCTTCACTCAAAGCCACTTGATGAATAGAAACTTGAAACATTCTTTGGATGTTCCTGGTGTTTGAATCACTATATAAAATGTGTTTGACATTAAAAAGTTTGGAAATTTTTGGAGTGAGAAAGGGGGAACAGTGAGGGGAAATGCAGGAACTGTCTTCCTGTGTTATCTTGGGATGGATCCACACAGAAAGCCAGAGGGCAGGCTCTGGAGGACAAGTGTGACATGAGTGACATCTGGACAGCCCATCACTGATACTGATATTGCTGCCACCCTCTGTCTGGGCTTTTCTTGTAACACCCTTCAGCATCACTCTAGATCTATGTGATTCTAAATCTCTGTGGCTACATGAAGAAAACTGAAGTCCAACTGAAGTAGAAGTAAAATTATTTTCTTGTAGTTTGCTTTTAAGTGAGTATTAGAAAACAAGTTGAGGAGGCGAGCTGAGTTCTCTGGAGAATCTCTTGGATTGTAAGGGAGGTGTAGCTAAGGGTGGGCTTCCCAGTGTAGCTCAATGGTAAAGAATCCACCTGCCAATGTAGGAGACACAAGAGACACAAGTTCCATCCCTGGGTCAGGAAGATCCCCTGGAGGAGGAAATGGCAACCCACTCCAGTATTCTTGCCTGGGAAATGTCATGGACAGAGGAGCCTGGCGGGCTACATACAGTCCATGAGGTTGCAGAGTCAGACACAACTGAGCCACTAAGCATGCATGCACGCAGCTAAGGGCCCAGCAGAAATTTCTCTGATGTAAATTCATTGGAGTTGCCAGGGAAACTGGCGTGGAGAAGTCAGCTCAAATAGGCCTTATTAATAAATAGCTCAGATTCACTGTCACACACAAGGCAGGGGATGGACGTGACATGGCACTGGGAATGGAAGATGGGGTGAAGGCAAAGAGGGGGGTGAAATAACCAGAGTTACATGGATACAATGAGACAAGGGCTGTTGAGCACATGTAAAAGACTGGTTGATGCTGAGATTCAGGGGGAAAAAAATCTTGTTTTAAACAAATCAATACCATATTTGTGCCATGGAAGTATGAAAAGTGAGGATGAAGCAGCCCCAAACGTTCACCAAGAGCACCTACCTTTTTGGAGATACAACCATCTATAAAGTCTCTGATTTCCCAACATGCTGCCTTCCGCTCCTCTCAGGGCAGAGTGATGTCAGTTTATGAAGCATAAGTGAACAAGGGTAATTTAACTTTGAGGATTTCACAACCGGCTTCCGATAATTGGAGACAGCCTGGTTGTTGTGAAGCTGAAGCTAGAAGTTCCTGCCATCCCACAAAACTGGGTTTAGAGCAATAGACTGACCGCCTCAGGGAAAAAAGAAAGAAAGAAACAGGAGTAACCGAAACCCCTTCCCTCCTTTGCAGGTAACTAATCATAAAAAGAAGAAGCAACAGTAATTAATACATGATTTCATGGCCTCAGAGTTCCATCCTTCTGGGATCCAGCTGTGGGGTTGGTATTGCCAAGCTCCAGTCTTAGAGAGGGGAGCCTGCCTGGGCCAAGGGCACTGTGGAACCCGGGACAGCTGGGTAGAGGCCTGGCCAGGAGCCTCTGAAGGTGAATCATGCTGGTTGGTAAGTTTCCTTAAGCAAAGAGCTCACACGCACACACGTCCTTAATGGAGGACAAATTTCAATAAACATTTCCTTCTGAGCAGAGTTCAAGGCACAGGTCAGCTTTCTCCCGTGGAAAAGGCGGGAGCTAATAGAAATGCCTGCACCCTCAGGTTTTCTTGATGAAGTCTTTATATTTCATTATTTGCCACAAGCATTATAATATGTCCATGTTGAAATGAATGAGCCACCTAACATGGATACCGCCCAGCTTATGGCTCCACCTCCTGCTGGAAAAAGTCTCTGAAATCCTTCAGCTCTGAAATAAGTCCTTCCTCCTGTGCCCCCAGCCAAGCCTTTGTGACAGTAGCCAGAGCTGTTTTCAATACTCTGCAGCTCAAGTCTGCATCTAAAGTGAGGATAGGCTCGGCATCCTCCAGGGAGGCTATCGGGCAGATGCTCACTGAATATCCCCCTTCTGCGTGTCCATCCCCATGAGAGGCCCTGAGGGAGTACAGAGGAACCGAACCCAGAAGTTCCTGGGTTGACAAATTCAGGATTTAGTTGGGGAGCCAGATGCCAAGGCGACTCACATGATAGCAGCTCCTGAATGGGGGCCATGGTTGCTAGGCAGCTGGTTCAGAACAGTTATTTGAGTCAGGAAGTCAAGTCCTGCTTTTAGCTCTGCCCCTTGACATGTGAGATAAGTCACTTGTCTTGGGATCCTCTGCCTACAGTGTAATACATATAATTAGAGAATTACTTAACATCTCTCCTATAATGAGTTGCAGTTGCATATGCCCAGGTATATTTTAATGATTCAGATTAAAAGGGAACATCATTTTGTTTCCAGATCATCTTGAGTAAGATCCAAGAACCTTTTCCCACCAGCTTCACAGGTCATTATTATGTTTATCTAGTCTCCTCCAAAATGCCATTCACGAATTTAGTAAGTATTTACTAAGAGAATGAACAAAGCACTCATGCCACCATTTCAATTTCTTGGAATCATCTGTTGGCTTCTCATGGTATAATGTTTAGCATTTAGACAACTCTGCCCCTCACTCTATCATGGACCCCTGCTTGGTATCCAGTCCCCCCTTTTCTAGTAGTACCCCCTCAGTGGCTTTAGGAATAACCCCTCCCTAGTGGATACAATCATCATGGTTCTTTTATACAATGGGGGGGCTTCCCAGTGGTAAAGAATCTGCCTGCCAATGAAGGAGATGCAAGAGATTCAGGTTCAGTCCCTGAGTCAGGAAGATACTCTGGAGGAGGAAATGGCAACCCACTCCAGTATTCTTGCCTGGGAAATCTCATAGACAGAGGAGCCTGGCTGGTTACAGTCCATGGGATCACAAAGAGTCAGACAAAACTGAGCATGCACACACACAGGTCTAAGCTAGGCTAGAAACATAACATCAGAATTTCAGTCTGGAATGTTCTTGCAAATGATCAAAGTTCAACTGAGACGTTGTTCAGTCACTCAGTCATGTCCAACTCTGCAACCCCATGGACTGCCAGTCTCCCCTGTCCTACACCATCTCCTGGAGCTTGCTCAAACTCATGTCCACTGAGTCAATGATGCTATCCAACCATCTCATCCTCTGTTGTCCCCTTCTCCTCCCGCCTTCAATCTTTCCCAGCATCAAGGTCTTTTCCAGTGAGCTGGCTTTTTGCATCAGGTGGCCAAAGTATCGGAGCTTCAGCTTCAGCATCAGTCCTTCCAATGAATATTCAGGACTGATTTCCTTTAGGATGGACTGCTTTGATCTCCTTGCTATCCAAAGGACTCTCAAGTGTCTTCTCCAACACCACAGTTCAAAAGCATCAATTCTTGGGGGCTCAGCCTTCTTTTTGGTCCAACTCTCACATTCATACACGACTACTGGAAAAACCAGTTTTGACTACCCGGATCTTTGTTGGCAAAGTAATGTCTCTGCTTTTTAATATGCTGTCTAGGTTGGTCACAGCTTTTCTTCCAAGGAGCAAGTGTCTTTTAATTTCATGACTGCAGTCACCATCTGCAATGATTTTGGAGCCCAAGAAAATAAAGTCTCTCATTGTTTCCATTGTTTCCCATCTATTTGCCACGAAGTGGTGGGACCAGATGCCATGATCTTAGTTTTTTGAATGTTGAGTTTTAAGCCAGCTTTTTCACTCTCGTCTTTCACCTTCATCAACAGACTCTTTAGTTCCTCTTCACTTTCTGCATAAGGGTGGTGTCTTCTGCATATCTGAGGTTATTGATATTTTACCCAGCAATCTTGATTCCAGCTTGTGCTTCATTCAGCCCAGCATTTCACACTATGTAGTCTGCATATAAGTTAAATAAGCAGGGTGGCAATATACAGCCTTGACATACACCTTTCCCAATTTTAAACCAGTCCGTTGTTCCATGTCTGGTTCTAACTCATGCTTCTTGACTTGTATACAGGCTTCTCAGGAGGCAGGTAAGGTGGTATGGTATTCCCATCTCTCTAAGAATTTTCCAAAGTTTAGGGAGGGAGGTGGAGGGAGGGTCAGGATGGGGAACACATGTACACCCATGGCTGATTCATGTGAATGTATGGTAAAAACCACGACAATATTATAAAGTAATTAGCCTCCAGTTAAAATAAATTTTAAAAATAAAAAGGTTAAAAAAAAGAATTTTCCATAGTTTATTGTGATCCACACAAGCAAAGGCTTTAGCATAGTCAATGAAACAGAAGTAGATGTTTTTCTGGAATTCTCATGCTTTTTTGATGATCCAACGGATGTTGGCAATTTGATCTCTGGTTCCTCTGCCTTTTCTAAACCCAGCTTGAACATCTGGGATTTCTTGGTTCCCGTACTGTTGAAGCCTAGCTTGGAGAATTTTGAGCATTACTTTGCTAGCTTGTGAAATGAGTGCAGTTGTGTATATCAACTGAAACTACAGTGCCCCAAAGAGATTATTCCTTAGCTTCTGCTGCCAGGACCCCAGGACCTGCTCTGACTTCTGTCCTCTCTGAACCTGTGTTTTCTGCTTTCCCTTTAGCTCTGTGACCTACCTTCATATCCTCAATAAATATCTTTTGGGCTTAAATGAATTGGAGTTGGTTTCTTTTGCTTGCAATTGAAGTAGTCTATCCATCACACATACCTTCAGATTGTTACACTAAGATTCCAAAGTAGGAAAAGAGAAGGGAAATTTCAGAGTTAAGGAAGTTTTCAAAATCTAGTCCAATACTTTTGTTTTGCAGACTATCAGACCCAGAGGAGTTAGGTGACTTGACCAAAATCCTAACATTGGTTGGTAACAGCCTATAGCCCATGCTCTGCAACAATGAGAAGCCACCGCAATGAGAAGTCCATGCACTGCAACTAGAGAGTAGCCCCCACTCGCTGTAACTAGAGAAAGCCTGCATGCAGCAACAAAGAACCCAGAGCAGCCAAAAATAATTTTTTTCAAAAAACTACTTAACAATGAAATATAGCCATCAAGAAACTCATCAAATTAGAGGATTAGTAATATGAAAGTGTGATTTAAAAGACTAGCAATAACACTGAATCCAGAGAACTAAACCTCTGAAGAAATAAATAAATGCAGATCAAAATGTAGGTACTATAAATCCAAACAAATTTAAAATAATAGAAGTATCAAAAATTGGGAGATAGGAAGAAATATGACAGCACCAAAACATCTAGTCACCTTATAGGAAGTCAATCAAAACGACCCACCCAAACTTTATTTTCATCATCGCTTTATTTTTTCTTAACCTTGTTGTTGTTGTTCAGTCGTTAAGTCAGGTCCAACTCTCTGGACCCCACGGACAGCAGCAGGCCAGGCTTCCCTGTCCTTCACTATCTCCTGAAGTTCACCCAAGTTCATGTCCCTCATGTCATTTCTTAACCTGGGAGTGATCTTTTAGGAATTAACATATCTTATTATTCAGGAACAGATACTTGAAGTTCATCCATTTCAACTAAGTGCTTTTCTTCTGTTAAGTTCGTAAAACCAAACCTAATGTTTTTAAATTACTTTTAAAAGCATGCATAATATGATCCTATTACTACAAAATTATTGCTGCCCCCTCCCCTTATTCTTTCTCTCTCTTTAGAATATACTTACTATATGTTATATATTCATTATTTTTGAATGGTAATAGTAGCAATAGGTAATTCTTATTATCTGTTTTCTTTGTTGTGTTGCTATTGTTCAGTCACTAAGTTGTGTCTGACTCTTGGCAACCCTATGGACTGCAGCATGCCAGGCTCCTCTGTCCTCCACTATCTCCTGAAGTTCGCTCAGATTCATGTCCATTGAGTCATCCAATGATCTCATCCTCTGTCCCCCCTTCTCCTTTTACCTTCAGTCTTTCCCACTATTACGGTCTTTTCCAATGAGTTGTCTCTTCACATCAGGTAGCCAAAGTATTGGAGCTTCAGGTTCAGCATCAGTCCTTTCAGTGAATATTTAGGGTTGATTTCCTTTAGGATTGACTGGTTTGATCTCCTTGCTGTCCAAGGGACTCTCAAGAGTCTTCTCTGGCACCACAGTTCGAAAGCATCAATTTTTTGGCACTCAGCCTTCTTTTTGGTCCAACTCTCACATCCATATATGACTGCTGGAAAAACCATAGCTTTGACTATATGTACCTTTGTTAGCAAAGTGATATTTCTGCTTTTTAATACGCTATCTAGGTTTGTGATAGCTTTTCTTCCAAGAAGCAAGTGTCTTAATTTCATGGTTTCAGTCACCATCAGAAGTGATTTTGAAACCCAAGAGAATAAAATCTGTCACTGCTTCCTCTGAGGCATTTTATTTGCATGTATGTATTACATCCCTAGAAAAAGAATCCAAGGATTTTCCCTCCTGTGTGTTTTCACAGTCCATGATGCCAGCTGATGTTGTCAGTACAGTGAAACCAAACTGATGGGAGGGGTACAGGTTATTGTGCCATTATTCTAGATCTTTGAGTCACACATCAAATCTGGGGCTGATCACTCCACAGTTACTTAGCCTGCCTGTGAGGTTCACAGCAATTTTCCCAGCCCTGTGATTATTGATGATTTCAGATTCTCCAATGCAACCATGCTTCATCATCTCAGTTAGAAACCTGACAATGACTTTGGAGCATGGCCTAATAATCACCTGGCATTTGCTTCTCTTTTCAGCATTGATGATACTCTTGAGAGCATCAGCCAGGACATTCATGCACATCATTATGGCAGCATGGAAAGATAGCGGAAAGAACATATTACCTTTACTACACTGTGTGAAGCACCATGTTAAGTGCTTTATATGCATCTACATACTTGATACTTATAAGATTCTTAAAGGGTAGATACGATCATCACCCCATTTTACAGATGAGGAAACAAACATAGAGATGCTTCCTATCATGGCACAAGTAGTAACTGGAGGAGCTAAGAGTCAAACTCAAGACTTCAGGCTCAAAAGTCCACGCTCTTAGCCATCACCCTATATTGCTTGTCCACAAGTAGGTAGGTAGGTCATTCTTTGTTGTCCTTGTACTTTAAATTTTTAATTGATGATTATGTGTCATTTTTTTTAAATGTCATTACCTAACTATAAAAGAGCTCATACTTGGAAGACAGGATGAATACTCCAAGTATCATACAGGCCCACTGAGCAGAGCCTAAAATAGCCCCCCCCACATCCTCCTCCTGACTACTCATCTAGGCGACTTCTGGGGGGTGGGGGGGGTGGGGAGCAGTGTTCAGAGGATTAACTCCTTCACAAACTAGCATAGGCTTTGAACAATAGGTGGTCTGAGACTTTAAAAATAATCATTGCACAAGTGTTGAATCGAAATTCAAAATAGCATACCTGTGTTTTATTGGCTTTGGACAGATTAGCTGGAGAAAGTATGCACCCTTAAGAGATTGCCTCAGTGAGAGAAGGAAATGTGTGTCAACAAAAGGTTGAAGAAGTCCCAGGTGTAGGCAGTCACGGGTCCAGGTTGCTGTATCTCTAAACCATTTGTTGGACTGACACAGAACCGTTTCAAATGATGTAACTTAACCAGTGCGATGCCGTTCAAGCGCTATGTGATAAGGGTGGTGGGGTGGGGGTGCTCCTAGGAGGGTGGAGGAACAGCTGTTTGTGTCACCTGGGAAGGGCACCCACATACAAACCTCATCTCTTTGACAATGATGCTAAAGTCCCGTTGTCACTGTCACTCACCTGCAAAACTAATGACTAAAGGGGAGAAGGAGAGGAAACGCCTAGCCCCTGCAACAGAAAAACTGGGATAGGGACAGAGCAAGTTAATAAATAAAACAAGAGCCTGAAGGGAAGAGCTGCTTTGTCAGAATATAAATATTTCCCTTCCCCTTTTATCTTTAATGTAGTGTGAGAAGCTTATTAAAGGGAAACGCATCTCTGTCCCTGGAGCCCTCGCACAAGCCTTGCGGGGAGCTGCCTGCCGAACGGGCTCGCCTAGCCCCACGCTTATAAACTCTTCCCTGCTGGAAGTGAGCATACCGTGCAGAGCAATAAAGGGCTGAGGGAAGAAAGGGAAGCCATTGTGGCCATTACGATCTTTATCTCAATGGGCCTGGTGTCATGTTATGTTAATCGCTGGGTGATGCTGAGAGACTGAGAATGCCTATCTGCTCAAAGGCTTGGCTTCAGATTCCAAGGAACGCTGGCATTGCTAGCCTTACTCCACTCCATTAAAGAGGACAATATCCAAAATTTAGACAAAGGGGAATTTGTCTCCATAAGACAGATGTAAAAACTGACAGGGGGAAGGGGCCAAGAGGTCCTGTAAGTACGCCTCCTCCAAGGAACCCAGCAGACCTCACACCTCCAAGAAGACAGCCAGCCTGGGCAGTCTCCATGTCCAATCTTCCTGCTCCCAGAAACATCATTATTCCAACAGCACAGAATTCCACCCTCCATGTTTTTTTCCCAAAAGCTCTAAAAAGAGGATGGAACCTTCACAGCCTCCAAAGCAACTCAGGCTAGCCCAGAGCCTTGCTCACAGTAGGTACCCAAGAAGCTTGAGTGGCGTGACTCAGGGTCTGTGCTGGTCCTGTTTATCATTGTATGTGTAGATACATACAGCGTATGTATGTATACAAACACAAGCACCTAGCACAGCACCCAGTACGCACAGTATGGGATGGAAGAATTGAACACATGCATCTGGAGGCAGTGAAGATGTCTTTTTGGTTGGCTATCTTTGTTGCCTCTTCAAAGGATCTCAGTTCTGATCAAGTCTGGGGTTCCACAGCACTCTGGGACTATCACATCTTTGGTGACCATTTAGAGATATTCAGCCATGTGATTACACAAGAAAAAGCCATCCATTCATCAGGCACCATAGGCTAGCCAAAGGCGGGTGGGGGCATGGGTTGGAGACAGCTAGAAACAGCTGCCCAGAGGTGCTTCTCCTTCATTCCTCTGGACTGAGCTTGCCCAGTGGAGCTGGTCCCCATTGCTGTACACTACACCCACCCCTAGTATACACATGCGTTTTTATTTCTACAATGTAATTAATGGAGGGGACAGAATATTTTTTAATCAGCATTTCTGGCTCTCTGGCCAGGGTATTCGTATATCCTTTGCACTTAGCAAGGGTTTTCTGCCATTTCCAATCCACCAGGAATCATGTAATCATCCCTCCTGAGCAACCTTCTCTGTATCCCCGTTCAGGCCCCTCCCCAGTACACTGTCTTTTTTGGTCTAGTCCTCACCAATTTTGTGCGTCTGGTTTTCTCTCCCACTGAACCCCATCTAGGCTGAAATAAAGACTCAGCTACAAATGAGAGGGCTCAAGTCATTGCTATTCCACTGCGCTCACCACTTTCGGTCCCAATTACATCTTATAGCAATGTCTGTGTTACAGGGAAGTGTATAATTCAAGGATGATGAGCCATCCTTAGCTGGTTCCTAGGGAATTCCCTGCCCACTATTCTAAACATTGCCTAAGAGCTATTTACAATACCTGATTTCATATTCCGCCTCCTGCATAAGCCCTGTCCGGCCTCCCCTTGGCCTCAGCCACTCTGGGGGCCTGGAATCTTGAGAGGGTCTATTTCCAATGTTCCCACCAACAGGCCAGAGGAGGAGGTGGGGGGGAAGGGCGGCATGCACATATCTGAGGAGCGGCTGTGTGGGAGAGGGATTAAATTTATACTGTGAAGATCAATGGAAGCCTTGGAGAGGCAGACTTCAGTTCAATATAATGAAGGACTTTTTAACAATTAAAGCTGTCAGAAAAATGGAAGGGAACCCTTTTAGAGACCCCTGTCTCCCTGGAGTTCAAGGAGGAGTGAGATCTCTCCAGCCAGAACTGCCTGATGGCCAGCAACACACACACCTCCTCCCATTTGTCAGTGTGATTAAGCAATGCCTCCATTTCTAAAGCCAGACTGCCCAGGTGCAAATCCTGCCCTAAAACTCACTAAGTCTATGATCTTGGGCAAGTTATTTAGCCTCTCCAAAAAATGCAGATAAAAACACATTAGACTTTCTGGCAATTGTGAGGGTTTGTGTGTGTGTGTGTGTATGTGTTTTTAAGGCTTATCAAAAGAGTCTTTAAGCAGTAAGATAGTGTTCTAAGCCTTTGGGTTCTCAAGGCTCTTACTGGTTTATACAAGTAGTAAAAGAGAGGTCACCATTTTTCACTAGCTACAACATAAAACAGCATTTTGTAATTAATTGTTATTTTACATACCTACATATGTAACACAAACCTTAGTGTTTAAACTTTCGGAAATTGTGATGAGGAAAATTTTTTAAACCAACAAATTGAACTGCAGAGGGGAAAGAAAGGTAGAAAACAAAACTTACTTATTCAACCAATTTTATTAAGCACTCACCTCATGCAAAGCCTCTAGGGAAACACAAATATGGCTGGGACGCAAATCTGCCTGCCTGGGGCTTGCTGTGTTAGCAAATAACTGCCTCTGACCCTTCCATTTGAAAAATGGGCCATGTTCCACAGGCTCTGTAAAATTAAAATGCTCTGTAGGGCATTTTAGATTGGTTTATACTCTAAAATAAATGGGCAGGACAAGAATATAAAGTATGGCAAAAAATGTACCACTTAAATTGTTTTCGCATTTTCCATTAAAGTTTAGTTTCTCTAAAGATTGTGATCATGTTGATAAACTACGTACATATTGCCTAGGAATGAAAAATAAATTTTTTTCCCTTTCACTTGTACTTAGCACAGTTCTTGGTTCTGAAAGCCCTCTGCCTAAAAAGGACATGGGTAGAAATAAACATGGGATGCCCAAAATATCTTTTTTCTATGGGTTGTAGGCATCCACATTTGGAAAAGAAAA
This sequence comes from Bos mutus, assembly GCF_027580195.1. Taxonomy (NCBI): domain Eukaryota; kingdom Metazoa; phylum Chordata; class Mammalia; order Artiodactyla; family Bovidae; genus Bos; species Bos mutus. Next base: position 45,297,401 of record NC_091618.1, on the reverse strand, counting down.
CCTTCTCTTTGGTAGCTGCTGTGGTCTGCAGCACAACTTTCAAATATCCTTCTCGGCAGCTTATTAATTCACTGGAATACTCAAAATACTCAATGGGAAACATGACTTTTCCTTGACCCTGCCGTTTCTACAGTATTCTCATTCTCAATTGAACATAGAGGATGCTGGTGGCCTTCTGAGAAACCAGAAACTTTAACCCCCCTCTGCCTAGACCTAGATCTCTTTAAAACCATTAAAGAACCATAATAATTACCCTTTATTGAACATTTACAACATGCCAGACACTAAGGTCACTGCATTATCTCATTTGATCTTCATAATCCTGTGAAGCAGGTGTTTGTATTATCACCATTTTACAGATGAGGAAACTGAAACCCACAGCAGTAAGCAGATTGTCCAAAGCCACAAAATAACAAACTGCTGAACATGTATTTTAAAAAATATTTATTTTATGTATTTATTTGGCTGTGCTGGGTATTTGCTGCAGCACCCAGGATCTTCGGTCTTTGTTGCTACATGCAGAATCCTTAGTTGCAGCATGCGGGACCTAGTTCCCTGACCAGGGATCAAACCTGGGCCCCCTCCTTAGCCAATGGACCACTAGGGAGGTCCCTGAATAAGGATTTAAATCTACAAAACCTCTGCTCTCAACCATTACTTTCAAACTGCATCTCCAAAGAAAGAGAAGTCCCCACTACAACAAATATAAGAACTTCCAGAATAATTAATGGGAAAACTACTTCATCACTCCCCCTAGCAGAGTGAAAAATGTGATCTGGCCCTTGGGGGAGGCCCAGCATCCTATAGACCTTACAGTGACCCAGTATCCCAAGAATGTCCTGTTCTTGTGATGTCCTCTTGGACAGCTGGCTGCAAAGCGGGTATTTAGATAGAAACACATCCTCAAGGAAGCTTCCATAAAAAACATGTGCTCACTCTGTCTGTTTGCTTTCTGGGGCTTTCTCCAGGCCAGACATACTTAGGTGCTTAGAAGCAGATTCAACTTCTTCCCTTTACTACTTTCCTTCCCACTAGTTTTTTTTTTTTTTTTCTTCCAAGTGAAAACTAGGTTCAAAGTCCTGTTCTTTTATCCACCAACTGTGTGATTTTGGACTTCTCTTTACGTTGGTTTCCCCATCTATAAAATGGGCCCAATAAATAGTCACCATCTCAAAGGGCTGTCGTGAGGACAAAGATTCAAGGAGACGGTGCCAGTTAAGGGTTTAGCGCAATGCCTGGCATGGTAAGCCTTTGATAAACATTAGCTGTTAATAAACATAGTAACGATACGACTAATACCAGACACTGGAGTCTGTCAGTTGGCTTTGTCTTAACTGTTCGGCTGGAATTTAAGCCAGGGTATCGTCAACACTGGGTGCTAAGACACAGCAGGACCAATATGGTCTTCAGAACTAAGGCTTTAAAACAATGAGTCATCTCTGGGAGCAGTGGACTAGCTTGATAAATTTTGGGCCAGGGGAAGAGGAGGAGTGAAGTTTCACAGGTAAGCCAAAGCCCCTTTTGCTAGAGTGAGAAGTCTGTCGCCTCTTTTGTTTATTTCTTCTCTAAATGTTTCCTCTCCCACCTCCTGGGCTGTTTTCAAAACTCCTCCATTTTGGTAGCAGCTCTTCACAAGTCTGCTGGAGGCCACAGGAATGGGCCAACAGTCCTCTCCCCAGCTCAAAGAGCCAGCAGGAGCTGCCCCAAGCCCCTCCCCTGACTGTGGGGTCCAGCTGGCTCCACAGTAGTTTCTGCAGCCCCCGTTCCAGCACCTTCCTGACACAGCACAGCTGTGGGGCTCAGCTCAGACTGTGGCCCATAAGCAGAGCAGACGCGTCACGAGCACCCTGTGCAACTCTCGGCACAAGCCAGCCTGAGGCCCCTCGCTTCGCCAGTCACCTGTGACCTTTCACTCTGGAGCGCCCACAAGTCATTTCCAATGTGAGGTCAGCATGAAGCAGAGATAAATAAATAGATAGTTGATAAATAGATAGGTAAAGTCAGGTCATCATATGCAAAGTTCTTAGATTAAATCACAGGGCCCAAGAGCCCAAACATGTGAATTCTAGTTTTGTCATTCTCTGAACCCTTAGACAATTCAATCCACCATCTTGGGCTTCAGTTTTCTCATCTGTAAAATGAAAGAGAAAAATTACTGAACTCTGATGTCCTTTCTGAAAAATAAATCCCTCAAACCATTCTCCAGTTCAGTCTCTCCTTTTTAATCACAGGATGGGCTGGCTCCTAGTTCAGTGCCAGACTCCCCTTATAATTTTGATACAAACTCAATGTCATCACAAAAAGCCAATTCATTTGTTCATCAAGATTATTAATTCCAAAGAACTAAATCGACATCTATCTAAGGAAGGCATAGAGATGGCCAACAGGCACATGAAAAGATGCTCAATAATGCTAATTATTAGAGAAATTCAAGTCAAAACTAGAATGAGGTGCCACCTCACACCAGTCAGAACAACCATCATCAAAGAAGTCTACAAACAAGAAATGCTAGAGAAGGTGTGGAGAAAAGGGAACCCTCCTACACTATTGGTGGGAACATAAATTGGTGCAGCTATTAAAAAGAACAGTATAGAAATTCCTTAAAAAATTAAAAATAGAGCTACCATATGATCCAGCAATCCCACTCCTGGGCATATAACCAGACAAAACTATAGTTCAAAAGGATACATGCCACCCCTATGTTCATTGTAGCACTATTCACAATAGCCAAGACACAGAAACAATCTAAAGGTTCATCAACAAATGAATGGATAAAGATGTGGTATGTATATACAATGGAATACTATTCATCCACAAAAAAGAATGCAGCAATATGGGTGGAACTAGAGAGTATCATACTAAGTGAAGTAAGTCAGAAAGACAAAAATAAATACATTATAATATTTGGAATCTAAAATACAACAAAAATGAACTTATCTGCGAAAAAGAAATGGACTCACAGACATAGAGAACAGACTTTTTCTGTAGGGGAGGGATGAAGTGGAAGCTTGGAGTATATACAGAACAGATAACAAGGTCCTTGTGCATAGCACAAGGAAATACAGTTAATATCCTATGGTAAACCACAATGGAAAATAATATTTTAAAAAAGCATATGTATATTATGGAATTAATAATCTTTTTAAAAATTGAAGTATAGCTGATTTACAATGTTGTGTTAATTTCTGCTGTATAGCAAGGGAGGGTGGGGGAAGTTATATATACATATGTACGTACATAAAGACATGTATATATATATAACTGAGTCACATATATATGTATAAGCATATATATATAAATATAACTGAGTCAGCTTGCTATAGAGCAGAAATTAACACAACATTGTAAATCAACTATACTTCAGTTTTTAAAAAGATTATTAATTCCATGATGGCAGGGATACATTCATTACCTTACCAGCAGTGCCTGCTGCTGCTGCTAAGTTGCTTCAGTAGTGTCGACTCTGTGCGACCCCATAGACGGCAGCCCACCAGGCTCCTCCGTTCCTGGGATTCTCCAGGCAAGAACACTGGAATAGGTTGCCATTTCCTTCTCCAATGCATGAAAGTGAAAAGTGAAAGTGAAGTCGCTCAGTCGTGTTCGACTCTTAGCGACCCCATGGACTGCAGCCGACCAGGCTCTTCCGTCCATGGGATTTTCCAGGCAAGAGTACCGGAGTGGGGTGCCATTGCCTTCTCCAAGCAGTGCCTAACACACTGTAATCTGTAAATATATATAAACACATATTTTTTTAAATAAATGAAGGCCATGGGATTTTATTTCATCCTTTAAGAGGTGCCTTACTTCCCTGGTGGCTCAGCTAGTAAAGAATCCACCTGCAATGTGGGAGGCCTGGGTTTGATCCCTGGGTTGGGAAGATCCCCTGGAGAAGGGAAAGGCTACCCACTCCAGTATTCTAGCCTGGAGAATTCCATGGACTATATATAGTCCATGAGCTTGCAAAGAGCCAGACAGGGGACTGAGCAACTTTCTTTTTTTTTTTCATTCATTCAATCATGTACACCAGCATCTGACTGCAGTGTAACTACCCAGGACTTGAATAAACGTCTGTGACCACTTAAAAACAAAGTAACTGCTGACTGAGAAGGGGATTAAAAGCAAGGAGAGATTCCTCAACACATGAATGAGAGAGTTAGCTAAGAAATAAAGGGCTTCTCTGTTCCCCTCCCCCAAGATTTCTGATAGCCAGCATTCTAATAAAAGTTGCTTTTACCAACTTCACACTTTGAAAGCCAAAATTAACACCATTTAACGGAAGGCCCCAAATAAACTCAGAAGGTAAGACCCAAACCAGGGAGGGACTTCAATTTACACAGGGAAAGGAAACCTCAAAGCCTTCTCAAGCTCCCTCCAACCTCTCCTAACCACCTCTTCAACCTGCCACCCTCCCTTAGGGACCCTGCCAGGTCGCTCGGACCCAGCCACGCCTCGGCTCCTCCCTCAGGTGAAGCTGTTCTCAAATTAAATCACAAAGAGGGGCAGCCAGTCTGCAATGATCTGTGTTTATTTAGTAAATGGGTTGATTGCCCTCATTTGTGGCGATTAAGAGTTAATTTCTCAATGCAAAGAGGACCATTTCTCGAAGGGCAGCCCCAGATAATTAAGACAGGGGAAGAAACAAAAATCAAATACCTTCCCCCAACCCCCTGGCCCCTGACCAACCGATTTTGGCCTTTCGGTGGCCCCTCCTGCAAGGGGCCACAGGCTCCGGCTGCAGTGAGTTTCTGACCCAGTAGAGAGAGGATTTGGTAAACAAAGGCTTAGGAATTCTTTAGGTGCCTTTAAACTGACATCTGGCAAATTCGAGATCCCGTCACAGTTTCTCCTCCGCGCCGCGCCCCCCACCCCCACCCCCACCCCCCTGTTCCCCGGCTTTGAAAAGCAAATGTTTTGAGGTTTGTGTTCTCTTCCATTCACAGCGTTTTTAATCAAGTGGAGTCAAACCACTTTGTCTACACCTTAATTGAAGAGCCTGGCTCGAGAGCTTAAAGTACTATTTTACAATAGGAAGGAGGGGCAGGGAGAGGCGGAAGGGAGTAAGTGGAAATGTGAACGAGAAGAAAAGCGGTGGGTAAGTGGCCCTCAAGGGCGCTCTCAGACCGCGCGCTCGCCTTCAGGGCACACGTCGGGCACAGCGAAGGGGCTGCTCTGTGCCACTCCGTCAGGAGCTGAGAAGAGGCTGGCTTGGCTTCGAGGGTCACTTCCACAGAATACACGACAAAGCCCCTATTGTGAGAAGTCGTGGCCCAGGGGAGGAACCCCAAAGAAGCCTAAGGCTCTCCTTGGGCCAGATCACAGAGCCCAGCTTCCTGGCCTTATCAATGAAGACACGGGCCCACGGAGGTTAACCGATTCGCTCAAGGCCAAGGCGGTTAGTGGCTGGATCAAGACCCGGGGAATTCCTTTCATTTCCTTAGCTGTAACTGAAGGCTTTCTCCTGTGTTTGATACTCTGGAAAGAGAAATCCTAAAACGAGTGTCCCTAGACTCGGGAAGACAGTTAAATGACTTCCTATATTTTTCCAAGTGAAACAACCAAACATTCTCACCTAGTCTTCTCAACTGTTTGGGATCCCAGCTGTACATTCCAGGGCACATGGGAGATTTTAAGTAGATTCTCTGGGGTAGGACTCAGGAACTAGTTTTGTTTTTTTAAAGTAGATTTTTTTAATTATTAAATTTCTCCACCACTAACCACCCCCACCCGCCATGGCCACCTCCCCTTTGAGGATCTCCCTTTCAACTTGTTCTAATTACTACTGTTTCTGCTGCTGCCTTCATGTCACTTAATTTGGTTCATGTATCCCAAAGCATGTTCAATTTAAAACATTTCACTGTCGACCCATGTTTAGCTTGTGGTCTGTCATGATCCCCAGATCTTGTGTCCTTAGCTAGTCTTTCACAACCCTATATTTCTGCAACTTAGAGGTTTTAAAAATTTTTTTTTCACTTAACTTCATCTGACTCAATCCCACTCAATTTGATTCAATAAATGGAACCTTATGAAAGGCAAAACAGAAAAATAAGACATCGTTTCTCTTCTCAAGGACCTTTGAGATGAATACGTGGTATAAGATAGGCCCTAAAAGAGAAGAGAGAATAGAAGTAACATCAAAAGAGCTATAGAACCTTCAGAGAAAGACGGTGAAGGAAACTGACATTTGATGAGTACCTACTATGTGATGAGATATATTAGAATTAGGAGATATGAGATATATTAGAATTAGGAGATATGAGATGTATTAGAATTAGGCTTGGCTGAGAGGCATAAGAAATCCTAAAATAACACTGGCTTAAACAAGACATAAGTTTATTTTGATCTCATATTGGAGAATCCCGAGGGAGTTCATCATAGGCTGGTATAGTCCACCACAGTGCTAGGGACCACGCTCCTTCTATCTTTTTCTCCTTTTCAAGGTCACTTCATGGTCTATAATAGCCTCCAGAGTTCCAGCCTTTCAGGGGAGGGGACACAGTTCCAGCTGTGTTGTTGCACACACACAGCTGATATTCCACTGGCCAGAACTTAATGGAAGGACCCAAGGGAGGTTTTTATATGGGGTCTTTATTCCAAGTGGTCATATGTCTGGGGCCTCCACTACCGTGAAAGAAAGGAAAAACATATATTAAGAAGCAATTAGCAGCATCTGCACCATGCTAAGGACTTTATATATTTTCAGTTCAGCTCAGTTCAGTCACTCAGTCGTATCCAACTCTTTGCGACCCCATGGACTGCAGCACACCAGGCCTCCCTGTCTATCGCCAACTCCCAGAGCTTGCTCAAACTCATGTCTATCGAGTTGGTGTTGCCATCCAACCATCTCATCCTCTGTCATCCCCTTCTCCTCCTGCCTTCAATCTTTCCCAGCATCAGGGTCTTTTCCAAAGAGTCATTTCTTTGCATCAGGTGGCCAAAGGACTGGAGCTTCAGCTTCATCATCAGTCCTTCCAATGGATACTCAGGACTGATCTCCTTTTGGATTGACTGGTTTGATCTCCTTGCAGTCCAAGGGACTCTCAAGAGCCTTCTCCAACACCACAGTTCAAAAGCATCAGTTCTTCGATGGTAACCTTTCTTTATGGTCCAACTCTCACATCCATACATGACTACTGGAAAAACCATAGCTTTGACTAGCCAGACTTTTGTTGGCAAAGTAATGTCTCTGCTTTTTAATATGCTGTCTAGGTTGGTCATAGCTTTTCTTCCAAAAAGCAAACGTCTTTTAATTTCATGGCTGCAGTCTGCATCTGCAATGATTTTGGAGCCTAAGAAAATAGTTTCTCACCGTTTCCATTGTTTCTCCATCTATTTGCCATGAAGTGATGGGACCAGATGCTACAATCTTTTTGAATGTTGAATTTTAAGCCAGCTTTTTCACTCTTCTCTTTCACCTTCATCAACAGGCTTTTCAGTTCCTCTTCACTTTCTGCCATAAGCGTGGTGTCATCTGCATATCTGAGGTTATTGATATTTCTCCTGGAAATCTTGATTCCAGCTTGTGCTTCATCCAACCTGGCATTTTGCATGAGGTACTCTGCATAGAAGTTAAATAAGCAGAGTGACTATATACAGCCTTGACATATTCCTTTCCCAATTTTGAACCAGTCCATTGTTCCATTCTGGTTCTAATGGTTGCTTCTTGACCTGTATACAGATTTCTCAGGAGGCAGGTAAGGTGGTCTGGTATTCCCATCTCTTTAAGAATATTCCACAGTTTATTGTGATCCACACAGTCAAAGGCTTTGGCATAGTCAATAAAGCAGAAGTAGATGTTTTTCTGGAATGCTCTTGCTTTTTCTATGTCCAACAGATGTTGGCAATTTGATCTGATTTTAGAGCATTTATTTCTCTTTCTTATAATAACTCAGAAGAAAGAGGTTTCCTGTGCCTTTATAGATAATTCCTATCTTGAAACACTTTTGCAAGCATTCAATTGAGTCAACTCAATGACAACTGCAGTCCTAGGAAGTATCTTTTCAAATGCTTTACTCAGGCCATTGAGCAAGATGAAGGTGACTGCAAGACTGAGCCTTGTTAGTCAAGCCTGAATGGATGCCTCTCCTGGGTTGGTGCTGATACTTGGAGGTCAGCCTTCCAAAAGCTATGGGCCCATGCCCCAGGAGAAAGCCAGAAGAGATCTGTGTTTTCACCCTTTTGCAAACCCCAGCACTATGGTTAGAAAGGGTCTCTCTAGTTGCTAGAGCAGGCAGAGAGGCAGGTGACTTCATTAATGGGGATAGTGGAATTCCAAGGTAAGGAGCTAGGAAACAACTCTGTTTCCTGGTTTCTGCTCATTCTTTTCTCACTGAATGTTTCTCAGCTCTTTGCCAATATGTTTTACACTCAGATTCCCCAAATGAAAGGATCTGATTGGGTGGCCAGTGGGCATATTTGTTGGACAGAGGTCTCATGCCAGACAACCTCATGGCTAGGTCAGATGCTTGCCTATTCCTGGCTCAGTCATCTGAGGGGAGGGTTAATGTGGTTTAAGGTACACGGATGGCAACATCATCTGAGGAAATGCTATGAATTAACTGTTGGGAATAGAAGCTGTTACCTTTTAGAATAGCCACTGGGAACTCATTGAGCTTCATAAATGAGATCTCAGGCCCAACATCACACCCTGCAACCAACCAACCAACAACACCCCTCCCCCGCCCCTGTGTTTTCTCTTTCTGCGTGCACATGCACACGCACACACACACGCGTGCACACACACACACACACACACACACCCCACATATCTCATCCTCATTATTTCATCCTTCAGTTCAAAACATCATCATGTAGAGTAAGGAGGACTCTATGCAAGGCCAAAGACCTTCTATGAGCCATGAGCAACACAATACATTGCTTTGCAATATGAGTCTGGGTCAGAGGTTCTCGTATCTGACTAATTCAAAAGAATCACCTGATGAGCTTTTAAAAATTAAATCCCAAGTCCAACGCCAGAGATTCTGACTCAACATGTCTGAGGTGGGGCCCAAACTTTTGGAAAAATTCTTTAGGTGGTGCTGATGACCAGCCAGTTTTGAGATCCACTGCTGTAGCTCTCATCTTCACTTTTCTAGAAGGCACTGGGGCTTTTATTACTACTGTGAGCAATTGTTCTTGCAGCTTTTCCTAGCTCTCTGCTGACTGTCCTGGCCTGCCAAAATGGGAAGGCCTGGTACCCTGTCAAATTTTCCATCTGCCCTCGTGGGCTGGGGCAGAGCACTGACATCTCCTAATCTAGAAACTCACTGGTGCAGTTTCAGTGATGGGAATTAAATTGCTCCTTGAAAAATTAGAAAAAAGTAGTGGTCATTACCAAGTGGGTTTGAAACCTGTATAGGTATAATATTCAGGGGGTCATCACCAATCTGGGCTTGATAACCCAAGCCTAGAAATTCTGGGACATCTCTAAATTTGGGGATGGCTTTTGATCCTTTTGAAACAAAAGGACCAATATTAGTGAAATTTGCCATGAAGACATCAAGTAGCAGTGCAATGTGAAGTGAAAAATGTTATATAGACCAGGTTTTAGTCCAAGCTTTGAGTCTATAAAAAGGAGCTTATACTTGGAACTGTGAAGCATTGTTATAAAATTTGAGTTAGTGTACCTAAAGCAACTGGTATCTTATAAATGGTTGTCATTCTATTAAAAATATAACTATTTCTGATGCTCAAAATCATCTGAACAGAATAAGTCCTACAAATCCAGTGGTGTGACAGGATCAGTACTCAGGGACTTGTGAGAGCTGATTATGTGTATCTTTTCCAAACTCCAAGTTCAGTGATATTATGTGACATGAAATCAGCCATGGTATCAGTATTTACACCATGGAAATTGGCAAATGTACATCGGTCAGGGTTTTTTTTCCCTAGAGGGCTAGTTGGTAGACACTTCCCAGCACACTACTGTAAAAAAATCACAACCTCAACAAAAAGCCAGCACCAGAAAATATGCACTTAACTTGCTCTTTTATTTTATATCTATGATTTGCATCCATATAACTAAACCAGGATTCTGCCCTCATGATTTTTTGCCCATAGATTACAAGCATTTTGCAAATATTATCTCATTATTTCTCACAACATCCTGGAGAGCTAGGGATGTTAAGTGACGCCTGAGGCAGCACAGGAAATCAAATGGTGAAAAGCAGAACTAACCTAGTCTGTACTAACCACTTCTGCCACCCTTCCCACACATCATTATTGTCCAAACTGGCATAAAGACATGGGTAAATTCTTGTCTGGAAAATCCCATGGAGAGAGGAACCTGGTGGGCTATATAGTCCATGGGATTGCAAAGAGTCAGACACGATTTAGGGACTAAATAACAACAAAACAATTACCAGTGATGCTTTAACCTCACAACCCAAATAGCCAAAGTCTCTCTACAGACTTGATCCAAGTCCTTGGTGTGTGTTGTGCTGTGCTTAGTCGCTCAATGGTATGCAACTCTTTGTGACCCCGTGGACTGTAGTCCGCCAAGCTCCTCTGTCCTGGGGATTCTCCCGAAAGAAAACTGGAGTGGGTTGCCATGCCCTCCTTCAGGGGATCTTCCCAACCAGGGCTCAAAGCCAGGTCTCCCACATTGCAGGCAGATTCTTTACCATCTGGGCCACCAGGGAAGCCTTTGGTCCTTGAGTACCAATCTGACTCCCCAGAATGGCTACCTTCTGAACTTGGAGGTTTTTCTGCAGGGCTGCTGATAGCCTTGTATTAATCAACTGTCCTATATTCTTTCTCCTTCTAGACCAAAGACATGTGTTTGAAAAAACAGTTGACCAGAATTAGGATTCTGTTCCGACTTCAGCAGATGCAAGTGGCATTATAATCAACCAACTCATGTTATCTGTGACCCTTTCTCTGAACACTCCAAAGTCAGAGACCCAAGAGTTGTTTTTCTCTGAGGCATTATCTCCATAATACTTTGGGAAGGAATAAATAACCCTAGTGGTGAACCATCTCTACAATGGCTCACCCTCTAATGGGTTTTCACATTCTAGAGGAATCCCTACTACCCTTTGATTGTGGATAGACCTAGTTTCTTGCTTCTAATGCATGGAGTAAGGCAAAATTGAGAGGATGTCACTTCCAAGATTAGATTACAAAAAGACCATGACTTCCATCTCGGGGCAGGGGAGGGGAGGCAGGAGTCAAAGTGGGCCACATGAGAGGTGAACACTGTAAGGGACCCATGTCTCTGGCCAACAACTAGAAAGAAGATTTGGTACACATGCATGACGGAATATCACTCAACCATTAAAAAGAATGAAATAATGCCATTTGCAGCAACATGGATGGACCTAGAGACTATCATACTGAGTCAAGTAAATCAGAGAAGAAGAAGCACTGTATGACATCCCTTATATGTGGAATCTAAAAAAAAAAAAATGATACAAATGAACATACAAAACAAAAAGAGACTCAAAGGCTTAGAGAACAAAATTATGGTTGCTGGGGGGAAGAATGGGGGGAAGAGATAGTTAGGGAGTTTGGGATGGACCTGTACACACTGCTATATTTAAAATAGGTAACAAGGACTTACTGTATAGCATATGGAACTCCTCTCAGTGTTATATGGCAGCCTGGATTGGAGGGGAGTTTGGAGGAGAATGGATGGATACATGCATAGGTATGGCTGAGTCCCTTTTGCTGTTCATCTGAAACTATCACAACAGTGTTTGTTAATCAACTATACCCATACAAAATAAAAAGTTTTTTTTTTTTTATAAAAGAAGCTGAGGCCTGCCAAAAGCCTTGTTATGAGCTTGGAAGTGGATCTTCCTTCAATCGAGCCTTGAAATAACTGCAGCCCTGACCACATCCTGATGCAGTCTTGTGAGGGACCCCAAGCTACAGGATCAAGCTAAGCATATCCAGATTCCTAACACAGAGAAACTGTGAGATATTGAATATTTGTTGTTTTAACCTGTTGTGTTAGGGAGTGATGTGTTATACAACTACAGATAACTAATACAGTCCTCAACCAACAAGGAAAATGGTGGAATAGACACAATCACTGAATCTGCCACACAAACCACCTCCACTTGTAGGGTCTAGAAGAATTCAGCATGGCCCCCCTCTAATTCTCCTAATTCAATCTAGACATTTCTAACTTGCATTAATACCTGAAAGTCTGCCTTAGGGATCAAAATGTTCCATATTTTGAATGATCCAACACTCCCAACTAAAGTGAAAAGAAGCCAAAGGCAACCTGGCCATTGGTAATCACAAATCCTCAATGTTATAAAGTCACAAATTGTCTGGTAAAAGAGAGGCCAGAAAGTATATGCTAAAAGCTGCCCTTTCTGGTCTTGCATGAGTAATTCCTGAAGCTGGAGTTTCACTACAACCACAGGATTGTGGCACTACGAAGGTGGCCATTTTCAAATCTGGCCTGACATCAGAATGAAATTCAACTAGATAAACCTGGGACTTGGCCAAGATAAGTAATATTTAAATAACTGGAGCCAATGAATAGCATCACTTTTCTATGGAACCACATGACTATGATGTGAAGAAATAAAAGCTTTTGTTGTTTTAAAGGGCAGAGACAATTGGAAGTTTTGCAGCAGACGGTTACAAAATTTTCCACCCTTAGCTTTCCAAGGAAGATACCAGTTAGTGGCTTTGGGAGTTGGGTGTGGAAGGTGTTACTTGGAAAGACAATTAAATTGATTCTAAACAGATGTGAACCAATGTTACTACTACTACATCCATCACAGAGCCTAAAACAGACTATTTAGCCCCCTACACAGTGAGCTTACTTTTCTGAACTATTCCCTGTTATTCCTTAGCTCCTTGAAATCAGCATGCTATGTCAGGTAAGGCACAGAAAGCTACCACACCTCTCTCATAAACAGTGAATTTTTATTTTCCAGATAATTTTGGAGTGTTTTTTTTTTAATCCTCCTAAAAAACACAAAACACTCCCCCCAAAATTGGCCTTTGCTTCTCTGTTTTTTGCGCTTGTCTACCTGAGTCAGAGCAAGACTCTCATCTGTGATACAGTTCATCAAGATAAATGGGGATGGGTTTTCTGCATCTAATACACAGATTGTTTTAAAAAATATTTCATTTGTCCCTTGAATTTTTAAATGGCTATTTTTTCCCCCTCTTAAAAAAAGAATTATCCTTATTACCTCATCAGGCAGCTGTCTGAGGCTATGAGGAGAAGAAGCTCATAACTAAATTGGTTTAGTTGTATTTAAGACAGTATTTTATCCTGTCGGTTTTCATTTTATTAGATGACAGTGCTTGCAATTTCTCCCTCAATAAGCAAAGATGACTTAGATCAGTGGCCTGATGAATAAGCATGAAAATTTGATTTAGGAAAGGAGAACATCCTGGAGCTCACAGAGAGAAAAAAGGATTTCCAACCCCCCACCACACACACATTTTAAATGACAAAGCAAAGAAGCTGCATTGTCTTTAAACAGCATCTTTCAATGCAATCAATATCAAGGCTCCCCAATGTTAGGTGATAAGAATAATAATTTAGAAAGAAAAAGAGGAGCCCTTGAAAAAATACAAAGAGAGAAGGAAATATGTTTAAAGAAAATATTATTAATCTTTCATATTACCTTGAGGCAGATTGCCCAAAAGAAAAAAAAAAAAAAAAAAAGTCCTGGGTGTGAAGGGAAAACTGATCCTTTGGAAGAAAAAAGACGAGGATTCCTGTTGAGGACCGGATGGAGAATGTGAGCAGTCTGACACCCTACCTTGGCCTAAATGATTCAGCCTTCCAGACCCATTAACAAGAGTGGAGGACAAAGAACTGTGAAGTGCAAGAACAGATTCCCCATAAACCAGTAATAGAAAATAAATAAAGAAAAACAGAGGAGGCCAAAGTCTCCTATGGAAGGGAACCCAATTAATTGTCTTCGGTTTCAGGATTAGTCTTTTCTTGCTGGAGAAGAGGCTCACCGGGGGCAGCAGAGGCAGCAACTTCTAACTTCCGCAAACATGCATCCTGATCAGAATCCCTCAGGGCTCTAGCGCCTGGAACTGAGCTGGCAGGAGGAAGGGCTAGGCCAGGAGTAACGTTTTTTAAGGCAGAGGATAGCGCGGGGGTAGGGGGGGAGGCGGGGGGAGGTAGAGGGAATGTCACAGAGAAGATTTTTCCTTGCTTAGCATGGAAATTCCATGGGAATTCATGCTATTCCTCTCAGTCCGGTGAGAGGGTAGTAACATCCCCCACCTCCACCCGCTGTAACTTCTGATTTCGCCGGGAGTAACCAGAGAGCGCGCGCCAAGGCCCAGTGCCTTCAGCGGGGCGAAGATTTGATCGAGAACAAAAGAACGCTTGCCAATCAGAAAACGCTACCCGAGAACAAGAAGTACTTCTCTTTGTGTTTTGAAAACTCTTTAATTAGCAAATGCCTTTGGTTTCTAATACGCATTAAAACTTTTCTACGCAGATTCCAAGAATCGAATCATTGCTTCCGCGACGAAGGTGGGACTCCCAAGGGCCACACGCCGCAGAACTAAAGAAAATAGGGCAATTAAATACTCGCTGTAAACCTGTACAGTGTTCCTGGGCACTCGGCCGCAGGTTTTTTTACAATAATTTCCCGCACTAGTTTTCTTATGACTTCACTAAAGCTATACCAAATCCCTAGACTCTGGGCCGTACGTGCGGGCAGGGTGGCCTGATGCCTGGGTCCCCCGCGCCCGCCGCTCGTCGGCCCTGTCCCCTTGGAGGGGTCGACACTTCCTCCTGCCTTAAGCCGGCCCCCTCTGCCAGACTCCTACTTCTCTTCGGCCTCGGCCCCTCCTCTTTTTTACAACCCGGAGAGGGGGTGAGCGGGGATTGTGGCCTCACGTGGTCTGAGTGTGCGGAGAGAAAAGCAATCCGCGAGGCGCACCCATTTCTTGCCCCATTCCGAACCCCACATTTAGGATCCTGCTACCTAAATGTCCCCCGCCAAACCCAGCATTTTCAGCCCAAGGAGGGCTAAACACGACTCGGGGTCACGTCTCTCTCCGCGGAGGCAGTACTCTTATTCTCAGCCTCTCCATGCAAAAGCTTTGCCCGGTGTGCCCTTCTGTTCAGGAATGTGTATTTTAGTGTACCCGGAAGAGGAACAAATCTTTCAAGCAAATTCCCTTTCTGATGCGCTTCTCTACCCCCTCCCCCTAGTGAATTCAGGGTAAAAGTTTTTCTTAACTTTTCCCTCCCAGCCCCCTGCCCCTCCCCTCAGGAATCCGCCCAGAGCTCCGCAGACCTAGCCTCTCGCGTTCCCTCGCCCGCCCCTTCCGACTTCCACCCAATCCGAAGGCAGTCACACAGAAAACAAAGGCTGCTATTGGGCCTCCCTGGAGCTCGAGGGCCCGCCCCCGGAGTGGTTTGTGAATGGGGGGAGGGGAGGGGGCGGGGCGGTCCGGAACCCTGAGAGCCCGACGCTTCTTCTGTAGAGTTGCGCGGCTCCAAGGCGTTACTCTGCGCTCCCTCCCGGCGGGCAGCGCTCCCTCACCGCTCAGAGTTGCCCGGGGCTGGAGAGGCCAGGGCCAGGCCGCGGGCACCAGGACCTCGCAGCTTCGGACGCAGTGTGACTGGATTTCTTAAAAGAACTCGCCGAGCTCTTGGCTCCAAGACGCCGATCGGACTCACAGCGAGAATCAGCCGTTTGGCTGAAAGTTGGAGCCAAGCTTTTGGGGCTGAAGGAGCGAGGAGCGGAGAAGGAGGCGAAGGAGGAGGAGGCGGCGGCGGCGGCGGCGAGCGGAGCCTCGAGGAGAGAAGGCGGAGCAGCACCGTTGAGGCGGCGGCTTTGGCTAGCAGGCGGCGGCGCCGGGCTCTCGCTTGCCGGGGGCCAGACTTGGTGTGTAGGGGGGCGCGCGCCTTATTGAGCTCAGTGAGTCAGGAGACTTGGGCAAACTTTGAAGGGTAACCGGAGACGCTTGTTGCTTCTCGCCGCAGAAAAAGCCGCACCGTTACGTCGCATCGAGAGGAGAAGGCGGCCCCCCCATCTGCGCCCCCAGCCCAGGGAGACGAGTTTGGACCCCAGGCGGCTGCGCCAGTGCTGGGCGGAGGCGGCGGCGCCCCCGTGGCGCGAGCACCCCAGCTGCAGCGCCCTCTGTTCCGCGCCGCCCACGGCCCAGCCCCGGCGCCGGGAGGACTCTCATGCGCCCGGCGCAGCGGCGCCTCCCCGGATCCCAGCCGCTCCCGGCTGCCTGGTCGCATTTCTCGGGCTGAGAGTGCCGCTGCACCCGCGGCCGGCGATGCGGGGCTCCCGCGCGGCGGCGTCGCGCTTGCCTCTGGACCTTTGCACCGTGGTGCTGGCGCTGCTGGGCTCACTGCCCGCGGGCGCCGGGGCGCAGCCGTACCACGGAGAGAAGGGCATCTCAGTGCCAGACCACGGCTTCTGCCAGCCCATCTCCATCCCCCTGTGCACGGACATCGCCTACAACCAGACCATCCTGCCCAACCTGCTGGGTCACACGAACCAAGAGGAAGCGGGCCTCGAGGTGCACCAGTTCTACCCGCTGGTGAAGGTGCAGTGTTCTCCCGAGCTGCGCTTCTTCCTCTGCTCCATGTACGCACCCGTGTGTACAGTGCTCGACAAGGCCATCCCTCCGTGCCGCTCTCTGTGCGAGCGTGCCCGCCAGGGCTGTGAGGCACTCATGAACAAGTTCGGTTTCCAATGGCCTGAGCGGCTGCGTTGCGAAAACTTCCCCGTGCACGGCGCTGGCGAGATCTGCGTGGGCCAAAACACGTCGGACGGCTCCGGGGGCGCGGGCGGCGGCCCCACCGCCTACCCTACCGCACCCTACCTGCCCGACCTGCCCTTCACCGCGCTGCCTCCGGGGGCCGCTGACGGCCGGGGCCGCTCCGCTTTCCCCTTCTCGTGCCCCCGCCAGCTCAAGGTACCCCCCTACCTGGGCTACCGCTTCCTGGGCGAGCGCGACTGCGGCGCCCCTTGCGAGCCGGGCCGCGCCAACGGCCTTATGTACTTTAAGGAGGAGGAGAGGCGCTTCGCCCGCCTCTGGGTGGGCGTGTGGTCTGTGCTGTGCTGCGCCTCGACTCTCTTCACCGTGCTCACCTACCTAGTGGACATGCGGCGGTTCAGCTACCCGGAGCGGCCCATCATCTTCCTGTCGGGCTGCTACTTCATGGTGGCCGTGGCGCACGTGGCCGGCTTCCTGCTGGAGGACCGCGCGGTGTGCGTGGAGCGCTTCTCCGACGACGGCTACCGCACGGTGGCGCAGGGCACCAAGAAGGAGGGCTGCACAATCCTCTTCATGGTGCTCTACTTCTTCGGCATGGCCAGTTCCATCTGGTGGGTCATCTTGTCGCTCACTTGGTTCCTGGCGGCCGGCATGAAGTGGGGCCACGAGGCCATTGAGGCCAACTCGCAGTACTTCCACCTGGCCGCCTGGGCTGTGCCCGCTGTCAAGACCATCACCATCCTGGCTATGGGCCAGGTGGACGGGGACCTGCTCAGCGGGGTGTGCTATGTGGGCCTGTCCAGCGTGGACGCGCTGCGGGGCTTCGTGCTGGCGCCCCTGTTCGTCTACCTCTTCATCGGCACGTCCTTCCTGCTGGCGGGCTTCGTGTCTCTCTTCCGCATCCGCACCATCATGAAGCACGACGGCACCAAGACCGAGAAGCTGGAGAAGCTGATGGTGCGCATCGGCGTTTTCAGCGTGCTCTACACGGTGCCGGCCACCATCGTTCTGGCCTGCTACTTCTATGAGCAGGCCTTCCGCGAACACTGGGAACGCACCTGGCTCCTGCAGACGTGCAAGAGCTACGCGGTGCCCTGCCCGCCCGGCCACTTCCCGCCCATGAGCCCCGACTTCACCGTCTTCATGATCAAGTACCTGATGACCATGATCGTCGGCATCACCACTGGCTTCTGGATCTGGTCGGGCAAGACCCTGCAGTCGTGGCGCCGCTTCTACCACAGACTCAGCCACAGCAGCAAGGGGGAGACTGCGGTATGAACCCCGGCCCCTCCCCCACCCTTCCTTCCCGCCGCCGGGGGTGGGAAAGGGGCGGTAGGGAAAGAACTGCGGGGTGGGGGGACTTGTTTCTGGAACCTCCTTCCGCTCCAGTGAGAAGTGACCTGGAAATGAGAAGATATATGTAGATATATGTGGGTTGGGAAAAGAGGCCTGGGTGGAAATACGGTTTGGATGAAAAGACTTCTGGCAAAGACTTGCAGGATGATGCTGGTGATGTTAACAGTGACGTTAATCATGTGCGGTACGGGCCGCCCTGGGCCTGTCGAAAAAGATTGAGATCAGAAGGTTGCTGTGAGTTCTTCCCGGCTCTGGGCCGAACTGGGACTGTGAGCGATTCCCCTGATGCAAGACAAGTGGCCTGTCCTCACTCCTGTGAGGCCCGGGTGAAAGGTACAGCTGTCTGCGGCCGCCGCTTTGTTGGGAAAAGGGAGGACTCCCTGCAGTGTCCTTGTCAAGCGGTGGTCAAACCATAATCTCTTTTCACTGGGGCCAAACTGGAGCCCAGATGGGTTAATTTCCAGGGTCAGACATTACAGTCTCCACCTCTGCCTCCTCCCCGCCTGTTTTTCTTCCTCTACTCCTTTCAAGTCTTGTAAAATAAGCATTTTGAAGTCTTGGGAGGCCTGCCTCCTAGAATCCTGATGTGAGGATGCAAAAAGAAATGACAACATTTTGCAACAAGGAAAAGGAGGCTAGTAGTAGGTATTTCTACTACTTTTTTATTTTCTGGGGAAGCAGGCAGAAGAAAGAAGGCTGTTTTATTTGGTTTAATATCCTGAAAAGAAGTGATGACTTGTTGCTTTTCAAAACAGGAATGCATTTTTTCCCCTTGTCTTTGTTGTAAGAGACAAAAGAGGAAACAAGTGTCTCCCTGTGGAAAGGCACAACTGTGAAGACAGCAACTTTTATAGGCAAAGCAGCGCAAATCTGACGTTTCCCTTTGGATGTTAATTTGGTTGTAATAAACATTCCTTTTTAAGGAAAAGTGAAGGGCGCTGTGCTTCCATACCCCTTTCTGTCAGAGGTACTGACTTGGCTAAAGGAAATGCAAGGGGTTTTGCTGTGTTTAAGTAAATTTAATTCAGAACACATGATCCAACAGGCTCTGTTAAAACATTCAGGGAAATCTCTCCCTTCATTTTCTTTTTCTTCCCTTAAACCTGCATTTCGGTTTTGTTTTTCGATTTTTTTTTCCTTCCAATTTGAATCCTCTAAGATAAAAGGAGAAGCATAATGCCTTTAGCCTCATAATAAAGGAACGTTAAATTTTTTTAAAAGTCAAAGGAGCATTTTGTCCTGTTTTCTTTGTTCCATAAATCCGTTTATAAAATATCATGTGTATGCTGACCCTGTCTTTGTGTGGCTGGGTGGGGAGGTGACCTGCAGAAATGACAGTGAGTGAAGAGGACAGTTCAAACCATGGGCCCCATTTTTAAGGAAAGTCGTTAAAAGAAGGTAAACTTCAAAGTAAGTCTGGAGTTCTTTGAAATGTGCTGGATGACTTAAATTTATTAATCTTAAATCATGTACTTTTTTTCCCTCTATAATAGAACTCCAATTCCTTTGCATAATGGTCTAAAGCTGAACAGAGAATCATGGGAGCTAACCTTTACTCCACCTTTGACATCACCTTCCAATCCAGCAACACTATCCTGTTTCTCAAAACGGTCTTTAAATGCTGTTTGAAACAGTTTTTAAATCATAGAGGGTACTACGAGAGTACAAGTTGCTTTATACATGTAATGTTCAGTTGAGTGAAGCTGCTTTTTATATTAAAGTTTAACATTGACCTTATGTTTCTTAAACCTCCAAAACTGTCTCATTTGTCAGATTTTTAAAACGCCCACTACACAGTTTTTGGCATCTTTTGTGTTATATCTCTTGCATGTGAAATTTGTAAAATAGAGACGAGTGCAGTATGTATATTTTGTAAATCTTCCATTTTTGTAAGAAAATATATATTGTATTTATACATTTTTACTTTGAATTCTTGTTTTGTTTTGCCTTTCAAAGTCTACAAGGAAGCCCCACTTTATCACATGTACAGATCACAAATAAATTTTTTTTTTAAATACAAAGTGAACGTTTCTTTAGTTTATAGTTCCTATATAAGCCAAAGAACAGAATTTTGTATTATGGAAAGATGGTATGGAGGGACACCCACTGAATATGTCCCTCATAAAAGAAGACGCTTACTCCTTGGAAGGAAGGTTATGACCAATCTAGGTAGCATATTGAAAAGCGGAGATATTACTTTGCCAACAAAGGTCCGTCTAGTCAAGGCTATGGTTTTTCCTCTGGTCATGTATGGATGTGAGAGTTGGACTGTGAAGAAAGCTGAGTGCCGAAGAATTGATGCTTTTGAACTGTGGTGTTGGAGAAGACTCTTGAGAGTCCCTTGGACTGCAAGGAGATCCAACCAGTCCATTCGGAAGGAGATCAGCCCTGGGATTTCTTTGGAAGGAATGATGCTAAAGCTGAAACTCCAGTACTTTGGCCACCTCATGTGAAGAATTGACTCATTGGAAAAGACCCTGATGCTGGGAGGGATTGGGGGCAAGAGGAGAAGGGGACAACAGAGGATGAGATGGCTGGATGGCATCACTGACTCGATGGACGTGAGTCTGAGTGAACTCCAGGAGTTGGTGATGGACAGGGAGGCCTGGCGTGCTTCGATTCATGGGGTCGCAAAGAGTCAGACACGATTGAGCGACTGAACTGAACTGAAAAGAAGATGTTATATATATGAAGGTCTTTTTTCCTTGCCTTTTAAAATACAGAGTTTAATGAATGCCTTAACTGTCCTTTTTTTTTTTTTTTTTCTGTTGTTGTTGCTTCCTGCCTCTCTTCCCACCACCCTGGCGCACAGACACCCCTAAGCATTTTCACATCCTGCCCTGAATCATTTACTGAAGGTACAGAATAAGCATCTCTTTTAGAGAGGTGCTATCTGATCCATGTTTTTACTACCCTTCAGGCATGGAGTCCATATTTGAAAGAGGACTAGATATTTTTGGTCCACTTTTCTGGAGATATTTTCCTTGGGGAGAATGCTATGAATGTTTTTTTTTTTTTTTTTTTTTTTTTACTGATTCTAAGGCCCCTTATTTGAATTGTTAGGGCTTAAATCCTTTGGGTTCAGGTGACTGGAAGGTCTGTAGTTGATTCCAGAGATTATAATGGGAGCCTTGCTCTGGGAGCCTCCCTGGCTGTAGGCTTCACTCTCCCTTCTAGGTCAACTGAGCTGGAGGTCAAGTGATTCCCCGAGGTGGCAGTGACTCAGCAGCTCCAGCAGTAATAGACTCCACGCCTGACCCCGGCATGGCCTCAGAAGCCACTGAAACTATTCTTTCCTCTTGCCGGGGAGGCTAACTTTGGAATCAGATTAGACGAAGAAGCCTTCACTATCCAGGCGCTTTGATATTCAACAGTCCCTCAGGGAAATGATAAAGGCATTCTAAAGACTTCCATTTTCATGCTTCACCAGATTCTTTTTTTCCCCACTTTAATTCAGGTGTCTGTCTAGAGTCCACTCATTCTCCGCAGCCATCACAGCAACAGACAGGACGCTGCTGTTTCTCCTGTCCTCCCTCAGCTCTAAATTTCTGCACTTCTAAAGCTCAACAGAAACAGTTTCTGTTTTTGTTTTAATTAACAGGCTCACACACACATGGCTGGTGTGTTTTATAAACACAAAGAATGAAAACCAGTGACAGAGAGTCCTCACCAGGAGGAGGAAGGCGTGCAACCACACAGTGTGTGCAAAGCGGCTTTAAGATCCTCCTGGGTTTTGAACATCACAATGGGTGTGAGGTCATCTTAAACGGTGAAGATTTTGGCGGCTAGGAAAAAAAAAAAAAACGACTTCAAGTCTCTTAAGGTTTATCCAGTTTTTGCTCATAAAATGACACCTTTTAGGTTAAAGCATGCCTCTTTTAACACCACACTAATACTGCCTGTTAAGAATGTTTGCTTTTAGAGTCGATGGAAGGCTCCCAATGGGGTTTTTTGCTCTCAAATTAACTGCTAAAGGCACTTAGACCCTTCTGTGGGGAGAGCGAGGTGGTTGCTCCTGTAAATGTGTCCCCTTCCTCTCGTCAGCATGGCCTCATCCTTCAGAGCTCTCGCAGACTGAAGAGCACTGGTCTTTAGTGAGGGAACAAAGACTGCATATGAATAAATTACTACCTGCTTTTTTGTAAGCAAAGATGAAAGGGTTCTGTTTTGTTCCTTTCACACTGTGGTGCGTCCTAAGGTAGTAGATTCTTACCTAAGAATTTTAGAGGCTCAAGGATCTTTCAGGAGGTACATCTTCGCAGAAAATAGGTGAAAGGAAGTGTGTATGGAAGGGCATGTGTGGAGTTGAGGAAAAACACTGGTGGGAGTTTGGTGTTAATCCCTAGATGAGGAGCAGAAAGACTTGTGAAAATTGACTTCAGTTTATCAAACAAAATTAGTCTATACAATATGCAACACCTAATCTTTTAAAGTAGGTTTGTGAGAATCTTGGCAAGAAACAAATAAAAGCCCTATTGACAACATCTTACCCATTAAAAGTAGGTTTGTTTTTTTTTAATGTGCTTGATAGAAAATAGTGATATTAGCAATAGTGATATTAGTTCTCTGGACAGAACTACAGGAGTCTAACAGCTGTAGGTTTGAACCCTGTAATTATACTGGGAAATTCTCTTCTAACTCTCCCATCTTTAATTTCACTGAAAAGGCAGGTGGCTATTTATAGATAGTATATTTTTGTATATGCATATGTGGATGGTGAATAACAGTCTAACAGGGCTTCAGGAAATCCTACGTGTGGGTCTGTTCTATTTTTCTCTTATTTCACTCTCAGTGACATTAATGTAATTTAATAAAACTTGGTTCTTCAACTCTTACTTTTCAACTTGTAACATTTCTTACCTCTGAATCTATATTCCTCACATTTCATAAAAAAGTAAACTAGTTAAAAGGGTACCATTAAAATGTCAAGTCTTTGGTAAACACACACTGTGCCTCTTACTCTCTGGTTGAAAAAAAAAAAGTTCTAATTGGAATTTTCTCAATTAGTACCACAGTGGTGGAAAAAAGGAATTTTGACCAAGACAATTGTTTATTATAAGTGATCCAGTCCAAGAAGTACTAACCAAGCAGCCACTATAGAAAACGTGCTTTCCCAGGGGCTGGAGGGATTCAAGATAAAAAAAAAGACACTCCACCTGAGGTAACCTGGAGCCTAATTCAGGGTGAATGAGCACAGCCTCCCCAGTGGAGGAATAAGCAAATAATTATCTTTCTAGACAGAATGTGGTAAGTCATCACAGAGGCCCAAATGTTATTTGGAATAATATTACTTGACATTTGGTGGCATTTACTGTTTTAAAAGCTGCTTTCACACTCATTATTTGACTTTATCCTCAAAATTATTGTAACAATCTTATGACATGGAATAAATCCTATTATAAAAATGAAGAAGCTGAGGAGCTTAGTGTGTTGAAGTGACACGGGAAGAGGAAGGGATCATATCCCATCCTCAGATTCTGAGCTCAGCCCACTTTCTGTAACATGTCACATAGCCCCTCTCTAAAGGTACTGTGAGGGTGAGTCACGGGAAGGATGCTTCTAATGGCAGAGGGTGTGTATCCAGCAAGAATGCCTTTCCCAAGAACTCAGATTATGTGATTCTCCATGATTTTCATCCTCTTGGATCGGTTCCTTCATCTCCAGAGGCCTTTCTTTCATCAGCTGAAGATGACATCTGAGATGAAGACCTTCCTCCAGGGGCCTGTGATTCCATGCGGCCAGTATGAAGGCCGCACTGACTCATCCGTTTGTGGACTGTCCACGGCTATTTTGAAATCCCTGACTAGTTGTTTTACCCTCTTGTAGACCAATGTGTCCCACCTCTCAGCCAGCCAAGCCAGTGTGTGCTCAGTGAAGGAAGATGAACTTCCCACTGGCCTTTTTAAGCACAATTCAAAAAGTAAGATCATCACTGTATTACTGTACACTGAAGTCAAAATGCAAGATTGGGGGCTATCTAATCTCTTGAGCTAGCTACCGTGCCTCTCCTCGTGCCTCTTTGTAGCAATTGCTTTCTGCCACTGGAAGCATGCCTTCCTCAACACCAAAGGGCTATGTTGCATCATATCTTCCTGGTTTCTCTCAAAGACCACATCCATATTTCCTGGTTGGCTGCAATCTTCTAACTTGGAATTCCCATTACTGGATATTTCTCAGCCAAGTCAACATTCTATGTGGCTGAACTAATAGGACAAAGGTTTTTGATTCTGAACAGTTATACCAGCCAAAACCTTAAATGCTTCTCTAGGTCATTGTCCCTAAAGCCTTTTTCAGAAGACTTCAAACTAACAAAATAAAACTGGAGCTACTGTGAGGGATTCCATCGTGCCTTGGCTGGGGGTCTACCTCACTTTGGAATGGTCCTTTTGGGGAGCTCAAGTCCACCTCTTTTGCTATTGACCTTCCTTTAAACTGCTTCCCACCTACAAATCTATTTATGTGGTATAGCCCTGGCATCAGTTCAGCTTTGAGTTCAAGAAGTGGGTCTCCAAGAGATGGACATATTGGAAGCAAGAGAGGGCATTTAGGAGGTAGAAACAAAGGGAGGAAGAGTAAGGAGATAAAGTGCCCTATACTCGATGAATGGAAACAAACTGCTCAACTGGTTTCAGTAAGACAACCACCTAATATTACTCACTCTTAGAAAATGTGATCCTTCAACTTCAGCATGGTATTGCAGACTCTGGAGGACAATTCATTCAAAGAGAAAGCATCTTGGGGAGGGTATGGTGGGATAGCAAATAGGAAGTGTAGTAACCAATAATGAAACATGTGTGGCATAACCTAGCACCAGTTATATATTTTCATTTCCAAAGGAAAATAAATGGCATGTAGCATTTAGTTCCAGATTCCAAATCTGGGATAACTGGAAGGAGAGATGAGTGGCAGCTGGTCCCTGAGTTGCTTTTTGCAGCAGACGTACAGAATAAGCCCTCGAGTTAAAAATCATGAATTATCTTCAATGCCAATAAATCATCTCTTGAGGACCTAGGACATGCCAGATGCTATGCCAGGCCCTGGATATAGCAGACTGACTTCTGGAAATTGTTATCCTGAGTCTTAGCCAGAACTAAGCACATACTTCTCACCTCATATATTTCCCACCCCAACCTCTAGAATAGGGAATAGGCCAGAAAAACCATTCTTAGTGTTTACAAACTCTTTCTCCCCACTGTACTAAAGTACAATAAGTGGTTAATGGTATCTTGATCACACTCTGAAGATGGAGAAACTGATGAGGCTAAAAGCAGCTTGAGTGTCACAAGTAAATAAAAGCCAGGCCATAGTGAAGGACACACTCAGGATTCCCAAAGACCCTGAATGTGGCCATCTTTTCCACCAGAGCAGTGGGCTTCAAGACATGATGTGGCCAGAAGAAAAGGGACCAAAGGGGAACAGGGGAGTGATGGGTGATTTCCCAGCTTTAGGAAAGGGAGAATGATTACACAAACACGTTGCCAAGGGCAGTGAAGACTGGCTCTTCATACTTTGTTGATATAATCATTATCTTTATCATTGCTAACATGTATTAAATATTGGCCATGTGCTAAGCTGTATGTACAACACAGCACAGTATAGCAGTTAAGATAATCCACAGCCCGGAACCACAGTACTTGACACCTAATAAGTGATGGATAAATGTCAGCATTACTATTATTAATATATAATTATTTCATTTATCCTTCACAATAACTCTGAGAGGTAGGTATCATCCCCCCCACCCCCCAGTTTACAAGCTCTGAAAGGTGAGCCTCAGAGCAGCAAATTGACTATAGCCTGTGCCCCTAGTCACCCAGCTACAGATATTTACTGAGGTCTCAAAATCTTCTAAGCATCATTCTTTTTAATTTAAACCAGGATTGAAGTGAGGGTAAGCAACGAGAATAAGTTACATCAGGACAGAATGGAATCAAGCAGGACTTTTGCAGTGCTAGTCCCAGGAAGTGTTTTGGTTTTTTAGTGAGAAGTAGAAGACTCATAAGTGCTATTTAAATTCTGAGGGCTGGATGCTCCCTTGTTCTTGCCTGACTTTCTAATTTGGAGTTCAAGGGCCTGGCAGCAAGAAGGAACCTGTGGAAGTGCTTCCCAGAACCGCTCCCCACCCCAGATGCAGCCCCTCAAAGGGGTGGTTTGAGTCCCTCAAGAGGCTTACTCAACCTTCCGTGCCAGTTTCAGCCTGAGAGTTGGGACAGGGGCTTAGAGGGAAGACTCCTGCTCCTTGCTAACCAGGAGTCAGTGAGTGGGAGCATAAGGACAACAGCCCTCGTGTGGCAGAGACCCCCTTCCTAAAGCCCCGTTGCAAGAATCACAGGAGCCTCCACAGTACTGTTATCATGGGTATTATATCAGTGTTATATCATAATGATAATATGGTAGCTTACTCTGTACAGGTTCTGTGTGAAGCACCTGCATTAACTCGATCTATACAACATTATGAGTTGGAAACTATTCTTTTTCTCATTTTATAGGCTCTCAGTATGGGATTCTGGAATCTCACTGAGCATCAGAGTTGAATAAGAGAGCACGTATGGAAGCATCCTACCCTAAATAGCCTTATATTGTCTCCAGGTTACAGAAGGGGCAACTGAGGCACAGAGAATTGATCTGGGCCTTAAGGATGTAGTGCATGTGTGCATGTTCAGTCATTTTTAGTCATGTCCAACTCTTTGAGACCCCGTGGACTGTAGCCCTTCAGGCTCCTCTGTCCGTGGAATTCTCCAGACAAGAATACTGTTGTGGGTTGCCATGCCTTCCTCCAGAGGATTTTCCCAAACCAGGACTCAAATCTGCATCTCTTATTGTCTCCTGCATTGGCAGGCGGGTTCTTTACCACTAGCACCACCTGGGAAGCCCTTAAGATGTTCAGTTCAGTTCAGTTCAGTCGCTCAGTCGTGTCCAACTCTTTGCGACCCCATGAATCGCAGCGCACCAGGCCTCCCTGTCTATCACCAACTCCCGGAGTCCACCCAGACTCATGTGCATCGAGTTGGTGATGCCATCCAGCCATCTCATCCTCTGTCGTCCCCTTCTCCTCCTGCCCCCAATCCCTCCCAGCATCAGGGTCTTTTCCAATGAGTCAGCTCTTCACATGAGGTGGCCAAAGTATTGGAGTTTCAGCCTCAGCATCAGTCCTTCCAATGAACACCCAGGACTGGTCTCCTTTAGGATGGACTGGTTGGATCTCCTTGCAGTCCAAGGGACTCTCAAGAGTCTTCTCCAACACCACAGTTCAAAAGCATCAATTCTTCAGTGCTCAGCTTTCTTCACGGTCCAACTCTCATATCCATACATGACCACTGGAAAAACCATAGCCTTGACTAGACGAACCTTTGTTGGCAAAGTAATATCTCTGCTTTTGAATATGCTATCTAGGCTGGTCATAACTTTCCTTCCAAGGAGTAAGCGTCTTTTAATTTCATGGCTGCAGTCACCATCTGTAGTGATTTTGGAGCCCAAAAAAATTGTGGCATATTTTAGTTCGGTTCCCCCTCGGAGTGCTCTTTAACAAAAAGAGACTGAGGGGAAAGAATGAAAACAATTCCAGGGACTGTAGTTCAATTCTTCTTCCTCCCACCCCTAGCTCTGGAAAGTGTGAATTCTCAGGGAACACTCTGTTTGTTGTTGCTGTTCTTTAATAAAAACAAATAAAACAGCAAAAATAAGTCCAGTGCATTTGCAGAGAAAGAAGTGAGAGAGCAGTGCCTCTGCCCTGATGGTGAACACCAGGAACCCTGAACCCACTGCACCTCGCCTGCCACATTTCTGCAGGCTTACAACATGTGCCTGTGAGATAACTGGATTTCCGACCGGGAGAAGGGTGTAGTCGTAGGGGACTTCATAGCAGAAACTGATAAATTAGAACTGCAAACGGTTTTGCCCAGTACAATTATCTGCCAATCTTCTCATCAAACCCTGATAGTTAGATATAAGGAGAATCCAGACCCCATTAGTTTATGGGACTAGGTGAGCTTTAGATTGCTTAGAAATTAGAGTCTCACAGAAAATCGAGTCATGCATAAAAGAAATGAAAGGTAGGTGGTAGTGGTGGTGGTGGTGGTGGTGGTGTTGGTTGTGTGTTTGTGTGTGTATGTGTGTGTGTGTGTGTGCAAGGAAGCTTGCATGTGAGAGACAGTTCAAACTGAAATTTGATGCTCTAATGGGAGGCTGACTTGAGGGGAAAATCTAAATGTGAAGGTAAGATCTTTTTAAATTTAATACGTTATTTAAAATATATCTTACATGTATTCTACCCCCCACCTCCTCTTTTTTCCTTTCTCAGTCCTTTATGATTAACACTGAATACTGTGGTAATAGCTGCATTTCTCATTGTTAACTTCTGGGTCTCATTCAGTGAGGGTTGACATGGATGTCAAATGGCATCCATTTGACACCCTTGCACAAAGACACATACCAGCCTAGAAGGAAACTAATTTTTAGCAGAAAGGATTTGTTGCCATTTTCATCACCATCTGCACTTAGCATTTCCAAGGAATAAAACTACTAAATAACATATTTTCTTTAGGAAAAAGTCAATGCCATATTAATTTGCCACCAGTACTTCCGACTTCCAGCAGAGCACACATTTGCCAATGCTTCTAGCAGCTTTCTTAAAAAAGCCAAAAGGCTTGATAAAGTCAGAAGAGCCCCAGAAAATGAGAACAAATGTTCAAACCAAATCATCCTCTCAAGTCACAAAGACATTTCATTTTACTGCTAGAACCAGTGGCTGACAAAAAGGAAGGCTAAAAATTAAGCTTTCAAGTTCTCCATTCAGGGTTTGGGGTTCACTTAGGGGAATTCCCTCCACAAAAGTAGATTCATATTTCATCTAAGGTGGGAATCTATTTCACTCTAAGAGGTAAGTGAAACAGCAAGGAAATTCAGTTAATTCATCTCTGATGAGAGGAAGGAGACACACAGTTCCTCCGTTCACCAAGTGGTTTTTGGTCTACAGATTGTACCCATGTTTACTCCATATAACCAAGTCCTCTTTCAGTGCACACCACTGCTATCATGCATTTATAACTGCTCTGTGCTCGTCTCTCAGCATCGCCCAAATCTGTCTGATCCGTTGCAGTGCTGGCTGAAAAAAATCTAAACTCGATCTCTGCTGTCCAATCAGAATCCACCTGAAATGCCTTTCTTATTTTGAAACAATAAAACACAATTTTTTCCTAGTCAAACCACCAGCTTGGTAATCTGTTTATGAATAGAAATACTAAATGGGTTCCACCTCCAAGACAGATACAGCATGGGTAGGATAAACATTACGGTGTCTCTTAATCCTGGCTATTTGATTTTTAAAAATGAAACAGCTTAACCCAGGGTTAGCCTTCTGCATAGGACCAGCCTTTAAGAAAAAGCAGAATGGAGTTAGCCTCATTTTCCTCAGAGACACTTCTTTTAACCTAGAGATCCTTCTTACCTGTCACTCTGAACTAAGAAAAAGGAAACACAAAGATGGAATGAGTTTGGGAAAAAAAAAAAAAAAAAAGATCAAAGGGAAAACCCAGGAAGGAGAGAGAGCAAGATAGCAAGAGAAAATTCTGAACACAGCCCTGCTTCTGAGCCACTGACACCTCAATTCAATCATTCCTTTGACAACTACTAGTTGACTTTCCATCTTTAGTCTCATCCCCTGTGCCCCCAGAATTATAAGTGGTAACATTGAGGGTTTTGATGTACCAAGCACAAACTCAGAGTATACTAAGCACATCTTATCTCATTTGATTCTCTCAACAACTCTCTGAGATGGATACTATTATCCCAGTTTAAAGATAGGGAAAGCTGAGTCACCAAGAGGTTAAGTTACTTGCTCAAGACCTCTTGATTGCTATGCAGTACTGCATTCCTCTTCCTGCTTTTTTTTCCCTACCCTGACTACTGAATTATTGTTGTACATAGAATAGCTCTGTTTCTTTGAAATATCTCTAAAACTGTGATTAGCTTTTCTCGGGATTGTGAAATATATTTATTCCAAGTCATGTGTTCCTGGTTAGCAGGGTATTAGACCCTGTTTTTTCCATGATCTATGTCTAATGACTTCACCCCACATGGCAGGGTATCACAGGAGAATCATGGCCACCAGTGGGGGAGCTGATGACTGGTGGAGCCAAAGTGGATTTGGACTGAGTTCATCTAGTTGTGTTCTTACTTTAAAGGGGTTGCAGGGGAGCCCAATAAGAGCCCCCCTTGGGCACAGTGACTCCAGAAGATCAAGATCCAAGTCCACATGACAACTGTGTGTGCTCCCCAAGTGTTCACTCTGAGTCCAGTCTCCAAACCCCCCCATGAAAATGAGTGATTTGAGAAATAATGACAGGTTCCCTAAGGAGTTTGGGGGTTGTTTGGGAAAATGAGTTAATGGCTCCCTCACAACATTAAAAAAAAAAAAAAAGTCAGTGTTATTATTCCAGTCTGGGGGAGTATCTTGGGCTCAGTTGTTTAGTGCATGATGCCGAGATGGTCAAAGGACAAAAGGATGTCTCCAAGCCAACTAGGCTCTGCCATCTCCTAACCTGACATGCCCTCTTTCTCTACCAGAAGCATCCTGAGTAAGAGAGCACTGCTGGAAGAATAAAGTCGAGCAGGCATCTCTCTAGAGAGATGTAACTAGTAATTGTAACTCCTCTATGGGACTCGCCTCAGGGGAGAAGAGGTGGTTATAAGGGAAATTGTGCTCCCCTGTTGTTGTCAGGGCTGGTTTGCTCCGCTGTCTTCCCCTGCAGTCCTGCAAGCTCTTAACATTTAAGAAGCACTGTGGCTGCCACGACATGGTCGGTATTTCACTCTGCCAGCAGCTGCAATTTATCTTTGGCTCTATCCTCTCCCTTAACCTGGAGTCAGCCAACCAACCTGGATTCCAGTTCCCCTATGACCACCATCTCCTTCTTAGATAATGTCTCCCTAACTGGGCTCCCAGCCTTCACTGTGATCCCTCCTCCAAGTCATCCCAGTCCATGCCAGAAGGAAACATGGTAAACGCAACTATGTCTCTTCCTTATTGAAAACCCTAAACTCAGCATACAAAGTCCTCCATGGTTTCTGTCTAACTCTCCAGCCTCAGCTCTCAGCATTCCAGCTCTGCGAAGAGTACGCTGGTAGTGCTGATCTACTTAACACCTGTCCTACACACTCATGATTCACACAAATTATTTTTTTACTATTATTATTAAAGTATGATTGATATACAATATTGTGTTAGTTTCAGGTGTACAGCAAAGTGATTCAGTTATATTTTTTTTCAGGTTATATTCTATTATGGGTTATTATAAGCTATTGAATATAATTTCCTGTGTGTCTGTGTGTGTGTGTGTGTGTGTGCACTCAGTTCCTCAGTCATGTCTGACATTTTGTAACCCATGGACCGTAGGTTGCCAGGCTCCTGTGTCCATGGGATTTTCCAGGCAAGAATACTGGAGTGGGTTGCCATTTCCTATTCCAAAAGATCTTCCCAACCCAGGGATCGAACCCACATCTCTTGCATCTCCTGCATTGCAGGCAGATTCTTTACCATTGCACCACCCATTCCCCATGCTATAGGGAATCCTATACAAGTAAACTTGTTAGGGAATCCTAACAAGTAAATCTTTGTTGATTTTCTATTACAAAATTATTTGTTGATGAAAGGGAGAATTTGTAGCTATTTTGACTGCTGAAAGTTTCATGCCCCTTATTGGATGCACTCCAGCTCTCTTCAAAAATAGACAGGAATATAGATCCAGAAGGAAATCAGAGTGGAGACCAAAATACCTCCACCATCACCCTGGGACACTCCTACATCACTCCAGGACAACTAAGGGAATTCCAAGAAGAAGGAATACTGTTGGACTTTAAGCAAGGTCATTATATATTATTAGTACCTAGGCAGTGATTTGCCTTATATTTAGTTTCTGGTGCCCAGTGTAATATCCAATACAGAGAGATGCTCAGTGTACTGGGTTGGATAGTGTCCCCCGCCAAATCCATGTCCTTTCCAGAACATCAGAATGTGACCTTATTTGGAAATAGGGTCACTGCAGGTGCAGTTAATTGAGTTAAGCTGAGATCATACTGGAGTAGGGTGAAACCTTAATCTGGTTTGAATATTGTCCTTGTAAGAAGAAGAGAGACACACAAAGAGAACATCATGTGATAACAAAAGCCAAGATTGGAGTGATGTATCTACAAGACAAGGAATGCCAAGGATTGCTGGCAACCACCAGCAGCCAGAAGAGGCAAGGACAGTTGTTCTTCTGGAGCCTACAGAGAGAGCATGGTCTTGTTGACATCTTATTTCAGACTTCTAACCTCCAGAACTGTTAGAGAATAAATTTCTGTTGTCTTAACCCACCTAATTTATGTAACTTATTAGAGCAGACCTAGGAAGTTAGTGGAGAAGGCAATGGCACCCCACTCCAGCACTCTTGCCTGGAAAATCCCATGGATAGAGGAGCTGGTGGGCTGCAGTCCATGGGGTAGCTGGGAGTCAGACACGACTGAGCGACTTCACTTTCACTTTTCACTTTCATGCATTGGAGAAGGAAATGGCAACCCACTCCAGTGCTCTTGCCTGGAGAATCCCAGGGATGGGGGAGCCTGGTGGGCTGCCGTCTATGGGGTCGCACAGAGTCGGACAAAAATGAAGCAACTTAGCAGCAGCAGCAGGAAATTAGTATACTCAGTGAATGTCTGTTTTGATAAAACAATGAAAGAAGCACAGGTGGAAAATTATTTGGAGCCAAATAAAGTATTAGCACCCTTAGACATATGACTTACAGGTTATCCGGCAAAATCAATTTCTCCTGCTCCATTGCCCATAACTAGATCAGAGCTGAACACATAGTTGGAACTCTACTAGTTTTGCTGTAGACTGGCTACAATACCTCACTCCAGTTAGAGAACACAACTAAGACCTTAGAGGTCCTTTGCAAGGAAGCATAGATCATTTTGAAAATCTGATGTAACTATGGGCTCAGTCTCCAGAAAGATGCATAATATGGTCATATATGCCCAAGATTGCAGATAATTTCCGCCTACCCAAAACCCATTGAATCAAGATTAAGAACCCCTGAATTAGAAGATACAGGTAGACTATTTAGGCTTTTTCACCAGTTCTTTGGACACACTGAAAACAGAGAAAAGCAAGAGTTGTTTTTCCTTTTTCAAAGGCCTTGCCAAATCTGAAGGCCTCCATCATTTGCTTGGTCTTCAGGGCCTCACCAAAGAGTGAAGACAGGCTATGGGTGAGCAACCCAGTCTAGAGACCTGAATTCTAAAGCTTTGCCATTTAATTATTTTGTTCTTTCTCTCTTCTGTTCACACTCAGCTTTAGTAAAATGTGGATGCTTTTGGGGGTCAGAGGACAGGTTAATGAGATAATGCTGGTAAAGTACTTTGCCCCAGGGAAAGGTTCCTATGTAAACATGAGATATTATTAGACATTATCAAACTTCAGCCTTGCCAGCATTGACCTAGCCAGTGGTGAGTCCTTTTTCTTATCTACTGTTTGGCCAAATTGGGTTCTTTCTCTAAAGCAGAAAGTATGGGAGGTCTCCTGCAGCTAGTGTTGGGGATTCTGATAAGTGGACCCTATCACCTCCCCTTGAGCAGTGCAAACAGCTCATTTGACTACATTTGATTAAAGGCTCCATCCTTTACTAACAGTTAGCCCTAAATCTCTCTGTGCATACAAATTAAAGCAAAATCTTTAGGGAGTTCTTCCTTTGCTGTGTGTGTTAACTTCGATGCAAATTATTCAAATACATCAACAGGAAAATAAATGGTATTTCATGTTTGGTGGTTGCAATTTTTTTTAATCACCTAAAAGGATTTTAGAATTTCCCCCCTTTACTTCTGGTGTTCTTGGGCAATTTGAAAAAACAGAGAAACGTGATGACCATTGGTTTCAGGGACATTGGTTTTAGAACTAATAAGCATAACAAAAAAAGAAGAGGAATTTCTACAATTAGTAAATTGTTGTTATACTCAAATGTTTCAAGCTAACATTTTTTTACACTCCAAAAAAAGGCAAAAGAAAAAAAGGGCAATTGCTTGAGTTCTATGGGAATTTGTTTTTAAAAAAAAAAAAAACCTCAAGGGAGCTTTTTTCATCATCAGAATTGACAAGGACATGGTGAACTAAGAGAAACCTAAAATGACAGCAGTAATTTTCATCAACATGAAGATGACATGGAATTTTAACTCAGACCCTTAAGAAATCCCACTACAAAGGGAAAAGTGTTCACCCACAATTACCCACTCCTCATGCCACATACTAAGGGTATCTGACATATGATATTAGTCAGTGCTCTGCATTTGGTCAAAATACATATTACCAAAATTCACCAGTCATGCATTTCAACCAGAAGAATGGTCTTTCAAAGAGATTATTGAACCCTAACAATGCAGAGTTTGAGCATCTTCTCTCCTTCCTTCCTTCCCCTTTCCCTCCCTCCTTTCCTCCATCTTTCCCTACTTCCCATTATGTATCAGGTACTGTGCTAAGCAAAGGGGAACGACATACATCGTACTCCTGTAAGATTAGGAGGTTTTGGCAGTTATCTCAAGTTTGGACAGACAAAGATGCACTTTGGGATAAGGAAAATGTCTTTGATGTGTGTGGGGGGCGGGCAGGAAGTTGGAGGAGAAGAAGAAGGATAATTGCTAAGAATGATTGCCCTTGGGAGGTCCTATTTCAAGGTCCTATTTTAAGACAATTTTGAAAGGCATAGTCATGAGCTACTGCTAATATTCCCACCGTGTTACTTCCTCTACTTTCCCTCCAGTGGATCAAACATTTAACTCAGAACTTAAATGACTCCCCTCAAAAACCTATGATATAAATCTTTGTATCCAGGACACATGTGTTGACATCATAGGCTAAATTATGAAGGTATGGTGTTCTCTTTTCCTCTCTGAATAGTGTCGTAGGAACATTCATGCCTCATCAAAAAGGATAAAGGATGAATGAAAAGGACCCCAAAAAGGTTTTAGAAGAGGTATACATTGAAGTTGTTCAAATACATTTTTAGCATTTACTAAAAATAGCTCTGATTGCAGGAGAAAATAAAGTAGATGAAAAGCTTCTAATCAGATTTATGCTATCTGATCATGTAATTACACCCGGCTTTTAGGCCATTCTAACAAGTTTATTTGAAAAGGAAGAGAGATCATTGTTTATTGGAATGGCAATAATTTGGGTTTCTTTAATTGACTCCTGGTGTGAATAAGTTGATGCCTGCTGTTCTCTAAGAGGCAACATGGAAAGTTTCCAGGAAAAGTTCACATTCCAGGGACAGCTTTGGAATCCACTTTCCATTGCAACCTAAGTCTGCCACTGGGGCTTAAGTTCTTCCCAAGGAAACACCGGCCTTCAAAGGCAATTTCACCAGGTGGCAGTCACTGCAGCTGCACCAGGGGTTGGACAAGGAGCCCAGCATTAAGCAGGGCCATCAAGGCAATGGAAGGCATCTCTGAAACCTCACCTTCCCTGTGTCCAAAGCACGGAGGTCGCCAGAGGCTGTGACTTCAGGAGCCAACAGTGAGCGTTTGGAGACCGCATTAACAATTTGACACTGAGTCAGTCCAGAGGGGCTACAATGAAGTGGGGGAGGAGAGTGCAAAACCTTTCTCCTCCCAGGGCTCTCAAATGCCCAAAAGCAGTGTTGCCAGGTGCCTGCTAAAAATGAGTACATTCCAGAGGAATTTAATAAAGTGCAAAATAAAACTAATCCTTACCTACTTGAAAGCAGAGGCACATTTTGAAGTCCCTCACTGCTCTAAGCTCTAGTAAACTGACATTTTCTTTATGGGAGTTTCAGGTAAGAAGGAAGGTAGCCAGCCACTGGGGGCCTGAAAGAGGAAGTGGGGGGTTCAAAGCCTGGTTTGATCCTTAAGGCCTAAAAGGTGGCTGGCTCTGGACACAGTTCTAACAGCTGCCATGTGCTTGGCACACCTGTGGCGAGTTCTGCCTCAGTTCACCCTTACAATGACCTTGCAAGGTTCACGGTATTATTCCAATTCAGCAGATACGGAAAAAGAGGTTGAAGGAGGTTAAGTAACTGGTCCTGGATCTTCTGGCCAGTATTTGAGTCTAATATCCCAGTTTCCTCTCTTTTTTTTTTTTTTCCTATTTGCTTTTACCTTTCCATTAAATGAAGAGTCATCAGCCAAAGGAGAAAAGAAAGCTTCCCCCATTTCTCCATCTGGCCCACATGGTTCGCTTGAAGGATGTGCTGAACCAGGATAGGAGCAGAGCAACTTCTCTTTCCTCCTCTATTTCTCTCAGCACCTGCCAAACAACTTTCAAAAAACACACTCCTACCCACTTCCATCAGACAGAAGATGGAACACTCCGAATAGTCAGAACCGACTTTTAAAGCACAAATTGCAAGTCACGCTGCTGCTTCAAAGCTTTCAGTGACTTCCCATCCCAAACCCGTTAACACTAACTCACAAGACCCCACCTGACCTGGTTTTTACTCCCCCCACCCTCATCCTTTACTATCCTCCCCTGTGCCAACTTCTCCCCCCACCACACCCCACACCACATTGGCCTCCTCCCCTTGGTCAGACCCACCAAACACTCTTACCACAAGGCTTTCAGTGAGGGAATGCCGTGCTCCTACTACTTCCACTTAGCTCAGCAGGATCCTTTTCTCTAAGGGTCTCAGCTGAAATGTCCCCTTCAAGAGGATCTCACCAACTCTACTATCTAATCAGGTGCCTCCCTACCCCATCATTCTCCATCCACATTCCCTGTTTAATTCCTTTTTGAAACTTATTATCACTTGTAATTATGTATTTTTTGTTTCATTGTGTACTTATGGTCTGTCACCCCATCTGGGCTCCTAACACAATGCCTGGCACATATTAGATGTTCAAAACATATTTGTTAAATGAACAAATGTGCTAGCTCCAAAAACTGTTTTATTATTCTTGACAGAATGGCAATAAAAACCAGTCTCCTCCTGAAAGGTTATCGAGCTCTCCAGAGAAGGGGGAGGTCTGGGTGTTTATACATGGCTGAGCACTGGTGCAGAAACACATATTGCAAACATATTCTGCACAGTATAAAAATGATTTTGTCCTCTCAGCAACCCTCCTTCCTTCTGAGAACTTCCAACGTGCACAGAATGACCATGAACCCCCCATGCTGGTATAATGTGGACCATCACGGTCTCTTCCCTGACCCAGTCTCCATGAACATGGCTGTTCGTGGTGAGGGTACCCATCTGACCTAAGCTGGGCCAAGTTGAGCTTTCCCTTGGGACTCAGAATGGGAAGTGAAAAGGAAATCAGTCTCTTTTGGGGTCTCTGGGTTGCAGGATGTAAAAGGCCAGAAGCCATTAGTGGCCATCCGATGATCCTCAGAAATGAGAGGCAGCAATAGCATCCGGCTGCCATTTCCATCTCAGATTCTGCTTGTCCCTGAGACGCAGGAACTCAATATCATCAGCATCAGGTGTGCTTAGTCTCTCAGTCGTCTGACTCTTTGTGACCCTACAGACTGCAGCTCCTCTGTCCATGGGGATTTCCCAGACAAGAATACTGGAGTGGGTGATCATTCCCTTCTCCAGGGGATCTTCCCAACCCAGGGATCAAATCTGGGTCTCTTACATTTCAGGAGGATTCTTTACCAGCTAAGCCACCAGGGAAGCCCCATCAGCATCATGGTTCACCCTTTTTTGCTTAATCTAGTTTGCCTTAGGTTTCTGTCATTTGTAACAAAAAGAGTCCCAACAAACAAAACAAACCTTTCTTTAAAAAAAACAAACTCTATTTAAATAAATAATTGGCACAATAAGAAAATATTAGGATGCCTTTCTTTTTTTTTCCTTTTTTTTCACTTGTTCCTTTTTTTATGGATGTTATGGTTATGAAATTACAATGATTTTTTAAATTTAAATTTATTTATTTTAATTGGAGGCTAATTACTTTACAATATTGTATTGGTTCTGCCACACATCAACATGAATCCGCCATGGGCGTACACATGTTCCCCATCCTGAACCCCGCTCCCACCTCCCTCCCCGTACCATCCCTCCGAGTCATCCCAGTGCACCAGCCCCAAGCAAGGATACTGTATCAAACCTGGACTGGCAATTTGTTTCTTATATGATATTATACACATTTCCATGTTGTTGTTATTGTTGTTGTTGTTAAGTCACTTCAGTCGTGTCCAACTCTGTGCAATCCCATAGACAGCAGCCCACCAGGCTCCCCTGTCCCTGGGATTCTCCAGGCAAGAACACTGGAGTGGGTTGCTATTTCCTTCTCCAATGCATGAAAGTGAAAAGCAAAAGTGAGGTCAGTCGCTTAGTCGTGTCCGACTCTTAGCAACCCCATGGACTACAGCCTACCAGGCTCCTCCGTCCATGGGATTTTCCAGGCAAGAGTACTGGAGTGGGGTGCCATCGCCTTCTCCAACATGCCATTCCCCCAAATCATCCCACCCTCTTAGGATGCCTTTCTAATCATCCTCTAGGTCTGCTTCCTTTTCTCCAGGAGACTTTCCCATATGCACTTCTTACTGCCCAAAGTATCTCTCACCCTGGTGAATACCCAACGGCACCAACTTCTAAAACACAGTGGTAATTGGAAAAGGGGTGAGAAATATCGAAGCAAATGCAGCAACAGATTCGGAACGCATTGAAGACACCCACCTGGCATCTCCACAAAGACTGGGTGTCTGTCCAGGTCCTCCAAGGAGCAGACACCATGAGGGGATTAGATGTGCAAGGGATTTATTATGAAAAATGCCTGTGAGGGAAAATGGGAAGGGAGCCAGGAGAACTACCAGGGACAGGGTCTGACCACATGAAGAGGGGAGAAGAAAGTTTGCATTGGAAGCATCTTAGACTCGATGCAGTTCTGAAGAAGCAAGGCTGCCAGAAGTCCTGGAGCCAAAGTCACTCCCACCAGCAGTGCCTCCCAAGAGCTAGCCTGCCTGCCACACCAACTCTGTCATTCTCAGTCCTCCACAAGGAATGGTCTGCGGGAAGCTTGGCCTCCGTGCCAATGTGATGATGGCGCTCAGAGTGCACAGGTGGGGTCCTCAATCAGTTATGCTCTGCACAGTCAGAGATCCGAGAGGTGCTTCTTCATGGCCACCACAATCGGCCTGTTTTCTTCACAAGACCCCATCCAGTACCTATTTTTCCAACCTATTTCAAGAGCACTTGAATATCGTCTGCTCCTCTGCCCTGATCCATACAAGCCAAGGTACTCCGTCCCTCTGAATTCCCATAGCATCTCTCCACTCCTCTCTTACACAACTGAATACTTTCTATATTGTCTTACTTTCTTGTAATACTTTCCATTTTGTGTTGTGTGTGTTATATGCAGCACACCCAGATACAACTAATTCCTGGAAAACATGATTCTGTAAGGGGGAGGAGGCTACTTGTCTCTTTGCTAACCCTGAGCACCAGAATCCTAAAATGAATATTGCGAGTTTGCTTCCCTTAGATATCTGCCGTATTCCCTTTATTCTCAGACTCTATTTTTTCACATCTTCACCTTTCTAAAATTGGGATGCTGCTTATATCACGGCAAAGAAATTTGCCACCTGCTGGCAGGAGAGTGAGTTGAGACAGAGTTGTCATTGTCTACCCATGGGATAGCTTAGCGAGGCATATTTACAATAAGTGAAGCAAAT
This sequence comes from Bos mutus, assembly GCF_027580195.1. Classification (NCBI taxonomy): domain Eukaryota; kingdom Metazoa; phylum Chordata; class Mammalia; order Artiodactyla; family Bovidae; genus Bos; species Bos mutus. The sequence continues at coordinate 45,257,704 of NC_091618.1, read as the reverse complement.
ATTTATTGCTGAAGGCATGACTACACTTTCATGTTTTCATAGCAAAACAACAGCCAAGCATTTCAGAGGACACAGAAAGGGGATTTGCCAGTCTACACAATGGGCACTGTAATTACATACAATAAAAAGTGACACATCTCTTAGGAGAAACAGAATTTTTAAAGTTAAAGGAGGTTGGAACGATCAATTCACTCATTGCAAAGTCACCCGCAGGTGCCAAATATCTTTCTGAACCTTCTGGATGACTTTCAAGACAAGCTGTTTACCTTCCAGGAAGGAGTAATTTAATTAAGAGTAGGACAAAACTATGAGTTTAACTGAACAAGAAATACAAATGAATCCCTAATAGTCTTTTGTTGTTGTTGTTGTCGCTTAGTCTCTAAGACATGTCTGACTCTTTGGGGACCCCCCCATGGACTGTAACCTGCCAGGCCCCTGGTAGTCTGCAATATGACTAACAATTAAAATGCCTGGCCTGCACTTGCTAAGGAGGTCAAGATCACTAGGCAAGGTGAAGAGAAGCTATAATGCTACATACAGCTGCCAGTGGTCAAAAATGATTCAGGAAGAATCATCAGGCTGAATTTTTAAAATGTTTATCCTCATAAGTTGGATGGAGCACTGAAAAAAAATGTTGAGGTAAATGTTACTTTTAGTGTTCAGATTTACTGTAGTTTCTTATCCTTAAAACCTGTTATTAAATCAAGAATATATCTTAAAATATATGACGTCTTGGAATTGAGGAATTAGGTTTAACATACTAATAAATGGAATGGTTAACTTTTGATTCTATGTTAACACCCAAAGAATTTGTTAAGAATAATGAAATCTACACCCTGAAATGAGAATCTGTACAGTTTATAATATTGAATTGGCAAGCTCAGTATATGTATCACAATTTACTCTTTCTCCCTCACCTATGGAAGACATAAGTAAAATCAGCTGGGGAACTCTTTTTTGCTAGGCTGGGGTCCTGTGGAATTATTTTCAATCAAGTATTCTAGGGAGCCACTACCAACTGCTTCTACTTGGTGCATAACAGTTAACCTATATGCCATGCCTGTGATATATTCTTTTGTAGACTTAACTCCAAAGAAAATGCAAGGAGTTTTAACCCCAGTCTCCTTTCTCTCCATCCTAAGGATTAGTGAAAACTCACAACAGTGTGGCCAAAAGGACCATTTGGGGATTAGCTTGGAATCTTCTTGCAAGTTCTGGAATCTCTAGACCTTGTGCCCTCGTGTTGCTGTGGCCATCCCACCTTGTTAATAACCACAAAATATTTGTTTACATATTTACTCCTATACAGCTTTTAAGTACCAAGCACCTTTCAATTGTAGAGTAGGAAATGGCAACCCACTCCAGTATTCTTGACTGGGAAATCCCACGGACAGAGGAGGCTGGCAGGCTATAGTCCATGCGGTCACAAAAGAGTCAGACATGACTGAGCGACTAAACAACAACAACAAATCTTTCACTTGATGCATATGAAAGATTTTCTTTCTAAAAATATGCCATACTTATGCTTGTTTACTACCTATTCTGCTAACTAATGAAAATATCGGTGTAGTATGTCATAAAGCTGAATGCACTAACCAAGAGTTCTGTGTCTTTATTCTCTTGGTCTTTAACCAGTGTGCACTATCCTTTGTTAGAAAGGATAAGAATCACTTCCTGCTTAGAATCCAAGCTGAAAATGTGTTCCCACTTCAGAGTGTCTTGAAACTTCCTGTGTCACACCATTAAGATTCCCCCAGGCAAGAGCAGCTTGGAGTCTTAATACTTAATCGTGCCCCTCCCTGTAATGTGTAGGCTCACTGTAACATGTCTTCTTTTCCATTGCTAGGATGTAAACTTCCTGAGCCCAGGAACTATATATTTATCTATTTACCCATATCACACTATCTTTTATCAAAGCCTTCATGTAGATGCTCCATAGTTTTTCCTTTTTTTTTGAATGTAAAAACTATCTGGAAAAGGCTCAAAGACAGAGAACATTTCCACTGCACCAGACTACACCTCTATTCCAATCTGTTGTAAGTCCTGGATCTGAAGAAAGAGCTAAGGAATTTTATTTCTCTTATTACATCCTCTTCATCTCCATCCCCAAGAATTCCTGATATTCAAGGAATTCCTCAGTCCAAAAAATAAATAACCATAGAGTCTCCTACCTGCTGCATGTGGTTCTCAATGCTGGCTGAACACCTGAGGAGCTCCTGTGAATAAAAATGATCAGTGTCAGGACCCTACTTCAGAATAATCAGGATCAGTGGGGGTGGCACATCATTTCTCCTAGTCCTTGCATAGCCCCATGTGACAGATGCTATTATCCTCATTTTCCAGATGAGGAAACTGAGGCTCAGAGATGGGAATAATTTTTCCATTACACATCTATCAAGAGTTGGCACAAGCCTAGTCCCCAAATGACTCTCAAATATATGTTGTTTTTGTTAAGTGTCCTCAACAGCATCTTTTAACGACTTGTGAGGTAGCACCACCCAGAGCCCTCACTCGGCTAAGCTTCAGGCAGGCTGGTATCAAACACAGAGACCCATTCATCCGCATACACAGCTGCAGAGGAGGACCTTGGCTTGCCAAGCAGAGCAGCCACAAACCCTAACTGTCTCTGAATTGTCAACTGTCCCATTACATCTTGGCACCACGACCAGGATGACGGTTTTCTCTTGAGAACCAGAAGGTTAGGGCAGCATAAATGTTAGGATGGATGGCCAAGCCAAAAGCCAACATCTTTTCTAAAGATTACTGTGCATTTTGAACACTTTAATTCTTGAATGAGGCTATGTGTTTAGATTTCAGTGAGTATAATAAGGACATGGGATGACATTTGATTAAAAAAAGAAAGATGAAAATGAATTAAATGGATTGGTATAGGTGAGCCAAAAGTGAGAACAGCTTGCCTTCTTCCCCATCTCTATTGATTTCATCTATCCATTCGCTAGACAAAACAAGAAAACTCAAAGTGATTCTCTGTAAGATTAAAGGATTCCCCTAAAAATGCCCATCTTTATTAGTTAGAGAATCTCATCAACTTTCTTCCCCGCAAATGCTGCATGAAGAGCTACTTTACCCTGTTCTTCTTAGCAAATCTGAAGCTGCTAAGACATTTTGGGGTGGGTGGAGGAGACGCCAGGCTCCCTGGGTTCTGTTGGAGGCAGACTTCTTTCCCCAGCTTGTGGCAGACTGGGGACAAGCCTTCTACAATATGGATTTCGTTGTCTGAACTCCCTCAATTCAGCAACGCCCCTTGTCAGAGCACAGAGCCTGCAGTTATATCACAGATCAGCCCAGGAAACAGCGAGTCATGAATCACGGAGGCACATGGATTTCTGCCGAACAAAGAAAGCCAGCTCTGGGAAACTTTCTGGCCCTGGCTTTCCCTCTGTCCCAGTGGAAAAGCAGGTAATTTCCAACTGGTCCTGTAGAAAACCAGTACAAGGATCATGCAAGGCAGGTGTATCCAACCCAGTCCATTGCTTTATCTTCTCACATATACAAATACTATTTTTCATACCAGCTGCATCCTAAACCCCGAGTTAAGATGGTGATTAGTGGTGGTGGTGGGTGTCTCAGTAGGAGCTTTCTTAAGAAGAAAGGGCTTTGATTGAGCCAATGAAAGCTGTTGCCAGGGAACCAGATGCCATGAACAGGCCACTCCAGCAGCATAAGAATACAAGCCTGGAGTGCTGGACTGAGCGTTAAGTGTACTTGGCAGCCGAGTCCTACGAGGCCAGTTAACTCTTTGTGCACCTAACCATGTCTAGACAGTGAATCAAGACAAGGATTTTTGTAAAATCTGAAAAGCTGCCCCTCCTCTCAGCCAATTCCATTGGAATGTACTCTTTCAAATAGGTTTTTCCTACCTAACAACTGCCCTGTGAAACCTGCTTTAGAAGGGGTTGGCATCAGAGGTGGGCGTGTGCAAGGACTGGTTAAGGCCCAAGGTTCTGCAGAGGACATGCTCACATCTGACCACACTTTTTGTGACACTAGTGGGTCCTCTGGACTCTCAGTAGGCCTGCATCAGGTCTTTGGCCTCTGAGAAAGGACTTTGCTGCTCTAGGTGAATCTGCTCTGCAAGATCAGAAGGAGATGCTTCTTCCCTCCTTAAACACCTACTTATGGAGCTTCCTAGGGCCAGCCGGAGGTTGGCAACCTCTGCCCCACTTTAATATTGTTGCCTGGAGGAGTGTAGGCACAGGCTAGCTTTCTGGGGAAATGGGGAAACAGGCAAAGCCACTGAGGATGGGCCTCATGAACCCACTTCCCAAGGGAGACTTACCCACTGTCTTGCCCCAACTCTTCCTCTCCCTCATTTCTCCCCCATCAGTCCCAAACCCAGGCATGTGCTCTGGGTCCCCTTCCTATACAGTATGGTTAATGCCATCTCTGCAGAAGGACTTGCATCTGAACTCGGCTCTCCAGAAGATATGAATGCTTTCCCAAAGAAAACTATAAAGGTTGAGTCACAGACAGTGGGCTTACCTGTGGGCCAGGGGCTCCTGGTACAAAGTGAACTCTAGCAGCAAGGGCCTTGAGGTGAAGTTCTCCCAGAACCCAGGCTCCGTGATGCCCCTTCCTCTTCCTCAGACTGTCAGCTCCAGCTTCCTGGCAGCTCCCTTCCTGGGCTAAGAGTGAGGACACTGATTGGTATATCAAAACCTCACTAATGTGGGCAAATAGAGGGGAGGTATTTGTGTACCTTGGGTTATACAATACATATGTCCCTGGAAAGATATGAATGCTTTGTACATCAAATTAGCGTTTTGCTAAAATGATTAGCAGACAGCTCACAATTTCCACTCCATAGTAGTTAGGAAGTATAAAAACCATTACCATCACGTGGTTTAAAGAGTGAACTGGGAGCCAGGTGATGGAGAACTATCTAGTTGTGCAGCCCCAGCGACTTACTGTGAACAACACATGAGATTCCCTAGTGTGAGAAAATGGCTTTCAGGACATCATTTTGTACAACAAAGCTTCACCACTGTGTGCTAACGGTGGGGGCAGAATTTCTGTGTATTCTCAATTGTGCGATGCCATTCAGCTCAGTTCGGTTCACTCAGTGGTGTCCGACTCTTGGCGACCCCATGAACCGCAACATGCCAGGCTTCCCTGTCCATCACCTACTCCCAGAGTCCACCCAAACCCATGTCCATTGAGTCGGTGATGCCATCCAACCATCTCACACTCTGTCATCCCCTTCTCCTCCTGCCCTCAATCTTTCCCAGCATCAGGGTCTTTTCCAATGAGCCAGCTCTTCGCATCAGGTGGCCAAAGTATTGGAGTTTCAGCTTCAATATCAGTCCTTCCAATGAACACCCAGGACTGATCTCCTCTAGGATGGACTGGTTGGATCTCCTTGCAGTCCAAGGGACTCTCAAGAGTCTTCTCTAACACCACAGTTCAAAAGCACCAATTCTTCGGCTCTCAGCTTAATTTACAGTCCAACTCTCACATCCATACATGACCACTGGAAAAACCGTAGCCTTGACTAGACAGACCTTTGTTGGCAAAGTAATGTCTCTGCTCTTTAATATGCTGTCTATGTTGGTCATAACGTTCCTTCCAAGGAGTAAGCGTCTTTTAATTTCATGGCTGCAATCACCATCTGCAGTGATTTTGGAGCTCCAAAAAATGAAGTCAGCCACTGTCTCCACTGTTTCCCCATCTATTTCTCATGAAGTGATGGAACCAGATGCCATGATCTTAGTTTTCTGAATGTTGAGCTTTAAGCCAACTTCTTCATGCTCCTCTTTCACTTTCATCAAGAGGCTCTTTAGTTCCTCCTCACTTTCTGCCACAATGGTGGTGTCATCTGCATATCTGAGGTTATTGATATTTCTCCTGGCAATCTTGATTCCAGCTTGTGCTTCCTCCAGCCCAGCGTTTCTCATGATGTACTCTGCATGTAAGTTAAATAAGCAGGGTGACAATACACAGCCTTGACATACTCCTTTTCCTATTTAGAACCAGTCTGTTGTTCTATGTCCATTATGTATTGAAAAAAATTTTTTTCTATTTACTGAGCAGGTACTGTGTGCCAGGCACACCCAGTGTCTTACATAAGTCATCTTATTTGTTAATTAAAGAAACATCACTGTACCAATAATTAATGAAAATCAAAAGAAAACAATTTACCTACCACCATGTAATGACACAAATAAAGTATTTTACCTTCTTACTCTAATATTCAATGGTTCCAAATGATCAGAATCTGTGTACTTCTGATGAATGACATTTGCTCTGAGACTCTCCACTTAGAATTAAAATCACTGTTCTCATCGCCCCTCACAAGTTTCCCTTCAAAGGTGTGTTATGTTTGCCCCTGGTGACTGAGCCGCTAGCCAGAATGATTGATTTCCCACATGTTAGGAAAGAATCAAGAATGTGTGATTTGTATTTCTTCTCCAACCTTACTATCTCTCCATCGTAAATTTAAAAGCTTGAAATTACTATGAGCACTCCTACTAATAAAATGAAGCCCTGAGCAAAAGCAAAGCTAAATATTTTAGACTCTCAACGCAAACTGTTCAGAAAGATCTGAAGTAAATAGATCTCCAGCCCCCTCGCTCCTCAACTAGATGAACCATGTGGTCATAATTTATCCATGAGAAGAAGAAGGGAGCAGGGAGTCATGGCTGACACTTTCTCCCTTGCTGTGATTCTAGAGTATTCTTTATTCCCTTTTGTATTTTCTTCTTTCAAACCTGATCTGGGCCGCATGAGAAATTAACCCTAGCCTCTGAACAAGCCAAGGAAGACATCTTCAGCAAGTCTGTGCGTCTTCCAGCAAATTGAGAGCTCTGTATCTCCCTCATTAATTCTCTTGGTGCCCTGTCAGCCTCTAAATATCAAGGTTTTTGTTGGTCAGTGACTTTCACCTATGACCCTAAACTTTGTTTTTGTTGTTGTTCAGTCATTAAATCATGTCCGATTCTTTGCAACTGTGTGGACTGCAGCACACCAAGCCTCCCTGTCCCTCACAATCTCCAGGAGTTTGCCCAAGTTCATGTCCATTGAACCAGTGATGCCATCGAACCATCTCATCCTCTGCTTCTCTCTTCTTTTGCCTTCAATGTTTCCCAGCACCTTCAGTGTTTCCTAAGCTTTATAGTACAGGCGAATTACTAACTATTGAAACAGGCTTTAACCTAATTCTCTCCATATATCAGTCCTACTGGCTCAAAGATCCTCACATATCTCTCTGAACATGTTAAAAAGCAAGTCACAAATGTTTATTCAACTGTTACTATATATAAGGGGTGCTAGGGGAAGTACTGGTGGCCCAGACAGTAAAGAATCTACCTGCAATGCAGGATTCCTGGGTTCATTCCCTGGGTTAGGAAGATCTCTTGGAAAAGGGAATGGCAACCTACTCCAGTGTTCTTGCCTGGAGAATTCCAAGGACAGAGGAGCCTGACAGGCTACAGTCCATGGGGTCACAAAGAGTCAGACACGACTGAGCAACTTTCACTTTCAAGAACTATAAGATGTGGTCTCTACCTTCCAAAGATTTCCAGTCTAGTCGGGAGTATAAAACACAAGCAAATAGAGCTTTTCATAATGCAAAGCCATGCTGATTGTGACATACACAGCCCACATTTTTAATATTTTTTGTTTGGACTTTCTTGGACAATTTTCTTTGGTGCTTGTGGCAGATGACCACAGATGGCTTTACCAATCTTCATTCCATGTCCCTTCAGTGCGGGATGCTGGAAAGCTAAAAATGTGATTGCCTGGCCTCCACTGCAACTAGATTTGAAAGATCAAGTGAAGAGAAGAAAGGTTGAAGAGATGTGACTATTTTGAGGTTATCACAGCTGCTGGACACAAATCCAGTGTCCAGTCACCAGTTTGATGGTAGTGATGGCCTCAGTTAGCAGCTTCTAGACTGGTGGATATTAGCCAGGATGTAATGTAGCTTCTTATGAATCATTGCTGCTACTCTGTTGCAGAAGTGGGATGACCAATAGGCTGGGATTAGGGCTTCCCAGGAGGTGCTAGTGGTAAAGAACCTGCCTGCCAATGCAGGAGACAGAAAAGACACAGTTCTATCCCTGGGTCGGGAAGATCCCCTGGAGGAGGGCATGGCAACCCACTCCAGTATTCTTGTTTGGAGAATCCCACGGACAGAGGAGCCTGGAGGGCTACAGTCCATGGGGTCTCAAATAGCTGGACACGGCTGACCGACTTAGCACTCATGCAGGCAGGACCAAATTTGGACTAGGTCTTATGTCGCCTCTGGTTTGTCTGGCTTTGTGCAAATCATTTTTTTTTTTTTTTACATGTACACACTGCTTTATTTTTTTATTTTTGGCTGCACTGGGTCTTCATTGCTGTGCAGGCTTTTCTCGAGCTGTGGCAAGCGAGGGCTACTTGGCCACAGTGTGGCAAGCCTGGGGTGCTCAGGCTTCTCACTGCGGTGGCTTCTCTTGTTGTGGAGCACAGGCTCTAGGCACATGGGCTTCAGTAGTTGCTGCACAGGGGCTTGTCAGTTATGGCTCATGGGCCCTAGAGTGTGCAGGCTTCAGTAGATACGGCATACAGGCTCAGTTGCTCCACTGAATGTGGGATCTTCCTGGACCAGGGATCGAACCCCTGTCCCTGGCATTGGCGGGTGGATTCTTATTCCTGAGCCACCAGGGAAGTCTTGTGCAAATCATTTCATTTCTCTGTGTTCTGGCCTTGCCTTATGGAGTAACTAAGACAGCAGCAATGATTTGTCTTGTAGGCTGCCTGAGCAGGTAACTAGAATTCCTAGACCACATTCTCACACTGCCCTTTAAAGGGGTATAAGGACCTGCACCATCCCATAGGCTACTTCGCCAACGTGGCATCCATTTACTGCAAAACACTCTGGAGCAAGGGACAAATTCCTGGACGTGCTGGGGACATGGCCACTGAATAACATCTCTTTTCTTTGTTTCATGTGGTTTCTATTTATTTACAGAGCGCCATGGTTATTCATGATGCTTTACAAACCATAAAAATGAGGTCTCCACCCTATAGAATTTACAGTGTAATTTAAACAGACATGCTGCATGGGCTGACAGGTCAGGCATGCCAGGAGATGGTGTTGGTGTTATATAACATGGGTGTGGAGGGTTTCTTCTTGAGTTATAAATACTTTCCAGTTACAAGGGCCTTTCATCTGGGATCCCCTAGCACTTTAGAATAGCAATAACCTCGATTGCTTTCTAAATGCACTTTCCATAAACTGCTGTGGGGACTGAGTAAATGCTTTTAAATGTCTATTAATTGATCTGTACATCTGTTCATTGTCTGTATTAAACAGCATGGATGTAAACACGACAGTTCAAGAGAGGCCCTCTTTGGACTATGGTTTGGCTGCTCCCAGACTACCATCCCAGCCTGGCTGCACAGCATTGGGAGAGCCAGATGGGCACCCAGCTATTTTCCCAGGTGAGATGCTCATCCAACCTAGACTCAGAAAGACCACTTCCCAGGTGGCTTCACCACCTATGCATGAGTTAACATTTCCAAGTCAGGTAAGCTCAGAGAAAGAATTGCCAATGGAAACCTTGGAGTTATTCCGTAGCCAACAACAATGGCTCTCATCCAAGTTCCAGTCACTCCATCACTTTCCTCTTATGCTCCTTATTGTCTCCCTTGAGCAGCGGCATTTTCAAAATGTTGTTCTTCTTCAGTCACTAAGTCATGTCCAACTTTTTGTGGCCCCATGGACTGCAGCATACCAGTCTTCCCTGTCCATCACTATCTCCCAGAGCTTGCTCAAATTCATGTCCATTGAGTCAGTGATGCTATCTAACCATCTCATCCTCTGCTGTCCTCTTCTCCTTTTGCCCTCAGTCTTTCCCAGCATCAGGGTCTTTTCCAATGGGTTGGCTCTTTGCATCAGGTGCCCAAAGTATTGGAGCTTCAGCTTCAGCATCAGTCCTTCCAATAACTATTCAGGGTTGATTTCCTTTAAGATTGACTGGTTTGATCTCCTTGCTATCCGAGGGACTCTCAAGAATCTTCTTCAGCACCACAATTTGAAAGCATGAATTCTTTGACACTCAGCTTTCTTTTTTATTTAATCAATTTATTTTTAAATTGAAGGATAATTGCTTTACAGAATTTTGTTAGTTTCTGACAAACATCAACATGAATCAGCCACAGCTACACATACATCCCCTCCCTCTTGAACCTCCCTGCCATCTCCCCGCCATCCCACTCCTCTAGGTTGTTACAGAGCCCCTGTTTGAGTTCCCTGAGTCATACAGCAAATTTCCGTTGACTATCTATTTTACATGTGGTAATGTAAGTTTCCATGTTACTCTCTCTATACATCTCATCCTCTCCTTCCTCCCCACCCCCACACCATGTCCATAAGTCTGTTTTCTATGTCTGTGTCTCCACTGCTGTGCTGCAAATAATTTCATCAGTACCATCTTTCTAGATTCCATATATGTGAGTTAGTATACAGTATTTTTCTTTCTCTTTCTGACTTACTTCACTCTGTTTAATAGGCTCTAGGTTCATCCACCTTAGCATTCCTTTTTATGGCTAAGTAATATTCCACTGTATATATGTACCACAGCCTCACTATTCTTTCATCTGTTGATGGACCTCTAGCTTCCATGTTCTAGCTATTGTAGATAGTTCTGCAATGAACATTGGGGCACATGTCTTTTTCAACTTCGGTTTCCTCAGAGTATATTCCTAGTAGTGGGATTGCTGGGTCATATGGTGGTTTTATTTCTAGTTTTTAAAGGAATCTCCATACTATCTCTTCCATAGTCACTGTATCAATTTATATTCCCACCAACAGTGCAAGTGAGTTCCCCTTCTCCATACCCTTTCCAGCATTTATTATTTGTAGACTTTTTGATGATGGCCATTCTGACAACTGTGAGGTGATAACTCATTGTAGTTTGATTTGCTTTTCTCTAATAATGGATGCTCAGCCTTCTTTATGGTCCATCTCTCATGACTACTGGAAAACCATAACTTTGACTATATGGACTTTTGTCCGCAAAGTGATGTCTCTACTTTTTTCTAAGTTGTCTAGGCTTGTCATAGCTTTCCTTCCAAGGAGCAAGTATCTTTTAAATTCATGGCTGCAATCACTGTCCACATTGATTTTGGAACCAAGAAAATAAAATCTGCCACTATTTCCATTTTTTCCCCATCTATTTACCATGAAGTGATGGGACGAGATTAATGATCTTAGTTTTATAAATGTTGAGTTTTAAGCCAGATGTTCCACTCTCTTTTTTCACCCTGATCAAGAGCCTTTTTAATTCATTAGAGTGGTATCATCTGCATATCTGAGGTTGTTGATATTTGGCAATCTTGATTCCAGCTTGTGATTCATCCAGCATGGCATTTCACATGATATATTCTGCATGTAAGTTAAATAAGCAGGGTGACAATATACAGCCTTGATGTATTCCTTTCCAAATTTTGAACCAGTCCATTGTTCCATGTCCAGTTCTAACTGTTCCTTCTTGATTCGTATACAGGTTTCTCAGGAGGCAGGTGAAGTGGTCTGGTACTCCCATCTCATTAAGAATTTTCCAGTTTGTTGTGATCCACACAGTCAAAGGCTTTAGCGTAGTCAATGGAGAAGAAGTAGATGTTTTTCCAGAATTCCCTTGCTTTCTCCATGATCCAATGAATGTTGGCAATTTGACCTCTGGTTCCTCTGCCTTTTCTAAATCCAGCTTGTACATCTGAAAGCTCTTGGTTCACATATTGCTGAAGGCTAGGTTGAAGGCTTTTGAGCATAACCTTGCTAGCATGTGAAATGGTAACATTATATATCATTACATTTGGTATGGAATTTTCTCTTCTATGTCTCACTCAAAGGCTATTTAGCAAGTGACTATTCCTGGCCTATTTAACAAATTCATTCAAATCCAGGGGAAGTTTGGCGTGGGATGCCAGGTCCTAAAAGTTCACCCAGAAGTTTATGATAAGCTAACATCCCTTGTTCTATCCATCCTTTATATTGTTCTCAGAGTTATCGTTCTAAGATACAGGTAGATTCACAACAACCCCCTGTTTTCAAAATCCTACTAGAAGATTGAAGTCCAAGATGACTTTGCAGGGACATGTTGTCTTCGTGGTCTTGGCTACCTGGCCTGTCTTTCCAGCTTCATCTCTGTCCATGGGAGCCGAAGCTGTGGCTACACCTAAGAAGCTGACTATACTAAAGAAGGTGGCCCTCCCCCAGAGATCTCAGACTTTCCTGTCCATGGCTCCTGCCCCTCTCATCCTCCCTGCTCACCATCCATGAATGTCCATTAAAGCCCACCTCTAGTACCCCTCATCCTTGTGGCCTTCTACAAGGCCCACCACCATGCATCACCCCACCATCACCACACATCACCCAGCCATCACCATGCATCATGCCACCATCACCACACATCACGCCACTACCACCATGCATCATGCCACCACCACCCTTGCTTCTTTTCCTAGAGCACCTGCTCATTTCCACCTCCAAATCACTGTTGTCACATCATCTTCCAGTTGCTGGCCCCCACACACCTGTCTTCTCACCCTGATGGGAGCTTCTTGAAGGCAGAGACCACATCTCACATGTAGTAATCTCCTAGTAGAGTTTTGTTGAAAGGTCATTTTGACCTTTCAGGGATGGAGAAGACGATGGGAGAGAACGTGCATGCACTTCAGTTGTGTCTGACTCTTTGTGACCCCATGGACTGTCGCCCACCTGGTTCCTCTGTCCATGGGATTCTCCAGGCAAGAATTCTGGAGTGGGTTACCATGCCTTCCTTCAAGGAATCTTCCCAAACCAGGGATCCAACTCATGTCACAGCAGCCGGGCTGTTAACTACTAGCACCAACTGGGAAGCCCATGGGAGAGAGCATCAATGGCTTAAAAGCCCTGGAAACTATTGGAACCTTCATTTTGTAGAATTTTGTCTCATCTGCTGTAAGGAGTTCACTCTATAATAATGCTGACCAATGGCTTTCAGATTATAAAGTGCTAAATTCAGTTTTTTATTTTCTTTGCTCTACATTTTTTTAGATTTTAGCTCAAAATCTAAAGTATGCATAACATAAAATGTATCATTTTAATAATTTTTAAATGTACCATTCATTGACATTAAATACTTTCACATTATTGTGCAGTTATCACCACCACCCATTGCCAGAACTTTTTCATCTTCTAAAATTGAAACTCTGTACCCATTAAACACTAACTTTCTATTCCTTTTCCACATCTCTTGGGAAACATCATTTTAGTTTCTGTCCCTATGAATTCAACTATTCAAAGTATTTACCTCATACAATTGGAATCATGCAATGTCAATATTTGTTCCTTTGTGACTGTCTCATTTCATTCAGCATAATGTCTTCAAGAAAATCCAACCAGTCGATCCTAAAGGAAATTAACCCTGAATATTCATGGGAAGGACTGATGCCGAAGCTCCAATACTTTGACCACCTGATGCAAAGAGCTGACTCTTTGGAAAAGATTCTGGGCTGGGAAAGATTGAAGACAAAAGGCGAAAGGGGTAGCAGAAGATGAAATGATTAGATAGCATCATTGACTCAATGAACATGAATTTGAGCAAACTCTGGGAGATAGTGATGGACAGGGAAGACTGGTGTGCTGAAGTCCATGGGGTCACAAAGAGTCGGACACAGCTTAACAACTGAACAACAACGTCTTCAAGGTTCATCTATATTGTAGCGTGTATCCAAATTTATTTCCTTTTCAAGGGTGAATAATATTCTGTTTTATATATTTGTCACACTTTGTTTTTCCATTCGTCTATCATCTGTCAAGTGAACAGTTGAATTTTTCCCACATTTCAACTATTGTGAATAACATTGCTATAAACATGGGTGTTCAAATATCTAAGCCCTTGCTTTCACTTCTTTTGGGTCATATACCCAAAAGTAGAATTACTGGATCATATGGTAATTTATGTTTAATTTTATGAGTAACTGCCATACAGTTTTTTCTTTATGTATTATGCCAAATGGCTTGTAGATGTTAGCTCCCATCAGTTCAGTTCAGTTCAGTTCAGTCGCTCAGTCCTGTCTGACTCTTTGCGACCCCATGAATCACAGCATGCCAGGCCTCCCTGTCCATCACCAACTCCCAGAGTTCACTCAGACTCACATCCATCGAGTCGGTGATGCCATACAGCCATCTCATCCTCTGTCGTCCCCTTCTCCTCCTGCCCCCAATCCCTCCCAGCATTAGAGTCTTTTCCAATGAGTCAACTCTTCGCATGAGGTGGCCAAAGTCCTGGAGTTTCAGCTTTAGCATCATTCCTTCCAAAGAACACCCAGGACTGATCTCCTTTAGAATAGACTGGTTGGATTTCCTTGCAGTCCAAGGTACTCTCGGGAGTCTTCTCCAACACCACAGTTCAAAAGCATCAATTCTTCAGCGCTCAGCTTTCTTCACAGTCCAACTCTCACATCCATACATGACCACAGGAAAAACCATAGCCTTGACTAGATGGACCTTTGTTGGCAAAGTAATGTCTCTGCTTTTCAATATGCTATCTAGGTTGGTCATAACCAGGGATTGAATCTGATCTTTGGCAGTGAAAGCTCAGAGTCTCAACTACTGGACCATCAAAGAATTCCTGACATACTGTTTTCCATACCTGTTGCATCATTTGATATTCCCACTAATGCACAAGGATCCCAATTTCTCCACATCTTCAGAACACTTATTATTTTCTGGACTTTTTCTGTTTGTTTTTATTTTTTTTAATAGTCATTCTAAGATGGTGCTAGTGGTAAAGAACCTGCCTGACAATGCTAATGCAGAAGATGTAACAGACCCAGGTTCGATCCCTGGGTCAGGAAGATCCCCTGGAAGAGGAAATGGCAACCCATTCCAGTATTCTTGTCTGGAGAATGCTGTGGACAGAGGAGCCTGGTGGGCTATAGTCCATGGAGTCTCAGAGTCAAACATGACTGAAGTGACTTAGCACATAGCATGCAAGGACTGTCGAAGTGGTATCCATGGTGGTTTTGACTAAATTCAGTTTTGAGCCACTGCATTCACTGCCTTGATTCCCTGTGATAAATCCAATCTCATTATACACCATGACCTCTATTTCTTCCCTATGAGACTTGAGCCTGCCTCCCAGAAAAGTGACAGTCACAGCGGGAGATGGAAAAGTACATTGGTCTGGGTCTAGCTGTACTTCTTCCTCCAGGTCAGCAGGGAGCACTCCCACAGGACTGCCTGAAGACTCTGATGACAGATGACAGGACAGGTCGCCTTTCCAGACCAAAGTAGAGTCCCAGATCACCTGCAAAAGGGTCTCTTTTTTTCCCTGGCCACCTCCCCTCAGTCCTGTCCTCCTCATGGTGTCAGCACCAAGGAGAACAAGCAGCCCAGGCCCCAACAGTGTTTCTCAAAGGGGATGACTTTGGCACTCAGAGTGAGACATTTCTTCATTAGGCAGGACAGCAGACAGTCATTGTGACAACCAAAATGCCCACTACCCACATCTCCCAAGTACCCCCTCCCTCTAGAGATGAAAGTGAAAGTGTTAGTCACTCAGTCGTGTCCAACTCTTTGTGACCCCATGGACCATAGCCCGCCAGGCTCCTCTCCTCTGGCCATGGGATTTCCAAGGCAAGAATACTGTAGTGGGTTGCCATTTCCTCCTGCAGGGGGATCTTCCTGACCCAGGGATCAAACCCAGGTCTCCTGCATCGCAGGCAGATTCTTTACCATCTGAGCCACCACGGAAGCCCCTCTAGAGATGGGAGTTGCCCAAGTGAGATCCAGGTGTGCAGAGGAATCTCGAGAGTCCAGGTGTCCTGCACTCATTCCTGCAAAGCAGCAAATACCAGGAAAAGGGGCCTCATGTCCAGCTAAGAAGACGCTGGAGCTCAGCCAAAGAAAATGTCACAGGTTGCTTTAGATGACCTAGACGACTCCTCTGAGTCTGTTAATGCTTGGTTGACAGTGAAAAGGCTCTCATATCTGAAGAAGGGGGAGACACTCTCTATCAGCAGAACAAGTCCTGTAACAGAAAGAATATCCCAACATGCCCCCTATCCCCGAAATCAGGACCTGAAATCTGAGCCTGGTCCCTTCAATGTCCATTTGACCCTCCCTCCCCACAGGGTGTGAACCCTGCCCTCAACAGTCCCTGCCTTGCCTAGACTGGCTTAAGCGACTTCACGTCCCTGTGCTGCCATAGCAACCAGGAAACAACCTCCGGTCACAGTGAGAAGGAGGGTGCCTGTGGCCCAGATCTGCCGATGCACACGGCCGGTACCCGAGCAACAGGACCAGGCACAACAAGGGTGCAGGCGAAGAGGAGAGAGGGCGGCCCAGAGAGCAGACAATCCAGGGCTTGAGGAGTCTGGGTGTGTGGTTTATTTTTTCTCCCGACAAAGACACACACTGTCTAAACTCTGTGGCTAGTTGTTATTAAGAAGCTGCTGTATAAGTGAAAAAAAATGTATTTCATAAAAGGCCCAGTGTTTGTGGTCTTCTTGGGCTCACTGCTGAGCTCAGGAAACCCTGAGGTGTGACCGGTTTTCAGCCTTCAAAACCAAGATGAACTGCCCCTGAGAAGGGTGCTCAGAGGAAAACCATGTTCACCCTCTCTCTCCTGAGCCGGGGACATGGCAAGCTGGTCCAGAACAAACAAAAGCTAGAAGTCTATTTTGAACCGGAGGTGAGTCTTACCAACGAATAAAAGCATATTTGGGGGATGGGAGGGGAACGTTCTGTTTTTCCACTTGGGGCTGAGCCCTGTGTGTTTTGGTTGGTTTTGTTTCTGAGGTGATGGGGGTCACCGAGAGATCATCTGTCCTCCTTGGTGAAACTCAAGAAAATAAGGTAGTTTGCTTGACCCACAGAAGTTGCCACCTGGGCCCTTGTCCTCCCCCTCCCTCACTGATTTATGGCCTCATTTGCTTTAGACAGGAGGAGATTCCACATGGTCTAGAATTGGGGCGGTTTGGTACAAGACCAGCATCTCCACCTGGGTTCTAGGCAAGCTGATGGCTGTTTGGGTTTTTAGACATCATGTTCTGTGGTTGAAATGCTGAGTGTGCTCATGCCAATTCAATGGCTTCCTTGAACCTTCTGGAATTCAACCCGCAAGGACTCATATTTAATATAAGCAAAAAAAAAAAAACCTTTTTTTTTTTTCATTTTAGAAGATTTTTAAAGAGGTGGCAAAATTCCTTTGTTGTACTGGAATTTTATTTCATTGACTCCTGCCAGGAATAAGAAATCCACTGGGGGTGTTTGAAAATTTTTGGATCATACAGAGATTTCCATTGTCATGGTAGTTTGTCATGATATTCGACCTTCACTGTATTAAAAGACATATAAAGTTTCAAAAGACCTCTGTGGCCAATGGCGTTCACTTACTTACAAGATATGTAACTACTTTATAGGCTCCTAAACAGCCAAATTAGGTAACATTACATAGCATCTGGAATGTATAGAAATTCTCCCTGTATATAGCTGAAGTGATGGGTTGGCATGGTTTTCTCCCATTTAAACTGCCAGCTACTCCAGGTCTAATTTCAAAGTTATCTGCTGCCCTTGGTAATTCTTACTACTTCCTTGCATACCAGGAAATTTTAACTGGCCTAGAAGCCACATTCTACCCTATTCAAGCCTGTAGGCATAAAAAGGCTCTCTTGAAAGTTATATGGGGTAAAAGAGAAACATGCCCTGGGTTCTACTAACTCTGAGAGGTGGAGAACAAAATCAGTTGCTAAGAGGAGTGTGGGGGGTTGGAAAAGAATGGATACATGTATATATATGGCTGAGTCCCTTCACTGTTCACCTGAAACTATCATAATATTGTTAACTGGCTATACCCCAAGACAAAATGTTTTCGGTGTTAAAAAATAAATAAGTAAATAAATGAAAAAAAATTAAAAGAAATACTGTGTTCGTGACACCATGTGAACAATTCAGAGAAAAGCAGTCACGGACAACATGTTAAACACTTGCCCGTACAGTATTTGCCGTGGAAGGGCCTTCCACTGGGGACCAGTTTAAGGTGCTTTGTTTCCACTGCAGGATTACTTGAACTGGAAGTCCCCGGAAGATTACATCTTGGTCAGAAAACCACAGGATGAGGGCAATGCTGACCAGCACACATGGAGCCTCTTTCTTCCTAAAACATTCAGCACTAGAAAAGGCGCCCTGATCCTCTACTCGGAAGGTTTGGCTATTTCAGCATGGACCCCCGAAGAGAGGAGAAAAGGCCCCTACCGCCCCAAAGGCCGCAGGAAGAGGCCAGATCTTGAACTGCACACACTGCAGGACCTCCAGGAAGCCATCCTGGCATACGGAAGGAGACAGGTAAGCAGAGCAGTGTCCAGGGCTCAGAGAAGGCCCTGTTCTGTGTGTCTAGAAGTCAAGCTACAGACTTGGGTATAACTTCTTCAGAGATCCTAGGAAGCTCTGAAACCCTCAGATTTCCATTTCTTCATCTCCAGAATGGGATTGTACTCATGGCACACCACTGTCATGAGGCTTACATGAAATAATCTACATGAAAGGGCTCTGGAACACATGTGAATTGAAGTGAAAGTCTCTCAGTCATGTCTGACTCTTTGTGATCCCATGGATGATAGCCTAGCAGGCTCCTCTGTCCATGGAACTGACCAGGCAAGAATACTGGAGTGGGTTGCCATTTCCTCCTCCAGGGGATTTTCCCTACCCAGGGATGGAACCCCGGTATCCTGCACTGCAGGCAGATTCTTTACTGTTTGACCCACCTGGACTATTTTATTATCGTTTTGTGTTTTCCTTTCCATTATATAACACAAGGTCCTTTTCAGAATTCAGACAGGTCCTGCCAGCAGACATTTCATCAGCATCCTTGAAATCCTGTCTCATAGCCACAAGCATCATCTTCACACCTCTGATATTCTTGGCTTTGTGGAAAGGAGAATATTTTAAATATTTACCTTGAGCCCTTCAGCATCTGCAGGATAAATTAATGACTTTTTCCACCCTGAATTTAATATTAAGGGGAAACCCTTGTGCTCATTTTTCTGATTCAGGCTTTCTAATCTCTTATGAGATGTATATATGTCCCCTGTTTTATATATCAGCATTGCATCAGCCCTTTGCTTCAGGCCATGAGAGAGACTGGATGATGTGTCACTTCATGAAATTCTAGGTCATAGATGGTGGGAGACTCCCTAGTTTAAAAGTCTCTGCTGGCTTTTCTTTCTCCGTAGGATAAAGTCGTTAACTTCTATGCCAGGCCCTTCATGCACTGGCTTTCTCTTTCATTTCTAGCCATATCTGCCACTCATTCTAACCACCACCATGACTGTGGACCCCTCGAGGCCCCGTCCATGTGAAGAGCTCACCATTCCACTAGTATCTTGTGCCCTTTTGTAACTCTACACTTTTGCATGTGCCTCTATATCTGGAAAACTCCTCTTCATCCTTCAAAACACAACTCTGCTATCATCACCCACTGAAGCTTCTCCCACTTCCCTAGACAGAGCTATCCCATTGCTCCCTCCTCTGTGAGCATTCCCATACCATCGTACATCACAAGGCATCTCTGGTCCATCAGTTGCCATCTCCTTGACGGCAGAAACCACATCTAAATCTTAGTTTCCAGAAAAAAAAATAGTGAGTACCCATAAATGTTTGTGAAATGAATGAATCAATCATGCACGATACCCTCAGTGTGTTTTAAATCATCCCCCAGTATCATTATAGAGCAATTTATCATATCCCTCCAATGGAGAGCTTCCAAAAGGAAAATTTCTCTGCCCTCTTTCCTTCTTTCAAAATATTTCAAAGAAGCTTAATGACCTTGACCGCATGCCCAGTTGCCCTTGATATTAAAAATCATAAATTGGATGAAAGGAAACCAATTGTTGTTGAATACTTATTATATTACAACTATTACTGCATTAAATCTTCACAATGACCTGTGAGATGTGGTTTCTCTTGCCTCCGTTTGTAGATGAGGAAACTGAAGCTTGGAGTTAAGTGACTTGGCCAACTTCTCAAAGCTAGTAAATGGCAGAGCCCAGATTCACACCAAGACTGCCTACCTCTCCACGCTTTGCACTTCACCCTGTTGTCTGTGGACCGGGGGGCCTCCAGGAATCTGTGTCAGGCCTTAGTCTGTTTGCACTCACATCGTCTCCTCGCCCTTACCTCACTCAACTCTGTATCACCGTGGGGTTGGCCACAGGCTGCATGTAATTCCACAGACATCTGTGTCAACTGGCTTCTAATTGCATTTGCCATTGGGTGACACTGGAAGGAGGTTGGAGAGGGAGGAGAGAAAAGCCTGGGGATTTCTCTTCTCCCAGTCCACCCGTGGTGGTAAGAAGTACGCCCATCACCTCTGTGGTCCAGCTCCAGGAAGGCCCATTGTGGCTCCAGGTTCCTCCAGGTGACCTTGCCAGCTACTCCTTCTGCCCTTTAGCCTAGGGCTCAGACTGGCTTCCTGATGTTAGTAATCTCAGTGTTGCCTCAACATCTTTTTGGCGTCTGAGCTT
This sequence comes from Bos mutus, assembly GCF_027580195.1. Classification (NCBI taxonomy): domain Eukaryota; kingdom Metazoa; phylum Chordata; class Mammalia; order Artiodactyla; family Bovidae; genus Bos; species Bos mutus. The sequence continues at coordinate 45,237,190 of NC_091618.1, read as the reverse complement.
TCTAGTCACTGGTGTAATCAATTCCCTAAATTAAATTCCTTCTATGTTTAAATATTTAGAGTGGTTTCTGTTTTACTGGGTGGACGTTGATACATAGGCTGACTTACTGCCCAAAGCAAGAATACCTTCTACAGTTTTCAGATGCTCGTCCATATGGCTGAAATATTCCAGGCAACAGGAATCTTATTTCTTTATAAAATAGATGAGTCTTTTGGGGAATGGCTTCATTTTTAGTTAGACCTGGGCTCGATGGAAAAAAGAAGTTCCCATCTTCTTGAGGTATCCATGTATCATATTGACAACATTCAGTCAGTTCAGTCCTTCTGTCATGTCCGACTCTTGGTGACCCCATGGACCGCAGCACGCCAGGCCTCCCTGTCCATCACAAACTCCTGGAGTTTACCCAAACTCATGTCCATTGAGTCAGTGATGCCATCCAACCATCTCATCCTCTATTGTCCCCTTCTCCTCCTGCCTTCAATCTTTCCCAGCATCAGGGTCTTTTCCAATGAGTCAGCTCTTTGCATCAGGTGGCCAAAGTACTGGAGTTTCAGCTTCAACATCAGTCCTTCCAATGAACACTCAGGACTGATCTCCTTTAGGATGGACTTGTTGGATCTCCTCGCAGTCCAAGGGACTCTCAAGAGTCTTCTCCAACAGCACAGTTCAAAACTATCAATTCTTCGATGCTCAGCTTTCTTTACAGTCCAGCTCTCATATCCATACATGACTACTGGAAAAACCATAGCCTTGATGAGACAGACCTTTGTTGGCAAAGTAATGTCTCTGCTTTTTAATGTCTGCTTTTTAAATGTCTCTGCTGTCTAGGGTGGTCATAGCTTTTCTTCCAAGGAGTAAACATCTTTTGATTTCATGACTGCAGTCACCAGATGCAGTGATTCTGGAGCCCAAAAAATAAAGTCAGCCACTGTTTCCACTGTTTTCCCATCTATTTGCCATGAAGTGGTGGGACCAGATGCCATGATCTCAGTTTTCTGAATGTTGAGCTTTAAGCCAACTTTTTCACTCTCCTCTTTCACTTTTAAGAGGCTCTTTACTTCTTCTTTGCTTTGTGTTATAAGGGTGGTGTCATCTGCATATCTGAGGTTATTGATATTTCTCCCGGCAATCTTGATTCCAGCTTGTGCTTCCTCCAGCCCAGCGTTTCTCATGATGTACTCTGCATGTAAGTTAAATAAGCAGGGTGACAATATACAGCCTTGATGTACTCCTTTTCCTCTTTGGAACCAGTCTGTTGTTCCATGTCCAGTTCTAACTGTTGCTTCCTGACCTGCATACAGATTTCTCAAGAGGCAGGTAAGGTGGTCTGGTATTCCCATCTCTTTCAGAATTTTCCACAGTTTATTGTGATTCACACAGTCAAAGGCTTTGGCGTAGTCAACAACGCAGAAATAGATGTTTTTCTGGAAGTCTCTTGCTTTTTCCATGATCCAGAGGATGTTGGCAATTTGGTCTCTGGTTCCTCTGCCTTTTCTAAAACCAGCTTGAACATCTGGTTCACAGTTCACGTATTGCTGAACCTTGGCTTGGAGAATTTTGAGCATTACTTTACTAGCATGTGAGATGAGTGCAATTGTGCGGTAGTTTGAGCATTCTTTGGCATTGCTTTTCTTTGGGATTGGAATGAAATTGACCTTTTCCAGTCCTGTGGCCACTGCTGAGTTTTCCAAATTTGCTGGCATATTGAGTGCAGCACTTTCACAGCATCATCTTCTAGGATTTGAAATAGCTCAACTGGAATTCCATCACCTCCACTAACTTTGTTCGAAGTGATGCTTCCTAAGGCCCACTTGACTTCGATTCCAAGATGTCTGCCTCTAGGTGAGTGATCACACCATTGTGATTATCTGGGTTGTGAAGATCTTTTTTGTACAGTTCTTCTGTGTACTCTTGCCACCTCTTCTTAATATCTTCTGCTTCTGTTAGGTCCTATATTGACCCAATCTTCACATGAAATTTGGTATCTCAAATTTTCTTGAAGAGATCTCTAGTCTTTCCCATTCTGTTCTTTTCCTCTATTTTTCTTTGCACTGATCACTGAGGAAGGCTTTCTTACCTCTCCTTACCATTCTGTGGAATTCTTCATTCAAATGGGTATATCTTTCCTTTTCTCCTTTGTTTTTCACTTCCCTTCTTTTCACAGCTATTTGTAAGGCCTCCCCAGACAGCCATTTTGTTTTTTTGCATTTCTTTTTCTTGGGGATGGTCTTGATCACTGTCTCCTGTACAGTGTCACGAACCTCTGTTCATAGTTCATCAGGCACTCTGTCTGTCAGATATAGTCCCTTAAATCTCTTTCTCACTTCCACTGTATAATCGTAAGGGATTTGATTTAGGTTATACCTGAATGGTCTAGTGGTTTTTCCCTACTTACAAATATACAAACAGAACATTGTAGTCTAACTCCAGTGAACAGAAGGAAAATGGTGTGAGGAACTAGGAAAGGAAAGAAAATGTTTGGAATAGTAATAAAGCAGGAATTTAAGATTAGAGGACATGGTAGACTAAAATAGAAGAAAAAATAACTCAAGAGTGAGTTGGTATTAAAAACAATGAACACGGTCAGAAGAGGAGAGCTTTGGAAACTACAGAGCACCATCTGATTGCAAAAGCTACAGCCTGGCAAGAAACTTTTAAAATCATAATATCCACTACTGAGAAGGCTATGGGGAAATGAGCTGTCTCATACAGAAGTACAAATTCACGTGACATTTCTAGAGGGCATTTTGGCAAAAACCTAAAAAGGGCTAATACTCTTTGATTTAGCATTCTATTTTTATGAAGTTGCCTTAGGAAATAATCAGAGATGTGGCCAAAGATTCATGCACAAGAATGTTTACTACAGGGTTATTTACCATGCAAAACACTGAAAATAATACATGTCCAACAATGGGACATTGATTAAACAGTCATACAATGAATTTGGGGTCAGGCAATAAAGTCAGGTATTACTTATGAATAACATATCACGAGTAAATAATAAAGTCATGAATAACATGAGAAAATACAGTGTATTTTTTAAAAGCAGGTTAAAAAATAGTACTCATTTAATAAAAATACCAACATTCATTAACATTTTTTAGTATTTAAAATGTTCCAGCCACTGTTCTAAGTACTTTCTATTATATAACTCAATATACTTTCTATCAATTGTAGGGATAGGTACTATTATTATCTCATTTTAAAATTAAGGAAATTAAACCATAGAGAATCCATGTAATTCACTCAAAGTTATACAGCCATGTAGATAATTATACCAGCATTCAAGACTAGACAGTATAGAAAACATCACCTCTCGACTATAATCCCAATTTTTAAAAATTAGTTGTATAAGCAGGAAGATACACATCAAAATTTAACCATGGTGGTGAGATTATGTCATACTTTTATTTTTACATATCCTTTCCAAAAAAAATTTTTTTTAAGTCATGGGATTTAAAAAATAAGAAACTTTGGCCTCGAAAGGGTAGTGAAAAGTAGTCTCCAGGTTGACTGTAGTGAGCCAGGTAGGATTGGGCAGGGAAGCGGAATAGAAACAGTGCTGTAAATTGAGCCCTGCGATCATCACACCATCTGTCCCTCAGGGTCAGTATTTCATCATCCAAATAATATAGTACAAGAGTTAAAAACACCACACTCAAAGCAAAAGAGCCAAAAGCGGAGGGGGTAAAAGTGAGAATGGGTAATCAATAGAGCAGTGCTGCTCACAGAAACGTCTCTCCTGTCTGAGCTGTGAATCAGGAAACCTATACAACGCAGGCTCCACTCAGACCCGTGAGAATCAAGGCTGTCGCAGGAAGGTGAAATCACATTTTTAAAGCATCTCACACCATCTCCAGTGCTATATATGGATCTAATGACAAGCATGCAGAAATCTGTCTGAGTGTTATAGCCCAACACACACCTACTCTTTAACTTTCTTGACGGCCCAACTTCCTAAAGAGCAAAGATAAATGCTAAGTCAAGACATTAGATGTCAGAGTTCTTACTCTTCTAGATACACACAGATATGTTGCTTTGGTTTAAAAAAAAAAAAACAAAAACAGAAGGATATACTGTTCAAATATTTTCAGAGTTAAAACCACGAGGCCTGTAATTCATCCAGCTTTCTATCATGTATTTAAAAATCTATGAAATCTAAATAACCATAATTTGGAGTAGTATCTAGATAACAATCAACATGATGCTTTTGAAGCCTAGCAGAAACCTCAAGTACCTCTCAAATCATCAGAAAATGTAGCTAATTTTCATTGTTTTAGCATTTATTCTTCTTATATTTTTAGAATTGTATAAGTCCAGTAATATTTTTAAATGTCTAACATGGTATTTGACTAAATAATGTATTAAAAATAATTTGTTTAAAAATTCATTTCACAGAGCATCTCATTTCTTTATCTCATTGAAGGATGAACAGGATTCAGTTTACTATAACTGGTTTCAACCAAGGTTGTGTTGGGTCTGTCATCTACCTTATAAATGGTGTTACATCCCCTGGAGGAGGGCACAGCAACCAACTCCAGTATTCTTGCCTGGAGAATCCAATGGACAGAGGAGCCTGGCAGGCTATAGTCCATAGGGTCGCAAAGAGTTGAACACAAATGAAATGACTTAGCACACACGCACACTTAAAAGCATTGTCAACCTTTCTTCGCTGATTCCATACTGCCTAATCTCTGTACTCAAGGCGCTTAACTATCCAATGGGTGTTCACAGTCGTTATACAGCCCGCAAAGGTAACTTCAGGCTTCTATTTTATCAAGTAATATTGTGATAATATTTTTTGAATAAAGTTTATTTTCCCATCCTAATCATGTCAGCTAGTTATATAAAATAGAAAGATATAGAAAAGCAGGAAGAATAATACATTATCCTTTCAGCCAGTGATAAAGAAGACAAAGTCCATTTGCAAGTCCTGAATAATTTAATTACCTGCTACTGGTTTGATGGTGCCCCTAAGAAGTGCTCTGATGGCCGTTAACAAGGCGTCAGAGTGTTAGTCACTTAAGTCATGTCTGACTCTTTGCAACCCATGGACTGTAGCTTCCCGCGGAATTCTCACGGCAAGAATACTGGAGTGGGTTGCTGTTCCCTTCTCCAGGGGATCTTCTGGACCCAGGGATCAAACCTGGGTCTCCTGCGTTGCAGGCAGATTCTTTACCATCTGAGCCACTGGGGAAGCTAACGAGGTATCAAGAGAGGCACCAAAGCAGTGAGGGGAGTGTGACCTGACTTCACTCCTTCTGCTAAGTGTGCTCCATTTAGGCAGCTCCTGAGCAGCTGTACTTAGAGCTTTTAACAAACTAGAAGTAGGAAACATCAGGAGAGATGCATGGGTCATCTGTGATGACGAGGTCAAAGGTTTTATCAATAATAGCTAACATTTATTGAATACTTGGCATAGGTCAGCCATTTAATCTCTATAACTACACTCAATCTGCACAAGTTTATGAGTGGTGTGCCACTATTACCTCCATAGTGTAGCAGGAAAAATGGGGGCTTGAGGTTAACTAACTCTCCCAAAGTTATATATCTAAGTAGTGGAGTTAGAATTAGAGCTTGGACAACTGATCCCAAAGCCCCACTCTTAATACCTAGAGGGCCTGATTTTGAAGATTCCAGATGCTCCAGGGGAAAAAAAACATCTCTCCTGATTTAACAGCATTTTTTAAAAGGGCTCTGGTTCTTCCAACACATCCTTCAAAACCCTTTACTATACTTCTAGGAACACAAATCAGATTTTCATTAAAACCAACCTGGGTTGTAGGTAACATGTTCAAGTAAGCATACATACAACCCAGTAGGCTTGGCTGTATGTACTTCATCCATTGGGTCCCTGGTATAACCATTTGATGGAGAATAAGAAGGCAATGGCACCCCACTCCAGTACTCTTGCCTGGAAAATCCCATGGACGGAGGAGCCTGGTAGGCTGCCGTCCATGGGGTCACTAAGAGTTAGACACGACTGAGCGACTTCACTTTCACTTTTCACTTTCATGCATTGGAGAAGGAAATGGCAACCCACTCCGGTGTTCTTGCCTGGAGAATCCCAAGGACGGTGGAGCCTTATGGGCTGCCGTCTATGGGGTCGCACAGAGTTTGACACAACTGAAGCGATTTAGCAGCAGCAGCAGCAGCAGCATGTATAATAACAGCTAATACTTAATAGGCAAACACTTAAGTAATAGTATTGTACCCCTCAGCATTCTAAGCACTTTATACTAATTATCTCATTTAATCCTCACAACAACTTTATGTGTACTTTTTATTGTTGTAAAATATAGATAAACATAACATTTACCATTTTAATCAATTTATGTGTACAGCTGAGTGGCAGTAAGTACATTCACCTTGCTATACAACCATCACCACCATCCATTTCCAAAACGTTTTTTATGTTGAAAAACTAAAACTCTGTACACATTAAACAGTAATTCCCTATTTTCCATTGTTCTAATCTTTGTGTCTATGAATTTGACCATTGTATGTACCTCATAAGAGTAAAATCATATGGTAGTTATCCTTTTAGTATTTTGTGATTGGTTTATTTTGTTTAACATAATGTCTTCAAGGTTTGTTCATACTGTAGCAGGTATCAGAATTAATATTCTGATTATTATTATTCCTTTCTTTTGAAAGCTGAATAGCACTTCACTATGTGTATATACCACAATTTGTTTATTTGTTCATCAGTTGATGGACACTTAGCTTGCTTTCACATTTTGGCTATTATGAATAATGCTGCTATAAACATGGGTGTACAAATATCTGTCGATTTCCCTGCTTATAATTCTTTTGAGTATATACCCGGAAGTAGAATTGCTGGATCATACATAATTCTATTTTTTTGTTTTTTGGGAAGCCACCATACTGGTTTCCATAGCCGCCACTACATCATTTGACATTCTTATTAGCCATGCCCAAGGGTTTCAATTTCTCCAAACCTTCAATAACCCTTGTTATTTTCTGTTTTTTTTTTTTTTTAAATAACAGCTCTTAATAATAGCTCAAACTTGTGAAGTGGTATCTCATTGTGGTTTTGATTTGCATTTCTTAATAACACGTAATATTGAACATCTTTTCATATGCTTATTGGCAATTTATATATCTTTGGAAAAATGTCTGTTCAAGTCTTTTGCCCACTTTAAAATCAGATTGATTTTTGTTTTTGAGTTGTAAGTGTTCTTTAAACATTCTGCATATTAATCCCTTATCAAATGTATGACCCGAAAATAATTTCTCCCATTCTGTGGGTTGGCCTTTTCACTCCTGATAGTGTTCTTTGATGTAGAAGAGTTTTACATTTTCTTTTCTTTTTTTGGCCACATGGCATGTGGGACCTTAGTTCCCTGTTCAGGGATCAAACTCGTGCCCCTTGCAAGAGAACCATGGAGACTTAACCACTGAACCACCAGGGAATTTCCAGATTTTACATTTTCATGAAATCCAACTTACCTACTTTTTCTTCTGTTGCCTGTTCTTTTGGTGTCATATCCAAGAAATCCTCACCAAATCCAATGTCATGAAGCTTTTCCCCTAAGTTTTATCCTAAGAGTTTTATAGTTTTAGCTCTTATATTAACTATACTTTGAGTTAATTTTTATATATGGTGCACAGTAAGGATTCAACTTCATTTTTTTTGCATGCAGGGTATGTACTTTCATCATCCTTATTTGACAGAAAGACTGAGGCACAGATGGGTCAAGTAATTTCCCCAAAGCCAGACAGCTAGTAAATGATGGAGCCAAGATTCAAACTGAAGCAGACTGAGTTCTTACAGGAACTGAAGCTTCATATTTTCTGATTTCAATTCTAGTTCTTTTATCTTTGCTTTTGTGGCATATGACTAGTCAAATCTTTGATACTAAATGGTTTGGTCAGGAATCAAACCCTGTTACAACATTGCAGCTATGGGAAAATTCAAACCACTTTATGATTCCCTTCTTAATGGCCTGATATTCAGTAACACATGACTACCAAAGATATTTGGGAGTGAGTGTGAAGTCACTCAGCCGTTTCCGACTCTTTGCAACCCCGTGGACTGTAGCCCGCCAGGCTCTTCTGTCCATGGGATTCTCCAAGCAAGAATACTGGAGTGGGTTGCCATTTCCTTCTCCAGGGGGATCTTCCCAACCCAGGGATCGAACCTGGGTCTCCTGCATTGCAGGCAGACGCTTTATCCTCTGAGCCATTTGCACAGACTCTCAGAAATTAAACCTGCAGAGAAAGAGCTGGCTGAAAGTGGCACTGTTTACACAAGACTGATGAAAGTCAGGCTGGGGTTGAGAAGTCTTTTCAGGCACAGCTTTAGTGGACACACACCTCTCCCCTCCCCACCTCACCCTCACCTGACTCTGGTTGCACTCACCTCACAGCCCCAAGTCTGGCTGCTACACATGTATAACAACAATGATGGTCACTCTCTGTCCTAAAGCTTGGTCTTTGCCAGAGCACACGGACTCTGTGTCTCAGAGCAGGAGAAAACGGGCTTTGCTCCTCTGGAGAGAAGGACTTCTGACTGGAGTGGGCAGCTTGAGGAGACAAGTTGTCAGCAGAAAAGTACAGGAATATTTGGGGGATTTCCATTCCTCTGAGTTAACATCTTGAATAGTTATTAAATAATGCCTCGAACATTGCCTGGCACATGACAAATTCTCAACAAATAATTGTCAGATGAACATAGTAGTTGCCAGGGTGTGGCGGGGGGAGGCCATAACCTCTACCCAGCAGGGGTGGGTGTACAATGTGATCAGGGAGGCAGATTTGCGCCCCCATGACACTTGATACAAGGCAGCCTAGGATAGGATCTAGACTACAATTTATTAATATGCAGTCAAAGTATAAAGACAGTAGAGACTGTGATTGCTTCTTGCTAGGAAAATCTAGAGTGACATCTTGGAGGAGGTAGAATTTGAGCTGAGTCTTGTGGTAAAAATAATTGGAGAGAGACTCTCTGGGCATAGGTCAGTGAAGGCCCAGAGAGGAGAGTGGCAGAGGAAAGTCAGAATAACTAGACAGGTGTGGCTCTTACCTGGAGAAATGGGTAGGATCAAGTTACAGGTGGCTTTGCCTGCCAGCCCTGGGATATCTGAACTTCCCTTTTCATCTCTCTGTGAACTTCTGCACACAAAGGCTGGCCACCTTCTGTGCTACGATGGCAGCTGGCAATCCGGGTGTTTCTTGTCTTCCTGGGGACACTGGCACCCTGCCACCCCATATCTGCAAAGTGGGAACATTGCACATATGGGCTCCTTCTATCTTCTGAAAACCCTCGCCTGCCAGGAGTGGAATAACATGGCCATGACAGCCAGTGCGGGGCTGGGGCCAGATGTAAGGGCAACCCCCTCACCCCTCTGCACATGGGGCCGGAGGACACAGAGGAGAGGACACTGGACTCCGCCGAGAAGACCGTGGGCCAAGTAAGTTCCTCATTAGAGGACGCACTCCTAGTGGAATGTGGATAAGAGAGCCCTCTGGGCTTCCCTGGTGGCTCAGTGGTAAAGAATCCACCTGCCAATGCAGGAGATGTGGGTTCCATCCCTGGTCTGGGAAGATCCCACATGCCACAGAGCATCTGAGCCCCTGCGCCACAACCACTGAGCCTGTGCTCTAGAGCCCTGCTCCACGACAAGAGAAGCCATCACAGTAAGAAGCCTGAGCACTGCAACAAAGAGTAGCCCCCACTTTCCACAACTAGAGAAAAGCCCGTACGGCAAGGAAGACCCAGTACAGTAAACAATGAATTAATTAATTAATTTTAAAAGAGCGAGAGAGCCCTCTGTACACATTAATCACTTGTTTCAGAAGAAACTGAAAGCTGGGATTGGTCAGCAAAGCCAAGGCAAGCCTAAGAAGTCTGGAGCCGTCGGCAGCCACCCTCCTGCTGTCGTGTATTTCCCCATTCCAGGAACTCCTTTCCTGGACCCCTTCTGCCTCCTTTCATGTTTTAGAGTCATCTTTGGTAGTTAGAGGTCCAGGATCATGTTGGCGAAGGAAGAGAGAAGTATGCAGAAACTATGTAATGGCGGTGGGTGCAATAAAATATCAATTCATCAATTTTTAACATGTTTTCCATTTATAAATATAATCTATTTTATGGAAATTTTGATTCTCTAAAAAAGAGAGAAGAAAAAACTATCTGTAATCTTATGCCCAACACTCTAATACCATTGTTATTAAAATTCTAATGTTATTTTCTTCCAGTGTTTCCACCATGATTATACATTTATAAAATAAACTTTTATGAGATTGCCAATATAATATACATTCACTCTGCTTTTGCCACTTTTTCCACATGTTGGAAATGAATGAACAGGTTTAACCCTGAGTGAGCTTTTCAGTAACCTAAGCAGGTCTTAGGCCTTTGGCAGTGCTTCAATTTATGCAATGAGATGTGAACTTTATCAACCAACTTCACAGGCATAATTTGAGAAATTACCAGCTGGAACCAGAAAACTAGGGAAAAAAAAACTTAAATAAGCTGTGGTAGCCAGAATAATGGCCCCCCAAAGATGTCCACATCCCAATCCCTGGAATTTATGAATAAAGTAGGTTAGATGGCAAAGAGAAGTTAAGGTCACTAACCAAATGAGCTTGAAACAGTGAGGTTATCCTGGACTATCTGGACAGACCCAGTATATTCACAGGGATCCTTAAACATGGAAGAAGGAATCAAAAGAGAGAACCAGAGAGGGGGCAGCATGAGAAGGACTCAGTCCATTGGTGCTGGCTTGGAAGATGCAGGAAAGGGTCACAGGCCAACGAATGCAGGCGGCCTCTAGAAACTGGGAAGAGCAAAGGAACAGATTCCTCTCTAGAGCCTCCGGAAAGCTCTGTAAAACTTGATTTTATCCCAGTGGGACCCATTTCAAACTTCTGATCTCCAGAACTGTAAAATAACAAATGTGTATTGCTTAAAGCCACTACAAGGGGAATTCCTTGGTGTCCAGTGCTTAGGACTCAGTGCTTTCACTCCACTACTCTACGTTCAACCCCTGGTCAGGAAACTAAGATCCTACAAGTTGGGTGGCATGGCCAAAAAATAATAATAATTTAAAAATAAAGCCACCGAATGTGTGGTAATCTATTACAGCAGCAACAGGAAACGAACACAGAGGCCAAGATCAGCCTTCAAACTTGAAGCAAAAATGTACCAAGATGTGCCAAATTCCAGGATAAGGAATTTCCTAAATCTCTGCCCCATTGAGCAAGCAGCCCAGTAAAGCTCCAGAACCAACCAGGAGCTTCAGAAATGCACACTGCTGAGAAACAAGAGCTCTTGTCCACTTCAGACAGTGCATCGTGCAGTCTGCTCAGGGCCACAGCATCTCAGAGGAGCCTTGGTCTTATCACATTTAGAAGAGAATCATTGAAAGCAAAGGTTTATGGGAGGAAATGAAGTTCCAGTTTATCCAGAAAAGGCCTTATTATGATGGCTCCATATTACAGGACTTAAGACAGTGCCCGGCACATAGAAGGTGCTCAACAAATTCTTGCTACATGACGAATGAAAAAAATGGAATGAGTGAAAGAACTTAAATCATTTTGTGTTCACTGCTGTCCCTACATGAACCCTTTCATGTTCTTTGGAAAAAGCCTCAAGTGGGGCTGAATTTTTCAGGCTCTGTTAGCACTTGAAGTAAACTCTTTTTGCCATATAAACTGTCTAGACATCAAGGACCACTTGATGTTCTGTGTTTGGATTCCAAGCATTCATTTAATTAACAAATTTCAAGAAAATAGAGTCAATTGAATAATAAGCCATGCTTTCTTTTACCTTTTACTGAATTTATTTATCAGTTATCGACCTACTTTTTTTGTTGCTTTTTCTCCAGTGCCTGGCATTAGAATTGCTTGATAAGTGAATGAATGAATGAATGAAGGCCTTAGATACCTGTTTACCTCTTCCCAGCAGAGGAATTCCTTCATTTTATGGACTTTGGCATTCCAGCCCTCTCTTAAGCTAAAGAGAAGTCCCTGGTGGTCTTGAATCCTCAGCAATAGCTGTGCGTGTCCACTCTGTGGCATTTCCATCTCCTAAATTAATCAGAATGCAAGCAAATCACAGCTCTGTGTAGCAGGGCAAGCACCCAAACCCTAAAGCCTTCCTCTCACCCATCAATCAGGTTTTAAATTGCCATATTTTTCTTGTTTCCTTTCTCTTTTTTTTTGTTAAACTATAAACCTTCACTGGTAAATTTGCCAGGATATGGCAAAGAAACTCAGGCCAGTATCTTACTAACCACACCTAAGAATGGTGATGACCTGGTACGTATGGAGACATTGACTAGAAAGTGGCATGAGAGAATTTTCTGGGCTGATGGAAGTGTTCTATATTTTATTTTGTGTGGAGGCTACAAAGGTGTATAATTGAATTGTCAGGTTGTATTAAATTGACTATTTAAGCTCTGTGCATATTAAATATGTTATGCCTCAGTTTTTAAAAGAGAAGGATACTGAGATCACAATCAGTTCATCAGTCAAGAGTCCTGTGATTGATTGGTGATGTCTGCCAGGCACCAGGGGGATGAAAAGAGATATCAACACAAGTACCACATGTTTGCTATTTGTGTGCTTGAGGGAGTTTCTGCCTCATCTTAGTGGTTATGATATTAACTTATCTACCTTAAAGGATTATAATGAGGTAAAAGTTATTTGTATTTATATAAAGCCCTACCTAGCCAAATGTAAGATGTTATTATTCACATTTATCTGCCATGATGACTCACAGTGGCTTTGGCAGGTAGGTGCCCAGAAACTTCTCCCTGGCTGAAATGAAATGCTGCAGAGCCAGATATTTTCAAAATGCAGTGCTCCCCTTGAACACGGACAGAGCTTGTCTGTCCCATTACTCATATGGCAAACATAGAACGCTAACACTGACTTGTCAAGCTGTCTTTCCCACCGCTGTACAGAGCTACTTTTAAGGTACCGATTTCCACAGGCTAAACTAAATACTCTGTTTTCCTTTGAGGCTCTTTATCCTTTTCTGATGCTCTGTCTCAAGATGGGGTCTGGTAGTTCTCATTTCTCCTTCTCCTTCCAACTGCAAATCCTCAGGGGACTTTCAGAGCTTTGCTCCTTGGGCTCTTGGTTTATGTCTGTTGGCCGTGGCATCCGTTTCTGGTGTCTTGCAGCATCTATCAGGAGTCTCCGGATTACTGATGAGGATGGTTGTGCTAGCCAGCCTGTATCACTGGGGGGCTTCGGGCTCAGCAGCCCTGCTGTTTCCTGACTGGTGTCCCCACAGAGAGAGCAGGACAGAGCCTGGCAGCCGTACCTTCACTTCCGAAGCCAACCAGAAAGCCAGGGCCTGCGGCAGATCCAACCTGGGTACTCAGCCAAGAGATACCTCCGTGGCCTCTTGCGGACATGGCCCCCTGGCACCATATACAAGCTCCAATGTGCAGGTCAGTGGGGACGTGGGAGGAGGTGTGCCCTGAGCTGCCCCGCCCCGCATTCTGGTGCAAGAGTGTGTTTTCCATGAGTGTCTGAAACATCAGAATTTTAGGCCCAATTCTGTGTTAAACGTGCTCGATCTTGTTAGCCTGCAAGCAACCATCACACCTTTCGCCTCTCCTACATATGCGGAGGGACGGCAGCCTGAAGTCTTGCCTTCCCTCTAGCACCCCTCCGCAGCCTCAGGCCCTTCATCCCGAGCAAAACGCGCTTCCCAGGCCTGCCCACTCAGAGACTCCATGTCCTCCAGTTCAATCTTGATCTTTTACAAGAGAAGGAAAAAGAGCCCCAGGGGTAAAGGAATATGTCCAAGGTCATTCAGCCAAAAGCAGCGCTGAGACCGGAAGCCAGGTCCTGCCCTCATCTCCGACACCACAATCTTCCCAACACCACTGCTTCCCCTTCGGAGGGGACCTCAATCCCCTAGGACGTAGAAATGTTAGACTTTCTCCTCGAAGATGGTGGCTCTCCAGCACTACCCACTAGACAGACACCCTGCTGCTGAACAGACACCCCCAATGCACTCTGTGAAGGCTTGAAAATGAAAGCAGGCAGTGGCTGGGAATTAGAATTGCCAGTTTAGCACCTACACATGTGCACAAACACACACACAGAGGCACTAACCCAAAAAAGAGAAAAAGTTAAGCTTACAATATTTGTACATACTCCTACTTTTAAAAAATGGTATTCGTTGTTTATCTGAAATTCAACTTAAACTGGACATCCCGTATTGCATTTGGCAAACCTATTGGGGAAGACAAGGGTGAGCAGTAGGATCTGCCAAAGCCTGCCTGGCTAGTTGCCATCTCTTCAGCACCAACAAACAGACGGGACCAGGGGAAGACTGACTCTCTCTTGCTTTATAGGTTTACTTTGGGAGAGAAGAGAAAACAACTCTCTCCCCAGTTAAGTGATGACTTGAAGGAAAATGAGAGTTGTGGGCTTGCCCAGTAATTGGTTTACCCTTCATGGCTGGCCCACGTTTCCAGGCAGTTCCATCTGTCTAACGCTTGTGAGAAACAGCCTCTTAACCAGAGATATGTTTATTGTTAGGTGCTGCAGAGGGTAGGGCAGGCCACTGCCCCATAGCCCAGGCCCAAAATCTTCAAGGGGGAAAGCCCTTCTTAATATCAAAAGATGTCTCAGACCCTTCTGTGAAAGTCATGTGGCTACAAGGTGTTGTTTAAGGAAAGGTCCGTGTGTCCGTGCATTCTTGGGCCTCTTGCCATAGTTCCTACCTAGCAGAGAGGTGGGACCATTGGTAAGCCTCAATAAATACTTGTAGAATGGATTGAGAATCACAGGGGTTACGAAGCAAGCCAGGTACATCCAGGAGAAACCTTGAGACTTCATCTAAGGCAGGAGGAGGCTTTTACCCAACCCCAAAGAAACAGCCATGTTCCTTCCACCAGGGGAACCCAATTCCTGGGAATGGTGGGGTGGAAGAAGTATGTATATGGTACAGAACCAGAGGCACCCAAGACATTGGCTAGAGAACCCTTTATCGGTTCTATCTGATTTTTTAATCTCTTCCATCTTCTAATTGTCTTTCTTAATGCACAATGTCCAAAGCTAAGACTAATGCAAGTGGGGAAATTGTGGTTACCATCAAGACTCTAGACTGACAACCATTGTTTCTACCAATAACTCCTGACCTACTCTTCAGGATACATCAAGGATTCTGTGCTGCTTCAGGACAGTCAACTTAACGTACCAAAGAATCTCAGACCACAACAGGACCTTTCAGGTGTACCCCTCAAATACCATCTCCTGCCTGTCTTCCCTCCATTTTGGATTCAACAAGGAAAATCTTTTGGACAAGGTACATGTTGATTTTATCAAACAAGATCTCAAATATTGGGATTTTTAACAGCATAAAATGAAGTTTTTCAAAATAAGGTCTAGAGAGTCTTGGTTTCCTTGTCCTCACCTATAAAATGAGGGAGTTAGTCTAGACCAGCACCATCCAATAGTACTTTCTGTGATGATGGAATGTTTTGCATATATATATACGTGTGTGTGTGTATGTATATATATATAGTGTCCAGTTCCAATATAGTTGTCACCTGCCACATGTGGCTACTGAGCACTTGAAAAGTAGGTAGTGTGACTGTGAAAATGAGTTTTAAATTTTTATTTACTTTTAATTAATCTACATCTAAATAGTTACATGTGGCTAGTGGCTACTGTATTGGACAGTGCATGTCTAGAGTTTAGATTTTAGATTATTATGCCTTTTTCACTCTCAGAAGAAATATCAATAACCTCAGATACGCAGATTACACCACCCTTATAGCAGAAAGCAAAGAGGAACTAAAGAGCCTCTTGATGAAAGTGAAAGAGGAGAGTGAAAAAGCAGGCTTAAAATTCACCATTCTAAAAACTAAGATCATGGCATCAATCCCATCACTTCATGGCAAATAGATGGAAAAACAATGGAAACAGTGACAGACTTTATTTTCTTGGGTTCCAAAATCAGTGCAGATGGCGACTGCAGCCATGAAATTAAAAGACTCTTGATCTTTGGAAGAAAAGCTATGTGTTCTTGCCTTAAGAACCCCGTGAACAGTATGGGCCTCAGTTTCTTCATTTATAAAATGAAGATGACCATACCCACCTTGCATACCAAATGGGATATGCAGTATCTGGCACACAGCAAGTGCTCAATAAATGTTAGTTATCGACATCCCTACCTTGTGTTTTTTAAACATAATTGTAACACCCAATTGCCTATGATCACAAGGACCGAAAATCAACTTGTAAAGAAGGAAAAATAGCTCAGACTATATCTCGAACCCTGACTGATGGTTTTATAGGTTTTAATTTTATCTCCCCTTGGCCTCATTCTCCTTGCCAGACACTGTACTGGAGAAAGTAGCAAAAGCCCTGGCCACAAATTTCAGATCTCCCAACAGTGTGATGTTGGCTAAGTTACTTACGCTTCATGCATCCTTAATTTGCTTATCTATAAAATGGGAGTAATGCTATCTGCATTCCACCCTCTCTGGGTTGTTGTAAAAATATCATAGGGGAAGACATAGGTACAAAGCTGTCTAAGAGCTCTAAATTATTACCCCCATTCACACTGTTTGAGTAATCTGAACCCGTATTTGAGATAGAGCACATGGTGTGGTCTCCTTTCAAAACTGAAACTTCCCATACCTTGCTTGCTAACCTGTTTCTGTTAAGCATAAACAAATGAGCCAGAGCTGACATTTGCTGAGAAAAATCTTGGTTTCCCTCACATAGATTGAGTCATATATTCAATATCACCTGGGATACAGCCAAAAGGAAGAATCCCTCTCTGTATCCTCCTACACAAAACACCCTGCCCCAGGTTAAGCAGTCTGCCATGTAAGACCATTCAGCAGGTCAGCAGCCATTTGCCCAGAGTTTCACTTCCTATACCCTTAGAAATGCTGGTAGAGGCTACCAAGTGCATCTCACCAGGAAGGGTGGCCCTGGAGCCTGGCTTGACCTCAAAGGATCATTCTAAACACATAAGAAGGTCTTTATGTCTTTATGTGTTTTATGCTGCATCCTATATGCAGCTGCTTCTTGGGGACAGGCAGATCGAGGGGCTCCCTGAGTCACTAAACTGAGCAGAGCCCCCGAACCTAAGCGTGAGTCTGCATCTGCTCCACCAACACTCTCAGCATCAGCTCTGAGCCAAGGTCGCCTTCAGGAGCCAATGGGCAGAGGAAGGGGAGCTGCAAGGAGGGAGTGCTCCATAGGTGGGCACTTGGCTGTTGATCCAGTGACACCAAGGATGACGTAAGGAATGACGAAGGTTGGAGAATACAGGAGGACGGTGAGGCTGGCGCGAGCCTCCAGAAGTCCAGTGCTCCAACACACACAGAGTCCCTGAGGGCTTCCAGAGCCCCTGGTTGAAAGACAACCCTACATCATGCCTCAGAGCCACAAGCAGAGATTTGAGGTGTTGCTATAGCAGCTCCAAACAGGGAAGGTTTGCCAGACTATTTCAGCAATAAATCTACCTTGAGTAAGTGATGAAAATAGCTGCAGGACCCTTTAAACCATCGACGAAAGATTTGTTCACTGTGCTGGAATCATCTGTTGACTCAGATCCTTCCTGGGGGTTGCACAGACAGGGTAAGTGCAGCTTGCTAAGCAGCCGTCCCACCGCAGAGGATCGTCTGAGTTTCTTTACAAGGAAACGACCAGTAGACAGCCCCAGAAATCAAGTGCTTCAGACTGAACATCTCAGTGACAACAGAGCAAAGCTGCAGGTCATCCCACCATCATCACACCTCGGTTATCCCCTAGCCCCTCACAGTTGACAAAGGGCTGTCACATGCATGATCTTATTTGAGCTCCAGACAACTCTGCAGGGAAGCAAGGGCAAGAAATCAGTATCCACATTTTACCGATGAGGAAACTGAGTCCAAGAAATGACTCAACCTTAAGCTCCTGACTCCCAGAACAGTCTGTTCCACTGAGCTGGCTGCCACTTCCATAGAGACACTACCAGAAATACAGAAATCAGGACAGCGGAGGAACAAGGGCCTTGATCAACACTGTTGCTCAGAAAAGCAAGAAGGGAGGTAGTTTGTAAGCAGCTAACAGCGTCATACTCGTATTTGGGCTTGCAAAGTTGACCCACTGTTCACCTTTGCAGGTCAGCAGGACCTGGATGAAGGGGAAGCTGGGGCTGGTGGACAAGTGGACCAGGGCTCTGTAGTCAAGGACCGTGGCATCCAGGGGACTTGCTTGCCACCACTCAAGAAGCAGCCCTGGCAGAAAGATGAAACCCAGACAGAGGTACCGTTTCTAATGGGGGTCCCCTTTCCCTGATGGCTCAGAGGGTAAAGAGTCTGCCTGCAATGTGGGAGACCCAGGTTCAATCCCTGGGTCGGGAAGATCCCCTAGAGGAAGAAATGGCAACCCACTGCAGTATTCTTGCCTGCAGAATCCCCATGGACAGAGGAGCCTGGCAGGCTACAGTCCATGGGGTCACAAAGAGCCGGACATGACTGAGCGACTTCACTTTCATTTTCTGTCATTGTTCTTCTTGACTTTGGAGATGATACTCTCTCCCGTCACCATTTCCTGGGGTCCTCCAGAGAAGAGAAAAGTGTTACTACTTTGAGCCTATCGATCCCTGATTTTCAAGGTGCAACTGGTAGAACCCTAGCACTGCAGATGCTCCATGGGAAAAAAAAAATTGGGAAATGCTGTGCACCACATTCTCCTCCCAGAGAGGCACAGTGCACATTTGACCATGGACCATTTGAGAAGTTCTGTAGTAGAAGAGCTGGTTTAACTTTAACTTGTAGTTTTCCAATCTCACTTAACCACAGATCCTCCCTACACTCTTCACTCCATCTAGGCATCTCTAGTCATCTCTAGAAAAAAAGGGCTTTTGGTCTTAGAGTTGGAAAAGCCTTGTTTTGAGTCCTGTATCTGGCTAGCTGTGATGAGCATATCTAAGAAACTTAACTCTGAGCCTGAACTACCTCTTATGTAAAATAGAGCTGTTATCACACACACCTCTCAAGTTTGCTATGAGGATTAAATCAGTAAAAATGTAAAAATGCTTTTTAGGGACTTCCTTAGTGCTCCAGTGGCTAAGAAACTGTGCTCCCAATTCAGGGGGTCCAAGGTTCAACCACTGGTCAGGGAACTAAATCTCACACGCTGCAATTAGGAGTTCACATGGCACAGCTAAAACTCAGTGCAGCCAAAGGGAAAAAAATAAACTTTTGAACTCTAAGGCCTGTGTGTGTGTGTCTGTACAACAGAGAAGCATAGATAACGCATGCTCCTATCTTGAATAAACACACATGACTTACAAGAAGATCATGTGCCAATGAGATAGGAAAGGGGGAGAAGAGAAGTACCACCTAGTGGGAGGGAAGAGACATTTTATGATGGCTAAAAACAGTGATGCTAGCATGAATATACTTGATGCCACAGAACTATATGCTTAAAAATGATTAAAATGATACATTTATGTTATGTATATTTTACTGTGTTAAAGAAGTCTGCCAAAAAGAAAAAACAACGATACTAGAGCTCCATTTTGATTTTTAATTTTTTTTCAAGAAAGCAGTATACATCAGGCATGGCTAAATGTCATTCTTTCTATCACTAGCAATAAAACATTTTATGAATGTAATAAACAGCATTAGAGATCTGGCCACGATAACCATGTTTTTCTTCCCAGGCTGCTAAGAAGATTTCATCCTTGGAATCACAAGTCAAGCCACAAGGTCTGACTGTTAGAGGAACCGGCTCTGTTCCTTTGCAAAACCTGTTTTCAGGAATGCCTATCTGTCGTTCCCTAGGACACGTCAAAAGACAATCACCATTGTATCCACACTTCAAAAGAAAACCACCAAGAAAAAGCACAGCAAACCTCCAGGAGGACCCTCGGGCATGCCCTCTTCGATCACTCTTGGCTCCTGCATGACAAATCCCACACGACATTCTACTACGGAGGCACTTTCCCCAACAGGAAGGCAGACCTCAGCGGTAAGAAGCCGAATGCCTTGCTTGTTGATCTGGGTAAACCTGATCCTGCAGAGAACACTGAGCATGCTGAGTGTCTCTTCCTCATGCCACTCACCTTAGAAAATAACCACTGAAGTTCAGCCAGAGGTGGGAATGAGACTAGTCTTCAATCACACACATTCCACAATCAGACTGCCTGTGCTCAAATGACCCCCACTTACTAACTGTGACCTTGGGCAAGTTATTTAATCTCACTGAGGCTCCATTTTCTCATATGTGGAATGTGAATAATAATAATACCTCCATAAGGCTATTATGGACTTCCCTGTTTGCTCAGACAGTCAAGGATCTGCCTGCAATGCAGGAAACCTGAGTTTTCCAGGCAAATCCCCTGGAGAAGGGAATGGCAACCACTCCAGTATTCTTGCCTGGAGAATTCCGTGGACAGAGGAGCCTGGGAGGCTGCAGACCATGAGGCTGCAGAGAATTGGACATGACTGAGTGACTAACGTATTAACACTAAAGCTATTATGGGGATTCAGTTAATGCATGTAAAATACTTTGCACAATTCTCGTCCCACAGTCAGCACTTAACACATAGTAACTATTAAGATTATTATTAGTGTCTCCATCACCTGACTCAGCCATCAAGAACCCAACCCAGATCATGAGATTAGGGCTCCCTGAAGCTGCCTGAGCCACTGTGGCTCTCCAGGTGTCTCAGCATCTCCTTGCCTCTCTTCCCATTAACCCAAAGGTGATTAAAGTTGAAAGTCAACTCTTCATCCCCATGCCTGCAACTAATAAGCTCTTGTTGCCATCCTATCTCTACAGACAAACAAGGGACTCTGAAGCTGCACCAGGGCAGAAGCAGCCACTTGTTCAAGGAGCCTCCTGCTGAACGATGTCTTTTCCCTCCTGTAGCATCTGCTGCTGGCTCAGAAAAAAACATGCCTGGGGACATGAAGAAGAAAAAGGTGTGTGTGTGTGTGTGTGCGCGCGCACGCACGCATGTGCACACACATGCTTAAAAGATTAACCTCAGTCTAGGAACGAGGTGATTCAAAGAGATGTCTCCAAGAACTGGCCTTACTTGCTTTTGAGCTCACTGTGTGGAGTTGGACTAAAGGGGTAGTAATTCACTAAATGTTGAAAACAGTGAGTAAGAGGAATTTCAGCTGCCCTGCATTAAAGCAGATGGTGTTACCACACTGATGGCAATAGAACCCTTTACTCTGTTAAGGGGCTGAGGGTTATCTGTAAGCATGTAAGGACAGAATTTGAGTTTGTAAGCAGCTGACCCACTTCAAACTCAAAATGCTTGGAACCTGGCAATGGTTTTGCTTAACTGAGGGTCTGTCAGCTTCGAAAATGTAGGATAAATTTTGCAGGTTTATCAACCCCTTCAGAAGTTTCAGGTACATCTTCCTGAACTTGTGCTGAGCGGGACTGAGCAGGAGCTCTGGAATGTTCGGCCATCGTGGCAGCTGTATGACTTGAGCGAGCGGTTCACCGCTGAGCTGCTCCTCCTCTGTGCACAGGGATAATACCAGCCTCACAGGGCTGATGGAAGGATGAAAGGGAACGAAGCACTTATGTGAAAGTATCTTGTGTCCAATAGGGACCCACAACAACGTTAGTGGGATCCATGCCATCTGACGTGGCCCTGAGGAGCCGTGGGCACGCCAGCTGGCCCCAGTGCCAGCGAAGAGGTTGTTTTCCGTCTGTTCAGGATTTTCTCAGATTCTCTATGTCTAAGGTGATCTAAATCTTTCCATTCACACCAGAAGGACCTCTGGCTTTTCAGGTTCCTTTGGACCAGGAGTAAACAGCAGGCCTGACCTGCCAGGGTCACCCAAGCCCAAGGAAAGTCCTCAGTCTCACACGCAGATCATCCCAGAACTGAGCCAGGTTCAGAGGATAGGAATCCCTCCCATCAACCTATGTATACGATTTAGCAGAGGAAAGCAATATTTTCCACTATATTAAAACTCTGTAAATTTTTAATTACAATGGAGAAATTTAAGGCATAGCTTGTCAGCCATATCTCACACGAACCATTTAGAGTTTCCACATAGATTTCCCAATGCAAACCTTGTCAAACAAAATACAAAGGTCGGTATTCAGAAAAGGGCAGTTGGTGGGCAGCTGGCTCCTGGAGAGTGGAGATCTCTAGGAACAGAAAGATCCCATGTGCATGCATTGGGTTAATCATTTTCTTAATGTCTCAAAACTATACATACTACCCTGAATGTTGCTGGGTGAATTTCCTCCTCATTCAACTCTAAACACGTAGGATGCTTGTGTGTGTCTGATCTTTTTTTCTTTTTGAACACTAAAAAGTGAGAAACGTTTTTATTTTTCCTCCTGTGAAATTGAACTCCCTGAAACCCAGCACACATATACATTTCATAGAGCCGAGTTCATATGTTAAAAGCTGCAAACTAAAAGGAAAAATTTTTAGCAACTTCTGAATAATTGGAAACAGGAAGCTCTAAGTACTAGCCCTAGTGCCTCTCTCTCTCCCCCACCCCCACCGTGCATACATACGCCTATGTTTTGGAGCTTTGGGGACATAAAGGAAACTCGGTTAAAGCTGTGGTTGATCCTGACGCACAGTGATTTTCTTTTTCTAGCTATCTTCATATTTCAGACGTGTGGAGACACCTAGGTATTCTGCTAGTGGCAAGATTCAGTATTAAACCCTAAGGACAGAACAGTCTTCTCTCAAAGAAATATTATAGAAATAAGCCTAGTTCCAAACACTATTGTAACTATGTATAATTAACTCATTTAATCCTCATGGCAATTTATGAGGTGGGCAGTATGATTACCCCCATTTTACAGAAGGAGAAATTGAGGCTTAGATTACACAAGGCAAGCAAATATGCAAATGTGTGTTCCTATTTCTGCCCTTTCTTACCTGAAAGGTTGCACAGTCCACAGTCTGAGCCTTGCCTTTTTCCCCATAATGACACAAGTCAAGATTTTTCCCTCTCCAGACATGGAAATAGCTCCAACATGTCAATCCGGCTGTTTCAGGGCTACAAGAGAAAGAAAGACTGCATATCCTCACAAAGGCTCTTGAATTTACCATGTTTATACTTCTCAGAGCAGTTGGAGACTGGGTTAATGGGGACATAATTTAGTTCCCACCAAGCAAAGCAGCCCCACTCTAGTGAGCTGACCAGCTTCCAGGTTGGTCAGTTTTCCTTCTCAGCCCTGGATACAGAAGCAACATCACACCCAGCAGCTTCTGATGCTAGAGAGTCAATAAGATACCATATCATTTATCCCTTGCAGGCAGCAGGATTTAGATACCTGCCATATTGGGGTCTGTTTGTTTTTACATTTTCTCCAGGCACCTAAAGCTTTGAAATTACCTCTTATCTCAGAAGAACCACCCAGAGTCCTGGACCCCCTGAGGAGTCAACTTAAAGCCAGTGAGCCCCCAGCAGAGCTCTTCATCTTCCCTGTGGAGATTCATTATCATAGCCAACACCCGCCAAAAGGCAAGGCACAAAGAAGAGGTGGGTCCTTGTGAACGGGTCTCCTGAGGGAATGAGGCAAGCCAGGAAGGACTGGAGTGTGGGACCCACTCATGCAGCCCTCTCCTAAATCACGGCTGACCCTCTCCAGGGTCACCCCCTTATGAGAACTTTTTTAAAAAGAAACAAAAAGGATAAATCTGCAAATAGGTCTCTACTGGTCATATTCAACTCAGTTTTTAAAATATGCATTGAGTCCTTCATTAAGCAGGGCATTTTGCTAAACTGTGGAAGAAAATGGCAGTCAGCCATACACATAAATAAGTCCAGGGCACCATAGATGTTATAAAGGTGCAAGGATTTTCAGGCAGTTTACAACAAGTAAATGCCATATATAACTGAAATTGGAAAAATAAAAATCTGGTTAAAAAGAGTAGAGAAATAAATTTTATCAGACATCTGCAATGAATTCATTGCCTTTGATAAGCACTGGATTTAGATGAGCTAGCTACCTGGCAGCCAGGATAAAAAGGATATTTGGATCTTTGGATTTTAGTTTTATGAAAGATCAAAGTTTGTCTGAAGAGCCACTTTTCCTGATTTTTTGTAGTTTATTTTATTGAAGTATAGTTGATTTATAATATTGTGTTAATTTCTACTGTACAGCAAAGCGATTCAGTTATATGTATATATATACAGTATATATAGAGAGAGAGACATTCTTTTTCACATTCTTTTCCATTATGGTTTATCACAGGATATGGACTGCAGTTCCCTGTGCCTTACAGTAGGATCTTGTTGTGTGTTCATTCCATATATTCCGGTTTGCATCTGCTAACTCCAGACTCCCACTCCATCCCTACCCAACCCCTTGTCCCCCTTGGCAACCATCAGTCATTCTCTATGTCTCTGAGTCTGTTCCATTTTCCTGATTGTGAATTAGGTAACATTAACTTAGATGATTTCTACAGTCCTTGTCAGGAAAGAGATTTTGAGCTTCTAAGCAAAGTGCTAAGAGAGTCCAAGTAAGGAGAGATCAATTCCAACCTAAGACTTAGAAAGAGGCTTCTGAGTGACCACTCAGTTCACCCTGCACACAAGCAGAAATTCTTTCTGATCTTCCCAAGCCATTCCACAACACCCTGGCCAAAGACACATTATTGCCCCTGGGAATTTTCTGGGCAGCCTGAGGCAAAAGGCAACTCTCTAAACAGCTGACTCCAATTTTGAAAAGTCCTAGTTCTGAGCTTTCTAGAAACTTCAGAAAAACTGCCACTGATTTCTGAGTTTTCACTCTCCAGCTGTTTGGAATTCTCACTATGAAGAATATCATAACTGTTAAGCTTAAAAGACTGTCAATGGAAGGATGCATAAAGGAACTTTCTGAGATGATGAAAATGTTCTAAATCTTAGTTGGTTGCATGGATATATACATTTATCAAAACTCACTGAACTGTTTACTTAGGATCTGCTTGCTTTCACTGTATGTAGATTTTACCTTTCCAAAAAATTATGTAGCTCCTTAAAACACACACACACAGTATTACAGTATTTTTAAATGCAGGGTTTTTAAAATTATTATTCAGGTCTAATGAGGCCAGTATATCAGGAGACACTTGCCAGTGAAAAGATAGTCTGTTACTCACAGTTCCCAAGAGCAGAGGGCATGCCATGTCCCACAGGGCCACATGGAAAGAACCAGGGTCAGTTAGGAGGCAGAAGTGCTGGCAGGGGGCACAGTGTGTGTGAGGAGGGGAGGGCGGATGGGGGGTGTACAGGGAATGGGCAAGAGTTTTTATTCCATTTTTGGCAGGAAGAAATGGCCGAGGCAGGGCAAGCAGGCTAAGCAAGTTTGGCATTGGCTAGTTGGAATAACTTGGGCAGACTCTGTGCATCAGGGCTGTCCCTGGTTGTTGGATACCTGGCCCTGGGGTCATAAAGGCAGGGTGACAGTGGCCTGGCAGGGACAGGGAGGCCTGGCATGCTGCAGTCCATGGGGCTGCAAAGAGTCAGACACGACTTGGCCACTAACCAACAACAACATAGGGTCCTAGAAGTGTAAGAGCTGCTTAAAGGAGGTCATGCCTGGGGAGCAGCGGGAGGGGCTCTAGACTGGTTAGTTGCCGTATGAAATATGCACTTGCCTTTACTGTCTCAAGGGCCTGGCTAGCCCTGGGAGAGACAGTCTCCCCAGGGTCAGTAAAGTCCCAGAAGTCAAAACACTAGAATAAAAAGACATGCTCACTGACTCACTTTGCTGTACACCTGAAACTAACACAGCACTGTAAATCAACTATACTCCAATTTTTAAAAGAACATGCCTAAGGCACATAAAGACAGGACTATCAGCAGGATTCAGTTGAATCCTGATTATCTTCCATGATGACCTTGGAAGGAAGGTCACAAGGACATCATGCACCAGATTCTTAAAGCTATTAGATCCATTGAGCTTGCCAACACACTGCCAAATGAAAACCAGGAATAAAATACAGAGAAAGTGAATCCATTGAGTTCTTCCTTCTTGTGTATGTCTGTGAGGACTCTTTCAATAACAAGTGTTAGAAGGCTAACTCAAACGCTCTTAAGCGAAAAAAAAGAAATGTATTCACTCATGTAATTGGATAGTACAAGGATCAGCCAACTCCAGGCTGAACTGGATCCAGGTTTCAGAAAATGTCCTCTGGACACTATTTGTCTGAGTCTCTCAGCTCTGTTAATCTTTCCTCTCAAGTAGGTTATCCCCATGTAAAGATGGCCTCTTGCAAATCCATGATAGCTTGTTAATCCCAGTAGAATGGATATACCTCTTAAAAGCTCTTGAAAAAAGTACCAAAATTGCCTCTGATTGGCCAGGCTTGGGCTCTGTGTCCTCCCTGGACTCAATCACTGTGGCTATGACAGTGAGATGCTCTCATAGCCAGGCTTCAGTCACATGCCCGTCCCTGGAGTCAGAGAACAGACCACCCAAAACCACATGGAGTGAGTGACAAAGAGATGGGTCCCCAAAAAGAAGAGACAGGGACTTCCCTGGCAGTCCAGTGGTTAAGACTCTATGCTTCCAATGTAGGAAGTGCAGGCTTGATCCCTGGTCAGGGAACTAAGATCCCCATGCTGTACCCCCAAAAAAAATTTTTTTAAAGGCTGAATGTTTGAGAATTTCCTGGTGGGCCAGTGGTTAGGACTCTGTGCTTCCACTGCTGGGAGCATGGGTTCAATCCCTTCTTGGGGGATTAAGAAAAATAAATAAAATAAAAAGCATTTAAAAAAAAAAACAGATTTTTTTTAAAAAAGAAGAAAAGACAGCTGGCAAAACCCACAGATGTCCAGCACAACTTGGCTTTCTCTCTGTCTCCTAGGTGCTCCACAGCCTGAGTCAGCACCAGAAACAGAAGAGTACACGTCGTCATGGAGACCTCCCCTGAAGCAGGTGTCCCTAAGGGGGTCAAGGGCGTTAAGAGTGCATCTCCCAATGGACACAGACAGGGACACACTCTCGCCTCAAGGTAGCTACTCCTTCCCTCCAGCATCCCACAGGATCCTGCTCCAGAGGAGAGCAAGGCAAGACATGTCAGGGTCCCCAGCCACGAAAAACGAGGCTAGAAGGGACAAAGCTCCTCCCCAGCTACTTGAAGGTACTTCTGCTCAGACAGCAGCTGCCATAATCAAAGTGCCATAGTGAAAACAACTTCGTATCTAGCTCACTAGTGACTAATGAAACCCCCTAAGAATATATTCTATGGGCTTCCCCGGTGTCACTAGTGGCAAAGAACCTGCCTGCCGATGCAGGAGACATAAGAGACGTGAGTTTGAGCCCTCTGTCAGGAAGATCCCCTGGAGAAGGAAATGGTAACCCACTCCAGTATTCTTGCCTGGAGAATCCCATGGACGGAGGAATCTGGTAGGCTACAGTCCATGGGGCTACAAAGAGTCAGACACGACTGAAGAGACTTAGCACACAAGAATATATTCTGATTGCAGATGTAAAACAGCACCAAATTACTAAACATTTACTGCACACTCTAGTTTCTATCTTTTTAACCTAATCTACTTAGGAATATGTGTTTATTCAATAAAAGTTCATAATATCAATAAAAGTCTTCATTTTTTTTCAAAACATCATATGAACATCTGAAATTATGTATATATCAAAGTGTATATTTTTAGGTGTGGATAGATTGGAAATAATGGGCCATATTTAGAAAGCTCTTCACTTTTAGAAAACAACCTCCTTCCCCAAGGGCAAAATGACAGGATCACAGATGCTAGGTAATCTCTGACTGGTGGTAATCAGAAGTAGAAGGAGGCACATTAATATTTAAGTTCCTCCTCAGTGCCAGGCACGCTCCTCAATTTTTAACACCTCTCATCTCATTTGCTCCTCACAACAGTCCTACCCTTGTTTCACAGATCAGAAATCTGAAGCCCTGGGAGATGAGGAACTTGTCTGAGGTCATGCAATTACAAGTGGCCTCACTGGGCTCGGAGCTGCCTTCCAGTCTCAGAACCTGTACTCTTATTCATCAAACTGCACTGCCTCTCAGAACAAACAAAGCAATGAACCCAGGTCACGACATTCTTGACACATTTCAGTTTTGAGAATGGTCCTTCGATTTTTCTGTGTATTATTATATATATTATTTTATTTTGTCATTTTAGATATTAAAACAGTAATAGTATATAGGTAGTTTCTTTATTTTTAATTTTCAACTTCATTTTTTTAATGGAGTATAATTGCTTTACAATGTTGTGTTAGTTTCTGCTGCACAAATGAAGTGAATCAACTATATGTATACATATATCCCCTCCCTCTTGGACCTCCTTCCCATCCCCTCATCCTGCCCCTCTGGAGCACCGAGCTGAGCTTCCTGTACTTTAGCAGGTTCCCACTAGCTATTTCAGTTCATGGAACTCAAAATCAAAAAAGCAAACAACCCAATCAAAAACTGGACAGAAGACTTAAAAAGACATCTCTCCAAAGATACACAGATGGTTAAGAGGCACATGAAAAGATGCTCAACATCACTAATTATTAGGGAAATGCAAATCCTTTGATTTTTGAGGCAGGGGCTTGTTTACCATATTTCTTAAGCGAGAGTTAATCGTCCTAAAGAATTTGAAGTTGTTTGTAAAAAATCCAAACATGGCAAGGGTCACTCTGTGAGTAGACAGGGAAGAAAGCAGATCCTCCCTGTGCACCACAACGTTCAAGGCACAGCCTGAGCCACCAGGATGGATGGCAACACCAGGGAATTTTGTCTTCTGTGCTGCTCACCTCACCAGCCCTCCACTTGTTTTGAGCTGCTGTGTCCACTGGGGACAGAGGATCTAGAACTTGTCCATCCTCTAGATCTACGAGGATCTACTACCCTGCCAGAAGGAAGTTGGCTAAGAAGTCCCTGATCTCTTGATTAGTTAATATGTTAGTTCAGTGTGTAACTCAACCGGGTAGCAGATGCATTAAAAAAAAAGGATGTGGGGGTTCAAACAGGCAAGATTTCCATGGGAATCTTTCTCATCCAAGGGTCCCTGAGGCAAAGGTGTTTAAAACTAGTAAGTGAGACTATCCCACTGTCCAGAGGTTGCACAGACCCGTTTACTTGCCTAGCCCTGGATTGTTTCACTTCTCATATCATAAAAATGAAGCCAGATTTTATGTATGCACATACATACATACATATTTTATTTTATTGCTGAACCATCTGAGACTTAACTGCAGACTTTGTACATTTCATCCCTTATCAGCATATGTCTCCCAAGAGCAAGGATGTTCTTCATAACCACAGTGCAATTATCACATTCAAAAATATTAACATTGATGTCATACTGTTTTCTAATATATAGTCCACATTCCAATTTCTCTAATTATACCAGTAACATTTCTTATAGCTGTTTTCTTCCCAATCAATCCAGGATTCAACTCAGAATCATGCATTGTATTTAACTGTCACATCTCTTGAGCATATTTTTCTCTAGAACACTTTCGCAGTCTCATTTTTCATGACACTGACATCTTTGAAGAGGATAGGCTAAGCT
This sequence comes from Bos mutus, assembly GCF_027580195.1. Classification (NCBI taxonomy): domain Eukaryota; kingdom Metazoa; phylum Chordata; class Mammalia; order Artiodactyla; family Bovidae; genus Bos; species Bos mutus. The sequence goes on along the minus strand of NC_091618.1, from coordinate 45,207,719 downwards.
GCTTTACAGAATTATCCTCAATTTAGGTTTGTCTGTTTCCTCATAATTAGATGCAGATCAAACATTTTGGACAAGTATACTAAGTTGGTTATGTGCTCTTCCCAGGGCATTACATCAAGGGACATAAATATGCCTTTATATTTATCCCATTAGTTATAATTTGCTCCATTATAGGTGATGTTAAACTTCTTCATTTGGTTAAAGATGTGTCTGCTAGATTTATCCATTGTAAAGACACTTTTCCCTTTGTAAGAAGCGGCTTATGGTACTTTGAGACTGTGTGTGAAGCCAGCTTTTCTATACAAACAGCAAGAGTGCATTGAACATGAAATAAAGACCACTCTCTCTGAGATTAAGACAAGGTCTCAATCACTTTTAGGTTACTGGGTTTTACCCTCTCTAGAGTAGTCCCTGCTGACTTTAAGAAAGAATAAAAGAGAGAGAGATGGAGGCCAGGATGTGCTCTGTGGAGTGTTATCATCCATGCTGTTACCCTCTATCATCTGGAAGGGGCTGCTGTGTGCTTTATGACCCAGAGGGGCCATGTGATCACTGGTCTGCTTAGGAAAATTGCTTTGTGGTTGGAACTCTGTAACCAATAGTCCCATGAGCTTGAAGGCTGGGTCTCCCCAGTTAGGGAAGGACCTTGCAGCCTCCCTTGCCTTTCTTCTATCTCAGGAGTCCATCAGCAGGACAAGAATAAGAACAACCACTGTTCGGCTTCTCCCAGTTCTTAGAGGTTCCCCCAAGGAAGGGTCAAAAGTAATCCCGCCTTGGCTATGGGAGATACCTGGCCTCTGCTCCTTAGCAGGGCTGGAAAAAAGAGAGACCAATGTGAGAATGTGGGGAATAACCAATTCTAGACACCAGGAGCCATCACTCGGAGAGTTAGCAAAGAGGTTCCCTCTGCTTCTTGCTGATCCTGATTCTTACTCATGCTTTTTCTCCTTTTGCTTTTGAAGAGGATGTTGCTCCGCCCCAGAAGGGGACCTCATCACCGTCCCTGAGGAAAGGAAAGAAAAGTCCAGAGAGCCAGAGAGGCCCAGACAGCCCCAGGACATCAGGCCGCAGCAGCTCCACAGGCCCCCCATGTGAGAGACCAGCTGGGGGGGCACTTCCAGCAGCAGGACAAGGTAATCACTTCTGGGGTAGATGCACCCCTTTGGCTTGTCTGTGACTCTGGGCTCATTTTAGTCATCTTCCAGGGCCACACATAAGCTGTCTGAAAGCCACCCCACTGAAGAAGGGAAATCAGCAGTGTTTCCGACCATGTCAGTGGGATTAACGCTCACCATGCTTATTCCTCAAGAGTCAGTCCATGTTTTTAAAAAGGGTTTTCTGCACCAGCTCACACTGCCAAGCTGTTCTGTGCTTCCCTCCCTCCTGGCAGCACCCGTGATGACGCGGCTCCCTGCGCTCATCACAGAGACTCCCTACTGGGTTTACGGGGCATTCTCCACGCCGAGCCATAACCCTGCCTGCCGGGGGACCTGGCTAAGGGGAAGAGTCCCCAGGAAGGAATCACCCTCCCCAGCCCAGGGCAGGGCCTGAGGCCTGTGAACAGAGAGGACTCCAGATCTCTTCTGAAGGGTGAGGCAGGCAGGACCACACCCTCGGTGCTTTAGCCCCACTCGGAGTTCTCATCCTTAAGAGCCAACAGATCAGGAGGAGACAGTGCAGTGACAGCTTCTGTGGGGGCAGCGCACAAAGCAAAAATTGCTTAGAGTCCAAATCACCCCTGAAAATCCCTTAGGGAGGGTCCAAGCTGGAGACCTACGAACCCACAAACTTCTAGAAAGTGCAGCTCAACCAGCTGTTCCTCCTTCATCGGAGGATGGGCAAATTTCTCAGGTTGAGCAGCAGATGAAGGAGATGGAGTATGTTTGGTGAAGAAAATGCCTCTGTTAACAGTAGAGCCTCACTCGGGGCTTCCAGAAGCTCACACTCAGAGAGGAACATGGCAACTGAGAGCCACCAAGAAACAACAGGCACCACCACTTTCGTCCCATCCCACACTCACTCAGGGACAGACACCTCGCTGTTCAAACCCTGCTTGCTCTTGCTCCCCCTGCCTCAAACCCAGCGTGTATATTTGAAGCCTTGTGAGCATAAATTCAATACATGGATCAATAACCCCATTATGTGCTTGCATCTTCTCTGTTTAAGGCTGAAATGGTCAAAATCAAATCCTGTCTCCCCCTCCTCCACCTCTGTTCTTTCACCAAAGAAACTTCCCAACTGTTTCAAGGTGGAACCTTTTTCTTACAATTCCCTCCCTTTTATATTTGCAGGGCAATGATGCTCTCTTAATTTGGAGCTAATTACCTAAACTTTAGGTACCATAATGTCACCACCAAGGGTATTCCTACGAGGTTTCATTACCCAGGACAAATCACACCAAACACACAGACAGACACACACACACACACCCTCCTAATTGGACACCCTTACAAAAGGAGAATCTGATTAGAATAAACAACAGGGCTGTGACTATGAGAGAAGTGTGGCCTGAAGCCTTAAGTGCATAGGTTGAGTGTGTGTAAATGAATGTGTATACGAGGGCACATGTGTGTCTGATGGCATGCGTGTGCTTATATAGCTATGTGAGTGCATGTGTGTACTCGTGTGCTCACGTGTGTATGTGTGATTAAGCAGGCATGCAGGTTTGCCTGTGCTTGTGTTGCTGTGCGTCCCTGTCTGTGCACACACACCTACATGTGTGTGCATGTATGCTATGTGTATGGGTACATGTGCATGCACACCTCGGTGTAAGTACGTGTGAGTGTGTGTTCCCGTGTGTGTCAGGCCTCAGTGTATGTGTATAAACACACACTTGTAAGCATCCACTGTGATTGACTGCCAGCTCTTCTCCTGACCCCTTTGCCTTGGAAATGGGGAAAGTCAAGTCAAAGAAACATCTTCAACTAAGCAACGGGGAGAAATACAGTTTTCTTCTCCTCCCTGGCCCAAGCCCCTGGAGTCACTAAGAGCGGCCACACTTGACCGTCAGGGCACAGCTATGCTGCTGAGTAGGGCACAAAGGCACAAGGCAGAGCAGGAAGCAGAGGCTGGAGGCTCTGAGACCTGCGCCGAGGCTCTGGGCTGCACATGTGCTTGAAGGACACGGCTCCATTTCCTTCGCACAAGATGCCCCTACCAGCCTCACCTTGTCCCTGCAGGGATGCCTGAAACCAAAGGACCCTTCTTTTCTAGACCTCACGGAAGCCATGGCATAGGCAAGTGGCAGCCCCACCCCATTCATCCCACACTAACTTTAGACAATGGGGCCCAAACATGGCGCAGCTCTGGAGAACCCCAGGAGGGAGAGGGCAGCTCTGCACCCTGGCGAGCTCCTGAGCACACCCTCCAGCAGCTCCCCGCTGGGGAGAGCAGGCTACATTCGGCCTCCCTCCCCTGCTCTAGTGCTAACACTCACTGCCGGTGCCTGTGCTTATTTTCAAGAAAAATCTGGAGACCCTACATTGGGACACTTCTTGCAAGGTCCAGGTGGAGAAAACATCTGCCTGTCCCTCCCAGGGCCCACCCACACCCAGGAGCTTCCGTCAGGGGAAGGTAAGATGAGACAGCCCAGGTCAGCCCTGTTTCCTTGGGGGAAGATTCTACCTGCAGCTTCCAAAACTTCCCAGCAGCAGAGACATCATTAAAAACAGACGCAAGTCAGCCAGTTTCTCTCCTCTCGCTGACACAGAGGTGCTTCTGTAGTTCAGACACAATAACCCAATGTTTGCTTAACAAGTTCGCTCTTGCATCAGGAGAGAGACGTTCCTGTGGAATGGCTCGGAGGAGGCCTAATGTGCTGTGCTGATGCCTCGATGAGGATGATAAAGCCCTCTTGGTATTTGCCCAAACTAAACACCATATTTTCTCTTCTTTCCAACCACCCTCCAGAGGTGGAGGTGGCTAATTGGTAATCCAATCAGGTCTCCTTGTTATGAGCGTTGGTTCACTGCTGCAAATCATCTGGCTCCTGACAGATAGCAAGGCAGTTTCCAAAAACCCTTCTGGCAATGTTCACTTTTTGGAAAAGGGATGTTGGCTCTGAGCAATAACCATCTTGCAAAGGGAAAAAAAAAAAATGAAGTCAGAGGGTGATGAGTGTCAACCACCCAGGAACCTTGATGATATGTATGCATGAGTCGTACAGCCATCAGGCCTCTTGATGAGGAAGATTAAAATCTGCACTTGTTTCATGGGTGATGTCATGACTGCATCAATAAAAAGAGCATGGACTCAGAGCCAGGAGATTTGAGTAACCCTGGCTGGTCCTCTGTATTTTCAGGTGACTTTGGGTCCAGTCCTTCCTTGTGTCCAAGGCCCCTCATCCCACTGAAATAAGGGGATGGACTCTGCCACCTGCAGCTATTGGTTATTACTTCATTTTGTGTGTTGTGTCTGTTGCTGTGGAAGTAGCCACTTAGTATTAATACACGGATTTCTAGAAACAAGAATGCATTCATTCCAAATTCAGCATTTAAGAACTTCCATCACCACTTAGTCTGTCCCATGATACAAGCATAAAAATAACTTGGTTCTGAACTAAAGGAAGCAGGAGTTAGACAGGTGGAGGTCAGTGTCAGTGCCACCCAGCTGGTACAACAGCTGGAACGCAAACACGATTCTGTTCATCTGCTGCACATTTGTCCACTCTCTTCCAAGAGAAATAGCCCTCCTTCGGGCAAAGCAAAAGCCAGAAGCAAAAGGGAACATCTTCAAGTTACATATTTAAGTGTGTTGTCACATTGTCAATATCATATTTCAGTCATTTTGGTGTCCCTGGCACTTAGCGCGGTCCCTGACACCAGTGTCACAGGATCACAGCAAATGTTTACTGAAAAAATCTTTCAATGATTGCCACACAAAAGAAAGAAAGAGAGAGAGAAATGAAATCTATGCTGAATAAATCAAGACTTGCTCTGAGCAATAACCATCTCGCATAAGGAAAAAAAAAATGTACTATCTTGTCCTACTCCCCTGAACAATGTATTTAATCCTACTTGCCTCTCAAACCTACAGACATTCACTGTGAGCTAGCTAGATAATGAACAAATGAATCATCAGTCCATCAGTCAGTCAGTCCCTGGCCTCTCCCTACTCTCTATCCCATCCTCCATATACTGCAGGCTGGTGGACCTGCAGTCTTGATGGTGACTGGATAGGGCCCAGGGTGGTGGATGAAACCCTTAAACCCACATTTCCCACAAGCGCCCGTAGAACAGGTCCAGCTCTCTAAGAGTCTCTGCTAATGGGAAAGCCTTGTTGTTTTGTTTTGAAAAGCAGTATACTGGAAAAAAATTTCAATTCCTGCAAAGGATTTGCTCCAACCACACCAAATTCTTTGCAGCTGTTTGTTCACATTCATCTTGATCACCATCCCCATCCCACTCTTCCAATCTCACCTCCCACTATATTCAGGCCCACCTTTTTCTCATATGTCCAGTGACTCAAACATTCAGTCTCCCTTCTCTTGTCTCCCAGCCTTGCCTAAACTGCCCTCAAATATTTAGAATCGTTTTAAGTTCCAGGGGAAGGCTCATCATTTCTGGGATATCGTCCTAAATAAATCCTCCTCAACTCACTGAACTGCCCCAGTGAAGCCTCAGTCCATTTCTCTCTCTCAACCCCACTTTTTTGATTACTGCATTTATCTACATCTGTTTTTCCTTTGAGCTCCCAAATATATTAGAAGAGTCCTAGAGAACTTCTTATCTTTATCATATGTCCAAGAAATGCATGTTGATTGACGCAATACCCCAGGTGCCACAAAGGAAAGTTTTTGGAGATCATAGTTGTTTTTTAATTAAAAAAAAAAAAAAAAGCCGTGGGTAAAAGTGGGAATATGATCTGTCTGATCTTTCTGAAACTTTCAGACTCTGTCAACATCTATTTGGAAATAAATTCTTAAGCAATTAGATCATGATATCTTGCTTTCAGATAGCATAGGGAAATAAGTATAAACCTTCAGAAGAAGGAAAAAAAAAGATGTGAAGACTTGAGCTGGAATTTGACCCTCTTGGTCATGTTGAGATGTTGCTACACTTAGAAAATTCAAAGGCTTAAGAAAGGAAATTTTAACTTGGAAGGATACAAGTCAAAACATTGGATATTCACTTCAAGTTGCTTATCCTTGATTCAAATCCTTCATTTATTCCCCTAGTCACAATGCCAGCAATAGAAGTTTTCTTTTAGAAGATCTTTAATTGAGTTCTTTATTGCAAGAAGTTCAAGGATCTCTGTGCCCATGATTCAGTATGGGACTCCAAGCCCCAAGCAAATTTAAATTCTTCATCTCTTTCAGAGTTTTCAGTTAACACTTTCTCTTGTCCTAAATGGATTTTCACCCCCAAATCATGTCTTGGTTTTTGGTCATTTAATTAGCATCTTTCTCTCTTGCAGCTCTTTCTTGGTGTGGTGGTTTTAAAATATGTCTACAAATTCTTTGACACTTGTTTCTTCAAAAGGGGGAGCCCAATTTTCCTCCCTTTGAGTGTGGGCTGGACATAGGGTCTCATTTCTGATAAACTGAAGTGATGGTGTGTGACTTCTGAGACATGAGCTACCATGAGAGGAGATAGTCATGCCCCAATGAAACTTCCAGATGACTATATCCCTGGTTGACACTGTACTGAAGCCTCACAAAAGACTGTACCAGAATCACAACCTAAGAGTTTCCCAGATTCTCATAGCAACTGTGTGAGATATAATAAAGGCTTACTATATCACTAAATATAGTAAGTCACTAGATTTGGGGATAATTTGTTTTCATAATAGATTATATACTAGTGCCATTTCCTGATGGTCTGCAATTTGGTAAACAGAAAGAAGGGTTCAAGAATATCCCAGTTACTCTCAAAACACTGATTATATGAAGGCAAATATTATATAAAGGCAAAGTGATTGACTTTCTCTGTGTTCTCCCCATTTGTCCTTTGTAATAAGGTTGGTTGTTGGGACTCATGGATAAAAGGATCCTTCCACATTGGTGGGATATTTGACAAAATGCACTTTTCCCTGAGTAGCCTATCTCTTAGCAGCTGTTGCTTTAGCAAAGATGCCTGGAGATTTGAAAGTGGAGAAGTCCATTAGATGAGACAGCATGAAGAAGAAAGAATTCTGGACTAAATGTCCAAAGTCTTGGGTTTTATCCACAGCTCTATCACCCTGATTTCTGTGATCATTGCAAGTGAATTCACTGCTTTGGCACTCAGCTTCTCTGTATGGAAAAAGAGGAACTGGAAATCATTCCAGTTCTCCCAGTGTATGTCCCATAGAAATTCAAGTCCTCGGAAGGTTAGCAGGCATTCTGTTTTTAAAAAAAAATTCTGAGACTAAATAAGTTGGAAACCAGTGGGCCAAAGTGAAGCAGATTCCTCCCTGCCAGAGCCTCTACTATGTTAATATGGGTTATGGCTCCTCAAGATGAGAATATGCAGTGTTTCCCAAACTTATTTGACCATTGAATTCTTTCTTGTTTGAGTAAAGTGTCATGCACATCTAACTAGTTTTTGGAACACACTTTGGAAAATGCTAAACTGATGATTTCTAAGGTTCTTTCTAGCTATGATGCTGTATGTTAGTAAATAACCCCATTTCCCAAGGAGACTCTCTCCATAAAGGAGTTCTGTTGTCTAAATCCTGAAGCAGGATATCAGCTATTCAATAATTCATGATTGTTCTTGTTTTCATTTCCCAAACCTCATTCTGAATCCACAATCCTTCCATCTCCATGTAAAAAGGAAGGTGGAGGAAACCTGGGTGGTGATAAGACCCTTTTGCCCAGTCAGTGTTTGTTAATAAGCAATCATGTTGGTGGATTTAGCAGATCTCAGATGTTGAAATAAAGGAAAACGTGGTTGGATATGGTCATTTAGCACCCAACAGTTCCTTCCAGGGCACCTTCCTGTACTCTGGAGGCTGGCAGGCTGAAAACCACATTTCCCAGATAACCTTTGCAGTGAGGGAGACTGAATGCAAATGTGTGTGTGTGTTAGTCACTCAGTCATGTCTGAGTCTTTGCAACTCCATGGAATGTAGCTCACCAGGCTCCTCTGTCCATGGAATTCTCCAGGCAAGAATACTGGAGTGGGTTGCCATTCCCTTCTGCAGGGAATCTTCCTGACCCAGGGATCAAACCCAGGTCTCCCACATTTCAGGCTGATTGTTTACCATCTGAGCCACCAGGGAAGCCCTGAATGCAAATTAGGTTCTGCCAAATAGATGCACTTGCATGAGGCTTGAAGGGCAGAAATGAGGTAGAGGCACTTTGGCTACTTAATGCCGGCAAGCCAGCTGGTGAAGACTTGGTATCAAGAGGCAGCTGCTGCAGCAACTTTGGAAACACCAAGTTTTCTGTAGCAGCTTCATTTCCTCTTAAAATACTTTGGTGGTTTCTGTTCTCTACTGAGTCCTGACCCATATACTCTCCTCCTCTTGCAGAAATCATGGGCAGTTCCCAGGAGGCCAGGTGTGGGGCTAATTTGGGTCTGTCCCATGGACCACAGGGCAGTGATCACTGGGTTTGTTAGGACTTCAGAGCGAAGCGGAGTTCCTTCCCTCACCGCAGTGAACCCAGCACAGCCTCAGCAGCCCACGCTGGACGGTGCTCTGCTGGCCACCTGCAGAGCGCCACTGAAAACCTCTGGGCGGTCTCCTCTCCTTTGACAGAAACCTCTCATGCTTTCTCTAAGTACAAAGACTCCCCTCCCTCGTATTTGGCTGAAAATGTGATATTATCACCACTTTATGCCTTCCAGAGAAGAAAAATATTAAAAATAACAGTTCTTTCTGAATCTGCTGGAAATTCTCTTTTTTAAGAAGAAATTCAATATGAAGTGTTGAAGAATACTTAATTCCTCTTTATTTTTTGCATATGTACTTATATTTTTCTCTCAGAGCCTGTGAGGCTGTAAATTCTACTCCCCTCACAATTTTTCATAGAACTTTAGGGAATGTAGGCATCACGTTCATCAGTGTGTAAGTAGGGGATGCATTTTATCAAACAGATTTTTCTGGGGATACCTATAGATAAAACAGAAGCAGAGCTGCCTGGTTAAAGTGAGGATGGCCTGACTGTGCGCCCACCCCCTCAACTTCTTCAGAGCCCAGCTAATTCTTTCCCTCCTAAAATGATTCCTGGCTGTGGGGTCTGTGCAGAGTCACTAGAACTATGAGACCACAGTTGAAAACTCATTTTATGGAAGGGAACTGAGGCCCAGAGAGGTATGGTGACTTGCTCAAAGTCACACAGATTCTATGTGACAAATCTAAGGTTCAAGCCCAGATCTTCCTGCAACAACTTAGGCCAAAGATCTTCTCCTTAAAACTTATTGCCTCTGGTTTCTAGGATTTAAGGACTAGCTGAAGTCCCATCTTCATTGCACTACCTCACCTGACCATCGAAGCCCACACTGACTGCTACTATCTTAGGTTCTGCTAATTCTTACTACCTGGGTCTCTCACCAGGCATTCCCTCACTTTTTTATCTTTTTTACTCTTTTTCTTCATTCTCCTCTGAGATTTAAAATTCCTATAGATATATCCCCCACATCTACTTCTGAATACACCAGAGAACACCATAGGTACTCCCAGAACACTATCCATAAATATTGGTTGAAACTGTGAGTAGCAAAGATTTTATCTGTTTCCCAATATATATTTTTCCATTATCCCTATTATTTCTAGAATCTCCTACCATAAAGTTGGCTTCCCTGGTGGCTCAGATAGTAAAACATCTGCCTGCAAGGTGGGAGACCCAGGTTCGATCCCTGGGTTGGGAAGATCCCCTGGAGAAGGAAATGGCAACCCACTCCAACACCCTTGCCTGGAAAATTCCATGGACAGAGGAGCCTGGTAAAGTTGGACACAACTGAGTGAATTCACTTCACTTTCACCATGAAGTTTAATTGAACACATGGCTGCCTGGTTAGAAATTATATTTCCCAGCCTCCTTTGCAGCCAGGTATGACAGGTGTGACTGATGAAATGTGAACAGAAGTAATGTGTACAACTTCTGAGTCATCTCCTTAAAAAGAAACCACTGCCCTCCTCCTTCTCTTCCTCCTCTTTCTTCCTCTTCTTTCCCCTTGGACTTGGTTGTAGTGGTGAAGTAACTTCAAACATGTGGAAAAGGGCAGTGCTCTAGGGGATGATGAAGCCAAAAGATATAAGGAACCACGATGCCCGGATAACTTTGTGGAACAGCGCCACCCCAGTCTACCCACCTCCCTCAGGACTCTTACCTGGAAAAAAAAAAAAAATGTTTATCTTGTTGAACCTCTTTGTTACAGCAGCTTGTGTGTGTGCTCAGTCATGTCCTAATCTTTGCAACCCCATGGACTGTAGCCCGCCAGGCTCATCCATCCATGGAATTTCCCAGGCAAGCATACTGCAGTGGGTTGCCATTTGTTCCTCCCAGGGATCTTCCCAACCAGGGATCGAACCAACGTCTCTTGCATCTCCTGCATTGGCAGGCAGATTCTTTACCACTGTGCCACCTGGGGAGCCTACAGCAGTTCACCACATTCCTTAATATAATGCAACTATGACAATACCTGCCATCCTAGTTTGCTTTGCTTTGTGATAACCAAACCAGATCATACATACAGTACATCTTGTAAAATATTAAGTAAAATTTCAATATAAAATGTCATTGGACCTAAAACAGAAAAGACACATTACATTGTGCCTGACTCCTCTATCAATGGACAGGATGCCTACCATGTTCAAGGGATGGAAAAGGATGTTAATACCAAGAGCAGACATCTTCAGGCATCTATGTCATCTCATTCCATCATCCCAATAATCCAATGAAGGGAGTATTTTCATTCACATCACAGGTGAGGAAACTGAAACACAAGGTTAACCCCCTTGTGCACATTAATCGCCCCTGGGGAACAGCTCAGCATAATTGTTCCCAGGCCCATCTGTTCCAGAAATGGTGCTCTTCTCTTTCCACTGCCCAGGGTTCAGCACCAGGCCCTGTGGCTGCTGCCTTCAAAGACCTCACAGCCCACATGAAAACAGATTCACAAGCAACTGACTCTCCCACAAGGCAGAATGAGGTGAGCATTGTCACAGCGGCCTAAACAACAGAATGCAGGGGCCTTGGTGGAAGGCGTGATGGATTCTAACCTGGGGGATGAGAAAGGATTTTTGTAGAAGAATTCCCATTTGCACTGACCTTTAAGAAACTGGTAGAAGTAGATAAACAAAGAAGAAAGACATGACCCAGCGAGGGACCAGCATGAACCAAAGAGATAGGAAAGCAGAGTCCATGCAGGAAATGATGAGTGGTCTGTAAGAAGGCCCTGTGGGGCAGGGGATATGGGGCTGAAAGGTAGACCAAGACCAGGCCAGGGAAGGCCTTGTGCACCAGAAAAGAGCTGAAATGCTGCTTTTTAGGCAACAAGAAACCACAGATGCCTGAGGAGGGATGTCAGGAACAGGCGTGCCAGCAGCAGGCAGGAGAAAAGGCCAAGTGCTCAGACGACTACAGAACCATCCAGACAGCAGCTGCCAGGGGCCTGGATGGCAGGCAGTGGGCAGACATAGCAGATGTAGCAAGGCGACGGCCCCCAGGGCCACCAGCCGCATGTGGGGAGGGTCACTGGCACGTTGAATCTGAGCAGCCAGTGACAAGCCTGTGTGTAGAGTCTCTTCACAAAATTGGCTACAATTCTCATCTCCCAGGTGGCACTAGTGGTAAAATACCTGCCTGCTAATTCAGGAGACTTCAAAGACTTGGATTTGATCCCCAGGTTGGGAAGAGCCCCTGGAGGAGGGCATGGCAACCCACTCCAGTACTCTTGCCTGGAGAGACCAGTGAGAGACCAGTCCATGGGGTCACAAAGAGTCAGACACGACTGAAGCAACTTAGCACATCCTCCTCTCCAATTTTCTACTCAAACTACCATTTTCTGTTTTCACTTTCAGTTAAAAGGATTACTTTGGGGTTGGGGGGGATGTGCATGCATCTTGTGTGCTATAATTAAGGTAAAACAAAAATCAAGACCTTGGAGCCCGAGTCCCCCCACGGGGGCACACACAGGACCACAGTCCTTCCCCGTGTGGCCCTCAGTTCCCTCAGCTCCCTTGATTTAAAGTCAAACTCCCACCAACACGCACAAAAAATAAATTCCACAGTAAAAATAAACTGCCTCTCCGCTTGTCATGCACCGTGGCTGTTTTCAGGCGTGTGTGTTCTTGGGGTACTGGTTGAGCATCCCTACAGAAGACTGTGGTAAATAACAAGAGTTCTAAGGAAAGCCCTGATCGCAGATTCCCTGGAGCTGTGAGGAGGAAGGGGCAAGCCGTGATGGAGAGTGTTTGTATAACCCTCCTGCACCCTCTCACCCTGACACACATTGAGCTTTCTCTTTCATGATTGTTTTAGCCTCTTTTTCCCTTCCAACCACCGACCACTCAATTCTTTGAGGGAAAATTAACATTCATTATGCAATTTATCTCTCTCCTTTTAATCCAGCGTGCCTGTCTCCAAGGTCCCTACTCAATAATTAATGTTTGTTCTCATTTCCCATTCTCCAGAGCATCTATTCTTGAACTGTAGGGTCAACAATTAACACTAATTATGGCTTTTTCTCTCTCCAGTGTTGCCTCTCAGAATCCCAAGTTGCCATGCTCAGCCTAGGATATGTGTGTGCTTGTGGCTGTGCGCATGCAATGACGGGGTGGGAAAGCACCAAGGAGCAGGCTTTTCCAAGCTCCACCATGGTTTAGCAAATCAGCAAAACCAAACATTCTTTTCTGGCAGTGTCTCTGGTATATGTATTATCAGTAATGAGACGATGAAGCATATAAATACAAACACGTATAGGGAAATAAGTGGGGGCGGGGGAGTTAGATAGGTCTCAAAATCTTTTTCAGATGTATTTGATTCTCTGACTTTTTTCCTCCCTATTTCTATCTTTCTGATATCTCACACCTTTGTCTCTCTGACAAACAGACACACACTTCTCATTAAAAGACCCATTTCAGATCCACTCAGCTGATCTCCTTGCTATCCGTTACCTCTCCCTTAACTGCCTTTCTCTGGCCTGTTAACCCTACCTTCTTCAGCCATTATTTTAACTAGTTTTCATTTTGACTGACAAGGGCAGCTAGGAGAATATTTCTCATCCAGAGTGACTCTGAAGAGATTGCAAAAAAAATTCATCAGGGCTGTACAAAAGCCTGTCTGTCTTTCTGGCTGGGATCAGATGGGCTAGAAGCCCTCCTGTCTCCCTGGTCCAACCCTTGAATTTGGCTACAGCTGGAGGCGGGGGCTCCTCACGCTTGTCTGTCATCCCCCCATCGCTGTCCGCACTGGGGCCCCCACGGCACATCTGCTGTTCAGATCTGGGCATCTCCTCACAGCGGGTGTCAGGAGTTAACTGTTTCATGTTCTTATTCTGTCGCAGGTTCGCCTCTCCGAATTTACACGTCACAGTACCTACAGGGTTTCACCCTCAACACCTCAAATAAGAATATTATTTATTTCTTCCATGCTTTTTAAATCCTAGATCAGCCTTCCCTCAATGATGGCATCTAAGGGTTTTCAAAAGTATTTAATTCATTAGGAGACCTAGGCATCAAGCCATCCCACTGTGTTTTCCCCCGTCTTGGGGTAAGGAAAATAGCTTTTTTGCAAGACTTTTTTCATAGACTCAGGTAAAACCCTTATTGTTTTTCAGCCTATGAATCTGTCAGTTCAAATGCCGGCCACGGAGAGGAGGAATCTAGTATTCAACATCTACTAAAAGGTAAGATTTCCCCCTAAAGAGTCACTTCTACTTCTCCTCTGGGTTATTGGACTCATATACATTTTATTTCATACCCAGACCTCCAGAAGCACACAGTTTCTCCCCAAATATAGCAGTAAGTAGGAAATAAGATTCCTTTCATAGAAAGTCTAAGAAATACAGCATCCTCTAGAGTTACTCATGGGCAGTCTTGGTGCTGTGGTCTGAGTGTAAATATTAGGGGAGAAGAAAAGTCAGACCAAATGCCTGTGCTGAGCTGGCTCCCAAAGGAGAATTTGCACACACGTCCTGTGGGTTTTGCAGACCAAACGCTGCACAGTTCACATTATAACGAGGTGAGTATTGCCTCCCAGGGTTGGGCACAGTTCAAATTTCATATCCACAAACTAAAAAACTATCCGGAAAAGGTTCTCAGGCTTGTGCTCTAAATGCAGGAGTGAGGTCAGTTCTGCCTCTTCCATGCTTCCTTTTCCATTTCGTTTCCCCCATGGAGAAATAAGCAAAAACTGGAACTATAGGTTTGACTTTGAAGCTCATCTTCCAGCTGCTGCGACTGTTGCTTCTGCTTCAAACCAGGGGGGAGGATGATTATGTAAAGATTTTTCTCTCACTCCTAAAAATAGTCTTTGATTAATAGAGAAATGTGTGTGGTCTTCCTCACTGCTTATTTTGGGACAGGCAGGGATGAATCCTGCATGGGAGACCTGCTATAGCAACAGGAAGCGAGGCCACAGACAGAGGGCTGGAGCCAGATGGGTGGAGGGCACTGGTTTTGCTAGAGACGGCAAAATTTGAAGGAGAAAAGCACTGTCACATGCTTGCCAATGTCAAAATCTGTAAGCAGAGGAATACCAGAGAGCCCGGCATTGGTCCTCTCGCCATTCTCCTTGGGGGGACATCCTGATCATGGTGGGAAGAGTGCCGGGGCCAGTTCTGTTCATTCTCACTTGTTGGGCTGGAACTGGGCCAAAGCAGCTCTTCATAGGAGCCCTCCAGGGAAGGATGAGGACGATCAAGATGAGAACTACCATCGCTACCTGTCTTCCACACGCCAAACACTGTGATGAATGTTCCACATTCATTAGATCACATTATCCTCATAGCAATGATAAGAGGTAATTTCTATCGTTGTCCTCACTTTTCATCTAAGACAAGGTGGCTCAGAGAGGTGAAGTGACTAGCCCAAGGTCATACACCTAACTGGTGAAGCTGGGATCTGAACCATAGGAACCTGTATTTTTAAGACTACGCATGGTTAGTGGTGTCAATCTAAACACACATGTTTCCAGACTTACAGAGAACAGACTTGTGCTTGCCAAGGGGGAGCAGGGGTGGGGAAGAAGGATTGGGAGTTTGGGATTAGCAGAGGGAAACTACTGTATAGACAGTGGATAAACAACAAGGTCCTACCATATAGCACAGGGTACTATATTCAATATTCTGTGAGAAACCATAATAGAAAAGAATATTGTGTATATATACATATATAAACACATATATAATCACTTTATTGTAAGGTGGAAATTAACACAATATTGTAAATCAACTATACTTAAATAAAATGTAAAATAGAATAGACAGGTATGTGTCTGCCTAACATACAAGAGCTTAGGAAGTTCCTGACTTAATAATGACTCACACTAATAAATGATTTCTGTTGCACATCCTTTTCACCTTTCAATGACCTTTACTCAGCATCAGACACTTTTTTGTGGATAACACCAAAAATTATTTATAACTTCTAGAGATATGGAAAGAAGTTGAAACAAAGTCAGAACAGTTTGGGAGAACTAAACTGCCAAGATAGATTATCAAGCCAGATAAGCCTGTTTACAGGGTAGCTCTCCAGATCAAAAATATTCTTCCTAATATGGCTGAAAATGGTACAGTTTCACTTCACTCTACTGTTAAAATCTCACTAATAATAGATTCACTTTGAATTCTGAAGTAGTCTCTTAAAAGGTTGATACTTCTGAGAAGCTAACAGTCATTCACACTTTAGTAAAAATGTGTTTAATCGGGTAACTGTCCTCTCACAACCTGGTAAGAACAGCTGCCCTGAGGGACTAAAAATTCTGATGGGATGGAAACAAGGTTGGAGAATTTGGGAATAAGTGGAGCTTTAAGAGTTGAAATATTCCTGGTAGTTGTGGTACATTGGAGGGCTTGGATGAACAGGAAAATATTAGCTAAATGGAAAAAGAGATTCAAAAAGACAAGTATAGGAAGGGAAATGGTGAAGTGCCAAAGACAAACCTGAGCTGCTTCAGAACAGCCCCATGGCAAGCTTTGTATCCAGGGGAAGGAAAGAAAACTTTTTTAATTCCTTCTCTCTTCTATTCCTAGTAACTGAAAGACCTTAGGCTAACGCAAATCTCTCTCATTTCCAAGCTTTTGAACACACTGTTCCCTTTGCCTGGAGCATAATTCCTCATCTCCTTCTGTCCTCTGACATTTGTTTAATTGTGGCAAAATACACAGGAAATAAAAGTTGCCATCTTAACAATTTTTAAGTGTACACTTCAGTAGTGTTCGGTAGATTCACACTAGTTGTGTAACCAGTCTCCAGAACTCTTTTTATCTTGCAAAACTGAAAGTCTATCCCCGTTAAATGACAACTCCCATTCCGATGGGACTACCCATAGAAGCATAGACTACCTGCTTCAGGGCTTAGAATAGAGGAAACTTATTTGTTCCCTTGATTTGCTCAAAGACCTTAACAAAAAATTCTTACATCTCTTTAAGCCTAACACTCCCCATTTGTTTTTAAGAAAATGGATGTAACACTACTCTGAAAATACCAGATACCCGCTGGGATTGAGTTTTAAAGAGCAATTTAAAACATCTATTCATCAGAATCTATAGAGCTTTAACAACTTTTTGTTTTCTTGGCCATTTGGTTTTAAGGAATAGTTTTTATGATAATTGTTCCACATATAGATGTAGTTTTGATGTGTTTGTGGGAGGAGGTAAGCTCCACATCCTTCTTTTCTGCCATCTAGATCTCTGCCCCAAGGAATATTTTCAGATAAAAATGATGGGATTTTTAAAAATTATATAGATGACAGACTTTAGGTATTTGTGTACTTGAAGGACAGTTTTGACTATTTGCAAATGACTTCAGAAGTCAGGGACACATACAATCTATCATTTTACAGAGGTAAGAAGTCAAATTATAGATACGGCCAGGCTAGGAGACAGAAGCTAGTGAGTACACTAAAGCGTCTCAGCCTTGTGGTCTATATTCACTGTAACATCTGCAGGAGCTCTTGGGAAGTTAATTTTTTTAAAAGACGAACACTGTTTGCTTGTTTGGGGCTGTATTGGGTCTTCATTGCTGCAGCTTTCTCTGGTTGCGATGAGCTGGGGTTACTCTTCCTTGTGGGACACAGGCTTCTCATTGAATGGCTTCTTTTGTTGCCAAGCACATCTTCTAGGCTTCAGTAGTTGTAGCATGTAGGCTTTAGTTGGGGTTCTCAGGCTCTAGACACAGGCTCAATAATTGTGGCACATGGGCTCAGTTGCTCCGGGGCATGTGAAATCTTCCGAGACAAGGAATCGAACCTGTGTCCCCTACATTGGCAGGTGAATTCTTATCCACTATACCACCAGGGAAGTAAGTTCTTGATTTTTTTTTAACGGCCCTAAAAAGTATACCAACTGCTGTGACTGGTAATGGGATTAAGAGAAAGTGAAGTGGTCTAACAATTTGATGATTCTCTGCCAAAAAATAGTTTTATAAATCATTCAAATCCTATATATCTATCAACTCATTAAGAGTCTGAAGAGCTCCCCCTCTTTCTTCATTTTTAGTTTAGTTTTACTGGGGATGTGATACACACTAGGAGTATTCACAAATCTAAGGATTCTTGGAATGCTCAGGAAGTGTCCTTTCTATAGTAGCAGGATCCACTGTCCATTAAGTGTATGACATGCATGAGGGATCAGGGCCTTGCTCAAGCAGTGAAGTCATGCTTAGCACAATGCACTTTAAGGCTGGTATGGATTTCAAGATGTCTCGGTGTGTGTGTGTGTGTGTGTGTGTGTGTGTATGTATCAGCTGTAATAAAGTTAAGAATATTAAGTTTTGTCCTGTCAGAGTGATTAAAAAATGATAACTTTTATTAACTAGTAATCCATAAATACTGTTTTCTGTTCCATCACTCTCCAGACATTTGTGTTACCTTCTCATAAAAAGGACGATAAAGAAGCATGAGGTTTTCTTAGGGATTTTTTTTCTCCTGGTTTCTCTCTTGCTTCCTTCACACATCTCCCTATGGCCTGAGGATTTACATTTGCCATCATCTTCATTCCTAGAAATCCCTCACTTGAAAATTAATGAAGACACCAGCATCAGAACATGTCCAATGGAAAGGGTTAGTGCATCTGTTTTACGGGACACATAAAGATTGCTCATTCATTCATCCAACAAACACTGATAGACCATCTACTAATGCCAAATAATGTGCTGGGCATAAGAGTTGAGAGATAAAGTCCATGCCTTAAAGTCATCCAGACTAGTGGAGTGTGCTGAGAGCACATGGGGAGTACATGCTAACTCAGTCTGGGGGTTAAGAAGGCTGAGTTTCTAAGGATATAGATAGGAACTAGCCGTATCAAAGATGAAAGAATGCTCCAGGAAAAGGGACCATAAGAAGGTTAGAAAGCATGGTGGCACGGGAGAAATGTAAGTAGCTCGTAGTGCCTGGACCTCAGGGTACATTTAAGAGAGGAAGTGGTGAGAAATGCAGCTGGTGGGGTAGACAGGAGCAGATCAGGAAGGCTCATAGGTAGCAACAAAGAAATTTATCCTAAAGGCTGTGAGATCCTGTTTACACACAAACTGACATAACCAGGTTTTTATTTTAGAGAAATGACTCTCCCAACTATGTAGACAATGGATTGAGCAGGGTAAGACCAGAGATCTACACTTGCTTGACAGCAAGTGTCCAAGGACAGTATTTTCCACAGAATATTGAACCGAATTGATTGGCCACTCTGTATGTAGCTCCACCTTCAGCCTCTTCTTTGAACTCCTTTCTTCTATGCCATCTTCTACCACAAGTATCCTTATTAGTCGTATGATGTATGTCAGTTGGAGGATTTCGAGTGTAGTTGATATTTTATTGCTACACAACTTGAATTTCAATTTGCCTTCCATCTGGGGCTTGGTAAACTGCCACACACCTTTGGACCTCTCCATAAAAAGTAATTTATGAACGTTTGAGAGAAGTTGGTATTCCCAAAGCTAGACTCTTGAGACTGAGTTAGCCTTGGTCTAAGAAGATATAAGTAAGTAAAAAAAGTTATTTCAAATTGGAATAAAAATAATGTCCTTGCATTTAACTAGACATTTCCATATTTAAACCCAGGCTGACTCATATCTTCTACATCTGTCTACTTGGCTCCTTTAATAGAGTTCCCTGGGGTACATCTTTAGGCTGGAGACTTTCACAGGTCTTAAGCAACTGTTTGATATGCCCATCTCATCCTCCTCCTCATCCAGGAAGATTTAAAGTGAAAATGTGTAGCATAAACAAGACCTTAAATCTTGTTCCAAGAATTTGCTAATGACAATACCAAAAGGCCATCTTGGGTCTTGATCTCCTGCATTAAACAAACAGGTTCAAGATTTATTATAACACAACAAGAGCTCTACAGGTCATAGGCATCTTGAGTCATATCATAGAAAATAAAGTATTTTTAGATACTATTCTTAAGGAAAGGTCAGCAAGGCTATGTAAAGGGGCCAGTATTATCCTTCCTTTTATGGTTTCATTTCTACTGGAAAGAATTTTTTTTAACAATCTGGAATTTGCCTTTGCATTTTCCATTTTTGACCAAAAACACAAAACCATGAAGGTATGAAGACTAACTCTTAAGCCTCCTCCCACTGGTTTCTGCTGCAAGTCCACATGCAAAGCTGTGGGAAGGCAAAAGTACTTTCTGAGATCTGTTTGGCATTGGATCAGATCAGATCAGTCGCTCAGTCGTGGCTGACTCTTTGCGACCCCATGAATCGCAGCACGCCAGGCCTCCCTGTCCATCACCAACTCCCAGAGTTCACTCAGACTCACGTCCATCGAGTCAGTGATACCATCCAGCCATCTCATCCTCTGTCGTCCCCTTCTCCTCCTGCCCCCAATCCCTCCCACCATCAGAGTCTTTTCCAATGAGTCAACTCTTCACATGAGGTGGCCAAAGTACTGGAGTTTCAGCTTTAGCATCATTCCTTCCAAAGAAATCCCAGGGCTGATCTCCTTCAGAATGGATTGGTTGGATCTCCTTGCAGTCCAAGGGACTCTCAAGAGTCTTCTCCAACACCACAGTTCAAAAGCATCAATTCTTCAGCGCTCAGCCTTCTTCACAGTCCAACTCTCACATCCATACATGACCACAGGAAAAACCATAGCCTTGACTAGACGGACCTTTGTTGGCAAAGTAATGTCTCTGCTTTTGAATATGCTATCTAGGTTGGTCATAACTTTCCTTCCAAGGAGCAAGCGTCTTTTAATTTCATGGCTGCAGTCACCATCTGCAGTGATTTTGGAACCCAGAAAAATAAAATCTGACACTGTTTCCACTGTTTCCCCATCTATTTCCCATGAAGTGATGGGACCGGATGCCATGATCTTCGTACATCCCCTCAATGATGAACCACTGCAAGTTATGGGGGCAGTTCCGTGAGTGAACATTAGCGGTCAAAGGGTACTCACGCCTCAGGAACAGCATGATGGAAAAAGACGCTATGCATAATTTAAGAGGCTCCCGCCAGCACTTTTGATAGCTCCTGCCCTTGTACCCACCAAGCATTTGACCCCTTTGGAGCCTGCAGGTCTGACATTCTCTCACAAGAACTGACACACAACTGGGAAGGAATCAGGTGGCCCACTCTGCCTGATAAGGTGACTTTCAGTCTCTATTTTGATATCAGATGAGCATCCTATACCAAGAGAAATAAGTATTCTGAAACAATCAGAATAAATATAGCCATGTTTCATTTTTATTTAAAACAATAAACAACAACTTGGGAATTAAACATGGCCAGCATAGGTTGAGAAGGCAATGGCACCAGTACTCTTGCCTGGAAAATCCCAAGGTCGGAGGAGCCTGGTGGGCAGCAGTCCATAGGGTCTCTAAGAGTCGGACATGACTGAGCAACTTCACTCTCACTTTTCACTTTCATGCATTGGAGAAGGAAATGGCAACCCACTCCAGTGTTCTTGCCTGGAGAATCCCAGGGATAGTGGAGCCTGGTGGGCTGACGTCTATGGGGTCACACAGAGTCAGACACAACTGAAGCGACTTAGCAGCAGCAACATAGGTTGAACAGCAACAACAATAACATAGATTGAAATTGAAGGAAATTTTAAATTTATTTTTATTTGTAATTGAAGGATAATTGCTTTACAATATGGTGTTGGTTTCTGCCATACATCAACATGAATCAGGCATAGGTATACATATATCCAGGGCTTCCCAGTAAAGAACCCGCTTGCCAATACAGTAGACATAAGAGATGTGAGTTGGATCCCTGGTTGGGAAGGTCCCCTGGAGGAGGGCATGGCAACCCACTCCAGTATGCTTGCATAGAGCATCCCCATGAACAGAGAAGGCTGGCAGGCTATCATTCATAAGGTTGCAAAGAGTCAGACATGACTGTGCAACTAACACTTTCACTCACTTTCATCTGTTTTACCTATGGTAGCATATAGTATATATTTCCATTCTACTCTCGAAATTGAGTGAAATTTTAAGGCATCTATATTGCATGCTAGTATCAGATGCTCTTTACTGCTTTTCAAGTTTTGAGTGCTTGCTGAAGGATACCATGATTTGAAGAAGGCAAAAGAGGTTTGGCATGAGACCCCACCTAGCAAGGGTCATCTTTGAAATTGCCCGATTATCTGGCAGGAATGCTATCTCCTTGCTAAAAGCCTGCCGCTAGATTAATGCTAGCATTTGAAAATCTACTTGGGCCCAATGGTGGGCAGCAGGGGAAGGATGTGTTTTTTGTTTCTCTCTTTAGTGGCAGAAATGGTCACCACAAAAAGACTCTGAGCTCCCAGTTTCAGGCAGGCCTGGAAGTTGTGTAGTGTGTGGTCTGTGAATGTACACACCAGCTCAGGAATAATGGGAAAAAACTGTGCCTGTATTCACACCCAGCTGCCTGCGATGGTTGATGGGTTAGTCAGTTTCTTCAGCTTGATAAGAGGGGCAGATCCTGCCACATGGTTCAGAGAGGAAGTGTTACCACCCCCATTGCTCTATCTCCCAGGAATGCAATTTGAGTTGTGTCTCCTCCTTGACAGCTTGGACCTCAGTAAATTACCAGGGTCTTGACCCAAGAGATGGAGAAGTCTTAAGCAATTTTTCAGTCTCCTATCTAAAAACGTGTTTACATTTCTTGAACTCTGGCTGACTGATTCATTCTCCTGGTGTTGCAAGAACTTTCCTTATGCATTAGAATTTATAAGTTTCTTTTCTAAGAGACTCATGGTTCCTTCCAAGCCACGGTCAAGTGAACCTCATTGCAACGCAATTTTGTTGGGCTGGATTTGTCCAGAGGATGGATCAGGGCCAAACAGCTGTGATGTGGCAAGATCAAGTGAGGCTAACAGGAGGAGGTGTGAAGTGGAGGGGAAAAGTAGGAGATACTAAGTCAGGAGGTCTGGGTTCAAGTTCTGGTCTCGCACTCTTTCAAGGTATGGCCTTGAGCCAATCACATGAAATCACTCTCTGGGCCTCAGTTTCCCTAGTTATCTCAAATAACAAATGTTTTCAATCTGTGCAGAAGCCATTTTCCAGCAAGATAGAACAGCTGAGAAACAACAGAAAAGGGAAAGGGAAAGTCAGCCCACAAAGAAAGAATAGAGGCTTCAGGTCAAAGAGGCAAAGATGCAGAATTGCATACGGCCAGACTCATCACAGAACTACTTAGGAGTAGCAAGTATGTAAAGAACTTTGTGTTGGACACTAGTCCAGTACAAGAGACTAAAATCCTTTTCAGAGGAGCCATGCACTTAGCTGAATCTGTTCCTCAAATAAACATTCCTTTACAGACATGAAATTTACTTTCTTAGGGGAAAAAAAGAAAAACAAAATAAATCCTATCCTCTAACAGCATGAAGTTTGAGTCTGGCAGTCTTGGACTCAAATCCTTACTCAAAACCTCACTAGTTGCACACCCTTGGGTGGATTACTTTATCTTTTGAGCCTCAGCTTCCACACCTATAGCGAGTATGACAGCACGACCATGGAGGGGAGTCGTGAAGGTTACACGCCAGCCCATGTGGTTGTCCGTATGTGCCTGCTTCTGGGTGAGCGGCAAGATTTCTGTTAGTCCCCTCCCACCAGCCCCGTTTTGACCTTTGCCTTTGTTTGCTTGTGTTTCCACCTCTCCTATTGCCCCTCCACATAATGAGGAAAAGGGAAGGCTCTGATCTCTCTATCTGGAAGGTTGCAGAAGCATTTTCCTACTTCAGTGAAGTCGGATCATACAAAATTTATATTCAACAGTATCAGCAGATTTTTTTCCATCAATATTTCCTTTTTAATTTCAGCTTTATCTGAATTTTAGTAGCACAAAGAATTTACTTTTGTTCTTTTAAAGAGCAACCAAAACAAGAAAACTAGAAATTTGAATATAAGGTCTATAACACTTTATTAAATGGAGCATTTAGACTGTGCCTATAGAGGTTACATGTGTTATTTGGTAAGTAAATATGAATGCCATAAGCATGTGTACATTTATAGTCTTACACATATGAACTAGGTATGTAGGTGTATTGTATACATAAAAATTCATGAGACCTATATCTGACAACCTTGACCCTTTTCTCTCTGATTTTCATCATAGTAAACACTGAATCCAGAACAGATCTTCATATGAATCTTAATGAGACTTCACCTTTGACTCAAAAGCCAGAGAATCAGGTACAGTATTGATTCTGCATGAGCAAGTGACTGGTAGTCGGGACTTTGAGGTTCTTGTCCCTGCTTGCTGTGTGACCCTGGGTGAGATTCTTCACCTCTCTGGGCCTCATTTGCTTCATCAATTAAATGAGACAAGCAGACTATAAAATCACAGAGGTTCCTTAACTCATAGACTTGGAATGTCTTAACTCAACTTGGACTGTTTTGTCTGGCTCTTCATAAGCGCGAATAAGCTGAAGAGGCCTTTCCCTGACTTCTGCAAAGTCAAAAGGGAACAGGGAAACACAGAAACGCATCCTCCATGGAGGCAGTGGGGACTAAGACTTTGCGCCAATGGGCCCGTTTTTTTCCTACTCTAATTCTCATTCCCAATGGGGAGAGAAAAAATAGCAACCAAGAAAAAAATGCAAGGAGACTGTGAAGAAAGGAGAAAAATGCTTTATCCGGGTGGATTAAGAATACTTATTAGTGGGACTTCCCTGGTGGTCCAGTGGCTAAGACTCTGAGCTCCCAGTGCAGGGGGCCCAGGTTCCATCCCTGGTCAGGGAGCTAGATCCCACATGCTACAGCTAAGACCCAGAGCAGCCAAATAAATAAATAAAATTAAAAAAAAATACTTATTAGTGATTCGAGGACATATGTTTACAAATATTTATAAATTGGTTCCTTAAAATTAAAGATTTGAAGCTGGCACTGCCTTGAGATTCACTCTAGAGAGATAACTCAGGGTATTTCCTAGAACTTTGCGGATCTCAGCAGACGCAGCACAGCCCCGGGCTCTCCCTGCGGGGGGCTGGGGCGGGTGCTGGTGGTTGAGAGATGAACCAACATGGCCTCTATTTCTCCCTTATCTCCAACTTCCTGGCTTTCTCCTCTTCCCTCACACTCATTAAAACACAGTAATAATAAAAGTAACTTTGTTTCCCTGCGTGTGCCTAGTTGGTTCTGAGGAAGGACCTGAACTCTCGCTGTTAGGACCCCAGGCCTGGGTCAGGCCTCCCCTGAGCTAAAACACAACTGAGTCGACCCTTCCTGCTACTAAGGAGCCACACAACCAACATTTGCATTTTTTTTAATATGCCTGTTTTGAAGATACCCTTTATATGGAATGTGAAAGGTTTTCTTCAAGAGCGACTGTGACTGAGGAAAATATGCTGTATTTCAATAATTCCACGACTCCAGAGGCCTTGCAAATACCTCATGTACTCCAAATTCACACAGCCCCATCATTATATTCCAGGAGACCTCATATCACCTGCAATAAGAATGGCTCAGCCACGTCAAATTAAATCCTAAACTGAATTATTAACCTTGCAGCCAGAAAAAGGAACACCAGACCCAGGGTCTTCAACTCTAATCCTGGGTTTCCTCTGTGAGGCTCTGGCAAACCCACTCACTCTGAGACTTGCCCACATCCTCGCTTTGTGAAAGGACGGGAGTTGTTCCCACCAGAACCTGTTGGTTTGTTCAAGTTGCAATAGTCTTGCTTCCTTGAGAAGTAGTACCAGAAAGGAAAGCCATCGAGGAAATGTCTAGGAAGTCTCACCAGCCTCCAAACCCAGAGAAAATGGGGGTAAGGTCTGAGAGGGGGAGGTGCCTTCCATGCCTTCCTCACCCCCTTACTTCTTGAGGCTAATGGCTCTTTATTAGATTAATCACTGACTTCAACTTTAACTACTTCCTCAACCTACTCCATGTAAATGGCTAATTTCATGTTTACTATAAAGCATCTGGAAAGGATTTAGAAACAAATTTCTGCCCAGCGAATTTCAGTTTTGTACCTTGATGGGCCACTGACAAACGTAGTAGATTCCTTCCAGTGTCGCCTTCCCTCTCTGAAGCAGGCTAGGGTATCACACAAAATTGATCTTTATCAGCGCCAGCAGTTTCTGCTCTTCTTTCCTTTCCATGAATCCCCACTCCCACCCCCACTCCCCCCTCCACCCCGCCCCCTCCCACCACTGGGATCTGACCATATTAGGAGTTTAGTCACACAAGATACTTTGACTTTTATATCAGTGTGCTGAGAGGAATCTTTTGGCATCACCATGCTTTAAATGAGAAGTCACACACCTCGATTTGGAAAAGAATTTCTGACGGGCGGGTGAGAAAGCCAGACAGCGCTTTGCAGGACGTGCCTGGGTTCCTGGATTTACCCAGTTCTGGAGGCTGCCTCTGGTGCCCCTAGTGGTTGGATTTTAAAACCTCCGCTGTGCGTTTCCGAAGAGGCGGTGGACGCTGTGGGGATAAGGAGTCACGAGAGCTCTTGCCTCTAGCACACAGGACGGCAGCTCTTCCGCACCTGGCCGAGAATCAGGGCCTAGGCGGTAAATCCATAAATAGAGAGGAGTAGCAACCGACGTCAACCACTTCCTAGGAATTGAAGGAGGTGGTTTAGTGGGGAAAGGGTGGGGAAGAAGCCTACAAGAGGAAATTCGGAGATGAGAAATGAAAAAAAGAAAAAGGAGACAAGCAGACATGTTTCAACTCCAAGCTCCCATTTCCTCTTTCAAATGAGCTGCTTCCCCACTGTGAACAGAATCAAGTATTTATGAAGGCATTTTTTGCATATTAATAGCTGCATGTGGAACATTTCCAGTTCTGAAGTCCTAAAGGTATGGTGCCCTTTTTTTAATGCAGGTCCTTCAAACTCCTCACAGAATTTGGTGTTCTTCTTCATATATATTTTCCTTTCTGCCTTGTGGCTCCTCCTAAGGCATTTCATTTGATTAAGGGAAATTAGTTCCTGGGATACCATCAGAAACGAAGCACTGCTCTTACCTCAGTGGCTGACCTCAATCACTAGAGATTTTCCTCTTCCCCAGGGCCTCTCTATGTAAGAGGCCAAAGGTTGGGTGAGGTGAGCAGAATCTAAAAAGATTATTAAAAGTGTAAATTAAAATTCTATAAGGAAGGGTTAACATATCTATCTTGAGAGGGGAGAAAGTAAAACTTTCTTTAAAAAGTAAGAAAAATAATTATAATTGCAGTAACTACAGCAGTATTACTATCTATGCTTGGTAAAGATCACATTCAATTTTAAAAGAAAAACATTGGGCTTCTCTGGTGGTCTATTGGTTAAGAATCTGCCTGCCAATGCAGGGGACGCAGTTTCAATTCCTGGTCCCAGAAGATCCCACATGCCACAGAGCATATAAGTCTGTGAGCCCCAGCTATTGAAGCCTGAGTGCCCTAGAGCCTGCACTCCGCAACAAGAGAAGCTGCCACAATGAGAGAAGCCCGAGAACCGGAACTAGAGAGTAGGTCCGGAAAGTCTGTATGCAGCAACAAAGACCCAGAGCAGCCAAAAAAAATAAGTAAATCTTTTTTAAAAATAAGAAGAAAACAAAACCAATTAGAAAAATAAGCAAAAGACATAAATAATTCATATCAAAAATGATAGTAATAGAAAACATATGGAAACAATATTCATTTCTGAGTAGCAATTTAAATTCAAATTGAGGCAAACTGGAGGTACAATTTTATATCTGAGATATGTGCCTCCTCTCACCTTTTTTTAATGATAACACCCAGTACTCTTGAGTTTTTGGCAAAACTGGTACACTTAAACACTTCTGGCGGGTTGTAATTTGATTCAAACCACTTGTAAGGGGAAAATGGCAGTATAACTTGTATAACATGAAAAAATATTCATACCCATTGATTCAGTATTTCTGACTTTTGGGGATTTATCCTAAGGAAATAACTCAGCAGCGGGGAGGGGGGAAATCGAGTGAGGATGTCCTAGAGAAAAACTGGAAACAGTCAGAGAAACGATTCAATTAATTGTGAAGGGTTTAATTCCGGCATTAAAAAAAATGAGGCTTGTTCATCCTAGAAATGTGATTTAGTACAAAAGGTTTAACACAGGGTTTCTCAACTTCAGCACTTTGAGCCTGATAGTCCTTGTTGCAGGGAGCTTTCCTGGGCATCGCAGGATGCTGAGCAGCACCCCTGGCCTCCACCCACGAGGTGCCCGTAGCGCAACCCACTCTTCGGTGACAGCGTCTCCAGTCTTTGCCAAACGGCCCCATGGAAGGTGAAAATTACACACACCCCAGCCCCAACTCCACGTTGAGAACTACCAATTTCATTTTAAAAGTGGAAATCAAAGTGATGTCAACTATGACTGCAACTATATTAAAAAAATTACTTTAAAGACTTGCAAATAATACATGCAAAAGAGCACAGGCATACTTGTTTGAAATTATGAATATGTTGGGTTGAGTTTTTTTATTTTTATTTTATCTTCCTGGTTTTTTATTGTTTTTCTTTCTTTTCTATTTTTTCAAAATTCTCGCTGTAAGGAGGAAAAGTGGGACTATGAGCAGAGCTGGTTTTATTCAAACCTAGCTTAAAATGATCAG
This sequence comes from Bos mutus, assembly GCF_027580195.1. NCBI lineage: Eukaryota > Metazoa > Chordata > Mammalia > Artiodactyla > Bovidae > Bos > Bos mutus. The sequence continues at coordinate 45,179,641 of NC_091618.1, read as the reverse complement.
GAGTCACAGTAAACAGCAAATATACAGCAAGTGAAACAAGGGTCAACACTGTAGTGCCATTATTAATTACTGTTAGTTGAAGTTCTTTAACATTAATTAGGTTTTCATTAGATTATTAGATAGGACCATCAAAATTCTCCTCTTAAGGATCTCAAGCCCTTGTCGGCATTTTATCCCTCTGATCCTAGACTTTGGGGAGGCAACGAATTCACCTATTTTTCTGAAAAGTCTGGATCTCAAAGTATCAAACTCTAATCATCCAGATCCATCTTTTTAAGCTGGAGTCTAGACAGGCCCTGAGCCCACTGATTTATGGAGTTGTCAGGACAGAAAGGTTGTCAGTTAAAAGAGTATCAGAGTACAAACTCAAACTTTATTAGATTCTCCAAGAATCACTGTGTCTCTGTTTAAAATAAAGAAACCATCTCACCAGTTTTGACATTGTCTTTTCTCTCCCTTTGTTAGGGAGAGCAAACATCCTTTCTCACTTGCTTTAGCTTGGGTTTTGTTGTGTTGCTTTGTGGGGATTAGAACTTCGGTAGTATCCTAAAAATGCTGTTAAACAAGAATTATGTCTCTTTTTCCCATTTCACAAAGCCACTTCTATTTCAACCTATACTGTCTTCTTGAGTTCAGATTTCATGAATGTATGACAGTATAAATTCATATTTGATCTTGTATGTCCTAAATTTACCTCTTTCAGATTTCAAAGAGCAGCCTGTAATTCTAGCGCACTAAGGATTTAGGTTGAATAAACCTATGTTTACCCCATCTGCTTCCTTGGTGGTTCACAGATGGTGTTCATATCCCCTTTCAGCCTTCCTCTTTCAGGAGAAAAAAAGAACACCTGTAGACACACTAAGTTTTTGTGCAAGGGTACATAGATAACCTTTTGTTTCAGTGTCCTTCTGAACCATAGCCTGCCTTTTGTTGAACTTTTTAGCTGTCATCTTAGAGAACAAGCTACTACTCTTTAAAGACAGACTTTTTTTTTTTTTTATTCTGCTCTACTCACCCTCACATCTCACATGTTTAGGACAGTTCTTGGCATATGCTACCTCCTCAAAAAAAGAAAAATTGACAAATAAATCTCTTACTGACATTAAGGTCCATGTCCTAGATGGGAAAAGCCTCTAAATAGGATTCAGAGATTGCAGGTTTTTTAATACTTATTGCTGTATTTCATTTGGCTTTGGCTGTACCAGGTCTTAGTTGCAGCATTCAGGATCTTCCGTCTTTCATTGTGGCATGCAGGATCTTTAGTTACAGCATGCAAATTCTTTTAGTTCCCCAACCAGGGATCAAACCCAGGCCCCTACCATTGGAGGCACTGAGTCTTAGCCGCTGGACCACCAGGGAAGTCCCAGGTTGCACTTGTTTTATTTCCAAGGAAATGATATGGAAGTTCAGCTCCCATTTCTCTAATAACTCACACCATCTCAGAATACTTGCTGCCGTTGGTTGCCATGATTTGGCATTTCATGCTCTGAAAACTTTTGTTCTTGTGCACATTGGAGATGTCACTAGACATACTTCTTAGAGTCTTTTTGAGGCTGAGGAGTGAGATTGGACCTAGCAGGAATGCCTGGGAGAATTAACCATCTGCATCTCCCCATCCAGAAAAGCACACTTTACTGCTCACCTTCTGCTTCTCATTTGTGATAGCATGGCACAGCATTTCCGGAGCTCCGTGCTCTTCCTCCCCACCCCAGCCAGCCCCTCTCTTTTCCTTCCTGCTTTCTTTCTCCCTGGTTTTGTAAATGGCTTTGGTTAGGAAACTTGATTCAAAGGGTTTTGTGTTTTTTGTTTTTTAAAATCTAAGCAAACTTCATCTTCTAGTTCAGTCTTACCCACAGGATTACTTTGTCAGCCCAAAAACTCTGTTGACAATGTAAGGATAATTTACTGAGAGGGATTTATTTTTAATTACCAAACTGAGGCTTTTGTTTGTTGAATTTTCACTGCAGCTATTATTTATTCCAATAATTCTGTATTTATTGATATGTTGGCTACTAGTGTGACAGACACAATATGTGTCTGATTTTCTTTTTTATTTTTATTATGGAAAATTTCAAATGCAGACAAAAGTAGAGAGAACAGTGTAACAAACCTCCATGTACCTATCATGCCTGCATGCATTCGTGCTTAGTCATATCCAACTCCTTGCAACCCCATGGACTGTAGCCCACCCAGCTCCACTGTGCATGGAGTTTTCCAGGCAAGAATACTAGAGTGGGTTGCCATTTCCTACTCCAATGTACCTGTCATAGCCTTCAACAATTATCTCTCCGTTATCAAGAGGGACTTTTTAAATGGTCATAGCAGCCAGCGTTTTTAAGGTTTACTATATGCAGAGTTTAGGATTATCTCCCTTAATCCTTACAACAGCCCTATGAGATAAGTGCAGTTATTGTCCCCATTTTACAGATGAGGAAACAGATGTCATGACAGACACGGCCCCATTTAACACGCAACCTGCAGTTGCCAAAAGGCCTTCTGGTTTGGGAATCCCTCAAAGCTGCTTTTGATGCTTGGACAGCAAGGAGATCCAACCAGTCAATCCTAAAGGAAATCAACCCTGAATACTCATTGGAGGGACTGATGCTGAAGCTGAAGCTCCAATACTCTGGCCACCTGATTCGAAGAGCTGACTCATTGGAAAAGACCCTGATGCTGGGAAAGATTGAAGGCAGGAAGAGAAGGATGAGATGGTTGGATGGCATCATCGACTCAATGGACATGAGTGTGAGCAAACTCTGGGAGATGGGGAAGGACAGGGAAGCCTGGAGTGCTGCAGTCTATGGAGTCACAAAGAGTTGGACACAACTTATTGACTCAACAACAACAAAGCTGATTTTAGATCCCAGCTTCTTCTGTACTGACTGTGACTTCAGGGGGGTTACTTAACCTCTCTGAGGCTCAATTTCCTCATCTATAAAGGAAAATGACAGATCTTCCTGATGGCCGGGTGGTTAAGACTTTGTGCTTCCAATGCAGGGGGCCCAGGTTTGCTCCCTGATTCCATATTCTGCACAGCGTGGAAAAAAAAAAAATTAAAGGACAGTGGTAGTTCCCTCATGGGGTCGTGACAAGGATTAGATGAAACAACATATGGAAAAGGATTAGCACAATGTTGTCACTAGGCAATCCTGATAAATTACAATAGTAATTATTACTCTAAGCCCTTGTTCTCTGCTTGAAAACTGCTATAAAGCTGAATTTGGAGCTTGTAAGCAATCTAAGTGTTCATATGTGGAAAAGGAGAAGTTTGAATGGCAGGAATAACCTAAAGGACTATGAGTCAATCCAACTATGGCTTACCCACTCCACCCACCTTCAGCCCCCAAGGCCCTACAAGTATCCTCCATACCGTCTGGAATTTTTTGTTTCATTCCTTTATGTAATCCTACCTGTTGCACTTCCCTTTGGGTTTCTCCTATCCCATTGTGGATTGCTATTTATTTGTTCTCCCCCCTGCACCTAAGGGTGGAGAAGGAAATGGCAACCCACTCCAGTATTCTTGCCTGGAGAATCCCAGGGACAGGGAAGCCTGGCGGGCTGCCATCTATGGGGTCGCACAGAGTCGGACACGACTGAAGCGACTTAGCACCTGCACCTAAGGGAGCACAGCAGAATGCTAGGGGAAAGGGGAAGCAGAGATTTTGTAGGGGGGTGAGGGATCCTGTATCCAGCAGTGCCCCAGCTCCCCCAGAAGGTGGCTGCCCAGAAACATTGAGAGGTCAGAGGTCAGGAGGGCAGTGGAGGGGAAGGGGGCAGGAAAGAAAAGGAAGGATGTCTTTCTCTTCTCCCAGCCCCGTGCTGTACCAGCATTACTAGATTAGTTCAGCTCCTCAGCCTAGCTAAATTATGGGTTAAATAAGTTTTTAATGGATCCACGTGGAAATCAAATCACCACAGGTAACATTTCTTTTTTAGTGAAAATTTCATTTTTTACAATGAAATCAGTTTGCCAGTTGAGATCCCCTGTCTCCCAGCTGCTAGGTTGGAAAAGACACACCACAGTCAACATAACACAGAAGGCACACAGTCGGGGTTAAAGTTTGGGGTTAGAAGGAGCTCGGGACTTCTTCAGATTGCCTGCCCCACAACCCTCCACCTCCCATCTCCCCATCTAAGTCTAAAATAGAATATGTCATGTCTCAAATACAGGCAGAGTTCCAGCCTGAATATGGCCAGACACGCCCTCACAGAAAAAGCTAGTTTCCATCTCCCTTGGAGCAGAAGAGATCACTATTTTGGCTTAAATTTTTTCTCCTCCAACCCCTGCTAAGCCAGATAAACAATGATTCTGTTGTGTCAACAAAGCACTTAATTAAACTGAGGACAATATCAATTAGAACTCCTGGATAAGATTTTCTTCCAGATAGTCGAAGTTTGGAATTCAAGTGTCCTGTGTTTGATTATTCCAAAGCTCCTTGAGAACTGAGGTACGGAATCTGAGGCACAGAAAGCTTAACGAGTTGACAACAAAAGTCACCACCAGTCTCTCCCAGAAACTAAATCTAGACATCACTGTGTTTCTCTTCCTGGTCTAATGTTTACTGGCTATCAGGCTAATTTGTAAATGCTTGTGTGCTCGGTTGTGTCCAGCTCCTCAAGACCCCATGGAGCCTGCCAGGCTCCTCTGTCCGTGGAATTTTCCAGGCAAAAATACTGGAGCAGGTTGCCATTTCCTACTCCAGGGGATCTTCCCAACCCAGGGATCGAACCGGAGTCTCTTGTATTTCCTGCATGGGCAGGTGAATTTTTTTTTTTTTTTTTTTTTTTACCACTGTACCACCTGGGAAGCCCTTAAATGCTTAGGAAGATGTAAAATCTCCTTCCACAGAAGTGAGGATAAAGTGAATGAAGACAGGCAGGGAACAAGAAAGCTCTTCTCTGGCCTCCAACAAAACTGTACCTCCACCACACCTCCTTGTGGAGAACTTCTAAAACACTGTCCACTTGGCCTGTTTCCCCAGCACAAATTGCCTTGAGGATGTAAAAAGAGGGCCAGGATGTCAAGTGGCCCAGATGGGCAGGATGACCACAGGTCACAGGCACATGGACCACTGAGCAGACTTGTGGTGGGTGGAACCACGCTGTCATTTGGGGTCCCATGTGCTCCTCAGAAAGAGGCTGTGCAGGCAGACAGGGTTGTTTAGGGGCTTTGGGGGCAGGGGTCTGGCCACACACCGTGTGGGATCTTTGTTCCCCAACCAGGAATCGAACCCTCACCCCCTGCAGTGGAAATGCAGAGTCTTAACCATCGGACCACCACCAGGGACGTCTCGCAGGCCGGGTTGTTGAATTGAGATCCTGGTGTTTCCTCTGGCCTCCTGAAGACCAAAGGTCTCCCCATCTTCCAGGCCAGGGAAACCTAGACAGACAAGGTCTCAGAGTGGGACTTGGGAAGGCCAAGTGCTGGCCTTACACGGCTGGTTCCCTCCGCGTCACCCTGAGTTGACAGTGTATACAGGGCTCAGATCCCTCCCCAGGCAGTCCAGCCATGGGGAGCCCCGCTCAGCCCCACCTGTGTCCCCATTCCTACCGCCTGCTTTTATAATAGCTCCACAGGCTGCCAAGGGCAAGAAAGAGCCTGAGAAGGCCAAGTGCAGGGGAACTCGCCAGGCCCTTCAGCTCATAACTCCAGGCAGGAGTGACCTTTTCCAGGATTTGGTCCCCATCCCCAGTGACTTACTCATCCCCACTGGGATTCAGAGCCACCTCCCACCCCCACCTTCCAGGGAAGCGGAGGGACAGACTCTCGGCCAAGGAGGGGGCCTGGTGGTCCAAAGGAGCCTCTGACTCTTTTCCTTTTGTTTGCTCACAGGAGGGGACAAACGCCCAGTGTGCAGAGAGGTTTGATGTGACAACTTGATAGACCACATAAGGGTTTCAGCAAAGGCCTCCCGACCCCGCTCTCCATGCACTAAGATAATGCTGGGGTGTGTAGCATATTTCAGATCTTGCCTACAAAGGCCCTCCTTCCTTCTGTTTTCCTTCTCCAGCCCAGCTGGCCCACAGGTTCCCAGAGACTCTTGGCAGCTTGCTCTCAGGCAGAACTGAAGTTGTGAACTGCGTGGGAGGCGGTGAGACAGCCAGAGTGTTGCAGCCTCCTTAATGTGGGACAATAGCTCCTCTTGGAGCCACGAAGCTGTAGCTACAGAGATGGGGGACCCCAGTTAGAAAGGAGTGGGAGAAGTGAAGAGACACCCGCAACAGATCTGAATCTGTGTGGCTCTGTGGGACCTATGGGGGGCGGGACAGTCTAGCTGGTTGTGTTAGAATCTCCTTCCCTTCTTAACATAAGACGTTCCGGTGGCTGCAGCCCATGGTCGTGAGCCTTCGAAAAACAACTTGAAAGGAGGAAGGAGAATTATCCAAGAGAGGGTTTCACCTTGAGTTTGTAGCTCAGATATTATAATCCCAGAGTAAGAAAGGAAATGATATTTATTTTATTTGATGGACGTCCTTTGTTGGTTTTCCTACTTTATATGTGTGTGCAAATTGATATTTGTACACAGCCAATAGCTGTCTTTTGTTCTGGCTTTCAGGTGACTCCCATTATGTTTACAGCGTGATAATAATCCTGGATTTTCCATGGCTCAGTCTGTCAGAGCATAAGATTAGCTCTTGAATTCATTAACAGTCATCTCCTTTTAAATGTCAGATAAATTCTTAAATGCCAAGCACTTAACACAATGGCTTCTGTGCAATTCAAATCAGCTTTACCAAATTAGCTCATTAATCTTTATTATTTCATTTCCTGAAGAGAAAGGCTCCCTGGGGTTTTTAGCAGAACATAATAATATTAAAGTATGTACAGCACAATACAGGTGAAGGAATGGGTTTTGATTTTCTGCTAAACATTTCACCCTTGCCTCAGTTTTATAATCATTCTCACTGAAGCAGACACATTAAAAAAAAAAGCTTCGGGCATCTCTGCTTTCTTCTACTTGCCCTGTTTTCCTTCTCTCAATTTGTGTTTTCTCCTCCCCTCTACTCCCTGAGACCTTGACACCCTGTGACTATTTATTCTGCGATCTTTAAGAGCCTAGCGTGTGACTCTACCACCCAGAAAACAGAGGGGTGCCTCACAAGGTCCGGATGGAGTCAGAAGGCTGGGGCTGAACAGGCCTGGATATCAGGAACTCTCCTTTCCAAAGAATCCCTCCAAATAATCAGATACAGGCTATGCTGACTGCCAAAGATAGATCCTTCCAGGACTGGCTTCCTGTCACCCAGCTCTCTGCTCAAATGTCACTTCCCCAGAGAGGTCATCCCTGATCACCCAGAGGAAAACCCCAGTCCTCCCCCACCAACCTCCATCCTATCACCATTTCATTGTCTTCATAGATTTATCACCATCTGAAATCACTCTGCTCGTTTATGTGTTTTTCTGGCACACACAGTATCACTCAATAAATAACAGTTAAATGAATAAAGCTTTCAAACTGTGGTACTAGAGAAGACTCTCTAGAGTCCCTAGACTCTCTAGACTCTCTAGAGACAGCAAGAAGATCAAACCAATCAATCCTAAAGGAAATCAACCCTGAATATTTATTGGAAGGACTGATGCTGAAGCTGAAGTTCCAATACTTTGGCCATCTGATGCAAAGAGCCAACCCATTGGAAAAGCCCCTGACGCTGGGAAAGATTGAGGGCAGGAGGAGAAGGTGGCAACAGAGGATGAAATGGTTGGATGGCATCACTGACTCAATCGACATGAGTTTGAGCAAGCTCCGGGAGATGGTGAAGGACAGGGAAGCAAAGGGGCTGCAGTCCACGGGGTCACAAAGCACCAGACTTTATTTAGCAACTGAAAAACAGCAAATGAATAAGTGAAATGAAAAACCACCCCAATGCATAGCTTTCCTTTTCCTCTTATCACTACTTTCCAGAATCCTATTTATGTATTTAATCTTCTTTCCTCTCACCTCCCAAACCCCCTTGCTTTATAATGTATTTGTTAGAATACTTGAACGTAATAAGCGAAAACAGTGCTGTGTGGACTTCCCTGGTGGCACAGTGGATAAGAATCATCTTCCAGTGTAAAGAACACAGGTTTGAGCTCTGGTCCAGGAAGATTCCACGTGCCGTGAAGCAACTAAGCCCGTGTGCAGCCCACGCACCTAGAGCCTATGGTCCACGACAAGAGAAGCCCTTACACCCCAACTAGAGAGGAGCCCCCGCTCTCCAAAACTAGAGAAAGCCTGCGTGCAGCAGCTAAGGCCCAGTGCAGCCAAAAAATAAATAAATGTTAAAAAACAGTACTGCACATTCCAGTGACTGTAGAGTCTCACTGGAAACATTCCATCAAGCTAGAATTGATGGCCCCTGAACCTTAGGGAGATGAGCCATACAGTCAAGAAGCTTGTTTTATCAAATGATTTATAAGCTAAGTGATTCGGAGAGACTTCTCAAAGTCTCTCAACTCCCTACTCTTTAATCTGAGCACCACATAAGGAGTTAAAATAATTCTAGCCATTGGATTGAGTCTTGGCTGTGTCTTTTGTCCTCCAACTTAACACAAAATCTTCTCTTGACGATCATGAAGAAACTTCCCTCAAAATCAGTGTTGTCTGATTTCTATTATTCCACCCAGTGACTCATGTATGGTTTTGGAAGCTAGAAAGCTTCAAATGCTTTGTTTGATTCTTGTTTGGACCACATGCTTTCATTTGATTTAGAAACAGGGAGGGGAGGTCTCACTTGGAGAAGCTAATCAGATATATAACTGAAATGACAAAAAAAAAATATGTATTTGTCCAGAAAAATCTTTATCTCTAGCCCCATTTCAAAACAAAGGAAAAGGGTGTGGATGTTCATCAGAATGATGGCTGCTTATGGGGATTCACTGTTAATTCATCATTAACACTTAAAAGTAATACAAATGTGATGGAAGGGAGAGCTATGCCCAGAGACAGCCATCCAAGAGTTAGTCTCCTAGAAAATATGGAAATGATCAAATCCACACCCAGGGTGATCTCATAGCACACTAATGTATGTGACCCTAGGAAATCAGCCCTGAAAAATAACACGTCACTTTCCTCTGGGAATGAGGGAACCCAGTCCTACGCAGAGGACAGTCCTCGAGGTCAGCACGTGCTCCCTGGATGTCTCTCTTGCCCTCCCCAACCAAGTTGGGCCATAACATGTAGCTTTGCGCACAATGTTATCATTACTCTTTTTTTTCCCATGCTTTTTTATGGTGGTTAAAGTTATATAATATAAAATATACTTATTTTAACCATATTTAACTGTACAGTTCAATGGCATTAAGAACTTTCACATTGTTGTGGAGGTCTCACCATCATCCATCTCCCAAATTTTTCACCTCTCCTAAACTGAAACTCTGACCCATTAAACACTAACTCCCTATCCCCAACCCCACGCCCCTACTCCCCAGCCCCTGGCATCTACCGATGTAGTTTCTGACTCAATGAATGTGTCTATTCTAGGTACCTTGTATGAGTGGAATCAAACTGTATTTGTTTGCACCTAATGTATATTGGAATGCATTTTAAGGTTAATTTATGTCCTACAGATTGTACCTTCTTTTTCTCCCCGTGTGGTAGGTTCTCATTAGTTACCTATTTTGTACATGAAGTGAAGTGAAAGTCGCTCAGTTGTGTCCGACTCTTTGTGACCTCATGTACACAGTCTATGGAATTCTCCAGGCCAGAATACTGGAGTGGGTAGCCTTTCCCTTCTCCAGGGGATCTTCCCAACCCAGGGATCAAACCCAGGTCTCCCACATTGCAGGCGGATTCTTTACCAGCTAAGCCACCAGGGAAGCCCTATGTATGTATTTTATGTATAGTGTATATATGTGTAAGCTGCTGCTGCTGCTGCTGCTAAGTCACTTCAGTTGTGTCCGACTCTGTGGGACCCCATAGACGGCAGCCCACCAGGCTCCCCCATCCCTGGAATTCTCCAGGCAAGAACACTGGAGTGGGTTGCCATTTCCTTCTCCATATATGTGTATATATATATATAAATCTTAATATCCCAATTTATCTCACCACCCCCTCTCCTCCCTTGGTGTCTATACGGTTGTTCTCTATGTCTGTGTCTCTATTTCTGCTTTGCAAAAATGTTCTTCTGTACTATTTTTCTAGATGCCACATATACGTGCTAATATACGATATTTGTTTTGTTTGGCCAGTATGTAGCAAGTGTGTATTCATTTCCTGACCCTGTGCAGGGCACGGCAGGTACCTGGGAACAGGACAACCATGGTTTCCAGCCCTCGTGGAGCTTATAGTCAGTCTGGTGGGGAGGAAAAGGTGGCTGCACATGCATGAGCGTCTCTCTGGGCACGGTGGGAAGAGCTGTGTTCTTTGAGATGTCACGGGAGGCACAGATGAGCCAGACCACAGATGAGGAGGAATTAAAAGGGAGGGGTGTGTTCCCCAGAGATGGGGAGCATGTGGGCAGCCTTGCTCCCGGAACTGAAAGGTTGGAGCTGACGGCAGCCCTCTGAACTTGCTCTTCCCACGGTGAGGTCAATGGTTCCTACAGAGAGCCCCACCAAAATTCCCCTCGCCTCCTTCAGAGTTTGCTCAAACACTGCTTTCTTGTAGGGGTTGTGGGGGTGGGGGGGGGCGGTCCTTGACTACTTAAAATTGCAACCTCCATCACCTTCCCCAGCTGCTCCTCACTCCCCTCTCTGCTTTATTTTTCTCCATATCACGAGTAACCTTCAGATGTAACTGATGTTCCACCTATTTGCGTGTTACCTCATCCCTCTCAGTGGAATGTATGTGCAGTTTTCCTGAGAGTGAAGCCTCTGTCTGCTTCTTGCACTGCCGCATGCTTTCTCCTGGGCATAGAACAAGCACACAATAAGTATTTGTTGAATGACTGAATGAGACAGGAAAGATAGTCCAAGGCCAGGCAAGAAGAGTCATGTAAACCTTCTAAGCGGGTTGGCCTTCATCCTGAAGGGAAGGCCTTTGAAGGTCTTAAGCAGAAGAATGATGTGGTCCAGTTTGCATCCGGAAAAAGCACCTGGGTTGCAGTACGGAGCGTGGGCTGGCAAGCAAGTTCAGGATATGCTTTGTCATGCTCTGTGGGGTGACAACATTTGCATGTTGTGGCCATAGGAGATCAGAAAAGCCCCCGGACACCTCCACCAGCCCATTCTTCCTTCCCTCTCTGCTAGATTTGTTCAAATCACTCTTTCTAACACATCAAATACATTTTAAATTTGGAGATAAACTGAAGTCTTGATATAACTGTGTTTGCTGCAAGGCAGATTTAATAACTGTTCATGAAAGCTGTAGAAGTAGCAAAAAGATCTCATCAAAAAAAGGAGTTCAGAAAAAAAAAAAGTTCGGGGCAGTCCATGATTTCGGCTCTGTATTTACCTGCTGTGTGACTTTGGGCAAGTTACTTAACCTCCAAGAGCCTCCAGTTCCTCATCTGCAAAATGGGGCTAGCAATATATGCCTCACAGAGCCGTTAGGAGGATTATATAAAGTGACTCCTACCCAGCAATACAGTAAGGTGCCTTTTCCCACTTTCCCATCATGCTGACTCCAGGTGTGAATTCATAACCAGACTCAAGTTATCCTCCACACATATGAGTCCCCTGTCTCTTCCATGGTAAAAATAGGTGTTACTATTAGTGTTCCAACGATGAAGAATTGCTTTCTATAAATATTTGGGGATTCAGACTAGCTCTTGTCGCACTGTATATCATTCCTATGAATGCTGGGCTTTCTGCTTCTCTTCACAGGGATCCCAGCAGTCCTTGGAGGCAGCAGCTCAGAAGACAGGAGAGCCTCAAAGTTGTATAAATAAAGGGCTGATATGTTCAAACAGAAAAGAATTTTACACGCGCAAGCTGCACCTCGACATGACGCCGTTCCTGAAGGTGATCTCACACTGAGAAGACGAGGGGTTTTATAGACACATACACAGGGATTCCAGTTAATACACTTCTGCATGGTACAAAAAAACAGCTTCAGAAGTCCCTCAGAGTTCCTGCTTTATCAGAAGGGACAGAAAATAGGCAGCTTGTAGCAGAGGAAGATAGAACAAATTAGGACAGTAATCACAGGCAGCCATCGGGGACAAATCAGTTGGGTGTCTGGTTTGGTTGGTGGAGGACAGGGAAGAGAGAGGAGAAAGGATAACCTTGAACCACTCATAAAACAGGTAAATATAACTCATTTTATCTTGACAGTTGTTACAATAATTGTTACTGTTTTACCATTGTAAATGGGCAGAGCTGATAATCCTACTATAGAGAAGGCTAACTCTTGAGTTAACTATTTAGAAGGCAACTACCAATCCTCTTCTGGATGTCTGACCCTGTTTTCACTAGGAGTTCATTACTTTCCCAAGCTCAGCTTCAATTCAGCTAAGGGTACTGAGAGTTCCTGTGGTGGGGATGGCACTTGTCCATCTTTGCAATATGCCCTCCTGCCCTGGCATCTAACAGCAACTGGCTCATGGAAGAGGCTTCCTAAATGCTCCATAAGTGGATCCCCTTCTCATCCCACAATCCTCTGACTTAAGAGCCTCTTTCTCCCCATTATTTGCCCCCCTCAGAGGTGAATGAACAAGAAATAAATGACCTTGGAGTGAAATAAACTGATCAGGAACAAAGCAAGTCTTGGCCTGGAAGCATCTCAGGTCCTTCATACTACCCTCAAAAAACAAGATCCCAGGTCCTTGATAAGAATGGTGACTAAGAAAGATAGAAACAAAGGTGAAGACGTCAAATACTCGTGGGGCTCATGATGGGAGCACTTTCCAGTGCTGTAGACTGGCAGGGACTTCCAAGTTCACGTGGGTCACCCTCCTAACCTCACTGGTCCAGAGTTCTTAGGTTCCAGCTGCTTTGAGTGGTCCCAGTCCCAGCTCTGCCAGGTGGGGCTTTGATTCCGAGTCACGTATGCCCCAAATCTGTCTCTCTCCATGGCTGGGTTTTTCTTTCCTGTTTCCTCTTAGATAGGCTCTTTCCCCATGGTTTCAAGATAGCCATGAGCTTCTGTTTTCTAAATCACTGGCCTAGCTTGAGTCACATGGCCATGCACAAATGAAATCACCATGGCCAGAGGAATGGAAGACACTGATTTTCCCAGCCTGGAGCCATAGGAACTCAGAGTAGGGAGGAGAGGAGTGTTTCAAAAAGGCAAACTTAGAAGAAGAGAATGGTTCTGGGAAGCAAACCTAAAGATTTTCCTAGAAGTATTCAAAATAATTACTTTGATTCATTATTCATCGTATGCCACCAAAACAATGTACCACAGTCTGGGTGGTTTAAACAATGGAAATTTATTTTCTCACAATTCTGGAAGCCAAAAGTCCAAACTTAAGGTGTCAGCAGAGTTGATTTATTCTGAGGTCTTCTCATGGCTCGTAGATAGCCGTCTTCTCTCTGTGTCTTTACGTGATCTTTCCTCTACACGTCAGTGTCCTAATCTCCTCTTGTTTAAAGACATCAGTCGTATTGGCTTATAGACCATTCAAACAACTTCATTTTACCTCTTTAAATATCCTGTCTCCAAACACAGTCACATTCTAGGATACTGAGGGTGTTCTTCAACATACGAATTTCAGAGAAACACCATTCATCCCCAAACACTTATGTTAATGAAACTATGCTCTTCTTTTCCTTAGCAACACTTTAGTTCTTCCCTTAGGGCTTGAAGAATTATGGTTGATGCTTCCTGGGATGCGATATCGTCATTAGCACTATTCATTCATTCAACTCATAATGAGCATCCACTACCTACTGTGTGTCTGGCACTTTCTGGGCCTTTGAGATACATCAACAAACAAAACAGATAAAGCCTTGTCCAGGCAACGTATATGGTAAATTAATAACTGCTATGTAAATAAGACAAGAACATATTTATGGAGCCTCTAGAAGCTGCAAGTGAGGGATTTTACAATTTTTGTGTGTGTATTTAGTGTCCACAGTGCTTTCCTGTTACACGTTTTCATTCAGCAATTTTGGCACCATATTATAGAAGGAAAGGCACTGTCATCCCCAAGGCCCACTTTCTAGTCCATCCTTTTCAAGACTCACAGAAATTATAACTCAGTCTGCTTCTGCATGAGACTGATGGGGACACTCTAGACTTTCTGACTCCCAGACCAGTCCTTGCCCCTCATACTACATCTTTTCTTGCAAATGCTCAGTGTTAACAGCTCTCCCTAGATAGACCTTCTGCTTGCTGAGGTGGCAGCTGCCAGACTCTTAGGGGCTGCCCCGCAGAAAGACTCAAATCTCAGGATTGCACATCAAAGGATGGAAAGCTCAAATCAAGAAAGGCACACAGGCTGTTCAACTCAGTCTATACTTTTCATCTCTGCACTTGCTGCCTAGTCACGGGGCACTTCATTCATTTTTGGCTGGTGCATGTAGGAAGCAGTGCACATTTCAGGGGATGAGGGTAAGAAACAAAAATATTGGAGCAGAAAAGGGAAATGGAAAGGAATATAAATAATCACAATTGCTAACATGAATGAACAATTGTTCTGTGCTAGGCTCTGTTGTAAATTTTACATGCAAGAACTCTAACTCACAAAGCGAATCTAAAAACTAGGTAGCATTATCCCATTTTACAGATGAGAAAAGTAAGGTCTTGAGAGGTGAAGTGACTTCTCAAATGTCATACAGTTGGTCAGGCAGCCCTGCGCCAGAGTCCATGTTTTGTTTGTTTGTTTGTTTCTTGGGCACACCTCATGGCACGAAGAAACTAGCGCCCCCTGCAGTGAAAGTGTGGTCTTAACCTCTGGACCACCAGGGAAATCCTGCTGCTGCTGCTGCTGCTAAGTTGCTTCAGTCGTGTCCGACTCTGTGCAACCCCATAGACGGCAGCCCAGCAGGTTCCCCCGTCCCTGGGATTCTGCAGGCAAGAACACTGGAGTGGGTTGCCATTTCCTTCTCCAGTGCATGAAAGTGAAAAGTGAAAGTGAAGTTGCTCAGTCGTGTCTGACTCTTAGCGACCCCATGGACTGCAGCGCACCAGGCTCCTCCGTCCATGGGATTTTCCAGGCAAGAGTACTGGAGTGGGGTGCCATTGCCTTCTCCGAGAGAAATCCTGGGACCCATGTTTTCAACCACTTCGCTATAAAACTTCCCTGCAGGCCTCAGCTGAGTCCTATCCAATCAAAATCAGCGCCTACCAAATTAGATAAGCATCCAACACAGCTCCTTCTAGAAAATTCCATCCCTAAGCACTCATCCAGTCTTTTGCAGGAAGATTTTCTGATTCTGCGGGGCTCTGCCATTCCCCTCCGTTTCACCTGCGTTCTGTGGAGTCAGCATAAAGCTTTGTCTCCCCATGATCGCTCATTTCCCTTCAGACAGGATACATTGAACATCTACTGTGTATCAGACACTGTTAGGCGCTGAGTGTACAGAGATGAATCATCGCCATCCCTGGCCTTCCAAGGAATCTGTAATCTAAGAGGCAGATAAACAAAGAAGTGGATAGTATCAGCACAGTTTTGTGCAGAGGTCAGCCCAGGTTGCTACAGGAGAGACGCCTTCATTTATTACACGTGGAATCCTCCTCAGATTCAAGAACCTCTTTATAACACTGAAGGCAATGCTGTCAGCCCATTTTCTAGGATAATCTGTATCAGGCTTAGATCTGGGGAAACATGATCAACCCAGAGTACATCTGGGTTCACATAAAAATTGACCCATGTTTTTTCTTTTTAAATCTATTTTTTGTAAAAGAAATGGTAATTGATGAATAAATTAAGATAGAGATTTCTTTCCCTGGGAATTTTAATAAATTATCAGGGTTAGGTCATGGTAGTGGGGAAGAAAATAGCAATAATGCCAATTAATGCTAGATACAGAATTGAATATGCTTATACTCGACACTGACATCAAAGGGTATGTACGTTATGCCCAGAGGATATGAAGAATGAGAAATAAGCCTCCACCTCACAGCCATCACACAGGCAGTCATTGCTTGGTGCCCTTGAATCCTGACAGAGGGACCTGCCTGAAATGGGGTACCCTGAGTTGTCCCCTGTCCTTGGTTAGGAGTCAGGTGTTACTTGGATGTAACTTACGCAGGCAGGTGTGGGTACATCCTGCCAAGAAGAGTCTGGCTGTCACTACCCTGAACCCTGTGGTCATGTGGGGAAGAGACAACATGGATTTCAGTGAGGAGAAGTAACGGCAAAACGATGCTTGATGCTCAAGACGTTGTCCAGAGGTGGAGTGGGCCCCTGAGGAGGGAAGTTCCGGTGCCTAGAGTCATTGAAACCTACTTTGTTGACCACCAGCAGGCAAGTTGCAGATGAATCCCAAGCTGGTTTCCAGATGCGATGACCCCAGGACACTTGAAAATAATTTTGCCAGCAAGAATATTCAGGGCATTGAGTCTGTGACAGTTCCTCCCAAAAAAAAGCCCGAATTAAGTGGACTCTTATCAATATTAAAGTATCTGACCAGCAGTTGGGAAGCCCTGGGTGTTCTCGGACTCTGAGCAACCTTGTCACACTGTGGGACTCCTCTTCAGCTGCCTCTTCAGTAAGATGGAAATAGTAATACTGGAACCTCCCTACCTACCTCTCAATGGTGAGGCGAGAATTAGACGAAATAATAATTTTCAAAGAGTTTTCACATCTATAAAGGATTCGATTCACAAAGAAGAAAGAAATATTCACTGATCCCTGCTAAGAGCAGGCCTTCCACATATTAAACCTTATTTAATTTCCCCCACCCCCTTCCTGGTAAGTGTACAGTTCACCACTGTGCAGATGAGGAAACTGAGGATTGGTGAGATGAGCGAACCAAAGAGTGATGTAACTGGTGGGAGAGGGAGCTAGTTTTCAAAGCCACCAAACCTACAATTCCTCTTATTGATAAGGTTTATCTGCGCTGTTCCTGAGAAGAATTTAATTGTATATCTTTGTTTAGCCTTTCAGTACCTGGAAGAGGAACAGAGATTTAATACTTTCATCTTAATAATGCAAGATACCTTATGATTTTCATAAATCCATTCGCTTTATTGAAGAATAAATGTGAGATCTTTTTAATACATGAGAAAAGTTGTACGACCTTGCAGTTGAAACTCACAAATGAGACCCTGATTCCCTTCAAGCATCAATAAGGCATTGAAATTGGTCATATAATGCATGTGTTAAATGATATGTTACAAAGAATTTCCAAATATATTTTCCTAATTTAGCTTTTCAAGAACTCTCTACAAAATGTATCATTACTCCCATTTCACAGATGGAGAGGCTATGATCAGTCATACAGAGTGAGGCCAACTGGAGCCCCACCTCTGGCTCCTGCTCCCCCTCCGCCCC
Organism: Bos mutus; assembly: GCF_027580195.1. NCBI lineage: Eukaryota > Metazoa > Chordata > Mammalia > Artiodactyla > Bovidae > Bos > Bos mutus. The sequence goes on along the minus strand of NC_091618.1, from coordinate 45,162,337 downwards.
GTAGTTCTTTCCCGGAGCCTGCTATGGGCCTAGAAGTACCATGCTCAGATAGGGGGCTGGGTGTGAGGGGAGAGGGCAGGGCCAGTGGAAGGTTCTCCAAGAACAGCTGAGACCTTCAGGACACCTGGCCCAGCCCCTGTCTGTTGCAGAAACTGAGGCTCAGGAAGTAATTACCTCACATGACCTGTAAGGCCTGAGATGTAGCATCCAAGCTTCAGTGCACAAGGTCTGAGTCCAGGGCCTGCACCCCAACCCCTGGGGCAACTGTCTCTCTTGTCTGGTTTTAGCGCTGCAGTTTGTGTTTACCAAGTGTTTGTTACCATCCCCATTCACCCACACCCCTCCCCAGCCCTAGAATACCACACTGTTGCCAGCACTCTTTCTAAATACAGCTCAGTCATGCCACTGGTTTGCTTGAAATTTCCTACCACGTCCCCATTGGCCTTCCGGTTAAATCCTGGCATCAAAAAATGTATTTCTTTTATAAATAGAAAAATAGAGCAAACAAAAAAATATTTTTTAAAACTCCAGACTGCAATATGCAATATCTGGCTGGCCAGAGTCTGATTCCCACTGTCTGGGCACTGAAGCCATGCCGAACATCCCTGGCGCCAGCACAGCCTCCTTGCTCTGCGGGAACTGCCCGCCTCCCCTTCCCCGCAGGACTTAGCACCACGTCCACTGGTAAACAAACCTCCCCAGCCTAATTTAGCTTCACCTCCCCTGAGGTCCTGCAGAAACCTGTCATATCACTACATTTATCACACTGCATGGCAACGGTGAGATTTCTTGTTTCTCTACTGAGAAACAAGTTACTGAGCTTCTCACAGATTTTTTCAGCTCGGTGCCCCCGGCGTCCAGCACAGTCCCTTGCGCACAACAGACACTCAATATATAGTCGTAAGCTGAATGAACCGATGAAGAGTGAATGACCTGGCCAGAATAACTGAGCTGGGATCTGAATTTTCTGTCCTTTGGTTTGTTTGGCTCACTTGAGTATTATTGCCGTGTTTCAATCATTGCTTTTGTAACTCATTAAAAGCGACAGCATTTTATTTAGTTTTAGTTTTTCCAGTTCAAATCTTGAATTCAAAATATATTCAGGAGGTTTAAAATATTTAACTATAAAAGGGTATGTCTCCCAGTTGGGCTCCCTCCCCATCCCACGCCACTATTGGCTGGTTTTCTCTGTACCCTTCCTGGGGTAGAGACATATTTTATATATGTTTTCACATATTATACTGGAGGAGGAAATGGCAACCCACTCCAGTATTCTTGTCAGGAGAATCCCATGGACAAAGGAGCCTGATCCATAGGGTCAAAAAGAGTCAGTCAGTACTGAAGTGACTTAGCAGGTTACGTATTATACACATTGCTTACGGTCTTACTTTTTTGTTTTACTTAATATATTTTGGAGTTCTACTTCAATTTATTAAGAGATCCTTTTTAATGGTTGCATTGTATTCCATCGTGTAAATTACCATGATTTACTTAATACATCCCCAATTGACGAGACATGTAAGTTGTTTCTAATATGCTGCAACGAATGACCTCAGATGTGTCTTTTCACATGTGTGTTCATGTATGTAAAAAATAATAGGTTTTTGACACCTTTCTAAGCAACAGGGAGAATTTTTTTTCTTAAGGCCACACCACATGGCTTGTGGGGTCTTAGTTCCCGGACCAAGGATTGAGCCCACACTCTTGGCAGTGGAAGCAGGAAGTCCTAACCACTGGACCACCAGGGAACCCCCCAGAATTTCAAATTAAAACTATTTATGTTTCTAACAGGGACTCATCAGAAAATTCTTTCCAAATCCCCAATTCTGTCTGCATCTCTCCATCTGTGAAAGGAGAAGAGTATTTCTTGCTCCTGAAAGCTGATAGCTGCTTGCTATTAAGACTGAAGGTTTATTCTTCTGGGCTTTGAAATTCTTCCAAAAGAGGAAGCTTGTTTTTCCCTTTTAATCCAATTTCCTGTTAGACTAAAAAGATTTATAAACAGGATTTTTAAAAATTTATCTGTTTTGTAGTCTTCTAACAGCAGTTTACTAGACTGAGGCAGGTTTTTCCTGCAATCGTTTCTTTTTAAAAACCTTTCCATTTACTCAGGGATGAATTTTTCTTTTTTTTTTTTTTAACTGCATCAGGCCAAATCTGCTTTGTCTCCAAACGGACACATGCAAAAGAAGGAAAGTTACTTACCTGCTGTAGGTTTTCTTAGTCAGAATATCTTAGCAGCCACAAACACTAAGCTAACAGGTGAGAAGCACACCGGGTAAAAAGCCACCAAGCAAGCAGAGAATGTCAAAACAAATCAGCAGATAATTGTCTCTTCTCAAAGCAGCTTATGTATTTGATGATAAAGTGACTGACTGTCAGCTAAAGGCTGAGGAACTGGAGTCCCGGGGGAGGCTTCTAGGGCCTTCAGATTCCTTCTCCATGGCTGAAGTGAAGCTGTGTATCACGCAGATTCAGGTGACAAAGGCCAAGAGCTGGCCTTATAGAACACTGGGGGCTTTATTTGAGTCACTGACTCTACCCGCCACATTTCCTTGGCAACTTAAGAACTGCTCTTCCTGCCCTCTAGAGAAGAGCCATGGTTATCAATCCTGGCTGCATATTGGAATCACCCAAGAAGCCTTAAAGATGCTCCAGCTCCAGAAAGTCTGATTTTAACGTTGGAGGTTAGGGCCTAGGAATCTTCAATCCTAAAGGAAATGAGTCCTGAATATTCACTGGAAGGACTGATGCTGAAGCTGAAACCCCAATACTTTGGCCACCTGCTGGGAAGAGCCAACTCATTGAAAAAGACCCTGATGCTGGGACAGATTAAAGGCAATGGAGAAGAGGGTGGCAGAGGATGAGATGGTTGGATGGCATCACCAATTCAATAGACAAGAATTTGGGCAAACTCCGGGAGATGATAAGGGACAGGGAAGCCTGGTGTGTTGCAGTCCATGGGGCTGCAGAGTCAGACATGACTTGGAGACTGAACAACAACAACTGCCTAGGAATTTTTTTTTTTAAGTTCCACAGATAATTCTAAGATGCAGTCAGTGTTGAGGACCATCATTATAGAGATTTCTGGGTTGTGGGATTGCAAGCAGCTTGTATCACTCAGAGAAAGAAGAAAGGGTTTCATGTGGTAAGAAATCCAATCCATGGTTATCCTGGAAACCCCACAAGCCTGACCCTTTTGCTCCCTCACTTCAATCCCTCAGTACCTTCCATCTGTTTTCAAGGCAAAGACCAAGGTACTGAGAGTCTAACTTGTCCCCAACCTTTCCACTTTGCCCCCTCTCTGCAGTGGTCACACTGTGGCCCCCCCAAGTCCCTGCGGGCACCTCGCTGCCTTCTGTCAGTCCGTCTTTGCCAGTGACATTCTTTCCCCAAGTATGTCAGGCATGGAGCACAGCTTGGACAGGCAGACAAGCCTTCCCCAGAATGACGGATGAAGACAGTGCTCAAGGTCACTGCTAAGCCCACCTGGCTCTTCAGGGCCATTCACCCTGGCAGCAGCCTTCTTGGACACTTAAGTCAAAATAAACTGACAAAGGAGGAGAAGAGACCACTAAGAAAACTGGATTCCCTTGTAGCAAAGGGCATGGACCCTAGGAGTGCTTGCATTTATTGTGTCTTATGTATCTTTTGTTGTTGTTACCTAACAGGCAAGTAGAGAAGAGATGGATGATCATGAAGAAGGTGGAGAACTCAGAGAAAATCATCCAGACGCTCAAGGTAGAGACAGTTGGGTTGGGTTTTATCATATCTGATTACAATAATTGTGGGATGAATTGCGCATCTGTGCATTGTTCAAAGATGTTAATGAGGAATGACTGTTCCATTTCCTGTCAGGCCATGGGTTGGAAGGCAGAGTATAGACTCTGATGCACTCTTAATGCATCACAAGCCAACTGATAATGACATGCTTTTATGTCCTTGGACTTGAGAGATTTATTTCCTGCCAGCGGCTGCAGATTGATGGAAGGCAGTGGAGACTTTGGGGCATTACAAGAAGACCCCATATGCATGTCTGTCTCTGGCTTCTCCTGCTTTCCCCAGCACTTGGGTATGCAGGTGAGGGACCTTAGATTCCCTGTCTGGAGGGACGACCTTACAACAAAGGGAGACCAGCATCTTTGGAGACCCAGCCCCTGACACCCACAGCTCTGGGTGACCAGAGCTGTTTGAATGTGACTTCCTCCAAAAACGATGCTGCATTTGATAATGATGATGACTCTGGGAAAGATTAGGCCCAGAACTAGGCTTTGGGGCATACCTCATATTCTCATACCTTGAACTGGAAGCTCTTCCCTGGCGGGGAGCACCTGGGCTTGCTACAGGATGCTTCAGTTAGCTAGGCCCAGGTCCACAGAAGTGGACTTTATCCTCATTGCTTCTTGCAGGAGTGGAAACAGTTGTGTGAGAAACACTTGCATTCTCAAGGAGTGGATGCAGGGTCCGCCAGAATTGCGTTTGTGGATTGCTGTATAAAAGCGTCCAGCAGAGGGAGCCAGAAGGTGAAAGTGAAGTTGCTCAGTTGTGTCTGACTCTTTGCGACCCCATGGACTGTAGCCCACCAGGCTCCTCCATCCACGGAATTTTCTAGGCAAGAGTACTGGCGTGGGTTGCCATTTCCTTCTCCAGGGGATCTTCCCAACTCAGGGATCGAACCCAGGTCTCCCGCATTGCAGGTGGACGCTTTACCGTCTGAGCCACCAGGGAATCCCTAGGGGGCGCCAGAGAGGGCTGAAATCCCGCCTCTGCTCTGTTCCCAGGCGCTCCACCCCTGGGTGCATCCACCCAAGGGAGGCTCCTTTCCCTACTTGGTCCTTCTACTGGGACACCTTTCTGTTAAGTCACATAAGGTTCTCTGGATAGCCGGTCAGCAGCAGATCTGAACAGATGAGTGGAGAGCCTGGGCTCTGGAGATGGACTACCTACCTCTTCCTTAACCTCCCCACCTCAGTATCCTGTTTTCAGAGACGAAAACAGGACTGCCCTTGGACTACCCCGGTGGTCCAGTGGTTAAGACTCCTAGCTCCCACTGCAGGGGGCGCGGGTTTGATCTCTGGTCGGGGAACTAAGATCCCACATGCTGCATGGCTTGACCGGAAAATTGTCAGGAAAAAAAAAAAAACAGTACTGCCCTGCCCTCATAAGTTTGCATGAGGGATAAATTAAGTAATTCATGTACCATAGCCCTTTAATGAATATGAATCTCAACTTGGATATCTCAATGAATAACCTTGTACCCTCTTCACAGCCACATTTTACCAGTCTGTGAAATGATGGCACGATTCTTCCTATCCTGTCTGGACCCTCATAGGGTGAGAGAGACCATAGAACTTACTGGAGATAAGAGTGCAAGTCATGGATTTGGGGGTTGCACCCTAACTTGATCTTTTTCTAGTTTCTATCTTTTGCTATTTTTTTCAAATGACACTCCCCTCCCAAAATTAATTTTAATATTCATTATAATTTTATACTCATTTTTAAATTTTTCATTGCTTCTGAATATCAGACAATAAAATACTACAGTAGCCTGATCCCTGTGTTCAGTCAAACTTTTAAGCAAGGTTTCTGCTGACCTACATCTCCTGCCACCTCCGTTTTAAAAGCTGAGTAACAATAACCAGGGAAATGTATTCTGGTCTTCATATCTTCCATATCGTAAATCGCATATCCAGACTATGAACACTGATGAGGCTCCAAGGTCTTGGCCAAGTGCAGTGGAGGTTTTATGCAGTGCAGAACATGGCCAAATCTAAGCAATGACCAAGTCAGTCAAAACAGATTTCCTGGGAGGGACAGGCCCCGGCTCAGTTCCATAAAGGTTACTCAGACAGTCTTTTACCCAGTGAAATATCACCACAGAAAATTAAAGAAAGCATTTGCCTGTCCCGAATGATAAATGCTAATGTTCAAAAAGGATTTCAAATCTTTGAAGGGAAAAAAAGGAGGGAGTGCCAAGGAATTTTTTTTTAACTATTTAAGGATCAGTTTTCCCCTCGTGGGTCTTACAACTAATTGTCAGGATTTTTTTCCTCCTCTAAATTAAGTAGTGAGCTGCAAGATTAACTATAAGCAATGAGCCAGGGCCACATCCAGTGAGAATACCCTGAGTCTTGGACTTGCTGAGAACACAGCATGCAAGTTTTCACAAGACAGTTCAAAACAGCAACCCCCAAGTCAGAGAGGGCTTGGGAAACAGCTCTTATTTTAAATATGAAACTTTTCTTTCTGCCTCTCTTTCTCACCCCCGAAGTCCGAGGAAGGGATAAAATTTCCATTCTTTTTTTTTCTTTTTGGCTGCACTGGGTCTTCATCCCTGGCGTGGACTTTCTCTAGTTAAGGTACACAGGATTCTCATTGTGGTGGCTTCTCTTGTAGCAAAGCAAGACCTTCAGTAGTTGTAGCACAGGGATTTAGTAGTTGTGACTCTTGGGCCCTAGAGCAGTAATTGCTCTGCTTCTGCTGCTGCTGCTAAGTTGCTAGGCTTCAGTAATTGCAGCACGTGGGCTGTGAGGTTGTGGCACATGGGCTTAGTCACTCCTCTGCATGTGGAATCTTCCCAGACCAGGGATCGAACCCGTGTCCCCTGCACAGGCAGGAAGATTCTTATCCACTGGACAACCAGGGAAGTCCAAAATTTCCATTCTTCTTTCAATTCTTGTTTATTTCTTAGGCCAACTGCTCTCAAACTTCAGTGTGCCTCAGAACCACGTGGAAGGCTTGTAAAAATAAAGATGTCTGGGCCTCCAGAGTTTCTGACTCACTAGATCTGGGCTGAGGTCATAGCATTTACAATTTTATTAAATTCCTCAGTGATTCTGGGGCTAGTGGTCCAGGGACCACACTTCGAGAACCACAATCTTGAGCCTCGCTTCGAGGATTTATCTCTCTGAATTTGACAGTGACTCAGTTTAATCTGTTCTTTTGGACATAATAGGAGTATGAACATTGGAGGGCTTTGTTTAGGCAGCATCACAATAATCAAGAGCATCTATTATTGGGAATTCCCTGGTGGTCCAGCGGTTGGGACTGTGGGCCATGGGCCTGGGTTTAATTCCTGGTCAGGGAACTAGGATCCTGCAAGTCTCACAGTACAGCCAAAAGAAAAAGAGCACCAGTTATCAAATCTGAGTCCCTGGGTTCAAATCCTGGTTCCACCTCTTACTAACTGTGCAGCCTTGGGTAAGTCACTAAACTTCTCTGGGTATCTTTTCATCTGTAAAACGGGGATACTATAGTACTTCTCTTGTGGGGTGGTTGTGACATACAGGAGTTAATACACACAGTGTGCTTGCAAGAACGCCCGGCACACAGTGAGTACTCACTGAAGGTTAGATACAGTCTACTTCTTAAATAGCTTGGTTTAGTAGCCCTATCAGGAAAGACTTGTTCTTGGTTTAACATGATGGAACATAATGATTTACTTACTTTCCAAATCCATCTCATTTGCAGGGAGGCAGGGTGGGGTTACTGGCTCTCAGGGACTGACTGAGTCCTCCTTGAGAGTCCTTCTTCTGCTGAGGTCCAGGGCCAGGTAGCAGACCCAGTCTGAATGAGGTCATGTTGCAGTAGTGACAGAACCCCTCGGAATGTGGCAGACCTTAAAACAGTCTCAGGAGCTTTGAAAGATCTGGGGAGCCCTGCATGAGTGTAGGGGGCCCCCAGTGACTAGCCTGAAACAATACAGGGTGGGAGACAAAAGGCAGATCTGGCAGAAAACCTTAGAGACCAACCATTTCTATTCTACCAGGAGAAAAGGCTCAGAGCATCATTGCTCTGTCATGCAAGAGACAGACGTGCAGTAGTTAGGATGTTGGTTCTAACAAAGACCAAAAGAAAGTGACTTCAAACAAGAGGGAAGGTTTATTTCTCTCTCAGGGAAGGGTCTGAGCTGGCAGGCAGGGGGTGGGACAGCTCCACTCCACAGGGCTGTCCAGGGACCCAGGCTCTTTCTTATCGTCTCTCTGGCACTCCATTTGCTGTCACCCCTGTCTGCCTGGTCAGAGCTGGCTCAGCTTCCTCTTCACCCTGCAGGACAAGGGAGGGAAAGGCCCAGCTGCCTTGTAAGAGCCTAATTCAGGAATTGCACCTCTTCCACCTCTGCTCATATCCCGTTGGCTTCCCTGGCTACAAGTGAGGTTGGGGAATGAAATGTCTTGCTATGTGTTCATGTGTCAAGCTAAAATGTGAGGGGGTCTGCCACCCAAACACAGGGCAGAATGGACATTAGGTGGGACTTAGCATCAGAGTCAGACACGACTGAAGTGACTTAGCAGCCTCAGCAGCAGCAGCATCTCTGCCAAGCTGGGTAGATGGCTCTGTCTGGCAGATGCTACCACTTCCTACCTCATGGACTCAGAGTCACCATGGTGGGCCATTTCTCTCTTCCTTTTTTTTGGCCATGCCATACAGCATGTGGAATCCAAATTCCCCGACCAGGGATCGAACCCATGCCCCCTGCTTTAGAATCTCAGAGTCCCAGTCCCTGGACCACCAGGGAAGTTCCATTTCTCTCTCTGCTGCAGACACCATACATGTTTTAGCCATCCGCTCTGTGACTGGCCTGAGAAGAGGAGCTTGTGTATCCCTGTTTCCCATTGGTCTTTACAGCGTCAAAGGGAAAGCTAAAAATTACGATGCATTTGAGAATTTGCCTGATACCTTTCAAAAGTGCAGAGACTTCAGTGAGGCTTCAGTGCTCTCATTTCCACCAACCCCAGTAGGAACTGCCGAAGGAGCCAGACCCCTTCTTTGAAAATGAGCCCCTTATTAGGGAGCGGCCAACACCAGCTGCTCTCCTTCGCCCTCTCTATCATTTGATGACGCTGCCACCTCCTCCAGAGCACTGAAGTCTAATCCAATTTCACACATACTTATTGGTGCTGCTGCTGCTGCTAAGTCGCTTCAGTTGTGTCCGACTCTGTGCGACCCCATAGACGGCAGCCCACCAGGCTCCTCTGTCCCTGGGATTCTCCAGGCAAGAATACTGGAGTGGGTTGCCATTTCCTTCTCCGACATACATATTGAGCAACCACTAAGTACCACATTAGAGCCCACATGCTAGGTATATTTCTTGAAGGCAAGGATGTGCATTATTTAGCCAGACCTAGCAGATGTTCCATAGATGAATCAGTCCAGTAAATGGAGGAATGAGTACCTGAGCATTCAGGAGATTCAAAGAAGACAAACCAAGGCTCCTACCCTTAAGAGCTTATAGGGAAGACTCAACTTTGGGCTTGGCATACTTGCTGTGAAGAAACAGTGCCTGTAGGGGTTAGCAAGGTCCAAGTCCTCCAGAAGGACTGCACTTACATACCCACAGCCACCAGTCAGGACCTGCATCCGCACTGCATCCGCACAGAAGACACAGAAGCAGCCAATAGGGGTGACCAATAAGGACGAGCCGGTGAGGAGGGCCTGGCCCCGCTGGCTTCTGTGTGAAGGGCCCTATAGCTGGCATGCCTTCATTAACCCAACAGTCTGGTCTAACTAATGGCTAGTACATTAAATAGTTACATCATAGCAGAGCTGGCCTGTCTAGCCCTGGTTTTTGTGAGAATCACTGGCCTAGACCCTTTCTAGCTAGAACCTGGGACTTGTTTGAAATCTGGGCAGAATTTGGGGTCTCCTCCCAGACCTTGCTGTTGTTCAGTTGCTCAGTCCTGTCTGACTCTTTGTGACCCCATGGACTGCAGCACTGCCAGGCTTCCCTGTCCTTCACCATCTCCCGGAGTTTGCTCAAATTCATGTCCATTGAGTCAGTGATGCCATCCAATCATCTCATCCTCTGTCATCCCCTTCTCCTCCTACCTTCAATCTTTCCCAGCATCAGGGTCTTTTCTAATGAGTCGGATCTCCGAATCAGGTGGCCAAATTATTGGAACTTCATTCCTTTCAATGAATATTCAGGGTTGATTTCCTTTAGGATTAAAATCCACCTGGGACTTGTTAGAAATCTGGGCAGAATCTGGGGTCTCCTCCCAGGCCTACCTGTGCCTTAACAGGATCTTCAAGTGCTTCGTGTGTCCATTATTATTTCAGAAACCCTGGAATAGCCTCATTGAGGAGACTGAGTTTCAGATTTGAAAGATATGGATTCAGTTACCAGTTCTGTCTTTGATTAGGCCCCAGAGCCTAGAGAACATCACTTCTCTGGGCCATAGATTCCTTTCCCTTAAACCAAGGAGGGGGCCTGGATAATCTCTCAGGGTCCATGTCCCACCCTCACTCTCTCTGCATCTGTGAGTCACCAGGGTTGGTGATAAGTGATAAGCAGAAAGCCAGGACTGGGGCTGGACCTCTCTCCCAAGCTCTTTCCACCACACCCACTCCCAGGGAAAGCCAACCGCCATTCAACACATAAAGCTCTGCCGCCCAGTCAACCTTGGGTGGGCCCTGACCGAGAGAGTCTGGAAGACCAGCAGCTCCCGTGCCACACAAGGAGCCCAGGCTCAGCCACAGCAGCCAGTGAGTGAGAGCCCAGCAGGTCAAGAATGAGAATACTGGCTTCACCACAGTCCTCCTATACCAGCATGAGGCAGCCAAGAACCTGCTGGCTTCTAGGCTTTGACTTTCTCTGGCATCAGGAAATAAGAAGGCTGACCTTTCAGTCTCTACTGCTCATTTCCTGTGACTCGGTGATCTTGGGATTGTTTCTGTTAAGGCGAAGAGCAGAAGTCTCAGTGTTACCACCGAGAAGCTCCAGGGTTCAGATCCCAGATTCCGGCCTTCTTGAGTTTTCAGCACTCACTACACAAATGGGGATTTCCTTCATTTACTTAGCAACCATTTGCTGATCCCTTGCTAATTGCCAGGCCCTCCATGACTGGATAAGACACACTCTTTATGGAACACCCACTCTGATAGAGGAGCCAGACAGGTACAGGCATGGTTCAAACCATCTGTGTCTTCAATGTATTTAGCACTCCAAGAGAGCTGGTGCAGACCAACATGGGAGAGACGGGGAAAAGTCAGGGAGGGCTGCCTGGAGGAGGTGATGTCAGACATGCTGGAAGGAGTTTACTGAACCCAGAGTGCATTCACCCATTTGCAATGAAGCCAGTGAGACAGGGGCAGCAGTTCACCCTCACTGTGTGCCAGGCATCAGACTAAGCATTCTCTGCAAATTGCTTCATTTAATTGTTATAACAATCCTGTAAAGAAGGAGCTCTTATTATTTTCATTTTGCCAGATGGGAAAACTGAGGCACAGCGAAGTTAAGGAATATGTCCTTGCTCACAGAACTGGGCAGAGGCAAGGCTGCAGACTCCATCTGTAGAGATCCATTCTCCTGGTTGTTAACAGTTACCAAAGGGAACGTTTGCAGACCCTGGAGTGCTGGCAGGTAGAAGGGGAGAAAGCAGAAAGGTCAAGGGGAAACGGAGAAGAAATGCTTCACACACACCCAGGAGAAATCGAAATGAAGAGAATCTTCAGGCAGGTTTTCCAAGAAAAAAAAAACGTGTGGCAAATCGGAGAGAGGGTAGAGAGGACAGAAGGGCCCAGCAGCGGCTGTCTCTGCCTCCCAGCGGGTGGCGGCTTCTCTGGTCCCCGCCCCACCGCCCACCGGCGGCTCCCGGACCCTGCAGCGCGGCCAGCACCAGGCCTTCCCCACCTGTCGTTCCTGACCTCCTTGCAGCGAGGCTGGGACTGCAGGCTCGGCTACCCTCTGAGGGTCTGTGCTCCGGGCCTCCTGTGTCGGTTTTTCTTCTCCCAGCGGTGGTGTGTGATGCCTTTCCCTGCCAGGACCTCCTGTGGATCCCAGGCCTGGGTGAACACCCTCAGAGCCAGACAGTCTCAAAATCTGCCCAACAGGCCGACTCAGACTCTAGGAAGAAGGTGGGATGCAGGCAAATGGGCAACACCCTGAAGTGCCAGCCAAACAGTATAAACTTTGCCATTTATACTTTATCTTTTGGCTAGCTTTCGGGACATCGTCACTTGGGTAGAGAAAAGGGAAGGAGTGTTTGACACTTACTCTGAAGCAGATCACTTTACAAGGTGCTTTTTTTTTTTTCTTTTGGTACTTTTATCTCATTTTATCCTCACCATAACCATATAAGATAAGGTGCTTTATCCCTGTTTCCCAGAGGAGACAAATGAGGCTGAGAGATTAGGTAACTAACCCATGGTCACACAGCCCTAAGTGAAGGAGCTGAGCCATGAACCCAGGTTTCTATACTCCAAGCCCCTGGCTCTTAAAAGCAGGAAAAGCCATCCATGTGTTTCTGATTAGGAAATAATTACAAGGTCGGAGAAACACCACAAAATTATGGCACCATTTTTTTTTTTAAGCCAGCATGAAACTTGGAGATTATTTAGAATCTCTACTGTAGGTAAAGGAACTTGAGGTCTAAAAGCCAAGAGAATCATGCAAAACCGTGGCTAATAATGAAAACCGAGGTAACCCGAGTCTGCCTCAACTCAGTGTTCCTAGGTGTTTCATTTAGTTTAGATCAATTTACTTTGGTTTTGAAGGCGTTTCCTCAGGAGCAGTTCCCAACACCAGGAATAAACAGCTCCGAAAGGAACAAGAATAATGACTACCTAATCTATGCCAAGAAGTGAAGCAGCCACTGATGCAAAGTTTCTCTTAAAGCTGGGGATAAAATAGGGAGACCAGAAGGACGTGCCCAGGAGGGGAGGCACTGCTCCTGCACCAGCATCCATAGCCTGAAGGTGCTTCCCACTGCAAAGGGCCGCCTCGCAATGTGGGTCTCAGCTCCTCACTTCCAGAACTGCTCTGCCTTGGTCTGCAGTCTCCGTACACTGCCAGGCTCTGCTGTCTGGAGCCCTGGCACTGGGTTCAGCGTAGTCTGCTAGCTCTTAGCAGCCTAGATGACCTACACACAGTATCACTCCTTTATTTTTCCTTCTGGAAAGGATTTCAAAGTTCTCCTCTATAGTGGGAAGTGATGCATCCTTAAGACCGTTTCTGGCTCACTCCACGCAGCCCAGGATGGAAACCCCCCAGAATCCCAGAATACAGCTGTTGCCCCTTGATCCTGAAAATCCTCTTCACCTCCCAGGAAGTAAAGCTTATTTCTAACTTGACACCCAAATTCATCAAAACCAAAAAGAAGTTGAAACTAGAGACAAGAACAGCATAAGAAAGAAAATCTATAGACCAGTCTCACTCGTATATGTGTATCCAAACGTACCACAACTGAATTCAGTTTACCCCAGGAACTAAAAATGGTCTAACACTCAAAAACCTGTGTCCGTACTTAGGATCATCTCAGTAGATGCAAAAGGAAAAATCAATTTATAAAATTCACCCATTCATGACTTAAAATGATCAAACTAGGAATGAAAGAGGAATACCTGATTTTGTTAAAGAGTAGTTTACATCACACTTGAATGGTAGAACTTCTGAAGCAGCCTCATTAGAGGCAAGACTAGGATAAGGACCCTCTATCACTGCTTCTCTTTCACCATCGTTCCAGTACAGTAGAGAAAGCAAAATAAACGAAACAGAAGAGGACACAAAGGAGGAAATGACCCTGCCATTATTCTCAGACAATAGTACTACTTAGGTAAAAAATTGGAGAAGGCAATGGCACCCCACTCCAGTACTCTTGCCTGGAAAATCCCATGGACGGAGGAGTCTGGTAGGCTGCAGTCCATGGGGTCACTAAGAGTCGGACACGACTGAGCGACTTCACTTTCACTTTTCACTTTCATGCATTGAGAAGGAAATGGCAACCCACTCCAGTGTTCTTGCCTGGAGAATCCCAGGAACGGGGGAGCCTGGTGGGCTGCCGTCTATGGGGTCGCACAGAATCGGACATGACTGAAGCCACTTAGCAGCAGGTAGAAAATCTGAAGGCATCTAAAGACAAGCTATTAAAAGACAAACAAAATTCAGCAAGATTACTAAACATAGTCATTCAGTCTTAAGTTGTGTCTGACTCCTTGTGGCCCCATAGCCTGCAGCACACCAAGCCTCCCTGCCCTTCAATATCTCTCTGAGTTTGCTCAAACTTATGTCCACTGAGTCGATGATGCCATCCAATCATCTCATCCTCTGTCACCCCCTTCTCCTCCTGCTCTCAATCTTTCCCTGAGTATAGATCAATATACAAAAATCGATTGTGGAAAAAATTAGTGTTTGCAAAATAAAGTACAATTTATAATGCAAATTTAAAATAATTCTTATTATAGAAAACCTCAAACATGCACAAAGATGGATAGGACAGTGAGTCTCATGTAGCCATCTCCTGGCCAATACTGTTCACCCATATTCCCAATCCCTTCTTCCCTTCCATAGTATCTGAAACCAGTTCCAGGCTCATACCATTTTACTCATATATACGTGAGTACATATCTCTAAAAGACAAGAAAAGACTCTTTTGACATAACCATACTACCACTGTTGTATCTACAAATTAGAACTATTCTTTAATATAATTGGATATCCAATCCATTTTTTCAACATCCTAATTGTCTCAAAATTATCATAATTGTTTTTTATTTTGTTTGTGGTTGGTTAATATGACTTTTTTTGGTTGACATATGGCTTTATAGGTTTTCCTCATTTATTTTTTTCCCTCCCTCATTTAGTTTATTTTTAGGAAATTGCATCACTTGCCCTGTAGAGTTTCCCACAATCTAGATTTTGCTGATTGTATTCTCATGGTATAGTTTTCCATGTTTCTCTGTCTTCTGTATTTTCTTTAAATTAGTACTTAGCTCTAGAGACTTGATCAGAGGCAAGTTTGGTTTTTCCATTTGACAAGACGACTGTACGGAGGGGGGCATTGTGTTCTTGTTCTCGCCTTGGGAGGCATGGTGTTTACTGGCCTCTTCATGATGCTAGCAGCTGTGGAGCCATTAATTCATTAGAGGTTATGAAGTGGTAATATAGAAATCCTATCATACTCACTTCATTTATTACTTGGGAAACTCCTACCAGAATTTTTTTTCCTTCTACTGTTTAGTTGTCTAATGGTGTTGCTTAGAAGGCAGGATAAATGTAATTTTAGGACATATATAGTATTTATGTATTTTATATTAATATACATATATAATAAAGTGGTCATGTATGGATGTGAGAGTTGGACTGTGAAGAAGGCTGAGCGCCGAAGAATTGATGCTTTTGAACTGTGGTGTTGGAGAAGACTCTTGAGAGTCCCTTGGACTGCAAGGAGATCCAACCAGTCCATTCTGAAGGAGATCAGCCCTGGGATTTCTTTGGAAGGAATGATGCTAAAGCTGAAACTCCAGTACTTTGGCCACCTCATGCGAAGAGTTGACTGATTGGAAAAGACTCTGATGCTGGGAGGGATTGGGGGCAGGAGGAGAAGGGGACAACAGAGGATGAGATGGTTGGATGGCATCACTGACTCGATGGACATGAGTCTCAGTGAACTCCGGGAGTTGGTGATGGACAGGGAGGCCTGGCGTGCTGTGATTCATGGGGTCGCAAAGAGTTGGACACGACTGAGCAACTGATCTGATCTGATAATAATTATTATAATATAAAATATTGTATATATCCTATGTAAATAGAATACACATATATATCCTAGCAATAAATCAATAAATCTAAAAAAAAGTATTAGACTTTCATGAAGAAATTATAAATTTTATTAAATTAACTAAAAATAGGTCTGAATAAACATAACATTCTATATAATGCTACATATAATATTCATAGATTTGAAGGTGACAGTTCTCCCTAAATGTATCTATTAATTCAATGAAACTCCATTTTTAAAAATCCCCAATAGGGTTTTTGGTGGAAGTTGATCCCAAAATTCATAAAGAATGGCCAAAAATAGCCAATACAATTTTGAAGAAAAGCAAAGAGGAAGAGTTTGCCCAGTCAAATATCAAAAATTACTTTAAGGTTGATGATGTTGACTTAGGGAGAGACAGAGTAAAGAATCTAGAAATAAATGCACCCATATATAGAAATGATATGTGGAAAAGTATTATAAAACAGTGGGGAAAGCACAAACTATTATTCACTATATAATTTTGAGATAACTGATTATCCAATTTTTAATCCTTACTTCACAAAGTATCAGATATATTCAGGATCTAAGTGTGAAAAGCAAAATTCTTAAGCCTTTAGAAGAAAATATATAAGAATATCTTTATGAATTCAAGAAGGGAAAATTTTCTTACACATGATCCAAAATACAAACCAAAAAGAAAATTATTGACAAACCCAATTATATTAGAATTAAAGTTTTTGACATGTTATAGTTAAAAAAGCAAACATAGAAGACAATATCTTTAGTGCATTTAGCCAACAAAGTATTAGTACCCCAAATGCACCAAAAACTGCTACTAATAAAGAATGAAAAAGACAATGAACCCAAATGAAAAATGGGTTGTTGTGGTTTTTTAGTTTATTGTTTTTTTAAGGGGGGGGAACCTAAATAAATAACCATTTATTTATTAGTCAAACTTGCTAATCATGAAAATTCAAATTAAAACAAAGAGATATCATTTCATATAAATCAGATGAGCAAAAAAATTTTAAGTCTCTAAACATTATTAATAAAGGTATGGAGTTTTAGAAACTCAGAGCAATTTGGAAATACCCAATAATACCCAATAAATTGAATGGATGGACAGAGGATGAGATGGTTGGATGGCATCACCAACTCGATGGACATGAGTTCGAGCAAGCTCCAGGAGTTGGGTGATGGACAGGGAAGCCTGGTGTGCTTCAGTCCATGGGGTCACAAAGAGTCGGACACAACTGAGAGACTGAACTGAACTGAATAAATTGAAGATGCATGTACTCTGCAACCCAACAAGTCCATTCCTAGATATACCTTAGAGAAACTCACATATAAACAGTTACTCAAGAGGGTACCTTGCAGCATTGTTTGTAATCACACACACAAAAAACAAAAACCTGGAAATAAAACAGCCATCAACAGCAAAATGGATAAATAAATTGTGGTAGGTTTATACAATGGAATGGGCTTCTTTGTGGCTCGGACAGTAAAGAATCTGCCTGCAATGCAGGAGACTGAGCTTCTATCCCTGGGTCAGAAAGATCCCCTGGGAATGGCAACCCACACCAGTATTCTTGCCTGGAAAATTCCATGGACAGAGGAGCCTGGGGTCACAGAGTTGGACACAACTGAGCAAGTAACACCGTACAATGGAATGGGGCTTCGAAGGTGACGCTAATGATAAAGAACCCACCTACCAATGCAGGAGGCATAAGAGACACTGGTTCAATCCCCTGGGTTGGGAAAATCCCCTGGAGAAGAACATGGCAACCACTCCAGTAATCTTGCCTGGAGAATCCCATGGACAGAGGAGCCTGGTGGGCTAGAGTCTACAAGGTCACACAGAATCAGACACAACTGAAGTGACTTAGCATGCACGTATACAATGGAATAAGGTACAGCAGCTTAAAATGAATGAATGGAAACTGTGCGCATTAACAGGGATTAATCTCAAAAACATGGACTTCTCAGGTAGCTCAGAAGTAAAGAATCCACCTGCCAGGCAGAAGACACGGCTTCAATCACTGGGTTGGGAAGATCCCCTGGAGGAGGGCACGGCAACCACTCCAGTATTCTTGCCTGGGAAATCCCATGGACAGAGGAGCCTGGCAGGCTACAGTCCATAGGATCATAAAACAGTAGAACATGACTGAGTGACTAAACAACAAGAACAATCTCAAAGACAAAATGATAAGCAAAATAAAGCATGTTGCATAAGTGATACAATACTATTGATACGAAGTTTTAGTATGTAAAATAACATCATCTGTTGTTTACAGGTGTCGCATTCTTTGCGACACCATGAATCGCAGCACGCCAGGCCTCCCTGTCCATCACCAACTCCCAGAGTTCACTCAGACTCACGTCCATCGAGTCAGTGATGCCATCCAGCCATCTCATCCTCTGTCGTCTCCTTCTCTTCCTGCCCCCAATCCCTCCCAGCATCAGGGTCTTTTCCAATGAGTCAACTCTTTGCATGAGGTGGCCAAAGTACTGGAGTTTCAGCTTCAGCATCATTCCTTCCAAAGAACACCCAGGACTGATCTCCTGTAGGATGGACTGGTTGGATCTCCTTGCAGTCCAAGGGACTCTCAAGAGTCTTCTTCAACACCACAGTTCAAAAGCATCAATTCTTCAGCACTCAGCTTTCTTCACGGTCCAACTCTCACATCCATACATGATCACTGGAAAAACCATAGCCTTGACTAGATGGACCTTTGTTGGCAAAGTAACGTCTCTGCTTTTGAATATACTATCTAGGTTGGTCATGGAGAAGGCAATGGCACCCCACTCCAGTACTCTTGCCTGGAAAATCCCATGGATGGAGAAGCCTGGTAGGCTGCAGTCCATGGGGTCACTAAGAGTCGGACACGACTGAGCGACTTCACTTTCACTTTTCACTTTCATGCACTGGAGAAGGAAATGGCAACCAACTCCAGTGTTCTTGCCTGGAGAATCCCAGGGACAGAGGAGCCTGGTGGGCTGCCATCGTCTACGGGGTCGCACAGAGTCAGACATGACTGAAGTGACTTAGCAGCAGCAGCAGCAGGTTGGTCATAACTTTCCTTCTAAGGAGTGTCTTTTAATTTCATGGCTGCAATCACCATCTGCAGTGATTTTGGAGCCCAGAAAAATAAAGTCTGACACTGTTTTCACTGTTTCCCCATCTATTTCCCATGAAGTGATGGGACCAGATGCCATGATCTTCATTTTCTGAATGTTGAGCTTTAAGCCAACTTTTTCACTCTCCTCTTTCACTTTGATGAAGAGGCTTTTTAGTTCCTCTTCACTTTCTGCCATAAGGGTGGTGTCATCTGCATATCTGAGGTTATTGATATTTCTCCTGGCAATCTTGATTCCAGCTTGTGCTTCTTCCAGCCCAGCGTTTCTCATGATGTACTCTGCATATAAGTTAAATAAGCAGGGTGACAATATACAAAATACACAGCCTTGACGAACTCCTTTTCCTATTTGGAACCAGTCTGTTGTTTCATGTCCAGTTCTAACTGTTGCTTCCTGACCTGCATATAGGTTTCTCAAGAGACAAGTCATGTGGTCTGGTATTCCCATCTCTTCAAGAATTGTCCACAGTTTATTGTGATCCACACAGTCAAAGGCTTTGGTATAGTCAGTAAAGCAGAAATAGATGTTTTTCTGGAACTCCCTTGCTTTTTTGATGATCCAGTGGATGTTGGCAATCTCTGGTTCCTCTGCCTTTTCTAAAACCAGCTTGAACATCAGGAAGTTCACAGTTCACGTATTGCTGAAACCTGGCTTGGAGAATTTTGAGCATTACTTTACTAGCGTGTGAGATGAGTACAATTCTCTGGTAGTTTGAGCATTCTTTGGCATTGCCTTTCTTTGGGATTAGAATGAAAACTGACCTTTTCCAGTCCTGTGGCCACTGCTGAGTTTTCCAAATGTGCTGGCATATTGAGTGCAGCACTTTAACAGCATCATCTTTCAGGATTTGAAATAGCTCAACTGGAATTCCATCACCTCCACTAGCTTTGTTTATAGTGATGCTTTCTAAGGCCCACTTGACTTCACATTCCAGGATGTCTGGCTCTAGGTCAGTGATCACATCATTGTGATTATCTGGGCTGTGAGGATCTTTTTTGTACAGTTCTTCTGTGTATTCTTGCCATCTCTTCTTAATATCTTCTGCTTCTGTTAGGTCCATACCATTTCTGTCCTTTATCAAGCCCATCTTTGCATGAAATGTTCCCTGGGTATCTCTAATTTTCTTGAAGAGATCTCTAGTCTTTCCAATTCTGTTGTTTTCCTCTATTTCTTTGTATTGATAGCTGAAGAAGGCTTTCTTATCTCTCCTTGCTATTATTTGGAACTCTGCATTCAGATGCTGATATCTTTCCTTTTCTCCTTTGCTTTTCACTTCTCTTCTTTTCACAGCTATTTGTAAGGCCTCCTCAGACAGCCATTTTGCTTTTTTGCATTTCTTTTCTTTGGGGATGGTCTTGATCCCTGTCTCCTATACAAAGTCATGAACCTCCGTCCACAGTTCATCAGGCACTCTGTCTATCAGATCTAGTCCCTTAAATCTATTTCTCACTTCCACTGTGTAGTCATGAGGGATTTGATTTAGGTCATACCTGAATGGTCTAGTGGTTTTCCCTACTTTCTTCAATTTAAGTCTGAATTTGGCAATAAGGTGTTCATGATCTGAGCCACAGTCAGCTCCTGGTCTTGTTTTTGCTGACTGTATAGAGCTTCTCCATCTTTGGCTGCAAAGAATATAATCAGTCTGATTTCGGTGTTGACCATCTGGTGATGTCCATGTGTAGAGTCTTCTCTTGTGTTGTTGGAAGAGGGTGTTTGCAATGACCAGTGCGTTCTCTTGGCAAAACTCTTTTAGCCTTTGCCCTACTTCATTCCATACTCCAAGGCCAAATTTGCATGTTACTCCGGGTGTTTATTGACTTCTTGATTTTGCATTCCAGTCCCCAATGGCGACCCACTCCAGTACTTTTGCTTGGAAAATCCCATGGACAGAGGAGCCTGGTATGCTGCAGTCCATGGGGTCGCTGAGTCGGACACGACTGAGCGACTTCACTTTCACTTTTCACTTTCATGCACTGGAGAAGGAAATGGCAACCCACTCCAGTGTTCTTGCCTGGAGAATCCCAGGGATGGGGGAGCCTGGTAGGCTGCCCTCTATGGGGTCGCACAGAGTTGGACACGGCTGAAGCAACTTAGCAGCAGCAGCAACCCCTATAATGAAAAGGACATCTTTTTTGGGTGTTAGTTCTAAAAGGCCTTGTAGGTCTTCATAAAACCGTTCAACATCAGCTTCTTCAGCATTACTGGTCGGGGCATAGACTTGGATTACCGTGATATTGAATGGTTTGCCTTGGAAACAAACAGATATCATTCTGTTGTTTTTGAGATTGCATCCAAGTACTGCATTTCAGACTCTTTTGTTGACCATGATGGCTACTCCATTTCTTCTAAGGGATTCCTGCCCACAGTAGTAGATATAATGGTCATCTGAGTTAAATTCACCCATTCCAGTCCATTTTAGTTCGCTGATCCCTAGAATGTCGACATTCACTCTTGCCATCTCTTGTTTGACCACTTCCAATTTGCCTTGATTCATGGACCTAACATTCCAGGTTCCTATGCAATATTGCTCTTTACAGCATTGGACCTTGCTTCCATCACCAGTCACATCCACAACTGGGTATTGTTTTTGCTTTGGCTCCTTCCCTTCATTCTTTCTGGAGTTATTTCTCCACTGATCTCCAGTAGCATATTGGGCACTTACCAACCTGGGGAGTTCCCCTTTCAGTATCCTATCATTTTGCCTTTTCATACTGTTCATGGGGTTCTCAAGGCAAGAATACTGAAGTGGTTTGCCATTCCCTTCTCCAGTGGACCACATTCTGTCAGACCTCTCCACCATGACCCGTCCGTCTTGGGTGGCCCCACATGGCATGGCTTAATTTCATTGAGTTAGACAAGGCTGTGGTCCATGTGATCAGATTGACTAGTTTTATGTGATTATGGTTTCAGTGTGCCTGCCCTCTGATGCCCTCTTGCAACACATACCGTCTTACTTGGGTTTCTCTTACCTTGAGAGATACATGGGGTATCTCTTCACAGCTGCTCCAGCAAAGCGCAGCCACTGCTCCTTACCTTGGATGAGTCGCCCCTCCTGACCTTGAACGTGGAGTAGCTCCTCTCAGCCCTCCTGCACCCTCGCAGCCGCCGCTCCTTGGATGTGGGGTAGCCCTCTCGGCTGCCGCCCCTGACCTCAGATGTGGGGTAGCTCCTCTCGGCCACTCCTGCACCATCACAGTCTGGTAACTCTACTGGTTGTTAAAATCTGAAAGTACTGTTAGTGTGTGCAATCAGTGTATCCAACTCTTTGCCACCCCATGGACTGGGGCCCGCCAGGCTCCTCTATCCAAGGGATTCTCTAGGCAGGAATACTGGAGTGGGTTGCCATTTCCTCCTCCAGGGGATCTTCCCAACCCAGGGATCGAACCCACATCTCCTATGACTTCTGCATTGGCAGGCAGACTCTTTACCACTGAGCCACCTGGGAGAGACCTGTGTAGGAGAGGAAAAACTTTTCTTCTACTCTCTTTGAGGCCCCAGCTGGGCCTGAAAATTAAAATGACAAAGACAGACTAAGAGAAAAGCACACAAATTTATTTGATATAAGCTTTATGTCACATGGGAGGTTTTATAAAGAAATAAGGACCAGAAGAAGTGGTTAAGCCTGAGCATTTTTTTAAGTAGGTTTGATGAAGAGTGGAGAGTTGTGGGAAAATGTGATAGGAGAAAGGGATATATACAAAGGGTAATCAAGTCGAGGAAGGAGAGCAAGGCTTGTTTGTCTGCTTTCCTCTCAGAGTCCCTCTGTCTTCAGAGATAAGGGTGCTCCCTTCCTCCAGGTATTGAGTTGGCCAAAAAGTTCTTTTGAGTTTTTCCATAACATCTTACAGAAAAACACAAACAAACTTTTTGGCCAACCCAATAGAACCTACTTCTTACATGAGTAGCAGGTCTGATAATTTGCACTCCCCTTTCTCAGATTCCTTCCACTTAAAGTAGTCAATATGCCAAGGTGCAGTGTTTAGGGGGTAGCATATTCTGAAGTCAGTCAGTTGATAAATACCAAATTTAAGGGCTTCCATGGTGGTTCAGTGGTAAAGAATCCGCCTATATTGCAGGAGATGGGAGTTCAATCCCTGGGTCGGGAAGACCCCCTGGAGAAGGAAATGGTGACCGACTCCAGTATTCCTGCCAGGATAATCCCACGGACAGTGGAGCCTGGCGGGCTGTAGTCTATGGGGTCACAAAGAGTTGGACATGACTTAGTGACTCCCCTCTGGGGAGAGAGTGAGGGAAATAGGATTTTATGTGATACAATAAAGCCTTAGATGATATCTGAATTGTTTTATCTCTTCAGAAAAAATGTGCATCGAATATGGCAAAATGTTAAGATTTCACAAAGGTAGGTGGTAAGTACATGGGTAATCATTATACAGTAGTTTTTCTATGCTCTGCTGTTTTAGCTTTTTTAAAAACAGTTAAAAGAGATGGGCATACCAGACCACCTGACCTGCCTCTTGAGAAACCTATATGCAGGTCAGGAAGCAACAGTTAGAACTGGACATGGAACAACAGACTGGTTCCAAATAGGAAAAGGAGTACGTCAAGGCTGTATATTGCCACCCTGCTTATATGCAGAGTACATCATGAGAAATGCTGGGCTGGAAGAAGCACAAGCTGGAATCAAGATTGCCAGGAGAAATATCAATAACCTCAGATATGCAGATGACACCACCCTTATGGCAGAAAGTGAAGAGGAACTAAAAAGCCTCTTCATCAAATTGAAAGAGGAGAGTGAAAAAGTTGGCTTAAAGCTCAACATTCAGAAAATGAAGATCATGGCATCTGGTCCCATCACTTCATGGGAAATAGATGGGGAAACAGTGGAAACAGTGTCAGACTTTATTTTTCTGGGCTCCAAAATCACTGCAGATGGTGATTGCAGCCATGAAATTAAAAGACGCTTGCTCCTTGGAAGGAAAGTTATGACCAACCTAGATAGCATATTCAAAAGCAGAGATATTACTTTGCCAACAAAGGTCTGTCTAGTCAAGGCTATGGTTTTTCCAGTGGTCATGTATGGATGTGAGAGTTGGACTGTGAAGAAATCTGAGTGCTGAAGAATTGATGCTTTGGAACCGTGGTGTTGGAGAAAACTCTTGAGAGTTCCTTGGACTGCAAGGAGATCCAACCAGTCCATCCTAAAGGAGATCAGTCCTGGGTGTTCTTTGGAAGGAATGATGCTGAAGCTGAAACTCCAGTACTTTGGCCACCTCATGCGAAGAGTTGACTCATTGGAAAAAACTCTGATGCTGGGAGGGACTGGGGGCAGAAGGAGAAGGGGACGACAGAGGATGAGATGGCTGGATGGCATCACCGACTCGATGGACGTGAGTTTGAGTGAACTCCAGGAGTTGGTGATGGACAGGGAGGCCTGGTGTGCTGCAATTCATGGGGTCGCAGAGTCGGACACAACTGAGCGACTGAACTGAACTGAAAATTGTAGGCTATTAGTCAAATACTGACTTGGTTTATTCCAATACTTCCTAAATATAAGGTTGTTTTACTAGAGAAACAACAAAACACTCTTCTATGGTCCACTTCCCAGCGACAGGATATCAATTCTAATCAAAACCGTGAAATCACACTAGTTGTAAACCCTCAGCTTTTGGTCAATACAAACGCGCCCTCTGCTGGTCATATAGTGCTTTGTCCCAAATTTCAAAACAGTTGTGAAGAGCAGTGAAATCTGTTCCATCAGACAGATTTTATTAAGCCCGCAAATTAGGGAAAGAAACCTTCACAGAATTCCTCTTAATCACAAAAATACTTAAATCAGTTCCAACTCTCTATTAATATTTACATGTTATCCAAGACAAAATAAATTCCGGGTACCAAGCCAATCAACCTTTCCAGTTTCCTCAGCAACCTCATACACTGACAATTTTGTCCACACTCCAAAGTCTGGAGGTTGATGTATGAGACAGTAGATGCCATCCTTAACATTTGGGAATAGCAGAAAGGAACCCAAGTTCCTCTGCATGGCAGTGCAGACACCACTGAACACTGAAAAATGAGTAAATTATTACTAGTATTAAGGGAATAATGCTGGTGGGATAACAGGTACATTTTTTCTTTTCAAATCTTTTTTTGAAGTTACCAGTTCAGTTGCTCAGTTGTGTCTGACTCTTTGCAGCCCCATGGACTGCAGCACACCAAGCTTCCCTGTCCATCACCAACTAAAGCTTCAGTGATGCCATCCAACCATCTCATCCTCTTTTGTCCCCTTCTCCCCCTGCCTTCAATCTTTCCCAGCATCAGCGTCTTTTCCAATGAGTCAGTTCTTCATATCAGGTAGCCAAACTATTGGAGTTTCAGCTTCAGCATCAGTCCTTCCAGTGAATATTCAGGACTGATTTCCTTTAGGATGGACTGGTTGGATCTCCTTGCAGTCCAAGGGACTCTCAAGAGTCTTCTCCAACACCACAGTTCAAAAGCATCAATTCTTCAGCGCTCAGCTTTCTTTATGGTCAAACTCTCACATCCATACATGACTACTGAAGAAACCATTGCTTTGACTACATGGACCTTTGTTGGCAAAGTAATAACGTCTCTGCTTTTTAATATGCTGTCTGTTGATCATAGCTTTTCTTCCAAGGAGCAAGCAACTTCTAATTTAATGGATGCAGTCATCATCTGCAGTGATTTTGGAGCCCAAAACAATACAGTCTCTCACTGTTTCCATTGTTTCCCCATCTATTTGCCATGAAGTGATGGGACCGGATGCCATGATCTTAGTTTTCTGAATGTTGAGTTTTAAACCAACTTTTTCACTCTCCTTTTTCACTTTCATCAAAGGGCTCTTTGAAGTTATGATATCTTTAAATAAACAAAATTGAGGAAAAATCAATTAATTCATGCAAGAATCTACTGCTCAAAGAGAGAAGGGATTGAATATTAGAGTCTTTGTTTCAAAAGTTTTTTTTTTTAACTTTTTAAATTATTTCATTTTTATTTTGTTTTACTTTGTGCTAGTATCCATCTTCCTGACTAAAATTTAAGCTTCCTGAGACCAGGGTATGTATCCATCCTACTCACCACTATATTCCCAGCACCTAATATAATGACCATCATGTAGCAGGTATTTAATAAACATGGGATAAATGAAGGAATGAATGACGATTTCTTTGGCATGTAAATTGGTACAAATTTTCTGGGAAGCAATTCAGCAATAGACATTTTACCCTTAAGACTGTACATTCTTCAATCGTAATAGATGTGGACAAAGAATTAAGTCCTTTGGTAAACAGAAACATTCCTTATAAGCATATGCTATATAAAGTACATTTTAGTTACAAAAATTCAAAACAACTTGAATTTTAATAGCTACATGTTTGGTTAAGTCAGTTAAGGTATCCATATGATGAAATGCCATGCTGGTATTAAAATCATTTTTAGGATATTTAATGATATAGGAGAGTCTAATAACATAAAAGTTGATTTGAATTATATGTATTATTTCATTAACTTATTAAAATATGAGTATATATTTACTATATATGCATGAAAGTATATACACCAAAATATTTGCTGTAGTTGTATGTAAGTACAACTACATACATAAAACCTTGACCATGAGTCAGGGTTTTTTGGGTTTTGGGGGTTTTGTTGTTGTAGTGGTGGGTTAATTTTTTTGGGGGGTCTTGTTTTTAGCAGGTGCCAGCACTGTTTTAAACACTTTATTTGTATTAATATATCTTCAGTTCAGTTCAGTTCAGTTGCTCAGTCGTGTCCAACTCTGCGACCCCATGAACCACAGCACGCCAGGCCTCCCTATCCATCACCAACTCCCGGAGTTCACCCAAACTCACGTCCATCGAGTCAGTGATGCCATCCAGCCATCTCATCCTCTGTCGTCCCCTTCTCCTCCTGCCCCCAATCCCTCCCAGCATCAGAGTCTTTTCCAATGAGTCAACTCTTTGCATGAGGTGACCATATAACTTAACTTTGTTAAGCTTTTTAAACAGCCTTATAATAAATTATACCTATTTAAATTGTACAATTAGATAAATTATCTTTAAGTGTTAAATATTGCTATTTTTCTATAAAGATTTTAATGCAATCAACTTCACTTTTCCTTAGATTTTAATTATGTATAATTATTTAGTAGAATATAAAATTATTCTACCATCAATTTTCTTCTATAGAAACATTAAATATTGCTATGATTTGAAGGGGCAGCTTCTAGTTTTCTGGAGATATAATTGACATATAACATTGTAATTAGTTTAAGAGGTACCACACTATGATGTGATATATATTGCAAAATGGTTACCACAGTTAACATCAGTCAGCACACACAGTTACTTTTTTTTCTTGTGATGAGAACTCAAGATCTACTAGGTAAGTTCTAATACATATCTATACTCGTGAAACTCACCACAATCAAGACAAAACATTTCATCTTTTCCAAACGATTCTTCTGCCTCCGGTCTCTAACACCAGTCTCTCTCATTTCCAAACCAATCTGCTTTCTGTCACTATAGACTGGTTTTCACTTTCTAGAATTTACTAAATGGAAGCATACCATACATACCGTTCTTTGGTTGCTTTTACTCCACATAATTCTTTTGAGATTCATCCATATTGTTGAGTGTATCAAAACTTCCTTTCTATTTGCTACTGAGCAGTCTTGCATTGTATGTGTATACTAGCATTTTATCCATTCACCTGTTGATGGGTATGTCGGTTGTCGCAAGTTTTTGACTATTGCAAATAAAGTTGCTATGACCATTTGTGTATAAGTACTTATGTGGACATATGCTTTCATCCTTTTTGAGTAAAATACCTAGAAGTATAATGGCTGGATGATATGGTATATTTAATATTTAATTTTTCAGGAAACGGTCAGTTTTCCTAAGTGGTTGTACCATTTTATATTTTAACCAACAGTGAATGAACATTCCAGTTCCTCTGGATCTTTGTTAATTCTCAGTATACTCAGGCTTTTTAGTCATTCTAATAATTACGTGTTGATGGGGAGGGTTCTTATTTATACTTGTGTTTTCCTATTTTCTTCAATGAAATATATCTTTCATAATTAAAAATTGTTTAAAGTAACTAAAATAAAAAGTATCCTAGTCTAATATGAAGTCAGTCTGGAGACTCTTCTCATTCTAAAAACTACCCAGTACGGTCTTCAGAGAACCCAGCAATAGCTGTGTAGCCTGCATAAACCTTCCTCAAAATATAACAGTTTTTTCATCAATTTTCTTTTCAAGGTTATAACCACGCTGGGGTTTTAAGAAAAAATTTAAACACACATAAACCCCGTTAACATATTATTTCCTCTTTCTGTTTTCTCTTCCAGCTCTTATTCATCTACACACATATTTTATAGAGCTTTAATACACAATTCTATAGTTTACTATTTTTTACTTGTCGTTATATCGTATTTTCCATACTACTGATTTATCTTTTCAACCATAATTTTAAATGTCAAAATAATGCATTGCAAATTTCCCATTGTTTGGCTGTTTCTAATTTTTTATTATTGATCATGTAATGAACAACTTTGTACAAAAAGCTTGTTTCTTCTTTTAAATTTTTTCCTTATGATAATACCCAGGAGTGAGATTCCTGATCAAAGACAAGAACGTTTTTCTAGATCTTGATATGTACTGTCACATCGCTTTCCCAATGGGGCTTACTGATTTTAATATCACTTGCCATGTGTCAGCTCTAGTTTCTGCAGCATTTGCGAATTTCCTAGGTATAACATACCCTATTGTTCTAATTGGCATGCTGTTGACTGCTCACCAGGTAGATGTATTCTCGTGTCTGGGATCACAGCCTGCTGTCCTTTGCTGATTCAGGATGCTTTTTGTCTTCGCAGACCCAGTGCGGAGGAATATGACCCTTGACCCTCTTTGTGCTTCCCTGGCCAAACACATGCAGACCCCTGAGGCAGATACTGTCCAAAAGGCGTAAGTATTCAAAGCCGTCCTAACATGGACTTCTCAACTTTTGTTTTTCTTTGCTTTTAATGAACTTCATTTCTGTTTTTTTCTAAGCCACGTGAAGACTCTCAGCTAACCAACCACAGGCTCTGGCAACCAGAATCAAATTACTGGCTAAGAAACAAAGATTTGGGGGAAGGATTATATTGTGATGTGTTTCCCACTTTTAAACCTGTTCTTTGGCTGGGTGGGTGAGAAGCAAAGTTGAACTCTGAACCGTGTGGAAGCCACTTTCTCCGTTTTTCCACATCGGAGCTCTGCGGCCGTGCCCAGAAAGTAGAGGTCTGTCAACTCAACCTTGGTTTCTCCTCTTAGCATTCACTCAGCCCTGGGTAAAATCAATAATACCATTAATACGAATAAATTGCTAACATGTATTAAGTGCTTCCTACGTGCTATGTGCTAACTATGAGCTCATCAGCCAGCAGCTCAGACAGTCAGGCTCAGTCACCTGACCTAAGCCTTGTTTGGCAGTAGCAGCTGGAACGACAGCCTCCTGTGACCTCCCATGAGCCTCAGTGATTGGCGAATCTGCCCTCACCTGCCTTGTGGTAGAACGATTCCCTCCTGGGTCAAAAAAAGGCTGGGCGTTCCCTAGGAATAAAGAAGGATGAGCACTTGGGTGGTGAGGCAGCTATCTGAAGAATTCCACTTTTTAACTTTTGTATTTCATCTTCTCCAAATGGATTTAAACTGCTTATAATAACGCACACCCCCCACCCCAGCCTATCCACCAAAAAAAAAAAAAAAACTAGATAATATAAAAAATATATATATATATTTTAATCTGGAGGAAAAGAAAAAACAACATCAACAATCTCCAATAAGTGACTAAAGTTCAGACTTTCAAAAAAAAGAGAAAACTGAAAAATAGAAAACTTCAGACTTTCAGACTGAATGTGAAAGCAAAAAAAGCCAGAAAGGAGCAACTCAATCAGGTTTTGTGGTTCTTGTTTGCAGCATGCTTATTCCTCAGGGGAAATAAAGGTTTTCCTACCACTAAATTCTAAAGGATATTTCTATGGGTTTTTATAGAGTGACATTGAATGACTTAAAGACTCATTTATTTATAGGAAATTCCATTTACCTCATTCGACAAGTATTTCTCAAGTTTCTATAGTAAGGCTCTGTACTAGCCCAGCACAGTAAATATAATACTGATTTAGCTAAAAAATAAAATCTTCAGGACCAGGCCTGGCACAACAGTAGCTGCTGCAGCAGCCGTCACTGAATCCACGTGGCTCTGTCGTGGTGACATTTTTACCTGGAGAACGTAAGTCAGCTGCCCTCCAGGCAAATGGTCCGTGACAGCGGTTCTACACAGGATCATAGTCATACAGCAGTGAACTTTGGTGGCTGAATTTGATCAAGAATAGAATTCAGAGGGTGTAAAAAATGGATATATAGGTAGGTTCATGTTCTGATGACACTCTTTCTTAAAGGTCACTTTTTCTTCAACTAAGCCACAGATAAAAGAAACTTCAGCCTGAGAGAACCCCAAAAGTGAAGGCCAGACTTTCTAATCTCCTTTATTCAGGGATGTGTTGAGAGAAAGAGGGCTGACCACGTGTGTAAAATGCCCGCCACAGGGCAGTGCCTGGCAGAGCACAGTGGTTCAGTCAGCGTTTGTTCATTTTCCCCTCTTTCTTGCTCACTAGAGGTTTTCTTTTTCTTTGTAATTGAAGTATGGTCATCATTTACGATGATGTTGAATGGTTTGCTTAGAAACGACCCAAGCTCATTCTGTCACTTTTGAGGTTGTACCCAAGTACTGCATTTTGAACTCTTTTGTTGTCTATGAAGGCTATTTCTTCTAAGGCATTTTTGCCCATAGTACTAGATATGATGGTCATCTGAATTAAATTCACCCATTCCCGTCCATTTTAGTTCACTGAGTCCTAAGATGTCCATGATCAGTCTTACCATCTGCTGCTTGACCACGTCCAGTTTACCTTGATTCACAGACCTAACATTCCAGGCTTCTATGCAATATTGTCCTTTACAACACTAGACACATCCACAGCTTAGGACTGTTCCTGCTTTGGCCCGGCTGCTTCATTCTTTCTGGAGCTATTAGTAATTGCCCTCTGCTATCCCCCAAAGCATATGGGAGGAGGTCTTATCTTGGTGTCATATCTTTTGCCTTTTCAAACTGTTCATGAGGTTCTCTAGGCAAGAATACTGGAGTGGGTTGCCATTTCCTCCTCCTGTGGACCACATTTTGTCAGAAGCTCCACTATGACTGCTCTGTCTTTGGTGGCCCTGCATGGCATGGCTCATAGCTTCATTGAGTTATGCTGGCCCCTTCGCCACGACAAGGCTGTGATCCAGTTTCAGGTGAACAGCAAAGTGATTCAATTATACATAACTTTTTTTTTTCTGGTTCTTTTCCATTGTAGGCTATAACAAGGTATCGTCTAGAGTTCCCTGTTCTATACAGCAAATTCTCTTGTTTATTCTACATATAGTGGTGTGTACACCAGAGTTTTTTAGTTTGGTTCTGCTGTTTTACTTTTTTCCAAAGGAGCAAAGATTATAATGTACACCATCGGCACAGAGGACTTTCAGGACATGGGCCTGACTCACCAGAAGGGCTGGATCCTATAGACACATCTTTTCTTCCAAGAGGAAAAGAAGGGAAGACTGAGCCAAGGCTGTTCAACCAGAAGACATCAAACAACATCAGTAACGTGAGTGTAAACACCTAGGTAGGCGCTTGGTCCAAAACCCCACCTGGAAGGTGCTCCCATCACAGTTGCCATGTCCAGTTGTATAGACTGCTTACTAGACAAGGCCAACTGCAAAGGGGGCAGTGAGAGCTCAAATCCACTCTGTGGTTCACTCACTATGCCCTGCATCCCAGTAATGGGTTGCATCTTTCTGAAGCAGGGGGTACCCTTTTCTAATTTCTACAAAGGTACTAGAAGGAAGCTTAGTTTTCCTACACTTTCATATCATTTCCGACATCAAATGTGTGAAGGCTTTTCCCACATCAACCAATTCTTCAGCTCTCTGGAGACCAACCAGGTGACCTACAATTCTACTCTGACGCTAACTACCAGGAATTAGCACAGACCCCACAGGTTAAGGGCTCAGTCCCACATGCCTGTTCCACTTCAGCCACCAAGTCTCAGGTCGTCACCTGTACTTCTGATCAAAAAGCTATAAATAGGGGGTTCCTACAACCCATCCTCAGTTTCAGTAATTTGCTAGAATAGCTCAGGAAACATTTACTTACTACTACTGATTTATTACAAAAGATATTTTAAAGGATACAGTAAGTCCCCTACATTCAAATGAGTTTAAGAGCATGTTCATAAGTTCAATTTGTTCATTAAGTCCAATAAAGTTAGCCTAGGTACCCAGCTACCACAGTCAGCTATATAGTACTATACTGCAATAGGTTTGTAATACTTTTCACACAAATAAAGTAAAGTGAAGTCGCTCAGTTGTGTCCGATTCTTTGCAACCCCATGGACTGTAGCCTACCAGGCTGCTCAGTCCATGGAATTTTCCAGGCAAGAGTACTGGAGTGGGTTGCCATTTCCTTCTCCAGGAGATCTCCCCAACCCAGGGATCAAACCCAGATCTCCTGCACTGCAGGCAGACACTTTACCATCTGAGCCACCAGGGAAGCCCTTTCACACAAATAATTCATAACAAATACAGAAACAAAACATTTTTATTCTTCCCTAAAATTGGCCGGCAGTGCTTGAGACCTGGGTTCAATCCCTGGGTCAGGAAGATCCCCTGGAGAAGGGAATGACAACCCACTCCAGTATTCTTCCCTGGAGAATCCCAAGGACAGAGAGGAGCCTGGCGGGCTACAGTCCATGGTGTCCCAAAGAGTCAGACACAACTGAGCGACTAACACTTGAAAAGTAGAGTAGAACAGTGCTGGCGTACAAGGGCTGGCATTGGGTGAACATCCTGGTCTTGCAGTAAAGATACTGTACTACTCTATCAAATTGTAAAGTACACAAAAGCACAACCACTTGAAGAGGACGCATGCATGTGACAATGTACACCAGACACGTGAACTAACGTGATTGGACATGCAAATGCATGTCCACATCTTTGGAAGTTCACAACTTGAAGGTTCATATGCAGGGGACTCACTGTCCACGTGAACAGCGAGGAAGAGACACACAGGGCAAGGCCCTGACGGGTCCCAAGCACAGGTGCTCCTGTCCCCTTGGAGTTTGGGATGTGCCACCCTCCTATCACATAGATGTGTTCACCAGCCCTGGAGCAGTCTGAACACATTTGGTTAGAGCTTTTATGGGGGCTTTGTTACACAAGCAGAATTGATTAAGTCACTGGCAAATGGTGATTAATGCAACTTCTAACCCTTCTCCCCTCCTCTAAGGTAGTGGGAGGGGCAGGGGGCTGAAAAGTCCAATGTTCTGATCACGTGATTGGTTCTCCTGGTAACCAGTGCCCCTTTTTAGGGGCTTTCCAAAATAATGGTATTAACATAATCTCAGGTGCTGTTGAAAGGGGCTTGTTAATGAATAACAAAAGACAATCCTTTCATGTTTATGCTCCAGAAGTTACAGGCATGTCTCTCATTTTATTGTGCTTCACTTTATTGGCTTCACAGATAATGTGATTTTACATATTGAAAGTTCAAGCAAGTCTATCAGCACCATTTTTTCGAACAGCATTTGCTCATTTCATGTCTCTGTGTCACATTTTGATAATCTCGAAACATTTCAAGCTTTTTCATTATTATTGTATTTGTTTTGGTGATGTGCTCAGTTCAGTTCAGTCGTGTCCAACTCTTTGCGACCCCATGGACTGCATGCAGCACGCCAGGCCTCCCTGTCCATCACCAACTCTTGGGGCTTGCTCATACTCATGTACATCGAGTCACTGATGCCATCCAACTATTTCACCCTCTGTCATCCCATTCTCCTTCTGCCTTCAATCTTTCCCAGCATCACAGTCTTTTCCAATGAGTCAGTTCTTCGTAACAGGTGGCCAAAGAATTGAAGCTTCAGCTTCAGCATCAGTCCTTCCAATGATATTCAGGACTGATTTCCTTTAGGATGGACTGGTTGGATCTCCTTGCAGTTCAAGGGACTCTCAAGAGTCTTCTCTAACACCACAGTTCAAAAGCATCAATCCTTTGGCGCTCAGCTTTCTTTATGGTCCAACTCTCACATCCATATATGACTACCGGAAAAACCATAGCTTTGACTAAACAGACCTTTGTTGGCAAAGCAATGTCTCTACTTTTCAATATGCTGTCTAGGTTGGTCATAGCTTTTCTTCCAAGGAGCAAGTGTCTTTTAATTTCATGGCTGCAGTCACCATCTGCAGTGATTCTGGAACCCCAAAAAAATAAAGTCAGCCACTGTCTCCACTGTTTCCCCATCTATTTGCCATTAAGTGATGGGACTGGATGCCATGATCTCAGTTTTATGAATGTTGAGTTTTAAGCCAAATTTTTCACTCTCCTCTTTCACTTTCATCAAGAAGCTCTTTAGTTCTTCATTTTCTGCCATAAGGGTGGTATCATCTGTGTATCTGTTACTGATATTGATGCTAAAGTGTGATCAGTAAGTGGTATTTGATGTTACCATTGTAATTGTTTTGGGGTATCATGAACCATACCCATATGAGATGGTCAATTTAATCAATAAATGTGTGTGTTCTGACTGCTCCACCAACCAGCCGTTCCCTCTGTTCCTTTCCTCAAGCCTCTCCCCCACCCCCATTCCCCGAGACACGACAACATTGAAATCAGGCCAGTTGATAACCCTGCAGGAGCCTCTAAGTGTTCATGTAAAAGGAAACGTCTCCTGTGTCTCACAACAGCGAACAACAACTCATGTTTCTCAATTTATATCAAAAGCTAGAAATGGTTAATGAGGAAGCCACGTGGAAAGCTGAGAGGGGCCAAAAAGCTTGGCCTCTTGCACCAAATGGTTAGCTAAGTTGTGACTGCAAAGGAAAAGTTCTTGAAGGAAATTAAAAGTGCTACTCCAGTGAATACATGAATGGTAAGAAAATAAAACGGGCTTATTGCTGATATGGAGAAGGTTTAAGTGGTCTGGATGGAAGATCAAACCAACCACAACATTCTCATAAGCCAAAGCCTAAACCAGAGCAAGGTCTTAACTTTCTTCAATTCTGTGAAGGCTCAGAGAGGTGAAGAAGCTGCAGAAGATGAATTTGAAGTGAGCAAATGTTGGTTCATAAGGTTTAAGGCATGAAGGTGAAGCCGCAAGTTATCCAGAAGCTCTAAGATAATGAAGGTGGCTACTCTAAACAACAGATCTTCAATGTTGATGAACAGCCTTATGTTGAAAGAAGATGCCATCTTGGACTTTCAGAGCTGGAGACACATCAATGCCTGGCATCAAAGCTTCAAAGGACAGGCTGACATCATGTTAGGGGCTAATGCAGCTTGTGACTTGAAGTTGAAGCCCGTGCTCATTTACCATTCCAAAAATCCTAGGGCCCTTAAGATTTATGCTAAATCTATTCTGCCTGTGTTCTGTATGTAGAACAACAAAGCCTGGATGACAGCTTATCTGTTAGCAACGTGTTTTACTGAGTATTTTAAGCCCACTGAGACCTACTGCTCAAAAAAAAAAAAAGATCCCTTTCAAAATATTACTGCTCGTTGACAATCAGCTAGGCCAGCCAAGAGCTCTAATGGAGATGGACAAAATTAGGGTTGTTTTCATGCCTGCTAACACAACATTCTGCAGCCCACATATCAAGGAGTCATTTTGACTTTCAATTCTTATTTTTTAACAAATACACTTCTTAAGACTATAGCTGCCACAGTTAGTGATTCCTTGGATGGATCTGGGTAAAGTCAATTGAGAACCTTCTGAAAAGTATTCACCATCCTAGATGCCATTAAGAACATTTGTGGGGAATTCCCTGGTTGTTCAGTGGCTAGGACTTAACACTTTTACTGCTGCAGCCCAGGTTCAATCCTTGGTAGGGGACCTAAGATCCCACATGCCTTGTGACACGGCAAAAAAAGAAAAAAAGAGATTACAATTTGTTGAAGGCTCAGATAATAGTTAACAGTTTTTTTGCAATATAGCATTTTCAAATTCAGGTATGCGCACTGTTTTTTTAGACATAATGCTACTGCACACTTTAATAGACTACATAAGTAAACATAATTTTCATATGCCCTGAGAAACAAAATATTCATGTGATGTGCTTTATTTCCCATATTCACACTGTTGGGGTGGTCTACAACCAAACCCACACTATCTCTGAGGTACGTTTGTGCAAGGGTTTTAGGAGCTCTGTGTCAGAGGCTAGGTTCAAAGACCAAACATATATTTCTTATTTTGTCACAATATTATAGGTACTAAGGGGGGTAGTCATGGCCTGACTGTGCCATCCCGTTAGAAAGAAACACTATATTGTCCCAATCCTTGGGGAAAGGTGAAAACTGACATAGCCATGGTCATATGCTTGAAGTTTCCCAAAAGCTAGCAAATGATGCAACAGTGAATACAGCTGGCTTTGATTTAAACTAGTTAATCATTAATTGTGGCGATAGCAATCTGTCAAAGGTGAAAACTGCTTCACTTTGATCCAGCTCTTGTAGATGATGGTTTAGCATCAAAAAAGGGGACAGGATTTCCCTGGTGATCCAGTGGTTAAGAATCCTCCTGCCAATGCAGGGGACATGGGTTGGATCCCAGTTCAGGAAGATCCCCCATGTCACAGGGCAACTAAGTCCGAGCACTGCAACTACTGAAGCCTGCACTCTGAAGCCCAGCTCTGCAACCAGAGAAGCCACCCACGAGAAGCCCACTCTCTGCAACTAGAGAAACGCCTTTGCAGCAAAAAGACCCAGCACAGCCAAAAAGATATAACTAAATAAAAAAAAATTTTTGTAATTATTTAAAAAGGGGGGGCAGATCATCAAGCACGTTCTATTTCTCTTTTCTTCTATGAAATTATACCTGAAATTATATCAAAGGCTGAATCTTAGGATCTCCCCTCTGGCTCCACACTCTCTGTCTAATTCATTTGCTTCATCTGGAACCCATATAAATTCCATTCTAAGCCATTCTGTCTTGTTCAACATAATCTCCCTTTTCTTCTGTTTTCTATTTTTATTTGTTGGCTATTGGGATCTTAGTTCCCTGACCAGGTATTAAAAGTGCTGAAGTCACTTTCAAAGTGAAAGTGACTATTGAAAGTCCAGTCCTAACCACTGGACTGCCAGGGAATTCCCAAAATAATCTCCTTTTGATTTTTTTTTTTCCCTTGCTTTCTACTTTAAAATGTTCCCTTTCCTTAATTTTCCCCTTTAGGAGATGGAATTGATTGAAAAAGCCAAGAGCAGGAAAAGGGCCAAGACAGATAAGTCCAAGGCACCCAAGAGGGAGAAAGAAGGAAAACTTCGTGAGGAAGCAGAGGCTGCTGTTGGTAAGAG
The DNA here is from genome assembly GCF_027580195.1 of Bos mutus. Classification (NCBI taxonomy): domain Eukaryota; kingdom Metazoa; phylum Chordata; class Mammalia; order Artiodactyla; family Bovidae; genus Bos; species Bos mutus. The sequence continues at coordinate 45,125,318 of NC_091618.1, read as the reverse complement.
TCCATCTGGGAGAAGACACCTAATGGGAGCCAGAAGGTGTCACGGAGAATCAGCATGGATCCTATGGGACAAACTGTCTATGCTGAGTCTCCTTGATGACCACAGCTAAGATGGTGTTGCGCCCTTACTTCATGTCAGTATCTTGGGAGACAGGGATAGAGGAAACTGGGGGACCTGGAGGCCTGTAATTAACAAGAAAGGAAATTACAAAAATAATACCAACACCTACTAAATGAACACGCAGTGTATTAGTGATAGCTTATGGCGAACGATGTCAGATTCTTGATCTCCAAAGAAGACTTAGCTTTGGGACCAGGCTTGATCACTCAAAGGGACAAAGAAAGCTTCTGACATAGACATCAGAAGGAGGGTGGAGAGTGCCCCACTCGCTAGTCTTAGGAAGGGAATTATATACTTTTTAAATTAGTTATTACAATAAATCAAACGAATGTCTCAAGGTTGTAAAGATCTTACTAGACCCACTCCCATAATATACATTTTAAGATAACAAGATTAGTCAGAAGGTTTTTCAGGAAGGAGAAACATGTCCTCAAGCAGGATACATTATTGTTATATAGTCCTTACTAAGGAATGTAGAAAAAAACATTTGTCATTTCCTCCTCAAGAATTCCAGGCCCCTATCTCCTCCTTGAGAGCCCCAGACCCTTTTTCCTCCTCAGGGACCCCAGACTTCTTATCAACCTGCCTAGGAATTGACTCTCATTAGGAGCTCTGCATTTATGATGTCATGAAATCCCCACATATCCTTAAAGCAAGCACCATTATTATATCATGTGGAGAGGCTGGCTGATTTGAGTAACACTGAACAGTAAAAAGTGGTGGACCCAGGGTCTGAACATGCCATTTGATTCCAAACTCATGCCTTTCAAACCCTGCCTCTATGAATAATAAACAAGTCACAAGCTGAGAATTGGGCCATGAGAGCATTTGGGAGGGAGAAGTTTGCAGCATGCTCTGAATGGTTACTCCAGCTACCATTTTTCCTCTTGGTTCATTGTGTTGCACCTCACTGGGAATTCAGGTGCCTATGCTTCTGAGGACCTTCTTTCTCTTTAAATTAACTTTTATTGGAGTGTAGTTGATTTACAATGTTGTGTTCTGAGGACTTTCTTTAACCTGAAACCTACACTCATTCCTTCCTGGCCATGTGAAGACCCTCAAAACAAATCAAAGGCCGTAGCAACAAATGACACTGCATAGCCAGCCTCCTGGGCCAGATTTTTTTTTTTAATTGAAGTGTAGTTGACTTACAATGTTGTGCCAATCTCTGCTCTACAGCAAAGTGACCCGTTTATACAATATAGACATTTTTAATATTCTTTTCCATTATGGTTTATCACAGGATATTGAATATAGTCCCCTGTGCTATATAGTGGGGCTCTGTTGCTTATCCAGATCTATTTTTGAGGTCTGCTTTTTAAAGTCTTGCTGCATTTACATTGCTGTAGCCTGTAACTTGGTAGCATTGGCAGGACTGGAAAAAGAAATACTTGTGGCCCCCAGTGGTGAATTGAGAAAGAAGCCCTAGAGTATGGAAGGCTCAAACTGTGCCAGGTTACAAAGTTGCAACCTCAAGCTAGACTCTTGAGGCATGATTTTCCAGCTGTGCCTATAGGTCTTCTTCCCTCCAGAGAGCCTTGTCCCCACCATAGGTCAGGGTGAATCAGAACTCTTTTAGTAGCAAGACTGCTGATTACAGTTGAGGCAGGTTCTCAAAGGGTGGTCTATGGGCTGTGCTGTGCTAAGTCGCTTTAGTTGTGTCTGACTCTTTGTGACCCTATGGACTGTAGCCGGCCAGACCCCACTGTCCATGGGATTTGGGTTGCCATGCCCTCCTCCAAGGGATCTTCCTGACCCAGGGATTCAGCCCACATCTCTTATGTCTCCTGCATTGGCAGGCGGGTTCTTTACCACTAGCACCACCTGGGTCTATGGACTACCCTTCTCAAAATCTTTGGAGTGATAGCTAAAATGCAGATTCCTACAAAATCAGACTCTAAGGGCGGGCTCAGGTATCTGCACACAGATGATCCCATTGCACATGGGAGTTTTAAAGTCACTGAAAAGGATACAGAGATCATGTTTATTAGCTATGCCTCTATCCCCAATTGTTCCCTCCTAGGAAAGTCAAAGGAATCAAAAGCTGAAAAGAAATCACAGCTAATTTCCAAAGGGAAAAAAACAGGAGCCAAAGGGAAAAGGACACGGAAGGAGGGGAATCTGGAAACAGCTGCGGAGCTGAGTGGGCCTGATGGCATTAACTCTAAGGAAACCAAAGACCGCTCAGGTGGAGGTTTCTTCCGCTCAGGCTCTGGTGTAGAGGACCCTTGGGTCTCTTCCAAAGTTGAAGCTCCTGAGAGCCAAGTTTCTATAGATGGAAGGTCATCACCCACCCAGACTGCAGCTGTCCCTGGAAACATGGAACCTGAAGAAGAGAGAAGCCACGAGGACCCTTCCAAGGTAGGCTTCAATATTCTCACTCTGGCCAAAGGGATCTCTGTCCTCACTGGTACAACTGCAGAGGTGGAGAAAACTTCCCCGGATTATATTAAACTGCCTAATTTTATTGATTTTACTTTGTTTTTTCTGACCCTTTAAGATGCCAGATCTGATAAAAGACACTAGGGTGGCAAAGTCCCTCTGAAATGAGACATTCTGTGAGGCTCCCGAACTGCCAGGCCATGTACCCACCCCTCATGAGCAGAAAGGTGGCACAGCACTAGTCTGTGAGAAGTACAGGCCTCACAGTTAAAAGGAAAGGTGAATTCAGGCCTCAGAGCCAAGCACATATTCTTGACTAAGCCAGGAGTTTATGCACGGCTTGCCTCCCCAACACTGTAGAAATTCCTCCATCCCCAATCTGCTTTACTGTGGCACAAAGCTGGGCCACAGGCAACTTACACACACACATCTATCTGCCTTTTCTTTGAACACTGCAAGCATACCCACAGCTAAACCACTACGGTTAAACTCACAGAAGTTACATGCAAACAGGAACAATTCTGCTGAATTTCATTTAATCTCTACAGCCACACTCGTGACCCAGGTACGATGCACCCCATTTCATACACCTACAAGCTAAGATTAAAAGGGTTAGATGTTTGCTGCCAGAAGTTGGGCAACCATCAAGTGGCAGAGTCAAGACTTAGATCTTTTGACTCCAAAAGAGCTCCAGAGCTCTTGCACTATTTTTAATTATTATGTATTTATTTTATAGCCCCTGGTCTTCCAAAAAGGATTTCAGGAAGCTTTTTCCTTTCTGGTTCTCAGTTCTCCCAGCTGCCAAGGCTACAGCATTCTACTCTATATAGCAGATGAAAATTTTAAGCTGTGGGCAGAACTTCTCTGAGCCTGCTGTAGACTCAGAATTTCTAGATTTATTGTCAGTACACAGTACTGCACTGCCTCTGCAAAGGCTAAATAAGATAAGGAAGTACCCACCCCATACTGGATACACAGAGCTGCCATGGGACAGTGGCCATCCAGTGTTCCCCTCAGAGGCATACTTCTGACTGAGGAGGAGGCATCAGGAAGAACAAGAAATCTAAGACACTCTTCACAGAAACTGAGAGAACGTTTCATTGGAAAAGTGGATTTGCATAAGATTAAATAGGAGTCTGACACATCTACACCTAGGACTGCCCCTAAAGGAGCCTTTAGCTCGAACCTGTGGTTCTGACCCCTGGCTTCACACTAGCATCACTGCAAGACGTTTTTTAAAACCACCAAGAAAAATAATATATTTTTAAGTAGGTGGTTGGGGTGGAGGAGAAGTTTCCTGGCAGTCCAGTGGTTAGGACTCTGTGCTTCTACTGCCAGCCAGGTTCAATCCCTGGTCAGGGAACTAAGATCCCACAAGCCTTGCTGAGTAGCAAAAAAAAAAAAAATTTTTTTAATTAAAATTTAAAAACCTGCCAAGGCCTCCCACCTAAGTATTCTTATTTAATTGGTCCGGGTGGGGCTTTGGCCTCAAGTAATCTTTAAAAGCTCCTTGGGTGATTATTAGACACATATAGCAGACATGGTCAGAGAAGGCAATGGCAACCCACTCCAGTACTCTTGCGTAGAACATCCCATGGATGGAGGAGCCTCGTAGGCTGTCATTTAGTGACTTAGCAGCAGCAGCAGCAGCAGCAGCAGACATGGTAGCTCAGCTGGTAAAGAATCTCCTGGGTCAGGAAGATACCCTGGAGAAGGGATAGGCTACCCACTCCAGTTTTCTTGAGCTTCCCTGGAGGCTCAGATGGTAAAGAATCCACCTGCAATGTGGGAGATCTAGGTTTGATCCCTGGGTTGAGAAGATCCCTTGGAGGAGGGCATGGCAACCTACTCCACTATTCTTGCCTGGAGAATTCCATGGCCAGAGGAGCCTGGTAGGCTACAGTCTATGGGGTCGCAAAGAGTCTGGCGACTAAGCGACTAAGCAACTATGCACAGCACAGCAGGCATTATGTTGGCACTTTCACTGTTTGAGTTAATTCTGGTAATAGCCAGCCAAGAGGAAGACAGTTTAGACGAATTAAGTTGTTACCCTTGAATTCTGAAGCAAGTAAGAGAGAGACTTGGATCCAGGTCAGTCAGAGCCCAGAGCCCGAGCCAGTGGTAGCAGAGTTTGTACAACTGTGGTCAGAGTGTGGAAACCACCTTATCTCTGATTAGAGGCCATGTGGTGGGGGTGGAGGAGGGCGCACTGCCAAGATGAGGTCACCAGTGATCACTGCTCACAGACAACACTCTGGCTCCTCAGGCCTTCCTCGTCAAGAGGGAACAAGAGAAGGCTTCCCGGGACAGGCTTCGAGCAGAGCGGGCTGAGATGAGACGGCTGGAGGTGGAGAGGAAGAGAAGGGAGCAGGAGGAGCAGAGGCGGCTCCAGCAGGAGCAGCTGGAGAGGGCAGAGAGGATGAAGGAGGAACTGGAGCTGGAGCAGCAGCGCCGCGTGGAGGAAATCCGGTGGGTGCAGAGGTCGTGGCCACGGCTGTGACAGGAAGCTGAAGACAAGTGGGGCTGACTTCCTCTGGGGGTACATTGGCTCTGAGGCTCATCGTTGTTGTGTTCAGTCGTTTAGTCATGTCTGACTCTGCGACCCCATGGACTGCAGCACTGCTAGGCTTCCCTTCACCACCTCCCAGAGCTTGCTTAAACTCATGTCCATTGAGCCAGTGATGCCATCCAACCATCTCGTCCTCTGAGGTCCCCTTCTCCTTCTGCCTTCAATCTTTCCCAGCATCCAGGTCTTTTCCAATGAGTCCACTCTTTGCATCACATGGCCAACGTATTGGCGCTTCAGCTTCGGCATCAGTCTTTCCAATGATATTCAGGGTTGATTTCCTTTAGGATTGACTAGTTTGATCTCCTTGCTGTTCAAGGGACTCTTTAAAAGAGTCTTCTCCAGAGGCTCATGCCCTAAAGGGAAATGGCATGTCTCATTTTATCCTCAGTTATCCCAGGAACAGTCTGGACCAAAGATAGATAAGGTGTCTTAAACCGTTAGGGTTACTCCAGACAGATGTTGGTGGATCTTCCTGGGAAGGCTTTGAGATCCGTTCCAGCAAACATTTGTTATGCCTCTTGCCACACTGTCTGCATTTTGCAAGGCCCTTCCATAAGCTTCTGGGCTCATTTAATCTTCCCAACTACCCTGTGAAACAGGAACTTCAAAATCCATTTGATAAGAATGGAAAATGAGGATCTGGGAACTGAAGGCCGGGTCCCAGAGCACAGAGCTGTCGAAACTTTCAGGCTTCTAGTTTCAGTCCTATTGTGTTCTGGCTTCTGCTGTTCAGTCAGGCTTCCCTTGGAAAAGGAGTCTCTGCATGAGATGCTGTTTGTGAACTACAGCCTGCAAAGCCTCCACCAGAGATAGAGCTTGTCCTGTAAGGACACTGCAGTGTTTCTGCCATCTCCCTTACCTGTTTATGGGTTTTCTCAGCTTGAGGAAACAGAGACTTGAGGAAGAACGACAGCGGCAGGAGGAGGAGGAGAGAAGGCAGTGGCTCCAGTTGCAAATGGCCCAGGAGAGAGCTCGGCAGCAACAGGAGGAGTTCCGGAGGAAATGTCAGGAGCTGCAGAGAAAGAAGCAGCAGGAGGAAGCTGAGAGGGCTGGTGAGAGGTGCTCCACTCTCTGCAACTCCCTCTATCTGGGACAGAAATATTTTTATCCCCCTGTGGGTGTTCATTTGATTCTCCCCAGAGTTATTCCTATCCTAGGTCTCAGTGTGAAGCACTCTAAATGGGTAAGCCGATTTTTTTTTCAAAGTGATTAGTAGGTGTGACTCTAGTGAGCTGAGATAGAAGTTCAAAATAAGAAAGACTTGTTTGTAGCAATGACTCTTGTGGTCCCAGTCATCTCCTGGAGTGGCACCCAGCCCCTTGCATTGCCCTTCCAGCATTGCTCAGAAGCTGCCTAAATTGGAGACACAGCTCTCCTCCTTGCCTGCTTCCCTAGCAGATGGAAACAAACACCTGGATGGCTGCTGGGCAGCCTTTCAGGTGATGTATGGATTTTCTGTAGCCTCATATTTGAGGAATAGGAAAGTGCTTCAGCAGATGATGCCCCTGTAGAGTGGTCAGACCAGCTGAGTAAGCACCAAGGTTCTCCAGACCCTGCCCTGCACTGCACACAGTAGGTACTTGATAAAGGACTCTTAAGTTAGTAAATGAACACAGGGTAATACCCACAGAAGATCTGGCAACCAGCTGTCAGGTAAACCATGGAACATCTCATTGGGAGTCCCTGGGAATCAGACTTGAGAGTCAGATCAGAGAGTTGTTTTCTTGAATAATGCTGAGCTTACCTGTTCTTCTGTTCTGCAGAGGCAGAAAAGCAAAGGCTGAAGGAGTTGGAAATGCAGCTAGCAGAAGAGCAAAAGCACCTGATGGAAATGGCTGAAGAAGAACGGCTGGAGTACCAGCGGCGGAAACAGGAAGCAGAAGAGAAGACTCGGCGGGAAGCAGAGGACAGATGGCAGAAGGAAAAGGAAGCGGCAAGGTTGGCTCAGGAGGAAGCCATGAAACAAGCCCAGGATCAAGCCAGGTATTTGACATTTGAACAACAGTTGCAAGAGTGGGATTGTTCAAGGACTTGACTGCCTGCTTCTAGTACTAGCTTTGAGCTGCCTTTGGACACGTGAAGTTTTCCCACTTCCATAGCATGGTTTGGAAGAACTAAAAAATAGAGATTCTCCTGCTGCAAAGGTGATAGAATTTTTTGATGGCTTAAAGAACTGACATTGAAGCTAGATGGGGTTTAGAGATCATCTAGCTCAGCCCTCTGCTTCACAGATGAGAAAAGCAAGTCCGAGACAGAAGGACCCTGATCAGGGCTATCAGTGAACTAGGAGTAGCACCAAGACTAGACCAAAGACTCCACCCCCACCCCTGATTCTGAAACACTGCCTTTCTCAGTATGTATTTACTGGGTACCTGTTATGTGCCAAACATTGTTCTGGACACTGGGAACTCAGGATTAAGAAAGACAGACATCTCTTCTCCCATAGCATTTACATTCTAGGGATGGGGGTGGGGAGACAGACTCTAAACAAAGGTTTTTTAAGTTGGCAATAAATGTTATTCAAAAAATTTTTTAAAAGAGATAGGATTGCGGGAGGTTTAGTTTAGACAGGTTGGCCAGGGCAAAACCTTAGCAGAGGCGATATATAAGGGTGGGACCTGAATGACGAGTTAGTCACATAAACATGTAGATGAAAAATATCCCAGGAGGTAAACAGCAAGTGCAAAAAAAAAGTTCAAAGAAAAGAATGAGGCTGGCATGGCCAAAGAATAAAAGAAAAGTTAGCATGGCTGTAATGAAGTGAACAAGACACAAAGAATACTTGTAGATAAGGTCAAAGATAGACCTTTTTAGTAGAAATAGCTCAGAATCAGCCATCGGGGCCAGCAGCATTTCCCCCTTTATTATCTTACAATGATTATTACACCTTTCTGATAATAGAGTCTCTTTAGTAATGTGCTTTCAATTGACTCCTTAAAAACCAGGTCCTCCATAGTGGCTATTATCATAAATTTCCCCTCCTTAGTGAAAGCAACAAAGTCATCCTTGTTTAGAACCATCACAACTGAAGCGTGAAGAAGTCCGGCAAAGAAAACCATGTGATTCCAATCTTAACTGTAAACAATTTACCCCTTGAAATTTATTTTCTACAACTTAAGCTGAATCTAAGCTAATAAATACCCTTCAGGGGACAAGAAAAAAAAAAAGGAAGCCAGAATAACTCTATTTCAGGGTTTTCCACCTTACCTTGAGTTGTTCTCCTGGATGTTCCTCAGCTGTTATGGGAATTACAAAATAGATTAAGGGAAGTCTTGATTCAGTTTCAAAGTTGTATTCCACGTATCACAACAGTAGGACTGGGTTCATAAGTATTGAAACCAAAAGCAAAGCTGAGTTGCAATTTTCACAAAGAAAACTGGCCAGAAATACAAGGGGAAGTTGAGCTATTGTGCAACGCTAATCCAAGTTGCTTTGAAGAAACATCTTCACCTCCACCAAGAATAATTAAAGGGGTATGTGAAGGGTGTGAAAGAGCCTCATTCTAGCAAGTGTTAGAACTTAATGCCAGCTGGCTTGATTTCATCTTCGCTTGTGTGACATTGGCCCAGGTATACTTTAACTTCTCTGGCCTGTTTCTTCATCCCTAAGACAAGAGAGTCCCTTCATGAATACAGATTTAAGAACTATTATACCCTTCCTTTTAACCTTTCTAGTAGGAAGATCATGATCCTTGAAACCTCATATGTAAAGTTACTGAATGAAGACAGTATGACCTTCCACTAAAATGCAAGTCAGTAACCACAAATCTAATGATGATTACTGAAATTCTTAGTGAAAATTATTCAACTAGCTTATAAAGACAATTTTCTAGGATGCTTTATCAAGTGTTGTGATCATGGGTGTGAATTGTTTCTTAGGCAAAAAGATGCTTTGAAGAAACATCTTCATTTCCACCAAGAACTCCATAAGGAAGCCAGTGGCCTACAGTGGACACACAACATTTCCAGACCATGGGTCTACTCTTACTTCCACTTCCTACAAATACCAAGACCTTAAGACTAGAAGAAAACTAAAAAGTTGGAAGATGGTGATGGAAAAAGAGAACCTTCCTTCTATAATGAAGTTCCATACTGAGCTCCATTAGTTCCATTTCATCTGGTTCACCTCACTGTACAGCTAACTTCACTCTAGGATCTCCATCCACACCACTGTCCAGTAAATAGCCACATGTAGCTATATAAACATAAAACATTCAGTTCTCCAGTCACACTAGTCACATTTCAAGTAATCAGTAACTGAATGTGGCTACTGGCTACAATATTGGACAACAGATACAGAACATTTTCATCACAGAAAGTTACACTGGACAACACTGTACTCTTGAGCCCTGAAAATTAACCAGCCTTGAGGTTTTGCTCCGAACTATGCCTTGAAAAACCAGCCACTAGCATGATTTCCCCGTTTTAAAAATCACACTGACTCTATCAAGAGTCTTGATTAGATAATTTATCTTTAACATCTCTTTAATAACAGTAAGTAAAAAAAATAATAATAAGTATCTACTACAGAATGATCATTAAAGAGGATGAAGAACCTTTAAGATACATAAGATACATAAAAAGATGTTACAGCAAGCAGTATCTGAAGCAAAATTTTCCCACAAATTTCCTTTGGCCCCACTCTATACTTCAGTCTGCATTTAAAAACTTAATACTTGCAGATGATTCCCTGGAAATCTCACACTAATGCTTATAAGGTGCTTTCTACAGGAGCTGCACTTCCACAAACCAGAAGTCAAGCTCTGTGTTTGTACTGCTGTGTTACTGGACTTGCTTAAATGTGATGCTTCAACTCCTTGCTTTATGTAACATAGAAATAAAATGCCCCAAACACTGGCTATTGTAGTGAATATATCACAGTCTTTCTCAAACTTGTTGACCCTACTTGCACATTATTCAATTGATTCAATAATACTTAGATGAGAAAGGAGCATCTCAAATAACTCAACCAAGAGAAGAAAGAACACTCAAGGAAAACATCCTGGTGGGGAAATTACCATTCCTGATTTTATTTTCTCTCTTCTTTTACAAATTTCAAAAGTTGCAGTCAAGCACCAGGTAGAGTGGCTACACTAAAATGTTATTCGAGGTGCCTTCCAAATCTTATCGATATTCTATTAAACTGTTGCTGTTAAAGGCCTATTTTATCAGCACTACTAACCAGATAAGCACATTTTTCAGTTAACCATAGCAGAATGCACAGCATTTAGAAGAATCCAATAAACTAAAATCAAGTATCCCCCATAGCTAAGCTCCACTACCTAAATGCCAAGTCTTCAGACATGCAAACAAAGCTGATACCAAACTACATATATGCGCATTCTGGATAGCTCAAATAGCCTATCAGTTTTCTCAGGCCTGACAGAAATATGCAACTCAATGAGGACTTTCTGGAAATGGGCCTTATTTCTATGTACTATTTAACACAATGGTCTAAAAGTTCTAATTTACCTAGACTATATATGTACAATACAAATAATTTTTCAGGTATGGTCAAAATAAGATTTATAAGACAAGCCAATTATTTTTCAACAGGAAATTTGAGAGGGTATTCAAACTATAATAGTTTGCATTAGAGATAGGTTTTATTTGCTCTTCTCAAGTAGCTAGATGACATTCTACTTGGAATAATACAAAATTGGATTACATATGTGCATATATATTCTGAATTCTGTGATTCATTAAGGAGTTAAAAGAAAAAGTTAAGCCCTCTAATTAAGGAACTAATTTAGTATTTTAATTTTACAGTTGAAAAGATGATATAAAGAAATAAAATATAAACAACCTTAACTACAGAGAACATTTTGAAAATTGTTAAGGGAAAAACTGAAATTATCAATATCAATTAAGAATTTCTGGCGTGCCCATTTATTCAACATATTGGGTAACTGTATCATATAAATGCACCATACAGGAATATCAAGTTTTTTTAAAAAACAACAGTGAGTATTTAAGAAGGTATTGTGACCTTAATTAAATCCTTAATTCTGAAGGCACTTCAGTAACTTTCAGTGCTTCAAAGTCATGATCATCACCACACAATCCATAAAAAAATCTGTACCATGTATGAACAATAATTTCCAGTATGATGCAAAAAAACCTTATGTTTTAAGCATTTTTTTTTTTTCTTTCTGTACAATTAAAAATAAAATAAACATGGGTACAGTTTTTACAAATATTTTGTTTATTTTAATGAAGCTGGTACAGACACTGTCCATTTAAAACCCATATCCCAGGCCAAAAAGTACAAATAAAGTCAAAAAGAGCAGTGTTCTGTTGTATACACTTCTGCATGAATAACTTTAACTGCTAATGAAAATTAGATCTTTTCTGGGATCTTCTGACAAGATTTTTCTTTCATCTTAAAATGCTTTCTCTTCAGTGAAGCCATCTTTGGAGTTAGTCATTATTCTCTGTCATTTTGACTCCAAATGGATATTCCTCTTCTTTTGGTCCAGACCCTCAGATTTTAAAAGTAGCTTCAAGTTAAGGAAAGGTCATTTTTCCACAGTTCTGTTTTCCGAAAAACTTCCATCTCCCACTGAAAGTCATAGTCCAGGAGTGAAGCAATCACATGCTAGAACGTCAGGGCCAATTGGAAAGTCATTAGGAACACTTGCATTAGTTGATCTTATTTATCACAAGCCTGCAAATGCACAGTCCTGGAAAAGGCGGGCTCTCTATGCACACATGTAATTTTTAAAAAGGAGAGAGTGATATGAAGGGGGCTGAGGTTTGATCACCAAAAATCAGCACAATGAAAAGAAATAATAATGAATAATGGGCACTAGAATTCAAATTACCAGATGTTTTAAAGAGATGGGGTGCCAGTTTCAATTATGTTTTGAACACCACATTACAAAAGAACTATTTTTAAAAATAAAAAAGGATTAAGGGGAAAGAAAAAAAAATAAAAAGAATATCTAAACCGTTGAATGACCCCCTGTTTGTTCCTGATAAACTTCAATCACATCTTCTTCCTCCATTCCCAGCTGTAAGAGGAAAGAAAAGTGTTAGTAGTAGAATAAAAAGTACTATTTTTTTAACTGGCTGCAACTATGTGGCAACTGTGCAAAAAAGATACAAAAATAATCCATAGTTATCCTGTTCTGAAACTAACAATCTTGTTTCCTTTAATCCAAAGAACAGAGAGGTATATTCTTTTCTTCTGATACTATGTCAATATGAAATCATTCATGTTACTTTGCTGAGCCAACTTTACTTCCCAGTTTATTCACCATGTAAAATTTAAGTGTTTCTGAAAAGTACCTTAAAGGAGTTTTAAATCTAATGAAACATGTATAGAATAGTTTAAGTAATAGTTTGATGCCATGTTTTCTAAAAATCATTTTACTTCCAGATGTAATTATTCGACAGAATCTCTTTCTTCTCTTTCAAAAAACCTGACTTCACTTGAAATATATGTGGGTTTTGGCTAGAAAAATACTGTCTAAGGGTTCATTTCTAAGTAGTTTGCTTTGTTATATAGAATTCCTTCTAGAATTTAACTATTATTTTCTTTGATAGTGACCACTCTCAGTGAAGAGTTATTATACATCTACTTTTGACACTTCAATTCTATAGGCTTGATTTTTCAGGCCAGTTCTCAATTCTTCCAGAAAACGGGGGGCGTGGAAAGACCCTTTACAATGCCTTTTACAGAACATTAAGCAAAATATATGCAATTTTTTTTTATATGCATGAAGTGTCTGGAATGTTTTTCTTAAAGACATTATTAATAATGGTTGCCTCTGAGAAATGGGAATGCAGAGATATCTAGAGTGTATTTTCCATTTTATATACTTTGGTAGTTTGGTTTTTTAATACTTTCATTTTTAACTACAAGCATTCTTTATTTAAAAAATAAAAGTGTACAGAAGGAGGCTGGTGTTGCATAGAAACCCATAGATGCCTCAATGAGGCTTGTAAAGAACTGCAAATCTGTTGATTCTGGTGTGCAGCCAGGGTTAAAGAACACTGAAATAGGCAGACTGAAAACAAAAATCAGCATTGTTTCCAGTGAACTACAGTGAATCACAAAAGCAAATGAAAAATAACAGTTCAAAGGAAAGTTCAAGTAATCTCTAATGAGACAAGTTCTATATTTTATACAGGACAATTTTGTGCAGAATTACAAAATGTGAAAATTAAAATATGCTAAGAAATCTAAAAATAAGTGGATTTAGAATTTTTTAAAGTGATTAATTGGTTCTGGTGTCATGGATATCTTGACTGTGATAAAACATGAATGTTAAAATAATTATTAATTAAAGATGCTATTAAAATTTAATTTTAATTGCACACTTAGCCTGGTAAACACTGCAAGGACTAGAATTCCAAACAGTACAAGGAACCCTTGAATGGGGAAGGTAGCATATGTCCTTAAACTATGGTGAATATGAAGCCATCAGCTTTAAGAAGTACACTGTCGGATAAGAGTAAACAAGCAACAGTACAAAGAGGTCACTCCCTAAATACCTACTCTCTCCCACTGCCCCATTATTCTTCTAAAAAGATAAATCTTTTAATGATAGTAAGGGAGGTGTCACTAAAATGTATCAAATAACCTTCTGTGTTGGTGAGATTATGCCAAGCTTTTGTTGTTCAGTCACTAAGTCTGACTCTGCAACCCTGTGGACTGCAACATGCCAGGCCTCCCTCCCTATCCCTGTGCCTTAACCAAGTTAAGACAGGGAAAATATAAAATGAGTTTGGAATATCTTGTGCCAGACAGTAAGGAAGTACTCAAGAAAGTAGGTGGATACTAAACCTACAGGGGAAAGTTTGATGAGAAAAAGGATAGTCACATAGTTTCAAAGTATGTGCCCACATATTACTCAATTATAACAGGAAAAATGGTTTAACCACACAGGAAAAAAAAACGATAACTGTTAAACCCAGTGATATACTCCAGATATTACAGCCTGAGAAAGACACATCACCATTTACACAGTAATCCAGACAAACACACATGATCCAAATCTAGTCATGAGTTAACAGAACAGCCCAAATTGAGAGTCTTTCTGGAAAAATAACTGGTTTGTACTCTTCAAAAATGTAAATGTCTGGCAGTGATGAGCCACTTGCCCTCTCTGAGAACAGAGTTCGGTAATGACAATCTTTACTCTGGACTCAAGTTCTGAGCCAGACGAGGCACCCACCACCTCCAGTTCAAAACAAAACACCATGCTGGTGTTGACGATGGGCAACTGAAGGCTGGGGAGTCGAGTCCTTAAGCTGTGAGACTCAGACGGGCCTGTCAAGATGCTGGTGAGGGCAGAGGGAATGTTGAAGATGCACGGCAGGTTGGGAGTTCATTCCATTCAGTGCCCAGCACAGGAGGCACAGGGGTAAGAAGAGGATGTTGTGTGTAAGTGATTAGAAGCAGGGGTGAGGCTACTAGTTTGTTTTCTCCTAATGTTCAGATCGTTATCAGTTTTAATTTTCCCTGGGGTGTTCCAGGACGAAAATGTGATGACTGAATCTTTCCTTGTTAATTTTCTTGTTTCTTTCGAACATGGAACTTTTTCCCCTCTCTTGACCATAATGCCCACTTACTGAAATCAAGCAGGAAATTTTTATTTCCTAGGTATTTTCCATATCTTTGCCCTCTCCCACCAATATGATACATTGTTGATTTTTTAGATATACATTTTACTGTATTTTTTTGTTTGTTTTCTGATCCAGTGGCTACACTGTAGTAGTTTTTGTCTCCCTTCTCTTCCCTGTGCCCCACCCCACCATTGTTCTTTCTACCCTATATATTCCTGAGTATCTTTTCCTGATCTGGTTTCTCTGGGATTCCTGTTCTGGGTCTAAACTACCTTTTCCAGTACAAATAACTTAGTGTTTTCCAGATGTAAGTGTATTTTAGGTGAAATAAATTGATCTCCAGTGGGGGGAGGGGGGGATGTAAATGTCATGAAGACAAAGACAGTCTGAAGTTCCAAGTTAAAGATAAAAAAGTGAAAATGAAAGTCGCTCAGTCATGTCTGACTCTTTGCGACCCCATGGACAATAGCCCACCAGGCTCCTTCCTGTCCATGGGGTTCTCCAGGCAAGAATACTGGAGTAAGTTGCCATTCCCTTCTCCAGAGGATCTTCCCAACCCAGAGATGGAACCCAGGTCTCCCTCACTGCAGGAGGATTCTTTACCAGCTGAGTCACCACGTGTTCACACTGAACTGGATCCTACGATGAGGGAGAAAACTTACCATAAAAGGGAAAATTGGGACACATGACGAAACAGTATTCTAACAGTATTCAGTGTCCTGACTCTTAACAACAGTACTGCAGTTATGTCAAAGAGAATACTTGTTCTTAAGAAATACACACTAAAATATTTAGTAAATGGCCATGGTGTATGCAGCCTACTCCCAAATGGTTCAGAAGATACACATACACACACATATGGTGGGGGGCGGGGGAGGCGAATAATAAAGTACATAAAGTACAGGTAGGAAAATGTTAAAAACTGGTAAATCTAGGTAGAAGAGAGTTCAATTTTTTGCACTTATTCTTGCCACTTTTCTGTAATTTGAAAATCATCACAAAATAAAAACTTTTTAATTTAAAAAGATGAAGGGATGTCAAAAGAAGAGATGTGCCAACTTGAAGGGTTCCCACAGGCTAATATCTAAAGAACATCACTCATACAAAGTATCTCCCCACAAATTACTTATTAATTACAAAATAACTTGGATAAATTGATACAATGCTACAGTGGATAAAATGATACAATGGATAAAATATCTGGCAGTTACCATCTTAACTAAGTGATCAAAATTAGTATTACCCATAGTAAGACATGGACATCATATAATTCCTAACATCATGCACTTGGAATTTCACAGCTTCATTCAGTGTTGCTCCTACCAAATGTTCAAACCTGAATCTAATCATAAGGAAACAACAGACAAACCCCAACTGAAGGACATTCTTTTTTTTTAAATTCATTTATTTTAATTGGAGGCTAATTACTTTACATGAAGGACAATCTAAAATACAGTCGGCCTGAATTCTTTTTAAAAACATCAGTGTAATGAATCAGTCAGTCCTAAAGAAATCAACCCTGAATATTCATTGGAAAGACTCATGTTGAAGCTGAAGCTCCAACACTTTGGCCACCTGATGCAAAGAGCTGTTCACTGGAAAAGACCCTGATTCCGGGAAAGACTGAAGGCAGGAGAAGGGGACCTCATAGTTGGATGGCATCATCAACCCAATGGACATGAGTTTGAACAAACACCGGGAGATGGTGAAAGACCGGGAAGACTGGTGTGCTGCAGGACTGTTGTGTGCGTGGGGAAACAAAGAGTTGGACACAACTTATCGACTGAACAACAACAGTATAATGAAAAACGAAGACTGAGTAACTGTTTCATATGAAAAGGAAGCTAAGAGGCATGATAACCAGGCAGAATGCATAACCTGAATGAGATCCCAGGTTAAGTTAAAAAAAAAAAAAAAGGCAGGTGAGCTATAAAGGACCTTACTGAGACAAAGTGCAAAATAAGATTATTTTGACTGTATATTCAATTACAGTATTGTATCAAGGTTAAATCACCTAAATTAGATAATTTAACTGTGACTCTTAGGAGAACAATAACACTCAAATACTGAGGGGTAAAGAGCCATATCACCTGCAAATTAATATCAAATGGTCCACCAGTAGTGATAATCTGTACATACACAGAGAATGATAAATCAAACACAGCACAACGTTAATAAATGAAGAATCTACAAAAAAGGTTATACAGGAGAATATTATACTAGTCTCATCATTCAGTAAGTTTGAAATGTTTTCAAATAAAAAAGCTAATAATAGCCATACATCATTCCCACTATCAGAAATATCAGAAATGTTATTTTGTATTTGGAGGAGGGGAATCTGTATAACTGTAAATACACACACACTCTTTTTCTCACATTTTATTACTTTCAGATATCTCGGGGTAGGAGTGAGAATGAGCGTAGAGAAGGTGGAATATATAAACAGAGAAATAAAACATTATATTCAATAAAACAAATGAAGGCATAGAAGCATTAAAAAACATAACCCAAAATGACAGAGCCAAAAATATATACTAAGCTTCTGCATTTGGAGAAGGTGATGGGACCCCACTCCAGTACTCTTGCCTGGAAAATCCCATGGACGGAGGAACCTAGTAGGCTGCAGTCCACGGGGTCGCTAAGAGTTGGACACGACTGAGCGACTTCACTTTCACTTTTCACTGTCATGCATTGGAGAAGGAAATGGCCACCCACTCCATGTTCTGGCCTGGAGAATCCCAGGGACGGGGGAGCCTGGTGGGCTGCTGTCTATGGGGTCGCACAGAGTCGGACACGACTGAAGTGACTTAGCAGCAAGCTTCTATATTAAGTTCTCAAAATGGGCCAAAAGTCAAAATCGAACTCTAAAGGTCACTATCACCATGAAAATGAACCCGAAATCTGCCAAATTTGAGAACCATCTGTCCATCCTTAAAAAGGCATAGTATGTGCCTTATAACAATTTAAGTCCTCAATCCCTACTTTTCACCTCTTTTTACTGGCACATTTGAAGGCACTAAAAGGGAAATTCAACCCAAAAGATTATTTTTGTCTCTGACAAATAATATATCAGTTAACTCAGAGAATATTCAAGAAAAGGGCAGTTTAATGGTACCAGCGAACCACATCATTCAATGCAAAATTCAAAATATGTCTTGAATTCAGAGAAGAAATTATACTCACTTCTTTTGGAGTGTGATTATCAGCAATTCTCTGACCTTCAAAGAGAAACCTGAGTGAATTCATGGGAACTCCCTAAAAAGACAGAAAATGTACAAATATAAACCTTATAAGAGATAACAGAAACTTTGATGCACAAAAAGCAAATATGAAAGCTCCAACAGAATGTGTAGAACATAAAACTAGACAGCTAATTCAATCATCATTACCATTAACTGAGTAAAAACTATTTGCTAGATACTCCTGATACCAAATATTTTATATACAGAATCATAAATTTTTCATCACAACGGCCCTAAAAGATGAGTATTGTCACCTTATCTTCATTTACAGCTAGAAAATCTAAGGTATAGAGAGGACACACAAGCTGGTCAACCTTTGAAGGCCAAATCTGTTCCCAACCCTGTGTATTCTTAGCCACTATTCTACATAGTTTCCTCTCAAATCTATAAGCTAACATAAAAATAAAATCAGATATTGGATGAACACCAGCTACCAACTGTACAAGCAAAATTGGTTTTAAACAGACTAAATCATAGAAATTTGGCAAAGCACAGTAGCAAGCCAGATAAACTACAGTAAACCTGTGATGGCATTTATAGCACTATAAGTATCACAAAAGGTATTAAAATATATTTTTCTAATCACTTATTCCACAAAAATGGCTAAAAGAGAGTAGACGGCTCATTTAAAGAGAAGTAACTTCACTAACAAGTATAAATCAATAATCATTTATTTAGTCCACAAGTATCAGAAAGTTCTGCTCAATAACTAATGTGTTAAGATTTCCGCCATGTTTAGAGAAATGTCTATTTAGTTCTTTGGCCCATTTTTTGATTGGGTCGTTTATTTTTCTGGAGTTGAGCTGTAGGAGTTGCTTGTATATTTTTGAGATTAGTTGTTTGTCGGTTGCTTCATTTGCTATTATTTTCTCCCATTCTGAAGGCTGTCTTTTCACCTTGCTAATAGTTTCCTTTGATTCTCCAAAGAAGACATACAGATGGCTAACAAACCCATGAAAAGATGCTCAACATCACTCATTATCAGAGAAATGCAAATCAAAACCACTATGAGGTACCATTTCACACCAGTCAGAATGGCTGCGATCCAAAAGTCTACAAATAATAAATGCTGGAGAGGGTGTGGAGAAAAGGGAACCCTCTTACACTGTTGGTGGGAATGCAAACTAGTACAGCCACTATGGAGAACAGTGTGGAGATTCCTTAAAAAACTGGAAATAGAACTGCCTTATGATCCAGCAACCCCACTGCTGGGCATATACACTGAGGAAACCAGAAGGGAAAGAGACACGTGTACCCCAATGTTCATCGTGAGCACTGTTTATAATAGCCAAGACATGGAAGCAACCTAGATGTCCATCAGCAGATGAATGGATAAGAAAGCTGTGGTACATATACACAATGGAGTATTACTCAGCCATTAAAAAGAATACATTTGAATCAGTTCTAATGAGGTGGATGAAACTGGAGCCTATTATACAGAGTGAAGTAAGCCAGAAGGAAAAACATAAATACAGTATACTAACGCATATATATGGAATTTAGAAAGATGGTAACAATAACCCGGTGTACGAGACAGCAAAAGAGACACTGATGTATAGAACAGTGTTTTGGACTCTGTGGGAGAGGGAGAGGGTGGGAAGATTTGGGAGAATGGCAATGAAACATGTAAAATATCATGTAGGAAACGAGTTGCCAGTCCAGGCTCAATGCACGATGCTGGATGCTTGGGGCTGGTGCACTGGGACGGCCCAGAGGGATGGTATGGGGAGGGAGGAGGGAGGAGGGTTCGGGATGGGGAACACATGTATACCTGTGGCGGATTCATTTTGATATTTGGCAAAACTAATACAATTATGTAAAGTTTAAAAATAAAATAAAATTAGAAAAAAAAAAAAAAGATTTCCGCCATGTTTAAATACTATCCCAAAAACATCATAAAAAACTCAAACAATCTTCCTAATATGTACTACACTTATATATACAAGACTGTGCAAACTTACCCTGGAGGTGGTTTTAAACTTTTTCTTAGTTCCCTGACCAGGGATTGACCAGGGCCCCAGCAGTCAAACTGCAAAGTCCTAAGCACTGAACCACCAGAAAATTCTCTACTTTTAAATTATTTCCAGGGTTATATTAACTACTAAACATAACTGACAAGGACAAAATATTCTTTGATTTTAAATATAGGATCTTTCAAAAAGTAAGTATCTTATACTGTAGTCATAAAAGTTTCTACAGAAGCAAGTCTACAATATCAAAATGGAAAGATGATTCAATCTCTCTTATTGGGTAAGAATTCCATACTTCAGATAAATTAAGTGTCCCACTGCATGAATATCAGCAAATATAAGAAAAAATTTTATCAAGCCTTTGTGAACTGAGTATAGATAGAAACTTTTTCTAAAGACTATAAACTCTGAAGCATAAAAAATTATTCCAACTTGATGTTATATTATCTCCCCTGGCACCTTAGGGCTTCCCTGGTAAGCTCAGCTGGTAAAGAATTCACCTGCAATGCAGGAGACCTGGGTTTGATCCCTGGGTTGGGAAGATCCCCTGGAGGAAGGCATGGCAACCCACTCCAGTATTCTTGCCTGGAGAATTCCGTGGACAGAGGAGCCTGGTGGGCTACAGTCCATGGGTCACAAAGAGTCAGACACGACTAAGCACAGCACAGCAATTTCAATTCTGAATCAGTTTAATTTTCACTTTTGCACTGTTTCTCCTCAATAATCAACTCCATTGTCTACAGATGAGGTAAAAGACTACATATTTTCTTTGGAGTTATTGTGAAGAGTAAATGAGAATGTATCTAAGTACCTATTAGCATAGTGCAGCTAATACACGTTCATTTCCAGTTTTAGTTCCCATCAATATTATTACAAATGTGAGCTAGTTGAGCCCCAATTAGTAAGACTTTACTGAGCTTAACAATTAACATCAAAAACAGAAACAGGGAATTCCCTGGCAGTTCAGTGGTGAGGACTGAACTTTTACTGCCAAGGGCATAGGTTCAATCCTTGGTCCGGGCATTAGGATCCCACAGGCCACGCAGTACAAAAAAAAAAAAAAAAGTTTATTGGCTCACTTATCCTAACACTGGAGTGGGTAACCAGTCCCTCCTCCAGGGGATTTTCCTGACCCTGCAGGGATAGAATCTAGGTCTCCTGTCTTGCAGGCAGATTCTCTACTGTCTGAGCCACCAGGGAAGCCCACTGTTTTCCTTATCCCAACACCTAAATGATCTCTTTTTCTTCTTGCAAAGTCCTAAATACTAGACCACCAAAGAATTCCCAAAAGATTACTTTTCTTTTGACAAGCTTTCTTAAAAGAAAGTTAATGATATATAAAGCACTGAATTTAATACTACAACATACAGACCTGTCTTTGACAGTATGATTCTTTGAGTTTCTTGAGATGTGTTGTCATTTTCACTTTGAAGTGAATCTCACTGCTATCCTAAGGAGATAAGAGGAAAAGGATTATCACTCTTCATGTAAGTTACTTGCTTTGCCTGAAACAAATTATTTAATTATACATATACTACATACAAACACATACAACTTGTCACCTATATTTTCCCTCCAAAATATTCTTTTTAGCATTCCTAACAGGTTTTATTAAAATAATCATCCTCAAACTTGCTCTATACCCATTTCAAAGCAAGTTTCAGTTCAGTTCAGTTGTTCAGTTGCGTCCAACTCTTTGTGACCCCATGAATTGCAACACGCCAGGCCTCCCTTTCCATCACCAACTCCCAGAGTCCACCCTAACCCACGTCCATTGATTTGGTGATGCCATCCAACCATCTCATTTTCTGTCGTCCCCTTCTCCTCCTGCCCTCAATCTTTCCCAGCATCAGGGTGTTCTCAAATGAGTCAGCTCTTTGCATCACGTGGCCAAAGTATTGGAGTTTCAGCTTTAGCATCAGTCCTTCCAATGAACACCCAGGACTGATCTCCTTTAGGATGGACTGGTTGGATCTCCCTGCAGTCCAAGGGACTCTCAAGAGTCTTCTCCAACACCACAGTTCAAAAGCATCAATTTTTCGGTGTTCAGCTTTCTTTATAGTCCAACTCTCACATCCATACATGACTACTGGAAAAACCATAGACTTGACTAGACGGACCTTTGTTGACAGAGTAATGTCTCTGCTTTTTAATATGCAGTCTAGGCTGGTCATAACTTTCCTTCCAAGGAGTAAGCATCAAAACATAATCTATTTTAGGTATTAAAATTAGCAGTATAAGTAAAAGTATGTATGTCAAAAATGCATTCCTTCAGAATTGCATACCTATTCTACTTTCACAATAAAAATCTAAACTATCACAAATTCCCAAAGGCAACTCAGAATAAAAAGTGAAGTGACACTGAAGTGTCATTAAAGATGGTCAAAGCTATAAGAGAGACATATACTGTAAAAGAGCAGACTGAGCAATTCTTCCTGAAATAAAAAGTCACCATACAGAGTCTGGTTTCTCTTGCATGAGTAAAATGAAAAACCTGAGTCACTCAAATTGAAATATGGGATCACAGATAATTTTCCTCTACTGAGACTGTCAAGTAAACTATCAGGCAACCATCAGAAAAAAATATTGGCACTTGCACACTGTAAAAATTTCAAAGCCAATTCTAATGATTACATAACACATTCACAGATACATATTAGTGGAAGTTGCATGTTTTGTTTATAATTATTAATAAAAAAAAAGGAATTCCCTGGCAGTCAGTCCAATGGTTAGGACTTGGTGCTTTCACTGCCAGGACTGGGAATGATCCTGGTTGGGGAACTAAGATCCTGCATGCTGTGTGGTATTTTTCTTTAAAAATAATAATAAATTCTCATCCTGTGGATAATTTCAGGAACAGACAAAACTTCTAGAGCAATACCTCACTCCATCAACTAAAATCATTTCCAGATTAATTAAAGAGCTTGCTGCTGCTACTGCTGCTGCTAAGTCGCTTCAGTCGTGTCCGAGACTCTGTGTGACCCCATAGACAGCAGCCCACCAGGCTTCCCCGTCCCTGGGATTCTCCAGGCAAGAACACTGGAGTGGGTTGCCATTTCCTTCTCCAATGCATGAAAGTGAAAAGTAAAAGTGAAGTTGCTCAGTCGTGTCCGACTCCAGTGACCCCATGGACTGCAGCCTACCAGGCTCCTCCATCCATGGGATTTTCCAGGCAAGAGTACTGGAGTGGGGTGCCATTGCCTTCTCCGATTAATTAATGTTTAGTTAATGTTTAAATTAATTAAAACATTAAAAAAAATTTAGTTATCTTCTCCTCTTCTTTGGGAAAGACTTTTTTCCTAATCTTGACATTAGTAAATCCTTACTTTAAAGCAAGATTTTAACTCAGAAACCATTAAAAAAAAAAAAGGAGACTGATAAATCCAACTTAATAAAAACATAAACCACCTATAAGTAAGTTACGAGACTCTGAAGAAAATATTCACGTTAACATATATAGCAGACAAGAAAAAATAAGTAAATATAAAGAATTCTTACAAATTAGTAATTGTTAAAAAGGTAATCCATGGCATAGGAGAAACATACACAAGCATACCTACTTTACTACACTCTGCTTTTTTTTACTTGGCTATGCCAGATCTGTTGTGGTACACAGGATCTTCAGTTGCAGCATATGGGATCCACAGTTCCCTGACCAAGAAATGAACCTGTGCCCCTGCACTGGGAGCACAGAGTCCTAGCCATTGGACCACCAAGGAGGTCCCTGTGCTGTCTTTATTGAATTTTGCAGGTACTGCGGTTTTTACAAACTTTTTGAAAGTTTGTAACAAACTTGCATTCAGCAAGTCTACCCACACTATTTTTCCAATGGTGTTTGCTCATTTCAGGTCTCTGTGTCACAGTTTGGTAATCAGTAATTTGGTAATTCTCTCAGTAATTCAAATCCTACCCCAACAAAAAAAGCTCACGGAAGGCTCAGATGATGGTTAGTACTTTTCAGCAATAAAATATTTTTTAATTAAGGTGTGTACATTGTTTTTTTTCCAGACATAACACTACTATACACTTAAACCACATTATCGAGTAAACGTAACTTTCCTATGCACTGGGAAACAAAAGATCAAGTGATTCACTTTACTGCAGCGGTCTGGAGCCAAATCCTCAGTATTTCTGAAGTATGCCTACAAACCAACAGAATAAAATTGAGAGTCCAGAAATAAATTCATATATATCTACAGTCAACTGATTTTGACAAAGATGCCAAGCAATTCAATGGGAAAAGAACAGAACTTTCAATCAGTGTTCTAGGAAAAACAGATAGCCATATGCAAAAGAAGTTAGACTCTCCTTCAAACCCATACTAAAAGCATGCAAAAAGTACTCAAAATGATCAAAAACTTAATGTAAGAGCTAAAACCATAAAAACTTTAAAAGAATCTATAGGTGTGAATTTCTGTGACCCTGATTGAGATAATAGTTTCTTATATATGACACTAAAGTGAAAGTGAAGTCACTTCGTCGTGTCTGACTCTTTGCGACCCCATGTACTGTAGCCTACCAGGCTCCTCTGTCCACGGGGTTTTCCAGGCAATAGTACTGGAGTGGATTGCCGTTTCCTTCTCCAGGGGATCTTCCCAACCCAGGGATCGAACCCAGGTCGCCCGCATTGTAGACTGAGGCTTAACCGTCTGAGCCACCAGGGAAGTCCCATATATGACACTAAAACCACAGCAAAAAAAGAAAAAAATAGGGATTTCCTTGGTGGTCCAGTGGTTAACAACCTGCCTGCCAATGCAGGAGACACAGGTTTGATCTCTGGTCTGGGAGATTCCACATGCCAAGGAGCAACCAAGCCCATGTGCCACAACTATTGAGCCTGTGCTCTATAGAGCCAGGGAACTACTGAGCCCGAGTGCCCAGAGCCCATGCTCCACAACAAGAGAAGCCGCTGCAATGAGAAGCCCATGCACCACATAGAGAGGTCCCCACTCACTGCAACTAGAGACAGCCCGTGCAAAGAACAAAGACCCAGCACAGCCAAGAAGTTTCTAAAAAGATACATTCAATTCACTGAAATCAAAAACTGTTTGTACAAAGGACACAACCCAGAAAGTGAAAAGACAACCCAAAGATGGGAGAAAACATCTGCAAACCATCTAACTGATAAGGATCTAATAACCAAAATACATGTGAAAAGTTATTACAACTCAAAAATAAACACAAATAATCCAATCTAAAAATGGACAAAAGATCTGAATAGACACATTTCTCCAAAGATGTGCAAATGGCCAATAAGAACAGGAAAAGATATCCATCATTAACCATCAGGGAAATACAAATCAAAAACACAATGAGATACCACTTCACACTCACTAGGATGACTATATATATTTAAAACAAAAAAAAGAACAACAAATACTGGGTGAAATGTAAAATAACAAACCTTCATTTATTGTCAGTAAGAATAATGTATAAAATGGTGCAGCCACTGCTAAAAGCTGTTTGAAGGCTCCTAAACAAAGTTACTACTATACTAGACCCAACAATTGCACTCCTACATATATAGAGAATTGAAAACATATCCACACAAAAATTATAATGAATAGTCAAAGCAATATCATCATACTGGCCCAAAACTAAAAGATTGGTATAATAATACCCCATGTTTCAGAGAATGTGGGAAAATGTACTCTCACACTTCCATGGTGAGAGTGCACCCGTTCTTCTGTCCCTTAAACAAACAACTATGAAAATTCATTCCTCCACTAATTTCCAGCTAACCTTTATTATCTATTAGCACCTCAAACGGAGAAGGAAATGGCAACCCACTCCAGTGTTCTTGCCTGGAGAAGCCCAGGGACAGGGGAGCCTGGTGGGCTACCGTCTATGGGGTCGCACAGAGTCGGACACGACTGAAGCGACTTAGCAGCAGCATCTCAAAAAGGGTCAATAAGATAAAGATCAGAGTCTGGAGAAATCAGGTGCCAACAGAGAGAAAGGGATCAGGAAAAGGCCTGAGAGGCTCTTCTGTGTAAGGCCTCTAGTGTTATCACTTAATAGGAGTCACTGTATTTGCCACTGAAGCATGCTAAACAAGAAAAAGTTCTACTAGAAGAAATTAAAGTGATAAGTTGCCTAGTGGAACAATTTAAAAATACAGTATCACCCTCTCCTACCTCTAACAGATGCACATACAGTAAATGAAACTCCACTTTTCAATAACTTGCCTTAGTTGAATCATTTTTTCTGTTTCAGAAATCATTCACACATTCCAGAGTCAAAGGAGAAAAATAATGAAACTCACCTGTCCAATGACTTTGAGTTTAATATACTCTCCTTCCTTCTTATCCCCCAAGTCCTCGGTTGAAGGTTTTGCTTCCTGAAAGTACATATAAATATAAAAGTTTCTATGTGCTATTTTAATTACTCATCCATTACTTTGACTTAGGGTACAAAATTTGCAACTAAAAATACAGCAAGCATTTATTTTCTCTGCCAGTCAATCAAGCAAAAAAGGTTCTAAGTCAATTACTCTCTCAAACAACAGTTTACTAAAAATCATGAAAGAAGTCTCTTTTATTATAATCCTACAGTAAAGGTTCTAAAACTTCACCATGCATCAGAATCACTGGAAGGACTTGTTAAAAAGGCGGCTGGGTCTCACACCCAGCTTTTTATTCGGTAGGTCTCGGGTAGGTCTGTAATATGCACTTCTGACTAATTACCAGGCAATACTAATGCTTCTAGGCAAAGGAACAACCTGGAAACCATTATCTTACAGTCAACTACTACCAGTCAGAGGAAGCTCATCTTCCAGGAATCCTTGACCAAACATTTTGAATCCAAGGTTATTTTCTTACAACCTAGTGGGAAAAATTAACTACTCCAATTACAAAACTGTACTAAGAAATATAAATTAATCATATTAACATAAGCAAAGTCTTTTTAGGAAGGAAAATCAAACAGCAAAGTATTGGCTTAATGTACCCAAGTCAAAACAAATCATTTTATATCAGTTATTATTTTAGACTATCTGAAGCAGTATATCCAATTTCAAAAGATTAGGCTTGGGTGAAAAAAAATTAGAATTAAACTGGAACAAGAAAAAAGCCCAAGCAGGGTAAGTAATAATAGTAAAGAGCAAACAAAATTGGAAGACAGAAGGAAAGAGTATAACCCTCTTACAAATTATACCATAAGAAAATGAAGTTAGAATAAACTAGTTAAACAACTTTGCCATGAAGTATTAAGAAAGGTAAGCCATTTTTAGTAAAAGGGTAGCTTGGTAAATTTCACTCAATGGTGTGATAAAAGTAGCTTTCCCATGCACTTTACCTTAGTTTGGCAACCATATTATTCACTTATTTAAATATATACTTCTTTATTATTCATAGTAATTTCAAGTTGTTAATCTACTCTTGGTAAGAACGGTTGTTGTTTAGCTGCTAAGTCATGTTTGACTCTTTGCAAATTCATGGACTGTGGCCCTCCAGGTTCCTCTTCCCATGGGATTTTCCAGACAAGAATACTGGAGCGGGTTGCCATTTCCTTCTCCAGATCTTCTTCATCCAGAGATCGAACCCGAGTCTCCTGCATTGGCAGGTGGATTCTTTACCACTAAGCCCCAGGGAAGCCCTTTAGTAAGAATACAACCAACTTACTTAAGAATATATAATAAGAATTTTGTATACTTAAGAACATACAATCAGAATATTGTATATTCTTAACAATTTAATATACTTCTGTAATTCAGAAGTAACAGGTCCATTACCTGTTTATTTCATGCCAGTAACTGAAAACTAACAAACTCTTTAGCATTCAAAATTTAACAAAATATATTAAACTAGAAATAGCTTTTAAATTTAAGATACAGGCTAGAGTCCAGGGAAATGCTTAGATAACAGAACTGACTTCATTAGTATGAATTCTTGCCTGTTTATCATTCTGCAGTACTTTCAACATTTGCTGACTACTGCATTTTATGGCAGCTGGCAAAATTAACCTTCTTTAGTGAGACAGTATTTCACCTGAAAACTAGAAGACTGTCTTCAAACAGTCTCACAACCACATTTCTCTGAATTTATATTCAAAGTAAACAATTCCTTCTTCCTTTAAGTACTGAGAGAGGACAAGGACAATTTATTCCATGCAGTGAAAGGCAATAAAGAGCAAAGAAGCCCTGAGTCCTCTTTAACTGAGAGAAGGTGTGCTAAGAAGCTTTATCTGAGTTTCCACAAGGAAGAAAACATCCCCCTCCAAGAGGATCAGCAATACATCAGCACAATGGGACTGACTGTGCTCCAGTGTTTCCTAGACAGAGGATACTCAGAACAAAAGAGTTCTTCCCTCTTCTCCAATCCATCCTCCACACTGCTTCAGAACCCTTTCCAAAAGCACAGCTTCTCTGACTGGTTTGTTTTCGTGCACTCAGTCGTGTCCAACTCTTTACGACCCCCTTGGATTGTATGTAGCCCACCAGGCTCCTCTGTCCATGGGATTCTCCAGGCAAGAATACTGGAGTAGGTTGCCATTTCCTTCTCCAGGGGTTCTTCCCGATCCAGGAATCGAACCTGTTTCTCTTGTGTCTCCTATATTGCCAGGCAGGTTCTTTACCATTAGCGCCACCTGGGAAGCCCCTCTCTGACTGTATAACTGCCCCTATCAGAAAGCATTAATAGCTCCCAGTACTTTAAGGCCTAGAAACAAAGTCCACAACATGGCATTCAGTTCCTCCAGTACCAACCTTAACTCCCATTTTTCTCTCACCACTTTCTTTACAATCCAAGGATTTGGTTAAATTGGACTTGTGCTATTCCCTGAACATGTCTATAAACTTCCTTCCATCTTCAGCTCTTTGCTGTCCTTGTTTCCTTTACCTGTAATACACATCCTCCCTTTACCATAACCTCTCTTGAAGTCATCTCACAGAAGTCCATCATCTGAAGTCCAGTATGTAAAGAACTCTTCTGGGAACCACATCTCCCCAAGTCTAGCTCCCTCTAATTAATTCTTCCCAACTACAACCAGAGCCATTTCTCTAAAACGCAATCTGATCTGCCCAGAATCTTCAGGACTAAGTTCAAACTCCTTAGCTGACACATACTGGTCCTCCATGTACTGGTCCCTGCCTAGCAAGCAAGCCTTATTCTCCTACGTCTTTTGCTAATAATATTCTTTGCTCCAGCCAAACTGAACCATCTACAACTCCTTAAACATGGCACTCTCTACCTTATCTCCACTATCCCTGTACCTGTTACTCACCTCTGCTTAGTATGCCCTTTCTTACCCTATTCCCCTTTTAAGACCACTTAAGCATCACTTCTACAAAATCATTCCCCTGATCACCCTCTTAAATGTTCTCATACTGCTTACTTTAATTTTATTATAACCACATGTCTGCATATCTGTGTTTCCCACAAGATTCAGTTCCTTATCGACATGCCTTATTCTTTGTATTTCTGGTCAAGTACAGTGTCTAGTATTTTAAGGATACTCAATATGCTTATTAAATTAACATTTTCTGTGACAGTTTTGTATGTCTTGACTTTCCTACAAGTTTACAAGGAGGAGGTCCACATTTTCACCAGGCAATTATTTAATGCTGGCTGAGTTAAGCTGACAGCACTATCATCTGTATTATACCACAAAATCTTACTAATGTTTCATACTTCTACCGTACACAACAGTCAATACAAACAAAATCCTTTCAGCATTCACTTCAATTTCACAAAACATGTGAACACTAGAATTTGAAATTTCCAAGAATACTGCCACTCTCCTTAGTCACTCCATTTTGACAATCTTTTCCCAACTCTGAAGCACAAGAGCAATGCCATCTGTACCCACTTCTTTAATAGCCTCACGCTTGCCCGATGCAGTCATCTAACTTTTCATGTGCCTTTTTCCTTCAACAAACTAGTCTGGAAAATGAGAAGATCTTGTACAGAAAAAGGCCAAAGTTTGTCTCTAGCAATCTCAGTGTCTTTTGTATGCCTTCTTTCCTTCTCTCCCCTGTTTAAAAAAAAAAAAGAAGCTGCCAATACAGAATGGTATGGCACACTAGTCACAAAACACTGAAAGCATTCAGCACTAGACCCAGAACAGTAGGTCATGAGAGAAAAGAGAATCCCAGAGAGGGCTGGCTTATTAGGCTGGGAAGGTTACACAGCCCCAGAGCAGAAGAAACTGGTAAGGTAAAGAAAAGTAAAGGAACGTACAAGATCAAAGGCAAGAACTGGAAATCTCTAAATTTTCAAGTCTGTGTCATCTAGAGATTGAATCATGGTAACTAGAATGGTAGAAAAGAATTTATCAGACACCAGGCGCTATCAACTCTTCTTACCAAGATATAAATGTAACAGCCTAGAAATAGAAGATGGCTGGATCTGAAAAGAAGAACAAAACAGGAAAGGACACAAAACACAACAATCCTCATTTACAAATGCACAGAATTCAAGAAAAGAATTTTATTGTGCCATTTCAAAGTCAAAAGAACAAAAATTTTGCTAAAAATCTCTATGACAATCCGTATGTTGACAATTCAATCACAGGGAAAGAGCACCACACTTAACTACTCCCAGCCTGAAACTGACCCTTCCAGTTCTACAAGGATTGTTCATTCTTCTGAAAGAGGGGGGATTCTGGGGAAAACCAAAAATAAAGATCGCATTTACTCTTATTTGACGACATTAGAAAATTTTCTGGTTATGTTAAAAGAAAAAAAGTCACATATTGAGTGACTTCCCTGGCAGTCCAGTGGTTAAGAATCCAAGCTCCCAATGCAGAGGGCACAGGTTTGATCACTATTCCAGAAACTAAGATCTCACATGGCAGGGCCAAAAAAATAAAGTAAATCTCTGTTAGAGATACATATTGAAATATCTGTGGATGAAATAATACAATGTCTGGGACTAGTTTCAAAATGATGTTATGAAGTGGTGTGGGGTCATGTAGATGAAATAAGATAGGTCAAGAGATGGGTATATGGGTATAATTATATATGCACTAAATTTGTCCATAATAAATCACTTAAAATACCTTCAAAGTTTCCAAAATTTCTGTAACTGTAGTTCTTACTATATGTCCGTTTTTTACTTCCTAATAAAGAAAGCTCAACAAAGGATTAAACTGGATGATTCTAATAATTATATCCATTGTTAAAAGATACAAAATCCCAAATTACAATAAAGTCATCTCCCTCAAACTTCAATAGATTTACCACAATTCTAAAAGGACATACTCATATAGTTTCAGCTCGTGCTACCTATGTGCAAACTTAAGGAGACACTACTAGACATTTGGAATAAAACTGACCAGACTTAGCTCCATAACTTGGAGGTTTATGTCAACCTGTCAAGACACTAGGACTTCTGAAAATTTACATTCAACCCTACAATTGCAGTTCAACACCAGACAAACACAGACAACTTCTCAAGAACTAAAAATTATAACTGAAAATCCCACTGGTTGTATAACCCCTACTCTCTGCAGCCATACTGTGGACCTATGCAAAGCCTAGAACAAACTGGCTCCACTGTATCCAGAAGTACAGCATGCAAATGTAGAGAGGTATGGCAGACATTGTTAATTACCTATCCAATATCCATGTCCCCCTTCTTCCTAAATTTGCCGGCAGGGGGTGGGTGGGGGAAATTCTAAGCTTCTCTCAGCACCATGATGCGGTGCTGGCCACGGAAATATAAAGTGACAGACATACTTTTTCCTGGTATATACTTTTTGGCATACTTTTTCTCTTTTCTCCATTCCTTTCTCCTGCCTGGAACAAAGAAACAAAGTCATCTTGCCCAAAAGGAGACTATCTTTTCAGTGAAGACATCTGCTAAGGAGAAAGGAGTAAGAAGGCATAGTGGAACTGTCTGACCATCCCTGAACATCTTATGTCTGGACTTGTTTCATTAGAAAAACAAACTGCATACTTGTTTAACCTACTATATATCAGATTTTCTGTTATTTAGTCCAGAAGCAATCCGAATTGACATAGGAGGTGGTCTAAATAGGAAGCATTTGGCTTATGTTAAAAAAACAGCTTCTAGAAAACCACCTCAGTGTGTATCGAATTGCAGAAGAGATAAGTAAATTGTGGTATAGTCACACAATGGAATGCAACATAGTAATGAGATTTAACAACAAACTATACACAATAATACAGACAAATTTCCAAACAATGCTGAGCAAAAGAAGCCATACACAGAACCACATACTGTATGATTGCACTTAGGGGAGGAAATGGCAACCCACTCCATTATTCTTGCCTGTGAAATCCCACAGATAGAGAAGCCTGGTGGGCCACAGTCCATAGGGTCACAAACAGTTGGACATGACAGAGAAACACACACACACTCAGACACACGCACACAGTCAGGACAGTCATTCTTAATATGGGTGCGGGCTGCACAGATGTGATCAGTTTGTGAAAATTTAGCAAACTGTACATTTATGTACATTTTTTCATATATGTATTAATCTTCAGTAAAACCTTTCAAAATATCTGGCCTTAGCTATTGAGAACAATGGGTCTAGCAAATAGAACTCCACCCTAGCTTCCTTCAGGTCTTTTCCTTCAGATTCTCACTAGCTCAGTAAAGGCAATCAAATACAAAAAGAATGGTCAAAATATAAAAGAATAACAATTACAACACATCTTTAAATAAACTTAAATCATGTTGTAGGAATTTCAAAATAATTTAAACTGTAAGACTAAGTATTCAATAATAGGATCTGTGTGACCTTACCCACATGACTTTTCTAAAGTAGAGTATCAAGAGAATTAATTACCAAAAAGAACAAAACACAATTTCAATAAATTCAAAAATGAGATACCAA
This sequence comes from Bos mutus, assembly GCF_027580195.1. Lineage (NCBI taxonomy): Eukaryota > Metazoa > Chordata > Mammalia > Artiodactyla > Bovidae > Bos > Bos mutus. Next base: position 45,092,659 of record NC_091618.1, on the reverse strand, counting down.
ACATGACGCTGAGAAAATTATCTGTGGGGAACTCCCAGGCGGTCCAGTGGTTAGGACTTGACGCTTCCACTGTCCTGGGCCCGGGCTCAATCCCCTACTGCCTTACTCAGGGAACTGAGATCCTGCAAACCACTTGGGATTATTGTTATCCATAACAATCCCAATGTCCTGGAAGAAGCAAATGATTCAACTCTGGAGATAAAGTTACTAGTTCTATTGCTAATAGAAGTAAAGACCAAGAAGGTATGCAAACATCATAAAAGGAAAATTACTGCATGACAATCAACCCTTCGTCAATAACAAAACATAAAGGGAATTGAAAGAGGAAGAGGAAAATACCTGCTGCTTCACATTTTTGAGACAACCTTCCAGTTCTGGGGCTTAGAATGGTGCCTGGAACATACTGACATTCAATAAATGCTTGTTAAATGAATGACTCTTACCACTCACTCCTTTAAAAACTTTTACTAAGTATTCAGTCATTGCTGGCACTTCAGAAAAAAAGGGTGAGTAAAGCCTGATTTCTGACCCTGGAAAGCAAACAGTGTAATGGAGAAAGGTACTTAAATAATTGTAACACTATATATAAAAGCTATAATATATAATATTATTCTAATTGATATGGGGGGAGGCTAATGAGAATCAAGAGATATTTGACAACTGCTTTAGTTTTGAAATCTGAACTACTCCACTAACACTCATAAGTACTCTAACCCTAATAATCATACTCAGTTTTAAAAATACTATTAAGTAATGTTCACATTTTATTTGAAATGTTTTATTATAATCAATGTTTGCAACATCTACTAGCAGCACTTCATGTATCTATCTGTCAGAGAGAAGACAGAATGTATCATTCCTCTCCTGGGGCATGGAATACTTTGTATCAGTTCAGTTCAGTCCAGTCCCACTCTTTGTGACCCCATGAATTGCAAGCAGGCCAGGCCTCCCTGTCCATCACCAACTCCCGGAGTTCACTCAAACTCACGTCCATCGAGTTGGTGATGCATATGTATCAGTAACTAAATGCTCAAGTCATAGCATCAGTATAACATATTTATTCTACGAGGTAAGTAGTATACATAATTATGAACTTCAATATACACCTAGTTTATCATATTCTTCTGCCATCTCAGGCTAACAGGAAGATCAGCGAACACCAAAAACGGGGATATAAATAATGCTGCAGGGAATGATGCTATCCTAACAAAAGAAATACAACTAGTGTGGTAGATTAAAGATAACTGCAAATTCTCTGTTACTCTTCCCATTAAGAAATGGAATCTTGATGTCTTTTCCTTGGTGACTATAGTTAATAATACTGTATTGTATATTTGAAAGTTGCTGAGAATAGCTCTTAACACAAGAAAAATCTGTAACTGTGTGTGTTGATGGTTGTTAACTAGACCTATCCTGGGGATCATTTCACAATATATGCAAATAATTACATTGTATAATCTGAAACTAATATGTCAATTGTCTCTACGATGAAATAAATAAATGCCTTTCCCTTGAATTTGAGTTGAACTTAGTGATTTGCCTGACAAACAGAATGCAAAAGTGATTTCCAAAGTTAGGTTCTAGGAGGCTTGGGGTTTCTACCCAAGGTTCTCTGGAACACTATCCTGTGAGCCCTGAGCTGCCTACGTCTGAATATCCTGGGGTCCCTGTGCTGAAGGGAATACACGACAAGACCACTCAGAGAGGCCTTGAGACTATATGAAGAAGCCATCCGTTACAGCCCACAGCCCCCTGAGTAATCCCAGCAAAGGCCCCACGCGTCAAGGAGCAGTGATGAGCCCAAAACCACAGAGCCCTGCCAAAATTGAGATTTATGAGCAAAACAAGACTGTTGTTTTAAGCCATTATGTTTTAAGCAGTTTGTTAGGTACCAACAGATAGCCGAAATTACATAAGGTTTCCAAATCCTTGACTAAAGATAAAAGGAGCTCAATCAATCAGTATCTGTCTCCCTCTCCACCCCTCCTCTCTCTGAGGTTGGGATGGAGAGAGTAAACCTACAACAGATTCATTTAGCATTTGAACCAAACCAGTCATCCAATTATTACAAATTTAACAGACCTAAACTGAAGAGCTGAAGTCCATGCTGTCTTTCATGACTTGAGTATGGAAAAGAAACACTATAAATGTGAATACAGGGAAGAAAGAAGGAAAAATATTTGTACAAATTATCCTTACCAGTTTGACATTGGCATCTGGGTCTATATATTGTGCTCAGTTTTGCTGCAAGGTGAAATCAGGCTAAAAGTAAGCACACCATCGGATCTCTATTATTGGTTAAAGGCTAGTCCTTAAACTTTTGAGGGATCATGTACCCCTAATGAAAGCTATGGATCCTTTCTCCCTAAACAAATACACATGCAAAAAAACCACAGATTGCCATAAAATTTCAGTGGATTTTCAGCCCTGAGGATTCATGATCCTCAGGTTCAGAATCTATATTAGAGGATTATTCAAAAACGGTCCACTGGACAATGCTAGCATTGTTAGAATTATGAGAAATTATTTCACTCAAATTCCAAAAATAATCATTTTCTATTAATCAATGCAGAACCCAGCAATTCAAGTCTTACATGACTTTAACATCCACCTATTTTAACTTGAAATTATTGCTCAATTCCAGTATCTTCAGCACAGACAAAAAACCCTCGGAGAGGGGCCTCAGAATATATGTCATTCTAAAACAACTTGGTTGATATTAAGACTGTCTTCTGGGGACTGTGGTCGTCTCATGCTACTGGTATGGCGCAGGAGTAACTTGGGATTCTCACTCATAAGCTTCATCAGGGTAAGAGTTCCACTTCTTATCTCTTTAAATCCCTAGCACTACAACACTAATATTGTACTGGCTCCTGATTATTAATAATGATACTGGTTGATCAGCATAGAGCAACAGTTCTTAAACTTTATAGTCTCAGGATTCCTCTTAAAAATCATTTAGAACGCCATAAAGCTTTTGTTAGGTTGGTTGTACCTACTGCAGTTTATCTGAAGTATGTTTTATAAACACATAATTAATTTTAGGATATTAAATCACACTGATACTTATGAAAAGTATTTTAATAGTAACAATATGAAACACCTATAAGGATATGATGATACCCTCATTAAATGGTACTGTGTATATAAAAAACAATTTCTTGAAAGTAGCAATAAAGCTTCAATCTTAAAAAGACATTTTTTTAAAAACAAAATTAGTAAGAAAAGTGGCACTGTTTTGCATTTTTTGCAAATCTCTTCAATATCTGGCTTAATAGAAAGCAGCTGAATTTCCACATCTGCCTCTATGTTTCAATCTGTTGTGATATCCCAGGTCATGTCAATCTTTAGAAAACCCCATGAAAGAATGAGAGTGAAAAAGACAATGTCCCAGCATTATTGTGAAAATAGTTTTGGCCACCTGTTAGTGTCCTAGGTCCTTTATTTCTTCAAGTTTCTCTTAAATAGCTGGAATTGAAACTGGAGCAATAAATTCTACAATTCACTTTATAATTCCTTCTGTACACTGCTCTTTCCTCAGACTACATAGTAAATTTCAACATACTTCCTAGCCACTTCTGAGCATCAAAATAAAAGGCTGATGAAATAAAGCATTTACACCTTTCTCTCCTCCCTGGAAATCAAGTAAACAACTACCTAGGGAGATAGTTATACCTCTGTTCCCGTATCAATTTGGGAGTTAATCTAGACTGTTAGTAAGAAGATCCACTCAAAACTAATCTAGATTATGGTTTAACCTTATAAATGTACGTTTTGTGCAACAGTAAAAACCCACAAAAGCCTCACTTGCTCTCACCAAGTGGCACAAAACTGAACTGGGTTAAAAGCCAAGGGAATAGTGTGTTAAATTTAAAAGTTCAAGTACACTGTGGAGTTGAATGAGAAACAGTTTTCTAAATAACTATCATTAAACAAGCAAAAGGTTCAAAAATACTTTAAAAAGTCAAAGTCATCTAAGCAAACAAAACGAAGGCCAGACAAAAACCTTATAAAGTAAAAACTAGCCATAAACATTTTGTTGTTGTTTAGTCGCTTAGTCGTGTAGGACTTTACAACCCCATGAACTACAGCCCTCCAGGCTCCTCTGTCCATGGGATTTCTCCGGCAAGAATACTGGAGTGGGTTGCCATTTTCTCCTTCAGGGGATCTTTCCGACCCAGGGCTCGAACCCGCATCTCCTGCATTGGCAGGCTGATTCTTTACGCTGAGCCACCAGCAAAGCCCATCAGCCACAAACAACGTTAACTAGGAATGAATGAGGAAGAAAAACTCACCACGGAAAATCGAACACTCCTGATTGAATGCAAATCCCAAGTAAATTCCTGCTAATAACACTGAGATGGAGCACTCTGCTATAACACGAAGCTTTCTGCAAATGTTCTGCAACTGCTTCACGCACACGAAGTTTTCCTATCCTTTTCCTCAAAGGTTATCAGTCATCTTCAGGTTAACTTCCAGATGAAATGCTTTCTGTAGCTCTAGCAGTTTCGTTCTACTTTGTTTCTTGGTTATTCTGAGTGCTCTCTTCCAACTGGAGAGCTACTGAACCAATCCCGAGTGAGAAATGGGAAAGTAAAAGGAAAGAGGCGACAGCTCTGCACCCCCACACGGAAAAACACTCAGAGCAGAGCAGCGGCGGCCTAGCTGCAATCCAAATGGAAAGCGGAGCTTTCGAGGTTCTCAGCAACACGAGACAATGTCTCCCTCCCTCCGTCCCCACGTCCCCCTTCGCGACTATCTAAAGACCAAGAATCAGGGAGTGGAGTCCACCAGCTTTTCAGGGCCACAGAGCCTCCGGGGCAGGGATTCTCTCCCGTTACATAATTGGGGCCTAGGGCCCTGCTTCTGCAGTGAGTTCTCCGGAGAGGCAGGCGGGCGGGATCCTCAGCGACCCTCTTGGGAAAGTGGAAGCTGGGCTCTGCACCTGGGTCCGCCCCGGAGAAAAGACGGGGACGAATAGAGGGAGGCCGCGACCAGAGGCGCTGGGGCACAGGGGGTGATGAGCCAGCCCGGAGAGGGTCAGGGTGGCTCCTAGAGGCCCGCGACAGGCCCGGGCGTCTCCTGCCCTAGTCTACTCCCCTCCCTCTTCAGCCCAGTCCCCACCGGCCGCCCCCTCCCCCATTCCGCGCTCCCCTCCCCCGCGCCTCCATCCCCGGCCCCAGCCGATCAGCAGGCGGACCTGCAGAGTAAGGCCTTGGCCACCGCTATCGGATGGCTCTCACTCTGGTACCTGGTCAGACATGGTGACGGTGGTTTCCCCCGGGGTCTCCGCACACCAGCGGCCTCGGGTAGGTAGAACCTCGCTCCGGGGTTTACAAATCCGTCTCTCTACCCAACAGCACAACACCGCGGCTGGAGGGACTTCCGCTACGCCTTGCGTCACTTCCGCTACGCTCAGTGAGGACGGAGAGGGGAAAGAGGAAAGGCGACGCGGGAAAACTCGTTGGGGGCGGCCGGGCTCCCCGGAGGCTGGAGGATTGAGAGCGGGCTTTAGTTGTGGTCGCACAGATGAATTAATCACCGCAGCACCGAGATAGGCCTTGTGCTTCGGGCCCGAGTCCATCCCCTGAGGAAAAGTTTCCGGTGCCCAGTCTCTGTTTAGAACCGTACTGACAGGCCAGCCTCCTCCCGCCGACACCTTGCGCGTTTCTAAAGGCTGAGCCAAAGTACTTCTATTGTCTACTTCTGGCCTTGCTCATCTACCTCCCTAAATAAACTGGACTGAATACCAGTGATTCTTAGCCTGGAGGTAACATTTTCGGTTAACCAACCCCGGCCAAACACAATGACATTGACTTAAAACAAACAAAACAAAACGTAATCGCATTGGGTGGGATTTTGATGGCTGCTGATGAAAAAGATGCTCCTGAAACTTTAGGAGCATCTTTAGCTCCTAAACTGGTAGTGCGAAGAAGCTGATTCCCACCCTTGACTTGGTTATTTTGAGTTAATGAATGGTCTTTCCATGAGTTCGTTCTAAAAAACAAAACAAAACAAAATTAGTGGCCCTACTGGCAAAAGCATAGAGCATAAGGATATGGATAAGCGGAATTGAATTCAGATTCCAGAATAAATGAACAGACTAAAAGAGAAGTTACTTGGACAACTGGATATCCATATATAAAAGAATGAATCTGGATTACTAACTCATAACATTTGAAAAGTTAAAATGAATCAAAGGCCTAAATGTAAGAGCTGAAACCTTAAAATACTCTGGAGAAAACATTAAGTATAAATCTTCTTGACTTTGGATCCGGCACAAGCAACCAAAGAAAAATAAATAATATGGACCTCATCAAGACAATCTAAGGAATAGGAGAAAATGTTTGCAAATAATATATCTCATAAAGGTCTAATATTTAGAATACATAAAGAACTATTATAATTCAACAATTAAAAGACAATCTAATTTAAAAATGGACAAACCATCTGAATAGAAATTTCTGTAAAGAAGATATACGAATGGACACGAAAAGATGCTCAACATCATTTGCCATCATGGAAATGCAAATTAAAACCACAATGAGATAACGTTTCAGATCCTTTAGGATATATGTCTATAACCGAAAAAAAAATAAGTTATGAAGAAATTGGAACTGTTGTACTGTACTTAATGGGAGCATAAAATGCTTTGGAAAACACTTCATTTGAAAAACATTCCTGCCTTCCTCAAACTATTAGGTATAAAATTACCATGACCCAGTAATTCTAATAGATATACACCCAAGGAATTGAGGACATATGTTCACACAAAAACGTACACAAATATGCACAGCAGCCATATTCATAGCAGCAAAAGAAAAACAACCCAAATGTGCATCAGCTGACTAATGGATAACCAAAAGTGGTATAGCCATACAAAGAAAAGTTATTAGGCACAAAAGGGAAGGAATGAAGAGCTCATACAAGGTGGATGAAACTTGAAAACATTATGCTAAGTGAAAGAAGCCAGTTGCAAAGTATGATTGTTTATATGATGTATCCAGAATAGGTAAGTCTATAGATACAGAAAATAGATTAGCAGGCTACTGCTTCAGTGAATTCTACTAGGGCTGGAGAATTGAGGGGAAATGGGAGTGACTATTAAAGGACAAAGTTTTTTTGCAGGGGGTGATCAAAGTGCTTTAAAATTGAGTGATGAGGGACTTCCCTGGTGGTCCAGTGGCTAAGAATTGGCCTTCCAATGCAGGGGACATGGGTTTGATCCCTGGCTGGGGAACTAAAATCCCACATGCTGTTGAGCAACCAAACTTGCGTGCTACAACCAAGACCCAATGTAGTCTAAATAAATAAAGTTTAAAATAAATAAATAAATAAAATTGAGTGATGATTGTATAGCTCTGTAAATATACTGGAAAACTACCAATTGTATAAATAGGTGAGCTGTATGATATGTTAATTGTATCTCTCAAACTATTATATAAAGCAAAAAATACAATGCTAATAAGTAAAGTATAGTGTATTATTGGAGAAAGCAATGACATCCCACTCCAATACTCTTGCCTGGAAAATCCCATGGATGGAGGAGTCTGGTAGGCTGCAGTCCATGGGGTTGCTAAGAGTTGGACATGACCGAGCAACTTCACTTTCACTTTTCACTTTCATGCATTGGAGAAAGAGATGGCAACCCACTCCAGTGTTCTTGCCTGGAGAATCCCAGGGACGGGGGAGCCTGGTGGGCTGCCGTCTCTGGGGTTGCACAGAGTCGGACACGACTGAAGCGACTTAGCAGCAGCAGCAATGTATTATTAAGGGAGTATATAGGATTTTCATATCCAATAATGATTGACATGAAAAGCTTCCAAAATAAACAGATTTTTATTTGAAAAATATATTTTTTAAATAAAGCTTTAAAATCTAAATTAAAATCCAGAGGGGAAGTTGAAATAGGCTAGAGCAGCAGTCCTGTTTTGATCACAGGACTCCTTTAAACTTTGAAATTGAATGAAGACTCTATAAAGAGTTTTCCTTTGTGTGTTATATCTATTGATATTTACCATATTAAAGATTAAAACCGAGAAAATTTTAAACTATTAACTCATTGAAAAATAATTATAAATCCTTTATATATTAGCATAAATAACATATTTGTATGAAAAATGACCATATTTTCCAAAACCAAAAAATAACTAGTGAATAGAGTCACAATGTATTACATTTTTGCAAGTATCTTTAACTTCCTTAATGCCTGATTTGTAGAAGACAGCAGGATAGTTGTATATACTACTTCATTCAATTGTTACCATACTGGTTGTGGTTGGTTGAAATATGTAAAAAAAAAAAAAAAATCCAACCTCATACAGACATGTGACTGGGGGAAGGGAGAAGACTATATTAGTAGCTAAATGTAATATTTTCTTCAATAGCACACCCAAACTTGACTAGTACAGTTTCTTAATTGAAATGTAGATTTGAAACTGTATCAATGAACTTTTTGTACTCTGTTACAGTACAAATCCATTGGTTTACCTTACACTTCAGGAAGATCTTTTTTCCATGCATAATTTTGTAACATTATGGATTGGTCATTTAGAAAAACATTGATTTGCTGAGTTATACAGGTCTCCTAAATGTTGCACACTTCATTATACAATATATAAAGAACATATTATTTTCACAGACATCAGAAAAAGTCTTTAAATACTGAGAAACTGTCAAATTCACAGTGATGAATACAGTTTTTCTAAAATGCTAATTTTTGTGTGAAAGGTCAAATTTTGTCATTCTCAGTTGTTTTCTTTAAGTGTTAGGCTCATCTGTTCATTTTTTGAGAAAATCTCTGCTATATTTCCATTGGTTATTCCAACAATGAATAACCATTATTGACCTGTCATTCATTCTGACATAAAAATACTGTTCCTTTTTTTTTTAAACAGCTGAATAAGCTTATAACTCAATCTCTTGTGAGCTTTTTTTCCCCTACAGATAGCCACCTTATGGAACAGAAAAGACTGCTTTTCTTTGCATAAAATATTTTTAAACATTATTCAAGCATTCAGTTCAGTTCAGTCGCTCAGTCGTGTCCAACTCTTTGTGACCCCATGGACTGCAGCACACCAGACCTCCCTGTCCATCACCAACTCCCGGAGTTTACTCAAACTCATGTCCATTGAGTCTGTGATGCCATCCAACCATCTCATCCTCTGTCGTCCACTTCTCCTCTTGCCTTCAATCTTTCCCAATATCAGGATCTTTTCAAATGAGTCAGCTCTTTGCATCAGGTGGCCAAAGTATTGGAGTTTCAGCTTCAGCATCAGTCCTTCCAATGAGTATTCAGGACTTATTTCCTTTAGGATGGACTGGTTGGCTCTCCTTGCAGTCCAATGGACTCTCAAGAGTCTTCTCCAACACCCCAGTTCAAAAGCATCAATTCTTCGGCACTCAGCTTTCTTTATAGTCCAACTCTCACATCCATACATGACTACTGGAAAAACCATAGACTTGACTAGACGAAGCTTTGTTGGCAAAGTAATGTTTCTGCTTTTTAATATGCTGTCTAGGTTGGTCATAACTTTTCTTCCAAGGAGTAAGCGTCTTTTTATTTCATGGCTGCAGTCACCATCTCAAGTATTAAAACTTAGCAAAATTAATGTTTGTTTCCTATTGCTGCTGTAAGAAATTCCCACAAACTTCATGGCTTACAACAACACAGGTTTATTTATCTTATAGTTCTGAAAGTCAGAAATCCTAAACTCAAGGTGTTGGTGAGTCAATATCTTCTGGAGGCTCTCGAGGAGAATTGTGGGGTGTTTTGTTTTGGCCATGATGAGGGATCTTAGTTCCCCTACTAGGGACTGAACCCATGCCTCATACAGTGGAAATGTGGAATCCTAGCCCTGAACCACCAGGGAAGTCCCAGGGATAATTTATTTTCTTCTCCAACTTCTAGAGACCACCTGCATTCTTTAGTTCATGGCTCCTTCCTCCATCTTCAGGACCTAGCTGGATCTTTCACAACTCCCTTCCTCTCTCCCCTTCTCCCTCTCCCTCTCTCTGTCTCCTTAGCTTCTGTGATCACATCTCCTCTAACTCTGACCCTTTTGTCTCCTTCTTTTAACAACTCTTACAATTACATTGAACTACCCAGATAATCCAGGGTAGCCACCCTATCTCAAGATCCTTAATTTAAATCACATCAGCAAAATATTTTTTTGCCAAGTGAAATAACATATTCACAGGTTTCAGGGATTAGGAAGTAGGCATCTTTGGGATGCCATTAATTAGGCTACCATAATTAATTTACTGTTTCATCAATGACATTCTCAAGTGAAACTTTAAGTGCTTCACAGTGAGGAATACAATGAATAGTAGTACAGTTGGTGTCACTGTCTTGATTCATGCTAAAATGCCAGCAGTTTTACAAACCATTGGTTTTGCACTATTAGTGCCTATGTCCACACAATGGAAAAAGGAATTAATGTCTTAATATTATTATGAAAATCATCTTGACGTTGAAGACCTCCGTAAAAGTCCCAGGTCCTCCAGTAGTCCAAAGACCATATTTTGATCTAGAAAAAGGGAAGTAAAGGTTTTCCCTAGCCTAGACAAATGACAGGACATAAAGAAGCAAGCATTACAAGTTCTGTATAGTAGGAGCATGGTTTGAAAAGAAGGAGCTAGAGGAAAACACCAACAAGGAAAGCAAGGGCCCATAAGTCTAGTAAAGTAAGCCTGCTGCTGCTGCTGCTGCTAAGTCTCCTCAGTTGTGTCCGACTCTGTGCAACCCCATAGATGGCAGCCCACCAGGCTCCCCCATCCCTGGGATTCTCCAGGCAAGAACAGTGGAGTGGTTTGTGATTTCCTTCTCCAAAAACTAAGTCTAGTAAACCATTTTAAGAAATTTGGACTTAATCCTGAAAGACATAAGGTTGGCAGTGAAGGGGTGTGGGAGGCATAAAGTGTTTCTAATCAGTGGAAGCAATAATACCAGCTTGCAGTGTGAAAAATAGACAATAATAAGAGGGAAATAAGGCAACTGCAGCAGTAGTCGAAAAGAAAAAAAGAGAATGACAGGAAATCAGATCAATGGTAGTAGAGATGAAAATGGATATGATACAACCAACAGGTTTTGGAAATTGATTAGATCCTTTTTTTTGGAGTACGCATGCTAAGTCACTTTAATCATGTCCAGTTCTTTGTGACCCCATGGACCCCATGCCAGCCTCCTCTGTCCATGGGATTTTCCAGGCAGGAATGCTAGAGTGGGTTGCCATTCCCTTCTCCAGAGTTGTTGGAGTATAGTTGCTTTCCAATGTTGTGACAGTTTCTTCTGTACAGCAAAGTAAATCAACTCTACATGTACATGTATCCCCCCTTTTTTGGACTTCCTTCCCATTTAGGTCACCACAGAGCATTGAGTAGAGTTCTCTGTGCTATAAAGTTGGTTTTCATTAGTTATCTATTTTATACATAGTAGTGTATATGTCGGAGAAGGCAATGGCACCCCACTCCAGCACTCTTGCCTGGAAAATCCCATGGACAGAGGAGCCTGGAAGGCTGCAGTTCATGGGGTTGCTGAGGGTCGGACACGACTGAGCGACTTCACTTTTACTTTTCACTTTCATACATTGGAGAAGGAAATGGAAACCCACTCCAGTGTTCTTGCCTGGAGAATCCCAGGGGCAGGGGAGCCTGGTGGGCTGCCGTCTATGGGGTTGCGCAGAGTCGGACATGACTGAAGCAACTTAGCAGTAGCAGTAGCAGTGTATATGTGTCAATCCCAGACTCCCAATCCATTCCACCACCACCACCCCTTTTCCCCTGGCATCCAAACGTTTGATGTCTACATCTGTGTCTCTATTTCTGCTTTACAAATAAGTTCATCTATACTATTTTTCTTTATTAGATTCTGACTTGGGTAACCTGATGTGATGATGCATTTTGAGATTTGATAGAAAACCTTTGAGAAGAGGAACAGATTTAAAAAGAAAAAAAATGATAAGATTTAAATGTAAGTATGAAGTGCACAGAGTTACTCAGGAAAACATGTCTAGCAGGCAACTGATACAATCTGAAGCACTGAGAGAAACCCAGGCTGAAGATAAGAGATGTGGAAATCACTGGCATATAAATGTTGATGATGATGATCATTCTTAACATTTATTTACCTGCAGACACTCTTCCAAGTACTATATGTTTGTTATTTCACTTAATCCTATAAGGTAAGTGATAATACTATCCTCATCTTATATTAATAGATGCAAAAACAGAGGCAAGAGAGATTGAATTCACACAAATAAGTGACGTGTCAGTATTTGAACACAGGAGACACTTACTCCAGTTCCTTCAGTGGTTTATATCAGGTACAGAGGGCAGGAGAAATACTACCTGTAGGATGCCCATTGAAGTCACCTGTGGAGGTTTTCAAATTAAGCAAATCTCCTAGATTCAGATGAATGCCCTTAGGAGTTAGTTCCTTTCTTCCTCACTCCTCAGCTTGAGAACCACAGACAAGGTAAACCACAGTTATTGCCAGGAGGCCTTAGATGTGTTATGACAATAATAGAGTGTCTTAAGATTTCAGAGGTGAGAAATTCTTGTTATAACAAGGAGTAGGGTGTGGTCTTGGAAGTGAGTGGCTAAAGTGTTCTGAGAAATGAAGGGATAGAGGAATATAAGATTAGGGTGTTATAACATAAAATGAGTTTTAACATAAAAATTAAAGCCACTCTAGAGGATAGTGGGCTTTCTAGGTGGCGCTAGGGGTAAAGAACATGCCTGATAGTGCAGGAGAGGAAAGTGACGAGGGTTCGATACCTGAGTCGGGAAGATCTCCTGGAGTAGGAAATGGCATCCAACTCCAGTACTCTTGCCTGGAGAAACCCTTGGACAGAGAAACCTAGAAGTCTGCTGTCCATAGGGCCGCAAAGAGTCAGACACAACTGAAGCAACTTAGCACTAGAAGACACTGGGCTTGGGGAAGCCGGTGAACCAGTGACCAAGTTTAGTGTAAAGGGGAAGAACAAGTTTTTAAACTAAAGAATGCTGGTCTGAAAGTACTATTGGAAAGACTGGGAAACAGGAAGAACTTTGACCAATCTTTTAGTGTTTCTCAAACAAGATTCTTGAAGAAATTAAAATGAAACATTACCTGGGAATCTATTCTGCACCCATGCCCTGGGCCATTCTTTGCTGTCACCAGCTCTCCTTCCCTACTCCAAAAAAGAATCACAACAGTGTTTTCCTACACTAGCAGGATACTCTGGATGAAGCAGAATTCCACAGCTATGTTAATTAATGGACAAACCAGCCAAGAATAAATTCCTGAGGTGAGGGATAAACAACTTCTTTGCCATTTGAGGGAATTAAGCCCTATCGGTGGAAGCCATTGGTAGTTGGAACATTTTTAAGGGCTGAAAAAGGCATAAAAAGTAAAAGTAAGAAATGTTGGGAAAATGGCCTATGTTAAAAGGTGGTACCTTTTGCCTCAGGTGCAAAAGCAAAGTAACACAAAGTGGAAGGATTTCCCATCCATTGGCAGATCAACAGGCTTATAACTTCAACTATTCCTGTTTTTCTAATAATTTCCCTATTATCTCTGAAGATGAGGCTTTTTCAATAAAACTATATGTTTGATATGAATAAAAACAGTGCCTAAAATTAGAAACTGGTGAAATCTGTAATCACCACACTCATTTTCTCACTGGGGAAAGAAGTCAGAAGATAGAGAACTTTCTCTTTTTTTAAGAAAAGGAAGAAAGAAAAAGAAAAAATGAGTCAAAGGGGAAAGAAACATAGAATGAAAATTTTGACTTCTTTTCCACTTGGTTTTTAGTGTCAAAATATGACTTAGATGCTCTTTGGAGTGATTTTTGGACCTAGCCTATTTTCTGTTTCTGATTTCAAAATTTTAAGTATATTGTATTTATTGAAATAAATCCATTTTTAAAAGCCTGTTAAATATTGACTAATGTCAGAGTAAATTTTTTTTGAAAATCAAAAGGAAAATAGCCTCAGATAAAAACAGATGAATTTAACAAGGGGAAGCATTTCTAAACAAAATATTTTACTTAAGTCATTATATCTCATAAAAATTACAAAGTTGGGACATAGTGTCAGTAACATGTCTTATATTTTCCTCTTTAAAAAATTAGTTCAAACTAAACTGTGTGAAATTAATGATCTAACAATTAGTAAAGAATTATTTAAAGGACAATAATTTGATTGTACCCAGCAAATGGAACATACTCTAGAGACAAAAAACACAAATCTTAAATGAATTTAGTATTAACAACAGTGTTAGCAATGTTATTCTGAAACAGTGCTGTGCTTAGTCACTCAGTTGTGTCCAACTCTTTGCAACCTCATGGACTGTAGCCTGCCAAGCTCCTCTGTCCACGGGGATTCTCCAGGGAAGAATACTGGAGTGGATTGCCATGCCGTCCTCCAGGAAATCTCCCCAACCCAGGAATCAACCCAGGTCTCCTGCATTGCAGGCAGATTTTTTTACCATCTGAGCCACCATTGGAAGCCCAAGAATACTGGAGTGGGTAGCCTATCCCTTCTCTAGGGGAACTTCCCAACCCAGGAATCAAACCAGGGTCTCCTGCATTGCAGGTAGATTCTTCACCAGCTGAGCTACCAGGGAAGCCTTAATCTGAAACTATTATGTATCAGATATAAAGTATATAACTATTTTGCTATCTTTTTAATGTCTGTAAAATCAGTTAGATACCCGCCTTTTTATTCCTAATATTGTTTGTTTATACTTTATTTTTCTTGAATAGTCTCATCAGAGTTGTATTAATTTTATCAATCATTTCAAAAACCAACTTTTTGATTTCTTGATTCTCTATGTTGTATGTTTTTTGCTATTTTATTTCTGCTTTTATCCTATTTCTTTCCTTCTGCTTTCTTTGGGTTTAATCTGTTCTTCTTTTTCTAGCTTCTTGAAGTTAGTACTGAGATCACTGATTTTTAACTTTTTATTCTGTATCATCTATAAAAGGTTTCATTCTATATGTAGCTTCAGCTTCTTCCCACAAAATTTGACATATAATTTTCATATTTTCATTATTATTTAACTAAAAATATTTTATAATGTTCACTGTGATTTCTTAACTCATTGATTATTTAGAAGTTTATTCCTTAATTTCAAAATGTATGGTAATTTTCTGCTTATCTTTTTGTTATTAATATCTATCTCAAAGAATATCTCTTTTAATCTCAGAGAATATTCTGTATACAACTTCTGTGCTTTGCAATTTGTTGAGACTTGCTTTAAGTCCTAGCATATGGTTAGTTTTGATAAGTGATACCCTGTAGAAGGAAATGGCAACCCATTCCAGTATTCTTGCCTGGAGAATCCCATGGACATAGGAGCCTGGAAGGCTGCAGTCCGTGGGGTCACAAGAGTTGGACACAACTTAGCGACTAAACCACCACCACCACACATATCCTTGGATTAAAACGTTTTCTTCAGTTGAACTCTAGTTTTTGACCCCTCATCCCCAAAGCTCTGTTTAGCTTCCCCATCTCTCAGCCACTGCTTTATGTTCACTTTCTCTTTCCCATAGTCATCACCTTTGGGTTAACAAATTCTACAAAGTGAGAAATGGCACCAAAGTAGGGGCTCACTTCTCTGGACTTCTCTCTTCTCTGACAGCTTTTCCCTGAAAATCCTCATTGCCTAAGTAAGCCGCAGATGCCTTTTTTTTCATTCTTTTTTTTTTTTTTTTTTTGCTTTGGTGTCTTTGCTGAAAAGTAAGTTAACTGATAAGTGTCAGACTTTATGATATCTTAAAAGCAGATAATTTAAGTCCTTGAACTTTGTTCTTCATTTAATTTTATGATTTTTTAAAAAGTTTTATTGGAGTATAGTTGATTTACAGTGTTGTGTTAGTTTCTGCTGTACAGCAAAGTCAATCAGTTACACATATATGTGTGTGTATATATATATATATATATACATATCTCCACCCTTTTTTAGATTCTTTTCCCATATAGGTCATTACAAAGTATTGAATAGAGTTCCCTGTATACAGCAGGTCATTATTAGTTATCTAGTTGATATATATCATAGTATGTATATGTCAATCCCAATCTCCCAATTGATCCCTCTGCCCCTAGGGTCTTAACCTTGGGGGCCCAACATTTTATGAGCAGAAAATATGCTGACAAAGCAGAGCAAACTACCCCAAAATACATGCAATGTCCACTTCACATATGACCAAGAAGAATAACCAAAAAACCTCCCAGAATGCATCAACAAGAAGCCTGGAGAGCAATGGACAAGGGAGTCCCTCCCAAGGACTAGAATTAGACCTAAACAGGACCATATTCCCCACCATAAGGATCTGGGGTCCTTGGACAAATGACTACTGTATATTTCCCATCCTTCCCCACTTGCCAAATGGGAACTTTATTATATTATGTATACCCAGTACCCAGTCCTTGCTACACTTTGGCATTCTGAGTATGTGGGTGCAGATACCTTGCCCCTTTAGTTCATAAGTCTCTAGACCAAAAGAGACCTATGTCAATCAATGAGGGGTAAGATTAAAAACAATATGCCACACCCTTAGAATTATATGCCATCATTTTTAAAAATGAGATTAATCTGTAGAGACTGACATGGGAAAAATGTCCAAGCTATACTTAGTGTTAAAAAAAACATTGTATGTTTATTACGATTTCCATTTCTATGAAGAAAAAAAAAACCTGCTATACTACTGCTAACTGTAGTACAATTACTAATAACAGCAAACACCATTTATAAGACAATGCTGTATGCAAAATATAAATTATTTCATTTAATCTTCAGAACAACCATATGAGATAACACTTTTTGAAGATGAGCAAAATGGGGGACAAATAGGTTATGTAACTTACCCAAGAATTCATAGACAAAAAGCTGGAATTTGAACCCTGGCAGTCTGACTAAGCCACTATGCCAGGTCACCTAATGTTTGTATGTAAGCTTATACATACAGTTTATAATCATATACATCAAACTCTAAACAATAGTTTTTTATCAAGGAGGGATTACAGTGACTTTCAAATTCTGTAACTTTTGAGGGGTAATATTTAGATTGTTTTTTACACCATGGATATACTACTTTTGTAAACAAAATTATTTAGTTCCTGCCATGAGCCAGTAAATGGCATGAGCCAGGAAATGGCAACCCACTCCAGTATTTTTGACTGGAAAATCCCATGGACGGAGGAGCCTGGTGAGCTACAGTGCATGGGGTCGCAAAGAGTCAGACATGACTGAGCCACTAACACTATGAGCCAGGTACCAGGGAGAGCAGTATTTTAGTAATAGGGTAGTTAGCTACTAACAAATAACTCAAAGATCTCAATGTCTTAACAAAATTAAGCTTTCTTTTTCACTTGCTTCACAGCCTGAATTGGGTGCTCAAGCAGGCAGCTTTTCATATTTTGATTCAGAATTCTGCCTCCAATCAACATGTGGTGGCACCATCTTCTCAAGCAGAGACCTGCAAATATTTTCTGTAAAGGGACAGATAGCAAATATTTTAGGTTTTGTGGGACGTATTGTCATAACTACTCAATGATCCCATTGTGTCATGAAAGCAACTATAGACAATATGTAAATAAATGGGCATGTTCCAGGGGGGCTTCCCTGGTGGCTCAGTGCTAAAGAACCAATGCAGAAGATTTGAGTTTGATCCCTAGATCAGAAAGATCCCCTGGAGAAGGAAATGGCAACCCAATCCAGTATTCTTGCCTGGGAAATCCCATGGACAGAGGAGCCTGGTTGGCTACAGTCCATGGGGTTGCAAAAGAGTCAGACACAACTTAGCAGCTAAACAACAATGTTCCAATAAACCTTTATTAACAAAAATATATAGTAGGCTAAATTGGGCTTCCCTGGTGGCTCAGAGGTTAAAGCGTCTGCCCGCAATGCGGGAGACCTGAGATGAATCCCTGGGTTTGACCTATGGGCCATAGTTTACCAATCCCTGTTCCACAGTCTTCTCAGAGTCCTAAATTGAATGCTCTCTGCTTTCAAATGGTCAAGAGAAAGAATGAGGAAGACCTAGAAATGGGACATGATTTCAACCCATATCCTCTTGGCCAGAATCCACTCACATGGCCTCAGCCAAATGAGTCTAGGGTATGTAGTTTTCTTGTCACTCAATGCAAGGAAAAGCCATTGCTCATCTGCTAGCAAGGATGTGGCACTGTCAGCTCTTTTTGTCACCGTATATTAGTTACTATTTTTTCTTTGTATAGATAATGCTTTCTGCAAGAGGACACCTGAAAGTCCCCCTCCATGCCCACCCCACACCCTGCCTCCCACCCCAGTAAATACATCCAGCTCAAAGTCCAAGCTCTCCAGGTGTTGTTCAGTTTTCTTCATCAGGCTCAGGTATGACTCTTTATGGTCCAATGACCTATCAACTAAAAAGACAAGTCATCTTCCCAGACACACCCACTGGTAACTCAAGGAAGACTGAAGACTGTGAAAAACATTCTTAATCAGAACAAGGACAAACTGAAGACACACAGTATTCACTGGGCCACAGCAATTCTGAAATTCCACTGGGTAAACACAAGAAGGTCTCCTTCTCTGGGGGTGGGTCAAACCCTCATGTGGTTCTGATACCTCACAACAGCCTGCTACCCCACAAGGATGCCCTCATGTCCCTCAAACTCTAATATCCTGCACTGGGTAGTCATCCACAGGGAAGTCTCCCTCCCCTGCCCAAGTTCTGACATCTTTTTTTTTTTTTAGTATTTATTTGACTGGGCCGGGTCTTAGTTGCAGCATGTAGGAAATACTTCGCTGACCAAAGATTGAACCTGAGACCCCTGCATTGGGAGTGTGGAGTCTTAGCCACTGGACCACCAGGGAAGTCCCAAGTTCTGACATCCCTTTTTTTTTTTTTTTTTTGATATGATCTGACATCCCTTTCTAACCCTCCCCTCTGTAGGACACCCTTCTCACCCCAGGCTCTTCACTCCTGTTCAAGTAACACCAGGACATTAGTTAATGACTCTACCTAATGACATAGTTCCAGAAGGAAAAGAGAGAAAAAAGAAGAGAAAGTGAAGGGAAAAGAGGAAGAGGAAAAGAAAAAGCTCAAAGACTTTTCTTATCTCTTTCTATGGAAGTCTAGAAGTAGCCAGAGCTTTTACTTGCAAGGCTCTAAATTTTTGCCTCTGTTTTCTTCTATTTCCTACAATCCCATGAAAGAATTCTTTCCTGATCTCATCTCTTTCTTATAATGTCTTGACACACACCACTAAAAATAACCTCTATTAAATTTCTGTTTTCTATTTTGGTCACCCAGGACTGGGTAGACACATGGTCTGCTGCTCAAGTAACCTCAGGCAACAGTGTTGCAAAATGTATTGCTGCTGCATCTCAAGGCTAACCATCTTTTCAGCCACTCATACTAAGTTTGTTGCAACCCACCTGCTCTGTAAATGCCGCATAGGTTTTTGGAGTTTTTTTGGTTTGTTTTGCAGTAGTGTTCCACTTCCAGCAGGGAACAAAACAAAGTCCGCCCAGTCTTCCCTGGCACTCCAGTAGTTAAGACTCTGCACTTCCACTGCAGGGGGTGTGGCTCCCATCCCTGGTCAGGAGACAGTAAGTTCCTGCATGCCACATGGCATGGCCAGAAAACAAAACAATAAAGTGTCTTCTCTCCCTGAGCTTACATTCTATAGTATGTTTTTGTTTTGTTTTAATTTTATTTACTTACTTATTTTTGGCTTTGCTGGGTCTTCTGGGATTTTGGCTTTGCTGGATCCCAGGTTCTAGAGAACAGGTTCAGTAGTTGTGGCGCTTGGGCTTAGTCACTCCACGGCATGTGAGATCTATCATGGATCAGGGACTGAACCCGTGCCTCCTGCATTGGCAGGTGGATTCTTTACCACTGAGCCACCAGAGAAGCAGGGGTTTAGTAGCAGTCATGTCTGGCACCCCACTGACTATAGCCTAGCCTACCAGGCTCCTTCCCAGGCAAGAATAAAGTATGGCTTTATTTTGGGAAGGACATGCTTGTTTTAAAATATGCTCCAGATTTATTTGTATGTTTTTTGTTTGTTTTAGGATTCCTTTTAATCAGGTATAGTAAGATGTTGTTCAGTCACTCAGTCCTGTCCGACTTTTTGCAACACGCAGACGAAAATGACTGTCATAAAGGAAGAAGTTTGTATACTCATAGATCCCTAGAAGCAGGAGACATGGCACACCACACAGGACCACATGCGGAAGCACGTGAGGCACGGGAGTGAGGGGAAAGCATGGGCAAAAGACCTTATTGTGGTTTTCACAGGAAGGAAAGGGTAAGGCAGGGTAAGCAGGCTGAGCAGGTTTCGGATTGGACAGTTTGATTTTGGTAGAGAACTGCAGGGGTGGTCCCTAGGTGTCTGTGTCCCATATCTGGCCCGGGAGTGATTTAAGGCAGGATGGTAGCATGCTGAACTGCAATAGCCTGATGAAAGGAGATGGGTGGGGGTGTGGACTCAGGATTGACTGGCTTGTCTGTTCCCAAGCAAGTCCTTTACTATCTCTAGGAATTAAACAGGGAGAGGCAGCCCTCCCTTGGTCCTTAAGGTCATCATAAAATTTGGACTATTTAAAAAAGTGATAATGCAATCACTGACTAGAAGAGAATCCTATCCCCTTCCTAGTTCATTTCACTTGGAACATTCCTATCTAGTAGAACTCAAATAGTATTTCAGTCAACCACCTCATCTCTTGCCCAAATATCCAGATTCAAAAATCTCATACATCATCCAGATTCAAAAATCATTAAGATTTTGCACAGTTCCTGCCTCTCTCTCACTATCCCTTCTCCAGGGGATCTTTCTGAACCAGGAATCAAACAGGAGTCTCCTGTGTTGCAGGTGGAATTCTTTACCAGCTGAGCTACCAGGGAAGCCCCCTACTGCTATCTAGGAAAATTTAAGTAAGGTTTAGGTATAAAAGTCATCTGAACAGTTTTATTATTTTGAATTTGGGATTTGAATTGGAGAAGGACTGTAATTAAAAACTTATCAGAGGAGACAATATGAACATAAGTCATATCAGTAACTATTAATCTCTGTAAGCCAAATAAAACAGTGAAAGTGAAGTTTCTCAGTTGTGTCCGACTCTTTGCGACCCCATGGTCTGTAGCCTACCAGGCTCCTCTGTCCACGGGATTTTCAAGGCAAGAGTATTGGAGTGGGTTGCCATTTCCTTCTCCAGGGGATCTTCCTGACCCAGGGATCAAACCTGGGTCTCCTGAGTTGTAGGCAGATGCTTTTACCATCTGAAACAGAGACCCTGTTAAATTTAAGATAATTTAAATACTTTTATTCTGGAGCTAGGCAAGAGTATACTAACATCTTTACTCAGAAAATATTTCACACACACAAATAAGTAGAATCTTATTGGAATCTTGGGCAAGCAAGGGGTTTCTGAAGAATATTCTCACTGGATCTCTCCCCAAGTCATGCACTATGTTTTGTAATATTTGTTTGGATTAATCTAGGTTATGGATTAATCGAGGGGCATAACTTTAGGATTTATTAATACTTTGTTTATACCTGTAGCTCTCCCTCACAACTTGACTTAGTTCATTTGTATATTTATATGGGAGATTCCTATTTCCTTTCAAGGAAGGGGAGAGGAAAAGTCTTGCCTCCAGAACCCTTTAGATTTCTCAGGAGATGGTGAAATTCCAGACAAGCCTTAAACAGTAAGTCCTTCTCTATTTAGATTTCCATCCTATCACACATTCATATACTTATTCATTCCTATACTTGTGAATCCATTTTAAACTGATTCTTTTCTTTATTCTAAATCTATATGCCTGGAGTTAGCCAAACTGAAGAGTTTAGAGCCATCTGTCCTGTGTAGAGAGTACTCAGTCCTCCACAAGACTGCCCTCACTTCAGACACTAGCTGCAAACTGAGGGGGTTCCTAAGACCACCCTCAGATAATTCACTAGAAGGACTCACAGAATTTACTGACAGCTGCTATACTCTTGGTTACAATTTATTACAGCCAAAGTATATGGGCCAAACTAAGATCATGGCATCCAGTCCCATCACTTCATGGCAAATAGATGGGGAAGCAGTGGAAACAGTGGCTGACTTTATTTTTCTGGGCTCCAAAATCACTGCAGATGGTGATTGCAGCCATGAAATTAAAAGACGCTTATTCCTTGGAAGGAAAGTTATGACCAACCTAGACAGCATATTAAAAACCTGAGACATTACTTTGCCAACAAAGCTCCTTCTAGTCAAAGCTAAGGTTTTTTCAGTTGTCACATATGGATGTGAGAGTTGGACTATAAAGAAAGCTGAGCGCCAAAGAATTAATACTTTTGAACTGTGGTGTTGGAGAAGACTCTTGAGAGTCCCTTGGACTGCAAGGAGATCCAACCAGTCCATCCTAAAGGAGATCAGTCCTGGGTGTTCATTGGAAGGACTGATGTTGAAGCTGAAACTCCAATACTTTGGCCACTTGATGAGAAGAGCTGACTCATTTGAAAAGACCCTGATGCGGGGAAAGATTGAGGGTGGGAGGAGAAGGCAACAGCGGAGGATGAGATGCTTGGATGGTATCACCGACTCAGTGCACATGAGTTTGAGTAAACTCTGGGAGTTGGTGATGGACAGGGAGGCCTGGTGTGCTGCAGTCCGTGGGGTTGCAATCTCCCTTAGTTCCTCAACCAGGGATTAAACCCACACCCTCAGCAGTGAAAGCACAGAGTCCTAACCACTGGACCACCAGGAAATTCACCCAGTTTTTCTTTCATTGTATACATTTTCTCCCCTTTGATGGTGATTTTCCTGATTGCATACTAATGACAGATTTTTACCACCTATTAATCTATAATAGTTTTCAGAGAAAGGGTAGACAGCTATAGATACAGAAATACAAATTAACCATCATAAAAGCTGTCTACCTTTCTTTTGCAGGGAAGGAAAAGGCTTTTTTTCATTCATACAGAAAAGTAAACCAGTAGTCATAGTTCAACCTTAGCCACGGGTTGAAAGGAAGCACAGAACACAATACTCACCAGTTGGTTATAGCAGTTCCAAACCTCAAAAAAAACTTTCTGTTCACAGACACATACATTAATTTTAGTTCTTTAATTCATAATGACTTACAAACAAGAAAAACAATAGAGTGCCAAACCAAACAAACAGAAAGACAAACCAACAAGAACTTAAAAAGAACTCGAAAAACATAAAAAGCAAGATACTTTGACTTCTGCTACCCAGTCATGACCAGATTCCCTCTGGCTGTCTACCATCTGGCGTAGACCAAATGGTTATATCATAAACAACTAAATGCCAGATTCAATGTTTCTGCCACCAGTTATATACAAATCAAAACCAGAACTACATCCAGACTTTACCACTAACTAGAAACATAGAACCAGAAACCCAGATTTAGTCCAAGTAAACTCTGTTGTCACATGAGAGTGAACTCAGGAGTCAGCAAGATTATGTCTAGTGAAAATAGCCCACTGGTTCCCTTCTCTGGCAAGGCAGTGTACTCAGATCTTATAGGTAAAATCCACCTGGAATTCTCAGTGGAATCTGAAACTGCCAAAAGAAGACTAAGAGAGAAAGTAATTTAGAAAAAAAAAATTTTACTTGCCAAGGAAGTTATTAAGGGGGCCAGTATTTAAAAGGCTGGCTCACCACAAAACAAACCAGAATAAATGAACAAACATGTATTAAAAGGAAAATACCCAAAAAGTTGCTGAGTTTATCAAGTTAACAATCTGTAAATAGAGGAAAAATAACAATTTTCTCACACGATTATCTGTAAAGCTTCCCCCCATATCTTCAGATAGTCTCATTGCAAAAGTCAAAAACAGAATTGTTTTTGTTTGAGAGTCAGTAATTTATAGGACGGCTCAAGGTTTCATTTAATTTGGGATCCAGAGCTGGATCCTGGCTTTGTCCTGCTTTGTTTTCGTTTTTCCAGTGTGCAAAGTGGTGTACGTGCTGAAAGGTATGCGTGGGGGTCCTGCTGCTTGCTGCTTCAAAGGCAGTAAACAGGTCAGATTGGTGGAAAGGAAGGTTTGCTTTATTTCAGATACCGACAACTGGAGGGGCAGGTGGAGGGTGACAGACATCTGTCCAAAGGCCGACTCTGCCCTGCCCCTGCAACCCCGCCACCCAGCCCACAAGGAGAGGGTGAGAACTTTTATAGACAGAGTGTGGGGGGATGGTTACATGCAGAAACAGCACAGTCATGTCTAACAGTCATCTTCAAATTGGTTATCACTGGTCTGACTACCATCATCTTGGTTGTTTTAGGTACAGTTAATCTTTAGTTCCTGGGTGCACTTGTTCCCATTTCTTTGCAGTCAATTCTCAGAATTGTGGTAGCTCAGGTCCTGGGTACAGTCTGGTCATCAGGTAATTAACTTCTTCACCTGAGGTTTTAGTATCCATAAGACAGCTCACAGGATATGGCTCAGAATATTATCTACAGCCCTTGAGAAAGAACTGAAGGTCCGTGACTATGCTTAATGACTACATTATTATTTAGTCTCCTTTGCTGGTTTTCCTTTGTTTCAGCATTTCTCACTCCTCTGATTAAACTTATTCTTTGACTAAAGTTTTCCACAGGCAAAAGGCAGGCAGAGGACACAGTGGGGGGCAAGCACCATATGGTCCTGCTCCGTTTCATGTGTGTATGTTTGTTTCCTATCAGGGGGATGCAGTATGTATGCATATCCTTAGTAGAAGCAGTCAGTGTCAATTTAGTTTCACATTTCTTTAGTTTCCTTCTTGACATCTCCCTCCACTAGTCTATCTGAATTATTATTTTATCTTAATTGAATTGCATGGTAACAAAGGCCACTTACTGAGCATTTATGTCAAACAAAAATATTATCTTATTTAACAGTCACAAAAACTCTGTGAGGTAAGTGTTACTCTTATTTTATACATACACAAAAAAAGTACCAAAGAAGTTAAATCATTTACTCAAGGACCCAAAGACCTATAAGTAGTAAGAGGCGAGGCTGAGCTTTAGACTCTTGCTTACTTCTGTTGTATCATTTTTATATTGTATTAATTGTCTTTCTCCACCAATCATAGGCTCCTTGACAGCAAGGATTATGTACTTCATGTCTTTGAATGACTAAAACAAAATATATGATCTAGTATGTAGTCTCCCGCATTGCAGGCACACGCTTTACTGTCTGAGCCACGAGGGAAGCCCAGTATGTTGTAGGTATATTAAAAATTATGTATCTTTTAGAATTTTATAATTGTTTAACACACATACATCTTATTTTTGAAAAAACAGTAAGCTCCCTGCAGGCAAGGAATGTAGAAGTTAAAACAGAAATGGTAATGTCAAAGGTAAATGCCAGCTGATGGTCTGCCTGGGCCCATACTAAGATGTGGTTTAGGATCTGGACCTCAGCTTTACAAGTCAGTTCAGTTCAGTTGCTCAGTCGTGTCTGATTCTTTGTGACCCCATGGACTGCAGCACACCAGGCCTCCCTGTCCATCACCAACTCCCAGAGTTTACTCAAACTCATGTCCATTAAGTCGGTGATACCATCCAACCATCTCATCCTCTGTCGTCCCTTCTCCACCCACCTTCAATCTTTCCCAACATCATGGTCTTTTCAAATGAGTCAGCTCTTCGCACCAGGTGGCCAAAGTATTGGAGTTTCAGCTTCAGCATCAGTCTTTCCAATGAATATTCAGGACTGATCTCCTTTAGGATGGACTGGTTGGATCTCCTTGCAGTCCAAGGGACTCTCAAGAGTCTTCTCCAACACCACACTTCAAAAGCATCATTCTTTGGCACTCAGCTTTCTTTATAGTCCAACTCTCACATCCATACATGACTACTGGAAAAACCATAGCCTTGACTAGACGGACCTTTGTTGGCAAAGTAATGTCTCAGGTTTTTAATATGCTATCTAGGTTGGTCACAGCTTTTCTTCTAAGGAGCAAGCATCTTTTAATTTCAGAAACTCAATTCTGGCCATGTATTCAGAGCTGATTAGTTAGAGGGAATGCTCATTTTGTCCAAGCTCAAAAGAACATGATGCATGGGCAAAACCATATTTTAGCTGGTCAGAGATGAGACTTTCTTAGACTGATTTGTCACCAGAACACAGATCACCTTTGTGTTCTCTGGATAGAGTAGTCTCCAAAGTTTATGTCTCAGTGTTCACGAAACCCTAGAATGGACCTAGACAGGAACTCAACTGAAACAGATGCATTTGATTTACATAAGGCCCATGGGTATGATAAGGGAAAAACTTGGGTTGGATTACTTAACTTTTCTGAGAAGGAAAATGATGGTTACAATAAGAGTATCTACTGCCCAAGTTTCTTATGAAGACTATATCATATGACAAGCACTGAAAACCAACAAATATACTAATTGGTACACTGATAAGAATTCTAATTCATTAGGTCATTTGGAGTCACTCCAATATTGGTCCTACTGTTCTGAGAATATACCAGGCACCCTCCTGCCTTGGTGACTTTGAATATGCTGTTCTGTTTGCCTCTTTTCCTCTATGTGTCTTTATTTATTCAAATGTAATCTTCTTAATGAAGCCTTTCCTGACTATCCTAAAACATCTACTTCTCTCCTGCTTTTCCTCTGTACTATCTATATTATCTACTACACTAGATATTTATGTATTTTCTGTTTCTTCTTACTAGAATGAGCTTTCCTGGTAGCTCAGTTGGTAAAGAATCCGCCTGCGATTCAGGAGACCCTGGTTCGATTCCTGGGTCAGGAAGATCCTCCTAATGAATATTCAGAACTGATCTCCTTTAGGATGGTCTTGTTGGATTTCCTTGCAGTCCAAGGGACTCGCAAGAGTCTTCTCCAACACCACAGTTCAAAAGCATCAATTCTTCGGCGCTCAGCTTTCTTCGTAGTCCAACTCTGACATCCAAACATGACTACTGGAAAACCTTTCAACATGTTGCAACTGAACATTTATAAGCAATCTGCCTACAGGGCCTGGGAAGCGGGGAAGGAAATTTTATTCCTATTGGAAGCCACACTGGTGGAATAAAGGAGGTACCAAGACTGAAAAGACCCAGAAAAGCAAATTATACTAAAATAGGGACATAAAGTCTAAGCATACTAGAGTCCTTGCAGCAAAAATGGGAATGGCCTACATATATTTGAACAACATTTAGGTTATAAAAATCAGTTTGGCCAGATTAGATTACGGTTACGAGCATTTCCAGATAAATTGACAGTCATGGCACTCTGAGGACTTCACATCAAGGCAGGGCGATCGGGGAGTAAAGTCTAGTGGCTAGCATTTCCCAAATTCCAGTTGCTTAAGGCAAACACAGGAGACAGCTCCGCATTTCTCTCAAGGTAAAATACATCATATATGGGAGTTCAAAAATCAGTAATCAGAAGCGAAGTTTTTCGCTTTCAGAGTTCCCTGAGCCTAACAGTGTAAATGGAGAAGGCAATGGCACCCCACTCCAGTACTCTTGTCTGGAAAATCCCATGGACGGAGGAGCCTAGTAGGCTGCAGTCCATGGGGTCGCGAAGAATCGGACACGACTGGGCGGCTTCAGTTTCACTTTTCACTTTCATGCATTGGAGAAGCAAATGGCAACCCACTCCAGTGTTCTTGCTTGGAGAATCCCAGGGACGGGGGAGCCTGGTGGGCTGCCGTCTATGGGGTCGCACAGAGACGGACACGACTGAAGCGACTTGGCAGCAGCTAAAGCTCGTTTTATTCGGAAGAAATCTCGCGGTTTTTTTGTGAGTCTCTGTGGCGGGAACATACCGGAAGTCAGGGCGCTCTAAGTGGTACGTCATCTGGCGGAAGTGAGGTCATGTCCCAGAGGCCTTAGCGGGGAACTCTCCCGTTCGGGCGTTCTGCTTGTAGTGTGGTGTGGAACGTTTAGGCAACGTGGTTTGCTTCTTTGCGGGAAGGCTGGTCTTTGGCCGGCCACGGCCTTACGGGCCTTTGGGGACCATAGATTTGGTCTTTTTTCACTGGTAGGAGAGCTCGCGGCGAGCCGCGCAGCGCCCTGACCCGTCCTCACCATGCTGGTGCTGTTCGAAACGTCCGTCGGCTACGCCATCTTTAAGGTCGGTGGGAGATTGAGCTCTTGGAGGGGGAAGGCGGATGTTGGGCAGCAGATGAGAGGGAAAGCTGTAGGAGAGGACGACAGTGTTCAGGATTGCGTGGATGTCTTTTCTCTCCCCCTGCTCTGAAAGAAAGGGGAAAACTTTGGGCCTGGGAGGCGCATGTTTCAGTGAACACGTGGCCGCGCTGTTGGGGGCGTCGGGTTCGGTAAAAGGTTTTGGCCCAGTTAGGCGAGCAAGATCCGTGTTAGAATTTTACCGGTTATGATTCCTAGTTTAGATTTTGTTCTGAGAGTTTTGAGGAATGATTGGAAGGTTTTAACAGAGAAAGGACCTCATCTAAACTTTGTTAATGAAGTTTCTTTACGCAGAAAAGGAGGTAGAACTGACAGGATTGGCTGACGGATTTTAAAGTATGCGAGATTTGCGTTTAAAAAGTTGGGTGTGTGGAGGTAGGGAAGGAAAGAAAAGTTTTAGGGATTTGGGAGCTGGGAGAGGGGAGGATAATAGAATTCCAGTTTGGGCTATGTGAAGCTTTCGCTGTCTGTTAAACTTGGAAATAACAATGGTCCTTTCAAGTTTGAAGCCCAGAGAAGAAATCTGAGCTGGAGGTAACCAATTTGAGTTCGCTGTTTTAATAAGGAAGGTTAACTTTCAGTTCATCAGCAAGGAAATAATTGAACAGTGGGACGTGCATATAGTACAATGCTGTTGAGATGTTAGGAAGAATGAGGTAAATCAGGTGTCACCCACGTGCCTGGCACTCGAGCTCTAGGAATATAGCAAAGGAAAAAAAATGTTCATATGTACGGACAAGGCAAAAGAAGTGCTAGATAAAATATGTGGTATGATTCTAGTTATGAATTTTAAAACTGTGTGGTGTGGGTGCAGAGAGTCTGGAAGGATACATACCAAAATACTTGGGGACGTTTTCGTTTTATTTTTCCAAGATTCTTTTGACATTTGAAAATATACTTCTGTTTGCATGTTAAAGTAAATGTTTGTTATTTTTAAGAAAACCAATAAGATAATTAACCCAAAGCTGATTTTGCTTATTTTTCCTCTCATTATTGTTGTCTGAGATGGTAATATTAGCAATTTTAAGAGACTAAAGTGCCTTAGAGCCTGTCAACAGCTCTATTAAGCTTTTCCCCAGCTTCCTGCAGTCTTTTCTAAATTCTTAGAGATCTGCACGTGCCCCCAAATTTTCTTAGCCAACATAGTCTATTGTATTTTGAGTCAGTGTCTGTGGATGAATTTCATCTAAATTGATGTTAATGTGTACTGTCGTGATCTGGATGCTAAGAGGGGAGGGTAACTTTGCACTGTTAGTAGTTGCCTCTAATGGTGGGGCGGAATCGGCTTAGCAATTGTGTGGTTTCTAGATCTGGGTCATAAAGTGTAAAGTCATATGATGAATTGTTGATTTCTGTTAATAAAGAGAACTCTCCATAAAACTAACTCTTGAGTATTCCATTGCAGTTTTTAATGTTTATGTGCAAGTTTTTTTGTTCAGAATTGTTAAAAAAGTTTTTCTATAATGTAACCCAATATTAGAAATAACTAAAGGCTTGAATATATTGAAATATGCTTCATTTATAAATATTCAGTATTAGTAGCAGTTATTGATTCTGAATAAAATAGACTTCCAGAATATTCTGGATAAGTGATGGTTGCACAATTTTGTGAAAATTCCTAGAAAGTAAATTGTACACCTTAAAGGGGTGAATCTTACTGTATATGAAATATCTGTGTGTAAATATGCAATACAAAGTTGTTAGCTCCCTTTCCTATGATCTTTCAAAATGCTGGAGTATAAAATTATTAATATATTGGTTGCCTAAAATTCATCCTTGAATGAGAATCCTTTAAGAACATTTTTTCAGACTTTTGTTTTTTAAGGAATACATTTTATCCATATATACACAGTGGTTCAAAAAGAATTTAAAACTTTAAAACATTGTTACTCCTTAATGAAGTTATATATAAATGCAGAGACAATACCTAAAAGAATTATTATTTGTAGATCATTGCAAAAACTCAAGCCTTGTTCCTTATGTCTCGTGGCACGCAGAAGACTCAGCATTCTTAAGCCTTACTATCCCAATCCTTCACTATCCCAGATCTTTCCTGGCTGTGCTTCCCAGTGTGGTAGCCAGTAGTTGCATACAGCTGTGTGGGTGCGTGCATATTTAGTTGCTTCAGTCATGTCCAACTCTCTGCGACCCTGTGGACCATGGCCTGCCAGGCTCCTCTGTCCATGGGATTCTCCAGGCAAGAATACTGGAGTGGGTTGCCATTTCCTTCTTCGATTCAGCTACGTAGCACTTGAAATGTGACTGGTAAAGCTGGGGAGATGGAATTTTTAATTCTGATTCATCAGTCACATTGTACAGTGCTGCTGTGTAGCATAGTGTGGTGTGTTCCTTTATTTTTTGAGAGCTCAAAGTTTTTCTTACGTGAATACCAAAGTTCCTATACAACATGATTACTAAGCAATATATTTTTCCAGCTTTATTGACTATAATTACATACTGTGTAACTCACTTTTGTAAATGTAAATAAGTACATATAGTGCTTTTTATAGTAAAATAGTTAACAGTATAACAGCAGTGCTAAAGATTTTAGTGGTAACAATAGCTAAGCTATTCATTCCATCTTAATTCAAAATGATAAACTCTAAATGAATTTTGCATACTAATATTTCAGATTTCCTTGTCTGAAAATGAAGGATTAAAAGTTTGAGACAGTTGTATAACAGAAAATGTAGCCTTATTTTATTTTTGTTCAGACTTCATGTTTGTTTCAATATGTTGCCCACAAATGGGAACATAACTGTAACCAAGGTTTTGTTTGAAGACCTTTCAGTGGTCATGATTTCATTACATTTCCTTTGGTGCTTTAACTTAGTGAATACTGATAATATCTCTTAAATATGTCAGTTTTTTTATCCAAATATTATTTTCAAATATACTTGCTTTTCAACTAGAAAAAAGGTGAGTTTTACTCATGAGTCATATCCCCTATTTGGTGGTACATATCCTCTCAGCAATCATTGGCCTTTGGGTATGGTTGATCACATTCTGAGTGAACTATTTTCGAAAAACCACAATTATTCTGTGAATTATTTCAAAAAAATAACTTTAATTACAAGTTTCAGTGCTTTCTTGAGATTTGATAAAATGTCTTTGGGTTCTAAAGTTTTCATGACAAAAATAGAACAGTTCATAGCTCGTTATTTTTTAATATGAAAGTGTGGTTTGCATTTACTACTTCATTACTCTGATTCCTGTTTTTCCAGTTCTGTAAATATATTTGATTTGGCTCTGTTGGGGGTTAAATTTAAACAATGCAAATCCTTAAAACCATCTTGCCACTCTGACAGAAAATTTCTTGATGTTTTATCATTAAATATGTATAAGGCTATAACTGGGAAATACGTCTTACTCTATAAATGTTCTGTGATATTAAGGATTTGATGAAATGTAGTTTAGCAGTAAAGCATAATTTTTCATTGATCAGCTAACTTTCTATAAAACAACACATGCAAAATATATATATATTTATAATACTGTATTTCACCAAATATAATATGCCATTATTTTACACTGCTGATTAATCTGACCTGCTATCAGTTGTAAGACATCCCAGTTTCGAGGTGTTATATAAATATGGGGGAACTGCATTTTAGGACTGATACTACCTTAGCTTATATTTGAACAGTTGACTTCTCACCTACTATTGGTGAGGAAGATAACTTACATTCATTCTTGATTTAAGTGAAACTGTTAGAAGCTCTTGAAGGCATTTTGACAATACGTCTGTCAACATGCATTTCTTATATGATTGTTTAACTCCACTTTCAGTAATTTGTCCTATAGAAATACATGTATACGTATACAAATACATAAAGGGTATGTATAAACATCATTTATAAATGATGTTATATTCATACGGTGCAATTCTTGTTAAAACCTAGAATTACGTCCATGATATGTTAAGTGTATAGCATGATTCCCGAAAGTACATGTTAATAAAATGTAGCATAAACAGTCAAAAAGTCTTGAGGAATATATACCTAAATGTTAATGACTGTGTTTCATAGGTAAAAGTGCCCCTTTTCCCCCTTCCCATGTTAAAATTTCTTACGTCAGAATGTGTCTTAGAACTAATAGTATCTAAGTTTTAGAGAAATCCTTAGTAATTTCATATTAGGGAGATCATAGCAATAAATAACAAATCTTCTGTAGAGAGTAGGCAAATTTTTTTTTTTTTTTTTTGATTTGTGAATATGATAGGCTTTGTGAAGGGGTCGAGGGGCTCTCTAAAAATAGAAAGTTTTTAACAAATATCCAACTCAATTTAAATTCCATCCATTTATTTGCAGGTTTTAAATGAAAAGAAGCTTCAAGAAGTTGATAGTTTATGGAAAGAATTTGAAACTCCAGAGAAAGCAAATAAAATGTAAGTCTTCATGAAACTAAGAACTTAACAGTTAACATTTAGAGGTGTTTGTTTTTGTTTTTGCCTTGTTCTGCGAGTTTGTGTGTCCTCCATATTCATATAATATATCCATAACTTTTTGAACTCAGCTTCAGGAGTAACAGTGGTATGAGCCTAATTATTAGATTCTTTATCTGGAACATAGGCTGTCTCAATTAATTTGTGTTAATTGCAGATGAGATTGGAAGCACCCAAAAATCACTATTTTGTAAGATGTTTTAAACTGTAAATTGATTGTGAATTAAGTATACACTTTAAAGTAATAATTGTCAAAAGCGTGGGCTGTGGGAATTTCCTGGTAGTTCAGTGGTTAGGACTCAGCACTCACTGCCAAGGACCCAGGTTCAGTCCCTGGTTGGGGAACTAAGATCCCACAAGCCACAAGATGTGGCCAAAAACGAAGAAAGCATGGACTGCTAATAGATTTAACTTACAGATTCTCTTAGTGATATTCAGATATTTTTGAACTTAGTGTATTTACTCTTCTTGGCTAATATTTCCTAACTCACCCTGAAGTGGTTAAATAACTAGCTAATAAATCCTAGAAAGACAGACTTGTGTTCCCCAAGGTCTCTGGACAAGAAAATAGAGTATGATAACCTTCATACCCAGATTAAGAAATGAGTGGTGGGGGAGAAAGCTGGCTTTTCCTCAAGGTAGAGTCAAGAAGGCAGTTTCACCACCTGTGAATCACCTTGTAAAATAGCCCATTTGGTGAACGTGGTCCTTAGTAAGGACCTAACTAATCTCTTGATTGTGTCCTTGAATGCCAAAGCATATTTGATAATTTATCTGCTAATGCTAATAAAAACTCACTAGAATCGAAGGAAACTACTTAACCTTGCTAAAGAGTATTGAACCCAAAGAGATGTCATACTAAACTATTACAGAAACATGGTATACTGGAAAACTACTTCAGAGTAATGCATATAACATGATTGCATTTTTGTATGTGTTGTACAGCAATATATGTGTTTATGCAAATATAGAGATATGAATAGATGCCACTTCAGATGAGTGAAATTGGTGGTGAGGTGAGGTGGAATAAGGTGAAATAACTGCTTTCTTCTTAAAAATCTTTGTATTGTTAAGTGTGCATTTGAGGTGCCACTAGGATGCTCCCCGACTAGGTAAGGGAACAGTATTGCTGAAGATAATACTGCTTTAGACTCAGTGGAAGACTGGTTTTGGTTTTCCCTTTTAAAGGGCTATATGGTTTAGTTGTTTGAGTAACCCGATTCATTGTTGTCAATGATGTATTCTTGTTGGACCTGAATTTGCATGATCTAACTCAAATATTCGTCACTACCACTGAGACAACAATGGGTTAACAATGTATTTGTTTCGATATAAAACAGTGTTGCCTTGCACGTAAGTGAATAGAGAGGAGGAGGGGAAGTGAGGTTAGCAAAATTTAGATCTAACAGTGAGTTGTTTTTTCATGGCACTTGGACTAGATGGACAAATCAGTGTCATGAGATTCTCAAACTAAGAGGGACCCTTACACCTTTTCTATCCTGTATAGTAAAAGGCATCTGTGTCTAGCTTTAAGCAGCAGAGATTATGTTGAAGCTTCAACATCTTTCCTGTTTAGATACGGTGGCATACTTTTCTGCTGTTCTAAAGGAAAGGAAAGGAAAGTGAAGTTGCTCAGTCGTGTCCGACTCTGCGACCCCGTGGACTGTAGCCTACCAGGCTCCTCTCCAGAGTACTGGAGTGGGTTGCCATTTCCAAAGCCTGTAATACCTGTAATAGTTCCTCTGAATGTTACTAGCCTAGCATTTAGAGAAATTGGTCATTTTATGAAGTGTCTACCTTTGCAGCAATATGCAGTGGCAGGAAAGTTTCTTTTATTGGTGTATGCCTTGGAAGCAGTCCACTACCTCTTCTCCTAAATATATGGCATTTGCAAAATCAGTGTGCCCTCATAACATTTTTTTTTTCCCTTAATTCTAGAGTAAAGCTGAAACATTTTGAGAAATTTCAGGATACAGCAGAGGCATTGGCAGGTAAAATCAAAGACTAGCGCTTTTGTTTTTTAAATACTGGTAATTTGTTATTAAGAAATTGTTTGCTTTAGTTGCCTAAGTTAATCTTATTCAATGTTGTCAATGATGCATTCTTTTTGAAACTGAATTTAAGTGATCTAACTCAAATTCGTCACTACCACTGAGACAACATTGAGTTAGCTTTTTTTACTATAGGGCTGGTTTTTCCCCTACATGTGATGAGAGGTGAGAAGTGGTTAAGTTGATCTCCCTGTGGAAACCCAACAGCGTAATGCTGAAGCACAGTTCAGTAAAAGCTATTCTACAAGGGATCAAGGTAATGTCAAGTCCACGGGTCTCTGATTTTTTAAATTCAGTAGTAAAGTTGAGAATAGCTAGGATTTGGAGTTGAAATAGTAAGGCAGCTCTCCAGGTATATACATTTTTAGAGTTCAAAAAAAAACCCCACAATATTATTAAAAGATTTAAGAAAACTAAAGAGGTGAGGGGGCGCATTGTGGGTTTTTGTTTTTAGAAGCATACATAAGAGTTTCCCTAAAAGGGCATGATTTTTTTTTTATGAATTAGAAGAATGGGTGATGACTGTTACATCTTTCAACTAGTCCTAGTGATGAGACAGCAGATACAGAGTAGCGTTTACTAAGTAGGCTAGGCAGTAGGCACTTGATTTTCTTTTTGGCTGTGCTGGGTGTTTGTTGCTGCACTGCAGCGAGTAGGGGCTATTCTTTGTTGTGCTTATTTAAGAACAGTCTCTAGGGCACATGGGCTTCAGTAGTTGTGGTAAAGAGACTTAGATGCCGTCGGCACGTAGGATTTTCCCAGACCGGGTATCGAACCTTTGTCCCTTGCATTTGGCAGGAGGATTCTTCACCACTGAACCACCGAGGAAGCCCAGCACTTGGTTTTCTAATGTTCTTTTAATGCTGGGGAAAACAGGAAGATTGAATATAAAACTTATCATGAATTTTTCAGTTGCTTGAATTCTGTACTCAAGTCAGCTAACTACTTGGTGGTATATTTTGAAAATGAAGGATCATAAGGAAGAATATGGCTAACAGTTGAGCCCTAAAATTCATTTGACTGATCCAAATAATTTTTGTTCACCCCACAAGACAAGGGTAATTCCCTTATATAGTGAAAATTAGGAGTCTAATTAAATAATGTTGGCATATCAATGGACTACCCCAACCTTGGCAGAGGGGTAAGCGGAGGAAGGAGGAGTCAACAGTAGGGCCAATTTTTAAAATAGTTCTAGGACTGCATAGATCAATTCATTAAAGCCTCATAGAGCCATAGAGCATAAATATGGTCATTTTGGCCTGGGGAAAAATTTAAAAATGTAAATTAAAAAAAATTTTTTTAAGATAGTTCTCTTCATCACAGTTTTAAAAATAAGTATGGGTAGAATTTTGGTAGTGTCCCAAGTGAAATTGTGTTAGCTATTCTTCAACTCTGGGGAGCATTATTCGTATAGACTGATTTGAATAACTCCTCCTGGAGTTGTAAAGGGCTGTAGCTCTGATCTCAAGTGCCCTTGGTAAGAGGGAGCACCGCACAATTGTGGGATCTTAGTTCCCCAACCAGGGATTGAGAGGTTATCTCATACTGACTCATTTGAGAAGAACCTGATGCTGGGAAAGACTGAGGGCAGGAGGAAAAGGGGACGACAGAGGATGAGATGGCTGGGTGACATCACCAAATCAATGGACACGGGTTTGGGTAGACTCCTGCATGTTGGTGATGGATAGAGAGGTCTGGTGTGCTGCGCTTCATGGGGTCGCAAAGAGTCGAACATGACTGAGTGACTGAACTGAACTCATACTGAGCTTTTGGTATTCCTTAAAATAATGTTAATAAATGGAGAAAATGTCATGCTAGATGAGAATTTAAAATCAGTCCCATACTCTCTCAGTCTACATTCCATGAGGGTAAAGGCTGTGTTGTTCACTGTCAAATCCCTAGCACATAAATATTTTTGGGTAAATGAATGAAAGTAGTGAGCTCCGCCAGGAATCTGGTCTTAGAAACTTAAAATGACTTTTCCCATCTATTTTTACCAGAAAGTTGAACTTGATCACCTTATTATTAGAACAATCCTTCCTGGGAATTAACTTTCCACTCCTTGTTAAAAGGCAGTTTTGATATTACAGAACTGAAACTGAGTGATTGTAGGTGTCAGGGTATACATTTAAAACTTGTAGCCTAAGGATGAGTCTGGGGTGTGATGTCAGTTTTATATTGGTCTCAGAAGCTAAAATGTGCTATTTGCATGGCAAGGTTTATTTTTAGTCTTGGTCACACTTTGAAGTTTCATGTCTTACAAACAGCCACAGTAAAATTTGGGGCCAGCCTAAATTTGGATGAAGGGAAAGATGCTGAGCGATGCTGAAGAGTGCCTAATAGAGAAAGGGAAAGATTCAGCTTCCCCTTATCCCTGTCACCATCTTTGTATACCATCTACATATACCATATACCATCTACATATTATGAAGAGTGATTAACAGGGTTTTTGATACAGGGAAGATAAATAATCGTGAATGTTAGAATAGGATCTAGAGTAGAAATTTTTTACTTTTAAGAAATCTTAAAGGAGAGCACTAGGTTAGGTTAAAGTGTGAAAGTAAATGATAGGGAAGATTGAGAGCTAGAGGGAGGACATTGAATAAAAATTTTTAATTATAAAAGATTAAACACTTGTAAGGAAAGATTTCAGTTATTAGAGAAATGTAAATTAGAAAGGGGTCAGTGTTTCACAATATGTAAATTGTTAGAACTCAACAGAAGTAGTTTGAATCTTGGCTTATTTGTAAAGACCTCTTTGTGAGGTGTGTGTGACAGCTAGATCCCTTTTGTCCTCGCCTTTCATCTTCCAGATACCAGATGAAATGGATTTGAAATTCAAATGAATGGAAATTTGGTCAGGAGGAAAGAACAAGTACCTGGCTGATTAAGCACAAACTGCCTGACCTTTTAGAAATTGTGACAGACTTTCTGTCAGTCATACTTTAAATTTGGCCAAAACCCAGATAGATACCAGAAGAGATGTGGGTCCAGAGAATCTCAGTACAGGTCTAAGAAAGGAGGATGAGAGTTAAAAGTAGCACATTTAGAGCTTGCCAAAAATGAAAACAGTCTCCAAATCAAATTGGCTGCCCTCAGTAGTAATTCCCCAATCACTGGACATTGATTAGTAGTAGAGGCCTGTTGGCACATTTGGATCAAGGATTGGCAAAGATAAGACCTCCACTTAGGCATGCTTACAATGTGGCAGAACCTTCAAAATGAATAAATTCCTTTTTACCAGTCGTCACAGGATTTTTATGATATTTCACAATCCAGAACATCAGATCAATTGATGCCCAGTGGCATGCTGCTGCTGCTGCTGCTAAGTCACCTCAATTGTGTCCGACTCTGTGCGACCCCATAGATGGCAGCCCACCATGCTCCCCCGTCCCTGGGATTCTCAAGGCAAGAACACTGGAGTGGGTTACCATTTCCTTCTCCAGTGCATGAAAGTGAAAAGTGAAAGTGAAGTTGCTCAGCCGTGTCAGACTCTTAGCAACTCCATGGACTGTAGCCCACCAGGCTCCTCCATCCATGGGATTTTCCAGGCAAGAGTACTGGAGTGGGGTGCCATTGCCTTCTCCAATAGTGACATAGGGGAGTGAATCTATTTGCTATTACAGAACAGATTGTTTCTAACGTATAATTCTGAGCTCACAGGGATTAAGTGATGTACAGGGAAGGAATGCTGGATCTGGTTTAACTCCTGGTTCTCAGTGCAAATGAGGGTGGGAAGATCAGATGAGATTGTGAAGTTTGTAATCTTTATCATTTCATTTCAGAAGTAATGTTAAATTCAGCTTTTGAAGTATGTTGTCTTTTTGGCTTTATTTATAAAATATTTAAATAAGATCATGAACTTTGAAGATAAAGTTTTGAGTTAGCTCTTTTGTTTTTCTTCCTAACAAGCATTCACAGCTCTAATGGAAGGCAAAATCAATAAGCAATTGAAGAAAGTTCTGAAGAAAATAGTTAAAGAAGCCCATGAACCCTTGGCTGTGGCTGATGCTAAACTAGGAGGGGTTATAAAGGTAAAGTTACAGTTTTCTTTAGCCTTCTAATCAGAGCTGACCTTTGTAATGAATGAAAAAGCCTGGCCTTTGTGATGAATTGTGTTTTGTAATTTCTCAGGATTGAATTCTTGATTCCCGCCCCCCCATACTATGTAATAATTGGTTTTCCATGTGGTTGTTAAAACTAAGGATATATAAGTAATACCTCAGATAAAACACTCTATATATCCTGCCATATTTTTGTTTAGGGACTTTTTTCCTTTCAATACAAATGGACTCATATCTTTTTTAGTGTATATGTTTATTAGAACACTTTACTGGAGGTAGAGTTGCTAAAAATTAAACATAAAGTAAGAATGGAAAGAAAGAGTGGATAGGTAGGCCCCAAAACTTGAAAAGCAGGACAGTTTAGAAGCCAGTTGTGATGGTTTGATTTTCAGTAGTTACAGTAGGTCTTACAGTGCAAGCACACAAACATACCTCTCATTCTTTTTTCTTATTTTAATTGAAGTATAGTTGATTTATAGTCCCCTCATTCTTGAAGTAAGGATTAATTCCTTGTAGGTATTTGAAGGTAGCAAACTGGTGACAAGATTTGAGGGTTTTTTTATTTTTTTAAGGTAGAATTGTGAACTTAGTATTTGTTTAGGTAGGTGATTTCTAATACTGTCACGTAATAAAGTTTCTGTACTATCAATCTCATCTTCATATTTTTCTGTTAAAAACATAAAGCTTTAGCATAAAAAACATACACGTAGTAAGGCATATAGGAGGGCACATTGCTGCCTTAGTGGGATTATGAGTATCTTTTTCTCCTTTTCAGTTTCTCCATTTGAAAAACTTAAACTGAATATCTCCTGTGTAAATACTAAATATTTGTTTCTTTTAAATGTGATGTAGCATTTACAATTTTGCATGCCTGTCGTTTGCATTTGATGAAATACAACTGTAGATTTGTATGGAGTTAGCAAATACCCTACAAAGTGAAAAAAATGAAGGCTTGCAAGACAGATTCATTCTGTTTGTATGAGGTATATAAAGATTTATGTGTATTTGTACTTACATACATTAGTGCATATTTTGAAAGTTCCTCAGGGACCCTGACTGTAGGGAAAGGACCTGAGACCCAGATCTATTTATTGCTTTTGATTCATGTACACAGGCTGCCTTTCTAGAAGCTTATGCCAGTTTTGACCTCCACCAACAGTATGTTCAAGTGGTCTTCCCACACACATACCCAAAACTGCTTTTATGAAACTGAGAAATGTATATGTTTAAATCAATGCTATTTTAATATTTAGGAGAAGTTTTCTGTATTTAATACAGATGTTCTTGTTCATATAGGAAAAACTGAATCTCAGTTGTATCCACAGTCCTGTTGTTAATGAACTTATGAGAGGAATCCGTTCACAGATGGATGGATTAATCCCTGGGGTAGAACCACGTGAAATGACAGCTATGTGTCTTGGGTTGGCACACAGGTGAGATTTACTGGAAGATAGTCATCTTATTTTTACTTAATAATTATATAGCATGTTACAAATACTAATGTAATCCTCAAGAATCTAAAGAGGAACGTAGTTATAGCATCCTCATTTAACAGATGAGGAAATTGATGTATAAAGTCATAATAGCTGGTAAGTGATGAAGCCATTATTTCAACCCAGGCAGTTTGGCTTCATTGTCTGGGCTCTAAACCTCGTGATGGCGCACTCTACCTCTCCAGCGTTAGATGCTGCGATTCTTGGGCTTCCCGCTGCCGGCGCGCCCCCCACCCCCTCCCCGTTTTACATCTTCTAAATCATTTGCTACTCCATCTACTTGGCATCTCCCTGAACTTTCTCATCTGCTAATGATCTTTCTCTTCTGCTTTGTGTGTGTTTGTTGTTTTACTCTGACTTTTATTCAGATTTTTCTTGAGGCAAAGAGAAACATGTTAACCTATCATGTTTAACAAGAGGTCATTAGAACAGGCATTTCTGTGATATATGTCTTCCTGAAAAACATGGCATTCAGTGAAATTTCACTACAGTACTAGGGTTTGTGAAATAAAAAGACTGTGGGTAAAAGACTCAAAGCCTATGTAACTTTGTAACCCGAAAGAAATGTTAACAGTTAAAAAGACATGTTGGAACTTCCCTCCACGTTTCACTGCACAGGGGATAGGTTTGATTCCTGGTCAAGAAAGTAAATTCCCACGTGCTGCCAAAAGAGAAAAACAAAGTTTATATTAAAGACAATATATATGACAAGTTTATATTAAAGAAATACTAACGAGACTTTCTTGGTGGTCCTGTGGCTAAGACTGTGCTCCTAATGCAGGGGCCTTGGTTTGATCCCAGGTGAGAGAACTAGATCCTGCATGCCACAACTAAGACCTAGAGCAGCCAAATAAAAATACTTTAAAAAAAAAGAGAAATACTACATAAACAAAGGCCTTTGCCTTTGAATAAATAAAATATGAGCATAGATTAATGAAAGGATTAAAGTGAGTTTTATAAATGAGCAAAATGCGCAAGAGTCAGGAAAAACTTTTTAATAAACATTCCTAAGAGAGAACAAATAGCTAAATTGAGTTAGGATCCAAATTAAGATTAATTGGCCTTGTGCACAGTAGTCGCTCTCATCTGAGGCAGTCAGATATCCCTCAGAAGATAGGTGGCAAGTTGGGCTGAGGCTGGGGATGTTGTTTGCACATCAGACAGTGCCCAGAATAGCCCCCACAACAAGTAATCAGGCCTCTGTTAATAGTGCCAGGATTAAGAAAACCCATATGTACGATATTATTGTTCCATGGCTTTCTTCTCTTTGGATGTTTATGAAGAGAAGAAACTGCTGTAGTTTTCTCACTGGTGGCGTAAAGCATTAAGAATGCTGCACAAATTGTGTCATATGAACCGGTATGACTTGGACTACATGATATTATCCTATTTGTCATCATAAATGAATTTGTGTTACAGAAACGTCGGTTGTAACGAGACAGATGTATTGTTTTCTTTCTAAATGTGTGCTTTGGGATCTTGAATGTTATATTCTTGTTTAGCTGATTTTTCCCATGTAGAAAAAATAATGTAGCTCCAGAAGAGGGGTTTGGGTAAAAGTTTTTTTGTTTCTTTTTAAGATGTTAATTAAATGCTTTTCTTAGATGCTGTTTTAGTAATTTATATTTTTCTCCCTTCTCCCCAGCTTGTCCCGATACAGATTGAAATTTAGTGCTGATAAAGTGGACACCATGATTGTTCAGGCAATTTGTGAGTATAGGACATGTGAGGTCTAACCTGTCTCTTCATTGTGGTTTTTTCCTCTTATTAAAATTGTATCTTTTATGATTGTTGAGGAAGAAAAAGACCAGCTAGAAGTTTAGTAAGTAAATTGGGAAATGCAGAATAGAAAACGGGAAAACTAATTATAATTTGACTACTTGGGGATAATAGGAATTACGCTACACTATTAATGTAAGCTGATTGACTAATATTTTTCCATGAAAAATGATAAAACCTTAAGATATGGGTGTGGGGTATTTTTTGCTTTATATATGTAATAAATCATTCAGTGATTTTTGGACATCAAAGTCTCAACAGTTTCCAATTTTAAACATTTCTTTAAATAGCAATTGTATTTCCAGGTGTGTATGCCCCCAAAACTGAAAGGAGTTACTCAGTTACTTATGCAGCTGTGTTCATAGCATCGTGATTCAGCTAAAGGTAGAAG
This sequence comes from Bos mutus, assembly GCF_027580195.1. Taxonomy (NCBI): domain Eukaryota; kingdom Metazoa; phylum Chordata; class Mammalia; order Artiodactyla; family Bovidae; genus Bos; species Bos mutus. Next base: position 45,050,302 of record NC_091618.1, on the reverse strand, counting down.
CAGTCCAGATACCTATTAACAGACGGAGGGATAAACAAAGTGGTATATGCATACAATGGCATATTATTTATCCTTACAAGTTCTAATACACGGTACAGCATAGATGAATTTTGAAAACACTGTGCTAGGTAAAATAGACTACTTGCAAGAAGACAAATATTGTGTGATTCCCCTTATGAGGTACTTAGAATAGGCAAATTCATAGAGGGAATAAAAGAGATCAGCAGAGGCTGGAGTGGTGAAAATGACTAAATTGTTTCATGGGTGCAGAGTTTCTGTTTGGGATGATGGGCTATTTCGTCACAAGTTTTTTAAAAACCCTTTTAAGTTCTTGTTTTCTTTTTCATTTTAATCTACTGCAGCCCTGTTAGATGACTTAGATAAAGAACTAAACAACTACATTATGCGGTGTAGAGAATGGTATGGCTGGCATTTCCCTGAGTTAGGAAAAATTATTTCGGATAATTTGACATACTGCAAGTGTTTACAGAAAGTTGGTGAGTAACTTTATCCTTTAAGGTATTGAAAATAGTGATTTATTTAAATTCTAAAACATGAGTTACTGGTTTTTTAATTCTCTTCCCAGAGTTTTTAGTCTTGTATGTTTGAGGAGTATATCCATATTAACATCTGCTAGATTTCAAAAACAAAATTTGGTTTCAGTGGCCTGCACAGTAGAGGACATAGTTCTCTAATTTGGTTTTTCTTGGGCTTCTTTTTAAAAAAAAATTTTGGAGTATAGGTGGCTCAGTGGTAAAGAATCTTGTCTGCCAGTGCAAGAAACACAGGAGACCTGGTTTGAATCCCTGGGCAAGGAAGATACCCTGGAGGAGGAAATGGCAACCCACTCTAGTATTCTTGCTTGGAAAATTCCATGGACAGAGGAGCCTGGCAGGCTACAGTCCATAGGGTCACAAAGGATGTGACTAAGCACACACACTCATTGTGTTACTTTTTACTGTACAGCACAGTGAATCAGTTATATATATATATATATGTCTCTCCACTCTTTAGACTTTTTCCATGTAGGTCATTCCAGAGTATTAAGTAGTTTCCTGTGCTATGTAACAGGTTCTTATCAGTAATCTGTTTTATATATCATAGTGTGTATATGTCGATCCCAATTTATCTGCTCCCCACTCCCCTCAACTGGCTTCTTACGGTGAATGTGTCTCACTGAAGTTGCCATTAATAAGGACAACTGTGGGACTGGGAAATTTCCTGAAATACATTAATGGTGATTAATTTTAAAAATAGTATTGCTATCTATACTGTTAATATTAAATTGTATACTATTACTATAATAATAATACTAGTAGAGGAACCTTAGGACTGTTCATAAAATGAATTACTTTAATCTCTAAAATCAAGCCCTTACATGTGTAAAGTTACTTGGTCAAACTTGTTTGCTTTTTGTTTTGTTCAGGCATCCCTTTCATTGGCTTATCTCTACTTTTTCTTTTGACTCTTTGGTGGATTTTATGTAATTTACTGAAGAGTGATTCTCCCTCATCCTCTGCAAACATTCCATAGGCGACAGAAAGAATTATGCCTCAGCTCAACTTTCTGAATTATTGCCAGAGGAGGTTGAAGCAGAAGTGAAAGCGGCTGCAGAGATATCTATGGGAACCGAAGTTTCTGAAGAAGATATTTGCAATATTCTGCACCTTTGCACTCAGGTACACTATGCACATAGGGAAACTCGTGGTGGTGGTACCAGCTCTGTAATTTCTGATGGCAGTGATGATTTTTAAATGTATTGTTCACCTGATAAATAAATATGAAGGTGTTCAGTCACTACCTCATCTGATGCCGTCTTGACTTATATACTTGCAGGGAGAAATATATCCTAAAATGAGGTTAAAGGAGTACTGTCTAGTTGATTTCTATTATTAGCAGTATCTGAATGTTTATAGCCTGTAATTTTTACCCCTCATTTGAAGATAGCTATATGACAATCACAGAGGATGACACAAATGTCTAGCCTTTCGAGTTTTGGTTTTTTTTTTAACAAATGTTGATTAACATTTTTAAGCAGTGTATTAGGTTTACATATATTGTCTAATTTTTAAATATTAAAATTTCACAACAGCCTTTTTATAGAAAACTGAGGTAAGGAATGGTTAATTTTCCTGGGATTGTACAACTAACTGCTCTGTGATAATTTGGGGCTCTGATGTTTTAGACATGTGAATTTTATACTGCTTTTATTCTTAAACTATTTATGACTTACTCATTTTGTTTCTTAAACTAGGTGATTGAAATCTCTGAATATAGAACCCAGCTTTATGAATATCTGCAAAATCGAATGATGGCCATTGCACCCAATGTTACAGTCATGGTTGGGGAATTAGTTGGAGCACGGCTTATTGCTCATGCAGGTGATGATTTTAATATAATTTGTAAACATGGGTATTGAGAGTTGTTTTCTAGGTAGGATCTTATTTTCTTTTAAACTGGAGTTTAAAGATAAATCTGGGTAATAAGTAGAAGTGAATGGTGTATGTGCGAGGACTAAGGACCAAGTGTTCGATGATGATTTTTATTTGTATGCCTGATTTCCTTTCGGATAGTGAAGGCATCTTTAGTCACTACCTCTTCTGAGACACTTGTGGTCCATTGTCAGAAGTTTGTTTTGGTTAATTGAAGAATTGGATGAATACAGGAGGATGAAATCAGGTTTACCTCATTTTACTGTGCTTCACAGATAACTCTTTTTTAAATTCATAGTTTGTGTTAGCCCTGTGTAGAACAAGTCCATTGGCATCATTTTTCCAACACGACTTGCTCACTTCATGACTCTGCCGTATTTTGGTGATTCCCACAATATTTCTAACTTTTCCATTCTTAGATTTGTAATGTTGGTCTTTGGTCAGTGATCTTTGATGTTACTACTACAACTTGCTGAAGGTTCAGATGGTGTTTAACATGTTTTTAACAGTAAAGCATTTTTAAATTGAGGTATGTACATTGTTTTTCCAGACAGTGCTATTTCATACTAAGTAGAGTACCCATAACATACAGCTTCAATATGCACTGGGAAACAAAAATTCGTTTACTTCATTTATTGCAACACTTGCTTTATCGTGGTGATCTGGAACGAAATCCACTATATCTCGAGTGTGCCTGTATATACCATTGATAGATAATTTATTTACATCAAAGTGTTTAAACTAGAGTACTTCTTTTACCTGCATCATTAATCAGAAAAATAGGACATTCACATCTCCTCAGCTTCTAGGTTGCTCATCTGGGCTGGTTTTGTTGTCTACATCTGAAATTTCATAGATGTAGCTAAATGAGTAGCAGGAAGAGTTGCAGGGATTAATAGAAATATACGTTTCTTGAATTTTAAACATGTATCTAGTGGTTGAGCGACTATTAATATTGATATTCTCTGACAGAAAATCTGTGCAGCATATCTGGCAAAGCAACAGCTTTTGATGCCTGATTATTGATTGTGTTTATATCTCCTCAGCATGAATTTATCACATCGTTTTACTGAGATGCCTTAATAATGAGTTTTTCATTTACCTATTATTTTAATATTTAAAGGAGTAGAATATTTCATGTCTAAAATAAGTCTCAGAAAAATAAGGGCTATATTGGATGATGTCTGTGAATACATAAACTTTGAACTCTCCCATGGTATGCTACTGAAATGTGAGGTAGTGATACCATCTCTTCAGGCAGATACGTATGATTAAACAGATAAGCTTCAGTTTGCCATAGACATTCATCACAGACCTCTGCTTGTGGTGTTAATGGATAAATCACAAATGCTGAAGTATCAGGAATTTGGGCTAATTCCAAACTGTAAAATCCTATATTATATCTGATTTTTATATACTCTTTGGCTATAATACTTAGACTCTAGGTCTTTTGTATTTGGAAGAACTTTCCTCAAAGTTACTACTTTTATTTTGAAGGTTCTCTTTTGAATTTGGCCAAACATGCAGCTTCTACAGTTCAGATTCTTGGAGCAGAAAAGGCACTCTTCAGAGCCCTCAAGTCTAGACGAGATACCCCAAAGTATGGTCTCATTTATCATGCTTCACTTGTAGGCCAGACGAGCCCCAAACACAAAGGAAAGGTGAGTTACAATTTTCCTGGCGCAGGCCTTTTTTTCCTCCAAATGATTTTGATCTTATTCTATAGTGGTCAATAAATCTTTGTTGTTTCTTTTTCATCAAATAGAGAATTGTGAATTCTTTAAACTCTAGTGTACACTGAAAGAAAAGGTTAGAAGATAAAGTGTTTGCTGTTTTAGTACTTTTCCAGACTCCCATTCATTGGTGGGGGGGTAGGGTGTGGCCCATCAGAAGTTTTCTGTGTGGCAGGAAATCAATTTAACATCAACATTCATGACCCGTTTTAAAATGATGTCACATACACTGTGCTAAACACTGGATAGGCCTTTGGTGGATGCTTTTAATAGCCCTATAAGTTGTTAGTGTCTGTTTTACAGAGGAGGAATCTGACGCTTAAAAGTACTTTCAAGCTTTTATACATACCTAGTTTAACAGAAATTTTATAAAATTTAGAGTAGAGTGATGAAAGAAATAAAATGAAAATTCAGTAAAATGAAATGTTATTTAGCTTAAAAGGGGGCAATACTTAACTGTGGATGACCTCATAATGTAGGTCTAATATCACATAGTAAAAACGAAAAGATGGGAAAATGGCTTGAGCTAGTTTTAGACATGAACTATTGGCAAGATCTTTTCAGTTAGCCATCACATGGTGGCAGAGGTTCTAATAGGAGGTGAACGGCTTAAATATGGTTTACAATAAATAGATTTGTAATTCCTGACTTTTAAAAAATCCTAGAGTGACTCGTAAAGTCAATGATTGAGCTGTAGTGTTTTCATGAATAAACTGAGTGATTTTTTTTACATCTCAACTTGGAGTATAGTTTGAATGTATCTGACTTCAAGTTCTTTGTTAGATTTCTCGGATGCTGGCAGCCAAGACTGTTTTGGCTATCCGGTATGATGCTTTTGGTGAGGATTCCAGTTCTGCAATGGGAGTTGAGAACAGAGCGAAACTAGAAGCCAGGTTGAGAACGTTGGAAGATAGAGGGGTAAGAATCATGTTCTGCACATTGTAGAAATGTTACCTATCAAAAATTAATAAACTGTAGCTTATGTACATTTTCATTTTACCTGCTAGTCAGTTTTACTTTATGATACATTTTATTATGTCTAATATTAATACATTCTATTTCTGCTTACTGTTAAAAGAGTTTCCCTAGTATGTGGCTGTGGTCTAGTGGTTAATTAAGATCGACCTGCCAGTGCAGGGGACATGGATTTGATCCCTGGTCCGGGACAATCCACATGCCGTGAGATAAATCTCACGGCAGAGCCACAACAAAAGAAGCCACTGCAATGAGTAGCCCACACTGCAGCTGGACAGTAGCCTATATGTAGCAACAAAGACCCAGAGCAGCCAAAAAAATAAATTATTGACATACTAATGTATATATTATAAAGAGATTATCCCTTATAAAACATTAATAATTTTTCTTTTCTTAGATAAGGAAAATAAGTGGGACAGGAAAAGCGTTAGCAAAAGCAGAAAAATATGAACATAAAAGGTAAGTTGAGTGCATTTGGGGGAAGCATGTATGAATAATTTTTGCTTAAAAAGAGTCAGAAGACAAAAGTCTAAAAGCAGCTAAGAAGCATAAGTATTCAGACCTCACTATGAAATTATAAAAAAAGATATTTGTTGGGAGAAGTGTTTTTGTTCTTATTTAAAATGTTCAAAACTGATGAAGTAGGTGGTGGTGAAGCAAATAGAACATGGGTAACAATTTGAAAACTGTGTCAAGAGCCTTAATTATTTCTTTCTACCTTGTTAGAACAAAAGCAGGTATCTTGGTTTTAGGGAATCTTTATCTATATGGATCCCTTCTTATTCCTCTGCCTCTTGTAATCTTGTGAATGGAGTATTATTCTGTATTAAACTTGATTCAGGGCTTTTTTTTGTTTTCAGTGAATTGCCCAGTGTCCTAAAACTTGACTTGGTTCAGTTTTTACTTTCTAGTATAATCATTTGGTTTAAAGAGATTTCTTACATTTTTCTTTTTTAATTGAATATTTCTCCTGTGCTATAGTTACTACATTGATTACTAAATCAGAATTCATTTAGTTCACTTCTCGTGAAATGTGACTGACCTCCCTAGAAAATAGGTAGACATCTCTTTACCTTTTGGAGACTTAACTTACATAATCTTCCCTGAAGTCACTAAAATGAAAGTGTGGTATGCTCATGTATTACCTAATGACCGTTTCCTTTAAATCTCTTTAGAATTAATTTGATTATAAGCATTTGTAAAGATTTTCTAAGATTCTGTGGCTCTTTCAGTGAAGTGAAGACTTACGATCCTTCTGGTGACTCCACATTACCAACCTATTCTAAAAAACGCAAGATTGAACAAGTAGACAAAGAGGATGAAGTTATTGAAAAGAAGGCCAAAAAGGCCAAGGTTAAAATTAAAGGTTAGTTTGAATTTTGTTAATGTCATTTCTATTCCTGTTGCATAAGAAGTACAGAATTCTGTATGACTCAGGGAACTCAAACTGGGCTCTGTAACAACCTAGAGGGGCAGGACGTGGGAGGGGTATATGCACACTTACGGCTAGTTCATGTTGATGTGTGGCAGAAATCAAACCAATATTGTAAAGCAATTATCCTTCGATTAAAAATATATAAAGAAAAATGGGGAAAGTGCATACCATAGAACTTGATTATGAAACCACCATATTGGAAGCTAATTCTAATAACCATCTTCTCTAGGGAGTTAGAATATTGTTAAATTTATCATATATCATAAGAGAAATGGGAAAAGCATCTCTGTGAATATATAGGATTATATTAAGTGTATCAAAACTTTAATTTCTAACGTGAACTATTTTGAGAGTCAGCTTAACAGAGAAGAAAACAAGGTATGTGGTTTCTAAATTAGTAGCTGAAATATTTTTGTTGAGCATAGAATTGATGCAGCAGTACTTCATTGTTTGTGTTACATGAAAAGAACTAGAGTAATAACTGGATAGCCTACCATCAGAATAATAGTTAATAAGTGCTCCCCAGTGAACTAGGCTCACTTAAGTTGATAAGTAAATTCCCCCATTTATTAGCTGCACTTGTGTTGAGTGCTTAGCATTAAAGCAATTACCAATTTAACTTTTAGTTTCTAAATAGCTTAGGGGTCAAAAAGCACTATCAGCAAATGTGGACTTCTGCTCTGCACTGAGTGAAGAAAACATAAGCAAGTTATTTAACTCCTATGTTTCATTTTCGTTACTCAACAAAAAGAACTGTAAGCCCATTAGTAGATTTGAATCTTGACTTGTAATATTCATTAAGCGTTTCAAACTTAACCTTCCTGGATCTTTGCCACTCCCAATCCATTTCTACATGATATTCTCTGTTTTATAAATGGGAATCCTGGTTGCTTTGGCCTTTAACATTGACTTGTGTTATAACCCAAGTGTATTCTGGTAGCACATCCTCTTAATTCTACTTGGAAAGTATTTCTAGCACCTAACCATTTATCATACCCATCACTGCCATTCTTAGCTGCAGTGGCACTCCCGTTGCCTTCTCATCTAATTCTGTTCCTTTGGTCGCTCTGCTCCAGCCACACTAGCTGCCTTGCTATTCCATGAACCTGCCAACTTCCCTTCTCTCCTAAAAGAATCTTAGTATTTGGTCTTCTCTTAATGTGGGATATTTTCCCTCAATATAGATGAATCATTCACTTCCTTTTTTAGGTATTTGCCTAGCTACCCTGTATAAAATGTCCATAGGAATTGCCTTCATTTGTGCTCCTTTCTTTGTTTGCTTTTATCCGTTAGACTGTTTACTACATAAAATATTTTATGGTGTACCTTTTTTCTCTTTTTTGGTCTATTTCCTAGTAAAATAAAGGGTTTGTAAGGGCAAGAATTTTTGTCTGTGCTATTCCTTGCTGTATCTCCAGTTGTCTAGAACAAGCCCTAGCATATAGTAGGTACTAAATAACTGCTTGGTCAGTGAATTTCTAATGATAGCTACCCATTATGAGTCCTTATTTTAATGTGCTAAGCATTTATGCTAAGCATTTTGCATAAATTTTCATGTGTTAAATCATCAAACCCTAGAAACAGTCAAAGGAGATAGACATTACTAAATTTTAAAAAGAATGAGGAGGTTGGGTGTACAGAGGTATTAAATTGCTTACTATCATTTATTGTTAGTACTACTATACTAGGTAAATATTTGAAGGACATTTACCGCTATAAAATTATATGTAACAAACATTGGAGAGTTGACTACAATGTTGGGAAAAAACATTCTCAGAGGGGTTTGAAGGGAGAGGAGCCTGATACTGATACAATGTTAATTGTAGTATTTTTATACTTGTTCAGTTGAAGAAGAAGTAGTAGAAGATGTAGAAGACACAGAAGAAGAAGGAGTACAAGTTGTAGAAGAACAGGAAACATCTGTGAAGAAGAAGAAGAAAAAGGACAAGAAGAAACACGTTAAGGAAGAACCACTTTCTGAAGAAGAGCCATGCACCAGCACAGCAGTTGCTGTATGTTTGTTTTTAATTATTAGTATTTTATTGACATGGGCAGAGTTTCCATATTTTATTCTACTCTGTGTGTTAGAAATGAACAGGTAGTTTTTTAAAAACTGTTTTTAAAAGTGGTTTCATTAAAGAGAAACAATTAAAAAACTCACTATTGTGTTTGGAACCCCCATGTTATAAAAAGCCGCTTCCCAAACCTAGAATCTTGTTACAAAATGGGTTTGGTCTGAAATGGAAGAGAATATCATTTGCTACAAATCACGGAGGTGATTTTTGGATTTTAGTCTTTCTTCCAGGCTTGTTTTCAAGGGAAATAAAATAGACTGCTTTTTATAAAGAAAAGTTATTTTTAGTCACTTGTACATTTCCAGCTCTTTCAAAAGCCTTCTTGTTTATTATTTTCAGAGTCCAGAGAAAAAGAAGAAAAAGAAAAAAAAGAAAGTCAATGAGGACTAATGGAAGGACCCATTCTTTCAAAGAGTTCATAATTGAATCACCTGGATACATCATGCTTATGATTCAGTCAGAAATATACCCAAGATACTCTGTAAAATAATTGATGGGAGGTTGGATGAGAAAGAAAGATTAATCATTAATAGCATTTCATACCTATTTGTGTCTTGACATACTTCAACTATGTTAATTTTATTATGTCATCATTTCTTAGGATATTTGTTATACAAATAAAAATATTTTCTTTGTATTTTGACAGTTCTGTGATTTCTCTACTTTAGGTCGAGAATTTGGGGCTCTTTATGTTATGTAGCATTTGATAATTAGTATTTTGATAATTATACCTGAAAAGTGAGAGTTGTGAACCATTAATCTGAAATTTAGCCTTTCGGAAGGCGATAATTAGATGGACCAGTTTAAGAATCCCACTTAATGTGTTTCTCTTGCCTTTTTGGACCCTCTTCTATTTTTCTCCTACCTTTCTGTTTTTGTCATATAAGTAAAGCTATCTTTTGTGTTCAAAGCTTTAAAATTAGGTGAACAAACTTTCCTTCTGTCTCTTTAGGAAGAAAAAAACTGTCCCTAACTTAGTTTGCATTTCTAGAATGTGGAAGAAAATCATTATTAATCTAGACCCTGATTTGTTTTTAAAGTAATCTAAAGTGATGTTTTAAAAAGACAATACAAAATGATTTTATAGTGAAGAACGAGGGTGTATAAAGGAAAAACAAGAGGAGAAAAAATAAAATGTCAGTAGGAGTGAAGTATAAACCAGGACATAGAACACCAAAGATGCTGCTACTACTGAGCCCACGTGCTGCAACCACTGAAGACCTTGCGCCTAGAGCCCGTGCGCCACGAGAGAAGCGACTGCACTGAGAAGACAGTGTACTGCAACTGGAAGAAGCCCACACACAGCATCAAAGACCCAGCACAACCAAAAAAGAGAAATCTTTGTTTCACAAGACAATATTTAATAAGTGAGTGTCAGCCTTATAGTCATGACAGCTACAAGTTTCATGGGCTTTTGTTTTGCATCTTTGTGTATGTCAGAAGCACGGTGCTAATAAGTAGCCCAGTTTTATAAAAGGGTTCAACATTGAAGAAGCTATATTGATGGTAAGCTTTTGATTTCAAGTGGAAATCAAAACATTGAGCAAGTCAGTAGCTCTTTAGTTCCTCATTTGCAAATCAGAGGTAATGGTCAACGTTACTCCTAACAATGGTTTGTAGGAAATGAAATTATATAAATTTTCAGAGATGAAAATGAATTTCTCATATAGATATTTTAATTGAAATAAATGCTACATGAAGTACATGTAGCCATTTCTAGAAAATTTTGCCTTGTGGAGAATATTGCCATTTTATGTCACACCACAGTACTCCAGACACATACATAACAGATGTGTTTTTAATGAATTTTGGTGAAGGGTTTGTCAATCAACAAGAGTTATATTGTAAGTCCAGAAAGGCTATGTCTGAAACGACAGACCTTAAGAATACTAGTTAATAACCTTCTAGTCGTTTTGAGTGGTCTCCCAACAGGCCTAGGGAAAACCTAGATGAATCACAGCTATGTCCTAACTGTTTAATACACTAACCAAGTGAATTTCCTGGCAGTGCAGTGGTTAGGGCTCAGGTTCAATCTTTGATCAGTTAACAGATTCTACAAGCCACTCGCTATGACCAAAAAAAGAGAAGAAAAATCTTGGATACTTAGGCTGAAATCAAAAGCTCAGATGAATTGTATGTACCTAAATTTGATTGCTGGGAGGGATTGGGGGCAGGAGGAAAAGGGGACAACAGAGAATGAGATGACTGGATGGGATCACTGACTCTATGGACGTGAGTCTGAGTGAACTCCAGGAGTTGGTGATGGACAGGGAGGCCTGGCGTGCTGCAATTCATGGGGTCGCAAAGAGTCGGACACGACTGAGATACTGAACTGAACTGAAGTTTGATTAGCAAATCTAAAGAACTTTGATCAGAGCACGTAAAATATTCCATGCTTTAAAACTTTTGATTCTCCATTGTACTCCACCCATTTCCATTCAGAAATGCAAATTTCTATTTTCTGGTTTAAAGGACTGTTGTCTCCAGTGCCTGCTGAGTCCTCAGTATGCTTACTTAACAAAACCTTGGCTGAGTTCTGCCCTCTCCAGGGCTCCAACCTCAACACTCTGTGTTCTTGAATTCTGTTCAATCCATCTGTTGGCTTTTTAAGGTCATCTTTTAGAATGTGGCTCTGGCTCATCCCCTATGCCAGCTCTACTGCTGGGAAGCTATGCATCAGGGCCAAATATCTCAAGTTTTAACGTGCTTAGGAATCACCTGAGGCTCTTGGTAAATTGCAGATCTGAGTAAGTAGGTCTGGGATGAGGTCCAGACCTCCAGCAAGCTCTCGGATGATGTGTGGAGGTAACATTTAGGGTAGTAAAGTATTCAGAGCCTGTATACCTACCTGAAACTGGATTTCTCTGAGAATTAGAGAATGTAAAGGGGTTTTTGAAAGCCATTAATTTCCTTCTACATTGCTTGAACATTCCCCTTTCCAGTTGAAGACCTGTGTGTTCTATCACTAATGCCAGTAGTAATATGGACTAAGTATTTGTTTAGTGATGAATGAATGGCTTGTGGAGGAATTAACTAGGCTTGAGTGTTATTCAGATGAAAGTAAAATTAATGCTACTTCTGATTTTTTATTAATGTTTTAAGTGATAGATCCAGGTTTTGGAACACAACACAGTTTTGTATCTCTTTTGTCGTGTGGCCATTCTCTGTAAGCTCTGTTACCAAAAGTCAAATACAACTTTATAGATTATTCTCAATAGCTTTTTGTTAAAAAATGTATTTGGCAGAAAGTGTCAAATAGTAATTCTTCTGGAGCATTTTATACTGAGTTTGGTTTCAAGGAGAAACTAGAAGTACAGTTGTCCCTTGAACAGCATGGGTTTGAAGTGCACAGCTCCAATTATATAAGAACTTTTTTCAGTAGTAAATACTACAGTATGCAGATGTGGAAATGCAGGTATGGCGGGCCAACTGTAAAGTTACATGCAGGTTTTCAACTATGGGGGTCAGTGCTCCTAACCCTTGCTGTTCATCAAGGATCAACTAATTAGAACAGTGAATATTATTACTAATTTGTGGAAATTATAATCACCTGGGGCTTCCCTGATGGCTCTGACAGTAAAGAATCTGCCTGCAATGCAGGAGGCCTGGCTTCCATCCCTGGATTGGGAAGATCCCCTGGAGAAGGAAATGGTAACCCACTCCAATACTCTTGCCTGGAGAATTCCATGGACAGAGGAGCCTGGCAGGTGACTGTGAGGTCACAAAAGGTCAAACACGACTGAGCAACTAACACTTTATAATCACCTGGAGAACACTAAAAGGTAAATTACTTGGGTAGATCTAGGATGTAGTGCCCAAGAATAATGCATTTTCACAAGTTTGCAACTGGTGATGGGTACAACTTGACTTCAGGGTGGACTGCCTTCTGGTATTTTGCTGTCCCTGTGGTACTCCAACTAGAACCTAAATTGATAGCCAGGAAGTCAGACCTGTGTACTTTGTTAAGGACCAGGGACTTTGCTAGCAGTCCAATGGTTAAGACCCCACTTCTGGAGAGAGCGCTGGTTCAATCCCTGGTTGGGGAACTAGGATCCTACATCCTGTGTAGTATCACCAAAAAATAAAAATTTCTAAAAATGAAGACCACCAGGATACCAGCATCAGACAGTGGCTATATTGTTTCAGTGTAAGTAGAGGAGGCCCTGGGGCTGGGCATTTAATCAGATCATTGCTCTTCCCACACAAATAAGGCAAGGTTTGAATAGGTACAAGAAATACAATTATCACAATTGTTCCCTGTCCAGAAGAATTTGCGTTCGAAGGAATGAATTTAGTTTCTGATTCTGCAAGTGTTCTGTGCCTAGTTGGTGTATAAAAAAATGAAAAAAATCTTTGCTGTTTTAAGTTTGTGAGACGAAAACACCAGATATGAAGCAGCACACAACATATTGCAAAACGCATAGAAAAGCATCTTTTGAAAGAAACATCAATGAGATAAATTTATGAACTAGTCCCAGACATGCAAATGGCTGCATATTTCTCAGTCTTCCTTTGACTATCAACATACTAAACCAGTGCTCATACCAGCATCACCATTTTTGTCTATTGTTATTCAGTATTTTTCTTTGGCATACGTAGAGTTTCTGTTCTTGCTGGGTTTTTTGCTGTTTTATTACAAAGCTGCAGCGAATGTTTTCTGCACGTTTATCTTCATGTACTTATGTTTCTGTAGGATAAATTTCTAGGTGTAAAATTACTGTATCAAAGGGATTAAGTGTAAAATAGTGCCAGTTTGCTTCCAAAATATTGTAGATGGTTGTAGTGTTAAGAGAAGGCTCCTGTTTTAGAAACAGTCTCGTAATTGTCTTTTTGTTATCCCAGTCTCTTTCTTGCTAACACAATTTTGCATATGGTTTTTAAAATACTAATTTAAATTAAGTGGCTTTAAATTAGATAATTTTCCCTTTCTACCTTTTGAAATTCAGTAGTCTAAATACAGCAGAGGATTCCAGTTTATCAGAATAGAACTGAATCATATTATACACTCACATCCAACCCTCCAAAGGGAGAATTTGAGTAGAAAAAGGTAAATTTTCTTCAACAACTATACCACTAGGTGCCAGAAAGTACAAATTAATGACTCCCACCCCAGGTTTGTGCAGAGAACAACTTGCACAGTTGTAAGCACAGCCCTGCATCTCTGGTTCTTTATAGTCTGCTATCATTTATTGGAAAATATGGACAGGGAGGCCTGGTGTGCTGTGGTTTATGGGGTTGCAAAGAGTTGGACACGACTGAGCGACTGAACTGACCTGAAGCCTAAAATGATAATTGTCATTTATTGAGCACTTATAATGTGTCATGTGCTGTTAAATTTTAGTCAAACAACAATTTCTAACAAATACTCTTATGCCCCCTTTACATGTGAGAATGCACAGAGAGGTTTAGGAACTTCGTCAATACCATTGCAATCGTTATGAATGCTTCTTGTTGAAGAAAAAAATGAACAATGTGAAAGTTTCTAGTTAAGTTTTATTTTGAGCAATATGAGGACTGCAGCCTGAGAGACAGGTTTCAGATAGCTTGGAGAAATTGCTCTGAGTGTGGGGCTAGGGTTTATAGGGGTTTTGCAACAAATGGCAGGAACATCAAAAGGTTGTTAATTAAAACTAGATAGAAATTTAGCACTTTACTATGTATGGAAATATGCAAGAGTCTGGGCTCACTGCAGTTATTCCCTTGATATGCTCCTCAGCTATCTGGGGCCAGTATCCTGTGTTTTCACATCCTGAGTTTTCTCAGGGCTCACCATAAGGAATGGCTGCAGTCTGATGCCTGCTTGATAGCAGGTGTTTTCTTTCCTGAGCTTCCTCAGGACTCACCAGCTCAGGTTGGAAGGCTATAATTGTTGACTCTGATGACTGTGACATCCTTGTTTACTGATAGAGCAGGACATGTTCCATTTCTCACTCTAATGCTACTGCCCTATGATTCTGAAAAGTGCATGCTGAAACATTTTCTTAATAGCCTCGGGATAATTGGAATCCTGTTGAAATATGTGCTGGTGAGTATATGGATGTTATTTTTTTCCCCTGTATGCTTGAAAATAATTGTAATATTTTTAAAGCAATAGCATGCTATTTTTTATTTTTTGGCTTTAATTCTGTGTTCTTTTTACTGAAAACTTTTAAGATTGCTACAGCATTGATGGTCAACAAGCAATTAGGGAAACCCACTACAGTCCAGGCACTTGTTAGATGGCCAGAATCAAGGAAACAGATTCAGCAGTGGCTGCCCTCAAGGAGTTTATAAAGTGAGCTTCAAGCCTCACACCTCTTCGGATGAAGGTCATGTTCTCTTTTTAAGTCTTTTTTGTTCTAAGGAAGGGGAAATTCAGGGAAACAACAAGCAGAAATCTCAGTAGAAGAAGAGAAATATGGAAATTATGAAGATAGAAGCTGGAAAGTAGAACTTGCCTTTATGGAAATTCTGAAGAAAGTAAAGCACAGCAGAAATAACAGCAGCAGAGACCTACCCTTTGGCAGGTAATAGAGTTTTTAGTGGGTTTCCCTGGTGGCTCAGAATCTCCCTGGTGGCTCAGATGGTAAAGAATCTGGCTACAATGCAGGAGACCTGGGTTCGATCCTTCAGTTGGTAAGATCCCCTGAAGGAGGGCATGGCAACCTACTCCAATATTCTTGCCTGGAGAATCCCCATGGGCAGAGGAGCCTGGTGGGCTACAGTGCATGGGGTCACAAAGAGTCGGACACAACTGAGTGACTAAGCACAGCGCAACACAGAGTTGTTGGTACAGCTGCATCCTTACCCCGCAACTGCTCTTCAACAGCCTTTGAGCCTTGGCGATTTGGTACTCACTTGGAGCCGTGCTATGACACAGAACTGTGGGGAAGCCATCCTGTGAGTTCTTGGGACCTCAGAACTCCTGCCTTCTTAACCTGAACCAAGAAGCAAGTGTGCGTGTGTGTGTATGTGCTCACTTGTTCAGTTGTGTCCAACTCTTTGTAACCCCATGGACTACAGTCAGCCAGGCTCCTCTGTCTATGGTAAACATTAAATGTACCTGACTTCAGGAAAAAAAATTGGTCAGACAACAAATACATCTATTTATATCCTATAATCTGCTAGGCCAGCAACATGCTAATAACCAGCTGGGCATGACAGAGAGGCTGCAAGCCGGCTGTCAGAAATGGAAGATCCTAGTGGTCAGAGAAAGTAATTCACGTGAAAGTGCTGCTTACGCCAAAAAATACTGTATAAATATCCTTCCTTTTAGTATGAGCTGTTCAGTTGCTCAGTCGTGTCTGACTCTTTGCAACCCCATGGACTGCTTACAACAGGCTTCCGTGTCCACCACTAGTTCATTTCCTTGGACAAGTCGACCTATGCCCTCTTGGAGCCTCAATTTCTGCATCTATAAAATGGAAATAATAGTTAACTATTTACACCATTTGTGTAAAGTTTTTGAAAGGATATGTATGTAATTTTTCCCCCCCCACTGGACCCATATATAAGAAACAATTATTAACAGTTGACACCTTTTGAGAGAGTGATTGGAAATCTGAGGATCAGAGGATAGGGAGAAAGATTTTTGCTTTCCATTCCTTCCTGTATGGCTTCATTTTATAAAAATCATACCCTTGTGTTGTTTTTCACATGTATTATTTATATATTTTTAATATAAAATAAATGAAGGCATAGTCCAAAGCTACCACCATATATGTTGTATCTAAAGCCATGATTCTGGCTATTTATTTTGTTGTTTGTTGATTTAGTTTTTTCCCTGCAGAGAGCCGGAGAGCTATATATATTTTTGTTAGCTTTGTGGTTTCACCAGTGTAATCACCAAACCTTTTCAAATAAAGAACAGAGTGGGGAGCATAAAGTATGAATGAACAAATTATTTGAAATATATCAGTTGCCTGTACATGTTCTCCCTAAGCCCCCAATTACTAGTCTTCACACTTTATACTGAGAAATCACCCTATGATTTTGAAGATATTAGGTCTCACCCCATTTTATAGCAGAACTAGAATCACAGAAGGGTCACCTGTTCAATATAATGGAGAAAAACTAATCTATATGAAATGCTAGTCTCTGAACCAAAGGGTTGTAGTAAATTAAGGCAGATAATCTGATTTGATCTTAAATGATCTGTCGTAATTGGGAAGAAAGCTTTTGTTATCCAGCCTCTTCTTGTTCTTGTGCTTTTCTTTCTCATGCTCTTACTTAGTGCTTTCCCCCATCTCTCTCATCAGTTCTTAGCGTTGGATTTTCTTTCCTCTTCCCAAATCACAGATGTTTTCCCACCCTGTGAAATGTAGTGACTGGCTGGCCAGAGCATTACCACAATTGTGTTCTTCTGAAGGAAATCCTTTTTTTAACTGCCAGGAATTTCAGGCTCCAAACTGGGAGGTGGAAGGAGGATGGGAGGGGGAATTTTTGGCATACCGCCAGGTAACTGCCTTCTTTTCCCTTCAGCCATCTGAAGGAGACTGGCTGGAGCCCAAGGATAAAACCACAGCCTAGCAGGGCTGGAAGGGACTGACTTTCAGGAATCCTGGGAGGTTGAGACCAGTCACTTCCCTCCTTACAGACAGGACCTCTTTAAACCACAGCCTGGCCTAACCCTAGTGCTTTCCAAAAAGAAAAGTCATATAAATTCTGTTGATCACATATTCCAGTGTTGAAAAACAATATCATAAAACCTTTCTTTCATCTAAATCAGAGTTTGGCAAACTTTCTGCAAAGGATCAGTAAATATTTTGGACTTCACAGACCATATGCTCTCTATTGCAACCATTTAACTCTACCCCTGTAGAGCAAAAATAGCCATGGACAATATCTAAACAAAAGAGATTGGCTATACTCCAATAAAACTTCATAGACAATGAAATTTGAATTTTTTCTAATTTTTACATGGCATGTAAAAGAATCCTTTTCTTCCTCCAGCCATTTAAAACTGGAAAAACCATTCTTAACTTGTGGTAAACTGGAAAAATCATTCTTAACTCATAGTCTATACAAAAATAGGCAGCCAGAAACAAAAATAGGCAGCCAGGTAAGGTTTATTGACCCCTGATTTAAGCCACTAGTTTTCAAGTTGCTTTGGCAAGTCCTCTGAGGGGTGAAAGAGCTGGTGTGCTGGGCTGTCCCCACTTACGCTTCCATTAGTCATTCTCCTTTTCTCTGTTTTGTGTGTTGGATTCTTAGGTTTTGTTTTGTTTTTTTAATTTATTTTTTTAATATAAACTTATTTATTTTAATTGGAGGCTAATTACTTTACAATATTGTATTGGTTTTGCTATACATCAACATGAATCCGCCATGGGTGTACACATGTTCCCCATCCTGAACCCCCCTCCCACCTCCCTCCCCGTACCATCCCTCTGGGTCATCCCAGTGCACCAGCCCCGAGCATCCTGTATCATGCGTTGAACCTGGACTGGCGATTCGTTTCACATATGATATTATACATGTTTCAATGCCATTCTCCCAAATCATCCCACCCTCGCCCTCTCCCACAGAGTCCAAAAGACTGTTCTATACATCTGTGTCTCTTTTGCTGTCTCACATACAGGGTTATCATTACCTCTTTCTAAATTCCATATACATGCATTAGTATACTGTATTGGTGTTTTTCTTTCTGGCTTACTTCACTCTGTATAATAGGCTCCAGTTTTGTTTTGTTTTTTTTTAAGAAAGTGTTCTATTGCCAAGAGTTTAAAAGTCACTGATCTAACCAGGATCTCCCCTTTTCAACTTAAGCCCATTTTCTTCTTCTCTTCCTTCAGTGGAGACAAAGAATAGTTTGTTATCTAACTCATTTTAAGAACCTCTCAAGAAATAATCTACCATTCAGTCTTAAATAAGCCTTGTCTTTTCATCTACTCCATAAGTCTGTCTTATTTTGCCAACCCTTTATTTTGCATTTGTGATCTTTTTGTCCAAGTTCTCAAAGTCCTATAGAATTCTAAAAAATGAAATAATACTTCACAGGGAAAAGCACCTTGCTGTGTGTACCCCAGCCTCTTTTCTCTATCATTCAGGGTGCTCAGCAGCACCATGGCCTATGGGAGAGTCCAAACTGTGCCAGAAGGAAGAACCGAGTGGCAAGGCCAAAGAGACTGTGCTTGGAGTTTGGTCTGAGCCCCTGCATGGAGGGAAAAAGAGCTCCTGATGTCATAATCTAAAAGTCTTTTCTTTAAAAAAAAAATTATTTATTTTTAAATAAAACAAAGATGAATATTTTTAATGATAAAAAGTATAATTCACAAGGAAGATAGACATCATATGCCATTAGACACCTAACAAGAGGACAAAGATACACATAAAGCAAAATTCAGAAGACATATAAGGGAAAGAAAAAATATATAGTCATAGTGAGACGTATTAACATTCGTCTGAGAATATTTTATAAAATGCAGAAAAAAATAAGAATATGAACATCTTGAGTGATGTCTTCAAGAAAATTAGAGATACCAAGGGAACATTTAATGCAAAGATAGGCACAATAAAGGACAGAAATGGTACAGACCTTCCAGATGTTCAAGCTGGTTTTAGAAAAGGCAGAGGAACCAGAGATCAAATTTCCAACATCCACTGGATCATCAAAAAAGCAAGAGAGTTCCAGAAAAACGTCTATTTCTGCTTTATTGACTATGCCAAAGCCTTTGACTGTGTGGATCACAATAAACTGTAGAAAATTCTTCAAGAGATGGGAATACCAGACCACCTGATCTGCCTCTTGAGAAATCTGTATGCAGGTCAGGAAGCAACAGCTAGAACTGGACATGGAACAACAGACTGGTTCCAAATAGGAAAAGGAGTACGTCAAGGCTGTATATTGTCACCCTGCTTATTTAACTTATATGCAGTGTACATCATGAGAAACACTGGGCTGGAAGAAGCACAAGCTGGGATCAAGATTGCCAGGAGAAATATCAATAACCTCAGATATACAGATGACACCACCCTTATGGCAGAAAGTGAAGAAGAACTAAAGAGCCTCTTGATGAAAGTGAAAGAGGAGAGTGAAAAAGTTGGCTTAAAGCTCAACATTCAGAAAACTAAGATCATGGCATCTGGTCCCATCACTTCATGACAAATAGATGTGGAAACGATGGAAACAGTGTCAGACTTTATTTTGGGGGGCTCCAAAATCACTACAGATGGTGACTGCAGCTTACTCCTTGGAAGGAAAGCTATGACCAACCTAGACAGCGTATTAAAAAGCAGTGACGTTACTTTGCCAACAAAGGTGCAAAGTCAAGGCTATGGTTTTTCCAGTAGTCATGTATGCATGTGAGAGTTAGACTATAAAGAAAGCTGAGCACTGAAGAATTGATGCTTTTGAACTGTGCTGTTAGAGAAGACTCTCGAGAGTTCCCAGGACTGCAAGGAGATCCAACCAGCCCATCCTAAAGGAAATCAGTCCTGAATATTCATTGGAAGGACTGATGCTGAAGCTGAAACTCCAATGTTTTGGCCACCTGATGCGAAGAACTGACTCATTTGAAAACACCCTGATGCTGGGAAAGATTGAAGGCAGGAGGACAAGAGAGAATGAGATGGTTGGATGGCATCACCGACTCAATGGACAAGAGTTCGAGTAAACTCCAGGAGTTGGTGATGGACAGGGAGGCCTGATGGGCTGCAGTCCATGAAGTCGCAGAAAGTTGGACATGACTGAGCGACTGAACTGAACTCCATGATGTCATTAATAATTTAAATATAATAGATTTATATCCAAATTAATCATATCCTACACAAATATATTTAAAATTTTGTATCTCATACTTTGTTATTAGATGTCCATAGAACATTTAGAAAAACTGGCAAAAAGATAAACATTACTAACTTTGAAAAAGTAGAATTCCTTTTTGTGTGTGTGATTCAGTTATACATAGACACATATATTATTTTTGAAGTTATTTTCCATCAGAATCTAAAAAATCTTGAATGGACAAGAAACAAAGTGGAAAGTAGATTAAGAGCAAGGAGTTTAGGATGCGTGCCCTGAGCAGCTCAGGGATGCCTCGAGATCCTCTCCTGTGCCTCCTTGATACACAGATAATACATGTTCATCACAGCACATATACAATAAAAAGAATTAAAATCACCCATAATCCTGCCACTCAGGCATAATAACTTAAAATTTAGGAGTATAGCTTTCCAGAATATTTTCTATGAACATACATATGTATAAATTTTATATACTCATCATTGCTACTTAGATGTCTCAAAGGCAATTCAAATTCACCATGTGCCAAAAAATGTTCTTCATCTTCTCTAAACCTGCTTTACTCACACTCACTGCCCATTTCAAAACCTAGGAAGGCGTAACTTACCCTGTGTCTACCTCAGCATCAATTCATGGCTCACCAGCTTTCCTTGTTCGCTCTTTTCTTCCCAGTGTCAGAATACTCACACTCTGACCCAGTCTTTTAAAACCGATATCTGATTCTTAAGCAAATAGAAACATGTTTGTTTCAAAGAGAGTCTTTTCATTTGCATAACTAAAAACCAGGCATAGATTGGGCAGTGTCTCTGCCAGGTAATATTTTGCTGTACATCTGAAAGTTGTCTTTGTCAGGGAAACCAATAAAGACTGATGCAAAGCTTTTTTCAAGACATTCCCTAGTGACTCATATGGGAAAGAATCCACCTGCAATGCAGGCGACTGCGGTTCGATCCTGGGTTGGGAAGATCCCCTGGAAAAGGGAATGGCTACCCCCTCCAGTATTCTGGTAGAATTCCAGGGAGAGAAGGAGCCTGGCAGGCTATAGTCCATGGGTTGCAGAGTCAGACACGACCAAGTGACTTTCACTTCACAACAGAATGAGCCAGTCTGGGCTTTTGAAGAGACTCCTAGTGTGGAGTTAGCTGCCCTGGACATTAAGGCCAGAAATCTGCCAGATATCCAGTCTCCTATGTCCACCACCCTGCAAGTTCATCAACTGATGCTCATCTCCTAATTTAACAATCCATATGCAGAGTTAACGGAAACCTTTAGGATTACAAAAATACTGTCGGGAGTTCCCTGGTGGTGCAGTGGCTAAGACTCTGCACCCCCAATACAGGGGAGCTGGGTTCGTTCCCTAGTCAGGGAACTAGATCCCATGTGCCACAACTAAGACTCTATGCAGCCAAATAAAAATAAACATTAAAAACAAAAGTACTGTCATCACATACAGCACTCACTTCAATCATTCATTGCCCTTGCAAGCCACCAAGTGCCTGAAGGTCAGTTACGTACTCATTCAGCAGCTATGTATCGAGCACTGTGTTTTAGGCCTTGTGTCAGATGCTGGGTACACAGTGAACAAGAAAACTAAAATCTCTATTTTCACGGAGCAAAAGAGAGCTTCCCAGGTGGCTCAGTGGTAAAGAGTCTGCCTACAAATGCAGTAGACACAGGTTTGATCCCTGGGTTGGGAAGACCCCCTGGAAAGGGAAATGGCAACCCACTCCAGTATTCTTGCCTGAAGAATCCCATGGACAGAACAGCCTGGCGGGCTATAGTCCATGGGGTCGCAAAGACTTGGAACTAACTGAGCATGCATGCAAGGGGGTAAATCACACGGTAGAGGAATGCTGTGATGGGAAAGTACAGGACTCCAGGAAAACACAGGAGGTCAGGGAAAGTCTCCTTGAGGAAGTAACTTTTAAGTTCAACCCTGAAGAAATAATTATTGGCCCCATGAAAGAGGAAGTAATAAAAGGTAAGCAATCTAGGTAGAGGAAAGCCTAATGGCAAGGATGTGGAAAAGCTGCCAGAGAAGGAGGAGAATAAGGTCAGCAGTTGGAAGGGAAAGTGAGATCCAGGGAGAGGTCGTTGTTTTTCTTATTTGACTGTGCTGGGTTTAGTTGCAACACACAGATAGATCTTCAGTCTTCGTTTTGGCATTTGGGACCTTTAGTTTCTTTTTTGTTTGTTTGTTTTTTTGGGGGGGATCTTTAGTTTCAACATGTGGGATCTAGTTCCCTGACCAGGGATTGAACCCAGGACCCCTGCATTGGGAACACACAGTCTTAGCCATTGGACCACTAAAGAAATCCCAGGGACAGGTTTTTGCTGTTGGTATATTTGTTTACAAGATGGGAGAGGTTTTATAAGATGCGAGAAAAACAAATAAGGATAAAATATAAACAATTGGTTAGGGACTTCTAAATGTATAAATATTTAAAAAAAAAAAAAAACAGTTGGTGAATTTGAGTAAAGGTATATGGAAAAGGGGGCTTCCCTGATAGCTTAGTTGTAAAGAATCTGCCTGCAATGCAGGAGATCCAGGTTCAATTCCTGGGTCGGGACAATCTGCTGGAGAAGAGATAGGGTACCCACTGCAGTATTCTTGGGCTTCCCTTGTGGCTCAGCTGGTAAAGAATCCGCCTGCAATGCAGGAGACCTGGGTTTGACTCCTGGGTTGGAAAGATCCTCTATCGAAGGGAAAGGGAACCCACTCCGGTATTCTGGCCTGGAGAATTCCATGGATTGCATAGTCCTTGGGGTCGTGAAGAGTTGGACACGACTGAGTGACTTTCACTCACTCACTCACTCATATGGAAAAGGATATATATCCTCCAAAAAAAACTGATCATGTTGGTCCCCTGGTAGTAACTCTCTGATGGCTTCCCAAGACGTGAAAATGAAGACTCATTAGGACATACAAAGTCCCTGAGAAATGGAACCTGCTTACCTTCCAGGCCTTATCTCCTTCTGTTCTTTTAACACAGCCTTCCAGCCACATAGCTCCCTGAGTACTTTAAACTCATTCCTGCCTCAAGGTCCTAGGATTTCTGGTTCCCTCAGTCTGAAAAATTCTTTCTACAACTCACCAGGCTGATTCTTCATTCAGATTGCAGTACATGCATTACCTTTTCAAAGAGCCTTCTCCAACCACGTTTCTTACATTAGTCTCATCCCTCTACCCCAAACTTTTCAGAACCCCAGTTCTTTATCGATGTTACTTGTCTATCCTTATGTCCTTTGGTACACTGTAAATTCCCCAAGAGCAGGATCTGTTTCATCTTGTCCATCACTGTATCTCTTGCACTTAATTCAGTATAAGAGGATGTGCTCAATAAATAGTTTTTTAATAAATAAATGAACAAGGAAGGAGACTGTGGCCAGAGAGCACATTAGTGAAGGAAATAGAGCAGTCCTGTTGATAAGGTCTGGGTATAAAAGTGGGTGTGAGTCCCTGAAGTGCAGGGGAGGCTCTTCAAGTGCTCTTTGAATGAGTGAAGAGAGCAGATGTCTATGAAGTAAGGAACAATGGTGTTGCATAGAAGAAGACAGTTTTTATTGTTTCCCCATTTATCTCCCTTCCTTGGAAGCTGGAAAGGAGCTGCCAGGGATTAAGGCATTTGCTTCTACTCACTATTAAAGCTTCATCTGAATCTTTGCAGCACTCCTAAAATGTAGAAGCTGGAAAACAGCCCAACAGAGTCAAAATCCTGACTTTGATTCATACACATGTTTAAAAAGGGTGAGGTGAGGGGGGATGGAGAAAGAAAGAAAAAGAGAAATTATACATATGACCTAACTGTAGTCAAGAAATCTCTTTGACTTCCATTGGTTTGGTGTTAATGGAAGCCTTTTATCTTCAGAACTTTGTACTTGTGCTGCCAAGCGGAGAAAGAGAAAATGCAGAAAGCTCAGTCTGCATAATCACCCCCCTACTGGCCCTCCCCAGATTCAGAGCTCCACATGAAGGCTCACCCCCTAGTTCTCAGAGGCCCCAGGCTAGCATGAGAAATCAGTGGGAAAATGTTCCTTTAGATGTCAAATCCATACTTTCTACCAGAGAACAAGGACAGATGAATAAGGCCTCAGGCAAGGACAGGCAGGCCCTTAATGTTGCTTCTGTGAACTTTCCTCATAAGTGCTTAGCCTGGAGTTCTTAGACCAAATGCTAATATGCTCTGACCTAAAGCACAGTTTATAAAATTAAAGGATCTTTTCCAAGGGTGCCTAATCTTCACCTTCATAGCCACTATTTCTTGCTTGGTAGGACCACTTTCAAGAGGGAATAATTTATATAAAACCATATTTTACAACCTGAGGCTCTCTCCAAAAAATAACTTTTCCTAGTAAGAATTTTTTAAATAAAAGCTTTAATTTGGAAATAACTTCAGACTTAACAGAAAAGTCGCATCAATAATACAGTTACCATAGACCACTCATTCAGTTTCTCCTGTCTTTAACATTTTATGTTACTATAGGACTCTTGTCACAGCTAAGGAACCAACACTGGTCCACAGATATTAAGTAAGCCCCACACTTTGTAGATTTCACTCGTTTTCCCTTAATGTCTTTTATCTAGTCCAGATTTCATCCAGGGTACCACACAACATTTGAATATCATGAATCTTTAGGCTCCTCTGGGCTATGAAAGTTTCTCAGATGTTCCCTCTATTTTGATGACCTTGATAGTTTTGAGGAGTACTGGTCAAATACTTTGTAGAGTGTCCCTCAAGTTAGGATTTCTCTGTTCTGGCGTTTTTTTTTTTTTTTTTTCTATCGTATATAGATTGGAGTTATGGGTTTTTGAAACTGAACACTTTAGAGATGAAGTGCCTTTCTTATATCAAGGGTAGATGACCTTAGGTAACATCACTAGAGAAATTAACCTTTATCATTAGGTTGAGGCAAAATTTGCCAGATTCCTCGACTATAATATTACTTTTTTTCTCTTATCTATTTTTTTTTTTTTTTGAAGCAAGCCAATAAATCTAGACTACTCAGAAGAAGGTAGAGGAGGAACAGGATGGGGGAGGAGTAGAGATTAGACTCATCTGGAAGAGGGCCAATCTATATATATATTAAATGGAATTCTGTCAGGAAGATTTGTTTCTTTTTCTCCATTCATTTACTTATTCATTAATTCATTTGTATCTGTGTGGACTCATATATACTAAAGTTTACTCTGAGTTATATAATCCAACACTATGTTATTATGCTGCTAACATTGTCCCAGTTTTGCCTGTCTGGAGTTCTTTCAGTTTGTCCCTTTGATGTGCTCCTTTCCTGGGTGTTGTAAAGCTGGTACTGGCCTGCTAGTGACTGGGGCTAGACCTCTTGGGTCTTTTGCTTCAGGACCCTGGGGTCCCAGAGCAGGTATTGGCATGCTGGTGGGCAGGGCCAGGTCACAGCATGCCTGGCTGCACCATCTAAAGTGTCCCGATGCTGGTGTTCATTGACTATAGGTTAGGCTGTTCCTGGTGCTGGCCAACCGGTAGGTGGAGCCAGGTCACAAGGTCTCTGACTGTAGGATCTTGGGGGTCGTGGAGCTAGTGCTGGAGCACTGGTGTATAGGGCAGAGTTCTGGACCATCTGGTGGACAGGGTTGGGCCCCATGGTAGGTGTGGGCGTAGAGGGATTTAAGACAGCAGGCCCACTGATGTGTTGGTGTCACATGATTGCTGATGTGTGGCAGAGACTTGGTGTTCACCCATAATTGTGTTCTTTTTCTCCTGACTG
The DNA here is from genome assembly GCF_027580195.1 of Bos mutus. Taxonomy (NCBI): domain Eukaryota; kingdom Metazoa; phylum Chordata; class Mammalia; order Artiodactyla; family Bovidae; genus Bos; species Bos mutus. The sequence continues at coordinate 45,024,188 of NC_091618.1, read as the reverse complement.
CATAGCTAGAATACATTTTCCAACTTGCACTACACCTAGATGTGACTGTGTTCTGATCAATGGAATGTGAGCAGGCGTGGTAGGAACAATGCCTGGGTCCATTAAAACCTCCCGAGCACAATCCTCTGTCTTTCACTACCCATTCTCCTGCTGAATGGAGAGGACTTTAAGGACAAAGACATGGGTGGAAGGGGTGTCCCCCATGGCTCAGCTGGTGAAGAGTTTGCCTGCAATGCAGGAGACACAGGAGCCATGGGTTTGATCCCTGTGTTAGGAAGATCCCCCAGAGAAGGAAATGACAACCCACTCCAGTATTCCTGCCTGAAACATCCCATAGACAGAGGAGCCTGGTGGGCTATAGTCCAATGCGGTTGCAAAGAGTTGCAAAGAATGACTAAACGTGGGATAGAACAAGGTGGAAAAACTTATCCAAAATGTGAAAGTGCCAAAGATAGCTTTGCTTATCTCCAGTAAGAGCTGGCTTAATACTCAGAAAATGTCTGATACTTGTTCTATGTATGAAGACAGTGGAACTGATGTTGACACTAATCTGAAGGGCAAATAATGCATGCTAGATGCTCAAGACTGGGTGGGAAGAGAGAGTGGGAGGGAGGCTCATGAGGGAGGGGATATATGTATGCATATAGCTGATTAAGGTTGTTGTACAGCAGAAGCTAATAGAACATTGTAAAGCAATTATACTCCAATTAAAAATAAATGTAAAAAAAAGACTGACAATAATAGTGATTTCAAATTAAAAGAATAACTAGGGACTTCCCTGGTGGTCCAGTGGTTAAGACTCTGCACTTCCACTGCAGGAGTCAAGGGTTCTATCCCTGGTCTGAGAACTAAGATCCCACATGCTACTCGGCTCTACCAAAAGAAAAAATAAATGAATAAAAGGAGAATGTTTTAAAAAAATAAAAGATGAACAATAGTACTTTACCTTTATAAGAGCATCTGAGAATGTGCAAAGCATCTGTGCATCCATTAATTTATTTAGACCTGACTGAGATAGTGAGGAAAAAGGACACTGAGGTTCTGAAAGAGTGTTTGATCACTAGCTCAAGGATCACTCTCATAACTATCTAAGCTCGACTAGGCTCCAGGCATCTTGACTAGGACTAGCATCTTTTCATTTCACTTCTGGAACAAATCTGACCCTCAGGGTGACATGATGAGAGACTTTCAGAAGAATCCACAGGAAGGGATATTACAATAATAGAGAGTTCAAAGCAAAGATTGTGAAAAATTACAGTGTTCTGAAAAACAAAGGCCCAAACCATGTAATGTTGGATGATTGTTTTTGAATTCCCTTGATTCCACATCAAGTTAGGTCCTGCACAGACATTCAGGTTTACTCTTTGTTTATTACTTGGCTGGAGACACTAAAGTCAGATCACACAGCTATACTGTGCAGTCCAAACACCTGAGGGCTGATTTTCTTCTCACTTCTGCTTTGTGATGAAGATTTCTCAAGTGAGTAGGTGTTATTTGCCATGATGGAACTTCATTTAAAAATGCTTAACAGGAGTGAAGAGTCCTAGTTTCTTCCTAGGAGATTTTTAGGTAAATTAGTAGGGAAACTTAGTTAACATTTTTTAAAAATACAATTCATTTGGGTGAAACTGTATTATTTGAGAAGTTTACTTCCTTTTATCATAGCATTTCCTATTCAAGAGAGTTCTTGAACTTAAATCATTTGGTGGTCAGTTAGAGTAGTACTTCTCTGGGTAATATTCTACAAAATGTGTGCCATGCTCGGTCATTTCTGTCATGTCCAACTCTGTGACACCCCATGGACTGTAGCCCGCCAGGCTCCCCTGTCCATGGGATTCTCCTGGCAAAAATATTGAAGTGGGTTGCCATGCTCTCATCCAGGGGATCGTCCCAACCCAGGGATAGAACCCAAATTTCTTGAATCTACTGCATTGGTAGGCAGAATTCTTTACCACCAGCACCACCTAGGAAGCCACAAAATATACATGGAGAGTATATTTTCTGGGTCCTTGAGAGAATGAAGAACGTGTGAAGATACTTTCTGTTGTACAGCTTGTGAAGAACCACATAGCTGGAAATAGACTGTTGCATCACAATCATTTTCCCTCAAATTTTGTGGGTCTTACTTCACTGTATTGTTACTTGTTGTTAAAGGGGAGGAATGTGATTATATTTGATTCGTTTTCTTTGCAGTAGCTTTTAAAATAAGTATCTCAATATTTGTCAGGTTTCTTTTATCTATATTTAATTAAAAAAAAATTCTGATCATGAAAGTGTGATTGGAGATTACAGAAAATTTGGACAGTACAGAAAATTTAAAGAAGAACATTAAAAATAATCAATGAACCTACAATTTCAAGATAATTTTATTTTATTTTTTTCAAGATAATTTTAATTTTTTAATTAAAAATTTTTTTTTTACATTTTTAAAAAACTTATTTTAATTGGAAAACAATTGTTTACAATGTTGTATTGGTCTCTGCCATACAACAATGTGAGTTAGACATAAGTAAATATATGTTCTCTCCCTCTTGAACCTCCCTCCAACCCCTCATTCCACCCCCCTCTCTCTGTGTGCATGCTCAGCTGTGTCCAACTCTTTTTGACTACATGAACTGTAGCCCACCAGGCTTCTCTGTCCATGGAATTTTTCAGGCAAGAATACTGGAGTGGGTTGCTACTCCAGGGAATCTGCCCAACCCAGGGATGGAACCAGTGCCTCTTCTGTTTCCTGCAGTAGCAGGTGGGGTCTTTACCACTGTACCACCTGGGAAGCCCCTCCCACGCCCCGAGCTTGGTACCAGGTTGAGCTCCCTGTGCTGTACAGCAGCTTCCCGCTAGCTATCTATGTTACATATGGCAATGCAAATGTTTCAGCGCTACTCTTTCAATTTGTTCCCCCCTTCCCCTGCTGCATCCACAAGTGTGTTTTCTATGTCTGTGTCTCTATTTCTGCCATGTTTCCTTCTAGCCTTTTAGTGTATTTTTAATACAGTTAATCCTTGAACACAGGTTTAAATTGATGGATCCACTTATGTGCAGATTTTTTTCAATAAGTATATTGGAAAAATATTTGGACATTTGTCACAATTTGAAAAAATAAACTGCATACTCTAAAAATGTTGAAAAAATTAAGAACAAGTTAACTAGATCATGAATGCATAAACTATATGCAGATTCTAGTCTATCCTTAGGAGAAGGCAATGGCAACCCACTCTAGTACTCTTGCCTGGAAAATCCCATGGACGGAGGAGCCTGGTAGGCTTCAGTCCATGGGGTCGGGAAGAGTCAGACATGACTGAGTGACTTCACTTTTACTTTTCACTTTTATGCACTGGAGAAGGAAATGGCAACCCACTCCAGTGTTCTTGCCTGGAGAATCCCAGGGACGGCAGAGCCTGGTGGGCTGCCATCTATGGGGTCGCACAGAGTCGGACACGACTGAAGTGACTTAGCAGTAGCAGCAGTTTATCCTTACATAAGCATAAGGTGAGTAATAGTTAATATAAAATTTATAATATTTTAGTTTCCTTACTGTTTTATAATTTTGCTTTCAAAAAATTTAATTACTGTACAGTATGCTTCTCTCTCTCTGGTCATTGGAGAAACTGTGTTTCAGCCTGTCTTCACAGGTTTTTTTTTTTTTTTTTAAGTAACGCATTTCCAATACTGTATTATGAATATGACTGTAATACTGTATGCCATAAAAATGTTATAACAACTCATTCATTATTATATAGGCTGGCTGCCATTAAGCAATCATATTGGTTATGCTAGGCCATGGGAAAGTAATCATATCGCTACTTCTTCATTATCAGTGAATGAATCTTCATACCTGTATATAAATACAAATTTCTTTTTCACATTATCTTTACATTTTTTATGTCTATTGTTAGTAATTTGTATAACATCTATGATGTTTTATATCATATAAGACAATATTGTTGTAGGTAATGACAGATGATTCATCTTATAAACAGTGCAGTTGAAACAACTTTTAACCTCAGTTGAGAAAGTTCCACATCATGCTGCTACATCTAGGCTGACCAAGAAATAATAGTGACCGGATATAATAGTGACCACCACAGTCTGGAGACTGTTATTCTGAGCTGTACCATCACTGCCTTGTCATGGCAAAAGGGACTTGCTTAATTCAATGAAGCTATGAGCCATGCCGTGTAGGACTACCCAAGACAGGTCATACTGGAGAGTTGTGACCAAACGCAGTCCACTGGAGGAGGGAACGGCAGACTACCCAGTATACTTGCCGTGAGAACCTCATGAACTATACCATGAATAGAGGGCTAAAAAAATTTTGCTTTGAGTCTCTTGGGTGCATAAAGAAAGCAAATGTTGGTGATTATAAAACAGCATCCAACTTTTTGGAACTTCTCCCATTCATTGGTGAAGTCTATGTCTTTCCTTGAAATTGGAGAAGTGGATTTAAAGGACAGAACATGAAAATGGTAAGTAACTAACTCTTAGCACTGGATCCTTGTATTACTTTGTTGATAAGTCTCTCCCTTATTCACTTAGTCTCATTACAGCCTATACCTGATTCTGTCAAGTTACTGTTGAATGCGTTTCTAAAGTCTGGAGATGTTCATTCATGTTAATTTTCTGGCTGCTCAAACATTTTTATTTATTTATTTATTCCTGGCTGCACTGGGTGTTTGTTGCTACACGTGGGCTTTTTTCTAGCTGTGGTGAGCAGGGACCGCTCTCTAGTTGGGGTGCTCCAACTTCTCATTCCGGTGCCTTCTTTTGTTGCAGAGCATAGCCTCCAGAGTGAGGAGGCTCAGCAGTTGTGGCTCACGGGCTTAGTTGCCCCATGCCATGTGAAATCTTCCCGGATCAGGGATCAAACTCATGTCCCCTACTTTGACAGGTGGATTCTTAACCACTGGACCACTGGAGAAGTCCTGGTGAAAAGGTTTTGGATTTGGAAGACAAAGCACAATGAAATATAAGATTAGATTAACTTATTTCCCTTTTATTTTGCTTTCCAGGCTTTTGAGATCCTAGTTCCATAATCAGGGATTGAAAGCTTGAAGTCCTAACCACTGAACTGCCAGAGAATTCTTGATTAACTTTTATTTTTAAATTATTGGTTAGAAAGATACATCATTAATGGTAATTGGGAAGGCTTCTACTAATGAAGCCAGTAAACATAAACAGTTAGACCAGTTTGCAAAGAAATAAAAATGCTTGCTACAGGAAGAGACTGTCAGTTAACCCCATCAAAGGAATAGCCAAATGCTAATTTTGACTAGGACCCAAAGGTACTACTTACATAAATGTGTCACATGCTGTTTAACCCAAGTATCCTAAAATGAATGCCACACACATGATCTACATTTGGAATTAGATGATAAACTAGGGAATAGCTCTCAGAATTATAATATTGGCCAGGGCAGTTAAAGTCAAATCTACCATAAATTCATTTTTGTATTACATTGAGAATTTTAGTATTGGAGAAGACTCTTGAGAGTCCCTTGGACTGCAAGGAGATCAAACCAGTCAATCCTAAAGGAAATCAACCCTGAATATTCATCGGAAGGACTGATGCTGAAACTGAACTTTTAGCACTTTGGCCACCTGATGCAAAGAGCTGACTCACTGGAAAAGACCCTGTTGCTAGGAAAGATTGAAGGCAGGGGGGAAGAGGGGAGACAGAAGATGAGATGGTTGGATGGCATCACCGATTCAATGGACATGAAATGAGCAAACTCCTGGAGATAGTGAAGGACAGGAAAGACTGGCGTGCTGCAGTCCATGGGGTTGCAAAGAGTCAGACATGATTTAGCAACTGAACAACAAAAACAAGTGTTTCATAAAATAAGATATAGAATTTTCTTATTAACTAGAATGTCTTGCTTTGACTTTACCATGCTACCAGGAATAAATGAGCAGAAATGAGCAAAGTACTGATAGACATGAATTAAAGTTTCAGTCATTTGGCATATGGACATAAAAAAGGAGGAAACTTTTCAAGGTAGCAATAGAAAACCAAGTGTGGCAATACAGGATTCATAACCTGGTTTCTGGATATGGGCACAGCACTAAGCTATATTTATATCTGAAATTAATTATGCCCTATAGGTAGTAACCAAATATTTTGGTGTTTGGCATCTCTTATGCCTAACTGGACAGAGAAGGTAAGTATTCAGAGAGCTAGGAAATTTTTAAATCTTTTTATTTATTTGGCTGTGTCGTGTCTTAGTCGTCGCACACAGGATCTTTGATCTTTGCAGTATGTGGCATTTTCAGTTGTGTATGGTTCCCTGACCAAGCATTGAATCCGGTCTTCCTGCATTTGGAGGACTTAGTCTTAGCCACTGGACCAACAGGGAAGTCCCCAAATTCTGTATCTTTTCACAGCCTGTTTCTAGATGGCAAGACTGAAGTCAGTAAGATGGATTTCGAGGGATTTGGGGATAATATTGGCATAGCAAAAGTCCTAAAAGAAATCATGAGTAAATATATTAACAAAATTTTAAAGAGAACAATTCAAGTGCTTCTTTTGTGCAGAAATTGATAAGTTGATTCCAAATTTCCTATGGAAATGGAAGGAGCCCATTAAAGCCAAAAACAATCTTGAAGAACAAGGGGTAAGATTCATGCTTCTTGATCCCAAAACTTACTACAAAGTGACAGTAAATCAAGACTCTATGGAGTCATAAAACAACCCAAATTTATTTATTTATATAAATATTTATTCTTATTTATTTATTTGGCTGCATCAATCTTACTTGTGACACATTAAAAAAAAGACTCTATGTTACTGGCATAAGCAGAAATATTAAGATCAATGGAATAAAATTGAGAATTCAGAAATAAACCCATACATGAAGGATCAACTAATCTTTTAAAAACAATATATTTATTTATTTATGTGTTTGCTGAACTCCAGGCTTGTGAGATCACAGTTCCCTGACCAGGGATCAAACCCATGCCTCCTACAGTGGAAGTGCAGAACCTTAACCACTGGACTGCCAGAGAATTTCCAGGATCAACTGATTTTGTTTTTTTGTTTTTTAATTTTTGTTTGTTTGTTTAATATTTGACTGTTTGTTTGGCTGTACTAGGTCTTAGTTGTGGCATATGGGGTCTAGTTCCCTGACCAGGGATCATCCAGGCCCCTGCATTGGAAGCCCAGGGTCCCCAGGATCAACTAATTTTTTATAATAATGCTGAAACAGCTCAAAAGATAAAGAATCCTCTTTTCTGGGAGCTTCCCTGGCATCCACTGGTTAAGATTCCAAGCTTCTGCTGCTGAGGGCACAGGTTCCATACTGGGTCAGGGAACTAAGATTCTTCATGCCAAGTGGCCAAAAAAATTTAAAGAAAAAAAATTGTCTTTTCAAGCAGTGGTGCTGGGACCAATGGGTACGTGGGTGTGTTCTCAGTCACTCAGTCGTGTCCCACTCTTTGGGACCCCATGGACTGCAGCCCACCAGGCTCCTCTGTCCATGGAATTTTCCAGGCAAGAATACTGGAGTGGGTAGCCATTTCCTTCTCCAGGGGATCCTCGAAACCCAGGATCGAACCTGTGTCTCTTGCATCTCCTGCATTGGCAGGCAGATTCTTTACCACTGAGCCACTTGGGAAGCCTAGGACCACTGGTTACCTATACACAGAAGAATGAAGTTGGACCTCTACCTCACTTAATACACAAAAATTAACTTAAAATGGGCCCAAAACCTAAAACTAAGAGCTAAAACTGTACAACTCTTAGGAGAAAACATAAGAATAAATATGATCTTGGATAAGGTAATAGTTTCATGGATATGATACCAAAAGCACAAGCAAGTAAAAGAAAACATAAATAATTGGATTTATCAAAATTATCAAAATTGGGTTTAAATTTTGATACAGAAATTATCAAAATTCAAAAATATTATACTTTTTTAAGTATAAACACTACTTTTTAAGTATAAAGAACACTACCAAGAAAAAGACAACTCACATAATGGGAAAAAGTACTTGAAAATTACACATATAATTAGGCTCTAGTATCCAGGATATATAAGCTTATATATTCCTGGAACAGGAAGAGCCCCTGGAGTGGAAATGGCAACCCATTCAAGTATTCTCGCCTGGAAAATTCCATGGACAGAGGAGCCTGTAAGGCTGCAGTTCATGGGGTAACAAAGAGTCAGATATGACTGAGTGACTGAGCATTCACTCACGCACACACATCCAGGATATATAAAGAACTCAACCCAACAACAACAAATCCAGTTAACAAATGAGAAAAGGATTTCAATTGAACTTTGTCCAAAGAAACTAGACAAATCACCAATAAGCACATGGAAAAATGCTCAACATTATTTCCATTCGGTTCAGTTCAGTTCAGTCAGTCGTGTCCGACTCTTTGCGACCCCATGAATCGCAGCACACCAGGCCTCCCTGTCCATCACCAACTCCCGGAGTCCACCCAAACCCATGTCCATCGAGTCGGTGATGCCATCCAACCACCTCATCCTCTGTCATCCCCTTCTCCTCCTGCCCTCAATCTTTCCCAGCATCAGAGTCTTTTCAAATGAGTCAGTCAGGAAATGTAAATCATAACCACGATGAGAGACCACTTCACATGTACTAGAATGGCTAAAATTTAAGTGGCAGACAATAAGAAGTATGACAGAAGTTCCCTAGTGGTCCAGTGGTTGGACTTAAGCATTCAACTGACATGGCCCACGTTCAATCCCTGATTGAGGAACTAAGATCCTACAAACCAGGCAGCATGGCCAAAAAAAAAAAAAAAAAAACTTGACAAGAATGTGGAGAAATTGGAAACATAATACTAATACATCACTGGTGGGACTGTTAAATACTACGGCTGCTTGGGACACAGGAAGTTCCTCAAAAATATCAAACATAGAGTTACCAGATAACCCAGCAATTCTACTTCTAGGTGTCTACCCAAAATAATTGAAAATAGGTGTTCAAACAAAAATGTGTATACTGATGTTTATAGAAGTTTTTTTCTTTTGGCTCAGGTCTTAGTTCCCTGACTAGGGATCAAACCCAGGCCCTTGGCAGTGAGAGCTCAGGGTCCTAATCACTGTACTGCCAGGGAATTCCTGCAGCATTAATCAAAATAGGCCAAAAGTGGAAACAACTCAAATATCCATCAATTGTTATATCTGTAAACAATATTATTCAGCTGTGTAAAGGAATTAATAACAGATACATTCCACAAGGTGAATGTAACTTGAAAACATTATGCTAAGTGAAGGAAGCCAAGCACAGAAGGCCAAATATTGCACAATTCTATTCATTTGAAATGTCCACATAGACAATATAGAGAAGCAGAACTAGGTTAATGGTTGTTAGGGGATGGAAGGAGGGAGCAATGGGGAAGGATTGCTAAGGGGTGTGGATTTCTCTTTGCAGTAATGAAATGTTCTAAAATTAGTGAGGACAGTTGCACAACTCAGAGTTATACTAAAAACCACTAAACTGTATATTTTAATGGGGTGAATTTTATGGTATATGAATTAAATCTCAAGCTGTTATAAACATTGTTTTGAATGAGAAAAGGCTTTCTAAACATGTAATGCAACCCAGAAGCCATAAAAGAAGACTGATGTATTAGACTCCATCAAAATAATAGAACTCCAAAAAACTAAGACAAAACAAAACAAACAATAAAACCAAAACACCGAACAAAATAAAAATACAAAATGACAAGAGATGATCTGGGGAAAAGTATTGTCAAAATAAATTTAGAAAAAGTTTAAGATCCCTAATATACAAAAGATGTCATAAAATTTCAAGGAAAAACAATTTGGGAAAATTGCCAAAGGGCAAGATGAGGCAATTCTCAAAGGAAGTCATGCAAATGGTAAATTAAGAGTAAAAATTATCCCACATCATTTAAAGAAATACAAGTTAAAAGCAAAACAGGCTATTGGGCTTCCCTGGTGGCTCGATAGTAAATAATCTGCCTGCCAATTCAGGAGACACAGGTTAGATCCCTGGTCTGGGAAAACTTCACATGCTAAGGAGCAACTAAGCCTGTTTACCACAACTATCAATAGTTGTGCTCAAGCCCACAAGCCACAACTACTGAGGCAGGTGTGCCTAGAGCCTGTCCTCCACAACAAAAGAAGCCACTTCAGTAAAAAGCCCATGCAGTGCAAGTGCAGAGTAACCCCGACTCGTGGCAACAAGAGAAAGCCCGTGCAGCAGAGAAGACCCAACACAGCCAAAAACAAAATAATTAATTTTAAAAACCAAGCTATAATTTTTATCTATCCAACTGCCAGAGCTTTTAAAAATGAATAATGTCCAGAGTTGGTCTGAGTGTTAGGAAACAGGCACATATGATGAGTATAAATTGCCAGGAGAAATATCAATAACTTTATATATGCAGATGGCACCACCCTAATGGCAGAAAGTGAAGAGGAACTAAAGAGCATCTTGATGAAGGTGAAAGAGGAGAGTGAAAAAGCTGGATTAAAACTCAACATTCAAATCATGAAGATCATGGCATCGGTCCCATCACTTCATGGCAAATACATGGGGGTAAAAATGGAAACAGTGACAGACTTTATTTTCTTGGGCTCCAAAATCACTGGGGATGGTGACTGCAGCCATGAAATTAAAAGATGCTTGCTCCTTGGAAAAAAAGTTATGACAAACCTAGACAGAGTATTAAAAAGTAGAGATATCATTTTGCCAACAAAGGTCTGTATAGTCAAAGCTTTGGTTTTTCCAGTAGTCATGTATAGATGTGAAAGTTGGACCATAAGGAAGGCTAAGTGAAGTGAAGTCGCTTAGTCGTGTCTGACTCTTTGCGACCCCATGGACAGTGCCTATCAGGCTCCTCCGTCCATGGGACTTTCCAGGCAAGAATGCTGGAGTGGATTGCCATTTTCTTCTCCAGGGGATCTTCCTGACCCAGGAATCGAACCCGGGTCTCCCGCATTGCAGGCAAACTTCGCTTTACCGTCTGAGCCACCAGGGAAGCCATAAGGAAGGCTAAGCGTGGAAGAATTGATGCTTTCAAACTCTGGTGTTGGAGAAGACTCTTGAGAGTCACTTGAACTGCAAGGAGATCAAACCAATCAATCCTAAAGGAAATCAATCCTGAATATTCATTAGAAGGACTGAAACTGAAGCTCTTATACTTTGGCCACCTGATGCACAAGAGCCGACTCACTAGAAAAGATCCCAATGCTAGGAAAGATTGAAGGCAGGAGGAGACAGGGATGACAGAGAAAGAGATGGTTGGATGGCATCACTGATTCAATGGACATAAGTTTGAGCAAACTCTGGGTGATAGTGAAGGACAAGGAAGCCTGGCGTGCTGCAGTCCATGGGGTTGCAAAGAGTCGAACACGACTGAGTGACTGAACAGTGAACAGCAACAAAATTAGAAACAAATGTCCTTTAAAAGGTGATTGGGTAGGGACTTTCCTGGTAGTCCAGTGGTTAAGACTTCAAACTGTCAGTGCAGGGGACTTGGGTTTGATCTCTGGCCATGGAACTAAGATGCACAGCCAAAAGATGTTTTTTAAAAGGTGATAGGATAAATAAGGTTTGATCTATTCATAAATGGAAGGTTATTTAGTTACTGGAAGGAGTTCTATATGGAAAGATACTCAAGATAAAATAACTACAAGAAAATAAAAGGCTGTTTGCAGAAGGGACTGGAATTAATTGAGGCAAGACCTAGGCCTGGTGCACAATACCTAAGGAGGCACACGCCTTTAGCACAATAAGAGTGCAGGGTTGGTCCCGGAGAGTGGAATCCTTAAATTTTACTTTTTAGTCTCTCTCTCACTTGCCTCATTCTAGTCTCAGCCATGTAGTATAGTACACATAATATAATCCTATATCTTTAAATAATATATATATATATGTATATGTCATTGTGTAAATCGGTACAAATTTTTCGGAGGATGTACACACACACACAGTTGACTATTGAACAACTGGGAGGGGGTGGTTAGTGGCGCCAACCCCCTGTGCAGTTGAAAATCCAAGTGCTGTAATCTTGCCACAAAAACAAAGGAATTGGTAAATGACTCATTCAAGGACAGGAAGCTGAAACAGTTTGGATAGACTCACGACTCAAACCCTAGTTGTTTTGATTCCACATACTGTGACCGCTGCTGCTGCTGCTAAGTCACTTCAGTCGTGTCCGACTCTGTGTGACCCCATAGACGCAGCCCATCAGCCTCCGCCGTCCCTGGGATGCTCCAGGCAAGAACACTGGAGTGGGTTGCCATTTCCTTCTCCAATGCATGTGATCACTAATCGGACACAAATTCTCCCTGCACACTTAGTTAATTTAAAGGTCTATAAACAATAATACCGGTACCGTATTTATTGAAAAAAAATCCTCATGTAAGTGGGCCTGTGTTGGTCAAACCATGTTGTTCAAGGTTTAACTGTATATACACATATACACATTAGTTATGTAATATATATTAGTTACCATGTTTTTGTGTGTTTGTTAAATGGGAAATAAAAAGAAATATATACTAAACTACTAGCAGTGGTTTTCTGGGGCATGGGATTATAAGGGGTTTTATCAGCCATATATATCTTTTTTTTTTTTAATTCGTTTATGTGTTTGGCTGTGCCAGATCTTCACTGTGGCATTTGGGATCTTTCACTGTGGCATGTAAACTCTTAGTTGCAGCATGTGGGATCCAGTTCCCTGAACAGGGATCCAACTCAACCCTCTGCAATGGGAGTGTGGAGTTTCTTAGCCACTGGACCACCAAGCAAGTCCCTATATATTTCTTTTTTTTTTTTTTAAATTTTATTTATTTTATTGAAGTACAGTTGATTTACAATGTTAATTTCTACTCTATAGCAATGTGATTCAGTTACACACACACACACATATACACACATATATATATTCTTTTTCATATTCTCTTCCATTATGGTTTATCACAAGCTATTAAATATACAGCGCTATACAGTAAGACCTTGTTGTTTATTCATTATATATATAATAGTTTGCATCTACTAATCCCAAACTCCCTTCCCTCACAAAGCCTGTTTTTTGTTTTTTTTACCTCCCTGTGCGGCAGGCAGTGTCTTAGTTCCTGGACTAGGGATTGAACCTGTATCCCCTGCAACAGAAATGAGGTGTCTTAACCACTGGACCACCAGGGAAGTACTGGGAATCCTATTGTTAAGGATCCTGGCTTGGCACACTGAAAGGATAAAACAAATTCTTAGAAAAGACAGGGTTAAAATATCCTTTCCTGTGCCACAAGTATGCTGACCACTCTCTACGCATTATTTCATTAAATCCACAACGTGATGAAGCAGTTCTTATCATTGTGCTTCTCATTTTACAGATAAAGAGAGAGCCTGATAGTGAGACTTATTTAACATTACATAATCATATTACATAAGGTAAGAATGCAAGGCAGGATTCTAAAAATCAAGTAAGTAATGCTGAATTTGATCTTGCCGCTTTCTCCTCCTTGTTTTTTCTTTTTTATAATCCCTGCCACTTGAATCAGGCACATGATTTTAATTTGCCATTTTGAATGGATATATTTATGAATATATCCATTTAAACAATATAAACAGTTTAATTAATGAGCACATTTCTATGTCGAACAGTGAAACTATTTCCAATTTTTTATGTTCTCATTTTTTAAAAATTTTATTTATTTATTTGGCTGCCCTGGGTCTTGGTTTATGCATGAGCTTTTACTCTAGTTTTGGGGTGGGGGCTACTCTCCAGTTGCAGTGCGTGGTCTTCTCGTTGCGGTGGCTTTACTTGTTGTGGAGCATGGGCTCTCGGCACGAAGGCTTCAGTATTTGCAGCACTTGGGCTAGTAGTTGCAGCTCCCAGCCTCTAGAGCACAGGCTTAATAGTTGTGGCACACGGGCTTAGATCTTTGCATCATGTGGGATCTTCCCTCATCAGTGATTGAACCTGTGTCTCCCGCATGGGCAGGTAGATTCTTAACCACTGAACCACCAGGGAAGACTCTCTAGTCTCATTTTTATTATGCTGAAATGACTATGCTCAGGATCAACTTTTTCCATGTATATTTTACAATCAGATTTGTTTCTGTCATCAGGTTTTCTCCTTATCAAGCTGTCAATTTTAACTACTTCGATGGTAAACTTTCTTTTGTAACTATTATTCTATTCAGTTCAGTCATTCAATCATGTCTGACTGTTTGTGACCCCATGAACTGCAGCACGCCAGGCCTCCCTGTCCATCACCAACTCCTGGAATTTACCCAAACCAATGTCCATTGAGTCGGTGATGCCATCCAACCATCTTATCCTCTGTCATTCCCTTCTCCTCCTGCCCTCAATCTTTCCCAGCATCAGGATCTTTTCCAATGAGTCAACTCTTCGCATGAGGTGGCCAAAGTATTGGAATTTCAGCTTCAACATCAGTCCTTCCAATGAACATCCAGGACTGATTTCCTTTAGGATGGACTGGTTGGATCTCCTTGCAGTCCAAGGGACTCTCAAGAGTCTTCTCCAACACCACAGTTCAAAAGCATCAATTCTTCGGCACTCAGCTTTCTTTATAGTCCAACTCTCACATCCATACATGACCACTGGAAAAACCATAGCCTTGACTAGATGGACCTTTGTTGACAAAGTAACGTCTCTGCTTTTCAATATGCTATCTAGGTTGGTCATAACTTTCGTTCCAAGGAGTAAGCATCTTTTAATTTCATGGCTGCAGTCACCATCTGTAGTGATTTTGGAGCCCAGAAAAATAAACTCAGCCACTGTTTCCACTGTTTCCCCATCTATTTGCCATTAAGTGATGAGACTGGAGGCCATGATCTTAGTTTTCTGAATGTTGAGCTTTAAGCCAACTTTTTCACTCTCCTCTTTCACTTTCATCAAGAGGCTCTTTAGTTTCTCTTCACTTTCTGCCATAAGGGTGGTGTCATCTGTATATCTGAGGTTATTGATATTTCTCCTGGCAATCTTGATTCCAGCTTGTGCTTCTTCCAGCCCAGTGTTTCTCATGATGTACTCTGCATACAAGTTAAATAAGCAGGTGACAATATACAGCCTTGATGTATTCCTTTTCCTATTTGGAACCAGTCTGTTGTTCCATGTCCAGTTCTAACTGTTGCTTCCTGACCTGCATATAGGTTTCTCAAGAGGCAGGTCAGGTGGTCTGGTATTCCCATCTCTTTCAGAATTTTCCGTAGTTTACTGTGATCCACACAGTGAAAGGCTTTGGCATAGTCAATAAAGCAGAAATAGACGTTTTTCTGGATCTCTTTTGCTTTTTCCATGATCCAGCGGATGTTGGCAATTTGATCTCTGGTTCCTCTGCCTGTTCTAAAACCAGCTTGAACATCTGCAAGTTCACGGTTCACATATTGCTGAAGCCTGGCTTGGAGAATTTTGAGCATTACTTTACTAGTGTGTGAGATGAGTGCAATTGTGCGGTAGTTTGAGCATTCTTTGGCATTGTCTTTCTTTGGGATTGGAATGAAAACTGACCTTTTCCAGTCCTGTGGCCACTGCTGAGTTTTCCAAATTTGTTGGCATATTGAGTGCAGCACTTTCACAGCATCATCTTTCAGGATTTGAAATAGCTCAACTGGAATTCCATCATCTCCACTAGCTTTGCTTGTAGTGATGCTTTCTAAGGCCCACTTGACGTCACATTCCCAGATGTCTGGCTCTAGGTGAGTGATCACACCATCGTGATTATCTGGGTTGTGAAAATCTTTTTTGTACAGGTCTTCTGTGTATTTTTGCCACCTCTTCTTAATATCTTCTGCTTCTTTTAGGTCCATACCATTTCTGTCCTTTTTCGAGCCCATCTTTGCATGAAATGTTCCCTTGGTATCTTTAATTTTCTTGAAGAGATCTCTAATCTTTCCCATTCTATTGTTTTCCTCTATTTCTTTGCACTGATTGATTGCTGAGGAAGGCTTTCTTATCTCTCCTTGCCATTCTTTGGAACTCTGCATTCAAATGGGTATATCTTTCCTTTTCTCCTTTGCTTTTCGCTTCCCTTCTTTTCACAGCTATTTGTAAGGCCTCCTCAGACAGCCATTTTGCTTTTTTGCATTTCTTTTTCTTGGGGATGGTCTTGATTCCTGTCTCCTGTACAATATCACGAACCTCCACCCATAGTTCATCAGGCACTCTGTCTATCAGATCTAGTCCTTTAAATCTATTTCTCACTTCCACTGTATAGTCATAAGGGATTTGATTTAGGTCATACCTGAATGGTGTAGCGGTTTTCTCCACTTTCTTCAATTTAAGTCTGAATTTGGCAATAAGGAGTTCATGATCTTAGCCACAGTCAGCTCCTAGTCTTGTTTTTGCTGACTGTATAGAGCTTTTCTATCTTTGGCTGCAAAGTATATAATCAATCTGATTTCAGTGTTGACCATCTGGTGATGTCTGTGTGTAGAGTCTTCTCTTGTGTTGTTGGAAGAGGGTGTTTGCTATGACCAGTGCGTTCTCTTGGCAAAACTCTATTAGCCTTTGCCCTGCTTCATTCTGTACTCCAAGGCCAAATTTTTCTGTTACTCCAGGTGTTTCTTGACTTTCTACTTTTGCATTGCAGTCCCCTATAATGAAAAGGACATCTGTTTTGAGTGTTGGTTCTAGAAGGTCTTGTAGGTCTTCATAGGACTGTTCAGCTTCAGCATTACTGGTCGGGGCATAGACTTGGATTACTGTGATATTGAATGGTTTGCCTTGGAAATGAACAGAGATCATTCTGTCATTTTGAGATTGCATCCAAGTATTGCATTTTGGACTCTTTTGTCTACTATGATGGCTATTCCATTTCTTCTAAGGGATTCCTGCCCACAGTAGTAGATATAATGGACATCTGAGTTAAATTCATCCATTCCATGACATTTTATTTTTCTGTGACCCAGTCAGAACATTCATTGGGTTAACATGGTCGAGTCAAAATATCTTTTTGCTAGGCAGAAGAATTCAATATAGGTCATTTTTATGTTAATGGATGATGAGACAAGAAATACTTGCTCTAGCTGCCTATCCAGTGATACGTTCAAATGGAAAAAAATAAATGTGAAAGTGCTTTGTAATCTGTAAAAGTTAGGTAAACATCACTTTACTAATTGTTAAAACAAATCATATAAATCCATCCTCCTGGAACTGTTCTAGAAGGCAAACATCTTCGTCTTCCTGTTTTGATGTTATTTGCAAAAATGCTAGCAGACTTCATCTGACTTTCTCAGTATTTCCTAGTGAGATAGTGACCACTCACTCACTGTTCTCTTGTCATTTGCTTTCCATTCTGACCTCATTAACTTTCTTTTTCTTTAGTCCTAGTACTTAAATCCTCCGTGATGTAGAGACCAACACCGACACTGTAATGAAGTCATACTATTGGTTATCAGTTTCATCATCTTGGTTGCTGTAATTGTTGCATGGGATTGAATGATAGTATTACTGGCTGGCTGTTCTTTGAGAAAAATTAAAAGAAGTCTCACCAAATCAATGATATCTCAGCAGGGGTGCAGGTACACTGTTATTCTTAATACAAATTTAAGAGCAGGATAAAATTAGGATGATGAAATGGGATCTCTTAGTCCCCATGGGTCTTTACCTGATATTATCAGCATATTTATGAACAATTTGGTTTGTTGAAAACAATGTGTGAAATCTTAAGCTGCTTTAGGATATACGAAGGGGAGAGAAACCTTTAATCTGTAAACTTTGGCCTTAAAGTAAATACCAGAATTCGTAAGCGTCCCTTAAATTACCAATGGCCTTTCTACTTACTTCAAACTCTTATATATAAGTAAATGGTATATTAAGCAAGAGATAGAGCTGTGATACAAGGAGAATTTCTTACAATAACAGATTTTTCCTTTAAGAACCTGCTGTATTTCTCAAGTATCTTCATGTTATTTAAAAATATTCTGCAAAAGAAAATTTTGAGGATTAGCAATGTAATTGTTACTGGCAAAATGCTTTTTAGTTCCCTTTTTAAAAATATCTTTTTTTACTGAGATAAAATTCACATAGAATAAATCACCCATTTAAAGTAGACAATTGAATAATTTTTAGCATATTCATAAAGTTGTGCAACCATTACCACAGTTTTAGAACATTTCATCATCCCCAAAAGAAACTCCTTACCCAGTACCAGTCACTCCCCATTTATTCCCAACTCCCCTTTGCTCTGGCTTCCCCAGTTGCTCAGTGGTAAAGAATCTGCCTGAAGTGCAGGAGACCCAGATTCGATTCCTGGGTTGGGAAGATTCCCCTGGAGGAAGAAATGGCAACCCATTCCAGTACTCCTGTCTGAAAATCCCATGGACAGAGGAGCCTGGCAGGCTATACCCCAAAGGGTCTCAGAGAGTCAGACATGACTTAGTGACTGAGCACACACACACGCACACACCCCTTTCCTTCTAACCCTAGGAAACCACCAGTTTACTTTCTAACTCCAGATTTGCCTATTCTAGACATTTTATATAATTGAAATCATAAAGCTTGTGGTCATTTGAGATTGGCTTCTTTCATTCAACATCATGTTGTAGAATGTATATGTACTTCAAATCCGTTTTGTAGTTAAAATAGCATTCCAGTGCATGAATATAACACATGGACATTTGAGTTGTTTCTCCTTTATGGTTATTATGAATAGTGCTGCTATGAATGTTTATGTAGACAAGTTCTCATTTCTCATGGGTATATACCTAAGAATGAAATTGCAGTGTCATGTGGTACCTCTGTGCTTAACTTTTGAAGAATTGTCAAACTGCTTTCCAAAGCAGCTACATCATCATACATTCCTACCAGTAATATGTCAGGTTCTAATTTCTCTGTATCATTGTCAACACTTTTATCTGTCTTTTTTATCTTAGCCACTTTAGTGAGTATGAAGTGGTATCTCAAGGTTTTGATTTGTATTTCTCTAATGCTAATGATGTTAACATCTCTTCATGTTTTTAAAGGTCATTTGTATATTCTTTGGAGAAATGTCTATATAGCTCCTTTGCCTATTTTCAAAATTGGTTGACTTTTAGTTCAGGAAATCATTATATATATATATATGAAGTGAAAGTCGCTCAGTCGTGTTTGACTCTGCAACCCCATATAGTCCATGGAATTCTCCAGGCCAGAATACTGGAATGGGGAGCTGTTCCCTTCTCCAGGGGATCTTCCTAACCCAGGGATTCTTTACCAAAATCTGTCTGTAATGCAGGAGACCTGGGTTTGATCCCTAGGTTGGGAAGATTCCCCTGGAGACAGGAACAGCTCCCCAACTCCAGTGTTGTGGCCTGGAGAATTCCATGGACAGAGGAGAATGGTGGGCTACAGTTCATGAGGTCACAAAGAGTCAGACATGACTGAGCGACTAACAATTTTCACTTTTTTTATATATATATATATATATATATATATATATTTGTCATCCTGTGAAGTTTGTAGGATCTTAGTTCCCTGAGAACTAAGGAACCTGTGCCCTCTGCAGTGAAATTACAGAATCCTAACCACTCGACTGCTAGGGAATTTCCCCCTCATTTTATATTTTTAATTAATTTGAAAAATTCTCCTGATGCTTCTCTGTGTCTTAAAAGGTATGATTTAGTTGTTCATTTACTCAAAATAAGTACTAAATTTTTGAGGACCTAAAATGTGTCAGATTTATGCTAAATCCTGAGACTAAAATCCATTTCCTTAAGGAACTGATCATCTCCTGGCTTCCTAAGGAGGTAATTTGCAATACAATGGTGTAAGTGCTATCATGGACCTCACAGTGAAAGATTAAAATGGCTCTACAGTATATCCTTGCAGGGATGTGGACATGAATGTTTTAATTAATGTTACAGAGGAAATATAATGGAGACTATGTTTCTGCTCAAGGTGGAAAAAGTAAAAATATACAGATTACACCTCTCACCAGTCAGTAGTTACAGAAAATACTGACCACATCAAGCCTGGAGACAGCTGAGTAAGAGACCCTGGCACAGAGCAGAGCTTGCAGTGCAGAGCACTGGCCTAGCCTCCCGGCCAATACAACTGACAGAGTCTCTGTTTGAAGTGATCATTCAGCAATTACAAGTAAAGTATCACTGCTTTTGCAAATAATAATAAACTCATTGATCTCAGATGCCACCTGCATCCCAGTCAGATCTGCATGGTGCAAGAACAGTATACATGAAAGGAAATCAGCACTGGATGATGCAAGAAGATAAACTGAGACAGAAAACACGACAGTCATCTATGGCTAAGGGTTTTTACCACTTCTATAATGAAGAGGAGACAGAAATAAATATAGGAATCGTTTACACATCAGTTATGGCTTGTTGCATACAGACATGCTTATGTTGACTGCCTACGGGAGCTCTTTTAAACTAAGGATTTTAGCCACTTGGATAGCTATTTTGCTGTGTTCATGATGTCTTGCTCTGAAGAAGCATTCCCATTCCACTTAAATATGTGGATCTAGTGGAACCTGACAGGGACAGTTAAAATTCTAGGTCCCCAGTGGCTTATGTATACCCTTTCTATTCCACCAAGGGCTTGAGGAATGATACAATACATGAACAATATAATACAATAGAATAGAAGAAAATAAAATCACACACATAACTAATAATAAACCATAATATTAAATAGAATACTAACATAGCCAGAAGATTTAAATAAATATTTGGATACGGTGCCAATGAAAAAGTGTTATCTGTGAAGTAATTTGTTTTTTGATGATATGCAGAGAATTTGTTATTTTTTTGCATTTTCTTACCTTGAGTGTAATTTTTGTTCTGAATGCAAAGATTGCTTGTTTTTTATTTTCTTTGTCCTGAACTATTGTCATATTTGTATTTTTCTAATTAAAAATACAATACATTGAAGGAACTCAAAATATATAGAAAAGGTATAAAGAAGAAAGGGCTTTCCAGGTGGCTCAGATGGTAAAGAGTCTGCCTGTAGTGTGGGAAACCTGGATTCAATCCGTGGTTCAGGAAGATCCCCTGCAGAAGGGCATGTATTCTTGCCTGGAGAATTCCAAGCACAGATGAGCCTGGCAGGCTACTGTCCATGGAGTCACAAAGAGTCACAGACACAACTGAACAACTAACACACACACTTTCACATAAAGAAGAAAATAAAATTACCCACAATCCCCTCCCTTCCCAAATCAAAATTAGGAGCAATAAAAATAGAAGAAGATTAAAAAAATAAATAAATAAAAGAGGAATGTTACACTGCTCCAGAGTGTGAAGGGAGGACAAGACAGGTAATGTTGACCCAGGAATTGGAGAATGCTTTCATCTCACATGCTAGTAGAGTAATGCTTAAAATTCTCCAAGCCAGGCTTCAGCAATATGTGAACCGTGAACTTCCTGATGTTCAAGCTGGTTTTAGAACAGGCAGAGGAACCAGAGATCAAATTGCCAACATCCGCTGGATCATGGAAAAAGCAAGAGAGTTCCAGAAAAACATCTATTTCTGCTTTATTGACTATGCCAAAGCCTTTGACTGTGTGGATCACAATAAACTGTGGAAAATTCTGAAAGAGATGGGAATACCAGACCACCTGATCTGCCTCTTGAGAAATTTGTATGCAGGTCAGGAAGCAACAGTTAGAACTGGACATGGAACAACAGACTGGTTCCAAATAGGAAAGGGAGTACATCAAGGCTATATATTGTCACCCTGTTTATTTAACTTATATGCAGAGTACATCATGAGAAATGCTGGAATGGAAGAAACACAAGCTGGAATCAAGATTGCCGGGAGAAATATCAATAACCTCAGATATGCAGATGACACCACCCTTATGGCAGAAAGTGAAGAGGAACTAAAAAGCCTCTTGATGAAGGTGAAAGTGGAGAGTGAAAAAGTTGGCTTAAAGCTCAACATTCAGAAAACTAAGATCATGGCATCCGGTCCCATCACTTCATGGGAAATAGATGGGGAAACAGTGGAAACAGTGGCTGAGTTTATTTTTCTGGGCTCCAAAATCACTACAGATGGTGACTGCAGCCATGAAATTAAAAGATGCTTACTCCTTGGAAGGAAAGTTATGACCAACCTAGATAGCATGTTGAAAAGCAGAGACATTACTTTGCCAACAAAGGTTCGTCTAGTCAAGGCTATGGTTTTTCCAGTGGTCATGTATGGATGTGAGAGTTGGACTGTGAAGAATGCTGAGCACCGAAGAATTGATGCTTTTGAACTGTGGTGTTGGAGAAGACTCTTGAGAGTCCCTTGGACTACAAGGAGATCCAACCAGTCCATTCTGAAGGAGATCAGCCCTGGGATTTCTTTGGAAGGAATGATGCTAAAGCTGAAACTCCAGTACTTGGCCACCTCACGCGAAGAGTTGACTCATTGGAAAAGACTCTGATGCTGGGAGGGATTGGGGGCAGGAGGAGAAGGGGACGACAGAGGATGAGACAGCAGGATGGCATCGCTGACTCGATGGACATGAGTCTGAGTGAACTCTGGGAGTTGGTGATGGACAGGGAGGCCTGGTGTGCTGCGATTCATGGGGTCTCAAAGAGTCGGACACGACTGAGCGACTGATCTGATCTGAAAGAGCTGACTCATTTGAAAAGACCGTGATGCTGGGAAAGATTGAGGGCAGGAAGAGAAGCGGACGACAGAGGATGAGATGGTTGGATGGCATCACCAACTCCATGGACAAGGATTTGGGTGGACTCCAGTTGTTGGTGATGGATAGGGAGGCCTGGCGTGCTGCAGTTCATGGGGTCACAAAGAGTCGGACATGACTGAGCGACTGAACTGAACTGAACTAACCTGGGATGTAACAATTAGGCTAGGTTTTGAAAAAAGTATAGAGATTGCCTGAAGAAGGGGCAGGAAAAGGCTTTGCCAGTGAAATAACTAATCTTTAGAAAATTATAGATGTCTCTTTACCTTTTAAGAAATTTAAAAAAATTAAGTTATAAAGAAGGTAAGATTTAGAAAAGGGCCTGGATTACTTAGCAAATTGTAAGAGGTTTAGTCTGTCTGGATTTCTGGACTCTTGGGGGTAAAAAAGAGGTATAAAGCTGGAACTACTGTGAGGACTTTTGTTCATAAGGCTACAGAATTGTCCTTAGTTATACTGAGATAAGTGAGGTAAAGGATAACTGGAAATGAGATGTTGATCATTAGCCTTTTAATGAGAAAATTGTTACTTAGCCTAATCACCCCATCAGATTTACCCCTCCTTTCCCATTTTTCTATTACTGAAGTTTGGTGGCCAAGAGAAAAAAACTCCTTTTAGGGAGATGTAGGAAGGCAAGACAATGGCAAATAAGATTTCTTACAGATGTTCTACATAAAAACTTGGCAAACAAAATGCATATGAGTAATCCTTAGCTGTGAAACTGTTCTAGTAATAGTTTGTGTTTAGTGCATTTTCCTAAAGGCATTTATTTTTGGTATATGGAAAGATTATTCTGTAATATTTAAAAGAGAAAAAATCCACAAGTCTGGTAGTTCCATATTTTTAAATTCTGTGCTTTAAGAAGTATAAATGTATAGAGCCTGTTTCTGTATGGTAGCAGATATATTCTGAAAAAAATGATTAATATGAGAACTATATATGGGCAAACAGTCCCCTCAAGAGCACAGTTAGGCAGTGGAAGGCTATGATGGTTTTGAAGCAAAAGAATATTAAAGATGCCAGAGATACTGTAAGCCTCATGCTGAGTGAAATAGTGATATGCCCTGAGAGTAGCCCATGATCAACCTTTTTTTTTAAATTTATTTATTGTAATTGAAGGCTAATTACTTTACAATATTGTGGTGGTTTTGGCCATATATTGACATGAATCAGCCACGGGTGTACACGTGTCCCCCCATCCTCAATGCCCCTCCCAAGTCCCTCTGGGTTGTCCCAGAGCACCAGCTTTGAATGCCCTGCTTTATGTATTGAACTTGCACTGGTCATCTATTTTACATCTGGTAATATACATTCGACCTTCTTTTAAACTGTTATTTTTAAAAACTGAAAATTGGATTTCTCTCCATAAAAAAGAATAGGTAGTCACCTTGCTTTTTGAACATTTTTGAGACCAAATTGAGATGAAAGTTTTATCCTAAATTTGTTGTAGCGCTTGATTTCCTACTGCAAAAGAGGTTTTAAAAATGATCTTTTACATATCTGTAACTTACATAATATTGTACATCAACTATACGTCAATAAAATAATAAAGCCCACTGAAGTATACACTTAAAAATGGTCGTTTAGGTGGAGGGAAAAGGAACTCATTGAAGTGGAAGAAGTTCAAATTTTAAAGCATGATTAGTTTTGTTTAGAATCTAGCTTTAAATATCTAATCAGTTTTTAACTAGGGAAATTCAAGATTAAGAAAGAAGAAAGTAAGTTTTGATGTGGATATTTCTGTGTTTCAGGGGCATCTAAAAGGATGAATATGTACTTGTTTGGCACAGGGTGAAGGTTGTCAGGATGAGTATTACAGTAGCTTCAGCTGCTCCTGAAATTATTTGTGTAATTTCTGCAAGCAGATATGTAATGCAGTTATTTGGAGGTCATTATGAAAGGCCAGATAAATATTTATCAAAAGTCAGAAAAACTAGAATGCAAGGCTGTAAAACACTCTTTTTCTTTAACATCAGTGTATTTCAAATGCTTATGCAACAGCCTTAGCAATCTAAGTGAGAAACTATTGATATGCTTAATAACTGACAGAAGTATATAAAAAATATTAAACTTTTGAAAATGTGCAATAAGAAAAAAAATAATTCTCATTTTTTCCCTAATCCTCAAGATACAAATAAGCTGCTGCTACTACTAAGTCACTTCAGTCGTGTCCGACTCTGTGCGACCCCACAGACGGCAGGCAGCCCACCAGGCTCTGCCGTCCCCAGGATTCCCCAGGCAAGAACACTGGAGTGGGGTGCCATTTCCTTCTCCAATGCATGAAAGTGAAAAGTGAAAGTGAAGTCGCTCAGTCATGTCCAACTCTTAGCGACCCCATGGACTGCAGCCTACCAGGCTCCTCCGTCCTTGGGATTTTCCAGGCAAGAGTACTGGAGTGGGGTGCCATTGCCTTCTCCAACAAACAAGCTATGTAGGGTCAAATATTTTTGCCTTGTTTTGTGTCAATTGGCTTTTCACTTAAGTTACTATCTATTGAACATTTTCTGTGTATGTAGTGGCAAATGATTTAGCCACTGCTCTCCAGTATTACAGGACTTCCCTCATAGCTCAGTTGGTAAAGCCTGCAATGCAGGAGAACTGGGTTCATTCCCTGGATTGGGAAGATCCCCTGGAGAAGGAAATGGCAGCCCACTCCAGTATTCTTGCCTGGAGAATCCCATGGACAGAGGAGCCTGGCAGGCTACAATCCATGGGGTCTCAAGAGTTGACACAACTTAGCGACTAAACCACTACCACCACTAGTATTATGAGTCTTTCTGGGAAAATAAGATTTTAACATGTCAAATAATTGTACATGAAATAATTAGGAATATCTCATGCCTTTAAATTTCTTGAAAACATTATGTTATGCTCACCATACTGAAATAGAGAGCTTTAAAAATTAGTATTGTTATAGGACTTCCCTGGTGACACTGTGGGTAAGAATTTGCCTGCCAATACAGGGGACACAGGTTCATTCCCTGGTCTGGATGATTCCACATGCAGTGAAGTGACTGGGTCCATGCACCACAACTACTGAGCCAGTGCTCTAGAGCCTGTGAGCCGAGACTACTGAGCCAGAGTGCTGCAACTACTGACGTTTGTGTACCTAGAGCCTGTGCTCCACCACAAGAGAAGCCACCGCGATGAGAATCCCACGCACCTCAATAAAGAGTAGTCCCCACTTGCCCCAACTGGAGAAAAGGCCGTAGAAAGTAACAAAGCCCCAGCACAGCCAAAAAAAAAATTAGTATTGTTATAGCATTTGTATAAAGTTACACACTGAAGCGACTTAGCAGCAGCAGCAGCAGACATAAGGTTTGGAGAAGACAATGGCACCCCACTCCAGTACTCTTGCCTGGAAAATCCCATGGATGGAGGAGCCTGGTGGGCTGCAGTCCACGGGGTCACTAAGAGTCGGACACAACTGAGCGACTTCACTTTCACTTTCACTTTCACGAATTGCAGAAGGAAATGGCAACCCACTCCAGTGTTCTTGCCTGGAGAATCCCAGGGATGGGGGAGCCTGGTGGGCTGCACAGGGTCTCTGGGGTCACACAGAGTCAGACACGATTGAAGCGACTTAGCAGCAGCACCACACACCCAAAGGGATTCAATAAGCATTCACTGATATATATATATGTGTTACACACACACACACACACACACGTATGTTTACTGGCCGCACTACTTGAGGGATCTTAGTTCCCTGACCAGGAATCAAACCTGTGCCCCCTGCAATGGAAGGGCAGAGTCCTAACCACTGGACTGCAAGGGAAATTCCAAATCTTTGTATTTCTGAGGAAGTTGTGAGGTATGATTCGTACCTTTCTGGGCATCATAAAGGGCAAATTGTGTACTCTGAGCAGATATTAGAATATAACTGGGCAAATGTGTTGCTTCTACATTTTGGCTATGAACAGCAAGAATTATGATTTTTTTAAGAAGAAAAATGCAAAAACAACAATTTCTTTTTTTAAAATTGCTTAACTCAGGATTCGACATTATAAAAATAGCTCCAACTATTTCGTGAAATAATTTTTTAAAAATCACTACATTTTTCACTAATATAAAGTAATATACAGTAGAAAAGCTTTTTTCTCAAATATTGTTGTTTTCAACTTATGTCATTTAGGATAAAAATGAAACCTGTCATAAATAATTTTCTTAATATAGGAAAGTCAGTGATGTAAATAAATAATGGATTTTAAAGTCGGAGGGAAACAGGGCTAGATAGTCCACAATTATTTTACAGATAAAGAATTGAGGTCTACAGAAGTGAAATGATTTGTTTGATGTCACAGAATCAGTGACAGTAGAGCTGTTTCTAAAGCTTTGGGTTAATGTTTTTTCTCCCACTACATCTAGTTGCTTCCTTTAATCACAAATGAGAGAGATTTCGATAGCTTACTGACTTGAGGAGGTAGAACTCTACAGTTGCCAAATTTTGCCTTTGGCTTAGTGTTTTGTTTGTTTGTATTTTTTTAAAGATATGGCTTGAATTGGTCCGGTTAATTGATAGCTTGATATGGTTCTCTTACTATTTGTTGTTGTTTAGTGGCTAAGTCCGGAGAAGGCAATGGCACCCCACTCCAGTACTCTTGCCTGGAAAATCCCATGGATGGAGGAGCCTGGTAGGCTGCAGTTCAGGGGGTCAACACGAGTTGGACATGACTGAGCGACTTCACTTTCACTTTTCACTTTCCTCCATTGGAGAAGGAAATGGCAACCCACTCCAGTGTTCTTGCCTGGAGAATCCCAGGGACGGGGGAGCCTGGTGGGCTGCCGTCTATGGGGTTGCACAGAGTCGGACACAACTGAAGCGACTTAGCAGCAGCAGCAGCAGCAGTGGCTAAGTCTATCTGTTTTGTGACCCCATGGATGGCAGCCCAGCAGGGTCTGTCCATGGGATTTCCCAGGAAAGAATACTGGAGTGGATTTCCATTTTCTCCTTCAGAGGATCTTCCATGACCCAGGGATCCAACTCGAACTCTTTTTTCCTGTATTGTAGGTGGATTCTTTACTACTGAGCCATGGGGGAAGAAGCCCTCTCTTACTATGTAAACAATCAAATCCTAAATTTGCAAAACTGCCCCCAAATTCCACTTTCATATTCTTCCATCGCCCACTGGTGACTCTTTTAAACCATAATAGTTTCAGATGATTTTCTTCTGATGGTCAGTCTTTGTAATTTGCCTATATCTGATGTTCCCTTGGCACCCATGACTAAGGTCAGGTGTTCCAGATCCTTAGGTTGATCCTCAGGTATTCTTCGTACTTTTTGATTCTTATTTGTGAATTATGACCGTGTTCTGTAAAAATGCGCTGACATGATATTAATACTAGCTGTAATATACCGATGTAGCCTGTCACTTGAGTACTATATCTGTTGAAGCTAACATGACTGAGCACACACACACATAGACTAGGTTATGCTCAATAACTATTCTGTAATCTCTGTATCTTAATATAAAGGTATATTTTTCACTCAAGATGCATGTCCAGCAAAGGTTAATGTGGACTTCCATTCAGTTGTAAGAGAACTGAGGTAATGGAGGCTGTAGTTGTACTACCTAGAATACTTGACCTTCGTGGTTCTTGCGGGAAAGGCTGGAGTTACTGACTCTTCTGTGCTTTGGCTGGAAGTGACACACATTACTTCTACTACAGCTTCACAAAGGAGCTAGAAAAACTGGGGAGCAGATAATATGTTTGTGGAGCACCAATGTCTTTGCTACTAATGTCAAAGTAGCCACACTTCCTATAGGACAGTCGCCTATTGTCCAGACTCTGCATCCTTCTCCCCAGAGTTTACCTGAGTTCCAGCTACAAGCCTAGTTTCACCTTTTCCCCTGAGCACAGACAAGAAGGGATTCTGCAATGATAGTTCTGGGGTTTAGCATTTTAACCTTTGGGTTAAAACTCACTCTGGGTTTAAGTTTCTCTCTCTTTCTGAAAGTAGAGTAGCCACCTTGTGTCCTGTTTCATCCTTATTTTATTCCTTGTACCTGAATTCCTATTTTAACTGGTAATTTTGAGACTGATACAAAGAACTAGTCTAAAGTAGAGCTGAAGTATACCAGAAAATGTTGCTGGTTTTTAGTAATTAGCTACAATCATGAACTATTGGTTCTATTATTAACTTCTGGTTACATAGGTCTTTTGGTCTAAGTGATTCTTTTTTTTTTCTTTAATAATCTTTATTTATTTATTTATGGCTGTTTTGGGTCTTCACTGTTGCATGGGCTTTTCTTTAGTTGCAAACAGTCGGGGCTACTCTTCATTGCAGTGCTTCTCATTGCGATGACTTCTCTTGTCGTGGCTTGAGGGATCTAGAGCACAGGGTCGGTAGCTGTGGTTCATGGGCTTAGTTACTCTGCAGCATGTGGGATCTTCCCTGATCAAGGTTCAAACCCATGTTTCTGGCATGGGCAGGTGGATTCTTTACCACTGAGCCACCAAGGAATCCCCTAAGGGATTCTTAATATAAAGATCTCTCCCAGCTGATCCCTTGATCCACTCATTCTAAACCAATCTCTATCTAGCAGTCAGAACCACTTATTCTAAACCAGTCTCTAGCAGTCTGATGATTTGTGCAAAATGCATATTTGATCATGCCACTCCTCTGCTTAACACACTTCAGGTTAACTCAAAAGCATCGAAAACATTCCAGGAAAACTTTTTCTTCTTTTCATGAACTTTTATAGACTGATTATTACATTTAACTCACTATTGCTTTGACATGCTGTGTGTCTTTAATATTTTACAAGTCGTACAAGTCAGACCTCATTGACTCATTGTCTCAGGTGCCCTTTCACCTGATTTAATCCAAATTAGTAAACATTTGTCATATTACCTCCTACTTGCTTTCTTAGACTCTTAGGTCTAGAGAACTAATAGTTTCTAATTAATAATGTCTAAAATCATTAGTGATTCTAACCTGAAAAAGGCTATTTTAGTGTAGAAGGAAACCTAAAAGTATCCTTAAAATGTATTGATATGAGAAAAAGTACTAGCTGTTCAGTCATGTTCATCTCTTTGTGACCCCATAGACTGTAGCCCACCAGGTTCCTCTGTCCATGGATTCTCCAGGCAAGAATACTGGAGTGGTTGCTATTTCCTTCTCCAGGGGATCTTCCCAACCCAGGGACTGAACTGGTATCTCTTATGTCTCCTGAATTGGCAGGCAGGTTCTTTACCACTAGGGCCACCTGGGAAGCCCTATATTGATATAAGGAGAGGCAAAAGGACGGTATTCATAAAGATCAGCTGTTAATCCTAACTACCTCATACCTGGATTATAAGGAAGATTCATAGAGTCTAGAAAATCCAAGATCTCAAAACCCACCTCATTGTTAACACTGTCATAAGGGTGATCATAAACAGTTCAATTCATTTCTACAGTCTTTATTGAGAACCTATTCTGTGCTAGGTATTGTGCTTATTGCTGGGGATAGAGTGATAAATAAGAGTTCATCCCTCTTTTTAAATTGCTCACAATCTATTAAGGGAGAAAAGGAAAGTAGATAATCAAAATGCAGCCTGAAAAGTGCAATACCAGAAGTTTATAAAAGCCACAGAGGTAACACAAAGAGGGAATAATTCTGATTGGGATTTGGGGTCTGGGAAATATTCTTAAAGGTAGTACTGTCTGACCTGGATGTTGTGTGATGAACAAAAATTAATAAGACAACAAGAGGGGAAAAGGGCATTCTTGGTTGATACAAGGTTAAGCATAAAGACACAAAGGTGTGTGTGTGTTTGAGGAACTGTAAATTCTTTGCTAGCATAAAGGTCTAGAGAATAGAAGTTCTTACTAGCATAGTACAGATCCTGGAGCACAGTAGACAATAAATACTTGCTGAACAAAGGAGTAAATGAGAGGACCTCGGACTGAATCTTGTACCTCCCATTGGGTGAACCTAATTAGAAGCCAGTGGGCAATGGAGTCATGAAAATTTAATTTGTAGGAATCAGTCTCTGACAAAGGAGAAAAGGGGAGGGACTGGAACTGAGAACAAATAGGCACATTATCTACATCCTTATTATGGCCTATTAACCTTGTAAGGCATGCCTACTTCTCTTAACTGTATCTCCTGCTGCTGCTGCTAAGTCGCTTCAGTTGTGTTCAACTCTGTGTGACCCCATAGATGGCAGCCCACTAGGCTCCCCCGTCCCTGGGATTCTCCAGGCAAGAACACTGGAGTGGGTTGCCATTTCCTTCTCAATGGAGGAAAGTGAAAAGTGAAAGTGAAGTCGCTCAGTCATGTCCAACTCTTCGAGACCCCATGGACTGCAGCCTACCAGGCTCCTCCATCCATGGGATTTTCCAGGCAAGAGTACTGGAGTAGGGTGCCATTGCCTTCTCCAACTGTATCTCCTATGCTCCAATAAATGGGCCCCCTTTTCATTAGCCAGACATACCAAGATTGTCCTAACTAGTTCAGGGCTTTTGCTTGTTTCCTAAGCCAAAAAGGCTCTTTTACCAGATCTCTAGGAGAGATCATTCTGGTGGAATCCTTTTCATCATTCAAATCCCAGGTCAAGTGACACTTCCTCAGATAAGACTTCTCTGATAAGTCATTTTAAGGTAGAATATGACTCTCCCTCTCATATTTTTCTCCTTGCTAAAAAGTAATGTGATGAACATAACCTAAGGGGACCCCCAATTATCCACATCCTTTTAAAATCCCTTCCCTTGGAGTGTGGGTGGAAACTATGATGTGCTTCTAATCAATAGAATATGGCAAAGGAGATAGGATGCTACTCTCATGATTATGTTATTTATACAAGACTCAGTCTTAGCAGACTCCAGCAAGAGAGACTCTCCCTGTTGCCTTGGCATAAATCAGTTACTATACTGTGAAAACAGTTATGGAGAAGGCCACATGGCAAGCAACTGTAGGGGCCTCTAGGAGCTGAGAGCAGTCCCTGGCAGACAGTCAACACGTTAATGAGCTTAAAAGGAGATTCTTCCCCAGTTTGTCCTTCAGATGAGAACATAGCCTGGCTGACACCGTGACTGCAACCTTGAGAGATTCTGAGCAGAGAACCCGCCTAAACTGTGCCTGGACTCAATCCACAGAAACTGTGAGATAATAAATATGTGTGGTTTGGGGCTGCTAAGTTTGTGGAAATTTGTTAAACAACAATAGAAAAAAAACCACAAGTGTCATGAAAGGATGAGCATAAGGAACCTAGCTCCCTTGTTCATTTCTGTATCATTATTTCTAGAATAGTAACTGGAACATAGTTCAGTGAAATGTTTATTTATTGATTATATAAATAAAAGAATGAAGGCCAGATGGGTGGATGAATGGATGAACTTTAGCTAGATATAGTAAGAGGACAAGACTGGATCCTAGAAAAATGGTTAGTGGCTATAGGCTAAGGAATACTACTTTCAAAGGGAAAAGTGGATACATTGGGCAGGTATTGGTGTGTTTCAAAGACTATAGGGAGCCAGGATATCTCATATTCTAAGATTTCTTTTATTATGTTAAACTTCAAAAAAAATTTAAGTCTTAGTAAAAATTTTAACCATATTTTAGAGTAGCTTAGGAAATAAAGAAAGGGTCCTGTTGCTACTCCTGGGAGGAAAGCAGAGCTCAGTGTCTGACATCTGCGAGAAAAAGCTCTTACAAGGTGTTAGTAGAGAAGTTCAGACCAAATCAGATAAATCTGTGGAAAACATAAGCCCTCCATTCCAGGTTTGGGATCTTTCACATGCTTAGGGAGAGGCTGGGTTCTCCTGTTGTGAGTCACTCAGGATGGGAGGCTCAGATGATTTTATTTTGTACTTACAGGGAAGGGTTACCCCAGAAGCTAGGCTAACTAATATTTCAAAAGTTATATATGAAGAGTAGGAAAGAGATGGGGCAATAGATCTATGTTCCAAATTTTTTTGTTTGTTTTATTTTTAAAGCTTTGCTTGTTTCAGAGAGAGACTTAAGCTTGCTTTTAGATCCAGAGCATGTTGGGGTGAGTGGAGGTCAATTTTCAATTTGATTTTCCTCATATTTCACATCTGGGTTTTCCCCTTTCCCCAGAACTAAAACTTAGTCTTACAATAGGAGACAGTGCCATGTTGCATATTGCTCAATTATATCCTAAAGATTAAATCTTAAAGTGTCTAAGCAGCTTTAAGTTGCCTTCTGTTACTGGACCCTGAAGGTTGTTTCAATGCTAACTTCTGGGCATCTGTATTTTTTTTATTCTAGAGTTGAGTTTTTCTTCTATTTTTCCTTGACACCACTGCTTTATGATGATAAAGTTTGTTCTTAAAAGTATTCAGTATCTCTGCGCCCAGGTAACTACTACTAGTCCTCATAGAGCATAATAGGGTTTCTGTCCTTATTCTGATCCTAGTTCTAATAATCTGCTTAGTCCCCCCAGGCCCCTCCTAAACCCTGAGCCTTACTTTGCTTTTGCAAGTCTTCCACCTCAGAGGAAACATATAATCCATAGTGACATATCTTGGTCTGTTCACCTGAATGTCGTGTTGCTCCCTTCATTTTCCAGTTTCTTACCCTAGAGTTTTTCTCATATGTTAGAAAACCCTCCTATACTACTTGTAGGGCTTTTGATTAGAGGTCCGAGGATTAACTTCCCCTTGGACACCATGGTAGTTATTAGAGTTGTTCACAGATTTTCATGTTCTCTTCTTTCTAGTCATGTTCGATAGCATTACATTTCCCTTTTCTCTTGAAGTTAGGTTTAGCCATGTTGACTTCTTTGGCCAATAACAAGTGAGTGGAAGTGAAGCATATTCCTTCTGGGAAGAAGCATTTTAATGGCTAATACAAGACACTGTAAACTAGCAGTTAAATTTTATGATCCCTATTGCGGTAATCCTGAAAGCACGTATCTTAGTGAAGCCTCCACCAGTCTGGGGACTTAAGTGATTACAATGAGCAGAGTCCATGTAGTGGATGTTGTACTGAACTCCAAGATTCACCATTTAGAATTGAAACACCATCTTTCCCAACTGCTGGAAATATTGGTAGCTGACAGTCCTCAGCTGTATCCCTCTCTGGAGGTGTTGCTTTTGGATAGACAGCCCTCTCACCCAAGGAGCACCTTCCTTCCCTGGTGCTGCCCGTATCCAATGATGGGTTGATGTGAGGATATAAAGACCTAGCCCCTTGCCTCTATTTAGGACAATGTTGAAGGGCCATGCTAGTGCCAGAGCTCTCTGCAGAACTGCCTGAAGCCTCAGTGGTAACTATGCTGACAACTTCTCCCTCTGCCTGATCTTGTAACCCGCAGTCTTCAGAAATTGTTCTTGAGAGCATTACCCCCAAATCTCCTATGTTTTGGTTTGGTTTCCAGTGAACCACATTTGTGATAGGCTTCCTAACCACTTGTATCAAACATGTAACATGTGTGAGAACTAAATTTTGTTGTAATAAGCTGCTGTTTGTTATAACCCAGTTTATCCTAACTAGGACAGATAACAAACTTTCCTGCCCTGCCAGTATCTTTATTTCTCACCTGAGTTTGACTTGTATTGTCTGTCTTGTCTTTTTGAACAGATTGATTGCCAAGTTCTAGTTCTTTTAGAGAAGGAAATGGCAACCCACTCCAGTATTCTTGCCTGGAGAATCCCAGGGACAGAGGAGCCTAGTGGGCTGCTGTCCATGGGGTCGCACAGAGTTGGACACGACTGAAGTGACTTAGCAGCAGCAGTTCTTCTCTGATGTTATTTCTCATAATGAGTGAACAGCCATGTCCCAATTGAGATATTACAAGGAAAAACAGAAGAGGGAAGGGGGTTGTATATCTAGTTATCTACTAATTATTCATATCAAGTTGTTGGTATAATTTTTTCATGTAAATTTTCTAGGACTCACTTCTTTTCTATATAACTTATTATACATTTATAATATATATAAGGGTACACTGTTTCTTAGGAGAATTTTTATGCAAGTAAAAAGAGTAATCAAATACTTAATCCTAATTTTAGAAAGTAAAACAGTATACTACCACTGTCTACACCTCTAACGTGCTTACTTCCTGTTACTCTGAGTGCTCAATCTTATTTATTTCTTGAAAATCAAATGGTAAAACAATTTTGGGTCTTTGGGCAATATATATATATATATATACACACACACACACATACATATATACATATACACAGATATACATACACACATATACGGCGTTGTGCTCAGCTGTGTCTGATTCTTTGCGACTCCATGGACTCTAGGCCACGAGGCTCCTCTGTCCATGGAATTTTCCAGGCAAGAATACTGGGTTGGGTTGCCATTTTCCTCCTCCAGAGGATCTTTCCGACCCAAGGATCAAATCCTCCTCTCCTGCTTTGGCAGGCAGATTCTTTAGCACTGAGCCCCTGGGAAGCCACGCGCGCGCACGCGCACACACATGCACCATAAAGCTCGTGAATCAAAGCCTTTGCTCCTTTTTTTTCTTCTCTGTTTAAAGGATTTTACTACCAAAAAACCTCTCCGCCTTAAGGGTAAACAGTATAAAAATATTTCCACTAAAAAGGGTCTGAGAATTCTGAGCTGGGATTACCACAACCCCTAATTATATAAGATACTTAGTATGATAACACCAACTAGTGTAAGGAATGTGCAGATTTATTTACATCAAGTTCAGATAAAGAGATAAAAGGGGACTTGAATAAGCAAGCAAAGATTAGGACTTCAGGAGTGTATATTTGAAGGTATCTTTGGAACTGCCCCTTAGCTACAATGAATGACCAGTAAAACCAGCCTTCAGAATAACCCTTCTGCTTAGTAGGAGAAGGGAAGGCTAGAATTCACCTCTAAGATCGCCCTCCCACGCAGATTTTCCACCTAGCAGCTAAGAATTAAACCCAGACTTCCGATCATGGCGCCACGCACGTCACCTTCTCCCTCTTCGCCTAGCAAAATCCCACCCAAGTCGACCAGATCCTGCAGGAGTGTGTAGAAGCTGCAGAGCGGGGGGAGAATTCCCTTGCACAATCCTGGTAGCTTGGGGTTTTGCAATTCAAAAAACCCTGCTAAATAGATCCGAGCCAGATTCAAAGGAGGCTTAGATACCAGCAAGACCTGCTCTTTCCCTTGGGTGCGTAGACTCGATCCCACTCTTTACCCTGAGAGGCTACTCTTTACCCTGAGAGGCTACTCCTCACCGCAAATTTCCTTTCAAATGCCTTAGGGGCTTCCAAGGCTCCCAGCCTTTGTGAATAAAGGCCCACCCTCGAAGTGGAAACCTCGCTGCATAAGAAATATGCACAGACAGCAGGACAGCGAACAGAATTGCAAAAGAACGAGTTCTTTCTAGCTTTGCATCTTTTCGAATGTTCAATATTCCTGTTAGCCAAGAAGGGTTCCGGTTATGGGTACTTGAGGGAAGCAGGCCACCGATTAGAGCAAAAAACATCAATACAGGGGTGGTCTTTCCAATTCCGGCTTTTGTTTGAATCAGTGAGGGTAGCCCGAGGAGGCCAAAGTCTCTGGTTCTGGGAAAGGCGGGTCCGTCCCGATTCTTTTAGCTGCGGAGAGGCAGGCGCCGGCCCCAAGAAACAAAGGGGGTAGTTCTGCCCCTCCAGGCTTTTACTCCAGGAGTCCCAGAGGAGTCAGAGGCTAAATCACAGAGCTCGGAAGAGTTTGCCAAAGGTTGGACAACAGACGCGGCTGCCCTCTCTTAAGCACACAAATCCCACGCGTGCCCGTCTAGAAGGTATGTGAGCGTCAAGGAGAAAGGCCATTGCTGCCCATCGCGGGCGGCCAGCCCCGCCCTACTCTCGGTGGCTGGGGGGAGAATCGCAGCGCGAGAGCCCGGGAGTCAGCCTCAGCAAGCCCGGGAGCGAGGGGCGGAGACGGGCGGGGCCGCGAGAGCGCAGGCGCAGTGCGGGCCTTGTCGCGCCGCCGCCGCCGCCGCTGCTGCCGCCGCCCGCGCTGCACCACAGGCCCGAGACAGACAGGGCCGGGAAGAGCTGGAGACTGAGGAGGAGGCGGAGGCGGTGGCGGAGGCGGGGCGACTCCGGTGACCGGGAGCGCCGCAGACTGGCAGCTGCGGCGACTCCCCCCTTTGTGTCTGGTCTGCTCGGAGCCTCTGGAAGTGCTTCCCGGAGGGGCGCGGGGTGTTTCGCCGCCTCCCTAGCCACCTACATCCGCCCTCCCGCCGCCCCCCGCCCTCGGCCCGCGACACCCGAGCTCCGCCCGGAGCCTAGAGCTGCGGGAAAAGGAGGCGGCGGCGGCGGCGGCTTCCTCTGGGGAGGGGGTTGTGATTCGCTCACAGGAGCCCTTGAAGGGAGAAGACGAAGCTTTTACGGTGGAATTTACCTCAGGCAAGATGGAGCGGCAGCAATAAAAAAGAGAAAGAGCGAGGAGCGCACCCGGGAGAGCTAGAAAGGGTAGTCTGCCGACCCCTCCCCTCCCCCGCTTCCCACCGCCTCTCAGCCCTCCGGCCGGGACCTGCCCAACCCTCGCAGGATTGTTCCGCGAAGGCGTGAAGGCGGTGGGTTTGTCCATGGAGGCAGGCACCTTTTTCGATCCAGTCAAGGAGGAGGATTTGCTGTGCTCAAGATCGGAGTAAGGGAAGCACCGAAGCGAAAGTTAAAAGGATTCTTGCCCTCCCGGACCACAGGCGATGCGCCTCGGGTCGCCGGGCGCCGCCGCCGGCCGTCCGGCTTCTCCCTTCCCGGCAGTCGGGAACTTGTTCTGATCCTCGGCGCCCCTCGAATGCCCGCTGCCCACTCTTCGGCACCCTGGATATGTTTTCTCCCAGACCTGGATATTTCTTCGATATCGTGAAACTACGGGGGAAATAACTGCGGGGCTTTTTTTTTTTTTTTTTCTCGTCTCCGTGCTTCTCCCCACGGACATGCCTTCAGTTTGGGGCGCCAAGGCACCCAGTCCTGGGCGAATGAACACCCCCAGCCGCGAGTGAGAGAAATGAAGGGAATTTGTGCAGCGGAATGAAAACTCTGCCGCTCGGTCCTCTCATCTGCCATTTGTCCTTTCAAACTGCATTGTAATACGGGCCGGAGAAGTCCGACGAGAGCGAGGACTAGCCTCCCGGCCGCGTTTCTCCGCCCGTATTCACTTTCCGTCTTTCTTTTTCTCTGCTCTCCTCGGCTGACCTAGGGATGACTTCGTCGCCGCGGCGGCCCCGGCGGGTGCCCTCGCTGCTGTGGACCGTCCTGCTGGTCAGCGCTGCGGCCGGTGAGTCGCCCCGGGTGGCGCGTCCGGGCCACTTCCCTGCGGCTGGCGGGGTGGGAGCCCGCAGAGGCCGAGGCCTGCGCTCGCCCTTCTCCGCGCGTCCCCTGATCGGCCCGGACCTGCGCCTTTCCCGGTCCTCCCGGAGAGCTAACCTTTCACGTTTTCATGGAGTTTCAAATCCCCACACCTCGTATTCCCCACCCCCCACTCCCCCCACCGGGGCGGGGGGGAAGAAAGACACGTAGGGTGTGGTATCTTGACATTTTTAGCTGTGAGGTAATGCAGGGATTAAAAATAATATTTTAATCACCAGTGAACAGTGCCTATTAGGAGATCTTTGGGAACAGACCTGTAGATTTTTTTTTTTTTTTTAATATAAAGAAGCAGAATTGGCTGTAAGTAGAAAGGACATCCACTGTAGAACACACACTTGAAGCTTATTTTTAGATGTAGATCACTCTTTGAGAATCCCTGGTACTTTGATTATTCCAAAAAATGTTGAGGAAGGCAGATCTGAGAGATTCTTAATACATTGTATACTACTGTTAATCGTTATTACCATTATTTTGTTTTGACGTATATTAATAATTTTCATTTTTTCAATCTGGACACATATTTTGTATACTTTTGAAATTACTTTTGGGCTTAGAAGTGTTTTCGGTAAGTTTTCATTTAGTCATCTGGCTTTCTATTGGCTTTCCTGTCATTGAGGCAACTTTGACCTCACATCAAGACTTCTAGGAGATTTGAGTCCTGAAAGTCTTTTGACATTTTACTGAAGCTTAAAGGGAAGCTTCAGTAAATATCCTTTCTTTAGGATATTTTGTTCTTTAGTTCTCAGACACCTTTAGGAAAAAACCTCGTTTTATTTGCAATTACTTTTCAAGCAGTCTTTTGGTGATTTGCTTTTAGAAATTTTAGGGAGTGAATTATGCATGTAATTCTTAAATTGGGTTTAGGATGGCCAGATAGATTATACATTTAGAAATGAATAGAGGACAACAACGCCTTTCCAGTTATTTTTTCTTAATAAGTATAATTTTCACATTCAATAAAATTCTCAATGCTGTGATAGATTCGGAGATTGCATATTTCCATTTAAAAACTGCATATTTTCACATTCAGTAAATTTCTCATTTCTTGTGTTAGATATGGAGATTTCATATTTCCATTTGGAAAACACTGAAAAAAATTTTGAACTTTTGTGCTTTTGATATTGTTGATTGATGTCTATTATGTTTATGATAGTTGTGTTAAAATGAGATGAACTGAATTTATTTTAACACTGATATTTTAATGTTACTAATCATCACAATTCCTTTTGGGGAAAAGTGAATGATTTTTCTCTAGATTACTTTATATTGTGTTACCTCTTTAAATTCTCT
Organism: Bos mutus; assembly: GCF_027580195.1. NCBI lineage: Eukaryota > Metazoa > Chordata > Mammalia > Artiodactyla > Bovidae > Bos > Bos mutus. Next base: position 44,985,024 of record NC_091618.1, on the reverse strand, counting down.
AGTAATAAGCCATGTGATTGGTCCCTGTAAAATAAGAGGACAGTAAAAGGCTTTAAGTTTAAGCAGTCATTCTAAGAGCAGAAATCTCAGAGCATACACTTTTCAGTGTCGGTTATTCTTGACTTTTGTACAACTCAGATTCTAATTTATAGTTGACAAAATTATTATTTTGTGATTAGAACTGGTAAAAGTAAGAGAAAGATCAATTGACTTAAAAAAATGTGATTTGTTTTGTAAATGAAATATTAGAATAATGGTCCTTAAAAGGGATAGATTAATCACTCTTTAAAAGTGATTTTAGTCATCTTTTTTCCTTCAGTATTACTAATTACCAGATGCTAAAATTTGTGAAGTTGGATTTCAGATCTGTAACAATAATAGTAACAACAGTATTTACTGGGTGCTAGCTATGTGCCAGGAACTGTTCTAGTAGCCTTACATGTAATTTCGCTTTTGATCCCCATGACTGTTCTTTACTCCAGGTTCAGTTATGCTCCTTTTATAGAGAGTGAAGTACTCTGTTCATCCCCATGGACTTTAGCCCACCGGGCTCCTCTGTCCATGGAATTCTCCAGGAAAGAAGACTGGAGTGGGTTGCCATGTCCTTCTCCAGGGGATCTTCCCCACCCAGGGATTGAACCGGGGTCTCCTGCGTTGCAGGCAGATTCTTTACCATCTGAGCCACTTGGGAAGCCCCGAGTGAAGTACAGAGAATTTAAATAACTCACCACACAGTAAATTGAGCTAAAATTACAACCTGCACCTACCATGTTACCTACCATATTAATGAAGGCAACAACTTCTCAGTCTAATTGGGAACATGAAATAGAGTTAGTGTCTTCAGATTAACCTTTGAAAAGAAGCCGGGACTCTTGACACGATCTTAGTACAGCACTTGTTATAAATGTCATGGTTCTAAATGTGTAAAACTTTGCCTAATATTGGAGTGGTTAGTGCAGTTTCATTAAGTGTAAGGTAGCTAGAGAGGGCCTGTGTGAATTTGGGATGTACAGATGCAGTGATGTAACTAGACAGGTGCAAATGGTGCAGCTGAACAGGAAAATAACACTGGAAGATTGACATCACATCCCTCTGTGGGGTCATGGATAAATCCTATTTCTTTTGGGTCCCTCTTTCCCACTTATTCTATCTAGTTCTTGGATCCTTAATTCTAAGAACAGTTAGTATGCGGAAATTAGAATTTATAGAAAATACATGCTTGTTTGGTTTGTAAATGAAGTTTTAATTTTAATAAAAGGGTGTGATATAATGCAGTACTTATTTAAGAGTCAGCTTCTGTTAAAAAATTTTTTTTATTTAAGTTGCTAAGCTGTTCATTTAGGTTGTAATGATTACAAATAACAGATCTGACCCTGTGTCCTTCTCCACCATATGAGGAACCAGACTCAGCTACTCTTTTTTCCTCCAGTCTTTGTACTTGTTTTCATCCTTCTTGTCCTTCCTGCCATCTTTGTTGGCCTCGGAGGCCAGGGAGTCCATGGTATTTCGAATGGTCTCATTTTTGGGATCCAAACCTGGAAGGTTCTCCAGGACCCAAAGGAGTTCAGGAGTCCTACATCCTTTCTTAATCCTCTTCTCCTTGTCTGGCTCAGTTGTGTCCATGGCTCAGTTGGCACCCATGTTAGCTGATTCTGCCTCATCGGTGTCAGCTGATTATTCCTGCATTTGAAATAGTTCACTTGACTAGGTTTCAGTTTTACATACATCTCTTCAGCAACACACACGTTGTCTACAAAAGCTATCATGGCATGTGGATTGTGGTGGTGGTGGTATTGTTGGAGTGGGTGTTGGTGTGTGTGTGTGTAAAATGTGGGGCAAGAGATGTTTATTCCAGCTTTACTACATTAAAGGCCAACTTTCCTAACCGTGAAAGATGATGGGTAAGTTTTAATTATAAAAGGTACAGTTAATTTTATAACTGGCCATATCACTTTAAAAAAAAAATAGAAGTATAGTTGACTTACAGTGTTATGTTAATTTCTGATGTAGAGCAAAGTAATTCAGTTGTACATATTTCATATTCTTTCCCATTATGCTTTATTATAGAATATTGAATATAGTTCCCTGTGCTATACAGTTGGACCTTGTTGCTTATATATTATATATATAGTTGTTTGTATCTGCTAATCCCAAACTCCTAATTTATCTCTCCCTCACTCACTGCCTTTCTCTTTGGTTCTCTAAGTCTATCAATCTGTTTCTGTTTAGTAAATAAATTCATTTGTATCCTATTTTAGGGTCCACATACAAGTGATATCATGTGGTATTTGTCTTTCTCTTTCTGACTTAAACTTCATTTAGTATGATAATCTCTAGGTCCATCCATGTTGCTGCAAATGGCATTATTTCATTCTATTACCAAGTAGTATTCCATTTGTATATATACCACGTCTTCTTTATCTATTAGTTTGTTGATGGACATTTAGGTTACTTCCATGTCTTGGCTATTGTAAATAGTGCTATGATCATTGGGGTGCTTATATCTTTTCAAATTATAGTTTTCTCTGTATATATGCCCAGGACTGGAATTGCTGGATCATATGGCAACTCTAGTTTTTTAAGGAACCGCCATATTGCTTTCATTAGTGGCTGCACCAATTTATATTCCCACCAGCAGTATAGGAGAGTTCCCTTTTCTCCACACGCTTTCTAACATTTATTTTTTATGTTCTTTTTAGTGATGGCCATTTTGACTGGTGTGAGATGATACCTCACTGTAGCTTTTGATTTGCATTTCTCTAGTAATTAGTAAAGTTGAACATCTTTTAATGTGCCTATTGGCCATCTGTATATTTGTTTAGGTCTTCTGCCCATTTTTGATTTTTGTTGTTGTTGTTGTTATTGAGTTACATGAACTGTTTATATATTTTGAAAATTAAGTCCTTATTGGTCATATTATTTGCAGATATTTTCTTCCAGTTCTTAGTTTGTCTTTTTATTTTGTTGATGGTTTCCTTTGCTGTACAAAAGCTTCTAAGTTTGATTAGATCCCATTTTTACTTTTATTTATTTATTTTTTGGCCACAACATGTAGGATCTTAATTCCCTGACTGGGGATTGAACCCAACCAGGGATTGAACCCACATGCCCTAGAGTAGAAGTGTAGAGTCTTAACTGCTAGTTTACCAGGGAAGTCCCTATTTTTGTTTTTATTTCTGTTGCCTTGGGAGACTGACCTAAGAAAGCGTTGTTAGGATTTATGTCAGAGAATGTTTTGTGCATGTTCTCTTCTTGGAATTTTATGGTGTCATGTCTTACATTTATGTCTTTAAGCTATTTTGAGGTTATTTTTGTGTAGTGTGAAGGAGTGTTCTAACTGCATTGGTTTACATTCAGTTGTCTAGCTTTCCTAGCACCACTTGCTGAAGAGACTCTTTTTCTCTGTTGTATATTCTTGCCTCCTTTCTCAGAGATTAATGACTATAGGTTTGTGGGTTTATTTCTGGGCTCTCCTTCTGTTCCATTGATCTATATGTCTGTTTTTGTGCCAGTACCATGCTGTTTTAATTACTGTAGCTTTGTAGTATTGTTTGAAGTCTGGGAAGGTTATGCCTCCATTTTTTTCTTTTTCTTCAGGATTACTTTGGCAATTCTGGGTCTTTTATTGTTCCTTATAAATTTTAGGATTATTCTTTTTAGTTCTGTGAAAATTATCTTGGGTAATTTGATAGGGATCTCATTAAGTCTGTAGATTGCTTTAGGGTAGTGGCCATACCACTGATTTTGGTGCTTACTCATGTATTGCCTTGCTTTTGGCAATTAGTTTTGTGTATTTGTCTTGTCCTCCTAGGGCTTCCCTTGTGGCTCAGCTGGTAAAGAATCTGCCTGCAATGCGGGAGACCTGGGTTCAATCCCTGGGTTGGGAAGATCCTCTAGATAAGGGAAAGGCTACCCACTACAGTATTCTGTCCTGGAGAATTCCATGGACTAGTCCATGGGATTGCAGAGTCCGACATGACTGAGCAACTTTGACTTCACTTCACTTCACTTGTCCTCCTAATTGATAATTACCTCTAGAAGACAGGGTTCATATCTTAAATTGTTTTGTAATATAGCATTTTGCTAGGCACATACAAGAATTTAAGAGTTACTAAATGAATTAATAATAAAAAAGAATTCTAAAATTGCTCAAGTACAGCAGATTATGTATTAGTAACATATTCTTTCTTTGTCTCAGGCCTTTTAACTACAAAATAGTTTAAATGATATACTAGGAAGAGTACTGTCTTGAGTTAAGGAGACTTGCATTCTGTGTGATTCTGGATAAATAGACTATTTAACATAGTATTCTTAGTTGCAGTATTATGGAATTGGACAAGATTATATTTGAAATGCAGATTCCTGGACACCAACCCAGACCCACTTAATATTGAATGGCATTGAGTTTTAAGAATCTGCATTTTAAACAGATTTCCCCCAAGTAAAATTTATGTACCTTAAAAGTTTGAGAACTACTGGATCTAAGATTATTTTCTGAGATTTTACTTTATTTATTTTCTTACTTTTTGTGCCAGTTGTAACCTATTCTGGACCTTCTAATCAGTCAGTACTGATAACCAAACTTTTCTTATTTTTATGCTCTCAGTAACTACCCAAAACCTTTTTCTTAAAATTTGCACAATTTTTTTTATTGATTATTTTTAGTCCTAATGTTCTTGCCTGGAGAATCCACGGATGGAGGAGCTTGGTAGGCTGCAGTCCATGGGGTCGCACAGAGTCAGACATGACTGTAGTGACTTAGCAGCAGCAGCAGTCTTAAGGATGATATGTTATTTAATTAAGTGTTTTACTCACCTCGTATTATATTATGTTTATTTAGTTTGTACTTTTATTTGGGCCGTTTTCCTTTTCCTTCTGCCAAAAAGGAAGAAATAAGTGGTTTTTTTCCTAGTAAATTTAGGTGAGAACTGTTGATGAAGTTTAGAAAAAAGAACTAGTGCTAAGCTAAACTAGAATATATTAATATAACATTGTTTGGTTTCAGTTACAAATTAGTAATACATGGAGACCTTCAGGTGGATAAATTGCATATATTAAATTTCTGTCTACCAGAGAAGAAATATTTGATTGATATCTTCTGGAAGAAAATAAGTATAGGTGAATATGAAGAAAATGAATATAGTATCTAGAAATTCATGAGATTTGACCGTCTTGCATAGCACTTACACATGCCAAAGAGACTCATGTTATCAAAGTATTTCCCCCTCTTAGTTAAATAATCTAAATAGTTTTTAATTGCTTTCTAAAAGGTGACTTTGGTAGACATTTGAGTGCAATAGACTTAACTTTGTTTTTTTTGAACTTTTGTTTGGTCTGTGAGATGGATATGACAGCTAAGATTACAACAAAACATATATATGTAGTCTATGTAAGGTTAGAAATAAGCCTGTAAATAAATGATATGAACATTTTGGAATACATTACCTCATCAGGAATACTAGAACACAACATTTATTGCTTGCTCTTAATTGCAATACAGTAATTGTTTGACTGGAAGTGTTTTGTGTTAGACCCAGTTTCTATTACAATATGCACTCATGGGAGCAGCTGGAAAGGTATGGGGACATTAATAGGACAGATACAGGACTTTCGGAAGGAGAACTAAAGTGTCCAGCTAACAAATATTTATTAGTGCTTCCTTTGTGCATAGTTCTTTTCTAAATGTTGGTGGAGTCAAAAATAAGAAACGCTGCTTCCCTTCTCCCAACTGTCTCATGCCATAACCTGTATCACTTTATGAAAGGGAATTCAATCCCATGCTGTTGTAAGCATGGGTAGGTATTTCGCTATCTTGTAAACCCTTTAGCGTTGTATTATTTTCTCCCTCTGCCTGTCTTTCAGGATGAGAAATTCCTGTAGATATTCTCCAATATAGGAGAAGAGACTGTGTTCTTGTGTGTCTTCTAGCTGATCCACACTTCTTAATTTTTTTTGGTGAGTTTGCACTCTGCAAAATCTTAGCTTCCCAACCACTGAAAACTTGGAATCCTAGCCTCTGGACCACCAGAGAACTCTCCTTTTATATCTATCTTCTCTGTTAATCTTAAAGAAAGAGCAGTGAACACTTCTTGATTTCCCTATCCTTAACTCTTTACTTGACCTCCTGACCCCACACTGTATGTTAGGTGAGCAGTGACTTCCTAATTGCCAAATCCAGTCACTTTTCAGTCTTGTTCTCTTTGACTTTTCTACTGAATTTGGTAGTTTGATCACTCTTTGCTTACAGCTCTCCTCTTTTGACTAGTGACTTTCCTTTTCCTCTATTCTATATCTTCTCCATCTTCACTTCCCCTTCTAAATGGTTGTGAGTGTGTGTGTGTGTTTTAAATCTCCCTTAGATTGTTTTGAGTATACTTTTCTGTTATTGCTACTTCTGTCCCTTGTTGATTTTCTCTTATTGCTCCTCCTCTCCCAGGCTTTAATTATCCTTGAAAAGAGATGATTTCTAAGTTAAATAGGCAACCAGAATTGGAAACTAGAAAGACTTGAATTCCTTCTTAGTGGTATTCTTGACTGTTCACTTTGTTTTATTTATTTATTTGGCTGCACCAGGTCTTAGTTGTGGCATACTCGATCTCCAGTGTTCATTACAGCATGCAGGATCTTTAATTTCGACATGCGAACTCTTTAATTGCGGCATGTGGGATCTAGGTCCCTGATCAGGGATCAGACTTGGACCTCCTGCATTGGGTGTATGGAGTCTTAGCCACTGGACCACCAGGGTAGTCCCTGGCTGTACTTTGGCACAGCACCTCTTTTTGGTCTCAGTATCCTCACTTGTGGGGGCTTCCCTGGTGGCTCAGATGGTAAAGAATCTGCTTCTAACGCAGGAGACCTGGGTTCAATCCCTAGGTCGGGATGATCCCCTGAAGAAGGGAATGGCTACACTCTCCAGTATTCTTACCTGGAGAAATCCATGAATAGAGAAGTCTGGCGGGCTATAGTCCATGGGGTCACAGTGTCTGCAGAACTGAGGGACTAACACTTTCACTTTCATCCTCACTTGTAAAGTGAGGAGGTTGGCCTCCTACTTATAACACTTTTGCTTATGATATGAGAAAAGCCAGTGTTATGCTTGGTTACTAGTAAGTGTGTAGCACTTTGAATGGTACATTTGGTTATTATGGAGTATATGGTACTTTTAGGTTAGGGGAAACTGGAGTATTCTGAAATTGTGCAGGTACTACTTTGAAGAAAATATAAAATTTTTTGCAGATGCATTTAATGTCTTGACTGTGTTGAAGTAGGACCACAAAAGTGGTGTAAAGAAGATCTCTTTAGGGAATTTATTGGTGGTCCGGTGGTTAGGACTCTGCCTTAAAAGCTGAGGGCAGGGGTTCAATCTCTTGTCTAGGGACTAAGATCCCACAAGCTGTGTGGCACCAAAAAAAAGTCTATAACTAGAGAGTGCTTTTTATTTATTTTTTGGCTGCACTGGGTTTTTGCTACTGCACGCATTTGTCTAGTTGCAGGTGTGTGGTGTGGTCTTCGCATGGTGGTGGCTTCTCTTGTTGTGGAGGACAGGCCTTGGGGCGAGCCGGCTTCAGTAGTTGTAGTTCTTGGGCTCAGTTGTTGCTACTCCTGAGTTCTAGAGCACAGACTCAGTAGTTGTGGTGCGTGGGCTTAGTTGCTTCGATGCTTGTGGGATCTTCCTGGACCAGGGATCAAACCTGTGTCTCCTGCTTTGGCAGGTGGTTTTTTTTTTTACCAACGAGCCAGCAGGGAAGCTGCAAAGAGTGCTTTTTAAATAGTTGAAATCTTAGAATTTTAGAATTGGAAAAACCTTAGAGTAAAACTTTAAATAGGTAGAAGTTTAATTAAGAAGGTTAGACTTCTCTACAATCTTGAGTTTCATGTTAATTTTAAAATAAATTATGCCAAGGTCAATTTCAGCTCAGCCTTTACCCAGTTATCATACATGCTAAACTAGTGATAATGCCATTTTAATTTTAGGTTAGTAAGTTGTTTCTAACAGCTTTATTGGATATAATTCCTGAAACAGCTTTATTGGATATAATTCCTGTACCACATGATTCACCCATTTGATGTGTACAGTTCAGTTCTTTCTGGTGGTGGTGTTCAGTCACCCAGTCGTGTCCAACTCTTTGTGACCCCATGGACTGCAGCCCTCCAGGCGCCTCTGTCCCTCACCATCTCCTGACGTTTGCCCAAGTTCATGTCCATTGCATTGGTGGTGCCATCCAGCCCTCTCATCCTCTGACGCCTTCTCTTCCTTCTGCCCTCAATCATTCCCAGCATCAACTTTGGGTATATTGTGTTATTAACTATACAAATTGTGGTTAAAAAAAAATATATATATATATAAAATATATATATATATAAAACAAGATTTGCCATTTCCACCATTTTCAGCTGTACAATTTAGTGGTATTATATTCAGAGTATGTACAGCTATCACCAAAACATTTTCATCACCCCAAACAGAAACTCTGTTACCATTAAGCAATAGTTCCCAATTCCCTCCTCCTCCCAGCCCCTGGTAACCTCTAATCTATTTTCTGTCTCTGCGATTTTTGCCTACTCTAGATATTTCATGTAAGTGGAATCATACAATATTTGTCCTTTTGTTACTGGCTCATTTTGCTTAGCATAATGTTTTCAGGGTTTATACTTGTTGCAGAATGTGTCAGAATTCCATTGCATTTTAAGGCTGAAACACATTTCATTGTATGTGTTCATTCATCTGTTGATAAACTTGACTTGTTTTCACCTTTTGGCTGTTGATGGGCAACGAATGCAGTGAATACTGGTGAACAAGTATATGTTCTAGTCCCTGCTTTCAATACCTGTGCGTGTGTGTGTGTATATATATATATATAGTGGTATAGTCGCCAAGTCGTGTCTGACTCTTGCAACCCCATGGACTATAGCCCACTGGACTCCTCTGTCCATGGGATTCTCCAGGCAAAAATACTGGAGTGGGTTGCCATTTCCTTCTCCAGGGGATCTTCCTGTCCCAGGAATCAAACCTGGGTTTCCTGCATTGCAGGCAGACTCTTTAGCGACTGAGCTATGAAGGAAGCCCCTATGCAAAATACCTGTGGGTATAATTGTTAGATCAAACGGTAATTCTGTGTTTAGTTTTTTGAGGAACTGCCAAACTTTTTTTCACAGTGGCTCTACCATTTTACCAGCAGTGTACAAGTGTTCTGCCTTTTCCACATCCTTGCCAATCTTTTTTTTTTTTCATTATAACCATCCTAATGTGTGTGAAGTGTTGTCTCATTGTAGTTTTGATTTCCATTTCCCTTATGATAAATGATGTTGAGCATCTTTTCATGTGCCTGTTGACCATTTGTATATCTCCTGTGGAGGAATATCTATTCAAATTCTTTGTCCACTATTTTTAAAGAATTACTTTTCTTTTTTTTTTTTGCTGTGCTGTGTGGCTTGTGGGATCTTAGTTCCCCAACCAGGGATTGAACTTGGGCCACAGCAGTGAAAGCACTGAGTCCTAATCATTTGACCCCCAGAGAATTCACTAAAATTGTAGTTTCATTGAGATATAGTTGACATTTAACAGCTTGTAAGTTTAAGGTGTATGACATGTTGATTTGATACATTTATATATTGCAGTGTGATTTCCACTGTAGATTTAGCTAACACCTATTTCTTTGTGTGTGTTTGTGGTGGGAACAATTAGGACCTAGTCTCTTAGCAACTTTGAAGTTTTTAATATTTAATTGTCTAAATTCACTATGATATGCATTACATTTCCAGGAATACGTTATGAACTGATTGCCTGAGTTGGTACTCTTAGGCATTTGCCCATTCTTTAATCATGTTTGTCTTTGTTGTCAAGTGGTAGGTGTTCTTTATATATTCCCATTCCTTATCAGATAGATGATTTTCAAATGCTATGGACTGCATGTTCTCCTTCAAATTCATATGTTAAAATCAACCCCCAAGGTGATAATATTAAATGGTGAGGCCTTTGGGAGGTGATCAGGTCATGAACAGTGTGGCTTCATGAATGGGATCAGTATCCTTATGAAAGAGAATCCAGAGAGAAAGCATCTTGCATTGGTCTGTATGTCTCTCTTTTTGCCAGTGCCATACTGTTTTGATTACTGTAAATTTATGGTAGGTTTTAAAATTGGGGAGTGTAAGTTGTCCAACTTCATTCTTTTTTTATTTTTTAGAAACATTACTTATTTATTTATGGCTGTGCTGGGTCTTCGTTGCTGTACATGGGCTTTCTCTTAGTTGTGGTGAGTGGGCTTCTCACTGAGGTGGCTTCTCCTGTTGGAGAGCATGGGCTCTAAAACTTGAGCAGGCTTCAGTAGTTGTGATGCATGGGCTTAGTTGCTCAGCTGCGTGTGGAATCTTCCCAGCAGGAATCGAACTCAAGTCCTCTGCATGGCAGGTGGGTTCTTATCCACTGTATCACCAGGGAAGTCCTTTTCGGTGTCTTTTGCACTTTTTGAATTTTGGCGCATTACCCATTAACTAATATGAAATTACAAGTTAAGAAAAATTTAAATACTTATATTTTTCTTATTACCAAAACTGTGTAGAGGGGGAAATTAACTTTAAAGTGGAGAAAAATGCAAATGCTACCTCAGTTAATCAAGATAAATATCATCAGTGATTAGTCATGTTGATAGTACTGATGTGAGATGAGAGAATGGCACATTACTTCTGTGGTTTTCCTCCACAAAACCCATAGTCCTAGTTTAACTAACCAGGAGAAAAATATCACTCTTAAAATGTACAACAGTCTACGAAATACCTGACTAGCATTCCTTAAAACTACCAAGGTTATCAGAGGCAAGGTTATCAGAAGGTTGGAGAAAGTTTCTTTAGGTCCAGAGGAGCCTAAAGAAACATGATGACTGATTAAATAATGTGCTACTAACTATCCTGGAAGAGAAGAAGGACATTAGGGGAAACTAGTAAAATCCTGATAAAATGTGGAGTTTGGTTAATAGTAATGTAACGTTGGTTTCTTAGTTGTAACAAATATACCATATTAATAAAAGATACTAATAATAGTGGGGGCTGGGTGAGTGGTGTATAGAAAAACCTCTGTATATTTGCAGTTTTTCTGTAAAACAAAAGTTGTTCAAAAATAAGTTTATGAAAAAATAAGTTTATGAAAAATGTACATGCTTATTTCATACAAATACAATAAAGACAATTTTTAAATTCATAATCATGTTTACTTGAATATAAGAATCTTAATACTTTTAAAGCCCTTTTCCATACATAGATTTTAAAGTGATACTGTACCCTGTATACACAACACAAACACATAAAATTGTACCTTGAAACCTGCTTTTTCCTAAAACTTGTTGAATACATTCTCACTGACTTCATATATGTTGAATATTTTTCTCAGGGTGTATTCAAACTATAGTACATTTTATTTATACAAAGGGCAGTCCTTTCATCTTTAAATTAGGGGTCCAACATCCTGTTTCTTTGAAATATTATGCAATCTATTCAATAAATTCTTTTTTTTTTTTCTTTTTTGGCCACACCGTTCGGCATGTGGAATTCCCATACTGGGATCAAACCCATGCCCTCTGCATTGGGAGCATGGAGTCTTAACCACTGGGCCATCAAGGAAGTCCCAATAAATTCTTTTTAAAGAAATTCTATGTAAGGAACTGGTAAATATAAAGTACATTTTTCTACTATGGTATGATGTGACTTTAAGAGTCTATATGATATGTCAAATTACATAGCAATAAGATATAAGGGCAATTATTACCAAAAGAGATATAGAAAAGTTTACATACATACCTAGAGTCCTGTGTCCGACACTGTCCATTAACCTTGCCTTGACCATATTAAGAAACCCTGAAGGTGCATTGCATGGATTATCAAGCTGTAATGCAAAATTTGTATAATCTTTCTTACCTGAAATGTGTTGACTGTGGGCTTGATGAAGGAATTATGAAACATTTGGACTTCCCTGGTGGTACACTGGTTAAGAATCTGCCTGCCAGTGCAGGGGACACAGGTTCGATCCTTGCTCTGGGAAAATTCTACATGCTGGGGAACTAAGCCTGCGTGCCACAACTACTGAGCCTACATGCTCTGCAACAAGAGAAGCCACCACAGTGAGAAAGCCTGTGCGCTGTAACTAGAGAGCGGCCCCTGCTCACCACAATATGAAAAAGCTGGCTTGCAGCATCAAAGGCCTGGTGCAACCAAAAAAAAAAAAAGGGAATTATGGAACATGATAAAACTGTGATAGAGGCATTGGCTATAATAGTTTTAGATGGAATTGGATGTTTGGGGTAAATGAAAGGACTAGTGGACTGCCAGACGAGTCTTTTTTTTTTTTTTTTCACATGAATATTTCTTAAGCCTTTAATATATCCATTAAATGCCTTACATATTTACTGTGTTATCTCATCAGTCTCAAACTAGACTGATCACTACTATTATTTTCCTGATTTCATAGATGAGTAAATAAAGTCCTTTATACCTTCAAAGCACAGCATTAATATAATAGATACAGTGTTAGCCTGAAGGTATAAAATACTTGGAATATTTTAAGCATCTGAAAATCTTATTGGCATTTTAATAATTCAGAAATAATTGCCTTGACTAAACTGTTTCTTAGTTATGATTTATTTTATTATATGACAGCAGATATTTTAGGTTTTGGTTGTATAGCATTTAGATATTGGTGGATAATAAAAATTTTCATTGAAGAGTCTAAGTTTTTAAGTTTTGGAAAGGAAAACCAGTTAGATCAGAAGAATGATGATAAAATATTTGGTTGAGGATACATTTTCAGTGTTTCCATCTGTTGTTAGTGATTAGAACCCCTAGGGGCCAGTCTAGTGTGAAGAGTAACTTTTTATATCCAGTTACCACACAAAGGGCCATATTATGGTGACAAGAGAGGCAAGATTAAGAACAGTCAAATGATGTCAATACATGAATTTATTATTTTACTTATTGAAACACTTTTTGGTGGGAGATAATTTTCTGGGGTATTTAATTATTTGTTTCTTTAAACCGGTGTGTTACCTTGATGAAATTTTATCAAGAATGTTAAACTATGAATTCACTTTAGTCTTTAGCTACCCTGGTGGCTCAGATGGTAAAGAATCTGCCTGCAATGTGGGAGAACTAGGTTCAGTTCCTGGGGATCTGGAAGATCTCCTAGGGAAGGGAAGGGCAACCCACTCCAGTATTCTTTCCTGGAGAATTCCATGGACAGAGGAGTCTGGTGGGCTACCATCCATAGGGTCATAAAGAGTCGGATATGACTGAGTGACTTTCATTTTCACTTTAGCACCAACTTTTTCCACTTATCCAGCGCTCCTCTAGGAATTATTATTTTGTCCATTAGGTTTATGAGAAATTCAGTTTTACTGGTTCTTGCTAAGGCCTTTTAGGAGCAAGGCAATGCTCTTAGATATGTAGTAAGTCAGTTTAGATTTGTACACTAAGTAGCTAATAAGTTTCATACTTTACATCATCCTGTTAATGAAAATAGGTTAAATTCAGTAACTGAAAAAGATTAAATTCTAGTTATGGAATTGTATCAGTGGATAATTTAGGTTGTTATAAAATAGCAATGGTTATTTCTTGCTCATGCTACCTATCCATTGAAGACTGGCAGGGGTATTCTGCTCATCATTCAGGGATCTGGGTTGGTGGAGGGGCACCATCTTGAAAGTTGTTGGTTGCCAGAGGTAAAGTATAAGGTCTTTGTTGGCATTTAAATGTTCTGCCTAGAAGAGATTCACACCACTTCTACTTATACTACTTTCTTAACTTTTTAGCCTCATGGTCTCCCAACCTCTAGGAAATGTGATCTTTTCAAGTGTCTACAAAAGGAATTTGCGTAATAGTACATCAGATAGTGACTGTAGGAAGTAGTAAGATATACTTGTATTGACTTTGCTTTGTATTTTAATACTTGTTTTTGCTTCTGGACTTTGATTTTATTTCTTTAAAAGAATCTTTGTTTTTTAGAATTCTAAAGTTGTAACACAAAATCATTAAACATTTCTATAGGTAATAATAAAGTATAAAAAATAAAAAGATCCATTCCCTCTTTACTTTTTCTCTAATCCCATTCCCTTAATATAACTAGTGTTACTAGTTTGGTGTATTTCATACTTTTTTTGTATGTACTATAAATAAATATATGGATATAATGAGATTTTATTTTTTAAACAAAGGTAGAATCATTATGTACTGTATAACACAGATTTTTGTGATTATCATACAGGATAGTTCTAGAAGTAAAATCATTTGTTCAAAGCTTGTACATTTAAAAATTTTGATACCAACTTTCAAATTTCCTGTTAAAAGATGGTAGCAGTTTTCATTTCCACTAATGGTATATCAAATATACATTCTTATACTTTTTCCAACTATTTTACAATGTGAGTTTTAAAAAAATTTTTTTGCCAAAGCATTGTGTATGTTTGTTTGCAGTGCTTTCATTGTTAGTGAAGCCAAGCTTTATGTTTGAAAATTTTTATTGCAGTATGGTAAATTTACAATGTTGTGTTAGTTTCAAGTGGACAGCAAAGTGAATACATATATCCAGTCTTTTTTCTTTAAGATTCTTTTTCCATATTGGAAATTACAGAGTGTTTTTTTCCATATAGGAAATTACAGGGTATAGGCCTTTACAGAGTATTGAGTAGAGTTCTCTGTGCCATAAAGCAGGGTCTTATTAGTTATCTATTTTGTATGTAGTAGTATGTATACATCAGTCCCAATCTTCCAATTTATCTCCTCCCCTTATCCCCTGGTAACCATAAGTTTGTTTTCTGCACTCATGACTCTACTTCTGTTTTATAAAGAAGTTTATTTGTACCCTCTGGTTTTTTTAGACTCCACATTATACAATATCATATATTTCTGTGTCTGACTTCACTCAGTGTGACAATCTCCATCCATGTTGCTGCAACATGGCATTATTTTGTTCTTTTTTTATGGCTGAGGAATATTCCATTGTATATATGTACCACACCTTCTTTATCTATTCCTCTCTTGATGGACATTTAGGTTGCTTAAGCCAAGTTTCTTTTTGTATGCTTACTGGACAGTTATGTTTCTCTTGAATTATGTGTTCAGGTATCAGATTAATTTTTCTGATGATTTATTTCTTTTTCTTACTAGTTTTAGGGTGATATTAATATTAGAAAATGATTTTATGCAATTAGAACTGTTTATTTTTGCTTTTTGAGGTCTGGATTTGTGTTATCTTAGAAAAGCCTTTAATATATCCACAATTTCCAAAAATTTTATCTTATAGTAGGTGAGTCTGTAGTTGTTTTCTTTTTAATGTTTAGATAATTTAATCCACCTGGAACTGTTCTTTGTGTTGTACATTTATTAACTCAATAATGTGGTAGATATTCTGTATTATCCTCATTTACAGATGAGCAGTTTTAGGCACAGAAAAATTAAGAAACTTGCCCAAAGCAATATAGTTAACAAGTGATAGGGAGAATATAGACATGGACAACTCATACTCTTTTTTTTTTTTTTTTTTACTCACACTCTTAACTACTGCACTCTACTGCTGCTTATATAGGCAAATTGTCTTTTATTCGATGAATTCCAAGTAGAGAAAGTGTCTTGTTTGGGTAGTGAAGAGCATCATTAAGGGGCAGGTTATTTGGAATATATAAAATGTACTTCTGCTAACTTGTAGTAGATTTTTTTGCTTGTCCTGATAAATAGGTGACTAATATCAGTTGCTTACAATGCCTCAGCATTGGCACCCAGACATTTTAGCTCTCATTTAGCACTTTACCTATTACTTTAATTTAAAAGTTTCTAAGAACTCTAGTTGTTTGGGTTTCTAACTTAAAAGTTGAGGGAGCATCAAATAAGTAAAATATATGACTGATATCAACGGCTTTAAATGCCTCAGCATGAATATTCATTTAATGTGTTCTGAACGAGTTTGAGTTAGAACCTGTTCTTTGCAGTACCAAATACATTGTCTGGAAATACATTACACTAAGTGTAATACTTTTGTCATTCTAGTTTTCCATTCCAGTGGTCCTATTTCATAGGAGTGGTACAAATGGAGAAAAGAATAGTGGTAGAAAAATGTGAAGGGATAGGTCTGGGGGGAGTCTGAGGGAAGGGAGAAAACGTAATTTACTTAATTTCCTCTTAAGTAAGAGGAAATTGTCTTTCTCCACCCAAACTTCCCCAGCTTGGTCTTGCTTTTTATCTCTGAATTAGTATAGACTCCAAAGCAGCATACCGTTCTTTGTGTAAGCTCCTCTAGGTTTGTGAATTCAAATATTTTTAAACAGTAGCTATGATATTGGAAAGTTTGGGAGCAAAGAATTGTATTTGAAAAGATAATTTTGAACAATTAAATAAATGACTATCAGAAGGAAGTTAATACAGTCACGAGTACTAAAATTACTGTGTTTGTATTTATCATCTTGTCACTTAGGTGAACTGATTGCTGAAATCTTTTCAGCCCGTTGTACTTATTTAGGTCACTAATTATAGAATTTGTTGTTTAGAAGATTGCATGTAGTTAAGGTGTTTGGAGAGAGAGTCCTGTGAGATTCAACTGAGTCATATCCTCAGTAATTATCTTGAGAATTGTGTTGGAGAAGCAGTGAATTTCTGCAGCTTATGAATATTTCATTATTGTTAAAGGAACCTGTTGTGTAAGATTTACCTCCTCCCAAAAATGTGACATTAATAATGTAATACTTGAATAAAAAGAATTATATTGAGAGTAGCATCTCTCAGTGACCAAATGTGTGGTAAACATAGGTGTGAGACAACCGTAAGGAGCAGGGACAGAGGCTCAGAAAGGCCTAGTCAAGTGGGCTGGACTGTACAAAAAAGAGGAGGAGGGGGAAATTCAGCTATCTGAGTAGTCCTTTGTCATTCCTGTGGCCACTGAGTTTTATATTTGATTGATGGTCATCCTCCTAAGCCTCTGGTGGTGAAGTGTGATGAAGGCTGAGGTTATTTGGTGCATTATATTCTTATTCACCATTGGCCCACGTGCTGTACTGAGCTCTAGTCTTGAAATCTGGCTAATGGCTTACCATCCCTTGTGGGGAAAGGGTTGTAAAAGGAGTATAGATGGTTAAGGAGGTAACGATAAAAGTAGCAATCTAGAAGAGAGAGACATACATACGCAAGAGCTCACTGATACTGTTTAGGATTGTATTTCCCACGTACATTCCTCCTACTATTTTTATTCTTGACAGTTGGAGTTTTTGAGTTATCTAGCAACATTTGCTTTGATGACAGAATTTAAATCAGGTGAGAGGAAGCACTTAAAATGAAAAGCAAGTAGCAAAAGAAAGCAGAGGGTGTCATAAACCAATATAGGAAGAGAAGCCCCACTTTAATCATTTGGTAATGTATTATATGATAAATATTAAATAATTCATCAGAGATACTGTATGCTTGATTTTTTTTTTTTAAATAGATAGAACCACAGTATATCTCTTTGACTGGAGTGCCTTATAGTTTTCTTGAGCAAGAAATTTTTATTGATATTTTAAATCTTACTCTAGTGAGTAACACTTCCCTTAAAAAATACTGTTTCACTAAACCAAAGAACCTTTTTTAAAGTAATTTTTAAAATTTTAATTGAAGAGTAATTGCTGTACAGTACTGTGTTGGTTTCTACCAAATATCAACATGAATCAGCCATAAGTTTACCCATGTCCCCTCTCATTTAAACATCCGTCCCACCCCGTCCCCATCATACCTTTCCAGTAAACCTAAGAACTTTTGATCTGTAATTTTATGTAAGCAGGTAACAGTGGTAAGAAAAAATGATTTTCTGGTTTCAATGTTTTATGATGACATTTCTGTAGAGAAAAGCACTGATAATTTAAATTCAAAATTCTTCGTATTACATCTTTAGAGATTTTTCTTTTCATTATTTTTGGGGAAATGTTTCGTTTAGCTCTTTTCTAATTACATGTGAAAAGAAAAAACTGGTGCTAAAATAAAAGGGCTGTATGTGAAGCAAATTATATGCTGTAATGTACCCAGTGTTGCCAAGGAGGCCATTTAGCTATCCAGGGAGGCAACTCAGCCTAGTGCTGTGCTTTTCTATAGGGAAACTGTTAAAATAGGTTTGAAGACATCATAAGCTTAAGGAGAAGGCAAGTTTGAAACACTCCTGAAATGAACTAAGATCAAAGACTTACCTGCTGAGTTTTGAATATTCTTATGGTTTTCCTATATCTTCTGGCCTTTGAGCACTGTTTAGAAGTGTTGAAAGGAGATATTGAGCAAAATATGTAGGAGAGCTTACATTCTGTAATCTAGTTTTTACCTGTTATATTTATGAAGATTAAGTTAGGTTAAGAGACCATGAACAAGGCGTCTAGATTTCTGCCTCTAATGGCACTTGCTTGTCCAGAAGATAGATCATAAGTAAGTAGTAAATATGTAAATGCCCAAGGCAGAGATTATGGTGAATGTCATCAGGGCTGTATTTAAAGGGTTAAGGTGGTTAATGAAGCCTTCCATACAAGATAACTTCTGAAGAATTAAAATGAGTCAAATTTGTGAATAATTGCCAGAAGAAGATCAAAAAGTCCAAAGGCTGGAAGGTGGGAAAGAGCTTGGTATTTTACAACCAAAAAGGAAACTGATGTGGCCTAGAGTATGGTAACTAGGGAGAGAGATCAATGACAAGGGGTTAGATAGGCAGCCAGGAGCTAAATCCTGTGGGGCCTTTTAGGCCATGGCAGAAGATGAAGAGTTTGAATTTTAGTTTAGGAAAATGAGAAATGATATTGAAAGAGTTTAAGCAGGTCAATTCATGATCTAATTTTTATTTTTCAGTGATGACTTTGGCTTGTGTGTGGAGAAAGATTAGAGAGGAACTAAGGAGAAGTCAGAATCCTGGTTAAGCAGTTGTAGTGATCCAGATGGACAAGGGAGACGGCAGGTTGTGTTTTTCTCCCTGGTATGTCAGCTTATATTTTGGTATCATCACATGTCTTCCTTCTGTTGTATACTGTTTTCTAAATAGCAGGGACTATTTCTTGGATTTGGAATGTACAGTTGAATTAGTTTTAAAAACCTATTTCCCTCAAACATTTATTTTAGAGATCTATGTTGTTTAAAATTTTCAGGAAGCACTACAAATATGTATTAGTATTATTTGTATTTTTCATTTATTGGAAAAATGTAAACATGGAAAGTATTTTGCCTCAAGTAATGATTCAAAGAATAGGGGTAGAGTCCATCTTCCTGGACTCCTTTATGATGCAGAAAATACAGACTAGAAGAATAATTGCTAGTCCCATGGCCCTTTGAGATCAGGACTTTCCTGTTTGTCATGTTCTTAAAAAGTTTATTATTGCAATGTTTGAAGACTAGGGTCATGTCTCATTTGTATTCTCATTTAAAGCACGTGTAGTCTTTCTTTGCTCACATAGGTACAGAGTCCATATTGCACTTTGAGATTTTTTTTTGTTGTTGTTGATATTCCTTCTGCCCATTATCACAGAGAAGTGCTCATTCATATGTCCCTAGTAGTTTTTTTTTTTTGGTCAGGGTAAAGTTTTCTCATTCTTGGTTACTTTCAAATAATACTGGAGGCTTCTAGTTTTCTTACTTGGACTCTAGAATAGTTGGTGTGATTGCAGTCTATAGTGTCTCATCAAAAATTTTTTTCTGAACTAGACCTTAAATTATGAGAATTTGATAACAGAATTTGATCAGTGATTTTTCTTTTATAGTAGAGTGAAAACTCCATAAAGTAACAGAATAATTGGGGGCAGAATTAAGGTAGAATTTAAATGAAGTAAAGATTTTACAGCTAACTGCTGGAAGACATGACATAGCTGGCAGAGTCTATTTTTCTAATTTGATACTCCAGCAGCAGAAGTTTACAGTTAATTATTTTAATTTGTAGATGTCTAAAAATTCACAGGAGATGTATCTTTAGTTGCTTTGCTTTCTTCTATTATTTAAAAACTAGTGGATGTACAGGAGTATACATTTAAAGAAAGGTTTTCCATCAGAGAGTTGTTTTTTTAAAAAAACTTCTCAGAAGAAGCTTTTCTAGCTTACAATATCCCAATATGTTATAATTCTTTTCTTAGTTATTTTCTCTACAGGAAATTTTCATATGCTTTCTTTAAAAATGATCTTGAACTAAGAGAATTATTTATGAATTAGTACTTTTCTGTGGGGAAGGAAGCAGCCTTACTATTCGTTCCTCAGACTTTTAAATTTGAAAAATATGTTTTTTTGGTAAAGCATATTTAGACTCATAAAGAAAAACAGGTCTAAGCAAATTGCAAATTACCTTTTAAGAGTTACATGCTGTCCATATTTGACTTTCTAAGGTATATTGTAAATGCACAAATCGTTAAGTATGATGGATTTTCACCAAGAAGTTTTCACCGACTGAAAACACACATCGTAATCAGCACCCTGTACAGTAACAGAACTCCAGAAGCCCTGTTGCCTTTTCCGTCACCATCCTGACCTGTGATCCTGTGGCTTAGTGTTTAATGTAGGCTGAATGGTAATTATTAACTTCGGCACTCATCACACTGTTCTGCACTTATTGAAGGACTAATGTTTAGGTTTTCTACTAATTTAGTCTTATATTAAAATTCTTCCTGAACTTGTATTAATAGGCAAAAGCAATTAACTTTTTCCTTAATTTTAGAATTTTTTTTTGATAAGCAAGAGGTATATTTATTAATATAGGACATTTGTGAGTGATGTAAGCAGGCAGGCAGTGGGGCTCTGCCAATTTCAGGGTAATATTGACTAGTTATCCAGCTTTTTTCCCCTGATAACTTTCTTTTCTTTATTTTTCTATTAGCCTTACAGTTACTGCAGTTATTTCTGTACTTACTTGACAGTTGAACATGTTATTTAGCTCTCTTCCTGGGGATGAGGGACATAAACAGTTGCAGAGTTTCTACTAAAAGGAAACAAAATGGGCATAATGGACTATTTGATGTTTTTGAAAACATGAAGCAAAACCTGAAGGTTAGTAATTAGCATCAGATAGAACCTAGTAGATAGAAGAAAAAAAGTCTTGTTTCTTAAATTTCCCTTAGTTTCAAAGTTCCTGGAGATGCATGTTTGGGAGACTTCCCAGGGAAATGAAGCAGTAAGAGTAAAGAATACACACAAATAGTTGTTGCTCAACAATGGCAACAATTTCACATTTCCACAGGGTATAAAAATCTGACAATTTTGCAAGTGAATAAAGCTTAGTTATTTTCTGTTTTAAATTGTTTTAGTTTAGTCAGAAGATTTCCCCCTAATTCACAGTTTTAAAAAGACCTCAGATCCCATTCTCAAAATGATATTTCATTATGGTTTATGTAGCTCATTAAGTCACCCCATACCTGTACTGGGCTTCCCTGGTGGATCAGTGGTAAAGAATCCACTTGCCAAGCAGGAGACATGGGTTTGATACTTGTGTCGGGAAGATCTCCTATAGAAGGAAATGGCAACCCACTCCAATATTCTTGCCTGGGAAAGTCTTTGGACAGAAGAGCCTGGCTGGCTTCAGTCTGTGTGGTTGCAAACAGTTGGACATAACTTAGTGACTAAACAACAACGACATGCCTATACTGCTCACCAAACAACCTTTGTATTTCAGTCAGGCAAGGTTTACTAGTGTATTTGTCTTTCTCTAACTTTTATTACTTTGCATAGTACCGTCTAAGTCCATTCATGTTGTAGCAAATGGCAAAATTTCATTCTTTTTTAATGGCTGAGTAGTATTTCATTGTATGTATTATCTATATATTTTTTTAATCCATTTATCTGTTGATGGACCCTTACATTGCTTCTATATTTTGGCAATTGTAAATAATGCTGCTATGATATTGGGGTGCATGTATCTTTTCAAATTGGTGGGTTGTTTTTATTTTTCAGATAGATACCCAGGAATGTAATTGCTGGCTCATATAGTTCTCTTTTTAGTGTTTTGAAAACCTCCATAATGTTTTCCACAGTGGCTGCACCAATTTACATTCCCACCAGCACAGGGTTCTCATATCCTTACCAACATATCCTTCCCAACATTTGTTACTTGTATTCTTTTTGATGATAGCCATTCTGACTAGTGTGAGGTGATGTCTCATTGTGGTCTTGATTTGCATTTCCCTGAGGACTAATGTGGTATTGAGTCTTTTTTCTTGTTCTTTTTGGCCATCAGCATTTCCTTCTTGGAAACCTGTGTGTTCAGGTTTTCTGCTCATTTTTATTGGCAGAAGGGTTTTTTGTTTTTTTAGTGTTGAGTTGTATGAGCTGTTTATATATTTTGTATGTTAATCTCTTTTTGTGCTTCAGTTGCTCAGTCATGTCTGACTCTTTGTGACCCCATGGACTGCAGCATGCTAGGGTCACCTGTCCTTCACCATCTCCTGGAGCTTACTCAAACTCATGCCCATGAGTTGGTGATGCCATCCAACCATCTCCTCCGTTGTCCCCTTCTCCTCCTGCCTTCAATCTTTCCCAGCATCAGGGTCTTTTATAATGAGTCAGTTCTTCGCATCAGGTGGCTGAAGTATTGGAGCTTCAGCTTCAGCATCAGTCCTTCTAATGAATATTCAGGATTGATTTCCTTTAGGATGGACTGATTTAATCTCCTTGCAGTCCCAGGGACTCTCAAGAGTCTTCTCTAACACCACACTTAACCTCTTATTCATCATATTATTTGAAAATATTTTCTCCCATTCAGTAGATTGTCTTCTTGTTTTGTCAGTGGTTTCCTTTGCTATGAGAAAGCTCTTAAGTTTGATTAGGCCCCATTTGTTTAATTTTGCTTTTATTTCCTTTGCTTTCAGAGTCAGATCTAAAAAAATATTGTTATAATTTACATCAAAGAGTGTTCTGCCTATGTTTTCCTCTTGGAATGTTATGGTTTCCTGTCATAAATCTTTATCAGGGTTGATCTTGGATATTTAAAATTTATTTTTACCAGGGTAATTAATATTTGAAGAAATAGCCATCATTTAAAATACTTAAATTTAAAAGATGATTTTTGATGAATAGTAAGCATGTATGCAGGTCAGGAAGCAACAGTTAGAACTGGACATGGAACAATAGACTGGTTCCAGATAGGAAAAAGAGTACGTCAAGGCTGTATATTGTCACGCTACTTATTTAACTTACATGCAGAGTACATCATGAGAAACGCTGGGCTGGAATGAAGATTGCTGGGAGAAATATCAATAACCTCAGATATGCAGATGACACCACCCTTATGGCAGAAAGTGAAGAAGAACTAAAAAGCCTCTTGATGAAAGCAAAAGAGGAGAGTGAAAAAGTTGGCTTAAAGCTCAACATTCAGAAAACTAAGATCGTGGCATCCAGTCCCATCACTTCATGGCAAATAAATGGGGAAACAGTGGAAATAGTGGCTGAGGTTATTTTTCTGGGCTCCATAATCACTGCAGATGGTGACTGCACCCATGAAATTAAAAGACGCTTACTCCTTGGAAGGAAAGTTATGACCAACCTAGACAGCATATTAAAAAGCAGAGACGTTACTTTGCCAACAAAGGTCTGTCTAGTGAAGGCTATGCTTTTTCCATTGGTCACGTATGGATGTGAGAGTTGGACTATAAACAAAGCTGAGCACTGAAGAATTGATGCTTTTGAACTGTGGTGTTGGAGAAGACTCTTGAGAGTCCCTTGGACTGCAAGGAGATCCAACCAGTCCATCCTAAAGGAGATCAGTCCTGGGTGTTTATTGGAAGGACTGATGTTGAAGCTGAAACTCCAGTACTTTGGCCACCTGATGCGAAAAGCTGACTCATTGGAAAAGATCCTGATGCTGGGAAAGATTGGGGGCAGGAGGAGAAGGGGATGACAGAAGATGAGATGGCTGGATGGCATCACCGACTCAATGGACATGGGTTTGGGTGGACTCCAGGAGTTGGTGATGGATGGGGAAGCCTGGCATGCTGCAGTTCATGGGGTTGCAAAGAGTCGGACATGACTGAGTGACTAAACTGAACTGAACTGAGGCATTTGGATCTTTAGTCCATTTTGAGTTTATTTTTGTGTATGGTATTAGAGACTGTTCGAATTTCATTCTTCTTCATATAGCTGTCCAGTTTTCCCAGCACCTCCTATTGAAGAGACTTTTTTTCTATTGTGTATTTTTACCTCCTTCATCACAGATTAATTGGCCATAAGTGCATAGTTTTATTGCTGGGCTGTCTATCCTGTTTCACTGATCTCTATGTCTTTTTTTGTGCCAGTACCATACTGCTTTCATTATTGTAGCTTTGTAGTGTAATCTGACGGAGAAGGCAATGGCACCCCACTCCAGTACTCTTGCCTGGAAAATCCCATGGGCAGAGGAGCCTGGTGGGCTGCAGTCCATGGGGTCGCTAAGAGTCGGACACGACTGAGCAACTTCACTTTCACTTTTCACTTTCATGCATTGGAGCAGGAAATGGCAACCCACTCCAGTGTTCTTGCCAGGAGAATACCAGGGATGGAGGAGCCTGGTGGGCTGCCGTCTATGGGATCGCACAGAGTTGGACATGACTGAAGCGACTTAGCAGCAGCAGCAGCAGTGTAATCTGAAGTCAGGGAGTGTGAATCTTTCTCAAGATTGAGTTTTTCTCTTTTGAACCTAGTTCTATTACAATAATAGTATTTATGTTAAAGGTGGGATTTAATTTAAATCCTTTACAAAAGTATGTTCTTATCCATAACCTTCATACATAATATTTTATTTATTTTTTTGGCTGCGCTAGGTCTTTGTTGCTGTGTGCAGGTTCCAGAGCACATGTGCTCAGTAGCTGTGGCTTGCAGGCCTAGTTGCCCTGTAGCATGTGGGGTCTTAGTTCCCTGAACAGGGATTGAACCTGCATCCCCTGCTTTGAAAGGGGGATTCTTAACCAGGAAAGTCCTAGTACATAATATTTACAACTAAGATGGAGAAGACAGTTAAAGTGATAGAAAGTAAATCTTTATCTTTTCCAAGGAAATTAATATTGAAATAAATAGTCATCACTTAAAACTGAATATTCATTGGAAGAACTGAAGCTGAAGCTCTAATACTTTGACCACTTGATGAGAAGAGCTGAATCATTGAAAAAGACCCTGATGCTGCCATCAGATTGAAGGCAGGAGGAGAAGGGGATGAAGCAACAATTAGAACTGCACATGGAACAATGGACTGGTTCAAAATTGGGAAAAGAGTACGTCAAGGCTGTATATTGTCACCCAGCTTATTTACTTATATGCAGAGTACATCATATGAAATGCCAGGCTGGAATCAGAATTGCCAGGAGAAATATCCAAAACGTCAGATAGGTAGATGATACCATCCTGATGGCAGAAAGTAAGGAGGAACTAAAGAGGTTTTTGATGAGGTTAAGAGAGGAGAGTGAAAAAGCTGACTTTAAAAATCAGCATTCAAAAAACTAAAACCATGGCATCCGGTCCCATTACTTCATGGCAAATATTTGGGGAAAGAGTGGAAACTGTGTCAGATTTTATTTTCTTGGTCTCCAAAATCACTGTGGATGGTGATTGCAACCATGAAATTAAGAGACACTCCTTGGAAGGAAAGCTATGACAAACCTAGACAGCATATTAAAAAGGAGAGACATTACTTTGTCAACAAAGGTCCGTCTACTCAAGGCTATGGTTTTTCCAGTGTTCATGTATGGATGTGAGAGTTGGACTATAAAGAAAGCTGAGCGTCGAAGAATTGATGCTTTTGAACTGTGGTGTTGGAGAAGACTCTTGAGAGTCCCTTGGACTGCACGGAAATGAAAGCAGTCAATTTTAAAGGTAATCAATCCTGAATATTCATTGGAAGGATTGTTGTTGAAACTCCAATATTTGGGCTGCCTGATGCTTAGAGCTGACTCACTGGAAGAGCTGACTCACTGGAAAAGATCTTGATGCTGGGAAAGAGTGAAGGCAAAAGGAGAAGAGGGTGCCAGAGATTGACATGGTTAGATAGCACCGTTAACTCAAGGGACATGACTTTGAACAAACTCTGGGAGATAGTGGAGGGCCAGAGGAGCCTGATTTGCTGCAGTCCATTGGGTTGCAAAAAGTTGGTCACGACTTTACGATTGAACTACAAATTGGTCTCTGAGATAATTTCTGTCCTTTAGATTTGAAATGGTTGTTGGCGAGAAAAAAAGCCACACACACAAATACATAAACACAAATATTTTGAAGTAAAAATCAAATTATATAGGTTCAAAACAAATTCTTTCTTTATTTTTTTGACTGTGCCTTGAGGCTTGTTGGATCCCAGTTCTCTGACCAGGGATTGAATCTGGACCCTCTTCAGTAAAGCTTGGAATCCTCCCCACTGGGCCACTAGAGAATTCTCAGTTTATTTTGCTGGTGGAGAGAGGCAC
The DNA here is from genome assembly GCF_027580195.1 of Bos mutus. Lineage (NCBI taxonomy): Eukaryota > Metazoa > Chordata > Mammalia > Artiodactyla > Bovidae > Bos > Bos mutus. The sequence continues at coordinate 44,958,658 of NC_091618.1, read as the reverse complement.
AGGAAAGCTCTCCTGTCTTGGCTGACATCAAAGAATAGAAGATAAGCAATAAACTCTCAAGTGTAGGTTTAAACAAGTCTATGTTAAGATCCTTGAACTGTGAAATTCTTTTTCTAAGAATCCTAACAAAGATGATTTAAATTCCATCAGTTTAAAAAATGAAAACAAACAAACAAACAGATCCAGAGAGTTTAAGTGACTAACCTGTGTCACATAGCTCATCAGTAGTATCACAGGTGTCATTAGAACTCAGGTACATGACTCCAGTGCTTTATTCACCTATCTTAAAAAGTAATAATAGCTATGTCTTGACTTCTGTAGTACTTAATAAAGTTAAAAATAAAAGCCCTTAACATTTTAAGTAAGTCCTCAGATCATAAATTAAATTACCTCTTTCATTTATTGATTTTCATTTAAAACAACCTTTCCCCACAACCACTTTTCCCAAACATCTACGATGGCCACACTGAAGAGTTCCTGTGTAAGGACAAGGGGTTGAAGGCAAAGAATTTGATTGAAGTAGCAACTGTATTGGGAACCATTTAGTAATTGTTGCTTTTCTTTTGTAAGTAAACTATTTATTAAGTATGCTTATTGATGTATAACATAAATGTGAAAAAGCACACAGATCCTAAATATACAGCTCAGTGAATTTTCATAAAGTGAACACATCAATTAATCATCATTTTTAAAATAGTCTTTAGAAAGTGTTAGTTTCCCCCCCAATCCATTCATTTATTGTTTTTGATTGTTATAATTGACATAATATTATGTAACCAATTATTTTTATTGTGGTAAAATACTTATAAAATTTACCACCTTAAGCATTTTAAAGTGTACAGCTCAGGTGTATTAAATATATTCAGAATATTGTACAGCCATCGCCACCATCCATTTCCATAACTGTTTTCTTCTGGTGAAACTGAAACCAACTGAATCTGCACTCTATTCTCATTAAATGGTAACTCCCCTCTCCCTAGTCCTTGGCAACCACCATTTTACTTTCTGTCTCTAATTTTGACAACTCTCAGTACTTTATACAAATGAAATCATACACTGTCTTTTTTGTAACTGGTTTATTTCACTTAGCATAATATCCTCAAGATTTTTCCATGTTGCAGCATATATGAGAATTTCTTTCTTTTTTAAGGTGTTAAGTAATTTTTTAGATCCTGAAAATAATATATAAATCTCAGAGTTGTTAGTCTTATTTGCCATCTGCCTTCCCTGTATTCCAGAAGAGTAGTAGTTTGTTTGCATCTTACTTCAGGAGGGCACAGAAGCTCCATTTAGAAACTTGGCCTGATGCCTGTCTGTTTGGTTCAGTAATTACTAATGGTGTTTGACTCTTGACTTGACTTCAGATTTGAAGACAGTGTTCTACACAATGCTCACTGTATGCGCAATACCTAGATGAAGAGAGCTGCAGAGTTCATTAGAAGATGCCAGACTCCTTCCAAGTTCTAAGCAAAATGCATTTCAGGTATAATCAATCATTTGCCATATCCTTGCTATTTTGAACTCTTTTGCAACTTGCTGTTTGTCCATCTAAACTTCTCTTTTCAGTGCAAGCTATTGCATTTTTAGTTGTCACCAAGCCAGTCCTTTTTATTGTCTCATAATCCATTAACTACTGTAGGTTCAAATGTTGCTTGAAACTATCCATATGTATCCTGCTCTGTAACAGTATACCCTCCAGTATGCCTTTATTCTTGAGCCTTACTATGCACTGATTCCTTGATTACTCGCCTGACAAAGAGTGTTTGTTTCTGGACTAATGAGTCTCACTGCACTGGTGGAGGGACTGCTCTTTTAGGTCTAGCTATTAATAATGTTGTTGGCAGTAACATTTTTTTTAAGCTTTTTATTCTGTGACATAAAAACTTGCAGGAATAATACAAAGAATTCCTATATGTATGGGGAAGAATTCCTTGCTTCCCCAATTTGCTTTATTCTTTTCTCTATTTGTTCATATTCTCTCTTTCTGAAACACTTGAGAATAATTGTAGACATGATGCTCATATACCCCGAAATATGTCAAGCTATTTACTAAAAAATGAAGACATTTTCTTATATAAGGACAATACAGTTTATCCAAATCAGGAAGTTAACATTGGTGAAATCAGTTCAGTTCAGTTGCTCAGTCGTGTCCTACTCTTTGCGACCCTTTGGACTGCAGCACGCCAGGCTTCCCTGTCCATCACCAACTCTTGGAGCTTGCTTAAACTCACTTCCATTGAGTTTGGTGATGCCATCCTACCATTGCATCCTCTGTCGTCCCCTTCTCCTCCTGCCTTCAATCTTTCCCAGCATCAGGATCTTTTCTAATGAGTCAGTTCTTCACATCAGGTGGCCAAAGTATTGGAGTTTCAGCTTCAGCATCAGTCCTTCAATGAATATTTGGGACTGATCTCCTTTAGGATGGACTGGTTAGATCTCCTTGCAGTCCAAGGGATTCTCAAGAACCTTCTCCAGCACCCAAAAGAGTCAGTTCTTTGGCGCTCAGCTTTCTTTATAGTCCAGCTCTCACATCCACACATGACTACTGAAACCACAGCTTTGACTAGACAGACTTTTGTTGGCAAAGTAATGTCTCTCCTTTTTAATATGCTCTCTAGGTTGGTCATAGCTTTTCTCCCAAGGAGCAAGCGTCTTTTAATTTCATGGCTGCGGTCACCATATGCAGTAATTTTGGAGCCCTCCCAAAATAAAGTCTGTCACTGTTTCCATTGTTTCCCCATCTATTTGCCATGATGAAGTGATGGGACTAGATACAATAATCTTAGTTTTTTGAATGTTGAGTTTTAAGCCAAATTCTTCAGTCTCTTTCACTTTCATCAGAGGCTCTTTAGTTCTTCGCTTTCTGCCATAAGGGTGGTGTCATCTGAGTATCTGAAGTTCTTGATATTTCTCCCAGGAGTCTTGATTCCAGCTTGTGCTTCATCCAGCCCGGCATTTTGCATGATGTACTCTGCATATAAGTTAAATAAGCAGGGTAGCAATATACAGCCTTGACGTACTCCTTTTCCTATATGGAACTAGTCTGTTGTTCCGTGTCCAGTTCTAACTGTTGCTTCTTGACCTGCATACAGATTTCTCAGGAGGCAGGTCAGGTGATCTGGTGTCCCCATCTCTTTAAGAATTTTCCACAGTTTGTTGTGATCCACACAGTCAGTTTTCATTCCAATCCCAAAGAAAGGCAATGCCAAAGAATGTTCAGACTGCTGCACAATTGCACTCATCTCACACGAGGGTAAAATAATGCTTAAAATTCTCAAGTCCAGGTTTTTATAGTGTGTGAACCATGAACTTCCAGATGTTCAAGCTGGATTTAGAAAAGGCAGAGGAACCAGAGATCAGATTGGTACAATACCACTTTCTAATACTGAGACCTTCAAATATCGTTAATTGTTTTAATAATGTCCATTATAACCAAAGAAAAAGTTTTTCTGGTCCAGGAGGCAAATCCAGGATCATGCATTACATTTCGTTGTTAATGTCTGTTTATACTCTAATCTGTGACAGTTCCTTAGTCTTTGTCTTTTATGACCTTGACAGTTTTGAAGGATACAGGTCATTTTGCAGAATATCTCTCAGTTTGAATTTAGCCAGTGTTTTTTCATAATTAAAGCTGCGTTATGCATTTTTAGCAGAAATTCTATAGAAATAATTTGGGTTCTGCCATTCTAGCCCATCCTATTAGGGGTATATGATGTCAGTTTTCCTCGTTACTGTGAATGTTAACTTTTATCACTTGTAAGGCGATAACCTGCCAGAGAAAGTTAGTATTTTCCCGTTTGTAATTAAAAAGCAACTTGTGAAGAGATATTGGGGACTTTGTGAATGGACTTTTTCTCAACAGACTAATTTCATCATTCATTGATGATTCTTGAGAATTAGTGATATTTTCCTAAACCTAATATTTTTTTACATTTATTAATTGTCATTCTACCATAAGGAAGAACTTTCTTTTCTTTTATTTGTTTTGTTCATTTGTTTATGTCAATGTGAATGATGGGTTTTTATTTTAGTCAGTGGATTTTGTTATGCGTTTCTAAAGTGATGGAAGAGAGACCTGCTTTTTAGGTTCTAATTAAATATGTGTGATGTTCACTTAACTCTGTTAGGCCTCAGTTCCTAAGGTGTTATAATGATTTAATGCAATGAAAGATGTGAAAATGCTAGTCAAATGTTAATTATTATAGGTTTACATTCTCTTATGAAACTATCAAATTAAAACTGTTTTTAGCTTTCACCATAATCATTTGGTGGCAAAATAAATTTGAAAACTATTACCTAAGTGTGAATATTCATACTTTTGCTGAAGAAATACTGATAGATTTAATTACTGGAAACTTCCCCAGACTCTGCTGGGAATGTTGTGGCATATGCACATGATACGTTGTAAAACCTGGAAAAGTTCAAAATTTAAATCACATTTGGTTATAAAGGTTTCATATAAAGGCTTGAGGACCTGTGGTACCCGAGAGGTTCTATTTATTTGTGAGTATACTTTGATACAACCCAACTAATCTAGTTGGAAAAATTGATGCTAATAGTTAACAATAGTAGTAACCAAGACTATCACACAATTAGAGTAGTCTTTTCAGCTTTGGGTAAAAAGCAAAGAATAAGGGGAAAATGCAACAGTGTCTTTGCTATAAGGTATTTTCTTGTCCTGTTTTAAATATAACTAGGCAGATCAGATTCCCTTGTGAGTTTTTCCATTCTTACTGCTGAGCTGGCTGCTCTTTCTAATGTATTCCTAATGCTCTTTCTCCTCTCTGCCTACTTCAGTTCAGTTCAGTTCAGTCGCTCAGTCGGGTCCAACTCTTTGTGACCCCATGAGTCACAGCATGCCAGGCCTCCCTGTCCAGCACCAACTCCTGGAGTTCACTCAGACTCACGTCCATCAAGTCGGTGATGCCATCCAGCCATCTGTCGTCCCCTTCTCCTCCTGTCCCCCAATCCCTCCCAGCATCAGAGTCTTTTCCAATGAGTCAGCTCTTTGCATCAGGTGGCCAAAGTATTGGAGTTTCAGCTTCAACATCAGTCCTTCCAATGAACACCCAGGACTGATCTCCTTTAGGATGGACTGGTTGGATCTCCTTGCAGTCCAAGGGACTCTCAAGAGTCTTCTCCAACACCCCAGTTCAAAAGCATCAATTCTTCAGTGCTCAGCTTTCTTCACAGTCCAGTTCTCACATCCATGCATGACTACTGGAAAAACCATAGCCTTGACTAGACAGACCTTTGTTGGCAAAGTAATATCTCTGCTTTTGAATATGCTATCTAGGTTGGTCATAACTTTCCTTCCAAGGAGTAAACGTCTTTTAATTTCATGGCTGCAATCACCATCTGCAGTGATTTTGGAGCCCCCCAAAATAAAGTCTGACACTGTTTCCACTGTTTCCCCATCTATTTGTCATGAAGTGATGGGACCAGATGCCATGATCTTAGTTTTCTGAATGTTGAGCTTTAAGCCAACTTTTTCACTCTCCTCTTTCACTTTCATCAAGAGGCAATTTCTCCTGGCAATCTTGATTTCAGCTTGTTGTTCTTCCAGCCCAGCGTTTCTCATGATGTACTCTGCATATAAGTTAAATAAACAGGGTGACAATATACAGCCTTGACGTACTCCTTTTCCTATTTGGAACCAGTCTGTTGTTCCATGTCCAGTTCTAACTGTTGCTTTCTGACCTGCATACAGGTTTCTCAAGAGGCAGGACAGGTGGTCTGGTATTCCCATCTCTTGAAGAATTTTCCAGTTTATTGTGATCCACACAGTCAAAGGCTTTGGCATAGTCAATAAGGCAGAAATAGATGGTTTTCTGGAGTTCTCTTGCTTTTTCGATGATCCAGCGGATGTTGGCAATTTGATCTCTGGTTCCTCTGCCTTTTCTAAAACCAGCTTGAACATCTAGAAGTTCACGGTTCACATACTGCTGAAGCCTGGCTTGGAGAATTTTGAGCATTACTTTACTAGTGTGTGCTGCTAAGTCGCTTCAGTCGTATCCAACTCTGTGCGACCCTGTAGACGGCAGCCCACCAGGCACCCCTATCCCCGGGATTCTCCAGGCAAGAACACTGGAGTGGGTTGCCATTTGCTTCTCCAGTGCATGAAAGTGAGAAGTGAAAGTGAAGTCGCTCAGTCGTGTCCGATTCCTAGCGACCCCATGGACTGCAGTCTACCAGGCCCCTCCGTCCATGGGATTTTCCAGGCAAGAGTACTAGAGTGAGTTGCCATTGTTTGTGAGATGAGTGCAATTGTGCGGTAGTTTGAGCATTCTTTGGCGTTGCCTTTCTTTGGGATTGGAATGAAAACTGACCTTTTCCAGTCCTGTGGCCACTGCTAAGTTATCCAAATTTGCTGGCATATTGAGTGCAGCACTTTCACAGCATCATCTTTCAGGATTTGAAACAGCTCAACTGGAATTCCATTACCTCCTCTAGCTTTGTTCGTAGTGATGCTTTCTAAGGCCCACTTGACTTCACATTCCCAGATGTCTGGCTCTAGGTAAGTGGTCACACCATCATGATTATCTGGATCGTGAAGATCTTTTTTGTACAGTTCTTCTGTGTATTCTTGCCCCCTCTTCTTAATATCTTCTGCTTCTGTTAGGTCCATACCATTTCTGCCCTTAATGGTGCCCATCTTTGCATGAAATGTTCCCTTGATATCTTTAATTTTCTCGAATAGATCTCTAGTCTTTCCCATTCTGTTGTTTTCCTCTATTTCTTTGCATTGATTGCTGAGAAAGGCTTTCTTATCTCTCTTTGCTATTCTTTGGAACTCTGCATTCAGATGCTTATATCTTTCCTTTTTTCCTTTGCTTTTCACTTCTCTTCTTTTTACAGCTATTTGTAAGGCCTCCCCAGACAGCCAGTTTGCTTTTTTGCATTTCTTTTCCATGGGGATGGTCTTGATTCCTGTCTCCTGTACAATGTCACGAACCTCCGTCCGCAGTTCATCAGGCAGTCTATCTATCAGATCTAGTCCCTTAAATCTATTTCTCACTTCCGTTGAAAGGATGCTTTAATGCAACTACAGAGTAAAGAATATCCTGGCATTCCTCAGCTACCCAGTGACTTTAGCTAATATTTAATGTAGTATTCTATGACTGCAAAATTAAATTCATATTAAATGATGCAAAGACAGATTTTACCTGTGCCTTGACTGAAAAGTAAATTTTTTAGAGTAGTATCGGGAAGTGGTCTTACATCTTAGTAGAATATAATAATAGCAACATACTTTGTTGTATTTCCATGGTTAATAAACATAATGGTTTTACTATATGTAATGAGAATTTTAAAATTTGTTTTTATTCCTACATAGTGACTTCTGTAAAAAACAGTAGTTATGCCCAAGTCTCAAAATAAATTAGCTGAATAGTACATAGTTTGAAATAGCTTAAAATAGCTGAGAAAAGAAGAGAAATGAAAGGCAAAGGAGAAAAAGAAAGATATATCCATCTGAATGTAGAGTTCCAAAGAATAGGAAGGAGAGATAAGAAAGCCTTCCTCAGCAATCAATGCAAAGAAATAGAGGAAAACAACAGAATGGGAAAGACTAGAGATCTCTTCAAGAAAATTAGAGATACCAAGGGAACATTTCATGCAAAGATGGGCACCATAAAGGACAGAAATGGTATGGACCTAACAGAAGCAGAAGATAATAAGAAGAGCTGGCAAGAATACACAGTAGAACTATACAAAAAAAGGTCTTCATGACCCAGGTAACCATGATGGTGTGATTACTCACGTACAATCAGACATCCTGGAGTGCGAAGTCAAGTGGGCCTTAGGAAGCATCACTATGAAAAGCTTGTGGAGGTATGGACTTCCAGCTGAGCTATTTCATATCCTGACAGATGATGCTGTGAAAGTGCTGCAGTCAATATGCCAGCAAATTTGGAAAACTCAGCAATGGCTACAGGACTGGAAAAGGTCAATTTTCATTCAAATCCCAAAGAAAGGCAATGTCAAAAATGTTCAGACTACCGCACAGTTGCACTCATCTCACACGCTAGCAAAGTAATACTCAAAATTCTCCAAGCCAGGCTTCAACAGTATGTGAACCATGAACTTCCAGATGTTCAAGCTGGATTTAGAAGAGGTAATGGAACAGAGATCAAATTGCCAACATCTGATAGATGGTAGAAAAAGCAAGAGAATTCCAGAAAAACATCTGCTTCATTGACTACGCTAAAGCCTTTGACAGTGTGGATCACAATAAACTGGAAAATTCTTCAAGAGATGGAAATACCAGACCACCTGATCTGCCTCCTGAAAAATCTGTATCCAGGTCAAGAAGCAACTGTTAGAACTGGACATGCAGCAAGGACTGGTTCACAGTTGGAAAAGGAGTGCGTCACGGCTGTATATTGTCACCCTGCTTATTTAACTTATATGCAGAGTATATCATGCGAAATGCTAGGCTGGATGAAGCACAAGCTGGAATCAAGACTGCCAAGAGAAATATCAGTAGCTTCAGATATGCAGATGATACCACCCTTATGGCAAAAAGCAAAGAGCAACTAAAGAGCCTCTTGATGAAAGTGAAAGAGGAGAGTGAAAAAGTTGGCTTAAAACTCAACATTTAAAAAATTAAGATCATGGCATCTGGTCCCGTCATTCCATGGCAAATAAATGGGGAAACAATGCAAACAGTGACAGACTTTATTTTGGGGGTGCTCCAAAATCACTGCAGATGGTGACTGTGGCCATGAAGTTAAAAGATGCTTGCTTCTTGGAAGAAAAGCTATGACCTATCTAGACAGCATATTAAAAAGCTTTGGTGACAAAGGTCTCTCTTGTCACAGCTGTGATTTTTCCAGTAGTCTTTTATGGTTGTGAGAGTTGGACCATAAAGAAAGCTGAGCACTGAGGAATTGATGCTTTGAACTGTGATGTTGGATAAGACTCTTGAGAGGCCCTTGGACTGCAAGGAGATCCAACCAGTCCATCCTAAAAGAAATCAATTCTGAATATTCATTGGAAGGACTTATAATGAAGCTGAAGGTCCAATACTTTGACCACCTGATGTGAAGAACTGACTCATTAGAAAAGACCTTGATACTGAGAAAGAGTGAAGACAGGAGGAGAAGGCATCGGCAGAGGATGAAATGATTGGATGGCATTACTGACTCGATGGACAGGAGTTGAGCAAGCTCTGGGAGTTGGTGATGTACAGGGAAGCCTGGCATGCTGCAGTCCATGGGGTCTCAAAGAGTCGGACACAACTGAGCAACTGAACAGAACTGACATAGTGTCAAAAGTCTTCAGCTTTATCACTAGAAATTCTCAGTTATTATATTAGTTACTACTTGTGAGACTTATTTTTGATTAGTTTTTTGTGTTCTATTATTCAGGTAAATCAATTCAAACTCTTTCATATTTAAACTAATTCTACTTCTTTATTCTCTAATTCTAATACTGAATTTTAAACTCTCTAAATTAAGCTTGATTTAGATAAAATAGTTTTAAATTATTAACTTAAAAAGGTAAAAGTAGTTCAGAAGAATACATGCCATAATGAAAAAATTGGAAGTTAAATGAAAGAGCATACAATGAAATGAACATTTTATAATATTCTTATTATCTAAGCCAGGCAAAGGTTGGCAGCTTTATTTCAGTTAGATGTCACTGGACCTGTCCAGTATACAGATGTGTGTTTGCTTACCACCCATCACTCATCAGCAGTGAGTGAAGGGAAACTAGTGAAGATTGCCAGCAGTATCTCTCATCTCATCTCCCGCCATCATGTAATCATAAAGTTGGATGGCATGTAGTGGCAGTACCTGAAAGGATGATGGTTCTAAAAGTGAGTTAGAGAGTTTTGTTTTTTTTGTCAGTTGTAGATTTTTTAAACTATAGTGGGTGCAAATTTTTCTGATAGCTGGTACAGATAAAATGTACCAAGAATTTCAGTGGAAAAGTATTCTGAAATGAGAATAGACAGAAGTGATTTTGTTCTGTTAATTTTGAAGGTGTCTTTCAGTAAGATCACATTTACTCCAAGTTTTGCATGCCAGTGAAAATAGCTTCATCTTCTTTATTTTGAATAGGTTGCTAATCCTTAGAATACATGTTTAGTCAGTGATTCCATTGGTAGAAGTCAGTAACATGATAAATCTTTATTATGTAACATTTCAGTTGATAGAAGTGAGCAGTATTTTCTAGAGTTTTATTTTTTAAAGCCAAAAGTTAAGCCAAATGTTAATCTTTAGCACATATAGTGTCCAAAAATCGTTTAAGTGCCAGTTTAAGAAATCATGTAGCAGCAACCAAGGAATCTCATATATATTAACCTAGCTTCTTAACAAATAAGTATAGTTTAGTTTTTGTTGCTAAATGATTTCAAGACTATCTACATTTTACTTTTAGGATTGTTCTGTAATTATGATGAAGTAAAATGTTAGAAAATAGAGTGGTTGCTTAAAATGAACATGCAACAAAAAGGATTCAAGAGTGGTTTTTTGTAAAATTCTCTATCGTTAGCACAATTTGGCCTGTGGTTCCTCTCCTTTAGGGGAAGGCTGTAATGCCTAAAAGTTGCCAGGACTTCATTTAGCTAGTGCTGATTATAGCCAGACACTTAGTTGGTTGATTCCCCCAAGCCTTCTCTGAGTCTCAAGAGGAGCAGGTGGTACAGGGAATGAGGTAGAAGTGGGTGGTAGAAGAGACTTTTACACAATAACTTATTGTTTAGTTTATTGTGTCAGATGGGTTTAGCAGACTTTTAGATTAAGTCTTTAAAGCTTTAAGTAAGGATCTCTGGAGAGTCTTTAAGACCCTTTCAGAGGATCTGTGAGGTCAAACATATTTTTAGCATAGTTCAAGGATGTTACTTGCTTTTTTCACTGTGTTGATACTTGTACTGTAAAAGCAATTGAAAGTAAAACAGCTGATTCCTTAGCACAACTCAAGGTGTTGACACCAGACTGTTCTAGCGTTCACTGTGATCTTCACTAAAAAAAGTGAAACACAACCACCCAGTTGACTTAATATCACTTACTTGAAGTTACAGAAATTAGTTTTATTAAATCTAGTCTTTTATTAAATAATTGCCTTTTTAATATTTTGTGTGGCAAAATGGGAAGCACAGGTATTTCTGTTGCATAACAAAGGATGATGATAAGTACTGGGATCCAGTTCTTCTAGAAGTAATGAATTGCTCTTATCAGCTAAAGGTTGTAGGAGTCTTGGAACATCATAAACCCTCAGTCCAATGATTTTTCATTTGGTGATTCCTTCCTTTTCATTGAAAGTCGAGGAGGAAGCACAGGCTGGAATCAAGATTGCTGGGAGAAATATCAATAACCTCAGATATGCAGATTACACTACCCTTATGGCAGAAAGTGAAGAAGAACTAAAGAGCCTCTTGATGAAGGTGAAAGAGGAGAGTGAAAAGGTTGGCTTAAAGCTCAACATTCAGAAAACTAAGATCATGGCATCCAGTCCCATCACTTCATGGCAAATAGATGGGGAAACAGTGGAAACAGTGGCTGACGTTATTTTTCTGGGCTCCAAAATCACTGCAGATGGTGATTGCAGCCATGAAATTAAAAGACGCTTACTCCTTGGAAGGAAAGTTATGACCAACCTAGACAGCATATTGAAAAGCAGAGACATTACTTTGTCAACTAAGGTCCGTCTAGTCAAGGCTGTGGTTTTTCCATTAGTCATGTATGGATGTGAGAGTTGGACTATAAAGAGGGCTGCTGCTGCTTTGTCGCTTCAGTGTGTCTGACTCTGTGCAACCCCATAGATGGCAGCCCACCAGGCTCCGCCTTCCCTGGGATTCTCCAAGCAGAACACTGGAGTGGGTTGCCATTTCCTTCTCCAATGTATGAAAGTGAAAATGAAAGTGAAGTACCTCAGTCATGTCCGACTCTTCGCATCCCATGGACTGCAGTCCACCAGGCTCCTGCGTCCGTGGGATTTTCCAGGCAAGAGTACTGGAGTGGGTTGCCATTGCCTTCTCCAAAAGAGGGCTGAGTGCTGAAGAATTGATGCTTTTGAACTATGGTGTTGGAGAAGACTCTTGAGAGTCCCTTGGACTGCAAGGAGATCCAACCAGTCCATCCTAAAGGAGATCAGCCCTGAATATTCATTGGAAGGATTGATGTTGAAGCTGAAATTCTAATACTTTGGCTACCTGATGCGAAGAGCTGACTCATTTGAAAAGACCCTGATGCTGGGAAGGATTGAGGGCAGGAAGAGAAAGGGACGACAGAGGATGAGATGGTTGGATGGTATCACCGATTCAATGGACATGGGTTTGGGTGAATTACAGGAGTTGGTAATGGACAGGGAAGCCTGGTGTGCTGCGGTTCATGGGGTCGCAAAGAGTCAGATATGACTGGGTGACTGAACTGGCTGATTCATGTAAGAATCTGATGAAATCTATGTACCCTCTTTTATCACATGACCCACACATATGTACTCAAACACTTACAGGGTCACATAAGCACACTGTCCCTCAAAGTTGTGAACAATTCAGGAGCTTGTGATTGGTCTCCTAGAGCACATTCATGGATTTCTAGTTAAAATTCTGTTATGGGTTCAATTTTGTCCCTTACTAATTTATGCATTGAAGTCCTAATGTCCTTTACCTAAGAGCATGCCCTTATTTGGAAATAAGGTTAATGCAGGTGTAATTGGTTAAGATGAGGCCATACTAGAATAAGGCCAACCTGTAATCCAATATGATTTGTGTCCTTATAAAAAGGGAAACTTTGGACACAGACATGTGTATGGGGAGTACCATGTGAAGATGAAGGTAGAGATTTGTAAGCCAAGGAATTACTAATGATTGCCACGAAATTACCAGAAGCTAAGAAAAGCGGAACAGATTTTGCCCTAATAGTCTTCAGAAGGAACCAAACGTGCTGATGTCTTGATTTCAAATTTCTACTTTCCACAACTGAGAAGACAATAAATTTTCTGTTGGGTAAGCCACCAGGTTTGTGGTACTTTTGTTTCAATGGATCTAGTAAATCAATTTAGATCTCTTTGCCAGGATTAAAGTTTCACACTACCTTTTGAACACTGGCCAGAGTAATTTCCATGGGAAACTATGCTTTAGCTTTGGGATATCTTATACTGTACTTGCTTGATACTTTTTCAGTATCAGAGAATTCAAAACTTTTTTCTGCTTATAGAAAATTAAAAGAATATAAAATAGTGATTCAGTTTGATTTAGCAAACTGTCTCAATTAAATTCACTACAGTGTATTGGGCAGAAAAAAACTTAGGATCCAAATGATCTACATTTCCATTCTTACTCTGTGAACTTGGTAAGTCATTTAACTTTTCTAGACTTCAGTCATTTAACTTTTCTAGACTTTGTTCTTTTAAAATGAGAAGTTGAAGTTGAGCCTTTCTAACTCTAAAAGGTAGTGACTCCTATCTGACTTGATGACTTATTTATTAGGATAGTATTTTAACTTTAAAATTGACATAGTATGTTTTAATATTTTATTATTGTATGGTTAGGCATGTGTTTCATGCTTGTAGGAGTATGTTTTGTAGAATGTGACTTGGTTAAAATTTTTACTCTTAAAAAATTATAATAATAGAAAAAGACTGTTATAATTCATGCTGTGTCAAAGGCTGTCACCTTCCCTCCAGAGCTATCTTTTATCATGTCAGACTATGTCTGAATACTTACTGAACTAGATTTAGAACATTGGTTCCCAGCTTTTTCTTATTATACCATGAATTGAACACTAATGAAGTTTGTGTTCCTGAAGCCTGAAGAGAAAATCAGATATGGTAGTTAGTACTGTTTAACTGTTAAGCAGTTTCCTCTGCTATCATGCTTTTATTCATTCATTAGAAGTCCAAACATGGAAAGGTTGAGGGTACTACATAATTTGTGGGACCAAGGGCAAAGTGAAAGTTTGGGTCCCTTTGTTCAAAAAGAACGAAAAAAAAGCCGCTAAAGGCAGTAAAATATATAGTTTTTTCTTCCATATCTTTCCTTTGACTTGTCATAGGGTTTTAAATTTTTTCATTTAATGTCATTTTAAGAAAATAAAAATAAAAAATTTAAATCATCATATATTTTACCATTCATTTTTAATATTTGCATGATGCCCATTTAAATGAAAATAAAAGAGTATTTAACTTATTTGTGGAATCACTGAAATTATACAATTATATTTTATAACTTGTTCTTGCATGTGTAGTTTTTACCAAAACAGTAGAAACACAAAACTAACTCAGTTGTTTTTATTTCTTGATACATGCATATTGGCTTACTGATGAATAGAAGGCAATGGCATCCCACTCCAGTACTTTTGCCTGGAAAGTCCCATGGATGGAGGAGCCTGGTGGGCTGCAGTCCATGGGGTCTCTAGAGTCGGACACGACTGAGGGTCTTCACTTTCACTTTTCACTTTCATGCATTGGAGAAGGAAATGGCAACCCACTCCAGTGTTCTTGCCTGGAGAATCCCAGGGACGGGGAAGCCTGGTGGGCTGCCATCTCTGGGGTCGCACAGAGTCGGACACAACTGAAGCGACTTAGCAGCAGCAGTAGCAGCAGTAAAAGAAAATAGAAATTATTAACTTTTTTTTGTCATCATATTCTGCATAAGTGGTTGCCTAAAATGGACAACTGATAGGAGTAAGAAAGGATATGATAGTGCTCTTTGGTTGTTCATGTTTCATAGAACACCATCACCTTCTGAGTTCCAAGCAAACTGTGGCCTCTTGAGCGCCCTCTTCTCCAAATAAGAATTGTTAGAGTAGTCTTTGTGCTTTGTGGCTGGGGAAGAGACTTTTATTTTTCTGAGGATCCTTGCTAGTCCTTTTTGGTAGATAATTGTCAGAAGGACCCCAGGTTGTAACCAGTGAGTTAAGGAAATGGATATTAACCTTTTGCATAGAATTAAATTGTTTAATAGGAATCGAAGAACCAGAATACAAGTCCTGTTTTCTGGGACATGAGCATAGTTTCATGAGTGTGGAATATGTTTGTCAAATTAAAATTTCTCTCTACATGAAGTTAATTAATCCATTATAATTTAAACCTGATTTTCATGAAAACCAAACAAAATTGAACATCAGTGAGTAAGTAAATCTCTGTGCCAGAGATTCGGAGACTTTTTGGGTCATGGTGTCATGCAAACTTGAAGTTAGACATGGTATTAGAGGCTGTGACTTGGTAATTCAACTGTTTTCACTTTATCACCAGTGTGTGCTGATTCATACACAGGGGCAGCAACAGTGTTCTAACAAATTTACAGCTCTGATGATGCTGTAATTGGTATTGGTAGTGGCTGAGGTCTGGGATAGTCTATCTGAGTGGGTCCTGTGCAGACATCATTCTCCGTGCTAATATTTGTTTTGTCCATTTGTGGCACCTTGCGTAAATATTGGTGTGATCCATCTAGTTCAGGTACTTCTCCTTAATCGTACTGTGTTCACATTGTATTCTGCATATATATTATACCTAGGAGTTACACAGCTAATGTTTTGAAGAGGTTCTCTGGGGAGGGAGTGGCACCATGCAGTGGTGCTTATGGGCTCTCAGTTCCCTAACTAGGGTTTGAACCTGGTCCATGACAGTGAAAACCCAGTGAAAATCCTAACCATTGGCCATCAGGGAACTCCCTTAAAGAGGTTTTTATTTTTTTTTAAAGAGGTTTTTAAACTCAGAATTTCATAAGAAAAATAGAATTCACTGAGGGAAAATAAATCTGTTATCTAAAAATAATGCATAACTCTTGACTATAGTTATCTGGCATGATGAATAAAATGCTAAAGGATGTAATGCCAGGTCTTGGTGTCCAAAAGTCTGGATTGTGTTGTATAAAATACTTTCTAAAAAATGTTTTTTAAAAGCTTTGTAATTTTACGTTACAAAATAATTCCATATGTTCTTTTTCTCATAGAAATCATATATCTATGGGTGCTTCTTACTTCTAACTATCAAATATCCATCCATCTGCACCGGTCAGTTAAATTGCTTCTCATAACAAATTTTGTTGTTTGGTTTTTTTTATCATTGGATGTTAATTGTACTGGCACAGTGGTATATGAATCTAGGGAAGAAATAAATCAGTGATATAGGAGAGTTAGTGGGTCTTCCCCAAAGCTTTCATTTAGTTAAATAAATAAATGTATGTGATGCACTTAGCACTGTGCCTGGCATAGAGGATGTGGGCAGCAAGTGTTTTTAAAATAAACAAAAATTTAGATTCTTGTAAGCATTAGTAGTAATTATATTAGGGACTCTAATCAGTCTTCTATCTTTTAGATTTGAAAGAAGCAGGAAATAGGGCGTCGGACCTAAAAGGAAACAGGAAGTCTACCCATGTTTTTATTTCACATTCCACTTGAAGTATCTTGGAAACACAGGGTAAAGCATCAGACAATAGTTGTATATGGATTTTTTTTTTCTTTTTATCTATCACTTTATCTACTTTGTTTTATATTTTTATTTTAGAATACGGGGGATGGAGCATTCTGTGTCTGGATGCCTGGAATGTCTTGAATTAATTCATTAATATTAGGAACATTATGTTTTTTTTTGTCAAGGAGATAAGTTTTCTTTCCTTTCCCATTCATTAGTCAAAGGAACAAAGTATTCTTAAATCCTCATGCAAGCAGGTATGTGATTCAAAAACAAATCATTTAGATCAAACAGGATGTGGAAAGAACTCAAAAAGATATGTAAGTAATAACTTAATTGTATTATAAATGAGTAATATATAATCATAGTGAGGGAGGTTAGAGAGGAAAAGAATAAGCTTAAGTTACTTTGAAAAACCATAAAGTTAAAGACAAAAAATATTATACCCAGATACTGTACTGTTGGTTTCTTTCTACTTTTAATATATACTTGTATTGGACAAATAAGTAAAAATATTATCAGTAAATCAGATATAATAAAGCTCTACCTGGGTGGACATGTGATACTTTATATATAACTTCCCTTGTATCTGTACTGGAATACACTTACAAGTGTCTTTGTGCTGCCCCTGTATCATTTTAGGATGGCTTAAATTAAAGCTTTTGGAAAAACTGTGCTTTGATATGGTATCTGCACAGCAGGAGAGTAATCTTCCCAGTATAAGATGTTAAAAGACATCTTTTTGGTGTTGGTTCTCATAAATCTTGGTGTCCTTCCAGTATGTTACTGATTTTACAGTTTGTAGCACTGTTTGGTATGAGAGTCATTGTAGATACTGAATTCTGAGTTTACTTCATTTTCTGGTTTATCCTTGTTTACATAGGCTGTTTTCAGTTTGACTTGAAGTCTTAGGTTGAGGCTAAGGGTATCATATGTTTGCAAACAGAATAGTATTGTAGGGAAGAAAAAGCCATTTTCTCTACCTTTTGCGTCTTGACTAGGGCTCTGTTAAAAAAGACTGATTAACAGCAGAAAGGCATACACATTTATTATTTTTAAAAATTAAAAAAATTTTTTGGTGTTGTACATGACATAGGAGCTTTCATCAGGAAATGAGGCCCTAAGAAGCAGATAAGCCTGGGCATTTTTTTTTTCAAAGATGTCTTCTAGGTGTTTTTTTTTAATTTTAATTTTTAAAAATTATTAAAATATAACATATTTACAGGAGACTGGGAAGATAAGGAACAAAGTTACATATATAGTTTCACTATATGTTACAATTTTTTTAAAGTAGATAAATTAAGATTTTTAGTTGGAGTTTCAGTATCAAATTCTCAAAAATTAATAGAATGAATATATAGAGAAGTAGAAGAGCTTGAGCAGCCTTACACTAGGTTTGATGAAGCGTGGGGAATTGTGAGAAATGTGATAGGACAATGGGATACGAGCTATGAAGGTAGTAAACTAGGGGGAAACAGAGTAAGACCTGTTCCTTTGGTGTCCCTCTGGCTTTGAGTCAAGGATGCTCTTTTTTCCCCCAGGTATGGGGGTGCCACCTCTCATCTAGAGGTTTTTTGACCTGCTTCAGAAGAGATGGGGGAGATCAGAAAGCCCTTCCTGCATCTGTTGTTAGTCAGATTCCTTCAGCTTAATATATTCAATATGCAAAGGTACCATATTTTAGAGTGGTGTTTTGAACCCCATCAGTATCACAAATACTCTTTATATTTATGATCAAGAACTTAGAACTATACTCTTTTCACTTTGGAGTACACTTCCAGAGATAGATCATTAGAGTATAGCTATTATTCTATAATTTATATATTACTAACTTAATGTTGTATATACTAAAATTGTCCTATGATATATTTCTGTCTACTATCTTTGTCTTTAGATGAAGTTTGTCAGAGCCTGCCTGGGTGTACAAATGATAGTTTTCTGAATATTCTCCATAGTGGGCCAATGTATTTTACATGCTAAAATTTTTTTAAAGTGTCTGTGGAAATGAACTACAGCATACTTCAGGCTCCCACATTACTTATTAACCTCATTTTAAAATGGATAATTTACAACAGTGCTACTGTCCTATTGGCTTTGTGCCAAATGGAATGGATTTTCTGCCCTTATTTTAAGTCTTATAAAGAAAATATCCATTATATTTCTGAGGAGCTTTGCCAAGATCAACAATTATCACTTTGAATTTTAGTAGTATTTTATAGTATTCAAAGTGTTCTTGCATATTTCCTTATTTGCTAGAGGTTATATCAATACTTTTTCTATGGTGGGAATATTAGTCCAGTCTGTCATCACTTATTAAGGTATGTTTTGTCATAATTTGAAGATGTAACTTGTATGTGTCACCAATAATTCTCAATAAAAATACAGGCAAGAAGTGTTTTGTAAATTTTATAATCAGGAGATAATAAATCTTGAAGGAAAACTAGAGTTTATATGAGCACTAACCACACTATTAAAAATTTTTTTTCTCGAACTCACTTTTCTGTTTCTACCTATGATGGATCCAGTGTCTTCAGTAATTACTCTTTCATGGGTAGTTCTAGGATTATGTAATTGAAGCATGAAGAAGACTATTTTTTACATGTGTATTTATCATTTGCCTCTATGTGTAAGTATAGGACAGTTGATTCTCATTATTTGTAGTGATTTTTTTGCAGATTCATCTACTCATTAAAATTTGTAAGCCCTCAAATGGATACTTGTGGCACTTTTTGTGGTCACTTGTGGACATACGCAGAACTGTGAAAAATTTGAGTCATCTGATGTGAATGTTCCCACTTGAGGTCAAACAAGGCAATGCACTGCCTTGTTTCAGTTCTTAAATTATAAACAAATGTCCTTTCCATGGTCTGTTTATTTGCCACATTTTCTCATTTTCGTTGATGATTTCACTGCTTAAAATGGCCTGCAGATGTAGTACTGTGAGTTTGTCTGGTGTTCCTAAATGCAAGAAGGCTTTTCTCCTTGTGGAGAAAATACTAGATAAACTTCATTCAGACATTAGTTGTAGTGCTGTTGGTCATGAGTTCAGTGTTAATGTAGCCACAATATATATTAAAAAAGGTTTAATATATATTAGATAAGGTTTATTAAGCAGAGACATACAGACACAGAACAGTATTATATATTTGGTTGATGAAAATGTTGTGACTAGAGGCTTTAGGAATCTAACCCTGATTTTCTTCCAGTTCATTATTTTCTAATTCAGTGTTTGCAGCAACTTTATAGAACATATAAGAATCAATTCTCTGTGTGTGTGTATTATGATACCTGTGTTCTGTATTATAAATTACATATATTATTAGTGATATTACATATTTTATATATTACAAATTATATATGTATTATATGTGTTCTGCTCTCACCAAATCCTACAAAAGCATCCATATTCTTATGAATGAAAAAAATGTGTTTAGACACAATATAATAGCCAAAATTCATGGTCTGGCTCCAAATTCTGTTTTCTTTTTAGATTCTTACTGTCTGCTTTGCCTAAGAAATATCATATAAAAAACTGTGATTGTTAGATTCCAGGAATAGTGAGTTTTCCCCTCACATCTTTCTATTTGATAATTAAATTGCCTTGATTTTAAGATAAAATTGAATATCATGTACTGTTTTGTTTTAAATTTTAAATACCTTTTTCTGTAGTGATTGATTTATTTAAATGAATATTCTAATTAGGATAACTTTTTCTAGGTAATTTTTGTTGATTCTCTTCTGGGCTTTTTAAGTACAGCCTAGAGTAGAAAATGGGAAACATTAGAGTTTCAGTTTCTGTAAGTAAGGTCTTACATATTTAGTGTATCTAACGTTTCCAGAAGAAAACAGTATCTTGTTGATTCTTAAGCTTTTCACTACTATTTGTTTTCCAAAAAGCACAGTGAGACATTAGAAAACAATTTATTATATAAATAAAAGAAGGGAATGATATGCATTTACTTCAAAAGGAATCAGAATATTTCTATTAACAATGCTTACTTATCCCTTTTCTTTTTCTCTCAGAGGTAGAATTGGTTAATTAATTGCCTAGTGCTGCTTATTGCTTACCATAAACAGAGAAATTAGGATGTCTCTAAAATAAGAGACTAAGAAAGAATAGAAGACTTACCATAGACAATAATGGAAAGGTCTAACCTCTATTTGAGATACACATATCCTAAGAAATATTGAGCAATTGCAAAATTAAGCTTGAAGAGAATATTTTTACTAAATAATATAGCACAGTTAATGAAATTAATTTTTTTTTATTTTTATTTTTTGAAATTAATTTATACACAAACTTAGTGAATTTTATCGATTAGTCTTACATATCCAAAAACTCCTTTCAAATGTTGCTTCTAATTAAGTGTTCTGGGTTTAAGTTGAAGGATGGGACCTGCAGGATTTCCTGTGCAGTGGTAAAGAATCTGCCTGCCAGTGCAAGAGACGCAAGAGATGCGGGTTCAGTCCATTGGTTGGGAAGATCTCATGGAAAAGGAAATTGCAACCCACTCCGGTATTCTTCCCTGGCAGGCTACAGTCCAGAGGGTGGCAAAGAGTTGGATACAACTGAGTTGCGTGTGTACACATACCCACCCAGCCACACACAGATACACTCGGGGCCTGCTGGCATTCCTGAATGTGCATTTGTAATCCCTACATCCTGCCTGGAATATGAAAACATTTATAGGAGAGTGAAAGAGTCATAATGACAAAGTTTAGTTATTTTTTTAATATATGAGATACAATATAGAAGAAAAAATTAGCATTTCATTAAAAAAAAAAAAGTTGCGTTTTTCTTTTAAAATCAGGCAGTGGTATATTTACAGACATAGTTATGTATCACTGAAGGGTTTCTCCCCCAGAATTTTAAGTCTGTATAATTACTACTGTTAACATTTTCTATAGTATTTAGTAGTAAAACTATTACCTTTAAAAAACTTTTTTAATGTGCTTAAGGGAGGGGAGTTTAGAAATTTAGAGGCAATAAGGGTGAGTATCACTAGAGGTCAGCCACAGAGAAGAAATGTCCCCTTTTTGCCACTGTCTCTCCCTAAGAAAAGAGACAGTTCCACTTAGTTATAGATATTGGGAAAGCAGCAGTGGGAGCACCTGTTGATTTTTTGCATGTTGGGTGGGGTGAGGAAAACTCAAGAATTTGAAAAGTGACTATATAGTGAATAACATGTATTGTCATTTTAAAAAAATATTTATTTATATGTTTATTTATTTGACTACACTGGGTCTTAGTTGAGGCATATGGATCTTTAGTTGAGGCTTGTGAGATCTAGTTCCCTGACCTGGGATCTAACTCAGCCCTCTGCTATTGGAAGCTTGGAGTCTTAGCCACTGGACAACCAGGGAAGTCTTACGCTCACTTCAAAAAGCAGAAAATATCACTGTTAGTGAAGGTGTTTCTTACTTCATAGTTTGATGTGTGACTTCTGTTCCAAAAACAACATTGACAGGTATAATATTAGAAGATAACATTCGTAAGCTCAAAAGCAAGTGTAACATCTCTGTGGAGTAGAAGAGCAAAGTGTTGTGAATAGCCAAGCTCTGGGACTGGAAGTTGGCAGTGATGAGTATAAAATAGGTTCCCTTAGGGTTGCTGCTGCTGCTGCTGCTAAGTCTCGTCAGTCGTGTCCGACTCTGTGTGACCCCATAGACGGCAGCCCACCAGGCTCTCCCAACCCTGGGATTCTCCAGGCAAGAACACTGGAGTGGGTTGCCATTTCCTTCTCCAATGCATGAAAGTGAAGAGTGAAAGTGAAGTTGCTCAGTCATGTCCGAGTCTTAGCAACCCCATGGACTGCAGCCTACCAGGCTCTTCCGTCCATGGGATTTTCCAGGCAAGAGTACTGGAGTGGGTGCCATCGCTTTCTCCGTCCTTCAGGGTTAGCAGGTTCCAAAAGTAACCATGTGACAACATCAGAACTAGGCTTGTCTTGATCCCAGGTGTTCTCTCTTGAAAGGAGGCAAAACAAGCAGCTTGTTTCTTCTCAGTGTTAAAATTTTTTAAATTTTTTCATTAACTGTGGACCTAAGGAGCACCAGAATGAAGACTTTCACCTTTATGGCCAGAACTTAGCCAAGGTCTCTCTGATCTGTGACTGGATATGCAGCATCCCCTTTATATTTGCAGGGTTGGAGTTTCAAAATGACATTATAGTTTTGGACTACAAGCAAAGTATAGGTATCTGGGGGAAAATACCTGAAAGTCTCCTGGAGATGAAATGGTGAGAGGGAGTTGGGAGAGAGAGAGAGGACAGACAAGAAGTCTGAGGCTGCAAACTCAAATTTCAAAACATCTGAGGAATAAAACCTAAGATTGAGGAAGGTCATTAGAAATGAACTAGAAGTGACACTTATATGTGGAAAAATAATCTGTGTGTGAAAAAGCTTGAAGAAAATCTGTTATCTTTTTGACTGTGGTCTGGAAAAGGATTTCTTTAAAAAGATATAAAAAACAATAAAGGAAAATTAATAAATATAATTACATTAAATTAAAAATTCTAGGGAACTTCCCTGGAAGTCCATTGGTTAAGACTCTGCTTCCAATTCAGGGGGTGTTGGTTCAATCCCTAGTTGGGGAACTAAGATCCTTCATGCCATATGGTGTGGCCAAAAAATTAAAAACAAAAAAAATTCTGTGACTTCCCTAATTGTCCAGTGGTTAGAATCCACCTGCCACTGCAGGGGACATGGGTTCAGTCCCTGGTCCGGGAAGATCTCACATGCCCACAAAACAACAAAGTCTGTGCACTACCTACTGAATGAAGTTCATAATGCCCTAGAGCCTGTGATCCACAAGAGAAGCCACTGCTTTGAGAATCCTGTGCACCTCAACTAGAGAGTAGCCCTCATTACTGCAACTAGAGAAAGCCTTTCACAGCAGGTAAGACCCAGAGTAGCCAAAGATTAAAAAAAAATAAAAACTTAGTTAAAAATTGTTTATTTCTGTACAACTGGAGATACACAAAAAGTGAAAAAAGCAGCCTCAGGTTGAGAAAGATATTTGTGAAATATATAATCAAATAAGGATCATTATCTAAAATAAGAAAAACATTAAAAAAGTAGTTCAAAAGGAAAATGGGAAAGGCTTTGCATTCACAAAATAGGGAACCTAGATGGCTAATCGGAGAAGGCAATGGCAACCCACTCCAATACTCTTGCCTGGAAAATCCCATGGATGGAGGAGCCTGGTAGGCTGCAGTCCATGGGGTCGCTAAGAGTTGGACACGTCTGAGCGACTTCACTTTCACTTTTCACTTTCATGCATTGGAGAAGGCAATGGCAGTCCACTCCAGTGTTCTTGCCTGGAGAATCCGGGGGACAGAGGAGCCTAGTGGGCTGCCGTCTGTGGGGTCACACAGAGTCGGACACGACTGAAGCGACTTAGCAGCAGCAGCAGCAGATGGCTAATAAGCTTCTGAAAAGCCACAGGATTAATCAAGGAAATGCCAGAAAGAAGATAAAAAAAATTCTGGAGAGTCTGACAGCAATTCAAGTAAGTGGCTGGAAGTAATATATTACTTAGGCTCTGAGTTAGAATGTGTTGTTTAAGGCAATGGAGATTTTGGGATTATTACTGCATATAATCAAGTTTATTTTGGTAAAAAGAGGCAGTAAAATGGCTTTGGGACTAGGAAGAAGGGGAGACTTTATATGTCCTGGTATACCTTTATATTACTCTGTGCATGTATTAAAGTATAAAATTACTCTGGTATCATGTAGAGACTAGATGAGGAACTAGTAAGGCGTCTATCAAAGTTGTTTCAGCAGGAGATGATGACAGCCAAAACTAGGATG
The DNA here is from genome assembly GCF_027580195.1 of Bos mutus. Taxonomy (NCBI): domain Eukaryota; kingdom Metazoa; phylum Chordata; class Mammalia; order Artiodactyla; family Bovidae; genus Bos; species Bos mutus. The sequence continues at coordinate 44,934,481 of NC_091618.1, read as the reverse complement.
GTGCGTTGGGTACAGATTAACATAGATAGATGGAGTCAGAGCTATTTTGAGGTAGCATTCACTGTGCTTTGTGATGAATTGGACATTATGTATTTCTGCAGTGGAAATTTTACAGTGAGCATATAATACATTTATGGGCCCAAAATAAAGTGATTAAGTAAAAAATAAAGAAGTAGACCTATAACAAGCTTTAAGTAAAAACTAAAGAAGTAGGCCTATATCAAGCTTTCACTATAACATAACATCAAAATGAAGTTATGTTGACTAAAATAAAAAATGCACAATATGAGAGTTGTATTTCTGTTTTATTTGGGATCTTACTGAGGACTATTCCCAGGTGGCTCAGATGGTAAAGAATCTGCATGGAATGCAGGAAACCTGGGTTCAACCCCTTGTCGGAGGATTCCCCTGGAGAAGTGCATGGCAACCCACTTCAGTATTCTTAACCTGGAGAATTCCATAGACAGAGGAGCCTGGCAGTCGCAGAGTTGATTGACACAACTGAGTGACTAACACTTCCACTTTCACTTTCACTGGGGACTATAGCCTGGTAGGCAGTGTCTAACATAGGACTGAGGAGCTGTTCGAAAGAGGTGGAGGGTGATATCAGTGATTTTGGAGAAAGGGTACATGCTATCCAGAACACATCTCAGTAGAAGGTTGCTACTGGTCACGAGGAACACATATCTCAGTTAATGATTTTAGTGATTTTTCTAAGAATGAGAAGAAGGAACATTTGGGTTCATAAAATTTTCTCCTGGAAGTATTCTGGAGGCCTGTTCTACTAGTTTTGCCAGAGCACAGAATGCCTCATTCCAATCTCCTTCAGAGCTCCTTTCAGAATGTGTTTGTTGAATGTCAGTGACTGCAGTGACTTAGTGATTTAATTTGTGTAGAACCAGATGGCAAGTGACATTCTTTAGTTGGCAGTTGTTAAGTAAAAAAAGAATTAGGCCTATATTATAATAAGATTCCATTATTTTCTGAGCCTTAAAACTTTCTCAGTTCTGTATTATTGTCTGTCAGGTAGTTTGATTTCTTTATTCGTTTGGACCTTTATTTCTGTTCTCATAGCACTTTTCTGTGAAGAATTTTATTTTGCACCCCCCCCCACCACTGCATCACTGTAAGAAATAACCTTTTACTGTTTCACACACCTTCTGTCTATTCCCTCTACAGTTCCTCCATATTTTGAGCAGTCTGATCTTGTGCAAGTGTAATTGCAGTGCAGTTTTTTTGCACACACACCAACTGTAGTAGACTCTTATCTGTAAGCCAGTGTTTTATAGAACAGAGTATAACCCTCCACCTTACTGACCTTACCTTTTCCTGTAACTCCTTCCCTAAGAACACAGACATCCCCGCACACACCCCCACACACATCCACACCTCCCTTCTCTACATCCCCCTACTCACACACACACCCTCTCTCTCCCCCTCCCTCCCTCCCTCCTCTGCCTTTTCCTATAACTCCTTCCCTAAGACACACACACACAGACACACACCCTCCTCCCTCCTCTCATCCCTCTTGTCCTCTCTTCCTCCCCCTTCTATCACATACATATACTTGCTCTCTGTAGTTCATAGTTTATCAGAACTTAATGATTTATATTCAGTTCAGTTCAGTCACTCAATCGTGTCCAACTCTGCGACCTCATGGACTGCAGCATGCCAGGCCTCCCTGTCCATACCAATTCCTGGAGCCTACTCAAACTTATGTCCGTTGTGTCGGTGATGCCATCCAACCGTCTTATCCTCTGTCATCTCCTTCTCCTCCCACCTTCAATCTTTCCCAGCATCAGGGTCTTTTCTAGTGAGTCAGTTCTTTGCATCAAGTAGCCAAAGTATGGGAGCTTCAGCTTTAGCATCAGTCCTTCCAATGAATATTCAGGACTGATTTCCCTTAGGATGGACTGGTTGGATCTCCTTGCAGTCCAAGGGACTCTCAAGAGTCTTCTCTAACACCACAGTTCAAAAGCATTGATTCTTCGGTGCTCAGCTCTCTTCATAGTCCAACTCTCACATCCATACATGACTAGTGGAAAAAGCATAGCTTTGACTAGGTGGACTTTTGTTGTCCACCAAAGTAATGTCTCTGCTTTTTAATATGCTGTCTAGGTTGGTCATAACTTTTCTTCCAGGGAGCAAGCATCTTTTAATTTCATGGCTGCAGTCACCATTTGCAGTGATTTTGGAGCCCCCAAAAATAAAGTCTCTCACTGTTTCTATTGCTTCCCTGTCTATTCACCATGAAATGCTCCTATTTCTCTGCTTCTATTCTTATTGTTTTTGAATGCCATTGTGCCTCTTGGTATCTTACTGAATTTTTTTGAATCCATCACATATCCATCATGATTCCTCATGCCTCTAACTAGAAGTTTTCGCATGTGTCTGTACCATTCTGTTTACTTCTGTCATGGCACTTTTCCGTGCAAAACTGTTCTTCCTTTATTTCCTGGATAAGTTACTGACACCACTATTTACCCTGTTGCCCAGGCCACATATTACAGGGGTTATCTTTGGTTCTTGATTATTCTCTCAGTTTCCATGTCCATTTCTACCAGAGCATCCATTTAGACACCAAGGTAATTGTATCATTTCTAAGGAAATAACTGACATTATCTAGAAACAACTGTAGCATATACAATGTAGAGAAATTATTTTCTTAGCTCTTGTCTTTGAGGGATTTTTCTTATTTCTACTATACAGGTGAGGGAACCAGGTTCAATGAGGCTAGGGTTAGATGTTAACATTTTTATGTGACTTCAAGGCCTATGCTAGTTTTATTTGGCCCTATAAATATTTCTCTATTCTCTTCTCTTTATTTCTGTTACTGCTTTTATCATTTTTTCTCTTAATTATTGTAGTAGCTTTTTAAAAATACTTTTTCATTGTGGTTTATCACACAATACTGAATATATGCAATAGCTTTCTAACTGGTACAATGCCTCTCTTTTCTCCCTCCTGCAATCTCTTTTTCATACTCTGCCAGAGTGCTTCTCTAAAATACAAATCTGTTCATTTTATTCCCCTGCTTAAAATTCTTCAGTTGTTCCCTGTGGCCCACAAAATGAAGTTCAAACTCCTTATCGTGGAACATCCATCATCTGGTTCCTGCTTACATTTTCAACATCATTTCCTACTACTCTCCCTTCCCCAGTCTGCATTCCAGCAACACTGTACTGTTAATGGTTACTGGAACTTAACATGTTCTCATCAAGATTTTGCTTTTGGAATTTTCCCCTTGTATGCAATTTCCTTCTCTCTCGGTCTGCTGTGTAAATCCTTACTTTTCTTTCACAGTTCAGTTCAAGCTACAGTTCTGTGATGTGGACATTTAACAATATTCCTTGGCTTTCCCTGGAAAAATGAGGCAGTGTTAGGATTATCTGCATCCTTTTTTTTTTTTGCTTTCAGTAGCGCATTCAGCACATTGTACTCTGTTTCTCTCACCTATTAGACAGTGGCATCCCTAAGGGCAGAATTCTTATCCCCTTTAAGACAAACTTACAGGTATTTCCCATTAAAAAATGTACATATTCACCTCTACAAAATTTCACAGACTTTAGATTTAGGACCCCTGTAACAGAGATTGAGAATAAAGCTTAGTTTGTTAAGAAACAGTGTTTAATTATAGTGGTTGTGGTAGAACTGAAGATGGTAAGCAACTCCTTGAGGGAAGAACAAAGATGCTCTTTGTGATGATTTTCTTCTGATTGGGGCCATGGCTTAGGTCCTAAGGTTTTGTGTTTTAGGACCCAGACAACCCTAAATTAATGTCTTGACATTTTTAGTTGTTGATGTTTAATTTTTTTTTCCTGTTAGTATTGATTGTCAAATTTTTAGAAAAGGCTGAAGTTTGTTATTTTCTAAGGAAAAGTAGTATGTTGATAGAGATAAGATATTACAAAAGGGAGGAAGAATATAATTTAAGGGAAATTATTGACAAGTGAACTTAATGTTTCCAAAATTGATAACTGGTTGCATTTGTTTACAGGAACTTTTGTAAATGTGGTTACACACAGCTTATATCTACAGTCATAGACAACAAATATGTATAAGTTAATTGAAAGAAATATTAATTCTAGGGAATATCCTCTCATATGCACGGGCATATGCATTATTATTGTATGTGTGTAGGGAATAGAAGATAATTGTCCACACCCTCACCTGCCCTACCAAGTTCTTTAAAAATGAGCACAAAGATGGGAGTCGACTTTAATTTGATTAAAAAAGTGTGCAGCCACCTGCTGAAAAAGCATAAGTGCAGAATCAGTTGCAGTTAACCCAGTAATGGGTTGGGAGCAGTCAGAATCCATGCTTTACTACCGTGTTTTCCTTCAAAAGGAGATACAGTTTATCCTGCACTGTACCTGTTGTGGTTTGGAGAATTTTGTCTTCTGAGCTTTTGAGTTATCTGTGACTTGCATTATAGTGCATTGTCCATGGTAAAAGTATTGCTTCATGAATTTTTTGTTTAACTTGTATGTGTATGTATGTGTGTACTAGGGCATATGGCTCAAAAAAAGCATTTCTTACACTGTTATAAGTTAACTATGTAAAATGACACATCATTTTTTAATAGTGTTAGTAAATTGGCTATTTTCATGAAAAATTTTATCTTAAAATACAGAAATTTCATTTGGTTCTTGGCATTGTCATTTGCAACAGTGCATGCCCTATTTTTGAATTAGCTCTGAAAACATCCAGGTAGATCATTGATCAAAGATGCTACATATAGGGTGAAATTTTGCCTTTTCTATGGGAAATTTGTTTGGTTCTTTCCAAGTAATATTTTGTGATTCTAGCTTATTTAAGGTCCTGTTCCTAGAAAATGATGTATTCTTTTTTTTTTTTTTAACAGTTTTTTCAGTTGTACTTAAAATAACCTCAGCCCAAATTGGCTATTTCAAACTTGGCAGTTTTGCAAGAAACATGACTATAGAATTCTTTACTAAGTCTTTGCAAAATATTTTGTCTTACTGGAGGAATTGTCCTTTACTCAGCTTGTGTTTTCTTATTTTCATATTTTCTCATATTATCCAAATGGGAAATTTTTCTTTTTAGTAAATTAATATCTCTTTGGAGAAGGCAATGGCACCCCACTCCAGTACTCTTGCCTGGAAGATCCCATGGATGGGAGGAGCCTGGTAGGCTGCAGTCCATGGGGTCACTAGAAGTCCGACACGACTGAGCGACTTCACTTTCACTTTTCACTTTCATGCATTGGAGAAGGAAATGGCAACCCACTCCAGTGTTCTTGCCTGGAGAATCCCAGGGACGCGGGAGCCTGGTGGGCTGCCGCCTATGGGGTCGCACAGAGTCGGACATGACTGAAGTGACTAAGCAGCAGCAGCAGCAGCAGCAGCAGCAGCAGCATCTCTTTGGGAGCTTCTCTCAAAAGCCTTATGTTTACCTCTCAGGAATTTCAACTGATTGTTTATGTCTTTGCTTCTACTATTTTCAGTTGTTGCAAATAAATTTTCGCTTACTGTATACTGTTTCACAGATGTCATTTTATTCATATCTAATATTTTCTGTAGCAGCATATGAGTTGTTCAGTTGTCAGCACAAGCAATTTTAGAACATTTTTATCATCCCCCCCCACTCCAAAAAAGGTTCTGTGTGCATTAACAATAATTCTTCATTCATTCCTTCCCCCAGCCCTTGGCAACCACTGAATCTACTTTCTTGTCTCTAAGAAATTGCCTGTTCTGGACATTTCATGTAAATGGTATCATAAAATATGTGACCTTTTCTGTCTGGTTTCTTTCAGTTAGTACTGTCTTTTTAAGGTACATCCATGTTGTAACAGGTATCAATAATTCTTTTGTTTTTGTTCCCTAATATTCCATTATGGATATATCATATTTTGTTTATCCATTTATCAGCTGATGGACATTTAGGGTTGTTTACAGTTTTTGACTGTATGGATCACAACAAACTGTGGAAAATTCTTAAAGATATGGGAATACTAGACCACTTGACCTGCCTCCTGAGAAATCTGTATGCAGGTCAGGAAGCAATAGTTAGAACTAGATGTCCAGAACATTTGGAACATTGGTTCCAAATTGGGAAAGGAGTACGTCAAGGCTGTGTATTGTCACCCTGTTTATTTAACTTATGTGCAGAGTACATCATGAGAAACGCTGGGCTGGATGAAGCACAAACTGGAATCAAGATTGCTAGGAGAAATATCAGTAACCTCAGATATGCAGATGACACCACCCTTATGGCAGAAAGTGAAGAACTAAGGAGCCTCTTGATAAAAGTGAAAGAGGAGAGTGAAAAAGTTGGTTTAGGGCTCAACATTCAGAAAACTAAGATCATGGCATCCGGTCCCATCACTTCATGGCAAATAGATGGGGAAGCAATGGAAACTGACAGACTATTTTTGGGGGCTCCGAAATCACTGCAAATGGTGACTGCAGCCATGAAATTAAAAGGTGCTTACTTCTTGGAGGAAAAGTTATGACCAACCTAGACAGCATATTAAAAAGCAGAGACATAACTTTGCCAACAAAGGTCTGTTCTGTCAAATCTATGGTTTTTCCAGTAGTTGTGTGGATATGAGAGTTGGACTATAAAGAAAGCTGAGCACAGAAGGATTGATGCTTTTGAACTGTGGTGTTGGAGAAGACTCTTGAGAGTCCCTTGGACTGCAAGGAGATCCAACCAGTCTATCCTAAAGGAAATCAGTCCTAAATATTCATTGGAAAGACTGATCCTGAAGCTGAAGCTCCCATACTTTGGCCACTTGATGCGAAGAACTGATTCCTTGGAAAAGACCCTGATGCTGGGAAAGATTGAGGGCAGGAGGAGAAGGGGACGACAGAGGATGAGATGATTGGATGGCATCACTGACTCAATGGAGATGAGTTCGAGTAAACTCTGGAAGTTGGTGAGGGACAGGGAGGCCTGGCATGCTTTTGTCCATGGGATCACAAAGAGTCAGACATGACTGAGCAACTGAACTGAACTGAGACATTTATGAAACATAATTTGAATTTTTGGGGATCATTCTTTTATTGTGTTTTCACTTTCTGGATGTTGTATTTTGAAGCATTAAAGCTTTTAATTTTGATGAAGTTCAAATTACCTGTTTTTTCCTTTTGTTACTGTGCTTTTTTGGTGTCAGTTAAGAAACTGTTGTTTAATCCAAGGTCACAAGCAAAATATGTTTTCTTCTAAGAGTTTTATGGTTTTAGCTCTCATATTTAGACGCTGTGGTTTGAGTTAATTTTTGAATGTGATGTGATGTCAAAGGATCCCATTTCATTCTTGGAAATGGGAAAGGAAGGAAAAGTTCCCCCCTTATTGAAGTTGTCTTGGTACCCCTTGGTTAAAAATCTATTAACCATACATGTAAGGATTTATTTCTGAAATCTCAGTTCTGTTTCCTTAATATGTATATCTGTCTTTATGCCAGTACCATGCTGTGTTGATTAGTGTCACTTTGGTAGTGAGTTTTGAAACCAGGAAATGTGAGCCCTTCAACTATGGTATTTTTAAGATTGTTTTGGCTGTTTTGAGTCTTTTGCATTTCCGTATGATTTTAGAAGCAGCTTATCATTTCTGCAGAAAGAGGTTGGTATTTGATAAGGATTACATTGAGTATATATCAATAGATCAATTTAGGGAGTATTAGCATTTTATCTGCTGGGAAAGAATGATGGCAGGAGGAGAAAGGGACGACAGAGGATGAGATGGTTGGATGGCCTCACCAACTCAATGGACATGAGTTTGGGTTAACTCCGGGAGCTGGTGATGGACAGGGAGGCCTGGTGTGCTGCGGTCCATGGGGTCGCAAAGTTGGACACGACTGAGTGACTAAAAAGAACCGAGCATTTTATCACTATTAAGCATGACAATCCATGCGTTGGACATCAATGAGTTTTGATGACTTTTTTTTTTTTTTTGATGACTTGGAAGGGTTTATTTCTAAGCACTCTTTTCTGTTCTCTTGGTGTATGTATCTGTTTTTATGCCAGTATCCTACCATTTTACTTACTGTAGCTTTATAGTGTATTGTAATCAGGAAATACGAGGCTTCTAAGCTCTGTTCTTTCTTCGGAATGTTATGGTTATTCAGGATTCTTTGAGATTCCATATGATTACTTCATTTTAAAAATATTATCCCAAAATCCATTGTATGGCTGAATCACATTTTGTTTATCCATTTATCAGTTGATAAAGATTTGGGTTGCTTCCAAGTTTGTTTTTCTTCTGGCTAATGCTGCTATGAATATTTGTGTACAAGTTTTTATGTGATATATATTTTCAATTCTCTTGGTACATACCTAGGAGAGTTTTGAGCCTCTGCCAGATTGTTTCTCAAAGCGGCTGCTGCATTTTATAGTCCCATGAGCAATATATGAGTGTTCCATTGTATCTACATTCTACTTAGCCAGCAGTCCTTTTCTTATTAAGCTTTTTATTTTATATTGGAGTATAGCTGATTAACAGTGTTGTGATAGGCCAACACTTATTGTTTGTTGTTTTCATTATAGCCATCCTAGTACACGCCATTGTAATTTTTTGGATGTTTCACATAGAAAGGTTTTTTGAGATTGGTGCAAGAAAGAGTATGATTTTGTGTTTATTTGTATTTCCAAATAGATAATTCTACTGTTGTTATATCTCTGCCCAGAAGATCTGTTGCATTGTAATATCCTTAGAGCAGGGCTTTTCTGCCTTGGCATTATTGACATCTTGTGCTGGATGATTTTTTTTTTTTTTTGCGTGAGGAAGTATTGTGAATTTTAAAATTTCTGGCAGGACTCTTGTCCTCTGTTGCAGATACCAGTGGTACCATCATCTACAGTTGTGACAACTAAAATTGCCTCTTAGTGCCGTAAGTCACCTGGGGGAAAATTGCCCCTGATTGAGAACTTTACTGCCTTAGAGGAAGAAAGAAAATATTATTCTTTGTTCATATCCTTTTTTTTTTTGGTCAGTGTGGATTTTGCTGTTTTTGTCATTCACAGCATTTAATTTTGCTCAGCAGAATTTTAATCTTTCAAATAGGAAAAATGGATTGTTGCCTAAAAACTTGCTAGATAATTCTTGGGAAAGTTTTTCCTCAGTGAGTTTGAAGTTAGATTTGTAGGATAACGTATCTTCATTTTTTTTCCTTAGAATTATTTTCGAAGTAAAGATTTTGCTTGTGAAGAAATTCTTAGAATTACATAACCCTAGATACTGAGCTACATGAGACATTAAGGAAGGTTTAAGTTAGCATATTTTTTGATATTTAGAATGAAACCTAGAGAAATTACGTAGTTTGTTTCAAGTACCATCGTAACCTGACTGATGACAGAAATGAGATCAAAAGACATGCGGTGTTTTGTTGGTAGGGGGTGAAGGTGTACTTCTTTGTTTTTTGAGTTTTGTTCTGTTTGTTTTTTAGTGGAGATGGTAAATTATTTGATATATGGGGATGGAAGGATCAGTTGCCTTTAGGTAAAAGTTAATTTATAGTCTCACTTCATATCATACCTCCAAAATAGATGATAGATGGAATATAATCATAAACAGTTAAAAAACAATTTTGTAAAAAAAAGCGAGACAATTAGTGATGGATTCATGTCATTTATGTGTCTGTCCAAACCCTCACATGTAGAAGAGGGAGCCCTAGGGTAACTATAGGGTTTGGGTGATGATGATGAGTCCTTGTAGTCTCATCAGTTGTAACAAATGCAGCAGTTTTTTTGAGGATGCTGATAATAGGGGAGGCGTGTGTCGGAACAGAGGTCATATGGAAACCTCTATACCTTCCTCTCAATTTTGCGTTCAACTTCTAAAGCTGATCTTAAAAAAAAAAACAAGCTAATCAAATTTTTTTTTAAGTTAAAGACATATCTTTGGAAGGAGAAGGCTTTTCTGTATTTAGTGTGATGGAAAAATAAACTAAAAATAAAATCTTGATAGATTGAAAAAGTAAAAGTTGGGCCTCTTTGCTTTTCGACAAAACAAAACTTCTGTGCTCTATTATATCATTAGGAAGTCCTGTTCTTTTGGTTCCCAGTTTAGTACTTTCTCTATAACTCCATGTTTTATTGAAGTAATAAACTCTCTCTGACCAATTTAATTTGTTCTGGAATAGATCGTATTATGAAAAATATACTTGTGTGTATAAATAAGTGGTTTGGTAGAAATTTTTATATGAATGAAGAACTGGTTACAGTAAAAGCTTAGGACTTGCTTTTAAGAGTTTATCTTAGATACCGGGCACATGGATATATGTATACTTAAGTATTCATGTGGCTATTGTAGATACACTTATTATTATATAATGGCATTTGATCCAGTAGCATGTGTATTTTACTTAAGACTTTGGAGATGTTTTTGGTGGAATTTGTTTTGGCACGTAGTAAATAGTAAGTTATGGCTGAGTTGTCTGTGTGTGTAGTATTGTTGAAGTTTAATGTACATAACATTCTTTTAAATATCCAGATTGATAAGTTTTGGAAAATGAATATGTTTGTGTGATTATCACCACAAAGAATGACATTTCATCATTCTCAAAATTTTCCCTCTTAACTGTTTACCATTGCTTCGTGTTCTCAACCCTTGCTCCAGATTACTATTGATACATTTTCTATGATTTTATCTTTAGTATTTAATATATGTGAAATCAATTTATTGATTAGTATCATAAATTTAACGGTTCATTCAGAAGTGTATCTTACTCTTTTTCATCTTTAAAAATAAATGACTCTGATAGTGATTAGACATTTTTTATTTGTCTCTAGTATTTCATACGGAGAAGGCAATGGCACCCCACTCCAGTACTCTTGCCTGGAAAATCCCATGGATGGAGGAGCCTGGTAGGCTGCAGTCCATGGGGTCGCTAAGAGTTGGGCACGACTGAGCGACTTCACTTTCACTTTTCACTTTCATGCATTGGAGAAGGAAATGGCAACCCACTCCAGTGTTCTTGCCTGGAGAATCCCAGGGACGGGGGAGCCTGATGGGCTGCTGTCTCTGGGGTCTCACAGTTGGACACGACTGAAGCGACTTAGCAGCAGCAGCAGCAGCAGTATTTCATATGTGCTCAGTTGCTCAGTCGTGTCTGACTCCTTGTGACCCTATGGACTGTAGCCCGCCAGGCTCCTCTGTCCATGGAATTTTCCAGGCAAGAACACTGGAGTGGGTTGCCATTTCCTTCTCCAGGAGATCTTCCCAAGATTCTTTATCGCTGTGCCACCGGGGAAAGCCCCAGTATTATATATATATATGTATACAGTGAAGTGAAAGTCGCTCAGTCGTGTCCGATTCTTTGCGACAGATTCTTTTACCAGCTGAGCCACAAGGGAAGCCCAAGAATACTGGAGTGGGTAGCCTATCCCTTCTCCACCAGATCTTCCTGACCCAGGAATCAAACTGGGGTCTCCTGCATTCCAGGCAGAATATGAATATATATATATATATATATATAATCTTTTATATATATATAAAAGATTTACCCATGTTATTGCATGCATATGTAGTTCCTTCTTTATTGAGTAGTAGTCTTTAAACTGTTGTAGATAATGCTGTTATAAATGAATATCTTGAATACTGGTATGTTTTCCATTTCACGGAGGACAGATATTGCTGTGTACATTGGTAAACTGCTCAACTTTTCCAAAGTGACGGTACTGTTTTGCATTTCACCAGTAATGTATGAGAGTTCCAGTTGCTCTGCATTTTTTCCCAGGTTGTTTTTTTGGTGTGTCAGTTTATATATATCATGACTTTGAAGACCTTAGTATGTTCATATGTGAAACTCTTTTGGGTAGAAATTTTTTATGAAGGGTGCCAGTATTTGTTTTGTTCTGCTTTTTATGTGTGTGTTTTTGAGTACTAGAAATTTGATCAGTAAAATCTTTGATTGAACAATCCTTTTTTGTTTACCCATCTTTACCCCTGTAATTAACTCTCCATTTAGAAATATACCTTAGGTTTTTTACGTTGTTTTTTTTTATTTTATTTTATTTTTAAACTTTACAAATTGTATTAGTTTTGCCAAATATCAAAATGAATCCGCCACAGGTAAGTTTTAAAAAGCAAAAGCAAGTAATGTTTGTAGTGAACTAGACATTTTTAAGAGTAGTAGTTAAGTGACATCCTAGTTACAGCCTGTCTCCATATACTTTAAAATACTATCTGTGTCCCTTTGTAAATAAGTATTTTTAAGATGAAAGTGAAAGTGAAGTTGCTTAGTCGTCTCTGACTCTTTGCGACCCTGTGGACTGTAGGCCACCAGGCTCCTCCGTCTGTGGGATTTCCCAGGCCAGAATATTGGAGTGGGTTGCCATTTCCTTCTCCAGGGGATCTTCCCGACCCAGGGATCAAACCTAGGTCTCCCGCATTGTAGGTAGATGCTTTAACCTCTGAGCCACCTGGGATATATAAACATAATTGTGAAGAATTTTAAACTTGAAGATTAATATACTCTTGAGAAAATTCTTCATAATTAAATATGTTCACTATAATTTTAAATTTCTGAAATACTGCATCTGCTTCTGTTTTTGCTGATTGATCGTCTCTATAAAACATAATAATGGGTCTTTTAGGCCTCCAGTTTTGATGTCCTATTAGTTTAATGTAGTTTAATGTAGTATAATGTGTTAACAATGCTAAGTCATAATCTCACAATATTTTGGAGTATATCCTTCCAGACTTTTTTTACATACACACATTCTTTCCCCCTCCTCCTCTTCCTGCCCACATAAATTTCCAAAATGAAATTACGATACACCAATGTTTAATATTGTCTTTTCGACGATAATATCTTTAAATATATCATCGTCCCCCCCCCCCATCAGGAAATCAGATCTAAGCAATTTTTTATGTCTGCATAGTATTTTATTTTTGGATGTATCTGATTTTGGTAACTTAAATATTTATCAGCAGAGAACTGATTGTTTCCAATTTTTACTATTACAAACAGTGCTCCAGTAAGTTTTCTTTTTACATACTTACATATTGGTTCTTTATTTCCTAGCATAAAGATTTGAAAGGGAATTTGGTGGCTTAAGAACATCTGCATTAAAATTTTTTATGTAAAACACTAAATTGCTCTTTTGGAAAACTGGCAAACTATGTAGATAAAGACTACTTTTAGAATGTTTTAAAATTTACTCCTGAAAGAGTAGTTACTGAGAATGACCATTGATTGCAACTTAGGAGAAAAAACTGAGTCATTCAAAACCATCCTATGAAATTCTTACATATTTATTTGTTTATAGTTTTATGACTTTTATATTTCCATCACTAGAATATAAGCATCTTGAAGGTAGACTCACTATGTGTTACTTTATATGTATATACTCTATCTTATTCCTACCATATCTCCAGATTTAGAATAGTGCTTGGCATGTTAACAGGTACTAATAAATATTTGAGTGACTCTTTAATGACTGATTGTTAATGCAGTCTGTGGTTTTCTGGTGCTGTGAATTGAAAGTGAAAGTGAAGTCGCTTAGTCGTGTCCGACCCTTTGGGACCCCATGGACTGTAGCCTACCAGGCTCCTCTGTCCATGTTGCTGTGAATTAGGGGAGAACAATGTATGTCACTGCTGTTCTGAAGAGCTTGGGTTACCTGAGGTATTTTGTCAGTCCAGAGTTGTTGTTGAGGGTGTGTCGCATTTTTTTTTTTCCCTCAGTAAGGTGGGCATCTTTGTGGACAGAAACTTTACTTGGGTTTTTTTCTTTTGGCAACCACCACTGCTACAACACTGAAACATTAATAAATGATGGTAATAATTGCAGTGAAGATAAACCTATTATTTCTTGCCTGTTTTCTGAACGAGAATTTATCTGAGATTCTCTATGATTTACCTTTAAAGTTAATATTTCACCTCAGCCATGTTTCACCAGGAGATTATTTGAATTAGTGACCTGGGGCCCCGTGTCTGATTATTTGAACTAGTGACCTGGAGCCCTCTGTCCAGTTCGACAGCTGGTCGATCCTGGCAACAAGGTGTCTTGAGGCCCATGTCTGTTCAGACGACTGGTTAGCCTTGCAACCCTGTACTCAAAATGTTTGTGTGTGTTTTAATCAGCGTTTGGTTGCCTTTCTTTTTCAGAATCTATGCAGAAAAGGAGTTAACACAGCAAGATTGCTGTGCTTAGAAAGATCTGCTTTTAAGATTGGCCCTTGGCCTGCATCTGAGGAAAAAAATTGAATTCTGGGAGTGTTCTCACCATTTCATAACTGATAAGAGTGGTTTACTATGCTTGAACTCTTTGCACAACAATATGGTTTATGTCGAGCACCTCCTTTTCTTCTCAGAGTGTGGCATTTTTTGTGTGTGTCAGGCAGAGGCTGTGTACGTGACCGTGATAAAAACTTTGGGACACTGAGTCTCTAATGAGCTTCCTTGGTTAGACATTTCACACATGTTGTCACAGTTCGGTGCTGGAGGAATTAAGTGCATCCTCTGTGGCTCTGTGGGCAGAAGACCCTTGGAAAGTTGTACCTGGTTTCCTCTAGACATCACCTCATAGAGCTTTTCCCTTTGCTGACTTTGGTTCTGGATTATCTGCTTTAGTAAATTATACCCATGAGTACGATGATGTCCGAGTCCTGTGAGTCCTTGCGTAGTTTGAAGGACTCCCACCATAACATCAAATTCAGGAACATCCTAAAGAGGCACCTTTTGAAGACTGTAATCTTCCCACTCTGCTCTCTTTTTGACATTATGGGAATGCACAGCAGAATGACAATTTAATGTGTTGTAATCTGGATAAAGAAATGTGTAAGTTAAAAGGTAATTTTTTAACTTTCATAAGAAGAAACGTCAGTACTTGATGTATTATAATTCAATTTAGAAATTTGAGTTTACACCAGATTTTTTAAGGAACATTTCTGTTAGGTTAAGACACTCTTTTTGTAGTAATACTCTGAAATCCCAGTTATGTTTGCCTTGAGAAATTTGTGTTCCAAGAACAGGATACTGTTGCTTCAGTTATTCAGTTATTTGCCCCATTACTGCAAGGTTCCTGTGTTGTTTATGTTAGATAGTTCATTTTGACACTTAGATAAACAGAAGCCAAACACACAGCATACCCAGAACTAGTCCCTGAACTTTGTTCCAGGGTAAAGATAAGGCATTTAGACTTTTCCAGTACAGATAAATATATTACAGCTACTGAAAAATGGATGTTATGTGACTCTTGGATTGTTTAGATAAGCAGTGAAGGTCTTAAAAAAAATTCCTGCCAACAACACCAAGGGAAAATTTATATTCATTCATAGAACCGGCTTTTAAGAGGATTACAGATTAGGCATAAGATTCTGTGACTCAGGAAAACATTTGTATATTATCATTTCACAACATGCCTGAAAAAATTCCTCTGAGCTATGTTGTCCTGTTCTTGTTCAGTTTTACTCTGTGTACTTGTCTTTGAAAATAGACCCAGTTGAGGAACTGCATGTCTTTAAACTGTACAGTTTGATGAAGTTTTATAATTGTGTATGCTTATGAAATCCCTCCCCCACAATCAGCATACACAAAATTGTCATCATCCCCTAAAGATTCCTTGTGCTCTTTGTAGTCATTTTTTTCCTTTACCACTAGTACCAGGCAAGCACTGATCTACTTTAAATTTCTTTCATTTTCTAGGATTTCATATAAGTGAAATCATATGAAACATTATCATATATAGTATCTATCACTAACACAGTGATAATTGAGATTTATCCACATTACTGCATGTGTCAATAGTTTATTCCTTTTGCTTTTCATTAATATTTATTTGGATATATTACATTTTGTTGATCTGTCTACCAATTTATGGACACTTGGTTAGTTTCCATTTGGGGGCCATTGTAAACAAAGCTGATATTATACTTGTTTTTGCATAGGCATAGGGTTTCATTTTGCTGGTGTGCCCCACTTTTTAAAAAAATTTGTACTTATTGTCCTAGGCAAAAAATAAGGGAGGGAAACACATTAATCTTTCACCTATTCAATGAACATATATTGAATGCTTTTGATATAGTGCCATGTGCTGAAGTCACAGTGGTGAACAAGAACTCAGCCCCTGCTCTTATTTAGACCTTACAATTTGGTGAATAATTCAGGCATATACAAGGAATAAGAAATGGAGGTTGTGTAAAGAATGTTATGGAGAATATGAAAGCAGATCCCCCCATCCAGGTCTGGGTTGAACAGGGAGAGAGTCTTTGAAGAAGAAATGTAAAGATGAATAGCGGTTGAGTAAATGAGGCCTTCTAGGTAAAAGAAATAGACTGTGTGATAAGGTGAGAAAGAGAATGGTACTCTATCATTTCTGTCTGGATGAAGCTGGGAGTATCTGTAGTTACTCAGTCAAGAAGGTCCTTCTACATCATTTTAAGAGTTTTGGAAATGAAAATCAAGGAAATGATAAGGTCAAATTGTAGGTACTGTGATCAAGTTTTTTGAGTAAGTACTTTATAATCTCCTCATTTCCAGAAATTCTACCTGCCATCTTTAATTCTGTTTACTTTTAATCAAGTTTTAGTCTAATGTTAATGTAAGTGTTAACCCTAAATTTTGATAAGGATTGCTATTAGATGAGCAGAATGTTAGAGTAAGACTGAGATGACTACTTATTTAATTTTCTTGGTTATTTCTGATTAAGTAGAATTTATCAAGATACTACTAGAATACCAATGTTGAAAACTTTCATATACATAACAAGTGTATTTGCAGGAAATCATTTTGGCAAGAGGCATGATTTATAAGAGGCTTGTTGACAGTCTGACCTTCTGTAATCTAGTATCTTGTTAAGACACTGAACACTTTTATAGTACTTGCTCTGAGGCTAGGAAAACAAAGTAAAAATCCACTATAATTAATCCTTTTAAGAAGTAGAGAGTTTTTGTTTGGAAGCAGTGGTTCGTTTCATTTTAAAGTTGATTTTTTAAACTTCTATTTGCTATATTATTATCATGGTGTGTTCTTTGGTATACTTTTTACTTAAAAGTAGTATTGCTAGTTACTTGTTTCAGATCTCTTCAGAAAAGTCATTTCTATATGTAGAATACTTTTCAAAGCCCTTTCACATACCTCTGTAAACCATGGTGGACATGAGTTTGGAGATTGTGTAAACTATACAGTATGTATAGCTTCACATGTGGGCATCTCTTGAAAGGTTCAGAGTAGTATAAATTTTCCTTTCTAATAGTAACAAATATAAAAATTGACCTGTATTCTTCCCTCGCCTCCCTCCCTCCTTCCCTTCTATTTTAAAAGTGTTAAATATCAGTTTGAAGTTTTAGAGGGAGAATATACTTTTCTAGTACCCTGTACACCAGTGTCTGCCAAATTGCTCCTATTTTCAGAATGGATTTATTATTTGTGCATCTATCTATAGACCCTAGTATTATTAGCATCTGATCCAAAATAATGAATGAGATTAAACTTCATGTTGTGAGATTTTGAGCTAGAATAATAGCGTTGGTATATTTGGGCACATGTGCCAATGGGTACATCCTGTTTCAGTTATTTATGATGGAAGTTTTTGTTCATCGTTTCATCCTCAGTATCTGACACAACTTTTTCACGAAGAAAGTGCTCTGTAGTTATTTGTTGAACAAATTTTTAGCACGTGACAATTGTCTTGTAAATATTTTAAGATTTCATATGGCATGTAGTGTAGTACTATGTACTTATTGCCCCCAAATCAGTATTTGTTTATTAATGTGTGTTCCCTATATGTACTATAGTAAGACATTGATTTCAAGATAGATCATAAGTGGAGATCTGTTTTATAACAGTAGATAATATGTGAAAAATTTTAACCACTTCTTATGTAAAACTTTCAACATAATAAATTTCTATACTAAAGTCTCACTTAATGAATCTTGCTCTTGGCTGTATTATGTGTGGGTGCTCAGTTGTATCCTACTCTTTGCAACCCCTTGGACTGTAACCCACTAGGCTCCTCTGTCCATGGGATTGCCCAGGCAAGAATTCTGGAGTGGGTTTCCATTTTGTCCTCCAGGGATCTTCCTGACCCAGGGATTGAACCCTCATCCCCTGCATTGCAGGTGGGTTCTTTACCGCTAAGCCATTGAGGAAACCCTAGCTCTATTATAGTGAATCTCTTATTAGTAAAACACCCTAGCTCTATTTTAGTGAATTTCTATTAGTATAGCTCATTTACATGGCTATAAGATAACTGTTTCTCAGGACAATCATATTTTTGTTAATTTCTTCAGCAGTGTGTATATTTAATGATTTTTTTAGGAGAGAAAGTAATACAAATAAATATTTTTGTTTTTAGCAAGCTTTGGTTTTATATATTTCTTAAGGCATTATAGATAAGCCATTGAGACCTTTGGGAAACACATGCTCATTCTTTTTCAAAGCGTTTTTTTTTTTTTTAATCTTTTTAGTGTCAAAATGGACATTTTTACTCCAAGAACAAAACATAGGCGACAAAATTTCAGTTAAAAAATCTTTATGTACTTGTTTTTGGCTGCATTGCGTCTTAATTGTGGCATTCAGGCCCTTGATTGCAATGCGTGGACTTCTCTCTAGTTGCAACTGGTGGGCTCAGTAGTTGCGTTGTGTGAGTTCTCTAATTGAGGCATGCAGGCTTAGTTGCCACGTGACAGGTTGGGGTCTTGTTCTCTGATCAGGGATCTCCGCCATGTCCCCTGCATTTGAAGGTGGTTTCTTAACCCCAGGACCACCAGGGAAGTCCCCCAATTTCACTTTTTAAAGTAAACTATTGGACACGTTTTGCTTATATTGCATGACAACACATGGTCAGTTCTATGTAATGATACTTTCTGCTGAAAGCATTCATTTGCCACATCTATAAAACTGAGTTTTTAAAAAAATTTGAATGCTTAATATTTGTTTTCTTTGTTACTATTTTCTTTAGAAGGTATTGACCTTGGCTTTGTTGTTTCAAACTTTTTATTCTTTCTGTATCTCTCTTTAAAAATGTTTTTGATCAGCTTCTTAGAATTTTTAAAAAATAATTTTATTTACTTATTTTTGGCTGTACTGGGTCTTCGTTTCTTCATGGGCTTGTCTCTAGTTGGAGAGAGCAGGGGCTACTCGCTAGTTGCATTGTGGACTTCTCATTGTGGTGGCTTCTCTTGCGGAGCTCTAGGCTGGCAGGCTTCAGTAGCTGCAGCACGTGAATGCAGTAGTTGTATCTCCCAGGCTCTAGAGCACAGGCTGAGTAGTTGTGGTGTATGGGCCGAGCTGCCCTATGACACATGGGATCTTCTGGATCAAGGACTGAACCCGTGTCTCCTGCATTGGCAGACAGATTCCTCAACCCTGAGCCACCAGGGAAGCCCATTTCTGTATCTCTGAGTTTAACAGATATTCAAAGTAAATGCCAACCAAACTAAATATTTCTTTCATGTCACAGTTTCCTCCGTTTTATTTTTAAAAGTTGCCTTCCCTTTCACTTGAGATGTGAATTTTCTGCATTATTCAAACTAATTTTATTTATTTTGTTCTCCAATATGTTTGTGCCTATAAAGTAGTCTGTTATTTATAACTACAATTTTCATGTCTCTCAAATCTCAGGGTATAAATTGGTTATCACTAGGTTCTAAAAAGCTGTTGTGGAGTTAATTTGAAAAAATTATTCTCTATATTGGTGTACAGTTTCTAGAGTTTTACATTTATAGACCTAGCTTGCAAGCTGTATCTTAAAGATAGAAAAAGTGTAGGCTGTTCTCAACATGTTGGACTGAGAAAGTAAGATGTCCTGCTGCCAGATATACTGTTGTGTTCATGTCTGTGCTAGAATTCTTGCTATTTTTCTTTAAGCATTCCCCTTTAAGTGAACTCTTCCTTTGTTTTCCTAAAGTTCTAGTTTTTTTGATTCTTCTTAATAAAAACTTTTGTCAGCTACCACCTGGCTACTCCGACTCCTCATACTCCTCCTTTTATCCACTTTTAGTTATTTGGCAAACATGCTTTATTAATAGAGCTCTACTTAGTTCTGGTGAATAAAACTAATAAAAACACATACTATGAAAAATAGAATATTATTTAGAATTCTTCAGAGGTTGATTCACATCTGAGAACTAGATAGAATTAAAACCACAACAGTGTTTAAATTGTTTGGCATTTGGCATTAGAATAACTCTGTTATTAAGAAAAATAAAACCATAAGACTATTTGAAAGCAGAGAGGAAGAACATTCTTATATTTTAAGAGATGTAACTAAAAATTCAATAAAATTTGATGAGTCTCAAAAGTATAATGTTTTATAAGTTTCAGGATTCTATGAAGTACATTTTTTGCAAATTTAAAACACCCTTGAACATTGTCAAATATTGTTTGTGGATCCATATATTCATATATATGGAATAAAAATATTAAAAGATAAATTTGAGGGTTAAACACAAATTTCATGAATGTGGTTACTCCTCAGGAGATAAGATCAGGGAAAGATCAGGTAAGTTTCCAACATTTAGACTAGATCAAATCTAATATGGGTGAGTATTAACACTTGTTAAATCTGAGTGGTGAGTACTATGCTTTATGTTATACTTTTCCATGATTTTAAATTTTTTATAATAAAATAATTCAATAGGAAAAATAGTATTTAAAGGTAGTAAAGGATAGAAGTGGGGCTTCCCTGGTGGCTTTAGGGGTCAAGAATCCACCTGTCAATGCAGGAGACATGGATTTGATCCATGATCTGGGAGGACCCTGCATGCCATGTAGTACCTAAGCCCCTGTGCCACAATTATTGAGCCTGTGCTTTAGAGCCTTGGAGCTGCAACTACTGAGCCCATTTGCCTCAACTACTGAACCCATGCGCCCTGAAGCTCATGTTCTGTAACATGCTCATGTTCCGTAACGAACCACTACGTGCTCATGTGCTCATGTTCTGTAACGAACCACTACAATAAGAAACCCGCACACTACAACTTGAGAAAAGCCCGTGCAGCAATGAAGACCTAGGATCAGTTCAGTGCAGTTCAGTCGCTCAGTTGTGTCTGACTCTTTGAAACCCCATGAACCGCAGCACACCAGGCCTCCCTGTCCATCACCAACTCCCGGAGTTTACCCAAACTCATGTCCATTGAGTCGGTGATGCCATCCAACCATCTCATCCTTTGTCATCCCCTTCTCCTCCTGCCCTCAATCTTTCCCAGCATCAGGGTCTTTTCAAATGAGTCAGCTCTTCGCATCAGGTGGCCAAAGTATTGGAGTTTCAGGTTCAGCAGCATCCTTCCAATGAGCACCCAGAACTGATCTCCTTTAGGATGGACTGGTTGGATCTCCTTGCAGTCCAAGGGACTCTCAAGAGTCTTCTCCAACACCCCAGTTCAAAAGCATCAATTCTTTGGCGCTAAGCTTTCTTCACAGTCCGACTCTCAGATCCATACATGCTGTCTTGAAAAACCATAGCCTTGACTAGACGGACCTCTGTTGACAGAGTAATGTCTCTGCTTTTGAATATGCTATCTAGGTTGGTCATAACTTCCTTCCAAGGAGTAAGTGTCTTCTAATTTCATGGCTGCAGTCACCATCTGCAGTGATTTTGGAGCCCAGAAAAATAAAGTCAGCTACTGTTTCCCCATCTATTTGCCATGAAGTGATGGGACCGGATGCCATGGTCTTCATTTTCTGAATGTTGAGCTTTAAGCCAACTTTTTTACTCTCTTCTTTCACTTTCATCAAGAGGTTCTTTAGTTCCTCTTCACTTTCTGCCATAAGGGTGGTGTCATCTGCATATCTGAGGTTATTGATATTTCTCCTGGCAATCTTGATTCCAGCTTGTGCTTCATCCAGCCCAGCGTTTCTCATTATGTACTATGCATATAAATTAAATAAGCAGGGTGACAATGTACAGCCTTGACGTACTCCTTTTCCTATTTGGAACCATGTTCAAATAGGTTCCTGTCCTGTTGTTCCATGTCCACTTCTAACTGTTGCTTCCTGACCTGCATACAGTTTTCTGAAGAGGCAGGTCAGGTGGTCTGGTAGTCCCATCTCTTGAAGAATTTACCACAGTTTATTGTGATCCACACAGTCAAAGGCTTTGGCATAGTTAATAAAGCAGAAATAGATGTTTTTCTGGAACTCTCTTGCTTTTTCCATGATCCAGCGTATGTTGGCAATTTGATCTCTGGTTCCTCTGCCTTTTCTAAAACCATCTTGAACATCTGAAAGTTCACGGTTCACGTACTGCTGAAGCCTGGCTTGGAGAATTTTGAGCGTTACTTTACTAGCATGTGAGATGAGTGCAATTGTGTGGTAGTTTGAGCATTCTTTGGCATTGCCTTTCTTTGGGATTGGAATGAAAACTCACCCTTTCCAGTCCTGTGGCCACTGCTGAGTTTCCAAATTTACTGACATATTGAGTGTAGCACTTTCACAGCATCATCTTTTAGGATTTGAAATAGCTCAACTGGAATTCCATCACCTCCACTAGCTTTGTTCATAGTGATGCTTTCTAAGGCCCACTTGACTTCACATTCCAGGATGTCTGGCTCTGGGTGAGTGATCACACCATCGTGATTATCTGGATCGTGAAGATCTTTTTTTGTACAGTTTTTCTATGTATTTTTGCCACCTCTTCTTAATATCTTCTGCTTCTGTTAAGTCCATACCATTTGTGGGTCATGGTGGAGAGGTCTGACAGAATGTGGTCCACTGGAGAAGGGAATGGCAAACCACTTCAGTATTCTTGCCTTGAGAACCCCATGATCAGTATGAAAAGGCAAAATGATAGGATTCTGAAAGAGGAACTCGCCAGGTCGGTAGGTGCCCAATATGCTACTGGAGATCAGTGGAGAAATGACTACAGAAAGAATGAAGGGATGGAGCCAAAGCAAAAACAACACCCAGTTATGGATGTGACTGATGGTAGAAGCAAGGTCCGATGCTGTAAAGAGCAGTATTGCATAGGAACCTGAAATGTTAGATCCATAAATCAAGGCAAATTGGAATTGGTCAAACAGAAAATGGCAAGAGTGAACGTTGGCATTCTAGGAATCAGTGAACTAAGATGAACTGGAATGGGTGAATTTAACTCAGATGACCATTATATCTACTACTGTGGGCAGGAATCCCTTGGAAGAAATGGAGTAGCCATCATAGTCAACAAAAGAGTCTGAAATGCAGTACTTGGATACAATCTCAAAAACGACAAATCTGTTCATTTCCAAGGCAAACCATTCAATATCATGGTAATCCAAGTGTATGCCCTGACCAGTAACGCTGAAGAAGCTGAAGTTGAATGGTTCATTGAAGACCTTTTAGACCTAATACCCCGCCCCCTGCAAAAAAAAGATAAAAGACCTAGCATAGCCATTAATAAATAAAAATATTTTAAAAAATAGATGTGGTACCACAAAATTAAAGAGGTCTGGAATGATACCCCAATGTCATAGAAGAAAGTGGGAGAATTGGTGATATAGATTGTACTGAATTTGGGAATCATGGGTTCATAATATAACTGTCATTTTGAAAACAAGGGAAAAGATTGAAAACAGTTATTGAAACAGTATTCTTTTTCTGATCTGAATAAAAGACTGTACTGTTTATATTGAAAGGATTATCTGAGTGTCAGTAAATGTATAATGAAAAGAGAACAGTACTTAGACTCATGCTAATAAATTTATTAAAGTAAAGAGAAAAAAACAAGCAGTTAATTAGTCTACCAACTTCCTAGGTTGGTGAAAAGGAAATATTAAAATCAAGCTTCATCTTTGAAAATCTGATATTCACTATGAAAAGTTTGACATAAAAATGATGCTTCCAGGAATCAGGGGAAGGAAGAAAATATGAGAATTTGAAATCAGAAGCAACAATTCATTTGGCTGAGAATAAGAATTGACTGCAATTGACTACCTAATGATAAAGCAAAGAAAAAGATTTCTTTTACATCCTCTTAGTTATTTGGCAAGCATATTCACATAATGTGGATTAATTGTTTGTGTTATACTTGTCTCCTTAAATGTCAGAAATCATATCAGCAATTCCCTTTGTACCTCCCTAGTGTGGGAGTGGGATTGCGTTTTGGAAGGGGTGATTCTTTTGCCTGCAGAGCTGTTTTGCATATTGCTGAATATTTAGCATCCCTGGCCACTGACATTAAAGCCAGCGAAAACCCCCCAATCATTTTGACAACCAAAACAAAACAAAATATACCTCTTTCACTTGTCTCTAAATTGCTACCCTCCCACCACAGGCCATCCTGCCCAAATTAGGAACGACTGTTCATCTGTTGATTTGTATTCAGAGAATCCCATGAACAGAGAAGCCTGGCAGGCTACAATCCATGGGGTCGCAAGAGTTGGACACAACTTAGCAACTACACCACCACCGCCACCACTTAAAATACATTTAGTGGCTATCTAAATGTTTTTTAAAATGCACCTGTTTGAGTAATTCCGTCTTTTACCCACCTTTTCATGGTGCCATTCCATTCCCTATCTCCCATCCTTTTTTTTTTTTTTTAAGAGACTTTTAGTTTTTAGAGCACTTCTAGGTTTGCAGCAAAATTGCCTGGAAAGTATAGAATTCCCACATACCTACCCCCCTCCCCCAACCCAGACTCCTTCATTATCAGAATCAAGATGAACAAGTTCCTCTGTTATTCATGGCTTTTCTCTTGAGTAGTTGTTGGATTTTGTCACTTTTCCTTCATCTATTGATATTATCATATGAATTTTCTTCTTTATTGATGTGATAGATTACATTAATTGATTTTTGGATTTCAAACTAACCTTCTACACCTGGGATACATTCCCCCATTAAAAAAAATTTCCCCAAATGCTCAGCTGTAGATTGGCCTGGTGAGTCTTAGCCTTGTATGTTCAAAACTCTGTCAAGGTATTCTACTTTTATGCATTGTTTTCGTTTACTCCAGTTTTGAACTATTAACACCTAAGTTCTTCTCAGTGCTCTAGTTCTGTGAATCATGTCTAGAGCATTTAAGCTGTCATTGCCAAAAATCCCAACTTTTAAAGCTTAAACAGTTTTTTGTTGTGAAGTATTTTAAACACATTAACACTCAGAGAAATGACTGAATACCAAGATTTAATAAGTGTTAACGTTTTGTCATGTTTGTACTATGTTTGTTTAAAAATGTGTGTGTGCCTAGATCACATTGGTTAAAACTCCACTCCCTAATGTCATCCCATTTTCTGCTCCCCAAAACTAATGCTTTCTTGAGTTGGAATGAATCTGCTTTTTTTTCCCATGTACCTATAGTTTTAGTACATAAGGTATGCATTGATAACCTAGAGTATTATTTTGGGTTATTTAACTTTGGAGATTCTCTGGGTTTGGTTCCAGAATATCACCAAAAAAGTAAGTCATGTAACTTACTTGTTTTCCTAATACATGTGTAAGTTATGTCTAAAAAAAGACGTACACACCTTAATTTAAAAATACTTTATTGCTAAAAAATGCTAACCATCATCTGAACTTTTAGCAGTTCATAATCTTTGTAGTTATAGAGTCTTTCTTCCACGTTGATTGCTGCTGACTGATCAAGGTGGTGGTTACTGAAGTAGGTGACTATGATTTAAAAAATAAGAGTAAGAAAGTTTGCTGCATCAATTGACTCTTCCTTTCACAAACAAACTTCTGTGTTTCATGTGGTGCTTTTTGATAGCAATTTATCCACAATAGTACTCTTCAAAAGTGGAGCCAATCCTCTGAAACCCAGGTGTTGGTTTATCAACTAAGTTTATGTAACGTTCTGAATCCTTTGTTCCAATCTCCTGTTGAAATTTTTGACCTCTTTCCATGAATCACAAATGTTTTTAATGGCATCCAGAATGGTGAATCCTTTCCAGAAGGTTTTAAATTGACTTTGTGCATATCTGTCAGAGAGATCACTATCTATGCCAGTATACCCTTACAAAATGTATTTCTTAAATAAGACTTGAAAGTTGAAATGTCACTTTGATCTTTGGTCTGCAGAATGGATGTTGTGTTAGCAGGCATGGAAACAGCATTAATCTCTTTGTACAACACCTTAAGAGCTCTTGGGTAACCAGGTGCACTGTGAGTGAGCTGTAATGTTTTGAAAGGATTCTTCCTGAGCAGTAGGTCCAAACAGTGGGCTTAAGATCCTCAATAAACCATGTTGTAAACAGATGTACTGTCATCCAGGCTTTGTTGTTCCATTTATAGAGCACAGGCAAAGTAGATTTAGCATAATTCTTAAGAGCCCCAGGATTTTCAGAATGGTAAATGAACATTGGCTTCAACATCAAGTCACCAGCTGTATTAACTCCTAACAAGAGAGTCAGCCTGTCCTTTGAAGCTTTGAAAACTGGCATTGACTTCTCTAGCTCAGAGTCTTAGGTGGCATCTTCTTTCAGCACAGGTCTGTTTCATCATCTGCATTAAAAATATCTGTTGTTTAGTGTAGCCACCTTCCTTAATTATTAATATCTTAGCTAGATCTCCTGAGTAACTTGGTACAGCCTCTACATTGGTACTTGCTACTTCACTGCACTTTTATGTTGAGAAGATGACTTCTTTCCTTAAATCTTATGAACCAACTTCTGCTCACTTCAAACTCTTCTTCTGCAGCTTCTTCACCTCTGTCAGCCTTCATGAAATTGAAGAGATTTTGGGGTTAATTTACTTTAATTCTTGTAATGTAGAGACATCCCTTTTTAGAATTCAAATTGGAATTTAAAAAGGAATTAATATATTTATCTACTAATACATATTCAAAAATTATCTGTACCAAATTATTTTTAAGGTTTAGTTTTAAATTTCCTTAAGTGAAATTTTCTCTTTTGGTTATACAGTTCTGTGAAGTTTGACAAGTACATAATCATGTTAACTACCACCCCAATTAAGATACAGAACATTTCTACCCCTTAGAAATACTCTTTCAGTACCACCATAATCAGTTACTCCCTCCTGCTCCCATCAGGGCTCTGGTAACCAGTAATCTCTTCTCCGTTCCTGTAATTTTACCTTTCTAAAATGTCATGTAATACATCAAATAGTATACAGCTTTTTTAGTCTGGCTTCTGTCATTTAGAATCATGTATTTGAAATTCATTCATGTTCTTTCTCATGTCAATAGTTCATTCCTTTTTTATTGCTGAGACGTTTTTGTTTATCTGGTTTTCAGTTGAGGTACATTTGGGTTATAAATAGTTTTATGTGGCTATAAGTAAAATCACAATAAGTATTCACATAAAGATTTTTGTGTGAACATAGATTTTCATTACATTTATATCAGTATCTGTAGGTATCAGGGAATGGGACTGCTAAGTTAATTGGTAAGCATATGTCCCATCTGTGTCAGCACCCTGATCAGTACTTGATACTGTCAGGAGTTTTTTGTTTTGTTGTTTTAAAATTTTAGTCATTCTAATAGGTGTGCAATAGTATCTCATGGTAGTTAAAATTTTTTTCATTCATGGTTTTAAGAAAGATGAGTTATAATTGACATGCAATATTATATTAATTTCAGGTGTATAACATAGTGATTGGGTATTTTTTATACATTATGAAATGATCACATGATAAATCCAGCTACTGTCTGTCACCATACTGCAATATTACTGCAATTACTGCAATATTATTAGCTGTAATCCCTATACTGTATATTACAGCACCATGATGTGTTTATTTTACAATTATAAGTTTATACCTCTTAATCTCCTTTACCTAGATATCCCACCCCACCATCCTCCATCCTTCTGGAAACCACCAATTTGTTATCTGTGTCTACGGAGCTGTTTCTGTTTTGTTCTGTTTATCTCTTTGCTTATTCCACATGTGAAAAGTAGAATCACATGGTATATCTCTGACTTATTCCACTTAGTGTGATACCCTCTAAATCCATGCATGTTGTTCCAATTAGCAAGATTTCATTCTTTTTTTTATATCTGAATAATATTCCATTGTGTATATATAAACCACATCTTATTTTTCTTGTATATCCATTGTGTGTATATAAACATCACATCTAAATTGATGGGTACTTAAATTGCTTCCATATATTAGCTATTATAAATAATGCCACAGTGAACCTAGG
The DNA here is from genome assembly GCF_027580195.1 of Bos mutus. Taxonomy (NCBI): domain Eukaryota; kingdom Metazoa; phylum Chordata; class Mammalia; order Artiodactyla; family Bovidae; genus Bos; species Bos mutus. The sequence goes on along the minus strand of NC_091618.1, from coordinate 44,906,490 downwards.
GGTACTTATAGTTTTTCAAATTAGTGTTTTCATTTTCTCCAGATAAACAGAAGTTGAATCTCTATCTTGTATAGTAGTTCTATTTGTAATTTTTTGAGGAACCTCCTACCGTTTTCTGTAGTAACTGCACCAATTTGTATTCCCACTGTGTACAATGGTTTCCTTTTCCCCACATCTTCATCAGTACTTGTTCTTTGTTGTCTTTTTGAGAATAGTCTGACAGGTGTGAGGTGTCTGTCTCATAAGGGTTATGATTTGTGTTTTCCTGACAACTGCTGACATGTAGCATCTTTTCATGTGCCTGTTTGCCGTCTGTATGCCTTTGAAAAAAATATCTATTCAGGTCTTCTGCCCATTTTTAAAAATTAATTTAATTGGAGGCTAATTACTTTACAATATGTGATAGTTTTTGCCATACATTGACATGAATCAGCCACAGATGTACATGTGCCCATTTTTTAATTGTGTTGTTTGGGGTTTTTGGTGGGGTGAGGGGTATTGAGTTGAATGTTGTTGTTCAGTTGCTAAGTTGTGTTTGATTCTTTGACCAGGTGGACTGCAGCATGTCAGGCTTTTCCTGTCCTTCACCATATCCCTGCTGCTGCTGCTGCTGCTAAGTCGCTTCAGTTGTATCTGACTCTGTGCGACCCCATAGACGGCAGCCCACCAGGCTCTCTGTCCCTGGGATTCTCCAGGCAAGAACACTGGAGTGGGTTGCCATTTCCTTCTCCAATACATGAAAGTGAAAAGTGAAAGTGAAGTCGCTCAGTCCTGTCTGACTCCTAGTGACCCCATGGACTACAGCCTACCAGGCTCCTCCGTCCATGGGATTTTCCAGGCAAGAGTACTGGAGTGGGTTGCCATTGCCTTCTCCTAAAGTTTGCTCAAACTCATGTTCATTGAGTCAGTTATTCTCTGTTGTCCCTTGTCCTCCTGCCTTCAGTCTTTCCCAGCATCAGAGTCTTTTCTAATGAGTTGACCCTTTGCATCATGTGGCCAGAGTTTTGTAGCTTCAGCTTCAGCACCAGTCCTTCCAGTGAATGTTCAGGGTTGATTTCCTTTAGGATTGACTCTGATCTCCTTGCGGTATAGGGGACTCTCAAGTCTTCTCTAGCACTACAGTTTGAAAGCATCAATTCTTTAGTGTTCAGTCTTCTTTGTGGTCCAACTCTTACATCCATATATGATTGCTGAAAAAACCATAGCTTTGACTGTATGGGCCTTTGTTGGCAAAGTGATGTCTCTGCTTTTTAATGTGCTGTCTAGGTTTGTCATAGCTTTTCTTGCAAGGTGCAAGTGTCTTTTAATTTCATTAAATTAATGCGATTTAATTGCAGACACCATCTGCAATTATTTTGGAGCCCCAGAAGATGAAGTCTGTCACTGTTTCCATTTTTTCCCTCATCTATTTGCCATGTAGTGATGGGACTGGATGCCGTGATCTTCGTTTTTTGAATGCTGAGTTTAAGCCAGCTTTTTCAGTCTCCTCTTTCACCTTCATCAAGAGGCTCTTTAGTTCCTCTTCTTTCTACCATTAGGATGGTATCATCTGCACGTCTGAGATTGTTGATATTTCTCCTGGCAACCTTGATTTCAGCTTGTGATTCATCCAGCCTGCCATTTCACATGATGTACTCTGCATATAAGTTAAATAAGCAGGGTGACAATTTACAGCCTTGATGTAATTCTTTCCCCGTTTTAAACCAGTCCATTGTTCCATGTCTGGTTCTAACTGTTGCTTCTTGACTGGCATACAGGTTTCTCAGGAGGCAGGTAAGGTGGTCTGGTAGTCCCATCTCCTTAAGAATTTTTCACAGTTTCTTATGAGTTGAATGAGGTCATTATATACTTTGGATGTCAGCTCCTTATTGGAGTTACAAATATCTTCTCCCACTAAGTAGGTTGATTTTTCATTCTGTTGATGGTTTCCTTTGCAGTGCAAAAGCTTTTTAGTTTGATATTATCCCATTTGATTATTTTTGCTTTTGTTTCCCTTGCCTGAGGAGATATACCCCAAAAATATTAAGATTAATGCCTAAGAGCTTACTGCCTATGATTTCTTCTGAGAGTTTTATAGTTTCAATCTTAGATTTAATTCCGTATCCCCTTTTGAGTTTGTTTTTGTGTATGATGTAAAAAAGTGGTCCAATTTCATTCTTTTGCATTCCATTGTCTAGTTTTCCCAGCACCATTTATTTAAGAGACTGTAACCATTGAATATTCTTGCCTCCTTTGGCTTATATTGATTGAGCATATAAGCCTGGGTTTATTTCTGGGCTTGCTGTTCTGTTCTTTTGATCTCTGTATCTCTTTTTGTGGCAGTATCATACTGTTCAGATTATTATACTTTTGTAATATAGTTTGAAATTAGGGAATTTGTTACTTTCAGCTTTGTTCTTTTTCAAGATTGTTTTGTTTATTGAGGCATTTTGTATTTCTATGTAGATTTAGAATTATTTATTCTAGTTCTGTGAAAAATGCTATTGTTATTTTGATAGGAATTGCATAGAATCTGTAGGTTGCTTGGTAGTATGGACATTTTGATAATACTAATTCTTCCAATCCATGAGCACTGATAAATGGATTTCTTTGCATTTTTTTTACATTTTCTGAGTATAGGTCTTTCACTTCCTTGGTTAAATTTATCACAAGCCATTTTACTCGTTTTGATGCAACTGTGAATGGGATTGTTTTCTTCATTTTTCTGTTTGTTCGCTCTTAGTATGTAGAAGCCCTGCAGATTTCAGTCTGTTAGAATTGTGTCCTGCAACTTTACTGAATTCATTCACTAGTTCTCATAGGTTTTGGTTTTTTGGTGGAATCTTTAGGGTTTTCTATATATAATATATCATCTGCAAATAGTGACAGTTTTACTTCTTTCTTCACATTTTGGATGCTTTCTATTTTATTTTCTTGCCTAATTGCTTTGATTAGGACTGTGAATACAGTGTTGAATAGAAGTGTCAAGTAGGCATCCTTGTCTTAGTTCCTGATATTAAAGGAAAAGGTTTCAGCTTTTCACCATTGAGTATTTTGTTAGTTGTGATTTGTCATATATGGGCTTAATTATGTTGAGGTGCATTCATTCTATATCTACTTTGTTGAAGTTTTTGTCTTAAATGGATATTGAATTTTATCATTCATTGCAGTTTTAATTTGAATTTTCATGTTAGAGTCACATTCTTTTTTTTTTTTTTTTTGTTTTGTTTTAGAGTCACATTCTTTTAATTTGAAAATTTATTTGCCATGTGTCTGTTTTTAATGTAGGAAAAGGAAATAAAGATGGATGGATCAGTGTTATTCTTGTATTTCTAGGAAAAGCTCACCAGCAGAGGCTTCCACATTAAAGGGCTCTGGGTGTCCAGGCATCAAAGGGACAGAGCTCTGCCGTATTTGTTGGACTTTGTTACAAAGAACTAGGCTTCCTTTAAACACCAGCATCCCCAAACTGGAATCTCTCATCTTAAAGACTTTGTGCCATAAGTACCTTGTATTTATACATATACATATAAAGAGTATACTACACGAATGGTTCTTTAGACCAAGATCCCATAGCACAACCCAGTTCTCCCCATACTAGAACTACTTGGTTAACAGAGGTTAGAGATTTTTGAATGCTCTGAAATAAGCTTTTAATGTATATAATGGGGTGCAGTGTATTTTGTTGGTAGAGCACATGGTCTTAGTGTCAAGTTTCTTTTTTGCTGATGTCATACTTTATTTTTCTAGGACTTTAATCTTATTTTACTGTAAACAAAAATCCTGATAAAATTGAACATATATACAAATGTTCATAACAGTTTTATTTCTAATAGCCAAAAAAACCTGAAAACTACCCCATAAGCGTCATAAGATGAAAAATTAAACAGATTGTACATCTCATCTACATCATGAAATGCTACTACATAAAAAGTAATTCACTATTGATTCATGCAGCAAATTGGGTGAACCTCAAGGAATTTTTCTCAGTGAAAAAAGTCAGTCTCTAAAGAATATGTACTATATGAACACCTGTGAAATATCAATCATTGAGTTGGAGAGCAGGTTAGTGGTTACTATTGATTAGGAATGGGGGACGAAGGGATCATGATTTTAAAGGGTTAACATGAGAGTGATAATACAGTTGAATGTTTTGATTGTGATAGTATATGACAAAATTGCTTAAATTTTTTCTCACACAGATAGGTACATGTATTGTTGATAAAATATGATTAAACTCTGTGGATTATGCTAATATTGATCTCTTGGTTTTGTTACTACTGTATAGTGATTGTGTGGGTGGGATGTGTGCATTGATGAGAGAGGGATTGGACTACTCTCTATTTTTCTTTTTCTTTTCTAGACTGGACTAGCATACATTTTATTCAGTGGCCAAAGAATGGAGAAGTGGGAACCTAGTTTACAAATCAAATTCTCTTCCCTGTATTTCTTTTCAATTACCTATGGATATATTGATATTTAAAAGTAAAAAATCTAACATAAAATCATTCAAAAACTTTTGTCTTTGAAACATATAAGTAATCATGAATATATTTTCATGAAAGGTCAAATAATATGATAGTATTTGTTTGTTTTAAAAGGGCAAATAGTTAATAGTTTTACTTCCCAGGTGATGCAGTGGTAAAGAATCTGTCAATGTAGGAGACACAGGTTCGAGTCACTGGGGAAGATCCCCTGGAGGAAGAAATGGCAACCCGCTCCCAAGATTCTTGCCTGGAAAATTCCATGGACAGAGGAGCTTATTGGGCTATACAGTCCATGGGTTTTCAAAGAATCAGACATGACTGAGTACACATAGAGTTAATATTTTCAGTACAGCCTTTTTTTCCTTTCTTTTCTTCCCTCATAAAAGCAAGTGGGTAGTATTTTTCAGTGTAAGCATAATGATGCTGATTTATGTCTGTAATGACAGTTAACTCATGCTGACATGATGAAACTATGCCATACCTTTATACCCTGCATTCTTGATAGTGTTATGTCACAGAGTGGGAAATGTAAGACAGCTGAGTATTCTAGACATGCCACACCTGTTCCTGGAAATTAAATGCTGCATATGATTAGCAAATGCAGATCCCAGGAAGCTTATGTAAACAGAAAATGTTTACTTTATTTTCAATTTTATATGTATATGGAGCGAAATAGTATATGTTGTCTTTATACTAATAGTATCTTTATTGCTTCATTTGTAGTTTCATGGTCAAAGGACTGGATGATTATTGCCTAGATATATAATCTTTGAGTGGGAATATGATATTAAGTATAATTCATGTAGATATGAAAACTGCCCTTAACACTGTTGGGGATTTATGGTATACAAAATGAGTTATGTAAATCTAATCTGACTCTGGGAACAAGTGAAGTCACCCTCCTGCTTGGTGGGGAAGATATGTATGTTAAATTGATAAAATATAGTACCATATAATGCTAAAGCAGAGCATCAAAAATGGCATTCTGGATATTGGGTATATTATGTGTAAAAGCCCTTGGCATATTCATGTGGTGGAAAGTGAAGAATGGAGAAATAGCATGAATGGCAAGTAGTAGATTGAGTCCTAGGGCTGACTTACCTGTTAGGCACAGAAGGCATAGAATCCAGGGCCCATAGTATTTTTGCAGGCCCATGAGAATGTTTTAATTTGTTTTAAAATCAGAAGGAAAAAAATGAAGTTTATTGTTAAAGAAAATGTTCTGATATTTAGTGTTAATGTTTTTCTCCCAATGCAGTTATAAAGTATACTTTTTAATGGAGGAAAGGTCCCATGAAAACAAAAGTTCCTAGGGCCCACAAAATTGGTCATGTTCCTATTGGGTCTTAATTATAAATGGCCTTCAATGCTAAATGAAGTGCTTGAATTTCATTCTAGCAACTTCAGGGAGCTAATAGATTTTAAGCATGGTCCACTTTATCTTTTATGAAGATATCTCTGTTAGCACTTTGGATGTGACTATTTGCATTTTAACATAGTTAAGTTAATCAAAATTGTTTTAGTGCTTATTACAACCAAATATCACCTCTTTAAAATGAGGAGAGCAATTTTTAAAAGACTCATGTCTAATCACAGTACTTGGTTAAGGATGTCTCTTAAGAGAGCTAATTGACTATATTCAACTGATCAAGATTTGCCAAGCTGTTGATAAATTTAGAAAACCACATGTAAATAATCAGGTCTCTGTATGTGACAGTATAATGCTAGGCTAGACTTTCTGATAATACTGTTTATTTCATGCCTTTTTTGCCTACATGATTTATGAAGAATCCAAAACTTTCTATAGAGATACTGCTGAAACATTCCAACAAATAGCATTTAAAAAGCTATAAGCACTCTTTTATGAAACGGATTTCTTTTTTTTTTTATTTGAGCAAAAGGTGATTTGCTAGACATCTTTATTTTATATGGTAATTTGCTGAATCAAAATTTGAAAGAGTTATTCTTAAAATAGCAAAGTAGATTTTCCCTATACTAATTAGACTTTTTTATTTAGGCTGTACTGGGTCATCAGTGCTGCGTGCGGGCTTTCTTTAGTTGTGGTGATCAGGGCCTGTTCTTCGTTGGGAGTTTCTCATTGTGGTGGCTTCTCTGTTGTGGAGCGTGGGCTGTAGAGCTTATGGGCTTCAGTAGTTGCCTCAGATGGGTGCAGTAGTTGAGGCTTCTGGGCTTATCTGCTCCGGGACATGTGGGATCTTCCTGACCAGGGATCAAACTCGTGTCCTGTGCATTGGCAGGTGGATTCTTAGTCACTAAAACACCAGGGGAGTCCAGGCTGAAGTAATTTTAAGAAAAAAATCAGTGAAAACTGAGAGACAATAAAGGTACGATTCAGTGTACCTACATTTGTACCTTTATTGCTTTGATGATATTGGGACGAAGAGAGAGGGAAACATAGAAGAGATTGGATTTGTTTATTGTCTTTCTCTATAAGGAGTCTTCTAGGTTTCATTCATTGAATTATTTAATAATGGCACTAAAAATTTATGCCGTTATGCTCATGCCTTTTGCTGCTTTTCTATTGTAAAAGAAATCCAGGAAGAGGAAAAAGTTTTATTTTGTGTCATTTCATGATAATATTCATTTTCTTTTTATTTTTAAAGTAAATAAGGCATTTAATTCTACTTCCAGATATGGTTAGATCCCTATTCATCAACTCAATATTCAATACAAAATTCTAGACAAAATGGATAAGAACAGAAGAGGAGGAGAAAAAATCGATTATCTTGGTTGTGAAAAACTAGAGATGTTTAGTTTATAAATTCATTCTGACCTTTCTAACAATAATGGCAAAATTTCTAACAATAATGACAAAAAGGGAAGCAGAGTAGGTTATATAATTTCAGCAAGTGGTAGTAGCTAAGGAGCCTTTAACTTTAATCAAGAAACGGGGATAGGGAGTTAAAATAGGCATGCTTTTTTGAAAGATCTATATTATAGAATTTTCTTTTTAGTTTACATCTTTTAAGTATCAGTCTCTGTGCTGTATGTACTTTATATGTAGAGATATATTTTATTTTGATCTTAATAGTAATTTGTTCAGTTCAGTCGCTCAGTCGTGTCCGACTCTTTGCGACCCCATGAATCGCAGCACGCCAGGCCTGCCTGTCCATCACCAACTCCTGGAGTTCACCCAGACTTGCATCCATCGAGTCAGTGATGCCATCTAGCCATCTCATCCTCTGTCGTCCCCTTCTCCTCCTGCCCCCAATCCCTCCCAGCATCAGAGTCTTTTCCAATGAGTCAACTCTTTGCATGAGGTGGCCGAAGTACTGGAGTTTCAGCTTTACCATCATTCCTTCCAAAGAAATCCCAGGGCTGATCTCCTTCAGAATGGACTGGTTAGATCTCCTTGCAGTCCAAGGGACTCAAGAGTCTTCTCCAACACCCTGGTTCAAAAGCATCAAGTCTTCGGCACTCAGCCTTCTTCACAGTCCAACTCTCACATCCATACATGACCACTGGAAAAACCATAGCCTTGACTAGACAGACCTTTGTTGGCAAAGTAATGTCTCTGCTTTTGAATATGCTATCTAGGTTGGTCATAACTTTCCTTCCAAGGAGTAAGCGTCTTTTAATTTCATGGCTGCAGTCACCATCTGCAGTGATTTTGGAGCCCCAAAAAATAAAGTCTGACACTGTTTCCACTGTTTCCCCATCTATTTCCCATGAAGTGATGGGACCAGATGCCATGATCTTCATTTTCTGAATGTTGAGCTTTAAGCCAACTTTTTCACTCTCCTCTTTAAATTTGATGAAGAGGCTTTTTAGTTCCTCTTCACTTTCTGCCATAAGGGTGGTGTCATCTGCATATCTGAGGTTATTGATATTTCTCCCAGCAATCTTGATTCCAGCTTGTGTTTCTTCCAGTCCAGCATTTCTCATGATGTACTCTGCATATAAGTTAAATAAGCAGGGTGACAATATACAGCCTTGACGTACTCCTTTTCCTATTTGTGAAAGTTTGCAAATTAGGGTATATCTAAGGAAATATTGATATTCAATATGCAAGATAATATAAATGTTTGTCATTAAAGGAATTTGAATATGTGACTATTTATGGTAAAATATGGTAGAATTATAATCAGGCTAATGTCTTAAGATTAGTTTTTATGAAAAGATATACTGTATTTTCTGGCCATTTATTTGGTATTAGTGGATATCTTCTAGAAGACTGCCTGAGGTAATTTTTAATTGTGGAAATCACTTTTGTGTTTTTTTTAAGTAATTACTCTCTGTCTCCAAGTAGACTTTAAGATGCTTGAGGGGTGGAACTCTATATTATCTACTTATAAATCCCCTATTTACTTAGCCCAGTACTTTGAATGTGGTCTGTTGTAATAAATATGGCAGGTCTGTGTTTCTGAATGGACTTGAGCCCACAGTTGTTGGTCTTTCATTTCTTTTCTAGGGTTTGGTCCTTAGTTTTGTATAAGAAACATTATTTTAATAGATCGTCTTTAGTGCTAACATGGGCTTCCCAGGTGGTGTAGTGCTAAAGAATTCACTTGTCAACCCAGGAGACACGGATTTGATTCTTGGGTTAGGAAGATCCCCCTGGAGTAGGAAATGGCAACCCACTCCAGTATTAATTGCCTAGAAAATTCCATGGACAGAAGAGCCTGGCTACTAGCTAGTCAAACCATTAGGAGTGTCTGCTTTATGAAACCAAATAAAGATCAGCCGTTGCTTTTGATGACCATTTACTTCTTTGGTAGTCTCAGCAGTGTTGGTAAATGTTTGTTAGCTGATAAATTATGTGGCAAATGTGCTGAGATTAGTTAAATCGATTATGTATATGGAGAAAGCTTGACTGGCATTGAAAATACATTCGGGTGACCTTTAGTATAAGGGATTATTAAGCATTTCTTTTTCTGGCTATTTTATTGATATTTTTAATAATGGAAAATCATTTTCTTTTTGACCACTGATAGGCTTAATATTTAAAAACAGGTTTATTAAGGTATAATTTATATAATAGCATGAAATTCAGTCATTTTAAGTGAAGAGTTATTTTTTTTTCTGATAAATTTTAAAAAGCTGTGCAGACATTACCACATGTAATTTTGGAATAGTCCAGATAAAAATCATGTATCCATTTGCAGTCAGTCCTCGTCCTTAGTTTAATATGGCTAATGATATTAGGTTTAGCGTTTTACAATTTGCTGTAAAATATGGTAGAAGGGGATACTGTAGAATTTCCAAAAATTATTCAGCCTTCTAGGTTTGTTGATTTCTTTATTTTTAATTTTTAATAATTTAGAGCATAGACATTTTTCTGATGATATTTGTTAATTCAGACATTAATATTCCATAGAGTGATGAGAATAATTTGTATAAGAGGGTATTGCTTTTGAGAAATGTGTATTCAGGAAGTTAACAAACTAATAGAAAATATTACTAAATATGTATAAAATTTCTCAGTTACCCACACCTTGTTAGGAATTTAGTAGGGAAATTTAAAGTGGCTTTCAAAAAGACTATAAAGGCTTTTGTAATAATTTTTTGCAAAGATTATCATATAACGAGTTTGTCATTTTTCCCTTTGTTTTAGCTTCTCAGAATCAAGAACGTCTCTGTGCATTTAAAGATCCATATCAACAAGACCTTGGGATAGGTGAAAGTAGAATCTCTCATGAAAACGGAACAATATTATGCTCAAAAGGTAGCACCTGCTATGGCCTTTGGGAGAAATCAAAAGGGGACATCAATCTGGTAAAACAAGGCAAGTAATACTTTTCTTACCTGAAATCACTGTTTCATACAATTGAAGATTATCTAAAAAGGGCATGGAGATAGAGTATAACACTGCAGGAGAACAGTACATTTAAAAGTATGTATTCATGTATGTATGCCCAAACAAGCTCCAAATTTACAAAGGGTAATTGATTTTTAGCTTATTTTAATAGTATGTTATTACAATGTTAATAATATAATGACATTCTATGAAGTTTAGAAAATACAGAAAACTGTAAGAGAATAAATGTCTACAATTCCATACCTATAAAAATTTTTTTAAACTACATTGGTTTATTCCCTTCAGGTACTACATTTGTACTCCTATGTTATATGTTTGTGTAATTTTTTTTCCAAATTATGGTAATACTATATAAAAAATTTAATATACAGTTTTCCCATTTTCAATTATATCATGGATATTTTCCTATCTTTAACTATTCTTTGAGAACACCTTCAACATCTATATAGTATTTCATTGTATACATGTATCTCAGTTTACTTACACATTACTCTTTTGTTGGACATTATGTTGTTGTCCAGTTTTCATTGTAATATAATGCTTCAGTGAATATCTTTGAACATAATTCTTTGTATCTCAAATAGACCTTTTTTAAAAAAATGTTATTTATGACTGCATTGAGTTTCCTTTGCGGTGCATGGGCTTTTCTCTAGTTTCAGTGAGCGGGGGCTCCCGCTCACTGTTGCAGTGCGTTGGGCTTCTCATCGCGGTGGCTTCTGCTGTGCAGCATGGACTCAGAGAGCACAGGTTCAGTAGTTGTGGCTCATGTGCTTAGTTGCCTGTGTCATGCAGGATCCTCCCGGATCAGGGATCGAACCTGTGTCTCCTGCATTGGCAGTCAGATTCTTTCCCACCTAAGCTACTAGGGAATCCCCAGAACAGACTTCTACTTTATTTTTTCTAAACACCAAAAGTATTTTGTATTGGTATATAGCTGATTAACAATGTCGCGGTAGTTTCAGGTGAACAGCAGAAGGCCTTAACCATACATATGGAATAGACTTCTTGAAGTACAATTTTTAGATTATCAAACATGAATATTTTAAGGCTCTTCATAAAAACTACTATGTAACTTTCTAAAAATGTTGTATATGTTTACATTCCCTCCAGCACTGTATGAGAGTATTACTGAATCCTTGTTATCATTATATATCATTATTTTAAAAACCAGAACAGTTTAATAGATAAAAAAGTATTCCTATAGATGTTTTAATAATAAATTCTTCGATTAATTATGATGTGAAACATTTTATTAATGGCTTTTTCCTCCCACAAATGCCTTTTTATGCTCTACCTTTTTCTGTTATTTAAAAAAATGTGGTTTCTTTTTGGTTTGCAAGAGAGTTTTATAACTTATTTGTACTCCATCACATTGTTTGCAATTTGTTTGTTGTTTTCCTTTTAGTTCTTTCTAATCCTGCAGACTCTTAACTTGTTTACATTAATATCTACTTGTAGGATGTTGGTCTCACATTGGTGATCCCCAGGAGTGTCACTATGAAGAATGTGTAGTAACTACCACCCCACCCTCAATTCAGAATGGAACATACCGGTTCTGCTGCTGTAGCACAGACTTGTGTAATGTCAACTTTACTGAGAATTTTCCACCTCCAGACACAACACCACTCAGTGAGTAAAGTAACATACTTTTTCCTGAAAATTCCTTTCTCCAAAGAGTTTCAGAATTTAAATTATACAAATATTCCAGTTTGGCCAAAGTAAAAGGGAGAGAGTTCCAGCATAATGAGAGTGCATCTAGCTAATGGCTGAAATCGAAAAAAGGTACACCAGGATTTCCAAGATATGAATCAAAATATAATACTTTCTAACTATATTTTGAAGGGAGTGACAATATTAAGAATACAACATGTGTGCCTACTTTTTACCCAGCACTCCCATTTGTGGGATATTGATCTTTGAAGACATACCCCCAACAGTATTAAATGCATATGCATAAAGTATCCGTTGCAGTGTTGTGTGTAACTGCATAGTATTGAAACCACGTAAAAGCCTAAGAATAGAAGATTGATTGAAATCCACTATGGTATGTACGTGTAATGGAGTACTAATTTTAAAGCTATATTTGGAGGTAATGTTAGGTGTGTAATAAGCTTATACAATATGCTGTCTTTTATGTAAAACAGAAAGCTTATCATTACAAAAAGAAGTGAAGAAAGGATAAACCAGAAAACAGTAATGTTGGTTACTTACAAGGGTTGGAGGGAATGGAGCAAAAAGGATACAGGGAAAAAGAGCCCTCTGAACATAGCTTTATGCATGTAGTTTTGAATTTTGGAGTCCTGTTGCTAATCTGTGTGTGTAAAAGTATAACTAAGTCATTAAGGATGGGAAGGGGGTGCAATTCCAAACTCAAAGCAAATGAGCCCAGCTGTATTTCACATAAACATTGTAATCACACTTAAGGGGAAACGAAAGAACTAAGCATGTTACTAAAATGGTATTTGACTGTATATACTCTTTGATGCAAGATGTGATGTAAGAGATAGTGGGGGTAATTGCAAATAAATACTAATCTCTTTAGAAGATTTTATATTCAGTAGTGTCGACAAAGCAGTTCTGAAGTTGTAGATATATTTGTATTATAGGATTAAGAAAATGAATGTAGGTGTTGATATTCTTGGAATCTCTTGTTCTCACTGAAGGAAATAAGGAAACATAGTTATAGATGTGGAAATAAAAGAGAATCCTATGTGAATAGATTGTAGTTTAAAATATCATTAGGGACATATGCCTTTAAAAATATCCACATATATGTGTTATATGCATTTATATGAAGCTGTGTGTGTGTGTGTGTGTGTGTGTATTTGTGTGTGTATACATACATACCTACCTAAATATATTTCTTACCTTTGTTTGTTGACAAGAAACAAAAGCACTCCGGTAACTATAAGTGTACATAACACACAGATTTAGTTTCTACTATGACTCCCCACAATTCCAAACTGAAAGCAAATGAAGCCAGTTATATTTCATATAAACACTCAGCAAGGAGATCAAACCAGTAAATCCTAAAGAAAATCAGTCCTGAATATTCATTGGAAGGACAGATGCTGAAGCTGAAGCTCCAGTACTTTGGCCACCTGATTCAAGAGGGAGAGATGGTTGGATGGCATCACTGACTCAATGGACACCGTTTGAGCAAGCTCTGGGAGTTGGTGATGGACAGGGAAGTCTAGTGTGTTGCAGTCCATCTGGTCACCAAGAGTCAGACACAACTGAGCAACTAAACTGAACTGAACTGATGACTCCTCAGTCAATGAAACTTGGGCTCCTTGGAAAAATGACTTATTCTAGGATTGGTGCAATATAGGTACAAAATAAGCCTGCAACATCTTGTAACACTAGAAAGTAAGGAAAGAGGTACCCCCTCAAAGAATGGAGACTTGTCACAGTAATCAGCTTGAAGGATCCTTCCATGAGCTACATTTGAGATCCTTGTAGTGCTAAAAAACTACAGTATTAAGTTATAAACCTTTGGAGGGAAAATGAATTAGTTCTCTGTTGATAGCAGAGAGAGAGAAGATAGGGCAGTTGTTTATAGTAGAATGCCAAGTGGTAAATCGAGAAGTTAGAAAATTATCATTATGCAGCTATCATTCCAAGTATTGGGTCAGGCAAGAATCATCAAATGATCTCAAATCTAGGGGGCAGTCAGTAAAGACAGAGGGTATTTGAGTTTAGAATTTCTCCAACATATATTGCAAGGGAAAATTAGTAATTATGGAGTGAGAAAATTGGACAGTACCTTAGACAAGTATTAATAGTGTCATTAATGAAGGGCAGATGGACATCCATGATACCCTGAGGACACAATGTGCTAATACAGTACTGTATTTCAACCAAGAATGCATATCCTGAATCTAATCACAAAGGTAAATCAGGCAGGTCATAAATTAAGGATGTTCTGTTACAAAAAGGGAGTTTGTTTCCCTTAAAAATGTCAGTTCAGTTGCTCAGTCGTGTCCAACTGTTCGTGACCCCATGGACTGCAGCATGCCAGTCTTCCTGTCCATCACCAACTCCCAGAGTTTGCCCAAACTCTTATCTATCGAGTCAGTGATGCCATCCAACTATCTCATCCTCTGTCATCCCCTTCTTCCCCTTCTTATATAAGTTTTTGTAAGTTTAACATAACCTCTAATTTAAAGGTTAAATTTTTTTTGGTTTGGGGTCCGAAATATTAACATTTGACATTTATTGTCTACCAATATAATAATAGGTAAAAAGTTACAGGAATATCAGCTGTAAGTTAAGTGTGACTGGTTCCTAAAAAATTTAGTGGAATAGGAAGTCCACTGATGCTTTTGTTGAGGCATAAGTGAAATGTCTGTTTTAAAATAATTAAATACCAGCAGTTAATTATTAATGTTGAAAAAAGTTGTATGAGCATTGTTATATGCCATAAAAATTAACATTCTATTTGGACTATAGATCACCAATGATTTCTAGCTAGTTAGGACGCTAGCTCTTTGGTCTCAAGCATTTTTCCTCCAATCACAGCATCTGAAGTATAGTTTTCCATATGTATGTTTCTATATGTTGAATTATTACCGTTGAAAAAGAAAAGAAAAATAGCTTCTGATATTTAGAAATGCATGTCAGATATTTTGCTGTAACCCCTGATCTTGGGTTGTTGGCAACATTTAGCATGTGTTTAGACTGAGTCACATTATCGGATAATTCTCCAAAATAAAACTGGCTAGAGATAAGGAGATATATGGATTGATTGATAACTCATGTAGATCTTTGCTCCTCAGTCACTTTTTTCAAAGATTTTTCTCTAATACTACTAAGTCTGTTTCAATTGTTTGTCTCTTTTAAGGGAATGGGTACCTGATTCTGACTATTTGTATTTTAAAAATGAGAAAGTATGAGAATCTTAAAAAACAGTATCCAGTAGTTCTGTACCTGTTTATGCATTAATATAAGTAAACCTGGTTCTAGACACAGTTATGGATTTCAGGAAGATTAGGTACTCTTCTTCCCTCAAGATCTCCTTTTCTGTGGCCCTTTCCTTTCTCTTAGGAAACCGTCCATGTTTTGTGCCCAGTATGATAGGTTTACTTTTGATGTACTTTGTTTCCTTCCCCAATCTGCATATGCTGATCTTAATTCTATTTCCTTTTGGCCTTAAGACATTAGTGTTAGATAGTTATTCAATGAGTATTGCTTCTTAAAATATTACTTGCAGTAAACTTTAGATTTTTAGAAAATGTTTTTTTCAGATAGGATACATCTACTAATAAAATTTCAATTCAGTCTATCAGGATTATACAATTGATAGAGCAGTTTCAGTAAACATATTAAAGGGACTCCAGGCCTTTATTACATAGGGAAATTGAAACTAGCTAAATAACATTTTTTGAGTACTCATTAAGGGCTCTGTATGCATTAAGCATTTACATTTAACCCTTACAGAAACATATGAAATGGTTCCTGTTACATTCTTGTTTCACATGGATAACACTGAGGCACAGATACATAATTTACCAAGTTACACAGCTAGTAAGTGGTAGAGCCAAGATTACAGACCAGATGTTTTAACTCCAG
Organism: Bos mutus; assembly: GCF_027580195.1. Classification (NCBI taxonomy): domain Eukaryota; kingdom Metazoa; phylum Chordata; class Mammalia; order Artiodactyla; family Bovidae; genus Bos; species Bos mutus. The sequence continues at coordinate 44,890,674 of NC_091618.1, read as the reverse complement.
AGTATGTGTTACCAAACATTACTTTCTATTAGTTTTAACCATTACTGTCCATACTCAGTTATCCTTAACCATTATTCTCTACACACAAATGCAGACAAATTAATACTTGTTTGTTCATTCATTTGGTAGAATGAAAAGATTTTTTTGAGCATGCTTATGACTTTTTCCCCAAATTCAAGGACATCTATTTTTCTTTGTATCATCTCATTAAAAAATACTTACAAGTACTTTAAAGGAAATTTCTCATCAACTGTAAATGGAAAGCCAGTATGGTAAGTAGAAGGTGTTGTAAGTATTATAAGAAAGAAGAACTTTAAAATCACTTATTTATATCACCTCACACCAGTCAGAATGGCCATCATCAAAAAGTCTACAAACAGTAAGTGCTGGAGAGGGTGTGGAGAAAAGGGAATGCTTTTGCACTGTTGGTGGGAATGTAAACTGATATAGCCACTATGGAAGATGGTATGGAGATTACTTTAAAAACTAGGAATAAAACCACCATATGACCCAGGAATCCCACTCCTAGGCATAAACCCTGAGAAAACCAAAATTGACAAAGACAGATGTATCCTATTGTTTATTGCAGCACTATTTACAGTGGTGCCAGAACATGGAAGCAACCTAGATGTCCATCGATAGATGAATGGATAAAGGAGTTTTGGTACATATACACAATGGAATATTACTCAGCCATAAAAGGAAATACATTTAGACAGAAAACAACAAAATTCTATAAAACGATTATCCTTCAATTAAAAAAAAATGTAAAAAAAAAAACAGCATGAAAAAAAAGGGAACGCATTTGAGTCTGTTCTGATGAGGTGGATGAACCTAGAACCTATTATACAGAATGAAGTGAGTCAGAAGGAGAAAGATAAATATCATATTCTAACACACATATACCAAATCTAGAAAAATGGTACTGACGAATTTATTTACAGGACAGCAGTGGAGAAACAGACATAGAGAATAGACTTATGGACATGGGGAGAGGGGAGCAGAGGGTGAGATGTATGGAAAGAGTAACATGGAACTTATATGTAAAATTGATAGACATCAGGAATTCGGGAATTTGCAGTATGGCTCAGGAAACTCAAACGGGCTCTGTATCAACCTAGAGGGATGGGGTAGGAGATGGGAGAGAGATTCAAAAGGAAGCGGATATATGTATACCTATGGCTGATTCATGTTGAGGTCTGATGGAAAACATCTGTAAAGCAATTATCCTTCAATAAATAAATTTTAAAAATTACTTATTTAATTGTAAATAAGTTGAAAGTAAATTAATTAGCTAGATATTGTTGCTTATCAAATTGTCTGAAACTTCAGGCTTGCTTTCTTTGTGTTAAAGAAGAGAATAGCAAAGTTTGTGAGGTAATAGAATTAAACTGTCACCAAGTTGAGATTTTATTTTATAATAACCAGACAAAAAGAAAGAAAGAAACTTCACTAATATATGTCCATGTAGCACCTACAAAGTCTGACACTTTAGGAAAGTGAACTGTATTGAGTTTTTTCCAACTATGAGGGACTTTGTGGTACTTACTCTGTTTAAAAAGAAAGCCAGTCTTTTAAGTAAATGAATTTGTATCTACAGTATTCTTTTATTTTCTTAGACCCTCAGTTCACCTTTCATGTGTTTGTAAATTCCAAGAGTTTGAAAGAAGTATATAATTAATGCAGTATTTGCAGTTATTTTAGAAAAGTTTCTTGATAACACTTCTGGAATTGGTATAATTAACCTCCCTAACTATAAACAAGATAATTAAGTTAGTAGAAAAGCAGGCAAAAATTTGTCATTTAAAAGAATTAAACTTTATTCACTGTGTTTAGTATTGGAAGTTCTTGGATGAAAATCAGTATAAAAATGTAGAATACTTTTCTTTTATGTATGTTATTCATTAAGTTGATGGTTAGATCAGGTTGATAATAAAGATTAAACTGCAAAAAAAAATAAAGATTGAACTGCATCTAATGCTGTGTTTAAGAAATTCTAATTTATGCTGTGCTGTTTGTTAAGATTAGAAATTCTAATTTCAGCATCTGGCAGCAAATGTCTTTATCTCACACTAAGCTAGAAATGAAAGCCTACATTCAGAGACACTGACATTGGCATAGGGCCACAGGTAGGTTTTTAGCTATTGTGAATTTATAGTGATTTTTTTCGGTTTTTACTGCTTCTGTGGCAGCATTAAAGCAATTGAGTAGACAGAAAATGGGTAATAAGAATGTCTTAAAATTTTTTTATGCTTAATACTTCATGATGCATTTTAGTAAGAATCAAAACAAAATATGCCGTTCCTTTTTATACTTACTAAAAATATTATTAGACATAATACACTACCATATACACTACCATATGTAAAATAGTTTGCCAGTGTGAATTTGTTGTATGACTCAGGGAGCTCAAACCGGGCTCTGTGATAACCTAGACGGGTGGGAGGTGGGAGAGAGGTTCAAAAGGGAGGGGGCGTATGTATACCTATGGCTGATTCATGTTGATGTATGGCAGAAACCAACACAATGTTGTAAAGCAATTATCCTTCAAGTAAAAATAAATAAATTAAAATGTTAAAAAAATATTAGTGGAGAAGAGGTGGCACAAAAGAAATAGAGGAATGCATTCCTGTAGAAAATATTAATTCTTTAATGCTGTAGTTGTTGTTTAGTTGTTCAGTCGTGTCTGACTGTTTGTGACCCCATGAACTGTAGCCCTCCAGGCTCCTCTGCCCATGAGATTTTCCAGGCAAGAATACTGAAGTGGGTTGCTATTTCCTTCTCCAAGGGATCTTCCCCACCCAGGGATCGCACCCAAGTGTATTGGTAGGCAGATTCTTGACCACTGAGCCATGAGGGAAGCCCCCTGGTAAGAATATAATCGACTATAATGCTATAGTAACAAGATTCTATTTATACATATTATATGTTCTTGATCAGACAGTTTTGATTCTGAAGTTTTGCTACCATTGCTGCCATTGAAAGTCCATCCCATTCCATGTTTATCAACTTGACCCTAACTCTAAAAAAGAATAGACTGATATTTAAAAATAAACGTCTTCTGAGATACAAATGTGGATATTGATCAAGAAATAATTTCCATGTCTTCATTTCAATAACTACAATAAATTTTCTTGTCTTTTATGATTTCCATGTCCATACGTGTTCTGTACCTGTTGGCCTGCACTAACTGGGCTTCATTTTCTTGTTGTATCTCTTTGATTACTGAGAACTTTTTGCATCTTTTCATATGGAAGAACTCATTATTCTTAAATCCATAAATATTTAGTGGTTTCAGATGCCAGCATATCATAAAAAGTAGAGTTATAGATACATGAAAATTTTCCAGCACATCCAAAGCCAAGATGAAACTGGGTTACAGGACTCTTTTATCAGTAGAAATTAATAAGAGGCCAGACACGAAATTCAGGCAAGGCTTTATTGGGACTTCTGTTACAGCAGGAGGGAGTGAAAATAAGTAAAATGTTGCCTTGCTCCTTCCCTGAGGGTCGAAGGATGGGAACTGGTCCCTTTTAGGGGTGGGTCCACAAGTCCGGCCAGGGGAGTAATGGGGTGGCTTACTCATCCCATCGGTGGCGCTATGTACAGGGGTCACTTGCAGTACCCTGCTTTTGCTCCTGCCTCCTCAGAAGTGGCAGTTAGGTTTTTCATCTTTTTTTGTATCTTCTTATTCATAATTTGCCCCATCTGTGAATGCATGCGGTTATTTTTAAGGCCCTTTTGGTTTGTTTGTATTTTGTTGCTTGAAGAGACACTGGTCTAGTTGCAGGCCCTGCAGCAAAAGGTCCCAGGTTCCAGCCTGTCTCAAAACCAGTTGTGGTTTGTATAGCAGCTGTCTTTAAAATAATACGTTGGTTTTTAAAAATTGAGATATTATTGACATATATAACATTGTATTTAGTTTCATATGTTCAACATAATCTTTATAGTAATCTTGACATTCTCTATGCGTGCATGGTGAGTCACTTCAAGTTGTGTCCAACTCTTTGTGACCCTGTGGAACATAGCCCACCAGGCTCTTCTGTCCATGGGATTCTCCAGGCAAAAATACTGGAGTGTGTTGCCTTTTCCTCCTCCAGGGTATCTTCCCTATCCAGAGATTGAACCTGTGTCTCTTACACCTACCTACATTGGCCGGCGGGTTCTGTTTTTGTTTTAATATTCCACATAAAAGGTCATATGGTATTTCTTTCTCTGTCTGATTCATTTTATCTTGCACAATGCCCTCAAGTGTGCATCCATGTTGTTGCAAATAGATTTCCTTCCTTTTTTATGGTGAATATGTATGTGTGTGTGTGTGTGTTTATACACCTATGCCACATTTTTTTTTATCCATACATTCATCAGTAGATGCTTAAGTTGTTTCCATATCTTGGCTATTGAAAATAATGCTGCAGTGAGCATGGGGTGCATGTATCTTTTTGAGTAGATGTTTTCATTTTCTTCAAACATAAGTATCCAGAAGTGGAGTTGCTGTGTCATATGTTACTTCTAGTTTTAATATTTTCAGGAAACTCCATACTGTTTTCCACAGTAGCTGCACCAATTTTCATTTCCACTAACAGCACACAGCGTGTTCTTTTCTCAGCACTTCACCAACACTTGTTATTTCTTGTCCTTTTGATATAAAATGTTGGATAGTAGCATGGAGATGTAGTCACCCTAATATGTTGATCACTGGACCATTTTTTGGCTTTCCCTTTTTTTCTTTCAATTATTTACTAACTACTATAAAGGCTTAACTAATTTTTTAAAATTAAAATTTTTTTTCATATTCTTGCCAGTTATTTCAGTTACCTTTTAATCCTACATTAAAGGCTACATCCACAAGACCTCAGTCTTTTCCATTACATATCCCTATTTTTTTCTAGTTATTCTTCTGTATTTCAAGATGTTGAATAATTTGTTACATTAATTAAAAATCAATTGATAGAAAGAAAGACTGACATAGCTTGGTGAAAATGGCTTACCCAACAGATCTATTGGTTTAAAGTTATGAGAAAGTAATGTTTAAATGGTTATATGTATCCTATTGACCCCAATTTTGAAGTGTTTTATGATGGAGAAAAGTGGCTTTTTTTTTTTTTTAATTGAACAGTAGTTGATTTACAATTCTGGTTTCAGGTATACACAAAGTGATTTGATTATATGTTTATATATAGTCATATATTTATATTCTTTTTCAGATTATTTTCCATTATAGTTTATTACAAGGTATTGAATATAGTTCCCTATGCTGTACAGTAAATCTTTGTCGTTTATCTATTTTATGTATAGTGTGTATCTGTTAATCCCATACTCCTAATTTATAACCCCCCTTCCCCTTTGGTAACCATAAGTTTGTTTTCCACATCGGTGAGTCTGTTTCTGTCTTGTAAATAAGTTCATTTGTATTATTTTTTAGATTCCACATACAAGTGATACAATATTTGTCTTTCTGACTTAATTTACTTAGTATGATCATCACTAGCTCCTTCCGTGCTGCAAATGGCAATAAAAGATGGCATTCTTTAATTTCAGTTTCTACTAATATTGGCACAGAGATTAAAAGCCTAATGTTCAATTCAAAATTTAGGCTTTCTGTTTCAGAATTTATGGAGCGTTTTTTTCTGGCTGTTTTTGTTTTTTTTTTTGTTATTCTTTGTTTTTTGGTTTTTGTTGCTGTTGTTACCATGGAAAAGAATTTTGCCTGCTGATTTTTATGTGTGATTTTAAGAGAGATTTTTGCATTTTTTTTCCCAATAGAAATTTATACATATATTTAAAAGAGTTGTTTACAATTATTTCACTGTAAGGACTTCTCTTTTTCTATCTGTCCTGAGTTCCTCCATGCTAATTTGGGGACGATTTTGTCTGCCACAGTGCATTTTATTAAGTAGAGGATCACTTATTTTCCTTTTTTAAAAAATCAATCAGACACATCTTAGTGCCCTTCAACCTAGCAAGTCACGTGGTATTTCTAGCTGCCAGAACTGCTGACCAGAGGTCGTTGCTTGGAAGTGAAGGAAAAGGAAATTGAGCTTATTATTTCCTTTATCATAGACTAAAAATATACTGAAATAAATGCTAATAGTATCTGTAAAACATTTTTATAACTACTAGAAATTATGTTACTGAGTTCTGGTCTTTATGTATATGTATATGTCCTGGATTTTAAAAATAAAATGTTAACTTTGAAAAAAGTGAGAACTATCCTCGTAGAGTGGTTTTGTTTTAATTGTGGTAACATACACGTAACATAAAATTGACCATCTTAACCATTTTTAAGTGTATAGTTCTGTTCAGTATTGTTATTCAACCAGTCTCCAGATCTCTTTTCGTCTTGCAAATCTGAAGCTCACAAAAGTTAAATAAAATGTTGATCTTTGGAGAGTATTACATGTCTTACTCCAGAAAACAACCAAAGTGCTGTGTTTTAAATAAACAAATACCATTGATTTTTCCAGTTTTAATAGTTCAGTCTGTAGTTAATAGCAGGGTTATAGGCATTTCTTATATAGCCTCTTGTTTGTATGTTAATATGTCTATAATTATGAGAAAAACAGGTAAAAGTAGAAAAATATTTTTTTCTAAACTATTCCTAAATGTCTAATTTTTAGATAACCAAAAGTTGTATATATTGCACACATTTATTTAATATGTTACAGTAGAAGGTGTACTTATTTATTTGTCAACTGTTGCCAATAATACTTCTTCAGTAAGCCACCTCTGAGTTCACTGGCCTTATCAACAAGCATTTATTACGATCACCATTCTTGAAGATCTGCTGGATTTGCCTGATACAGGCTGTACTCAGGTTCAGGATGTAGGGTCAGTTCAGGCCTTCGCTGTCTGGGGCTCAGGATAAAGGGGCAGCATTTTACTCAGAATGGGCTAGTTGATCACAGAGAGCTCAAATAGAATTGCCCAAGCATATTTTAGATCTCTGTTAGTTTTATATATTTGCCAGCCTTCTGTTGTCCACGTAAGTCACGTAGCCAAATTCAATATCAACAGGTGGGGAAGTACATTCCATCTATCATGAGACCATAGGAGAATGTCAATATATTTGTTACAGCAAGAGAGACTTTTAGAAACCAAGAAGAGTTACTTTCTAAACTTAAAAGGAAAATTTCTTTAGCACCTATATATTTAGTACCAGCTCTTTTTTTCCCTAATAAATTCCTCACTCCTTTTAAAATAAAATCTGTTGCATATAAGAATGGACATCCAAAATATACCCACAAGTGGTATAAATCAAAATTATTTTCACTCTGCTAGCTTTTACTACAGATACTCTAGTTAGGTGATTTTGTTCTTACTTTAAAATAGCCTATTAGTTACTGTACAGATCAATACTTTTAAAAAATTAGGTTGGTATTTTTCATTGATGATTCTTGAAGTGGATCTGTCAAAGGATTAAGAGCTACTAAACAAGTCACTCATTTAAAGAGTAATATGTCTTGCTTTCCAATTTGATAAAATACTAAGATATTTATAAAAACGTAAATTGTTTTTATCTCACAGAGATTATATGATAAATATCTTTTGCTTTTGTTAGAAAACCTAGGTAGAGTTGTGGTGAAACTACAACTTCTTACTTTCATTAGTGCTTCTAAGTGGGACAGTTCAGTTCAGTCGCTCAGTCATGTCCCACTCTTTGTGACTCCATGGACTGCAGCACTCCAGGCTTCCCTGTCCATCACCAACTCCCAGAGCTTGCTCAAAGTCATGTCCATCGAGTCATTGATGCCATTCAACCATCTCATGCTCTGTCATCCCCGTCTCCTCCTGACCTCAGTCTTTCCCAGCATCAGGGTCTTTTCCAGTGAATCAGTTCTTCGCATCGGGTGGCCAAGTCAGATTCAGCATCAGTCCTTCCATTGAATATTCAGGACTAATTTCTTAGGATGGACTGGTTTAATCTCCTTGTAGTTCAAGGGACTCTCAAGAGTCTTCTTCAGCAGCACAGTTCAAAAGCATCAATTCTTCGGGGCCGAGCTATTTTTATAGTTCAAGCAGGACATGTCAGTGCCTTTAAGACAAGTTTGCAGACAAAAATATGTTCAGGGAAAATAAAGGAATGTAAAAGAGAAGGAAAGATAAAAAGACAAATTGTAAAAAGGGAGAGTTGAGGACATAAGAAAGAGAAGTGTCTGTGTTGGAGAATAGTACAGTACCAGCCACAGTTTTTCTAAACTCCACTTTGGCTTCATCACTGCCCTAGGTATTGTGTCACTTTACCACCCTTCTCTCACTATCTGAGGAGTGGGGTTTGTAGGAACTGAGCAAATATCTATAAACAGTGTGAGTGGGAATAATCAATGATGGATGAGCTGATGATCTTTTCATGGAAGACCAGCTGTGCTGTTTCAAAGGTCCCTTTTAAAGAATTGTCAGATAACATGGTAGGTGCTTTGAGGGATGAGGAAATAGTTTGGAAATCATGAAATAGGTAAATTAAGGTTTTAGATATGTATTAAGGATGGTTTTCTGAATGGTGCTAATTACATATAAACTGTCCAATAAGACGTATTTACCTCTGCCCCATCCCTGGTGGCTTAGAGGGTAAAGCGTGTGCCTGCAATGCAGGAGACCCAGGTTCGATCTCTGGGTTGGGAAGATCCCCTGGAGAAGGAAACGGCACCCCACTCCAGTACTCTTGCCTGGAAAATCCCGTGGATGGAGAGCCTTGTAGGCTACAGTCCACAGGGTCACAAAGAGTTGGACACAACTGAGCAACGACACGTTTATCTCAATTGCCAAGCTTTTGTTTCTTCTCTGTTCTGCCCCAGTTCATCTTTTATTAACTCTGGCCTTTTTGGTTTCTGCTACTGCCTCTGCTGCCAAAACAGTAGAAACCAATTGTTTTTCATTTGTCTGTTTGGTTTAATATTCTTCTCTTATTAATAAAATTAGATAGTTTAAAAGTACTAAATATAAGTGAAATGTGTAATGTTTCTATGATGCTTGATAGGGATTACCTACAATGATCTTTTCATTATTATTATCATAACTCCTAGGCTCGTTGCAAGGAAAAATAACCTGTTATATAGAAGAGCAGCCCTGAATGAATTTCATCTGCACGTATAGCACAGTTAAATCTTGAAAATGTACTATTGAATAACAGATTCAAGGCACAAAAGTTTTATTTATATGGAATAGAGAAATGGTCAAAACTAAGCAGGTAAAAAATATAATACTATTATGAAAGCAAGGAAATGCTTACCATGAAAGTTAGGATAATGGCTTTTTCTGGGAAGAGGGGTCATAGTAATGACCCAAGAGCAGGTAAGGGTTTTGGGGGAACCTAGATGTTCTATTTCTTGGCCTGCTGCTGCTGCTGCTAAGTTGCTTCAGTTGTGTCCGACTCTGTGCAACCTCATAGACAGCAGCCCACCAGGCTCTCCCGTCCCTGGGATTCTCCAGGCAAGAACACTGGAGTGGATTGCCATTTCCTTCTCCAGTGCATGAAAGTGAAGTCGCTCATTCATGTCCGACTCTTCACGACTCCATGGACTGCAGCCCACCAGGCTCCTCCGTCCATGGGACTTTCCAGGCAAGAGTACTGGAGTGGGGTGCCATTGCCCTTCTCCGTTTCTTGGCCTAGGTGGTAACTATATGAGTATTTACTTCATAATAGTTCACCAAACACTACATTTGTATTATGAACAGTTTTGTGTATGTGGATTATGTTTTGTAATAAAAATGGTTTAAAAGAAGGAAGCCAATTATCAGAAAAACTAGGAAACAAATTTAATAGGAAAAAAGATAGCTTTTCTTAATACATCTTATTTTGCTTTCCTTATAAGAATGGGCACAAGTTATGATCATAATGAAAAGAACATCAGTCAGAGGGGTAGGAGTTATTTGTATAATGCAATTTATATTTTGTTGTCTGGTTGGCAAGTGACTGGAAGATACAACTTCCACTTTTATAGTCAGGTTATTTTATGGTCATTTTCTGAAGGATCTTTAGTATGAATTCTGGATTTTGAAGTATCATTTATATGCCAGTTAGAAAAATTGCCTAGCGATCTCTTGAGTTATTTGACTTTTTGGTTTGATTCTGTATGGTGAGAATTTTAATTTGCTTTTGGTTTGTTTTACATAATGAATATTGGAATGATTGGATTTCTGTTGTAGGCTCAAATTATCTTTTCTCAATTAGGTTATTGATTTCTAAGAAATAGAAATAATTATTTTCAAAAGCTTTTGTGTGCAGTAATGATACTTTTGTTTTGTCATATCTACATGTAAAGCTGAAAAATAAAATCTGAAAAAAATAGAGACAATTACATCCTGGTAGAATTATACCAAAAATATTTTGAGAACATGACTAATGGTGTTTCTTTATACTTTTATGAAATTTTTTTGAAGGTAGCATAGTCTGCAGATTAATCTATATCTCCTGTTTAATTATATTTACTGAGAATTTTAACCTATTTATTTAAATGTTGATTTTAGACTTATTTAATGACTTTATTCCAGTGAAATATAATTAACTTTGTTAGTTTTAGTTTATTCCTTAATGAGAGAAGCATAATCCTGCAATTCAGTCTTTTCAATCACAAAGAAACTATTTTAAAGATATTAAAATTATTATAAAGACTTACAAATTAAGTTTGATAGATTTTACCTTTCCTTTGTTTTCTTTTAAAGTTTTTATAGGGAAGAGGGTTAATGCAGTTTGTTTCGCTTTCTGTCTTTAGTTTTCTGCTGTTCCTTTTATAATTCAGTCATAGAATGCCTAAACTCAACAGAATATGAAATGTTTTGTTTACTGTTGTGATTTGTTGTATTTGTTTCTTACAGGCTAGTTCTGTTTACAGTGATTAACAAGGCAAATTAAATTTAAAATGATCTTAAATATTCAAGTTTAAATACCATCTTGGGAAAAATAAGAAATCTGCCTCCACTCAGTTTGTTTTTGGGACATTAAACATAAACATTAATCTGATTATGATTATGGTATAGTTGCCATTCCAAACATAATAATTAAAACAAGTCAACATTGTTTATTCCTTGTAAAAATGTTTGTTCAAAACACTGAGCTGCACAGTATATCATCATTCCTGGAACAGTATTTAGCAATCTGAATTATTTTGCTAAGTAATTCATTTAACTCTGATCACATTAATTGTTTTGATTTTAAATGTTTTTCTCTGCTTTTATGAGAAGCACATGCTTAAATTTTTTTTAAAACTTAATCCCTAATTTGCCTTTCCGCATTGAAGTTGTAAAAGATTAAGGAGCCAACATAACCAGTTTGTGTTATGTTTAAGATTTCCTTTGTTGCTTATTGCACATGCAACAATGTTGTTCTTTCTTTGACACAGACCCAGACAAAGGCTAAGTGTAGCAAGGAAGCAGACAGCACGCCTCCAGTAGTGGCCCCTGCCTGGCTCCAGGATTTGTAAACAGAAACATCCCAGGCTCCAATGAGGCAGACAGCAGTTCCTTGTCTGTTATGCATTCAGGAAGCGCTTGCTTTTACAAGCCCAGACATTGCACACAGGCATACATAGCAGTGTTTACATTTGGCTGAGTATTTAACTGAAAAAGCTAATAGGGAAGAAGAAAAGGGTGTATTAGAACTAGCGGGACACAACAATTTCAAAGATAGCATATATATAGCATATATGTTTCTTTTAAATATATTTTATAAAAAAAAAAAAAAGTTTGTAGTTTTTTTGGTAAACGCTTTTTTAAATTACACACGTGTGTGAATACACATATTGAAATATTTTTCCTGGAAGTTTTTCAGGGATTTCATGTTTTAGATCATGTGACATATCCTGAAAGCTTTTAATTTAAAATATTTAACCATTAGCATGATTTTAACATGTTTTAAAATCTATTTTAACACCCTTTTCCTTACTATTATGTGGATTAATAATCTCTATTTTAGATTTTGCATTATTTTATGAAATGCTATGTTTAACTTTTTTGTGCAAATTTGAGAATAAAAGCAAAGAGAATGCTGAACCTTCAGGAAAAAAAAACTAGAGGAGTTAAACAGAATTTTGGAGTTAGAAGGACTTTGGAAGTCACCAAGTATAAATACCTTTTGAAAATGGTTTTATTTTAATAGCAAACTTATAGGAACAGCACAGAAGACAGACAACATTAAAAATCTGTTGTTGCATGTAGTACAACTCTGAAAAGTATAGTAAATGGGTGGAATATACTGTATGATAATAATGTTACAAACACCATTCAGTTGCTGTCAATAAAAAGTTTGCTTAGTTTAAAAAAACAAAAATCCAAGTGGTGGCATTGTCCAGAAACATTCAACAGGTTTATTTATAACTATTATGACATTGAACTGCTGAAACTTGTTCACTGAGACATTTTGACTTGCATTTGTGCTTTTGTGTGTCCACATTTATATTAAAAATTGACATACAGGTTTAAATGGAAAAACTGCCAATACCTGATCTGTCCTCTACTTTTCCACTCAGAATCCTATCTTTTGACTCGACAGGGGGAAATGTCTAATATTCAAAATTGTGAATAACAGGAAGGAGAGGGGAAAAAAATTTTTTTTTAGAATGAAATGTTTTCTGTCAGAGTGGGTTCTTAAGCTCATTTTTCACACATGTAGCATACTGGTTGAATGTCTTTTGGCATAATTGTTACACATTTTTGGCATGGGTAACACACAGGTTTGTGTCTTCAGTAAAGGCCAAACACACAGGCTTCATTTGCTTCCTGCACTGTGAAAGTGCAGATTTGTTTTGACTTCCTGGGTAATTTCTCATACCAGATATTGAAAGGAAAGTTTGGAAATCAAATTTCAGTGAACTCCTAATAATGTCTAATTTTATGGACTGCTGCAGTACCGAGTCTCTATCAATTAATTTTCTTTACTATTAGTGGCCACAATAGATGCTACAAAATTTTTCTATTAAATTTTCTCTATTTTTAGAAAAGTCCCTTAGACTTTTTTAAAAGTGTGTTTTCTTAAAATTTATATTCACTTATAACAAATTAAGCTGTCTGTTTTTAAAACCTGAGCTAGATTATAAAAACCTTAAGGTAAGCATATTGACAACATAAAGAAGAGATTGCAAAGGATGAGATGGAAAAATTGGAAATCAGATGCAGTAATCCAGGAAAACTCAAAGGTGTGAGAATCCTTAATAGTCCTTGAGAATATCACCATAGACTAGTGGACATCCAAAATTATGGCCCAGTCATGTAGAAATTTGCTCCAGTATGTTTAGTTTGAGAAGGCATAAAAAATACACACTTTTTAAGAGCATTTTATACAAAATGCTTTAAGTTAAAAAAAAAATTTAATTGTAGATACTGTCTTTTTTAAAAATTGTATTTATTTTTAATGGATTGCTGATTGCTTTACAGTATTGGTTTGATTTCTGTCATACATCAACATGAATTAGCCATATGTGTACATATTCCCCTCCCTCTTGAACTTCCCTCACATGTCCCACCCTTTCCCACCACTCTAGGTTGTTTCAGAGTTCCTTGAGTCATACAGCAGATTTCCATTGTCTGTCTGTTTTACATAGGTTAGTATATATGCTTCCATGCTACTCATTGTCTTTTACTAAGATTTTTTGCTCTTCTATACTAATCATTTTACCGTGGTGCTACTGGGCAAGGTAAATTGGAATCGGTAGAAATAAGGAGCTTAGTTCTGAGTATGTTGTTTAGATAGCTCTAAAATATTCAATTGGGAATATAAAGTATATTTGTTAAAGGAATGGTATGTACATCAATTGATTGTTGTTGTTCTGTCTCTAAGTCATGTCTGACTCTAAGACCCCATGGGCTGTAGCATGCCAGACTTCCCTGTCCTTCACTATTTCCCGGAATTTGCTGAAAGTCATGTCCACTGAGTAGGAGATGCCATACAACCATCTCATCCTCTGTTGCTGCCTTCTCCTCCTGCCAACAATCTTTCCCATGATCAAAGTCTTTTCCAATGAATCAGCTCTTCGCATCAGGTGGCTAAAGTATTGGAGCTTCAGCTTCAGCATCAGTCCGTCCAATGAATATTCAGGGTTGATTTCCTTTAGGTTTGACTGGTGTGATCTTGCTGTCCAAATGGACCCTCAAGAGTCTTCTCCAATACCATAGTTCAAAAACAGCAGTTCTAAGGCACTCAGACTTCTTTATGGTCCAACTCTCATATCTGTACATGACTACAAAGTTATGTCTCTGCATTTTAATACACTACCTGGTTTTGTTATAGCTTTTCTTTCAAGGAGCAAGTGTCTTTTAATTTCATGGCTACAGTCACCATCAGCAGTGATTTTGGAGCCCAAGAAAATAAGTCTGTTACTGTTTTCCATTTTTTCCCCATCTATTTGCCTTGAAGAGGTAGGACCAGATGCCATGATCTTAGTTTTTTGAATGTTGAAATTTAAGCCAACTTTTTCCTTCTCTTCTTTCACCTTCATCAAGAGGCTCTTTAGTTCCTCTTTGCTTTCTGCCATTAATTGAAGTCGCTCAGTCATGTCTGACTCTTTGTGACTCCGTGGACTATAGCCTACCACGCTCCTCCGTCCATGGTATTTTCCAGGTAAGAATACTGGAGTGCGTTGTCATTTCCTTCTCCAGGAGATCTTCCCACCCCAGGGATTGAATCTGGGTCTCCCGCATTGTAGGCAGACACTTTACCGTCTGAGCCACCAGGGAAGTCCATTCTGCCATTAGGGTGGTATCATATACATATCTGAAGTTATTCATATTTTTCCCAGTAATCTTGATTCCAGCTTGTGATTTATCTAGCTTAGCATTTCACATGATGTACTCTGGATGTAAGTTAAATAAGCAGGGTGGCAATACACAGCCTTGACGTACTCCTTTCCCAATTTTCAACTAGTCCATTGTTCCATGTCTAGTTTTAACTGTTTTTTTTTTTTGACCTGCATATAAGTTTCTCAGGAGGCAGGTCAGGTGGTCTGGTATTCCCATCTCTTTAAGAATTTTCCACAATGTGTTGTGATCCACATGAATTGTTGAAAAAGTGAAAGTCACTCAAATGTGTCCCAACTCTGCGACCCCATGGAGTATACAGTCCATGGAATTCCCCAGGCCGGAATACTGGAGTGGGTAGGATTTCTCTTTTCCAGGAGATCTTCCCAACTCAGGGATCGAACCCAGGTCTCTTGCATTGCAGGTAGATTCTTTACCAGCAGAGCCTCAAGGGAAGCCCAAGAATACTGGAGTGGGTAGCCTATCCCTTCTCCAGCGGAATGCAGTTATTTAATGCATATATTCTAGAAATCAGCTGTTTATGTCTTAATCTAAGAGATTTTCAAGGTGCATTCACATAATTATTTGTACACAGCTAAATAGTTGTGTCAGATAAAAGCTTGTGAGTTCTAGCTCCTCAACATTGGTTTAGAGAATCCAAATTTTGACTCTTCCTACAAGTTTCCTGTTCAAGAATGTCTTCATTTAGGCCAGATGTGAAACATAGTGCCTCATATTTCCATCCTTGTGGTTTTTCTACATCTGGCCTGTTCAGAGGATATCACTTGCCTTTTATTACTTATAAATTCAGCAGTTATATTCTTATCAAGCATGTTTAAATCACACCCCTTAAAACATCTGTCAGTGGCTCAAGTACCATTTTTAAGACTGGGTACATAGATCTCTTCTCAGCTATTTCAGGTTTTCTTTCCATAGTAAAAAACATATAATGACTACAAAATCTATTGAATTCCACTACAGAATAAGATGGATTTTTATTTAGGTTTCTGGCCCCTTTGTTTTTAAATCTTCTCCATTACTTAAAGATAATGCCATGTTTATTAATTTTGCTAAATAAAATGTGGATCTTTTGCAGAAGAAAACCTTACCTGATTATGGTTCTAATGGTAGCCATTGCTTTGTAATCTGAAAATGTCATTATCAAAACCATTTACATATAGATAATGCTGAATAGGCTGCTGTCTGAATAGATATACAACTGTGAGAAACATTTTTTTGATTTACGACTGCATTTGTTCCTTATAGAATCTGTTCTTTTTTTATTTCTGTAACATTCTTGTTGGCTTCATAATCAATGCCAAGCTTCTCCTCATAAACACCATTCCAAAACTTCTGATTTCATATCAGTCTGATCTGTCTAGCAATGATTTTTCAACAGCTTACAGCTATGCAGAACAGTTTAATTATATTCATACTTAACATCTTTTAAATGGTTTTTTTTCTCCCTCCCCTTCTATAGATCATTCTAAATAAATCATTTGATTATCCCATGTCAATGATTCTTCTAAGATGTAGATAGCCCGGTTTATTTGATTTATTATGTGCCTATTTTCGGAGAAGGCAATGGTACCCCACTCCAGTACTCCTGCCTGGAATATCCCATGGACGGAGGATCCTGGTGGGCTGCAGTCCATGGGGTCGCTACGAGTTGGATACGACTGAGCGACTTCACTTCCACTTTTCACTTTTCACTTTCATGCATTGGAGAAGGAGGTGGCAACCCACTCCAGTGTTCTTGCCTGGAGAATCCTGGGGACGGGGGAGCCTGGTGGGCTGCTGTCTGTGGGGTCGCATAGAGTTGGACATGACTGAATCGACTTAGCAGTGCCTATTTTAGTAATTTTACAGTGTTTTTATAGTCTTATAATGTCTTGTAGTGTTTTTAAGACATTATTAACTCATGTATGTGTTTGAATTACACAAGAAAATAAATACCCATTTAAATAATTAGCCTTTCTAATTTGGAAATAGGAAATCTTTGTTTCATATTAGATTTGTGAATTTTATTAATCCAGTTAGAGAACAGCTTCATTCTATCAAAAATAAATTTTGTCTGTCACATTTGCTACTGATAATTTGTCTCTGTATATCCACACTGAATTGAGTCTCGGGGACAGAGTTTGTGTGAAATGGAAGAGAATAACTTTATTGCTTTGCCATGCAAAGGGGGCAATAGCCAGCTAATGCCCTCAAAACTGTGTCCTAACCTGGGAGAGATGGTTTGTGAGGAGTCTCACAGTCAAGGAGTGGGGTTGCCTATAAGGACCTGGGTTCCTGCAAGGCCTGCATCCCTTCAATTTAGGATTCATCTAGTGGTCTCCTGATGGGATTCTGGGATTCTGTGGTAACTGTGACCTTCTCTCTGGAATGAAGAATGCTTCATCAGCTAGTTAACATGTTCCATTTGGTGGAGGTTTTAGTACTGTAGAAGAACTCAAGGATATTGATATGTATATTCCTTGAGGAGGAACCAGGACCCTGCTTCAGAACTGCACTATTGTTTCTTGACTGCTCCTCCATTTCTCTGCAGCCCTCTCATTTTATTGATTAGCAACTGTTTGAATCTATCCTTTGAAACTCGGGGGAAGTCTTAAAGGCTGAATGAAACCTATTTCCTTCAAACAAGAAACAGGGGACATGGGGTTTTGTGCCCAGAAACCCCACAGGGTCCTTCTTGGTTTCACATTGGTGCTAAGATTCTAGGCAGGTACTTCTTTTTAAATGTTACATGAAATTGGATTTAATTTCGTATGTCCTTTTATTATTTCATTATAAATTGTAGTGATTTCCTAAGTTTTTACCTTGGGAAACTACAAGTAGAGGAGCAAATTAAATCCAAAGAAAGCGAAGAAAAAGAATAAAAGTTAGATGAGGGATCAGTTGAGTTGAAAACAGGAAATTAATAGAGAAAAAGCAACAAAACGAAAAGCTGGTTCTTTAAAAAGATCAATAAAGTTGATAAACTTCTAGCAAGGCTTCCAAGATAAAATTAAAAAAATAAATATCTAATAATCAGAAATGAAAAAAATGTCATACCTACAGATCCCATGGATAGTAAAGGAAAATTATGAACAACTTTTTGTTAACAAATACAATAGCTTCAATGTACTGGACCAATTCCTTGAAAGGACAATTGTACTGGACAATCTACCACAACTCACATGGGGAGAAATATATAATCTGAATAGGTATTTATCTATTAAAGAAATTCAATAAATAAATAATGCTTCCTTAAACCAAAAGTACCAAGCTGAGATGGTTTCATTGTTTAATTCTAGCAACTGTTTAATTCTAGCAACTGTTTAAAGAAGAAATGATGCCGGTTATCTACAACTTCTCCTAGAAAATAGAAGCACAGCTACCAGGCATTTCAGTGTTGTGGGTCTATATAAAATAATTTGTATGATTAAATATATGTGCAATTTTCAATTATTACAAATTTGTTATTAATTTTTCTTTTCCTTTGATGCAAAAACATTGCTGATTTGACTGTATATTGATATAGCCTGTCTGTAAGTAGTTAGCAAAATACCGGATAGAAAGGATGACTGTATTTAAAAATTTTACTTTCTTTTAGGTCCACCTCATTCATTTAACCGAGATGAGACAATAATCATTGCATTGGCATCAGTCTCTGTATTAGCTGTTTTGATAGTTGCCTTATGCTTTGGATATAGGATGCTGACAGGTAAAAATGCAGGTTTTTATTTTGTTTATTATTTATTTTGTAATGTTTATTAAACATTGTGTTTAATCAGAATTGATTTTCTTTAAAAAACAATATTTCATTGTAAAAAGCATCTGTTTGCTGCAGTAGCCCTGCAGCCATCCTTCTGTCTTAAACTTTTTCCCCTAGTTTTTGTGAAAGGTTTCAAACGTAACAGAATACTCATCACCCAGCTTCGATGATTATCACATCTGTACATCATCTATAGGCCCACTCACCCTACCTTTCCATGCTGTTGGATTATTTTGAAATAAATTGAAAGTATCCCTCATCTATAAATATTTTAGTATTATGTCTGGAGTATAAAGACTTAAAATATATATAAACACAATACCATTTTCACGTCTAAAAATAACAGTAATTAAAAATAATTCCTAATCATCAGCTGTCTGCTACTGCTGCTGCTGCTAAGTCACGTCAGTTGTGTCCGACTCTGTGTGACCCCATAGACGACAGCCCACCAGGCCCCTCCATCCCTGGAATTCTCCAGGCAAGAACACTGGAGTGGGTTGCCATTTCCTTCTCCAATGCATGAAAGTGAAAAGTGAAAGTGAAGTTTCACAGTCGTGTCTGACTCTTAGCGATCCCTTGGACTGCATCCTACCAGGCTCCTGTGTCCATGGAAGTTTCCAGGCAAGAGTACTGGAGTGGGTCGCCAGTGCCTTCTCTGCGTCAGCTGTCTAGTTGGTTCTAATAAACGTTTGATTTGATAAGCTTTTTAGGAAATGAGCACCCGTTCATTGATTTGAATAATTTTAATAAAACCTTCCTTAATATTTCTGTCCATTTCTTAGGGTTTTACACTGGGTGTACTGGAACCATCTCCCAGAGTTCAGTTTTCATGTTATTCATTATTTATCTTCATTTATAGATGATTGTTAGTTTAGTAAATAGTTTTAGTCCCTTTGATATTAGGTATAAGTTATGCTGTCTATCCTTCTGCAGATCTTCTATTTAACTGTAATATATAAAAATGTATAATAAATATTTTCACTTTTAAGAGAACCACGAATTAGGAAGTTCTTTTTCTAATTTCTGTAGGAGACCGCAAACAAGGTCTTCACAGTATGAATATGATGGAGGCAGCAGCATCAGAGCCCTCTCTTGACCTAGATAATCTGAAACTGCTGGAGGTAAGATTGCGTTCAGATTATAGACTGTTTTTTTTTTTTTTTTTCTGTCCACATAGTACATCTGAGACAGTGATTAATTCATTTATTCAATGACCATTTATTATGAATTTTGTGTCAAGACCTCTTCAAGGCACTGAGAATGTTGGTGACCAATACAGATACATGAGGCTTATATTCTAGTGAGAAGGAGTCTACAAGAGGGTAAATAAATGAAGGTACAGTTGACCCTTGAACAACATGAGTGTGAACTGTATGGGTCCACTCGTACACAGATATTTTTTCAATAATAGATATTACTACACCATCCATATTTGATTAAATCTGTGGATGTAGAACCATGGACCAGAAGGAGCATGTTTGTATGAGGGTCACCTATAAGCTATATGTGGATTTTTGGACTCTGTGGAGATTAGGTGTCCCTAACCCCACATTGTGGAAAGGTCACCATATATTTCAAGTAGTAGTAAGTGCTATGGAGAAAAAAATGCAAATGAGATGAGAAAGTTACAGAAAGGGGTTAGTAAGGAAAGTATGTTAAGAAAGGAGATAATCTTTGAGTAGAGACTTGAACAGACTATGGGAATACAGATATACAGATTCTCAGAGAAAATGTACAGGCAAGGAATCCATGGTAGATGCCAAATAAACATTACTTGTTTGTGTTTTATGTATTGTATAGGTACATACAAATATTATGTTTTGCATAAAATTAAATTTTAATTTGGTTATATCTCAGAACCTGTGTTAAAAGTCTCACCATGATGAATGTTTTTATGCTGTTTATTAGGATAACTGAAGTATAATGTCTAAACCAGAGACTGTTAAATGATAGATCTGGTATATAAAACATTTTAAGAACTTTCTTTTTGGGAGGAAAATACAGTAAAAGTGAAAAGCAAAATTCAAAAAAGGTATTTCAGTGCGTAAAGAATTGATAAAGAGCTGGTAGAAATCAACATGAAATAAACAATCCATTAAAAATAGACAAAAGAGATGAATTGTCAATTCACAGAAGTATGCCTAGTAGTAGTAGTAGTGGTAGTCGCTCAGTTGTGTTCCACTCTTTGCTATCCCATGGGCTGTAACCCGCCAGGCTCTTCTGTCCATTGAATTCTCCACGCAAGAATACTGGAGTGGGTTGCCATTCCCTTCTGCAGAAGATCTTCCTGATCCAGGAATCGAACCTGGGTCTCCTGAATTGCAGGCAGATTCCTTACCATCTGGCTTCCCTGGTGGCTCAGACAGTAAAGCGTCTGCCTACAATGTGGGAGACCTGGGTTCAATCCCTGGGTTGGGAAGATCCCCCGGAAAAGGAAATGGCAACCCACTCCAGTACTTTTGCCTGGAAAATCCCATGGACAGAGGAGTCTGGCAGGCTACAGTCCATGGGGTCACAAAGAGTCAGACACGACTGAGTGACTTCACTTTCTTTACCGTCTGAGTTACAGGGAAGTATGCCTAGTAAATGTATAATAAGATGTCCTGTTTACTAAATTGGAAAAAATATGAATTAAAACCATTAGGATATTGTTCTGGATTGAGTAAAAGAAACAATCCAACCATTGCTTTTTACCTTTGCTTTGATACAGCCTTTCTAAAGGGCAATCTTATCTGTTTGTAAATATTTAAATTAGGAATAGTGAATGAAATATAACAAATAATCATTAAATAAATGGTGGTAAATTCCTAAGCTTTTTTCAGTAAAAAGGCAGAGAAGTTCCAGAAGCCAGAAATGAAGAGAACAGTTGTAAATTGCTGGGGGTTTTGAGTAATTTTTTATTGTATTATACTAGAATCTATAAATATTATGTTGTGAAGACTGTATTCTGTTCTATTCTTATAAAGTGTGTTCATTTCATTGTTGGTTTTGGTAGGCAGTTATCTTCGTTAGGCATATTACAAACTTATCTCTTGTTATTGATCCTTTACCTGGAGTCTGTCCCACGCATTAGTTGGATTTCCCACTCTCTGACTCTTCTTTTTGGGATTCTGCCTTCATTCTCCATCGGCAATTGTTGCCCTAAATTCTGTTCCCTGGTTTCTGAGGCCTGAAAGATTTTCTATTGCAATTTTTGATCCCAATACACAGTGCAGATTTCAGCCTGCTCACAGACTGAACACTATAAAATGAATATCTCAGGCTATGCCATTTCTTTCTTTTAAATGTTAACTCCCCTCAGGATCTACCTTCTTTTGTTCATTCCACCACATTTTTAGATTTCTTTTAAAAAATTTTGTTCAGAGTTTATAATTGTCATCTTTGGAAGGGCTGGGTATGGTACTTGTTTCTGAGTTGTGTAGGATGCCTAATTTGTTAGTTTATTGATAATGGAGTAATTCAGACTAAGCGTTAGAGACCTGTTGGATACATACGGATTTATACTTTAGTAAATTTGATTGTTCAGTTGTGAAGAAATAACATCTTGCTTTTTTTTCAAAACAAACTTACAGCTCATTGGCCGGGGTCGATATGGAGCTGTATATAAAGGTTCCTTAGATGAACGTCCAGTTGCTGTAAAAGTATTTTCCTTTGCAAACCGTCAGAATTTTATCAATGAGAAGAACATTTACAGAGTGCCTTTGATGGAACATGACAACATTGCTCGCTTTATAGTTGGAGATGAGAGAGTCACTGCAGATGGACGCATGGAGTATTTGCTTGTGATGGAGTATTATCCCAATGTAAGTTCTTCTTAAAAAGTTTACTGACATTTATGTTAATTGGATTTGTAAGAGGATCCCCATTACGTAGAGAGTTGCTGTTTTGCAAACTGAGTATTAATGGTCTACAGTGAAATAAGGATTTTATCCCAGAATGTGAATGAAACTGTTTAGTGCCCTGAACCTCTGTCACTCTGTCTCTGTCTGTCTCTTAGCAAGACTTCTTGATGAAGGAGGCAGTGCTTTGATTGACATTTACTCTGATGCCTGCTCTTTATCTCAGCCTGGTAATAAAGAATTTATGGATAAGGACCTTGAGTAGCAATGACACATATATTTACAAAAGCCTTCTGATTGTAAAAAAGTTTTCTACTTGTAAAACATAATAGGATAATTTGGTTTTGTCCTGGTAAAATATACCGTGTAAAGAAACAGTTGTAAAGAAACCGTGTAAAGAAACAGTTTTTCTATCTTGTTGATAAATCAAAGAAGCCTTTAAAATGAAATTAAATAACCTTTCATAATTTTTAATACTGGAGGCATAAAAATTGATAATGTCTAAATTCTACTTTCCATTCTCTCTTCCTTTCTCTACCCACAGAAATGTCTTTTCTTACTTCAGTGTTCTGAAATGTCATGATTCATTAGACCTCCTTTGAATCCTGACATATGCAAATCCCTTTATACAGTTGCTCACTTACCTCCTCATGTTCAAATAAAGTAATTCCACTTTTTCTCCCCTTCCCCTTTTACTTTTTTCCCTCCGTATAGGGATCTCTATGCAAGTATTTAAGTCTCCATACAAGTGACTGGGTAAGCTCTTGCCGTCTGGCTCATTCTGTGACTAGAGGATTGGCTTATCTTCATACTGAATTACCACGGGGAGGTAAGACAATGACAAGACTCTGAAAACCATGTGGGGACACAATTCACAAAGGGAAGCTTTATTTGTATCTTCAGAATAAAAGTATGTTTTATATTACAGCAGATAGTTGTTTAAAAGATCTAGTGTGAGGAAACGTATTTGAAATTTAACAAGAAGAATAAGAAAAAGGACTTCATTACTCTAGCCAAGTCATGGATTCCATTGAGATTTTAATTAAAGCTATGAACACTCTCCCTGTAAAGATACACGTATGGGCATACTTTAAAAAATATTCTTGTGATTGTAGGGGTTCTCAATCTTTTGAAGTTCCTCTCTGGCCCTAGTTTAAGAACCTCTTAGCTGGACTGCATTGTATTTTCCTTGTATTTATTTTGCTTATTTAAATGAACTACAAATGCATTGTTACTTCTTTAGGTACACATTCTGTAGTTTGGTTGGTCTTTAGTATAAAACCCAATTGTATCTTTTTTATAAATCAGTGCTTCTCTTAGCTAGCATTGCTGCTGCTGCTGCTGCTGCTAAGTCGCTTCAGTCGTGTGACTCTGTGCGACCCCATAGATGGCAGCCCACCAGGCTCCCCTGTCCCTGGGATTCTCCAGGCAAGAACACTGGAGTGGGTTGCCATTTCCTTCTCCAGTGCATGAGAGTGAAAAGTGAAAGTGAAGTCGCTCAGTCGTGTCCGACTCTTGGTGACCCCATGGACTGCGGCCTACCAGGCTCCTTCGTCCATGGGATTTTCCAGGCAAGAGTACAGGAGTGGGGTGCCATCGCCTTCTCCATAGCTAGCATTAGGTTTGTTCAAATTTATCAGGGAGGAGAATAAAACAGATTTCAATGAGAATGACTATTTTTTTCCTTTCTCATGTAAGAATCTAGACAGAGACAGTCTTCACATTTCTTTTGGTAGCACCATAGTAGTTTTAGGGGCCCAGACTCATATATTTCTCCTCCATTAATCTTTATATGTAGCTGATGTTTTCAGGATCACCTCATTGTCCATCATGCTATATGCTAATCAGAGAAAAGAAAGAATAGAAGGAAATGCCCCTTTTTACTTCCAGAAGTCCCACTCTTGTGCTTGTTTTCTTTCCCAGAGGTTAGTCCATGCTTTCCCACCACACTTAGCTGCAAGGGATGTTTCAGTGCAGTGTATGTGTGTTTGTTAGTTTTAGCTAGGTGCATTGCTGCTTCAAATAACGAGAATGCATGGTGAGGAGTCAGTCTTCGCCAGTGTGTCAATACTGAATGGTTGTATTATGTCAATGAGTATAGTGCTATAACTACAGTTTTATTTAGCCTTTATATACATTTTTGCTAGTTTTCCAAAGCATCTTTTTAAATATATTTGTTCTCTTCACTTTGTTTCAAAGTACACCTCATATCATATCACAGGCCCCTCAAAATTAGCTCTGCTATAAAACTGTCTTTGCGTTTACATCCCTTACAGCAATTTTCTTGCCATACATTCTTTTTTCACTTTCTCTGACCTCTGTAATGAAGAGAATTTTTAATGTATCAATTTCTTAGATCTTTGTTCCATTGTATAGTAGCATGGATCATCATTTTTAGCTGCTGCTTCATATATAAGTAATTTCTCCTGAATAATTTATCAGTTCATGCTTTTCTTGAATACAGAATTGGTCAACGTTATTGCCTATGTCAGCAACTTGATGCACTTACTTTAGTGCGTTAACCATTTGTATTGTGTTTCTTTATTCTTAAATATTATAACTCCTTTAAAGAGCTGGCTTAAAACAAAAATTAAAATACCATCCTATCCTCCTTTTCAAAGCTTGCATGATTCAGAAAGTTTTCCAGTCAAACTTTGGCTGGAAAGAATGATTGCCATCATATAGGAGTTTTATTTAAACACAGATTCTATTCTTAAACATCACCTTATATTATTACTGAATAGTTAACCTTAAATAAAAAAACAACTGAGTATATGCTATTGTAGAAAACATCAGTATAATAGCTATTTAAATTTTTAGTACCTAATTATTTAAAAAATATTCCGCAAATCACTTTGGTCAGAATGGCCATCATCTAAAGGTCTACAAGAATAAATGCTGGAGAGAGTGTGTAGAGAAAGGAATCCTTTTATACTGTTGGTGGAAATATAAATTGGCACAGCCACTATGGAGAATAGTATGGAAGTTCCTTAAAAACCTAAAAATAGAGTTACCTTATTATCCTAAAGTCCCATTCCTGGGCACATATCCAGAGAAAACGATAATTCAAAAAGATACATGTATCCCAGTGTTCATTGCAGCACTATTTACAATATCCAAGGAACGTACATGTCCATCAATAGATGAAGATAAGTAAGATATGATATATATAAAAGGGAAATATATATAAATTATACACACATATAAAGGGAATATTGTGTTATGTGCTACTGAGCCATGAAATAATTCCATTTGCAGCAACATGGATGGACCTAGAGATTATCATACTAAGTGAATTAAGCCAAACAAATATCATATGGTATCACTTGTATGTAGAGTCTGCAAACAGAAAAAGATATAAATGAACTTATTTACAAAACAAAATAGACCTACAGACGTAGAAAACAAACTGTGGTTACCAAAGGGGAAGGGGGAAAAGGATATGGACTTCAGTAGTTGTGACTCTTGGGCTCTAGAGCCTAGGCTCAGTAGTTACTGCACGTGGGCTCAGTTGTTCCACCTTTTATTTCCTTTATAATATTATCACAAAGTATTACCCTAGTTTCCCCTCTTGCTGGCTCACTGACTCATTGCGTTGTATTGGTATGGTGTTATACAAACATTTTCAGGTATCTCTATAAATTTTCTTATATAAATATCAGCTCAAGATTAAACCATATATACTTATGTGCTGGTTTTATCCAGAATAAGAAATGTAGCTCTTTTACTAGTTGAGTGAGCCATGTTAGTACAAACTTTAGGAAGACTGGACCAGGAAGTAAGTAGGAAGGGGAACAAATGAGAAAGAAATCAACTCTTAGAAACCTAATAATTGCTATTTTTCTTCCAGTTGTGCTATTGCGTTTTCCTCCCCGTATCAAAGGAATCCTTTTTTTTTTTCCTTTTGAGCTTTTATTTGGTATTGGGCTATAACTGATTAACAGGGTTGTGATAGTTGCAAGTGAATAGCGAAGGGTCTCAGTTATATTCATCCATTCTCCCACAAACCCTCCTCCCATCCAGGCTACCACATAACATTGAGCAGAATTCCATGTGCTATACAATAGTCCTTGTTGGTTATCCATTTAAAATATAGCAGTGTGTACATGACCATCCCAAACTCCCTAACTATCCCTCCCCAGCCCTGTAAGTAAGTTCATTTTATGTCTGTGAGTCTCTTTCTGTTTTGTAAGTAAGTTCATTTGTATCATTTCTTTTTGGTCAAAGGAATCATTATCTTCTGTCTTTGGTTTTATTGTTGGTGAAATTGCAGTTTAATACATGTTAATGAGAGTAATAAATGTAAATACTGAGTCTTTTTGTGCCTAAATGTAAGCATTCTGTTTGTTTTTATCATTGACTTTGTTCTCATTGCTCTATTTCTTTATATAACTAAGAAGTTATTTTAAATTGTGAGTATTGTACTATAGATTTTTTTTTCCTTTTAAGAGCTGTGGTTTTATTTCAATATAAGATTTATATAGTTTTTTTTTAATTTTATTGAAGTATAGTTGATTTCCAATGTTCTATTAATTTCTACTGTACTACAGAGTGACTCAGCTGTACACGTGTATTCTTTTTCATATTCTTCTCCATTGTTGCTTTTCACAGGACATTGAATGTAGTTCCCTGTGCTATACAGTGGGACCTTGTTGTTTTTCCATTTTATATATATAACAGTTTGCATCTGCTAATTCCAAACTCCCAGTCCTTTCCTTCCTTCCTCCCTCCTCCATGGTTTTCTTATCAAGAGGAAAAGAATTATGATTTTAGTTAGGCTCCTTGATTGGATATATTCTTTCAGGCAGTGTGTGTGTGTCTGTGTGTCAGGCCTTTTGAAATCAGGCAGAACATGTCCTCTCTCTGCCTTCATAGAACATAAACGTCTTCTGATAAACAAGTAACAGAATGAGTATAATAGTGTTTTGTTTTGTAAAATCAGAAAACAATCCATTGCAAAACTGTTTCTAGTTTGATTTGAAGAACTGTGGTGGGCTTAGATGTATAGCTAAGCCTCAGTGCAAAACTGGGATTTTCTGTCATAGGTTATAAGATAACATATACCAATTTCAGAGCCATGCCAGTTTTATAGTGATAATTGTTTTAGATAAATTTACTTTTTGTTTTTACCAAATATTCCTTTTTTTATTGCCTCCTTTTCCTACTAGAGGGAAAAAAAAGGACCAAAGTAGTATATGTTAAAATTAGAAGCAAGATCCTATTGACTAGTAATTGCAACTGAATGTTTAAAGCTTAATTAATTATAGATGCAAAAGGAATTATGTTGTGAAATATAATGAAAACAGGATTGTGAGTTGAAATTTTTATTTATGTCCTTTTGTTATTAGAAAAGTATAGGGAAGGAAAAAAGCAGTCTTCTTTATATTACCTTCTGCTCATTTTGTGTTCAGTAGTGCAACTGAAGCATTAATAAATGTTTGAAAACTATCCAAACAGATCATTATAAACCTGCAATTTCCCATCGAGATTTGAACAGCAGAAATGTTCTGGTGAAAAATGATGGAACCTGCGTTATTAGTGACTTTGGGTTGTCCATGAAGCTGACTGGAAATAGACTGGTGCGCCCAGGGGAAGAAGATAATGCAGCCATTAGTGAGGTGAGTGCATACAAAGGGTATCAAGCTGACATACTTTTAAAACATAATAAATTGAATTTAAAAACCTACTAAGTACTCAGGACAGTTGTCCTTATCCAATTATAGCATATTAGGAATTACAGAATTAAGATATACAGAAAACACTGCATGAAGTTCATCAATTCATTATGGAGATCACTGCCAGTCAACCTTATTTTTGTCAAGCATTAGGAGGAATACTGTTGACTGGGCTTCTCTGGTGGCTCAAATGGTAAAGCATACCTGCAATGTGGGAGACCTGGGTTTGATCCCTGGTTTGGGAAGATGCCCTGGAGGAAGGCATGGCAACCCACTCCAGTACTTTTGTCTGGAGAATCCCATGGACAGAGGAGCCTGGTGGGCTACAGTCCATGGTGTCACAAAGAGTCAGACACGACTGAGCAACTAAGCACACATAAGCATAAGCACTATTGACTAGGATGACTAAATCACACCTTAATTATTTCAAGAGGGTATTTTTTTTTTTTTTTTAAGAAAAAATTGCTAAGATGAATTTTATTAAAATTAAAAACTTCTATGAAAGACAGTATTAAGAAAATGAAAAAAACAACCCTCAAACTGGGAGAATGTATTTGAAAAACACATATCTGATAAAGGACTTGTATCCAGAATATAAAAACTCTTAAAACTCAACAGTAAGAAGTCAAATAAGTCAATTAATAAATAGAAGATCTAAATAGAAACCTGACCAAAGATAGTATTTATATAGATAGATGGCAGATAAGCATGTGAAAGTTACTCAACGTGATTCATGATTCAAGAACTGCAAATCAAAACAGGATGCCATTGCCTTTGAATGGTTTAAAAAAAACAATAATTTCAAATGCTGGAGACAGTGTGGGGCTACAGCAACCCACTCCTTGCTGGTAGGAATGCTGGATAGTATTCACTTTGGAAAACATAGTATTCTAGCAATCACGCTCCTAGGTATATAGACCCTGTTGAGTTAACAATTTGTATTCACACAAACACCTGCACATCAAGGTTCATAGCAGCTTTATTCATAATTGCCGAAAACTGGAAGCAACCAAGATGTTCTGAAAAGGGTATTTTATATTTTAAAAAATGAGATCTAAAAAGGTTCAGTGCCATACTTAGGTTCAAATAAGCATATTGAGCTACTGTTGACCCGAATTTGTGTATAACTTCTAGCCTAATGTATGCCCTTCAGAATATGCTACATTATTTCCTGAAATACATAACACTTTTTTTTATCAGGTTGGCACAATCAGATATATGGCACCAGAAGTTCTGGAAGGAGCTGTGAACCTTAGGGACTGTGAATCAGCTTTGAAACAAGTAGATATGTATGCACTTGGACTAATTTATTGGGAGATATTTATGAGATGTACAGACCTCTTTCCAGGTGAGGGAATTGTTGTCAGAATTAATGTATGTTTTGAAGTGAAGCAGTTACATCTTTCTTCTACCTATATTAAGTCTACTTTTATGTGTTTGTGCTTTCATTTAAACCTTAATTTCATTGCCATCTAGTGTTCAAAAATATTATTAGCAGAAAGATGTCAGTGGGAAAAAACTTTTTAGAAAGAACTCCGGGTTTGCATCTGAGGGTGATTTAATTAATTGCTCATAATAGCTTACCTGTATTCAGTTTGGTCTCTGATGGCTTTAGCAGTTATCATTTCCTTATGCAACCTCTGAGCATTTTCAAAGCTGCACTTCATAGTGTTACCTGAATTGACTCAGTAAGGAATTAGAAGTAGTGAACTATCCATTGGATTATCTTTTTCTTCCTTTTTTAAAATTCTCCTTTTCTTCCTTTTTAAAAAAATTTCCCTTCTCTTGTCTTCATGCCTTCCTATCTGTCTTCCTTCCTTTCATGAAAGAACAACTCATTCAATGTAAATATTTATTTGAGGCTAACTTGAAATAGCAAAATGAGTACGTATTTTTCTCCTTTTGTTATGATTATATCAATGACATTGTGATATATTAATAAAAATTTAAACTAATTACCAGTGTATTTACCAGTGCATTGCACTCTTTTAGGTTGCATAAAAATAATTTGACATCAGTTCAGTTCAGTCGCTCTGTTGTGTCCGACTCTTTGCGACCCCATGAATCGCAGCACACCAGGCCTCCCTGTCCATCACCACCTCCTGGAGTTTACCCAAACTCAACGTCCATCGAGTCGATGATGCCATCCAGCCATCTCATCTTCTGTCGTCCCCTTCTCCTCCTGCTCCCAATCCCTCCCAGCATCAGGGTCTTTTCCAATGAGTCAACTCTTCACATGAGGTGGCCAAAGTATTGGAGTTTCAGCTTCAGCATCAGTCCTTCTAATGAACACCCAGGACTGATCTTTAGGATGGACTGGTTGGATCTCCTTGCAGTCCAAGGGACTCTCAAGAGTCTTCTCCAATATAAGTGGTCTCTATATTGTAGGAATAACAGCATTAATAGCATGGGGAAATGAAAAACAGTGAATTGACCCAGCATTAGACAAATGGAACTACTTAATAAAAACAGATTAGTAATGTGGTTGATTTTTTTGTTGTTGTTGTTTCAAAAATAGTGAGCATTTGCGCCTTCCATGGTGGTCCAGTGGTTAGGAATCTGTGCTTCTACTGCATGGGGCACAGGTTTGATCCATGGTTAGGGAAGTAAGATCCCACATGGCACACAGTGCAATTCCCCAGCCCCTAAAAAAGAAAAAACATTTATCGACAGCTTATAATTGTAAAATATAATGGAATAAATTAATAATTATTTAGATTACTGGCAATTCAATCAGTTATTATTTAGAAGTATATTTTCCAATTAAATAGAAGTATTGGGTACTAGACAGCATATTAAAAAGCAGAGACATTACTTTGCCAACTAAGGTCTGTCTAGTCAAAGCTATGGTTTTTCCAGTAGTCATGTATGGATGTGAGAGTTGGATTATAAAAAAAGCTGAGCACTGAAGAATTGATGCTTTTGAACTGTGGTGCTGGAGAAGACTATTGAGAGTCCCTTGGACTGCAAGGAGATCCAACCAGTCCATCCTAAAGGAAATCAGTCCTGAATATTCATTGGAAGGACTGATGCTGAAGCTGAAACTCTAATACTTTGGCCATCTGATGCAAAGAACTGACTCATTTGAAAAGACATTGATGGTGGGAAAGATTGAAGGCGAGAGGAGAAGGGGACGACAGAGAATGAGATGGTTGGATGGCATCACTGACTCAATGGACATGAGTAAACTCCAGGAGTTGGTGATGGACAGAGAGGCCTGGCCTGCTGCAGTCCATGGGATCGCAAAGAGTCGGACAGGACTGAGCTCCTGAACTGACTCACTGATTGGGTACTCAAAGTGTTTTTCTGGAAATAGTGATTGCAGTAGTATCACATATTATTGGAACCTTATAAGTTTTAATTTCTATTATTGAAACTTCGGCCATAGTATTTTAAAAATCCTAATCCAGAACTTTTGTTTTTTAGAAGCATATGTGACTAAAATGATTCTTGTATCAGCTTAAGTTAATACATTGCTATCAGCAATGTTTTTTTAAACAGTTACTACATTCAAAGAATAGCTATTGCTTTTGTACTGTTAAATTATAAAGTGCAATATCAAATGTTTGCACAGGAAAGGCAATTAAATCTTGTTTGCAGAATATTATTTTAATGGAGATATAAGATGAATTGAAATAATGTTAGAAAGAGTTTAAAAAAGGAAAAAGTGAGTGTTACTTTTAAATGTATACAGAATTTCAGTTTAGGAAGACAGAAAAAGTTCTGGACATGAACGCACAACTTTGTGAATGCACTTAGTGCCACAGAACTGTATATTCAGAAATGGTTTAAATGGTAAATTTTATGTTACGTACATTTAACCACAGTTTAAAAATAAAGGAAAATGAAGAGAGTTGTATTAAGATACCCTGTTATCCTAGATATGGAAATGGTGAAGAAGTATATGTGAGACAAAATGTAGAAAAGGACTACCATTTAATTTATAACTACCATTTAATTTATAGCAACATTTAATTTATCAAACAAAGACTGTTACAAGTAGAGCTTTTATTAATAATGCATGAAACCCAAAATGATAATAATAAATTTCATTCCTTTTTAAAAAAAAATTCACAGGTGAATCTGTACCAGAATACCAGATGGCTTTTCAGACAGAGGTTGGAAATCATCCCACTTTTGAAGATATGCAGGTTCTGGTGTCTAGGGAAAAACAGAGACCCAAGTTCCCAGAAGCTTGGAAAGAAAATAGCCTGGTAAGGAAAAACTAAATTATTAAAAAAGAGGACTTATGACTGAATATGTTTCAAATGTTGCCTGAAGCAAAAATAGATTGTTGATGGTAATAGTTTTTAGAGTTGTCTAATGCCAAAAATCTAACTTACTTGATTTGTATGATATTGTATATTTTCAAAGTTGGAGGTGTTTTAATTTGTTTTCTTCAAGTATAAAATACTCCTTAGAGAGACTACCTTATGTCTGCAGTTTGCCGCATTGGGTAACAGCTGGAATAATTAACGTGATAATATTTCAAACATGATTGAAATTCCATTCCATTTATTCTCTTGAGAGTGGTACCAAAAATGTTAATTAGTTCAGACATATATATTCACTGACTGGTAGAAATTTAAACTGCACCAAAAAGAAACCAAAGTACCATGTATAAATTCTGCTTATTAAAAATAAAGTTTACAATGCTGAAATATTTTCAGAGGCTCCTGCCATTTCAGTAAATTGTTGCTACAATTCTAAAAGCATCTTAACAAACATTTGCACACAACAGATATATTCACACACTCTTATATATTTTTTTAATGTGAGTAGGATCATCTCATTATCCACTGTCATTTCTGAAGCTTGTTTTTTTACTAATTTTTCATGTCATTACATTTATAGATTTATCACTTTCTCTCCATTTGATCAGTATTTCATTATATGTCATAATTATTAAATTGCATGATAGTACCCTGTATTTCTTATTTTAAAAACCTTTTAGAAGAATTAAAGTTATGCTTATATATGGTAAACAAAATCAAATTAAATGGAATGGCTAAAAGAGGAAATGGGAAAAGAAAAGACTTCTCCTGTCCTACCTTCAGAAGTAATTCATGTTAACAGTGTTCTGAGGTTTTGTTTTTGTTTCTAAACTTTCTCTTCTGGAAGTTCCCATTATAACTTTAAATATTATGTTTATTCTTATTTATGTTGTCTCTCATTTATCCTCTCCTAATTTTACAATACTGTATTTGTATAATACAGTATAATAATTTAGTATAATACTGTATTAATTTCTATTTTGTATACAGATCTAAAATTTTTAATAAAATAAAAACATGGGAATTTTGTAGAATTATGGTTGTGGAAACGTCCTTGGCACAATGTACTGTTGTGCTTGGACTCATAAATGAGGAAGTGAAAATCCTATGTTAGTCACTAGAAGCTACTGCCTTTTGAGGAATGATGTTTTAAAAGTCACCATCCCCTGGCTTTTCTGATTTTTTTTTGGCCCTAGGCTTACCTTCTCTTCTCCCCTCCCTCTCCCCTTCCCTTCCCTCTGCTGCTGCTGCTAAGTCGCTTCAGTCGTGTCTGACTCTGTGCGACCCCATAGACGGCAGCCCACCAGGCTCCGCCGTCCCTGGGATTCTCCAGGCAAGAACACTGGAGTGGGTTGCCATTTCCTTCTCCAGTGCGTTAAAGTGAAAAGTCAAAGTGAAGTCGTTCAGTCATGTCCGACTCTAGCGACCCCATGGACTGCAGCCTACCAGGCTCCTCCATCCATGGGATTTTCTAGGCAAAAGTACTGGAGTGGGGTGCCATTGCCTTCTCCGGTAGGAACTGGGACAGATTTTTTCTTAAGAGGTCCTTGATGTCAGGTAAGAGGCTGAATCCTTTCCCAGGGTTCATTAGATGTGCCAGCCTCACAACAGAGTATGCTTCAAAGAAAAATCTCTTTGTGAAATTTTATCTATTAAAATACAACTTCATCTGCCATAAATGGTTTTATTTCACCAGAGAAATTGGACTACTTATTCTAAAGTATCTTTTGGCAACCCTGCCATTATGGGATATGCACCATATGCATATTTTTCTGAAAACTTTTTACTCTCAATTTAGATGAGGTTGCTAAGTAAGAAGTAAGTAATATTTGGTTCACTTCCAATAAATCCATTTAAATCTAATGTGCTATAGTCAATAGAACTGCTGCTTCTGTGCAATGACAATCTAGTACTAGAATTAGATTGCAAATACATAGTTTCTGTATGAAATATCCCCCCTTTCTATGAAGACATTTTGCTTCATAGTTGCATTGAAATTACAAAACATTTTTGTAGTAACAAAACTCAAAATCTTCTAAAAATTAATGAATGTAAAAACCCATTTTAAAAATTCCCAGGGAACCAACCTAAACAGCATATTAAAAAGCAGAGATATTATGTTACCAACAAAGGTCTGTATAATCAAAGCTATGGTTTTTCTAGTAGTCATGTATGGATGTGAGAGTTGGACTATAAAGAAAGCTGAGCACTGAAAAATTGATGCTTTTGAACTGTGTTGTTGGAGAAGACTTGAGAGTTCCTTGGACTGCAAGGAGATCCAACCAGTCCACCCTAAAGGAAATCAGTCCTGAATATTCATTGGAAGGACTGATGCTGAAGCTGAAACTCCAATACTTTGGCCAGCTGATGTGAAGAACTCACTCATTGGAAAAGACCCTGATACTGGGAAAGATTGAAGGCAGGAGGAAAAGGGGATGACAGAAGATGAGATGGTTGGATGACATCACTTATTCAATGGACATGAGTTTGAGCCAGCTCTGGGAATTGGTGATAGACAGGGAAGCCTGGGATACTGCAATCCATGGGGTCACAAAGAGTCAGACACGACTGAGCGACTGAACTGAAGTGAACTGAATTTTGAACTTACTGCAGATCATTAAGAAACCAATACAGTGTCATTCAGCTTATTTATTAATTCAGTTCAGTTCAGTTCAGTTGCTCAGTTGTGTCCAACTCTTTGCAACCCCATGAATTGCAGCAGGCCAGGCCTCCCTGTCCATCACCAACTCCTGGAGTTCACTCAAACTCGCATCCATTGAGTCAGTGATGCCATCCAGCCATCTCATCCTCTGTTGTCCCCTTCTCCTCCTGCCCCCAATCCCTCCCAGCATCAGAATCTTTTCCAATGAGTTTATTGGAGTTAATGGTTATTGGAGTTAATGAATTTGTTCATTGCTGCTCCTGCTGCTGCTAAGTCACTTCGGTCGTGTCCAACTCTGTTCGACCCCGTAGATGGCAGCCCACCAGGCTCCCCCATCCCTGGGATTCTCCAGGCAGGAACACTGGAGTGGGTTGCCATTTCCTTCTCCAATGCATGAAAGTGAAAAGTGAAAGTGAAGTCCCTCTGTCGTGTCCAACTCTTAGCGACGTCATGGACTGCAGCCCACCAGGCTCCTCTGTCCATGGGATTTTCCAGGCAAGAGTACTGGAGTGGGTTGCCATTGCCTTCTCTGAATTTATTCATTAACATTCACTAAATGAATCCTGTGTATTGTGTGCTTAATATAGAGAGCACTAGATACAGCCTCCACCTTTATAGAGCTCCCTCTTGTGTTAGATGAGAAAGTTAATGATTTTTACATAAATGCAGTCATCAAATGTTTTGATATGGGCTCTAGTCATATCAAATGATGATATGATATATTTTATTAAATTGTCTACTGAAAAAGGTCCTGATGCTGGGAAATATTGAAGGCGGGGAGAGAAGGGAACCACAGAGGGTGAGATGGTTGGATGGCATCACCAACTCAGTGGACATGAGTTGGAATAGGCTCTGGGAGTTGGTGATGGACAGGGAGAACTGGTGTCTGTAGTCCATGGGATCGCAAAGAGTCAGACAAGACTGAGTGACTGAACCGAACTGTTTATTTCAAGTGGCTTTTCTTGCTGCTGTCAAGATTCTCTTTTCTTCTTTGGCATTTTATAATTTGATCATAATGTGTCTCAGTATGGAACTCTCCTTGAGTTCATTGAGTTTCTTGGATGTGTAGATTCATTTCTTTTACTAAATTTGGAAAGTTATTGAATTATTACTTCTTCAAATATTCTTTCTCCATTTTTTCTTCTGGGGCTGTCACTCATTTTGTGTAGTTTGATGTGATTAATGGTGCCTCACAAGTCTTTTAGGCTCTATTCATTTTCTTCATTCTTTTTTTGTTTCTGCTTCTCAGACTAGGTAATTTTTATTTCCTATCTTCATGTTTAGTAATTCTTTTTTCTCTCTGCTCAAATCCTGAATTAACCAGTCTGGTGAATTCTTCATTTCAGTGTTTTTACTGTTGACCTCCCAAGTTTCTTTTAAACTCCTTTCTACAATTTCTATCTCTTAATTGCTATTCTCCATTTGTTGAGATGTTGTTTTCCCAGTTTCCTTTCATTCGTTATCCATGGTTTCTAGTTCTTTGAGCATATTTAAAGTCTTTGCCAGTAACTCCAATGTCTGTATTTCCTGTGGGACAGTTCTGTTCCTTTCTTCATTCCTGTGAATGGGGCATAGTTTCTTGTTTCTTCACATGCTTTGTAATTTTTTGTTTAAAATCACTTTTTGGATATCATTATGGACAAAAAGGAAACAAAAAAGGAAAAGACTCTCCGAGTCTTCTCATTGGCTGAGCCAGTCAGCTGTGAAAGCTTGTGGTCTTCTCTGAGCTTGCATCCTGCTCTGAACTTGTGTGTGGATTTTTAGATTCTTCAGTATATGCAGAAGCTTTTCAATGCCCTTATTCCCCAAAGTTTCTCACACCCAGTTTTTCTTCCCTGACTTTCAAGCATTTCTTTTGTGTGCCTCAACTATTACATTTTGCCCCAGGCTGTAGCATTTGTTCTTTGGTCTTTCAATTTTTCCAAAGAATGTTATGCACTTAGTCATAGCCACTTCCCTATGCTAAGAGAGTTCTGAGTTAGGTAGAACAAAGACAGGCCTATTGCATTGGATCTTCAAGGGAAGACATGTCAAAACAGACAGCATAATTCCCTTGGAAACAAGGTCACTCTGTTCCCTCTGGGAACAGGTGCCTGTCTTGGGAAAAACGGACTGCCATCTTCATATTTGCCATCACTCCAGGGGCAGCTCTAAATTAAAACACGACAGAGTCTCCTAGCCTGTTTCAGTGACCTTTCTCCTTCTATTTATGTTTTTAAGTTGGTTGCTGTAAACATTTGACTAACATCCAGAGTTTCAGTAAAGTTGATTATGATATTTGCGAAGTTTTCAGTGCTTTTCCTCCCAAAGTTCCTTGCTCTGCTTTGTTTTGACTAATGTCCTCACAGAATGAATTAGGAAATAACCTTCCTTGTTTGATTTTCTGGAAGACTTGTTAAGACTTGGCATTATTATTATTTTTTTTAATGTTTGGTTGAATTCCTTCCTAAAGCCATCCAGACATGGAGGTTTTTTCATGGGTAAGTTTTAAAATACAAATTTACCCTCCAAAGTGATGGCACTCCCAATAATAATATACAAGTGCCTGTTTTCCCATCACTAACACTAGGTGGTATGCAATTTTGTTTTTGTTAACGCGCTCAGTTCAGTTCAGTCGCTCAGTTGTGTCCAACTCTTTGTGACCGCATGGACTGCAGCACACCAGCCTTCCCTGTCCATCACACGCTCCCAGAGCTTGCTCAGATTCATGTCCATTGAGTCAGTGATGCCATCCAACATCTCATCCTCTGTCATCCCCTTCTCCTGCCTTCAACCTTTCCCAGCATCAGGGTCTTTTCCAATGAGTCAGTTCTTCTCATCAGTTAATGTGTTAGGGAAAAATAAATCTTATTTTGATTTGCACCTAGTAAAAAATAAAGGCAGTATTTGAAAACAGGATCTTGATTGAGCTGGTACTAATACTACAAATTTGGAACTAATATTCTTAACTACTTCATTGTACTACCTCAACATGGTGAATAAGGTTGAGCATTTTAGCATATTTTAAAGGTGTTTGTTTTTCTTACTTATATGCACTTTATCTATATTCCTGTTATGGATTTACTATCACTTTTTAAATGTCTTCTTACTGGCAAGTGTCATAGAAATAATTGATTCATCCAAGAAACAGCAAGAGATGCTGAAGCCAATGGGTGAAAAGTTGAATGCAGAACAAGATATATACAGGAGCTTTGAGTACTCTCCCCCTCCCAAAACAGTGATTAATTATTAAAGGAAAAATGGAACTTTACAGGGAAGATACCTGGCAGACACCAACTTAGTCATGTGGTTAAGGTTAAGTTCTCTAGTAATGGGACAAAAAAAAAATGTGTACATGATAGGAAGAACAGTGGGAAGAACAGCAATCTCTCCTGTGATTTTCTGCCAAAGATGCAAACTTTGAATTTGGTCAGGAGGAAATATCAGATAAATTGAGGAACATTTTCAAAAGTAACTGGGCTACTTTTAGGTCTGCATAGTCTTTTAAAATGTCAAGATCATGAAAGAAAAGAAAAGTACGTTTGAAATTATTTCAAAAGGAAAAGAAAAATTCCTCTCTTCTTAACTTACGACGAGTTCATTTTTTCAAACCAATATTACAAATATACTAAGGTAAATATATAACTAGTTTTTAGAGGTATATTTATCATAAAAAGTTAGTTATTCTTGAGTTTCTTGAGTTATCTTAAAATCCAAGTCATTTTTAAATTCATTAAATATAGTCTTTCCTCATTATTCATGAATTTCATATTTGGCATTCAACTACTTGCCAGAGTGTGTTTGTAATCCCCGAATCATTAGTCAGAACACTGTCCCAGTCATTTGTGTATGTGTGCAGAGCAGTGAAAATTTTGAGTTCAGATGTACATGTTCCCAACTGAAGGTCTAATAAGGCTTTCGTGTTTCATATCTTGTATTGTAAAAAAGTATCTTTTTTGCAATGTATTCACTGCCCTATTTTTCACTTTTTTTTTTTTTTTTTGCGTTTTTTGGTGATTTCACCATTTAAAATAGCCCTTAAGTATAACGCTGAACTCTTATGTGATATTCCTAAGCACAAGAAAAGTTTGATATTCCTTATGAAGAAAGGAAAACATGTTCTAGATAAACTCCATTAGGGCATGGGGGGTAGTGCTGTGACCATGAGTACAAATTAATGAAGTGATTTTATGTATTTTTTAACTTGTTTTTTTGTATTGGAGTATAGCCAATTAACAATGTTGTGATAGTTTCAGGTGAACAGTGAAGGGACTCAGCCATACGTATACATAAACCCATTCTTCCTGAAACTCACCTCCCATTCAAGCTGCCACTTAACATTGAACAGAGTTCCTGTTTATAACATTGAACAGAGTTCCAGCAGGTCCATGTTGGTTATCCATTTTAAATACAGCAGTGTGTATAGGCAACCATAAGTTGTTTTCTAAGTCTGTGAGTCTCTTTGTGTTTTGTAATTTCATTTGTATCATCTCTTTGTGGATACCACATATAAAGGATGTCATACAGTATTTCTCCTTTTCTATCTGACTTAAACTGATAATATATATTTTAAAAGGTGTCTTTAAACAGAAACACAAGTAAAACAAGATTATTTATTGATCAGTTGATGAAAATGTTATATTCAGAGACTCACAGGATTTCCTCTAGGATTAATGTTTCATCATTAATTCAGTGCACAGCAACTTTATAGAACATGACTGCTATCGATAACAGACTCAACCATACTTATAAACACCAAACTTTTACCTCAGGGAGATGATACACTTGCTATTAAACTCAAGATTATCATTATATATTCTTCCGGTTCTTCCATATCTTAAGAAATAGGTAGATTTTTATTGCTTAATGAAAAGATTGTTGGTGTTTTATGTCTATTGTTCATATTTTAATTTTTACTCAATAGAGCCTGGAACATACTTTTAAATAGATTTCAAAACTCAAAGTAAAGTTGAGTCTTAAAAGATACACTCTTTGATCTGTGTTCTGGGCAGGATTGGAGAATCAGCAGTACTGTACTGAGGCAGACAACTCAGAAGAGCCAGGGGAAAATGGTATTAAGGGTAGACCGTGGTGCGTGTACCCAGTGAGCCTGTATTCAGAAAGAACACTATCATGTTGCCCAGACAAACCTAGACAGCATATTAAAAAGCAGAGACATTACTTTGCAAACATAGGTCCATTTAGTCAGAGCTATGGTTTTTCTGGTAGTCAGGTATGGATGTGAGAGTTGGACCTTAAAGAAGGCTGAGCACCCCAAAATTTATGCTTTTGTGAACTGTGGTGTTGGAGAAGACTCTTGAGAGTCCCTTGGATTGCAAGGAGATCCAACCAGTCAATCCTAAAGGAAATAAATCCTGAATATTCATTGGAAGGACTGATGCTGAAGTTGAAGCTCCAGTACTTTGGCCACTGGATACAAAGAGCTGACTCATTAGAAAAGATCCTGATCCTGGGAAAGATTGAAGGCAGGAGGAGAAGGGGACAAGAGAAGACAAGATGGTTTGATGACATCATTGATTCAATGGACATGAATTTGAGCAAGTTCTGGGAGATGGTGAAGGACAGGGAACCCTGGTGTGCTGCAGTCCATGGGGTCGCAAAGAGTCGGATTCAGCGGAGTGAGTGAACAACAGCAACAACAGATGTTTCCCAGAGACCTAAGGTTCAAGTTGTTACAGAACACAAATTATTAGGAAACATTAAAAATGTTACCAAGATTCCTTACAGAAATTTTTAGCTTAAAATAGGCTTGCCAGATAAAATACTTTGATTTATGAATTGGCAAGAATATACCTACTCTAAAAAATGGTTTGTCCAATTATCTGAAACTAAAATTAAGTAAGTAGTATCCTATATTTTTACTTGTTAAATCTGGCAATCCTGGCCTTACTATTTTGAAAGTGTCTTGAAGACACAAGAAATGTACTGGCAGGTGAAGAGCTTGACACCTAATAAAAAAATCAGAGTACAAGTGTGAGTAAGAATTCTGGATGCCAGTCCATCAAAGTATATAAAGTCTGTCTTTTTAAAAGGGAGTTTGCACCAACTTTCTCCAAACGGAACACTGCTATTCATTGCAGATATATATGAATGTTACAGAATAGGACTGATTTTGATACTACTAATGAAACTAGTTTAAATAAGAAGAAAGTGTCAGGCTTTTAAGATTTATGATTAGAATGAAGCACACTACTAGGAGTAAAGGAGGAAGAGCTTAGAGATTGAAGACAGTCTAGTGTCAAAATTTTTTAAACTCATTTTTGAAGTAGAATTAGTGGCTCTTGATTGAAATAACAGTGCTGTGGATGCACAACAACATAAACACATGGCATTGAGGATACGTATGACTTACTACAACTGCTTGCTCTTGTGGATAATTCTTCAATGTGTTCAATTAAAATTTTCTTACTGTACTTGTTCCTCACCTTTTGAGAATACGGCCCTTTACAAATCTCTGATGTCTTAAGATATTTTATTATAGCTATGTAAAATATTGGTTAAATAAAATTGATATTTTTTCTTTCACCTCATGTCACTAAAAAAATTCAGTTATATTTTGGTAAGAGACAGTGTTTGACATATACTGTATTACAGGCAGTGAGATCACTCAAGGAGACAATCGAAGACTGTTGGGACCAGGATGCAGAGGCTCGGCTTACTGCTCAGTGTGCTGAAGAGAGGATGGCTGAACTTATGATGATATGGGAAAGAAACAAGTCTGTGAGCCCAACAGTCAATCCAATGTCTACTGCTATGCAGAATGAGCGGTAAGACACTAAGGGTTTGGAATCCGTCTGTCAGAATTTAAATCTGATACTAGAGAACAGAAAATAAATACTATTAAAACAGTCTAAGCATACAGTGATTAACTGGTGCAGTCTAATGTCATAACTTTTCTTTCAGTATTCCTGTTCTTTTACTGAATATTTTTGTTTAATGTAAGTGCAAGATGAAATCCATAGGTTTTTATATCTAACAATACAGTAAAAGATTAGTCTTTGTTAATGCACAAAGTTCCCTACAATAATAAAGGAAAAGCATTTTCATAGTTCCAAAAGTTTTATAAGCACTTCTGCGTACTATTTTGTCTTGATTATCCTTCGTGGTTTTTATTTCTTTTTCCCCTGAATTTTGTTTGTTTAAAGCAAATAGAACTGTGAACTTGCATATGTATCTAACCATTGCTTCACTGGAAACTAGGGTTTCCAGATTCCCTATCCAGTGGTCTTTCTTTATAGAATGCTGCTACTTTTACATGAAAGCAGTTCATAAGTCTTTTTGTCTCATCATGAACTTTGTTTTATGAGACATTTCTTTATTAGAACCATGATTTTTTTTTTTAAGCTGTCTTTATTAGAACTTCTTAGAAGGGCTTTTAGAAAAAATTCTAAAACTTGAAACTTTTCAGACCATGTAATCTGTGTTTCTTCATTCTGTGTTTAGGGGATAAAGTCTTCCCACAAATTTTCATTGTATCTAAATAAAACATGTTAAAATTTTTCAGAGAAGGATTCAGAAAAGAAAGAGTAAGCAGGGAAAATTGAGATAAAAAATAACTGAATTCTTGAATCATTTTCTTTGATATTTTCTGTTCTAATTTTTCAAGAAAATTTGTATTCTGAACTATGGATCCCACATTGAGTTTACACTGCTTGTGCTTGGACTGAATTACCTTCAGGGTATAAACCTTTATTTCTGTTATTAATATATCAGCAAGTTAAGGAAGATAGAAATTAGCATTTCTAAATATAAATTTCTCACCTTACAAATACCTTGAAGATAGTCTTCTGCTTCCATCACCCCTTATCTCTGTGTTTTCTGTGTGCCTTAGTATGCTATTTGTACGTCTCATAAGAGTCAGCTACTTTTACTTTAAGTGCTTTAACTTTCCTTAACTGGGAGGAGGAAATCCTTTTTTTTTTTTTTTGATGCTTTCCTTTGCTGTGGCCATTTTTGCCTCCTGAGCCATTCAGTTGTACCCTGTGCTGCTCTTCATGTCCTGTGACTTTGGAATTTTCCTTCAAATAGTAATTCATCTCACATTCATTCTACTCTAGGGTTCATTGTATTGACTCTTTCCCTCCATCCCTCTTGTGCAATACAAAAGCTTTTCTGTTCCTCCCCTTCCTGTCATTCGCCTCATAACTTCAGCAGTTTTTCTTCATAGCAGTTTTCCTTTAGTTGTTGCTTTTCTCCTGTAATGCTTGTATCTGTTAATGTTCCCATTGTCTATATTTGATTGTTTATACTTGATTTTAAACTACCCTTCACTTTTATGTTATTTTTCTTTTCAGTTTTATTGAGATATAATTGACATGTAGCACTCTATAAATTTAACATGTGTAGAATGATCATTTGACTTACATACATAAAATGATTATTACAATGTTTAGTGAATATTCATCATTCTCATATAGATAAAAAATTAAGGAAATAGGTAAAAAACAGTTTTTCCCCTTGTAATAAGAACTCTTAGGATTTACTCTGTTAACAGTTTTCATTTTATTTTTTGTTTGTTTTATTTTTTGGCCATGTCAAGCAGTATGTGGGATCTAAGTTCCCCAATCAGGGATCAAACATGCATACCCTGCATTGGAAACTCAGACTCTTAGCCACTGTGTCACCAGGGAACTCGGTCTTAACACTTTCATATATAGCATAGAGCAGTGTTAATTGTTTGTATCCTATATATTAGATCCCTAGTACTTATTTATCTTACAACTGAAAGACCTTTGACTGCCTTTATCCCATTCCCCTTACCTGTTCCCCTCTGCCTGTGTTAACCACAGATCTTATTGCTTTTTCTGTGAGTTTTTAAAAAAATATAATTAACCTACAACATTATGTTAGTTTGTGTTATACAACATAGTGATTTGTTATTTCTGTACATTTCAAAATGATCACCAAGATAAGTCTAGTTATGGTATATCACCATACAAAGATATCACATAGTTATTTACTGTATTCCCCCCAGTGTGCATTTCATACCTATGACTCATTTATTCTGAAAGTAGAATTTTATACCTCTTCGTCTCCTTCACCTATCCTTTTCTTCCCTCCAACCCCTTCTTCTCTGGCTCCTGCCTGTTTCTTCTCTGTATCCCTGCCTGTGTTTCTGTTTAGTTTTGTTTGTTCATTTGTTTGGTTTTTTAGATTCAACATAAAAGTAAAATCATATAGTATATTTGTTCACCTATCAGTGAACAATATTGGGTTGCTTAGGTATCTTGGCCTGGTTTTTATTTTTAAAAACATAACTAGATTACAGTATGCTGCCCAAGAACCATCATTCTCAAGATGTGACAGTTACAGTGTAAAACCCTTGGTAAACTGGAGAGCGGTTCTGAGTCTTAGATTTTTTTTTTTTAATCTGAGTATCACATTCTGCCTTATACTCTAGGCTCTAGGACTTCCATTGATATGGCTCAGTCTCTACCTAGGAAGATATGTTCCTTTGCTAGAGTATGCCACTTAATGGAGCACTTTGGAACAGCCTAAAAGCTTGTATTCTTTTTACCATTTGG
The DNA here is from genome assembly GCF_027580195.1 of Bos mutus. NCBI lineage: Eukaryota > Metazoa > Chordata > Mammalia > Artiodactyla > Bovidae > Bos > Bos mutus. The sequence continues at coordinate 44,846,213 of NC_091618.1, read as the reverse complement.
AACTTAATTGGTAATATATTTGTTGAGTAGCCACTGTGTATCTAGAATTACAGAAACACAAAAGACAAGTGTCTTGGTTCCTTCTTTCATGGACATTTATGTCTAATTGAGCAAATATACAATTCATAAAGACATATTTGCTAACATTACAAAACTATAGGGGAAATTTTTTAAAATTAATAACTCTTATAAACTAAAATAATGAGAATCTATAAAAATCATATAGATCCCTATCAGTTTTCTGATAGGCTTAAATGGCATTAAACTAGCCTGTAACAAATTATTAGTTCATATTTGTCAATACTGGATTAACATTTGGTTAGAATTTTTAAATAGCTTCAAGAATTAACGTGGGTTAGGAATAAAAGAGAGGGCAGTTTGTACTTTAAAAATCAGAGTTGTTAAACTTGAAGAGTCACTTTGTCATAAATGTATTCTCAATGTGACACTTTTTTCTTTCTTTAAGCAACCTGTCACACAATAGGCGTGTGCCAAAGATTGGCCCTTATCCAGATTATTCTTCTTCCTCATACATTGAAGATTCTATTCATCACACTGACAGCATTGTGAAGAACATTTCCTCTGAGCATTCGATGTCCAGCACACCTTTGACTATAGGGGAAAAGAACCGAAACTCAATTAACTATGAACGGCAGCAAGCACAAGCTCGAATCCCCAGCCCTGAAACAAGTGTCACCAGCTTGTCTACCAACACCACAACCACAAACACCACTGGCCTCACTCCAAGTACCGGCATGACCACTATATCCGAGGTGCCATACCCAGATGAAACAAGTCTGCATGCCACCAATGTTTCACAGCCAGTCGGGCCAACCCCTGTCTGCTTACAACTGACCGAAGAAGACTTGGAGACCAACAAGCTGGACCCAAAAGAAGTCGATAAAAATCTCAAGGAAAGTTCTGATGAGAATCTCATGGAGCATTCTCTTAAACAATTCAGTGGGCCAGACCCACTGAGCAGTACCAGTTCTAGCTTGCTTTACCCACTTATAAAGCTTGCAGTTGAAGTGACTGGGCAGCAGGACTTCACACAGGCTGCAAATGGCCAAGCATGTTTAATTCCTGATGTCCCACCTGCTCAGATCTATCCTCTCCCCAAGCAACAGAACCTTCCTAAGAGACCTACTAGTTTGCCTTTAAACACCAAAAATTCGACAAAGGAGCCCAGGCTGAAATTTGGCAGCAAGCACAAATCAAACTTGAAACAAGTAGAAACTGGAGTTGCCAAGATGAATACAATCAATGCTGCAGAACCTCATATAGTGACAGTCACTATGAATGGTGTGGCAGGTAGAAACCACAGCGTTAATTCCCATACTGCCACTACTCAGTATGCCAATGGCGTAGTACCATCTGGCCAGACAGCTAACACAGTGGCACACAGAGCCCAAGAAATGCTGCAGAATCAGTTCATTGGTGAGGACACTCGGCTGAACATTAATTCTAGTCCTGATGAGCATGAACCTTTACTGAGACGAGAGCAGCAGGCTGGCCATGATGAAGGTGTTCTGGATCGTCTTGTGGACAGGAGAGAACGGCCCCTAGAAGGCGGCCGAACTAATTCCAACAACAACAACAGCAATCCATGTTCTGAGCAAGAAGTTCTCACACAGGGTGTTCCAAGCACAGTAGCAGACCCCGGACCATCAAAGCCTAGAAGAGCACAGAGGCCTAATTCTCTGGATCTTTCAGCCACCAATGTCCTTGATGGCAACAGTTTGCAGTGTAAGTGGAGGGATTGTGTAAATGGAGGGATTTTGAGACCATTTAAATATACTTAGCTAGAAACAGATTATGTTTCAACTAGCAGTTATTTACTTTTACCACATTTGGTTGGATTTCAAAAGTAATTAGACATTTGTTTTTAAAAAGGTAATTTTTTGCTGATAATTAAAAAGTCAATGTCACAATAATCAGAATAATTACCAACTTAATGTGTATCTTATGCAGCTTATAATGCAGCTCACATACTTGCTGTACATAGTTGAGATTTTGTACTTTCTAGTTTAAAGCATCTGAGTAAAATGATAATCAATACAACTTTAGAAGCACTTTGTTGAGCATATTATACCTATTATATACACATTTAGGTTTTATCAGACTAATCTTAATAAATCTGAAAAGTACAAAGAAAATTCAGAAAAGTCACTGTAAAGAAACTACAAAGTTATTCTTGGTTTTTCATGTCAGTTTTTTCAGGAGCTGTGTGCCTGTAGCACGGTGCTATGGGGCCCTTAGCCACTTACACAAATAACCTGATGCTTGGTTTATGGCCGTTGAGGGATTATAACACAAGACAGGAGAGCTCACTAAAACAGTCATTATTGTACAAAATGACATTTCTTTTAGACTGATAGCAGTTATGAAGAAGTTGCATTTTATGTTTGTTGTCAAAGACTACAAAATGGGCTACTGGGATTAGATTGTCAAAAAATCTGTAGAATCTAGCCCCTTGCTTGAGTAGCTTGTATTGAAGAGTTGACATAAATTATAGCAAGGGTCCACATTTTTAAAATGTCTTGTCAGGTATGGGAACGGGAAGTTACTAGAAAATTTACACTCTAGTGTTTATGTCATTCTTCTGAAAAAATAATTATATTCTAGGTGCCTGCTTTGATCATGAAATAGAAAGATTAAATGCATTTTGCCAAATTAGGATTTCTACCAATAACCAAAGGATTTGAGAATATAGTTGAGAACTTGGAATTTTTTCCTCTGTTTTTGCTTTTTGAGGTTTTTCTATATTTTCTTCCTTGCCTATAGAATAATTCAACCAATTATAGAAACATCGTGCTTAAAGAATCTCAAAAATAATTTGGTAAAGTTAGAAAAATACTATCTGGCATCATAAATTTTAAGAAATGTCTGGTAGCTTCTCCTGTAGATGTTCATTTGATCTCTTTTCCATTTACAACCCTAATTTTTACTTTTTAGTAGTTTCTTTATGTATAGTTCATTTTTCTGCACTTTTATTTTCAGTAGGTGACTCAACACAAGATGGCAAATCAGGATCTGGTGAAAAGATCAAGAAACGAGTGAAAACTCCCTATTCTCTTAAGCGGTGGCGCCCTTCCACCTGGGTCATTTCCACTGAACCACTGGACTGTGAGGTCAACAACAATGGCAAAGACAGGGCAGTGCATTCCAAATCCAGCACCACTGTTTACCTTGCAGACGGAGGCACTGCCACGACGATGGTGTCTAAAGATATAGGGATGAACTGTCTGTGAAATGTTTTCAAACCTATGGAGTGAAATTATTTTTTGCATCATTTAAATGTGCAGAAGACATTAAAAGAAAAAACTGCTTTATCCTCCTGTCAGTACCCCCTCCTACCCCTGCAACAAGGACTTGCTTTAAATAGATTTCAGCTATGCAGAAAAATTTAGCTTATGCTTCCATATTTTTTAATTTTTTTTAAGTTTTGCACTTTTGTTTAGTCTCGCTGAAGTTATATTTGTCTGTTATGACCACAGAATTATATGTGTGTGTATCAAAAGTGGTCTCAAAATATTTTTTTAAGAAAAAAAAGCAGAAACAATGTATTGCTGATAATCAGTTTGGACCAGTTTCTAAAGGTCATTAAATCAGAAGCAAATTAAGACAGGTTTGACTGCAGTGGTGTCTGGTATCCATGTTTTATTTCTGGGCACAAGCTAGTTTGTATGTTGATACGTTCCTGAACGCATCATCTGTTGGACATTCTTTTCTCTGTGTTTTGTTTGAATGTGCAATAGTCTATAGGCCACAAATAAGCTTTCTCGTAAGCTCTCTTCCTAACAGAGCACACATTCTTCCAAGATATGAACATTTTCCTTCCCCACCCTCCATACTTTTGGCAGGTCAGTTCTTTGACAGTGAGTTTTTGCACAAGAGAAAGCAGCTACCTGATTTCTTGCTTTCTCTCTCCTTATGGAGAATGCAGAAACGTCTCAAAGGGCTCTAAAGAAGGAACTACCAAAACCTAATTTGAAATGCCATTTCTTTTATCCTTCCAAATCCTAAACATTTCCTTCCGGGCATTTTAATAAACATACTTGGTTTCTGGTTTTGGAAGTTCGTAAGAGCACAGAACAAAGAGCAAGTCAAATATTAGCTGTTTTCCATTTTATTTTATATATATATGTTCATGTTCCATATTCATTTATTTAAGAAGCACATTTTTATCAGAAAACTTACAGAGCTTTCCTTATGGAATTTTTAAGTAGGTAGATGGTTAACACAATGTAGTATTATAGTCTTCATTCTCTGAATATGCTGTGTTTGACATAAATAAAATTACATCGTGTTCAAAATAACTTCAAAAGTAATTCATAGTTGTGAACCTGTAGTATCTTTTTATATTTTCCCAAACGAGGCCTAGTAACTTTATCTGGAAATTATTCCTTTTCCCATGACCTAAAACACTGTGTGGAAAAATCATTCAACTGGCATGCCAAGTCCCTGTGGAAGGAAGAATTGCTGCCAAACCTATAATTTTTGAGCAGACTGAGACTTACCTCTCTCTTTTCAAAACTGTGTTTCTTCACTAATCTTATTTTCATAGTTTTTCCATTTGCCAGTTTTTATATCTTTGATATGTGAGCATCGTTTTATGATTTTACATTATATTAGAATGTACCTTTTAGTGATAACATCATGTATATTCAGATCATGTTTTTTTTTAAAGCTTCCTTTGCTTCTTTCATTACTGATAATCGTCTCTAAAACAACTTCTGCATGTTTTTTTTCTTTATAAATAAAGCACTTTATGTCAAATAAGGGCCTTTTTTATAAGCACAAATTATTTTCTATCAATTTGCAAACAATGAAGAGCTCACTTTTTCCCCAGATTCTCAGATTACTTCATAGACTTTCAGTTCTTAGATTTCTCTGGAGATAAAAAGCTCACAGGAAAACACAAATTCCTGATTGAGATTTTTATCTCCTGGACAAAGTTTTCACACTCATATTCTTCTATCTGCATCACTTAGCTAAAGACAGACTCTGTCAAAAAAAAAAAAAAGACAGACTCTGTTTCTCAATTTGCTATCCAAAATATGTATGACTTACTTGTGTATATAAGCCTTCTTTTGTTTGCCATCTATTGTGATCTTATGAAGAGAGATGTCACAGTGCTTAAACATTTATTCAGCTGGATTGATGAACACAGTTTTGAAATCTTAGAAATGACCTTATTTTGCTAGTGCCCAAGATTTCCACCTTTTGTATTTTATTGGCCCTTCTATTCATTCAGACCCTTAATATATTTTTCAGTCATCTGGCATAAAAATTTTTCATTTATTTTTTTATCTATGTAATGATTTATTTATATTTTTTCCTGTAAAATTTCCCTTGGTTCTCTTAATTTTAAATGTCTTCCAACTGCATTTCAGGATATTATTTTTAAGTAATTGTAGAATACCTTTGAGTCAAAATAAATTCTATTTCTTCTTCAATTGGAAGCATCAAAGATAAATGACCATTTGAGGTCTAACTGATCTTTTCCAGACAGAAGAAGAGTTGCCTTACATTCTACTACACTGTGTTTGGGCCAGATGATTGTAAGTTTTTCAGGATTTTTTGGTATTTAATAGTAAAATGCTCTCAAAAATTGGTATACCAAATTAAAAGAACTCCTTATAGTTTCCCATTTTATGCAGGCATGCTTAAAACAAATAATTTTCTTTCTCTATGTTTTTATTAGCAGACTCTTGGTAAAGTAGGAGAAATAGAGAGTGTAGATCATTTTAATAAATTTTAAGTTAAATTTACCTCAGACTGATTTAGAATCTGTTTGCAAATATACAAGCAAGCAAAATTACATAAAATACTCATTTGCAAACTATTTAATAATAAATGTATCTTAAATCTAATATTTAACTGTATTCAAAAATTTTTGTATGTAGAAAATCATTTGGGCTCCTTTGAATAAGAGGCCATTCATTTAATGAAAAAAATACTAAAATTCAACCTTAAAAGTATTGTAACCTTAAAAGCATCATAATAGGTAATCAAAATAATTCCCTTAACTATCATAATTGTATATCAGAACTAAGTCTTTGAAAGAACTTAATTTGAATTGAATGTAGACAAAATGATTTAATGATAGCTCCTAAAAAGTTCCCTCTTTATAAATGCATAGTTGGGGAAAAAAAATACTGGTGTAAAAAGTTATGGGAAGGCAAAGATACAAATAGTAATTGGCCATTTATTACATACTGAATGCTGCGATACAAATACATTATCTCTTTGATTCCTCATGACAACCATATGAGCATTATGGTTACCATTCCCATTTTACAATAGGGGAAACTGAAGCTAAGAGAAGCTAGCTAGTTTGCCTGAGGTCTACACCTTGTAAATGACAAAGCTGTGATTATTTTAACCTAGGCTTGCTCTCTTAACATCTCTTTCATCCACACCACACTGCCTACATGCTGTATGACAGAATGCATGATGGACTAACATTTTGTAAGAAATTTAGTCATTAAACTCCAGCACAATTGTGGCTTGAATATAAGCCAAACCAGATACCTTAATGGCTTTAGAGTTAGGAAAACATAAGAAGATGTACAGACATGTCTGTGGTGTTTGTTGCTTGAGAAATAATTACTAATTCAAGACGAAATTCAATCCCACATGTGCCATCATGAATCTTAAAATCATTTAACTTCTCTTCACTCCCGATATTCTTGTATTACAAAACTAAATGGGAAAGGCAAAGGTGAATTGTGGGAACAGAGACCTTTTCCTAAACTGATTCCATTCTTGACCTGGTGGAATTAGTTTAATGTGTCCCATCAGTCCTTGCACTTCATTTTGAAAATTTCTACTTTTAATGACTTTAGAAAATTTTACTAATCCAGAGAACTAATAGAAGAGGCTGTAGGAAGAATAGAAGGAAAATACTGTTTTTATAAAGCAATTTGTATAGCTTCCTTAGGTGTATCCACTCACTCTGGAAAATGTGTTGGTTCTGAATGTGACAATAATTAAAGGTAGGAACACTCAAATAAGTATGTGTTTCAGTGGGAATTATCACAAAATTTGGCAAGTATGTTTATTTAAAATATTTTCCATCCTGGCTTCTAAAGCCAAATGAAATTCACAAACTCTTTTTTCTTATTTATAAAAATATTTCATTGGAGGTAATTAGCTCCTAGAATATGAGATTACATTCTATTTCTTTACAACCTTTTATAAATTTATGTTAAACTTACTACCAGTTGTATGCAGGCTATTACATATCAATAACTATTCACAGATTGCTATATATATTACTCTATCTTCCAAGCTAACTTCTTAAACTTGGAATCTGTACACACATGTTGGTTGATTATCTAGATCAATTATCCTAGAAATTATGTAATTCTCGCATAGACACCCCAGGAGTCTTTCAGAGTAAGATTTTTCTAAATATTCATACCTTTTACTGTCAGTTTGCTCATCAGCAAATAAAAGTTCATTTTAACTTTTAGATTCTGAACTGTGTAAACTTTAGCCAAAACTACCTTGTGTGATCCACTCCTAGATGATAATCCTTGATTAAGTAAATCTGGCAAATCACTATTTGAACTAGTTTACACAAATATTATCAAAAGTAGGCTTTTCTACAGGTTCCCTGATTAACATACAAGAAAAGAGGAAATCCCTGGATGGCACTCTGGGTCTACTTTATTTCATTCACCTGTTAGTTTCTGTCTTACTCTGTCCCTTGTTTATCTGACTTGCAATCTTCTGTGTCTGGAAGGTTTTCTTCACATTTATTCTGCTTCCCTCCTGTTTAATTTTATATCTGTTTATCTTAACCAGCAGATAAAATAAAAAGGAGGGTGACCGACTGGTCATCCTCTCCAACATTTGTTATTCAGGATGCTTCAAGCTTCTCGACACTTAAGTCTCAGTTCTTCACACAAAATTTCTTTGGTTCCTTTGCCATTTTCTCCTCAGTTTTTACTATTTTCATACCTACTTATATTTAAGAACACCTAAAATTATGCTTTGTTATATTCAAGTTCATTACTCCATTTATGGTTAAATAGGGTAGAATTCAGAATTAAGATGTTTCCATTTGACAGTAGATCTAACCATCAGATTGTCAGCAAATAAGCACTTCAGTTTATATTATCTAACTTTTTTTTTAGTCAAATTGTGGAGTTCTGTGATTTTATACAATAGTTTATAACTAAAAAGCCATGCATACAGAATTGTATATCACTTTATTGTTATTTTTAACCTATATTGCAGCAGGCTTAACATTATGATTGAGCCACAACATTTTACATATTTCTTTGCATCAAATATTAAACACAAAATGCAAGATTAACTTTTGAAAGCAAACCCTACAACAATCAAGTATTATCTACAAACATTTTTGCAGACCACTTTTGAAATACTTGTCATTGTTTTTTGCAACATAGACTGGACTATAACAACTTTCATTTAACTTTTAAGTGGTTAAAATTGAGTGTTGTACATATAAAGAAAAGGTTTATCTCATGGCTGGTAACATTGGAAAAGTAAATATTTAAGAATTTATGCTGTGTATTAAAATTATGCCCCAAATAAATATATCTTGAAAATTCTAATTCCGTTATTACTGTGATATCCATCGTGTTACTATTAAATGTTATAAAATTATTTTTTTTAACTTAATTTGAGACCCAGATTTTAAAATCTGGGTAAGAGACAAAGAATCTTATCACCGATTAGCACGTCCAGTTTATGACAATATTAAGCAAATTACTGTATTTTAAACTGCAACTTGTTTTTGTCATTAATGTTTTAAAAGGCAACATGTAGGTTTTTTTCCATTTTATTTGTACTTTAAGATTTCAAAACCATCTTCCTGTTTTAGACTCACTCTATAGACATAATATTACTTAAAAACTCAGGGTCTCTTTCATCCCTTTGCACATTGAAAAACTTCAATTGATAGCAAACAAGCAATTAGATACAGTTGAATATTTAAGTTTTTGTTACACACAGAGTTCATTTAATGTTTCATCTTACGATTTGACTTAACTTTACATAGATACCAAATTTCATTAATTGTAAAAACTTGCCCAGTTTTATAATTACTGAATAGAGGGAAATGACTCAACTAATTCGCTACATGTTACAGCATATGTAGGCCTTAGAGTTGAAGCACAGTCTTCAACCCGTTTCTGTTGTTTGGTTAAATAGTTATACATGAGACAGTTCATTTCGTTTCATTTTTTAATGGGGGAGTTTGGTAAAGTAGTTCCTCAGAAATAAAATTTTTCAAGAGGTAATTTAACATTATTAAACTGTCTTCAAAAGTGAACTAGTGAGTTTATAGCTTTAGTAATAGCTTGGATGGTTTTGAGAAGGTAACCTACGGTAACCTATTTATCACATCATCACATCCAAATAGAATTTTTCTTCCAGACAAGTTCAAACTCCAAATTAGTAAGCTGTATATTTAAAATCCTTGCAGTGAAGTTACTTGTAACAAGTCTCTTGTCTCAGGCTCTCCACCTTATTACCAACCCTCTGAAATGTGATAGGGAAACACATTTTTAAAGCTTAACAGTAAGAAAACTGAAATACTAATAAAAGATGAACTTCAAAGATAAGTCCTGGTTTAATGCTAAATCGCTTAGAGTCTGTGGCTTTTCTTTTTCTGGTCACATTTATTTATTTAAGCAGTTTTTGTATGCCTTGTCATGTTTCCATAGAGATCATATTGTATAAGTGTTTGTATAAGCTGGAATCATCATTAATTTTCTGTTGATAATTTTTCAGATGAAGATAAGTGGATAATTGTAAAATACACTAACTCTTAGGGTGTTGTAGTAGCTGAAACATGGAAATGTGTAGCCACCGTGCTTTTTTAAATGGACAGGAGAAACATAAGCTACAGAGTATTCATTTCTGAGGATGCTTTTCTCTAATGAGAAAGGCTGAAAAATATTGGCAATTCCTCAGAACCCTCTTTCTTGTTAACGGGTATCTCTTGTTGGTGTGTTTTGCTCTTACATTACCAATAGAATATCATATATGAATTTATGAATAATTGCTTTCAGTTATTTTGCTTTTGTATAAGCCGTCTGAGACCTTGCTATGCTGTGTAAGTTGTGTTTGATGGATCGGTGTGAGTATGAAATAAAGCAAATCACTTTTCTTTTGTATTATCTATGGATGCCACTATGAAAGCTGACATTAAGCCACTAAAGAGTTTTCTATGAATAATTGTAAGTAAATGCTTTGATATATATAAACCTAAATAAAAAGATTGTATTGATACAGAGACATTCGAGAAGGAGATTTTAAGGGAGTTCTTTAGGTTTAAAAAAGGCTTGCTGTAAAATGGTGCATTATTCCATTTATTAAAGATCATATTAATGACAACAGTGATTGTATCTTGATTTTATGAGGTTATCAACAAATATGATTGTTAGTATGATATTTTAGGTATTTTGCATCAGAATAGCAATTGTTTGATATAGTATGACTTTCATTACTCAGTATGATACATCAAAACAAAAATCAACTAACATTAGAATAATAGTTGCACACTCACTGTATGCCAGGTATGGTGTTATTTATTTTATGTATGTTGGTAATTCTTATAGCAGTTCTACAAAATGCATATTACTATTAACATTTTATATATAAAAAATGACTCAGAGAAGTCAAAGCCACAGACCTTGCCCAAAGTCACAGACCTTGTAAAGATGAGATTCTAATGTATTTTCCATTTTGCTTTGAACTATATAGTTTTCAGTTTCTGCTTATAGAAAGAGAAACTCAAAATTAAAAATGGAAATCCGCTAGTGGCTCCAGGAACATAACATGAAGCAATTTGAGATTACTGAAAAGTTACCAAAACAACTATCTTTATTGGCTTGACAATGCTGTTGTGCTTCACAGCAGCAAATAATCTTTTCAGTTAGACCTTTGTATTTTTAGAAGGAACTTTTGCTTGAGGAGAAGCATGGTCTACTCCCATTTGCTCTGTTGTCACCTTAAAAAATATTGTAGGGGATAATAGGTGTGGGGTATCTTTTTCCTTTTGACTCACATGCCCAACCTTAACAATATAATGTTACAGGATGTTGCAATTCTCTATAAAACCCACTATGTAATATTCAAGATGATTAACTAAATGTCCCTAGAGAAAATATGACCTGGGGAAAATGTATAGTAATGAACTGCTGAACCTTTAGTAACGACCAGCCAAAAGTAAAATTACTCTCATTTACACCTACACCTGTGTGATTCATCTCCCCAGTTTATATACTTCTCTGCAAAGGGCAAACTTAGATAGTGACTAATCTTTTTTTATCTTCTCGTGCTGTACTCAGTTGCTAAATCCTGTCTGACTCTTTGTGACCCCGTGGACTGTAGGCAGCCATGCTCCTCTGTCCATGAGATTTTTCAGGCAAGGATACTGAAGCAGGGTGCCATTTCCTCCTCCAGGGTGTATCTTCCCAACCCAGGGATCAAATCCACATCTCATGCGTTGGCAGGTGGATTCATTACCACTGCACTACCTGGTGTCTTTCAAACTTAAGGCCAAATTCCATATTAGGGTGGCCTTCATTTTATTGGTATAATGTAAATAATATGTTCACTTTCTTAAAATTGAATCATTATTGTGTACTGAGTGTGTGACATGATTCCTGCCCCCCAGGAGCTGAAGGCATCTTGTGAGGAGAGAAGGCTCATCCAAGAAGTGGTGACATCAAAGAAGATGACATGTAAGTACCCCAATAAGTGATAAACTACATATTCAATATGTGTTTGAAGAGCTAGGGAAGACTACAATGAGGGAATGATTATTGAGCTGGGTCTTGACAAGTGGGATTTCAATAGGGAAAATGAAGGCATAATACTTGAAGTGACCAGAAATAAAGGAGCATAGAGAATTAATATAAAGCAGAACATATAGAACCAAACAGACATTAAGACTTTGGAAAGCCAGGTTTTGGACTTGCTGTGATAGACAATACGGAGGTTGAAGTTTCTTAGGTAGGAAAGGCCTGGAAGTAATTTGGAGAAGTTTAGAGTCACAGATGGGCAGGATAAAGTAAAGGAGAGTGGTGGGACTGAGGGCATGAGAGAAACTTCAAGCCAGATGGAATTTCAGTTGTTATCAGTTCCTTTTTTGAAGGGTCATCAAAAAATTTTGACACCTGTTGTGTTGGAAACACTGTAGTAGAAGATAAAAGACACAGCCCACCCTCACAGTAGACTTAAAATTATAGTGCAGATTGTAAGTACTATGACGGAGTGAAAACTAGGGGTATTATGGATGTACATGGCAAGGAAAGCTAATCCAGTCTTACTAAGTCAGAATTTCTCCTTTTGAGATTACTGATTGTCTTAAAATATAAGGAATTAGTTAAGAGATGAGCAATGACCTTCTAGCAGAAGTTGAAGCATCCACAAAGCCCTAGAGGCTGGAAAGGGTGGAGCTTTTTCTTGTTTGTTGGGATGTAGAGTTTGGAATGCTAGCTGGAAGTGTGGAAAGAGATGACCCAAACAGGACTAGGACACAGAAACTCTAGCATACTATACTGAGAGTTTGGACCTATCTGGAAACCAATGGAAGAATTCAAGCAGGAAAGGTTCAAATTAGATAGCTCAGCTGGTAGTATAAAGAATGGATTGAGAGGAAGGGAGTGAAGTGTAGTTGAGTATGGAGACTAGTATAATTGAGTATGGAGACTCACTCTTGAGAGAATATGAGAGCCTGAACCAAGGCTGAGTCAGTGATGGTAGGGAAGAGGAAGCAGATTGGGTCAGGATTAAAAAGGAATCTCAGGGAATGCACAGGCTAACAGAGGAGACTAATTTATAGGTCTTAAAATAGACATTTTTGACATTTGGAACATTGTTTTGACATTGAAAACAAAACATTTTCAAATTTTTGTTTCAAAAAATATATACAGATTCCTTTCACCTATTTTATATAGAAACACTTCAAGCACAGTTCAGTTCAGTTCAGTTGCTCAGTCGTGTCCGACTCTTTGCGACCCCATGAATTGCAGCACGCCAGGCCTCCCTGTCCATCATCAACTTCAGGAGTTCACTCAGACTCATGTCCATCGAGTCAGTGATGCCATCCAGCCGTCTCATCCTCTGTTGTCCCCTTCTCCTCCTGCCCCCAATTCCTCCCAGCATCACAGTCTTTTCCAATGAGTCAACTCTTCACATGAGGTGGCCAAAGTACTGGAGTTTCAGCTTTAGCATCATTCCTTCCAAAGAAATCCGAGGGCTGATCTCCTTCAGAATGGACTGGTTGGATCTCCTTTCAGTCCAAGGGACTCTCAAGAGTCTTCTCCAACACCACAGTTCAAAAGCATCAATTCTTCGGCTCTCAACCTTCTTCACAGTCCAACTCTCACATCCATACATGACCACAGGAAAAACCATAGCCTTGACTAGACAAACCTTTGTTGGCAAAGTAATGTCTCTGCTTTTGAATATGCTATCTAGGTTGGTCATAACTTTCCTTCCAAGGAGTAAGTGTCTTTTAATTTCATGGCTGCAGTCACCATCTGCAGTGATTTTGGAGCCCCAAAAAATAAAGTCTGACACTGTTTCCCCATCTATTTCCCATGAAGTGATGGGACCAGATGCCATGATCTTCGTTTTCTGAATGTTGAGCTTTAAGCCAACTTTTTCACTCTGCACTTTCACTTTCATCAAGAGGCTTTTTAATTCCTCTTCACTTTCTGCCATAAGGGTGGTGTCATCTGCATATCTGAGGTTATTGATATTTCTCCTGGCAATCTTGATTCCAGCTTGTGTTTCTTCCAGTCCAGCGTTTCTCATGATGTACTCTGCATATAAGTTAAATAAGCAGGGTGACAATATACAGCCTTGACGTACTCCTTTTCCTATTTGGAACCAGTCTGTTGTTCCATGTCCACTTCTAACTGTTGCTTCCTAACCTGCATACAAATTTCTTAAGAGGCAGGTCAGGTGGTCTGGTATTCCCATCTCTTTCAGAATTTTCCACAGTTTATTGTGATCCACATAGTCAAAGGCTTTGGCATAGTCAATAAAGCAGAAATAGATGTTTTTCTGGAACTCTCTTGCTTTTTCCATGATCCAGCGGATGTTGGCAATTTGATCTCTGGTTCCTCTGCCTTTTCTAAAACCAGCTTAAACATCAGGAAGTTCACAGTTCACATATTGCTGAAGCGTGGCTTGGAGAATTTTGAGCATTACTTTACTAGCATGTGAGATGAGTGCAATTAGCCCAAAGTAAGGCACACACAAGTTTCTATTTTTTTGACTGTGTGCCTTATTAGACCACCTTGTTGACAAATTTTTGTACTGGGATATTTTGGGGGTTATCCTGCCCCATAAAAAGAGTATTAAAAGCAGCCTTAAACTATGGCAACAAAAAGATATCCTAAAGTGGTGAGTGGTGGGAAGATAACTGCAGAGGTTGTGTTGATTGTAGTTACATGATCTTCCAAGGAGAGCTGCTCTTCTCTTGCCTGGTGCTTCCCCTTCCCATCACGTCCTCAGGCAGCTTAACTTCTCAACACTGGAGCTCTTCCTTTCTTCTCTACTTAATATGAAAAGAAGGTAGAAAACCCAGAAACTTTTCTATCCAAGGAAACAAACCCCCCAAATGGGTGTTTGTTTTTTGTAATTGTGATAAATAAGACAGGTAAGAGGGAAGTTCCTTTGAACCCATACTCAGTGTAAGATGTCAGAGAAAAGATGACATCTAAAGAAATGTATGTAGGAAAGTAAGCTATTTTCTTTTAAATGTCATGCAGAACTTCAGAACTACCTGGGTTTTTTAAAGCACAAATTTTATTTAGTTTTTCAAGCAAACAAATACATTTATTAAACTTGCTTCTCTGTGACACTGGTGATGCCCTCTGTAAGTCACATCTTCTCACATTTAGAAAAGTAAAAAAAAAACAAAAACAAAAAAAAGTAATTGAGAAAATTCTGAAATAAAACCTCTTACATCTCTGTCTCCTTCTCCTAACACCCACTGCACCTTCTTAACTAAGAAGGTGAGCTGTTTTGATAGGTCTTAAGTCTTCCCTTTTAAAGTTTTCTCCCTACTCCAAGCAATTCTATACTCTGCTCCCAGTCATCTTGTCAGTACCCTTATCAGGTTGCCATTGGCTCATTCTCCTCGACCTGAAATTCTAAATTGTCTACAGTGTGTCAGCCAATTCCTTTCCAGCCTTATCATCCACCACTTGATTCCGTCTATAGTCTATAGCTGCTTGTTGTTTATCTTCTTACTGGATTTTTATCTTTTTACTTCAAGGAGGGAGCCTTATCAATTTTTTCTGTCTCTGAAGTTCCAATTTTGATTGATATGCTGATACCTGGCATGCAGCACTCAGTGGGGTCACAAAGAGTCGGACATGACTGAGCAACTGAACTGAACTGATGCTGATACCAATATCATACACAAAAATAAACTCAAAATGGATTAAAAACCTAAATGTAAGACTGGATACTATAAAATTTTTAACAGAGATTATAGGTAGAACATTCTGACGAATCACAGCAAGATCTTTTGTGATCCACCACCTGGAGTGATGAAAATTAAAATAGTTTTTAAAATATTTTAGACTCTCACCTAACTTCTATTAATCAGACTTCTTAGTCCACCTGCGTTCTCTGTGTGCTCGAACTGCAATAACTTAACTGCAGGTCCTTCTGTAAGTTATTTTGTGAGATTCATGGCACACCTTTGGGGTTAAAATTGACCAAAATGATAAGCACTGAGAGAACATGTGGATGTGCTTTATTTTAATTAAGCATGTTTAAGTACAGAGAGATGTTAAAGATGTTTAAGATATTTAAGTACAGAGAGTTTTAAATAAACGAATACCAGTATTGCCTATAAAACTACATTCAACAGGCATGATTCTAGAAAAAGTGAGTTAGAGTAAGTGGGTTTGGGAAATAGGTCCTTAAGTTAAATGCTTTTATCTTTTGCTTTTTATAACAAGAGTCTTTTTCTCTTTACATTTTCAGTCATGTTAATAAAATAGTAAAATCACTCCCTCAGCTGCAAGCCTGTGCTTGCTGGCGGCTCTCTGATTTCATGTTGAACACCAGGAGGCTCTCTTACTTCATGTTCCAAGAACTAGAGGCCTCTCCATTGTTTTCAGTGTCTACACATCTCAAATTTGGTTCATAGTGTTTTCTTATTGATTATGAATAATAAGCAGTACAGGTTCTATGAACGCAATTTACATTAGAAGAGTCCAGTGTTGACTAAGGTTTGAGCTACTAGTCCAGTTTCCCTTTTCTCCAAAGCCTGGATTTGACAAACATGACCTTCTTTATGACTTCACTACAGCCCTGCAATGAAACATGGTGGACAATTCCTGAGACATTGGAAGAAGTGACTAATCGCAGGTTGTTCAAACATTTTCATGAAACAGTGGCATTTTCCAGAATTCTATCAAAATTTAGCAAAATTCTATAAAGGCATTTTATAAGCAAACTTAGCTTTTAGGTTTTTTTAAAATTATTTTTACTTTGGCTTTCTTGATATTTAATTTTTTGAGGAAACAATTTTTGATTATTTTCCCTCCTTGTATTTTCTCTTCTCTGATTATTTTCTACCTTAAAATTTCATTCCTATCAGTATTCAGAATTGTTGAGCAGCTTTCAGTATTACTTTGTATAGTATCATAAGAAGGGGGAAATGGGTACAATTTTTTTCTTGTACTCTAAAGCTTTTGAGTCTTTAAGTTTCCATTAAGATGCCTTCAGATGTACAAACTGACAGGAACTTCCCCAATTCTAAGAACTTACTTGAAAATTTTAGATGGTAAATGAAGCTACTGATATCTCCTTTACTAAAAATGAAAATGAGATAGTGAGGGAAGGATGAGACATCACTGCCTCTATCCTGATAAACTGAAATACCCCAAATGATCAGAGCGTTGGGCTAGAATAGATAGATCATGCCTGAGTCAAATGTGACCTCAGTTACCTATTTCAGAAATGTTGGGTAATTTTCAATATTATTTTGTCTTTTATCTAAATCTGAGCCACTATTTTCTCCAGTTCTCAAAAGATAAATTATTTTCCCAATCTTTCAAATCTTTTTGGATTTGAGGGCTGTTTATTAAGACTTCCATTTGTTTTCAAAGAGGATCTCTTTCAACATGAAAATCTTTAGCAACATCAAGAATGATATTCTTGTAGTGTAAGTTGGTGCAGCCACTATGGAAAACAGTATAGAGTGTCCTCAAAAAAATAAAAATATCAACCCCAATCCTGGGTATATATCTGGATAAAACTATAATTCAAAAAGATACATGCACCCTTGTGTTCATAGCAGCACTATTCACAACATCCAATCAACAACAGATGTTCATTGACAAATGGATAAAGAAAATATGGTACATATATATACAAAGGCATGCTACTCAGCCATAAAAAGAACAAAATAATGCCATTTACAGCAACATGGATGAAACTAGAGACTATCATACTAAGTGAAGTAAGTCAGAGAGAGACAAATACCATATGGTATCACTTATATGTGGCATCTAAACTATGTTACTTGATATTTCTCCCGGCAATCTTGATTCCAGCTTGTGCTTCTTCCAGCCCAGCGTTTCTCATAATGTACTCTGCATTGAAGTTAAATTAGCAGGGTGACAATATACAGCCTTGACTTACTCCTTTTCCTATTTGGAGCCAGTCTGTTGTTCCATGTCCAGTTCTAACTGTTGCTTCCTGACCTACATATAGGTTTCTCAGGAGGCGGTCAGGTTGTCTCGTATTCCCATCTCTTTCAGAATTTTCCACAGTTTATTGTGATCCACATAGTCAAAGGCTTTGGCATAGTCCGTAAAGCAGAAATAGATGTTTTTCTGGAACTCTCTTGCTTTTTCGTTGATCCAGAGGATGTTGGCAATTTGATCTCTGGTTCCTTTGCCTTTTCTAAAACCAGCTTGAACATCAGGAAGTTCACAGTTCACATATTGCTGAAGCCTGGCTTGGAGAATTTTGAACATTACTTTACTAGCATCAGTTCATGGGAAATAGATGGGGAAACAGTGGAAACAGTGTTAGACTTTATTTTGGGGGGCTCCAAAATCACTGCAGATGGTGATTGCAGCCATGAAATTAATAAAAGACGCTTACTCCTTGGAAGGAAAGTTATGACCAACCTAGATAGCATATTCAAAAGCAGAGACATTACTTTGCCAACAAAGGCCCGTCCAGTCAAGGCTATGATTTTTCCAGTAGTCATGTATGGATGTGAGAGCTGGATGTGAAGAAAGCTGAGCACCAAAGAATTGATGCTTTTGAACTGTGGTGTTGGAGAAGACTCTTGAGAGTCCCTTGGACTGCAAGGAGATCCAACCAGTCCATCCTAAAGGAGATCAGTCCTGAGTGTTCTTTGGAAGGAGTGATGCTAAAGCTGAAACTCCAGTACTTTGGCCACCTCATGTGAAGAGTTGATTCACTGGAAAAGACTCTGATGCTGGGAGGAATTGGGGGCAGGAGGAGAAGGGGACGACAGAGGATGAGATGGCTGGATGGCATCACTGACTCGATGGACATGAGTTTGAGTGAACTCCGGGAGTTGGTGATGGACAGGGAGGCCTGGTGTGCTGCAATTCATGGGGTTGCAAAGAGTCCTACAGGACAGGACTGAGCTGAGCAACTGAACTGAAACTATGTTACAAATGAACCCATCTATGAACAGAAATGGACTCACATAGAGAACAAATTTGTGGTTACCAAGGAGGAGAGGGGCTTGGGTAGGGAGTAGATTGGGAGTTTAGGGTTAACAGATGCAAACTACTATGTATAGAATGGATACACAAGTTCCTACTATATATCACAGGGAACTGTATTCAATATCTAGCAATAAACCATAATGGAAAAGAATATAAGAAAGATTATATACATATGTATAATTAAATCAGTTTGCTGTACACCAGAAACTAACATAACATTGTAAATCTACTATACTACAGTTAAAAATAAATTTTAAAAAATAAACTAAAAAATGAAGAATGTAAGCAAGAACCAAAAAGGGCAGTAATTGAGTTTTGAACTATTTGAGGGGGAGAAGGGGAAGCTCCATTCTTTCAAAAAGGTTTATACAAAAATATATTGCTCAGCCCAAAATTGATTTGAAGAATTAAAATAAGAAATCAGAACCAGGATTGGTTTAAATTCACAGTGTGACTAAAATTCTAGAAATAACCTCTCCTAAGCTATGCAAAAGTTCACTAAATTGTACTCTCCACCTTCCTCTTAATTAGTTTTGTTTCTCTATATCGTTTCCATATCTGACACACAAGAGGAGAATACTTTATTCTCTAGGGAAGGAATAAAAAGGAGCCAAGAACTGAACTCAGCCAACCAGCTGTTTGACCTGCATAATGTTTAAAATGTGTTTTAATTTAAATGTCTTTTAGGTGTGACCTGAACTCTCCCCAAATCCAGCAATTCCTTATTGTCTTATACCAAAGATTTACCCATTTATGTTTACTTCCTAATCTTTTTAACTTTCATCTGTGCTCCCTTTCCAAGAATTTCTATCCCAGGCATAACATGGAAATAAGGACCTAGACAAAATGCTTATAATATTGGGGTAAACTTGAGAGGAGTGACAGCCCCACCTTAAACTGTGAAGCAAGGCAACTCTTGTGCTCTTTCCACTGGTGAGCGCTCTTCTTCTGTAGCAAGTCCTCTGTTGTTGTATTTCTCCATTCTCCCTTCATCTCCCATTGAAACCTGAACATGAATATGGGTTTAATCCTCACTCATGGGATAGAGGACTACTTTTAAAGTATATATATTTTTATATATACAGCTGTATACTGTCCCAATATGGCTTCTTTAAACCCAAAGAAAATTTCATCAACAGTCACCCCTACTTGAAGCCTGCTTGGTTTCTGTAACAGCTTCTGTTTCTTAATCCTTTTTACTTTTTTTAACTTGGTAGGTGAGATGGTCAGGAAAAGTAGACAAGAAAGGCCACTCTTGAGAAAGGAAAGGTGAGACAGAAGTTTCACTTTAGCCTTTTAGAATGGGGGGACCAGAGAGAAGAGGCTTTCAGAAATTATTATCTCCAAGTCGAGCCCTGGCTTCATGGCACACTGAACCAGAGAAGTACAGAAACAGGGATACTGACCTCAGAAACTTACCTTTGTGGTGTTCTCCTTCATAAGTCAAGACCTACTGATGCTGTTGCTCACCTAATTTTTTTCTGGTTTTAACACTAGGATATTCTTTCAGTTGTTCATGTCAACAAAAATAATTGGTGATGTGCTTTTAAACAGCTTTCACAGTTAACATAAAACCTTCCCCATAGTTTTTTCATCTCCAGACTCTAAAATCCCCTTCCACTTTCCTGTAAGCCTCTTTCTCTCCTCATTTATTGCTAACCTTTCTCTGATTTGTTTTCACCTAAATCGTGTGGCCCAAATCAGACCTTTAGTACCTTCAACTTTAACATTCAATGGATAACTTAAAATTTCATCTTGGGGGAGGTTATTGATGACTAATCCTGCTAAACTGGATTTTCTAGACCAAAACTTGAGTGAAATTTAAGCTAGAATTCAAAAGGAGTATGTTTTATTATATAGCAGACAGGTGTGCCTCTCTAAGAGCAAATCTACTACCTGAAAACCTGGCTTTGTAGAATAGAAAGAGATTCTTCAATTAAAAGGATTCAAGGATTCACCAATCCTCCCCCCACCCTTTTTTTTAAAATAGGTTTTCCTCTGGTACAAATCATCTTTTCAGTAATACATTTATTGTGTGAATGAACATGCACTTGTATAATTTGAGAGGGTGAGAAGAAAACTATGTGCAAACTGAAGCAATGTAAGAATTGCTAATTTTAGGGAAAGAACCAATATGACTTTGTGTCAAATTATTCTATACTGCTCTTTCCTATACCTTTCTTTCTTTTTTTTGTTTTTGGCCACTTAATTTTTTAAATTGAAGGATATTTGCTTTATAGAATTTTGTGGTTTTCTGTCATACAAGAATCAGCCATAGGCACACCCATGTCCCCTCCTCCCGAACCTCCCTTCCATCTTCCTGCACCTTTCTTAATAAGTCTCTACTCAAAAGTGAAATTTAAAGGGCTTCATTTCTACTATCCTCTAGCCTAAATAAATAAGCTTCTCCCCTCAAAAAGTAATGGATAAACAGAAAGCAAATTAACACCTCAATTAAAAAAAAAAAGTAAACATATTTATTAATTTCTCTTCCTTTATAAGTTTCAAAATAATTAAATTGATTTGGAGGCTTACTCTTTATTTTTTAAGATTACATTTTAACTAAACCAGACAAAGCAAGAACTTCCCTTTAACTCAAACAGTTCCTTGAATTTTTCAAATAAGCTCCACCCTTGGCACTGATATCTCAAAGGTGTGAGCCAACACCCAAAACTCCTATGAAGCTGGGATTAGGGAACTTTATTTCCTAGCGGCTGTGTGTGTGTGTGTAAGAGAAAGAGAGAGAAAATGAAAACAGAAAACAGTATCAGTGGCTGGAATTTGTGAAGCTCAAAGCGGAGAACTCCTTTGATCCCTAGAGCAGTGGAAAATCCATTTCACTTACGTTGTTACCCAGAAGTTAGAAGTGATAAAACATAGGGAACTTACTGTCCTAGAAACAGCGGGTTACAGTCACAAAGGTAAAGGAGGTGGTGGTTTGAAAAGGCTGCCTCCTCTTCTCGTGGAGGAGGTGGGGGGACCCTCTTCCCACCTTTTCTCAGGGAACTAATAGCAGAAGCGTCAGTGCTCTCTCAGTTCTACACATTTGTCTGGTGAGCGCAGGAGTCTGCATTTCCAAAATGGGTGGCTTACTTCACAGAACTTAAGGGTTGTTTTAAAACTGTTGCTTTGTGACTATGGTCTAGGTCAAACCTTAATGTCAGTGTCATGTTCTGGGTAGGAATGTTTTGCTTTGTCTGGGCTTGAATTTTCTGTAAGTAAATGGTTTTTACCAGATGGAAATAAAATTGTCACTGTCTTTAGGTATAATGTTAAATAGCGTGTAGTCTAGTTATATTGGAAAGTGATTAAATCATTTTATATGTTGCTGACATTTCAAATTGACTAATTCATACATTCTACAATATTTTTTTATCGAATCATGAAATGAAATGAGCAATAGTAGCCAGAAAAGAAATCTGAGGACAAAAATTTTCTTTCATTGAATTTTATATGTGTGTGTATGTATATGTATATATACATATATACACACATATTTATATACTCTTGATATGACTAAATAATAAAATACATAAGTACAAAAAAGAAAAGAAGTAATTGATAAAAGTTCTTTTTGGCTATGCCATGCAGCTTTGGGATATTAGTTCTCCAACCAGGAACTGAAACTAGAACTGAACCTGGGCCCTTACCCTCAGCAATGAAAGCACAGAGTCCTAACCACTGGACTGCCAAGGACACGACTGAGTGACTTCACTTTGACTTTTCACTTTTATGCATTGGAGAAGGAAATGGCAACCCACTCCAGTGTTCTTGCCTGGAGAATCCCAGGGACGGGGGAGCCTGGTGGGCTGCCATCTATGGGGTCGCACAGAGTCGGACACGACTGAAGTGACTTAGCAGCAGCAGCATTCATCTATTGATGAATAATGATATTTAGCTTATTAAATAATAAGAATAACAATTTTAAAGACTTTCAATTTCAAAGATATTATTCAAATTCAGTAAATTATTTCATGTATGAACTAAAACATACATTAACCAGATAAAATCTTACCACATGCACTGTTTCATTGTTGTAAATTTTAAGCACAAATGAAACTTTAAATGATCACATAGAGTGAGAGAATAGAAATCATTCCATGTCTTAATCTATATAAGTACAGGCTATCATTTATTTTGAATCTAATGTTTAAATTCAAGAATATGTTGTATTACAGGGGCTTGAAATGTGAACTGCTCCCGAAATAAGTAGAATAATTCTAAACTGTTATGAACTTACTCTTTTTTAAATTAATTTATTTTTAACTGGAGGATAATTTCTTTACAGTGTTGTGTTGGTTTCTGCCATACATCAGCATGAATCAGCCATAGGTATACATATGTATACCTATGTCCCCTCATATACATATATGTATACATATGATACGTACATGTCCCCTTGCTCTTGAACTTCCGGCCCGTAAATTTACTCTTGAAGTACCTATGTATAGCTGAGTCTGCATGTCTAACTGGGGATTCTCCCAATTAACTTTTATGTAAAATAAAATGTTTATTGAAGCAAAAGTGATACAAATATGTTAATTTGAAGCTTTTCATCAGTGAAACAGTAATATCAACAATTGTGTGCATGCTCAGTTGCTCAGTCTTGTCCAACTCTTTGAGACCCTCTGGATTGTAGCCTACAAGGCTCCTCTGTATGTGGGATTTCTCAGACAAGAATACTGGAGTGATTGCCATTTCCTGCAGTTCCTGCATTGGGAGGCAGATTCTTTACTACTGAGCCATCTGGGAAGTCCAGCAACAATTGTTACAGAATTTATGTCAACAAAAGAATTTTGGGGGTGGAAATCAACTATTCTCCAATAAAAATTAATTTTAAAAAAGAATTTGAGAGGGAGGAGTACTCTGTCACACTGTTTAAGACTCATGGTGATGATAAAAAGTAAACCAACTCCTAGTTGCCTTGAATTACTGTTTTTAAACACATCCTCTTATTGCTTGAGCCATGGAGGGTACTCTTTCCCACTGCCCATCCCTGGTACACAGCTGCCTACTAAGCTCAAGCCACACTGTTAGGTATTAGAATGCCACATTAGGCAGAACTAATGAACTCTGGTCCTCATGGGACTTTCACATTAGTGGGAGAGGTCAAGAGAGAATAAGTAAACAAGCAAGTTATAAATTCCAAGGGCTGTGAAGGAAACAAACCATATTCAGAAATGGAGAGTAATGGAAAGTCTGTTAGACAACACGATGAAAGAAGGCTTATATTTTCAGTGCTTGATGATCAAGACAGGGAGGGGAGTGAGTTGAGGTTGGAAGATAAGTGGACACCTGACCAGCTTTGAAGAGTTCGGCTTTTATTCACATTGCAGAAAAAAATCCTTTCAAATGTTAAGCAGTGAAATGACATAAGTTTATGTTTCCAAATGATCACTCTGGCTGCTGTGTGGAGAACGGATTAAAATCTGGCAAGAACAGAAGCTAGAAGAACAGTTAGACTGTCTCTAGTCTGGAGAAAGATAAGAGAGACTGTTTCTAGTCTGGCTTGGCCTACAAAGGTTGCAACAGTATTGGGGAAAATATTAAGATTATATTTTCAGCAAGAGAGGTTAAAGTAGGGAGTAAGGTAAGGGCAGTCATCAAGAATGATCCTCGGGTTACTGGTTTGTATAACTAGGAGAAAGGTGGTGTCTGTATGTGCTCAGTCATGTCCAGCTTTGCAACCTCATGGACGGTATCCACCAGGCTCCTCTGTCCATGGGATTTTCCAGGCAAGAATACTGGAGTGGGTTACTATTTCCTTCTCCAGGGGATCTTCCTGACCCAGGGATTTTTTTTTTTTAATTTTTATTTATTTATTTTTTAATTCTAATTGGAGGCTAATTACTTTATAATATTGTGGGGTTTGCCATACATTCACATGAATCAGCCATGGGTTTACATGTGTTCCCCATCCTGACCCTCCCTCCCACCTCCCTCCCCATCCCATCCCTCAGGGTCATCCCAATGTACCAGCCCTGAGCACCCTGCCTCATGCATCGAACCTGGACTGGCAATCTATTTCACATATGATAATATACATGTTTCAATGCTATTCTGTCAAGTCATCCCACCCTCACCTTCTCCCACAGTCCAACAGTCTGTTCTTTACATCTGTGTCTCTTTTGCTATCTCGCATATAGGGTCATCGTTACCATCTTTCTAAATTCCCTGACCCAGAGATTGAACCTGCAATTCCTGCATCTCTAGCATTGCAGGCAGATTTTTTTTACCACTGAGCCAAGGAAGGTGGTGTCTTTTACTTAAATGGGAAGTTTGGTGACCTGTTTCCTAATAATGCATCTCTCAATGAGCTTTTAGTTATTTGTTATTTAATTAACTTTATCTTTTATAACAGTTTTAGATTCTTGGCAAAATTGAGTAGAAAATACAGAGGATTCCTTCTGGTGCCACACACAGCCTTTCCCACTGTCCGCATCCTCTCCCACTGTCCACATCCCGCACCAGAGTCATACATTTGTTAAAATCAGTGAATCTACATTCATGTGCCATCACCCCAGATCTGTAGTTTACATTAGTGTTCACTCTTTTTTTAAATTGAAGTATAGTTGACTTACAATGTTACGTTAGTTTCAGGTGTACAAGCAAAGTGATTCAGCAATATATATATATATACACACACACACACACACACACACATATATATATATTCTTTTTCAGATTCTTTTCCGTTATAGGTCATTACAAGGTATTGAATATAGTTCCCTGTGCTATATACAGGGACTTGTGCTGGGTCCTTGTTGTTTATTATATATATATATATGCATGTGTATATACATATATATGTATATATGTTTATATTACTGTGTATCTGTTAATCCCAAACTCCTAATTTATCTCTCCCCTACCTTTCCTCTTTGGTAATCATAAGTGTGTTTTCTATGTCTGTGAGTTTGTTTCTGTTTTGTAAATAAATTCATTTGTATCATTTTTTCAGATTCTACATGTAAGTGATATCATATGATATTTGTCTTTCTTTGTCTGGCTTATTTCACTTAGTATGATAATCCCTAGGTCCATTCAGTTGCTGCAAATGGCAGTCTTCATTCTTCTTTTAAGGCTGAGTAGTATTCCATTGTCCATATATATACTACATCTTCTTTATCCATCTGTTGATGGAAACTTAAGTTGCTTCCATGTCTTGACTATTGTAAATATGAACATTGAGGTTCACATATCTTTTTGAATTAGAGTTTTTGTCTTTTCTGGATATATGCCCAGGAATGGGATTGCTGGATCATATGGTAACTCTATTTTTAGTCTTTTAGGGAACCTCCATACTATTCTCCAACATAAGTTTCACTCTTCTTGTTGTACATTCCTTAAGTTTTGACTAGTATATAATGACATGTATCCAGCATTATAGTATTTAGCAAAATAGTTTCACTGCCCTAAAAATCTGGGCTCTGCCTACTCATCTCTCCCTTTTCCTTTTCTTTGCTAATCACTCCCTTTTTTTCACTGTCTTCCATGGTTTTGCTTTTTCCAGAATGTTATATAGATAAAAATATATAGTATATAGCCTTTTCAGATTGGCTTCATTTACTTATTCAGTTCAGTTCAGTTGCTCAGTCGTGTCCAACACTTGGCGACCCCATGAACCGCAGCAAACCAGGCCTCCCTGTCCATCACCAATTCCCGGAGTTTACCCAAACTTATGTCCATTGAGTTGCTGATGCCATCCAACCATCTCATCCTCTGTCGTCCCCTCTCCTCCTGCCTTCAATCTTTCCCAACATCAGAGTCTTTTCAAATGAGCCAACTCTTCACATCAGGTGGCCAAAATATTGGAGTTTCAGCTTCAACATCAGTCCTTCCAATGAACACCCAGGACTGATTTCCTTTAGGATTGACTGGTTGGATCTCCTTGCAGTCCAAGGGACTCTCAAGAGTCTTCTCCAACACCACAGTTCAAAAGCATCAATTCTTTGGCGTTCAGTTTTCTTTATAGTACAACTCTCACATCCATACATGACCACTGGAAAAACCATAGCCTTGACTAAACGGACCTTTGCTGGCAAAGTAATGTTTCTGCTTTTCAATATGCTATCTAGGTTGTTCATAACTTTCCTTCCAAGGAGTAAGCGTCTTTTAATTTCATGGCTGCAGTCACCATCTGCAGTGATTTTGGAGCCCCCCAAAATAAAGTTTCTCATTGTTTCTACTGTTTCCCCATCTATTTGCCATGAAGTGATGGGACCAGATACCATGATCTTCGTTTTCTGAATGTTGAGTTTTAAGCCAACATTTTCACTCTCCTCTTTCACTTTCATCAAGACTCTCTTTAGTTCTTCTTCACTATCTGCCATAAGGGTGGTGTTATCTCCATATCTGAGGTTATTGATATTTCTCCCGGCAATCTTGATTCTAGCATGTGCTTCCTCCAGCCCAGCATTTCTCATGATGTACTCTGCATATAACTTAAATAAGCAGGGTGACAATATACAGCCTTGATGTACTCCTTTTCCTATTTGGAACCAGTCTGTTGTTCCATGTCCAGTTCTAATTGTTGCTTCCTGACCTGCATACAGGTTTCTAAAGAGGCAGATCAGGTGGTCTGGTATGCCCATCTCTTTCAGAATTTTCCACAGTTTATTGTGATCCCCATAGTCAAAGGCTTTAGCATAGTCAATAAAGCCGAAATAGATGATTTTCTGGAACTCTCTTGCTTTTTTGACGATCCAGCAGATGATGGCAATTTGATCTCTGGTTCCTCTGCCTTTTCTAAAACCAGCTTGAACATCAGGAAGTTCACGGTTCATGTATTGCTGAAGCCTGGCTTGGAGAGTTTTGAGCATTACTTTGCTAGCATGTGAGATGAGTGCAATCGTGAGGTAGTTTGAGCATTCTTTGGCATTGCCTTTTTTGGGATTGGAATGAAAACTGACCTTTCCAGTCCTGTGGCCACTGCTGAGTTTTCCAAATTTTCTGGCATATTGAGTGCAGCACTTTCACAGCATCATCTTTTAGGATTTGAAATAGCTCAACTGGAATTCCATCACCTCCATTAGCTTTGTTTGTAGTGATACTTCCTAAGGCTCACTTGACTGCACATTCCAGGATGTCTGGCTGTAGGTGAGTGATCATACCATCATGATTATCTGGGTCATGAAGATCTTTTTTGTATAGTTCTGTGTATTCTTGCCACCTCTTCATTTATTTATTAATATGCATTTAACCTTCCTCTATGTCTTTTCATGACTTGGTAGCTCATTTTTTTTTTTTAAACAGGGAAAAATATTCCAGTGTGTGGCTGTATCACAGTTTATTTATCCTTGGTTGATTTCTTGGTTGCTTTCAAGCCTTGTCAACTTATGAACAAAGCTTCAATAAAAGTTCAAATGCTGGTTTTTAGGTAGACATAAGTTTCTAATTATTTTGGGTAAATATGAAGGGGCATAATCTCTGGGTCATAAGGTAAAAGTATGTTTAGTTTGTAAGAAACTGACAAATTGTCTTCCAAAATGGCCGCACCATTTGTATTCCCATCAGCAATGAATGCTGCTCCCCATCCTTGCCAGCATTTGATGTTGTCAGTATTTTGGATTTTTACCTGTCTAATAGGTGTTATATGGTATCTTCCTGCTGTTTTAATTTACAGTTTTCTAAGAAAGGAAATGCCAAAGAATGCTCAAACTACCGTACAATTGCACTCATCTCACATGCTAGTAAAGTAATGCTCAAAATTCTCCAAGCCAGGCTTCAGCAATACGTGAACCGTGAACTTCCTGATGTTCAAGCTGGTTTTAGAAAAGGCAGAAGAACCAGAGATCAAATAGCCAACATCCGCTGGATCATGGGAAAAGCAAGAGAGTTCCAGAAAAACATCTATTTCTGCTTTATTGACTATGCCAAAGCCTTTGACTGTGGGGATCACAATAAGCTGTGGAAAATTCTGAAAGAGATGGGCATACCAGACCACCTGATCTGCCTCTTGAGAAATTTGTATGCAGGTCAGGAAGCAACAGTTAGAACTGGACATGAAACAACAGACTGGTTCCAAATAGGAAAAGGAGTACATCAAGGCTGTATATTGTCACCCTGCTTATTTAACTTCTATACAGAGTACATCATGAGAAACGCTGGGCTGGAAGAAGAACAAGCTGGAATCAAGATTGCCGGGAGAAGTATCAATAACCTTAGATAAGCAGATGACACCACCCTTATGGCAGAAAGTGAAGAGGAACTCAAAAGCCTCTTGACGAAAGTGAAAGAGGAGAGTGAAAAAGTTGGCTTAAAGCTCAACATTCAGAAAATGAAGATCATGGCATCTGATCCCATCACTTCATGGGAAATAGATGGGGAAACAGTGGAAACAGTGTCACACTTTATTTTTGGGGACTCCAAAATCACTGCAGATGGTGAGTGCAGCCATGAAATTAAAAGATGCTTACTCCTTGGAAGAAAAGTTATGACCAACCTAGATAGCATATTGAAAAGCAGAAACATTACTTTGCCAGCAAAGGTCCATCTAGTCAGGGCTATGGTTTTTCCCGTGGTCATGTATGGATGTGAGAGTTGGACTGTGAAGAAGGTTGAGCGCCAAAGAATTGATGCTTTTGAACTGTGGTGTTAGAGAAGACCCTTGAGAGTCCCTTGGACTGAAAGGAGATCCAACCAGTCCATTCTGAAGGAGATCAGCCCTGGGATTTCTCTGGAAGGAATGATGCTAAAGCTGAAACTCCAGTACTTTGGCCACCTCATGCGAAGAGTTGACTCATTGGAAAAGACCCTGATGCTGGGAGGGACTGGGGGCAGGAGGAGAAGGGGACGACAGAGGATGAGATGGCTGGATGGCATCACTGACTCAATGAACATGAGTCTCAGTGAACTCTGGGAGTTGGTAATGGACAGGGAGGCCTGGCGTCCTGCGATTCATGGGGTCTCAAAGAGTCGGACATGACTGAGTGACTGAACTGAACTGAACTGAACATATGACTTGAAATTACAAATTCTGCTTTAAAATACGGAGAAGGCACTGGCAACCCACTCCAGTACTCTTGCCTGGAAAGTCCTGTGGACGGAGGAGCCTGGTAGGCTGCAGTCCATGGGGTCGCAAAGGGTTGGACATGACTGTGTGACTTCACTTTCACTTTACACTTTCATGCATTGGAGAAGGAAATGGCAACCCACTCCAGTGTTCTTGCCTGGAGAATCCCAGGGACGGGGGAACCTGATGGGCTGCCGTCTATGGGGTCGCACAGAGTCAGACATGACTGAAGCGACTTAGCAGCAGTAGCAGCAGCAATGACATATGATGTTGAGCATCAATCATATGCTTATTTATCTTCATCACACACACATGTATCTGCTCTGGTGAGGTGTCTGTTCAGGTCTTTTGCTCATATGTTAATCAGGTTGATCATTTTCTTATTGTTGAGTTTTATGAGTTCTTTGTATATTTTTGATAATGGTTATCAGATATGTCTTTTACAAATATTTCTTCCCAGTCTGTGGCTTCTCTTCTCATTATCTTGGCTAACCTTCAATTTTGTCTCTTCAGACCACAATTTCATTGTAACTTTTATTTTAATTCTGTCATATGTTGAAATCATTTATATTGTATAGGGCTCTCTTTTCCTTTTTTAAAAAGAAATATATCTTATTATAAAAGCAGTATGTATTCCCAATGGAAAATTTGAAAAACACATAATTAGAAGAAAAAGAGAAAGCTATGAAAAATTATGGAACCTTGACTAATATCCTTAGCAGTAACTCGAAACCCAGTCTTGTCCTGGGCCATTTGACAATTCATATCAGAAGCCTAAAAATGCTATTCACTCTT
This sequence comes from Bos mutus, assembly GCF_027580195.1. NCBI lineage: Eukaryota > Metazoa > Chordata > Mammalia > Artiodactyla > Bovidae > Bos > Bos mutus. The sequence goes on along the minus strand of NC_091618.1, from coordinate 44,815,670 downwards.
TGACCCAGCAATTCTGTTTAGAAATGTATTCCAAGAAAATAACAGGACATCTGCCCAGAGAATTAAATACAAAGAAAAAATTAGAAACAACCTATACTAGTTTGCTAGGGCTGCCCTAACAAAGCACCACAAACTGGGTGACTTAACAGAAGTTAATTTCTCACAGTTCTGGAGGCTAGAAATCCAAAGTTAAGCAGGACTGATTACTTCTACGGCTTCTGTTTTTGGCTTGTAGATGGCCATCTTCTCCCTATACCTTTATACAGTCTTTCCTTTGCGTATGTCTGTGTCCAAATTTCCTCCTCTTATAAGACACCCATCATAGTGGATTAATGCCTGTGCTAATATCCTCATTTTAACATAATTACCTCTTTAAAATCTAATCTCCCAAGTATACTCATATTTTGAGACACTGGTCTTTGGACTTCAACATAAGAATTTTAGGACATGATTCAGCCCATAGCATAACCTAATCCAAGAATTGGAAGTTAGGTAAATACTTTATGATTCATTCACATAATTATACATTCACATAATATATACATTCTATTTCATGTGCAAATTTTTAATATTGACATTAAAAATAGCCCTAGTAATCTATATGACATGGAAAGAATTTCATGATGTATGTTACTCAGTGAAAAGAATAGGCTACAAATTAATATGTGTAGTATTATTCTCTTCTATGTCTGAAGTACATACACAAAAGCATAGAAATTACATTGAGGGTATGATGAGTGTTTTTCGTTTGTTTTATTTTTGTTAACTTATTTTTTGCTTAATTGTACATTTAAATTTTTTCCACAATAAATTTTTGCAATATTTAAAAACAACTCCTCCCTCCCTGCCCCCTCATCATCATCATCACACACACACAGAGAAGATGAGGAAATCTACCTTTTACCTAAAGCACGGTTTAGGGAACAGCTCTCTACTTAGGTAGTTTTCCTTCAGCTTTCTTGCTGCTAAAGTGAGTTTCAGTGGGATGTGAAAGCTCACTCCGTGTTCTTGACTGGTTCTGTTTGCCCCTATGTAGGGTTGGCCTGCTCATGTAAAGGGCAGTGAAGTGCTCAGTGTGCCCTTTTTCACTGTGCTCAGACTGTGCTCAGTGTAGTCTTTTTTGGATGCTGTTTGGAAAGGTTTTTGTGTAATCATAAGACGTTGCCAGTGACATTATAACTGAATGATTCATCTTGGTTTAGGGCTTATGATCAGACAGGCTCTGAACTCTATTTTCATACTTAAATAAAGAAGAAAAACTTTAAGAGGGTAGATTCCCAAAAAGAGAGCAGGGTAAATATGTTCAGAGCCCTAATGTCTATGATTTCTAGTTTAGGAAGCAGAAGGTGCTTATTTATATCTCATTCACTACGGGAGAATTGACTATAGGCATTTTTCTTTTAAAGTCTGCTATTTCTTATAGGCTGGGCCTACCACTCTACTTATTTTCTTATAGTCCTGTCTCTCTTTCCTTTCCCCCACTTCTGTAGCGTGGGCAATTTATGCTCCAAACAGGTACTACTTGAATAAAAGGACAACACACCTAAGTTAAGACGTCATAAAGTAATTCAAGGTTACCTATGCACACAACTCCACAGGGTAAGCTTTCACTTTGTATATAATACACCTGCATGGCCATGAAAATGCAGCTACTACCCTGGTTGTTACATGGAGTAGCAACGGATTAGCACACTATACTTGTATAAGTAGGTAGTGTGCAACAATGGCAGAACTTGAAAATTTAATTTCACAATAAAGAGGGCCTCTTGAACTAAGCACCTTGCTTACACTTCTGACAAATCTTGAGACTACCTACCTCTAGAATTAAGAATCCTCTGCAGAGGTACACGTGTCAGAGACCCCTTCTGGCTCTCGATTTCCTAAACAGAAAGAGATGCTTTTGCCAAGTTGTCCATTTTCAGAGAAAAGTCATGTGTGTGCACTCCGAGTTCCTAGCATTTTGCTTTGATCCCTGATAAAATGTAACTTAATGGCTATTTACATCTATTGTGTATAGTACTCTCAGTGAACAGCTTTGACATTCCAGCGTCTGACCTACCATGCTACTGGCCAGTTAGCATGAATTAGGAATGCTCTTCAGGTGGGTTCCTGCCCCGACCAGGCAGCTCCTACTGCTTGCAATGCTTGGGAGTTGTTGGAGATGTAAGAAGAGAAAAGAAACCAGGAAGTTGCCTACCAAGATAACTCTGGCAAAACCTTCCTGAACAGACTGAATTTTGTTTGATCTTTGGTCAGACCCATAGTACTTAGATTAGAGATTATCTATGAATACAGAGTCTTAGAGGTGTTTCCTCTAGGCCAACAGCTCCTCAAGAGCATGGGTGGTATCTTTTTTGTCCCGAGAGTGAAGGCCAGGCATAGGGCAAGCAGATAAGAGATAAAAGGGATAATAATTATAATTATCTCTTTGGTTGAATTCACAATCAGCTATCTACCACCTTCTTTACATATATATTTTTGTAATATTTTTTGCTCACCACCTTCTTTACATATATATTTTTCTGTTACTAATCTGGGGTAAGATAAAACTGTGTTAGTGTTGTGAGGCTTGAGTGCTGTCCTAATATTATTTTAAAACATTAAAGATGAAGTAGACCTTAGAAATAACTTACTGTAGGGTACAGCCTTGAAAGCAAAAGATGCTTGCTCCTTAGAAGAAAGGCTATGACAAACCTAGACAGCATATTAAAAAGCAAAAACATCACTTTGCTGACAAAGGGCCGTCCCATCAAAGCTATGGTTTACAGATGTGAGTTGGACCATAAAGAAGGTTGAATGCGTAAGAATTGATGCTGCAAACTATGGTGCTAGAGAAGACTCTTGAGAGTCCCTTGGACTGCAAGGAGACCAAACCAGTCAATCCTAAAGGAAATCAACCCTGAATATTCATTGGAAGGACTGGTGCTGAAGCTGAAGCTCCAATACTTTGGCCACCTGATGGGAAGAAGAGCGGACTCAGTGGAAAAGACCCTGATGCTGAGTAAGATTAAGGGCAGGAGGAGAAGGAGGCAACAGAGGATGAGATGGTTGGATGGCATCATCAACTCAATGGACATGAATTTTAGCAAACTCTGGGAGACAATGAAGGACAGGGAAGCCTGGAGTGCTGCATTCCATGAGATCGCAGAGTCGGACACAACTGATCAACAACAGCCTTCGTTTTGCAGATGGGAAACAGACACCCAGAGGTTAAATGACTTTTCAAAGCTAGTTAGTGGCAGAAATAGAGGCAGGAGAATGCATATCCCCCTTGCTCCCAGTTTGCTACTAAACACTCCAACGCCACTGAGAAGACTGCTTCCGCTTTAGGTTATACTGTTTCATTTTGATTTTTTCCTTTTTCTTCTTTCTTTCTCTCTTCACATGCTTTATCCCACTACTCGTACAAGAGATCAACAGGCAAATCAGAGAATTTAGAACTTTTTATAAAAATCACGGCTGTTGTGTTGTGGCCCAGTGTGGTGGAGGTGGAGCTTTCTCTTTCTGGAAAGGTTTTGTATTTACTCATGTTCTCTGGGCCATAGTTGAATGTGGGAGCCTTGCCCAGGTGCAAGCATCTTTATTGTTCAGTAGAGGTGCCTTGCCCTGGAATGTCAGGAGACCTGAGCTCTCACCTTGACTTTGTCACACTTTTGTGGCTGTGGGAAAGTTAATGTTCCTCTCTAGGCCTCAGTTCCTTCTTTAAAAAGCATGAACTTGTACTATGTAAACTCTAAAATCCTATGAGTTTACCTGTTTCCACTTCTGAATTAGGAAGAATTAAAACTGTTTTCTATTTTTAAAGTAAAAGCCACACCTAAGCTCCATGGAATTTGATCACCCTTACATTTTTGTGTGAGTGTTGACAGGCCTTCTCTGCTCTGCTTGGTATAACTGGAATGATTTAATTTTCATTTCAGAGGTTTCAATTATTGGCTTCCATTTGTCATTCTACCAAGGAAGTAATTGGCACAATGGTTAAAGGTGATCTATGACTCAGTTCTTTTGGGTCCTGTTTCAAGTGTTACTTTGAAAATCTCTAGACCTCCTCCCCTTTATCTGTTACTCATCCGGAGTTGGAAGATATCCATGGAACCTATCTTCTTTTTCTTCTTGTGCAATTGGGAGAGAGGGCATAGGGTCTCTTTAGGATCAGGGATCCAGGGAGATGCCTGGAAGGGGGAACATTTTCTCTAAGTAGATGGAGGAAAAGCTGCCAGGTTGCTGACTCTGCTATAGCAGGTGATAAGGAGTTAGTTGCAACCTGACTCCTCTCCCCGCTGTGGGGTTACTGACTTTGTGTTGTCTCAGCAAAGTCCCCTAGACATGTCATGGCAGCCTATCCCTTGCCTTCTTCTGCCTACACACCCAGGAATGGAGAATCAAGAGATCAGCTTTCTGGCTGCTGTTGAAAGGATGCCCTGTTTTTCAGAGGCAAGTGGCCTGCCTTACACTGAAAATTGTCCTGATGTGCAGAGCTGCAGAACGCATAGTTACGATACCTGCACTTAAAGGAACATGAGACCCAGTGTCACATTACTTTGTTTGCCTCTAACAGAACTTTCTTTTTTCATCGACTGTTTCACACCATTCATCACTCAACAGCATTTATGAAGCACTTCCTTTAAGCCTGAAGGAAAGGTTGGAAAGGAAGAAAAACCATAATTTCTGGCCTTGAGGACTAAAAACTTGCTGAGGAGAGACTTGAGAATGCATAAAAACATGAAGTACTACACAAACAAATACAAATTAACATAATGCAGAGTATTTCCAGACAGATTTAGGAGTTAATTGGCAAGTTCAAACTTGGGGGGAGTTAATCAGAGAAGGCTTCTTAGAAGAAGACTTCCCTGCAAATGTAATTGACTATACTAACATACTTACCAAAGAACCCAGGGACGGTTTTCCATTGTTTAAATGATTAAAGAAAGCCCCACAGAGTCATATTCCAGAGAACACAAAAGTTGCAAACATGGCAAGCTGTGTGGAAAGGGTTGAATAGACAGAGAATGAGGAAGCGAAACAAGATTTTGTAGAAATATACCTGAAGGCCGAGTTGAAGAATTTGGATCTGATAAAATTTGTGATAAGAGAGCCTCTGGAGATTCTTAAGCATGGTAATGGTGTATGAAATTGTCTGAGGAAGATTAATCTTCCTCCTGTGTATAAACTAGCATGGAAAAGCTAGTAGAGGTGCTCAGATTAGAGTTGCAGCTATGAAAATGAAGGAGAGGTGACCTGGAGGCATAAGATGGACCAGTGAACAGAGCTTAACCATCACTTGAACAATTATCAGGACCACCCCTCCCCTCACTGAGTGCTTTCTCTGTGCCTGTCACAAGGTAACAGCTTGTTATGTGAATTAATGTGTTTAAACTTCAACAGAACTGTTTGAGAAGAAATTAAATAACCTGCTCCAGATCATACAACTATAAGCAAGGAACCAAAGTTTATATCCAGGCACTCTGGCTCCAAAGCCACTTAACAACTAGGCTACATCTCTGAATTCAAAAAAAGTTAGGAAGAAACTTACCCTACCGCCATGGTTGAGAGTATGACCTCTAGATTCAGATTCCCTGGGATTTCTGCCTATGGCTAGTAAGTGCGACTAGCCACAAATGCCTAAACAATCCACTTAAAAGTCTACCTTTCCTTTTCCTTATCTATAAAAAGAGATAATAGCACCCAAGTATAGGGTTGCTATAAAGTATAAATGTGCTATAGTGTGTGCTGTACTCAATCCAGTTCCTGACACATTGTGAGTGTTCAGTAAAGGTTAACTATCAATAAAATGGTTTTTATCACCCCATGTTTTAGAACCTGGCAGGACAGTACTATAATTGCCAGAATAAGAAAAGGGAGACATTTGGTTACTTTCCACACACAAGTCCTTTGCTCTTGAGTTACAGAATATTTAGGGATCAGTAGAAATCATGCTGAGGGCAGTGAAGAGAAATTGAAAGATGTTCCAAAGAGAAGAATTAACTGAAAATGCCAGTCATTCAGAGCATTGGAGAAAAACCATATAGAAGTGAGAGAAAGGGAGGGAGACTAAGACTTTGGTTGGTGTGGAGCCTCTGTTTTGTGGGCAGGAAGGAGTGGGATTGCTGCTTTATTAACTTACATATTGAGTGTGAATTTAACTTCCCTTTTGGTTTCTGCTTTTTTATCCTCACTGTTAATAGATGATGCCCATATTAAGAAGGAATCCATGCTGCAACTCTCTTTCAAAACTCTGAGTACTTAAAGGGAGTTACGAGTGGGTTTTAAAAGACATTGCTTTAAAAATATATATATATATTTTTTATATACACACACACACACACACAATGAAGAGAACATGATAGGCAATTGTCATTGTTCATAGGTCAGAGCTGCTAGTTCTCTACCAGCTTTTCTCTCTAGAGAGATCTCTAAGGAGAAAGGTCTTTGTGCCCCATGTAATGAGTACTTGGGAGCTGAGTCAAACAAGCAGTCTGATTTTAGTTCTCTAAAGACCAAGTCTGGGCAGGCCTATGCTTTCACTACATGGGAGGGGTAAGTGATTAAGTTTATTCACCTGTGAACTGCCTAAGTCATCTCACAGGGTACCATGGCTCAATTAATTCTCCCAGCTGACTGGAGACACATGCATGGGGGGCTAAGCGACTCCCCACTGAATCTAACAGGAAGCAGTGATTTGGCAGTCTGCTGTTTGGATTCGCTCTGTATTCTGGCATGACTAAGTGATACTGAGAAAAGATAGTGAGTGGTAATCATTGGTGAAATTAGTGACCTAAAATCACCCATCCACAAATATTTATTGACAATGATGAGTATAGAACACAGTACTAGTACCTAGTAAAATCTCACATTTTGTTGACTCCAAACCAGTGCTTGGACTGTACATTTGCCAATATACAGCTTTCAACTGCATTTCTTTCAGGAAAGTTCAACTGTATCTATAAAGTAAAAGCTTAGGTAAGAAGGAGTGATTAGGTACAATGTAGACTGACTATTTTCTCTCTTCTGTTTCCCTCTGTTAAGAAATCCAGCTCCAGTTCAGCAATGGTACAGTGACGATTACATAGCAATGATGGGTAGCCTGTGAGCTCATGTTGAATGCTTGTTATAGAATTTGAAAGGGCAAAGCATATTTTGTGTACCAGCCCTCAACTATCTCCATCAAGTTGTCACCATAGAGACAGAAAATGTAAAGGCTTCCTTACAATCATTTGAGAAGGGAAATGTCTATTTCTGGCTGAGACTTGGCCTCTCCAGGGTAGAGTTTGTGAAGAATTTCTTACTGTCTGCCATGTAGTGAAGAATTTAAGACAAAATATGGAGCAACTTTATGGGGTAAGATGATCAGCAATTTTAAAAAAGGAAAAACCTACTTTGATTACCATAGAGGTAGATCCTACAGGTCAGTTATGACCTGGATGTAATTTAGCTACTTTAGAAGTTAGGGTTAGGGTTAGCTACTTTAGAAGTAGCTAAATTGGGCTTCTCAGGTGGTGCTAGTGGTAAAGAACCTGCCTGCCAATGCAGGAGACATAAGAGATGCGAGTGCAATCCCTGGGTTGTGAAGATCCCCTGGAGAAGGGCATGGCAAGCCCACGCCAGTATTCTTGCCTGGAGAATCCCATGGACAGAGGAGCCTGGAGGGCTACAGTCCATAGGGTCGCACAGAGTCAGACACAACTGAAATGACTTAGCACGCATGCACTTTAGAAGTAACTTATCTTCATGTTCTGTGGCCTGCCTCTTTCTGGAGTGTGGTTGAATAGTTTCTTGCCCTAATTATTCTTGTAACTTACAGAGCAATCACTGCCCTGAGATAGATCTCCAACAAACTCAAATATCAGTTACCAAAGATCATCTGGTTTAAACAGTTTTTTTAACTGCTACTTCCTTAGGTCCTTATAGATAAATAAGACCAAGTACCTCTTTATAAGTTTCCATTTTTGCCTCTATTGCAAATGGCCTTTATGGAGAATCTAATTTTGTTTTCTAGAAAGGTGAGAAATTCTAATCTTTCAAATAGCCTGTATTAGCACTAATTCTGAAGCCAAGTAGGACCCATGGAAAAAAAGAATGTATTTCAGTCTATTTTACCTCTTGGAATGTTAATTCCATAAGAAAAGCATTTTATTAAATTCTGCTGACATTTAAAACTTATAAAATGCATTTACTTTGTTCTTTTAAACCACATTAAACTTTTTTCTTTGGATGCTTCTAAAATTGCATTGGAATCTATCAAATTTTAAAATGCATACCCGTAGATACCACAATTTCACCTCAAGGAATTTTTTTCCAGAAAAATATTTCCATTAAATAAAAGTCTATTCTGAACTTGAAACTACTCAGCCTAATTTCTGCACTTGGCTCCAAGAATACCAGACAAGATATTGGTGGATTCTCTTTTGAAAAAATGTATCATCTCAAGAGAAATTATGTTTGGGGGCTCTACAAATGAAGCAGGTGGATTCCTGCTTCATGACCCTGAAGTAAAGCCCACCAACAGACAAGCACTATTGGAGTACACAGAGCTACCAATCAGCTATTATGTGAAAGTCACTTGACCTTTAAGGATTGCCTCCATCATGACAGGCACATTCCAAAACAAAAGGATTTAGAGGAAAAAAGAGACAATGCAGGAAAATAAATTATATCCACAAAACATGAATAAACAATGGAATGCTATAAAAAAGCAGGAATGATCAGAGAATAAAGGGAGCTTTTGGAAATGAAAAATATAGTGACTGAAGTAAGAAATCTGTAGAAGGGTTGGGAGATGAAGACAAGGAAATTTCCCAGGAGGTAGATCCAAGAGATGAGATAGAAAATAGAAGAGAACATTAGAGGGTTAGTCCAGGAAGTTCAATAATTCTTGGAAAATGGAAAGAGAGAGAGAGATTGAGAGTGGATTGTAGCAGTCGGAGTCCTAACAGCAAACCCAATTGACCCTACATGGTTCTGATGAAGTCATTTTTATAAATGGACTCCTTATGAAATGTGAGAAGGAAGGATTAAGGGAAAACGAGGGTGGTATAGTGTCAAGGTTCTTCCCAAGTGGTGCTAGTGGTAAAGAACCTGCTTGCCAATTCAGGAGACCTAAGAGATGTGGGTTCTATTCCTGCCTTGGGAAGATCCCCCTGGAGGAGGGCATGGCTATCCACTCTAATATTCTTGCCTGGAGAATCCCAAGGACGGAGGAGCCTGTAGGGTTGCAAAGGGTTGGACATGACTGAAGCAACTTAGCATTGCACACATGCATAGTGTCCAGAGACTAGCAACAGTGAGAAGCTGTTACACTCCCACAGCTAAAGGGATGAGGTTGGAGGAGGTGGTATACACAGAGCCCAGCGAGAACTGTAGCCAAGGAAGTAGGCCTTCCTAGCAGGAAGAAATGTACCCAAGAAATGTGGCTCCACTTCAGGGATTCATAAGCAGGGAAGAATTACTCTGACTTCTCTCTTTGTGATCTGATCTCACATTGGCCAAGCCTAACCAGAAACCAGTTGATACAGTCTATAGTGTACAGGGGTCATTCTCTCAGAGCAGGACAGGACTAGCATATGAAAGGAAATAATTTACTGAAGAATAATACTGTAACAATTTCCCTTCTGAAAACCATCCGGTGACCATCCCAGAGAATGTGACCAAAAAAAAAAAAAAGCCCAGCAAAAGCACGGAATAATGAAATTTCACAACCCCATTAATAAAGAAAAGATCTTAAAAGCTTCCACAGAGGAAAAAACAGATCTTATATAAAGGATCAGAAATCACAATGGTGCTAGGTTGGATCAACACTGAATGCTGTATGACAATGGAGCTATGTCTTCAACTTTCTGAGGAAAAATTCTTTCCAAGCCAAATCTTCATTAATTGTAAGGATGGAAAAAAGACTTTGGCAAACATGCAATGTCTCAGAAATTTACCCTCTAGACACTCTTTCTTAAGAAGCTATCACACACACAAAAAAAGGAATGAACAAGCAAAGAAACAAAAACAGAAGTTTCCTGGGTTAAGGGAACATGTTGCATAGCCAAGAAGTGAAGGGAAATCCCAGGCTGACAGCTATGCAGAAATCCTAGAATATTTCTAGGATTTAAACATAGCAGGAGAGAAGAAGCTTCCCTTAAGGCATCTTTAAGGAAAAAGACAAACTACTAGTCATTTTCAGAGAGATTTAACAATTCTTTGGAGGATTTGGGAAGGGCAATGAAATCAAATGACCATTTAAGAAAATCAGCCTTCTAAAGCTATTTGACTTCTTAATTTGTGTATATATATAACTAAGATCATGGCATCTGGTCCCATCATTTCATGGCAAATAGATGGGGAAACAGTGACAGATTTTATTTTGGGGGGCTCCAAAATCACTGCAGATGGTGTCTGCAGCCATGACGCTTACTGCTTGGAAGAAAAGTTATGACCAACCTAGACAGCATATTAAAAAGCAGAGACATTACTTTGCCAACAAAGGTCCATCTAGTCAAAGCTAAGGTTTTTCCAGTGGTCATGTATGGATGTGAGAGTTGGACTGTGAAGAAGGCTGAGCGCCGAAGAATTGATGCTTTTGAACTGTGGTGTTGGAGAAGACTCGAGAGTCCCTTGGACTGCGAGGAGATCCAACCAGTCCATCCTAAAGGAAATCAGTCCTGACTTTTCATTGGAAGGACTGATGTTGAAGCTGAAACTCCAATACTTTGGCCACCTGATGCGAAAAGCCGACTCATTTGAAAAGACTCTGATGTTGGGAAAGATTGAAGGTGAGAGGAGAAGGGAAGACAGAGGATGAGATGGTTGGATGGCATCACCGATTCAATGGGCGTGAGTTTGGGTAAATTCTGGGAGTTGGTGATGGACAGGGAGGCCTGGCGTGCTGCAGTCCATGGGGTTGCAAAGAGTCGGAGACTACTGAATGACTAAACTGAACTGATTGCATTTATACAACATTAAATTTAAAATACCCTCACAAGAATGCAAAGTATAAGTGCAAAGATATCATTCCACCATTGTATGATATATCAAAAAGTTGAAAATAAATGAAATGTCCATTAGTGAAAGATTGGTTAAATTATGGTGCTGCCAAATGATAGAATACTATGTACCCTTGAAAAGGAATGAAAAAGAATCCAGATGTATACTGAGCAAAAAGATGTCCAGGTTATATGTGTAAGGGAAAAAAAGAAACAGATCTCAAAATTTGTATCCAAGATGTGACTCTATTTTTTAAAGTAAAAAACTTCTTCTATAAATTACTTTATACATAGAAAAACAAAAGTCTGAGGAACTGTGGATTTTTATTTCCTAATTAAAAATTTTGGTGTTGAATTGTTGTTCATACTGAGGATGGACTTCATGTACTAAGAAAAATCAACACAGATGAATTTTTAGTTTTATTTATTTTCATTTTTATTAAATACAGTTGATTTTTAATGTTGTGCTATCTCTGCTGTACAGCAAAGTGACTCAGTTATACACATATAGATGCTCTTTTTTTTGTATCCTTTTTCATTATGGTTTATCACAGCGTACTGAATATAGTTCCCTGTGCTATACAGTACAACCTTATTGCCTATCCATCCTATATATAATAGTTTCAGATTAATTTTTAATAAGATTACTTTGGAACTTAGAAATCAGTTTTTCTATACTTTCAGTTATCACGATTCATTCATCAAAATACTGTGTTTGGTACTAAAAGACAGAGATGAATAAAATATCTTCCTTCAATTTTATCACAGTCTAGTGGAAAGGTTTTTAAATTGCCTAGTGCTTTAGGGATGGAGTAAATGTTTGCTCTGAATTTCATTTCAAAATATATTTAAATATTAAAACACCTATAATAAAATCAATTAATTGAGTATAATAAATATAGCTGTGTAGCTATCAGCACTGAATTTTTCCTGTTATTTCTGAGCATATATTTGAATTTATTGTAAACATGTCATTACTTAGAAAGGTGTAGCTTCAGGCTCCCCTGGTGGCTCAGTAGTAAAGAATTTGCCTGCCAATACAGGAGACACAGGTTCAATCCCTGATTCAGGAAGATCCCACATGCCTCGGAGCAACTAAGCCTGTGCACCACAACTACTGAGCCTGCGCTCTAGAACTCGGGAACCCCAGCTGCTGAGCCCACACGCCACAGCTACTGTGGCACACTCACCCTAGAGCCCATGCTCTGTGACAAGAGAAGCCCGCACACCACAACTAGGGAGGGGCTCCAGTTCACAGCAACTAGAGCAAAGCCTGTGCAGCAATGAAGACCCAATACAGCCAAAAATAAAATAAAACAGTTTTTAAAAAAGATTGTAGCTTTATATTGGTCTTTAAAAAAATCTAATCTGCATAAATGTGCTTATATAATAATTGCAATGAGACTATGCAACCACAGCATATATGTACTGAACATGACTAAATACACAGCAAAGTTCAAGTTCATCTGCTTGATGGGCATTCTTATGTGCCATAACAGATAAATGTATAACAGGTAGGGTAGATAGGATTTCGCAGATCCTTAAAGTTTTATAAAGTTTTCATTGTTTGACTTTTGTAGTAAAGCATGTGAGTGGTGGTTGGCTATTTTTGTGAATCAATGTGTAAATCATTTTATTATGAACACTTTGAAATAGATACAAACTGAACAATACAGTAATCAACAACTCTACATTTATTGCCCAGCTTTAACAGCTATAGTCTGCCATTCTTACTTCATCCAAACCTCCATCTGTTCCCTACTTGATTATTATTTTTTCTAATAAACATTTAATTATTCCTTTTTATCTGAATCTGTCCAGTTGAAGAACAATTAAAAGAACACTGTTACCATTTGTAATTCCCTATCTTTGTTAATCAGGATTTCCTCAATGTTACTCAATCAAAACAAAATAGAGAACTATTTTGGATAGTGAAGACTACAATTAAAAAAAAAAGAAAAAGAAAAAAAAGAGACTTTCCTGGTGGTCCAGTGGCTAAGATTCTGGGTTCCCAATGCAGGGGCCCTGAGTTCGATTCCTGGTCAGGGAGCTAGATCCCACATGCTGCAACTCAGAGTTTGTGTGCTGCAACTAAGACCCAGCACAGCTAAATAAATAAGTTTAAAAAAAAAAAAGATAAAGACTGCAATTATCATTTATAAATCCTAATTTCAAACCTGAGTGTTTACCAAAATAATCTGGTTTTGAGAATTTTTTATATTAATTTTTTTGCTAAAATTAACACATAAAGATGCTTTAAAAGCTTCAAATATAGTACAAAGAGTACACATAAAAAAGAACATTTTCAAAAAAAAAAAGAACATTTTCCTCCTACCCCTACCCCTCCTAGTTCCTCTTTTCAAAGGCCAGTTTCTTGGGAGAATTTCCAGAAATATTCTATGCATGCACACACAAGCATGTGTGTAACTATAATCCTTAAAGAGAAAAGCGTTATTGGCAGTGTACACTGTTCTATACCATACCTTTGTTCATTAATGTTTCTTCTAATACACAGATCAAAGAGTTTCTGAAAAGACACAAAACTGCTGGTATAATGGGAACCATATCTCTGACAGCACAAGATCAAGGAACAAAGAGAGGAGGGAGTGAATACCTAGCTTTTGGGAAATGAAAAAGGCCATATGATGTTTTAGCTGAATCTTGACGGAAAGGCTCACATGGCAGAGAAGTACAAGAAGCTTTTTAAAAAAAATAATTTTATTTATTTAGTTAGTTATTTCTGGTTGTGCTGGATCTTTATAGCTGTGTGGGCTTTTTTCTGGCTGCTGTGAGCTGCTCTCCAGTTGTGGTGTGCAGGCTTCTCATTGCAGTGGCTTCTCTTGTGGCGCACAGACTCTAGGGCATGCAGGCTACAGTAGTTGGGGCTCCCGGGCTCTAGAGCACATGCTCAGTATTTGTGGAGCATGGGCTTAGTTGCTCCAAGGCATGTGGGATCTTCCCGGATCAGGGATCAAACCTGTGTTTACTGCATTGGCAGGTGGATTCTTTACTGCTGAGCAACCAGGGAAGCCCTAGAAGATTGTTTTAAGTAGTAATACTCACTGTTCCAAACCCGATTCCTTGGTTTTTCTTTTTTCTTTCTTCACAGCAAATGTGAATTAGTAGGTACAAAAGGCCCATCTAGTCAAGGCTATGGTTTTTCCAGTGGTCATGCATGGATGTGAGAGTTGGACTATAAAGAAAGCTGAGCACCGAAGAATTGATGCTTTTGAACTGTGGTGTTGGAGAAGACTCTTGAGAGTCCCTTGGACAGCAAGGAGATCCAACCAGTCCATCCTAAAGGAGATCAGTCCTGGGTGTTCATTGGAAGGACTGATGTTGAAGCTGAAACTCCCAATATTTTGGCCGCCTGATGTGAAGAGCTGACTCATTTGACAAGACCCTGATGTTGGGAAAGATTGAAGGCAGGAGAAGTGGATGACAGAGGATGAGATGGTTGGATGGCATCACCAACTCAATGCACATGAGCTGGGGTAAACTCCGGGAGTTGGTGATGGACAGGGAGGCTTGGCGTGCTGCGGATCATGGGATCACAAACAGTCAGACACGACTGAGCGACTACAGTGAACTGAACTGAACTACCCAGAGCAGCTGCTAGTCCGTTGAAAGTCATCCCTGCTATGTTGAAAGAATGCTGAAATTTGAGTCAAAAGACCTGGGTTCTGGTTTTAAGCAAGCACGTAATTTCTGTAATTTTCTATAATTTCTGTAATGGGGATACCACATTACTTAAATTTGTCACCAGGTTTTGAGACTGTCTACTGAACTAGAGTAACATCCTATGGTGAGAGCAGATTAGATTGTCTTTGGAGTCTAAGACTCATAGGTATGAAAAGACTGTTTTGAAGCTGTGAATGGATAGTTGCAAAATCATTTATTTCATTCACAGGACATTATTGAGCACCTGCTGTATGCTGGACACTGTCCTAAGTGTGAGGATATAAGAGTGAACAACACAGACGGGAGCTTAAGTAGTTTTGAGCATTTATTATGTGCCAGGCTCTGTGCTAAGGCTGAGAAGTAGTGGTTAATTCTTTAGTTGTCTCGTTTGCTCACATGGCTACAAATAATATCTACATATGAAAACTCCCAAATTTACACTTCCAGGACTAATGTTTCTGAACTTGACTTTCATATATACAATGCCTTTTTTTTTTTTTTTTTACAATGCCTTTTTGATGTTGTTGTTTAGTCACTAAGTCATGTCCGACTCTTTTGTGACACCACAGACTGTATCCTGCCAGGCTCCTCTGTCCATGAGTTTTCCCAGGCAAACTCCCAGGAGTGGGTTGTCGCTTCCTTCTCCAGGGGATCTTCCCAGCAGGGATTGAACTTGTGTCTCCTGCATTGTAGGGTAGGTTATTTATCACTGAGCCACAAGGGAAGCCCGCTCACCTTTTTGATGACTCCTTTTAAATAAAATTCATAAGAAACTCAATACATCCAAACCTAGACTGATTTTGATCCCAAAGTTGTTTGTCCCTCCTCTTGTCCCCATCTCTGTAAACAGACCACCATCCACCAAGGTGTTCAAGCTGGAGACGTGGGGGACTTGCCTGACAGCTCCTCTCCCTGACCTCCCACCTGCAAGACAAATTAGTTCTACCTAGAAGGCAGATCTTGACACCATCTGCTGTTTGTCCCCCTGCAACCCTCCTTGCTTAGACTTCTTGCAATAGGTGCTCTACTATTTTCCCTGCTTCCTCTTGCTACCTTACAAGCCCTTCTCTATACAGTGGCCAGAATGGATTCCCAGTGTGAAAGCAACAGCTACAGTACTGGTAACAAACACAAAACACAACAAGTAAACAAAACTAAAAATATAAGTATTCTTCATTCCCACTCCTTTCTGGGAAGATTCTTACCCCTGGGCCTGGGGCTTCTGTTGTGTTGATGAGGGTAAATTGGTAGAGATAAAGAACTGAAGAGATCAGAAAGGACAGATTGATTTACATGAGCAAGAGCAGGAGGTTATTCAAGGATCAAGAATGGTCTCTTAAAAGGTTAGAGAAGGAGGTCAAGGAAAGAAGAGTCAGGTCCAGGTCTGGTCTAGTTTGGGGGTCAAATTTAAAGAGAAGTGCAATTGCAGACTGTTGTGCTGTGATAGGTAGAACTTAAGAGAAATAGATAGATCAAGATTTTTAAAAAGTACTGTTTACTGAGACTCATACACAGAAATTTCCCTTTTGTGCTTATTTCATAAACTTCTATAAACATTGCTTTTCATTTTTATTTTTGGTACTTGCTGTTTCTTTTGAATGAGACAGGCTATGGTGATATAAGCAATGAGTGGGCTCAGCTTTATTCAAAATCCTTTACCAGGGCCTAAAGGATGGCACCTTCTTATTTTAGGTCCTATCTTAAATGTCATCTTTTCAGAATGTCCTGTGCATCTGTCTTAGCTGGCTTTCCATTGTTGTTCTCTTTCATGGCCCTCTGTGGTTTCGTTCATAGAACTTTGTAATTGATAATTTATTCATGTGTGTGCGCACGCACGTCTGTGTTGTTCATTGTCTCTTTCCAGCAGATGTATGTCTAAGAGGACAAGGAGTTTGTGGCTTTGTTCACCACTATAGAGCCAATGCCCCTCTCAGTGCTCTGCACATAGAAGGCTGCAAATGAACACTTGTTAAGTGAACAGACAAGCTCTTGTAGAGCTTAAAATTTTGAGAAGACAGATACTGAACAGATGATCACGTTATGACGACCGCAACAGGGAAGTATGATATTACCGTTAACCTGGAGAGGATAATTTATGTAGGGAGCAAGTCAATCCAGGCCTCCCTGATATAAAAATGGGTTAGGAGTTAGCCAAATGACTAGAGTGAGGATTGTTTCAGGCAGAGGAAATAACACGTGTGAAAGCCTCAGGATACTCTATAGAGTATGGAATATTGGGGAGAATCAAAGAAGACCACTATGGCTAAAGCCTAGAGAGGAAGAGGCGGGCACATGTGAATACTTGCTAACCCTCAGGATTGGGAGCTTCGTCCTAAGGAAATGAAAATCTTCAGGCAGCAGAGTGAGATGATTAAGTTTGTGTTGTTTTTTTCTTTTAATTTTTATTAATTTATTCTTGGCTGCATGCAGGCTTTCTCTAGTTGCGATGAGCAGGGACTACTCTTCATTGTGGTGCTTGGACTTCTCATTGCGGTGGCTTCGCTTGTGGCAGAGGACGGGCTCTATGTGTGTGGGTTTCAGTAGTTGTGCCACATGGGCTCCGTAGTTGCAGCTTACAGGCTTAGTTGCTCTGCAGCATATGGGATCTTCCAGACCAGGGATCAAACCTGTGTCCCCTGCATTGGCAAGCAGATTCTTAATCACTGGACTACTAGGGGAAGTCCTAAGTCTGTGTTTTTAAAATACCACTAGCTGTGTGGGGAATGGATTACAGGTGGGGAATGGATTACAGGTGAGAAATAGAGCGCATGGAGGAGGGAGGAGCTTGGAGGAGGCCAGGGCAGAGATGATCTTGTTTAGAGTGGCTACGTAGGAGCACAGGCCAGAGAAGATAGAGGCTTGGCTAGAGAAGCTGGCAAGTTTGCAGAATAATGGTAGATCCATAAGAGATTTAGAAGCCAGAGTAGTTAAGATACGGTGGGTCACTGGACTTGCCGTAAGAGAGCTGGAGGACCAAGATGATTTCCGAAGTTTTGATTTAGATGACTGAGTGGTACCATTGACAGGGATAAGTGAAAACTGGAAGAAGAGCCAGTTGTTTGTGGGTAAGTGGTGGCAGAATGATGAATTCAGCTGTGGATACAATTTGAGGCACGTGTGAGATACAAGGTGTGAGGCTGAGCAGACAGTGGAAAAGATGGCAATATAATGGTCAGCCGGAGTCTGTGTACACATGAATCTGTCTAGGAAGTGAGTGGAGTGAAGGGCTTAGTATGAAATCCTGAGATCCTCTCACCATTTTAAGGATCAGGTTGAGAAGGAGCCAGCAAAGTGACCAAGGAATAGTCAGAGGGTAAAAGTAACACTGCACTGTGTGGTGCTATGGAAGGCCTTGAGGAAATGGCCTAAGACAAAGTTTCAGTGAATTAGCAGTCAAATTTTAAGTAGAGAACATCACTCAATAGTTTACGTTCTGATAATTCTCCCCTTCTGTTAGGAAATTGTATATCAACATTTCTTGGGGGAAAAAACACCTCCTTCACTCCCACCTTAAAATAACTATTTTCATATAAGTATTTTATCTTCCAGTATTTATTTATAATGCATAAACATTTTT
This sequence comes from Bos mutus, assembly GCF_027580195.1. Classification (NCBI taxonomy): domain Eukaryota; kingdom Metazoa; phylum Chordata; class Mammalia; order Artiodactyla; family Bovidae; genus Bos; species Bos mutus. Next base: position 44,797,445 of record NC_091618.1, on the reverse strand, counting down.
GCATGGCTGTAGCTAAAATGAATGCATAAATTTTTTCCATTTGAAAGTGAAAGAAACTTAATGACTTCCTAATTGTCATTTTAGTGGCTGTGTAATGTTTCACTCAATGACATTTTAGAGATCTGTAAAGAGATATGGTCTAGACTATCAAAACTATAGGAAGAAAAAAAAATTACAGGATGATCAGCTTTTCTCATAACCCATCCTCCTTTACCATTAACAAGATCATTTACAATAGTTTAAAAACCATGGAAGCAAATGAGTCTATTGATAATCCTGTCTTCTGGAAATTAAATACCAATAAGCCTATTCAATGTGTTGCTTCTTCAACTTCATACAGTTAACCTTGGAGAGAAAATGGAAAATTCAAATTATATCCCAAGAACAGGGTTAAACCACAGGGAGACATGTTTATTTCATCGAGTCTTGAAATACATGGACTGTGTTTGTAGATGAACTAGCAAACTGAATATCAGTGATGAGCTGGTTGGATGGCATCACCAACTCAATGGACATGAGTTTGAGCAAGCTCCAGGAGTTGGCAACGGACAGGGAAGCCTACTGTGCTGCAGCCCATGGGGTCGCAAAGAGTTGGACATGACTGAACTGAACCTTGATGCATATCGTTTTGAATCTTTATCAACAGATAATGTAAGTCAAGGGCAAGAGTATATAATGCTTTTATGCATTGCCATCAAATCTTAAAAACAGAATGAAGAGTTCTCAGACATCCAAACAAGTATTTTTTTAATAATATAAAATTCTATTATTGTAAAAAAACAACAAAAATAACAACATGCACATACTAATAGATAAACAGGTTTAACAGAGGTTTTTCTCCCAGGGTAGAACTATGGTTATTTTTTCTCTTTTTTCATCAGAGGATAGTTGCTTTACAATGTTGTGTTGGTTTCTGCCATACAACAATGTGAATCAGCCATTAAGCATACACATCTGCTCTCCCTCTTGAACCTCCCTCCCACCCCCTCTCCCCCATCCCATCCCATCCCTTTAGGTTGTTACAGAGCACTGGGTTGAGTTAGGATTATATAGCAACTATGTTTCAATGCTACACTCTCAATTTGTCACACCCTCTCCTTCCCTTACTGTGTCTAGAAGTCTTTCTCTGTGTCTGAGTCTCTATTCCTGCCTTGCAAATAGGTTCATCAGTACCATTTTTCTAGATTCCATATATATGTGTTAAGGTATGATATTTGTGTTTCTCTTTCTGACTTACTTCACTCTGTATATCAGGCGATTCATCCACCTCACTAGAACTGACTCGAATTCTTAGTTCCATCTTTTAATGAGACTATTTCTTGAAATACTCCTTAAAAATGACATCTTAAGTATCCAAGGGTTTTGTCAATTTTGGAACAGATGAATGGATAAAGAAGATTTTGTGTATACAATGGAATATTGCTCAGATAATGCCATTTGTAGCAACATGGATGGACCTAGAGATCATTCTAACTGAAGTAAATCAGAAAGACAAATACCACATGCTGTCACTTGGTGTAGAATGTAAAATATGACACAAGTGAACACACCTACAAACCAGAAACAGACTCACAGACATATAGAACAGACTTGTGGTTACCAAGGGGGAAGAGAAGTGGGGGAGGGATGGATTGGGAATTTGGGATTAGCAGATGCAAACTATTACATATAGGATGGATAAACAAGAAGGTCTTTCTGTATAACACAGGGAACCATATTCAATATCCTGTGATAAACCATAATAGAAAAGAATATGAAAAAGAACACACACACAGTCATTTTATTGTATAGCAGAAATTAATACAACATTGTAAATCAACAAAACTGCAGTAAAATTTTTTAAAAAGTAATTGGTCAGGAAGTCTAAGACATTAGGGCTGTGGAACTCCCTCAGTTTAACTCAGTGAATATGTGTTGGGTTACAACTTTTCTTCCTGATAGTTCAGTTGGTAAAGAATCCACCTGCAATGCAGGAGACCATGGTTCAATTCCTGGGTCAGGAAGATCTGCTAGAGAAGAGATAGGCTACCCACCAGTATTCTTGGGCTTCCCTTGTGGCTTAGCTGGTAAAGAATCTGCCTGTAATGTAGGAGACCTAGGTTCCATCCCTGGGTTAGGAAGATACCCTGGAAAAGGTAAAGGCTACCCTCTCCAGTATTCTGGCCTGGAGAATTCCATGTATTGTATAGTCCAGGGGGTTGCAAAGAGTCGGACACAACTGAGCAACTTTCACTTTACTACTCTGCATAGGACAAAGTACCAGATACAGCTTCTAGGGTAGCCTTGTGGCTTATCTTCTCTCTTACTCATTATTTTAAGACTAGCTTTAGCTGTCTGCATTGGTGTTTGCAACTTCCTTCTCCTTGTCTAGGGAGAAGTTGCTTTTGTCTTCATTCCAGGTTATTGGGATGAGTAGTGATGTTAGGTCTATCTAGAGCACCAGCCAATTTAAGGAAGGTCCTAGAATAAGGGCCTGGGGCCTTTCTTTCTGGTAGGGAAGAGGGGAGGAATGCGTGATAAGGAGAGACATGGGCCTCTGAATCACATGGAGACTCAAAGTACTGAGTACTTTGCACCAGGAAGTGAAGTGAAGTGAAGTCGCTCAGTCATGTCCGACTCTTTGCGACCCCATGGACTGTAGCCCACCAGGCTCCTCCATCCATTGAATTTTCTAGGCAAGAGTACTGGAGTGGGTTGCCATTTCCTTCTCCAGGGGACCTTCCCAACTCAGGGATCGAACCCAGGTCTCCTGCATTGCAGGCAGACACTTTACCGTCTGAGCCACCAGGGAATCCCTTGTATGCACCATACTCTCATTTAACTCTTGGTTGAAAATCACAATTGTATGAAAGAGATGGTATTGTTTAACTGCATTTTACAGATAAAGGAAAGTGGCTGGTGACTTATCCCAGCCACAGAGTATGTTGTGGATCTGGAATATGAATCTCTTTTCTAGGTCCTCAAAGGCTCTCCACCACAGTGTATAGGACCCAGCAGAATTTCAGGTCCAGAGCAAATCACACTGGGCCCTCCACTCCCATATTTTTATAGGATGAAATCTGTCTAGAATATTTATCTAATAAAGTAGTAAAGGGAAAACAGGTCATGCACAGGGAGTTTATAGCTTGGGAAATGAGTATGTGGGGTATGGGTTCACTTTTTTTTTTTTTTTTTTTTTTGTCTTGATGAAGAGCCTTTCAGGTTATTTGAGAACTAGTGTTACTGATTTCTTGCCCATTCTACAAAGACCTGTTTTCTCCACTAGACAAAAATACGAATGGCTGGTCCACTTCTGTCTCAAATAATGACTGTGAGGATAAAATAGGCCCTTTGAAAACTATGGCACTTAACAAACTTGTAAGGCAACAATCATCTTTCCAAGGTATCGGGGAACTCGGAAGTGGTTGATTGAAATAAATTCTTGATTACTTGAGATACAGGAGATGTAGCAATAGCATTTGGTTACTGGGCTTCGTTGATACAATCTAAAACAGCATTCAAACCAGCAGTTTTAATCTTTCTAAGATTTGGCTCTCTACAGAGCTTTAAAAAAAAGAGAAACAAGGTGTAAAATGCCAGTAACATTAAATTTCTTTTCCTTTGAGCCCTGTCAAGACGTTGATGGAATTCGGACAGAACAAAAAGATTAAGGGAAAAAAATGCCAGAAAGAGACTCAGGAACCCAGACTGTGCCAGTAAATACTGAGTTAAGGAAATGAGTTGGGGGGAAAAGACTTGAGACACCCCTGGGGACCGCTCTGGTTCGGGGGCAATCCCTTTGGCAATATTCCAGAATCTGAGTCCCCAGGGCTCCCCCCAGTGGGAAGGGAAAGATGCGCGTGGCCAGGCGCAGGCGTACGCGTGTACACTCACGTGTACACTCACACGCGCGCGCGCGCACACTCTACACATACACACAGCCTGTTTCCTCCGCTCCCCCTCCCCCCGGGGGGGGCGGGTCTCTTTCTCTTTAAAGAGCAGACGGTCTCCGCGCAAACCCAGGTTCTCTAAGGCCCCGGGGCCCGGGACCCGAGCTCCTCGCAGCCAATGGGCACGGTGGAGCGGCTCGAGCGCGGCTGACGCTGCACCAATGGGCGCTCGCGGGGGGCGGGGGCAGCGAAGGAGACACTATTGTTGATGAGGAGGAGCAGCGGCGGCGACGGCTGCACCACCTCGTTGCTGCCGGCCGCGGCCCGGGAGCCCCCAGCACCCCAGACTCCGGCTTCGTCACCCCGTCGCGGAGGCCTTCCCTCCAGCCTCGAGAATCCTCCCCCTGCCTTCTAACAACAAAACCACCCCACGTCTCGCCCAGTCACCAGGGAGGGGGGGACCATGTCCCAGCGGGTGAGGCGCAATGGGTCCCCCACGCCGGCCGGCTCCCTCGGGGGCAGTGCGGTCGCCACGGCCGGGGGATCCGGGAGCCGCCTGCAGCCCATGAGGGCGACGGTTCCGTTCCAGCTGAAGCAGCAGCAGCAACATGGCAGCCCCACGCGGAGCAACGGCGGCGGCGGCGGCGGCAACAACAACGGCGGCTGCTGTGGTGGCGCCTCAGGCCCCTCGGGCGGCGGCGGCAGCGGCGGGGCCCCGCGCACCGCCTCGCGCAGCACGAGCCCCACGCGGGGCGGCGGGAGTGCGGCCGCGCGCACCAGCCCCACGGTGGCCACGCAGACGGGCGCGTCCGCGACGTCCACGCGAGGCACCAGCCCCACGCGCGCCGCCGCGCCCGGGGCCCGCGGAAGCCCCCCACGGCCGCAGCCGCCGCCACCGCTACTGGGTACCGTGTCATCGCCCTGCTCGTCGCCCACCCACCTGTGGACTGGAGAGGTGAGCGCGGCCCCACCCCCAGCCCGCGTCCGGCACCGGAGGAGGTCCCCGGAGCACAGCCGAAGCTCCCCGGAGAGGAGGAGCCCGAGCGCCCCGGTTTGCAAAGCAGGTACGTGCTGGGGGCTGCGCGAAGAGGGAAAGGCGGCGGCGGGAAGGGGTCCGGGGCGCGCGCCGCTACCGCGCGGGGACTGCGGCGCTACCGCGGTGCCGGGGTGGCCGTGGGCGGGGCTGGGGGCGGGACCTGGGCGGTGCGGCCCCGCCTTCCCCGGGCCAGCCCCGCGTCCCCTCCGCCGCTCCCGGCCGCCTCATTCATCCCTCCGTCCGCCTTGAGTTGGTCCTGGTCCGTGGAGATGCAGTCGCTAACCTTGTGCCTAAGCAGATGTGTTAATGATAAACCTGGGGTTCTGGCCGCCCGCTGTCTATCGCTTACCCTCTCTTGGGAGTGAGGCTAAGAGTAGTTTGTCACTTTAGTGACATGGTTGATGTTAGTATAGTGCATGTTTGTTGCTAAGCCTTTCTCTTTCACAAAACAGTGTCAGATTTGGGTAACTTGAGTGCACTAGCATAGCAGGTTTGGTTGGATCCCTGAAGAGACGTAAGGCTGGGAGTGTGTTAGCATTTCCTAAGACTAAGTGGGTAGCAAGAAGTGAGAAGTAAGTTAAGCAAGATTCCTTTGGAAGGTTTATGGGCTTTGAGGGTCTGGTATATTTCTGATATACTGATTTTGTGTTTAGGATATAAAACCATTTTTTTTTTTTTAAGAACAAGATCTAAAGCTTTGTCTCCTTCTTGTTATTTTAGGGACCTAAAAATTGTTTTCGGAGAAGGCAATGGCAACCCACTCCAGTACTCTTGCCTGGAAAATCCCATGGACGGAGGAGCCTGGTAGGCTGCAGTCCATGGGTCGCTAAGAGTCGGTTATGACTGAGCGACTTCACTTTCACTTTTCACTTTCATGCATTGGAGAAGGAAATGGCAACCCACTCCAGTGTTCTTGCCTGGAGAATCCCAGGGACGGGGGAGCCTGGTGGGCTGCCGTCTATGGGGTCGCACAGAGTCGGACACGACTGAAGTGACTTAGCATCAAAAATTGTTTTTCTCTAGACCTGGGAGCTTTTTTGGGAAAGGTCCTGAATGGAGCTGTTGAATTCCTCAGTAGTCATTCATAAGACAAATTCAGATTGTAGACATTGAAAGAGATATTTATCATCTGATTGTCTTTGTAGAATCTCCTAAAAAGAGGAGTGTGTGGTTTCTAGCTTGTGTTTTAATACTGCCAGCATCTACCGTTGTCTTACCCTGTTTGGGAAACTTGTTAGAATTTTTAGGCAGAATGGCTGATTATTTCAGGAAACTTAGTACAGTACTTCCTAACCAAATAAAAATGATAATGAAATGGTTTCAAGGGTTCATTCAGAATTGCAGGGAATGGGATGAATCTTTTCTACCATTTATTTTATCAAAGATTTTAGATGGTGGATACTTTGAGGGGAGAGAATTGTCCTGAAAAATGATTGATAGTGAAACAAGAGTACTGTTTTAAAACTTTCAAACATGCAAAATGCTTTATTCTAAACTTTGTTGAAGAAAAAATCCCTCTCCCTCAAATAATAGCTCTTATTTAGCTCCTACTTTGAGTGACTTACTTCCTGGTTCTTACTTTAACTCTCACAGGGGATTTTGGAGAGCAAGCAGTGGAGTGGATATTTGAACTCTGATGAGTGGCACTCCAAAACCATGTCTTTTACATTGTATCAAGGAGGAAGCTTCATGGTGTGTAAGATAGTACAGGGGAAATATGTAGCACACCAAAAATGACATGTGCTTAGTTTTCCAAGCAGCTCTTAGAGGTATATGGTGAACATAATCTATTCAGTTTGCTTTCAACCTTCTGGAGCCGGTGTAATGTGGCAGGTGGAAAGAAAGGAGAACTACTTAGGTAGGCAGTTAAGATGGAGGAAGCAGGTGGTGATCTGATGGTCTGATAACAACATCTGACTACTCTCTGAACTATTTGACCCTTAAAAAGCAGCGACCTGATGAGAGCCGGGTTAAATTAAGTATTGGGAATGTGTGGAGGAAGGTGCTCTTTTCTTATCTTTCTAGAAGGGCTCTATTTTCCAGGATCTCAGACTCCCATATGCCCACTTTTCATGTTTCCCAAAGCTTCTTTATCTCAGATCTGTCATTTCATAGAATATTCATGCTGTAAAATTGACTCTTTTCATTAGCCCTCTCCTCCCACCCCCCACCCCCCACCCCGCCCCACACACAAACAAAACAGAAAAATAAAACCTTTTTCTTCGAATGGAGCGCTCTCACTTGGGTGTGAAAAAGGGATACTGCTTGTTACTGAGTTATACCATCTGAGTATCTGATAGCTTCCTTCCCAGGAATGTGCTCTTGTTTTGCTCTGCTGCTGCTGCCGCTAAGTCGCTTCAGTCATGTCTGACTCTGTGCGACCCCATGAATCACAGCCCGCCAGGCTTCCCTGTCCATCACCAGCTCCTGGAGTTCACTCAAACTCATGTCCATTGAGTTGGTGATGCCATCCAGCCATCTCATCCTCTGTCGTCCCCTTCTCCTCCTGCCCCCAATCCCTCCCAGCATCAGGGTCTTTTCCAGTGAGTCAGCTCTTTGCATGAGGTGGCCAAAGTATTGGAGTTTCAGCTTTAGCATCAGTCCTTCCAGTGAACACCCAGGACTGATCTCCTTTAGGATGGACTGGTTGGATCTCCTTGCAGTCCAAGGGACTCTCAAGAGTCTTCTCCAACACCACAGTTCAAAAGCATTAGTTCTTCGGTGCTCAGCTTTCTTTCAGTCCAACTCTCACATCCATACATGACCACTAGAAAAACCATGGCCTTGACTAGACAGACCTTTGTTGGCAAAGTAATATCTCTGCTTTTCAATATGCTATCTAGGTTGGTCATAACTTTCCTTCCAAGGAGTAAGTGTCTTTTAATTTCATGGCTGCAGTCACCATGTCTTTTAATTTCATGGCTGCAGTGATTTTGGAGCCCCCCAAAATACTGTCCTCTTAGCACAAACTAAATCTGGAAGGAAAGGGATAAATCATGAGACTTCCTTTAAAATTTTTTTATTCCTTTTTTTTCCCTCTGGACGCCCTACATGGCATGTGGGATCTCCCCTGACCAGGGATCCAACTCATGTTCCTTGCAGGGAACGTGTGAAATCTTTACCCCTGGGCCACCAGAGAAGTCCTTTATTATTTTTCACTGAAACATAGTTGATTTACAGAGTTTCAGGTGCACATCAGATACTCCCTTTTTGATTGAAGGAGATTACTGCTAGTATTCAGCTTCAGTGAAATGCAGACATCCTTATTGGTAGAGGCAAGGGTCTACCTTATTAAATAAACCTCATGTAACTCAAATTCTGGGGTCCATCTAGATCAGGCAGTCAGCTTGTAGGTGAGTTGGATGCCCTAATCTTTGTTAGGAATCCAGTCTGAAAGTCCCCTGTTTGAAGGTCTCAGGATCTTTTGAGGGGTGTCCCTATTCAGTCAGCTCCCTCCCCACTTGCTTTATTCCCCCAGGGTTACAGTTAATCATTGGCTAATTGAGAACTTCCTTCTCTTGAGGACTATAAGGTAATCCAAACACCTGTCCCTGACAGATAGCTTCAACTTCCCACCTTCAATGCCTGCCATTTCCACGGCCAAGTGGTTTGTCATTAGAAGCTGAGATAGGCTTAGAGAAGATAACTAGGCAGCAGTGTTAACTGTAGATAAAATGGTGAAGAAGGTGAAGTTTTTGTTCCTTCCCTCCTTTTACCTGACTTTGTCTTATATACATGACTCTGTATAATGTCAAACGGATGAATTACAAATAGAGAGGCGGCACAAAGAGGGCAGGAGCACAGGCTCTGGGTAGACATTCTGTCCTCTACCACTCAGAAGCCACATGATACAGGGAAGTGATTAACTTTCTATCCCTTAACTTTCTCATTTGTATTAATATAATCGGTGATGATATTTACTTCATATGGTAGTAAGGATTAAATGTAAGAAAAGTGAAAAATACCCAGCACAGTACCTCAGTATAAAAGTGAGCTGCTGTGTGTCATACTAGTTTTTGCTTCTGGTTGTAGTGGATATAGCATGAATTGCTACTGTAGGCTTAGTTTTCATGGTGGTATGACATTTCAAGTTGCCAAGAACATCCAGAACTGTTTGGAGTGTGATCTGTGGTTCATTTGTATCAGAATCATTTAGGGTCTTTGTTAAAAATGCAAGTTCCCAGGCCCTACCTACTCCAGATCTTGAAAGTACCTTGCACCTCTTTGATTTTGCTGAATTCTGTGTTTGAAAAACAGTTACTAGAAGCAAAAAAGGGAAATAGTTTGAAAACTCCTCTTTAGAGAAAAAGGCATTGGTACAGTATGTGTAAAAATTATTTTTGCAGTATGGCTCACTAATAGGTAGACAGCAAGTTGTGTTTTTGCTCATTTTTCCATTACTTTGGATGCATTTGTTGTGTATGAATATGGTTATTAATTGAGCTGGGAGTGTGGCAAGAGCAGCAACAAGAGATGGACTTCTCTGGACTAATAATAAGGAAGTAGTGAAAGGGAACTTAATATTGGTGCCATCTTAGACGTCTGCTTTCTAGTACTTTGTGAAATATGCAGCTTAGAGACTTAGGTGTTTCTAACCATTTGGAGGATTGCTGGTAATCTCACACTTTCAGGGGAATCCTTTTGGTTTTAATATCTGTATTTTACAAACATTGAAGATGAGGCAACTGGAACCTTATTATTAGTAAAGCATCTTGGCTAATAGAATTTATATTGAATTAAGTTCAATTCTATAATCTTTGAACTACTCTGTGTTAGTAACTGTGTGGTGTGCTTAGTCGCTCAGTTGTGTGCAACTCTTTGTGAACCCATGGACTATAGCCCACCAGGCTCCTCTGTCCATGGGGATTCTCCAGGCAAGAATACTGGAGTGGGTTGCCATGCCCTCTTCAACTGTGCAATACAGGAATGTAAAAGAGAACTCCAAAGACACAAACCAGCCTTGTAAGACAGGTTCCTAAGTATGTAATATGAGAGCTTTGGGCTCATAGAGAAGTGAGTAATTCTGTAGGGAGTGGGTATAGAAATTCAGAGGAGATGGATTTTGCTTTGAGTTGGAAAGAGAGGACTAGCATTTTACAGCTGGATCATAGAGGTGTGAACATATACATGTCATATTCAGTCCTATGTCTTAAAATGTAGAGTATAGGATGTGTGGGGAGGAAAGAGAGCAAGCAGTCGAAAAAGAGAGTAGGAAGGTAAGTTTACAGAATGGCCTGGAATAGAATGTGTGAATTCAAATGTATCCCATGCATAATACCATTGGAGCTAGACTGTCAGGTTCAAATCTTGGTATTACTGCTTACTTAGTAGCTGTTTAACTTTGGGCAAATTCACTTCACCTGTAAAAATGGGATACTAACTAATATTTAGTAATAAGTTGACCCTTGAACAAAGCAGGTTTGCATTGTCCTGGTCCATTTATACGTGAACTTTAAAAGTCTAAATCATGCTATGACATACCTGATCTGAGCTTGATTGAATCTGGACATGTGGAACTGTGGAACCAGATGGCCGACTCTAAAGTTATATTTGAATTTTCTTCTATGCAGAGAGTCAGTGGTCATAACCCCTTGTTATTCAAGGTCATTGTTGTTCAGTTGCTCATTCGTGTTTGCCTCTTTGCAGCCCCATGGACTGCAGCACACCAGGCTTCCCTGTCCTTCACTGTCTCCCAGAGTTTGCTTGGATGCATGCTTATTGAGTCAGTGATGCCATCCAACCATCTAATCCTCTGTTGCTCCCTTCTCCTCCTGCCCTCAATCTTTCCAGCATCAGGGTCTTTTCTTTGCAGGTGAGTCAACTCTTTGCACCAGGTGGCCAAAGTATTGGAGCTTCAGCTTCAGCATGAGTCTTTCCAGTGAATATTCAGGGTTGATTTCCTTTAGGATTGACTGATTTGATCTTCTGTCCAAGGGACCCTCAGGAGTCTTCTCCAGAATCACAGTTCGAAAACATCAATTCTTTGGTGTTCAGCCTTCTTTATGGTTCAACTCACACACCCATACATGACTACTGGAAAAACCCATAGCTTTGACTAGATGGCCCTTTGTCAGCAAAGTGATATCTCTGCTTTTTTAATATGGTGTCTAGGTTTGTTGTAGCTTTTCTTCCAAGGAGCAAGCATCTTTTAATTTCATGGCTGCAGTCACTGTCTGCAGTGATTTTGGAGCCCAAGAAAATAAAGTCTGTCACTGTTTCCATTTTTTCCTCATCTATTTGCCATGAAGTGATGGGACCGATGCCATGATCTTAGTTTTTGAATGTTGAGTTAGCTGACTTTTCACTCTCTTCTTTCACTTTCATCAAGAGGCTCTTCAGTTTTTCTTCACTTTCTGCCATTAGGGTGTATCATCTACATGTCTGACGTTATTGATTTTTCTCCTGGCAATCTTGATTCCAGCTTCAGTTTTATCCAGCCCAGCATTTGTTAGAAGGACAAAATGTTTTGTAATTTCTGTGTGGGAATAATAAGGAATCTCTTGATATTAGCTATTTTCACATTATTTTTATCATCCTCATCATCCAGGGGTTTAGGCATTAAAAATAAATTGATTACATTAGTGGTGTTTACACTCTTCAAATACACAGAGTTGGTAAATATCTCGGATGAGTAGACTGCAAATGTGAGATGGGAGAGACTGTCGAAGGCATCAAGCACATGAATTTAGTTGCTTTGGCAGTGGGAATGGTAAGGATAAAGGAGACTGAGGAAACTTGGGTTCAGTTACCTGTTGGATGTAGGGATGGAGAAAGGAGGAGTTGAGGGTTGGATGTACTAACTGAGACAACACTGAGTAATGCCAGTTTGGGAAGAGAAAAATGAGTTCAGTTTTGGGCATACTTAGTTTGTGCTCTCAGGAAATTCAGGTAATTTTCTAAATTGTGGCAAATACAGTTTAGAACTTGGGGGTACAGTTTGAACTGGAGGCAAAAAATTGGGACTTGTTTACTTCAGCTCAGTAAACATTCATTTAACCCACACTTCATGCTAAGTGTTTGCGTGTGGGTGGTAATTGAAATGATTAATTACTAGGATGGATAAGATGATAGAAGAATGCTGAGGATACAACGGTGGGAGAATACAAGCATTTTAGCATATTACTGACTGGGGAAATTTTTGTAGAAGCTAATGCCTGTGGCTGTAATATGTCTCCGGTCAATAATGTGTTAAGTGAAAGTTGCTCAGTCGTGTCCGACTCTTTGTGACCCCCGTGGATATACAGTCCATGGAATTCTCCAGGCCAGAATACTGGAGTGGGTTATCTTTCTCTTCTCCAAGGGATCTTTCCAAGTCCAGGTTTGAGCCCAGGTCCCCTGCATTGCAGGTGGATTCTTTACCAGCTGAGCCACCAGGGGACGGTAGATAGAAAAGCCAACGAAGAAGCCTAAGAATGTGGTGGTAGAATAGTTAGTGTCGAGAAAGCCAAGAGAAAGATTTGGATTTCAAGGAGGAGATGGTAAAGATTTTAAAATTCTGTGGTGGTAACAAGTAGGCTGAGCCTGGAGAATAGGCTTTTGAATTTGACATTTCAGTCCAGTTGTTAATGTTAGAATAGCATGTTGGGGACACAAATCAGGTTAAAGTTTTGGTTGAGGAAGTAGAGGTAATGATTATAGATTGCCCTTGCGGAGTATTAATTACTGTCTCACTGTAAGGAAGGTGACAAAACAGGACCAAGACTCGAGCTAAAGTTCACTTGTTTACTTATAGGATGGGGAGAACTGCGGCATGTTTTATAGGTTTGGGGAAGGATTCACAAGAAAATGAAAGACTGCAAGTTCAAGAGGAGGAAATAATAGATGGAGCAAGGTCATGGAAAATGAGAGGCAGTGGGCCAGCACAGGGTGTAGTCTGGAAATCTCAGAAACAATTAAGGACACTTCTTTCTCTGAGGATGGAGGGGAGGTAAGGGTGGGTTAAGATGATAGATGACTCAGCAATAGACAGGAAGGGAGTAGATAAAGTAAGCTATTTCCATTGCCAAACTACTTGAAGAAGAAATAGTATGTTTGTCAGATACCGTATTTTAAAATTTAAATTTTATTTTTATCAAAGTACATGTATGTAATTTAAAATGTCAAGTAACACTAAAACTCCTAATCAAGTGAAGTGTCTCCCTGCCACATCTCTTTCCACTCCCGCTTCTTGCCACTTTGAGACAGCTGCTTTCACCTCTTGGTTTCTTCAGGTGTTCACCTACATATTTCTAAATGACTGATAACTGCTGCAGGATTTCTTTGTTCATCTTCGTGTATTATACAGTGACTTCCTACTTTGACAGCTGTAGACTTGGTCCTTTATTGTCCTTCCCAGTCTTCCCGTTGTAGTTACAGCACTCTCGGTTAAATTATTATTAATGTTTATATTATTATGACTGTGTAAATACTGTTTACAGCAGAACCTTGTGGTATGCTACGATTATATTTCCTTTCTTTTATAACTTTTTAGGCTCCTTGAGATTGAAAAGGCTTTTGGTTTGCTTTATTTTCTGTGTGCCTCTGACTAAGTCATCCCCAAAGTTTTCATAACAAACTTTCTTTCAAGTATTTTAAAACGCATCCAGTACTTTGTCAGTTTTATTTTTTTCTTGAAGATAGCCTTTCTGGAATCTCCTATCCTCCTATTCCCAACTGTCACATTGTTTCCAGATTGGTGGCATGGCTTTTGCCTTGGAATGTCTCTGGAAACTCCTTCTCCTCCTGTTTTTGGACACCCTGATCTCTGGAACTTGTTTTACTAGAGCATAACCTCCAAAGTGTTTTTTAAGACCTTGAATGTCTGCACTTATCTGTCTTGCACTTAATGGTTTAACTCAGTATAGAATTCCAGGTTGGAAATAATGTTTCTACTGATAATTGAAAGGACTTCATTTTTTAGGCTCTAGAAAAGCCTTTGGGAAGTCTGGACGCCATTCTGCTTCTTAGTCCTTTGTGTATGGTTTGTGTGTGTGTGTGTGTGTGTGTCTTTGTGAAAGTGCTACCACTGTTCTGAAGTGATTGCCTTGGTGTAGGGTTGTTTTCTCCCATTCAGTGTGCTGGTTACTCTGTGAATTTTACAGACTCTTTGTTTCTGGGACCTTTTCTTCTCTCATTTGTTCTTTCTGTTATCTTTGTTTTATCTTGTTGGAACCACCACTATGTGGAACCTCTTGGATTCAATCTATAATTTTCTTATTTCTGTCCTAGTTTCCATGTCTTTTGTTGTTGTTGTTGTTCTTCTAGCAGATGTTTCTATCACTTCAACTGAGTTTAAATTCTTTGGACATAATCATTTTTGGGAAGGATTTAACCTTACTTTTTGTGTTAGTATCTTTTAAGTTATTCCTTGTCTTGTCAGTGTCTTCTGAAAACATTTATAAAAGGTATAAATACCCTCCAAGTTTTCTTTGCCTTCTTCGTTGTCCTGAGAGACCTTTTTGTCTTGAGCCATGTCTTTCTGGTTGGAAACTTTCCTTAGTTTTCTATTAATATTTAAAAAAGATACAAAATTGCTGGTTAGGTTTTCAGTCTGAGTGCAGGTCAGTCTGGTAGATGGGAGGATCTCAAAGTTGAATGATGATGCAGGGTCTCTCAAAAGTAGGCTTTTTTTTGTTTTTTTCTCCTCTTAGGCCAGATTCTCCTGGAAAGAGTCCTACAATATCATGCCCGAGGATCTGTCTTGTGTCCTTAAATACAGAGCCGGTCTAGTTAATCTCTCAAGCAGTTTCTCCCAGTCTTTTTGCTCTGGAGACACCCTTGGAATAATTTTCATTTCTCAGGGAACCCCTGCATGAGTAAGTTGAGATACGATAAAATAATATTGTTCTGAGTACAGACTGGTTTCTCTGTGGATCTTTTTATTTGGCCAGTTTATAAGCCTATTCATTTTGTAGGTGTTTAGGTGTAAACAGGTAGGTGTATAGATTTCACCTCTACCCTTCTTAGACACAAACATAGTTAAGCTTAGCTTACCGTTCTTGGTATTAATCCCTTTTCATAGATTTTTTTTTAAAGCTCAAAGGCAACCAAAGTACATTGTGTTTAAATAATTGGCTTAAATCAAATGAGGTTTAATTTTTCTAAAGGTAGGCTCAGTAGTTTTAATGGGGCTTCCCTGGTGGCTCAGATAGGAAAGAACCTGCCTGCAACGTGGGAGACCTGGATTCGATCCGTGGGTTGGGAAGATCCCCTGGAGGAGGGCACGGCAACCCATTCCAGTGTTCTTGCCTGGAGAATCCCCATGGACAGAGGGGTCTGGGGGGCTACATTCCATGGGGTTGCTAAGAGTTGGACACCACTGAGTGACTAAGTACGGCACAGCAAAGGTAGACTCAGTAGATTTAATTTAAGTAAAATTAGTAAATTTATCCTTTTATAACGTGAAAATTTATTGAGAAGATTGTACAGTAAAATGACAGAAATTTAGCCTGAAATACAATTTTGTTTAAATTTGAAAAACTTCCAGTTACACGTGCCTGCTCAGTTGCTCATTTGTGTCTGACTGCAGCCCCATGAACTGTAGCCCACCAGGCTCCTCTGTCCATAAGATTTCTCAGGCAAGAATACTAGAGGGGGTTGCCATTCCCTCCAGGGGATCTTCCCAACCAGGGATTGAACCTGCATCTCCATCACTGGCAGGCCATTCTTTACCACTGAGCTACCTGGGAAGCCCCCTGAAGTAACATCCCCTGTCTCAATATAGGTTTAGCAGAATTACTGGCACATATTGACTTTGTGACCTCATTTATAGATCTATACATAAAAAATGATATTTTAAAATTTATATTTTTAAAGTGAAATGTGTTCTTGAGGTTTTTGTGTGTATGTGTGTGTGTGTTTTCTGTACAAATAGTCAATTCTGAGTTGAACTAGAAATGAACACAGCCACATTTCATTTTCAAATGAAATGAAACATTAGTTTCCTAGCTCTTGATACTTGTTAAACAATTAAGTTTGTTTATTCATGTAAGAAGTTGAAAATGCAGCAAATTATTCATTGCTTTCCTGTGAATGACAAGATACTTTTCTTGCCACAGAAATCTAGAACTTGTGTCAGGGCAGATCAGGAAGTCTTGATTTAAGTTTATAGTCAGACCGCAGCTAAGTTACCACTTAGACATCTGCTTTGGAAACTTCATTGAAACCTCTTTTCTGCTCTTGCCTCCTTCCCTGTCTGTTGTCTTTGTGAGTAACATGTTTTTATTTCTTCAGTATTATTTTAATTGGAAATCTTTGCTACTTTTTCTCATAAAGGCTAGTCAAGGTGAAATTAACTATAGTTTATTCCAAAATGAAAATACATATAACATTTTTAAGTGACCCACTTTTCTTTATGAACTAGTATAAATTTCTTTTGGAAGTAAATTTCAATTTGGTGGGATTTCTTGCCTCCAAGGAGCTAATTCTGGAATTGTGTATTTTACAAGTTTACCTCCCGGCCTGTATTCCTCTTTCCCTCCTTCCCTCTTTTCCTCCCTTTCTTCCTGCCTTCCCTCCTTCCCTCCCTCTCTCTCTCTTTTCTTTCTGTGCAGTTAATATATGCACATGATAAAAATTATAGATAATAAAAATAATACAGTAAGTAGTCGTCCCCTACTTGTCTTTAACATCACTCTTCTCAGAGAAATAGTTAGCTGCTGCTTTTGTATTATTCTACAGTTATTCTATGCACGGCTTCCCTGTGGCTCAGACGGTAAAGCGTTTGCCTGCAATGCGGGAGACCCAGGTTTGATTCCTGGGTCAGGAAGATTCCCTGGAGAAGGAGACATGACTGAGCGACTTCACTTTCACTTTCATTCTATGCATATATACATATATGGGTGTGTGACTTTATGTTTAGGGCTGCTGCTGCTGCTGCTAGTCGCTTCAGTCTATAGACCTGAAATATGTTATTTCCCCAGCCTTCTGTTTTGAACATTTAGATCATTTTCCAGTCTTCTGTTGTTAAATGGTCCTATGTTGAACATTCTTATTTATACTTCTTTGTGCACTTATACATATAAATGAGCTTATCTGTAGATAATTTTTAGAAATGAAATTCTTGATCAAAGATGTACATTTTTTCTTTCTATTGTAAAATATATTTCAGGAGTCAATATCAGTTCAGACTTGAATTCTAAGATCCTGCTTCTTTTTTCCTATCTTTGTTTGGATTATTTTTATATTCATTTTATCTCTACTGTTAGTTATCAGTTACACCTCTTTTCATTACACTTTCAGTGGTTAATGGTTATGCTACAGCAGCGCTGTTCAAAAGAACTTGGTGCAGTGATGGAAATGTTCTGTATCTGTTACCTAATATTTCACATTAGAACCTTATAGTAATATACTTCCATTTCCTGCCTCACATCTTTTGTGCTGTTGTCCAGTATTTTGTTTTTCTGTTGTAAATTCCACAGTACATTGTTACTCTTTGTACCTTAGATAGTTATTTTTTATCTTTATTCTCATTTTCATCATTCGTAATTTCTTTGTGTGAAATAGGGTGGTTGTAGTGTGAGTGAAAAAAGGATTATTTGAGAAGCAAAGAAATAACAGGACTTGTTACCTGATTAGATTTGCGGAGTGAGAAGATGAGAAGTCATCATTTTGACTGAGATTTCCAACCTACCTGGGTGGTTAAGTTAATAATGCTGTCGTTATTAACTGGTTTCGTAAATGCTGTTATATTCAGTATACATACAGAGTAGGCCATAAACTTTTGAGGCATAATGCACTAAAATTTTTTAACATTTCAGAAGAAATAATAATAATATGGAAATTTTGGAAGATAAAGCCTAATTTTTTTTCTGCGTATACTCTTTCCAATTTACTATTCTTAAAAACTTGTAATAGTTATTTTACTTACTGTCCTACTGTGTTTACTGAGATCTATCTAGTATTTTCTGAAAAACTATTTTGCATTAATTATGTTTTCCTATTGTGCATGTATGCTGATATTTTTAAAGATAAGGACAAATGGTATCTTTTTTTTTTTTTTTTTAAGACGTGTGCTGATCTTTGTTCCTTTTCTCTAGCTGCAGTGAATGGGGTTACTCTTTGTTGCACTGCACAGGCTTCTTGTGGTGGCTTCTTTTACGGAGCACAGGCTCTAAGCACCTTGGCTTCAGTGCTTGCGGCCTCAGTTGTGGCTCGCAGGCTCTAGAGCACAGGCTCAGTAGTTGTGGCGCCTAAGCTTAGTTCCCTGGCACGTGGAATCTTCCCTGACCAGGAATCGAACCTGTGTTCCCTGCATTGGCAGGTGCATTCTTATCCAGTGCACCACCAGGGAAGTCCAAGGGATGTCTTTGTATTCTTTTAGAATCCGTGCTCACTCTGTGCAGAACAACATGTAAGCCATTGAGACGGCATCCCTGACCTTATGGGCTTTAGAATTAAAGAGAGAGACAGTGTGGATTTTCGTACTATTCAAGGATTAACAATAAAAGTAAGAAAATATATAGTATTACTAAGAAGAGTATTACTTAATTGCAAAAGCCTGCTCTGGCCCTGTGGGACTCTCTTGATTCTGAGTGCTTTGTGTGCAGTCAGGAATTGCTAGGTGACTTGGAGGATGGACATTCGTCACTTCTCTAGAAAGCAGTTGCCATTAATACTGTCCCTGGAATTCTTGGAAAGTCTGCTCCTGGAAATTGATTTAGTGTCACAGGAATGCTGTTGTCCTACTTCAGAGATGTCTCTATTGTATTAGGAAGAATTAGGATCCACAAGTTAAACTTATATTCTCCCAGATAGCCCATCCAAAACCTCCTTTGTAATTAAATCTGTTACTCTCTCCCCTCAGTTGGGGTATTAGTAAAATGCAAGATTTAAATGAGACCCAATAAAAACTTTGAATGAATGGATGGCTTCCTATTTTAAAGCAGTGTGAGCCTGAAGACCCATGCTTGTCTTCTGTGTGTCTTTTGTCTGTTCCCTTGGTTTGGAGTCCTTGCATAGCACTAGGTTTTAAGTGCTACTGTTTTCTTGTAATTGAGCTTTGCTTATGAAGATTGTACTGCTAGCTCAATATTGAGTAGAATATCTTCAATAATCCTTGGAAGGCCTGTTGGACATCCTGTTGGATAGGGAAGTTACGTATTTCTGGTAATGGTTGATGAGATTATACTGATCCATCTATTAATACATACTCTTGTCTGATACATATATTTTTTGGGGGGGAGCCTGTCCTGGGTCTTTGTTACTGTGTGGGCTTTCCTCTAGTTGTGGAGAGTGGGGACCACTCTGTAGTTGTGTGCAGGCTTCTGATTGCTTCTCCTATTGTGCAGCACAGGCTGTAGGGTTCGTGGGCTTCAGTAGTTACGGCCTGCAGTCTGCAGAGTGTGGGCTCCGTAGTTGTGGTGTATGGGCTTAGTTGCTCCAAGGCATGTGGGATCTTCCTGGACCAGGGATTGAATTGATGTTCTCTGCATTGCAAGGCAGATTCTTAACCACCGGACAGAATCCTGATATATTTTTTTTTATTAATGGTATACTTTTGACTGATAAGTGGGTTTAAGGCTAAGTATAGTGAGAGGTTATAGAACAGCTTCCCCTTTGTAAAACTTTATAAACTTTGGCTTAATCACTCTCCTTTTCAGTGGATTTCTATTTTCTTTCCTATAAATTACCTTAGTAAAAATATATTTAAAAATGTGTGTGTTTGGGGACTGGTATAGATAAGTGTACATTGATATATATCCTCTTTAGGAAAAAATATTCCCAAGATTGAGATTATTTAGTTGTTTTAAATAATTTGCTGCTTTGTAGCGCTGCTTACCAAAAAGTAATTGAGTCAGTTTACCCTGCGAACAGAAAGAAGTGTGTCTACCTGTTGCTGTGAAGCCTTATCAGAATTAGACTTCATGTCTTTTCTTTAGTTTTATCAATTCAGTACGTGTAATAGAGTACCTCATTGCTTCCATTGATATTTCCTTACTATCTATTTCTTGGAGTCATAGAGAATATTTGAGATAATATATTTAATAACTTCATGTAGTAGCCATGTAATACCATTTAATAAGAAATAATAGTTGTTATTAATTGGACATGAAACAACAGACTGTTTCCAGATAGGAAAAGGAGTAAGTCAAGGCTGTGCATTGTCACCCTGCTTATTTAACTTACATGCAGAGTACATCATGAGAAACGCTGGGCTAGATGAAGCACAAACTGGAATCAAGATTGCCGGGAGAAATATCAATATCCTTAGATATGCAGATGACATCACACTTATGGCAGAAAGTGAAGAAGAACTAAAGAGGCTCTTGATGAAAGCAAAAGAGGAGAGTGGAAAAGTTGGCTTAAACTCAACATTCAGAAAACTAAGATCATGGCATCCGGCCCCATCACTTCACGGCAAATAGATGGGAAAACAATGGAAACAGTGAGACTTTATTTTTCTGGGCTGCAAAATCACTGCAGATGGTGACTGCAGCCATGAAATTAAAAGATGCTTACTCCTTGGCAGGAAAGTTATGACCAACCTAGACAGCATATTAAAAAGCAGAGACATTACTTTGCCAACAAAGGTCCATCTAGTCAAGGCTATAATTTTTCCAGTGGTCACGTATGGATGTGAGAGTTGGACTGTGAAGAAGGCTGAGCGCCGAAGAATTGATGCTTTTGAACTGTGGTGTTGGAGAAGACTCTTGAGAGTCCCTTGAACAACAAGGAGATCCAATCAGTCCATCCTAAAGGAGATCAGTCCTGGGTGTTCATTGGAAGGACTGATGTTGAAGCTGAAACTCCCAATATTTTGGCCACCTGATGCGAAGAGCTGACTCATTTGTAAAGACCCTGATGCTGGGAAAGATTGAAGGTGGGAGAAGAAGTTGACAATAGAGGATGAGATGGTTGGATGACATCACCGACTCAATGGCCGTGAGTTTGGGTAAACTCTGGGAATTTGTGATGGACAGGGAGGCCTGGTGTGCTGCAGTCAGTGGGGGCTCAAAGAGTTGGACACGACTGAGTGACTGAACTGAACTGAATATTCTTTTTGTTTATTCTATTTTTTTTGATCATGCCACAAGGCTTGCAGGATCTTAGTTCCCCATACTGGGATTGAATCTGGGTCACGGCAGTGAAAGCTCCGAGTCTTTTAACTACTGGACTGCCAGAAAGTTCCCGCATGTGGTGTAGAGTACTATAGGTATATAATACTGTACTGTAGTGGTTTAATCGTTAAGTCGTGTCTGACTCTTTGCGACCCCATGGACTGTAGCCTGCCAGGCTCCTCTGTCCATGGGATTCTCCAGGCAAGAATACTGGAGTGGGTTGCCATTTCCTTCTCCAGGGGATATTCCCAACCTAGGAATCGAACCTGGGTATCCTACATTGCAGGCAGATTCTTTACCAACTGAGCTATGAGGGAAGCCCAATACTGTACTGTAATAGGTTTATAATATTTTTCACACAAATAATACATAAAAAACAAACACAAAATTAAAGAAGACATGTTTAATCTCACAGTACACTACCTTGAAAAGTATAGTAGTTCAGTACAAATGTTGGTTACAGGGGCTGGCATTGAGTAAACAGACAAGAAAAGTTACTGACTAGAGGAGGGAGCGGAGGTGGGAGATGGTAGAGCAACTACGTCACCATGCGTTTACGCTTGCGTCCAGACATCCTGGTCTTGAAATAAAGACACTGTACTGTTGTACTCTATACAGTGCTGTACAGTCAAGTACACAAAAGCACAGCCGGGTGTAGAGGATGCGTGCATATGACAGTGTACATGTGTGAACTACACGATGGGACATGCAAATGCACATTCACATCTTTGAGAGTTTGCAGCTTGGAGGTTCGTAGGGGACTTAACTGTATTCTTTTTAAGTGCTTGTTCCCTCTTTATATGAAATATATAATTCTGTTCATATCTGTTGAGTGAACGTTTTACTCATTGAAAGTTTAACTTTTTTAGCCCTTACTGTTTTTAAAAGATTGTCTTCATTTGGTAGTTGTGTGGAGTGTTAGGTTTATTGAGGTATAATTTACATACACTAAAATTCATCCTTTTTAAATATATACTGTCGTATGAACTTTGACAAAGAACACAGTTACATAATCTCAACCACAATCAAGGTACAGAACATTTCTATCACCCATAAAGTTTCCTCATGCTTTTTAAAGTCATTCCTGTCAGTGGTTGCTAGGCCATAGCAACTACTGATTTGTTTTTGGTTCCTGTAACTTTTACTTTTTTCAGAATATTATGTAAATGATTTGTATAGTACTTAGCCTCTTTATTCTGTCTTCATTTGCTTAGCATAATGCATTTGAGATTCATTCATGTTCATGCATATATCGGAAGTTCACTGTTTTTTATTTCTGAGTAGTATTCCATAATATAGCTGTATCCCAGTTTGTTGATTTATTTCCTAGTTGAAAGATGTTTGGGAATTTTCATTTCTGATATTGGAAATTTGTGTCTTTTCTTTTTTCCTTAGACATTTTAACTATAATTTATGATTTTTATATACCTTGTCCTAGAATCAGCTTTTAGTTTAATTTACATTGTTACATTTGTTTCATTGCCGCTCCTATCTTTATTTTTTTCTTTGTTCCACTTGCTTTGTGTTTAGTTTATTCTTTTTCTAGTTTTTCTCAGATGGAAAGTTAAATTATTGATTCGAGACCTTCTTTTCTAATAGAAAAATTTAATGTTGAATATTTTTCTTTAAGCAGTTGTTTAGCTGCATCCCACAAAATTTATTGCATTTTATTTTCATTTTAACTCATTCAAAGTATTTTCTAGTTTCTAGTTCTCTGAGGCTTCTTCTTTGATTTATGGATTACTTAGAAGGGTTTTGTTCAATTTCTAAGTATTTGAGAGTTTTCCACATAGCTCTCTTTGATTGATTTTTAATTTGATTCCATGCCAGAAAACATACTTTCTATGAGTTCATTTCTTTTAAATTTCTTAAGAATTGTTTTATGTCCCTGAACATGATCTACCTTGACGAATCTTTCATGTGCCCTTGTGTATTCTGCTGTTGTTGGATGGAGTGTTACATAAATGTCAGTTAGATAAAATTGATTGATAATGGTTTTTAGGTCTTCTCTGTTCTTTCTGATTCTGTTTTCTTTATCAATTACTGAGAGAGGAGTGTTGAATTCTCCAAATATATTAGTGGGTTTTTATTTCATTCCAGTTAGGTTTTGCTTTGTGTATTTTGAAGGTTTTTTTGTTTATTTTTGTTTTTTAATTTGCAGAACCATTTAAGAGTTGTTATGTCTTTTTGGAATTGAGCTTTTTATCATTATGCATTTTTTGGGGCTCTGGTAATTTTCTTTGTTCTGAAGTGTGCTTTGATTAGTGTTGGTATCATCTATTTTTTTTCTATCTTTTCTGTATTGTTTTATATTTCCATCCTATCTGTATTGTATTTGAAGGGCATTTCTTACAGACACCATATACCATCTTTTTGGATTACTTGAGTATTTTTTAATAATCTATTTTATTTTATATATTGGCTTTTGACTGTGTCTCTTTATATAGATTAAAAAAATTTTTTTAATATTTGTATTTATTATTTTTGACTGCACTAGGTCTCCCTTGCTGTGCTTGGGCTTCTCACTGTGCTGGCTTTTCTTTGGGAAGCACAGGCTCTAGAGCGCGAGGGCTTCAGTAGCTGTGGTGCCGCTCAGTAGCTGCGTTTCCCGGGCTCTAGAGCGCAGGCTCAGTAGTTACGGTGCACTGGCTTAGCTGCTCTTTGGCATGTGGGATCTTCGTGGATCAGGGATCGAACCCATGTCTCCTGCAGTGGCAGGCAGATTCTTTACCACTGAGTCACCAGGGAAGCCCTAAAAAAAAATTTTTTTTAATTGAAGTATAATTGATTTACAATGTTCTGTTTAATTTCTTTTTTTTTTTCTGTTTAATTTCTGTTCTTTGTATACTTTTTCGTTGTCATTGTTGGTTGCTATGGGAATTATAATATATATACCTAACTTTTCATGTAATCAGATAAAATGTAGAAATTATATAATCAATTATGTCTTTCTGTCCTCTTCCCTTTATATTAGAGTGTTCATGTATATTATATCTTTAGACATTGAAAATTCTGTACAGATCATACATATGACCATATGTATATGCCTTTACAATTTTCCCTTAAGAAATTGGGCATGACAGTAATAATTTTTACAAAGGAAAACTCTTGATGATAAAGGCCTTAATTGATAAAATTTGATGAGTCAAAAGCCGATTGCATCTTTTCTGTAAGCTTTACATTAAAGGCGATTGAAACAAAAAATTATTTTAGCAAAATAAACACGAAAATTGAAAAAAATTAGAAATAGTCTACCTATCGTCTTTAGTAAAGTAATAAAAAATTAATGGACTCATTAGAATTTGCACTGAAAGAATACTTTGTTGATAAAAGAATTAATGTTGCACATTCAAAAACACATACACGACATACTATACACACACAGCTTTGGTCAGGATGGACGGAATGAAGGCTTGAAGAGTCAGAGAAGCTTACACTGCCACATCTGTTTTTTAAAAAAATTGTATCTGAGTGTGTACATATGAACATTTATATTTTGAAAAATCTCAGACTCTACTGCCTGTTAGCTGGGCTTCCACTGATGGCATGGGGGAATGCAGCACAAATAACTTTGCACTTTCTACTTTATCCAGTTCCATTTCTTTTAATATTTTGATATAGCATGCTTCATTTCTATAATAAAAAGCTAATCAAAATTCTGTGTTAATAGCACTGACTTACAATGGAATTAACTGTTGAAAAAAGAAAGGATAAAAAACAGTAAAAGCGTTACCTCTGGGATTTGCTCTAAGGTTCTATTTGGGCTGTTTTGGTAGAGTTTTCTTTTTAACACGGTCCTAAACAAGCTGCTTCTGTGTGTGTCCTCTATTTCCATAAGAGAAGTGATATTCTGTATTGGATCCAGTTATTATGATGAAAATAATTGCATCTAGAGGGACCGTTGTGTCAGGATGCCCTCAGATGGTATTCCTTGTGTTATGTTTTAGACTAATCTCAAAGTGAACCTTAGTCTTTGGGCCCCACTGGATTATTTCAGGATGTAAGCTAAACTAAGTAAGTTGGGTTACACAGTTAAGTAGAATTCTGGGTGTGTTGATTTCTGCTAGGTTTCATTCTTTCTGAGGCCTTTGGAATAGTGGCTGGTGAGAAGATAAACGGGTATGTAGTGAAGTAAATTAAAAGACGCTTACTCCTTGAAAGGAAAGTTATGACCAACCTAGACAGCATATTAAAAAGCCGAGACAGGGAGGGAGGTGGGAGGGGAGGTTCAGGATTAGGAACACGTGTACACCCGTGGCAGATTCATGTTGATGTATGGCAAAACCAATACAATATTGTAAAGTAATTAGCCTCTAATTAAATAAATAAATTAAAAAAAATTAAAAAAATAAAAGCCGAGACATTACTTTGCCAACAAAGGTCTGTCTAGTCAAGGCTATGGTTTTTCCAGTGGTCATGTATGGATGTGAGAGTTGGACTATGAAGAAAGCTGAGCACTGAAGAATTGATGCTTTTGAACGGTGGTGTTGGAGAAGACTCTTGAGAGTGCCTTGGACTGCAAGGAGATCCAACCAGTCCATCCTAAAGGAGATCAGTCCTGGATGTTCATTGAAAGGACTGATGTTGAAGCTGAAACTCCAATACTTTGGCCACCTGATGCGAAGAGTTGACTCATTGGAAAAGACCCTGATGCTGGGAGGGATTGGGGGCAGGAGGAGAAGGGGACGACAGAGGATGAGATGGTTGGATGGCATCACCAACTCAATGGACATGGGTTTGGGTGGACTCTGGGAGTTGGTGATGGACAGGGAGGCCTGGCATGCTGCGGTTCATGGGGTCGCGAAGAGTCAGACACGACTGAGCGACTGAACTGAACTGAAACATCTGGCATGGCTAAACCACAGAAAAGTGGATAAGGCTATAGAATGATAGTGCTGTTAGAAGTGAAATCACTGTAATAGCAACATACATATGCCTGGTCAAAGCAACTAGGTCCTAAACATCAGTGGGCAGAACTGCCCTACACACACAAACGTTGGTTTATCTAGAATCTAAAAATATAGAGTACAATTTTTTAAAAAGTCTGTTTTCTGTTTCTAAGGAGAGGTTAGTAATCAGAGCAGATCAGTCGCTCAGTCGTGTCTGACTCTTTGCGACCCCATGAATCGCAGCACGCCAAGCCTCCCTGTCCATCACCAACTCCCGGAGTTCACTCAAACTCATGTCCATCAAGTCAGTGATGCCATCCAGCCATCTCATCCTCTGTCATCCCCTTCTCCTCTTGCCCCCAATCCCTCCCAGCATCAGAGTCTTTTCCAACGAGTCAACTCTTCTCATGAGGTGGCCAAAGTACTGGAGTTTCAGCTTTAGCATCATTTCTTCCAAAGAAATCCCAGGGCTGATCTCCTTCAGAATGGACTGGTTGGATCTCCTTGCAGTCCAAGGGACTCTCAAGAGTCTTCTCCAACACCACAGTTCAAAAGCGTCAATTCTTCGGTGCTCAGCCTTCTTCACAGTCCAACTCTCACATCCATACATGACCACAGGAAAAACCATAGCCTTGACCAGACAAACCTTTGTTGGCAAAGTAATGTCTCTGCTTTTGAATATGCTATCTAGGTTGGTCATAACTTTCCTTCCAAGGAGTAAGCGTCTTTTAATTTCATGGCTGCAGTCACCATTTGTAGTGATTTTGGAGCCCAGAAAAATAAAGTGTGACACTGTTTCCACTGTTTCCCCATCTATTTCCCATGAAGTGATGGGACCGGATGCCATGATCTTCGTTTTCTGAATGTTGAGCTTTAAGCCAACTTTTTCACTCTCTACTTTCACTTTCATCAAGAGGCTTTTGAGTTCCTCTTCACTTTCTGCCATAAGTGTGGTGTCATCTGCATATCTGAGGTTATTGATATTTCTCCCGGCAACCTTGATTCCAGCTTGTGTTTCTTCCAGCCCAGTATTTCTCATGATGTACTCTGCATATAAGTTAAATAAACAGGGTGACAATATACAGCCTTGACGTACTCCTTTTCCTATTTGGAACCAGTCTGTTGTTCCATGTCCAGTTCTAACTGTTGCTTCCTGACCTGCATACAGATTTCTCAAGAGGCAGATCAGGTGGTCTGGTATTCCCATCTCTTTCAGAATTTTCCACAGTTTGTTGTGATCCACACAGTCAAAGGCTTTGGCACAGTCAATAAAGCAGAAATAGATGTTTTTCTGGAACTCTCTTGCTTTTTCCATGATCCAGCGGATGTTGGCAATTTGATCTCTGGTTCCTCTGCCTTTTGTAAAACCAGCTTGAACATCAGGAAGTTCACGGTTCGCATATTGCTGAAGCCTGGCTTGGAGAATTTTGAGCATTACTTTACTAGCGTGTGAGATGAGTGCAATTGTGTAGTAGTTTGAGCATTCTTTGGCATTGCCTTTCTTTGGGATTGGAACGAAAACTGACCTTTTCCAGTCCTGTGGCCACTGCTGAGTTTTTGGAAATTTGCTGGCATATTGAGTGTATCACTTTCACAGCATCATCTTTCAGGATTTGGAATAACTCAACTGGAATTCCATCACCTCCACTAGCTTTGTCCGTAATGATGCTTTCTAAGGCCCACTTGACTTCACATTCCAGGATGTCTGGCTCTAGGTTAGTGATCACACCATCGTGATCATCTGGGTCGTGAAGATCTTTTTTGTACAGTTCTTCTGTGTGTTCTTGCCGTCTCTTCTTAATATCTTCTGTTTCTGTTAGGTCCATACCATTTCTGTCCTTTATTGAGCCCATCTTTGCATGAAATGTTCCTTTGGTATCTCTGACAGAATGATCTCTGTTTGTTTCCAAGGGAAACCATTCAATATCACAGTAATCCAAGTCTACGCCCCAACCAGTAACACTGAAGAAGCTGAAATTGAATGGTTCTCTGAAGACCTACAAGACCTTTTAGAACTAACACCCAAAAAAGATGTCCTTTTCATTATAGGTGACTGGAATGCAAAAGTAGGAAGTCAAGAAACACCTGGAGTAACAGGCAAATTTGGCCTTGGAATACGGAATGAAGCAGGGCAAAGAGTAATAGAGTTTTGCCAAGAAAATGCACTGGTCATAACAAACACCCGCTTCCAACAACATAAGAGAAGACTCTGTACATGGACATCACCAGATGGTCAACACCGAAATCAGACTGATTATATTCTTTGCAGCCAAAGATGGAGAAGCTCTATACAGTCAGCAAAAACAAGACCGGGAGCTGACTGTGGCTCAGACCATGAACTCCTTATTGCCAAATTCAGACTTAAGTTTAAGAAAGTAGGGAAAACCACTAGACCATTCAGGTATGACCTAAATCAAATCCCTTATGATTATACAGTGGAAGTGAGAAATAGATTTAAGGGCCTAGATCTGATAGATAGAGTGCCTGATGAACTATAGAATGAGGTTCGTGACTTTGTACAGGAGACAGGGATCAAGACCATCCCCATGGAAAAGAAATGCAAAAATGCAAAATGGCTGTCTGAGGAGGCCTTACAAATAGCTGTGAAAAGAAGAGAAGTGAAAAGCAGAGGAGAAAAGGAAGGATATAAACATCTGAATGCAGAGTTCCAAAGAATAGCAAGAAGAGATAAGAAAGCCTTCTTCAGTGATCAATGCAAAGAAATAGAGGAAAACAACAGAATGGGAAAGACTAGAGATTAGTAATAGGATAGTGAATAAATAGACTGATAAATCAATGGATGGGAGGGGTCCAGGAAAATTGGTAGAAGAGGTTAGAAAACAGGGCATTTTAAGTAGAAATATTAATCTCAGCTCTTGATTTCGTAAATACAAATATTATGCTGTGATGTTAGAAATTTTCAAAACAAATATAGTTTAAAAAATAAAGTGATTCTAGGAGAAAAAAATTTTAGTTTCTAAAAAATAGATACTCTTCTGTATCAGTCATGTAATGTCAGTATAGACGGGTCTGCTTACTTGCCAACAGGCTTGTCAATCACACATAGTGTGGAATCCGAGTTTTTAATTTTTGGAAACCTGATTTTATTGTCAGAAGTACAGCAAGAAATATCAGCTTTTCAAAATAAATTATATAGGGAGGATAAAGTTTGCTTATTTTTGAGGGGCAGCAAACTAGAAGACATTTCCCCCTGAAATTCTCCAGACTATTTTTTGAAAATTACTTTGTTAACTGAGACAAGCTTAAATTATAAAACCTATCCTTAGAGATATTTTGGCCAAGCAGGAACATAACTAAGGGAAGTGTTCCTCACATTGTTTCAAGTGGAATTTTGAGACATGTCATTGTGAAAGTATTTCCTTAGATCATCCTTTAGAGGAGTATTGCTTTTTTTTTTTCTTTGAAATCCTTATTTTTGAGTTTTTTATTGGGTCAAAAATGAAGGAATATTAAAGCACCAATTTGATTTATGCCATTTTTCCTTTGTTTGCTTGAGGTAGTTTTTTCTAGCCTCTTGGTTGTAAATGACAAACCAACTTAAATTAAGTAGAATGACAGTAGATTTGGTGAAATTCTGAACAACTAAGAGCTTGGATAGATCTGTCCACAAGGATCAAATGCTTTCAGGATACTTTCTGAAAATCCTTTAATTTTTCATCTTTGTCTATCTCTTAGCTTCATTCTGTCCTGTTGACTCAAATCAGTAGTCCTTTATTGAATATGTAGTATGTGCTAGACATGATTTTAGTTGGTGGAGAAGCAAGTGATAACATAAGACAAACTAAGTCTGTGTCCTCAAGAAGCACTCTTTCTAGTGCAGGGACTTGGTCTGCATAGCAGGGGACAAGGCCAGAGACCATTATGGACTTGATTTTCATCTGTAAGACCCATGAGGCAAGAGAGCGTCTTCCCCACCTACTCTCCTAGAAAAATTCCAGGGAAGGACTGTGGTAGGTTGTGATCCCATTCTGCAATCAGTAACTGCACCCAGAAGGGTAAAATATTGTTACTAAGCCTGGGTCATTTAAACTCAATATTCAAGGACCAGACTCTGTTACCACAAGGAGGAAAGGCAAAGATACTAGCCAGGCAAACATAGTAGCTCTTCTTGGCATTTGCATTATGAAGTTTGATTTCTTGTATTTGTGCTTCAGATAAATGTATCACATATGCCAAAGCTTTACTGATTTTGAAGACTTTAAAAAAATGTTAGTCTTTCTCCTCATTTCTAAATCTAAATTGTGAACTTCAGTTTGATATGCGAAGAGCCAGATAAATAATTTAATATGTTGCTTCCCACATAATTCGCCACATTGATAGGAAAGTTGTTGTCTTGTAGATTATAAAGACATGGTTTTGAAAGCTAATGTTGCATGGTGTTTTAGTTTGGTTTCTCCAAAACATGGACTTGTTTGGTTGATTCCAGGAAGAGATGTTAAGGAAGTAATGAAGAGATGGGGAAAGGACAAAAGCCAATATGAATGTGTTAATAAGTAGTATACCACAGTGGAAAACAGGAGCTCAGGCCTACTAAGCACCTCTGATTGATCATGTGGAACATACCTCAGAATTGTCTCAATGAGGAGATAAGGAAGCTGGGGTATTTATTCATCACCTTTTGTCCCTCAGTGGTTGGAGGTTTAAGGGATGTTGACTTCCAGCCACTTCCTGTTTGGCCTGCTGCCTGTTGAGTGTGTTCCTTCAGTTTGCAGAAAGCTCTGAGGCACAGAGGGACAGATGCTTGAGAATTGTTCAGAGAACTATCCATAGAAACTGCAGGTGCTCTCCATAGTGGCTATGAATGGATATGGGTAGGGCTTTGATAGTTTCTTTCCTTTATTGAGCCCATCTTTGCATGAAATGTTCCCTTGGTATCTCTAATTTTCTTGAAGAGATCTCTAGTCTTTCCCATTCTGTTGTTTTCCTCTTATTTCTTTGCACTGATTGCTGAGGAAGGCTTTCTTATCTCTCCTTGCTATTCTTTGGAACTCTACATTCAGATGCTTATATCTTTCCTTTTCTCCTTTGCTTTTTGCTTCTCTTCTTTTCACAGCTATTTGTAAGGTGTCCTCAGACAGCCATTTTGCATTTTTGCATTTCTTTTCCATGGGGATATTCTTGATCCCTGTCTACTGTACAGTGTCACGAACCTCCACCATAGTTCATCAGGCAATCTATTTCTCACTTCCACTGTATAATCATAAGGGATTTGATTTAGGTCATACCTGAATGGTCTAGTGGTTTTCCCCACTTTCTTCAATTTACCTGAATTTGGCAATAATGAGTTCATGATCTGAGCCACAGTCAGCTCCCAGTCTTGTTTTTGCTGTCTGTATAGAGCTTCTCCATCTTTGGCTGCAAAGAATATAATCAGTCTGATTTCGGTGTTGACCATCTGGTGATGTCCATGTGTAGAGTCTTCTATTGTGTTGTTGGAAGAAATGGTATGGATCTAACAGAAGCAGAAGATATTAAAAAGAGGTGGCAAGAATACATAGAACTAAAAAGAAAAAAGAAGAGAATACATAGAACTGTACAAAAAAGAGCTTCATGACCAAGATAATCACGATGGTGTGATCACTCAACTAGAGCCAGACATCCTGGAATGTGAAGTCAAGTGGGCCTTAGAAAGCATCACTATGAACAAAGCTAGTGAAGGTGATGGCATTCCAGTTGAGCTATTTCAAATCCTGAAAGATGATGCTGTGAAAGTGCTGCACTCAACATGCCAGCAAATCTGGAAAACTCAGAGTGGCCACAGGACTGGAAAAGGTCAGTTTTCATCCCAATCCCAAAAAAGGCAATGCCAAAGAATGCTCAAACTACCGCACAGTTGCACTCATTTCACACGCTAGTAAAGTAATGCTCAAAATTCTCCAAGCCAGGCTTCAGCAATACATGAACTGCGAACTTCCAGATGTTCAAGCTGGTTTTAGAAAAGGCAGAGGAACCAGAGATCAAATTGCCAGCATCCGCTGGATCATGGAAGAAGCAAGAGAGTTCCAGAAAAACATCTATTTCTGCTTTATTGACTGTGCAAAGCCTTTGACTGTGTGGATCACAATAAACTGTGGAAAATTCTGAAAGAGATGGGAATACCAGACCACCTGACCTGCCTCTTGAGAAACCTGTATGCAGGTCAGGAAGCAACAGTTAGAACCGGACATGGAATAACAGACTGGTTCCACATAGGAAAAGGAGTACGTCAAGGCTGTATATTGTCACCCTGTTTATTTAACTTATATGCAGAGTACATCATGAGAAATGCTGGGCTGGAAGAAGCACAAGCTGGAATCAAGGTTGCCGGGAGAAATATCAATAACCTCAGATATGCAGATGACACCACACTTATGGCAGAAAGTGAAGAGGAACTCAAAAGCCTCTTGATGAAAGTGAAAGAGGAGAATGAAAAAGTTGGCTTAAAGCTCAACATTCAGAAAACTAAGATCATAGCATCTGGTCCCATCACTTCATGGGAAATAGGTGGGGAGACAGTGGAAACAGCCTCAGACTTTATTTTTCTGGGTTCCATAATCACTGCAGATGGTGATTGCAGCCATCAAATTAAAAGACGTTTACTCCTTAGCAGGAAAGTTATGACCAACCTAGATAGCATATTCAAAAGCAGAGATACTGCTTTGTCAACAAAGGTTCGTCTAGTCAAGGCTGTGGTTTTTCCTGTGGTCATGTATGGATGTGAGAGTTGGACTATGAAGAAAGCTGAGTGCCGAAGAATTGATGCTTTTAAACTGTGGTGTTGGAGAAGACTCTTGAGAGTCCCTTGGACTGCAAGGAGATCCAACCAGTCCATCCTAAAGGAGATCAGTCCTGGGTGTTCACTGGAAGGACTGATGCTAAAGCTGAAACTCCAGTACTTTGGCCACCTCATGTGAAGAGTTGACTCATTGGAAAAGACCTTGATGCTGGGAGGGACTGGGGGCAGGAGGAGAAGGGGATGACAGAGGATGAAATGGCTGGATGGCATCACTGACTCGATGGACGTGAGTTTGAGTGAACTCCGGGAGTTGGTGATGGACAGGGAGGCCTGGCGTGCTGCGATTCATGGGGTCGCAAAGAGTCGGACACGACTGAGCGACTGAACTGAACTTGATAGTTTCAGCTGTAAATGGTGAAAGATATCCTCAAGTATATCCTCAAGTAGGTGGGTTATTCCTTTGATTTTTCACCAAGATTCTTGTGTAGTGCTAGAACAACATAAGTACCTATACTTACCTCCCACCCCAGTTCAGCTCATTTTCTCTACATTATGATTGTTGATACTGTCGGATGAAATATACCGCAGAAATTTCAGCCACTCAACAAAGGTTTACTGTGGCTAGTGTACATTTGGTGGCTTTCTGGAAGAGCTTTCCTCCAAACAATGGATGACTCAGAGCTCCAAGCTGAAATTCCACTGTCCTAGAGTACTCCCTGTCAACCAGGTGGACAGGAGAAAATGTGGAGAGGGGACATGTCACTTCAATCATATGTGTGGCCAGAACCAGTTACAGGGCTCCAGCCTAATTAGAAGGAAGGCACTGTCTCTGACCCATTTTGCAATGAAGAATTTTCACTCAGCTGTCAAGATTTCATGAATTTTAATGGTGGTCTCCAAGATCCATAAGTCACAATTCTTCTTCCTTAATAGTATTCATATATTGCACATACACAAGTAATTAGTTTCCTTTATTGATGGTTACATCATAAATGGTAAAAATAAAGAGCAGTTATTTACTTTTCACAAAACTGAAAATTCTTGCTTTGTCATTAATTTGGCACCCGGCAAAGAATTGCAGCAGAATTTCTTAGTTTCCTCTTTAAAGTTTGGCACCACTTTTCAAAAGGATTGTTTCAGTGGCTAATTTATTCTACATGAACAAATGGTAGCAGAGTGTAGGATGGGATGGTGGGAGGAGAAGCCAAAGCTGATTGATGTAATTGTCAAAGCAGGAAGTGATGAAACCTGAAATTAGGACAGATGGTAAAGAATCTGCCTGTAATGCCGGAGACCCAGGTTTGATCCCTGGGTTGGGAAGATCCCCTGGAGAAGGAGATGGCAATCCACTCCAGTATTCTTGCCTGGGAAATCCCTTGGACAGAGGAACCTGGGGGGCTACAGTCCATGGGGTCACAAAGAGTTGGACACAACTGAGTGAGTGACACTGATGGATATGGAAAGGAAGGAATGATAAGGAAGTATTGTCTTGGTGAATCTTACAGTTTTTGTTCGGGATAGTTTACAGGAGGGGAAAAGGTAAAGTGATTTTGGAAGGCCAATAGTGCTTCTCCCACAGAGCTTTTTCCCAAGCTGCTCTTCTCTCCAGCTGGGCCACCCCTCCTATACTCTTTCCTCTCTTCTGTGTCTGTTCAAAGGCCTTCCTAAGTTCTGTCTAAAATGGCAACCTCACACAGCTCGCTCCTCTGCTGCTTTGCCCTACTTTCTCCCTGTTATTAGCACCTACCATATTGGTTTTATGAACAACTTCCCCTATTAGAATACAGGTTTTGCAACTGCAGGCATCTTTTCTCTCGTTCATTCCTGTATCTTTAATAGGTACGCAATAAATGTTTATTGAATGAAAGCCATGGAAGGTAGGCCACTCAGGAGATGAATAGACGTGGTAGGTTTAAAATTGCTTTGTAACTCACCTCTTTAGACATATATGGCAGGCAGTTCTAAAGTGTACTTCTTAAGGGATAGAGAATTGAAGCTAGTGGTGTAGACGTTAACAAGTACAACATGACGCATGTACTGATTGATATTAAAATTCCAAGTACCTCCTGAAATAGGAAATTTAAATTCCCTTTTGTTTTTTGTATTTTATTTATTGTTGCTCTTTGAAGACTTGTATTAACAAGTTTTTATTGGTTGTAAAAGGATCTGTTTATTTTAGTTTTTTAAAAGAATTATTTGCAAGAAAAGTGTTAAGACTGCAGTGGAAGCCCAGAAAGGAGCTGTGGCATGCTGTGAACTAAGATAGCATGAACTTTGGTTACAGCTGGCTGATGCTGAGAATGCTCGAGGGCTAAGTCCTTGCTTCACTGTTCAGTATTTCCTCTTACTGTTTGTTTAGACTTGAATTTAGTGTAAAAAAATTGCTAGCGCCTGCTTTAGAGTGATGAATTAAAGGCCAATTATTCCTTCTACTCCATTTCTTTTTAAAAACTTTATTGAAATGTAGTTGCTTTACAATATTTATTAATTCTGCTGTATAGCAAAGTGATTCAGTTATACATTTATATATTCTTTTTTATATGTTCTCCCCTTCTCCTCCATTTCTTAAAGCTTTTACTTTATACTCCTTTACCAGGAACCTTCTTTAAAGGGTCATGTGTGACTTCTCACATCCTATTTATGCCTCAGACTGTACAGTATAACCTCTGCCTGTTGACTTCATTGACGTATCTCTTGAAAGGGAGGGAGTACAGTGTTCTCTACATGCCAGGTGCTTTATGTATTTTTTTCTGTTTAATCCTCACAGCAATCCAGAGACAACCTTTCCCCCAAACGTCTCTTTGCAGGAAACGTTCTTGTTTCCCAAGATCCCATTCAGTACCTGCTTCTCTTAGGCTTCATCCGTTGTGTATGCGTCAGTGGCTTTAACCTGTATAGGCAGATTACTTCTAAGTTTCTCCTTCTGACACAGAACTCTAGACAAACTCACCAAAGTGTAAAACTGACTTAAGTCTCAATTTAATATCCTAC
Source organism: Bos mutus (assembly GCF_027580195.1). Lineage (NCBI taxonomy): Eukaryota > Metazoa > Chordata > Mammalia > Artiodactyla > Bovidae > Bos > Bos mutus. The sequence continues at coordinate 44,761,887 of NC_091618.1, read as the reverse complement.
ACCTGTATCAAACCCAGAGTTTGAAACTGAATTATAGACAAGTTGCCTAAGCCTGCAACTTGGGGAAATCGCCATCATGCTAGATGCTATTTACGAGATTTGCACTCTGTACAGAAATATTCTCTTTTAATCCTCACAACAACCCAGTTTGTTTTACAGAAGCACTAAGAGAGATTTAGAACAGTTAAGGAGCTTAACCAGTCGGCAGTACAACAGATGGAGTTGGGTTTGAACAGAATATGTGTAGTTGCAAACTCCATACTCTATCCGTTCTGTGGCACTTCTGGTCCCCCTCCCTTCAACATGAACACAGCACACTTACACGCCCCTCTGAGCACCCACTACTGCTGACCTTTTGAAGTGCTATGAAATATTTCATGTTTCTTGATTCTGTTTGCCTTGCTTACTTGGATTATTGCAATAGCCACTTAATAAATCTTTCTGACTCAGTTTCTTTTACATCCATACTGCTGTCAAAAAATTTCTTCTAAAATGCAAATCTGATTATGTCATTTCCCTTACTGCTTTTGGGATAAAATACTTGGCACGGTATTCAAGACCTTCTTTGCTCGTGGTCATGTTGTGTGCACGGTCCTTTTGTTTCAGCCATTATAAGGTACATTTACGTCCTAGAGCTATATTTTAGGATTACGTTTTGTTCTTCGGGCATGCCCTTTAGTTGTTTCATCACTGTCAAATTCCCATTTTTAAGAGTTGCATCAAGTGGCAGCTTTTTCACAAGACCTCTGCACTTTCAGCATTTCCTCTCCCTTTGAGTATCCTCATTTGTGATCACTAGGACCGTGGTCCTTATAGGTATGACCTCTTACAGGTGGGGAAAGGAAAGATGCAAATGATGATGGAGAAATTTAAATTTGGACTATGAGGAAGCTGTAGTTGAGAGCTCAGAAGGAGATGAGAGAGATGTTGAAACTTGAGAAAGGGGCATCCTTGTTATGTTGAGGCAGAAAATTTAGCCACACTATTGAGATTAGTAGGATAGAAAGTAGGAACTATGCCTAAAAAACAGGATGATCTAGCTAAGGAGATTTCTAAGCAGAGTGTAAAGGTGCCAAGAAGTTTCTTCTTGCTGCGTATAGCAAAATGTGTGAGGTGCCCTGTGACCTCTTAACACTGTGGACTTATCACTCGTCTCATTTTTCTGTGTGTGTGTGTGTGTGTGTGTGTTTTCTTAATGGAAGTAATAGTTAATTTACGATGTTGTATTAGTTTCTGGTATACAGCAAAGTGATTCAGTTATACATACATCTCTGTATATGTGTATATATATTCTTTTCATATTTTTCCCCATTATGGTTTATTGTAGGTTAGTGAATATATAGCAGGACTTTGTTTCAATCCCAGTCTCCCAGTTTACCTGTCCCTTACCCCCTCTCCCCTTTGATAACTGAAAGGTTTTTTCTGTGTCTGTGGGTCTGTTTCTGTTTTGTAAATGAGTTCATTTGTGTCACATTTTAGATTTCATACATAAGTGATAAGGTAAGTCACTTCAGTCGTGTCTGACTCTGTGTGACCCCACAGACGGCAGCCCACCAGGCTCCCCCATCCCTGGGATTCTCCAGGCAAGAACACGGGAGTGGGTTGCCATTTCCTTCTCCAATGCATGAAAGTGAAAAGTGAAAGTGAAGTCGCTCAGTTGTGTCTGACTCTTAGCGACCCCATGGACTGCAGCCTACCAGGCTCCTCTGTCCATGGGATTTTCCAGGCAAGAGTACTGGAGTGGGGTGCCATTGTCTTTCTCTTTGTGACTTCACTTAGTATAATAATCTCTAGGTTCATCCATATTGCTGCAAATGGTATTATTTCATTCTACTTTATGGGTGTATATAGGTACACACTGTATATATGTATACAGTGTATATATGGACCACACCTTCTTTATCCATTCCTCTGTTGATGAATATTTAGGTTGTTTCCATGTCCTGGCTATTGTACATTAGATTTTTACATTTCTAGAATAGACTTTTTTTTTGATAACCAGTTTGGTTAATTTGATTATTTAGTTCTTATTAGGGTTAATCATTAATTTGGTACTGCTGTGCCTGCATCAGTTCTTGATGTTATCTGTTAATGTTTCATTGAAAACTTAATCAAAAAATTAACTGAAACCTGGAGTAACTGAAGAAAGTATGAAGTAGAAATAAATTATGGAAGCATATACTTTTCCCCTAAATTTCCCTTAACAGATTATAAATAAAGTTCTCATGTTTATCATTTTAAAACATAATTTTTAATAATTTTACTATTCCATTATATTTTTCATCAGTTTCCTTAACCTCCACTATTGGCTATATTATTTATGGTTTTTACTATTGTAAATGTTATGAATGTCTCTGAATTTAAAACCCTTTCCACATTAAAAAATATTTAATTTATTGGCTGCATCTAGTCTTATTTGCGGTATGCAGGATCTTCGCTGTGGTGTGTGGTCTTCTCTTGAGTTGTGGTGCGAGGGCTCCAGAGCGTGTGGGCCCCAGAGTCTGCGGTCCACAGACTGTCTAGTGGAAGTGCCTGCGCTCAGTAGTTGCAGCACACAGGCTTAGCTGCGCTGAGCTGGGTGGGATCTGAGCTCCCTGACCAGGAATCGAACCCACATCCCCCGTACTGGAAAGCAGAAGCTCAACCATTGGACCACCAGGGAAGTTCCCCTTTTCTACATTTGATTATTCTATTTACATGTCTAGATAGAGAGTCATTGAATCAAAGTTTATGAATTTTTAAAATACAGGTAGTAAGTTCACATGTAAATTTTAAAACGTATAATTAGAAATACAGTGAAATAACTCCCTTGCCACCTCTCTTGTCTGCCCACCATCCAGTTCCCCTTTGTGGAGGCAGCCATTGTCATCAATTTTTTATATTTCTTTCCAGAGACATTTTAAGTATGTGTATGTCTGTGTGTGTGTAGGAGGTGGGAGCTTAGACAGTGGATAAATAGACATACACTGTTGTAGGCATTTAATCATACTACATGTACTATTTATGGAGTAGGAAATGGCAACCCACTTCAGTATTCTTGCCTGGAAAATCCTATGGACAGAGGAGCCTGACAGGATACAGTCCATGGAGTCATAAAGAGCTGGACATGATTAAGCGAGCACATGTGTACTATTTAAGACAAAATCAACTACATGTAACTTTACTAGAATATAATAAAAGAAGAGGAAGGTAAAGTGAAATTGAAGGAATTTCTTTTGATTTAACTATTTCTTGGGGATTCCCTGATGGTCCCATGGTTGGGACTCTGCTTTCACTGCCTAGGGCCTGTGTTCAATCCCTGATAAGAGAACTAAGATCTCTCCTGCAAGCCACACAGCACAGCCAGAAAAAAACACAAAAGCATTCTTCATCAGAAGAAAATAAAATACTTACAATACTAGTAACGTACGAGAAATATAAATTAGCAGTGAAATTAAAATTTTTAGAACTCAATAACAATTGAAATGCAAATAAAATGATATTTTTAATCTTTGGGAAAATTGAGAAAAATTAATGAATATACTTAAGGATGTGGTAAATGAGTGTTGTTGTAAGGGCAAAATTCTTTCTAGTGGCAGGTAATTTGGCAATATTTAAAATTTTAATATGTGTTTACCGTTGGAGATACAAAATTTGATGTCTAGAAATTTTTCATAAAGAGATAAATAAGCATAAAATGATATATATCTGCCGCTGAAAATGTCCATCACTATAAGATTAAGTTATGATGTATCCAGTCAATTGGATACTGTACAGCTGTTAATATTAAAAATGGTGATGAAAGGAGGAGGGGACATGTATACCTATGGCTGATTCATGTTGATGTGTGACAGAAACCAACACAATATTGTAAATCAATTATCCTTCAATTAAAAATAAACTTTAAAAAATGGTGATATAGATTCATATTTATTACAGTGGAAATAGGTCCTTGACATGCCCTTCTTCTTTCTCAGCAATAAGTAATAGTGTGCCTAATGGGACCTCATTTATATAAAATTGTACATGTGTGTAAATGTAGACAGATTTCTGGAAATAAATACTGATTAAAATGATTATCTCTGAGTGGTGGCCTTTTGGGATTTTGTGGGTTTTTTTTTTTTTTTAGTACTGTTTGGTTTCTTTATATTTAATCTTTATCATTTTTATACCTGAAGAAAGAAGAGTATTTTTCCCCTTTCTGAACAAATAAATATGTCTAATTTATCCCTTCTGCTTGTTAATTGACTTTGTGGATAACAAAAAATACAGCTTTTAAACTAATACCTGATAAATTCTAGAAATACCTAACTCTACCAGTGTCTGTAGAAACATTCTAATGTGATATCTGGAGCCATGGTTTGGGATGCTGTACCACTGCCATTGAAACTACCCAAGCACTGGTGCTGGTAGTTGGGGAGTTCTGAACTCCAGACCCCAGGGCATTTACTGAAGTTTTCATTGCCACACCCTGCTGTAAGTGCTTTAAGACTTGATTTTTAAAGAACAGAGTCAAGTTTGAACCTTTGTTTCTGTTGCTTTGATTTACTTTTTCTCAGCTTTGTTTATAAATAACAAAGAAATTGTTAGATATATAAAGCATAGCTCATAATGATGTAATATATGTATACATTGTGAAAGATTCCTCCCATTTGGTTCATTAAAGCATCCATCACTTCACATATTTATCTTTTTTTCATTTATGTGAGAGAAAACATTAAGTTCTACTCTTTCAGTGAATTTCACTTGTACAATATAGTGTTACCAATTGTAGTCACCATGTTATATATTACCACCTCAGACCTTATTCATTCATTTATAGCTGAAAACTTATGCTCTTTCATCAGCCTTTCCCTGCTTCTCCCATACCTCTGGCCGTCACTTTTCCTACTATCTGTTTCCATGAGTTTGACTTTTTAAAAAAGATTGTACATGTAAAGTGATACTGTGCAGTATTAGTTTTTGTTGATTTACTTTGGATTAACAAAGTATCTGAATTTATTGCACACACCTGTTCTTGTTGATAAATGATAGAAATATTAGAAATCATTCTCTTTTCTGCATATATGTCAGGTATTGTTTAAATCATTGGGTTGAGGGAAAGTAAAATTCCTGCCCTCCAAAATCTCACTCTGCTAGAGCACTGGTACAGTCAGGATAGCGTATCGGTGAACGATGCTAAGGCAGTACACAGGAGGGCTTTTGACCTAGATGCTGATGTATCGTTTTTTTTGGGTTTGGATGACTATTCAAGGAAGATTTTTTTTTCAGAGGAAACATTTGAACTGAATTTTGAACTGAAGTTTCAAAGATTAAATGTAAATTAGCCAAACCCAGGAAAGGGATATGAGGGTAATGTAGGGTAGAGACAAATTCTTAGAGGCAGACAGGGCATGGCACATGTTGGGAACTGTAAGGCCTTCAGTATGGTTGGGATTACAGGCAGTCCAGGCAAGAAAAAGGGAGGCTGGAGAAGCCAGATCATGAAGGGTCTTGTCAGCTGTCAGCGAGTTTCTTTCTCTGGACTTCCATGTAAATACAGCCTTTGTTCACATAGACGGGAATTCTTTGAGTCATCTTTGACTCTTAAGTCTTCCTCCCTTCCCTTAAACTTCCTCATAATTAGGCACCAAATCTTGTCAATTTTGGGAACTTGGATTGAAATAGAATAATGACAAGCTAGATGTAGACTCTGTGTTCTTTATGGCAGGCTGTAACTTAGTCTTTTTAATTTCTAGGGCTTAGCACTGGCTCCCAGACCCTTAGTAAATATTTACATGAAGGGAGTTCAAAAGAAAATGTTTAGTGTTTTTACGTGTGACCATGTATAACTTTTCTATTCTCCATTTTGTTATGGAAAATCTAATAGTCTTAGAAAGTCTAGTTGAAAAGTCAGTGCTTGGATAATTTAAAATCTTGATGATGAAATCAGACCTATTTGATTAGTGCACTGAACAGTGATGGAAGCAATGTTGTAGTTAAGGAAGAAAAGGGCCAGCTTTTAACAATTGGATTTTAATGAATATACCCCAGTTTACATAGTCTGTGTCCCTTTTTTGTGGACAAGAACAATATTTTTGTGACTTTCCCAATAGAGATTCATTTTTTAGTTAAAGGAAAAATGATGTACATGTATATTTATTGCTTTTCACTTGTTACAGGTAGTTACATGAGTACATGCTTCCTTGAACTTATGGATATGTACTGTATTTATTTTGTGTTTATAAAAGGAAGACACTGCAGAGATATGGTTAGCATTTGCAACATTTAGGCATTGTTTTAGTGAAATAATTGTACCATTTTGAAAACAAATTATGTATCTGAGGCATATCTTGTGAGGCAACTTTTTTTTTTTTTTTGTGAGGCAACTTTTATGATTATCAACAACACAGCTGCTAAAACTATTATCTTGGTGGAATTGAATCTCTTGTTATTTGGGTCACATAACCAGCAACTGAACTTTTATACTTGTAACTATATAAGACCCTTGTCAAGAAATAATGTGATATGATTAGAAGAGAGGCATCTTAAAATGTTTTCATATATGGCCTTAAGAAAAACAAGGTATTTGTTATATAGAGAGAGCTAGAATGGTAGCACTATAATATAATCTACTCATGCCTATATTCAAGTTTCATATTTTTAAATCCTTTAATTTTTAAATTTTTGTAATATAATTAGCTAAGCCTATTACTTTCCCCCTTCAAAAAAAAAAAGGAAATAGAGTATTTTTTCTGTATCACTTCTAACTTCCCATTACCTCTAGTTTCTTTTCTTTTCTTTTTTTTTATAGTTTTTATTTTTGGCTTATATCTAAATACATATCCTGTATCTTGAAATGGAAAATATATTTGCATATATGTCTTCAAGTATAGCTCCTATAGGCTGGTTAGTTTGGTTTCTTGAAGTCTATTTAGTATAACAAAACTCAGTAAGACATGTGCCTGACTGAGCTGATTAAAGTAGAATTTTACCTGTAACTTTATCTTATCTGCCTTATTTCCTTTTGAGTGAGTATAGGTGGTATAATAATAAGTGATATTTACCTATTACACCTACTTAATCTTAAACCCAAGGTGAGCATTTTGAAAATGGGTAGATAAGGATGGTGGCCTTTCTTATTATGCCTTTTTATCTCTCAGGACACGGTAAGCTCGTAAATCCTCTCATGGATAATATTGATACATTTGTCTTATTTTCTGTTTTTTTGTAGAGATTAATTGTAGTTGTAAGAAATAATACAGAGATCTTTTGTACGTTTAGCCTATTTTCCCCAGTGATAACATTTTTGTAGGATTACATAGGATTTTGACATTGTACAGACCACTGCCGTTACTCAGATTTCTTCAGTTTTTACTTGTACTTGTGTGTATGTGTTTTAAATTCTATACTGCTTAATCTCCTTTTTATGTTTGTACATCCCCACTACAGTCAAGATGCTGAATAGTCTCCTGTCACCAAAGGGTCCTGCACGTTGCCCTTTTGTAACACCTGCTTCTCTCTCGCCACTTCACCTTCCCTCTTCCTATCTACTAGTGGACCCCTGGCAACCATTAATCTTTCTTCCATTTCTAACATTTTGTCATGTCAAAAATGTACAAATGAAGTTATAAGTAGCCATTAGAGAGTGACTGTTTTTACTTAATATACCTGGAAATGAAATGAAGTTGCTTCAGTCGTGATCAACTCTGCAACCCTGTGGACTATAGCCTGGCAGGCTCTTCTGTCCATGGGATTTTCCAGGCAAGAATACTGGAGTGGGTTGCCATTTCCTTCTCCAAGGGATTTTCTTGACCCAGGGATTGAACTTGGGTCTCCCGCATTGCAGGCAGACTCTTTATCTTCTGAGCCACCAGGGAATCCCTTAATGTGAGAGCCATCCAAGTTTGTGTGAATCAATAGCTTATTCCTCTTTGTCACTCACTTTTTATATTTAAGTTAGAGAAACTCTACCTAGTTTCTGCTTTGTTTCCTTCCTAAGCTATTTTAAAATAAATGTATCTGTCTTAAATCTAGGGGACAAAACGAGACCGCCTTCCTCCAGCCCCTCTAGCATCATCCGCCGTACCTCCTCCCTGGATACACTCGCTGCTCCGTACCTCGCAGGGCACTGGCCTCGTGATGGTCATGGGCAAGCTGCTCCTTGCATGAGGGACAAGGCCACACAGGTAGGTTTATTACAGTTCTTATCTTGAAGTGTTTCACTCTGAAACCATTTCTCATAATATTGTTTATTCTACTCTGCTCTCAAATTCTTAAAACTAGTGTGTATTAGCATTATCTGGGAAGCTTATCAAAAATGCAGATCCCCAGGCTTGACCTTGAATGTTCTCCAGTAGGTTTTGATTGAGTCTTAAGAATGTGCATTTTAAACAGTTCTCAAAGGAATTCTGATACATGCAGTAATTTATGGACATGTTTTCTCTCACTTTTTTACAGTTTAGAACATCACAGTAAATTTAATTTATGGAAATTGGACTTAAAAATTTGTTACAGTAAAGGTTACTTTTTCATCCAACCTTATATTTTTGTGCCAAAAATCTTCATGTTTTGGGGAATGGATATTATTTTATGTTGCTGATAGAGTCTATAAATGTAGATATCCTGACAAAGGGAGTCTGGAAGCAAAGTTTTGTACTTTTAGATTTATGAAAAGTTTTAATTAAAGGGATCTTAAAGGATCATTTGATCTAACTCCTAGTTTTACGAGTGAGGAAACTAAGGTCCAAGATCATAAAGCCAGTTGTTGACTGTGTCTTAGTTGGGTGTAGTTTCTGTCACAGCAACTTAACTACAGTTATAACTTAATTAAATCTTTGTATAATCATTTAATGTTTCTCATAATCATTAGATGGCAAGCCCATGAAGGCAGGAACTGTGTCTGGCTTGCCCATTTTTATATTTTCATCCCCTATCTATACTTGATGGAATAAGCACTCCAGGAATATTTGCAACGGATTGAATGAGCAGAACAGTTAAAGCTTTATGGCTAGTGAAGAATGAAAATCATTTTAAAGAGTTAAAAGATCTTTGATACTGATTGTTGAAAATCAGCTAAGGTACATCTTGATTTAGACTTTAAATTTACGTCACTTGATGGTTGCTTGATCTCAGCACTTTATGAGAGAGCGTCCTTTTACAGGACCAAGTAAATATACTTTGCAGTGGTTTTTAGATTTACATATTGGCTTCCAGAATTCCATTAGTTTGTTTTCTGTTTTTTTGTTCTGATACTCTTAAAACTGAGCCCCACTGTTAGGGTAGATACTTAGGATTCGAAATTACCTTGAGGGTTATACTCCAGTTGCAACTGCAGAAATGAAAATGCAGAGTCTACTCTGCGTTGAGTCTTGTACTCATCAAAAGTAATGAGTCTTTTAATGAACTGTGACTCTTTAAGCCAAAGAGTTCTGTGGTGGTTGGTGGTTTAGTGGTTTAGTCGCTAAGTCGTGTCCAACTCACTGCGACCCCATGGACTATAGCCAGGCTCCTCTGTCCATGGGATTCTCCAGGCAAGAATACTGGAGTGGATTGCTATTTCCTTCTCCAGGAGATCTTCTCAACCCAGGAATCGAAACCGGGTCTCCTGAATTGCAGGCAGATTCTTTACCAATTGAGCTATGAGCGAAGCCCTCTGCATTTATTCTAAATCTGTAACTTTACTGAGATTAGGGCATGGTCGTATAGAAAATGAGTAAAAATTCTTTTCCCATTTAGGTTATTACAGAATATTGAGCAGCATTTCCTATCCTATACAGTAGAATTTGAAAAATAGAAACCCATATATGTATAACTGAATCACTTTGCTGTATACCTGAAACTGATACCTTATTAATCAACTGTGCACCAATATAAAATTAAAAAAGGAAAATGAATACGGTCTCTACTTGCTTTAGCTTCATCCACATGTGATGTTTAAAGTAGTGTGAGTGTATTTCCTTCAATATTTCTGCAACCTTCTTTATTTCCTCTACAGTTTCAGATACAGTGGGTTCAGATATTTTGCCTTACCAGTAAGAATATACAGTTTTATAAATCGCTGGGAGCCCCTTGTTCTGTGGAAGTTCAGAAAGTCTCTTCAGCAAGTTGCTGTGATCTAGCTCTAGCTACCACTTGACTTGTGTTCCTGGCTTTCATTTTGTTTGTAATGCTTTCCCACCATTTGCCTGGATAGTTCACACTCTAATGCTCACAGCAGCTGCCTCTAATCCCATAGAATCTTGCCTGCCTACTTTTCCTGTCCTTCCAGGTTTGGATTAGGTGCCTTTCTTAGGGGACCTCAGTCATCACATCATATCCAAATTGGCTATTTATCCTTTCTCTCCTAGAAAAAACTCTTTGAGCATAAAAACTGTATTTTCTCTCTAACTCCAACACCTAGTCTAGTACCTGATATGTTAGAAGATACATATTGCTTTCCAGTATACAATGCAAAATTGAACAAAATTGATCCATACTTAATTAAAACTCAGTTTTACTTTGTATTAATTCATGAGTGTCTTATAATAAAGGCTTGGCTTCTTAGTTGAACAAAGAAAGCAATTATCTTTTGAATTAGGAGGTTAAGTAAAATTAACGACTTTTGCTGAATATTTTTTCCTGCCTGAACATCTTATCACTGAAATTAATAATGCTGTCTTTTGCTCTTTATGCTTATTTTTATTTGTTTTGCTAATTAATACTTTTTATCTTTACTTTGTTCTTAAATCTATAAGAACTTCTATATTCCTTTGCTTTTCCTTGAGTTTTTATACTTATATTGAATATCTTTAGTAATTTCTCTAATTTTTAAAAGCTTTTTGTTTGGAAAAGTCTCAAATTTATAGAAAAAATCACAAGAATTAAGATTGAGCACCAGGGTACTCCTCACCTATATTTACCAATAAACATTTTTGCATATTTTGTGTTCTTTAATATATAATTGTTATTATCATTGATGTTATTATTTGCTCTTTGTAATTTACAGACATTGTGACTCTTCTCAAATACCTCAGAAAGTATATACGAACACAGACTTTAAAAATTTAATTATCAAATTCAGAAGATTTAGCATTGATGCAATTCTATTCTTTATTATGTGGATACATAGACCCATTTTTTTTGGTGTGTTTCCCCAGTTATGTTCTCTGTATCAGTTTCTTCCTTAAGCTAGGATCCAGTGAAGGAGCTCAAGTCAACGTTTAAATGTCATATTTCTTTAGAATTCTTTAATTTGGAATAGTTCCTCAGCTTTTGTCATTTGTGACATTGATACTTTCTAAGGATGCAAGGTGGTATTTTGTTGAATCTCAGCCCGGGTTTATCCATTTTTTAAACAATTCGATTCAGTAATAACATTTTTTACAGAAATACTGTAGTTGATGTGTGTTCTTTGTGCATGTGCATCAAGAAGTGCCCAACGTCAGTAATGTTGTTTCACCCACCGGGTACCCTTTGTAACTGTACCTTCACAGGCTATGGGGAAATATTTGAGACTATAAATATCCCATTCCCCAACAGACTTTCACCCATTGTTTTTAGCATTTGTTGATGATTCTTGCTTAAATCAACAATTACTGTAGAAGTTCCAAATGATGACTTTCTAACTCTTGTCATTCTTCCTGCCTTTCTTTGTTGGTCTAATACTTTTTGATAGAAATGGTTCTTTATGAAATTGTCCAAAATGGATTTAAAATGTCGATTGATATGACTTAAGATTTATTTTTCCCCCTCTTTAACTTTTTACTAAGAGAATGTTCAACATATAAGAAAATGGGAAGGACATGTTAGCTGTCCTTAGATTCAGCAGTTTTAAACATAGCCATGTTTGTTTTATCAACCTTTGTGCTTTTATGTATGTATTTGCTGTACTTTCTCAAAGTGTGTTGCAGATTTCACATTTTATCCCTAAATCTTTCAGCATATATCTTCTTGTATAATCACAGTGCCATTAGCTCACTTAGGAAAATGAATAATTACATAATATCATGTAACGTCCAGTTCATGTTAAATTTACACAAGATTTCTTTCTTTTTTACCAGGATCCATTTGGAGAGTCAAGCATTTTACTTAGTTTCTCTTAGTTCCTTTTAATTTAGAACAGTTCATTTTCATTCTCATACTTTCAGTTTTAATAACATTGTTATTTTATGTTTTATGAATGACATATTTGTAAAGGAGATACTTTATCCTTTTTGAATTAGGAAGTAACTGTAGAATATGTCTCTGCACCAGTGAATATCCTGTTCCTTAGTAACTTTTCACCTAATGTTTTAGTGTCCATTGATAATCCTTGCCTAAAGGTGATTTTTTTTTTTCCTTAAACACAAGATAGCATATTCTGTACATTCTTCTGCAATTTTGTTTTCACTTAAAGGCATCATTTTATCCATATAGAAAAGTTTCCCCTGGTATTAAAAGTTTTTTTACATCATATATGTAAAGAGGTATTATTTTGAATAGGCTATACATTTTTCATATAGTACAGAATTTGAGAGACATCTTCCCCTGAGGCAGCCACTGATACCAGTTTCTTTTGTTACCATGTATACTCTACATGTGTATATATTCTTTCTAGCAGTCCTATCTATAAAGGTCGTTGCTGTACATACTGTACTGAGCCTTGACTTTTTCATTTAACAGTATCTCATGGAAATTATTTTGTGTAAGTACATTTTAGATTTCCTTATTAATTTTTATAGCTGCATACTATTCTGTTGTAATGATACGCCATAATTTATTTGGCCAATCCTCTGTTTGGTTATGGTGGTGATTATAGTCGCTAAGGTGGTTAAAGTCCCTGATTGGGAAGAATTGAGAGCAGAAGGAGAAGAGAGCGTCAGAGGATGAGATGGATGAATGGCATCACTGCTGCAATGGACATGAACTTGGGCAAACTCTGGGAGGTGGTGAGGCACAGGGAGGCTAGGCATGCTGCATTCCATGGGGTTGCAAAGAGTCGGACACGACTAGGTGACTGAACAACAATAGTTGCCAAGTCTTGTTCAACTCTTTCAACCCATGGACTGTAGCCTGCCAGGCTCCTCTGTTCATGGGATTTCCCAGTCAAGAATACTGAAGTCGGTGGCCTTTCCCTTATTCAAAGGATCTTCCTAACCCAGGGATTGAACGTCTCCTGTATTGCAGCCAGAATCTTTACTGCTGAGCCACCAGGGAAGCCCAGTCCTCTATTAACATTTTTCTAATCTCTTGCTTGCACAAATGGTGCTGTAGGGAATAATATATGTCATTTTGTGCATAGAGGCATAAATTTGTAGATCTGTGATATAAAGTACCAAAAGGTTATTGTGTCAAACAGTGTGTACATTTGTAACTCTGACAGCAGTTGCCATGTCACCTTCACTAAAGACTGTACGAATTTTACATTACACCAGCAATGGAGGAGAGTGTATGTAATCAAATTGCCTAGTCTTAGTAACCTTAACTTGCATTTCTCTTATTATGGGGTGAGGCTGAGCAGTATTTTCATGTGCCGAGAATGACTTTTTTCCCCCCGATACAGTGTTTTTAAGTTCTGGATTTTGTGTAACCACTAAGAATGTAACATTTTTGAAGCTGTACTCTGCAGTTATTTAAACCAAGAAAAGACATAATTTAGAGATTAAGATTATAAACTCTGGAATTTTAGGTTTATATCTTTGACTTCACCATTTCCTAGCTGTGAGACCTCAGGCAACTTCCCTAACCTCTCATTGTCACAACTTCTTTATCTACAGACCTTGAAGAACTTTGTGTATGTATTAAATCAGATAGCACAGTGATGACCTTTCATTTACTTTCATAAAGCACAGTATATAGCACATAATAAGATCACAGGAATGTTGGCTATTATCAGTATGCATTTGCTCAGTAAATGGTATGCTTATAATTATATAAAAATAGTAATTTTTATTAGTAATAGAAATGAAAGAAATAGGCTAAAGTATTGCAGTTAGGTAACTGGTGCTGAAGAATTATGGGTAATTTGCGTTATTTTAAGTATTTTGTAATACCTAATTTTTCTATAATAGGCATGTATTTTGTAATAGGAAAATATGGTATACTTTTTTTTTTAGAAAGGAAAAATGTTTTCAGGTTTATTGAGATATAACTGACATATAACACTGTAAAGTTTAAGCCATACAGCATAATGATGTGACATATGTGTAGCAAAGAAAAAAAAAAAAAAAACGTAAGCTTAGTTAACATCCATTACTTCATAGTTACCAAAAAAATCATTTTTCCTTGTGATGAGATCATCTAGGATCTAGTCTCTCAGCAACTTTCTAATACACCATACAGCAAGTGTTAACTATAGCCATTGTGTTGTATATTATATCCTCAGTACTTATTTATCTTGTAAATGGAAGTTTATACATTTTGACCACCTTCATCCAATTCCCCCTCTGCTAACCACAAATCTGATCTCTTTTTCTATGGGCTTTTTTCTTTCTTTTAGATTCCATGTGTGAGATCATACAGTATTTTTTTATCTTTGTCTGACTTATTTCATTTAGCATGATGCCCTCAAGGTCAATCCATGTTGTTGCAAATATGGCATTCACTATTGTTAAATGATTTACTATTTTATTAAAACCTCTTTCTTCTCTTTCCCATTATAGACAGAGAGTGCATGGGCTGAAGAATACTCTGAAAAGAAGAAAGGGTCTCACAAACGTTCAGCATCGTGGGGCAGCACAGATCAGCTTAAGGAGGTCAGAAAAATGGTTCCAAGGAAGTGGGTGTGAAAGTTTGATCCCTTGGTTGACTAGTTCCCAGAACCTGTGAGCTGCAGAGATGTGTCAGTTCCATTGTTTTTTAATTTATTTCTTTTTTTTTTAGTGGTGGTTTTGTTTATGAGAAATAATACCAGAAAAACAGAAAGATTTGAATAGGGAAATATACATGTAACTTACCTGATTATGTGGTTTTTTTATTTTTTAATGAGAATCCATAGCTGTTAATATAATTAAATATCAAATGTATGAGATTGTAGTGATACAACAAATTCACTCTTATTATTTCTATATACAATGGTAAGTATTTTTGATATTTAGTAACCCAGTATAACCAAGTTGATTATGGCCCTATGTTATGATTACCATTTTTTGTGCCTATAATTAGCACATTTGTGTTTTAAATATAATGTAGCCATAAAACAGAAAAATTCAGTCAAGGAATAATATTAATCATAATTAATAATCAGATTAATCAAAATTATATTTGTTATTTAAAGATTGTATCTAAATGCATTTCATGGCTTGAATTGATTTTTAAATAATACTGTTTACTTTTTTGGAGCTGTTGAAGGTAAGGTATTTGATAAATCTAATTCTGAATAAAATGTGACTTACTGTAAGGAAAATCAGAGAATAATTATCATTGTTTTTGAATTGTTTGTGAAAGCTATAAGGTATAATTGCTAAAAGCTTCATTTGTTTAATACTTTTGGGAAGCTTAAAGGTGCAGAACAGTGTTGGAACATAATTTTTTCTTTGAAAGAAAAATATACATTTATACATAGAATAGATATGTGTATATATACATATAAATTTTTAAAAGTAAATCAGATTTTTGTGGTATGGTTTAAAAACTCAAAAGATATAATAGGGTTGAGTTTTATTGGTTATTATGAAGCAAGGATATGTTTTATGTGATGTGGAAGACACTCTGACGCACTTATTTTCCCCTTTTCAGATTGCAAAATTACGCCAGCAATTGCAGAGAAGTAAACACAGCAGTCGGCATCATCGAGATAAAGAAAGACAGTCTCCATTCCATGGCAACCATGCAGCTATTAACCAGAGTCAGGTAGGAGCACAAGATACCACAAAATCCAGACAAGGGATATGTAGTTTTCCTGGTGTTATGTTATTGCATAGGTAAATGGTTATGATAAAGATGTTCAAAAGCATGTTTGAAACAGTGATTAAATACTGACTCACAGCCTTCATTAAAAAAAAAACACAATACTAAGTTGACAAAAATGATATTTTCCTTTAATGATATGAGTTCTGGGAGATATAGCTGGTTACATATTTTGAATTTTGTCTTTGTCAGTGTGGTATATTGGAGGCAGAATAATACAGATGAGCATTGGCTGTGGAGCTAGAGCCTGGATAAGTAACCTGTTCAAAGTCTGTTTCCTCATGTGACAACAGAGGATGATAATGATACCTGGCACATGAAGTCTTTTAGTAGAAAAGGTCTTTAACTGCTTTGATTTCTTAATTGAACCCTATGAACTGCTCTTGATTGCTCACCCAGGGAGCATTTCTCTTCACTGAAATTGAATTGAAATTGGATGGCATCCCTTGGCAAAGAGAGAGCAAGAAAAACTTTGCCTGTTCCTTTTTTAGGTTGATAGCTTCTGATGATTGTCAAGTATATGTGGATTGTTTTCAAGAGAAAGTATGAGTGAAGGTGTATTTTTTTTTCAAACTAACTGATCATGTCTTAAAATATTGATAGGTGGGTCAAACTTGATTTTACAGATTTATAGTTTGATTGCATTTTGGCTTCCAGTAACGTTTTTCCATATATAAGCCATTTTAATTATAAAATATGAATATACATTGACACATTTAAAAGCCTAAACAAATTGCATTTATATTTGGAGAAATGGAAAATGCAAAATTGACCAAGTAAGAAGTGAAAAATTTGAATAGACTATTGGGATACTAAATATTCCACTCACAAAAGGCCGCAGACCTACCTGGTTTTACAGGTGAGTTCGCCAACCTTCTGCTCCCTCTAATTCATCCATAAATAATTTAGATGCATTTCTAAGAGATAAATCCAGTTCTTATTTCCTATTCATATTTTTATTCCAAGTAGAATAGAAGTTAAGATTGAGTCTTATTGAATTTTAATTGATGGATTTTAGCAGTTTATAACTTTCTGAAGTGGTTTTTTAAAAAGTTGTATTTAAATTAACAATTACAGTGGTAAAATTATCCAAAAATTTTTTTCCCCTGCAAGTTGAATTTGCTTAGTAAAGACTATTGAAGTTCACAGGAACTTCACAAAGGTGCCTCTTTGTGGAGAAGGTGAGGACTAGAAAATACAGTAACTTGAAAAATAAATTCATGTGGCTTGACTTTTGTACACTTGACACACCAATCATCTTGACTACTTGACTTGCTTTATTGAGTGTTAAAGCCAGTCAGAGATCAAGCACGTGTGTATTATGATAGCTATGGCAGTAGTATTCAGAGTTAACTGAAACTTTAAGACTGTGAACATGAAAATATTATTCAAGTCACGATTGTGGCTTTGTGTAGTGGATTCTCTCTCTAAAGGAGAAAGTACCACTTGGAGATATGTGTGCTTTGAGGCCATTCCTCCATCCACGCAACATTTATCAAATATCTGCCATATGACTGGTATTGTAGTACTCATTAGTGGATGCAGTGATAAATGAAATGTTGGGGCTTTCCCCCCACCAAATCTCAGATAATAAGTAAACAGTTAATTTTTATACAGTATAATGAGTATGTTGATCAGGAAGTGTTCAGAGTATTGTAGAAGGAGCATTTATCCTTGAATTGACAATGAGCCGTCTAGAAAGACTTCTGGAGAAAGTGGTGTCTAAGTGATCCATGAAGGATAGGTAGAATTTAGCCAGTTTTGGGCTTCCCTTGTGGCTCAGCTGGTAAAGAATCTGCCCACAATGTGGGAGACCTGGGTTCGATCCCTGGGTTGGGAAGATTCCCCTGGAGAAGGGAAAGACTACCCACTCCAGTATTCTGGCCTAGAGAATTCCATGGACTGTATAGTCCATAGGATTGCAAAGAGTCAGACAGGACTAGAGATCTTCACTTTCACTTTCTGGACGCAGAAGAAATCATGGCTCTAGGGACGGTTGATAGTAAGAGATTAGGTTAGCCAGAGCTGAAAGTCTTCATGTCTCAGTTGTTAAGAAATTTGGACTTTGTCCTTGAAGCACCTGAGAACTATTTGCTACGATGCAGGGGGTTGACAGGTGATCAGATATGCATTTTGACATGATCATTATGAGTTCAGAGTAGAGAATGAATTTGGTACAGGACAAGATTAGGGACAGGAAAATCTATAAATAGATTTATAATCCATGTAAGAAATGATGGTGACCTAAAGTAAGGTAGAAGCTATGGAACTGGAGAGAATGGACAAACCTGAGTGATATTTAGAAAGCAATAATTAATAGTTGAACTTGAGTAAGTACTTCAGAGAAGGCAGTGGCAACCCACTCCAGTACTCTTGCCTGGAGGGTCCCATGGGCGGAGGAGCCTGGTGGGCTGTAGTCCATGGGGTCGCACAGAGTTGGACATGACTGCAGCGACTTAGCAGTGAGTACTTACTAAGTAGCGACTTAGCAGTGAGTACTTACAATATGGGAACACTGTACTCAGCTTTTGTATATTTAGCAGTGACTTAGCAGTGAGTACTTACAATATGGGAACACTGTACTCAGCTTTTGTATATTTAGCAGTGACTTAGCAGTGAGTACTTACAATATGGGAACACTATACTCAGCTTTTGTATACTAAGCAGTGACTTTGCAGTGAGTACTTACAATATGGGAACACTGTACTCAGCTTTTGTATATTTAAGCATTTAATCCTCATCTTTGAGATGGAGATTGTTACTATTCCAATTTACAGGCAAAGAATTAGGGCTCAGAGAGTTCATGTATCTTGTTCAAGGTCATATGAGACAGAGCTGGGATTCTAATAGAAGCATTTTGACTTCAGAGTCTGAGTCTTTAAACTTTTTTAGCTTATGGTTGATGATATGGGAATGATGGACATATAGGAGTAAAAGGTAAGGCCAATTCTAGCCTTTAAATATGATTTAAGAAATATATCCACCTACCTCACACCATGTACAAAAGTAACTCAAAATGGATCAAAGACCTCAATATAAGAGCCAAAACTAAAAACTCTTAGATGAAAACATAGGCATAAATGTGATGTTGGATTAGGCAATGGTTTGTTAGATATGACACCAAAAGCACAAGCAACAGTAGAAAAAAGTACATAAATTGGGCTTTATCATAGTTAAAAACTTTAGTGCTTCAAAGATAAGCTACAAAATAGGCAAAAATATATACAAATCATATGAAACACTTGTATCTAAAATATATGAAGAACTCTTGAAACTCAACAATAAAAAGACAAGCAGTCCAATTTAAAAATGGACAAAGGATCTAAATAGAGAGTTCTCCAAGGAAGATGAGCAAATAGCCAATAGGTATGTGAAAAAGATATCTATCATTATTTGTCTATAGGGAAATGAATACAAATTCCAGTGAGATACTACTTCATACCCACTAGAACAGCTAAAACTAAAAAGACAAATAGGTTTTAGAAAGAATGTGGAGAAATCGAAACCATTATATATTGCCTATAGGAATGTAAAATCCTGTCAGCACTGTATAAGCTGATAGGAATGTAAAAAAGTCTAGTAGTTCCTCAAAAGGCTAAATAAACATAGAGTTACTGTATGACCCAGTGCTTCTTCTCCAAATTATGTACTAAAGAGAGTTGAAAACATATGTTCATAAAAAAACTTGTACACAAATGTTCATAGCAGCATGGCTCACAGTAGCCAAAATTTGGAAACAACCAAATTGTCCTTCAACCGATGAGTGGATAAATATAATGCAGTATATATCCATACAAGGAATATTCAGTTCAGTTCAGTTCAGTCACTCAGTCGTGTCTGACTCTTTGTGACCCCATGAATCGCAGCACGCTAGGTCTCTCTGCTGCTAAGACCCTTCAGTCGTGTCCGACTCTGTGTGACCCCATAGACGGCAGCCCACCAAGCTCTGCCGTCCCTGGGATTCTCCAGGCAAGAACACTGGAGTGGGTTGCCATTTCCTTCTCCAATGCATGAAAGTGAAAAGTGAAAGTCAAGTCGCTCAGTCGTGTCTGACTCCGACCCCACGGACTGCAGCCTACCAGGCTCCTCCATCTATAGGTCTCTCTATCCATCACCAACTCCCTGAGTCTATCCAGACCCATGTCCATTGAGTCGGTGATGCCATCCAACCACCTCATCCTGTCGTCCCCTTCTCCTCCCGCCCTCAATCTTTCCCAGCATCAGGGTCTTTTCAAATGAGTCAGCTCTTTGCATGAGGTGGCCAAAGTATTGGAGTTTCTGCTTCAACATCAGTCCTTCCAACGAACACCCAGGACTGATCTCCTTTAGGATGGACTGGTTGAATCTCCTTGCAGTCCAAGGGACTTTCAAGAGTCTTCTCCAACACCACAGTTCAAAAGCATCAATTCTTTGGTGCTCAGCTTTCTTTATAGTCCAACTCTCACATCCATACATGACCACTGGAAAAACTTTAGCCTTGACTAGACGGACCTTTGTTGGCAAAGTAATGTCTCTGCTTTTTAATATGCTGTCTAGGTTGGTCATAACTTTCCTTCTAAGGAGTAAGCGTCTTTTAATTTCACGGCTGCAGTCACCATCTGCAGTGATTTTGGAGCCCAAAAAAATAAAGTCAGCTACTATTTCCAGTGTTTCTCCATCTATTTGCCATGAAGTGATGGAACCAGATGCCATGATCTTCGTTTTCTGAATGTTGAGCTTTAAGCCAACTTATTCACTCTCCTCTTTCACTTTCATCAAGAGGCTCTTTAATTCTTCTTCACTTTCTGCCATAAGAGTGGTGTCATCTGCATATCTGAGGTTATTGATATTTCTCTCAGCAATCTTGATTCCAGCTTGTGCTTCATCCAGCCCAGCATTTCTTGGTGTACTCTGCATATAAGTTAAATAAGCAGGGTGACAATATACAGCTTTGATGTACTCCTTTCCCTATTTGGAACCAGTCTGTTGTTCCATGCCCGGTTCTAACTGTTGCTTCCTGACCTGCATACAGGTTTCAGAAGAGGCAGGTCAGGTGGTCTGGTATTCCCATCTCCTTCAGAATTTTCCACAGTTTGTTGTGATCCATAGAGTCAAAGGCTTTGGCATAGTCAATAAAGCAGAAATAGATATTTTTCTGGAACTCCCTTGCTTTTTTGATGATCCAGTGGATGTTGGCAATTTGATCTCTTGTTCCTCTGCCTTTTGTAAAACCAGCTTGAACATCTGGAAGTTCACGGTTCATGTATTACTGAAGCCTGGCTTTGAGAATTTTGAGCATTACTTTACTAGCGTGTGAGATGAGTGCAATTGTGTAGTAGTTTGAGCATTCTTTGGCATTGCCTTTCTTTGGGATTGGAATGAAAACTGACCTTTTCCAGTCCTGTGGCCACTGCTGAGTTTTCCAAATTTGCTGGCATATTGAATGCAGCACTTTCACAGCATCATCTTTTAGGATTTGAAATAGCTCAACTGGAATTCCATCACCTCCACTAGCTTTGTTCGTAGTGATGCTTTCTAAGGCCCACTTGACTTCATATTCCAGGATGTCTGGCTCTAGGTGAGTGTGAGTTACCACACCATCGTGTTTATCTGGATCATGAAGATCTTTTTTGTACAGTTCTTCTGTGTATTCTTGCTACCTCTTCTTAATATCTTCTGCTTCTGTTAGGTCCATACCATTTCTGTCCTTTATTGAGCCCGTATTACTTGGTTACAAAAAATGAATGGAATACTGATACATACGACCATATGGGTGAACCTTGGAAACATTATGCTAAGTGAAAGAAGCCAGACACAAAGGAACACATGATTTCCCTCATATGAAATGTCCAGGAGAAGCAAACCCATAGAGACAGATTGTAGACTGGTGATTGCTTAAAGGTAAGAAAGTTGAGGGAAGATGGAGAATGAGTGCTGATGTGTGAGGGACTTGTTTTTTGGTTTGATTCTAAGATTAATTGTGATAATAGTGGTACATTTCTGTTCAATTACTGTTCATAAGCAGAAGTTGTACACTTGAAATGCGTGAGTTGTATGATACTGTGAATTATTTTTCAATAAAGTTCTACCAAAAAACGTGTACTAACCAACATAAAAATGAATAGATAAAATGCAAATGTAATTGTCTGGAAATAATAGATTAGATGCTAACAAAGAACCCAGAAGTAACCCAGGAGGTCTTATAACTGTAGAAGGTGAGCACAAGTGCTCTGAGCTCAGATTGTTTAGCGTAAGATCTGAGTCATGCTGCTTGCTAGCTATTTGAAGTTCCTTGGGTTCTCTGCATTATATTACCTGTTTGTTGTGTTGTTCTGAGGATTAAATGGTGCATGTGTGTGTGTGTTAGTCACTCAGCTGTGTTCGACGCTTTGTGTTCCCATGAACTGTAGCTCTCCAGGCTCCCCTGTCCATGGAATTCTCCAGGCAAGAATACTGGAGCAGTTAGCCATTCCTTTCTCCAAGGAATCTTCCCAACCCAGGGATTGAACCTGGGTCTCCTGCATTGCAGGCAGATTCTTTACCATCTGAGCCACCAGGGAAGCCCACTAAATGGTATTCAGTTTAGTCCAGTCACTCAGTTGTGTCTGACTCTCTGTGATCCCATGGGCTGCAGCATGCCAGGCCTCCCTGTCCATCACCAACTCCCAGAGCCTGTTCAAACTCATGTCCATCGAGTCAGTGATGCCATCCAACCATCTCATCCTCTGTTGGCCCCTTCTCCTGCCTTTGGCTTTTCTCAGCATCAGGGTCTTTTCCAATGAGTCAGTTCTGCACATCAGGTGGCCAAACTATTGGAGCTTCAGCTTCAGTCCTTCGAATGAATATTCAGGACTGATTTCCTTTACAATTGACTGTTTTGATCTTGCAGTCCAAGGGACTCTCAAAAGAGTCCTCCAGTTGGATTTTTCTTTAGGCTTCTCTGCCAATTCATATTTAACTTCTTTTCTAAAACTTTAATTATCATAAAAATATTTACATGCTTATTACAAGAAACTTTAGAAACTAAAGTCAATAGAAAAATTATATCTCTATACTGTACATTTTAAACTTATACAATGTGGTATGTCAATTATCTCAATAAAACTAGAAGAAAAACTAAAAATAAGAAATGTTAGACCTCAGTCAAGCTGTTACTTTAAAAAAAAAATCAAATAGGAAAGAAAAATCATCCAGTTTCACTCTATAAAGACAGGTATTCCTTAAATTCTTTCTTTTTCCTTTTTCATTCCTTGTGGAGATCATACCATGTATTAGAGTATGTATTTTTAAAAATTTATTTAGTGTGGAAAAAATGTTTGTTATTCAGAGGGCTTCAGTAACATTTTTAATGTTCCAGATTCTGTAGAGCAGTTCTCTAACTTTGGTCATTTAGTTGGGTCCAGTTACTGTGTGCTTAAAGCTTTTTTCTACATTATACTTTTCTAGGGGTAGAAAATAACTTTCCATTATTTGGTTAATAAGTTTAAATATCTGGGGGCTCTTTGATTTTCCTCTTCATAGGCTCTCCAAGTTATTACAGTTTTTTTGTTTGGAGTTCATGATATGTAGATGATTATTTTGGGGGGGGGGCGGTTTCAGCTTTTATCTTTACCCCTTTACACTAAACAAAACAGAAGAAATTTTATTGGATTAAACTGCAAAAGTAGTTAATTGGTGGAACACATGCATAAAAAGCCAGATAGGAAGACAAGCTTATTTATCATGGGGGACCCAGTGCTCTGTGACTACCTTGAAGGGTAGGAGGTGGGAAGGGGAAGGCAGGTTCAAGAGGGAGATGACATTTGTATGCCTGTGGCTGATTCATGTTGATGGATGGCAGAAACCAGCACAGTATTGTAAAGCAGTTATTCTCCAATTAAAAAAAAAGGAGACATATGTGAATGACAGTAGTTTGTAGTTTTTGGAAAAGACATTAAAAAAGAAAAGTCAAATTACATGTTACTGTTTGTAGCACACTGTTTACATCAATATTAAAGGGGAGAAAACACTAATCTAGGGACAGATAAACCACATGGTCCAAGTCTTTAGGAAGATTATTGGGAAATTCCTTTAGCATCCTTTAATGATCAAGGACAGTATTGTTCTGATAGTGGATAGTCTGTAACCACTGGCTAACATGAGATCTTTTTCTTGGGCTTGCAATGGATTTTTTACAGTTAGAGAAGAATTCTGACATACTTTTGAGTGATTCCTTCCCTGGAAATTCAGGAGGGGGGATTATTTATTATGAAGAATAACTGCTGCCAAGTTCCTTAGGAGAGAGAAACTTTTCACATGTCATTGGTTTCCAAAATTGACAAAACTCTTGGATACTTAAGGTATCATTTTTAAGGAGTATTTTAATAAATACCCTCATTAGAAGATGTGGCCAAGAATTCCAGTCAGTTCTGGTGAGGTGGATGAACCTAGAACCTGTTACACAGAGTGAAGTAAGTCAGAAAGAATAAAATATCGTGTGTTAACACATATGTATGGAATCTAGAAAAATGGTACCGATGAATCTATTTGCAGTGCAGGAATAGAGACGTAGACATAGGGAACAGACCTGTGGACACTGCAGGGGAAGGAGAGAGAGGGATGAATTGAGACAGCAGCATTGACACATACACATTATCGCATGTAAAAGAGATAGCTGGTGGGAATTGCTGTATGATGCAGGGAGCTCAACCTGGTGCTCTGTGACTACTCAGAGTGGTGGGAGGGAGGTTCAAGAGGCGGGGACATACGTATACTGGTGGTTAATACATGTTGATGTACGGCAGAAACTGACACAACATTGTAAAACAATTATCCTCCAGTTAAAAAAAAATTTTTTTTCCAAAAAGATGTAGCTAACACATTTCAGAATTGTTTGATGATTAGAGTCAGATGTTAGTAACAGAAGAGCTGGAGATGCAGCATAAACTAATTTAAGAGTGCACATTTTTAAAATCATGCAGGTGTTTCTGGCTGTGATAGGCTCAAACAAGAAAGCCCTCCCATAGGATTTTCTTATTGCTTCATCTGGGCTGGGCACACGATAGTTTTGTAATAGCTTAGGAGGGTTTGAGAGCAAAGGGATCATGAGAAAGAAAAGGGGAGGAAAAAAAAACATATTTTCATCTGAGAAGTGAGAGAAGCATTGCACTTTAAAGAGAAAATTGCTTCTTGGCACTGGAATCTTTGTGTGCCTGTCCAGGACATGATTGCTGTTCTTGAAAGTTTCAAGATTTTGCCACTGAGAAATCAAAACAGTAGGTGTTTCAGCTGTGACCTTCATTAGAGAATATAGCTATAGCTTAGAAGAGCTAAAAGGGGGATACACAGGAGAGGACACTGATCTCTGGAGGACAGAAATAAAGTGATGCTGACGGGACAGGAGGAATCAAGGCCCCCCTACCAAAGCCCCTATGATGGGAAAGCTTTTTTCCCCCAGTGCTTTCTAATTTTTAAAAAAATCCATTCTAAACATCCGTTGTGACCACCGTTTTGTTGTATTAGGGTTTCTGGCTCATATTTCTCTCCTAGATTTCTGTTGAATTGCTGAACAGACCTTTTTCTATCCTACACAGTTTTGTTCCTTTGAAAATTTAGCTCTCTTTGTCTTTTCCCCTGCTCAGCTACTACTTCAGTAGGTATTCTTCCCATCTTTCCTGAGTCTGCTTGTCTTGCCACAATTTTATCCCCATTCTTTGAAACAGATATTTAAGTTATAGTGTAGATTGGATTCTTATGAAGCTTCAGGGTTAGCCAAACCGTCTCTTGGAGTTCTTTGTTGGTTAGTTCACAGCTTTAATGCAGTTTGATCTTTAAGCTGTAACGTAATATATAGATAGACGGAGAATGTAAATAGCAAAAAGAAAACTTTAAAACCGTGATTCACCTAATTGAAATCTTACTTGAGTGGAAAACTATGATTTGAAGAGAAAGAATCAAGAACTGAGAAAAATAAGAGATCCTTGTTGTTTCCAAAGGCCAAATCTTAGGAGAGAGAGATTTTTCCTTAATAATGGAAGGATTTTTAACCTTTCAGAGCTGTCTAAGGATCAGATCAGTTCAGATCAGTCGCTCAGTCATGTCTGACTCTTTGCAACCGCATGAATCGCAGCACGCCAGGCCTCCCTGTCCATCACCAACTCCCGGAGTTCACTCAAACTCACGTCCATCAAGTCAGTGATGCCATCCAGCCATCTCATCCTCTGTCGTCCCCTTCTCCTCCTGCCCCCAATCCCTCCCAGCATCAGGGTCTTTTCCAATGAGTCAACTCTTCGCATGAGGTGGCCAAAGTACTGGAGTTTCAGCTTTAGCATCATTCCTTCCAAAGAAATCCCAGGGCTGATCTCCTTCAGAATGGACTGGTTGGATCTCCTTGCAGTCCAAGGGACTCTCAAGAGTCTTCTCCAACACCCTGGTTCAAAAGCATCAATTCTTCAGCGCTCAGCCTTCTTCACAGTCCAACTGTCACATCCATACATGACCACAGGAAAAACCATAGCCTTGACTAGACGGACCTTTGTTGGCAAAGTAATGTCTCTGCTTTTGAATATGCTATCTAGGTTGGTCATAACTTTCCTTCCAAGGAGTTAGCGTCTTTTAATTTCATGGCTGCAATCACCATCTGCAGTGATTTTGGAACCCAGAAAAATAAAGTCTGACACTGTTTCCACCTTTTCCCCATCTATTTCCCATAAAGTGATGGGACCGGATGCCATGATCTTCGTTTTCTGAATGTTGAGCTTTAAGCCAACGTTTTCCACTCTCTACTTTCACTTTCATCAAGAGGCTTTTGAGTTCCTCTTCACTTTCTGCCATAAGGGTGGTGTCATCTGCATATCTGAGGTTATTGATATTTCTCCCGGCAATCTTGATTCCAGCTTGTGTTTCTTCCAGTCCAGCGTTTCTCAAGTTAAATAAGCAGGGTGACAATATACAGCCTTGACGTCCTTCTTTTACTATTTGGAACCAGTCTGTTGTTCCATGTTCAGTTCTAACTATTGCTTCCTGACCTGCATACAATTTCTCAAGAGGCAGATCAGGTGTTCTGGTATTCCCATCTCTTTCAGAATTGTCTACAGTTTATTGTGATCCACACAGTCAAAGGCTTTGGCATAGGACATCTCTCAGTTAATATGATTGCCCACTTGTATTTGTATAGGCTGACTTATATTTAGAAATACACATTTTATTACAGAAAGCTATGTAGATGTGGGAAAAATAAATTATATACACACACACAAAATTCCTTAAGAACCCTTGAAATGAAGCATAAAAGTTCCAAGTATAATCATTTTTTTATTTTTAAATATTTTAGAGCATAGTTTATGTAAGAAATAAAATCAAAGGCCTATTACTTTTTATTTATGGAATAATAACACTATGCTTAATGAAGAAAATATTTCCCAGACAGCTTGGGTAGATTATTTTTCTTCTAATCGTATAACTATTTGCTAGTTAAATGAATTTCTGTTGAACCTTTGCTTCATTTACCTAAAATGGTGTGTTGACCTTAAGAAAGTGGCCATTTTCTTTTTTTTCCTTCCTTTCTTTCCTTTGCTTTAAATAAATTAAACTATTGACACTTGCCGCTATTTTAGATTACATTTGAGAAGAACTTCTTACCAATTATCTAGGATATGACTTCTGTAGCTGCCTGGAAAGGCAGTAACAAGATGTCCAGTTATTACACTGGTGGGTTCCTGTTATGTGCACTTCTCAACATGACACCCAGCAGACTTAAGCTTTCTGTTCTTAGAAGACTTACTAACAGATCCTTATGGTTCCAAAATCCAGAAAGGTCAACATTTTGCAGAAACCTTGACAGATCATCTTCCCCTTCTAGTCTTCTCCTTCCTCATTTTTGTAATGTTAGCTACAAACCAGATGCAGCCTGAAAATGGCATCCAAAGCAAGCCATTATTCATGTTGTTTTGTGATTTTAGGAGAGAAAATTAAGTTTAGAATTGAGTACCTTTCACTCAATATAAAAAATAAAATCAAAGTTCTGTTTGTAGTATATATACTGATAACTCCTGAAATCTTAGTCTGTAGCAGTTCTCTGTTACCTCATTATTTTTTGACAGAGGAAGAGTCCAGGCACAGGAAGGATGCCTGCCTGACAGAAATGCTCTCACACGTGCTCCACTGCAGACTAGTGAACTCTGGGTTCCTTTTAACCCATAGGTGCTTCTGTCCAATCAGTTTCCTTTCGTCCCTTCATTCGTTTTTGTTTTCTCTTGCCACCGCTTTGAGAAAGGTTTCTTTCCTTCCTTGACCTGTCATGAACCAAACCATATTCTTAGCTTCATTCTCCCACTCTTATCCCAAGAGTAAGTACATATCTAATTGGAGAGAGTTTCTTTTCTTTTTTTTTTTTTTTTTAGGCCTGTTTTAGATTATTCTTTGGGATATTATTCTGTTGCTAAGGAAACAAGAGGGTGAGAATAGGTAAAAAAAGAAAAAAGTACCCTTCAAGGTGTTAGTGACAGGTCTTGGGATATAAAAAACTGATGGGAAATTGCCAGTTTCAGTGGCTGTCTTAGGCATTGTTTCACTGAAGTAGGAAAGTGAAGACCTTGGGGTGAGAGTAGGGCGGAGGGTGGAGAATGCAAGTTCTTGGAAGAATGGAGGGGAGGGCTCTGGTGTTTACTTTCCTTTTCCTGTCCCGTCTTATCACAGTCCTGTCACAGGGTGAACCAGGCTGGCCTGCTGATGAGGCTTTCGGGAAGTGCGGGAAGTTACTGGCTTTGTAGCACTAAGACGGAAGGATTGAAGAATAGGGGATCTGAAACCTCCCTGAAAGAGAGGTTTCTCAAAGAGGCCTCCCTAAATGAAGGATGAATTAATCACATTTCTTTACCAGACAGCAGGACAATACTAGATGACCTTCTGGCACACTGTTGCTATGAACTTTGGCAGATACCTTGCAATTCTTGTTTCATATTTTATTTTGAGTATCTTGTCAGGAAACCAAGTGATATCCTGTAATATAATCAGTTATTTTTTTTCAAAAGTAATACTGTGCCAGTGGGAACATTTTTTTTAAACTAGAGATAAGCTTTGAAACAAAACATTAAAATAATTGCAGTTGAAGTATAAATAAATTTCACAGGGAAGTTACTCTGTCATCTTGCTACTGTATATGGACTTTGGAAGTGATTTTGTTTTTCCTACCAAATTTTTTTTTTTTTTGATAAATTACTTTTTGTTATTTATTTTCTGGAATATAGATAATTATGGCAGTGGAGGACTTTAAAGTTATGTTCTGAAATCTGAACTCCTATAATCATAAAAGAATGTCTGAGGTTAAGATTCTTTTAGTGTTTTCCTGTATCCCTCTTCTCTTTACAGTCCCTCATAGATGTGAATTAATTTCTGAAATTCTACCTTGATTGTCTGGGATTTTTGCTTTAAATTATATTTCATGTATACCAAGGAGCAGGTTTCGTTATTCACACTTTTTGTGAGGTCTATAAATTTTGATTTATTTTAGAGTTACCCAGATCAAATAAGTATGTTTCCATCTAGAGAATGTAAAGGTAGTAATAAATGTTTCTTCTCCCCACTCCACCACTTTTTCTTAAGGCCCCTGTTCCAAAGAGTGCACTTATTCCAGTAATTCCCATCACCAAATCAACAGGCTCCCGGTTCCGGAATAGTGTGGAAGGACTGAATCAGGAGATTGAAATAATAATTAAAGAGACTGGGGAAAAGGAAGAGCAACTTATAGTAAGTAATCTTGTATCTTAAAATCAGCCTTATACATTAATTCTTCTAATTATTTTTTAAAAATCACAATTTTGGTTTCCATATTTACATGTTTCTTGCTTCTTGTTGAGAATAAAAATTTATCTCTTTTGAAAAACTCTTGACCTTTGCAAGTGAATGACAGTTTTTGTTTCTTGGCATCTCATAGAGACAACTGATAGGACTTAAATTTGGGTCCTTGAACAAAAACTATTTTTTGTTTTTCTGTATTTAAAAAATCAATATCACTTCTTCTCATTATCTGTAACTCCATTTAACAAAAGTTCAGCTTACTGGTTTGTTGGTGGTGGCGTGGAGTATTTTCTGAGTATGAATATATATCTTACGGTTTGTCAGTTACTGTTTGGTTGACTGTATCATTGTGAAGCACAGGTCTGTTTACCTATAACATACATAGAATGTGTATTCTATTAACTGTGACATACAAAAGTATGGTTTATATGTAAGACAGAAAATTTCCTGTTTATATTTAAAAGCATGTCACAGTATCCTGAAGCTTTCATTCTCCAGTGAAAGAGGATTTGGGGAGTTTAAAGTAGTATTTTATTGATGCCTGAGATTTCTCTCCCTTAAGATGAAAGGCTGGTTTAGCTTAGAGAAAACACCACTGCCCACACCCTACCCTCCTCCACTGCATGATGGTGAAACTTCCCCTGATGGATAATAAAGGTAAACGCGGCAAAGGTGTCCGGGGAGCTGGTTTCCCTGCTAAGTGAGTCACACAAGCCTTCCTCTGAACATTCTCCTTGATTTCCCTCTATAATTAGCACTGCTGTGATTAATCGTTCTCTCATTTAGGAAGGTTTTGAGAACACTGTTTGAGGAGGAAATGAGCAGGGGGAGAGGGCAGCAGAGGCTATCATCAGGTATTACTAGTTCACACAGTGCACAACCTTTTCTTCTCATGTGGAACCTAGAGTTACACCTAGGTTTCTCCTCTTTTATAATGGTGTGTCTTGTTCATTTTGAAAATAAGTTAGCACGTGATAAGTAATTCAGTGTTGTTTCATCCTTCAGCGAGCACTGACCACTCATGTGCCAGACCGCTGTGAGTTCAGAGGCCCTCCTCTGCCACTCGGTGTCCAGCGGCAGGGGGGGCGGGCGATGAGACAGGAATGGCTGTCCCCACAGCCAACACAGAGGCTTCTCCCTCTATCGTGAGGCCCGATAAGGAGAGGGTTTCTGACTTTTGAGTCTTCAGCAACTGCAGGGGAAGGTTGAACCTTGGGTGCCTTTCCAGGGGAATTTCAAAATCAGTGACCAAAACACATACATTTAAAACATTTTTGTAACAGCCCCAAGACATTCCAGACGGCCACCGTGCGCCTCCGCCCCTCGCTCAGAGAAGCAGCAGCACACGCAGCACCGACACGCAGACCCCCGGCGGGGCCGAGCGGGGGAGCAACGACAGCAGCCGCTCCCAGTCTGTGTCCCCCACATCCTTCCTCACCATCTCCAACGAGGGGAGCGAGGAGAGCCCGTGCTCGGCTGATGACCTGCTTGTCGATCCCAGGGATAAAGGTACAACACGGGAGGAGTTTGCTGCCACAGGATAAGCGACACCACCGCTGTATCCTGCTTTCTGTTCATTTTCTAGCAGAACACATATACTTAGGGCCACTAAGATCATGACTTTGAGATGTGTTCAAAATACAGATTTTAAAGAATTGTAGTACAGAACCGTAGGTTTTACTGTGGTACTCAGGTGATGGTCAGGTTGGCTGGGTTTATGGGCTTTTGTTTGTACACTTTTTTTTCTTTTTGCACTTACTAATACAAGTTCCTTAATAGTGAGTAACATTGTTTTTTGGTATAAATGAGATAAACATTTGTCCTGAAAAGCATTTGTTTTCTGTTACCTTAGTTGTCATGTTTTTATTATCTTACTACTTTTTAATTGAATGTGAAGCCTTCAAGTTAGTGTGTTTCAGGATCTATATTTGTGATATTTCTAATAAGAATTAAGCTGACTTATATCAGTGCAAGATGAGTATTCCAGGCA
Source organism: Bos mutus (assembly GCF_027580195.1). Taxonomy (NCBI): domain Eukaryota; kingdom Metazoa; phylum Chordata; class Mammalia; order Artiodactyla; family Bovidae; genus Bos; species Bos mutus. The sequence continues at coordinate 44,730,317 of NC_091618.1, read as the reverse complement.
AGCCTGGAGTAAAAGGGGAGGTGGGATGCTTATAGTATTAAACCACTTGCATGATTCAGAAAGTAATTGGAGACATAGCACTTTGAATATTAGTTACTGATAATGTTTTACTTTTAAAACAAATATGATCTTTCATCTATCTTTATCAAGGCAATCTTTTCTTAGCCTAAATTCTAGTTATTACTGCATGAGCTTGAGAAAAATGATAAGATAAATTCTATGGCTCAGTTCAGTAGTCATTTATTTAGACCCTCCTACTTGTAATGTGTTGACTGTCCTAAAATGTTCCACGTCTGATGACAGCTGGTCATTAGTGCCAGTCATCTGAAGTACTGAGACTATAGCAAGTGCAAAAGACCCAAGATTTACTGAAGAAGTCACTTCAGACCATGGGCAATTGTAAAATCATACTATTTGGGCCCTTATTTGTCATCTACAAGGTTAAATAAAACATGGCTATACCCTAGACCAGTTATTAATAAATCACACCCCCTGGGGGCAGGACACAGGCACCAGCAGTTTTCCGTGCTCCCAGGCGATTCACATGCACAGAATTTTGACGCCACTGAATTAAATCCTTTGATTGGGCCTTGTGTTTCTTGTCAGTTGACATACTTAATTACTTCTGATACTTGCTAAAGGATTAAAAGAGAGAGTAAATGCAGCTCCAAGTACTTAAGCTCAATCAGGTGCACCTGCCCCCCCCCGCCCCCCGACTAACCACAGCTATTAAAATCTGCCCTTCATTTTCCGTACTTTCTACTTTTACTTCAGCAGCATATAAGGAACTCTGTAAGTTTTGTGTCCTGTTACATTTGACTTCAGGAAACTAGTGACTGGTTAACTTCTTTGGATTTCTTTTGTAAGAAAGTGCTACTGTCAGCAAGGAGTTGTAGTTTAGTTGACATAGACTGTACATTTAGAACACACAGGTTACATATCAAGAATTCTAAGTTAATGTGGTAGAAACTGAGGAAATCAGCACTGAACAGAATCACCAGAGTAAAGAAGTGTTCCCTTGGGTTAATTTAGAAAGATAACAAAAACTTTGAGCCAGACTTTGAAGGAGGTTTTGGAAAATGAGCAGAGGAGGACGTCTTAGGTACAGAGAAGTTTGTAGGCAAAAGAAAGTCTCTGCCATACACTGTGCATAGACTCTGACTACCCGGAGCAGAGATTGCAGCCAGAGGAGTAGAGGAATCAACTGAGAGATTCTGAGGGGCAGCCAAGAGTGAATGATAAGCCACCAGTGAGGAACCATTTTAGTTATTTGTCTTGGGAAGAATGGAGGTGGCATTTGAGCCCGTGTGCTGTGTATAGAATAGAAATAAGGAGCAGCATACCGCAGTATTCAGTGCTGAGGAGTAAGTTATACAGGCCTAGGCTGTGGTAATTGTAAGTAGAAAGGAAATCTCTGGTTTATGCATTTTTTAACAATTATGTCTTTTTTTACCAGGAATTGTGTTAGATATTGGGGTAATGTGGATGAGTAAAGCCTTGTTCCTACCCTCAAGTAGTAGCTCATGGTGTACGGGAGGCCAGGAGCAATCAAATACAGTAGGACTATGCACGCATGTGCTAGTATTGCTTAGTAATCCAGCATGTCGTTTCTTGCAGAGAATGGGAACAACTCTCCTTTGCCCAAATATGCAACCTCACCAAAACCTAACAACAGTTACATGTTCAAAAGGGAACCTCCTGAGGGCTGTGAGAGGGTCAAAGTCTTTGAGGAATGCTCGTAAGTATCCCCCCCATCCCCTCCCACCCGAAACTTTTATTATGAGAAGTATTAAAAGAATTTCAAACAGGCTGAAGAACAGTACGGTGACCACCTGTATATCCAACACTAGATCCTATGGTTAACATTTTGCTTTGTCTCTCTGTGTTTTGGTGTTAGTTTTTACGGAACTGTTTGAAAGTAAGTTGTAGTCATGACATTTACCCTTGAATACAGTTTACTTATTTCCTAAAAGTAACCACTCCTACATAACCACAGTACCATTGTCACACCAAAGAAAATTACAGTTGTGCTTAACACCAACTAGCATCCAGTTATTATTCACATTTCCTCAGTCATCCCCAGCATATCACCCGTGGTTATTTTTGAACCTGTGAACAGTCAGCGCCACACATTGAATTTAGCAGTGTATTTATTCAAGAGAGACCACAGATCTCAATGCAGAGTGGGTTTCCTCCTTTCAAGGATCAAATTCCCTTCAGTTTTTAGTCTCTGGTTCTTTAAACAATTAAAATATTCTGCTGCCAACATGGGGAAGAGAATTCTATTACACTATTACAGAAACGTGTTGCTGTGATAAAGATCATAGAAGAAGCAGAACTTTAAACAGCATCTGGTACCCTTGGTATGCAATCTTCTGTACTCATGTATTTCTGTTGGCTTTTACTCTAGCCAGGGACTCTTAATTTTAGACTCAGAATCTGTTTAGAAGGTATTGCAGCCACGGCCTGTTTTCAGCAGCTGTGGCCCCTTGCTTGTAAGTGATGGCTACAGGGTTGTAGGTATGTATGATGCTGAGCAAATTAGGTGACAAACATTATTTGAAGAGAGAATGATGGTACATATATAAACCTCACTTTTCAGTCTTGTTGCAAGACTAAGAGACACCTTCTGGCTTTTTCTCACTATGAAACTAAAAATACAGGGTGGAGATTGTCCGCCCTTGTTTGGTTCACATAACTTCTTTGTTCCATCATGAGTATCTTAGAATCGTTCTGAAACATGGCATCCTTTTGTTCTGTGCCCCTCCTCTCAGTGCTTCCTTTAATGTCAATTCTAAACAATTTTCCACACAAAGAGCATTGTCTTTCAATCCCTTCACCTTCTCTACTAGGAGATCCCAGCTGTCAGTCTTTTTGCTTTTGTGACAGTAATTGAAAACCCTGTTCTGGCAGCTTCTTCTTTACTCTTTGCACCATGTAAGTCTGAAGCCATGCGTGGTGCCAGAGAGTTTAAGCAGTATTTCTGCACACATGTGTTTCATGGACTCCTTGCACCATAATCATCCAGGAAATCAGCTCAGACTACAGAGTCCCAGGTCCTACCCTAGCCCTAAGGAGTGAAACAATATGGAGCTAGATAGGACCTGGATTATGCATCTTTAACAGATCTCAGAGGACTTTTATGCTTCCCTTCAACATGCTGGCTTAGACCTTTTCATGAGAGTTCTTCAGAAATGGAGTCATTCTAATAGGTAAAAGTTAAATGGTCCACGTGGAACCTTTTGGAGTATTTGACTCATGGCTGATGGACTTAAAAAGCAATTTGAATTTCTGTATAAATGACTTTGAGTGAATATTAGTTGTGTAGGTTGGTGTCCTGTGGCATCTGCCTAGACTGTTATATTTGGAAAAGTTCTCAGTATCTGAACTGTATACATACAACTATGTTGGTTGTTTCTAAAGAGAGGGAAGAAAGGATGGGGAATATGTATGTATTGTGTGTGTATGGATGGATGGATAAATAAAAGGTGAACCATGACATATAAAATGTTTTATGGCATATCCATCTGTTATTAGAAGGTAAATCTCTTTTTTGAATGCACATAGTTTATTATAAATTTTACTGACATAAAGGATGTGTAGCACACAAAAACTTATTTATTTTTAAATATCTTAATTGTATTCCAAAAAGAAATTAATGGCAGTAACCCAAGAATGGATTTTTTAGAGCTAATTTTAACCTTCTGTCAATAAAACAAGTTACTCAAAGTCTAAAATATTGGTTTCTTTTTGCCCCAGATATGTATGTCATAATTAGAGCAAAACCCACTTTATGCACTAGCATTAAAGCAAGGGTAATTATTGGCCCTAATCTTAAAATTTTAGCTTATTTAATCATTCTTTAAAGTATATTTTTCTAAGTCTTCGTTTTTGCTTAAAGGTAGACTTAAAGATCTGAACCAGGAGTCAGGTGAGGGCTTAGTCTCTTATTTGCATGTTTATTTGCCTGAAAGAAAATAGGTAGTTGGATTTGGGCCCAGAAAGGACAAGACCAGATTTAGCTTTTTTTTTTTTTGATACAGCAAAGACCTTAGCCATTCCTTCTGCACTTAGCAAGTCCTTTTTAATGAAGTCACATAGGCTCTTTCCTGATCCCAGTTAATGAACTCCTTGACCTTAGTTATCTTAGGTTCCTAGATATTATGGCCTCTTTGCAGTATAGAGATTTTTTTAAAAGTATGACAGAACTGCTTCCTCTCTTTCTTTCTTTCTTTCCCTCTCTCCCATTCTAAGTAAATTGGAACCACCATTTCTTAGCTGATAATTTATTCCTGAATTTGAAAAGAAAATTGCATAAGGCTTTAAAAAAAATAGCAATTCCTTACATCAGTATGAAAATACCTATAATAATTATCTAGTCTGACCATCTATTTTTCAGAAATCATCTAGCAAGCAGTTATATCTGTTTTTGAGAAACAGTAACTTTTGGTATAACTTATGGAAAAATAAAATATTTACATTAGTTCTGAGGGTTTCTGTGTGTGTACGTGTTTTGGTTTTTTGACATACTTGTTTCTTAAGTTGAAGAAAGCTTTGTAGTAGTATTAGAACTTGCATCTTCTATTAATAGTGGCATAAGTATTATACTGGTTGTGGATAACGAATTTCTTGGAGAATCTTCTCCTAAAAGTTAAATGGAGTGAAAATTGATTGCTTTTGGTGGGCTGCAGTCATGACTCGAGGGGAGACTGGAAGAGGGGTGGGGGCCTGATACTTTTTTTTTCACTGTTAGTGTTTTGTTTCTTGATCTGTGCCCATTAGACAAGTTATGTTTTTTTATGTTATTTTGTGTGAGATCTGTTGCTAAGTCTGTTTTCATGAAAGCAGAAAGGGAGTTAAACTGATTTTAGGTTCTGTCATTTAAAAAGTCACAGTTATCAGATCATTAGTTGAAGAAAAACTGAACAGTTTTTTTGACTCAAGTATAAATATATGTAATTTTTAAAAGTGTATTTTTTGTGCTGATGGGATGTAGGTGAGAGGGAATTTTAGATTCTCTTTTAGCAGTACAGAGGCTGAGAAACTTATTGATAATAATGATGCTATATAATTAATGTTGTGTTGAGAATTCATTTGAAATGTGATCCCATTTAGGCTAGAGCTGGAACTTGGAGTAGCTACCTACTTAATAGCATTAACAAAACAAATGAATTAGCCTTAAAAAAAAAAAAGGAAGAAGTTTGTTTGTATTTCAGAAATACGAGGTTTCATCCTCAAGATCCATTAGCAGCATTGTGTCTTACGTGATTTTTAGCAAGATAACATCAAACAATAATTAAAAACCTAAGCCTCATTTGAAGGAGGGTATAAAACTTGATTAGCCCTTTTTCCCCCTAATATAAGAATGAAAGTTATCTTTACTAATTCTTCGAAAAAAAAAATACAAGCATTATTTAATTATAGAAACATAATATCAACTTCCTATCTGCTTTAAGGAATTGAAAACCATGTTGTCAGTAAAAATAGAGGGGTGTATGCCCTTCTTACAGTATACCCAAATACACATGTGACCCTAAAAGTACTCACCATATAAAGTTTCCATTTTATCCAAGAATAACAATACACAAGTAAAACAAATTTAAATGATGTAATTTCTTTCTTCTTAAATTATTCTTGCCAAAGATATCCATGGGTAGTATTCACTATTAATAAAATATGCCGGCCCAAAGCACTGCCTATATGGAACATTTTTTTTTTTGCACCTACTCCCCAGGGTTGGTGTTTATTCATTCTTTAAAACTCAGCTCAGATGTTCCTTCCTCTGGAAGTTATCTTCTACCAAACTCCCCCTGTTTCTTTGTGCCAGAGGTTATTCACTCGCTTGTTCTACCTCTAAACAATTTACAGACCATTTTTATCACATCTCTCAGACATGCTTGTGCCAGTTTTTAACCTTTTTTTGCTGTGGACATCTCTGGCAGTTTGGTAACGCCTTTGAAGTGATTCATAGCTGCTCTGAATTATGTTTTAAAAACATATTAAAGATTATAATGGAGACTGATAATACTGGAATGCAGTCTGTCCCTTATACCTCTCTCGTCCCAAGAACTACATATTTAGTATGTCTCCATGTACGTCACTCTATCTTTAGGTCTCCAGAATCTAGTGCAGACGTGGCACACTTGTATTTTTTTTTTTATTAGGAGAGATGAGAACCATACTTTTATCGTATGATCATACTACCTTTCCCCACCTGAATCATGATTTATTTAGGTTCTTCCATTTGACTTTCTTCTTAATTTTGTGTCACCTCCATGTTACTTTAACAGTTTAAATTTTATATTTTTACTTTTAGGGAATACCACTAACACTTGTATCCTTTTCCAGCCATTTGGGTTAATTGTCAAGAGCACCTGAGGAGAGGGAAGGATTTGGCTTCAATAAAACCTTTAGAACACAGGACTGTCGTTAGTTTTACTTTGATTTTACATTTACATTATATTATTCAGGAAATCATTATGGCTGTTAACTCAGAACTGTTTCAAAGAGATTTTTAAGCACACTTGGAGAAGCCAAGCCCAGCAAAGTTTAGTCACGCAGTGGCAAAGCTCAGCAAAAGATAGACATCTTGGGTCATTCATTTCTTTGCCTTTGCCCTTCAAAATAGTACAGACTTTGGAACAATCATAGTGGAACATATTTTTGTCTTTAAACAGCTGGAATATCTTTTGCTTTAGGAAATTCTTTATTCACATTGGCTGTCTTAGAGCTTCACTGAGATGCCTGAGCATCCTGTGTGGAGCCTGGGCTTGCCAGGGAGCTGAAATCAACAGTTAAACTCATGTCCTTCCAGCATTCTGAGATGCATAATTCAAATCATGTGTCCTTTGGTTGATGGCATTTGGAGCCTTAGACATAGCTTGAGTTTTGTTTTCCTTTTTTGTGTCTATAAGTTGTTGTTTTTTAAAGAAAAAACTTCTGGTGTTTCGTGACTTAAAAGTCTTGGGTTATTTATTCTGTGTCTAGGCCAAAACAACTTCACGAAATCCCGGCCTTTTACTGTCCTGACAAAAACAAGGTGAATTTCATTCCTAAGAGCGGCTCTGCTTTCTGCCTTGTCAGCATCCTGAAGCCACTCCTCCCCACACCAGATCTTACCCTCAAGGGCTCTGGCCATAGCCTGACCGTCACCACTGGCATGACCACCACTCTGCTGCAGCCCATCGCTGTGGCCTCCCTGTCTACAAACACAGAGCAAGATCGAGTCTCTCGAGGAACAAGTACAGTCCTGCCCCCCGCCTCTCTCCTCCCCACACCAGAACCCATTGAGGAAGCAGAAGGATAGGTCCCAGTGCTGTGAGGCTGGAGTTCTGGGCAACTGAGAACCTCCTCGACCCCTTGGCAGCGATGGCATCGTGGCTCCTGGTTGGCTGTGAAGTGCCCCAGCTCTTCCACACTGATGCGGCGTGGCGTGGCTGCTGGAAGGGAGCGGCCCCTCTGGAGGCCGGCCCTCAGCGCCGAGCCTGCCTTTGCTTAAAGCACCGGTTGAAACAAGAAAAAGGTATCATTCTTTGCTTTTGGAGGGCCAATATCACGTTTTTTGTTCTCAAATTAGACTTTTTTGAAAAAAACAAAAAACTGATCCCTGCAAACATGATTCCTGAAGGGAGACGTGAATGATGCTGCAAGAACCATCTTTTCTATGAAAATGACTATTTTATACCAATGTTACATTTTCTGGAAACGTAGCAAACAGGATGTTCTTTGGTGGCCTCTGTTTCTTGTTTCCCTTTCTAGATGTGTGCTTTTCTCAGCTGTTTTCAGCTTTGGGACCAAAGGGATTGTTGACATTTTCCTAGCAATCTTAATCTCATGACTGTGTTCTTTCTCCCAAACAAGAATTGATAGGTTAATAATACCTTGAACCAAGTACATATATAAAAAAGATAAAAAGCAATATGAGTACATTATGTGACTTATGTTTTCTGATGTCAGAAGTTTGTGCTTTGGGTGAAATATTTGTAAAACTGCTGTTTTCTTCACTACTCTTGTATACATTTCACCACGTTGTCAGAAATTATAATCTGGAGACAAGTGCTTTAATATTTTCTCACCCATCATTGGAACTTGGTTTAAAAGTCAGCGAGCCAAAAGGAAACTTAACTGCCCAGTGTTGACTGCTAGCTAGGAGTAAGGAGCCCCTTGGATTTTCTGCGCAGTATTTATCACAGGAACACCCTTCTGTCCCGTGGGTGTCATTCTACCTTTAACCGTCACTGTATCATAGCCCCAAGAGATCCTGAAAATGGCTGTGCATGGATTTCCTCCTCTGCTTTTGTGATGTTGTCGTCTTGTGGATTTGGTCTGGGTTAGTAGTTTGCCAGGAGTGTGATCCATTGAATAGCAACCCTTAGTCACAGAATCTTGAGACTGACGTTTCCTTTGTGGTGGCTGGCACTGAGATATGTTGCCTATAGATTTTGCTAGTTTTTGCTCCAGCATTCCACACAGAGGGGGAAAAACAGGCCAGAAGGGCTTTGGAGCATAAACAGCAGGAATCTTTGAAGAATTGGGGATTTAGTCCGATCTTAACACAAGCACTGCCAGTATCACGTGACAGCAGGCTTCGTGTCTGGATATGTGGTATTAAGGAGCAGCGCGTTTTAAAGTTACAGCCTTGTTGATAGAAAGCATCCTTCTAAGATCTTCGTAAACTACCTTATGATGCAATAATTTAATGTTCCTATACATATTATAGGAAGAGAACATTTAAATACTGTAAAAGGGATTCGGTTTAGAAGGTTACTATGTCAGTTTGTCCAGATATATCCCATCAAAGAAAACCTAGTGGTAGCAAATCTTCTGAAAGGACTTCTTATATTTAAGTACCTTTAAAACATCTAAATAATTAAAAATATGCCCTGTTAAAAATGGAGATGGATTTAGGCAAGTTAGGTAAACAACATTTGAACAGTCTCAGGTTTCAGTTGGTAGGCCTGATGAATTTTGGTTCCTTTTCCACCCAAAACTGATTTAGCTGGAATTAGTACATTGTGGCTTCCAAATTGGAAAAGCTCAGTTATTCAAGGTCTAAGTGTTCTCTGGTGGGTTGGTTTTTGAGAACCTTGATTATTTGACGTTACCATTTCACCACCGAGAACCGTTCTGTGAGAAGTACAGAAAAGGGCAAAACAGATCAGGTGAGCTGGTGTTGAAGGTTGGAAGTTAAAAAGTAAGGTTTCAGAAAAATCCCCCATCAGTTTTTGGATTACCTGAATTCTGTTAAATCTCTGTTCTTTTCCTTGCCTCAGACTTACTTCTTTTCCCACCTGGACATGGTCACAAGGGTGTTTTACCAAAATGCCACTTTGTAATACAGTTTCTCTTCTTACTGTGTTGTGCACGTTTGTCTAACACATCTTTCTGTAGAGTATTCATATATCCTTAATCTACAGTAATTTAAAATCAGAATGGGAGACAGTTTTAAGATACTATCATTTTCATAGTCTTATAGGTGGAACTTTTAATGTTTGGCTGTAAGGAGAATGTGAATTTGCAGGTAAATGAATTATATGGCAACCGGACATAGCCCTCGTGTTTGGGAGAAATAGAGCCTGAGGTTTGAAGGAAGGAAAAAAGGTACAAGGTATAAAAAAACTCTTAACTGCCAGTGCCAAAGGGCTAAATTTTAAGTTTATGAGCTTTATGCCGTCTTGAAAAAATATTGATTGTAGTCCATTTAGCTTTTATTTAACCTTGGTGCACAGATGGTTGACTTTTTTTTTAAATGGGTCTACTCTTAATAGAATGCATAATATTGTTTTCTAAAATTACATTCCATAATTATCTTGTTATTCTGTAGAAAACTGTACAGAAGGTAAGTAAACCAGAATAGCTTCAATGGAAATACAATTTAAATTTTTAAAAAATTTTGAATAAATGTACTTCCATTGCGGTAAAAGAAACAGGTGGCTTGTATATTTCAGCAAAAGGAAGCTATTCTCTGGTTATTAACTTTGTCAGTGTTGTTATTTTTACTCTTAAACAGTTTCTTCCTTGCTGTGATAAAAATATATACATTTACTGTTTCTGATCATGACCAAGTCTGTATTACTTGTCAAATTTAGATCTTAAGTTGTCATGGCTTTTGTGAACAGTTATGTTTTTAAAATACCTGTTTTGCTTCTTTGATTAATACGGTGAGCATGGATGCCAAAATTATTTTTTAATTAGATTCATTTTTTTAAAACTATTTCTGATGTTTGTGACAAGCCAAATCAGCCTTTTAGAAGGTGCTACTGCTAACTGTGGAGTAACTGGCAACAAGGAAGCCCCCACCCCCCTTTTTTCCCCTAATGGTTGGCTTTTACTGGGAAAAGGTATTTTAAAAAATAGCAGAGTTTATAGCCTCCTCTGTGTCCATGATTAGGACTGGATTGTCAGAATTTTCTTTTGTTAAAGAACGTAAAAGAAAAATCGCCACTACTGAATTTATTAAATATAACTCTGAAGATTCATTCCTTAATGCTTAGAATTTTGATGTTTCAAGACTAGACCAGTGGAAGTGCTGAATTTGCATTCAGAAAGCTAAAACACTTAATTTCGCACTTTAAGGTTTAAGTTTTACTCTTCCTAAATTAGGGGTAAGCAGATCAGCCCTGAACAATATTTTGTTTATACAATCCTGTTGATGGATATAATTTATGTTTTTTAAAAGTCTTTATTTTTCATTTCTGTTAAAGCTGTGTAAATCTTTTTCAAATGCAATTTTTAAAGTTTTGTTTTTCTAACAAAATTCTCCCCCAAAACTGCATTTCCAATGGTGATATTGTTACTGTGTACTTATGTATTCCCTATATCTGAACACTTGTTGCTGCCTCACAAGAAAATGGAACTTTTATGTTAAAAATAAAGTCTGTTCTTCTTGAGAGTTTTTTTCTGTGTACTTTTATGAATATTGCCTCAAATGCAAATTTCTTTTCAGATATTTCTAACTTGAAAAAACTTTAGTATATTTTCACAAGTAGAATAATGAATTTGTATTAAGTAGCAGGATATATAATATTCTCAGTTGTTCTTCCTTACTTCCTTGCTACCTCCTCCTCCCTCTAGAACTGAGAGTGCCTGGTATTTGTGGTAAGTGCTAAGCAGACGTTAAAATATCAGCAAGCGCACTGAACGATGTACCTGTAATTCAGTACTTTACAGGTTAAGAGATTTAGCTGGGGGCAGTCACTTAATTTCATTCTAAATTACACATAAAGGAGTTTTTTCCCTTTTGGTAATTCGTTCTTGCTAAGCCAGGTATATTCTTCCTTTGTGACAAAGGTTTATAGATGCAAGGCAGTTGTTAGCTTGAGGGTTTAGTCTGTATGAAGATTGTATGCAGTATAATCTCTTAGAAAGCAGGGTCACCTTTTAAGTGAAATAAGTGTCATCATGGCTGCCTGTCATAAAAGTGGTCACCAAATTACTTTGTAAGAAATTCTAAAAATTATTTCTGGGGGGAAAACATTAACCATAATTTGGATATATATATATGTGTGTATATACATACATCCATACATAAACACACAAATATATAAACACATAATGTAACATAGCATCAAATATGAAGAGAATCTCTCAAACTGGTGTAACATTTTCTTCCATTTTTCTTTTTTTCTGTCTTTTCCCTCCACCTTTAAAGAGGTTGAGAGGAGAAAATTTAGATCTTAAGTTGGGTGTGCCTGATTTTCTCTGTTTTTTAATTTTTTTGCTTTGATTCATTAATATTAAATATACCCCCTCTCCCCAAAAGTTTTTAGGTCTATAATGATTCTTTCCCTTTAATTTCTTTTAAGTGGCTGGTTGTGAAATACTTAGCATCCCCTTCCTAGGAGTTCCCTGCTGATGTATATCATTTTTTCCCTTGCTAGACCTCTATTAGAATGGGCTTCCCTGATGGCTCAGACAGTAAAGAATCTGCCTGCAATGCAGGAAACCCAGGTTTGATTCCTGGGTCAGAAAGTTCCCCTGGAGGAGGAAATGGCAACCCACTGCAGTACTCTTGCCTGGAGAATTCCATGGACAGAGGAGCTTGGTGGGCCACAGTCCATGGGGTTGCAAAGAGTCAGACAAGACTGAGCGACCCACACTTTCACTTCTATTAGAACATGGCAGGATAATGTAGGTGACTTCACAGGTGGCGCAGTGGTAAAAGAATCCACCTGCCAATGTAGGAGACTCGAGACGTGGGTTTGTTCCCTGGTTCAGGAAGATCCCCTTGAGTAGGAAATGGCAACCCACTCCAGTTATTTTTGCCTGGAAAATTCCATGAACAGAGGAGCCTGCCAGACTCCAGTCCATGGGGTTTTAGAGTTAGACACAACTGACTGATGATATAAATAACCTTTGTATCTCTTTAGTTCAGTGTTTTCAAACTGTTTGGGTCTTGAAATGAATTATATAGGTCTAGCTAACATTTTTTTAATGAAATATAACAAAAAATATAAGTATATTCAGACATGAGGGGAATAGTATTTGTATGTAAAGCTTTTGCTAGCCTTGAAAGTGAACGTGAAAGTCAGTCCTGTCAGACTTTTTGCGACCCCTTGAATATACAGTCCATGGAATTCTCCAGGCCAGAATACTGGAGTGGGTAGTCATTCCTTTCTCCAAGGGATCTTCTTAATTTAGGGATTGGGAAGGGATCTGACCAAGGGATCAAATCCAGGTCTCCCGCATTGCGGCCAGATTCTTAACCGGCTGAGCCAGCAGGGGAGCCCTTAGTAGCCACAGGGATACATATGTACTAGGTTGTAAAGTAAAATACATTTCTTATTGTGAGTTGTCATCAAAAATGATTTGAAAAATACTGTTGTAGATACAACTTTTATATATATGTGTTTTGGGGTTGGTCTGCTATCTTAACAGGGAGACTGCAGTCTTTAAGGATACTGTTTCTACTTTTTAGTAACTATCTCCAAATTGCTGGTTTTATTTAAAAATTTCTCTTTAGTGGTTTGCATCTTCCTCACATGGAGTGTTTAACTCCATATACTCTTTGATTTTATACAGAAGTATGGGTACATCATACTAAATCATTGTTTTGGAGAAGACTATCACGGAGCTCAGGGCTTCCCTGGTAGCTCAGTTCATAAAGAATCTGCCTACATCGGAGGAGACCCCAGTTCAATTCCGGGGTCAGGAAGATCCGCTGGAGAAGGGATAGGCTACCCACTCCAGTATTCTTGGACTTCCCTTATGGCTCAGCTGGTAAGGAATCCACCTGCAATGTGGGAGACCTGGGTTCAAACTCTGGGTTGGGAAGATCGCTTGGAGAAGGGAAAGGCTACCCACTCCAGTATTCCAGCCTGGAGAATTCCATGGACGTATAGGCCACAGTGTCGCAAAGAGTCAGACGTGACTGAGCGACTTTCTATCATGGAGCTTTGATGGCCAAAAACCAGGAGTATGACCATTCATCTCAGTTCCATGTCTTAAGCAGTTATTTTTGAGATCATCGGGATCATTCAGAGGAGATCCAGGAAAAGCCCAAGATTTAGGGCCACAATTCGGGAACTAGTTCTGGCTCTGCAGCTTAATGGTCATGGGATCTTAAGCAAAGAAGTCACCTCTTTGAACTTCAGTTTTCTGATGTGATTTCAGGAAATGCTGATGACAATGCTAGTCAGTTAGATGGCGACTATGAAAATAACAAAACTGGAAGCAAACACATGTTATCTTCTCCTTTCTCTTTTGTTGGGTAAGTTTATTCATTCCTTAGAAAAGCCACAAGTTGTTGATCAGGGAAAATGATCCCATGAAAATTCATTTTACCTTGTAAAGTGTAATACAGTCAAGGGTGTTTAGCTGAAATCATAATAAAGGTAGGTAACACTTTCTGATAGCTTTCCACGTGCCACAGGCTTAGTGCTTACAGAACTCTAGGAAGCCAGATACTGCTAGTTACTATCTTATAAATCACAAGATCAGAATTAGATTAACTTATCCATGGTCATATATCTGAAAAATGTCAAAATCTGGCTTTGAACCAAGTCTGACTCCACAATTTAGACTTAACCACAAAGCCTTACTGCTACTTCTCCTGTAACAATGACATTAATAAAATATAAGTGTCCGGTATCATTGCAGATTATGTGCCCTTGGGTCATTGCCTCATTTGCTCTTTGTGGTATTCATTGGTTCAACTGCTGGCAGTTTGGTTTGGAGGGCAAAGAGAAAGTAAGCTGGTTAAACATCAGTTCCTGACCAAGCAAGTTAGTGACACAAATCCTCAAGCTCTGGTTTTTAATGTTGCTACAGCTGCAGAAATTCAAAAGAAATATTTTAATTTGAGAAGCATATCTTTTAGGGGCTTCCCCGGTGGCTCAGATGGTAAAGAATCTGCCTACAATGCAGGACACCCAGGTTTGATCCCTGGGTTGAGAAGATTCTTTGGAGAAGGGAATGGCTACCCACTCCAGTATTCTTGCTGGAGAATCCCATGGACAGAGAAGCCTGGCAGGCTATATATAGTCCATGAAGTCTTAAAGTGTCAGAAACGACTGAGTGACTTTCACTATCTTTTTTAGAGAGGCAAAAAGTGGGGCTTTCAATCACATTTTTGGTGAGTTTTTTTTAATGTGACTTTTTGAGGTAAAGACTTAGTAATTTTTAGTCTGTTACTTTGCATGCCCATTTCAGACACAGTAAAATCACCCAGATGACAGTTTAGTTCCTATGTAACATTAATAGGAGTTACCCCTAGATGGTCAGGCTGTGGAGGATTTCTTGGTCTTCTACTTTTCCAGACTTTTTAAATGAGAGAGCATTATTTTGAAATGGGATAAAGAAATTTTTTTAAAGGTAGTAACACGCCCTTCAAAATCTTACCTGTTAACACTCACCTCACCTTCATCTCCAGTTTGTACTTATTTTTTGGATGCTGAATGGTTTTATTTACATCACTGAGTACAGAACCATGTCTTGAATTTAGATGCCAAGGACAGTTCTTAATGAACTCCGTGTGTGTGCATGCTTAGTCGCTCAGTTATGTCTGACTCTTTGTGATGCAATGGACTGGAGCCCACCAGGCTTCTCTGTCCATGGGGATTCTCCAGACAAGAATACTGGAGTGGGATGCCATGCCCTCCTCCAGGGGATCTTCCTGACCTAGGTGTCAAATTCATGTTTCCTGTGTCTCCTGCATTTCAGGCGGATCTTTTACCCACTGAGCCATCGGGGAACTCTTTAGTCTTCTTTTTTTAAAAAAATTTTTATTTTATTTATTTATTTTAATCATTTATTTATTATTTATCATTTATTTATTATTTTTTTTTTTACTTTACAATATTGTATTGGTTTTGCCATACATCAACATGAATCCGCCACAGGTGTACACATGTTCCCCATCCTGAACTCCCCTCCCACCTCCGTCCCCGTACCATCCCTCTGGGTCATCCCAGTGCACCAGCCCCAAGCATCCTGTATCCTGCATCAAACCTGGACTGGCGATTTGTTTCTTACATGATATTATACATGTTTCAATGCCATTCTCCCAAATCATCCCACCCTCTCCCTCTCCCACAGAGTCCAAAAGACTGTTCTATACATCTGTGTCTCTTTTGCTGTCTCGTATACAGGGTTATCGTTACCATCTTTCTAAATTCCATATATATGCATTAGTATACTGTATCGGTGTTTTTCTTTCTGGCTTCACTCTGTATAATCGGCTCTAGTTTCACCCACCTCATTAGAACTATTTCAAATGTATTGGCTGAGTAATACTCCATTGTGTATATGTACCACAGCTTTCTTATCCATTCATCTGCTGATGGACATCTAGGTTGCTTCCATGTCCTGGCTATTATAAACGGTGCTGCAGTGAACATTGGGGTACACGTGTCTCTTTCAATTCTGGTTTCCTTGGTGTGTATGCCCAGCAGTGGGATTGCTGGGTCATAAGGCAGTTCGATTTCCAGTTTTTTAAGGAACCTCCACACTGTTCTCCATAGTGGCTGTACTAGTTTGCATTCCCACCAACAGTGTAAGAGGGTTCCCTTTTCTCCACATCCTTTCCAGCATTTATTGCTTGTAGACTTTTGGATCACAGCCATTCTGACTGGCGTGAAATGGTACCTCATTGTGGTTTTGATTTGCATTTCTCTGATAATGAGTGATGTTGAGCATCTTTTCATGTGTTTGTTAGCCATCTGTATGTCTTCTTTGGAGAAATGTCTGTTTAGTTCTTTGGCCCATTTTTTTATTGGGTTATTTTTCTGGAATTGAGCTGCAGGAGTTGCTTGTATATTTTTGAGATTAGTTGTTTGTCAGTTGCTTCATTTGCTATTATCTTCTCCCATTCTGAAGGCTGTCTTTTCACCTTGCTTATAGTTTCCTTTGTTGTGCAGAAGCTTTTAATTTTAATTAGGTCCCATTTGTTTATTTTTGCTTTTATTTCCAGTATTCTGGGAAGTGGGTCATAGAGGATCCTGCTGTGATTTATGTCGGAGAGTGTTTTGCCTATGTTCTCCTCTAGGAGTTTTATAGTTTCTGGTCTTACATTTAGATCTTTAATCCATTTTGAGTTTATTTTTGTGTATGGTGTTAGAAAGTGTTCTAGTTTCATTCTTTTACAAGTGGTTGACCAGTTTTCCCAGCACCACTTGTTAAAGAGATTGTCTTTTCTCGATTGTATGTCCTTGCCTCCTTTGTCAAAGATAAGGTGTCCATAGGTGCGTGGATTTATCTCTGGGCTTTTATTTTGTTCCATTGATCTATATTTCTGTTTTTGTGCCAGTACCATACTGTCTTGATGACTGTGGCTTTGTAGAAGAGCCTGAAGTCAGGCAGGTTGATTCCTCCAGTTCCATTCTTCTTTCTCAAGATTGCTTTGGCTATTCGAGGTTTTTTGTATTTCCATACAAATTGTGAAATTATTTGTTCTAGCTCTGCGAAAAATACCGTTGGTAGCTTGATAGGGATTGCATTGACTCTATAGATTGCTTTGGGTAGTATACTCATTTTCACTATATTGTTTAGTCTTCTTTTAAGTTGCACATAAAACATGGGAGAAGATAGACTGTGACCCATCCTAACAATAAGCATTTTTCTTCCCATCCTGCTCTTCAGGTTTTCTTTGGTATATTTAAACGAACCCTTATTGTTGTGTGTTTTAAATGCATTACTTTCAGTACTGCTGAATTGGTTAATATGTTAAAGTTTGTAGTTTAATGTAAAGTTAAAGTTTCCCAGTTTAATGTCTACATCCCAAGATTCTGGGTGTGTTTCACTGCTCAAGGTAAGGAAATGCAGGGCCCTGCCAGTGCTATGGAAGATAGAAGTAACTGGATCAGTTAATCCTGGCTTTCTATTCCTCCTGTCAGCAAATCAAGTTAAATAATATGGCTTATATTTCACTGGTTATTGCGTCCAGGCTCAGAACTTTGCTGTTTAGTATTCTGTATTTTGTTACTAACAGTATTTACACAAAGAACACACATTCTGTTATTTCCCATATCTTACAAAGTCCCTCCTGCATGAAATAGAAAGAATCAGTCTCACAAGGATATTAATTGCCCTGGTTTTATTTTCATTCTGTGGTATCTGTATCATTCAAACTACCTTCTTACTACTATGGTCCTGAGGTAAAAACCAATGTTTTTGAATAGGGAAACAACAACTAGATTTGTATTGAACACTTTAGAAAATAAACTTTTTAATGCCATCTTATAGTTTTATTATTAATAAAAGAGGCTCAGAAAAATAGCACATTCAAACTTCCTTTGTTCGTACACAGTTAAGACCTTTACATTTCCAGATGGTCTGAAATACAAACACTTTTTCATTGTGCAAATACTGAAACCTGTTTTGTTAAAACAGGTTGTTTCTAATCATATCAGAGTTATGTTTTACACTTAATGAAAGATTTCAAAAAATACAAAGTCACACCAATTTGATCTTAATCTGCCCTAAAGTTGGTTGAAGAAAGATTAGGCAAATTTTAGTTCTTCTGGGGGCTCTTCTAAGTTTAAATGCATTTTTGTCTGCTATTAAAAAGTATAAGATAGCTATCCCCCCCCACTCAACATAAAAAGCATTCATTTATTTTGATAAGAGTTGTTCTCAGCTCACCCTTGGTTAAGGTTAATTCATTTATTTATTGAATGGTGGTTCTAGATTTAAGCAAATAGCAACTGACCACCTTTCTGTTCTATGTTTATCCTGTCCTTTCCTTTCACTCCCAACTGAATATGTGCTTGGTTTGCTATTATACCTATTTTAAGTGTAATACAGCCAAATTTCTGTTTCTGGCTCTTAAATTAATGATTGAGCTTCAAATAACTAACCTTGAGTAAAAATAAAGTTTTAAATGTGCACTTCAAAAATGGAGTCATTAGACTTGCTGAAGTTGTAACTGGACTTTCTAAGGCAGTGTTGCTTTTGGGTTAAAGGAGCAAATGGATACTCTGTTGAAAGCAAAAATGTTAGAGAAACTAAGAACTGAATAATACAAATTCTGATATGTTTCTATTTTTTGATAACCTTTGCTCTTGGAAAACTGGGGGGCAGTATCCCCCCTACATCCACTGTCAGGGATTTAGGCCTAGGGAGAGTACTGGTTTTCCTCTTTGTTTACGCCATAACAAGGACTGCTCCGCATGGATGTGAGGGAGCTATACAAGTATTTTTTAACTAATGCATTAGTGAGAATTAATAAGAGAAAAATGGCAAAACTCAAGACAATTAACACTTTCTGAGGTACTCCCAAAGTTGAGAGCTCAGAGTGACCATGGGTATAGACTTCAGATTGTGATTCATAATCATGACCCTGGTGATGGATTTTGGTGGAACAATGTACTGCACTGGCAAATGTCACTGAATACAAAGGGAGAGTTACAAAATGCTTAAGGGTTAAACCAAGTAAATATGAATAAGCACGTGAAAATATTTTAAGGAAAGTTTTACAGACTCTTTTAAGTCCATATTCCTGACCCTCAGTTAAGGTCTTTCTAGCCAGCCACTACTTGACCACAGTTGTGGTTTTCCAAAGACCCTGTGGGCGGTTCAGATCGTAGTTAGGCCAGACTGCTATGGATGGGAAGTGGACTGCGATTTACCTGCCCTAGTCACTCCTAAGAAAATGTTTTTTCTATATACAGTGACTCAGAGATTACAAGCAATTCTCCTGTAAATAATAGTTAAGCTTGCTTGGAACTAGGAGTATAGTGAAATCTGCTGTGAACATGTTCGTGAACATGGTCACTTATGCAGATACAATGGACTGGATGATGATGAAACAGGACAGCGGGTGAACTGCCTCAGAACTAAGGCTGGGCAGGAAGAAAGAACAGGACATAGAGTGACTGTGTCTACAATGGCTGTGCTTGTATCAGCATATACTTCAACTTCCATTAAAGGACCTGCCTTCTGATACTTAAGACTCTAAACCTTCCAAGGGTAAGTTTGTCCTTAGTAATCAAACAGAACCTCAGCTGATGTCACCCACAGAAAAGTGGAAAAATGAAAGACTGCTTTACTGATGGTATAGAGCTTTCTGTAACTGTGCCAGAAAGTATTCTGGGTTAAATCATGTTAAGAAATACTGGGTAAGTATTGCACATCTGTTCGAGGGTGAGTTAATCAGATTTTTCCCTCATTCAAGTAGACGTTTCCGGGTGGTTGCAGGAATACGACTGCCAGTTGCCCAGGGAGTATCCTCCCTGGTCTTCTTTCAGGCAGCGTGTGAATACAGGGCACTGTGACGGCAGTGTGTGAAGACTTAGGCCTGAAGACAAAATGAAGTACAACGTCTGAAATACTGTTGGACAGTCCTGTGGTTTATAAGATGGGAAGAGAATTTTCTGTTTCTACAGAGGGTGGACTTAGCAAATAACTCGTCCTGCTACTTTCCCCAAAAAATTCAATAATGAAATTGGAGGGTGTCCATGATTTTGTATGAAGGAAAAGAACTGAGATACTACATTTTAGCCTCCAAGTGGAGAGAACAAATACCAAGTTTCTCTGTGATTTCATCAAAGAAAACTGAGTTCTCAAATCTTATTCTACCTTTCTAAAGACAAAACTAGTCTTGTTTCTAGTGCTATGTTCCACAACAGAAAATCCCCCCTGCCAGTGTTTTATTTAAAAACCAACCCCAAATCACAACCCAGTTTACATGCTGTCCTTTATCTATATATAGAAATCTCATAGCCAGCAAGGCAACTCATACATAAAAGATTTTCCAAATAAATAAACCCAATCCCTACTAAGTTTTGGTATCAATTTCAGACTCAATGGTTTTGTAAAGTTTTACATATATTACCAACTGCTGCAAATCCAAGATATTAAATAGACACTTAATGTATAAAAATGTGGTTGGTCCTTACCATCTGTCTAAAGTTGGCTGTCAAGTGTTAAATTTGCAAACACAATGTCTTCATATGTGAGTGACAACATAAACTCCTTTTCACTAAGGCAGTAAGTTGCAAAACTGGTGTCTCAAGGCCATTGAAGTGGCATCGTAACTTCAGTCAAGCATTAAGAAGTTCATCATCTGAGTGTCCGATAGCATCTGGGTTTGAAAGTGGATCCAAGTCTGCAAATAGATTGAACCAGGCTGACATGTCTTGGTTACCACTGTTGGGAGCTAGTAAAAAAAAAAAAAGAAAAAAACACATTGAAGAGTCCCAGATTTTTAAAAAATCACATCACTGTACCACATTTATAATTTTAAAGTAGATGCTGCTTCTTTTGAATCAAATTTAAGACAACTGACAAGAATAAACATCGATTATGTCTCCTTGAGGATAATTTGGAAAGCTAATTGCATGTTGCTCTGAGAAGGACTTGATTAAAAGTGAAAAGGCAGGAAGTAATAGAAGACTCTCAGATAAGGCTCAAGGTTAAAAGTAACCTTTGTTCCTACACTTGCAAACTTAGTGCTTGGAATACATATTTATTATCAAAGTAATCTTAAAATGTAGATGTAGGGAGGAAACAATCCCCTAATCCTGTCTCTCAGCAGTTGTCCTTTTCATTTACAGTTGTTTTGTCTTTTCCACGTGTACTTTACAAATTTTTGATAAATATGGAGTGAATTATGTCTCAGATACAACTTCCTGTTAACCAACTCTCTCCCTGTGGAGAATGGAAAATTGCATATATGGATAATCTACAAGTAATGGGCAGATAGTCAAGAATAATACATTTATGCTGAAGGCTGGGGCTAGTGAACGACTGTTCAGTGGCATGGACAGTGGGTCATCTCAGAAGGCCAGGGGGTCCAGAAAGCAGGGCTGAGACCCAGGGGACAATCCGAAGGTTACATATGAGACCAGAGATGCAGTGGACAGAGGACGGAAGGCAATCCAACTCACGAGGCTAAAGCAACCCTCTCTTACAAGCATGGCTATCACTTTACACAGAGGAGGGGGCTGGAGACTGGGCTGTGGGGATCCCAAGCCTCAGGGATCTGGACAGAGTGAAAGGCAGCTTTGTGTATCCAGTTCTGTTTCTGGGAACCCCAAGGTAGTGTCAGTGATGCCCACACAAAATTCTGGCTCTGAGTCCTGGGTGTACTACCTACTAATAAGTAATAATGAGCAAGTCATTTAACCTTGGGTCCTCTTGCTTCCTCATTTGTAAAGATCATATAATTTATTATTAAACCAGGATACTTGAGAGGAAGTAGGGCGGGGTGGGGCTTTTAATAATTAAACTTGAAGAACAGTGTCAAGCAGGACATTTGATCATTAACACCTGAACTCCCTCAAACAGCTGTTGAGAGGTTCTGATGAGCATACAAAAATCGTACAGTATTCTACAAATGTGGCATGGTTTTATATTTATCTGTCACAGTGGGAAATGAAGGTCTTAATTATGTTATTTTCATGGGGGCTTTCCTTGTGCACTTTTCTTGCCTACAGAGATTCTTAGAGGACAACAAGTAGAGGGTGAAGGAGTGAGTCAGGTGGCGCTAGTGGTAGAGTCCAGCTGCCAGTGCAGGAGGCATAAGAGACGTGGGTTCAATTCCCTAAGTTGGGAAGACCCCCTGGAGGAGGGCACAGCAACCCACTCCAGTATTCTTGCCTGGAGAATCCCTTAGACAGAGGAGCCTGCTGGGCTATGGGTGGCCCAGAGTCAGACATGACTGCAGCGACTTAGCACGCACACATGTATAGAGAAAAAGAGCCTAAATAACTAATTTTCATACAGTAAAAGCAACCATAAAAATACCAACATCAAGAAACAGAACATGACCACTCCTTAGAAGCTGGCACCCTCTGGTCACTACTCACACCACCCTCACCCAACCTCTCACCCAGCATCACAGATAAAATAAATACCATTGGGGCTGTTAGCAACAGTGCTGTCAAAACATCCTTTTGCATCTATTTTGGTTAACAGTTGAATGCATTTCTGTTGGAAAAGTACTTAGGAGTGGAAAGGTACATGCATCTTGTGGTGCGTGTATTTCAGTTTTAGCAGAAACTGCCAGTTTTCCAAATGGTAATGCTAATTTACACTCCCACAAGTAGTGTCCAAGTTCTTCCATATCCTTGTTAGCATGAGTGGTTTTCAGTTTTTATTTAAGCTGTTCTGATAGGTGGGTAATGGTATTATTGCATTTTTGGTTTTAGTTTGCATTTCCTTAAGGTGGATCAGCTAGTCAAAGAACTCACCTGCAATGTGGGAGACCTGGGTTCAATCCCTGGGTTGAGAAGCTCCCCTGGAGAAGAGAAAGGCTACCCACTCCAGTATTGTGGCCTGGAGAATTCCATGGACTGTATATAGTCCATGGGGTTGCAAAGAGTCAGACATGACTGAGCGACTCACCTCACTTCACTAATGACTAATGAAGTGGGGGGTACTTAATGAGTGAATTTTAAAATTGTTAAGAACTTTAATTTTTATTAAAATTCTAAGGTTTAATTTTATTGTAGCTTTTTGCTGAAAGCTTTTCCCCCCTATTTTCCCCCCACTAAGCCTCAAGGATTATAAGCAAATAGCAGTATTCTCAGTATCTCAGCTTTTTTCTGTTCAGTGGTAAAATTTACTCACTTTTTTAATGATTAAACACAATTAAGTTTTAGTGAGTTTAAAAAGAGAAAACTAAATAGTCTGAATCCCTAAGGGTGTCTGTATTCAGAATTGGCTGCTGTGAATCTGTGATTTGCTTGGAATTGACAGATTCCCCAACTGATTTATCCCAAAGTATTAGGAAGAATAAAATAGGATTCCATGAGTCCACAATGATACATATCAACAAGTAAGTAAAAGTGAGGACAAGACAAAGCTTTTCTGTACAGCAGAACGCCAACCAGTAAACGTAGAAGGAATGACCAAACAGAAACCTATCATCTGGTAACAACCACAGTAACAGACGTTTCATGCAGGAATTATCAAGGAATGCTGAGTTAGTGGGAGAAACTTTGGTAATGAGAAACAACCCATTCTTACAGTTTCAAAATATTTTTCCATATGATAATTATTCATCACAAAGGAAAAAACAGAATAGTAATTTGATAGTGAATAAACCTGGCAGACACCGCCTTAACCAAGTGATCGAAGTTAATAACATCGTGAGCAACGGAGCACAAGAGGCACCGTGTGCCTCCCGGTATGGTTTCCTAAGAACACACAACATCATTCCTGTGCTGCTAGTCCTGACAAAATGCATAACCTGAATCTATGAGACAGCATCAGATAAACTCAATTCGAGGAATATTCTACAAAATTAACCACACACACACACAAAAAGCCACAACAATGGAAGGCAAAGACTGAGGAACTGTCCCAGATTAAGAGGCTAAAGAGACCTGACGACAAATACAGTGTGATCCTGCATTGGATCCTGGATTGGTCTAGGAAAATATCTTTTTCTCTTGTTATAAAATACATTATATAATTTGTAACACTACTGTATTTTATAACAACTGAAATAATCTGAATAAGATCTATAGATTGCATAACAGTAGTAAGGTAATGTTTAATTTCCAATTTTGATCACTAAATTGTGATTATGTAAAAGGATGTCCTTCTTAGGAAACAGATGCTAACGTTTTTAGCGGTGAAGGGCATTACGTCTGCTATTTAAGTCTCAGAATGATTTCAGTTCACAAAAAATTACATATACTGCACACACAGAATAAGGCAAACATGGTAACATTTTTTGAAATCCAGGTGGGAAAATATGGGAATATTTGGTACGATTTTTGCAAGCCTTTCTGTAGGTCTGAAATGGTTTGAAAATTTTAAAATATTGATACTACAAAGATTTAGATGTCAGCCTAAAAGTGCTCCCACTGGTCAACATGGGGACAATTTGAGAACCAAAATGATTAAGAACAGCAGTGATTATAAACCACAGAAAAAGTATGAATCCATTCTGACAGTGAACACATATGTAAATAGGGAATAAGAGATAGTTTTCTGCTTACAGCAGAAGGGATAGGCCAGTCATTCTAGTATTCTTGGGTTTCCCTGGTGGCTCAGACGGTAAAGAATCTGCCTGCAATTCGGGAGACCTGGGTTCAATCCCTGGGTTGGGAAGATCCCCCTGGAGGAGGACAATGGCAACCCACTCAAGTATTCTTGCCTAGAGAATCCCCACGGACAGAGGAGCCTGGAAGGCTACAGTCCATGGGGTCATAAAGAATTGGACACAACTGAGTGACTAAGCACACACAGCACCGGGCAGGTCAGTCAGTCAGATCAGTCGCTCAGTCGTGTCCGACTCTTTGCGACCCCATGAATCGCAGCACACCAGGCCTCCCTGTCCATCACCAACTCCCGGAGTTCACTCAGACTCACATCCATTGAGTCAGTGATGCCATCCAGCCATCTCATCCATCCTCTGTCATCCCCTTCTCCTCCTGCCCCCAGTCCCTCCCAGCATCAGAGTCTTTTCCAATGAGCCAATTCTTCGCATCAGGTGGCCAAAGTATTGGAGTTTCAGCTTCAGCATCAGTCCTTCCAATGAACACCCAGGACTGATCTCCCTTAGGATGGACTGATTGGATCTCCTTGCAGTCCAAGAGTCTTCTCCAATACCACGGTTCAAAAGCATCAATTCTTCGGTGCTCAGCTTTCTTTAGGAGACGGCAACGGCACCCCACTCCAGTACTCTTGCCTGGAAAATCCCATGGACGGAGGAGCCTGGTAGGCTGCAGTCCACGGGGTCGCTAAGAGTTGGACACGACTGAGCGACTTCACTTTCACTTTTCATTTTCATGCATTGGAGAAGAATATGGCAACCCACTCCAGTATTTTTGCCTGGAGAATCCCAGGGATGGGGGAGCCTGGTGGGCTGCCGTCTATGGGGTCGCACAGAGTTGGACACGACTGAAGTGATTTAGCAGCAGCAGCAGCAGCTTTCTTCACAGTCCAACTCTCACATCCATACATGACCACTGGAAAAACCATAACCTTGACTAGACAGACCTTTGTTGGCAAAGTAATGTCTCTGCTTTTTAATATGCTGTCTAGGTTGGTCATAACTTTCCTTCCAAGGAGTAAGTGTCTTTTAATTTCATGGCTGCAATCACCATCTGCAGTGATTTTGGAACCCAGAAAAATAGTCAGCCACTGTTTCCACTGTTTCCCCATCTATTTGCCATGAAGTGATGGGACCGGATGCCATGATCTTAGGTGGAAGAAGCCAATTGTATGGCATGTGAATTATATGTCAATAAGGCTGTTTAAAAAATGTGATTAACAGATGAGTGGATAAACAAAATGTGGTATATCCATACAATGAAATATTATTCAACTTTAAAAAGGAAGGACACACTGTCACGCACTACAACACGGATGAACTTGGAGGACATTACGCTAAGTGGAATCAGCCAGGTACAAGAAGACAAGTACTTGCAGGACTCTGTTTATATGAGGTGTGAAGGTAGTCAGATTCATAGAAACAGAAAGTAAAATGCTGGTTACCAGGGGCTGGGAAGAGAGAACAGGAAGTTACTGTTTAACGGGTACAAAGTTTCACATTTTTCACAGCAATGTGCATATACTTTACTGAACTGTACACTTAAAAACGGCTAAGATGCTAGATTTTGTTCTGTGTTTTTACTACAATTTTTAAAAAAGTGTGGAGAGAGTGCTAGGGTTGGAAAATCATCACTTTTCACCTGTAACAGGACAGGCTGAATCAGGCAAAAAGCAAAAACGGATGCTAAACCTAAGTGGAAATTCTGACAAACAGAAAAGCAGGACGTGTCCCAGGTTTCAGTGTCTTTCCACAGACTGCTCAGTAACTGTCAGGGAGGACAGAACGAAATAGTGATCATATAGGAGAAAACCTGGACAGCTCCCTGGGTGAGTGGTCAACATGACACCCCTAAGGGAGAGAGGGACAGCTCTGAGCTGTGAAACACTGAGAAAGGAACATCACCTATGTGTGTTCTAGTCAGGATAATCTGACTAGATATTCAGGAAAACGAACAACCTAAATTTAATTACAAGGAGACCTCAAATCAAACTGAATAAGGAGCCTTCTATTAAAAACAACAGTGGAGCAGAAAGACTATATCCTTTTAAGATGCCCATGTCCAAAAAATCAAAAGTTGTGGAAAAATTTCAGATTCAAAGAGTCTAATGAAATATGGCAACTGAATACATTACATGACCACAGACTCCCCCTACCCCCTGCCCTGCCAGGCAGACTCAGGACAGCGCTATAAAGGACATTACTGGTCAACTCAAACATAAGATACAAATACTTAGTAGATTATAGAAACGCGTGTTAACATTGCCTAACATTACAGCCATGTTGTGGTTGTGCAAGAGAATATACCTGCTCTCAGGAAACACAAGCTGCAGCGTTTAGGAGGAAAGGGTCATGGTGCATGTAACTTACCCACAAGTGGTTCAGATAAAACAACACGTGCATTACACACACACCTGTATAAAGCAAATGGGATAAAATGCCGACAACAGGGAAATCTGCATGAAGGTGTTCTTTGTGCCATTTTCATTTGTGAAATATTTCTGTGTGTCTGAAATTCTGTCCAATTAAAAAGTTAAGTCAACGTCAGTGACTAGGATTAATATGTATAAGATCCTGTAAGACAGGGAATGGGTCTATTTTCTATGTATATCCTACATGGTAATTACAACATGAACCAGCTCTGCAGACAAAATACAGTGAGTACTCCATATATGAAAGCAATTACTATGTACCCGGTCCTGTGCTATAAGCCTGAGTGCGTTCTCTGTCAACAGGCATCCTGTGCACACAGAGCATGTTCTATTCTAATGGCATTATCCATTATCAATAGACTTTAACACAAAACATAAAAGACTGAAGTAGAGGATGAAGTTTACCATGGCAAGCCCACAAAGTCTAGTCACTGCTTTCCACAGTGAGGGACAGCCAAATACAGCTTTCATTTTAATTCATTATTAACAAAATAATTTTTTGGACAATATGAGGCAAAGGCTATAAAATGATTCTTTTCTAAATTTACTTGAATTTGACTTATTATGATGGCAGATAATGTAAATAAGTAACTTACACTTTGTTAATTTCTTTGGACTCTGTGAAGGCACTGGCTGGTTATCAATGTGTGACAGAGGAAATTCTAATCCCCCATGGGAGGCCCAGCCTGGGGAGAGAAATAATGAATTATGCATTGTTAATCAAGTGGGAAATAACAACAGAAAAACAAGGGAAAAATATCTAATAAAAGTCCTCCAATCTTTGTACCAGGGTAATATTCCATAATATAATTAGGGTTTGGGAGACATGTTAGGTGGAGTCACAGTAACCCAGGAAACCAAACGACGTTCTAAATGGAAGAGGAGTGGGAATCTGAGACACAGGTTAGAAATGTAATTGATAGGACTTAGGAACCATTATCCAAGTGGGGAACAGTATGATTCCTAAGGCGTCGGGCTGGACACAGGACGGTGGAACAGCAGGTGAGTGGAGAGACTCCCTGACATGTAAACAAAGCAGGTGGCCCTTTCCTGCTCCCAGCTTTCCACACAGCCCTCCACTCCCACCGCATTGCCCCGAAGGCTGTCATGGAACCAGCTCCGGAGTTGTTCCCTTTTCTTTTGTCATCTCTGAGCTCACAGGAAGAGAATGCATCAAGTTTTGCTAGGTGGAAGAAACAGTGTCACCTGCCCTAGGCAGGGATAACTTCGCAGATCAAGAATTTTTAAACAAGACACTGGTTTTCTATGTAGAGAAGATACCTGGAAAAATCAATGAAGAAAATATGGGGTTTAGGGGAGGTGGCAGGAAAACAGCCTTTGTTTCACTCTCCTTGACAGACACCAGTGATATCTGTTGTTTTTCTTTTTTTGTTGTTGTTGTTTTTCTTGTTGACTGGTGTGACTGAAGATTTTATCTAGCAGTACTGAAGCTAACTTTGTTTCCTTGTTGATTTCAGCATCCACATGTACCTAGTTTTGCTTCACAAATATACAGCAATTCAGGGGTATCCAAATATTGCACAGACACTTACTGTTGAAAGCTCCAGCAGCATGAAGGCCAAGGTCAAAGAGCTGTGAAGGAAGGAATCCTGCGGAGTGAGCAAGAGGCTCAGAGCCCCCAGAAGGCTCCTGGCACGTGAGACTGGCCTTGGGGCTTCCAAAGACAGCCTGGCATTCCTGGGAAGATTCACCAGCACTCCAACAACCAGGACTTAGAAGGCTGTTCAGAAACGAGAATTCCTTCTCAAAATCATCTTCCAATGAATCTACTGGCAAATCTTTTGCAACTGTTGAGTGAACATAAAAACAAAATGGCTTTTATCTTTTCAAGGAAATAAGAGTAGGATATACAGCAAATCAAGTTTGTTTCATTCTCATATTTTATTAACATAATTTTAACAAATAAAGTGATTAGAAGTTTATGTGAAGACAATTTCTAATTAGGTAGGCTACATATCAAAATTCTTAAAGAATTCTTAAAGAAATTTGTGGAAAATTCTTAAAGAAATGGGAATACTAGACCACAACTGGAGAAGGAAATGGCAACCCACTCCAGTATTCTTGCCTGGAGAATCCCAGGGAGAGAGAAGCCTAGTGGGCTGCCGTCTATGGGGTCGCACAGAGTTGGACACGACTGAAGCGACTTAGCAACTTAGCAGACCACATTACCTGCCCCCTGAGAAATCTGTATGCAGGTCAAGAAGCAATAGTTAGAGCCAGATGTGGAACAACAGACTGGTTCCAAATTGGGAAAGGAGTACATCAAGGCTGTATATTGTCACCCTGCTTATTTAACTTATATACAGAGTACATCATGCAAAATGAGCACAAGCTGGAATCAAGACTGCCAGGAGAAATACCAATAACCTCAGATATGCAGATGATACCACCCTTATGGCAGAAAGCAAAGAGGAACTAAACAGCCTGTTGATGAAAGTGAAAGAGGAGAGTGAAAAATCTGGCTTAAAATTCAACATTCAAAAAAACAAAGATCATGGCATCCGGTCCCATCACTTCATGATAAATAGACAGGGAAACAATGGAAACAGTGACAGACTTATTTTCTTGGGCTCCAAAATTACTGCAGATGGTGACTGCAGCCAGGAAATTAAAAGATGCTTGCTCCTTGGAAGAAAAGCTATGACCAACCTAGACAGCATATTAAAAAGCAGAGACATTACTTTGCTGATAAAGGTCCATCTAGTCAAAGCTATGGTTTTTCCAGTAGTCCTGTATGGATGTGAGAGTTGGACTATAAAGAAAGCTGAGCGCCGAAGAACTGTGATGTTGGACTTTTGAACTGTTGTGTTGGAGAAGACTCTTGAGAGTCCCTTGGACTACAAGGAGATCAAACCAGTCAATCGTAAAGGAAATCAGTCCTGAATATTCACTGGAAGGACTGATGCTGAAGCTCCAATAGTTTGGCCACCTGATGTGAAGAAAAGACTCACTGAAAAACCCTGATGCTGGGTAAGATTGAAGGCAGAAGGAGAAGGGGACAAAAGAGGATGAGATGATTGGGTGGTATCACCGACTCGATGGATATGAGTTTGAGCAAGCTCTGGGAGTTGGTGACGGATAGGGAAGCCTGGCGTGCTGCAGTCCATGGGGTCTCAAAGAGTTGGACATGACTGAGTGACTGAACTGAAAAATCAAAATGACATTTCACAGTGAAATTAATAGCTATAAATACTTATGTATAAAATAACTAAGCAACCACCTGTGTAAGACAGAAACTACAGGAAACATGAGGAAAAACAGAAGCTAATAATAGGAGACTATAATATACCAAGTTAAAAAACAGGCCAAGAGGACAGAAATAAAGATGTAAAAGATCTAAACAACATAATCAACAAGTAGTTTTTTTTTTTCCAGCTATGCTGTGCAGCAGGTGAGATCTTAGTTCTCCAACCAGGGATCAGACCTGCACCCCGTGCATTGGGCATACAGTTTTAACCACTAGACTGCTGGGGAGGTTCTACTGTGGTTGTTTTTGAATATATACAAACCCTAATGAAAATATACCTTCTTTTGAAGCACACATTGAAAATTCATGGAAATTAGTAACTAAGGCACACACACAAATCAGTTTCTTAAAATAGAGATATTACAAACAACATGCTCTGATTATAATGAAATAAAATGAGACAATTCTTGGAGAAGGAAATGGAAACCCACTCCAGTGAGATTTCTTGCCTGGGAAATCTCATGGATAGTGGAGCCTGGCGGGCCACAGTCCATGGGGTCACAAAAGAGTCAGACATGACTTAGCAACTCAGCAACAACCACAGTCGATTATAGGCAGGTCTTTCAACTGTCGGAGGATGGGGGCCCAGAACCCCCACTGAGTTCAAGTGTCAACTGTATTTGGTCTTGTGACTCCTATATTTATGAATGAAACAAAAACTTACTAAATTAGTACCTTAAATAAAGTTTAAGGGAAAAAAATGAGACCGTTTTTTAATGAAACCAGAAACTAAAGGGCTCTTCTGCCTGCACGTTCTTAATACCTTCTTTTAAACAACTCCTGGTTGAAAGGTGAATGTAATTTCTGAAAAATAGTGATAAAGAAGACGTTTCATATCATAACCCATGGGGTATTTAAATAATAATTAATAGAAAAATCATGACTACATTTATCAATAAAAATCAAAGAGGCTTCTGGCATGACAGAATGATGAGGTCTAGGGACCTGCACATCAGTTTTTAAGTAACTGGTGAAAATAATTTTAAAATCTCTGGAAATTTTCCAAGGACATACTTCAAATGAAGAAACATTTACACAAGAACATCTATTACAATTCAGAAAGAATGAAAGACTATAGTATTTGAACTAAGAACCATTCCTTTCCACCCCCTTTCTCAATTCAACAAGATGAAAATTTGCTCTAGTCTGGTGGGAGTCAGGGAGGGGACCAAGGAATAAGCAAACAAGCATGAGAGAATTTGGAGGGTAATGGAAATATTCTAATTCTCAATTGTGATGGTTGCCCAACTCTATAAATTTACTAAAAGCCACTGAATTTTATACTTACAATGGGTGAATCTTATGGTATTTAAATTATATCCCAATAAAACTTAAAAAATCAAGAGAGATTTTGTACAAGTCTATGCAAATAAATCTGAAAACCCAGACAAAATGAATAATTTCTGAGAACAATATAACTTATTAAAATTGGTCCCAGGACAGGTAAAAAGGTTAAACTGATCAATTTCCACAAAGAAGAAAACTAAAAAAAAAAAATCACAGGCTGAGATATTTTCACAGGGAAATTAATATCAATGTAAACATAGTAAATAAAATATCAATAGACAATGCACAATGACAAAGCTGGATTTCTAACTGGAATCCTAGTAATATAGCTCACCATCTTAATGTATTTAAGAGCAAACATCAAATAATCACTGGTAGAGATGCTGAGAAAGCTGCTGGCAAAATTCAACAAGGAGTGGGTGTGCAACCATTCCTAATAAAATCTCTTGAGAAAACAGTAATGTGTGGATACTTAACATTATAAATTATATACCTCAATCTAAAAGCTAGCATCTTAATTAATTCAGAAACAGGCACTGACACCAAGATCAGGACATGCTTGCTATTATTTCACATTGTTCTGGAGGTAGTAACCAATTTAAAAAAAGAACTTAATTACAGTCACAGGAGTTATTAAAGAAAAAACAAGACTATCTGTATTTGCTGAAGACATGATGGTTTACCTGGAAAGTTCCAGAAAATCACTCATAAAACTAACTCAAAGTATAAACAAATTTAGCAAGGTAGCAGGATACAAAACTAATATGTAAAAATCAATAGCACTTATATACACAAAATAGTAACCAATTAAAGATGAAATGGAAAGAAAATGTCATTTATAATCACAATAAAAGAAAATATTCAGAGATGATCTTAACTAGAAATGTTCAAAACCTACATAAAAAGACTATATATGAAAGCTATACAAGTAAACTTTAACAGAAAGATACCCCTTGTTTGACATCATCAACCTGTCAGTTTTCAGATTTAATGTGATCACAAAGTATCGATGAAACTTTCTTATGGAGCTAGACAATAAGCCTTTAAATAAAAAATGTGGCAATGGTACATTGACACATCTATAAGCTATAAAGAAAGTCCAGAAATTGACTCAAATAGGTATAGAAATCTAGCATATGAGTGGAAGTTAATTTCAAATTACTGGGGCAAAGATGGCGTTTAAAAAAATAGAGGATAGCCATTTGGAAAAATATAACATTCAATCCATTGTTCCAATACCATTTGCGTGAATAAACTCCAAGTGAATTGGAGATCTAAACGTTAAAAAAAAGAAACTATATAAATACTAGTAGAAAGCAGCAGCAGCAGAAAGCACAAATGAACTCCTCTAACCTGGGCTTTGCATAGGACATAAATCCAGATCCAATGAAACAAAAGATTAATAAATTTGACTATATAAAATGTTTAAATTGTTTTCATGGCAAAAAACAACTATAAGAAAAGTCAAAAGACAAATGGCAAACTGGGAGAAAACATGCAACATAATTGCTTGGGAGAAAATGCTCAAGGTAGTGCTGACTGAGTGCCTGCACTGGTAGGTGGCAGAGATACGTGAGACAGTAAGGGGGGCAATAGTCCCGCACGTCCTCACAGTCACAGACGCTCCCACAGGGCCGAGACATACAGAATAAACAATTATTTAATTTCCATTGTGACATGCTATGAAGTAAAAGAGTAGGATTGTATTCCTGTGAAAAGACCTATCAGATTTTCATGTTATGAAAATGAATATTAAATAAAAACTAAAGAATTTTAAATAATAAATTATCCATATATATATAGTGAAATTATAATATACCATTTTCAGAATCAGAAAACTGAGGTGCTACAAATTCTTTTATTCCAGAATGTTTTTCCTTATGATCTTCAGTTGCTGAAACAAAAGCACATGAACGATTAAGTTGAAGAAGAAAAAATTTAGCATGCTGATTTGCTATAGTAGTTTATAATAATTTAAACCCAACTGTTCAACTGACCAAATCAGATTATAATCCATATATGTAAAATTTAAAGATCTATAGATAAAAATCACATATGTATAAATATAGCAAATAATTTTATAATACCCACAAATATTGGGGTCCTCTGTTATATCCATGCCCTCTTAAAAGTTAAAAGTTTTCACATTGCATGTAATTGGCACAGTGCCTACGGAAAACAATATGGAGGTTCCTCAAAAAAACTAAAAATAGAACTACCATATGATCCAACAATGCCACTTCTGAGTACTTTATCCAAAAAATAAAAACAAAAACCCTATTTCAAAAAGATACATGCACCCCACTATTCACTACAGCATTATTTACAACAGCCAAGACACTGAAAGAAACCAAATGCCCATCAATGGGTGAAAAAAGAAAATGCGGTTCATATACGCAATGGAACGTTATTCAGCCATAAAAAGAATAAAATCTTAACATTTATGACAACATGGATGGACACTGAAGGCATTATGCTAAGTGAAATGGGTCAGAGAAAGACACATACTGTACCATCTCACTTATATGTGGTGTATCAAGAACAAACGATACCTGAGCTCATAGATTTAGAGAACAGTGGTGGTTGCCAAAGGCTGAGGTGGGGGCACAATGA
Organism: Bos mutus; assembly: GCF_027580195.1. Taxonomy (NCBI): domain Eukaryota; kingdom Metazoa; phylum Chordata; class Mammalia; order Artiodactyla; family Bovidae; genus Bos; species Bos mutus. Next base: position 44,696,275 of record NC_091618.1, on the reverse strand, counting down.
GTGAAGGAAGTTAAAAAGTACAAACTATTATAAAATAAATAAGTCATGGGGATGTAATGTACAGAATGTTGATTATAGTTAGTACTTTGTTACTATTTGCAACTCCAAGGACTGCTGCAGGTCAGGTTTCCCTGTCCTTCACTATCTCCTAAGTTTGCTCAGATTCATGTCCATTGAGTCGGTGATGCTATTTACAAGCATCTCATCCTCTGCCACCCTCTTCTTTTGCATTCAATCATTCCCAGCACAAGGATCTTTTCCAATGAGTCGGCTCTTCGCATCAGGTGGCCAAAGTATTGGAGCTTCAGTTTCAGCACCAGTCCTTCCAATGATTATTCAGGATTTATTTCCTTTAGGATTGACTGGTTTGATCTCCTTGCAATACTGCTGTTGCTGCTGCTAAGTCGCTTCAGTTGTGTCCGACTCTGTGCGACCCCATAGACGGCAGCCCACCAGGCTCCCCCGTCCCTGGGATTCTCCAGGCAAAAACACTGGAGGGGGTTGCCATTTCCTTCTCTAATGCATGAAAGTGAAAAGTGAAAGTGAAGTTGCTCAGTTGTGTCCAACTCTTAGCGACCCCATGGACTGCAGCCTCCCAGGCTCCTCCATCCATGGGATTTTCCAGGCAAAAGTACTGGAGTGGGTTGCCACTGCCTTCTCCCTTGCAATACAAGGGACTCTAAATCAAGTCTTCTCCAGCACCACAGTTAGAAAGCATCAGTTCTTTGGTGGTCGCCTTCTTTATGGTCCAACTCTCACATCTGTATGTGACTACTGGAAAAACTATAGCTTTAACAATATGGATCTCTGTCAGCAAAGGGACGTCTTTGCTTTTTAATATGCTGTCTAGGTCTGTCACAGATGTCCTCCCAAGTAGCAAGCATCTTTTAATTTCAAGGCTGCAGTCACTGTGTGCAGTGATTTTGGAGCCCAAGAAAAGAAAGTCTGTCACTGCTTCCACTTTTCCCCCTTCCATTTGCCATGAAGTGATGGGACTGGATGCCATGATCTTAGTTTTCTGATGTTGAGTTTTAAGCCACCTTTTTTACTCTTCTCTTTTACCCCCATCAAGAGGCTTTTTAGTTCCTCTTCACTTTCTGCCATAAGGGTGGTATCATCTGAGGTTGTTGATATTTCTCCTGGCAATTTTGATTCCAGCTTGTGCTGTATCCAGCCGAGCATTTTGTATGATGTACTTTGTATATAAGTTAAATAAGCATGGTGACAATATACAGCCTTGACGTACTCCTTTCCCAATTCTGAACCAGTCCTTTATTCCATGTCTGGTTCTAACTGTTGCTTCTTGACCTGCATACAGGTTTCTCAGAGACAGGGAAGGTAGTCTGGTATTCCCGTCTCTTTAAGAATTTTCCACAAATAACAAAGAATTTGTTAAGGTAGCCAGTCAAAGGCTTTTGCATTGTCAATGAAGCAGATGTAGATGTTTTGCTGGAATTCCCTTGCTTTCTCTATGATCCAGTGAATGTTGGAAATTTGGTTTCTTGTTCCTCTTCCTTTTCTAAACCCAGCTTATACAGTTAGTAATACTTTCAAATACTGCATATTTGAAAGCTGCTAAGAGAGTAAATCTTAAAAGTTTTCGTCACAAGAAAAAAATGGTCACTGTGTATGAGGATGGATATTAACTAGACTTATTGTGGTGATCATTCTGCAATATATACATATAGCAAATCATGTGTACACCTGAAACTAATACAGTTTTATGTCAATTATACCTCAGTATAAGTAACAAGTGTACAACAGACTGATTTGCAATTTTTAAGTTATGCTCCACTTATAATTATTATAAAATATTGACTATATTCCCTGTAGTTTATTTTATACATAATTGTTTATATCTCTTAATCCCTTAGCCTTATTTTGTCCTTCCTCCCCTCCTTGTCCCTGATGGTAAATACTAGTTTTCTCTATATCAGTAATTCTGGGTTTTTTGTTGTTGTTATGTTCAACAGTTTATTTAGCTTATCATATAAGCAACATTATATAGTATTTGTCTTTCTCTGACCTATTTCACTTAGTTCATCCATGTTGTTGGAAATAGCAAATTTTCATTCTTTTTTATGACTGAATAGTACTCCTATATGCACACCACATATTCTTTATTTATTTTCATCTGTTGATGGACAGTTATTGCTATGAACAATGGGATACGTGTATCTTTTCCAATTACTGTTTTGGGGATTTTTTTCAGATATATATACCCATGAGTGGAATTGCTTGCTCATATGGTAATTTTATTTTTAGTTTTTGGGAAACCTCTATACTGGTTTTCATTATGCCTGCACCAATTTACATTCCCACCGGCAGTGTAGAAAGTTTCCCTTTTCTACACATTTTCACAGGTATTTATATTTGTAGTCTTTGTGGTGACAGCCATTCTGACAGGTGTGAGATGATGTCTCATTATAGTTGTATTTATTTTTAAACAGTTGTTTGGCTGTTTCAAGGCCTTAGCTGGAGCACACAGGAGTGTCAATCTTCACTGCAGCCCGTGGGATCTTTAGCTGTTTCATGTGGGATACAGTTCCCTGACCCAGTATTGAAACCAGGCCCCCTGCATTGGGAGCACGTCTTAGACGCTGGATCATCAGGGAAGTCCCTCGTTATAGTTTTAATTTGCATTTCTCTGATGATTAATGGCGTTGAGCATATTTTCATGTTCCGGTTGGCCACCTGTATGTCTTTGGAAAGATGTATGTTCAGGTCATCTGCCCATTTAGGTTGTCTTTTTGATCTTGAGTTGTATGAGCTGTTTATATATTTTGGATAATAATTTCTCATAGGTCATATCATTTGCCAATTTTTGTCCCATTACACAGGCTGTCTTTTGATTTTGTCAATGGTTTCCTTTGCTGTGTGTGCAAAAACTTTTAAGTTTAATTAGGTCCCATTTGTTTATTTTTGCTTTTATCTCCTTTGATTTAGGAGAAAGATCCAAAAGAAAATTTTGCTATTTATGTCGAAGAGTGTTCTACATAGGTTTTCTAGGATTTTCATGGTTTCTAGCCTTACATTTAGGTCTTTAGTCATTGTGAGTTTATTTTTGCCATGTATAGTAACATGGATGGATTTGGATGGTATTATACTAAGTGAAATAAGTCAGACAGAGAAAAACAAATGCTGCATATCATTTAGATGTGGAATCTACAAAACAGAATAGACTCGTGAATGTAACAAAAAGGAAACAGACTCGCAGATACAGAAAACAAACCAGTGGTTACCAATGGGGAGACGGAAGAGGGAAGGGCAACTTTGGGATAGGAGATTAAAAGATACAAACTATTATGTATAAGATAAGCTAGAAGGATATTATATAACAGTTTATATAATAGTATAACACAGGGAATATAGCCAACAATATCTATAAATGGAGCATAACCTTTAAAAAGTGTGATCACTCTGTTGTATATCTATAACATATAATATTACATCAACTGTACTTCAACAAAAAGGGGACATAACTACTGATACAGCAGGCTTTAAAAGATAAAATAATACTATAAGTGGATATTGAAACTACAACAATGCCCATTATATTTCATTTATGTTGGTTAAAAAATATTCTCTAATTGGATACAGGATTATATATGCACAATTAGATAACATTTAGAACATATGTTTGATGGTATGTTAGATATATAGAGCTCATGACTATTGTAGTCTTTAGTTTCTTTTATCAGTATGGTCTGTATTTATGTGTATGCTTAAAAAATATTGGACACCTACTATGTGCTACATAGTTTATAAATATATCTAGCATCCTGCCAGGTAGGAGTGTATGAGTCATTTTTCTGAAGAGAAATATGAAAAAGGCATAAATGACTCATTTAAAAAAAAAAGTTAGCCTTTAAATCCAGATTTTTATGGCTCCAAAGCTACAGTAATTCATATATATGTTGATTGTACATATAATGTATATTTATTTTAAAATAACATAAATTTAAATATGAGAATAATTTTTGAAACAATCATACTGCCCTGTGAAATGAATATCTACACTAAAAGCAATTGTCTCTAAGAAGGCCAGAATTCCCTAAAGAAGATAATTGGACACTCTAATTATGATTGCCTGAAAGCTAACTCATTGCCAAGCACAGCCTCCAGTTCCACCCGAGCAGGAAGCCTGGACTGAGACCCTGGGCGGCTGCAGAGCAAATCCTACCACCTGCCCAGGCAGGGAAGCAGGTGAGCAGTCCCACCCAAGAGGGGAGCGTGGTCCTTGGCCCACCTGACCAGGATGCCTTAAAAGTGACCCTGGGGAGCCTCAAGCCCAGCTTACAGTACTGCCCAGCACCACATCCCAAATTAAATATAGTAACTATGTGAGGTGATGGATGTGTTAACTAGTCTAATGGTGAAAATCATTTTGCAATATATACAAGTACCAAATCACCCAATCGTACACCTTAAACTTAGAGTGTTACATGTCAATTACAACTCCATAAAGCTGTTGCAATGCGAACTCAGAAGGGTTTGTACAGAGACATAAAGCGACTTAACGTGTTTTAATTAAATGGATATTAATACAATCTCTCTGAAAAGGCTGCAACGAGCTGTTTTCACATTTGTATGTGGTCATTTCACATTTTAATGAATCTACCATCTTACCTGGTTCACTTCCCAAGTTCACTTCCTCATCTGACAAAACTAACCTAAAGTAAAACAGAAAAATGAAAAGATTTTGGTTAAAATACACTGGGGACTCATACTCTACAAACAGTTCTGTATGGCTTAAAAAGTTTTTTTTTTTAAACTGAGGAGGCAGTTGTCTGGTAGATCTCCTAAAATCTGAGACGAATCTTTTCTAGAGCTACACAGACTGTAAAAATAACCTTTCACCTCTTATTCTTTCAATGCATTTATACTGAGATTGACTGAAGCACCAGGTACCATGTTCAGCATAGTGAGCACCGTGTGAAATACCACACAGAGAACATCTGTCACCAAAGCCGTCGAGTATGAAGTTTAGTTTTCAAGCATTAAAAGGTTTTTGCTCAAGAATTCTTGGCAAGTAAAGTATTGAGAGGTTGGGGTTGACACGTACACACTGCTGTATTTAAAACAGATAACCAAAAAAAAATAAAAAATAAATAAAACAGATAACCAACAAAGATTTACTATTTAAAAAAATTAAAAATTTTTAAAAAGAGATTAAAAAAAAAGAGTGCTTGGGAACTACAGGGAATGAAGAACTGTAGAAAAAATGGAGTACTCTATTTTGAACAAGAAATTGATGGTTACATTTGGCTAAAATAAGACACATTTGGCTAAAACATTCTCCACCAAAACTAATTTTGGAAAGTGTTATCATCCATCTGGTATAATAATTTTAAAAAATGAGATAAAGAAAGTTTTATCTTTTTTTTTTTTTCGGCTGTACCAAGCGGCATGTGGGATCTTAGTTCCCAGACCAGGAATGGAACTCATGCACCCTGCGTTGGAAGCACAGAGTCTTAGCCACTGGGTCACCAGAAAAGTCCCGAGATACAGAACCATTTTTCATAATTCTTGGGGTATAAACTCACAACTCTAGTGTTGGTTTTTTTCTAATAAGCCTTTAAAGACACTTAAAAGCAATACAATATTTATTTGCAAATCCCACAGAAATAAACCTACAGAACAAATGGATAGTTTGATATGGAATGAAATGTTCAACAATAGTATACCTAGATTGTGTTTTAAACATTTCGGACAGAAGAGAGGGTTGAGGTGCTTTGGAACCTGTTAGTTAACGTGAAAGGCAGCTTTCATAATGCTGAAGATGGGTGAGGAGATTTCGAATAAAACTTCCATAAAATGTGATAACAAATATAGCTACTAAATTAATAAACAATGTACAATTTAAAGTCTCAATATATGTAACTAAGTTAATACATTTAATTCATATCTATACATTTGATTACTTAATCTATATTCTAAAACATTGTATATCCAAGGTGGTTAAAAAAATTTTTTTTGTTTGGATATCCCCCTGGGGAAAAGAGTGAAATGCCTATATTTCAGATCACCTTTCACTCAACAATATAGTGTTGTCATTGTTTGGGCCTATTTCTGGGTTCATCATTATACTCAGCGCAATCTAGTTAAAATGACAAGTGGCAGGTCTGCAAGGAAAAGAAAGGTAACATGTCACTACAGGGAAACGGGCAACATGAAGGATGAGCACAGCAAGGGCCTCCCTTTCTAGGGAACCAATCCCAGTCCCCTCGGTGTTGTCTTGGAGACAAACTGTCACCAGCTTCCATCTCATAGCTACCAACACCTAGCTCTTTCTTTTTCAAGCAGTCCCTTCTGGGATTCACTAGAGACAGGCTCTTAGTATAAGACCCAGTCTCCTACACTAAATAATTTGGGATTATCACCCAACTGTTCTGTATTCCTATCACCAACTTTGCCTGCCATGCCAAAACTGGGGCAAGGGGTAAGTTTCAGAGCAGATGTCTAACGTTAACTGGAAAGATGACATAGAAGTATTCAGTATTTGGTAAACCAGAGAAGAAACAACTCTTTACAAATATATAATACAATGGTATCCACAACTTCATAGCACGATCTGTAACTTTTGTCTGCTCACCTATTGAGGTTTTCAGGGAGAGAACTGTCTTCTCTTCGTTCTTCCTTGTGGTCTTCAGTAAGCTTCATTGGAGTGTCTTGTAGTTGCTAAGGATAAGAAATTTAGTGTTAAGTAAGTGGGAGGAATCTTTTTCTCTCTTTGTGCAAACAAAAATGAGAATAAAAATTCTAAAGAACAATATAAAACAGGAAGAGTTCTGAAGTCAAGAGTGGGAGATGTATGCTGTATAATTTGACCCGAGCCCTGCGTCCTTTGTATCCTGGCTGCCCGTGGCCATGACACACACTGTGGACTAGTCACAGGGTCCTCCACGCTAAGATACGCCACAGAAGACCTCACTGTGTTGCCAGCCAGCACTGTGATGCTCTAAATACAACTAAAGATTTTCAGTTTCAAGTCTGAGCTGAAATTGGATATGAAAGTTGCCTAAATACACAGTATGTTATCCAGTAAAACATTAACACAGAAAAGTAAAAAACCAAAACACACACAACAACAACAAAAAAAACAAAAATCCCCAAATCTATTAGATTGGAAGATGCTATGTCAGGACCTGACTTAAAAATAAAAATCTACACCAAGCCCCAGTAACACACGGTTATAGAATATGAACCCATCACAAACATCACATCCAGCTTAGGCAAACTTAACATTTTCAACTTCTACTGAAAATAAAGCAGAATGATTAGTTCAAAGGAACTGAAACGTGGCCTACTAGAATGGATGAAAGGATTAGCACAGTGCATCTCTGCTGGGTAAGCCACACACACAGAAAGTTCACAGGAAGAGTACGTTTTACATGTAGGTGTTATGGAAAGAGCTGACCTAATTCGGTACTCCTCAGCAGCAATCACACATACATAATGACCAAAACTGGCATAATGGTACCGTGGATCACGTCTATGACATAAGTGTAAAAGGAAAGCAAAGAGACTTTAACTCCTAAAACTGTAATGTCATTTTTGAAAACACATGACCACTTTCCATCACCTGTTTCTCTTTCCATTACCTTTTCTTTTTGCATTTTAATTTTCTTTTTACTTTTTCTTTTATTCCCTTCTCCCCCACTCTACTGATATCATGAGCCCACCAGCAGCGTGCCCATGTATTTGTTTAGTGCTGCTGGCAGCATTTGGAATCTGGGAACTTCATAAAAATGACTAACTGAAAGAGTATAAAAAAATGATTCCCAGTGTTTTGTAAGTTTGAAATTAGGCTTAGCAAAAAGCAGTCTCAAGGTTATCGTCCAGATGAAGTGTCATATATCTAAGAAAAGAGCACTGAAGGGAACGTACCTTGAGAGCTACAAAGTCATATGGATGAAGGCCTATACAGGTCCCATGAATCTGGGACATCATTCGAGCTGTTTTCTCCCAGAATCCAAGCAGTGTTCTCTGTAGAGAAAGAAACGGTGACACTACAGTCTTGCTTCCTCTCCTTTTTTCAGTGCTACTTTTCCTCGCTATCGTAGACAAATAGTTGTTGTCAAATAACAAGAAATAGGATCTAAAATCAATTTCCAGGTCTGGGGAGCCCGAAAGCTCTGTAAACAGTAACTGCACAAGGACTGGCACTGTGTCTGCACGTGTGTGCGCCCGTGTGTGTACAGCACTGACACATAACCGGAGCCAGCTCGGGAGGAACTGCAGCCAAGAGAACGATGCTGGCCAATGAGAACACCTTCTGAGGGACCCAGGAGAAAAATGTTCAAAGCACCAAAATATCATATTTGCATCAGAGGTGTATGTGTAAACTTTTATGTTGGTAAGCATGTATAAAACTTTATTAATTGGAGTAAAATAATTTGTACCATTAAATTTGGACTTTCATTTAGGGCTCAAGAAAGATTTGTCAAAAAAAAAATGTGTTATCAAGCTAACTCAAGTAATTGTACATTTTCCTCGCTGCTTCAAGGTTCCTGTTCAAAGTGAGGAGGTGAGTGAGGAGAACAAGGGAGAGCTGGGTAACAGCCACGGTGTTTCCGGCATGATGCGACACAGATCACTACGTGCTTTTATTTTCAAGTGTGACTTGTCTTGATTCTTAAATCCCACAGAATTGAACTGAAGTAGGCAGATTCCTTAAAAGCAGCATTGAATGCCATTTCTTTTAGTTTATTATCATTCTCCTATGCAAAAGTTTATTCTATTTTGCCACTGACGGATAAAATCAGTAACTGTTACCTGTTAATATCTAACTTACTCACTGTATGCTATTTATGTGTGACTTGGACTAAAGTAAACACAAATGTAATCTCCTTCTGAGATGACAGTGGTATGGAATGATGATCTGGCAGAACTGAACATAAGACTTAGAAAACCTAAGTTTTTAAGCCCAACACTGCCATTTCCTTTAAGTATCATTTAATTTTCACTTTCCTCATCCACCAATGGTAGAAAAGGGTTAAACTTTTGGGTCACAGCATCTTTGCTTCAAATAAAATTGTGTGTAGAATTAGTTCAAAGTGGAGCATCTCTGAATGAACCAGGCCAAGAGGCCTTGAATCCTGACTCCTCTCAAGCTCCTAAATGTCTGTCTGTCTCTCCTTCCTAGGATATCAAAGGGAATAACATGAAGCTACAGAAGCAGGTAATCGCTAAAGTCTTTTCCAGTCTAGTATTCTATGATTCTGAATGTCATAACCTTAGTAAGTCAAGTTTAACAAAATCAAAGGAATCTGATCAATTATACAATTTTTTTGCACCCTTTAGACAGCTTTTAAAAAGGAATCTCACCACTCATCTTTTTACTGCAAGGATATGCTGACCATGGAGGTGGGTACCTGGTAGGTAGCAAGTGAATGAGACAACATGTTGCAGCGACTAGCTCCAAGTAAATCCACTTTTTGACAAACATCCATCTTTAACTTGTCAAAAGAAGTTTTGCTATTTCTCACTTGGATTTGTACCTGCAACCACAAAAATGTAGCTTATTAATACTTCTAATATAGAAATAAACGTACCACACAGGTTCATGATACATGTTTTCAGACACATGAAATTGTAACAAAGAAGATTCTCCTTCCCTGAATTAGTATTTCATGATTCATTGAAAAGATTTTGGCTATTTTTGGTAACTGTGGGAGATTCTTTCCACCAGGTATTTTTATGCTGAGAAACTATGTGACGAAAGACAGAAAAAAAAGTATAAAACTAAGAAGAAAAAACAGATTCCAAGTAAAAAGAAACATCCAAAACTACTGATAGATAATATTTAGCTAAGAAATAGTAGAAAAATAAATGGAAAGGGAACATAGTTAAAGTGTTATAAAGCATTAATAATAGCTCTGAATCATACAGATGTATTTATGAACTTAAATATAGGCTTATATTTCTTACACATAAGGTGAGTCATTTGTCAGTAAGTCATATGAATATTCAACTTTAAATGTACTCATTCATTCAACGAATACTTAAAAGGTATCTATTATGTGCCAGGCACTGCTCAAGGAACGGGGATACTGTGGTGAACAATGTTCTTCGCCACCATCCCTGAGTGAGGGGGCACAGGAAAAAAAAGGAAGTAAATAAATATATAAGATGATCTCAAGTCACAAGATAGCATATGCATGAAACAGAACTGAGCAACAACTTTTGGTAAGATGTCAGCAAAGCCATTGATGAGCTCAATGCATGATGTCTGAACTGGGACAGGAGGACAATGAGCGGATGAGCGGACCATGCTAAGACACTGAGGAGAGCCTGCTAGACCCAGGGAAAAGGAAAGACAAGTTCTAGGTATGGGGGGGTGTCTGCAGAAAGGGAAGGAATGGGGTAGAGCATATTCCTTCCTTAAGCACAGAAAGTAAGTATGAGATGTGGCTGCAGAGGGCCCAGGGAATGGAGTGTGCAGGGCTATGTGGGCCTAGATAGGAGGTGTGGATCCTATTCTTTCTGTTTAATTGAAGTGAAATTCACATAACATGAACTTAACCATTTTAAAACTGTACAATTTAGTGACATCAGTGCACTCACACTGTTGTGCAAGCACTCCCTTGGATTGTATCTGTCAAGGATTATAAAGGGGATAGAATGTCAGGTTGACTGAGGCCACGTGTCCACCTACTGCCCATGTCTCTTGGAGAAATCAATGAGGCAAAGCACTTGTAACAGCTAGTAGAAAGATTCCATCTATATTAAATCTAAGTATGAATTATTACAGCTACTTTAAATATTTATAAAATGGAGTGAGTACATTTAAAAAAAATATTTATTTGGCTGCAGCGGGTCTTAGTCATGGCACACGAGTGATCTTTTAGTTCAGGCACGCAGCATGCAAACTCTTAGTTGGGACATGTGGGATCTAGTTCCCTGACCAGGGATGGAACCGAGGCCCCCTGCATGGAGAGCATGGAGACTGAGCCCCTGGACTACCAGGGAAGTCCCAGAGTGAATGAATTTCACTATTTATGTATGGTAAATTCAGGGGATACAATTTATAATAAATAGATTATTTAGCTTATTTAACTAATATGCAGAGCACATCATGTGAAACGCCAGGCTGGATGAAGCACAAGCTGGAATCAAGATTGCTGGGAGAAATAATCAAGAATCTAAGATATGCAGATGACACCACGCTTATGGCAGAAAGCGAAGAGCAACTAAAGAGCCTCTTGATTGAAAGAGGAGAGTAAAAAAGTTGGCTTAAAACTCAACATTCAGAAAACTAAGATCATGGCATCCGGTCCCATCACTTCATGGCAAATCAATGGGGAAACAATGGAAACAGTGAGAGACTTTATTTTCCTGGGCTCCAAAATCACTGCAGATGGTGACTGCAGCCAGGAAATTAAAAGATGCTTGCTCCTTGGAAGAAAAGTTATGACCAACCTAGACAGCATATTAAAAAGCAGAGACATTGTTTTACCAATGAAGGTCTGTCTAGTCAAAGCTATGGTTTTTCCAGTAGTCAAATATGGATGTGAGAGTTGGACTATAAAGAAAGCTGAGCGCTGAAGAATTGATGCTTTTGAACTGTGGTCTTGGAGAAGACTCTTCAGAGTCCCTTGGAGATCCAACCAATCCATCCTAAAGGAAGTCAGTCCTGAATGTTCATTGGAAGGACTGATGCTGAAGCTGAAACTCCAATACTTTGGCCACCTGATGTGAAGAAATGACTCACTGAAAAGACCCTGATGCTGGAAAAGACTGAAGGCAGAAGGAGAAGGGGATGACAGAGGATGAGATGGTTGGTTAGCATCACTAACGTGATGGACATGAGTTTGAATAGGCTACAGGAGTTGGTGATGGACAGGGAAGCCTGGTGTGCTGCAGTCCATGGGGTCGCAAAGAGTAAGAAATGAGTGACTGAACTGACTGAACTGATATGTTCACACACACAGTTGCTTTAAAAGTTTGTGGTGTGCTGCAGTCCATGGGGTTGCAAAGAGTAAGAAATGAGTGACTGAACTGGTATGTTCACACACACAGTTGCTTTAAAAGTTTGTGGTCAAACTTATGTATTGTGGCAGAATGAAAAATTTGATAACCTTCACTTATAATTAATAATCACTTTACATGAGTTTTCACTTAAGTACTTTCCCTACTTAATGAATGACTTTCCTCCTGAAAACCACTCCTAAAAGCCCAGGTAAGCAATATTTGAAAGGCAATTATATCTATTACGCCAAATAGTGGGGGAAAAAAAAAAGTGCGTGACAACTTTTTATATTTACTTCAACTGGAGATTTCCAAGCAATTTAAGAATTTGTAATATAACACATTTTCCAAAACTAGTCTGATGTTTTATGCTCTTAAGTTATTCTGTAGAGGTTCAAAAAAATAAATTAAAAGGATGTATTTTCATACTTTTCGGAACTTTTCCACTTGTTTTAAGGTGTCTGGGTCCAGTTCTTGAGATACATCTTTCATCCACAGCAGGGCTCCTCTGTATTCTGTGCGCGCCTGCTCCATCCGATTAATTGTCGTCAAGGTATCAGATATCGCCCTTTGACTGAATGTTGCTACTTCTTGCTGAAGTCGAGACAGGGGAGTATACAGGGCCAATCTAATGACAGAGAGGTAAAAATCAGAGGAATGTACATCCCACAAGCAAAATAAAGACAACCATAAAGCAGAATTTGCTGTCAAGATGAGTCTATAAACAGGAAATTATTAAGATGCCTAAGAAAATTAGAAAGCAATAAGGCTCATACAACTAACTCTGAATTGTTAATATAGGTAATGTTCATATTTCTCCTTTTTCTTCTTTTAGGGAATACATCATTTTTGCAACATTTTGGGATGTTTACCATGTATAAATGATCTGCCAAGTAATTCTGCCACTTAGAAAAGAATTTCATGAGTAAATGAGATCCTGTATTTATAAAGCATGTTCCTATAAGCAGAAAGTTGGGGTTTTTTGAAAAACTGAAGGAAAATCTGGGTGTTAGAAAAGTAGATAAAATGCTAGATGAGCTAATGAGGACAAAATCCATAGCATCTGAGGATGAGAACAAGAGAAATAAAGGATTTAAGAAACATAAGTCAAACCCAGTTTCTCTATCTGCTTCTGACTCTGACTTAGTGAATGGAGGGACTTGTATTTCATGTCCCTCGGTCATCTCCTTAAAGATGGACTTTTGCACTAATGTGGTATTTCAGCATAAAGCCACTTAGGTTATGCAATGCCATTTACAGGTCTGATAAAGCCTGCTTTTATTTTTCTCTAAAAAAAGGAAATATGTTGGCTGAATTTAGTAATTGCAGAGGATTCTTTGTAACAAGTATCTTTATGCTAAAAAGTTATAAAATAATAAATGTAAAGTATGTAATTAAGAAAATATTTCCTCTGCTTAAAAAGACATGTTCCAATGTACTCATAGATGGTACAGCATCCAAAAAGTGAAAAAAAATATATATATATACACATACTTAAATTTTAGCCATTGGTTGCCTCTATTTCACTAAACCACTTAAGAAATTTAAATACAGGCCTAAAGGCTATTTCCAGGAATTAAGCAACCTATGAATATAAAATTTTAAGTAATGATTTTAAGTACAAAATAAGAGTTAGGCATCAAAACAGTTATATACTGCAATATACAATTCTTCTCTTTTAACCTTCCACTGGAATCAAGAGAAACCTTAAAATATTTAAATTTAGTTAACATACATCAAAACTGTCATACTGACTATAAAGTTAAAGATGATGCAAAACCATGAATAAACCTTTGCTTGGCGGAAGAACAGAGTGCCTTGCCAGTGGCATCCATCATTTTGCCAGCCTGCGTTGTATCCCGTTCTGCTTGGAACTTTAAAAAGAGCCCTAGTTCGTTTTCTTCCTCCGATATAACTAGGAGAAAAATTACAGTATAGTTCATTGTTTCATTTCATCATTTGTTTAAAACACACACATATACAACTAACATTCTCACAGCAATAATTCTCTATACTTAACAATTACTTAGGGGCAGGAGGAGAGAGACTTGTTTTTAAAATGTAAATTCCTGGGCTCTGTTTCCAGAGACTGATTTTACAGGTCTGAGGATCTGCCTTTTTTTTTTTTTTTTTAAACAAGAATTCCAGATGGTTCTGATCAGTGACTCCATAGACCTCACTTTGGGAGAGACTGATCTTTAGTGGAAAAAAAAAAAAATTCCAAAATGATAAAACCACAGATGACACATTTTCAAATGTGCAGAGATGCATATTAGGATCATTAGCACTTATAAAGTATTTGGTGGCCTATTTAAACTTATTCTTGTCTCCCATCCTGGCTTCATCGTCTATGTTCAGTACCACAGATTCACAATTGCCCACAATTTTGCTGCTAAAACCCTAAAAGTTGTCACATAGTGCAATGCTACTCAAAGTGTGGTCTGTGGACCAGTGCTGGCCAGGCTAGTCCAATGGTCTGATCTGTGGACCATTTGCTACCAGCTTGCGACAAATACTCACACTAAGATACCATTAAGAAACTTTTACCTGTTTGACTATCTTATATCTGTTGACTCTAATCACCAAAAAGTATGCTTATATTTGTGCATGTCTTCTTCAATTTTGTTTTTCTAAAAATTTTTTATTGTATTTTCAAAAGTGTCAGCTGACGACAGATTGAAAATAAAACAATGACCCTTCACCACAAAGTTTTAGAAGTACTGATCTAGTGGAAGATGACTTTTCATCACAATAAGACCAACAGGTGAGGGGAGCCCATAAAGTGTTCACACTGTGAGCTTAAAGTGAAAAACATGACAAATGTCATGACTCGTTTCACTCTAGTTTACTGATGGAAAAACTGAAGTTAACCACTGAAAGGGAAGTCCCTTGAGTCCCTCTGAAGCAGCAGGGGAACTCGGGCCTTCTCACCTGCTAGCTGCCCCCTCACCGGTCCTCCCACTAGTAGTGCCTACAAGGAAGTCCCTAGGAGGGCATGTGGTGTTTGAGAGAGGGCGTCTACACATCTGTAGTCTCGTCTGAAAAAAACATGTGCTGTTTTATAAACAGTTTGCCTGATCAAGAGTGGATTGGATCTGAGGAATCTTGTTAATATTCCAATTACTTCAGAGATGTACCAGTTACACATTTCCTCTGAATCAGAACTTCATAAAATTCATAAAATATACCTCAATGAAAACTACTAGAAAAAGATATTAATTTGTAGATGATGATCCGGAAAAGCCTCACAAAACATGGACCACCTCCTTATCAAATATCAACTGAACAGTAACCGTAATTGAGCCTCACTCTTATCAGTGCAGAAAGGGAAGGAGATGAAGCTGAGTCTGCGCTGATTTGGTGCTGAGACCTGATGCCAAAACCCACCGAGACCCTACTCCTATGTGTCCTTCCCCAGTCAAGAGATTCTCATAAAGGTTTACAGTGCTGGAAGAATCTATGCAATGGTCTGATGTTAGTCTCAACAGAAGATCTATTAACCAAATAGTCTTCAAGAAATCACACAGTTATATACAATCTTAAAGAGAAAGCTATGACAAACCTAGACAGCATATTAAAAAACAGAGACATTACTTTGCCAACAAAGATCCGTCTAGTCATAGCTATGGTTTTTCCAGTAGTCATGTATGGATGTGAGAGTTGGACCATAAAGAAGGCTGAGCGACAAAGGATTGATGCTTTTGACTGTTGTGTTGGAGAAGATTCTTGAGAGTGCCTTGGACTGAAAGGAGATCAAATCAGTCAATTGTAAAGGAAATTGGTTCTGAATATTCATTGGAAAGACTGATGCTGAAGCTCCAGTACTTTGGCCACCTGACGTGAAGAGCTGACTCATTAGAAAAGACCCTGATGCTGGGAAAGATTGAAGGCAAGAGGAGAAAGGGACGACAGAGGATGAAATGGTTGGACGGCATCACCGACTCAATGCACATGAGTTTGAGCAAGCTATGGGAGATGGTGAAGGACAGGGAAGCCTGGTGTGCTATAGTCCATGAGGTCGCAGAGAGTTGGACACGACTGAGCGACTGAACTGAACTGGAACATTTCAGGATAAGGAGATGTACAGATATAGATTTTATCATATACTTTCTCTTTATTGTTGTTCACTCAGTTGTGTCCGACTCTTTGCGACCCCATGGACTTTAGCACACCAGGCTTCCCTGTCTTCAGGCTTCCCTGAAATGCTCTACCAGCGTGCTAAATGATCTGGTGATTCTAGGACAAAATGCAGGATGCACAAACTGGCCAGTGTTTCTTTACATTTCCATTTCTATCACAGAACTCCCTTGGTCCAATGACTGCTTGATTCAATGACTCCCTTGGTCCATTTTACTGCTTGGTAAAATATTTAAGGTCCTTAGCAATCCGACTGGAACCTTCCTTTGCTCGTATATCACCCTATTATTCTCCATTACAAACTCTTCTGTCATGCTTCTCACCCTTCAACTTTATTCCCTTGACTCTGACTCCCTTTTTTCCCCACATATTCAACTTCTATAAACCCTTTGAGTTTTACTTCCATTCCCATCTAAGTAGCTGCCAATCTCTCTAATACAGTTATTTTTAACTCCAAGAGAATTCAGAGGCATGTCTGCATCACAATCCTGAATTCAATTACATACTATTCTTTGTCTCTTATTTTATTACAGAAAGTTGTTTCTCCAACTGTTTCCTGGGGAAAAATACATAGTTTTACACATGGCAGGCACTAAAAAAATTATCATGCTATAATGGATTTCTTGCCTTAATGGACAATATATGAACTTTCATTATCAACTTTTGATACTAATTTACATTGCTGCACAAAGAAATCATTCATTGAGCAAATATGCACTGCACATGGACTATATGCTAGACACTGTTTCAAGGCTAGGAGATACAGAAATAAACACACAAGTTTCTATCCTTAAGGAGAGCATATTCTAGTGGTGGTAAGAAAAACAACAGATAAAATATACAGAACATTGAATACTGTTAAGTGCTATTGTTAAGTAGACAGAGATTGATGAGAAAGAGGGGTATATTTCATTTCAGATATGGGAGTCAGAAGGACTCACTAATAAGATGACACTTGACCAAATACCTAAAGAGGATTAGGTATGCAGATAAGACTACTGTAGAGGAGATTAATGGCTCAGAAGGAGAGAGTTTTAGGAGATGAGACCAGGGAAGAAACCAGGATCAGAGAGGTGGCCATGCCCAGTAGGGAACTGTAAATAAGGCAGGAGGAGAGATTCAAAGATTGAGTTCTAACCAGAAGAGGTGAAGAAGAGAGGAGGTTCCAGCAGTTACAGGATACTGAGAAGGAACGACCATTAAGAAGAAATCCAGGAATGCTGGTACCTGGAAGCCAAGTGAAGAGAGTACAGTGTCTCAAGGAGGAGGGAAAATCAACTGTGTTAAATAATGTGACAACGACTGAGAACTGGTCCCAGAATTAAGTTCTTCATGACTGTGACAAGAGTGATTTGGTGGAGTGAAGGGGATGAAAACTTGACCGGGTGAGCAGAAGAGAAGAGAAGGAGAAGGAATAGAGACTGTGTGTACAGATAATTACATCAAAATTTCCTGTGAAAGGAGCAGAGGAATGAAGGGTAACTGCTAGAGCAAGTAGGGGTGGAGAAAGAGAGCTTTTAAATGATGGAAAAAAATCCACTTAAGACTCTGGGAAGGAAAACTAAACTCAGCAAAATCAATCTGTGTCAGAGGATTTGATGAATTGAGCATGCTGGGGGATTTCAGGGTAGATCACTGTAAATATTCATTTTTGTCATAAGAAACGATTCCAAAATAGTTCAGTAAATTACTATTTTTACATTAAATCTTTCATCTTCAAAAATGCAAATGAATATTTATTTTAAGCAGGAATTGTTGGTGGATAGATATCTATGATTTCATACCATTGAGTCTTAGCTGATATTTCTCAACTATCTTCAGAAGTTCAGTACATGTCTCTTGAATGGAGTGAAAAACCTTTGAAATATAAATTTTATTAGGACAATTTAAAGAACCATAGGCAAATACAAAATATAAAAAAACACTTCAAAAGCAAAACATTTTCTCATAGGTATTGTCTATTTTCCTTGACTGTGATATACTTCAGTTTTGGTTTTATTTCAGATGTAGAAAGCACATTTAGCTTTCTCCCATTAGAGTTGGAAAAAATGATAATAAATACATGGAAACTAATAAAAATTTATGACTGTGGAGTTTGTCCTCCCCTCAGCTCCAAACTATCTAAATAGCAATTTAAAAATGTACATTAAATACTGTCTACCACTGATGAAAAGAGTATAGATAGTTTTAGACAATATTAAGTAACTTAGAGTCTGGCTTTTCTCCAATATTGGTCTAAGAAAAATAGGTCAATGAATTTACCATAAAAATTAAATAATGTTGTTATAACAACAAAAATAAATTACCTTCAGATTATTTTTGTTTAGAATTTTCCATGAATATTAATCCCTTCATTACCACTGCTGCCAATAGCTAACAAAAAAATAAAATATCTAATAGACTCCCATTTCAAACTTAGTGGCTCAGTCATGTCCAACTCTTTGTGACCCCGTGGACTACAGCCAGGCTCCTCTGTGCATGGATTCTCCAGGCAAGAAAACTGGAGTGGGTTGCCATGCCCTCCTCCAGGGGATCTTCCCAACCCAGGGATCGAACTCAGGTCTCTCGAATTGTAGGTGGATTCTTTACTGACTGAGCCACCAGAGAAAGTGAAAGTGAAAGTTGCTCAGTTGTGTCTGACTCTTTGTGACCCCATGGACAGTCCATGGAATTCTCCAGGCCAGAATACTGGAGTAGGTGGCCTTTCCCTTCTTCAGGGGATCTTCCCAACCCAGGGATTGAACCCAGGTCTCCCCCAATGCAGGTGGATTCTTTACCAGCTAAGCCACCAGGGGAGCCCAAGAATACTGGAGTGGGAAGCCTATCCCTTCTCCAGGGGATCTTCCTGACCCAGGAATCAAACAATGCAGGGGTCTCCTGCATTGTAGGTGGATTCTTTACTGCCTGAGCCACCAGGGAAGCCCATCTCTATAGCAGTTTTGCTTTTATTTTGATGTTTGATCAGGCCAAAGGAAGACTGATAACAGATACTAAATTCTAAATGCAGGAGTGACTATCAATTTTCCACATAAGTTTAAGTATGTTTGAATTGCACTTGGTATATGTATTTGTGTGTGTGTTAACTTGCTCAGTTGTGTCCAACTCTTTGCAACCCCAAGGACTGTAGCCACCAGGCTCCTCTGTCCATGGAATTCTCCAGGCAAGAATACTGGAGTGGGGTTGCCATTTCCTTCCCTAGGGGATCTTTCCAACCCAGGGATCAAACTTGGGTCTCCTGCATCACAGGAAGATTCTTTACCATCTGAGCTACCAGGGAAGCCAGAGCTGCTGTAAGTCCATGTGGAAGATTAGAAAAGAATACAAAAATAATAGTTCCATTAACACTATGGTGAAGCAATTACAGTTGATTTCCCCCCATGGGTCCTTGAAAGATACATATGCTATTGCTTTTCATTTTTACAACAAAAATATTTTTCTGTTTTAGTGAGGTATAAAATTGTAATATATTTAAAGTGTACAACATGATAATCTAAGTACATACTTGATGCATATATATACTTGAAAATATTTCTCATTCTTAAAAAAGATAATACAATTGTGGGAGAAAGTTCTTGGGTGATTCCAAATAATTCTCTAATGGACAAAAATAACACTGAATATAAAATGTCACCCACAGATTACCTATCAATGGGAAATAAAACACAAAAAATCTACTTCTGTGGGAATACATGAATGGGTAGTGAAGAGTTCCCTTAGTGATAAAACATATTACTTATAATAAAGCCCCTTCATTTTTTTTTCACAATTTGTCACTCAATCCTAAGAAGAATACTTTTTAACACAAATAGTAAAATCTGGCTAAATAGAAATAATTTTTATTTTCATATTTGTTATGGCAGTGATCAGAATTATAGAAAAAATTACTTAGTAAATTAAGACATTTTATTAGACCTATATTTTTTAGACCTATATTTATTTATTAGACCTATAATTATTAGACCTATATTTTTAAGAATCCCAACAAATCATTATATTTTTAAGCATAACAGAGCCTCTGGCTAGAAATGTTTGTAAAAGGTTACCTAAATTAGGATATACACATGGAATTGGCAAATCTGCATTAAAAAATTCAGACTTCATTAATATACATGAGACCTTTCTTCTAATTAGCTTGATTACTTAAAAGTATAAGTTTACATATAGGTTTAAAGTTGTTTCATGGTAATTATTTCTTTTATTTAAAATAAAAAACAGCCAAAAATACATTATGACATACTTTAAACTCCATCCTTAATAAGAGAAACAAAAACTCCAACTTGTAAAATCCTCACTCACTATTTGATCTCAGTAATCTATAATTATCACTATGTCAGTGAGGTATAGACTTCAGATAAAAGTAGTACAAAATACTAGTGACATGATACATAATGAGTATATGGTCCCATTAGAACATAACTAATTCACTTACATAGCACACAAAGTATCACACTAGTGCCAGAGAAATTATCTAGTTCATGGTCTACCTACTATGGACTCCAGCTCTGCCAATGCACAATTTGCTATGGCTTGCTTATCCAGAAGATCTGATCAACAAATAGATACAACTATTCTATTATCAAATTCTACATGTATCCAGGTCAGCTCTTCAGTGTGAAACTTGTCATAGTCCCCCTAGTAGTCCCAAATAACAACAAGTTATATGCAAAACGCTGAATCCTTATAAGAATTTACCTCAAGTTTAGCATCCAGTTCAGCATCAGATGCCACCACGTGCTCATCCTCCTTCTTTCCGGTTGCTTTGATGAAGACCTGTTTGGTTTTCCAGTATT
The DNA here is from genome assembly GCF_027580195.1 of Bos mutus. Lineage (NCBI taxonomy): Eukaryota > Metazoa > Chordata > Mammalia > Artiodactyla > Bovidae > Bos > Bos mutus. The sequence goes on along the minus strand of NC_091618.1, from coordinate 44,675,375 downwards.
TCTTCTGCATTCTACTGACTACTGACTGGTTATCTTCTGATCTGTGCTGCCCAAAAAAATCCATGGAGTGACTACAAGAAACAGACTAAAATTAAATTTCTTTAAATATATTTTCAATAATAAGTATCCATTTAGCCAATATTTAGTTGAAAAACTGAAACAGATACTAAATAGAGTATTAATGTTAATAGCTAAACACACTGTTTACTTTGTATGGTCTAAATTTATATTTTAATTATAACTTGCATAAATAACAGGCTGAGAGATTAATGACATAATAATTAGGTAACAAAATGATCAACTGTTATGATTTTCCAATAACGACTGGCAATAATTTTTTGTTCAACCAAGTGTCTACTTGCAGACACTTCTTAGTTTCTAATTTTTGCTTTTGTAAAAATACTGACAAATGAACTTATACACACATCTCTGCATCCTGCTATTATTTCCTCAGGAAAACTTGCTATGGATTAACTGCTATTTCAGAAGAAAACACATTTATTATATATCCTCAGCTATGCAAAGATTCAGATATATATTCTTCTTTAAAAGTCACTTAAAGGAATATTTTAGCATCCAATAAATTAAAAAAATAAAGATCTTAAGTATAAGGGAGACATGTTGTAAAAGAAATAGAGGTGAAAACTGTAACCATTTGTAAACTTAAAAATTAATGGTCTAAGTAATTGTTCTTAACAAGGCTAACAGGGCTACATTTAGGAAATGCACATGTGAAGTGTTCCTTAATGAAATGTGAAAAAAAAAAAGAAATAATAATAATAGTTTTAAAAGCCCAAGTGATTCCAATCAATGGTGGGAGGTAGGAACAAAAGGAGGTACTAAAGTGTGTGACTCATTTTGAGGGGAATCAACAGATGACTAATGTATTCTTAATGTTGGGAAAGAAATAGAAGTTTCCTTTCCTTTTATTTTGAAGTAATTACTAATCAAATAAAAATAGGGTGTCTAATTTCTAAATTACTAGGAGCAAAACAAGGCAACAAGAAAAACTAGCAAAAGCAAAAGAAGATTGAAAAAACAGGAGTAAGGCAACATAAACAGTGCAAACAAAGATCACAGAATAAGAACAATTATACTGTTTAGTATAATAAATGCAAGTTTCCTCTTAAATAGATTCTTTAATCTCAAATCATAAAAAAAATACTATATCCAACTACATGCTACTCAGGATCCACCTAAAATAAGATGACAGAGACAAGTATTAGTTAAGACATACCAGGTAAATATAGTGCAAACACAATGAAAGCGGGGATGATGGCCGCATTAATATCAGACAAAGTAGGTTTACATAAAAGCATTATATGGAACAAGGACAAAAATATAAAGTCCACAGGTAGCCACTCTTCCAGATACTTGCTGGATATTCTCCTTCGTGTATCCTACTGGATTTCTGGACAGAGAGATCAGTCATCATCTAACTGCACAACCTCTCGTGTGCTATGCTGGTAACTTGGCTGGACATGATTTGGGATAGAAAGCAGTATGGAGGGATAATGGACTTGATATAAGCACTACATTGTCTGACACTAGTCTTGAGGGAAAACTAGCAGTTCATTTTTCCCCTTCATTTTCTGCCTGTCTTTAGTTGCTCTTGATGGTTTTCAATTAGTTTTCCCATCCCATCAGTGTGATGGTCAATCCAGTCGTATGACAAACTGCTGGTTTCTTCAACTACACTGATGTTTTGTTCTTGCTGTTTAGTTGCTAAGCTGGATCTGACCCTTTGCAACCCACCCCATGGACTGTAGCCTGCCAGGCTCCTCTGTCCATGAGATTTCTGAGGCAAGAATACTGGAGTGGATTGTCATTTTCTTTCCCGGGGATCTTCCCAACCCAGGGATCGAACCTGAGTCTCCTGCGTTGGCAGGCGAATTCTTTACCACTGAGCCAAGAAAGGCAATGCCAAAGAATGCTCAAACTACAGGACAACTGCACTCATCTCACATGCTAGTAAAGTAATGCTCAAAACTCTCCAAGCCAGGCTTCAGCAATACGTGAACCGTGAACTTCCAGATGTTCAAGCTGGTTTTAGAAAAGGCAGAGGAACAAGAGATCAAATTGCCAACATCCACTGGATCATTGAAAAAGCAAGAGAGTTCCAGAAAAACATCTACTTCTGCTTTACTGACTATGCCAAAGCCTTTGACTGTGTGGTTCACAACAAACTGTGGAAAATTCTGAAAGAGATGGGAATACCAGACCACATGACCAGCCTCTTCAGAAACCTGCATGCAGGTCAGTAAGCAACAGTTAGAACTGGGCATGGAACAACAGACTGGTTCCAAATAGGAAAAGGAGTACATCAAGGCTGTATATTGTCACCCTGCTTATTTAACTTACACGCAGAGTACATGATGAGAAATACTGGGCTGGATGAAGCACAAGCTGGAATCAAGACTGCTGAGAGAAATATCAATAACCTCAGATATGCAGATGACACCACCCTTATGGCAGAAAGTGAAGAGGAACTCAAAAGCCTCTTGATGAAAGTGAATGAGGAGGTCAGCCCGGCAAGTCCTCCGTACTTCTGCAGGGGTGACGTGGGTGGGGATGGTCAGACCCTCAGCTGGTCATGGGGCCTACATCGCCTTTAAAAAAAAAAAAAAAAAAAAAAAAAGAAAGTGAATGAGGAGAGTGAAGAAGTTGGCTTAAAGCTCAACATTCAGAAAACTAAGATCATGGCATCCGGTTCCATCACTTCATGGGAAATAGATGGGGAAACAGTGGAAACAGTGGCTGACTTTATTTTTCTGGGCTCCAAAATCACTGTAGATGGTGACTGCAGCTATGAAATTAAAAGACGCTTACTCCTTGGAAGGAAAGTTATGACCAACCTAGACAGCATATTAAAAAGCAGAGACATTACTTTGTCAACAAAGGTCTGTCTAGTCAAGGCTATGGTTTTTCCAGTGGTCATGTATGGATGTGAGAGTTGGACTAGAAAGAAACCTGAGTGCCAAAGAATTGATGCTTTTGAACTGTGGTGTTGGAGAAGACTCTTGAGAGACCCTTGGACTGCAAGGAGATCCAACCAGTCCATCCTAATGGAGATCAGTCCTGGGTGTTAATTGGTAGGACTGATTTCAAAGTGGAAACTCCCAATACTTTGGCCACCTGATGCGAAGAGCTGACTCATTTGAAAAGACCCTGATGCTGGGAAAGATTAAGGGCAGGAGGAGACGGGGACGACAGAGAATGAGATGGTTGGATGGCATCACCGACTCAATGGACATGGGTTTAGATAGACTCCGGGAGTTGGTGATGGACAGGGAGGCCTGGCGTGCTGCAGTTCATGGGATCGCAAAGAGTAGGACGAGACTGAACTGAACTGAACTGAGCCACTAGGGATGCAGGCTTAGGCAAAATCAGTGAAGAGTACAAGTCTTCACAGTATCAGAAGAGAACCTCTCTTCCCTACCCCAACTCACGTGCTAATATAGCTCAAAAGTATATGCCTGAAAAATAAAGTGTATGTCTGGCCTGTTTCCATTCCCTTACTAGTTTCTTCATAGGAGACAAAGAGTAACTTATCTGATTGGTGGTGGTTTAGATGCCAAGTCATGTCCGACTCTTGCAACACGATGGACTGCAGCCAGCCAGGCTCCTTTGTCCATGGGATTCTACAAGCAAGAATACTGGAGTGGGTTGCCATTTCCTTCTCCAGAGGATCTTCCCGACTTGATTGGATTTCAGAGTGATCAACTTAGTCCTCCCTTTCCTGTTTGAAATCTATCCTGCCTGCAGAGAGCACACATTCCCTGGCAAAGGGAACACAGTGTCTGGGTGGGTAAATCTGAGAAAGGTGAGATCTGCACATCTGTGGTTTTTTATAGAAATGAAGTGTTAGTTGCTCAGCCAAGTCTGACTCTGCAACCCTGACTGTAGCCCGTCAGGTTCCTCTGTACATGGAATTTTCCAGGTAAGACTACTGGAGTGGGTAGCCATTTCTTTCTCCAGGGGATCTTCCTGACCCAGGGATCAATCCCGAGTCTCCTGCACTACAGATTCTTTACCATCTGAGCTACCAGGGAAGCTGTTTTTGACAGAGGGCACTGCTAAATCTGCTTGCCACTGGGGGGCTGAGTTAGATTAACACAATGAAAACCACAAACAGGCACATCCTAGATAAACTGCTTAAATCCAAAGAGAAAAACTATCTTGAAGCAGAGAAAAATGGTGTATTACATAAAGGGGGACAAATACATAAATGAGATGCAAGTTCTCAAGGAAAACAACAAAGCCCAGACTGTAACGGAAAGATAAATTTAAGGTGTTGAAAGAAAGAAAGAAAAACTATCAACTCATAACTCTCTATTGAAACTGTCCTTTAAAAATGAAATCAAAATAAAGACATTATCAGATAAAGAACTGAGACAATTCATGGCTGGGGACTTTTAGAAATGCTAAACAATTCTAAAGGGAAATTACAGTAGTAATTTGGATCTACAGTAAAGAGATGACTGGAATTGATAAATGTCTGAATAAACATAAGACTTGTCTTTTTTCTTAATTTCTTCAAAAGTTTTATAGTTTAACACACACGGACAACAGTAAAATGGTAGCTCAGTCACCATTCTGTCATTTTTTGTCATTTATATGTCTTCCCTACCACCTTACTCCATAATCGTTTTCATCATCATCACCATTATATGATTCCTTTTGGTAATACTTCCATACATTGAAATGTACAATTTTTAGCTATATACTTTTGACAAAAAGATATTATGTTACAGAACATTTCCAGCACCCCAGAAATTTCCCTTGTATCCTTTTCCAGTGAATGCCTAACCTATCGTAAGTGATGTTTTGCTTTTTGCACCTTTAGTTCTCCTTTCCTACTTTGTTCTTTCTTATCACTGAACAGTAATCCATTGTATCAATATTAACAGTATGTTTTAACTTTCAACTTGGAATTAATTGTAAATAAATCTGCTATGAACATGCCTAAACAAGTCTTTTCATGGACAAACGTTTCACTTCTCTTTGATAAAACCTATAAATGGATTTTTCTGTCAAAGGATTGGTGTACATTTTATAAAAAACTGTCATTTTACATTCCCATTAGCAATGTGTGAGAGTTACAATTGTTCCACAATCTCAGTAACACTTAATGTTGGCAGACTTCTTAGTTTTATCTGTTCTAGTTGTGTATTGGTATTTCCTTATGGCTTTAATGCATCTTTTTCTGATGACTGACGGTAGTGAACACTTTTTCAGGTGCCAATTGGCCTTCTGTAAATGCTCCACTGTTTTAAGTCTTTTGCCCATGTTTAAATTGGGTAGTCCTTTTTTTTTTTTTTTTTTTTACTATTGAGATGTAGAATTCTAAGATTTAGATTGGGATGGCACTGAATCTACAGATCAATTTGTGAAGGATTGGCATCTTAATAATTTTTGAGTCTTTCAACTCATGAATATAGCATTTATCTCCATTTATTTAGGTCTTCTTTGATTTCTCTCAGCAGTGTTCTGAAGTTATTTTAGTATAAGTTTATTGCTTTTAATTTATTCCTAAGTATTTTTGGTCTTTAGATGCTTTTATAAATAGCACATCTCCTAGTCTCAGCAAAGCTCTTTCTATCTGTATATTTTACTTTACTAAACTCCACATTTTTATTTCCTGATGTTCTCATCATTACATGAAATTGTGGGATCTTTGAGGGGACCCCAAAAAATGGTATAACTTTTCCCTGAATTATTCTAAACTAGTTAAACAAATAATATAGTATAGTATCTGGAGGCCAAAATATATTTTTTTTGTTTTTTTTTTTACAGATAATAGCAAAGTTTGTGAATATAGTTTAGTGTGAGGTAACTGGTCCTCCTAACTGAGCATCAAGACTAAACAAATTTACCAACCAGTCAGGTAATTCGGTTTATGGAAGGCTTCCCCATATGGGAAGTGGAAGATTTCTTTTATCCTATACTTTCCTTCTTTCCTCTTATATAGGACAATACTTTAAAAGTTCATTTAGTGAATCCTGTGGGGAGAAATTCTCTGTTTTGGTACCTGTGAAACTCTATTTTGCCTTCATTCATAAATGACAGTTTAATTGTTTATAAAAAATATAAGGCTGGCAACAACTTTCCTTTATTTTCTTTTTTAAAGCTATCATTATCGATCCATGCAAGACTCATTCTTTTGTTTCTTCATTTACTTGTACATTCCTTTTTAACCCCTTCCTCATATCTATCTCCCCTCACAATCATTCTAATGTGTTTGATGTGTGCCTTTTTATTTGACTGCGTTCTTAGAAAATGTTATATACATATGCTAATCTCCACAAATGATATTGTGCTGTAGATTTCATTTCTGATTTTTCAGGGTTTTTTTCACTCAGTACTTTAAGTGCTATATATGTTGCTATGTATCCATCTCTTTTGCTGTTTCCATTATATTAACATTTCTTGCTGCTGCTGCTGCTAAGATGCTTCAGTCGTGTCCGACTCTGTGCGACCCCACAGACGGCAGCCCACCAGGCTCCCCCGTCCCTGGGATTCTCCAGGCAAGAACACTGGAATGGGTTGCCATTTCCCTCTCCAATGCATGAAAGTGAAAAGTGAAAGTGAAGTCGCTCAGTCATGTCTGACTCTTAGCGACCCCATGGACTGCAGCCTACTGGGCTCCTCCGTCTATGAGATTTTCCAGGCAAGAGTATTGGAGTGGGGTACCATTGCCTTCTCCATAACATTTCTTAGTGTTCCTTAACTCTTTGAAGACAGAATCCCTACACCTTAGTTCATCTATTGTAGTCAATGGGTCTGGGCTCTACTGCCCCTCCTTTTTCTCTTTGAATATTTGAAAAAGTGTTTTAATCTGTGATGTCCTGAGGTTGTCTAAGATGCATTTATGTAGATTTTTTTTTCATTATGGAGGTTCATATTTTAATCTTTCGCTCTAGAAAGTTTTAAGCTGTACTCCCTTCAAATATTCCTTTTCAGCCATAATTTCTTCTTTTTATCTGAATCTTCTATTGGGTGTTATTCTTGATATGTCCTATGTTTTGGATAAAAATAGTTCATTTTTATATCTGTTTTTCTGTCCTATATTTTGGACAAGTTCTTTAGTACAACCTTCCAGTTTATAAACCTTCCAGTTTAAAAATTCTCTTTTCAATTCTGTCCAGGCTAGAGTTCATTCCACCTACTGAGGTTTTTTTTTTTTTTTTTTTCAATCCAGTGACTTTTTCTTTTTTAATGTTCAAGATTTCTAATTGACTCTTTTTAATATTCTAATGAGAGCCAATTAGAAATCATGGACATTAAAAAAGAAAAAGTCACTGGATTAAAAAAAAAAAAAACAACCTCAGTAGGTGGAATGAACTCTAGCCTGGACAGAATTGTATTTTTAATTGGTTCTTTTTTTTAATATTCTAATTCATTGGAAAAGACTCTGACGCTAGGAGGGATTGGGGGCAGGAGGAGAAGGGGCCGACAGAGGATGAGATGGCTGGATGGCATCACCGACTCGAGGGACATGAGTTTGAGTGAACTATAGGAGTTGGTGATGGACAGGGAGGCCTGGTGTCCTTCGATTTATGGGGCTGCAAAGAGTCGGACACGACTGAGTGACTAAACTGAACTGAATATTCTAATTTTGTATCCTTTTTAATAACATCATTCCATAATTTTTCTCTTTAGCACTCTAAATATATAGAACTCTTAGACTTTTTACCTGGAGTAAATTTATGTTCCAAATATTGACTGAATTCCAAATATTGGCTGAATTCTACAAGCTTATTGTGAGTATATAATCTTTACTTTTTTCTTTCTTCCTCTCTGGTTAATCATCCTTATCTAGTGATTATCTATAATCCTTAGTTGTCTCCACTTAACTTTCAGGGTTTCTACTTCCACAGTGTCTTCTACTGATATTTTAGGGCCCCTGATACAGTGCTATCTGAAATACCTTTGGTGTATTCAGGTTACTGAAGGACCACTGCAGGTGAAACACTTCATTTCTACCAAGCTGCAGAAACTGAATCCCCAGAAACAAGGACCTCATTGTGTATTAGGAGCTCAGTGCATTTGTTTCCGTCCACTCACCGCTTTGTCCTTCTGTTCTGTTTCTAGTCCATGTTTATCTTATAATCTAGCCAAGATAAATTTTCTGGGTTTGTTTTATTTTTTATAATTACTATGAGTTTGATGCAAAACTTACTATGCCATCTAAACTAGAAATCTCCTTTATTTTTCTTTTTCTGACTTCACCACAGGGCATTCAGGATCTTGCCTGATCAGGAATCAAACCTGTGCCTCATGCAGTGGACACACAAGAGTCCTAACCACTGGACTGCCAGGAAGTCTATAATCTCCTTTATTTCCAGAAAGTGTACAGTATTTTTTACTTGAACACAGTCACCTTGTAGACCACTTTATTCATTTTTGCACTATATAATATTTAAATCTGTATTTGCAGCTATCTCCTGGATGTGGAATACAAATATTAGAATAAAACAAATCAGTATTCTCTTTAGAGGTAGTTCTGTACTCACCTTACTTATTTCATTACTGTGTAATCACTAAGAAACAAGCGAAACAGACTGATGGTAATATGCAAACTGAAGCTCTGAAATCCCCTGGAGAAAAATAATCTGTGAAGACTTAACTAAATATAACATCACTGTTTGATGCAATTAAGGAAATACATTAGCCAAGTTTGCTGTTTAATATTAATGTAGTATTCTTGATTACTCTGGCTCTGAAGCCATGAATTTTCTTACAAACACAATCAGCATTTCCCGAAAGATTCAGAGTTTACTAGTAAATTCAACTTGAGTGAAGGCAAAACTGACAGAAAACACTCCAAAATGTCAACAAAGGTTTTCTCTGCAGTGGGATAACAGATGACAGTTTTCTGCAGTTTCCAAGTTTGCTACAATTAACATGTACAACTAGCTATTGTAGCACTCTTATGAAAAACATTTACTTGATTATCAACGTTTTTGCTTTTGTTTTTTTAAAATTTACTGCTGTATATTGTCACCCTGCTTATTTAACTTATATGCAGAGTACATCATGTGAAATGCTGGGCTGGATGAAGTACAAGCTGGAATTAAGATTGCTGGGAGAAATATCAATAACCTCAGATATGCAGATGACACCACCCTTATGGCAGAAAGCAAAGAGGAACTAAACAGCCTCTTGATGAAAGTGAAAGAGGAGAGTGAAAAAGTTGGCTTTAAAACTCAATATTCAGAAAACTAAGATCACGACATCTGGTCCCATCACTTCATGGCAAATATATGAGGAAACAATGGAAACAGTGACAGACTTTATTTTCCTGGGCTCCGAAATCACTGCAGATGGTGACTGCAGCCATGAAATTAACAGATGATTGCTCCTTGGAAGAAAAGCTATGACCAATCTAGACAGCATATTAAAAAGCAGAGATATTACTTTGCCAACAAAGGTCCATCTAGTCAAAGCAATGGTCTTTCCAGTAGTCATGTATGGATATGAGAGTTGAATTATAAAGAAAGCTGAGTGCTGAAGAACTGATGCTTTTGGACTGTGGGGTTGGAGAAGACTCTTGAGAGTCTCTTGGACTGCAAGGAAATCCAATCAGTCCATCCTAAAGGAAATAAGTCCTGAATACTCATTGGAAGGACTGATGCTAAAGCTGAAACTCCAATAATTTGGCCACCTGATTCGAAGAGCTGACTCATTGGAAAAGATCCTGATGCTGGGAAAGATTGAAGGTGGGAGGAGAAGGGGGTGACAGGAGATGAGATGGTTGGATGGTATCACCGACTCTAGGGACATGAGTTTGAGTAAGCTCTGGGAATTGGTGATGGACAGAGGGAGGCCTGGCATGCTGCAGTCATGGGGTCGCAAAGAGTCTGACATGACTGAGCGACTGAACTGAGGAAGTGATTACTATTTAACACCAGCAGCCTTTATCCAAAGTAAGAGCCATTCATTTATTGTTATATATTAAGTACTTATACTTTTATGTAGCAATTTTACTTATCTGAAATGCATCAGAACTAGTTTAACTCCATAAAAATATCTGAGAAGTCAGAGAATTCCCTGGCTGCCTAGTGGTTAGGGCTCAGTGCTTTCACTACTTTTGCTGGGTTCAGTCCCTGGATGGGGAACTAAGATCCCATAAGCTGTGTGGCATGGCCAAATAAAAAGTCAGAGGAGTTAAAATAGTTATTACAAAGACTATCACATACACATTATTTTTAAGGGAGCTCCTATTCCTCTCTCCTGCCAACAACCTCACACTGTCACTATTTGCAGGTAACATGATATTATTCATAGAAAATCCTAAATATACCATGAGAAAACTATTAATGAATTTGGTAAAGTTGAAGGATACAAAATTAATATGCAGAAATCTGTTGTATTTCCATATGCTAATAATGAACTATCTGAAGGAGAAATTAAGAACAATCCCACTTACAGTCATGTCAAAAAGAATAAAATACAGAGAAATAAATCTAAGGAGGTAAAAATCCTGTACTAAGAAAACTGTAGAATGATGATGAAAATAACTGAAGACTACCCAAAAAGATGGAAAGATAAACTGTGCTCATGGACCAGAAGAATTAATACTATTAAAAAGATCATACTACTCAAGGAAATCTACAGAGTCAATGCAATCCTAACAAAATACCAATGGCATTTGTCACAGAACTAGAACAAATAATTCTAAATCTGTATGGAAACACAAAAGACTCTGAATAGCCAAAACAGTCTTGAGAAAGAACAAAGTTGGAGGGATCATGCTGCTTGATTTCGAACTATACGACAAAGCTAAAGTCATCAAAGCAGTATGGTATCGCCACTAAAACAGATACATAGATCAATGAAACAAAACAGAGAGCTCAGAAATGAACCCACACCTACACTGGTAATTAATCTATGACAAAGGAGGCAAGAATATACAGTGGGGAAAAGAGAGCCTCTTCAATAAACGGCTTTGGGAAAACTGGACAGCTATGTGCAAAAAAATCAAACTGGACTACTTTCCCAATGATAAAAAAAATTTTTTTAATGGATTAAAGACTTAAATACAAGACCCCAAACCATAAAACTTCTAGAAGAAAGCACAGGCAGTATGTGCTTTGAAATTGATCTCAGTAATATTTTTTGACTAAGTTTTAAAGACACTTGTTAGTTCACAGTAACATAAACACTTACTTGGTTTAATAAAATTATAATACAGCTATACTGGGGAAGAACAAAAGGGGATTGTGGTGATGAAGGAGAGCTAGTCCTCATCTGCCATATAGAAAGTAAGTAGATAATGTTTTAAATTAATAAATCAAAATGTAGCATATAAACATGTGATTTAGAAAAGGTAAGGTAAGTCACTTCAGTCGTGTCCGACTCTGTGCGAGCCCATAGACGGCAGCCCACCAGGCTCCCCCATCCCTGGGATTCTCCAGGCAAGAACACTGGAGCGGGGTGCCATTTCCTTCTCCAATGCATGAAAGTGAAAAGTGAAAGTGAAGTCGCTCAGTCGTGTCTGACTCTTAGCGACCCCATGGACCACAGCCTACCAGGCTCCTCCGTCCATGGGATTTTCCAGGCAAGAGTACTGGAGTGGGGTGCCATTGCCTTCTCTGGTGATTTAGAAAATACCAGCAAAAACACAGAGGTGAAGGTATGAGACACTGGAGATTGGAACTGGAGCAGGAATGGGAGAACTGCTTTTATACATTATAATCCTTTTAACACTTGACTTTTAAACATTATGGACATGTACAACTTTAACAAAATAATAATTATGAAAAAATAAGCCTGAATGTGAATTTTACTAATTAAAACAGAATGGCACTGATACTAGAACCATAAAACAGTGGAAACAAATGAAAAGAAATATACAAAGAGATTTAAAAAAAAATAAAAAGAATGTAGTATATGGTCTATATGTTAATTTCCTAGGGCTCCTGTAACAAATTACCACAAACTTGATGGCTTAAAACAACAGAAATTTGCCATCTCAGTTCTAGAGGCCAGAAATCTGGAACTAAGGTCTCAGCAACCCTGTACTTACTGTGCGACTCTAGGGAAGAACACTGTCTTCCCTCTTCCACCTTCTGGTGGCTGCTGGTAGCCCACGGCCAATAGCAACGTAACTCCAACCTGCCTCTATCTTCACATCACCTTCTCCTCTCTGTATGTGTTTAATCTCCCTCTGTCTCTCTAAAAATTGAGGACACTTATGATGGTTCTCAGGACCCTCCCAGGCAATCCAGAATAATCTCAAGATCCTTCACACAATCTAATCCTAACCACATCTGTAAAAATTTTACCATATAAGGTAACATATACACAGAGTCCAGGAATTAGGACTTTTTATCTTTGGGGATCACATTTAGCTCACTACAGTGAATGTAGCATTTCAAATCACTAGGAAAGTGATATATTATTCAATAAATATTGTTAGGATAATTAACTGTCTATTTGGAGGAAAAAAGTGTTTTATTCTCAGTCAGTGTAAGGATGGTTCAAAATTTAAATGTTAAAATATTGTAACAGTGACATGTGAAAATATAGATGAATGTCTGGGGCCAGAAAACTTAGGTGGAACCAGGCACAGAAATCATGTAAGATATTGTAAAAAAAAATCCTAATTCATATAACAAAATGGGCCATAAGTAAATCTGGAAAAGAAATAACTGGGTAAAGTGAGATATAAAGAAGAAAAAGTATTTTTAAATTAGAGAATTCATAACTCAATAGTGAAAAGATAAACTAATTTAAGAATAAGGGTGAAACAAGAATAGGCAATTCACAAAAGGATTTCAAAAGCCCAATGTTTTGTGTAACATACACAAAAATGTTATTTAATCACGTTTGTAACTAAAGCACAAATGAAAGAAAAATATGTTTATCCTTTTGGATGAGCAATGATTTAAAAGATGAGCGAATGAGCACATGTCTGTATCGTTCCTTTCCCTGGAGAGACTACTTTCTTCCAACCAGTAGGTTGTCTTCTCATTTCGTTTGTTTCCTTTGCCATACAAAGCGTTTAAATCTAATTAGGTCCCACCTGTTTATTCCTGCTTTTATTTTCTTTACCTTAAAATTAGGCAGAAGGAGATTTCCCTGGGGTCCAGTGGCTAAGACTCTGCACTCCCAATGCAGGTCACCCAGGTTCCATCCCCGGTCAGGGAACTAGATCGTACATGCTGCAACTAAGAGTTCTCCTGTCACAACAACAGATCTCTCAGGCCATAACAAAGATTGACAATCCCATGTGCCACAACTAAGACCCAGCACAGCCAAGAAAAGAAATAAATTTTGTTTTAAAAAGGCAGAAAACCTGAATAGACATTTTTTCAAAGAAGACATACAGATGACCAACAGGCTAATGAAAAGATACTCAACACGGTTAAACAGCAGGGAAATGCAAATTAAAATTCCACAATATCACCTCACACCTATCAGAAAAGTTTCCATAAAAAAAGAATACATACAAAAAGTACGGGGGAAGATGTGGAGAACAAGAACCCTTGTACATTGTTGGTAAGAAGATAAACTGGTACAGTCATTGTCGAAAACAGTATGGCAGTTTCTCAAAAACACTAAAAATAGAACTACCTTATGACCCAGCAATTTCACTCCTGGGTGTATATATCAGAAAAAAATAACACTAATTTGAAAAGAGACATGTATCCCAATGTTCGTAGCACCACTGTTCACAGTTGCCAAGATATGGAAGCAACTTAAGTGTCCAGGGCGTCCCTGAAGGCTCAGAAAGTAAATAATCTGCCTGCAATGTCGGAGACCCGGGTTCAATCCCTGGAGAAGGGAATGGCAACCCACTCCAGTATTCTTGGCTGGAGAATTCCATGGACAGAGGAACCTGGCAGGCTACAGTTCATGGGGTCAGAAAGAGTTGGACATGACTGAGCAACTACCACTTCTACTTCCACTTACTAAATGTCCATCAATAGACAAATGGATAAATAAGATATGGTATATATACATACAATGGAATAATATTCAACCATAATAAAGAATGAACTTTGTCATTGGCAACAATATGGATGGACTTGGAGGTTATTTTGCTAAGCAAAATAAGTCAGAGAAATACAAATACTGTATGGTATCACCTATAACTGGAATTTAAAATACAACAAAAAGGAAACAGACTCAGATATAGAGAAAAAAAACTAGTGGTTACCAGTGAAGACAGGGAAGAGGGGAGGGGGAAATAGAGGTAGGAGATTAAGATGTACAAACTACTATGCATAAAATAAACTGCAAGGGTATATTGTACATCACAGGGAATATAGCCAATGTTTTAAAATAACTATAAGTGGTATATAACTTTAAAAAATTATTGTACACTTGCAACATATAATACTCTACATGAACTATATCTCAATTACAAATAAAATTTAAAAATCCCTCTATTCATTAAATCAGGTTCCCAATGAGAAAAAAATTACCACATTTCATAGCACCGATCATTCAGTGCTTACAAATCCCTTACGATTATACAATAGAAGTGACAAATAGATTCAAGGGATTAGGTCTGATAGACTGCCTGAAGAACTATGGATGGAAGTTCATGACATTGTACAGGAGGTGGTAATCAAGACCATCTCCAAGAAAAAAAGAAATGAAGAAAGGCAAAATTGTTGTCTGAAGAGGCCTTACAAATAGCTGAAAAGAAGAGAAGTGAAAGGTAAAGGAGAAAAGGAAAGATATAGCCATCTGAATGCAGAGTTCCAAAGAATAGCAAGGAGAGAGAAGAAAGCCTTCCTCAGCGATCAGTGCAAAGAAATAGAGAAAAACAATAGAATGGTAAGGACTAGAGATCGCTTCAAGAAAATTAGAACTACCAAGGGAACATATCATACAAAGATGGGCAAAATAAAGGACAGAAATGGTATGGACCTAACAGAAGCAGAAGATATTAAGAAGAAGTGGCAAGAATACACAGAAGAACTATACAGAAAAGATCTTAATGACCCAGATAACCATGATGGTGTGATCATTCACCTAGAGCCAGACATCCTGGAGTGTGAAGTTAAGTTGGCCTTACAAAGCATAAAGAGGTGATGGAATTCCAGCTGAGCTATTTCAAATCCTAAAAGATGATGCTGTGAAAGTGCTGCACTCAATATGCCAGCAAATTTGGAAAACTCAGCAGTGGCCACAGGACTGGAAAAGGTCAGTTTTCATTCCAATCTCAAAGAAAGGCAATGCCAAAGAATGTTCAAACTACTGCACAATTACACCCATCTCACACTAGCAAAATAATGCTCAAAATTCTCCACGCTAAGCTTCAGCAGTACGTGAACCAAGAACTTCCAGAGGTTCAAGCTGGATTTAGAAAAGGCAGAGGAACCAGAGATCAAATTGCTAACATCCACTGGATAATAGAAGAGCAAGAGAATTCCAGAAAAACATCTACTTCTGCTTTATTGACTATGACAAAGCCTCTGACTGGGTGGATCACAACAAAGTGTAGAAAATTGTTTAAGAGATGGTTATACCAGACCACCTGACCTGCCTCCTGAGAAACCTGTTTGCAGGTCAAGAAGCCAACAGTTGGTACAGGACTTGGAACAATGGACTGGTTCCAAACTGGGAAAGGAGTATGTCAAGTCTGTATATTGTCACCCTGCTTATTTAACTTCTATGCAGAGTACATCATGTGAAATGCTGGGCTGGATGAACCACAAGCTGAATCAAGACTGCTGGGAGATATATCAATAACCTCAGATATGCAGATGATACCACCCTTATGGAAGAAAGTGAAGAGGAACTAAACAGCCTCTTGATGAAAGTTAAAGAGGAGAGTGAAAAAGCTGACTTAAAACTCAACATTCAACAAACAAAGATCATGGCATCCGGTCCCATCATTTCATGGCAAATAGATGAGGATACAATGGAAATAGTGACAGACTTTATTAATTTTCTTGGGCTCTGAAATCACTGCAGATGGTGACTGCAGCCATGAAATTAAAAGACGCTTGCTCCTTGGAAGAAAAGCTATGACCAACCTAGACAACATATTAAAAAGCAGAGACATTATTTTGCCAACAAAGGTCCATATAGTCAAAGCTATGACTTTTCCAGTAGTCATGTATGGATGTGAGAGTTGGACGATAAAGAAAGCTGAGTGCAGAATTGATGCTTTTGCACTGTGGTGTTGGAGAAGACTGTTGAGAGTCCCTAGGACTGCAAGGAGATCAAACCGGTCAATCCTAAAGGAAACCAGTCCTGAATATTCATTGGAAGGACTGGTGCTAAAGCTGAAGCTTCAATAGTTTGGCCACCTGATGTAAAGAACTGACTCACTGAAAAGATCCTGATGCTGGGTAAGACTGAAGGGAGGAGAAGGGAACAGAGGATGAGATGGTTGGGTGGCATCACCAACTTGATGAGTTTGAGCAAGCTCCAGGAGTTGGAGATGGACAGGGAAGCCTGGTGCACTGCAGTCCATGGGGTCGCAAAGAGGCAGACATGATTGAGCGACTGAACTGAACTGATAGCACTGAAGCCAATGAATAAATGTCAGATACAATGAAGTCTGCATTAGATTTAAAGAGGATGTCCAAATCTGACTAGCATCTCCTCTAATCTGAAGCAGATTCGATTTTGGCAAATTGAGTAGGTTCTGAAGAACAATTCCAATGATTAATCACTAATTTGAAGACATGAATTCTTGTGCAAGCACAGCCAGACTTAAGGAGACAGTTTACTTGGCCTGTCTTCCTCTACTATCATATGCTTGCAAAGACGACTACTGAAGAAGAGATCATTGTGTTTATGGTGGGAAATGTTTCTTTTAAGCTCTTCTGGTTTCTATAAAGGGCAATTTTCTATAAATATTCCCAGCTTCTTGCCCTTTTTCTCCTACAGTGAGAAACCTGACTGGTGAATTAACCACTGGTCCATATTTCTTGACTGAGTAGAGCTAATCTATCAAGCCAGAGAATTAGTGAATTAGGTCTTTTTTTAAACCTCTAATCCACCACTTGCAACCTAATCAGAATGAGGTAAAAGTCTTAGGCAAGTGTGTCTATTATGAAGACCCAAACTTTCCCTTGAGCGGGCTATTTCAGGTATGGATTAGGGGACAGAAATATTAAAAGACCATTGATATGATACACATCCTCTAACAGTTCTCTCAATATTAAAGTTTATCTCCATCTTCCTAGGTCTTGACCACATCTGAATTGGTTTCAATCTTAAGGGATAACAAAAAGGTGAGAGGTATTATGTACTGGGCTCCCTATACCCTACAATGGCCAGGGTGTTTTTAGTTCTGCCTGCCAAGAGGCAAGGCATGGCTGCAGAGAAACAGAACGAGCTGGCAGTGAACCTTGCACAGCAGACAAAAGCACCCTAGAATAACCACAGATTTATCAGTATTCACCTGCCTCTGGAATCAGTGACTACACATGCTAAGGGAAGCCGCTTAAAGAGAACATATAAAAACTGTCCCCAAGAAGCCAATTAAAGAAGAGATCACAATAAGGTACCTATTCACCTATGCAGCCTCTGAAACTGTTATTCCAAGGTACAGGGATATATAATAAACTACTTCCACTACTCTTGGGCAAAAAACAGGCCAGAACAGAACTGTTCTTTCCAACAATAACATGCAAAATAAATAACATGAAAAAGTAGCACTACAGGAAAAGAAAGTGAAACTGAAGTCACTCAGTTGTGTCCAACTCTTTGTGATCCCATGGACTGCAGCCTACCAGGCTCCTCTGTCCAGGGAAGGGTACTAGAGCGGGTTGCCATTTCCTTCTCCACGGGATCTTCCCAATCCAGGGATCGAAATCGGGTTTCCCGATTTCTGTCTGCAGGCAGACACTTTACCATCTGAGCCACCAGAGAAGCCACAAGAAAAGGAGGGATCATAACACAAGAAAGGGGAAAAATACATACATCTGAAAAATTGCTTCACTGAACAGGTTTAAAGAAACACTGGTCTGCCTGAAGATAAATGGACCAAAACTCCATAAAAGAGATTATTTCAGTAAGGGCTAAAGGAAGCTAAATATATAAAGAAAAAATAAAAAAAAAAAAAAAAACCCAGAGAATTCGAAACTACATTAGAAACAATTCCAAGTAGAATAGATACTTCAGAAAACTAAGTTAATAATACTGATGACAAACCTGGGAAGATCATTCAGAATGAAGATTATAAGATAAAGGTGGTTTGATTTAAACAAAGTGGTTAGACAGAACAAAATGATGTGTAGGTTTGGAATATAAACAATTGAGATCTAATCTAAGTAATATTCTTGGACAGAGAAAGAGATATATGGAAAAGCCAAAATATTCAAGAATATAAAGCTGAAAACTGAAGGGGTTCATCGTGTTCCAGGAAAAATCAATACAGAATGATCAAGAATAAGATATACTGTGGAATGTTGCTGAATTTTAAGGGTAAAGAAAGAATGCTACTAGGATCTAGACGAAAAAAGAGGACCACCTACAAGTTAAATTATTTATCCTGACCTCAGGCATCTCCTCAGCCACATTAGATTATGGATACAAGTGAGACTGTCCAGTGCTGAGGGTAAAAGAATATGACATGGAATTTTCTACATAACTGTAATACAACTGTAATGGATATATAACATTTCATTTGTATGGATGTACTATAATCTACTTGACTGGTCTATTATTGACACATATTTAGACTGCTTCTAGAATTTTATTATTTCAAACCATGCTGAAATTAATAAACATATATGTATTATTTAAAATACATGTAAGTGTACTATAAAATTAATTCCTGGACAGATAACGGCTGAATCAAGAGTTTACGCATTAAAAAACTTTAAACCTAAAGTGATATTTGCAAATGAATCAACAAGGGGAAAAAAATCATCATCATAATAACACAATAAAGAATTACATAGAAAGCAAATATTGGATGCGAGCAGAAGTTTGAAAAGTCTGACTTCAGAAAAAAGGAAACACATAACAGATGAAAGAAAAACACAATGGAAAAGGGGAATAAGGATATTATACAACAAAAGCCAGTTCACATGAGGAAATCTTTCCAGTCACAGACATACTGAAAAGTCTTTCACACACCCCATCTGTTGTTGTTAAAAATTTAAAGGAGGCACAATGAGTACTGAGAAAGATAAACAACAAAGGAAAAGGAAAAATTTTTAATAAAGCATGTACTACCACACAATGAAATATTTGACAGAGTTTGACAGTACAGTAGAACAAAACAATACTGCTTTATATCTGATATTTAATATTTTGTCCCAGTTCAGTCATTGGTATAAATTTTATTGCTTTATAATAAATATTTCTAAAAAAAATATGGCTTCCTAGTTTTTCCACCAGTCTTAATGTTTGCAGTTTTTACACTTCGGACTGGCTGATCTCTGAGCAACCACCTAACCCTAACATTAATTACTGTTAATTAGAACAATGTCTTGCACATAACTGTTTCAACGTCAAGATGTACAATAATTTTGCACTATTAAATACATAATTTCAAAGCATACTGGATATGTCAGGCAAAGACGAATACAAAAGCGACTAGAAAGTTTAGTCATATAAAAAATATATACATACCATTGGATGATGTTTATTTGGCCAGTAAATTATTAGTATAATTAACTCCTACTAAAGGATGAGGGCACCTGTGGCTACTGCATAAATATTGATGTGAAGATCATTAAAGGAATATCACCTTACAGTGCGTTAACTGAGTCAGAACCAAATCAATACATACTTAAACCCCAAATCATGGTTAAACGTTATCTTCCCAATAAGCTATTCCACAGTGATCCATAGTTTATGATAGCTTTTATGCTCCGTGCATCAAGATAATCTATTACTTGAAAAATAACCCCACCCCCTCTACCGGCAAATCCACAGCATCGCGGATTAATTGCCAGGATGGATTTTTTTTCCCCCTCCCTTCTCCATCTTTCTCAGAGCATCAGGTATTTAACTGCTGACAGCACTTGGGCACTGACCAGGTGATCCGAGTTTCCATGACCGCCTAGGATCGGTCCGTGACGCTGGAATAAAGGCCTCGGGCTGCAGGATTTGTGCGCCGGGACTCTCGGCAGGTCCTGCCGGCCGCACTTCGTCTTAAACCGCGCCTTTACTTAGGTTGTGTTTTTACCCATTGCTAGCCATTTAATTTCTAAAGAAGACATTCCCATTACAAAATAACGACAGGAAAATAACAAGATAAAAAGGAGGTCAGGAGGAAAGCACCTAAAGGCCGGGAGCATCTGCTTCTAATGGAAGTGACCTCCACCTTCGAGAGAAATCACTCAATCAAGCCTCAGGCCCCGGCGCTCCTTCGCTCCCCGTGGGGAGCGTGGGCGGGACTCCCTCAGTCCCGAGGGGACGCAGGCAAGCCTAAAACCACTGCCAGCCCGATCTGCCCAGAGTAAGCCCGAAGGAGCTCGGCCAGGACCTCGTCCGGGAGGGAGGCCACAGGGACCGGGGTCCCCAAGGGAACCGGGAAGGCCGGCGAGGCCCCGAGAGACCGCGTGCGCGCGTGGCGGGCGCCTCCCGCTGGCGCAGCCACCCAGGGGCGTCGCCATGGGAACCAAGGGTTTGGCCTCCGGGCCCCAGTCGGCCGGGAAGGGCACGGCCCTTCCGCCACCACGCAGGATGGGAGCCCGGGGAGGCCGCCGCCGCCGCCGACACTCACCTCGACGCCGGAGGCGCGACGCGCACGTCCTCTGCCGCCTCGGGTCCCGCTCAGCCGCGCGGGGGTCGGTCCCGGTGCCTGTTCCTGCCGCCGCCGCCGCCGGGGCTCTCCCGCAGCCGGTGCCCCTCCGCACCAGAGCGTGGAGGTGTCGGGCTCCAGCCGCGGGAGGCGGGAGATTTAAACGCTGCGGCCTGGCGCACGCGGGAGCCGCGCTGCCCTCGGCGCCTCGGCCGGGCGTCCTCCGCGTTCACGCCTCTCGGGCTCCCGCCTAACCCCGACCCACGGAGGCCCCAGATCTTAGCTGGTTCTTGAAGAAACTCCGGGACCCTCTCTGCTCCTCCTTTCCGGAATCCCTCTAATAAAATGAAATGACAAACACCAAATCGTTAGAACAGCGGTATAAGGTACTTGAGTGGGCGACCTCCGAGGCGTGGGGAAGTAGGGGGAATTCTGCGCTCCTTATCTGAGCCCGGGACCCCGCCGCCTCCCTGCCCTTCTGCACCTGCGGGCGCTGCGCTGCCACCCCTGCGGAGACAGAAGCTTCTGAGCCCTGGTCATCCCTGAGTCCTCGGGCACTTCTCATCACGCCTGGCGGCACGCGGGAAACGTTCACGTACTGTATAATTTATTTGAAAGTGTAAAGAGAATTAAGTCAACGATTTAATAACTGACCTGAGATGCACATTTGTGCCTGAATGCTCAGTAGTGTCTGACTCTCTGCGACCCCATGGACAGTAGCTCCTCAGTCCATGGGATTTTCTAGGCACGAATACTGCAGTGGGTAGCCATGCCCTTCTCCTGGGGATCTTCCCCCCCGCACCGAAGGCTCGAACCCTTCTGAGCCGTTGGGGAAGCCCCAACTTAACCACAGTTTGTCATAAATTAATCTACAAGAATCAAAGGTAAAATTTGCACCTAAAAACCTCAAGAAAAAATATGGGAAATAAGGCAAAAGTAAAATTCTGTTATTGGTAGAAAATAATTTAAACTCAAAGTGCTTTCTTTTTATTTATTTATTTGGTTGCCCTGGGTCTTATTTGCGGTATGCAGTATCTTTAAGTTGTGGCACGTGGGATCTAGTTCCCTGACTAGGGAACAAACCTGGGTCCTCTGCTTTGAGAGCATGGTCTTAGCCTCTGGACTACCAGGAAGTCCCAAAGAGCTTTCTTTTTAAAGGTTAACACAAGTTATCAGCTTTAAAACTTTACAAAATATGAATTAGTCACAGCTATGACATATGGGCTAGCAAGGAAAAAAACTTGAGGTGGTAACTAAAGTCTGTAACATTATGAAAAACATAAACATGGGGTGAGATTCTAGAATATTATTACAAAGTACTTAGCTTAAAAATCTGCGGGAGAAAGGTTTTATAATAAGAAAAAGGGTAAGCTATTTATACTACAGAGCTAATTTGGACTGAAAATTAAGTCTTTGGACCAGGGATTCTAACCCTGAGATATATGAGGTTTCAAGCTGAATACATGAAATAATATGCAAAAATTTGGCTTTTTTTAGAAAAAAATCTTCAGCTTTCCTCAGAATCTCACAGTCCAGATCCTTAAAAGGGTAAGAGTTATAATTTGGCAAATATGATGTTGGCTGTAATTCCACGGATCTTTCCTGACTCAGGAGTCCCTCCTAAAGGCATACGTCTACTCTCAAATTCAACTACTCTACTGTATTTACCTGCCTGTCTCTCCATCAGGTGCTTCTCCATATGCATGTCCATAGCCTTATCTATTAGCACAGTGCCTAATGCACACTTCCTTACGAATGAATGTTTATTCAATTAATAAATGAACAGAATGGATAGCTAACTAACAACTTAAGTATACAATGTTAATTACCTAAAAAGAACTGAACACCTTTCTCCCCAAAGAGTAAATGCTTCTAACGTGGTAAGCAAGATGACTTCAAAACTGTTACTATACAGCATAGTAAGTTTCTTGGGATATTTTAGAAAGTGCTTATTCCAACTGGATGAAGTTTAACTCAAGAGGATATTCAACTAATAGCTTCTACAGGTCAACCTGAAGCAGAGAAAGGGCCTCCAAGGAACACAGAAGGAAGTCAGGGCAGTGACTCTAGGGCCAAAACTGTCGGTTTTGCTCACTTAATTAGGGAAAATTACCAAGGGATATATCAGTGTCTCTGAGCTAAATAATGTAGTATTTACACATCACTTTCCTTTACAGGTCACTAAGAAAAGTGTGCAGGTGGGAGCACAGTATAGGAAAGGTGTCAGTAAGCAAGGTAGAGCTACTGACACTTCCTGGTCAGGAATCAGGTCTTCTCACTCATGGTGTTGGATTGATAAGAACTATTTAAATGTCCTTGTACAAATCCCTTAACAAATGAGGCAGCAGCAGTAGTTAAAATTTAGTTTTTCATTAAAAGAAAAAAAAACCTTTTTTATAAAATGAAAGGATTTAACACTGTGAAAATACTTTATATGGGAGGGTTTAATTTCATTAAGAAGTGACAAACATTCAGAGAACTGCTATTTCATTTCCTTCAACATGCTAATAGATTTATCCCAGAATAAGCAATGTTTTCCTCCATTTCAGGCTTCCACAATCTAACTAGAAAAGCGGACCATTAGATGGCTTGGAATGTGGAGATCCACAATCTAGGAGTGGAGCCCAACCTGGAGTCCAGATTTCCTTAGCGAGCAATAATCTTTACTTTTATTTTTGCACCATCAAGCAAGCCTCTGGTTGTTGTTCAGTTGCTCAGTTGTGTCCGACTCTTTGCAACCCCATTGCCTGCAACATGCCAGCCTGCCCTGTCCTTCATCATTTCCTGGAGTTTGCTCAGACTCATGTCCATTGAATTGTTGATGCTATCCAACCATCTCATCTTCTCCCCTTCTCCTCCTGTCTTCAGTCTTTCCCAGCATCAGGGTCTTTTCCATTGAGTCGGCTCTTTGCATCAGGTTCAGCTTCAGAATCAGTGCTTCCAATGGATATTCAGGGTTGATAAACCTTTAGGATTGACTAAAGCATGCATTAGGATTGATAAGCCTCTGTTAACATCCCAAATAAAACATTAATTGATATGAGAAAACACATTAAGAATTCTACCCTCTTGTTTTACTCTTAAGGATTAGGAGTTGAACCTGATGTCATGAAGCCTGATGCCATGGAGATAGCGCCAGTTCTTCCAGGTGTTCCACTTTCTTTGTAATCTGATTTTATCAAGGAAGTCAGAAGCAGCAGGTCAGTGGCAGTCAGAGTGTAGAGAATCTATCTCCCCAGATGCTCATGCTAGTAATTACTTACACATGGCAAGGTGAGTATGCTTACTTTCCCATACTGCATTTTTGTTGATTCAAATAAGGCTAGAATTAGTATTAGTGAAATGAATTGTTTAAAATGTGAATTGTTAGAGACATAAAAAGGTATTTCTTCCTCCTGAAACAATCATTTAACTTTATTTGGTGTTAGTAAGTCCCAGGCATATAGCTATACATAGAATTGAGATGTTGTAAACTTTCTATCAGATTGTACCTAACCAAGATCATTTTCCTGTAGTCTTTATTATTTGGAAACATGTCCCTGATCTCTGTGACTAATTGGTTGTACACCTTCACACTAGATATTTAACCTGTTGGGTTGAGGTTTCCTTTAACATGAATAATATGATAATTAAAATTGATACAAATAACAGGATAATTTTCAAAGTTCCTATTTTGCTTATATTTCACAATTCCTATGTGAAAATATAGCAATGGATCTTGAAAGTACACATTTACATATTATTATGCTAATACATTAAGTGGTATACTAAAATTGAGATCGTTCTACAGGCAAAAACATGCAAAGCTGAACATGGTAATTTGGTACCAAATAAATGCCCCTTATATATGTATACACTCTTTCATCTAGGTGAAGACATTTTTCCCACTTACTCTTTACATGTATAAAAAAAAATTGTTCTTATGCATGACTTAGGCAGAATTTGTATGATTAAGAGCTTGAGCTCTAACTGAGATAAATCCAAATTCAGATTCTTACTCTGCTCTTTACTGGCTGCATGAGATCTGGTCAAATAACTTGACCTCTCTAGCAAATATTCTTCTTTAAATAAAAATCTTTTGCTTTTTGCCAGGGAATTTTCTGGGGCTCCAGTGGTTAGGATTCAGGGCTTTCACTGCCATGGCAGGGGTTCAGTCCCTGGTTGGGGAACTAAGATCTTGCAAGCCCCGCAGTGCAACCAAATAAATATTTAGTAGCCATGTCAGAAGACTGTTACAGAGGGATAGTTTTTTGCTGTTTTTATAGACACCACCGGAAGATAATACACTTCCTCAAACCTGGGAACCAATGGAACTAATACTGGAATAACGATAGTTAATCAAATTATATTAAACCAAAAAACCCCTTTTCTACTAAGCTACATTAAAGATATATTTGGCTTCTGTAGCATAACAATAAAACATGAATATGGTTACTAATAGAAGTCTACGATAGTCAAAAAATGTCAGTATTAAAGTGACTTAACAAAATTCCTGCTGATTTTATACCTGGCAGTTTCTGATTTGCAGTTTGGATGCGTGTGTGTGTGTGTGTGTGTGTGTGTGTGTGCGTGCTCAGTCGTGTCCGACTCTTTGCAACCGCATGGATGGTAGCCCGCTTGGCTCCTCTGTACCTGGGATTCTCCAGGCAAGAGTACTGGAGTGGGTTACCATTTCCTTCTCCAAAAGTTTGGAAAACAATCACTTGTGAAATGAAACCTGATTCTAATTAGTGGCTTTTTTAATAAAACATTAATTGAATACCCTTGCTCATACATACTGTTAAAATGTCATTTTTCCTCCCTTTTAAGAATAGAAGGTTTGGTGTGTTTGTGTAGTTGCTCAGTCGTGTCTGACTCTTTGTGACCCTATGGATTGTAGCTTTGCCAGGTTCCTCTATCCATGGGGATTTTCCTGGCAGGAACATTGGAGTGGGTTGCCATGCCCTCCTCCAGGGGATCTTCCCAACGCAGGAATCGAAGTGGGATCTCCTGCATGGCAGGCGGATTCTTTACCAGCTGAGGTACCAGGGAAGCCCAGAAGATATGGTAGTATATAACAAAGAT
This sequence comes from Bos mutus, assembly GCF_027580195.1. NCBI lineage: Eukaryota > Metazoa > Chordata > Mammalia > Artiodactyla > Bovidae > Bos > Bos mutus. The sequence goes on along the minus strand of NC_091618.1, from coordinate 44,649,637 downwards.
TAATATTTCTCCTTATAAGCAACTGATTTTTCAAAACTGTAACATTGGCCAACCCAGTACACCAAAATAATTTTTATAAACAGATTTAAATGTTATCAGAAGTTCCCAGATAGTTTCACTTTGTAGGGCTGTTTGTTCAATTATGTGTATTTTATGTCAATTTAAAATTTGATTTGTACTTTCCTCCTGATAATGCTAAGAAGCATTCCAAAATATTATGCATTGTTGACAACAGTTCCAAAATGGTCATTCTAAATTCAAAGAATATGAAAAAGAAAACATTGGTCATCTATTCATAGAAAAGCTATTATATCATTTTATATAGATTAAAAATCTTAAGTAACTAAAATTTCTACTCTAATAATCTCTAGGTAATCATCACAGCCAGGTTTTCTTTTCAGTTTCCAATACAGGAAGATCATCGTCTTACATAAGACCTGGAAAGCAGCTTTATTTAAGAGGAAAATAAAACTTCTTAGCAAATGAAAATATTATGCTCACTTTCTGCCACAAGGTATTTCTGAGCTATCATTTCTGATCTTTCTGGGCTTCTTCCTGCCAGAAATAAATTCCATCTTCACTTTCCCAACCAATTATCTGTCCAAATCTCGATCAGATGTCACTCTTCTACATGCCTTTCTTGGTGGCCACTTCGCTCTCCACAAAAATAACTGCTCCTTTCTCTATGCTTCCTTTCTACCTTAGATTCACATCTTTCTTTGCACTTCAGGATACTGTTGTAACCAATTTTTAATTGAGCATCCCCCATGTGAAAATGTGATCTTTTTGAAGGTAGTCTCCGTATCTTATACATTTTCCCCCCTTCCCTCCACCCCAGCAGAGACCCTGGTACATGGTAGAAGTGAAGTCAAGTCGCTCAGTCGTGATGAAGGGTCGGACGACTCTTTGCGACCCCATGGACTGTAGCTTACAAGGCTCCTCTGTCCATGGAATTTTCCAGGCAAGAGTACTGGAGTGGGTTGCCATTTCCTTCTCCAGGCGATCTTCCCGACTTAGGGATTGAACCTGGGTCTCCCGCATTGCGGGCAGACACTTTACCATCTGAGCTACCAGGGAAGCCATGGTAGGAGGTCAGCCTTATTCCTTGGACTGACTTCTTCAACATTTAGAGTATATTTTGAGCCTAACTTTAAAATTAGGAAGTTTGTTGCCAAACAGAAAAGAAATTTCTTAACACTTTGATGAGGTAGAAATAAGGATTAACGTGTTTATGAACAGCATTACTATGGCAAGACAACATAGATAACCCTGTACTGGTCTGCAGGTCCTGAACACTGCACTATCTGGTTCCCAAATTCCAGCTGTAAAACAGCTCCAATCATTTCTCCAAGCAAATCTTAGGAGCAAACAAGTCCACGTAAGGCCTCTGTCTCTGGTGTAACTAAAATGGAGGAAAATGGACTATTGAAAGGGATCATCTACTTTTTCAGAGAAGACAAACGATGGGAGGTAGGAAAGCATTATATTTTAAAACGACTTGAGTCTTGTAGGTTTCTGTTGGTCTGTCATGCTTTTCCTATTTGGAGAGTAAGATCTAATCACTTGAGTTACATAAGAGGTTTGGTAAAGATCAATCAGTCTTTCTCTAAGAGACTTGGCCACTGATAATACATCCACCACAAAGGAGAATACCTAAACCATGAATATATCCTGCACTGGCACCATCATTAAGAATAGGCTTGGAAACAGGACTTGATGCCACTTCCTTCTTTGTCCTTCATCTAGTAAATAGGCCTCTTTGTGTCTGTGTTAGTTGCTCAGTCAGTGTCCCACTCTTGGCGACCCCATGGAGTCCATCAGGCTTAACTGTCCATGGGATTCTCCAGGCAAACATACTGGAGTGGGTTGCCATTCCCTCCTCCAGGGGATCTTCCCAACCCAGGCATCGAAGCCAGGCTTCCTGCATTGCAGATAGATTCTTTACTGTCTGAGCCACCAGGGAAGCCCTTTACCTTTACTTTAACCACCTAGGTTATGCATACTACGTGTGAGCAGAACAGATTGGGTGAATTAAGAAAAATATTTTCTGTAACTCTGTTCTTAAGGTTCATTCAGAACCATCCAGAACACGAATATAAATTCATCGTTGTCCTTTGAAACACAGGGTCAAGAGGGAGTGCAGGTCCCTAAGGAGTGTGGAACAAAACCACTTTAACAGTACTGGACTGCCTCTGAACTTGTAGAGGACTAATCATTCACATGGTTTAATCCACTGTCAGTCTGGCTCTCAGTTGCAGCCAGGTTACTCTGGTTGTTTCCTAGACCTCTGTAATAGGAAACCTCATATGAGAGATATAGCATTAGAGTCTAATGATGAGACCAAACTGATTTCCTGTTTATTAGAGGCAGAGGTGCTCTGCTTGAGAAATACCAATCCATTAAAGTCACATTTTAAGACATTTAAATATCTGGCATATAATAAATGGATTTAGATAAGTGCTAATGATACAAAAATTTTAGAATGTTTTTAACCTAAAGCTTACTGAAAGGTTTTGTCTGAAGAATTCTTATCTATACACAACTATAAGTATGGGAGAGAGATTCCTGGTTACCATGGAATCTGTATGCTATTTCTAAAGGATTCTGACTTGTCTTTATGTATTTTTTAAATCTTTTATTTATTATATTTTTGGCCACGTTATGCAACTTGTGGGATCTTAGTTCTCCAATCAGGGACAGAGCCCTGGCCCCCAGCATTGCAAGCATGGTGTCCTAACCACTGGATCGCTAGGGAACTGCCCTGACTTATCTTTAAAACAAAGTACTTCACTTAAAATATTTCAACAAGTTCTTAATAACTGGCAACATCTACATGTTTTAATGAATACTTACAAAGAACATTATTACAGTTACAGAATCACATTTTTACCAAACACAGATCGTATTTCTGATTTTTTCAGTTAAAATTGATTCCTTTTTAGGTGCTTTTTTTTAAATGCTAACTTTAAAAAGTGAAGTTTCTCCCTCAGAAATAAAAATCTGAACAATTACTGAACTTTTAATACATACTTTTATAGGACTTCAAAAGCAAATCGTAATTCAAACCAATACCTTTAGAAAAGAAATTAAAAACTCAGTTTAATTTCAAAGGTTTTCATAAGGTAGAGAATGCAGGATATGTTTTATATTTAATAAACACAACTGTTGTATAATAAATACAAAGTAAAAAGACGGTGATAACACTATCATCAAGGGTGAAACAGTATATTAACTTTAATCTAAAACACTGCTTCCTGTATCTGTATTGGTGTTAGCTGAGTATTCTCTATTGATTTTATTTATAGAAGGAATCTCTGTAGGCAAATTTATCTTTCACTTTCATGCCCCCACATGGGAAGTCGTAGGTGAATATCTGTAGGAATACAATTTATTGTCTGCTCCTCCACTCAGAAGTAACTGCATAAAGCAAGAGGGGAAAAAACAAACACAGAAGTAAACACAATTATTTCATATGATAGCTAAACCTAATTAAACTATCAGTAGATATTCTGATTACAGAAAGAATTACAGATGAGCAATTAACTTGCATTGACAGTTAATACTCAGATGGGCCAACTGCATCAAATTTCACTAAAGCACACACACACATACACACATATATATACACAGTATATTAAAACTTTAAAAGCGATGATTTTAATTTGGCTGAGGCATAATATGCTATCATACTTTCTATGAAGTAGAATTTGCTAAGGAATGTAATAAAATGAATTTTGAAGGGTAATATAGTTTTACCTATTTAAGAAAATCAAGTTTGTAAAGAACAGCACATTAATTGTTTATAGATAAGTGGGTATTACAGATTTTTCAAATAGCCCTAGGACCTATATTTAGAAAGAGTTCTTAGGCAGTAAAATAACTAAATTGTAATTCTTTAAGTACATTTTATAATATAGCCATATTATGTAATATTTTTCTAAGTAGGAAATACTTTGACACAATTAGTCTGAAGCAGCAAGTTTATGGACTTAAAAATTTTATTAAAAATACTCTTGAGAAAAAAAACTGCTTCAAAATATTCAAATTCTTCTACTCCTAATAGTAAAGGATACTTTTTTCTTCTTTAAATGATGAGGTTTTATGAGTATTAACTTAGAATACAGAATTATAAATATCAGATACATTGAAACTCATAACTATGTGAACACAACAAATTTATGCTAATAATGTAGTTTCCTCTCTATCAAATAACTGATAAATTCTTACCCCTGAGTCTGTCCAGTCTACACTCAGAACTTTGTCTTCATGAGCAGCCAGATCATAGAGAGGAGCCTTACAACTAAAGATGAAAATATTAACGTGTTATATGCATTTCATAGTATTAAACAAATATATGTGCATAATCACTTATACTCTTCTGAAAATTTCAGTTTGCCATCCTTGTCCCAATAACCACTTAATCTTAAAATTCTGAGTATATTCTTGACTATCTCCTCATGTATCATTAACAGATTATGGGTTTGGTTACTGCTTCTCCATTCTACTTGTAGAAATATGTAAATAAATTATATATACATTCTCTTGGAGGCCCTTTGCATATATTATTATTATAGCCCTAACTAAAGAAAGGAATTTTTAAATTTTTATCTTTAAAAAGTATATATTTTTATTTAATTTCCTATTAACATAATTTCTAATTTGATCAGTTTCATTCATTTAGGCCACTTGCCTTCCAATTCTGTGTCATATTTATATTAAGGCTCAGGATTCTTTTTTGCTATTTTATATAACGAGGTGAGAAAGATGGATTTCATAAACTTGTGTATGTTATTTTTTGGCAAAAGATAAACTATCACAAATTCACCCAGAATGCAAAAGGTAACATACTGAGAAAATTCCTTTGATCCTGGCCTTCCTTTTTGATACCAATTATGTATCATTTCAGGGCATATGACCAAGAACATTTTTTTCACCATTCTGCTTTTGGATAGTCATTTCAGTGTTCATTTTCTTTGTATTCAACAGGCAAATGATATACATCTTTTATTAATCATAAACAGGAATTACCTTCTGGTATCCCACAGCTTAACCATGTTATCTAAAGAACCAGAAATGAGCTGCTGTTCATGGGTAGGAGACCACTTTACTGATGTTACCCAACCTGTATGTGAGGTTAGGGACAGCGACACCAAAGAACCATCTGAACAAAACAGATAACGATTATTAAATTTTAGAAAAGAGAAGTAGGCAGAACACCTCCCCCACCCCCCACATCAAATTTGTAGAAAATTATCTTTCATACACAGCTCTAGAGAGAAGAGAAATTGATGTTATTCATCCATGTTTTCCTCTGGAGATTTATATAACTCACCTTTAGTTCTGGGATCCCACAGTCTGATATGCCTATCTGTACTTCCAGATGCTAAACGTTTACAAAGTGGAGAATAGGAGATACAATTAAACACTTTATTTCCTGTCTGGGAAGGGAAAAAAAAAGGAAAGACCATGTAACCAGAGTAGGCTAAAAGTGATCATCTCTGAGAAGTTTACCACTTAAAAGCTCAAAGTTAAAATAAGTAATTTTTTTTTTTTTAAAAGCTCTATCAGAGAAGCACTGAATTTAAAGCTCAAAGTTAAAATAAGTATTTTTTTTTTTTAAAAAGCTCAATCAGAGAGCACTGAATTTGTAAGTCTTACCAAAGTTGACTTTAGACTGCCAGACTCAACATCCCATACTTTAATTGTGTGGTCCCAAGACGCACTGCAGATTTCTTCAGCATCTGACCATAGAACTGAGGAAATTGCTTCCTTGTGGCCAGAGAGGGTCACAATGGGAGTCTAGAAATGAAAAGACACCCAAAAGGGAAAGCATTTTCAGTTCAGAGTAATCAGAACAATCATAGTAGTTATTACTTCTGAAACCCATATGACAGATATTCTGTCAGGTGCTTTAGCCCTCCTGTCCTGCCCTATTTCATCTTTACAGCGACCCTCTAAGAGACACTTCAGTTGAGAAAGATAACTTGCCCAAGGTCATGCTGCTTAAAGATGGCAGATTTGAGTTTGAACCCAAATATTACTCCAAAATTTGTAGTCTTTCCACAAGATTCTGTTACTACCCCATCTGCTCTACTTTTCATTTTCAGGAATATTGACACTAAATTTTCTCAGTTGACAAACATGTCACATGTAGAAGCTAGGAGAAAAAGCCCTGGGAGCAGAAAGATGTAGGTTTGAGTTAACGTGCTGCCATTTTCTACATGACTCTTCCAGGTTAATTAATTTCAATAAGTTATTCTCACCACCTCATTTCTTCAGCATCCAATCTTTAAATAATGTCCCTGGTTCATTTATTAAAACTCCAAAATCTCTAACATCCCTCTCAAATTAAAATCCTCAAACTAGGTAAGATATCTGTATTAAACACAAGGAAAATGTAAAAGAAAGAGGGAAAGAGCTCTGAAATGAGGGATAGTCTATCTACTTTTTAAACTCTTGTTACATTTCACTTCCTTACATGTTAAGGGAATTACACCAGATTAGACATCAGCAAAGTTTTCTGATAAAGGTCCAGAAAGAAAAATTTTTTAGCCTTTCCAGGCCACATACAGTCTCTTTTGCAAATTCCTCTTTGTTTTTAAAGCCTATTAAAAATGTAAAAATCCCTCAGCTCTCTATAGCACAAAAATAGGCCAGAGTGAGAGCTCCTACTGGGCTGTTATTTGCCACCTCCTGTACCAAATGATCCCTAACATCTCTTTTCCAGCTCTAAAATTTTCCTGGAAGTAGTAAAGGAACCTGATAGAGAAGTGAGGAACAGAGCAGCCTCTGTTGTGATCCAAAACAAAAGGTAACAGAGATCATCAGAGGTTCCAGGATAGGAAATGACATGTAAAATGATGGGTAGACTTAAATGAATAAGCAATTACATTCCTAGGTATGGAATTGGAATTGAAAAATGAAGACTTTTCAAGAAAAATGAAAACTTAGGTTCATACAAAAAACTGCCCACAAGTGTTTCTAGCAGTTTTATTCATAACTGTCAAACCAGAAACAACCCAAATATCCTTCAACTGGTGAATGATTAAACCAACTGTTGTATAATATATCCATACAATAGAATGCTACTCAGAATTTAAAAGGAATAAACCATGATATGGGGGCTTCCCCGGTGGCTCAGACAGTAAAGAATCTGCCTGCAGTGTGGGAGACTTGGGTTTGATCCCTCAGCTGGGAAGATCTCCTGGAGGAGAGCATGGCAACCTGCTCCAGTATTCTTGCCTAGAGAATCCCTATGGACAGAGTAGCCTGGCGGGCTACAGTCCATGGGGTTGCAAAGAGTTGGACACTACTGAGCGACGAGGCACAGCACAAACCATGATATACCCAATAACTTGGATGAATCTTTGTTTTTTCCCTCAAATATATTATGTGGGAAAAAAAAAACCTTGATGCCAAAGGCTACTTACTGTGTGATCCTACTTATATGATATTCTAGAAAAATTCTAGGAATGAAGATTAGATAGTAGTTGTTAAGAGTATATAAATAGAGAGAAAAGGTTGACTACAAATGGGCAACATGAGTTTTAGGGGATGGCAAACTGTTCCATATTTTGAATATGTATTAGTTACATATTATATGTATTTACCAAAACTCAAAAGCTATACACCAAAAAGAGTGAATTTTCTTGTTTTTGTTGTTTAGTTGCTAAGTTGTATCTGACTCTGTGAACTCACGGACTATAGCCCGCCAGGCTCCTCCATCTATGCAATTTCTCAGGCAAGAACACTGAAATGGATTGCAATTTTCTTCACCAGGGCATCTTCCTGACCCAGGGACTGAACTTGTGTCTCCTGCAGTGGCAGGCAGATTCTTTACCGCTGAGCCACCAAGGATGTACATTTTTTTAAAAAGAGGAAAAAAAAAAAAGGTAGAAAAGTCAACTTTGGCACTGTTAACTGCAAACAAACTTTAGTAGAATGAAAATGAAAGTGACTCAGTTGTGTCCAACTCTGCAACCCCGTGGCCTATACAGTCCATGGAATTCTCCAGGCCAGAATACTGGAGTAGGTAGCCTTTCCCTTCTCCAGGGGATCTTCCCAACCCAGGGACTAAGCCCAGGTCTATTATTATTATTCTACTATTTAGTAGAATAATACTGGAGAAAAGCCATTTTGAGAGAAAATGTGGAAAAAACCTTATCGTATGTTAATGTATTAATATGAAACAAATGGCCATTAAATGAACTGATTGAGAGTGTTACTTGTGTTAAGAGAAGTCAAATACTAGAAAGAAATCTAGAGAGAAGATAACTATTTTTGAAATTTGTCTTACTTTAGTCTTCATAACCCAACTTTTCCTATTATTTCTGATTTTCACTTCAAATAGCTCTTCTACCTTTTCTCTGCATTCACAATTTGGCTAACTGTTACAAGAGTCCTAGCTTTTTGGTCTGTCTTAGCTTTTGACATGCCTTCTTCACTAAGCTTAATCATTTCCAGCTTTTGATTTAAAATGTGAGACATGAGACACTGCCTTTCCCTTCAACACCTAGAGTGCACTGTGGGGTTTTTAACTGGCCTGATTTCAATATTGTTGAATCTCAGGAATAGGGAGGCCCAAGGAGGGAGACAAATGGGGCAGCGGTTTGTCAGTAGAGCAGTCAGGACATACACATTTACTGATTAAGTTCACTGTCTTACAGAGGCATGGTTCATGGCAGCCCAAAGCCATTACAATGGTAACGTCAAAGACCACTGATCAGGACTTCCCTGTGATGCAGTGCATAGCAATTTGCCTGCCAATGCAGAAGACATGGGTTTGATCCCTAATCTGGGAAGATTCCACATGCTGCAGAGCAGCTAAGCCCGTGCGCCACAACTACTGAGCCTGCGTGCTGCAACTACTGAAGCCTGTTCACCTACAGCCTGTACTCCACAACAGGAGAAGACCCTGCAGACACAATAAAGAGTAGCCCTCTGCTCGTCGCAACTAGAGAAAGCCTGATCAGCAACAAAGACCCAGGGTAACCATAAATAAATAAATAAAATTCTATAATAAAGATCACAGATCACAATAATAATAATAATTTAAAAGTCTGAGGATTTCTCATGTGGTCCAGTGGTTAAGGAGAGTGGAGGACAGGAAATCCTGGCATGCTGCAGTCCATGAGGTCGCAAAGAGTCAGGTATGACTGAGTGACTGAAAAACCAGTGGTTAAGATGCTGCGCTTCCAATGCAGGGGTTGCAGATTGGATCCCTGGTCGGGGAGCTAGGGTCTCACATGCTGTTTGGTGCAGCCAAAAAATAAATACATTAATTTTTAAAAAAATGTCTGAGATATTGTGAGATTTATTGATATCAAAGTGTGACACAGACACGAAGTGAATGAATGCTGTTGGAAATATACCAACAAACCTGCTTGATACATAATTGCCACAGAGCTTCAATTTATAAAAAACATATTATCTGCAAAGTGCAATAAAAATGAGGTATGCCCGTATACATGAAGTATAAAACTGCTACTGCTAAGTCACTTCAGTCGTGTCCGACTCTGTGCGACCCCATAGATGGCAGCCCACCAGGCTCCCCCATCCCTGGGATTCTCCAGGCAAAAACACGGAGTGGGTTGCCATTTCCTTCTCCAGGGCATGAAAGTGAAAAGTGAAAGTGAAGTCGCTCAGTCGTGTCCGACTCTTAGCGACCCCATGGACTGCAGCCCACCAGGCTCCTCCATCCATGGGATTTTCCAGGCAAGAGTACTGGAGTGGGATGCCATTGCCTTCTCCCAGTATAAAACTCTAAGTGATGTAAGTCAGAAGAATGATCACTTTCAGGAGGCTACTGATTTCAAGGGAGCCTAGAGAGAGTCTTCTAGGAGGTGTTGGTAATTCTTGATGTTTTGCTTTGGATAGTGATTACTTGCGTATACACAACTAAAAATTCATTGAGCTGCATACTTCACTATATGTATGCCAACTTTTAATTAATATAAAGATTTTTAAAAAGCTACCTTATGAGTAAAGAATTTTGATAATTCAAGAAGTCTTTTTCTACTCAAGATATATTCTTTAAAGGTTGATTAGGTATATGCATCAATAAATTGGCACTGGCACATTATCCAATTGATAAGGCATTTATAGTTTTAATTTGTCCTATGAGAAAAATGATAAGGAAGCTGAGTTGTGAATCATTCCACTTGCAATTCAGCAGTCTGTGTTTAAATGTATACATTGTAAATCACTACTTCCAATTGAAAACAGTAAGTGCTACTACTTATTGCAGTTTACCTGAGTTTGATGAATCATTTGTGATCATACTTTATTCCTCATTTTCAACAGCTTTATAAGCTATCTTTTTATTGGTGACTATAAGAATTAAGGTGCAAATGTGTACCTAATTCACTGCATATCAATTAAAGCTGTGAGATAATGAAAGAAAAAAATTTGATTTCCTACATCTGACTCAGTATTGTTCCTCTCATTAAGTATATTAATTCAGGTCAGATCATAATAAATATCCTTCTAAAGGAACAGAGCAAATATGAATGAACTTTCTGAGTGTAATTTAATTGGCTATACTAGTGAAATGATAGAATAAAAACTTCAGAACTCTTGATTCCTAGTGATTTAGGAGATGTACTAGAATTACATCTTCGATGTATGAAACGTTAATATTATTACTACTTTTTAAATTGAAGTATAGTTGATTTATAATGTTTGTTAGTTTCTGGTATATAACAAAGTGATTCAGTTACATATTCTTTTTCAGATTCTTTTCCATTATAGTTTATTACAAGATATTGAATATAGTTTCCTGTCCTATACAGTTAAGACCTTGTTGTTATATATAGTAGTCGGTTATCGGCTAATCCTAAACTCCTAACGTGTCCCCCCCAGCCATCACCTTTTCCCTTTTGGTAACCATAACTTTGTTTTTTATGTCTGTGAAACATTATCATTAAACAGTTAGGTAATGAGATACTTAACTTTGTGCAAGCTCTAACAATTAAAAGATCTTACTTTAAAATTCACCATGAGATCAAATAAAATAGCTAAATAACCTACCAATCTGTAAGCCTAGCTTTTTGCTGTTGTTTAGTTGCCAAGTGGTGTCCAACTCTTTACACCCCATGGACTACAGCACGGCAGGTCTCCCTGTCCCTCACCATCTCCGGGAGCTTGCCCAAGTTCATGTCCATTGAATCGGTAATGCCATCCAGCTATCTCATTCTCTGTTGCCATCTTCTCCTTCTGCCTTCAATCTTTCCTAGCATCAGGGTTTTTTCCAATGAGTTGGCTGTTCACATCAGGTGGCCAAAGTATTGGAAATTCGGCTTCAGCACCAGTCCTTCCAATGAGTATTCAGGGTTGATTTAAGATTGACTGGTTTGATCTCCTTGCTGTCCACAGGACTCTCAAGAGTCTTCTCTAGCACCACAGTTCGAAAGCATCAATTCTTCAACCTTCCTAATGGTTCAGCTCTCATGTTAGTATATGACTACTGGAAAGACCATAGCCTTATACAGACCCTTATCGGCAAAGTGATATCTTTGCTTTTTAACACACTGTCTACATTTGTCATAGCTTTCCTGCCAAGAAGCAACCATCTTCTAATTTCATGGCTACAGGCACCATCTGCAGTGAGCTCAAGAAGAGAAAATCTGTCACTGCTTCCACATTTTCCCCTTCTGTTTGCCATGAACTGATGGGACTGGATGCCATGATCTCAGTTTTTTAATACTGAGTTTTAAGCTGGCTTTTTTAGTCTCTTCCTTCACCCTCATCAAGAGGCTCTTTAGTTCCTCTTTGCTTTCTGCCATTAGAGTCGTATCATCCGCATATCTGAGGTTGTTGATATTTCTCTCAGTAATCTTGATTCCAGCTTAAAACTCATCCAGCCTGGCATTTTGCACGATGTGCTCTGCATGTAAGTTAAATAAACAGGGTAACAATAAACAGTTTTGTTGTACTCCTTTCTCAATCCTGAACCAGTCATTTGTTCCATACAAGAATCTGTTACTTCTTGACCCACATACAGGTTTCTCAGGAGACAGGTAAGATGGTCTGTTCCCATCTCTTTAAGAATTTTCCACAGTTTATTGTGATCCACAGTCAGAGGCTTTAGTGTAGTCTATGAAACAGAGGTAGATATTTTTCTGGAATTCCCTTGCTTTCTCAATGATCCAGCAAATGTTGGCAGTTTGATCTCTGAGGTTCCTCTGCCTTTTCTAAACCCAGCTTGAACATCTGGAAACTCTCCGTTCACGTACTGCTGAAGCCTAGCTTGAAGGATTTTGAGTATAATCTTACTAGTAGCATGGGAGATGAGTGCAATTTTACAATAGTTTGAACATTCTTTAGTATTGCCTTTCTTGGGAATTGGGATGAGGATTGACCTATTCCAGTCCTGTGGCCATTGCTGGGTTTTCCAAATTTCCTGACATACTGAGTGCAGCACTTTTATAGCATCATCTTTTAGGATTTTAAATAGCTCTGCTGGAATTCCATCACTTGCACTAGCTTTATTGGCAGTAGTGCTTCCTAAGGCCCACTTGACTTCACACTCTAGAGTATCTGGCTCTAGGTGAGTGACCACACCATCGTGGTTATCAGGGTTATTAAGATCTTTTTTGTACAGTTCTTCTGTGTGTTCTTGTCATCTCTTCTTGATCCCTTATGCTTCTGTTAGGTCTTTACCATGCCCATCTTCGGATGAAATGTTACTTTGATATTTCCAGTTTTCTTGAAGGTATCTCTAATTGTTCCCCTTCTGTTGTTTTCCTCTATTTCTTTGTATTGTTCATTGAAAAAGGCCTTCTTGCCTCTGCTGTTCTCTGGAACTCTGCATTTAGTTGGGTGTAACTTTCCCTTTCTCCCTTGCTTTTTTGCTTCTCTTCTTTCCTCTGTTATACACAACCACTTTGCCTTCTTACATTTTTCTTTGGGATGGTTTTGTTTGCTGCCTTCTGTACAATATTACGAACTTCTGTCCACAGTTCTTCAGGCACTCTGTTTATGAGATCTGATCCCCTAAATAAAGCGATGAGGTATGCTGTGCAGGGCCACCCAAGACAGATAGGTCATACTGGAGAGTTGTGACAAAATGTGATCCACTTAAGGAGGGAATGGCAAACCACTCCTGTATACTTGCCGTGAGAATCCCATGAACAGTATAAAAAGCCTAGCTTAATGCCATTATATTCAGTGACTCAAAATGCAGCAGTTTCATAATAAAAATTTAGTAATCTACCGAAAGAAAGTCTAATTATGGTTGAAGTACCAAGACAAAAGGAAACTAAATACAGTAAAGTACCGTCAGTTCTCACAAATACTTACCCGTGTTAGTCCCAACTGCTCTGTTTTCTGTTTCTTTCTTGGTCGATTTGTGGATTCCTCCATTTCATCTTCTTCATCTGTAGGAACTATATCATAGAGAAGTAGATATGATAAGTTTAAAATTTAAAGTAAATATTAATTACAAACAATACCAAAGGATTGTTATATTTCTGGGCATATACTTCATGTTATCTCAACTGGTTAGGAATGAATATTTTTCTTTATTTTGGTTAATGGAAAATCCTATCTAAAAAAATACATGGGTTACCAATCTTCCAAAAGGAGAAAGCAAAAAATAAAGTACACTAAAATCCTAAAATCTAACCAGTTTGGTATCTTATAAAGATTATCATTATGGACCTTCATCAGTTTACCAGATCTATGAAAAGTTGCTTACCACTTTAGTTGTAGGAAAGTTTTGACAAAAAGTGTATTTATATTATAAAGGGAATCATATGGTAAATAAACACGTTAAAAGGACATACATTCCAGCCATCTTTATTTTTCTTGACTGTTTCACTTTTATTTTTACTGCATTAAAAAAAAATTAATTTTATTTATTTATTTTTGGCTATGCTGGGTCTTCATTGCTGCATGGGCTGCATCTCCAGTTGCAGCAAGCAGAGGCTACTCTCTGGTTGCAGTGCGCTGGCTCTAGGGTGTGCGGGCTTCATGAGTTGCAGCTCCTGGGGGCTCCAGAGCACAGGCTCAGTAGTGTGATGCATGGGCTTAGTTGCTCTGCAACATGGGGAATCTTCCCAGATCAGGGATCGAACCCATGTATCTCCTGCACTGGCAGGTGGATTCTTTACCACTGAGCCACCTGGGAAGACCTATTTCACTTTTCTATCAATAAATTAAAAGTGTTTCTTAGATAGTTTTTAAAAAAAAAAAAAAACTTTGTTATCCACCATTTGGCTAGGTAGCAAACCCAGATAAACAAACCATAGAGTTTAATGTTTTGTAACTGTTTATAAATGTCATGTGCTTTTCCCAGAATGACTATAAGCATCTGAAGGGTAACAAGTATTCACATATATGTCATCTACCCAGCACTATCAAAAAGTATTTCACAAGAGGAAAAATTCCTCCATAAATGTTCTGCCTCAAAACTGCTTGTTTTAATGAATTTTGGGGGAAAAAAAAACTAAAATGGGTTTATATTTCCTGCCATCTTACACATAATTATTTAAAACTGTTTAGGCTTTTCTTGATTATCTTCCACTCCCTGCCTCTACTTTGTGAACTGAATTTAGGGTGGTGATGGCACTTTAGCCTCCAAGTTGTGTCTGACTCTTGCAACACCATGGACTGTAGCCCGCCAGGCTCCTCTGTCCATGGGACTCTCTGGGCAAGGATACTAGAGTGGGTTGCCATTTCCTTCTCCAGGGAATCTTCCTGACCCAGGAATTGAACCTGGGTTTCCTTCATTGCAGGAAGATTCTTTACCAACTGAGCTATGAGGGAAATTGTACAGTAGTAATAGAGCAATTTCCTCAAAAGTTAGCAGAGGTATTCTGTTAACCTGTGCAATAAATAGTTCTGTACTGTTATTCTTTAAAACATACATGGGTTTTCCCCTTCTTTTCTTCTAGAAGTGTCTTCTTACTGTTATCAAAGAACCTTCCCCTATGAGTCCCCCTTTCTCCTCTAATTGTTCCTTCTAATCTATTTTTTCAAAGTAAGAAAGTTCAGTAAAATTGTATTAAAAAAATCATTTAAACTAAGCCACCTTAACTAAGAAATTTCTCTAATACTAAAGTATCAATATGACTCAGAAGGTTAGTTATTTCCAGGTTTCTGAATAAGGGGACTCTGAGAACTAAGGCAGTTAAGTCCCACTGCACCAGACGTGTTCCTGATACTTGCAGGGATTCAGTGACACTGCCCAATAAATAAGGGAGTGGTGGGGCAGAAAGACAGAAATCACTAATTTTTCTCTCTACTATAGTACTTTGTTTTGGGCTTCCCAGGTGGCAATAGTGGTAAAGAACCCATCTGCCAATGCAGGAGATGTAAGAGACCTGGGTTTGATCCCTGAGTCAGGAAGATACCCTGCAGGAGGGCATGACAACCCACTCCAGTATTCTTGCCTGGAAAATCCCATTTGGATTCTGGCGGGCTACAGTCCATGGAGTGCAGAGTCGGACACGACTGAAGCGACTTAGCATGCATATAGTACTTTGTGACCCAAAAGCCATGGTCCAATTTTTATGGCAAATTATGGGCTAAAAAAGTTTTTTTTTACATGACAATTCTTAAAAAGCCACTAAGTAGAAAGTGAAAGTAGAAGAAATATTTCATTTACCTGTAGACCATATCTTTAGCATCTTATCCCAGGAGCCACTGCAAAACTAAAAAAAATATATATGTGAAGGGAAAAACAGGATGAAATATAATCCATCATATTATTTGCCTTTTTCCCCCCCTGCTATTTAATTTGAAACATTTACTTTGCCATGAAATCCTTCCTACTATGGCATCATCTTTCTGCTTGTCTTCCTAGTCTCTGGGAAGTTGTATCCTCCATCTCATGGCAGTTTAAAGAACTACCATTCTTAAGGGGCCTGTACCCTGGTCACGGTTGCTTACATCAGGGTGGGCAACTGACTGACGCTGTGCTAATAAGTCTTTTCCTCCTTCAGAGCCTTTTTTGGGAAAACTTGTGTTCTAGACAATTGAAGTTATTTGTTTCCCAGAGACAGACAGTACAGGGTGTAAAACTTGGGAATACTGAAGGCTAGGTTTTATTGCCATGTAGGGAAACCAGTTTGAGTTGAGAAAATGAAGTCAATATGGGGAGACAAGAGAAGGAGGAGGTGTGCCATATGCAAGCTTCTACTCCCCTGGTTCGAAAACGATCATTGCCCTGCTCATGATGTGATTCATCACTCCTTCCTTGGATCTTTTAAGCTAAAAAATTTCAGGATGAGTTTCTGTCTCTTATAGCCAAGAGACAGGGAACAGTTAATTCCTTAAAGTTTGACTCAACAACATGTAAACCTTCATTATGGCTCAGAATGAATACACATCAATCTTTGAATGCAGAAATGTCCTCTATTATGCTAACTGGCAAAGAACTATTGAAGAAACAGTCTTAAATCTAGAATACTTAATTGTGGTCTGGAGAATTTCCAGATGAAGAGTTTATAACCCGTCTTAAATAAAAACTGTGTTGCCCTCATGGTTTGTTTTAACTTTTACCATTCTGTCATGATACAGAGTAGATTGGCAATAATTGTAAAACAACCTCGATTAACACCAACTTTAGCATATGCCAAGTCTTAGGTGATCCGCTAGACATTTTCATCTGATGACAGCACTATCAGTAGTTGAAGGACTGAAAACGGCAATCACTGTGATTTAAGATGGTTACACAAAGAAATTACTTGTTTACCTGAGTTCTTAAAATTTCTGCAGTTTATGTAAAATTCCAAACCAAAGATACCTAGAGTGAGGGAATGACTCTTGATATGTCTTATTATATGAGTATTTACTTCTGGTTTGAAATCATATTCTTCAGCTGTTATAAAAGTAGGCCAATCACAGTGACTTTATGTAGAAAAGAACTTACTCGCACAAGAATCTCAAATTCTAACTGCACACAGTACTACTAACACAGTAACTACTTACTTTGGTTCCTGTGCTGTCCACAGCGATGGAGTCCACACTGCCAGCATGGCCCCTGCAGCAGTGCAGAGCTTTCACCTTGTTCCTTTCTACATTCCACTCCCATAAGAGAATAGTCTGATCCATAGAGGCACTCAGTAGCAGGCAAGACAAACTGTCTTAAGAAAGGAGAACACAAGAAACAGATTAGTACAAAAATTTTACAGTGTTCTGAAACTAAAGAAATAAGTTTTTTGTGGTTGTTGAGAAAGATGTTAAAAAGGCAAAAGACCTCATGTAGCCACCTTTGAAAAAAAGCTAGCTTATGGTAAAAGGGGAAGATTCTACTATAGGGACTTCCTTGCTGGTCCAGTGTGTTAAAACCCTGCAGCTCCACTGCAGGGGGTGCAGGTTTGATCCCTGGTCAGGGAATTAAGATCCTGCATGCCATGTGGTGCAGGCAAAAAAAAAAAAAAAAAACCTATTAAAAAGATGCGCATTTAACACACTATTAACTTGACAATGTATATTACAAGACATAATTTTAGGATTCACTTCTACTGATTCATGGATTTTTAAAAAATATGTCTTTTCTTCAACACTGGGTATTTTAGAGTCCCCATAATAACTAAGGCATGAGACATTTCCTATCTTGTCCCAATTCTGCCCAAGCATTGAAAATGGCTTGTTTCCAATCCCTATCTAGGATTCCTTTCAGTTTAGGCAAAGAGTCCTAACCTTTTTTCACCCAGGCCACATCTTTTATAACATCTGTATGTCCCACAATTGTCATTATTGATTTCCCTTCCAAGGACCAGATCCGAGAAGTCTTATCATAAGAACCAGTCAAGATCCTATGAAGAGAAAAAAAAAAAGTCCTATGAAATACAAAAAGCACCTTTTTCAAACCCTGAAATCAATTTTATTTCTAGAGCAATGATAAAGCAAACCTTGAAGATTATATTTTCTAACCTTTAATATAAAGATTAAGACTTCAAAATACACTAGAATAAATCAGAAGATGTTACATTTGGCTTTTCCTCACCTCCTAAAAATAAAAATATAATCAACAAGCCATAAATATCATTTTTACTATTGTTGTTAAATACTACCGCCCCCAGGGAAGCTAAGCAAATTGTTTGAAAAGCCTAATAGTCCTTTGTGTTTAACCAGTGAAAACCATTAAATAGAAAACCAGTAGAACCATTTAAAATAAAAAGTAAAATCAATAAAAACATAACTATGTAATAACTCTGGGGAGACATTCATTGAATGCAGACTCCTACTACAATCCATTCTTGATGTGTTTTTCTACAAGTAAGGCCAGTAGGGTTTTGCTCTAAACCATTCACACCTTCTGATTCCAATCTGCTCTTTTCAGCCCTAAAATAGCATGACCTGCATCTTCAGGGTAGTAAGTTAGGAGATCTGTGGCTAGAAAAGGTTTTTTTCCCCTCTATGAAACAAGTTATAGTCTTAGTCTTAAAAGCAACATAATCAAATAAATGCCCTAAGAGAAACAACCTATTTGGAAGATAAATGTCATTATGACATCTTGAGACAGGAAAGAAAACCTATTAATAGGTATGTTTCTTCTTGACTATACTAAATTTAAAGGTCTTTGGCATGGTGACGAGATGTGTGTGTGTGTGTGTGTGTGTGTGTGTGTATATACACATATATGTAAATTACTTTCACAAAGAACAGGCAATCAGAGAAAAATATTCACATATTACATTTAAAACAAGAACATTCATCTGGCAATACCATTCCTCTGTCCCTTCGATCGCACTGATCCAGTCATCATGGAACATGCACTGTTCTGGCTGAGGGGCAGTGTACTTCTCCACGTACTCTAGTTCCACAACTTCTTCCTAGTTACAGAGAAAAAGCAGAAATCCATCAGGTGGTGCAGTTTTTAAATAGTACATTATGAAAATAAAAGAGCCCCAGTTTATCTCCTTCATATAATTCCTCTTCAAAATCAAAAAATTTTGGAGCCATATAGAAAGTGAAAAACTTTATTTGACCTAACAGTATGCTAACAGTAATATTAAGAAATATTAATGATCTTGGAAACTTATGCTTAAAGTGGAAAAAAAGAATATAAGAAACTATAAAATCATAAAAACATACAATTTAATGGATATAGAACTTCTCTTTAAGATGATGAAAAAATTCTAGGAATGGACAATGGTGATGGTTGCATAGCACTGGGAATGTACTTAATTGTACACTTAAAAATGGTTAAAAGAGAAATTTTATGTATATGTTACTACAGTTTCAAAAATTGCCCCCTTAATTATAAAAGCAATTATAAATTATATTTTAAATTATAAAAGCAATAATAAGGTAAGTTTGACAATTAGAGGAAGAGAGCAATCACTAAAAACCACATAAACCCCACCCACAAGCTTATATATATGTACAATCGTTTTATACACCTTTACTAGTAGTAAACATATTTGCTTGATGTTTCTTGATAACTTCACAAACATGAAGTTATCTTTCCATATTCATTTATCTGCATTCTTTGAATAATTTTCTTCTCTTAGAAGAAAAGAGGGGATTTAAAAATTGAACATATAGAAACCAAGGTTCAAATTTTTAGGAAAAAATAATCAAAAGGCTCTTGGTTGCTGTAGATTCAGGTTAATGGAGTTTTCCTACATTATCTGGTAATACCTTCAGTAAAATATACAGGTAAACATTTGAACTTACTGATGAGATGTTTTCCAGTTCCATGTGTTTGAACAAGGGCATTCGTAGAAACTGGCCCTTGATGAGGAAATCAAACTCCACATGTTTGTGGAACTCTACAGAAAATATGTAATAAAAGTATCAGTATTAGGACCTGAAGTGGTATTGGCAGACATAAATGAGAGACCCCAAAACAAACAGGTACCTATTATCCCAGTGTGGCCTCCAAGTTTCCCTAGACTGTCCCCATGGCACAACAGGACCACATATTCCAGTATATTACGTGATTTTAAAGAACAGAAATACTTTGTTGGTATTAATATTTTCACTGCGGATAGTGTAACCATTTTGAGTAACGAAAAACTTAGTATTTTATGAAAAATCCCAAAATACACAAAAGCAGAAATAGCATAATGAATCCTCATTTGCATCTTTTGCCAACTCATGGACAATCACCTATACTCCTCCCCCTCCTCTTCCTGCTGGTTTATTTAAAACCCAAACTCAGAAATGATATAATTTCATCTGTAAATGCTTCACGATGTATCTCTAAAATATAAAGACTTTTAAAAAGTCACAGTATTAAAAATTTTAAATTATTTCTCTTAATATCATAAAGCCAATGTTCTCATTTCCTTGTTTTGTAAGTGTCTTTTTACAGTGAGTTTTTTTAGAATTGGCATCCAAAGTCCTCACATTATATCTGATTAATATCTTTAACAGTTCTCCATCCTTCTTTTCCTCTGCCTTTTATTTAGTGAAGAAACTGGGTCTAATACTAACATTCTGGCTTTGGTTGTTTATATCTCCAAGGTATCCCTTAACATGTTCCTCTACCATGTACATACAACCTGTACATTGCTGCTGCTGCTGTTGTTAAGTCACTTCAGTTGTGTCCAACTCTGTGTGACCCCATAGACGGCAGCCCGCTAGGCTGCCCCGTCCCTGGGATTCTCCAGGCAAGAACACTGGAGTGGGTTGCCATTTCCTTGTCCAACGCGTGAAAGTGAAAAGCGAAAGTGAAGTCGCTCAGTTGGGTCTGACTCTTAGCGACCCCATGCAGCCTACCAGGCTCTTCCGCCCATGGGATTTTCCAGGCAAGAGTACTGGAGTGGGGTGCCATTGCCTTAGGCAGACCTAAATGCCTGATTAGACTTTGGGTTTACTTTTGGCAAAATATTTACACACAGTATTGTATCACATTAGGAAGCACCTGGGGGCTTCCCAGGTGGGGCAAGTAGTAAAGAACCTGCCTACCAACGTAGGAGACATAAGAGACATGGGTTTGATCCCGGGGTTAGGAGGAACCCTTGGAGGAGGGCATGGCAACCCACTCCAGCATTCTTGTCTGGAGAATCCCATGGACAAAGGAGTCTGGCAGTCTAAGTCCACAGGGTCACAAAGAGTTAGACACGACTGAAGTGTCTTTGCACACACGCATGAAGCACGCTACCTCACTGTGACTCTTTTTACGATATTAAATTATCTCTGAGTTCAGAGGATGTCAGTCTGTTCACATCCATCACAATGTTCTTTGTTAGCCTTTTACCTAATAAATGGCTTTAGTTGCTACTGATGATCAATTCTTAAATCCATCACTTCATTTAGAGTTACGAAATGCTAAAAATTCTTCCTTCTATCTGATTTATTAACTATACTCTTTTTAAAAGAATTCCCTGTCTCTCTGTCTTGTTACTTTTTAAAAATCTGCATCACAGAATTAAGAGAACGAACTTATGCTTACTGGCGGGAAGGGATAGTTAGGGACTTTGGGATGGACATGTACACATTGCTATGTTTAAAATGGATAACCAACAAGGAAATGCTGCACAGCACATGGAACTCTGCTCAGTGTTACCTGGCAGTCTGGATAGGAGGGGAGTTTGTGGGAGAATGGATACATGTATATGTGCAGCTGAGTCTCTTCACGGTTCCCCACAACTATCACAACATTGTTAACTGGCTACACCCTACTACAAAATAAAGTTTTTTTAAAAAAAATCTGAATCATTTGCATCTTCAACTCAAAAGCAATGACTCAGTTATTTGATTTATACAAAAAGATAAATGAATATTCATCTACAATTTAGAAACCTATGCAAATATTTGCTTGCGTGCTCAGTTGTGTCCAACTTTTACTTGGGTAACAACAACCATGTACTAATATTGCAAAGTCTCTATTGCGAGAAAATAATTCTTATTCTAGTTCGAAAGAGTTTTTCAGCAAGTAGGATATATGACATATTTGAAATGTAGAAAACTAACTATGCATCAGAATCTCTATATCCATGATGAAAACGATAGGAAATGCTATACCAATATTCTGTATCAAGAACTTTTACCCTAAAAATCTTTATTCCTAAATCTCAACCATCTTCTCTCCATATTGCCTTAAAAGCAGATTAAACTAAATTTTTTCCCTAAAAACTTATTTCAAAGCATTTTTCAAAGTTATCATGTAGGAGGGAAATTATATGTTATAATTTATAAATTTTACCATTATAAAATGCATGCAGTATTATAGAATAATGCCCCCAAAGGGCTATAAATAACAATGTGATGTACTTTAGTTAGTTATTTTGCCCTCTCCTAACTTTTCATGGTATATACCTACCATTTTTGGCCTCCAGCAATTTATTGATGAGGTTACTAAGGTCAGCAATTTCAGAGGCTGCAGGTATGGAGAAGGGAACATCATCTACTGCATATCTACAAAAAGGAAATGATACATCAAATCAAGTCTACAAATATTTTAACAAATGTGCATTTATTCATTCAACAAACATTTACTGGGTATCTAATACATGCCAGACATTTTGCTACATGGGGTTAGCAAAAAATGAATTAACCTGTGGTCTCTGTACTTGAAAAGGGTTTATGTCTGGTAAACAAATACAAGGAAACTGTGTAAGAACAATGTCATAAGTAATACATAAAATGAGAGAACAAGGAAGCAGTAGGGTATTTCAACCAGAGAAAAGGAGGATGAGAGAGCAGACTCTGAAAGGATGTATAAAAAAAAACACTCTTACACTACACATAGAAAAGTGAGTTTTCCCTGGGTGACATGGGAGAAGACAGAAAGAAGGGGTGCAAAAAAGCAGCATACACAAATAAAAAAGCTAAGTTATTAAACTGCCCAACCAACCTATTCCAAAGTGTTATTTTACTCTAGACAGTGACCAAGGGTAAGGCTAAAGAGATGTGCATGGAGTGGCTTGGATGCTGTGTGCAGTACTTTTGACTTCTTTCCTTAGGCAATGAGGAACCACTGTCTAAATCAAATAACATCATCAAAATTTTGTTTAGTTAGATCTCTCTTGGGCAGCATTGCAGTGACTAGATTAGAGGCACCAACAGGAGGCAGACCAGAAACTCTTGTACGAGAGAATGGGAGAAAATTCTTGTAAATCATATATCTGACAAGGAACATGCATCTGGAACATATAAAGAACATTTATAACTCAAAAATAAAGACAACCCTATTTTTAAAATGGGCAAAGGATCAAAATAGGTATTTCTCCAGAGAAGACATACAAATGACCAACAGGCACATGAAAAGTTGTTGAGCACTGTTAGTCATCAAGGAAATGCAAATCAAACCACAAGGAGTTATCGCTTCATACCCACCAGGATGTTTACAATAAGAAAGACAGATTTTAAGTGTTGGTGAGTAAATGGAGAAACACTTATTTATTGCTGGCAGGAATGTAAAATGGTACAATTGCTTTGGAAAAATCTGGCAATTCCTCAAAAAGTTAAACATGGAATTATCACTTGACTCAGCAACTCCATTCCTAAGTACATACCCAAGAGAAATAAACACATATGTTCACACAAAAACTTGTGCACAAATGGTTCACATTACCTCTATTCTTAATAGCCCCAAAGGTGGAAACAACATAGAAGTCCATCAACTGAACAATGAAAACAAAATGTGGTATACCCGTACAATAGAGTATTATTCAGCAGTAAAAAGGAATGAAGCACAACATGGACAAGCCTCGCAAAACACCATACTAAGTGAAAGAAGCCAGTGACAAAGGACCACATGTTATATCATTCCATTTATAGGAAATGTTAGAGACAAAAACTGAATAAGTGACTGCCCTGGGCTGGTGGTATTTGGAAAATTTTGGAAGGGTGGGGGAAAAGGGTAACAGCAAAAGAGTCATGAAAAATGTTCTAAAATTTTCTGTGGTGATGGTTGCACAATTCTACAAAAATACTCAAAATTAGTGAATTGAACACTTCAAATGTGTGACATCTACTATACGTGAATTACATCTTAATCGTTGTTACAAAATCCAAAACCAAAAAAGTCTCCATAACGTCTGAATTACGGTTTTATATGTGCAGAATGTAAAAGAGGTTTAGGTAGAACTTACAGGGCTCATCATGTCAAAAAAAGTAAGGACTTATTTGGGTTCTCCAAAAGGTAACAAAACCTAGAAATTCAAAGTTTTGGTTACTGTTTTGGTCAGTAAGATAGGGGTGGTGGGGGAAGAGAAGCATAATTCACATACTTATATATGAACATACATGCATATGTAAATTATATGCATCAGTTCAGTTCAGTTCGGTCGCTGAGTCGTGTCCGACTCTTTGTGACCCCATGGACTGCAGCACACCAGGCCTCCCTATCGATCACTAATTCTGGGAGTTTACTCAAACTCATGTCCATCCCGTCGATGATGTCATCCAACCATCTCATCCTCTGTCGTCCCCTTCTCCTCCTGCCTTCAATCTTTCCCAGCATCAGAGTCTTCAAACTCCAAACGACTGGAGTTTCAGCTTCAGCATCAGTCCTTCCAATGAATATTCAGGACTGATTTCCTTTAGGATGGACTGGTTGGATCTCCTTGCAGTCCAAGGGACTCTCAAGAGTCTTCTCCAACGCCACAGTTCAAAAGCATCAATTCTTTGGTGCTCAGCTTTCTTTATAGTCCAACTCTCACATCCATACACGACTACCATATGGGAAAACCATAGGCTTGACTAGACGGACATTTGTTGGCAAAATAATGTCTCTGTTTTTTAATACGCTGTCTAGGTTGGTCATAACTTTTCTTCCAAGGAGTAAGTGTCTTTTAATTTCATGGCTGCAGTCACTATCTGCAGTGATTTTGGAGCCCAAAAAAATAAAGTCTGCCATTGTTTCCACTGTTTCCCCTTCTATTTGCCATGAAGTGATGGCAAATCTTAGAAAACTAAGAGCATGGCATCCGGTCCTATCACTTCATGGCAAATTATATGCATATACATGAATAAATCTACTTTCCCTCTTCGTTTTACTGATCAGAACATATTATTATATAATAATAATATGGGAGAAGAAAGAAGTTTAATTTCTAGATTTTGTTAACTTTTGGGAAAATCTAAATATATAAACAAACACATATACACACATTTGGCATTTATCCATTTATCACAGCCATTTAAATAGAGTTGCAGTTGCTCTAGTATTTCTTAAAATTTTGTGTGAATCAACAATAATCTCCATAAACCTTTTAATTAGAAAAAATACAGCAGTCATGCTATTGCATCACCATTTTCCTTTAGAACTATTTAGACTCAGTATATATACTCATATACAATTCATATACGCTGTATGCAACAGTACAAGAGGTGTAAGTATGATTTACCAGGTCAATTCATAAAACTAAAAACGAATAAAAAATGTAATCTTAATTGATGTGGGAGTTTTTTTGTTTTTAGCTGACATTAACTTGTTAATACAGCTTATATTTATTATTTATCATCAGTACCAGAAAAACTAGATAAACATTTGTTGACTCAATCAATCCAATTAGCATAACTGCAGTCTCTACCATCAGGAGACTTAAAATATAGTTGAAGAGACTAGGCAAACAAAAAGAAACATTAAAAGTGTAATATATGCCACAAAGCAGAATATAATTAGGTTTCAACGATTGCTATGTATCTGGGGACCATTTGTAAAATTGGTAAAATGTTCATATACATATACGTATACATATATGGATGTGTATATATGTATACACACACATATATAACATGTATACGTATATGTGTAGATATATGTATATAAATACCCAAAATTATAACTGAATTGACTTCACACTTTTAGCAAAAATCAGTTCTACCAACTCCCTATTGGGAGCTCCACCTTCTAGCCTGGTTTGGAAAAACATCATCTATCACCTACTTAAGAAGATGAAGTTCATGTTTTCAGACAACACCACTAGCCGCCAGACTCTAACGATTTGGTCCGTTGTTCACTGCTCAGTTGCATAATACACTTAAATCAGGAAGCAAACCTGAAACCCTCAGGTCTCTCTACCCTTACAATTCAAATTATGTACAGCCTGAGAAGCTAGGCAGGAACGATGGGTGATTCTTGAGAAGTCCTCGGAGGCACCGCAGAAAACGCGCTGAAGCGACGAATCCAGTCAAAAAGGAACAGGTAAATTGACGGCAAAGACAACCAGGGATGCACAAGGTCACATGGAAGAGGTCCTACGAACGAATTCCGGGGGCCCGGGGCGGGGGAGGGGAGGGAGTGAGGAAGGGCGAGAAAGGGAGTACGCTCACTTACTTCTTGTTGTCAGTGAAGAAGCGTGTCTGGAGCTGAGCCATGGCGTATCTAGAGAAACGTATGAGTAACAGTCACACAATCTGCACTCTGGTCTTTCAGGACTACAAAAACAAGGATCTCAAAATGAGGCTGCACGTGTCAGAGAAAAGATGCAGTCGATCCCAGGGCTTCCGCTTTCTTTGCCTGGGCCTCAGCCCAAAGGCACCACGAGGCTGCCCTTCCTCAAGATCCAGCCCATAAACATCAACTACCTATTCCTAGAGTAGGAGTCGTCGATTAGTGAGGCATAGTTTTAAAGGCGTCGCGTCTCTTCAATTTTTTTTTTTGTATTTTTTAAAAAATATATATTTAAGCTTGCGATCGATTATGGAGATAGAAAGAGGCCCGTTTCAAACCGACTTCTCTCCGTTTGAAATGTTCGCAGGCTATCCTTAGTCGCGATAATCCAAACACAGCTCCTAGATACTACAACTCCCAGAAAGCAGCGCTCCTCAGATAATGTAGCCACTGGGAATTGTAGTCTTTTTTACCACGCTGCCCTCAGGCTATCTTTTTTGCACTAAACCGTCCCGACTCAGGCAAATATAATAATATTTCCTCGGCCTTCAGCTTTAATTTGCTAAAGTCTTTCCGGGTTTAATTTCTAAGCATACTTCCAATCAAAACTCTCAGTCTACCGAGATTTCTCTACTAGCCTCAGGCTTTAGATCCAGGTGAGAGGCGGGGATACGAAAAAAAAAAAAAAGAACCAATCAGAAAGGAAACACGCGACGGTGGCTGATCAGGATCTTTTCTAAAGCGGCTGCGCTGCGCGCTCCCGGTGGGCCGCGGCTGCGCACTGTACTGGTCTCCATGGCGCGGCCTCGGAACCAAGACGAGGTTGAGTAGACTCGTTTTGAATTTTCTCCCCTCTGCTCCAGCACTTTGTGGACTTCCCTTCTCGCCCTCTAGGGCGCTCTGCGGCGGCGGGGTTGGGGAAGTCGGAGGTTTGGCAGAGCTGTCTCCGCCGGCGGGCGAGACGCTACCTCCCAACCCGCCCCCCCCCCTTTCTTTCTGCTGCCTCCTCCTCCTGTCACCTCCTGACCCGCCGGGTCCCTGAGCAACCGCCAGCCCCCGCCCCCGGGCGCCGCGGGCCTCAGTGGCGTCTTCCGGGCCTCGCCTCGGGCCGTGTTCGGGGCCCCACCTGAAGAGGCCTATTGCTCCCCTCCCCGCCCCCGCCCGGACGGGGGCCCCGGGCCCTGGACAGGCAGGCTGGAGGAGGTGCAAGTTCGGTGTCGTGAGGAGGGCTGCCGAGCCTGAGTACGCACTGGCACGGAGGAGGAGGACTGGACCCCTGGGCGGGAGCGCCCACTCTGTGGTCCTTTGCGCGGCCCCGCTTTTCAGGGTTCTTTTTTCTGTTTATGAGATCCTTTATACCTTCCTTAGGCTTCCCTGGTCGCTCAGAGGGTAAAGCGTCTGACTGCAATGCGGGAGACCCAGGTTCAATCCCTGGGTTGGGAAGATCCCCTGGAGAAGCAAATGGGAACCCACTCCAGTACGCTTGCCTGGAAAATTCCATGGACTGAGGAGCCTCGTAGGCTACAGTCCATGGGATCGCAAAGAGTCGGACAAGACTGAGCGACTTCACT
This sequence comes from Bos mutus, assembly GCF_027580195.1. Lineage (NCBI taxonomy): Eukaryota > Metazoa > Chordata > Mammalia > Artiodactyla > Bovidae > Bos > Bos mutus. The sequence continues at coordinate 44,621,824 of NC_091618.1, read as the reverse complement.
TTCACTTTCACTTTTAGAGCTTCCTTATGGAAAGCGAAAGGCGTCCTCCCACACCTTCTCCCTGCGCTTTTTTTTTTTTTTTTTTTACTTTGTTCTTGACATTACCCAGAGGCCTATATCTTATTTTTAAATGGTCCGGACAACTATTCTAATGGAATGTAGTTGTTTTTCTGAGGGAGGATGGATGGAGAGAGATACTATCCAGCTCTCACAGTCGCTTTTTAAGGCGTTCGCCAGAAAAGCTTCAAGAGGGAGGCTTAAAGAGAGCATTTTAGAGTAAGGCACAACAGGATTGCAAGGTTTTGGCAAAGCGGGCTGTGTGCAGATGTAGACAACTGAAGCGTTCCTCTATTACGTTGCTTAAAGATGTACTACAAAAGACATGATATTTAAGTCAACCATAGACTATGAGAAGGAATTTGAGGAATTATAAGCGAAAAATAATCTGCTAATAGAGCGCAGTGATAATGAAACTAGGAGCATTTTCAGTTTACTCACCTTCCTGGAATGCGGACTGTGGAACCTGAAGGCCTGGGTTCTAATCCTGCCTCAGCTTCTTATTTATTAACCTCTCTGTGCCACATCTTGGTCAGCAGTGGGATTAAGTGCCTAATAGTAGATGTCAACTATTCCATGGTTGTTCTTTACGTATTAGTTTAACTAGGAGCTCTGCTGATGTGAACAACTTAAGAAAGACTAGCCTCATGGTTAGAGGAATAAGAGAAAACCTCTGCTAATGGGTCTAGGAAAGGACTGGGCTTGCAGATAGAAGCGGTGGCCATGCAACCACGTGATTCATTGTCATGGTGAGGGTTGTATGCATTATCTAGACCACGTGAAACTTGGAACTCTCAATTGAAGTCTTGCTGTGTAATAACATAGTTTTGAATTTGGTGGAAGTAAAAAGAAATTTGACAGCTTTAAACATCATTTGCCTTTAATCATAAGTGATTCTTTAGTTACATAAGTGATTCTTTAGTAAAATTGTCTGAATTTAAAATCAGAACCTGAAATAAATCTTATAGGTTCTTCAGATAATTTTTGATAGTTGATAATATATTATTTGTTAAAATGCAGCTTTAAATGTGTACTCAGGTTAATTCACTTTTAGCTATCATTAATTTGAAATTTATCAAAATAAGACAATACTACTCAATACAGGTTCATCCTAATTCGAATGAAAAATTTTTCTATGATCAGTAAGATACAGAACCTAAATATGAGCTTAATAAGATAAAACTTCAACTTGCAAAGTAGAATGTTGAATTCACTAAAATACACTTTTCATTTAATTTGAGACCTTTAGTTAAGGGATACAGTATTATATCCCTTATATGGATATGTAAGGATATATATATATATATATTATTTTTAGTTATTGTAACAATTCTAGTTAAGGTGTTCCAAGATACCTGAACACCTAGTATGAGAGCTTTGGTTTTATTTCATCAGTGGCTTATGTGTCATATTCGGTGTTTCCTTTACATAATACCTAGAGTAATTAGTATTTTTACTTTTGAATGTTTTTCTTAACTGTATTAGAACATTAACTTCAAGCTTTTGGTTCTAATGATTTCCTACATGATTTGTTTACTAAGGTGCTTATGAAGACTCTTTGTTGTTTGGATAACCACAGTTGGAAAATGTTTCTCTTTATTAAACTTTTTTTTTTTCTGTATGTAATGGCATGGTGTGGTATGATATTTATACAAAGATGGCGTGGGTGTTGGAGTCCTATTGATTTTGGTGATTTTTTTCCTTCTTAGTTTTGAATCTGAGCTGTAATGTTCTGTGATCTTAAGCAAGTTACTTGACACCTTTGGTTTTCTTATCTATAAATAGAGAAATAAGGTCTATCTCAGAATCATTGTGGAGATTAAATGAAATAATTTGTAAATCCCTCAAAGAGCAAAGAGATAAAAAGAGGTATGTACAGGGTAAGAAATAAGTAGAAACCAAGGTTACAGGGAAGTTTCTAGAGAGGGCTGCTGCTGCTGCTGAGTCGCTTCAACCATGTCCAACTCTTTGCGACTCCGTAGATGGTAGCCCACCAGGCTCCCCCATCCTGGGCACTCTCCAGGCAAGAACACTGGAGTGGGTTGCTATTTCCTTCTCCAATGTGTGAAGGTGAAGTCGCTCAGTCGTGCCCAACTCTTTGTGACCACAAGGACTGCAGCCCATTAGGCTCCTCTGTCCATGAGATTTTCCAGGCAAGAGTACTGGAGTAAGTCGCCATTTCCTTCTCCAGGAGAGAGGGCAAACCTTAAATAAAAGAAATACTATGAATAGTGACCTTAAGTTTTTTTCACTGAAAAATGAAAAGTTGAAATGGATTGCTTATTGTTTATATATATTTGAGTAAATTTACCATTTTGATGTTGCTCTAACACACTGTAACTTTCAAAGTCCATCTGTTAAAAAATACTCTATAAAATATTTGTGATCTAGGAGTCTTGATGTAATTTTTGACACCACTGATTCATAGCAATTTTGTATACATCATAGAAGGAACATTGTGTTGTTTACCTACCCTAAAAGATGAGGGAAATTGTATTTTCTAAAGTACTTTTGAGCAGTATTTTTTTAATGTAGTTAATAAAGGTCAGACACTGATTTTAAATATAAGATTTTAATATCTTTTAAATCTCGGGACATTAATCAAGGTACCTAGAATTAAGAGAAACCCTAACTTAAGTCGGAGAAGGCAATGGCACCCCACTCTAGTACTCTTGCCTGGAGAATCCCATGGACGGGGGAGCCTGCTGGGCTGCTGTCTATGGGGTCGCATAGAGTCGGACATGACTGAAGCGACTTAGCAGCAGCAGCTAAACTTAAGTGGCTTCATCTTCCAATTAACTTGTTTTGGGATTTACTCTTAGATTATTGGCTTTTAACAGATAAATTTTACCACACAAAAGCCTCTAGAGAAAACAACAACAAAGCAATCAAATATTAAGACAATTTTTTAGAACTTAACAGTGAGAATTATCTTTAATGTTTTGAGCAAATAAATTTGCTGTTGAACAAAGTCAAAACAGAGGTAGCCCTATTACAGTCCACTGAGATTTGAGTACAGTGTGAATGGTGTCTTCCCCTCTACCATGTATTCAATACATGTGTATAAATAATAAAAAGCCCTTTTTTCCTATAAATTTAAAACATTCTAATTTAACAATTCTTCCTATTTGCTTTCGGTATACGATAAAATCCACTTTTTAAAATGTGACGTGAAATATTCTATAAAGCAGTTTGCCAGCAAAATTTAATGGCCTTAGTGTGGGTTCTGAACGGCAGTTATTTTTAACCTTAGATTATAGATTTAATGCTTTCTTTTTTTCTCTCTGTTCTCTTTATCCCATTCCATACTACTTAGGAAGTAAGCTTATCAATTTAATTCCAAGATTTTATAGGAGGTGCTGTCTAAGGAGGGGGGCCTTTATTCTCAAGCATCTGTGGCTCAAAATTAGTAAATATGTCCAATCAGTAAATATTTCCTTTGTGGAGAAAAATGCAATTTCCTGTGAACATCTTTGTTTGTGTAGTAGTTACAGAATGTGAGAGTTTGAAACAAGGCCTTAGTCTGAATGCCCAGCACAGAGAGGTAATGGCTGCCTTCCATAAAGGTAGTTCCAGTCTTTGTTTCACTTTGAGTTAATTGTTGGGTTAACTATACCAGACTGGTAATGGCTACAGTAAAATCTGCATAACAAAAGCTAGTAGATTTCTCTATGTGTAGGAAAATAAATATACATTGAATACCTTCTCCTTACAGAAAAAATGCTGCTGTGAAGACATAATTATAACTTTCACATAAATGAAGTCACAACCATCATGATTTAGTGCTCCCCAAAGGAAGAAATTCAGTGGAAAGGAGGGAATACCTCTGTATTTCTGGGGATAGTAGAATGCGTAAGACCTGAATTTAAACTTGAGCTACTGCCTGAAGGTAATAATTTTATTTTTTGACTAATTGAAAGTAACAGCTCTGTAAAAGTTAACTATTATCTATTATATATTAATTAAAAAGTCAAATTACACTTTATGTATGGGTACTTTGTTTTGTTTATGGTTACCAGTTGGAAGAGAACGTTTTATTCCTAGCAATTTAGTCTTAATATCTTCATTCTTTGAAACTTTACTTGGAGGTGGTTAATTGAAAGTTAGGGATAATAATCTATAGTATGTGCTGACATTGAGGTTAGATGGGAAATTTGGGTATTTTAAGTCACTGAAGTTGTCAGGATTGAGGAGTATAATGCAAATTTATGGAAGAATTAGGGAAGGCAGGAGTAATAGTTTTCACTTTATTCAAATTATTTTTTGAAAAGGATGTCTAATTTTAAAAGTATTTTTAATCTCCATTTCAACAATAAATCAGGTCAACAGATATTGATACCCATTTTTTCTTATAATAACCACAAAAACCTTTTTTTATCATGTAGTACTACTCCATACTAAACGTACTGCATAAAGGAAAATTTTGAGTTTTGAATTTCCAGAAGACAGTAGGAAAGAAGTTACCTTTCTTCCATTTGCAAAATTCCAGTCTGGTCAAAGTTCTGAAGTAAGTAGTTTAAATGTGGCAAGCGTCCTGTGTTATTATCCCATCCCTTCACTAGTGTGGGCTTCCCCTGTGGCTCAGCCGGTAAAGAATCCGCCTGCAATGCTGGAGACCTGGATTCAATCCCTGGGTTGGGAAGATCCCCTGGAGAAGGGAAAGACTACCCACTCCAGTATTCTGACTTGGAGAATTCAGAGAATACAGTCCATGGGGTCACAAAGAGTGGGACACAACTGAGCGACCTTCACTTTCACTTTCACTTTCACTTTCACTAGTGCACTTCTCCTGGAGAAGGCGATGGCACCGACTCCAGTACTCTTGCCTGGAAAATCCCATGGACGGAGGAGCCTGGTGGGCTGCAGTCCATGGGGTCGCGGACACGACTGAGCGACTTCACTTTCACTTTCACTAGTGTACTTCTCCAGGGCATTCATCCTGCCCTCCCTCTTCACTGCAGCATCTCACTCAGGCCTGCAAAATCCCTTTTAAAGTGCTCCGAGCCTCAAATGTGCTTGCTTTCTAACCTCCAAGTTCCAATTTTTCAGGGTAGTTGTTTTTAACATATGTTAAAGGAAAAAGGTTATTATATAAATATATATACAAATTTGTCAATGACTGATAATCTCTCCAGAGTTTTTCTTTTTAAGAAAAAAATCCTTGTTAACTCCAATGAAAATTTCATTGATCAATTTTCAAATAGGGTAAGGGAAAGTAAATGAAGAAAAATGTAAGTAAACCAGTAAGGGGTGATTTGCAGTGGAATCAGGGGGCACATATTAGGAAACTGAGAGTAAGTTTTCAGAATTTTTCCCCTAAGCTGTTTTCACTTTTTACCTCTCTGTCCTAAGGTCTGCTTTTGGATCTGTTTACAGAATATTTTCTCAGTGACTGCAATTCCTGCATAGTTAGAATTCTAGCTTTTTCATGAGGTCAGAGATGTTTAGATTTCTTGTAGGAGGGCTTTTGTGTGTTAGGGACTGCCTATAATTAAATTTCAACCAGGAATAGTTGAGAAACAGAAATGAAAGAAGAATTTCTTTAGCACGTTTAGTTTGCTAACCTATCAAAAACAAAACAAAACTTTAAAGCCATGACTGATGAAGAAAGGGATTCCTTGGTGGCTCAGCAGTAAAGAATTGCCTTTAATGCAGAAGACACAGGAGGTGCAGTTTCCATCTCTGAGTTGGGAAGATCCCCTGGAGAAGGAAATGGCAACCCACTCCAGTATTTTTGCTTGGAAAATCCCATGGACAGAGGAGTCTGGTAGGTTACAGTCCATGGGTCACAAAGAGTCAGACATGACTTGATGACTAACAACAACAAATAAGTCTTAATGCCTTACATGTAAAACTGGACCAAGTAACTGAAGCACAGGGTTGTTGAAAGGATTAAATAGAATGACATGTATAAAACACTGAGCCTAGTGCTTTACTGTGGTAAGTGCTCAGTAAATGATAACTGTATAACTTTGCGGTGAGCCTCAGTTTACTTTTTTGTAAATTGTTGATACTAGGTCCTACATCACAGAATAAGAATAATTATTAATAATTCTAGCTAGTAATTATTAAGTGAGCTTCTGTGGTGATTCAGATGGTAAAGAATCTGACTGCAACCCAGGGTTTGATCCCTGGGTCGGAAAGATTCCCCTGGAGATCAGATCAGATCAGTCGCTCAGTCGTGTCCAACTCTTTGCGACCCCATGAATCGCAGCACGCCAAGCCTCCCTGTCCATCACCAACTCCCAGAGTTCACTGAGACTCAAGTCCATCGAGTCAGTGATGCCATCCAGCCATCTCATCCTCTGTCGTCCCCTACTCCTCTTGCCCCCAATCCCTCCCAGCATCAGAGTTTTTTCCAATGAGTCAACTCTTCACATGAGGTGGCCAAAGTACTGGGGTTTCAGCTTTAGCATCATTCCTTCCAAAGAAATCCCAGGGCTGATCTCCTTCAGAATGGACTGGTTGGATCTCCTTGCAGTCCAAAGGACTCTCAAGAGTCTTCACAAACACCACAGTTCAAAAGCATCAATTCTTCGGCGCTCAGCCTTCTTCTCTCACATCCATACATGACCACAGGAAAAACCATAGCCTTGACTAGACTGGACCTTTGTTGGCAAAGTAATGTCTCTGCTTTTGAATATGCTATCTAGGTTGGTCATAACTTTCCTTCCAAGGAGTAAGCGTCTTTTAGTTTCATGGCTGCAGTCACCATCTGTAGTGATTTTGGAGCCCAGAAAAATAAAGTCTGACACTGTTTCCACTGTTTCCCCATCTATTTCCCATGAAGTGGTGGGACCGGATGCCATGATCTTCGTTTTCTGAATGTTGAGCTTTAAGCCAACTTTTTCACTCTCCTCTTTCACTTTCATCAAGAGGCTTTTGAGTTCCTCTTCACTTTCTGCCATAAGGGTGGTGTCATCCGCATATCTGAGGTTATTGATATTTCTCTCAGCAGTCTTGATTCCAGCTTGTGTTTCTTCCAGTCCAGCGTTTATCATGATGTACTCTGCATATAAGTTAAATAAACAGGGTGACAATATACAGCCTTGACGTACTCCTTTTCCTATTTGGAACCAGTCTGTTGTTCCATGTCCAGTTCTAACTGTTGCTTCCTGACCTGCATACAAATTTCTCAAGAGGCAGATCAGGTGGTCTGGTATTCCCATCTCTTTCAGAATTTTCCACAGTTTATTGTGATCCACACAGTCAAAGGCTTTGGCATAGTCAATAAAGCAGAAATAGATGTTTTTCTGGAACTCTCTTGCTTTTTCCATGATCCAGTGGATGTTGGCTATTTGATCTCTTGTTCCTCTGCCTTTTCTAAAACCAGCTTGAACATCAGGAAGTTCATGGTTCGCATATTGCTGAAGCCTGGCTTGGAGAATTTTGAGCATTACTTTACTAGTGTGTGAGATGAGTTCAATTGTGCGGTAGTTTGAGCATTCTTTGGCATTGCCTTTCTTTGGGATTGGAATGAAAACTGACCTTTTCCAGACCTGTGGCCACTGCTGAGTTTTCCAAATTTGTTGGCATATTGAGTGCAGCACTTTCACAGCATCATCTTTCAGGATTTGGAATAGCTGAACTGGAATTCCGTCACCTCAACTAGCTTTGTTCGTAGTGATGCTTTCTAAGGCCCGCTTGACTTCACATTCCAGGATGTCTGGCTCTAGGTGAGTGATCACACCATCATGATTATCTGGGTCGTGAAGATCTTTTTTGTACAGTTCTTCTGTGTATTCTTGCCATCTCTTCTTAATATCTTCTGCTTCTGTTAGGTACATACCATTTCTGTCCTTTATCGAGCCCATCTTTGCATGAAATGTTCCTTTGGTATCTCTGATTTTCTTGAAGAGATCCCTAGTCTTTCCCATTCTGTTGTTTTCCTCTATTTCTTTGCATTGATTGCTGAAGAAGGCTTTCTTATCTCTTCTTGCTAGTCTTTGGAACTCTGCATTCAGATGCTTATATCTTTCCTTTTCTCCTTTGCTTTTTGCTTCTCTTCTTTTCACAGCTATTTGTAAGGCCTCCCCAGACAGCCATTTTGCTTTTTTGCATTTCTTTTCCATGGGGATGGTCTTGATCCCTGTCTCCTGTACAATGTCACAAACCTCATTCCATAGTTCATCAGGCACTCTAAAGAAATGGCTACTCAATCCAGTATTCTTGCCTAGAGATTTCCATGGACAGAGGAGCCTGGCAGGCTACAGTCAATGGGGGTTGAAAAAAATATGATAAGCATTCAGTAAGCATTAAATTATTTTATAGCTATGATAATTAATAATCTTTATTCTGTGTTAATAGTGCTGGTATTTAAAAATTAGAATAGTCTCAAAAATATTTCTTTTTTTTTCTTTTCATCAAAGGTTTTTATCTCAGCTGCCTAAGGACTTTGGCTTTCTGCTTTCTGGTTCTGAACACAGCCCAGATTTTCTGACCACTGGGAAAGGGCAATCCAGATTCGTTTATTTCTAATTCCTTGCAACCCCATGGACTGTAGCCCACCAGGCTCCTCTGTCCGTGGGATTTCCCAGGCAAGAATCAAAAATATTTCTTAATGTCACCATGTCTAGACAGTGAATATCTCAATGTATTTAATTTACTTAAAAATTGTATTCTTGACAGCAGTTATTTCAATTTTAAGTCCCTCAGTAGGACTTGAATTAATTGGATCTAAACTCTGTCAACATTTTTTGTTTGAATAGTTATTTTTATACTCAGTGCACATTAGAAGTCAGTTAATAAATGACAGTTAAATTAATTTTAGAAGTCATCAAGATAATCAACTATTAGGAACATAAAATCTTAGAACTGAGTGGGATCTTTAATGAACTAGTAATTGGAGTTCAGAAAAGTTGACGTATTGGTTTTTTTAATCAAATCTAGACTGACCCTTTGTTTTTTACTACATGCAAGATGTTGGATTTAAAACAGTAATATTGAAATAGAACTTGTTAGTCATCTGAAAATGTAACACTTTTTTAATTTTTAAAGATAGTATAGAAAAGTACATTGAGAAGCTTTATACTAAGCCCAGGTAAATTTTGATTACATCAATGAGATGACTGATATTTAACAGATTTTTGTCTTCAGGAATCAAATTATTTATAGATAGGTAGATTTTTAATCTTAGTTTGTATAATTATAGGTAGTAGGAATAATTTATTAGGTACTGACAATGTTCTGGGAATTGCACCAAGCCCTTTGCATACATTATTTTGTTTAATCTTTTTAACAGCCTTGTGAGGGAGATGCAGTATAAAT